>NW_026575120.1:18221743-20621743 GCF_905146905.1 Nyctereutes procyonoides
GAGAAGACCTTTGAGAATATCCAACCCACATCATTCATTCTTCAGAGGATAAAACAGATCCCGAGATGATTCAGGGGCATGAGCTGGTCCTATAAATCACAGCAGACCGAAAAGTAGAACTCAGGCCTCTTGATTTCTTTTTCTTTTTTAAATTTTTAAATTTTATTTACTTATTTGACAGCGAGAGAGCACAAGTGGGGGCAGGTGTGGCAGAGGGAAAGGGAGAAGCAGATTCTGCTGAGCAGGGAGCCCGATGTAGGGCTGGATCCCAGACCCAGGATCATGACCTGAGCTGAAAGCAGATGCTCAACTGACTGAGCCACCCAGACGCCCGTGGGCTCTGGATTTTTTTTTTTTTTAAGATTTTATTTATTTATTCATGAGAAACACAGAGAGAGAGAGGCAAAGACACAGGCAGAGGGAGAAGCAGACTCCATGCAGGGAGCCCGATGTGGGACTCGATCCCAGGACTCCAGGATCATGTCCTGGGCCAAAGGCAGACACTCAACCGCTAAGCCACCCAGGCATCCCTGGCCTTTTGATTTTAAACTTGTTTTGTCCTCTCTCTCAAACTGCCTGGCCATCTTTGTACTTTTGCTAGTGTCAAGTGTATTAAAAAAGTAAAAAGCAAAGTAGAATAAAATAAAATGGAGCACAAATATTGTTGGATCTGAACTCATGTGTCACTAAATGACAGGTATAGATACTTGAAAATCACAATGTTAATACTGATTCAAATCTTTTCCTAAACATTCACCATTAATTTTACAGTTTGTTGAAAGTTTAAAAAGTAAAAGACTCAACTTTAAGTATCCTAAAAATGAAAATTGTAAGAAAGTATAATGCCTGTAACATCTCATGCCTCACTTAGGCTCTGGTGGGGCTCAGAGTTCAACAGAATGCCTATCTGTGGGCTGCATTTTTAATATCTCCATAGAACAGGCTTTGTTTCTATGGATCTTCAAATACTCCTCAGTGGCCAATGAGGTTCAAAGAGCAACCAGGTCTAACCACCAGAAAAAACAAAATCCAACACTTTAGATTTTTGATGGATGCAAACTACAACACCAAAACCAGCAGTATATTGAAAGGCAGTTAATCTGACATGTGCCGACCCAAGCCATGATAAGCCAACAACACATCCAGGACAGTAACTAACATGCAGGAGGGGCCTTCAAAGTGATTACTGTATTAAGAGTCTTTGGCGCTAACCAGTACCCTGTCTGAACCTGATAATCCGGCTTAGCAGTTCCTACAGCATGAGAGACAACCGAGGTTTTTCTGCTGCCTAAGGGATCAGCTGGTTCCTGCTGGTCCCCTAACACGGTCAAGTCCACAGGCACCAGCTGCTGTTATGCAGCATTGTCTCCCGGGAGCAGGTTTTAGTGCCCCTCTGGTTGTTCTGGACTCCCTTAGGGAGGACACGCTCAAGTTTCCATGTTATCTCTTCCCTCTTCCTTTCTTACAATGCTTTTTAAAAAAGCATAAAGTTAGAATAATAATATAGCAAGTTTATGTACTAGGAGGAATGGACAATTATCCAGATCCCCACTTGTCCTATTTATATATTCCTTTCTTGTATTTCTTTATCAATATACTTTTATTTGTAAATAATAGAGCACATTATTTCTTTTATTAAAAAAATTAACATTAGGGCAGCCTGGGTGGCTCAGTGGTTTAGTACCGCCTTCAGCCCAGGGCGTGATCCTGGAGACCCAGGAACGAGTCCCACATCGGGCTCCCTGCATGGAGCCTGCTTCTCCCTCTGCCTGTGTCTCTGCCTCTCTCTCTCTCTCTATCTCTCATGAATGAATAAATAAAATTTTTAAAAAATTAACATTATATTACAGGCACCTTCCCATAGTGTTCACAGTCTTTATGATTATCACAAAAAGCAGCATGCCCTTTAGATGGATATACCTTAATTCAACCACTTCTCATTTGCTTCCAATTTTTCTCTATTGAAAATGGTTCCATGATCAATGTATTCATTCATATAGCTTATATTTGGGCTTAAAAAATAATATTCCCTGAAATGGATTATTAAAGGGGGCATTTAGTTTTTATTATTTTTATTTAGTTTTAATATTTTAAATTATTTTATTATTTTTATTTTATTATTTTAATAATTAAAATTATTATTTTAATTCCAACATAGCATACACGGTTATATTAATTTTAGGTGTACAATAGAGTGATTCAACAACTTAAAGGGTGCATTTGGAAATTATCTCTGAAATAATTTGAAACTTGGAGGCAAGTTGTAACAACTCCATATACCCTTTACCCAAATTCAGTTTTTAACCTTCTGTCACAATCTATGAAGAAACATTTTCATACTATTAAAATACCCTGTTCCTCCTCAACCTCCCTCCCCACCTCTGCCAAAGACTCAGCAATTCCTGTCTTTACTACGATGGTTGCAAAATGGTAATTTGCCAATTCCCTGCCATGTATCAGATGGAGTGCCGCTTAGAGGAACAACAGGATCTTATTACATATTGCCAAACAGTTTTACCAACAGTTGTAAATGTACAAGGTCATTCATAATTTGTGAATTTCAGCACACTGTAATAATCCTGCAAATTGTTCTGTTTTGCTAACCAATCAACAAAAACATGTTACTGTTACTTTAATTTGCATCTCTAATTACTCCTAGGCTGAACTTTTATTTTTCCAATTGTACACCAATTGTACACTTTACTGTATATAAAATTATCTCTCCATGTATTTTGACCAACTGGAATCTAAATGTGTCCCCTTAATTATGTGGGGTCTTTATTGAATGATAATATTAATTCTTATTTAATGCAAATATTTTCTCAATTCACTATTTTGCTTTGTTTCAAGTTTCTAATTCCATACGACAAAGTATGCTGCACTTTTGTCTTGTGATCTATCCTTGAATATTTGATAAATATTTAATTCCATTTTACTGTAAATTTTCTAAAATAAGATTGTTTTATTCTAAATTTTAAAATGTTTTCAAAATGCTATCTACGGCATCAGATACATATTTTGAGAGTTGTGTTTCCAACTTTGTTTTTCTAGATTGACAGCCAGCTACCCAACATCATTTACCCAACATCATCAAACTATATGCTTCTATATAATAGGTTCTATCTCTGGACTATCTACTGTTTTTATAGAAATATCAAATATTTTCATTGTGATAAAATACATATAAAATAACATTTATCATTTTAGCCATCTTTAAGTGTACAACTGAGTGGCATATTTTCACATTGTTTTGCAACCATCAGCACCGTCCATCTTCAGAACTTTGTCATCTTCCCCAACTCAAACTGTTCTCATCCACACTGTTATCCTGCCTCCATGTACTTTCAACTTTCTCTCTGGTTAGGTTAGTCCTTCCTCACTATGTTTTTAGGTCACCTTATGTTCTTGCTAATTTAACCTACCAAATTCACTTTGGTCTCCTTTTGTAAAATTAGAAGAAAAACTTGGTTGGGGTTGTGTTTGTGGGGAACATATATTTTTATTTTTTATTTAAAAAAATTTTTAAGTAATCTGTACAGCCAACATGGGGCTTGAATTCATGATCCTGAAATCAAGAGCCACATGCTCTTCGGACTGAGCTAGCAGGTGCCCTGCAGGGAACTCCTATCTTTATAAAATTTAGTTTTCCCATCCAATAAACTTAGTTTTCCCATTTAGCTTGTTTGTCTCATCTGCAAGTCTTCTTTCCAAAGTTTTGTGTCTTTTTTTCATATATCCACTCACATTTATTAGGATTATTCAAAAATATCTTTTTGCTGCAATTCTGGAGGTGTCTTGTTCTTATTACATTTTTGTGCTAGCTATTGCTGACAGACAAGCTCTATAGTTCTGTATTTTTATGGTGGGTTTGGTCATCTTTACAGATTTCTAGCAGTGTTTTAGAGATACATGCTGAATTTCATCAAATGTGTTTCCAGCTTAAGGCCATCACTGGCACCAGGAGCAATAGAATTATTGAGGAGCAGGGAAACCAAAGAGTAAGAATTAGTAAAATTAAATTAGAAATTATAATATTAAGTTAAAATCAGTAGTGTTTCCTAAAAGCAATTCCTGTCCAAAGGCTGGCTAAGTAATCATTTATGTCATCAATATAAATGAACAATGTGGGTAATTCACAGAAAAGAATAATCCCAAACCACCCCTCCCATGGAATTAAGACATTTTTGGATAACACCACCACTCTGAATCACTGTTAAAAAGCTCACAAATGCGGGGGATTCCTGGGTGGCTCAGCAGTTTGGTGCCTGCCTTTGGCCCAGGGTGTGATCCTGGAGTCCCAGGATCGGGTCCCACATTGGGCTCTCTGCATGGAGCCTGCTTCTCCCTCTGCCTGTGTCTCTGCCTCTCTCTCTCTCTCTCTCTCTCTGTGTGTGTCTCCCATGAATAAATAAATAAAATCTTTAAAAAAAAAAAAAGCTCACAAATGGAGCACTTGGGTGGCTCAGTCGGTTAAGTGCTTGCCTTCAACTCAGGTCCTGGGATTGAGCCCCATGTCCCGTTCCCTGTTCAGTGGGCAGTCTGCTTCTTCCTCTGCCCCTTCACCCACTTGTACATCTCCCCTCTCCCGCCCCGCTGGCCAAATAAATAAATAAATAAAATCTTGAAAGAAAAAAAAAAAGCTCACAAATGTGTTCAACAGTGGCTACTGTCTGCTGTAGCCAGGGCTGAAGACCAAAGCTGATCAAGGCTCACCAAAGGGAAGAGCAATGAACACGTACAGAAACATACATCTATGGATACTTTTATTTTCAAGAGTTGTTTCTATTTTTTTTTAACTAAGGCTTTTAACTTTAACCTGGGACACTGTCCCAGGAAAATATCTAGTGAACTGAACTCTCTGATGTAAAATACAGAAAGGTATGACACCGAGAGATTTATAGAGAACAAAACTTGTCTTACCTGTGCCTTATGAAATAAATATATTATACTATTACATTTTTCTGGATAATAAGACTTTTCTAATTATCCTTTTCCAAATGAAACATTCGACTAACATCTGTATCACTTAGCGGAGGTTTATAAATGTTCTAAAAGGGGGAAAATAAAATTTAAACTATGCTCTTAGCTAAGTAGTACACTTAGGAAAAAACATGAATGAAAATGCAGTCAGATACATTCAAAAGCTTATTTTCAGCAATGGTTTCCATCTTTTTTCCTACCAAGTTCTTAATGTTTGCCCCCCTTCTGCAGAAGGTGGCTCTAGGCAAAAAACCTAAGACGCAGCTAGGAGAGGAAGCAGGAAGCTGGAAAAATCCAACACGTGGTGTGATTATTCCTGAAAACACAACGGCTTTCAGTCGAGACTTTACGTGGAGGTCAGCGCCCTCTGGATGTTTCCAGAATCACGGTGTCGCACACACAAGCCTTGTTCCTAGCGCCACGTTGTATCGCTCATATTCCCCCCTGCACCTGCTGCGTGGGGCTCAGGGAGGGCTGAGCTGGTGCTGCAGGAGGTCGGGTGCTCTGTGGGAGGCCCGCTGATGGGGGTGGGGGTGATCCCAGGGGTGGGGAGCCAAGTGATCCCGGGAGGCCAGAGTGATCCTGGAAGGCCGGGTGATCCTGGAAGGCTGGGTGTTCTGTGGGGGGGCCGGGTGCTCCCAGGAGGCCAGGTACTCCCCTTGAGGGCAGCCCCAAGCCCTTCTCAGCGTCTCACCACCTGGGCTTCAGGCTCCCATCTGTGGTGAGGTCTGGAGAGCTAAGACCCTGACTTTAGTCAAGCTACTGTGGCGCCTAGCTCTGCGCTTTGTCCGCCAGTCCATGACAGGTGACAGTGGTGAGACTGGTCAGGATCCAAGTTGAGGTCTGGCTCCTGTCTCCTTGACAGCTGACATCAACTGTGGTCTCGTGTCAAGGAGACTTCATTTTAAGTGCCAACCAGCTATCCTAACTCAACTTACCATCAATTCTTAGGAAACAAAACCTATCATGTGATTTATGTAGATATTTTAGGATAATGATGACATATGCATTTATTCATTAAGGTCCTGGACAAACTGAATATAAATCCCTTAGGAGCATCTCCTCATTATAGTATAAATATAAATATTGGGGGAATGACAAAGATTAAAACAGAGAGTATGGGTTTTTATGGGCTCATTATACTTTTCATCTATTTCTATAAATTTATTATAAAGTTTAGTGTTTTTTTTTAAGTTTAGTGTTTTAGCAAGAGAAGTATTGTCAGTTATAACACTTTATACATTCATATAGGTTAGACTGCTGATAGGTAATGGTCCAGGGAAACCAAACTTGGTTTTTCAAGAGATCTTTCAACTGGTGTGAAAGAGGTGGCCCTCACTAGACTTGCTGACATGCAGGGTTAATGATTAAAAAGACAGGAACATTGATTTAAAAGCAGCCCCAAAGACTCTTCACACCTGCAGAAAAGTTCAAAGCCTATTTCTTTGGGAGAAAAATATATTTTTAAGAGGCATTTCCTCTATGCTCCCATGCACCAGTGGATTGAAGTTGATGTCGAATAAGGCAGAGGATGATCACTTTTCATTCCACAGAGTTTTGTACTGTTTGAGATATTTCATCGAACATGTGCTTCTTACAACTAACTTTTCAATAACTGAAATCAGAACAGCCACAGTGGCGGGAGGGGAGGAGCACACCACACTTTTCCTGCCTTCCTTCTTTGTACTTGACAGGTGCGCAGGGCAGGCTGCTGGAGAGCACGGTGGGGGCCACCCTGCCAGGTCAGGACCACAGTCTGGGCCCCTCCCTGCTTGTTCGATCTTGGGGACGTCACTTAACTTGTCTTCAGTTTCCTCATTGGTGAAGCTGAGGTCATGTTAGCACTCACCTCAAAAGGTTCTTGGGAGGATTAAACGAGTTAATATTCACAGGGCACTTAAAACAGCACCCGCCCCACATGTCCTAGCTGTGCTTGGTCACCGTTAACCAAGATCACTGTGACAACTAGGAGGCACGGAGCATGAGGTCAAGGTCTGAATCCTGGCTCGAGCATACACTAAATGCATGATCTTGGGAGAGTGACCTAACTCGGGAGGCCTCAGTTTTCTCATCTGTAAATTGGTAATGACTACCAATCTCATAGGGTTGCTGTGGGATTAAATGATGTATTTATTGCACATGTAGGAAGCCCTAAACACAGTGCTTGGCATATCCCAAGCACTCAGTAAGTGCTGGTGATTTTCATAATGAAAATTTGTGGAAATTGAGGATTTTCTATACACTGTTAGCAAAAAAGGAAAAAACAAGGAAACAAAAAGCCTCTTTTCAATGAGGCTGATTCTCCATGCAACAGGCTCCAGATTTGTCAGCTGGCCCACTTAAAATATCCCCATAAACACCACCTGACATTTTAATATTTGAAGCACCAAGCCTTTCACATTTCATGGTATTTGTTTATAATAAACATGGTTTATTATAATAATATAATAGAATTGGTTGACATTTTTAAACTGTGTGCGAATGCAGATGGCTGTCTCTGTCTAGGTCACTGCAGTACCTACCATAGTGCCTCACACAGAGCAGGTACGAATGACATGAACAAATGAACCTAGGAAAAATCTGGAAGTGCCTTTTGCTTTGTTGAAGTTAGTGAATATTTTTGTATGTAGGAGGCCCACTGGGTATGTATGACCATTCTCTCCAGATACTGGGCAGACCTGAGTTCTAGTCCTGGCTCCTTCCTGGGTGACCCCAGATAAATCCCAGAAATGGTACCAAGACCATTTCCTCTTCCTTAATATTTTGAGTTCCTTGCAGCTCCAACACTCCCCATGCTAAGGAATTCCATCCTGCATTTGCACAACCAACCCTACACCAGGCACCTCCAGCTCTTCTCAGATCTGCTGGGCGACTGTGTACCAGCCCCAGCAGCCCGACGGACACACCTACCTTGCAGTGCGTGGTGCTGACGGGAAGCCCGACGTTGGAGGCGATCACGACTGTGAAGGCAGAGGCCAGCTCGATGGTGAAGCCGCTGCGGGAGGGGCACAAGAGACATGTCACAGTCACAGGCACTCTCTGTATCAGCCCCACTGACACCCCAGGGCCAGAGTCTCACCAGAACATTCTTTGGGATGACTGCTGGCTGCTGACTGGGCCAGATGACATTAACAGAAAAGGAACTGCTGCATCAGGGCAACAATTCACACTAAAACTGTGCAGTATACTGTTTACAGCCCTAAAAAGCTGCCTTTTTCTGATAGGTTTTCAAAAAACACACACTGTAGTAACTGGGTCAGAAATCCCTGCTGTGTACAAAATGCTAAATTAGTCATTTCTAAAGCGGTAGAGAAAAAAAAATGTCCTCCCATTTTTTCAATGTGTACTTATTGCAAAAAAGGGAATTTTGTTCTCAGCTCATTTTTCTTCAAATCAATCTTAAAAAGAGTCTTTCATTACAGTGGGTTTCAAAGGGGAAAAGACTTCTTAGGACAGGTAGTTCCAAGTTTCACTGTATTCTCCAAGTTGTCCTGTGTGTGTGTCCTTAAACCCTAGCGTATGAGGGTCACACAACGGAGCGATTGTGTGTGGGGGTGCCCTCCGGGGCTCTGAGCTGCTTCGATCCTGCACGTGAAGCTGGCGTGGCAGGGAACTTTCAGGAAATGCAGACCCTGGGCACAAGGCAGTGTGCATCCCCATGGCCTCCCCCTCCCAAGGGGTGACACCGGAGGGGAGCCTGGCCTGGGCCAGGCCTGGGGCTTCTCTTCCCCTTCCCTCCTGCTCTCCAAAGGCTCTCCCTCCTGCTCTCCCCACCTCGCACTCTCTCCCTGACCTGCCCCCGTGGACGGAGGGGTGTGCGGTGCATTGGGGGCGACCATGGGGCTGAGCCCTTGCCTCACTGGGACCTCGGCCTGGGGCCTCAGACGACGGTGGCCCTGCCATCCTGCCAGCCCTCAGCTTACCTGGAGGGCGTGATGGGCGTGAGGTCCTTGCCCATGGTCTGGATCACTCTTCTGCCCCAGACCCACAGGCCTGTACAGATGCCAACTCCTCCATAAAACAGCAGCCAGACAGGGGTAACTGCCTCTTGCAGGACTGCGCCTTGCTCGTAAATCAGCCACAAAGCCACCAGGGGACCAATGGCATTACTGGGAGGGAAAAAGAGACGAGTGACATACATGTGGCGGCGCACAAGGCTCTGTGCATGACACATGGTGGCTGCCGGGCTGGAGGAAAGTCCATTTGACTGTGTCTGTGCACCGCCCAGGCAACCTAGTGCTGACTGAAATGGTTTATTAACTTTTTTATTATGGTGAAAAAAAAACCCTGGACTTACTACTTTAACCATTTTTAAGTGCAGTGGAGTCATGGTAAGCAGTGCACACCATTGTGCAGTGGATCTCTAGGACCCCCTCACCTTGCAAATCTAGAATCTGGCACCCACAGAACAGCTGGTCCCTTGGCCCCTTCCCCTAGCGGCTCACCACCACCTTTCTGTTTCTAGGGGCCAGACTACTCTCGGTACCCCAGAGAAGTAGAAGGGTTCAGTACGTGCCTTTTGGTGACAGGCTTATTTCACTCTGATGATGTCCTCAGAGCTCATCCATGTGGTAGCACAAGTCCCCTTTCAAGGCCAAACACTCACTGGATGTACAGCGGCATCTTGTGCAGTGTTCACCTGCCACGCACACCTGGCTCACTCCTGCCCCTTGGCTACTGTGAATGATGCCGCATGGACCCGGGGGTGCCGATACCTCCTCAAGACCCTGCCTGTAGTTCTTCTGGGGACATACTCAGAAGTAAGCTTGCTGGATCTTTCAGTGGTCCTACTTTTCATATTTTGAGGAAGCTCCAGACTGTTTACCACAGCAGCTGCACCGATTTACACACCCACCAACAGTGCACGAGACCTCCAGTGTCTCCATATCCTTGCCAACACTTGTCTTTCTGTTTTTTTTTTTTTTTTTTTTTTTTTTTTACAGTAGCCCCCTTCCTGGGTGTGTGACTTACTCATTTTTTAAAGTACTGAAATATCACAAGTGGATACAAAAACTCCGTTCTTTTTTCTCTTCCATTTTTCCTCTATTTCCATTGTCATTACCAGCATTGCTACTAATACTGGCTACCAGTTGGGCAGCTGTGTCAGCACCCATGCGATGGACTGTAAACACCGTCTCTAATCGTGACTTCTCACACACCCACCCTGCAACTAGGTATTATTGCTTCCATTTTACTGGAGCAAATGGATGCCAAAGTCTTGTCAGCAGCGAGGCAGGACTCAGGTGCTCATGTTCTTTCCCCTCAACCCACTGTCACTCAGGCCCTTAGCAGGCACACGTGGACTGATTTGGGGGATGCCACAGTTTTGTTTTGTTTTAAGTAGGCTCCATGCCCAGTGTGGAGCCCAACTAGGGGCTTCAGCTCATGTCCCTGAGATCAACACCTGAGCTGAGACCAAGAGTTGGATGCTTAGCTGACCAAGCCACTCGGGTGCTGCATTCTTTGGTGAGGTGTCTGGTAAGGTGTTTGGCTCATTTTTTAATTGGGTTGTTTGTTTTCTTATTGTTGTGGGTTTTTTTTTTTAAGATTTTATTTATTTGACAGAGAACACAAGCAAGGGGAGCTGCAGAGGGAGAGGGAGAAGCAGACTCCCCCTGAGCAGGGAGCCGGACATGGGGCTCAATCCCAGGACCTGAGCTGCAGGCAACACTGAACAGACTGAGCCACCCAGGCGCCCTTATTGTGGAGTTTTAAGAGTTCTTTGTATATTACTATTCTAGCAGATATGTCTTTTGTAAATGTTTTCTTTCAGGTTCCGCCTTGTCTTCTTATTCTCTTGACGCCGTCTTCCACAACACCCAAGTTTCCAATTTTAATAAAGCCCAGTTTATCTAGTATTTCTTTTATTGACTGTGCCACTGGTATTTTATCTAAAGAGTCATCACCATACCCACAGTCATCTATGTCTTCTCCTGTGTTATCTTACTAGGAGTTTTATAATTTTTCACTTTACGTTTAGGCTTGTGATCCATTTTGAGTTACTTTTTCTCAAGGCTGTAAGGTTTATGTCCAGATAGGGTTTTTTTTTGCACATGGATGTCTAGTTGTTCCAGCACCGTTTGTTGAAAAGACTCTCTTTGCTCCACTCTATCTCCTTTGCTCTTCCTTTATTAAAAATCAACTGACCATATATATATATATATATTTTTTTTTTTTTTTTAAACTTATGATAGTCACAGAGAGAGAGAAAGAGAGGCAGAGACACAGGCAGAGGGAGAAGCAGGCTCCATGCACTGGGAGTCTGATGTGGGACTCGATCCCGGGTCTCCAGGATCGCACCCTGGGCCAAAGGCAGGCGCCAAACTGCTGCGCCACCCAGGGATCCCAACTGACTATATTTATGGGGGCCTATTTCTGAGCTCTATTCTGTTTCACTGATTTAACTAACTATTCTTTTTACCAATACCATACAGTCGGGGATCCCTGGGTGGCTCAACGGTTTAGTGCCTGCCTTTAGCCCAGGGCGCGATCCTGGAGTCCCGGGATCGAGTCCTGTGTCGGGCTCCTGGCATGGAGCCCGCTTCTCCCTCTGCCTGCGATCCTGCCTCTCTCTGTCTCTCTATCATGAATAAATAAATAAAACTTTAAAAAAAAATACCACGTCTTGATTACTTGTAGTCTTGATTACTGTAGCTATATTCTAATAAGTCTTGGTGTTGGGTAGTATTGGTCCTTCAACTCTGTCCCATTCCTTCAGTAAGGTGTTGGCTAATCAGAGTCTATTGCCTTTTTTTTTTTTTTTTTTTTTCAGGAGCAAGAAGGAGACCACTTTTATTGCCCGCACTGGACTGGAGCCCAGTGTGGGTGGGACAGGAGGGATTAGGACCTGCTGTGGACAGTAAAGGTGCCCTCAGCGGATGTGGGCCATCTCGCTAAGAAAGGGTGCAGAGCTGGTCCATCCAGAGCAGTGCCTCATGCTGCAGGGGCGTGTGGCGTGTCTATTGCCTTTCCTTATAAACTTTACTGTTTGTTGATACCCACAAAATAACTTGCTGGGATTGTAATGAATTTATAGATCAAGATGGGAAGAACTGACACCTTGACAATATTGAGTCTTTCTATCCTTAAATGTGGAAAATCTCCCCATTTAATTCTTTGATTTTATTCATTAGGTTTGTAGTTTTCTGCATCTAGATCTTATACATATTTTGTTAGATTTATACCTAAGCATTTCATTATATAAACAGTATTCTTGATTTTGTTGTTGTTGTTAAGGTTTTATTTACTTGAGAGAGACAGAGAGTGAGAAAGAGAGCATGAGAGAGGGGAAGGTCAGAGGGAGAAGCAGACTCCTCACTCGTCTCGTGGGGAGCCTGATGCCGGGCTCAATCCTGGGACCTGAGCCAACAGCAGGCACTTACCTGACTGAGCCACCCAGGTGCACCCAGTAGTCTGTTTTTAATTTCAAATGCCACCTGTTCATTACTGGTATGTTGGAAAGCAACTGACTTTTGTCTATTAACCTTGTGTCCTGCAACCTTGCTATAACTGCTTATACATTTCAGGAGTCTGTTGATTCTTTTCCATTTTTTTTACATAATCATGTCATCAGCAAAGAAAGACCATTTTCTTTCTTCCCGGTCTGTAATCCTTGCATGTATACCTTTTCATCTCTTATTGCATCATCTAGAACTTAGAGTACATGTTGAAAAGGAGCGGTGAAAGGAGACTTCCTTGCCTTGCTCCTGATCTTAGTGGGAAAGCTTTCAGTTTGTCGTCATTAATTATAATGCGGGCTGTAGGTCTTCTGTGGATATTCTTTATCAAGTTGAGGAAGTTCCCCTTTATTCTTACTGAGAGTTTTTACCATGAATAAGTGGTGAATTTTGTGAAATGATTTTTCTGCATCTATTGATATGATCATGTGATTTTTCCTTTTTAGCCTACTGATGTGATGGATTACATTAACTGATTTCTGAATGGTGAACCAGACTTGCATACCTGGGATAAACATCATTTGGTCATGGCATTTAATTCTTTTTATACACTGCCGGATTCAGTTTGCTAATATTTTTTTGAGGATTTGTACGTCCATGTTTGTGACAGACACTAGTCTGTTCTCTCTGATGTCAATGTCTTTTCTGGCTTTGGTAATAAGGTAATACTGGCCTTACAGAATAAGTTAGGAAGTACTCCCTCTCCTTCTATATTCTGAAGTAGACTGTAGAGAATTGGCATAATTTCTTCCTTAAATGTTTGGCAGAATTCACCAGTGAACCCATCTGGGTACGGAGCTTTTTTTTTTTTTTCTTAATTTAATTTTTTTATTTTTTATTTTTATATATTTATTTAATTTTTTATTTTTTCATTTGGCGTGGAGCTTTCTGTTTTGGAAAGTTATTATATGATTTATTTAAGTTCTTTAATAGATACAGGCCTTTTCAGATAGTCTGTTTCTTCTTTCGTGAGTTCTGACAAATGGTGTCATTCAAGGAATTAGTCTTTTTCATCTAGACTATCAAATTTATGGGCAAAGTGGTTCATTACTGAAGTCTGCTTTTTCATTTCTGATATTAGTAATTTGTATCCTCTCTCTTTTTGTCTTAGCCTGGCTAGAGGCTTATCAACTTTATTAATCTATTCAAAGAATTAGCCTATGGTTTCACTTATTTTCTCTTTTGATTTCCTGATTTCAATCTCACTGATTTCTTTTCTAATTATTTCCTCTGCTTACTTTGGATTTAATTTTCTCCTCTTTTTCTAGGTTCCTTAGATAGGAATTTAGACTACTGATTTTATATATTTGTTCTTTTCTAATATATACATCCAATGCTATAAATTTCTAACCACTGTTTTTGCTGCATCCCACCAATTTTGATGTGTTTTCATTTTAATTTAGTTTAAAATATTTAAAAATTTATCCTCTGATCCATGTATTATTTAGAAGTGTGTTATCTCCTCTTCTTGTATTCTGGGATCTTCCAATTATCTTTCTGTTCTGGATTTCTAGTTTAATTCCATTGTACTCTGAGAGCAGACACTGTATTAGCTCTGTTCTTTTAAATGGGTTCAGGTGTGTTTTATGGTCCAAAATATAGCCTATCTTGCTGAATGTTCCATATAAGCTTAAAAAGAATGTGAATTCTGCTTTGTTAGATGAAGTAGTAGTCCACAGATGTCAGTTATATCCAGTTGATTTGATGAGTTTATTGAATTCAACTATATCCTTACTAATTGTCTGTGTCTGTTCTGTCTGAAATTAATATAGTAACTTCTGTTTTCCTTGGATTAGTGTTAGCATGGTACATTTTCCTCCTTCCATTTCCTTTTAAACTGAATGTGTCTTTATATATATATATATATATATATATATATATATATATATATATATACTTTTTTTTTTAAGATTTTATTCATTTACTCATGAGAGACACAGAGAGAGAGAGAAGCAGAGACACAGGTAGAGGGAGAAGCAGGCTCCATGCAAGGAGCCTTATGTGGGACTCAATCCCGGGACTCCAGGATCATGCCCTGGGCTGAAGGCAGGCGCTAAACTGCTGAGCCACCTGGGATCCCCAGAATGTGTCTTTATATTTAAAGTGGATTTCTTATGACAACATATATTTGGGTCTTGTTTTTTGACACAGTCCAACAATTTCTGTCTTTTAATAGATGCATTTAGACCACTGACATTCAAAATGATTACTGATGTAGGAGATCAATATCTACCAAATCTGTTACTCTTTTCTATTTGTTGGCCTTATTGTTTCCTATTTTTGTCTTCCAATTTTTTTTGCCCTTTAATTGAGCATTTTGTATGATTTCATTTTCTCTCCTCTTGAACAGTTCAAACTCATGTTGTTCGAAGATCAATTATATATACATACATACATATATAGTTATCTATGTAGGTACATATATACATATACAGTTGTGTGTATGTATGTATGGATGTGTGTGTGTGTATAGTTTATTCAATTGTGGTCTGAGAGCAGACATTGTATTATTTCTATTCTTTTTAATTTGTTGAGATATGTTTATATATTAAACTATATTTAGGTAACTGTATACATAATACATATTAGCATACATAACTGAATAATTGATACACTGTTAGAATCATTCTGAAATGTTATCTTTTAGACCAATTAGGAATAAGAAAAACACTTATTTTTGCCTTTAACTTAATCCTTCTGTGATGTTCTTCCCATCTTTATGTAAATCTGAGTTTCTGAGCTATATTATTTTTCTTTTCTCTGAAGAATTTCTCTGAGCATTTCTTTCAAGGCGAGATATTTCTCTGGCAACAAACTCCCTTAGTTTTTGCTCACTTTAGAAGGTCTTTTTTTCCTTCACTTCTGAAGAACAATTTCACAGGGTATGTAATTCTAGGTTGGTGGATTTTTTTTCCCTCAACACTTTGAATATTTCCCCCTTATTCTCAACTGCATGGTTTTGAGGAGAAGATGGATGTAATTCTTATCTTTGTTCCTCTGTAAGTTTTTTTTTCCTCTGGCTTCTTACAGGAATTTATCTTTCATTTTCCTTCCTTCTTTTTTTTTTTTCTTTTTTAAAGATTTTATTTATCCATTCACAAGAGATACACACAGAGAGGCAGAGACATAGTCAGAAGGAGAAGCAGGCTCCCTGCAGGGAGCCCAATGTGGGACTTGATCCCAGGACTCCAGGATCACGCCCAGAGCCAAAGGCAGATGCTCAACCACTGAGCCACCCAAGTGTTCCAATCTGATACTCTAGTTTGAAAATGATATGCTTAGGTATAGTTTCTTGGGGGCATTTATCCTACTTGCTACTCTGAGCTTCCTGGACCTATGGGTTGGTGTCTACATTGCTTTAGGGAGAGGAAGAGGGAGGGGAGAGAGAAAGAGAGAGCAAGCACAAGCAGAGGGAGCAGCAGGCAGTGGGAGAGGGAGAAGCAGGCTCCCCACTGAGCAAGAAGCCTGATGAGGGACTCGATCCCAGGACCCTGGGGATCAAGATCCAAGACAAAGGCAGATGCTTCACTGATGGAGCCTCCCAGGGGCCCCCCAATGAAGAATTTTAGATCAGGAGGAGGAAGTACAGTGGTGCTAGGTGTGTGTGGGGGCAGTCGAAAAAACAAAGGACAGAATACAATGCGTCAAATACAGTAACATGGCAATGCCTATATAACAGTGAGTGGCACCCAAGATGTCAGTGCCTCTTGTCTGGTAGGACAACTTCTTTTAAGAAGAACAGAAATTGAACTGCACGTGGCTAGGCAGTGCATGGAAACCCACAGCTATTAAATGGAGACTCTTGTATCTGGGCAATAAGAAATACAACAACAGCACATTTTCCTGATTTGGACAGAAACATGAGGCCTGATGATAATCATAGTAAGAGTAATAGTAATGAGGAAAATACGTGGATCCTGACCATGGGAGGAGCACTGTGGTAAGCACATTAAATAAAGCATCTCACTTAATCCCCATAGAAACTCCCTGAGGCCAGTAGTAGTTTTACTCCCGTTTTACAGATTGGGATACCAAGGCTTTCGGAAAACAAGTGACCTGACTAGGGCTTCTCGGCCTGTACGAAGAGAACAGAGACTACATATTTCAGTCCCCTATGACCTGCTGCCTTTTACTGTCGTGTCCATGCTGTCTCCCCCCTGCCTCCGGCCTGTGCACCTACTGTCCTCGGCCCACGCTCCCTCAGATGCCCACGCTGACCCGGCCCGGCATCCCCACCTACTCCCTACCCGCGCACTTCCGGGGCGGGGTCGGCACCCCGACACCCAGGACGGCACCTGGCACACGCTGCGGAGCCACAGGCGGACCTACCTTACATCATTGCCACCGTGCGCGAAGGACCCAAAGCAGGCGGTGAGGACCTGCAGGAAGTGGAACAGGAGGTGGACCTCGGCTGTGTCCTTCTCCTCCTTCTCGTCCTCCGCAGGGTCCTCTCGGGGCTGGTCGGGATCCGCCAGCTCGGACGCCAGCTTCATTTCCACGCCTCCCTCATCTGCCTCGATCTCGGCCTCCGCTACGGCGTTGCAGTAGCTCGAGTAGCTGTCGTAGCGAAGCCTCTTCTTCGAGTAGGACACGGCGTCACCCACCAGCTTCTCGCTGTCCTCTGCAGCCGAGGACGACTCGGCGGCCTTGAAGGTGGCGTGCACGGGCAGCCCACAGATGGCGGCGGTGTAGCAGGTGTAGCTGTTGTTGCGGCGCAGCAGCCGGGCGCTGCTCTCCTGCGTGGGCCTCTCCTCGGGGCCCCTGTCCGCGTGCATCCTGTGCAGCAAGTCCTTGTAGAGCCCCGAGTCCTTGTGGACCGTGTGGTACACGTGCCCGTCGCCCCTCGCGTGCCCGTCGAAGCCGAAGGTGCCGTTGGAGATGGGCGAGCGTGCGGAGCCGTGGGTCATGGACAGCGCCCGGCCTGGAAGGTTAATGAGAGGCTGCCTGTCTCGCCTTCCAAATATACCCCACTTCCGGGAGGAATCACTCCTCCCTCCTTGTGATGTTGGTTATCTCTGGAGATGTGGGTTATGGGGCACTCTCAATGTTTTCACATGCTTTCTTTTCCAAATTAACTATAAAGGACATGTAATATGGTTGAAATAAAGGAAACTTGGAAACGTAGGAATAATACGGCTTTTGAAAATGATGTGATTTTTCTCCTAAAAAGTGTCTTCCAAAAATGACCACAGCCCTTTTGTCCTGATTCTAGTGCCCAACAAAGGGAGAATCCTTAGAAGGAACTTATTTTGGGCAAACTTCATAAATGAGGGGCAAAATCCAGTGCACTGTGAGACAGATACTCTAGGTGCTCCTTAAAGGCTAATTAAGTTCAGTGGGGCAAAATTCATCTGCTTTCTTTGGGCCAAGTGTGAGACCACACCTACGGGAAGCGGAAGTAGGTGCCAGGTCCCCATCTTGCAGGGAAGTGGGCAGGCCCGGACAGGCCTGGCAGAGGCTGGCACTCGCCAATCGGTATCCACAAATGTTAGAAGATGAAAGACTCCCTTCTCCCCCCCACCTGCAGGACAATAGTAGATGTTTCCTGAGGTGTCTGTGATTCTACAGCAGGATGACCTCCTTGATTCAATTTCAGTTTCTCCTTGTGTCTTCCAGGAGGGAGGCAAGCTTATTAGCAAGCTGGAAGGGCCAACCTCCAGCAGCTGGGTGCCTGCAACCCAGGAGGTGCCTGGGGCAGTGCGCAGGGTGGTGCACAGGCCCCTGGTGCCACTGATGAGACTACACAGAGGTCTTGGAAGAAAAGCACAGGACCAGAGTGAGCCTGCTCTGTTGACTGCATGGTTTTCTGACACTTCTTTAGGCCCTGGGTTCTCCCAAAACAAAACTGGGGAACGCTAAAACCTAGCTATCTGGAGGCAGGACCGGCTGGTGCCCAACCCCAACCCCCCCCCCCCCCCGCCAGCTCCTCCCTGCCAGCAGCCCCTAGGACCTGCTCTCTGCCACCATGCAAACCCAGATCCTCTGCAAACATCTTACCGTAGGAGGCCCGGGGGTGGTTTCCCACTGTTGTGCCTTCCGAGGTCCCAGCCGGCTCCTCAGCCAGCCCCGTGAGAGGGACGGTGCTGTCGTCATTGGCCTTGGCACCTGGTAGCTCTTTAAATACTGGGGACTCCACTTCCTGAATTTTACTGAGGCTTTCATCAGACACTCGTGATAAAGCAGCTTCTTTTTGTAATTTGCCTAAAGAAAATATAGTCATAACTGCAAGTTTTAAAATATAAAAATGAATATTTATCTTTAGTACTTACTTTGGAAATGAAAAAAATAGTTATAGCTAGATAGAAAAAATAAAGTGTAGAGTTTAATTATCTGGGAAATGCAAGCCAGAAAATTCAGATACTGAGGACAAGAGTGGGGCTCAAGCCTCAGCTATCTCCTCCAAAACCAACAGAGAGAGCTAGATCCAGTCCCCATGGTCCCTTCCAGGGCTAACATTCTGTAATCCTACAACCATCTGGACGGGTCTTCTATTTTCTTAAACTAACCTCAAAATCACTGAAATATTTATTCTTTTTTATCTTCAGAGATATTAGTTATAATCTTTGGTTTTCTTCCATTCAATAAATTATTGATCTCTGACTTCTTCAGGTCACCAAATAATAGGAAACAAGTAAATCATTTTCCAAAAAGGAACAGAGAGATTCTACTCACTTTTGAAAATCCTTTACTTTCAAAGAGAAGAGATTTTTTTTTAAAGCTGCTTTAAAGATCTACAGTATTCTTTTAAATCAGATCTGAGATATGGTACGGCTAATTTAATGATCTCGCTGCTTGTAAATTCTCCTGGGCAAATTTCTAAGCTCTCATGTATAGAACTAAAATGCACTATCTTCTCAGTTCTTCTGCTGGATACACTCACAGAATCTCCATCACACCTCTCTCTCTCTCTCTCTCTCTCTCTCTCTCTCTCTCTCTCAGAAATACAGACCTTCTAACACTACATTTCTGTTATGCACTACAGGAAAAAAAGGTACACACAGATCTCTGACCACAAGGTGCTTATAATCAAAATGAGAGAAGATAATATTTATAAAGATACAATAAATAAGCAAAAAATGTTAACACTTACAAGAGACAGGTTTCATTATTCTCTGCTTTTTATTAATGGGCACACTGAGGTACAGAGAGATGAAGTCATTTGCCCAGAGTCACCAAGGGGGTAAAATGCTGGCAGGTTAGCTTTATGGTCTGTGTCCTTAATCACTAATGTGTACTTAAAATAACCAAACAAGAAATATATACTGAAATATCAAAATATGGCATTGATTGAAAAAAACTAAAAAACTCTTGGGAAGCCAGAATGGGGAGCAATATTAGTTTCCTGCTGTCACAGTATAGCCTGAAGCTGGAATGCAAAGATTTTTATCTTGTCTTTGATGAGAATGTTCTGCTATTAGAAAGCCTTTAAAAGTCAAAGCATTTAAGTATGTGGTTAAATCAGACAAGCGGTATGTTTTAAGGGGCTTGCCTTAGGCTGTTACTCTGTATGAATGGAGGAGGTGATATTTATTCTCAGCAGAGAGCAGGGGGCGGGGTTAACTTGAGGGAAGCCAGCCCCTAGTTTTCAATCCATTATTGATGTGGCTTTACTATCCAGTCTGAAGTAGTATGCATTAATGTGGATCTCTTTACTATTAACTTTTTTAAAAAAAGATTTTATTTATTTATTCATGAGAATACACAGAAAGGGGAGAGAGAGAGAGAGAGAGAGAGAGAGAGAGAGAGAGAGAGAGAGAGGCAGAGACACAGGCAGAGGGAGAAGCAGGCTCCGTGCAGGGAGCCTGACGCGGGACTCGATCTGGGGTCTCCAGGATCATACCCTGGGCTGAAGGCGGCACTAAACCACTGAGCCACCTGGGCTGCCCTATTATTAACTTTTAAATTTTTTTTAATTTTTTTAAAAATTTATTTATGATAGTCACACACAGAGAGAGAGAAAGAGGCAGAGACATAGGCAGAGGGAGAAGCAGTCTCCATGCACCGGGAGCCCGACATGGGATTCGATCCCGGGTCTCCAAGATCGCGCCCTGGGCCAAAAGCAGGCGCCAAACCACTGCGCCACCCAGGGATCCCTTAACTTTTAAATTTACACATAGTAAGTTGACTATGTGCATATGCTTGTCCGTCCTGATCCTCAGACATGTTTATACCCGTGTAACCCCTACCTGGATCAGGATAAAGCTGCCCGTGTAGTGTGATCCCCTGCCCAGCTCCTTGGGAGCCACAGACCTGGTCTCTGTACCTGTAGTGTGGTCTTGTTCAGAATGTTATATAAGTGAAACTATAACATTTATAATTTTTATAAAAATTTTAAAAAGGGAAAAAACTTTTGTGAGTGAAACAAAGAGTTTTTAGATGTGATACCCAAAATACAATTTACAAAAAAAGAAGTTGATAGACTGTGCTTCATCAAGATTAAAAACTTAACAGCATTTTGCTCTGTGAGAAACACTATAAAGGGAATGAAAAGACAAGCTAAGATTGGGAGGAAGTATTTGCAAATCCCCTGACAAAGGACTTGTATTCAGAACATAAAGAGAAATCTCTGAAAAGAGTGGTTATAAAATGAGCAAAAAACCTGAACACCTACTCCATCAGCAAAGCTATACAAATGGCAAATAAGTCCATGGAAAGGTACTCCATGTCGCTGGTCATCACAGAAGTGTACATTAAAATCATGAGATATGGGCAGCCCCGGTGGCGCAGTGGTTTAGCACTGTTTGCAGCCCAGGGCGCGATCCTGGAGACCCCGGACCGAGTCCCACGTCAGGCTCCCTGCATGGAGCCTGCTTCTCCCTCTACCTGTGTCTCTGTCTCTGTCTCTCTCTCTCTCTCTGCATCTCTATGAATAAATAAAAAATTTTAAAAAATAAAATCACGAGATATCACAATACACCAATTTGAATGGCTCAAAAAATATGGGCAAATATTATACATTTTATTTTTTTTCCCTAAAACTCTTACTACTTTCTATTTTTTAAATCTATTTTCATTTAAATCTACGATGTGCTTTGAGTTAACTGTTTTTTACAGGTGTGAGGCTTAACTTAAGGTTCTTTTTCTCGTATCCAGATGTCCAAATGTTCTAATGCCATTTGTTGAAAGACAACTTTCTCCACTGCAGTGCCTCTGACTTTGGTGAGAATCAGTGTGCCGTATTTGTGCGGGCCTGTTTCTGGACTTGTCTGTTCTAGTAACGTGGGCTTCTATCTCTTCATTGATACCACACAGTCTGGTGGCTTTATATTAAGCATGAGTTGAGTAGTATGAATCATCCCACTTGTTCTTCTTCAGAATTGTTTCTGGCTATCCTAGTTCCTTTACTTTTCCATATAGGTTTTATTTTTTAAATTAAAATTTATTATTATTTTTAAAGATTTTATTTATTTATTCATGAGAAACTCAAAGAAAGAGGCAGAGACACACACAGGCAGAGGGAGAAGCAGGCTCCCTATGGGGAGCCCGATGTGGGACTTGATCCCAAGACCCCAGGATCACGCCCTGAACCAAAGGCAGATGCTCAACCACTGAGCCACCCAGGCGTCCCTCCATACAGATTTTAAAAGCAGCTTGTCTAAATCTACAAAATATCTTGCTGGAATTTTAATTTATATTGTGTTAAGTCTAGAAAGCAATCTGGTAAGAACTGGCATCATAACTATTCGGGGTCTCATTTGTTTTTGCTCTGCTTTGAAATGTGGGTTTTCAAATTCAGATATGTCCACACTAAACACACTGTAAGGCACACGCTGAGGCCAAAAGTAAATACTTCTTTTCTTTTGAGAGCCCTTATTAAAAACATGTGGCCTCAAGCCTTGGAATTATGTTGTTAATGACAGAAAAACAACTCTGGCAGCTTTCTGACCTGGTGCATACTCTTCTGTAATCTGGCTCCTTTTGCTCAAAATAATGTCTGTGAAATTCTTTATATTATGGGCAGTTCATTCTCTTTAGTGCTAAGCAGGCTTCTACTGTATGAATATACCACAATTTGGTTACCTTTTCGCCTATTTAGGAACATTTGGATTGTTTCTAGTTGTTATAACAGAATGGCTGCATACAACTCTTTTTATGAATGTGTGTTTTCATTTTTCTTGAAATTACTGGGTCATGTGGTTAAAGATATGCTTAACTTTACAGGAAATTTCTCATTTCTGGAGTGGTTGTACCATTTTCCATTTCACCATAAATGCACGAAAATTCTAGTTACTCCACTTCTTCATCAATGCTTTGAAATACTAGTCTCCATACTTTCAGCCATTTGTGTGGGTATGAAATGGTATCTTACTGTAGTGTGAATTTGCATTTCCCTGAAGACTACTGTTTTTCATCGGGCTGGTAAAACCTGACTGAACAGTTAAGTTCCAATTATCCGAGGCAACCAGGACTGTATTGCTGACCCAAGTCACAAGCTACTAAGAAAAATCTGAGCTGGAAAGCAGTCAGGAGCCGAGAGAGGAGGATGGGGCAAGTAACTCCGTGCTATGTTCCAGTTTCCCGTGTTAGTAATGGTACCTGTGGATTATACCTGAAGCCCCCAGGAATGAGGGATTTTGTAAATCAGGAGAATAAAAAAGCCCTTACCTGCTATTTTCCTCCGCATCCATGGACACACAAAGAGCCATACAAAAAGGGCAAACAGCAGCGCGACACCAAACGAGATGAGTGCTATTGCCCATATGGGAAGGACCAGACCAAGCACTGGGGAGAAAGGACAGTGGTGGTGTCAGTGGATATATTCTGAAAGGTCAAACCTCATGCCAACATACTTTACATTTCCTAAATCCATAAAAATCACCTGGATTTTGTATTTAATAAAAGTCTCAACCAAAAAAAGTGCTACAGTTTTTGGGGGTGGGAAGCTGTGTGTTCAAGACTTGCTACACCTTGTCGCTATGTGGTTAAACTGAGTAGCGAGCCAACTAGTCCCATTTCTCCAATGTGGCACCAACAGCATATTACATTGGAATAAACCCATTCACCCATCGTCTCAACATCAAAATGCAGGAGTGGACACACAGAAAGGACTCTGCGACCTGCTGCCTGCCGCCAGACCCTCAGCCCTCACCGCACACTGCTGCCTGCTGCCCGTCTGGCCATCTCAGGGGTCGGCAGCCCTGCTTTAAGTGGCCGTGACACTCTGACCACACACATGCTCCTTTTTAAAGTCTGCATGGAAACAAAAGTCTTCTAAAAGGACATGTAACCTTCAAACTCCGCTCTTCTTTGAAGTGTTAACTTGTGGCATCACAGCAGAGGAGACCTTTTCATTAAAATTCAGTAATGCACACTAGGTTGCAATTACATTAGCCGATAGAAGGACAGAAGCGCACGCGGCTTAGAACATCACATTTTCCTGGCACTGTACTGTCTCCAGAACTCATCACTCTGCATTTTGTACATCACGGGTTGTCATGGGTGGTAACAGGCAACACTTAACCTGCACTCACAGGTTCGCAGCTTACACAAGCATGCTTGCACAGGAAGGAACAGGCATGTACGAGAATACTCCCATGGCATTACTCGTAACAGTGAGAATGTGCAGGATGAGTATGTGCGTCATGATGAAGATGTGAAATAATTATAGGACAGAGTCATAAAAATAAGGTATATCTACATCTATAGATAAGGGAAGAGGCCCACGATCTAGTAAGTAAGAAAGGCTGCCTGGATGTGTACCACAATCCAATTTATGTTAAAAAATAAAACCCCATATAAAAAATAAAACTCCTACCATACACATAAATGTATGAAAAAGCTCTGGAATGATACAATGGCTACCCCTGTAGAGAGACAGGAAATTGGAAGGGCTCTCACTTCTCGCTGCATATATTTTTGTACTGTTGACTTGGAAAACACATAATAAGCATGTGACTTTTGTAAACTGTTAAACATGTTTTAAAAGTTTTAAAGGAATGAACTACTTAAAACTCTGCCCTTTGCTCTTGGATTAAATAAATCTTTAATGATGCAAACTTTGTTACCCTGTTAATGATTTTATACATACAAACCCACTCAAAGTTATTTAACTAAGGTATTATTATTTTTTGTTTAAAGATTTTATTTATTTATTCATGAAAGACACACAGAGAGAGGCAGAGACACAGGCAGAGGGAGAAGCAGGCTCCATGCAGGGAGCCCGATGTGGGACTCCATCCCGGACTCCAGGATCACGCCTGGGCTGAAGGCAGATGCTCAACCGCTAAGCCACCCAGGTGTCCCTCAACTAACGTATTATTAAACATTTTGGTAACTCTAAGAGGTAGAATAGGTAGGTAGTACTATAAGTGAGAGCCAGGATTAGCATATGTAAATAGGAAAAACAAAAAACCAGAATCACCTAGCTTAATTATAGCTAAGGTGTCACCAGTGGGAGTGCAGACACTTAGGGCTAGACGATTCCCACTACTTGCTCTGACATCAGAAAGCTGTGGACTCAGGTGGGGCTGGGCCCCGTTAGCTGACAGCTCGGCTCCAGCTCTGTTTCTGCCCCTCAATCTGACACTCGTAAAACCACTCAGGCTCACCTTACTAGGCTGTGCCTATGGCCAGGCTTCCTGGCTTCTACTTTACCACTTCACGTCAGTGTCTTAATACATGTGATAAAAGATCACACCAAAGCTGTTTCTAGCCAAACTGAGTAGTGACTGTTAATTAGCAACACCAAATTGATCAAGTGACATCAATACCCATCACTCTTATAGCTTAAAAGTATTTAGTTTCTGAAGAGGTTTCCTTCATGCCTTCTGGTTTAGCTGATGATAAAATTGTTAACTGTGCTGCTTTTAGCTTCATGTGTTAATCTGATCTAAGAGAGGCAGGCTCTGGATACTGTGGCAAGAGAGAAACAATTTGGAGATATATATAGATATATAGATATATAGATTTATATAGATATCTTCATAGATTTTATATATTATATATCTATCTATAATCTATCCATCTATCTATTTTTAATTAGTGAACACATTTGCTCTCAGGCACTATTTTTTTCCCCATCCATGCTGAGCACAGCCTACAACAAAAGCAGAGAAGGGCTGCTTTATGTATTCCTTCCAAGTCCATCTCCATGCATTCTGTTCAAGTCCCATAGGATTCTGCAGGTGTCAGGACCAACATTCATAAGAGAAAAACTAAGGTTGGTTACAAGACTCTTTTGATCTTTGGCAGAGCCAATAAGCCACAATACCACATGCCCCTTGTAGCTCTATCATCACAACCTCCTCTGCCATCAGTTTGGCCTGGGAAGTGGCCAGAAAGCTCTGAAGTCACCCTCCTAAGTCACAAGAAACTGGAAGGGAGAGTAGAGGATAAACACATCACTGAGGGTAGAAGCAGAGAAGAGAGAGTAAAAAATCAAGGAAAATAAAAAACAAAGGAATGCAGGAAAATGGTGAAAAGTCATTGATAATGAGAGCAAAGTGGAATAGAATGAGGACAGAATTTGGATCTGAACAAATTATTCCAGCAATTTAGTAATGTAACAGGGCAGCAAAAGAACAGTCCTCGTTTTTCACCTGACAGTCATTATAAGCATCTATAGAATAAATACAGCTCCTATAAAACCAATGGGACATTAACTATATTACTTCCCTTATACCCCCACTCCTCAGCTTTTCTCTATAGCCTTTCTTCTGCTGTTGCTTTAATTTTTTTTTTAAATTTTTTTTTTATTTTTATTTTACGATAGTCACAGAGAGAGAGAGAGAGGCAGAGACACAGGCAGAGTGAGAAGCAGGCTCCATGCACCGGGAGCCCGATATGGGATTCGATCCCGGGTCTCCAGGATCGCGCCCTGGGCCAAAGGCAGGCGCCAAACCGCTGCGCCACCCAGGGATCCCTGCTGTTGCTTTAATTTTATAAATAATACCTGCTTACTGTGAAAATATCAGTATATATGATGCACAAATATGAAACTTCCTCATACTCTTCCCTACTGAACCTACTTTCTAGAGAAACTGTTAATTATTTCGAGTTTCTTTCCAAGTATTTTCTAAATATAAACATACAGTGTAGAATGTTTGTGAGAATCTTTTTCTTCCTTTAAAAAAAAAATGAACAGGGGCACCTGGGTGGCTCAGTGGCGTGATCCTGGGGTTCTGGGATCAAGTCCCACATTGGGCTCCCTGCAGGGAGCCTGCTTCTCCCTCTGCCTATGTCTCTGACTCTCTCTGTGGCTCACGAAAATAAATAAAATAAAATCTTTTTTTAAAAAAAAAGAACAGATATAGAATCATACTGTATATACTGTCCTGTGATTTCATTTTCCCCATACATCATATTGTGGACATCTTTTCACAGACACACACACACCCCTTTAGCTCATCTGCAGGTGCTGGTGCTGCTGGGCTTGGGACCACACTTTGACTCAGAAGTCTGATCAACCACCAGAGGCGTGCTCAGGCTATGAGCCCTGGAAGCTCAAAGCAGCAGGCAATGAATTTCAGCACTCATTCTTTCAAAACTGAACAAAACCAAGTCCCGCACAACTGAGGACTTTTTCATTACAAATAAACCTCAGGCTTGTATCCAACCCAAGCGAGCACTTTATTTCCTAAAGTTATTTTTTGCCTCTTGCAAATTATTTTTTTAAGTACAAGTAAAACACACAGAGACAATTTTTTAAAGTACTCAGTCTTTGAAGTGGAAGAATGACTTTTATTTGAGAAAAGTCAAGTCAAATGCAAAGTAAAACAAATCAGATGCAGCCTAAGACATAAACAACTTCAAAATAATTTAGAAAGGAGGAGCAGATGAAATCAAAACACAGCACTGGAGCTCAACAGCCAATCAGTCCCACTGAAGACTGTGTGTAGAAAACGCTATTTATCAAAAGCTCTTACAGCTGAAAACAGGGTAAGATTAATGCTGCCACTCATTTCTGCTAGAGAATTTCACTCCTTCCTTCTACCTCTGACGCACCTATTTACTGAACGGACATGTTCAAAGGAGGAAAGGGATGCAGGAGGAGTAAGTTCCAGACCAGCAGGAAGGCAGACGTACTTTGAGAGGAAGTTAACAGAGTCAAGGCTGAAGGGACCCTCCTCAGCTCAGTCTCACCAAACATGACAGCAGCGCCCTCAGGCCAAGAGCCCCCACGGGAGGGAGTAGGCAATGCAATCCTGGTTAGAAGGGCAAAAGTTAACTTT
The DNA here is from genome assembly GCF_905146905.1 of Nyctereutes procyonoides. Classification (NCBI taxonomy): domain Eukaryota; kingdom Metazoa; phylum Chordata; class Mammalia; order Carnivora; family Canidae; genus Nyctereutes; species Nyctereutes procyonoides. Next base: position 18,249,351 of record NW_026575120.1, read on the forward strand.
TGTTTAAATAAACAGAAGACCTGGACGCACCTACTGGATATTCTAGAAGTGTGCCCCAGGAACCAAAATATTAGTAAAGTCCTTTTCTGACCTAGTGGGGAAACAAAACAACCTTCTCTTTCCTTCTCCTGTAGGCAAGCCCCTGCCCCCTCCGGAAAACTTCAAGTAAGAAGCTTTCCAAACCAACATGTGTGGAAAAAATAAAAAGATAGGATGACTCAGGACATGCTGGCAACGTAAGGCGGAAAAGATGAGACTACTTATGATGGATGGATGGTAATAAAAGAGCCCCTAAGACGCACTGGGAGTTACTGCGGGCCAGGCACTGTGTTCAGCACTATCTCACATAATGTGGTGGCCCCTCCACAGAAGTCCTCCTCCTGTCTGTACTTTATCATGATGCACAGAGGCTCAGAGAGGTGAGACGTGACATTCCTGACAGCACAGCTCCCCAACCAAAGTCCTTAACATTAACTCCAGCACTGGGAATGCTGTCTGATGGGGTCACTGGATGCCGGGCATTGAGGGGGGCACTGGACAGGATGAACACTGGGTGTTATACTGTATGTTGGCAAATCAAACTACAATACAAAAATATACAAAAAAAAAATGCTGTCTGTGTGTTCAAATGAGGGATATCTTCAAGATTCTTGTGCAGATTTTTAAATATCCCTAATTAAAGAGGTAGCTACCCTCTTTACACTACCTACATATTAAATGTATACAAAAAACATAGAACCACGTTTTTAAATGTATTAGAAGTTGTTTTTTTGTTTTTGTGGGGTTTTTTTGTTTGTTTTTTTTGTTTTTGTTTTTGTTTTTTTTTTTTGAGAGAGAGATTGAGAGAGAACGCTCATGTGTATGAGCTGGGGGAGGGAGAGAATTCTGAGTAGGCTCCACGCCCAGTAAAGAGGCCGCCGAGAAGCTTGATCTCATGGCACTGAGGTTATGACCTGAGCCGAAATCAAGAGTCAGATGCTTAACCAACTGAGCCACTCAGGTGCCCCTATTAGAACCCATTTGTAAAGAGAGTGAAAAGAAGGGAAAGGATGTATTAAGGTTGGTGTATTTTCTTTTTTTAAGTAGGCTCCATGTGCAGCATGGACTGTCATTAATGGTGACATGAGGGGCCAGGTACTGTATACCAGGTGTGTCTCACCCGTGCTGTCATGTGTCACTATTGGCACCCTGCAGTGGGGCTGGACTAGGATTCTCCACCTTCCTAGGTAAAATGCCCTTGGAGACTCAGCATGGCCACTTTCCCAGAGGAGCTCAGGAAACCAAAAGGATTAATTCATGTGTAACTCAGCTCACTATGACTTAGCATTAATTTATATCATTTATTTCTTATAGCCTCTCTATGAAGTATAGTTTAATTTTCTCTAGAATATTTGCTCCTCCAGTCTGATGATTCTTTCGGCAAATTTGCAGTAAAACTGCAGCAAATGATGTGGAAACAATAAAGAAGAGATGGAAAATATGAGGCCAAGTACAGGAAAAGGGCAAATTTTAATAAATATCCCACAGCTGACTTCTGACATTCAGAAGGACCACTAAGAGCAAGAAGAATAGAGGGTAGAAAAAAACAAAATGGAGAAATAAAAATAAATCATCCTTATTTATACTTATTCTTATTTCTAGGACTTGGTACGACTGAGATAACCCAGCCTCCTTGCCCAGTCCTGAAATTACTAAGCCAAGAGGCGGCTGCTGACGCTGGCTGAGCTTTTCGTTCGATTACCTTATGCTTTGGGAGCCAGCATGTAATTACGAACAAGACTTTGGAGGAGCAGGGAGACAGGAGACACACAGCGGCCCCACAGCAGCTCTCTGCCATCCTGGAGCTCTGGGGCCTGCCCAGCACTCGGTGGATGCTTTGGGACATTCCGACATGGTAGTGGGTTAACTTTGTGGGGTGGAGCTGTGCGCTTCCTGCCTCCAACTGTCGTATGTATTGAGGAGACAGCCTGTGACAAACACTCCCCAGTCCACGAATGACACAACCTTCAGGGCTACCAGGCTGCTGAGCCTACCGTTGCCATCCCTCTCTGGCTCTCCTTGTCCCTGTGACCATCAGGTGACTGTTGGCTTTGTGCTTTCCATGGAACTGAAGGCAGCAAGATGCTCTACCCCAGGGCTCCCACCCAAAGCCTGGGAGTCCTGACCATGGGAATTTAAACCCTGAAGATCAACATTTTGAAAGTTGCAGAGATGCCAAAGCAGAAAGTTACATAATGTTACCATTCATTCAGAAGCAGGTTTTTTTATTTGCAGTACTCTGTACACAAACACAATTAGATAAGTCTAATAAAATCTGAGAGACATGGCCTTGAGGACACCTAGTTTGAGGAATTAATAAGGCCATTTCCTCATTTGGGAAGAGGGCATGTCTCAATGGTCACGTGATATGCCATTTCTCTTTTTAACAAAAAGGGAGATTTTTGTCAGGCCTGTAACTGAATCTTAATCCATAAAGAACATTAACAAGAAGAAAAATACAAACGAACACAATGTAACGTATCTGCTGACTGCAGAAATCTGCACAATAATGGGTATATTCAGGATCTCACTGTAGGCCACTACAAGGAGAAACAGGAGGAATCCTCTCTACCCAAGCATGTATAGAAGTATTTAATGAGAATGCTCACTAATACCGAAATGTTTGCAACAGGAATACCATATTTGTTTTTCTTTAGCCATCCAAAATACAAAAGAAAACAACTTTTAACCCTAAAACCCCAAGCCTCTAAAACCTTATAAGAAAGAACAAAAGCCACCAGAATGGGAAGAATTCTGAAAATAAAATCACCACCGGTTTCAGTATCTTAAAAAGGTGGAGGGTAGCTTCTACTCACTGGACCTTTTGGTCTGAAAATGCCAAAGAGTTTGGCATTAGTGCCACCAGCCACGCGAGAGCCTCCCCTGCATGGCACAGATGTGCGGAGGCTGCTGGTCTGGGGGACCCCCATGTCCCTCCCCAGACTCCTCTGCAGCTCAGGGGGGCACCCGGTGTTAGATCCTGTTCTGAGACTCAGCACAAGAAGGCCGCTACGGCTACACAGTGAGGCAAAAAGCAGAATGAGAATTTCAAATTTCTTTTTTTCACTTGAAAGTTTATTTGTTGCCTTTGTGCTCCCCCTGCATTACTACTCTTTGTACTACTCCATAATGAGCACAGATAAGGCTTCTGACTGTCCGCCTACTGCAGTGCTGGTACCACTAACCAATGCTGTGAGGTCTGACGGCGATACACCTTGCCTGCTGGATTGAAGCTTCCAATGGCTTCTTACCTGGCGCTCCTGTGTACATGATGGAAAACACGTTTATTGCTATTGTAGCAGCATAGAACACTGGGAGTGCCCGGAGGCCATTGGGAACAGGGTCCTCCTGTATGGTAATGAGATAAAGAGGAAGGTCAGGATTCAGAAAGCATCTGGAGCCAACACAGGCAAAATGCTATAAAACACTGTCAGAGACAGCCTTTCAAACAGCAGTGTGGACCAAAGGGCGGGCCGTGCCACTGCCGTGTGATCTGTTGCACATCAGTGTAGGCCGTGTTTCCTACACAAACACTATTTCAAAGAGCACTATTGTGGCCGGCAGACACATTGAAACGCTAGAATCACATGAGCTGATGTCAAATTTAGAAATAGAGAAGAAATGTGAGTTTAGGCCAGTCCCTGGGGACTGGAGCCCAGAGCTCAGCATCTACCTCAAAACCGGTGGTGCTTGCTACTCCTGCTAAGTTCAGGCTTGGCCCTGAAAATCCACTTGCAACCAGTATTTTGGAACTTGGCCCACAGAGAACACTTTAAGAGAGCCAAGTTACTTCAATACCACTGCATTACTATGAGATTTTACTTTGCTCTATTACATAATACATTTTAGCTCTATTAAAATGTATAAAGCAAATATATTACCATGTGCTGATTTTTAAGATCTTTTCATAAGGCATAGTATTTAACCTTCAACAACTGAAAGTTAAAAGAACTGTGGGTCCTTTGTCTAATAAAATATTTAGGGGTGCCTAGGTGACTCAGTCGGTTAAGTGTCTGCCTGTGGCTCAGCTCATGATCTCAGGGTCCTGGGATAGAGCCAGCATCCAGCGTCTAGCATCCCTCTCCCTGTTCAGCAGGGAGCCTGCTTCTCCCTCTCCCTCTGCCCCTCCCCCTGTTTGTTTTATCTTTCTCTCTCTCTCTGTCAAATGAATAGATAAAATCTTTAAAAAAGAAAACCATTTATTTACGGATTTAGGCTTCTGGCACATTCCCTAAACCTAATACTTCAACAAGAATGGTACCACATATGTTTTACACTGACTAACAGCTGAGAGAATATTTGAAATTGAGAGTTTTAAGCAGATCTACAGAAGATTCTTAAGAAAAAAATGGACTGGGAATTCCTCAATACAGCACCAACACAAAGATGTCACTTGAATAATTAAAAAAGGGACTAATTTCTAATAAGCATGTTAAGACACTGGTACATGTAGATGAGTCTGCCACCTACCCATGGGAGAATGAAATTTAAAGGTTGCTTGGGCTAAGGAGTAAGGATAAATAGAGACTGTCAAAGATTCCTACTGTCAAATGCAAACACATATGGAAATCAAGTGTGTTAGCAGAACAGTACAACCCATTAAGAACCTATTCTAGAATGTTTCAAGTAGCCATCGGCACTTGTTAAGAGGCTTTAGTTGAAAGTAATGAGATGTAAGGGCCAGTGTAGAACATAATGAGGTATAAGGGCCAGTAAGAGCAGGTGAGTAAGTGATTCAACTGCAGGAAAGTCACAGCCAGACCAGTGGGGAAGATGAAGAGCTGCGAACAGAAAGAAGCCAGGATCCAGGGCAGGAGCTGTGAATGAGACACAGTGATCTTCTAACCTGTCACATACCACATGACAAGAACCTAGGCCCCAAGACAAACGAAACACTTACAGGTGCTCAAATGTCTATGGCCCCTGGTTTCCAAAATGTTTTCTCAGGACAAGAGTTACTAAAGAAAGAGTCCCACCCAGCAACTTCTAAAGGTGTACAAGTGCTAAGTTTATGGGGTTTTTTTCATTGAATCACCTTATGTTTTCTCAAATAACTTATTCTTTAAAAAAAAAAAATATATATATATATATATTTTATTGGGCACCTGGGTGGCTCAGTGGTTGAGTATCTGCCTTTAGCTCAGGGTGTGATCCCAGGGTCCCAGGATCGAGTCTTGCATCAGGCTCCCCATAGGGAGCCTGCTTCTCCCTCTGCCTATGTCTCTGCCTCTCTCTGTGTCTCTCATGAATAAATAAAATCTTTTAAAAATATATTTTATTTGAGAGAGAATGAGTGAGAGAGAGCATGAGTAGGGGCAGGGGAGGGGCAGTGGCAGACGGAGAAGCAGACTCCCTACTGAGCAGGGAGCCTGACATGGGGCTTGATTCCAGAACCCCAGGATCACAGCCTGAGCCAAAGGCAGATGCTTAACCAACTAAGCCACCCAGGTGTCCCCCAAATAACTTCTTAAAACTCAAATGCCAATTGTCTCAAGACCTGACTTCTCTCCTCCCTCCTGGCTCCCTCTACTACCTCCTTCTTTCCTTCTCTCCCTTTCCTCCCTCCCTCCATCCACTGATCCATCCATCCATCCATCATCTGCCTTCTTCCTTCCTTCCCTCCCACCCTCCCTCCATCCGTCATCTGCCACCTATCTAAGCATCCATTATTCCCTCTTAGATGCTCCACCAGTGTCTTCCCAAGCACAATGCTGATCACTGGAATACCAAAGTACACAGGACAGTCATGGTTCTGCTCTTACATATCTTATAGTTGGATGGCAACCAGGCCACCATGCAAGAAATAAAACGCCACACAGCACAACAGTGCACTGGTGAGAAAGCACGGACCATTGCAGAAGCATGAGAGAGGTAAAGCAACCAGAATCGTGTGGAATATAAAAGGCTTTCAAGGAAGTGGCCTGTGAAGGCTGAGTAGAGCAGGAGTTTGCCGGGCAAGGATGGGGTTCCAGGCAAACAAAGTCACGAAAGTGAAGTCAAGCAGGCAAGAAAGGGTGGCACCTTCCAAGATGTAAATAAATATTAGTATGGAGAAATCCCAAGAGAAGGAATGTAGCTTTGTACAAATCCAAGAGAAGGAGCCCTCCAACAGACTGCGAGGCAGTGCCAAGGGTAAACAGCGGTATCTCCACAAGAGGATCCAGTTGAGGGAAGGCCTGTCCCCCAGAAGCTCAGTGTGTGCCAGGACACAGCCATCAGGGCATGCTTTAGGGCACAGGAGATACTGAGACAAACCCTTAAGGGTCAGAAAAATACAATCAGGTTTTTTCCCTAGAAAAGGGATCTCAGTAATTTCTAATTTCAATCTCATTTCATTTTTGATAAAATGTACCCCCAATAGGTATGTTTTCTTCTTTTTATCCTTTCCTCAGGAGAGAAAAAGTCAGTATTTCAAGTTTGCTTTCTCCATTCAAATATAGAAAACACTTTATATTTGGGAAAAGAAGTTTTCCAGTTGTGTTTCATGAAAGTCTACTTCAAAATCCTTACACTATCACATTGTGTTCTGTTGAACATTCAGGAAATAATTACTCTTCCTAACTTTTTTCAGGTCTGTGTGCAATGCCTGGGAGAGCTGACTAAGGAGATCACAGGGCATGAAATACTATTTACAATGCTGCTCCCTGAGGGAGCCCCTGGGTACTCTACCTCAACTCATTGGACCTGCTTCATTATTTTCTTTTATAAGAATTTACTTTTAAGTAATCTCTACACCAAACGTGGGGCTCAAACCCATAACCTCAACATAAAGCGTCACACGTTCTATGGACTGAGCTGGACAAGCACCCCTTTCTGCCTACTTTAAAATAAAGTCTAATTTGAACTGCAGGGTGCCATGCCTTAATGTAAAAATACTATCATTCCTCTGACTCCCTACTAATTTCTATTGGATATAACTAAAATCAGTTTTAAAACTTAATAAAAACCTAAGAGCCTCACTTACCTTCTTTAAGATGAAAATTCTGATCAGTACAAACAGCACGCCAGACATGAAACCAGACAACAGTGGAGATATAAACCAAGAAGCAACTGAATAATTAAAAAAAAATCTAATGAATGTTAAAATTCTACGTAAGTCATAGTTATACAATATAATGATAGCCCACATACAGTACATACATTAATAAATATTCCTGGAATTATTCACCTTAACTCAGAACCTAATAAACCCTACTTCCCTGGCAGGGCTGACCTTCACACACAAACACAGACTTCCAGTGAGCACACTCCCAGCACACAGTCAAGTAAGGGATCCCTGGGCCTGGTCTCAGAAGACAGACTCTTGTGAATGCCATAGCACCCATTCTGTCTGTCGTTCTTACCGATCCATATGGAGAGCTGGTCCTTGCTCCAACAGTAAAGGTTATTTAAAAGGTGAGCCACTTTCCATTTAATTTTCCTAGGTCAGCCTGGTACTACCCTCCTATGGCCCAGTTCCCATCTCTGGCTGCATACCGGAAATATCTGGGGGAGTTTTCAAACACCAGTTATGCTCTGGTTCTAACCCCAGAATTCTGATTTAAGAGGTTTGGTTCTGGGCATTGATATTTTTAAATTGCTGCTCCAGAATTGAGAGACATTATTTTAGAAGCCTCCTGGGATCTAAAGTGATTTTCCTGGCCATCTGTGTCCCTGGCTTGGTAGGTCAGGGATGCAGGGACATGTTTCACCTAGAGCTCCTGAGGTCATTGTGATTCTTATATGGATGAGGAGCCCAGAAGATGGAGATGGGGTGAGAGAATGCTAATCAGAATGGGTGGGTCTGTACATAGCGGGCTGAATGGATTTCCCTCTTGCTAAAAGCCAGAGCCAGGAGACAGATGTTCAGACCAGTCAGACTAGTCCTTGGGTGCAACCTACAACTTAGGGCTAGAGTGTCTCCTATGAGGGGGCAGACTCAGGAGACCTCTTGAATGCAATGAGGTAAGTAAGACTGGGCATGCTCCAAGGTTTCCCCATGACCACCAACTCTGCTTCCTGGACACAGAAGGTATCTTCTTCACCAGAGCCTACCTAGTTTTTCTGACTACGGACTGATTTTAATCAATAAATTTCTTTTCTGTCTGGGAACAACAGGTAGATACTACTTTTCAAAGCCAGATGACATCTGAAAAGAGTAGTGTTTAGAAACTAACACACAAAGTTCACAATCTCCTTTGGCAGAAATCTGAGGGGAAAATGTGTTACCAACATAGATCTTGTTTTCTAAACCTTAACATCTGAAGGGAAAAATAATTATAATGGTGGTTTTTAAATAAGACTTACTCTAGAGAATGTAAACTTTGCTTCTGACAGGTAAAAGAAAATGGCAATTACCAATCTTGACGAGTTCCATCCACTGCACACCTTGTGTACCAATTGCAACAAGTGAGAATCCTATAGTAGAACCAACAATGCAATGAGTTCCTGAAATTGGAAGTCTCAGGAAGGATGCAATCAGCTGCCAAACAGCTGAACCTACAGGTTGAAAAATTAGGGGGAAAAAAAAAGGTCAGATATAGAATACAGTATCTCAAACAGCCACAAAGGGAAGAAATTCAAATTTCTGTTTTCCATAACAATATCTACCTAGGGTTGATTTTTTTATGGATTATTTCTTTACAGAGTGCTAAAGTCCTGACAAAAAGTCACTCACTTTAGTCAAAGGAACATTTTTCAACACTGAAAGGATAAAGATGACGAAAGTGTTTAAAGAAAAGTCTATTGACGCCAGTTATTAACTGCCTTTGTCACATTTAAGTATGGGTGCTTGACGATGAACTTGTTCTGATGTGAAGTGTGGCCAAGGCCCAGCAAGAGATTACAGACTCTAGTGAACACAAAGAAGTAAGAAAGGCTGTGTACTGGAGATTTCCCTGTCGTTATGCCTATAGTCACAGAACGAGCAGGGCTAGACACTGGCCATGTCCTATTAGTCTGTAAGAGAGACTGCAATACACAGCAGTGAACAATTACGTTGTACTCCTGAAACTAATAGAGTGTCACATGCCAACTACACCTCGATAGAAAGAGAGAGTGTGCAATTCCACATTGCTTTTTGTATTTCTGCCTCTCCTAGGATAAATCACAATGAAACTGAACCCACAGGTGGCCATCTGCTCTCAGGCCCTGCACAGAATGCCAGGCATTTCCTTTGTATGCTTCCTTGAGTCTTCTAATTCTTACCAGTTAAGAAGATCCTTAGCTTTGGCTTTGTGTCCTTTTACCTCAATTTCACCTCCTTTTCCAGGCTTACTGTTTTTCTAGGCTACAGTTCACTCCAGATATTTTCATAAGCAGATCAAATTTTGCAGGGCGTATTAAAAGCATCAGCTGGGCGAGATCACTTTCAGAAACAGTTGTTGACAAGCTTATATAGAACTGTAAGGGAACAAAGGCCTTGGCTGATAAGCAGGGCACGTTATTAATCCCAAATGTTAATTCTGGGAATCTCGTTGCTTGGCAGCAGCACTTTTAAGCAGATCCCTGGCATTTTCTTCAAAAACATCTGAGTTACAGAGGATCATTACTAGCTGTAGAGGCCCTAGTTTGTACAGGAATGCTGACAACTGCTCCGTGAGAGCTGGGCATGCCCACCCATGAGCCAAACGAGGCTCGGACCCTGTGTGTGTCTCTCTGGAAGTATGTGCTGGGAGGAGGGGCCAGCCTCATGCTGCCAAACTGGTGACAGGCTCTGTGGCAGCAGCCAGGCCTCCCCCTGGACAATTCCTTAAGCCTTCACATCTAAGCCCTGAGCTCCTGAGTGACTGACTAGCTCGTTTTAAAAATAGAGCCAGAGTTTGGAGCATGTTACGTGGCACAGAACTGTAACTTGAAAAACAAACTTTATGACTTCTATTCTTACAAAATTAAAATAATCTAATGATGTTAACAGAATAGTATAAATTCACCCACATGAATTCAGACCATGAGCTTTTCCTTCCTGAAAGCTGCTATCCCTTCTCTGGCAGACTTTATAACATATGCCCTGGAGCAGCAGGGTTTGTAAGGAGAAAGGTCGGGAGGACAGGGCTGCCTGGCCAGGAAGGGGGCCAGTGGGCAAAAGGGGAGGGGCAGAGGAAAGGAGGGGAAGGAGGAGGCAGGTATTTGCAGGGTGCCTGGCAAAGTGAGAGTGCGGCGAGGCCTCCTAAGCCTTGGGAATTTCTGAAGGCCAATGGGATTACGTTAATGTTAAGAAAAGCAGTGAGAAAAAAGATAGAGATATTTTAACTTAAGGTAATGATATCTTATAAAGAGGAAGGGATTAAGTATGGAATAAGGGTGTAAGACAAAACCTAGGGAAAATAGGGGGAAGGTGGGCATCTCTGAGGCAATAATCCTGGGAAGATGGGAGCCTGGCAGGGCACAGGTGCAGGGGCCCCCTGGAAGCAGAGGAGCAGTATGTGGGCTCTCAGTGCAGAGAAGGCTCGGCAGTTAGGGGTGCTTTGTAGTTTGGTTCAAGGAGATGGCTTGTTCACACTATTGTGGGTATTGCTGTGAGAAGATGGTGAGTTCTGAATTCTCAGTAGATTTTTTGAATCACTGGTGGTTTCTTACTAAGTGGACTGGCTATTCCTTTAGGGCTGAACTTAGTTTTCAAAAGGGAACTTGTTCTGGAAGGTTAGCTGGCATAAATAATTTCTTCCACCCAACCAACCCAATGCTACCACAACTCCATCGAAGCACAGAGATCCAAGGGCTTGGGGAGACATTTCTAAAGAAAAGAAAAACCAGAATAGAATAAAGGGACAGGGGGAGAAAAATAGAAGAAATGGATATTGAATTTAGAAGAGGGAGAAGGGGACACTCAGGCATCAGAAAAGAATCAGCTTTGGTTCTGGCCAATAATAATTATACCATAATCTTAAATTAACAAAGCTCTCATCTCCAGGGATCCCAATTTTAAAAATCTAGGTAATGTACACAAATTCCCAACAAAACAGGCTTTGAGATTCATCGACCCACACATCAAAAGAGAAAGAAAGAAAAAAAAGAAAGACTAAAAGAAAGAAACCAAAGCAAACAAAATCAAGTTATTCAAGTGAAACCTCAAATTGCTTTGGTTAACCTAAATTGTAGTTGAGGTAAGTATTTTTCATTCTTTCAGTGAAGAGCCAAAGGCCAGGAGTGGGAGAAATGAAAAACTGGACAAGTCAGACTGCCCACACAAAAAGTGAGGAGTGACATGAAGCTCTCAACTCATAAGGCTTTCTGCCTAAGCTGGGGCCTCTGTGTGGCCTCACTAACAAATCTCTTTGATAAACACAACCTTTCTGGGGTGCCTGGGTGGCTCAGCTGGTTAAGCATCTGCCTTTAGCTCAGGTCAGGATCTCAGGGTCCTGGGATCGAGTCCCACACACATCTTGTACTCTCTTTCTCACTCACACTCTAATTAATTAATATATAAATATATGTGTGTGTGTGTGTGTGTGTATATATATATATACACACACACATATTTAAAAAAAAACCCACAACCATTCCTCAGAAGTTTTATCCAATGAAAGAGAAGTTGCTATGAAGATTTCATTTTCTAAGTGCTTTTCTTTATCTCTCCCCTACTTCAATATTTTTTGCCCATATCATTCTGACTGGAGAAATCTTAATTTCAGCTCATTATGATTAAATCTTAGACACCTATCACGACAACCAAAGGTGATTTTTACAAATAATTGTCATTTTTCTAAGGGAAATTTCACTTTTACTGGACTATGATGAGAAACAGGTATCCCATGAAGCAAAGTCAAATTCAATCACTGTAAGAGCTGTTGAAATTAAAGCAATTGTGAACCTTATGTCTTTAAAACAGAAAATGTTGAGAAACAGGAACTCCTGAGCATGTATCACCAGCATACTGTGCTCAGTATTTAATACCTTAGAACATCGGTACTGGATATGCATCAAACACCTCAACAACTTCTCTAACTTGCGGTCGCCATCTTACACTTGGCAAACAATGTCCACATTCTGGGTGCTTCAGCAATACCAGTAATAGTAAATAACTAGGGGCCTTGGAATGTGGCTGTGTTCCTGATACACCAGCGTCTTACCTCCCAACGCAGGACTCTTCCTACAAAGGATAAGTCCTATTGAGAGCAGAAGGTGGTAGGATTCCTCTCTAACCCTCTTCTCCCTAACCACATTATCCATAGAGATCAGCTGTCTGCTGGAACATCAGGTCTACCTAGAGGCAAGCAGAGAAAGAGTCCAGTCAGCAGCACTTAAGCGTCCCTGCCCGGATCTTGTTTCCAGCAGCAGCAAGGGCAGTAAGGGAAGTGCCTTCATGTTGATGGTCACCTTGGCCAATGGAGAAATCACACTGTCTGGACAGTCTGCTTATTAACAAATTTCACTGCTCTCAACATTTCTCTCTCATCTAGACAACTTGAAACTACCAATATAAGGTCATACTCTAAACACGTTAGTGATACACAAATGGTCTTCTGGCCAGAGAACAAAACAAACAACCCAAGTGGGGCTCCCAGAGGTAGAATCAGAAAATCAAAACAAAAGCCAACAAAAGGATTACAAATAACATAGAAGACTAGATTTCCTGAACCTCAAGCACTTGAAATTCATTTGGTAACTGCTGAAAACTTAAACTGAGAATACAAAACTTTTCAATAAATACTGGTTTTTGGCACCTACATTTTCAAAACATTGCATCCTAACTGATGAAAAATCTACAGAAAAATAGAAATCAACTACCGAGGATATCTTATAAGTCAACCTTACAAATACGTTCACTGAGACCTGTTATTTAATAACTCTCAAACCACTTTAAAATGGCAGTTATTATATAAGTATCTTTGTCTGTACTTTATAAAAAGTACTCTTAGCCAAATCAATTTTAACACCAAAGTTTGCCAAAAATCTGAGAAAGTGTTTGCTTGATATTTGGATGCTAGAAAAAAAATCAAATTAAAATGCAGAAAGCAAAAATAAAATGTAGTAAATATGAAACATCAAGCCAGTTTGAAGTTAAAGCAAAAGTCACACTTATGGACATGAAAGAAGTATTGTAGGGAAGTAGGCCAGTGGACGCATTTCCCATTGATGGAAAGAATAATGCTACTTACCAACCATTGCACTAACTTCCCCAGCCATGAGTGTTTCTACTGTCTCGTTGTATAGGTTCACATCAATGATACCTTTTCGAATAGTTTCTCCTACTTTGGCTCCCAATAACACTGAACCGGTAGTTTCAAATATTGAAGCCAAAATGCAGGCCTGCCTCAAGGTCACTACGCCAGAGCCCACAGCAGTACCGAATGAATTGGCAACATCATTTGCACCAACAGAAAACGCCAAGATAAAAGCTATGATAAAACCCAAAACGACCATCCACAAATACTCGTCCATGGCCATTTTGGAAAGTGGGCTCTGGGTACTTTTCTTTTGCAGAAATAGTTTAAATAAACAAAGCTTGAGGTGATAAACGTCGTAAGGCCGAGAGTTCTTGTAAACAGTGAGTTTGCTCTGGAAAGTGCTGGACAATGTTAGAGCCTGAACAAACTGCTAACTGCTGGTTTTCATACTGTCAGTACAGTTCATTTGGTTGTGTTCAGTCAGCGGGAAAACACATTCCATATTTTTCCTCCCAATCTGGGAAAGCTGTGATGTCTCCTCCTATAACAGAAAAGAAAACAAAAGAAATCAATTATCCTAAGCAACCTGTAACAGTTTGTTCTTTCAGAAATAAATGTTCTAAGCCTACTAATGGGATCTAACTTTGGCATGTGACAGATCTAACCATAAAGCAACTCTAGGAAGATTATAATTAGGTTAACTGCCCACCCACCCCCACCCCCACCAAAAAAAGCTGGTCTCTAGAATATCAGAAGTTGAAGTAGGCTTTATAATTACAGGCTGACAACAAGCCTTAATAGAATATGACTTTATGCAATCTGAAAAATACACTTGGCCATTATTTTCAGATAGAAAAAAAATGCTTCAAATGGGCAAAAGTAAAGAAATGAGAAATTCAGTTACAGACTTTTTTCAAATATGTGGAAGTTCCTTAATTTCTTGGACCGGTGATGACCAAATATGATTCTGTGACACCATAGAGTATGGCTAATGATCCACCTGCACATTTACAGATAAAGAATGTACACTTTAGGAGCACACCATGCAGGTGTCTGAAAGAAAGCTTATTGATTCTAGTATAAAGTGACTTATCCAGAGGGTGACAAAGGTGGAAACTGAAGGCCCACATAGGAGGAACACGGAAAGCTGCCACATTCTATTGAAACATAATTCGGATCATGTCACTCTTCCATGACTACCCATACCTCACTCAGAGGGAAGGCCAGAGGCTCACCAGGCTGGGAAGACCCTCCAAGGTCCCCTGAGGGCTACGTCCCAGCCCACTGTCCTCAGTTCTTATTCCTCCTTCCTTCACAGGCTCCTGCTATTCCTTGAAAACACCAAGAGCTCTCACCTCTGCGCCTTTGCACCTGCTGATCCTTATGCCAGAGAAAATCTCCCCGACAGCTGTGTAGCTACTCCTTATGCTATTTAGGTCTCTGCTCAAATGTCACCATCAGAGAGGCCTTCCCTGACCTCGTGAAAGAGCAGCCCCTTCTCCTATGCCATTATCCATCCTTCTCACGCTACTTTATGTCTGTTCTACTTGTCACTGCATTCATTCATTCATTCATTCATTCATTCATTCATTCCTGTCTGTCTCCTTTCAGGAGGGCACAGGGACTTTGTTGGATTCACTGCTGTATCTGTAGGATACAGAATAGTGCCTGGCATGTGGGAAGCCCTAATCAATTTGATGAATACACGAGAGGAAAAGCTATTAAACATGTAGAAAAGTCTGCCAAGCTAAAGAAGTGATGTCATAAAATTAATATATCCATGAAGTAAAAATGTCACTAGAAGCTTTGGAACTGTGGTTCTATTATTCTATTATTATATAGTCAAGGTACCAAATCTATATTTTCTTTGAATGGTATTAGGCATAGAGAATGGTGCCTACCACAGTGAGTTTCTTCATAGATGGTTAGTGATTTAAACTGGATAAATTAGGCTCATAAGCCATGTCAGAGACTATATAATGATCAATTGACATTAAGAATATTCAGGGGGAAAAACAGGACACCAAATTTTATGTACCTTGTGATTATGGTGATGTTAAATTACATATAAAAAGAGGGGCAAGTAATACACTAAGATCAGAACAATGGCTAAGTTTGAGTGGTAGTATTATAGATAATTTTTTCCTTTCTACCAAAAACTGTAAACTGGGTTACCTGCTTTTCAAATTAAAATAGTATATAATAAATCCATAAGCACATACTGAGAGCCATCTATACATGCAATGCTATAGGCATATAATGAAACAGTAAACATATGCTGATAGATTTTATGTGTTAAGATTTGAAGCCTAAATAATTATGGAGATTTAGATACTGAGACAAATGAAAAGACCATCCTAGAACCAAAGGAGAATATTCGACTAAAAAGAGTATTTTATTAACATCATGGACACATTAAAACTAGAAGTGAAAATACAAACTAGGAATATTTAGGATTTATATTATCTAATCCTAAAATAGACTTCTTGATGAAATCTTGTTTGTCAGGTGAGCCTGCCAACAGGACAAACAAGGACATTCAACGAGTATTTACCGAGAAGCTCCCTTGTGCCAGTCACTGGGAACAGGACCACAAGTGGAAATGGATGTGGGGCCTGCTGTCCCATAAGGACAACAGATGCTGATCACAGAAACTCACAAATGGATGAGACTCAGCTGTGGCAGGAGGTGTCAGGGCCAGGACAGGGCCAGGTGGGGCCGGGCAGGGCCACCTGTGGGATGGGGGTGACATCGGGGCAGTGTCCATGTGGGAAGGGGCGGCATGGGGTGGACAGACAGGTCCGTGAGCTGAGGTGGTCCCTGCTGCAGGTCGTGGCCACCCCGTGGACAGGCAGGTGCCCACAAGATCAGACCTCCACCCTGGGCAGGTAGACAGGTAGGTGCCCACATCATCAGACCTCCACCCTGGACAGGTCCCCCCACCATGGACAGGTGGGTGCCCACACGGTCAGACCTCCACCCTGGACAGGTTCCCCAGCCATGGACAGGAAGGTGCCCACATGATCATATCTTCACCCTGGACAAGTCCCCCAGTCACAGACAGGTGGGTGCCCACACGATCAGACCTCCACCCTGGACAAGTCCCCCAGCCACAGACAGGTGGATGCTCACACGATCAGACCTCCACCCTGGACAGGTCCCCCAGCCACGAACAGGTGGGTACCCACCTGATCAAACCTCCACCCTGGACAGGTCCCCCAGCCACCAGGTGCAGAATGGGCGGAACATGAGCAGAGTGCGCTGTGACAGAGGCCAGGCTGCCGCAGGGCTTGGGCATGACCCATGGAGGCCCCAGCGAGGCCTGGCCTGGCACCCATGGAGAAGAAAGGACACTTACAGAGGCGTCAGTGGCTCAAGTCCTGGGTGCGGGGACTGAAAGACACAGATGGTCACTGACTCGCAGAACTGGGCTGAAAAACAGCCGAGTAGGATTTTTATGTTTTCTCTTTTGCACTGTTTCTAGTTTTATTATTTATTTATTTATTTGGCAGGAAGAAATAGAGAGAGAGAGAGCACATGGCAGGCAGAGAGGGAGAAGCAGACCCACTGAGCAGGGAGCCCAATGCAAGGCTTGATCCTGGGACCTGGGATCATGACCTCAGCCGAAGGCAGACGCTTAACCGACTGAGCCACCCGTGTGCCCCTCTCATTTTGTTTTTATACGTTAGGGCAAGGTTTGCCCTTAGGTTCACTCTGGAACAGGCTGAGCACAGAGGTAAAGTACAGGAGCATCAAAGCAGGTATGTCCTCAGCCTGATGTGGCTTGGGGAAGCTTTTATTTTAATTAAAAAAAAATTTATGAGAGAGAGAACTATCTATCTGGAAGGAAGAAAAACGTTACATCCCTCCCTCAAGCCAAAATAAATTGAAGACAGAAATGTAAAAACTAAAACCTGAAGAAAATAAGAAAAGCAGAGGTGAATATATACTTAATATTGGGATGGGAGAGCCTGGACCTAATACTGAAGAATCATCAGCTCATTTGTGTTCATAGAAATCACGTAGCTGGGAGATGGAGAGGCCTGATGTGGGGAGACATCGCATGGCAATGCCCCCTCTTCTCCTCAGCAACGGCATTTAGAACTTCCAGCTAATGCCTTGGTTCTTTTCTCTCTCCTGTGAAGGCTTTTCTGAAAAGGGTCAGAATGTGAAGGAGGGTCAGAACAAGCTTCCTAACGCTCTCCTCCTTCCCCTAGTATGAAAGCCCCCATATGGCTGTGATTTACAGGACTGAACGTTCCAAAACATTGTCCAATTTTCAAATGCCACCGACCCCTTCGTTTGAGGAACAGAGTATCTTAGAATGTTTTGAATCATTGGAGGAGGTACTGAGGGGTTTCGAAAGTTCTACCTCCCAAACCTGTGATGTTAACAAGATCCTTACTCTCTTTTCTTGGTGCCCTCCATGTCTTCTGAGCAAGCTTCTCAACTCTGAGTCCCGCCCACCATCACTTCTGTCCCTTAACCTCTGAACCAGCCCTGCTTCCTTCACCAGGTCCAGTGAACAAACTGGCAGGACTCCCAAGTGTTTACAGATTCTCTCTCTAGAATTTCCTGTGAGCATCTGCTTCAGCTCTACCTCATACTCACTTATCTACACTAGAAATCTGTATGTGGAAAATACAGAAAGAAAAAGTGGAAACAAACATTCTCAGAATATTTCTAGATGAACTTTACACTGTTTAAAAATAGGAATGTGGCTGTGCTATAGCACTTAATAGACATCAATGGGAAAAAAAGCTTGGGTGGTAGGCTCCCTGTTCTGAAATGTAGCTAAAGGTAACATCCACGATGACCCCAGGCCTTCCCAAGCAAATGCACTGAGGGGATGCCTGTTCTAGCCCTCCATCTGCCCTCCTCTCTCATCAGCTCCTCAGCTGGCATGGCCCATACCAGACAGTCAGGTCTGTAGTGGACTGTGGCTTACTTATGACTCCCTCCCTGGAACCGTGTGGTTTTAAAAGCCTGGCCCACAGCCAGTCTCCCTTCCTTGTGTTTGCTTCTGGTCTATGCTGAGCTTTCCCCAGAGATTTCACAGGCTGCAGCCAGGCCAAGTTCTCCCTCCAACAGGTAAAGGGAAGGAGCCAGGTCCCCCATGCAGAGGACTCTGATACTCTCAAGTCATTTTCCAACACTTCCACTAAGACCCAAAGTGCCTCACACCCACCCTCTAAAAACATAAAGCATTCTTGGAAGCTGGGGTTGAATCTTGAATTTTGACACTTAGGTAGAAATTTGAAGACAGATAATCTTTTCAATGGTTGACAAAATCTAATGACTCTCTGCTACTTGTGGGTAAACTTGACTACTCAGCCATAAAAACGACTAGCTTTTCCTGATAATATTTAAATAAAATGGAAGATTCCTTTTTGAAATCTTACTTACAGAATAGAACAGCAGAAGCAGTTTTTCTTTTCAACACTCAGGATGTAGGTCTTGTCATATGGAGTTTCTTTTTTTCTTTTTCATATGGAGTTTCTATCAACACCATCATTTTTGAATAGCTCATGAAAACATCTACTTTACACTCTTAAATCTTAAAATTACTTTAAAAAAATTTTTTATTTATTTATGATAGTCACACAGAGAGAGAGGGAGAGAGGGAAAGAGAGAGAGAGAGAGAGAGAGGCAGAGACATAGGCAGAGGGAGAAGCAGGCTCCATGCACCGGGAGCCCGAAGTGGGACTCGATCCCGGGTCTCCAGGATCATGCCCTGGGTCAAAGGCAGGCGCCAAACCGCTGCACCACCCAGGGATCCCAAATCTTAAAATTACTTTAAAAATATCATATTCGTGATTAAAAAAAAAAAGCGACTGAGTTTCCTATTTTCACACTAGTGATAAAAAATGGAAAAGTGATAAGAACGGCTCCAAAACTTGCTTTAACTACTTTTAAATGGCATATTTACAAATATGCAAAGCAGTCTATGGGAGCACAGGAAACTGAAGAAAGGCAGATGACACTGTGACTGAAGCAGAAGCAAGAAAGGAAGGGGTAGAGAAGAGGGAAAGGGGAGAGAGAGAAAGAGGGAGGGAGAAGGGGGAAAACATGCAAAGGGAAGGCAAGACAATCAAGCCAAATAAATGCTAGACCCAGCTCAGAACACGGGAACATAGATAACAGAAGCAAGAAGTAGCAGGTTTACTCAATGGGGACAAAGAGCATGAGTGTAAAGCCTGATAATCTTTATTAAAGACATTCAAAGTGAACAAGCTGCAGATTTAAACCTGATGTAAACTGGAAATAAATGGTAAGGACATTTACTAACACCCTGTGGCCTGTTCCCGGCGCTGCATGTTCTTCACCTTCTCCTTTTCTCTTGTTAAAAAAGGAACGTTGGTTCCTTCTGCATGAAGAAAGGAAAAGAGCACAGGACCTGCGATCAGGGGTTCCGGGTCCATTCCAGTTCAGTTGGCCACTGGCTACAGAACTGGGCAAGTCATTTAAATGACGCATCCAGGAAGTGGGAATCAGGATACACCATGTGGTGTTGGCGTAAAGGCCCTAGCTCAGGGCCAGGGAGCACTGCATGATGACTGTTATCATTGTTAGCAGGTAGAACCCAGGGCCCGATCCAGGCTCTGTTATTAACTAGCAGTGTGACCTTGGGTAAGGCAGGTACACCTTCTGAGTCCCGTTTCACTTGTAAAATGGGGATAGTAGTACCACATGTACTTGACATCAAGCCTAAAGTATGCGTGTTCTATACTTGCAGTTAGCCTCAAGCAACCTGAAGCAATCAGTACCACTACTGACACAGGAACAACACTTGAGGCTCCAGAATCCTTCTAGAAGGATCTTTCTCCTCCCATAGCCCCCCTCCCTCTTATCCTGCTCTTCTTCCTCAATGAACAGACTCTGGCCTTGTCTTTGATTAAAGATCAGTGTACAGTGTGAAGCACAAGAACAGTTTTGAGGGGCGGAGGGCGGTGAAGAGGCAAATGAAGATATCTCTAAAAAGTGCTAAGAATAAAATATTATGCAAAATGGTAAAGCCATTGTGGACAAGAGGTTGGTTTCCTATAAAACATGCTCATCACATAAATCAGCAGTCCCATTCTGAGGCATATTCACCCAAGAGAAATGAAAACATATATGTCTACACAGGGAACTTTTTATTCTTTATTCTGAGTATGGTGGTGGCTATACTACTGGACATGTGTGTCAGAATTCATGAAACTGTACACTTGCAATTGGTTAATTTTATTCTATATAAATTATACCTCAATAAAACTGACTATAAATAACACTGGAATATATAAATATGTGAAGTGATGGGTGTATTCATTAACTAGATGTGAGAAAACCTTTTGTAATATATATGTATATAAAATCATCACGGTGTGCACTTCAGATATCTGACAATTTTGTTGGTCAATTATACCTCAGTAAAGCTGAGGTAAAAAACCAGTACAATACTGGTTATAAAAGGTAACATTCACTTTTGCTGTTTTTCCCATCCTATATTGCCAGCATTGCCTTCCCCCACTCTCAAGCCCCCTAGGATAAGTTATAAAAGTTAGTTAAAAAGAAAAGAAAGAAAGGAAGAGTAGCTCCCTTATTCAATGACAGAAGGCACATTCCACTCAGACATGGCAAAAGCAGCCAGTCTGACCACTTGAGGGAGGCCTCAGGGACAAAGTGCCACACCTTGTCTAAAACAATGGCATCAAGAAGCAAAGAACAAACACAGATCAATGAGAGGAGGTGGGTGGCTTAGAACTGCCAATTCTAAGTTCATAGAAAGGGACTCAGACACAACTTTCTCCAGGCCAGAGATGAAAGCGGAAGGCCTATGGGGACAGGCTAGTGACCTCTCTTCCAACCAGGCCCATACTATTTCCACAGAAAAAGAAAAGCAGGGTGTTCCTGTGGAGACAAGTCTTCAACCTCGCTTTTCCAGGATCTAAAGGGTGGAAACCCATTCATTAGATTTCAGGTTTAGGGCAAATATAAACGCTTCAGCTGAATATCATTCCTATGGAGGCCCACAGATTAAAGACAGTTTAACTTTGGACTTGTGGACACTTCACATACCAAAAGCTTCAAGGAGGTCAATTAAAATAAGTTAGAGTATAAGCAAACTATAAATAAAAGTGTCACCTTGTTCTACTACTCCAATACTGACTTTAAAATCAGTTCTGAAATGTTTTCTCTCCTAAGTACAGCTGGAAATGATTTAAACAGTTCTAAGTAGGAGCATTTATTTTTCCTATGGGAAATGGTGCTTGTTAATGTGCCAGGCTGGGTCAGATGCATGGCAGTCCCAGTACTCTGTCTTGAACAAGAAGTATTCAGGGAAGATATGGGTGTCTTTATGACATTAACCTCACAAGTTCAAGAAATTAAGGAAATAATTTGAAATGTGAACAAATACAGATGTACAAAGATGTCATTTATTATGATCATGAAAAAAGGGAAACCGTTTAACTGTCCCTGACAGGAGGAAAGGCCAAGGAAATTTTGTGACATCTAAAGAGAATTATTATATAGTCGCTAAAATGATATAACTTAAAGGGCACCTGGGTGGCTCAGTCAGCTAAGCATCTGCCTTCAGCTCAGGTCATGAACCCAGGGGCCTGGGATGGAGCCCCGTGTTGGCTCCCTGCTCCCTGCTCCCTGCTCCGCCTGCTTCTCCCTCTGTTCATGCACACACATGCTCATGCTCTCTCAAATATAAAATAAAATAAAATAAAATAAAATAAAATAAAAAAATAAAATAAAAAAATAAATAAAAAAAATTAAAAATGATGTTATTTGAGTTATTCATGGCACTGGAACATAACCTGCAAAGGGAAAAATCAGCATGCAAATGGTGTGTGCCATATGTTCTCAACTATGTTTGAGAATGCACCAGCAATGAGACTTTAAAGAAATACACCCAAAGTTAAGAGTGGCTGTCTCTAGGTGCTCTTGACATTTTTTTTCTATTAGCCAAAACTTCCCACCATAAGCAATTACTACTTTTAGCATCAGAAAAACCTTTCTAAACACTACCAAGGAAAGTACACTTTTTTCAGAAGTTAGGAATGTACCACCAAAATATCTTTGCTTTTGCTGATAAAATGAATTTATCATGAGTGTGTTTTCAGCCCAGGCCTCTCAGACAATTCTTCCTTCAAACTTACTTATGATCCACAATTTAAGATATAAATATATCTTCTATACTTTTTATCTTATCTTTATTTTTCACTTTCAAGAACATCCCTTTGTCTGGCATCTGAGCACTGGGTGAACAAGTTGCTGCATGGTTCGGAGCCTTCTATCATATTCCCATGTACAGGTTTCTAAAGTGCATCCTCAGTCACATCTGCTCCTGCTTTGAATTCTTTGTCTTTTGTAAGCTTTTCTTAAGGACTGGCCATCAGAACCAGACGTACCCAGAGAGAAAGAAAATGTCCTGATGGTGCCAAGTACCCTGCAAGCCTTTTTACTGAAACAGTATTTGAGGTTAATGCTTACAAGAAACAACCTATGATTGGTCTCTTATTCCTATTTTGGTTCACAGAATTAGAGAATCAGACAACATCAGGGTTTGAAAAGACCCGAGAAGTCATCCGGTCCAATTTTGATCATTTTGAAGATGTGACAGCCATAACTGAAAGTAGAGGTGAGATGATTATTCCCTACAAGTGTTATCAACTTACTGTACGGAAGATGCTCAAATGAAGCAATGTGAGTGGTGTTCCCGGTTGGCATTCACCAGGCCATCTTAATGATACCAGCTCCTATTTGGGGAGCTGAGATTCTCTGGGGTCCTGGCCTATGTTGGGGATGGGGAGGCAGGGACAACAGGGAAACACGAAACAGGGAACAGGGAAAGGATGAAAAAGAGAGTGGGTTTCAAAGAAGGCCACAGAGCTGCGGTCCTTGGAAATGTTCAGAATCAGATATCTTCCAGTCCTGTCCAGCTCAATTATTCTGTATCAACCAGAGACCACAGGACTAAGACAGAGCAGTGTAGTCTACAACTGTGAACCACAGGATTGTGCTGTGGGGAGAGGAGGTGGAAATTCCTGATCCTTTCTAGAACAATGCAGTCAACGATCTTCGTGAATTTTGGAACATTGCACAAACTCATTTTAGTCCTCTATGTAAAGTTTCCACTGCAGACCCTGGGCTCAGCCCCTCTGGACCCTATTTCTTTTCCAGGCCTCATTCCTGTTGTATTCACTCTCTCTTCTGCATTTTTGTCATTCTGACATTTAAGTTTCTTTTTTGGCTCATAAAGCATGTGTGTTATTTAGAGGTCTTCCAGTAGCCTTTTGCTTTTGGGAAGGCATTGTATGAATCTATTAAGTAAATATGTTTTTAAAAGGATAAAGAAAGAAACAGCAACAATAATGAAAAGGAGATAAAGTTAAAGGAATCATGACAATTTGGCCTGAAGAAGAGAAGATGGAGAAGGCCCTACAGAACCTAAGTGAAAAATAGTTTTGTTTTTTTTTTTTAAAAAAAAAAAAAAAAACAGGTTTTAAAAACTGAAAGACTGGGACGCCTGGGTGGCTCAGCAGTTGAACATCTACCTTCGGCTCAAGGTGTGATCCAGGGGTCCTGGGATCAAGTCCTACATCGGGCTCCCCGCAGGGAGCCTCCTTCTCCCTCTGCCTATGTCTCTGCCTCCCTCTCTTTGTGTCTCTCATGAATAAATAAATACAATCTTAAAACAAAACAAAACAAAACAAAAAAACTGAAAGACTGCATCAGGATATGGAAATACCATTTCCTTGGAGATGTTCAAATGGAATCTAAATGACTGTATGAGCAATTATTTTCAGAAACTTTAATTTGTTGTTTCTATCTTGTTTTTTATTTTATTTATTTTAAAAAGATTTTATGTATTTTAAAAAAGATTTTATTGGGGGGGGGGGGAAGGGCAGAGGGGAGGGACAAGCAGGCTCTGCACTAAGCGCAGAACTCAATGTGGGCCTTGATCTCACAATCCTGAGATCATGACCTGAGCTGAAATCAAGAGTCAGGCACTTAACCACTTGAGCCACCCAGGTGCTCCTGAAGGTTTTATTTTGAAGTA
This sequence comes from Nyctereutes procyonoides, assembly GCF_905146905.1. Taxonomy (NCBI): domain Eukaryota; kingdom Metazoa; phylum Chordata; class Mammalia; order Carnivora; family Canidae; genus Nyctereutes; species Nyctereutes procyonoides. The sequence continues at coordinate 18,273,531 of NW_026575120.1, forward strand.
ATCTCTATACCCAATGTGGGGCTGTCCTACAAGCCTAAGATCAAGAGTCACTGCTCTTTCAACTAAGCCAGACAAGTACCCCTGTCACTTCTATTTCAATTTTATATTTTGATGATATCGTGAAAAAATTACTATAAGGAAATACATGTTGGCCACTTTTCATCAAATTTAGAGATATAGCAAATAGCCTTTCATTGTACTAAGACTGCACTCGGAAAGGAAGAAAAAATTTATAGCTGAATGGCTTACTGCACACTGCAATGCACTCCCATTAGAAATGTGGAATTAGGGGGAATCCCTGGGTGGCTCAGCGGTTTAGCACTGCCTTCAGCCCAGGATGTGATCCTGGAGACCTGGGATCCCACATCAGGCTCCCTGCATGGAGCCTGCTTCTCCTTCTGCCTGTGTCTCTGCCTCTCTCTCTCTCTCTCTCTCTCTCTCTCTCTCTCTCTGTCTTAAATAAATAAATAAATAAATAAATAAATAAATAAATAAATAAAATCTTTTTTAAAAATGTGGAATTAGCCTGCATAGAGATTTTTTTTCATGATTATGACCACCTTGCTAGAGTGTTGTAGGTACAACACTGCTTGAAGGCATGGGACAAGAAGAGATGGGCTTCATACATTTATTCCCTCTCTACGACAGAAATAGCTTCTAAACATTTTTCCCTTTCTGTGTACACTACAGATATCCCCTCCAATATTCTACATAATTTTTTTCCTCAGTCATAACCAAAAATAGATTCGTTTTCACGAGCAAATCACTTAACATCACTTCCATCACATGGTAAACCCAGGAGCACTTGTTCTGATTCTGCATCCTTGAAGCGCTGGACTGTTTGGCTAAGCTCCAAGAGCTATATTAGGGAAATGCTTTCTCTTCAGCCACAGTTTAAAATGGAACTATGTATGTAAATAGATACCTTGGTTCTTACATATTTATTTGCTGATTTTGTTCTGATTCCAGTAGAAGCTCAATAGAAATATGAACGACACTTATAAAAACACAGATTCCTGATATTACTACATATCCTTTCTATTAATAGGACTTTAATATAAATAGAAGAGTCGATAGGTGGAGATCATTATCTTAACTATTTTCCATGCTCAACCTACAGCTCCATAGTTCTTATTCTCATTCCAAAGGTTCTTAAGTAATAATAGTTCTTAGGCAGTAGAAAAAAGCAAGAAGGAGCAAATTACTAAATTGATTCAGTGAGACCTTTCCTCTATGCAGTGGAGGAAAGTTGGTTCAAGTCTCTGAAGTGCTTCATCAGAAGTCTGCAAACATGATTCAATTCCACCCAAATTAGTAATATGAACAGTCTAAACGTGGCAATAAGTCCAAAAAACTGTTCATCTGGTCAGGAAGTCAGGTGAAAATTTAGCACTTTTTCCTATTGCTGAGACAACTGAAATTGAAATCTGTTTACTAAATTAAGAAACCATAAACATTTACTTGATATCACCTTCAAAGAATGATGAAAATAGCAGTTTAAAAATATTAGAGAGGCATGTTTTTAAGATTTCTTTGAATATTATTTCCCGATTCTGAGAGTGCTCCTCCTGGTACTTAATTCCTTATGAATGATTGAGATGAACTTTCTTGGGCAAGCCACTGGCTGGCTCCCTTTGGCTGTTTTTCCTTCAGAAAACTAGGAAGTAGGGGGGATGCCTTGATGTGAACATAATGAGCTTTATTATAATCACTAGAAAGTAACTAGATAGAAGCTGCTCTTTAGTAATGTTTAAAATCAGTTATGAGAAGAAAGAAGAAATATGTAATTATACAGTCTTGTCATTACCTACTGAACTACCTCTACTGGAGCTCATGTGTGAGTATGTGTGTGTATTTCAATTACTGTCTAGTGTTGTTTGCTTTCAGCCTAGTGAACCTCTTTTAGTATTTCTTGTAAAGCAAATCTGCTAGCAATGGATTGTTTTCATTTACTTGACAATGTTTTTATTTTGCCTTCATTTAAAAAGACTGTTTTGTAAGGCAGAAGATGCTCTCCGCACTTGAACATTGCCTCTCACTGCAGTCTGGCCCCCACTGTTCCTCATGAGAAGTCAGGTGTTAATTTTACTGTAGTTCCTCTAGAATTGAGTCAGTTCTCTTGCCTCTTTCCACATCTTTTTTTTTTTTTTGTCTTTCAAAATTTTGACTACATGTCTTTGTCATTCTTTCTGTTCTTCAGACTGCATTATCTCCATGGCTCTGCTCTCTATTCAAGTTTATGGATTCTTTCTTCTGATAATCCAAATCTACTGTTGATCCCTCTAATGAGTTTTTTATTTTGTTACAGTTTTCAATTCCAGAATTTCCATGTTCAATTTTTTAACTATGGTAAAATAAACATAAAATTACCATTTAACTACTTTTAAGTGTACAGTGGCATTATGTACATTTGTGTTGTTATGCAAACATCACCACTATCCATCTGCAATACACTTCACCTTACAGAACTGAAACTCTGTACTCATTAAAAAGTAATTTCCCATTCCTTTTCACCCCAATCCCTGGCAACCATTCTACCCTCCGTCCCTATGAGTTTGACTGCTTTAAGTACATCCATATGAGTGAGATGAGGGTGTTTTTGTGACTGCCTTATTATACTTGGCATAAATGTCTTCAAAGTTCATCCACATTGTAGCATGTGTCAGAATTTCCTGCCTTTTCCAGGCTGAATAATATTCCATTGTACAGATATAACACATTTTGTTTACTCATCCATTGATAGACACTTGGGTTGCTTCTGCTTTTTGGCTACTGTGAATAAGGCTATTAAAATGGGTGTACAGGGGCACCTTGGCTGCTCAGTCAGTTAAGCATCCAACTCTTCATTTAGACTCAGATCATGATCTCAGGGTTTGAGACCAAGACCCTCATCAGGCTCCATGCTGGGAGAGGAGTCTGCTTAAGATTCTCTCTCTTCCTTTCCCTCTGCCCCTTCCCCCTTTCTCTCCCTCTCTAAAAATAGATAAATTTAAATTTAATGGGTGTCCAAATCTCTGTCCATGTCTCTGCTGCTTTCAGTTCTTTTTTGGGTGTATATGCAGAAGTGGAATTGCTGGGTCATGTGGTAATTTTGTTTTTAATTTTTTGAGAAACTACTGTACTGTCCTGCACAGCATGCATACCATTTTATATTCCTACCAACAATGGACAAAGGTTCCAATTTCTCTGCATCCTCACCAACACTTGTTATTTTCTGTTTCGTTTTGTTTTTTAACAGTAGCCATTCTAATGGGTGTCAGGTGATATCTCACAGTGGTTTTGATTTGCATTTCCATAATGATTAGTGATAGAATAGCCTTCCATGGGCTTGTTGGCCATTTGTATGTCTTCCTTGGAGAAATGTCTATTCAAGTTCTCTATCCATTTTTAAATTGAGTTGCTCTTGGCTGTTGAGTGGTAGGAGTTCTTTATATATTCTGGATACTAACCCCTTACTAGATAAATGATTTATAAATATATTCTCCCTTTCCAAAGGTTGTCTTTTCATTCTATTGATTGTGTCCTTTGTTGTGCAGAGCTTTTAATGTTGATGTACTTCAATTTATCTATTTTTACTTCTGTTGTTTGTGCTTTTGGTTCCACATCTGCATTTGGGTGTTTTGTTTTGTTTTTTATCCTTTCCATCTCTTTAAAAATAGTCTCTATTTGATGATTCACTGCCACTACACCTTCCTTTAATTCTTTAGGAATGGTTTCTTTCCTTTCTTTTTTTTTTTTAAGATTTTATTTATTTATTCATAGACACAGAGAGAGAGGCAGAGACACAGGCAGAGGGAGAAGCAGGCTCCACGCAGGGAGCCCGACGTGGGACTCGATCGGGGGTTTCCAGGATCACACCCCAGGCTGCAGGCGGTGCCAAACTGCTGCGCCACCGGGGCTGCCCTAGGAATGGTTTCTTTTCATCTTTGAACATATTTATAATAGCTGCTTTAAAGTCTTTGTCTGGGGGTGCCTGAGTGACTCAGTGGTTGAGCATCTGCCTTTGGCTCAGGTTGTGGTCCCAGGGTCCCTGAATCAAGACCCACATCAGGCTCCACGCAGGGAGCCTGCTTCTCCCTCTGCCCAGGTCTCTGTCTGTCTCTTTCATGAATAAATAAAAATCTTTTAAAAAAATAAAAAAATAAAGTCTTTGCTTTGTTCAATCTATAAGGCCCCCTCAAAAGCAGTCTCTATTGTTTATTTCTCCTGTGTATGTGTCACAATTTCCAACTTCTTTACTTGTCCCATAATTTTTTGTTGAAAACTGGACATTTTAGGGATCCCTGGGTGGTGCAGCGGTTTAGCGCCTGCCTTTGACCCAGGGCGCGATCCTGGAGACCCGGGATCGAATCCCATGTGGGGCTCCCGATGCATGGAGCCTGCTTCTCCCTCTGCCTATGTCTCTGCCTCTCTCTCTCTCATTCTGTGTGACTATCATAAATAAATAAAAATTAAAAAAAAAAGAAAACTGGACATTTTACATAGCACAGCAACTCTGGTTACTGATATTCCTAGCCCCCAGAGGTTTTGTTGTTGGTATATGTTTATTTGATCTAATTCTGTGAAGTCAATTTTCCACATAGTGCACAGCTGTTGGTGTCTCTCCTCACACCCCCCCCCACCCTATTTTTACATTTTAGTCTGGCTTCCTAAGAATCACCCATAAGCCACTTAAGTGGTCAAAGTAGTGCATAAGCCCCCTTAATTAATTAGATTTTCACCCTTCACCATGGCTGCATATGGAACTTAGAGACTACTTTTCATAGTCTGGGGAGTAAAGGATGGAGGGAAGGTTTGAATGCAAGGTATCAGCACGAGGGTAACCTTTGGGAAGTTTTAATTATTATTTATCGTGTCTGTGCTGGTGGTCACAAAACCCTATGTGTAAAAACTCATGGAACCACAGTGTCACTAGAAAAAGTGAATTTTAAGATATATAATTATTGTTGGAAGTGGCCATGAGTTGCCTTTAGAAAAAGATACTTCTTCACCTATATTGCTCTTCCATAGTTGGATCCAATTGGATCATTTGAGTTCTTAGAAGTTCACTACTTAATGTTTAATGAGGACATAGAAAACAAAATCTTTCTCATTATATTATTGCCAATTGAGGGTTATTTCCTCTCAGAACAGAATAAAAATAAAAATTAAAACTTAAAAAACTTATCATTGTAATACTTAATAATTCGTATAGCAATGTCAAGTTTTTATACCTGATCAGAAGTTTCTTCTGGATTAAGCTTTAGGTCATTTCTTCTTCAAATAAAAATTCTAGATTATTTAATTGTTACTGACAAGTCTGACAGGCTGAGACACCATGATTTAAAGATCAAGGAAAAACCAAAAAATGTAAACAAAAAGAGAGATGGCAAAAACCAGGTTTGACAGAAAGATGCGCTGGGCTGGATGCTCTACCCTCCAGGTCCCAAAGGGCACTGAACTCTGCACAGTAGGAACATCCCAGTTCTTTCTTCTTGCTCCAGCCACCACTTTAATTTCAAGTCAAGTCTCAAGCAGTTTGAGTCTCAGGACTCAAGTCTCTTTTTAAAACCTTTATAATAATAGATAAGCTCATCTGTAACTCCCAACTACCTCAGTATGCTGAGCACATTTGTATCCTCCTACTTTTGCTTTTAATCTGTAAGGTAAAGGCAAAACCCAACAAAACCAAGAAATAAATGAACAAATGAAAAAATAAAAAGAAAATAAAAACTCAGGCCAAATCTTTAAGCTGAGATCTAGTCTCCTCTTGCTCTTCCAAAAGCCACCCTTTCTCTTGACAGCGACTACAGAGTTTTTCTGCCATTACTTTTTTTTTTTTTTAAAGATTTTATTTATTCACGAGAGACACAGAGAGAGAAAGACAGAGGCAGAGACACAGGCAGGGGGAGAAGCAGGCTCCATGCAGGGAGCCCGATGCAGGACTCGATCCCGGGACCTTGGATCATGCCCTGCCTTTGGCCAGGCGCTAAACCACTGAGCCACCCAGGGATCCCCATTTTCTGCCATTTCTAACTTAAGTTTATAGTCTCAGAATCTCAGAATATAGTCTAGAAATATTTTTATCTGTTCTATTGCTTTTAAAAAGATGTTCTCATTTTTCCTTTGAGCCACTCAACCTGCAAAGCATTTGATCAATCAAACCGTAACCACCCATTTTATTCCACCTTGATAAGGCATGTGGCATTTCACACAGCTGTGCTGATGCTGTGCGGGGGAGGGCTGGTTGGGAGGGCTGGTACTCATCTGCTGGTGTGGACACACTGATACGGCGATCGATTGTACTCTATCCATTGCGTATCTAACTATTGGGGTTAAACAGTTCATCAACATCTTTTTCTCCCCTCTTCCACGCAGAAGAAATGAAGATAAACCCATGTAGGATGTGTCTTTACTTCCCCAAAGAGGCAACAGTGCAGAGAGGAATTACACGATTATTCCTTATCTTGTAAGTACAGGAGAGAGAGATAAGATGATAAAGAAACAAAGGAGAAGATGAAATGAAGAGCATTCCTTATAAGGATCAAAACTGGTAAGCAGGAAACTTGAAAAACCAGCTTTCTTAGTTCCAAATATTCCAGGAAATACCCTTCTATGAGTAACAAAGGTCCTGAAACAAAAAGGCTATGCCAAAACATGGGAGTTTATATATGCTACTAGATTTCTTTTGGCTTCTCAAGGCATCCTGGCTCTAAATTAAGTTTAAGGTATCAGTCCTGTTGATGGGGATTCCATTCAGTTTCAATCTAAGCCTAGTAAACCTGGGACAGATTTCTACTCATTTAGGCCATAGGAAGACACTTCAAAGAGAGTCCCTTTAACTGCGAAAAAGTACTTAGTCTCACAGGTTACCACACAAAATGGATTGAAACAACAGGGAGGCCTGTTGTTTTTGCTCATGATTTTCTTAAATCAACTGCCACCAGTATCAAATAGTTACCCCAAATAACCTTCTGAGTAAGGCCACAAGAACATCCTAGCAGCATTTGGCAGAAATAATTGAGGGAGCCAGTACTCTCTTAAGTGCTATCACTTTTAATAAACACTGGTGAGATACACTCTGATACTACAAAGAGAAGTGCTTTGGAAATACTAGCTAGGTGACTTGTTCTTTCCATCATCCCTCATCACTGTCACTCAAAAATATCATCTGATGTCTGTAACATATGGTTCCACCATTCACTACTTTATATCTAAGCTCAAGAATGATGGTCCCTTACAAAGTTTAAATGGATAATCCTAATACAAAGTATTATTTTAATGACTTAACAAATGCTGGATTCCCCAGCTCCCTTTCCTTATATAATATTGAACCTGAGAGCTTATTCAATTTGGGATATTAGAGTTCCTTGAACATCCACAGCTGTAAGTAGTGAAAGCAGATTCTTGCTGAATACCTTTTATGCTGCAGAATTCACAAAATTACCCTTTGTCAATAACAGCCACGCATCCATTTGTATGGGCCTCTTCCCAAGAGCCAAGGTCTCAAGTCTGTCTTAAAAATAAGTCCAATTTTCTCATTATAAGAATAATACAAATTCATATTAAAAAATCTGATAAACACACAAGAAAGGAAAACAAGGAAAAATGCTGCTAGCTCATCACTGAAAAATAATCATTGTTTTGTGTCCATTTTGGTGACTAGTTTTACCTATCGGAGTACATGATACTTATGTAAGCCACTGCGAGGCCACTGCCAAATTAAATAAAACATAAAAGTCAAAATCAAAATGAATTATAATAGCGTGTTTTGAAAAGAAAGTTTTTCATTACTACATAATACAGCTCACTGAAAAGAATCTAACATAGAGATAGCCAAAAAAGAGGGTAAAACATTATACATCAGCTCACCTCCTTGAGATAACCACTGCTTACATTTGGTGCACAGCATTCGTTTTTCATGTACATTTAAGTACCTTCCTTTTGAAAAAGAAAATGAAGCCATTAAACCATTAAAAAAATGTCTTCCATTGAGAAAGTGGTTGTAATATATATTTTGTAACCTGTAATCTGTAAGGCTACAGATGGAGCATCATTTTAAATGGCCGCATAGAGTTGCATTATGTGGCAGCACCATCAATTATTTAACTAGTACCTTATTAGGTTGTTTCTGGGGATGTTTTATTGAATCATTAGGTCAGTAATTCTTTAGTAGTCTAATAATAATAAGCAAAGGAGCTTTCCCCCCTTCTTTCTCTTCAAGTTTAATTTTTTTGGACTAAATAACTATAATGAAAAAAGGCTTAGCCCAAGCCACTTACCCAATCTCATTTTTTAAAAATATTTTATTTATTTATTCATGAGACACGGAGAGAGAGAGAGAAAGAAAGAGAGAGAGAGAGAGAGAGAGAGAGAGAGAGAGAGGCAGAGACACAGGCAGAGGGAGAAGCAGGCTCCATGCAGGGAGCCTAAATCGCTGAGCCACCCAGGCTGCCCCCCAATCTCATTTTTAATGAAACATATATGGACTAGGTAAAAGCTTGATTCTAAGAACAAAATTATTTTTACCAAGGTGAAATACCAAAGGGGATGATGAGTTATTTCTTTTTGTGTAGAAATGAAAATAGCCTGTTGCCTGCTATCAGTAAGAACCAAACTGGCCAAACAGTTGAATTTTCTATTGGATTTATAGTTATTGAGAGTTTGTTGGTTTTAAAGAGAGCATTTTATATTCAGACTAATTCAGGGTGTTAAAAATCAGCTCTGTCTACCCTATGGATTGGTGAGATACAATTATCATCAGTGCCCAACCAGGATTCACCGGACTTCATACATTCTGTAAATAGAGATATAAAGGTAACAGCGAATGCGGCTTAATGCCTGGGAGATCAGTTTTTTCAAATACAACCCAGTGTGAAGATTGTGCAACACTGGTATAGACACTTGCCACCTTTACCTCTCTGTCTCCCATTACAAGGCAAACTGGAGTTTGAGCCAGACTGCTCTCACTTGTCTTTCCTCACTTCAAGGAACTTTTAATACTCTACAAATGTGTAATTAACTATAGCTATAAAAGTCAAGCATTCTACCTATCCCATTTTTAAGTGCTAAAATATTAGAGGCACCATACCCTGGCCAAGACAGAGTGCGTCTTCTTTGGAGACAGCAGTGTGCTACTTGTGTGCCGCTTTTTAAGCAGCACTGGCCAAACACATCTGCAGAGTACCCTTTGCTATGACCACGGAAAGCTTTTACTGTATGAAATGTTATACAAGTTATAACAAATAGACACATTCTCAGTAGTTTGTGTTTTCAACCCAGGACAATTCCAGGCAAAAGCACAACAAAAGCACAAAGCAGTGGGGGCAGGGTGAGTAGAGGGACTGGTAGGAGGAGTACCTATTTTGATTGGGAAGGGTAAGGACTGCTACCTTCCCCTCTAGATAATTTATTACACAGGAGAGGGCAAAACACCTGTGGCCTTGAACATTTCAACTAAGTAATCATTTAATTGCATTAAGTGCCCAGCATGTGTACTATTGACTGCAAGAGCTATAAAAACATCAAGATGAAATAGGTTACCATCCTTCACCTCTAGCAGAGCCCCTCCAAGCTGGTACCATTATCCAAGACCTGTGCTTCCATTGTCTTTAGGTCCTCTCACCTCGCCCCTACATCTAGGCTGACAGATGTAATTCCCTGTGGCAGGGATGAGGAATGGCATTCCTGCAGGTGATACAGCAGCTCACCAATAAAGTTCTCCTCCTGTAGAAGTCCCAGAGTTGGAAAACTGGGGTACAGTCACCTATATTCTGACATGGGCTTCATGAAGAAAGTGACCAATCTAGCCAGCAGTCTTCGACACAAAATGATCACCAGCTAAGGTCCCTTGTTTTGACCTCTGCCTAAATTTCCCTTTGGGTGGCTGTAAAAAAGTCACACTGGAAGGAGGGAGTCTACTGAATAACACTGTGATATTATCTGAAAACACAACATTACCATCACATTTTCTCATTTGATTCTCATTTGAAATGGGCAGTCTTAACTACTGAGTTCAGAAAAGTAATTGCAAAATTTTCCTGGTTAATTATTAATCTTCTCTAAGTGACAGAGGAAATCCAGAGCAAAGTCAGGGCTCAGCAAAGTCAGGGCTCGAGGGGACTTTGAGAGGTCATTTATCTCTAGACTTCACAGAGAATACTAAAAACATCATAAACAAATATAAACCCATTTTTAGATAACTTCCAGAAAAAGGTTTACATTTTCCAGTATTCAACTTCTCCATTTTATAAAAACCTGCATTCTATCTCATCCTCCAACATTAGTGTGCATCAGAATCACTTGCAGGGCTTGTCAACACAGGTTGCTGGGCCCCACTGCCAAATGGACAGATCTGGGGCGAGGCCTAAGAAGGTGCATTTCTCACAAGTTCCTAGGTGGTGCTGATGCTGAGGATGCCAGCACTGCACTGTGAGTACCACGGTGCTGACCTAACCTTTGCTGGATTGAACTTTGTATGTTCAATGGAAATAGACACCAGTTGGTCATCATTCCTTGGTTCTGAGGCATATACTTACTTGCCTAACAACTCAAGAGTCTCCTGGTCATTTTTTTCCCTCCAGGCTAAATAATAGAAGTTTCCTAACATCTTATTATAGATATCATTTTTCAACCCTTTAATCGTTTTGTGAGGTTCTTTGTGGAGTCTTCTCCAAGACTCTTGGTTGTAGAGCCATGAATAAGACGCAGAACCTTAATCAGCGACTGGCTGAGGCTGTGTATAAAGGGAAAAATGACTCACAGTTTCACACAATATATTCCTATTTTTTAATCTTCAATACCCGAAGCTTGTCTTATTAGCTCCCTTCTGATTCATGTCCTTCTGACTCCTTTATGAGCTGCAGTAATGCCTAGGTGACCTTCGTAATGTCTTTCTGTGGAGAAGCTCAAAGCACTCCTCTAATTCAACAGGTGACTCAACATCCTAACCCAGCACAGGGCTCAGGAACTAGTTTGAGTGCATATAAGTTCAGAAGAAAAACATGGAATACAAATTCAGATTTCTAGCCAAATATATGACATTGGGAAAGATGCTTCTTATATTTATTGGACTTTATAAGACACTAAGTTTACCTCCTCCATATAGAAACCATTCCAGGAACAGGGAAACTAGTGAATCTCCTCCCTTTTTTGGGGACTTCTAAGAGGGAACTGGTGTTGGGAAGGTGCTTGCTGGGGTCACTCTCATTCATCTCCACCACTTCCATGGCTGCTGGAAGAGAAAGGGAAGGAGCACCCCGGGAGCTCTGCAGTCTATACTGTTTGGCAGAAGCCCAGGCAATCTGAAAGCTACCCCATGAACTACCCTCCATCCTCCCCACACTCCATTTTGTTTTCCTTTTCTTCCCTATCATACTGTTTTCTGCCAGTTTACTTAGTGTGTTATGTCGGGGGCCCAGTTTCCGTGCACTGTCTAATATCAGCATGTTGAGTCCCTCATGAGTAGGAACTATGCTGTCTTTGTGCATTGTACGTGCTCTGGGGATGCTTAACACAGGCTAAACAATAACAGGAGTGCCAGTATTTCCAGGAGAAATCACAATTCCAGCAGAGGGTCCAATCCTATTACCATCTACTTGTGTCCAAGGCAGGCAGAGCTCAAGGCATCCCTCTGCACACTGTCCCTTTCGCTTTAGATAAAAGAGTTGAAATTCAATATAACAAAGCCTAACCCTACAAAATTTCCTCTTGAAAGAGAACATTCTAGGGATGTACTCACGGTGCACTTGTGTTCAGCTCCAAATCAAAAGGCAACCTGTCAGATAATGTAAGTTCCCATATAACCACTCAGTCCAGCTACCTATTAAAAACTTCATGTGGGGCAGCCCCAGTGGCTCAGCGGTTTAGCGCCGCCTTCAGCCCGGGGTGTGATCCTGGATCCTGGAGACCCGGGATCGAATCCTATGTCGGGTTCCCTGCATGGAGCCTGCTTCTCCCTCTGCCTGTGTCTCTGCCCAACGCACCTCCCCCCACACACACCGTGTCTGTCATGAATAAATAAATAAAATCTTAAAAAAAAAAACACTTCATGTGAATGAAAGGGATCCCCCAAAAAAGAAGATTCTTTGCTTCCCTGAAAATCTCTTAAAGCTTCAGAGCAGAAGGCTAATTCTCTAGGAACAGAGAAACCGTAAAATAAATCAGCTGCAATCAGGACCCTCTGGATCTGTCAGAGCCTCTGGGTCTCTATTTTAAGAGGCAAAGGGCTAGGAGGCAAGGGCCGGCCCAGGGAAAACAGCTTAAACAGGACTGAAGAACAGAAACGCAAAGTCAACTGCAGGTGTACCCAGCACACGTGTCGGGCCATGGGCTGCTTGGCCCTTCCTGCAGTCCCAAAGCTGCCCCTGCTGCTCAGCACTTGGACACCTCCTCTGTGACCCTGAGCTGAGCTCACTGTGATGTGTCACACCAATGTCCTAACTAGTCACAGGGACTCTACTAATGAGGGAACCATAACCAGTATCACTTTACCAGGCACACAAGATAAGGAGTAAAGGGAATCAATGCCCCAGCAAACACAAGAAATTCCCACACTGGCGCTTACATCATTAGAATGATCTCCTCTTTCATTCACCTATATCACACTCTCACAGCACATAAATCACGAAAACCAACACTCAGAAATTGTTTATGGCATTTTAGCAACTCCTCCTAGAACACACGCTTCCTCTAGTAAAAATACCTATGGAAACTTCTTTCTGTCAAAATTTAAAAATGGTTATGTTTTGAACAGCCCCTCTTTTCCACAGGACTAAACTCCAAGGGAGGGAATGAAGAACAGCTTGCAAACCATCTAGTACTAGCAAGGGTGTACCTTTACAAACACTCCACTGAGATGCTGATGGCGCCTCACTGACAATCAAAAGTAAGAATAAGACCCGGGTTCTTTTCTTTCTTTGGAGGAAAGTATGTATTATGAAGCCAGTACTGGAACAAAGTCCCTTTTACTGCTAAAGACGATTATTATAGACTTTTCTGTTATAATTACAATGAATCTGGACTGCAAATTTCTCTTCTGCTCAACAAAAAAACTTGTTTTAATAGGAGTTTCTTTCTAAAAATAGCTCAAGTACTCAGTTCTGTTTTCCCTTCTTACATTCTTTTCCTACTAAATGTACCACTGAAACATTTCCTTTCATTGTTGACACCTTAGGTCATTTGGATTTAAAAATCAGACTATACATAATAACAAAGAAGTCTTTGAATAAAGCCTGCAAAATGGGAAAGTGGTATTTGAGGGAATGCCTCCCTCTGCTCACAGAGTTGATCTGGACGTGGATGCCTGGGGAGCAGCTACCACCTAACTTATTAGAATTGTTTCAGTAAAACCAATATTCCTACAGGGGATGTGATTTATGTGTTAACTGATTTAAAAAATGTCCTGTCTAGTTCTGTTATAAGCATGTTGTTTGTCATGAAGTCAGTGTACTCAGAATTAAAACACATCTCAAACTAAGAAGGTTGCTTCAGGTTTAATTAATCTTTAGTTTTCTTCAGTCTACATTTAAGTTGACAATGACTTGTTAAATTAAGAGCAGTTAAGATTTTAAAAATTTCATGACCTTTGGGTTTTTTTTTGGTAACTATCTTCCAGAGGATGCTTTCAATTACTTTGGAAAACCTTCTTCCTAAATTAATTTTTTAAGTGCTTCTCTTTAGGGGTATATGGGTCTATTTTTAAACATAAAATCCTCTAAAAAATTAAAACTGTCCATCTATACATTTTACAAAGTTATATGACACTCCCATTATTTCTCTATATAAACTTGTAGGTCACACAGTAAGTATAACAGGAATCTTTCAACTTTTTTTTTCCCTAAGAGTTAGGGTACCGTAGAAATAAAGCTCAAAAAAAATAAGTAAAATAAAAATAAAAAAAGAAAAAGCTCAATGAGACAACCATTCCATTAATCAAATATTCTAATAGATAAAAATAAGGGATAATCTACAGACTGCTTTTGCAAAGATAAAACAGTAAGAATCATGCACTCTCTCGGAAAAACCAAGTAAGACAGGTTCCTTGCAGTAGGATACACGTAAAGAAAAACCACCATTCTTAGAATCCTCTGAAGCTCCCACCCCAAAGTTTCCAGTTTCCCCAAGAGATTAAAAAATTACTATAGGAAGATTTAAGGAGAAAAGAACAAAGAGAAATCTTAAAAATCCACCCACTACTTACAAGCACTTTCAAAGGAAATCTGAGCCGCAATTCTTCTGGAGACCGCTCTCCGGACCATAAACACAATCTGAAGTCTAAAATAGATATCCTATCACATTAGGCCGAGAAGTCACATTTCAGCTTACTAACTTCTACTTGGGTAAACAGTTTTACAACTCATAGAACAAACGCTGGCTAAAATTAACCGCACCGGCACAGCAGGCAGGAACTCGCTGATTTGCATCATGTGTGCTGGGATTTATTCACTAGGACAACATTGGTGTCCTCTTAATGGGAAATTCGGCCAAGGGGCGTGCTCTGCTGAACAATACATAGCATCATGATTATGCTAATTACTGAATTCAGCCCAATAATACTAACTTCTTTTAAGTTGTTTTCGCAAGTACTGACAAAGAGAAGAGTAAGCTCTTTTTCACAACAGGCATTCTCTTGATATTTAAGCACATTCAAATCAGACAGAACTTGGACAACAAGGTGGCAGTGCTGTATACTCCTCACAAGAAAAGGCAAAGTAAAAGGACATTCTGTCCGATTCTTTACAATCGTGTGATTAGATGTGGTACGATGTTAAATTAAATAGGCATCATACATACAAATAAGTCTGCCAACAAGTTCCCTTCAATGAAAGCTTTTTTCTTGATATATAATGAACTAATATCATTTACTTGCTTTCTGACTTTGTCTTTTGCACCTCCCAAGGAGTTGCCATGAGGGTACAGGTTCATTAATAAATTACAACTGAGAACAAACATTTCAAATATTTGCAAAAGGCATCGTCCTTGGCAAGAAGCACTTTGAAGTGCATTTAACTGCCTGGGTGGCTGGAATTGGTAAGTTGTCCTCTCTAGGTGGCTGGCCATCTACAAAGCATGTTGAAACTCAAGTTAACAGCTAAAGACCCCAAGCACACACCTGATATTCACAAGAAAATTTGAAGGAACACAGAACTTTCTTTCCAATATATACACACTTCCTCAATACGTACAACTTTTATCAAAGCCACAGATCTGCTTAACATCTACTCAAGATGGTTCAGATTAGTTTGTTTTAGGGGATCCCTGGGTGGCACAGTGGTTTGGCGCCTGCCTTTGGCCCAGGGCGCGATCCTGGAGACCCAGGATCGAATCCCACGTCGGGCTCCCGGTGCATGGAGCCTGCTTCTCCCTCTGCCTGTGTCTCTGCCTCTCTCTCTCTCTCTCTCTCTGTGCCTATCATAAATAAATACAAATTAGAAAAATAAAATAAAAAGTTTGTTTTAGACATATGAGTTCTGATGACATACTCTGGTCTGACTGGTCATTTTCTAAAAGATATCAAAACATATTATACACATCAATCAAATCTCCAAACACCTCTGGGAGATATTATCCCCCTCCCCGCTTTTTAAAGAGCTGGGTAAAACAGGGAGATTCAATAACTTGTCCAAAGTTTCACTCCAAATCAATGCTGGATTATCGCATCCCCCTCCTAACCTCTCTAGGACACATCTTCCATATTGACCATTTACCTATTATTGTATAGATCTTTTCAGAGCTGTTTGTTTCCCTGATTTTAAAATGTTGTGTCAGTTTAGAATTCAAGAGATTTTTTTTTTCCTACTCAACTCCCAAATCCCAAGGCTGTGCTCTAGAGGCTCGCTCCTTGACTCTCTATCATAGGCAGGCATCCTGCAATATGGATCTTATGAAGCACTGTCCACAATGGCACAAATACCCAAAGGTAAACAGGTTGATTCCCACAGGCATGAGCTGGTAACCACCAGCACAATCCCCCCACCTCCTCCACCGGTTGTTTACAAAAACTGCTAAGCTGCTAAACCAGGATTCCACCCCCACTGCCCAACTGTAAGCAGCACTTGCTTCAGCCTCACAAGATGGTAGCTGATGGTGCACTCACCACCACACCAACCCAAAGTCCCTGGAGGAGGTTGGTAATTGCCCACTCCATGCCAAAAGGAAAGAAGTTGCCACTAATCAAAGATGACTAACCTCTGATCAAAATAATGAATTCTTAGTGACCCACAGCAATTCTGGAATTCTTAATGCCCAAAGAGGATGTTGTAAGGCTATTTTTGACACAATTATCCAATTATGTCACAGATCCAAGGAAGAGTTGCTAAGCTAGACCATTATTTCTTCCTTAAATGAGAAAGAAAAAAGCAAATATACCAAGTTTACTTAAGCACTGGAGTTTGCACCACAGAGGAATAATACGATGAATCCTACATCAATTATATGGAAGGCACCAAACGCTGAGCAGTTTTCCAGTTCCTCATGTATCAAATATGCTGAGCATGACTCCCGTGTCTTTCAACTATGGCCACACCTGTTCTAAAATGGAAGAACCAGAACATTCCAAAGAAAATAGTGTATCCTCCAATTTACATTAGTCACTCTGCTGCTTCCTTTTCATTAGTGAAAATAATTTAAGAGTCAAGTGTACTTTTGTTCCAGGCATACTTATGACAGTAGAGAAAAGTCTGTGTGCATCGTAAAAAGCAAGGTAAATTCTCTCCATATGTTCTCATGAATTTTTGGTGGTAGAAGAGGAAGCAGAAGCAGCACTATGTGAGTGGAAGACACTATGTGAGTGACCTATGGGATCTTTAGTGCAACAGAGCCATCCACTTGAAACAAAACCCAAAACAACTGTTTTTATGAACTTGCTTTAATGAATTCACCTGGCTATCAACCCTCTAGAGTAGCCAGATTTATGGTTTTAAATTTTCTCATAGTAAGGTTAAAAAGGTAAAAATAACAGGGGGAATTAATTTTAATAATGTTTTATTGAACTCAATATACCCAACATACTATCATTTCAACATGAAATGAATATAATAATGACTAATGAGCTAGTGGGAGAAACAGGATGCTGAGAAAAGCTAAAGACCAGAGGCAGCTTGAAAGAGAAGGAAAAATCTAGAAAGAAGAAAGACAGGAGCAAAGGAGGACAAACAGAACTGAAGGAGGGAGAAGAAAAGAATTCCTCCCCAGGCATGGTGGAATTCAGTTATAAATTCACACAGCAGATATTGGAATGCTCCCATGCAGGATTAGGTGCTGCTGATACAGAGAGGACAGACAGGGCTCTACATTTAAGCTCATATTCTGGTGAGGAAAACAGACTCACCTACGCAAACAACATTCTGGTAAGTATGAAGACATGGTTGTTATGCACTGTGTTCTGAGAGCACACATGGGGGTAGGGTAAGGGAGAGGGGCAGCTGGTTTTTTAAATGAAGGTTATTTTCTAATGAAATTTTAAATATATGTTCTAGAATATCTCAGGATTCTGAATTTTGCTTTGGAAACTTAGAAGAGTCATGATGACATGAAATATTTAAAAATTACATTTGGAGCCAGCATTAAAATTTCCATTCTAAGCTTTTTATCATCTTCAAATTAAACTGGGTATTTGGTCCAACAAATGAAGGTTGCAGAGTAGAGAAAAAGTAGAAAGGGGGGAAAAAGAACCCCTCCTGTTTTTCCATGGTTCCCAGTTTTTCAGGAGTGACATAAAATACTCAAAGGCTTCAGGCTGGAAAAAAAACCATGATCAACCCACTAATAATCCAATTATTCTTTAGAAGTAGCTGCGGAGTGTGAAAGACCCAGCTTCAAAATGTAGCTTCCCATGTACCAGTCGTATGACTTCAGGCAGCTCAGCTGACCTCTGCAGGTCTGCTTCCTCACCTGTGACAAACAAGGCCTACCTCAAGGGCCAGTTTTAGAGCTCTGCGAGGTGCCACACGCACCAGTACCCAGGAGCTCTATGGGGCTGTAGCCATCACAATTGTACTGCTTCTACCAGCAGTGTGGCCCTTGCTGAACCTCAGTTTGAGATATTTACTGAGTGAGGGAGGATGACGCTCCCCACTTTTATAGCTCAAAGTATTTCAGGGGAACCTACAGTCTATAAATTTTCTCTCTGAAAACTGCAGCTTTGACAGCCTCCTTGTGTGCTCTTTATCCGATCACCTCATGCTGCTGGCCTAAAGTCACATCAGAGCTTAAGGATACTAAGTACATATGAATTCTGCATCTTGGCAACCTGTTATAGTAATGACCCCCTATTTGTTCTTGCTTCTCTGTATCTACCCTTGGGTAGTCCCTTTCCACACTGACTCTGGTTTGGCCAGCAGGACAAGAGCAAACTTGAAAAGTGCTGACCCACTGGGGCTTGCCCTCTCTTGCTGTACCGTGGAACCCCTAGAACACTACATGAAGAGGCCCTGGCTAGCCTACTGAGGATAAGAAGACCATATGGAACAACGATGCACCATCTGTTGCCAAGGCCCCCACACCAGCCAGCATGATAACCACCTATATGTGAGGGAGGCCATGCTAGACCATGTGGCCCCAGCCAAGCTGCCAGCTGACTACAGAGACCAGCCAGGCCAGCCCAAACTAAAAGAACCACCTAGGTGACCTATGGAATTGTAAGACATAAATACGCTTATTTTGCTAAGTCACTAGTATTAGGTGATTAGTTACACAGCAAAATCTTACTAATATACATATCTTCAAAAAGTCTGTAAACTTCCATCCCTATATCTCCAAATTAAACCTTTTAAGACTAATTGATGTCTGTTATTCTTAAAATTCCTAATTCTGATTACTATATTTACTTTGTCATAACAACTATTATGTTAATCGAACTAAAAACAGTGATATGGTCTGATTATAAAACTGCTAAAATAAAATAAATTCTCTATTTATTCCATCCTATAATTTGAAACAAATAGATGTGGCCTTCAACGCTACAACTACACATACATGCTAAAGAGATGATTCTTTCATCCTAAGTTTATGAGTGATTATATCGGCATAGTGTATAGCTATTCAATCTGTCTTAATACTTCAGAAATGGATTAGAGTACCAATTTACCCACACATGAACAGAAAAATCTAACTTCAAAAGAAAAAAACATTTTCTCTTCAGTATTTATTTTTTTTGTAAGCTAAACAAACAAAAAAGGACATACATAGTAGCAAACTCTTAAAGACAGTTCTTTTTAAAACCTTGGTATGTGGGGATCCCTGGGTGGTGCAGCGGTTTGGCGCCTGCCTTTGGCCCAGGGCGCGATCCTGGAGACCCGGATCAAATCCCACATCAGGCTCCCGGTGCATGGGGCCTGCTTCTCCCTCTGCCTGTGTCTCTGCCTCTCTCTCTCTGTGACTATCATAAATAAATAAATAAAAATTAAAAAAAAATTAAAAAACAAAAACAAAAACAAAAACCTTGGTATGTGGTTAATTCAGCATGGTTTTATTTTTTTTTTAAGATTTATTTATTTATTTGAGAAACAGAGCATGCAAGCACAAGCCGAGGTGGGGGTGCAGAGGGAGGGAATCCTCAGGTAGACTCCCCACCAAGCACAGAGCCTGAAGCAGGGCTCAATCTCAGGACCCTGAGATCATAACCTAAGCCGAAATCAAGAGTCAGATGCTGAACAGACTAAGCCAACCAGACGGCCCTATTCAGCATGATTTTGTAACATAATTTACATCAGGACTGTGAACTTAAAGGCAGTATTATTACTGCTGTTATTTGAATACTTATTTTAACATAGTTGATGTTTTAAAGTATCTTAGAATAACACAGGGTAATTTTACCCTCTGCATACATTCTTAATGGTCATTCATTTAACAAACATTTGTTGAACAGCTGGTTCCTGCCATCACGAAACTCCCAAGCATCTGCAACATTTATATGAATGTCAGGATGCCCATACTATTTTCTGGCTAGCCAGAAAATAGTGTGAGTGACAATTCTGCCTTCAAGAGTCTTATCATCTGGTATAAGACATGACAATAAATAGAAGTTTTTCTACCACAGAAGAGAGTAATCAGTAAGTGTCTCAAAGGGTAAAATTTCATTCCATTAGGAATCTAATTAGAGGCTTCCAGTTGGGTTAATCGAAAAAGGCATCTTGGAGGAAGTGACATCTGAATTGAGCCTTTGCACAATGGTGAGCTTTTAAGAGCAAAAGGAGTTGAAAGAACACTACACAGAAACAATGACCTAAATAAATAAAGAAAAATGGAAGCTATGATATGTATCTGGGGAATAGACTGGATTCAGAATTCATCTCTAAATGTCTGGGTGCAAATTCTGGCTTTATCATCAGTAGTCATTGACCTTGGGCAACAGTGCCTTAGTTTCACCATATTTAAAATGGGGATAGTAATACACACTTCATATGGTTATTATGAAGATTAAACAAGTTTATGTTTGTAAAGCACATAAAAACACTGGAGCTTCATATTTTATTGAATAAGTTCATGTATTTATGCATACACAGCAAGGAAGATAGACAAATGTGCATGAATATAAGATATAGTTGTTCCATTAACAAGAGTAACCTGGTATGTAGTAGGCACTAAATATACTTTTGTTTTCCCTTTGTATGGACATGAAGAATCACTTCAGAGCATAGGGTCAGATATGTTTTCATGTGCCCCAACATTAACCTCCATTCAGTTAAAAGAGCAGAGACCCTCCCTCCTCTACTTTGAAACTAGGAGTTTCCTCTCTCTTGGGGCAGCACTTCCGCACTTGCTGATAGAAGATGCTCTGCTTGAAAGTGCTACACAGAAACAGCCCAGCTGCCAAATTTGAACAAATCTTACTTTATACACCTTAAATGAAAAAAATAAGTATAAGCTTATTAAGTACAATCTGAACTTCTAAAATTTGTATAATTTGTAGTATTCAGGCTAACCTAAAACAGCAAACAAATGTACTGTAATTTGAGATCTTAGGAAAAACAACATTAGATTTAAAGCTACAGGTATTCCAAAAGGTAGGTTAGGGGTCCCTGGGTGGCGCAGCGGTTTGGTGCCGCCTTTGGCCCAGGGCACAATCCTGGAGACCCAGGATCGAATCCCGCATCGGGCTCCTGGTGCATGGAGCCTGCTTCTCCCTCTGCCTATGTCTCTGCCTCTCTGTCTCTCTCTCTCTCTCTCTCTGTGACTATCATAAATAAATAAAAATTAAAAAAAAAACAAAAACAAAAGGTAGGTTAACAAAATCTTACTAATACTACTCTAATTTGGCTTTAAGGTAGGCATATATCCACACTGAAAATACTTTACACAGTCTTACTACTTGAATATATTAACAAAATGTTAAACTGAGTTCATTTTTAAGGTGAAAGTACTAAAGATACTTAAGCATACTAAAAAAATACTGCTAAAAGTACTTGAGAATAGTCTATGTCAAAATAAGTAAAAATGTTCTGCAATCTCATACTACTTATTTGTTTAGAAACCTCTTTCTCACAGATAATTTGCAGGCAAATTTCACACCCATCAGAAATCAAACTTTGTTGCCACTCTAGTGTTGGTGACCACCATGTGAATTAATGCGCTGTGCTGAACTTGATCATAAACACCCACTTCTCCATTTATTTAGTCCAATTATAAGAAAACTATTAAGGATCAGGCAACAAGCTACTGACCTCCAAAAGCTATTGGAACATTAGCAACAAATATTAATTTTTGTTATTCCATTTCACACTGCTTCTTGGCAACCAAGCTGACTTCAAAAGCATGTAAGAATCTTTTTAGAGTAAGAGCTACTCCACTTTCTGACTTGAGATTTAAAACTTTGTAAGGAACCCACTTCACAGAGCTGTATTGCTAAGATCATCCAAATCGAAGTTTACTGGCTTTGCCACCATTGGTAAGTTACCTAACAGAATTCTCTCCACCCACCTGTGAGATGAGGACAAGAATCCACTTCCAAGGATTGTTGAGAAAATGAGTTAATGCACATACAGCACTCAGAACAGTACACAGCACAGATTTCTATATGTAAAATATGTTTATATATATTTTTAGGTATATAAAGTAACAATGAAGGGGAATTCCAGGTTAAATCACTTATATGTTGAGGTTCTGGATTCTGAAGTTCCCTCTCTATTTTATTTCGGATGAACAGGGAACTTGCAGGATAAGAATGAAAGGATCCTCATAGTAACAGTCCCAGGCCACCGTTTTATTATTAATAATTTCAAATATGTTTTCATGGGTATCTGAGCATTTGTAAGGTTTGTTTGAAGGGAAAATGCTCAAGTGTGTGGTAGGACACAACACTTGGTACCAATTTACCAAGAGACTTGGGACATCAAAAATATATTCTCTAACTTTTGATAGCTTTGCTGTCAATGGATATGGTTTGTTGATATATTCATAAGAGATTCGAATTTCACTCGGCTGTAAGAACCCAGTAGGTGGCTAGTTTCTTCCCTGGCAGGGGAAGTCTCTTAATGACAGACATACATAATTATATCTTTTAAGCACTAAATAGTTCATTTAAAACAGTGCTCCAATGAGTGCTCACTTTTCAAAGCAGCAAAAAAACAGAGTATTAACAACTCAGCTCTAAGAATTATAATAGCCTAGTAATTATAATAATCCAAGAAGCCATTCTCAGAAACACCAGAGACTAGCTCCCCTCTGTAGGCCCTGGCTCACCAAAAAAAAGAGTGGGCAAACAGTACCAGGATATCTGTGGTTGATTGTAGACTGTAAAATAATAGACAATTATCCATTTTAGACCTTAATGTGGTCATTGTAAGGGTTGGCTTCTTCTTTTTCTTGACATTATATTTTCCTGTCTTTCCAGTTGCCAGGAAAGGGTGAATTTCCCAATTCTTTGACTCACATCTCTTCCTAAAAATGCTCTTAAAAAAATGACTAAAAATTACTCTTTTTAGTTTCACAGATTGAGATTCTTTTATGTGAACATATTTAAAAGAAGGGCTCTTGATCCACATTTCTTTAAGGCTTTTGAAAATATTTTTTAAATAAGATGAATGGAAGCATAAAAGGGCATTTTAATTCATTCCAACTGACATTCTGATCTTGAATAAGAAAAATCTCATCCTTATTATTCAAGCCTGTTAAGATTATAAAATAAGAAGCCAGTTAGACAAAGGGTATTCTAGTTGTTTATACACAGCATATCAGAACGATGTACACCCAATTCATGACATCAGACTAGTACTCACTGTTCTTTGTGTAAGTGTTAAATAAGCCATCTCTTCTTCTATGAGTGTAGTGGTGGGTCAGTGTTCAGGAAAAATAATTAAGATAAAAGGCAAATAAACAACCCAAAACATTCTCCAAAAAGCATCCAAAAGAATCTGTCTCTGATCTTTTACTAAAGTAATCTCTTCCAAAATCACCATTAAATTAATCCTGGGCACTGAATTTGAATAAATTCACGTTTGAGAATAAATCACGTTTAAGTTACTGTCCTTTAAAATGTATTGGACAATTCTGAGACACACAGAGAAAAAAAGTATTAAAAATAGCCAACAGAAGGACTAGGCAGTCAATAAACATAAAGGCCATGGGTGAGATCAAAATTAGAAACATATAATGTCTGAAGAAGTGTCCTTATAAGGGTATCTTTAAATCAGTAACTAAGTT
The DNA here is from genome assembly GCF_905146905.1 of Nyctereutes procyonoides. NCBI lineage: Eukaryota > Metazoa > Chordata > Mammalia > Carnivora > Canidae > Nyctereutes > Nyctereutes procyonoides. The sequence continues at coordinate 18,297,150 of NW_026575120.1, forward strand.
AGGATAATCCACTGGGAAAAATAAAGTTGCCATGATCATAATTATGGTTGATTCTCCATCTCTCATTCAGAAATCCCTAGAGAGTCTCAGGAGACAAACATGATACAACTTTAAGCTATTACATTTGATAATGTTCAATAGTGTTTGGAGATATTTTGAAAGCTGGTCTCGACTGTCCAAGTCCTAGATGTCAAACACCATATATAGATTTCATTGAAATCTTTCAAATGAAAGATCTGAATCTTTCATTCTTATAAAAGGCATGGAAGAGCAACAGTAGAGAATAAAAGTTCTGCTGAGCATTCCTTACCACAGCTAGCATACCATATTTACTTTCTTTCCCCAAATGCACGGATTTCCAGGTTCCCAAGCAGGCTGCTGTTTGTTCACTCATTTGCTCATTCACTAGACTTTCAGGGAGTTTCTTAAACCTGTGTCAACACCAGAGAAATGAAATAAAAAAGGACCCTACCTTCTAGGAATTCAGTGTAACATGGAAGATGGATAGACAAGTAATTATAATACAGTTTAAGCCCTTTAATAGAAGTTTGTACAAAAGTAGGACTGTAATTCTCTTTGAGGGTAGGGGGAAGGTCTTATGATTAAAATGACCCGGCAGAGCAAGGGTGAAAGTTATCTGAGGCAGAGTGAGCAGTACAGGCAAAAGCCCAGGGGGAGGAAACCACAAAGGCTGTTCTGGGAAAAGCAGTAGTACATATCCAGAGAGCCAGTGATGGGCTACGAACAAGACCAGGCCGGCAAGGCGGATGAGTATGAGGTGGCTGGGGCCTGAAGGGCCATGCTCACAAGTCCGTCCATTATCCTGTAGCCTGAGGCTCTTGAGTCTGGCTGCACATTAAAATCTCCTGGGAAGCTTTAAAACAAAATATTGATGCCAGGTATTTGTCAGTTTCAATTAATTGATCTAGGATGGGATCTGGGTAATATTTAAAAGCTTCCTATGTGATTCTTGTATGTGGTCTGTGAGGAGAACCACTGCTGTGGGCAAAAGGGAGTCAACACAACCATGTAAGCAGGATGGTGATGTAAAATCGTTAAAAAAAAAAGTTAACTGGGCATCAGTGTGAAGAGATTATAGGCACAGAGACTAGAGGACGAATGTCAGTGTATATGCTGCTGGATACAGGCTAGAGATAAGAATTGAAGTCAGTAGTTAGTAATATTTGTGGGTCACTGACCTATGTGAAAGTCAATGATAAAGGCTAAAGGCCCTCTCCTTAGGGAAACCACACATTTGTCAAAAGATGTACATGTAATTTCAAGGGATTATGAACTTCTTTAAGTATGCTAAATTCAAATTAAAAAACCCTGACCTAAAATCAGTGATGAGAAAGAGGAAAGACTCCTGAGGTTGGACACTTAGGTGAGGGAAAAGAAGAGGAATTAAGGATGACATCACCACTTCTAGTCTGAGTTATAAATAAGAAACGCATATTGTGCACTCACCCATCAGCAATCATACTGAGTACTAACATGTATGCATCTCAAGGAATTTTCCCTATTCTCTAAGGCAGATTGCTGCCACATTGATTTTACAATTGAAGAAACAGATTCAGAGACAGGCAATAAGTACTTGTCCAATGCCACATGGCAATAGTGGTAGAGCTGGAATTTAATCCAAGACAATAGGACTCCAGAGCTTGCGGTGTTAGCCTCCTTCAGTGCTACTTCTGGTGAGTGATACCCATGGATGAAAGAGAAACAGGAGGATAGAGCAGGATGGGCTACGAATAGGACAGAAGGCAGAAGACCAGGCTGGCAAGGCAGATGAGTACAGGGTGGCTGAGGCCTGAAGGGTCATGATCACAAGTCCATCCATTATCCTGTAGCCTGAGAAGAGGAAGGGGTGGAGTAGGGAATAAATTTTAGATGTGCTATGTCAAGACAGTACAAGACATACAGATGACAGTATCTGCTGAATTGGGAAAAACAGAAAGGAGATCACGAGGTGAGAGCAGAAGAGACAGGAACAGAACGGGTACGAAGTTTTCCTGATGCACCCAGAACCATGCTTGTCATGATGCTCTAAGCACCATCAGTATCTATCCTTTGTGAGTGGGAAGCAGACATAGAAGTCGAGGCCCCACAGCCACTGAATGGTGGAGCCCACCTTAACCCCTGACCTAAATTTCTAGGGCCTATAAAAATAAGTGTAAACCATGGTGTCCTACATGGCAGCAGCCTCCAACCTCTTTTAAAATTGCTAGTGGGATACACAGGTTTGTTTTTTTAAAAAAAACTTTATAGAAAAAAAATGTGGGGCAGCCCAGGTGGCTCAGTGGTTTAGCACCGCCTTCGGCCCAGGGCCTGATCCTGGAGACCCAGGATCGAGTCCCACAGCAGGCTCCCTGCATGGAGCCTGCTTCTCTCTCTGCCTGTGTCTCTGCCTCTCTCTCTCTCTCTGTGTTTCTCATGAATAAATAAAATCTTTAAAAAAAATTTAAAAAATAGGGATCCCTGGGTGGCGCAGCGGTTCGGCGCCTGCCTTTGGCCCAGAGCGTGATCCTGGAGACCCAGGATCGAATCCCACGTCGGGCTCCCGGGGCATGGAGCCTGCTTCTCCCTCTGCCTGTGTCTCTGCCTCTCTCTCTCACTGTGTGCCTATCATAAATTTAAAAAAAAAAAAATTTAAAAAATAAAATGTGGATGATATTTATTCATTTCTATAACCTAACCGTCTTTTATATTGACTATTTGAGGGGTAATAATATCTCTGTATTAATCCACTTAAACAAAATACAAGAGATCCATTTTCGCAGGGCAATATGCACACTGAGGAGCAAACCTATGTAAATGATACAGGACACCAATTCTCTGGTGTGTACTATTATCTGAGTCAGAATTCAGACAATTAGTCTAATGGAGATACTGTGCCTGTTTCCTGAGGTCACGGGAAGTGGTGAAATTTCCTTTTTTTTTTTTTTTTACTCTTTTTGTAGTTTGAAAAGAATGTGGTTTTTCTTCTCTTTAAAGTCACAAAAATAAAATATTCAATACACTCCCTCTACAACTCTAGACTAGCTGCTTCAGGCTTAACAACAGAGTAACTCTTATGTCATGGTTTCCGATAAAAACCTATCAGAGTTCAACGTGGCAGCACCTATATGGACAATCATGGAGTCCGAGTCAAAAACACTCCTTCTATAAAAGTACTTTTAAAGAGCCTACAATATTACCTGGAAATTGGCTCTTGTTTTAGAATTAAAGTACCTAAGAGAAATATAAAATTCCAATTAACAGAGTTTTGAAGTCCTGTTCTATAGCCTGTCATGAAGAACCAGGGCACCTTTTATGGCCTGACCCCAGCCAACCACCACTGGGACTGAAGGGCTCCACGTGGAACTCACTGCTTTCTAAAGTAGCCCAGACCACTACTGGATAACTTGTACCAGAGCTTAGGTCAAGTCAGAATCCTCTGCCTGTAATTTTCATTCATTCATCCATCCATTCATTCATTCAAACATTTACTGGGCACATTCTCTTGTCTTCCGGTTCCTTAACCTACAAGGGTTGCCACCATTGTTCTTTTATACCTTTTCCTTCAGATCCAACAACCAAACTCCTCTGGCAGTGGTTCCTCACGTGACTCAATCCACTATTATACTTGTCTCCCTTTGTTTGCATCCCACCTCAAATGTTGTTTTCAGACCCAAACAGGACGCATCAAAAGTGGTCTGACTTGCTCATATTTGCAAGAGCCCTATCGCAGAGACAGCCCACACCAGCCTGAAGGCAGATCAACGAGCAGCTCTTTCTCATCTTAGGTACATCAGAGATTGCCCTCCATGCCTGAGCGTTCCTTGGTTCCTGATGTTTATCCTTATTATCTTTCATCTTGCTGATTTTAGAAGGTTATTATGACCTATTTGTGTTATTCTGAGTCTGGAGTCCACTAGCTATGGCATGAGCCATCTCTCCTAGGCTTACATCATCTGAAAATTAGAAACTTATTTCAATCTAGATCTTTAAGAAGACACTGTGATTAAAAATGTGCTCTCAATGGCAACTCAGTACTTTACAGGTTCTGTAGACTATGTACTACTCTCTGACACCTGTTATTACCAATTTTTAACATTCTGAGGGGCAATAAAAAACCCTTGAAAATATAACTATAAAATATATAGTTTATACACAATTTTTCAATCAATATCAGATGGTTCATGGAACCTGTGAAGCCCATCTGTTGACCTCCCATTACGGAGCTCTACCTGAGGGATTCTAAGACCTATGAAAAACATTTCTGGTCACTAGGTTTACTAATATTCATTTCTAAAATAAAATTTCTGATCCACTGTCCTATCTAATGTCCAACTTAATACCCAGGAACCAATTAACTGGAAACCAATTGACATTATTAGCTAATTCTCAGTATCAAAGTAAGTATCCGGAAACTAAGAAATCTGACCGAAACCAAACCGTGGATTATAAGAATACTTTAAAAACAGAAACAACAGTATCTAAGCTTATATACACAAAGACACACCCTTGTTTGTGGTAAATTAAGAAAGAGAGAGAGAGAGAACATTCTGAATGTCCAGTCACAGGCAAATGGATTTGCTCAATAAATTATGGCATGCTGAAAATGTCATTCATTTTTTGAAAACAAGAGTTAGATCTATATTGAGCTAAAGAAACATCTGTGATATTTTAAGGAAGAAATACTTCATAATAATGTATAGAGTATGACCCTATTTTAAAAGCAAAAAACTCATAAACCTGTTGTTAAACATACTTCTACAAATATAGAAAAAGGTATAGAAGAATTCACACTGGGCTGTGAACACTGGTGGAGGATTGATTCTTCTTACCTGTATTCATCTTTGCACACTCTCACTTCGTACAAGTAAATATCACTTTTGCCCAGTAAAGATTAAAAGAAAAAAAGAAAATCTAAATAAGGCTTGACAATAGGATCTATCAATAAAAACAGACCTCTCACCCCAACATCCCATGCAGATTTTCTAAATGCCCAATTTCCCCACAAGTGTCCCCAGATGAAACCTAGTTTCCTTTCAACTTTTCAATGACTCACTGTTTGGGGTATTTCATTCCAAACATAGGCACCCTTCTGTTACATATGTTAAAGTTGTGTTACAGTTTCAATGTGTCCACAATTCACAAGTGTGGTCCCCCTCCTTAGGAAAACTGGTATCTCCACAGAGCCATAAAAAAGGTATGTGGAACCCACATTAGTCCAATACGTAAGAGATGGATGCTTGCAGCACAAACACTATCAAATTTTAAGGTAAAGAAATATGAGCACGGAAGCCATTCCTGTTGGATTAGTGGTTCTCAACATTGGCTAAACATTAAAACTACCTGGAAACATTTTAAAAATACCAATGCCTGGCACCACTTCCAGAGTCTATTTAACTGGCTCAGGGAAAGGTGCTTGTTTCACTTTAAAGGTTTTCTAGATTATTCTAATGAGCAGTCAGAGTTGAGAATCACCGTTTTCTACATTTCATTTTCTTTCCTTCTATCAAGTTTTACAGAGCTTTCCCTTTCTCAGTTATTTTAAGGCTATTAGATCTATTTGGGAAAGCCAAAACTGATCAACCAGCTAATATCTATCCACCACACATAATTTATATTGTCCTTCTGCTGACTTTTGATGCCCAACTTCAATAATGTATTCTCATTAGGATCTCTTCACATATCAACAGTATTTGTAGCTTCTTCACCTTAATAATGACATCGTTTATTACTAACCTTGGAGACAATGAATTTACAAAACATCTTTAGACTTTAAACATTATGTTGGTAAACAAAAGTCCAACATTACTATTTGAAATATTTCTGGATATTAATTAATGGACTTCTTGAAATTTCATGCTCGTCTTTACAAGTATTTCAAAATTTCAACATCTACCGCATTGCAAAGAATTGATAAAGAGAAAAAATGTTACTTGAAGTATCTCCCCCACTCGAATTTAGTATCTGAGAACAGTAATATACCAAAGAAAAATGTCAATACAATATGAAAGGGGATTCATTAACAAAATGAAATATTTATTTAGTACATATTGTTTTACAGTACAAAAAGACCCCAAGCTAATAATACACTGTATGTTAATTAACTGAGTTTAAATTAAAAAATTAAAATTAAAAAATATATTACAGTACAAAAAGACAGGATTCAATACTTTGGACTGATGCTGCAAATTTTACAGAAACATATTTTAAAACAAAGGACACTGTATATTATTTATAATGGCTGGCATACGAAATAACTGCTTTTCTATATCTGCATATGGCATTAGTATATATTTTCAAAGAAGTTTACAGTGGTCCATTGAAAAAGTTCTGATCCAGGAACTATACTCCTAACCATTTATCCCAGTGAAATGAAAACTTACATCTATACAGAACACCTGTACACAAATGTTCACAGCAGCTTTATTTGTAATAACCCAGAACTGTAAACAACCCAAATTTCCTTCTACTGGACAAATCATTAAACTGTGGTGCATCCTCACCATGGAACAGAACTCAGCAATAAAACACACACAATAACTTGAATGGCTCTCACAAGCATTAGGCTGAGTAAAACAAGCCAATCTTTAAAGATCACATGCAGCATGACTCCAAGGGTTTAAGGAAATTCTAAAGGGGAGCAAGAAGAAACCAAGGGTTGTTTGATGGGTCAGGGATACAATCTCCTGTTTCTTGATTATGATGGTGGTTACACTAACACACATGTGATCGAACTGCACAAAACTATACACACCACACACACAAAAATGAGTGCATGTAAAACTGGAGAAATCTAAATAAATATAAGCTCTGGAGGCACCAGTGTCAATTTTCTGGTTTTGATCTTGTACTATAGCTACCTTTGGGGGAAAATGGTACCTCTCTGTATTTTTGCAATTTCCTATCAATCTGTAATCATTCGAAACTAAAAGCTTTCTTACAAGTTTGAGGAAAAGAGTAAAAGTTCAAGGAAAATGTAAAGGTGGTCACTTATTTAAGATATGTACACCATTTTCCCTAATCAAAGTGAAGACATAAACAAATAAGGGAGAAAGATATAAGGATGGCTGGAAAGAAAAGGATGGCTTAAATAGTAACTTTGGAGTATTTATTATGTGCCAGGCACCACAGCTTATCTCATTTAACTCAACAATCCAATGAGGTAACTGCTGATTAATATCCTCACTTCTCAGATGAGAAAACAAAGATAAGAAATCCATTTAAGATCACATGCTGACAAGTAGCAAAGATGTCAAGAAAAGACCATTTCAAAGCAAAGAGGATTTTAAGAAAAAAATATCCTTTATGAAAAAAAAATATCCTTTATGTATCAAGAAGAGGTTTATTAAGTAGCTTAAAACAGAAAGAGTAGATAAAATGCTATAGAGGTAAACCATAGCATAGGATGCTGACTACTATGTCCTCCAAGAACTTAAATTCTGTAACACACATTAGCCTAGGAAAACTGAATCATGCATTTGACCAGATGTACTTGAAACTGGTTATTTTTTATTAATCTTTCAACTTTTGCTTAGAAATGAGAAGAAAAGTAACAATGCTTTCTCTTCTTTAAAAATGTGCACGGAATGAAAACAAGTAGATAAAGTAGGCCAAAATTCAGAAGTAAGACAAACAGAGCACTCAAAATGGAAAGAAAATTAAACGATTGACTATAACAAAGCCTGTTCACGAAAGAAAATGGAAAGGCTGTAACACTGTCAAATGCAAGGCAGAAAAGTTCAAATTAGGTTAGAATAAAATATGAATCTGCATATAATGAACAATATGGGCTAGCAACATGAGTATTTATAACCAATAAAATAGTTTTAAATAAAATTATGCTGTTAGGATTGGTTTCAGTCTGGCTTAGAAAAAGCAGAAGGAAAATTTCAGCCCTCTTTTTCACTCCATCTTCAATTTAGATCACTGCATATTTTCACAGCACATCAAATTCAGGAGCCATTCTAGGATAAATTCAATGCAAGTAAATGGGTATTTAAGAGGAAGTTTCCTATTCCGGTTGTAAAGCCTCTGAGACAGGGCTGTCTTTCTGGAGGAAAATAACACTGCAATTTTAATTTTAAAGATCAGTGAAACCCCAAGAAAATATGGTATTTAAAATATTGGGAAAAAATAAAAAATAAAATATTGGGAGTATCAGCCATCTTTTTAAATTGTACACAGGCAAGTAATTCCACTTACTGTGCTGCTAAAAGTAAATAGATGATTGCAGTTGGTTCTGCAGTTGGATCATCTCTAATATAAAAGGTTCTCTTTCCTCTTAAATTACCTTCTTAAAAGCAAGTGAAAATGCAGTGATGATGTCAACATGGTGGTTCTCTTAGAAGCTTTGTAAACTCCTAATTCAGGAAGTAATATACAGGAATTTTACTCGACATTCACAAATCTCTCTACAGCAGATATGGAACAGAATGGCCATACCACTATATTCTTATCCATGGCTTCAGTTAATACGATAAAATCTGAAAAAGATTTTATCCTTGGAATTTCTTTCCCATGCACAGATAAAGAGTAAAGAAGGGCCAAAAAGCAAATGTGTACAATTGGGGGATATCTATCATACATTCTTTATGGATTTCTGGGCTCTAAAGAAATCTCATGAGAGAGCAACTTATTTTTTCCAGTTAAACCCTACTACGTTTTTTATAAAAGTCATAACCTAGGCCATTTTGTAGGGTGTACAGATATACATTAAAATCTCTCTAGGGGCACCAGTTAAGCATCCCACTCTTGATTTCGGTTCAGGTCATTATCTTGGGGTTGTGGGACTGAGACCCACATTGGGCTTCATGCTCAACGGGGAGCCTGCTTTTCCCTCTCCCTCTGCCTCTCTCCATGCTCGCACATGCTTGTGTGTTCTCTCTAAAATAAATAAATATTTTTTTAAAAAAATCTCACTTTAATTTTGGGGGATCATACCAAGGAAACCTATTTTCAGTAATGCCAGATTCTAATCCATGGTGAATATAAATTTTTTAAGTTCTTTTTTAATTTTTTTAATTTTTTTTAATAAATTTTTTAAGTTCTTACAACTAAATATCCTTAAATAGAAACATTTTTAAGATATGATAATGGTATTGTCATTGTGTTTTGAAAAAGATTTCTTGAACATAATGAAATGTTTACAGATGAATAATATCTGAGATATGCTTTATTTTTTTTAAGATTTTATTTATTCATCCATGAGAGACAGAGACAGAGAGAGAGAGAGAGAGAGAGGCAGAGACACAAGCAGAGGGAGAAGCAGGCTCCAGGCAGGGAGCCTGACGTGGGACTCGATCCCGGGACTCCAGGATAATGCCCCACTAAACCGCTGCACCACCAGGGCTGCCCCTGAGATATGCTTTAAAATAATAGGGAGGTGGGGGCAGTGGATGGGAGTTTAAACAACACTGGCCACAAACTGGCAAGTAAAGCTGAGATATGGGGATATGGGGATGAATTATTCTATCTTGTCTTCTTTGGTACATGTTTGAAATTTTCCAACATAAAAACTGTGTATATCCTTGCAATAGGATATAAAATACACTCATGTAACAAGGAATTCTAAGCAGAAATTCAGGTTCTTTTGTTGTTACTTTTTGAGAGAGGGAGAGAGAATGCAGGTGGGGGGTGGAGAAGATATGCAGGGGAAAGGAAAAGAGTCTAAAGCTGATTCCATGCCCAGTACAGATCTCACAACCCTGAGATCATGACCTGAGCTGAAACCGAGACTTGGACACCTAACCACCTGAGTCACCCAGGCGCCCCAGAAATTCAGGTTCTTGGACTCTTCTGTTATGGCAAAATCCCAGACAAACCACCTCACTCCATGTTACTGCAGTCCCCAATTTCTAAAATGCAGAGATGGAACATTATTTCTAAGGTTGCTTCTAGTTCTTAAGTTTTTTACTCTCTGAGAATGCTGTTCTGTTCTTCTGAACAGAGTTTAGATTCATCTTGCTAATTGTGTGCAGTAACTGATTCTACACTGAGAAGGCACAGATGTCTGAAGACAAGATGTGATCTCAGAGCAGCTCTTTAGGACCAGAGGTGCCACCCCTGCCATCAGGGCACTTGAGAGGCTTAGTTGGTTATGCATCTGCCTTCAGCTCAGGGCATGAACCCAGGGTCCTGAGATCGAGCCCCACATCAGATTCCCTGCTCAGTGGGGAGTCTGCTTCTCTCTGTGTGCCTACCCCCCACCCCATTTGTGCTCTCACTCTCTCTCTCGATATAAATAAAATCTTAAAAAAAAAAAAAAAACAGGGAGGCAATCACAGTAAGTACAGCACTGTTCTCCACAGGCCAGGTGAAAATGCTCATACTTCAGAAATTTGCCTCAGATAAGGCTATAAGTGGCAGTCCCTTTAATACAGCAATTTTTCCTGAGTAATTATCAAATTATTACTTTTTTAAATAGATTTTGAAGACTTCTCATCACAGAATTGATGATACCAGTGAAACATCTGATACACAGATTACCATCAGTCAGATTTTAGTGAAATTTATCATTGTACATCTTAAAATGGAATACCATGCAGCTATGCAAAATATGAAGATACTACCCCACAATGATAGGGGTACAGATAAGGGGTACAGGAACCGACTGAAAGACTCCCCAGTGGCCACAGCTAGAAAAATTAGAGCTATAAAGTTATACTGGATTTAACTCAAAGTATCAATATCCACTAGTCCACACTGATACAAATAAATGATTCAACAGTTAAATGGGAGAGGGTAGATAAATCTCCTGTGCAGAAGTATTCCAAAGAACATATGCAGAAACTCTGCTTCTGCCCTTCAGAAGGTGGAGCATAACTCCCGCTCCCGAAGTGTGGACTGCCTTTCCCCCAGAGAGCACAAGATGGAAAGTGTAGTAAAAAAAAATAACTTTACAACAGAGACACTTGACAAACACTACCTTGGCCAGGACACCAAGGTCAGTATTAACAGTAAAGTCACACAGATAGGATGCACCCTTGAAACAATGTGATAAAAATAGCATTTTGCCTCTGTGGCCTCCTCCAGTCTAACCCCACATAACCCCATTCTAACCATGAGAAAAAATATCAAACAAACCCAGCCAAAAGGCATTCTACGATATCTGACCAGTCCTCCTCAAAACTGTCAAGGCATATAAAACAAGGGAAGTCTGAAAAACTATTACAGCCACAGAGAACCTAAGGAGATATGACTGAATGTAGTGTAGAATCATGGATGAGACCCTGAAACAGAAAAAGTCATGAGGTAAACACTAGGGAAATCTCAATAAAGCAAGGACTTCAGTATCAGGTTTGGTTCATTAACTGAAACAAATGCACGACACTAATGCAAGAGGTTCATAATAGGGAATTTGGGAACTCTATCATCTTTGCAATTTCTCTATAGATCCAAACTGTGCTAAAATAAAAAGATTATCTTTAAAAAATGAAAAAAAATTTAGTAAGATACAAACTTACAATGATGTGGAAGGATGGTTGATATATAATAAACAAAAGTATTACTAGACAATATCCATGCCATTAACCTATTTTTGTTTTAAAAATATACATATATGGGGTCCCTGGGTGGCTGAATGGTTGAAGCTCTGTCTTTGGCTCAGGGCGTGATCCTGAAATCCTAGGATTGAGTCCCACATCAGGCTTCCTGCATGGAGCCTGCTTCTCCCTCTGCCTGTGTCTCTCATGAATAAATAAATAAAATCTTAAAAAAAATAAAAATATACATATATGTATTTTATTACCAAAATGTCTGCATGATGATACATCAAAATGTTAACACCTCTGGGTGGCAGAATCAGCAGTGACTTTCACCACCCCCTTTATACTTTTCTGTATTATCTCACTTTGTTCTTTCCACTAAGCATTGATTACTTTGAACATTGAGCCTTCCTTGTTTATAAACTATAAACAAAGTTCTTTTATTTTAGGAAAAAATTAGGCATACAGTACAGAATTAAGTGCTCCTTAGTCCAAAATAACATGCACTTATAAAAGAATAGATTTTACTTTTCCAAGGAGAAATATTTTATTTTTTAAAGATTTGAGAGAGATAGAGCATATGCATGAGCAGGGGGAGGTGGGGGGGGAGAGAGGGGGAGAGAGAGAGAGAGAGAGAGAGAGAGAGAGAGAGAGAGAGAGGAAGATAAGCAGACTTCCCACTGAGCCTACTTGAGGCGCTTTCCCAGGACCCTGAGATCATGATGAGTCGAAACGAAGAGTCTCAAGAGTCTATCCTTAAGCGACTGAGTCACCCAGGTGCCCAAAGGGGAAATAATTTAAAAGTCAGTGTAGAAGAATGAAAGCATGAGATTTAACTGGACTTCACTTATATTCCTGGTTTCACTCTTGGGCAGTTCAATAACTCTTAATGTTCTCATTTTATATGTTAACACAATAAACCTGTTGTTCTGCAGAACTGCCCTAACGTTTATCTACTTATCAATATAATCACAAATTATATACTATATAAGAACAGATAGTTCTTATATAAAATGTATTTCATGATATCAAATCTTATTAGAAAGAATTACATTAATTGTAGCAAAGAGTTCAATGTATGTCAAGAGTCTGGCCCTACTGAGGATCCATAATGGCAGCCATTATTCTTATTGGTAATGATAAATAAAAGCCAAGAAAGAAATAAAATACTATTAGAAAAATTTTGTTTCTCTAAGAACATATCAGGGACAAAACAGTAAAAGACAAAACCATACCTCAGCTCATTCTATGTCATCTGCAGCAATTCCCCAAACATTTCTGCTAACTAAATATTATGGGGATTAAAAATGTCATTGGTAACATGCCCATAGACCTGAGAATCTTCCAGAGAATACAAGTGAAAGTCATTTTTCTAATCATAACCAGCTTAAACTAAGCTTTGAAATATTAATACATCAAGTTTCCCTTTCTACGGAAACAGTTTTCCTATCCATGACTGTAATGTCAATAAAAAGAAATACCAGCTGTAAGATACAAACTAAACTTATTTAAATCTCTTGATTTAAATCTCTTGATTGAGCCCCTGGGGGGCTCAGTCGGTAAAGTGTCTGCCTTCAGCTCAGGTCATGATCCCAGGATCCTGGGACCGAGTCCCATGTCGGGCTCCCTGCTCAGTGGGGAGTCCGCTTCTCCCTCTCCCTCTGCGCTTATGCATTCACTCTCACTCTCTCTTGCTCCCTTGCTCACTCTCTCAAATAAATAAAAATTTAAATAAATCTTAAAGAAAAATCTCTTGATTGTAAATAATGAGCTTTAATAAAGAAGCTCTAAACAAAGACATATATTTTGATCTGTGACAAAATTCTTGGCTGGTTGTGTTATCTCAATACTGGCATCTTTAAATCACAATGATAGACAAGTCTAATCACGCTATAACCTAATGGGACTTTTATAACAAGGCCAAATGACCCAGATCCAAAGAATCAATTTGTTTCATCAAGTGAAAAGTTTACCCAACCTGATTTATCATACAGTCTAGGACTCAGACCTTTAAAGAACTGTTAATTTAGGAGGAAATTAATCAACCACTAACAAAATAATATCAAATTACTGTGCCAATTTTTTCTACTACATAAGAAAATGCAGATTGTTCAGTTTGGTACTGTTAAAAGAAGTTAAACAAAAAAAAAAAGTTAAACACCTTTTTAAATAACAAAAACATAGATACAATTCAGGAAATATATTCAGGTTGGTGTATATAATCCAGAGTGGGATTATATTATATATATTATAATCCAGTAGGGCTACAAAGCCTGATTTTATAACATATTCAAAAGCTTTTCTAATAAGTCTTTTTTTTTAAAGATTTATTTATTTATTTATTTATTTATTTATTTATTTATTTATTTATTTATTTATTCAGAGAGAGTGAAAGAGAGGCAGAGACACAGGCAGAGAGACAAGCAGGCTCCATGCAGGGAGCCCGACGTGGGACTGGATCCTGGGTCTCCAGGATCACACCCCAGGCTGCAGGCGGCGCTAAACCGCTGCGCCACCGGGGCTGCCCTCTCTAATAAGTCTTATCCCAACTTTCCCGAAAGCAGTCATTACAAAGACCTATTCCAATGATATTGTCACCTTCCTAAATACTTTAGAGGCCTGTGGCACACTTTCATCAAATAGGTTTAATTGTAGCAAATTTTAAATTCTCTGAGAATAGACTGGATTTATGGGAATACACAACCGTCACTGAGAACTACAACTGGCAGACAGATCAAATAAATCTCTTTTGGCTTAAGAAAAGGGAGACTGACTACAAGGTTTTAAAGAAGTTTAGTTTTCTTAAAAACTATTGAAAGCAATTTTAAAATAGGAATTCCAAGCATTGTGAGTAGCTATACTATCTATGCAATGAGAGTATAATCCTAGATCATGTTCTCCAAATTCTAAATACTTGAATAAGGGACCATACTAGTACCTCCTATATTTATCTCATTTAATCCATGTAACAATCCTAGATAATTATCACCATTTTAAGGGGAAGATACTGAGTGTGAGTGATTTAAGTAAACTGCCCAGGTAATAAGGAATACACCAGCAATTACATCACAGTCAGAATTTTTATATGATATATATATACACAATTATATATGTATTATAGCTTTTTTAGGTTTTTGACTTACACAGTTAGCCTGTTCCTATAATAGCTGCTACATACGTGTACTTCAGCATTTGCCACACTGTAATGCAACTGTTTACTTACCAATTTTCCCTACTCAATTATGAGCTTCCAGAGAGAATGGACTATATTCATCTCTGTCATCCCAGAACACAGTCCTGTACTTAGCACATCTACATAAATTTCTTCTTAGTAGCTTATCTATGGTTCTGATGTTATTTTTATCAGCTGCTCACAGGTGGTGAACATTACAGAAACATTATTGGACCATTAGCCATTCCTTTGGCTTCAAGATGCCCAACAACCACCGCCACAATTAGAGAAGGCTCAGGCAGAAAGAATGTTCAATGTGATCAACCCTAGTTTGTATGGTTATTCTTAAAATCTGAAGCACTACCTTATATGCAGTAGAAAGCTCTTCATTTTTAAGTTTCATAAAGCTGCATCTACACTTACATTAGTCTACTTCCAGTAGCTTGTGCACATAGAAAACTTCAATTACAGGATCGCTCCATATTCATAGTATATATAAGAATTACAGGAAAACATAAAACAACATAAATCATCAACAGCATAAAATAAAAGTTTGCCAACAAGCTACCTTTTCATTACAACATGACTACAGAGTCCAGAGGTGGAAAACCATCCAATTTATAAATGCTTTCCCCCCACAAGAAACTAACAAAGTCAGATGTTAATGGCATTTTGAGAATGTTACAGTCTAATTATAAAATGACACAGGTTAATATTTAAGGTGACATCAAGTCTCTCAAAATACAATGAGTATCTACAAGATCAAGTTTTTGTTAAACATTAAATAAAGGTATTAGAACTTAAATGGAAATGTAAAAATACAGATGACAGAATTACTTGTTTTTTTCATTCTGTTAGGGGATCTTTTCCTTAATAAATGTTAAAGCATGTGGTGTTTTCAGTTTTCTTTCCAGTTCTAGAAATTAACTATGAATTCTTTTCTAGTATTTATCTTTCTCTTCCCTCCTTCTACCTACTCCTACTCCAAATCTGGTTTAGATATCTTCTTTAACCTTTCAAAACAAGGGAGTGACTTCAAATGTCATGAACTCTGGAATAAAGAGTTAAAGTGATAGCATCATATGACTATTCTGACTCTCTCTAAAGTAATATTAGTCTTCTAGAATACCAATCTAATTCTGAGAGGCAGAAAACACAGGAAGCTCGATGTTCCGAGAAAAGTTAATAATAATTGACTCATCTTGGCTACCCAGGAAATACACAGCAAAGATCTGTGTTCTATGCAAATACTGACAACAAATCCATCTAGTAGTACCTACCACCCTGTGACCAAAAAAAAAAAAAAAAAAAAAAAAAATAGAAAAAGAGCTCACAGGGCAAATACACAATGACCATAGAGAACAGAAAGAAAGCATCAGCAATTAAGAGATGAGAAGGGATCAGAGCTGCACGAAACACAATACAGTAAGCTTCTTACAGATAGATAGACCGAGGCAGTGGAAGTGACGAGATCACCACTGCTGGGAGATGAGAGTGGGATGCAAGTGGACAGGAAGTGAGATAGATGAGATAAGGGGTAACACAGGCAGGAGCTAGAGATCATAGGAGTTGAATTACAAGAGATATAACAACAGAACACTGGAGGCAGTGACTAGGAAGGAGGCTCACCCAAGGAAATAGATGGTAAGGAGAACAGAAATTACTTTTATTTATTTTTTTTTAAGATTTTATTTATTTATCCAAGAGAGAGACAGAGAAAGAGAGAGGCAGAGACACAGGCAGAGGGAGAAGCAGGCTCCATGCAGGGAGCCCGATGTGGGACTCAATCCTAGGTCTCCAGGATCACGCCCTGGCCTGAAGGTGGCCCTAAACCACTGAGCCACCCGGGTTGCCCCAGAAATCACTTTTAATGGGAGGCTGAATCACGGAAAAGACAGTAGGCAAAACACAGGTACTAAGCAAGATATTCTGGAGAGATGAAAAAAATGCAGAACTGACACTAGGTGATAAGAAGACAGGGTAAAGAGATAAAAGGGTGAAGTAAACAGCCTACTAAGGAAGGAAATACTTATAAAAAATGGTTTCTGGAATTTTATTTTATTAAATTGAAATTTAAAAGCTGCTCTTTTGCTTATATTTCTCTTTGTTGAGTACAAATGGATTGGTAAGAACAGAGTTGTCCTTAATGTACAAAGAAGAAAATTATGGATCAGGTCAACTGACTCAGTCACCAAAGTAAAAAGAGTTGAAAACAATAAAATTTACTATTAGTTAACAATCTTAGTTCTAAGCCACAAACTAATTTTTACACTGACAATGTGTATATATACACATTAATGACCAAATGCTTCATTTGTTAGGTACAAAAGCTTTCTCTCTCTCTTTCTTTCTGCACTTATCAGCATTTGGAGAAATCCCTGCTTCTCACTGCTTCCCCCAAAAAGGAAAGGGCAGAGTAAGAAGGTCACATCTCCATCAACATTGCTTAAAAGAAGTTTGATGGGGGGATCCCTGGGTGGCGCAGCGGTTTGGCGCCTGCCTTTGGCCCAGGGCGCGATCCTGGAGACCCGGGATCGAGTCCCACGTCGGGCTTCCGGTGCATGGAGCCTGCTTCTCCCTCTGCCTGTGTCTCTGCCTCTCTCTCTCTCTGTGACTATCATAAATAAATAATAATAAAAAAAATAAAAAAAAATTTAAAAGAAGTTTGATGGAGGCTTAAAACAAGTTGAAAACAGCAATGGTTAAAGGATGTTGTAAATTTCCTATAAATTTCTATGACCTATGTTATTCTGGTCTCCTAGATAATTAAAAGCACAATATAGAGATAATCCTTCATCTCCACCCAAAAAGAATAGAGGGAAATGAAACTCTGAGCAAGAATATAAAAATAATAAAGGAAAACAAATGTGAAAATGAATGGAAATATTCTATTCTTGATCTTAGAAAATAACTTAGGGTAGGAGAGAAATATACCAAAGGTCTATTTATGAAGATATAATTCTTACTTTTTAAATCGAAAAAATATGGTCATTATATCTTCAGGCTAAAAAATTGTACAAGAAAAAAGGGGCACATAGAGAGGCTGAGAGTACATAAAAGAAGATGAATCTAAAGCCACAAACGCTGTGAACAAGCAGTAGTACATTATGAAGAAGCAATTCATCAACGTCCTATCACTTTAGTAATTATCTAGCCAGAGCTGGTTTCTGGGGCCAACATCCCAATGAACCGTTCCCATTTCTCCTACTGTAGCTCTATCCATCCAAAATAAAACTCTGATCGTGAGGGGACTACCAGCTATTGTAGTAGAGGAAAATAACTCAAATTATATACAAAATAAACTGGGTGAACAGAAGTCTTGTAAGAAACATGTAAAAACATGTGTTAGAGTCTTGTCACTCGTATTTTCAGAACTATCTTCTTTCAATTCCTCAAAAATCCTAAATGATATTTGGGTTGCTTCTTGAAATTTGCCTTTTCTTCTCTCTCTCTCTCTCTCTCTTTTTTTTTTTTTTTTTACCATTCTTCCATGAATATCTTAATGAGTCACTTGGCCATATAGTCCATTCACAGGCATCACGAACACATCATTATCGACTTCTGGAAACAGATGCTGCTCCACAGGCTTTAGGAGACTTCTTGAAGGAACAAACCTGGTTCTTTGGTCTCTGTTGAGGACATGTTCAAACTACGATTCTCTCTCATACTCAGAGATGACATGGAAGCCAAACTGTGCTGTTTCCAAAACAAGACGCCTTAAAAGAAAAAAAATTTTTTTAAGTTAAAAATCAACCAGGTTTTAAAAACACAAAACTCTAATAAAGCAGCACACATTCTCACACAATACTACATCTTAGCTAAGACTGAAAAATAATTCAAATAAAAAAATATTAACTTTCACTTCAGTTTTAAATATACATACTCTATTCTCAAAAAACTTTAACAGTATCACAAAGTACACAATAAAAATACTGCAAATAATGGACAGCTCCTGAAATTAATACAAAAACATCTGTTAAAATTGCAAAGGAATTCTGGTGATTGACACTTTAATCTTTACCATGGCCAGGAAAAAGTCCCTGAGAAAACATAATTTTTCTGCATTCATATATTACTTGGAAATTCTATGAACAAGTATGGTTTACATTAAGCTGTAAAATGAACTACTGAGTTGACTTGGAAAATTTCTTTCATCCATAAAATTCTGAAATTACATGTTATCTGATGATACAATCTTGGTACCACTGAACCAGCTAGGCAAGTCATCTAACTTTGCCCTAATTTTCTTATCTATAAAGCACAAAGCTGGTACTTACAGGGGGAGGAGGGCACTTGAGGATAGTTTAAAATGCAGATGCCCAGGCCCAGGTCTAAAGAATTTGAATCTCTAGGGTTAGGCTAAGCTGTTACTTTCATTAAAAAACCCTGGGTCATTCTGATGAACACTCCTACATAAAGAACTATCACACTAGATCACGTTGAGGATTCAGCTGTGCAACCCTAAAATTCATTAAATGGGTCAGTACAGATTTCAAGAAATTATCCCATACTGATAGAACCAAAATAAAAGCACAGAACTAAATAAATCTGTGCTTCATTTTCTCTTTCCCTAAAACCTCCCATTCAGAGAAAAACCTGAAATTAAGATTAAAGCTAATGTGACAATTGTATAAACACTTCAACATAGATTATTTTAACTCCAATTATTTTCTGGGATGCTTAAAAAGAATGCAAGGGTATGACAATATCTGTAGTTATAAGCTGCTTCTCTGACAGGCCATCTCCAAGTATGTGCTGATATTAAAATGACGTTAGTAGGTCATCGATGACCTACTGACTCAAATTATACAGCTACCCCCAAGACAAACAACAGACATGACCACCTGCCCAGCAGAAACAATCTATAACACAGAATACTATACCTGTAGCGTGTGTGTCCTCCCTGGCTGCTAACCAGGTTTGTGGCCCATGCTTCATTCAAGGGCACTTCCTCCTCTGATTCCTGGACAGTGGGTATGTTGATGTATGTACTCGCCTATCTCTGCAGTCGTTTAGATTCAGTGACTCTGTTGATGCCCAACACCCCCAAAATAATAGTGTCAGCTCCTGACAAAATGGACACAAGAGTGGGTTTTCGAAGAATCCCATTTTCTTCATCTTGCTGGATTTTGTTTGCAGTCCCTCATCTAATTCCACACAGCTTCAAAACAACTTCACTGCAGGTCTGTCACCCAACCAACAGCACCATTTTACATTTTTTTCCACCAAAGAAGTATTTCTTGGTTTCCTCCTGGCCTCAACAGTGTTCCACGTAAGGACAAAGCAAATAGATAGAAGTACACAGGAAATGTCCAGTAACACTCACTTCCTGGTAAATTGTTATCATTAGGGATTAAATCTAGTAACTGTTTAAAAAAGAAAAGCAGTAAGACATCAAGTATCATTCAATATTATATTTTGTAAGTTTTTTGACACTAGATTAATAAACAGTTATTGTACTATTTCCCAGTGAATCACTGTACTAGGATTCAATACCTATAAAGAGTTATAATCCTCATTCAGCTCTGAGACTCAAAATTCAGTTTCTCTCCCCTTGCCTTTGGTCATTTCAAAACAGAGTACCCCATAACCATTTATCAACCTCTTCTCTTTGGAAAATCCACAGCACTGTTTCTGTAGCGCAATCACTGCAATCTTTTATGCTACTTTGAAATCTGAGAAAGAGAGCCTTTTACACTTGAAAAAATAGTGTCAATTTTAGATCTCTCCTCTTTGAAGTAAATTCCCCACAGAAATTGACCCTGACTTGGGGGATAGACTACCTGAGTTCATATCCAGTCTCCCTCACTATTTGCATTGTGGCATTCTTGGGGCAAGTGACTTAATTACCCTACTGTGCCTCAGTTTCCTCACCTTAAAAATGGGATTCTAACCGTACCTACTACTTCAAAAGACTGTTATGAGAGATTCATAATAAATTAACAGCCAAAGGCTCCTGGAACAGGAATGTATCTGCACATGTGTATCTGCACATTTTAAGCACTACATAAATGTTAGCTATCATTTTTATTTTGTTTTATTTAGCTACAAATTCTCCTACTGCATACATTTGCCCCACTAAAATACTACCTACTTGAAGATTGGAACCACATTTTCGATATCTCTGACATTTCCCCTATGGTATCTAACATCAACTCAATAAATATACATAAACCTACTCTGCATTTATTATCATACTGGATAAACAAGGAAACATAGTACCTTATAAATACATATTCTCTGCCCTCAAGCAGCCTCTATTTTAGGTGGAGAAACAAAACACGGAAATGCTTATGTAATAGTATAAGGCCATAAAGGATTAAATGCCAAACTGTGTCACATAAGCAGCTAACATTCAAAGGGCTTATTGTGGGCTGCAGATTCTGTGGAGAAGTCAAAGCTGGAGTGGCCCGGCCCCTAATCTCTTCCTCTCCCAATCTCCCCCATCCCAATCTCTTTCTCTCCAACGATGGACCACTAGGATCAGGAGACAGGTTAAGTCCAATATACTTTCATCACAAACTAAGACACATTTCCAAGCCCCTCTGCTGTCCTCTCCCATCCTTTTCAACTACTTCTACTCTCACAAGATACAAATTGTTAGACTTCACTATCAATCTCATCACTGTTATGCCTCTACAAATCTCTACATTGCATTTTTGGGAACACTGTCAAAAGAAACTTCTTGATTAAGGAAGTCAAAACTACTCAATTAAATCCAATAAAAAATGCTAAAACTTCCCTAAAGTTAAGTAGGATCTTCAGCAGTGGAAAGAAAAGAGGATTCCAATGTATTTTTGTTTATTCCACAAATAGTCACTGAGTACCTTCTATATGCCAGGCCCTGTTCTAGGCTCTGGAAATACGGCATCATGGTTGCTCTGACTTTCTAATGATGACAAACATACAGAAACGGCTGCCATGAAAAATTCAGTAACTTTCATGTACTGCATTCTAAATGTTCTGTTGTTTATAAAACACATCAAAGGGATATTCTCCATATTTCTGGATACAAATAACATATAAGAGATTTTAAACACACAAAGTTAATACTATTGGAATGATTTTTCATAAGAGGCCACCAGAGGCCCAGTTCCCATTTTCCCCAAATGAAAAGCCTATTAATGTTTTGCTGCATATACCCTTGTGCTCTGTCTCTACCTCAATCCACTCTCTTTTCCCTTTCTTTACTCGATCTACTAGCAGCTGCCCACAAATATCTACCGTGAAAATGCCTGAAGATGCATGTGGTAACAAGATGACACGAATCAATTAGTCATGATGGGTGGAAGTATTAACTCCAAAAGAAAATGTGTGCATTTTTTTCTTCTATCCTTCCATTGAAGACAACTCTCCACTCATCCCCTCCCCCAAAGACAAGGCCTAGAGATAAAGGAACCTTCTTATAAATACTGACTGGCAAAGCATTCCTAATCTCTTCCTCTCCAACGATGGACCACTAGGATCAGGAGACAGGTTAAGTCCAATATACTTTCATCACAAACCAAGACAAAACACAGAAATGCTTATGCAACAGTAAAAGGCCATAAATGATTAAATGCCAAACTGTGTCACATAAGCAGCTAACATTCAAAGGGCTTATTGTGGGCTGCAGATTCTGTGGAGAAGTCAAAGCTGGAGTGGCCCGGCCCCTAATCTCTTCCTCTCCCAATCTCCCCCATCCCAATCTCTTTCTCTCCAACGATGGACCACTAGGATCAGGAGACAGGTTAAGTCCAATATACTTTCATCACAAACTAAGACACATTTCCAAGCCCCTCTGCTGTCCTCTCCCATCCTTTTCAACTACTTCTACTCTCACAAGATGCAAATTGTTAGACTTCACTATCAATCTCATCACTGTTAGGCCTTTACAAATCACTACATTGCATTTTTGGGAACACTGTCAAAAGAAACTTCTTGATTAAGGAAGTCAAACTACGCAGTTTAATTGAGTACTACTCAATCAAAAATGCTAACTTCTTAATGCACAAAGTACTGGATTTATGTGCTTAATGCATAAAGCACAAAGTGCTTATGATATTTAAAGGCAAACTGAAAAATTAGGTAGAGACCCTACAATACAGATAATCCAACATTCTTAACATTCATATACCCATGAATGTTAGACTTATCAACAAAGTAATAACCAACCCACTGATTTGTATTTCCTTGGTTCGGTATTGAAAAATTACTCTTCCTGTTTCACTGTCATCTGTCAACCTAATCAGGAATGTCACTTAGAAAAATATGGTACGAGGGGGCCCTGCAGAACGGTCATTTCGACTTCCCCAACATTTCTCTTCTTTCAAGGTCCAATAGCCTGCTCATCGGGTGATGATGACGTGTTATGGGAACTTGGATAAATGAGACACGGTGCTTTAGAAACTACTGAACACCCAAATAAAGGGACCAATTGCTGTTGTATGCAATTTTAGAGACATCTTCAGGCTTGAAAAACACTTTAATTTACTGAGTCATTTTATATTGCCAACACTCTTTTTCACAAAAGCAGAAACAGAAGTAATTAATGTACATACTCCACATTTAAGACATTCAAATCAAACCCATCTATTCAAAAATTTCTGAGCAACCTACGCCTATGTGAAAGCTATCCCAGGAGATTAAAGGAAATAAACCAGGTACCACTGGGCACACGCCTGGCAAACACTACTCAACATCAACCATTATCATTGTTTCTAATTTTCCAACTTCAATCTATAAGGTTATAAAGTATGTTCGTGATTATGTATTTTTAATACGTAAGAAACTAATACTGTAAGTAAAGTTAGTACCTTATTGTACTAAGTAAGTCTCTTCAGACAAACGTGAGCTTAAATGAAAAAAGGCAGGGAAAACTTGCTAAGGGCTTTGGGTTAAACGTTAGCTCTTACCTCTGCCTATTAATTAAGAATAATCCCACAGTCCCCTTGGGCCCTGGCGAACAGCCCCTTACACGTGTAGTCGCTTTTTAGAGGAGGAAGGGGCGGGGCCGGGGATAGCTGTCAGTCACCAGCCCTTAAATAAGGCTGCCCGATGCAAAAACAAAAACAAACAAAAAAAAAGGAATACAACTCCTACCAGGTCTAGTATGAATTACAATGAACAGCCAGCGGGCCCTAGGGAACTAGTTCGACATAAACAGTTAAGACCTCAAGCACGTGGACAAGGGATCGTTTATTCTCAAGGCTGCTACCAACCAGTGAAATCTCAGGACGTCCACACTGAGGCTGAAACCCTGCATAAGTTCGTTATCTGTCTCCTGCTAGAAAAGATACTGTTCAAGTCCCTATACACAATGTTTTTTTTTTTTTTTAAGATAACACAAAAATCACTTCAACGGACAATTCTGCAGCATCCTGGGCACATTCCGTTTTTAGGACACCTCAACAGCCCCGGCCACGCACCACTTGATGCGTGATGACGGTGGGACTGGCAAGACCATTCGGAGAGCCTACGCCTTCCTAAGGAGTCACCGGAGTAATTATTAAAGTCGGTCTACGTCCCCGTCATGACAGCAAACACGCTGGTGTCTCCAGCTCCCTCCCGGCTCGTGGGACTATGCGCACCCCCTCCCGCGCTCTGAGTCACGGCCGGGCGCGCAGACGCGGGGCGGGACGAGCACGGCTCCGGGAACGACCGGTCCCCGCTGCTGCCGCCGGTCCGGGCGCACCACGGCGACGCCCGCGAGGACGGGCCGGCGGGGCGGCGGGACCCTCCCGCGGGGCCGGGGCCGGGGCCGGGGCCGGGGGCGCGCGGAGGGCGGCGGGCGGGCGCGGGCGCGGGCGCGGGGGGGAGGGAGCCCGGCTGCACTCACGCGCCGGGGGCGGCACCGGGGCCTTCGCAGCGTCGCTCGCGTTCCCAGACTGAGAGGGGGACGGGGGCGGGGGGAAAGACCTGGCTCCTCGTTCCATCCGGAAACCGGCGGGCCGGCAGGAAATGACGAAGGCAGAGGTCGTGCAGGTCCGTTCGGTGACCGGGTCCCTCGCGTGCGGCCCCGACTCGGGGGGAAAGCGCCCCGCGCGGAGCAGCCTGGCCGCGCGCCGCCTCGGGAGCCAGCAGCGTGAGTGGCCCCGCGTCTCCGCGCCTCTCGGGCCCGGGGCGGGACCGCGTCACCCGGCCCCGCCCCCCTCGGCCTGGGCGCCGCCCGCCCGCCCCGCCCCGCCCCGCCGGGCCCCTCCGGGGAGGGGAGAGAGGGGAAGGGGAAGGGGCCGCCCCCGGCCCCCGGCCCCCGGCCCCCCCGGCCCCCGCACGCCTGCGCCGCTTCGAGCCCTTCGGGGTCACGAGGATAAAGCCCCGGAGCAGCCGTGTGGGCCGCGCGGGCGCAGGAGGGGAGAGGCGGCGCGGGGCGAGGGTTTCCAGACGCCACAGCCTGCGGGCGGCGGGGAGGCAGGTGTGCCGGCGGTCGGGAGGCTGCCGGGGACCACTCCCGGGGCCGGGGTGGGGGGGTGGGGGGGTGGGGGGTTGTACTTCATACCCGCGCGACCGGAGGGCCGGGGTCACGGCACCGGCGTCCCCACGGCAGCGGCGCGGGTTTGGGCGTCAGGTGCACGGACAGCGGTGCGGCCGCCCCTCCCGAGCCCGCGCTACTTCGGCCTCGTTACGTAACTACCACCGCCTTCCCGGTTGCTTCTGTGAAATGGAACTTCGGTGCCTCGCAGCAGGCGGGGTGCAGAAATTCAGGATGTGCACTGCCCATCATGAGTCCTCAGATTGCCCTTCTTCCTCTCGGTAGAAGGCCTGTTACTTAGAACCTTTCCGCTTTAGGAACCCAAACCTCCAGTGCTTCAGAGGACAGAGAAAGGAAATCACAAGAATGCTGTGAATCGTGTTGTGAGGGACTGTATGAGTGATATATTTTTTTTAAGATTTTTATTTATTTATTCATGAGAGACAGAGGCAGAGACAGGGAGAGGGAGAAGCAGGCTCCCTGCGGGGAGCCTGATGAAGGACTCCCAGGAACCCAGGACCGTGACCTGAGCCAAAGGCAGATAGATGCTCAATCACCGAGCCCCCCAGGGGTCCCTGCTGGGTGATTCTACCCTGAATTTGTGTCGAGATAGCAAAGCTCAAAGAGACAAATATGATCACCTTGGAGGCATAATGACAAGTGACACTCAATTTTAGACATGGTATCAGGAACCTAAAATCAGGAAACTAATTTTGAAACGTATAATGTAGTCACTTGATCCCTGGAAAACCTCTCCTAGTTCTCAACTTAAAACTTCATCAAACTAAAACCAAACTCTAGTTGCCATATTTTGGGAACTCTGGCTCTGGATAATAATGTTTTACTTGGGACTTAATTAAGCTCATCCTAGAATCTCCTCACCAAAATTGTTTAAGCATTCGCCTCCAGGAGAAATATGTAAAAAAAAAGTAAGTTTTTCTTAAAAGAGCCCTGAGTGAGGATCCGAGCATGTGGCCAGCTACATTGGTGATCTTGCTGATATATTAACCTGCCAGGAATGAAACATTGTAACACGGGCAGCCCCCGTGGCGCAGCGGTTTGGCGCCGCCTGCAGCCTGGGGTGTGATCCTGAAGACCCAGGATCGAGTCCCACATCGGGCTCCCTGCGTGGGGCCTGCTTCTCCCTCTGTCTGTGTCTCTGCCCCTCTCTCTTTGTGTCTATGAATAAATAAAAATCTTAAAAAAAAAAAAACAAAAAAGAAACATTGTAACGCCCCTGGGCACTTGGCTGTAGAAGGCAGTGTGGTATGAAGTAACTGTAACTGGTATGTGTGTAGGCTTGGTTAGACTAGCGTGCTGGGAGGTGACGGTCATAGTTCATGCCACATGTGGGCCATGGGTCTGTGCTATGACTCTGGACAAGGCCATTTCTTATTCCTGGCAGTCTTGCAAAGTCACACCATTGGCCATGGTGGAGAACTGAGCAGGAAAGGCCTACCCGTGGTGCAAATCTTTCACAACTACAGTACTAAAAATAACTCAAGTGCGTGTCCCTGAAACTGGAATGGTAGTCTCATTGCATACCAATGATGTTGTATAATACATGTTATTTAATACACGTTAAGATTTTAACACTCTGGGTCAGTAGTAATGACAAAATCCTTCTCTAGATACAATTAAAGACGGGCATATTTGTGGCAGGATGAAGACAAGCTTTGTAGGAATATACCACTTATCAAGTGGCCCATGAATTTTGTGAGAAATCGAAGCAAGAAATTAACCTGGCTCAGATCCATTCAGGTATTAGAAAACAGGTAGGAAACACTTCTGTAATTTGTCAGGAAAAGGATACCTGCAAAATGTTCTAGTGGCTATTGCTGTATGTTCCCTGTTTCTTCCCAAAGTCTTAATTAGCTCCCAATCCTGAAACCTCCCACCCTGTGGCATGATTGTCCATGGTCTTCTACAGCATCTCAAATCAGACACCTGAAGTCATCTCTTTTTGCCAAAAACACATTCGTTGTTACTTTTTCAGCACCAGCAAAATTCTAGATTCCATAAATCATAAAGACAATTATAGTCTGTTGTCTTCCATAAGTTTCCATTTCTAAAATGGGCTGATTACTTACTATGAATCATAATGTTACTTTCAGAGAAACTCTGGAGTTCAGTTTTAAGAAATAAGAATTAAATAACAATGAAAAATCTCCGTGTCTCCTACTCACTTAAAAAAAAAAAATCCATAGCCAGTCTTTAATATCAAGGAATTGGATATGGTATAATGTTTAAATAATATTTAGATCTTGCATCTATAAATTTTTATGATTTTAAGTAAGTTCTGTTTTTATTACTACTTGGCTAATTTTTACAAGACCAGTCTAATAAGTTTACTTATTACTAAGCCAGATCTACATTATAGAATATTTTGGAGGCTCACAGGAGGTTGGAAGATATTTTAGTGCAAGAATATCTGTTAGGCCTTCATTGTTGTAGGATGTCTAGAGAAAAATTGCAAAATAATTTCTTGGACAATTTCAGATACTCTTTTTCTTGGAGTTAAAAAATGACTGCCTTATTCCTAGAAACTACAGTACATTTATCACCTATCACTTGTTCAGTTTTTCTCCCTCTTATAGAATGTCTAAAACAATGCTTTTGGTTTTCTTTCTCATATCAGGTCATTTTACTTATTAGATTTACCTTTTTTTTTAAGATTTATTTATTTATTTATGATAGACAGAGAGAGGGAGAGAGAGAGAGCGAGAGAGAGAGAGAGAGAGAGAGAGAGAGAGAGGCAGAGACACAGGAGGAGGGAGAAGCAGAACTCATGCCTGGAGCCCGATGTGGAACTCGATCCCGGGACTCCAGGATCGCGCCCTGGGCCAAAGGCAGGCGCCAAACCACTGAGCCACCCAGGGATCCCATAGACTTACCTTTTATATCCAACACAAGGGGTAACTTTCTCTTTAAGGAGAAATTCAACTACACAGAGAGGACACCATTACTCTTTTACTTGCTATTTGATAACACTTGCTCTTACTACTCTTATTTTCTGTGGGAATGTTCAAAGAATGCATTTCCTTGAAGTCACAGCTGTGTAAATAGCAAAAAGTAACTTTTTATCCCATACCTTCTTTCAACCACATTTGGCTAGGAGGCCAAAACTAGATAAAGCTCCAGACATTTTCCACTTGCATGGGAGGCCAGTGGGAGAAACATTGCAATGGCTGTCTCATCTTTTCTAAGCTGCTGTCGTGAGCACGACATGATTTTTTTAACATCATGGCCAGTTGTCTGGATATGTGTTTTAAAATATTTGGGTGCTTTCATCTGGGTGATAGTTACAGTTTAGAAACTACAAAACATTTCAACCATATATCCCTTTTGTAATATTATCTTTAAACTCCAGTTTTCACCTTCATGTAGAAGGTAAAATGTTTCAAAATCAAAAGTAAGGGGAAATATGTTTCACGCCCTAGTTATCTAAGCCAGGAGTTGGCAAACTTTTTCTTAAAGGGCCAGATTGTAAATATTTTAGGCTTTGAGAGCTGGAAGCAAAAATCAAGGATATTATACAGGTCTTAAAATCACTCAAAATGTATCTGTTTATAAATGTAAAACCATTCCTAGCTCCTGGGCCATCCAAAAACAGGTAGCATGCTGGAGTTGGCCAGAAGGCCATATGTTTGCCAGCCCTTCTCTTCAGACAGTGGTACCACCCCTAACTAAGAAAACCCCTGCTCTCTTTTCTTTCTTCTAGCCCCATGCCTGGAGGTTACGGGGTGATGGGTGACGATGGCTCTATGGATTACAGTGTTCATGAGGCCTGGAACGAAGCCACCAATGTTTACTTGGTAGTGATTCTTGTTAGCTTTGTTCTCTTCATGTATGCCAAGAGGTAAAGTTTTTAGTATTTTGGGATTGATAAGAAACTGGGCTTTTAAAAAGGTCACATTTTTGTTTGTTCCGAATTAAATGCACAAAAATAATTTCATCAGCATTTTTGTTTCTGCTATGAAAGCACTGTCTACTCGGGTCTGTTCTGGAGCTCTGGACACCAGTTTGGTTTTGAAGAGACTGTTGTTTTAAGAGTTGGAGATTTAGGGGATCCCTGGGTGGCTCACCGGTTTAGCACCTGCCTTTGGCCCAGGGCACGATCCTGGAGTCCCAGGATCGAGTCCCTCATCAGGCTCCCGGCATGGAGCCTGCTTCTCCCTCTGCCTGTGTCTCTGCCTCTCTCTCTCTCTATGTCTATCATAAATAAATAAAATCTTAAATAAAAAAAAAAAAGAGGTGGAGATTTAAGTGCACTTCTGGGCACTCTGACTGGTTTTGCCTTTTCATTCTATTCTTTTCTTTTCTTTTTTAAGATTATATATATTTGAGAGAGAGAGAGAGAGAGCAAGAGATCACAAGCAGGGCATAGGGATAGAAGGAGAAGCAGACTCCCCACTGAGCGGGGAACCCAATGTGGGACTCCATTCCAGGACCCTGGGATTACCACCTGAGCCAAAGGCAGATACTTAAGCCACTGAGTCACCCAGGTAACCCCCTTCCTATCATTTCTAGTATAGCTCAATTTTATCATCCAGCCTGGGTTCACTGTCACTCTTGGATGAGCATATTTTTTTGGCCCATGTCTGTGAAATCCAGAAACACCAATTCCTATGTATTTAGCAATTCCCTCTTCACACATTTAAGTTTTCCTTTCTGATTCTCATACACGACCGTATCATAGCCCTTACTAAATAATAATGGTATTATCTATTTGTCCATCCCACAAAAACCTTAGTTCCTTCAGAACAAGGACTTTAACCTTTAACCTTTGTGTCCCTGCTGTGTCACATCATGTAATTCCTCAATAAGTATTTCCTGCTTTAATTCCAAATGTTGTAGCATAGTTTAACTATTCTTTTCCAAAGAGAGAGAGAGAGGAAAAGCAGTATTAGTTGGACTGAACTGCTTCTCCTTATAGCCATGTGCTTCTTGGTATTCTCTACCAAGGTTAAAAAAGCATTAGTTCAAAGTAATTAGTAATTGAAAAATAACTTATGTTTGGCTTGGGGAGCACCTGCCATCAGACAAGCAGGTTTCCCCTTCCAGGCCGTGTGACCCCTGGAACAGCTGGCCCATTGGCAGCCTGGACTCAGGGGTGGCTGAGAGAGGGCTCCATATATCATCCCCCATCCACTTGCAGGTAACAGCTTTTCTCCAAAAATAGCCACCACCTCCTCTCCACCCTCCTGTTTTAAAAACAGAGACACACTGTTGTTAATTTTAAGTAGGGGGGCCCACTAAGGCCATGCTATTGTATTTAAGAAATGTGATGATTCATTATTTTCCAAAATTAAGATCTCCTCACATTCTGTTTATTCTCTAACCCAGTAATTTAGCTTTATTTGGATGACACCAGAGGGAGGAGAAAAATAAGATGTTTTCTTGTTTGTGCATTTTTCTGTATAATACTTGGCTTTTGATGGGGGATAGGAGTGAAAGCATGACAGAGGTACTTCATGTGGTTGTATTAAGTGGCTGTATTCAGCTTTCTTTTCTTTCTTCGAGCCCTGTGGCCATACATGTACAGTGTCATACTTTGTAGTGAAAGCAAGAACACTTGAGCCAAGAAAGCATCTCACAGAGACAAAAGAGATAAGCTCATTGTTACTTACATCCTTTTAATGTAGCTTCTGATTACTATAGTCACAAGTCCATTAGCAGTCCTATAGATATTAATGTAAATCTCTCTTCCCTATTGGTTTTGTGTCTAAGGAATAAAAGGAAAATTATGAGAATATTCAGTGTGCCACCTACAGCAGAAACTTTATCAGAGACCAGCTTTTATGATACAATAAGCAAAATTCGTTTAAGACAGCAACTGGAAATGTACTCCATTTGTAAGTATGTTTTGTGTTGAATATAGTCATATTTAAAATAGATTTTTTTGGAATTGTGTTCAATTAGCAAAAGGTTATCAGAAATAATTGGTAATGAAAACTTAATGCCTTTTTTAGATACTTAGCACATCATTAGCAAAAAGTAGATCTGCCATGAAGTTGAAGCTTCAGGACCCTCTCTGCTTATACAGCCTGGCAAAGTGTTCATATGATGATACTTTTATAAATTTTGCAAAAATTAGCTATTTTAACCATCAGTTAAGACTGCTATCTCTTTTTGCTCTAATTTGCCCTCCTCTACACATCCCCTCATGTGGAGTAGCATTGAAGTGACCAAAAGCATTTGGGGATCTGGCTGAGGGGTAACTGGGTTGGAGCTGCCTTTAGTTTGGGTTTGAATCTTGTATTTATGGAGTTTGCAGTCATTTCTAGTATAATTAAATTACTGCAAGCAAAAACAATATAAGAATGGCTTCCAGGGGCACCTGGGTGGCTCAGACTGATAAGCATTCAACTCTTGATCTCAGCTCAGGTCTTGACCTCAGGATCGTGAGTTCAAGCCTCACATTGAGCTCTACACTAGGCACGGAGCCTACTTTAAAAAAAAAAAAGAAAGAAAGAATGGCTTTCAGGAATATGGCATGTGATATCAATGTACAAGCCAGAGGTCATGTCTCAATATTCATATGTCATATAGTACCGAACACTATGAGTATGTACGTCAGGGAGAAGAAATAAAGTTTTTAAAATGTATGGAGCCAGAATGAATTGTACATCTAAGCCACAGCCTTTTATGCCACCATTTAAAAGAATGAGTAGTGGTTGGCTCCATAGCTCAGGGGTTAGAGCACTGGTCTTGTAAAAGAATGAGCTGTGGTTTCCAAGGTGTATTATTAAATGAGAAGAATAAGATAAAATAGTATATATACCAGGATGCTATTCTTTTAAAATCAAATGACCAAAGTATCCCTTGTTTAATCTATGTGTAATATAATGTTTTATGTAATTATGTAACCATGGAGGAGGGCTTGGAAAGTTATGCATCAGATTATTAACATTCCTTAAATTGATGGGACTGTGTGGGATTTAAGGGGAAAATACTGGACATTTTTTAAAGAATGCCTACAGTAAAAACTTAAGTGTGTGTATACATGTGTGAGTGCATAGAAAAAAGCAAGAAAGAATGATTGGCAAGATATCACTAGTATATGTCCTGGGTAGAATAGAATTTCAGGTTAAAAATAGAAAAATGTATGTGTATGTACATACACCTATGTATATACACACACACACATATATATACATGAATAAACACAAGTAGAACCTCTAAAGTCTTAAGCATAAGTTTTCTCCTAAGAACCTCTTCCTTTAGGAGAAGGAATTGGGTGGGTAGCTGCAGGATTGATCAGGTAGGAGGAAGATACGCTTTTTACTGTTTCCTCCTTGTACCTTCTGCATATGTTACCAGTTCACAATGAGAAGTAAAATTTAACACAGCAGCATCGTTCACAATAGCCAAAAGGCGGAAACAACCCAAGTGTCCCTGACAGATACGCAAAATGTGGTATAGAAATACAATAGGATGTTAGTCAATCTTTAAGAGGAAGGAAATTCTGACACATGGTATACAGCGCAGATGAACCTGAGGACCTTATGTCTCATAATTATTCTTAGTATGAAGGGAAATACACCAATCACAAAAGAACAAATATTTTACTTATAGGAGGCAAATTCATAGAGATAGAAAATAGAATGGTGGTTGCCAGGGGCCTGAGGAGGAGGAAGTGTGGAATTATTGTTTAATGGGTATGGAGTTGGGGCACTTGGGTAGCTCAGTGGTTTAGCATCTGCCTTCAGCTGAGGTCCTGATCCCAGAGTTCCAGGATCGAGTCCCGCATCAGGATCCCCACAGGGAGCCTGCTTCTCCCTCTGCCTATGTCTCTGCCTCTCTCTGTATGTCTCTCATGAATGAATGAATGAGTGAATGAATGAATGAATAAATAAATAAAATCTTTAAAAAATAGGTGTGGAGTTCAGTTTGGGATGATCAGAAGAGTTCTGTGGATGGATGCTGGTGAT
Source organism: Nyctereutes procyonoides (assembly GCF_905146905.1). Classification (NCBI taxonomy): domain Eukaryota; kingdom Metazoa; phylum Chordata; class Mammalia; order Carnivora; family Canidae; genus Nyctereutes; species Nyctereutes procyonoides. The sequence goes on from NW_026575120.1 coordinate 18,330,186, forward strand.
GGTTGCACAGCAATCTGAACATACTTAATACTACTGAACTCTACATTTAGAAATAGTTAAAATGGCAAAATTTATATTTTACTACAATAAAAAATTCTTTAAAAAATATAAATATTAAACAACAAAAGTGCAGAGCTACAAGCTCTATATGGAAAATTATGAAGAATTAAGTTTCCATTGATGCCTAGCCAAAACAAAGCTATTTCCTATCAGTAATACACTCAGTAACATATCATATAAACATATAATCCAAGTGCACAGGTTTTTTCTTTGATGGGAATGCCATAAAATATAATTTATCAGAATTCCTGTGTTTGTAAGGCATGTCAGTTTTCTATTGCTGCTATAACAAATTACTACAAATCCTGTGGCTTAAAACAAATGTATGATCTTACAATTTCATAGCATAAAAGTCCTAGAACAGCCTTACAGGGCTGAAACCAAGGTGTCAGCAGCGTACTCTTTCTTTCTGAAGGTCTGGAAGTTCGTTCTTTTTTTTAAGATTTTATCTATCTATCTATCTATCTATTTAAGGGAAACAGAGCTGGAGAGTATGTGAGGGAGTGACCACGAAGGGGCGGGGAGGAAGGGCAGAGGGAGAAGCAGACCCTCTGCTGAGCAGGGAGCTGTACAGACTCTCTGCTGAGCAGGGAGCCCTACTCAGGGCTCGATTCCAGGACCTTGAAATCATGATCTGAACCGAAGGCAGATGCTTAACTGACTGAACCACCCAGACGTCCCTTTTCTGGAGGTTCTAGAAGAGAGCCTGTGACTTTGCCTTTTCCAGCTGCTAGAGGCCACCCCCATTCCTCTGTTTATGGCCTGCATCTTGGGAGCCAGCAGCATTTAATCTTTCAGATCATTCTTCCTTTTTTATTTCTTAGTCTTTTCTCTGAACTCAGGAAAGGTTCTCTAATTTTTAAGGCCCATGTGATTAGGTTGGGCCAGATAGTACAAGCTAATCTCCCCCTCGAAAGGTCTTTACCTTAATCACATCTCAAAGTCCTGTTTGTCCTATAAAATAATGTAGTCACAGATTTTGGGGGTTAGGATGCAAACATCTTTAGAAGCCGTTTTTCTGGGCAGCCTGGGTGGCTCAGCGACTTAGTGCTGCTTTCGGCCCGGGGCGGGATCCTGGAGACCCGGGATCGAGTCCCACGTTGGGCTCCCTGTGTGGATTCTGCTTTTCCCTCCGCCTGTCCTCTCTCTCTCTCTCTCTCTCTCTCTCTTTCTTTCTCTGTGTATGTCTCTCATGAATAAATAAATAAAATCTTTAAAAAAAAGCCGTTTTTCTTATAAATACTATATGTGTGGAATTGCACATTTAATGACTCCCATCACATTGGATCACTCTTAGTGTTTTGTGACCTAGGTAGTCCTGACAATCTGGTGGTTCAAGAGGAAATAGCAAACAAAGTTCTTTTTCTTAAAGAGGACTCACAAAATTGTATAAACTTTAGTTCACAAAAATTTGTGGATGCACCCTGAGTAGCATAAATAAATAGTATCTCTTTCTTGGCCAGTGAAAACTTAAGGAAGAGAGTGAAAGTTTTAACTCTAGGTAGTGAATCGCTTTCACAAAGATTTTAACCATGTACTTTCTCTAGTTGCAGGTTAAAACCATGCTTCTTCAATAAACATTTCTGAGAAGTACAAAAAAAATACAGAATGCATATCTGTCTTTTCTTCTAGTTTATATCAAAGACAACGTTCAATAATAGGTCTCTTAGACTGAAAAGTAGAAATACAGATTCCTTATGCTATGAACAAAAGCATTACTATTTACTTAAGGTGGAAGTGGGAAATAAGAAAGAAGGAAATGATAAAATGTTAATTTAACTTGGGGCACTTGGTGGCTCAGGTGGTTAAGCATCTGACTCTTGATTTCAGCTCAGGTCATGATCTCAGGGTCATGAGGTCGAGCCCTGTATCGGGCTCTGTGCTCAGAGCAGAGTCTGCCTGTCCTTCTCTCTCTGCTCCCCTCCCCTTATGCACATGCACTCTTCTCTCAAATAAATAAATAAAAATCTTTTTAAAAAAATCTTAACTTTAATAGCTTAATGTTTACCTTCTATTTTAAAGCTCTGAATAAGCCTGATATACAAATAATAATAGTAAATATATAAAAATGGATATTAACAGTGTTGAGAAATTAGAGGATCACAAAGTATAATACATTTCCTTTAATGAAAAACATTATTTAATTCTAAGCTAATTCTTTACTGAGAATCATGACTTGACTGTGATTTAATGATGTTAGCTAATAATTATTTTGCTATTTTTATTAATTTTATTTTTTTGTTGTTGTGTTTTGTTTTTTAATAGCAAGGAAGTATGACTATCAGCAGCCACAAAACCAAGCTGACAGTGTGCAACTCTCATTGGAATGAAATCACAGAAAATGAACAAACAACCTAAGTAATTGTTCAACAGTCTGGTAGTAAGCTCCTAAATATACTAAGTCATGAACAGCACTTCTTTTAAAACCCTATCTTCATAGAACCATTTTACTTGTCATTTTTTCCCATGTGTGTTATTTTGCTTTTTAAAATTGCATCACCATGTTATTTGTTATACCAAAAAGGGGGGGGGTCAAAAGAACTGGACGCAGACCATCTGCACATACTTAGGACCTTTCATTTCTTCAGGATACAATCAGAAATAAAAATACATCTTTGGAAGTGAGAATCTGGAGCTTATGCTACTTTGATTTAAACGTTTTTGCAAAATTACAAAGTAAAAATCCAGTCATTGGAAGAATATCATCCTCTTCAGTTGTATTCTGTGATAAATGTCATATGGATAATGGATGAATTTGTGTTCTTACTGCTGTTGTTACCACACTTTAATTGAATTAACGATCTTTGCTTCTTCCAAATGAACTCGCACAGGAGACTGCCTTTTCTACTCTTGTCATGAAGCATTCCCATCTGCTAATTGTGGAAGCTTCTTGTGATTGGAATGTTTTCCCTTCATTGTTTTCCCAAGAGTTTGTTTGCTTTTTTCTTTTTTTTTTCAATCCCATAGTTCTATTCCCACCAGAACAGTCTTCTTTGGACCATACTGGAGCCATGCTGCTGAATAAATGGACACGTTTATATTGGTGTTGGCAACTTGCTTTTTTGATCATGTAACTCTCGAGTTTAATATAACTGTCTGGTTACTTACACTTTTTTAGCATAATAAGCTTCACTGAAGACTCATATCTTGTACCTTACACTGAAATGTTTTTATCTAATTTTTCATATTTCTTTAGATAAAAGTTGGTGGGAGGTAGTGGCAAGGGAATTTCCCTGTCCACATCCCTGTCCAAGAAGTTTTTGAATCAAAGCCATTCCTAATTTTAAGAGTTAGAGTTAATATTTCAAGCATTGTTTCCTTTTCCCTTTATAATTATGAAGTAAAGAACATAAATTTTAAACGGAAAGGTTTAGACCAAATGAAATTACTGAGGGAAATTGCATTTGCTTTTAAATTTTAATTATATTATTCAAAAATGTCTTTCTTGTACAAGGTGAATTGCTGACTAATGGAATAATTCTTTTTTGACTCACAGAAGAGTTTGAGTGCACTGCAGATAATAGAATGAAAAACTGACTACAGGATTGTAAACAGTCATAATTACAGGCAGGGGGTAGAACAGCATGGGGCCGATCTTACACTTTGCTCTTAGGAAAACCACCATATATTTCTGTGAGCAGAAAATGTAATTAGGAGCAGTTTACTTGTATCACTGACATGTTGCACAATCTGGACAAATTACAGAAACTGGCTATCTCAGATGATTTATAAAAATATTGTCCCTAAATAAATGTACATCCCAATGAAATTGACTGTGGTTGTTTTTTTATTTGCATCCATTAGATAGAGATAGTCATAACTAAAAGCTGGTATATCGTTTGGTGAGCATTAAACCTTGGAAAGGAAGAGGATGAATTCCTCCTCATTTTTTCTCTAAAGCCAATTGAAGGGAATCACAACCCCCCACCAGCAGTAACAACAGCAAGTCTGCCTTTGAAGTTTCTCTCTGCTTCAACAGCTGAGCTGGGAAAGGGGTGGAAGCCCTGCCACCACACTTCAAAGCCATGCCAGCTGATTATCCTGCTTCTGCCCACCACACCAGCACCATCCGTGGATTCAGTGGAACTATTTTCTTTGGAAGAAAACTGAAATGACTAATAAACTGCTAACCAGCACTTGTGTTCTTTTCCTCATTTCTTCTATCTTTTAGTGCACGAGATCTTCAGTGGTAAGCACTGGGCAGCCTCTATTGGTGCACAGCTGCATTGTGGTAAATCACTGGATGTTTAGCTAATGCCAGCCAGCTGCACTAAAGGAAGAAGTTTGCCTCCAGAGGGTATAGATGTTTGCTCTTGACCTATTCAGGTGGAGTTATTTATGATTGATAAATGAAATACAGAGTTTATCATAGAATTGCTATAATGTCAACTATTTCAAGTATGCAGTAGAAAAAAATCAAAGGTAAAAGCATCATAATAAAAATTTCTGTTACTAAGATAAGAATAAATTTAACTTAGAAAATATAATTAAAGAGAGAAGGGACAAAAGTATATTACATGGAGCCTATTACATAGACTCTAGGCTGGCTGTATGTGATCTAGAGGCTATTCTAGTCTATGAACAGAATCAGAACAGGAATAGGGGCTAAAAAACTAAATGGAAATAGAAAGGACACTTGGCTCACCTCCAACCTGTATGCAAAATTGTGAGGATCCCAGAGTAGGAACTTGAGCTTAAAGTTTCCCCCTGGACCCCCCACTAAAACCAAAGCCGATCTTATACAAAACTATACAAAGCAAAAAAATTTCCAACCCTTCTTCTTGTCCCTCTTCAGCCCCCCGTAAGTCTGTGCGTGGCACAGTCTTGCATGAGGATGTGAGAATAAGGATGAGGCCAGAGGCTCCAGAACCAAGGTGATTAAACCCTACTCAGTCCTGAGGCACATATGGAAACCCAGCTTCTCCTCTGTCCTTGACCTCTCACCCCAAAGTAAATGAATGGCATTTAGCACTGGATTTCACACCGATGTATTATCCACCTTTATTTTATTCAGATATAGTAAAAAACAAAAGCCAATTCTGGAGATTAGGAACATTCCCCATTCTAGATAGGAAGGGGAGAGAAATCCAAGGGGAGGCTGGCTGCTCACTGTCCAGACTTATTGGTAGTAGTTTAGACCCTGGTTTGATGCTGAGGGCCCACTGTGTGGTTCACTTTTATTTGGATATTTCTAGTTCCGAATAGAGAAACTACAGGGGTTTCACCATGAGGAAGGAGTGGCTCCATTGCAGGGATGTTTATGAAAAAACATTTGATGCATTTCAAACTAGCTGAAGAAAGTTGGGTTTTGTCTTGTTTCCTAGCTTCAAGGGGTAGAATTTGGTGATACATCAGTTGCATATAACACCTGGTGCTCATTCCATGAAGTGCCCTCCTTAATGCCCATCACCCAGTTACCCCATCCCCACCCCCCCACCTACCTCACCTCCAGCAACTCTCTGTTTCCTAGAGTTAAGAGTCTCTTATGGTTTGTCTACAAATTAAAATCACAGTGAGATATCACCTCACATGGTCTGAATGGCTAAAATGAACAAGTCAGGAAATAACAGATGGTGAGAATGTGGAGAAAGGGAAACCCTCTTACACTGCTGGTGGGAATGCAAACTGGTGCAGCCACTCCAGAAAACAGCATGGAGATTCCTCAAGAAGTTAAAAAGAGAGCCTCCCTGGGATGCTTTGGTGGCTCAGTGGTTGAGTGTCTGCCTTCAGCTCAGGGCATGATCCCTGGATCTGGGATTGAGTCCTACATTGGGCTCCTTGCAGGGATCCTGATTCTCTCTCCGCTTGTGTCTCTGCCTCTCTCTGCCTCTCATGACTAAATAAATAAAATCTTTAAGGAGAGAGAGAGAGAGAGAGAGAGAGAGAGAGAGAGAGCTTACTTATGACCTAGCAATTGCACTACTGGGGTATTTATCCAAAGGATACAGATAGGGATTCAAAGGGACACCTGTATCCCAATGTTTATAGCAGCAATGTCCACAATAGCCAAACTATGGAAAGAGCCCAGATGAATGTCCGTATATATATGTGTGTGTGTGTGTGTGTGTGTGTATGCATATATGTGTATATATATGTATATATAATATATAATGGAATACTTCTTTATCTCTCCTTATATATATAATATACATATATATTATAATGGAATATTACTTTAGTCATCAAAAAGAATGAAATCTTGTCATTTGCAATGACATGGATAGAGCTAGGTGAAATCAGTCAGAAAAAGACAAATACCATAAGATTTTACTCATGTATAGAATTTAAGAAATGAAACATATGAACATAGGGGAAGGGAAGGAAAAATAAAATAAGATGAAAATGGGGAGGTTTTTAACTGCAACCAACTGTTGGTGTTGTTAAACTTAACTGCAAATGCTTCTGGCCTCTGAGGATTTTTTTTAAATGCACCCTATAAGGGTAAAGTATCTATGACAGAACAAGTACATATACATTTAGTGTATTCATTTGGGGGGAAGTGATTGCATGTATCTCAATAACATTTTATTTTGATATTTTAAAAACCAGGCCCATTTATAGTGGACTACAATCTTTTTTTTTTTTTTTTAAGATTTTACCTACTCATTCGTGAGAGACACAGAGAGAGAAGCAGAGACATAGGCAGAGGGAGAAACAGGCTCCTCACAGGGAGCCTGATGTGGGACTCGATCCCCAGACCTGGGATCACACCCTGAGCTGAAGGCAGATGCTCAACCACTAAGCCACCCAGTTATCTAATTAGTTTACTAGTAACAATTTGTAGAATTGATGTGTTAATTTTTAGGTTTTTAAAATGTATTCTGCTTCTGGTAATAGAAGAATAACTGTATAAGGCTGTTACAGATAATGATTATGACTTCACAACAAACATAAAAAAACAACTATTTGAAGGTAACTGTAAGCAGACAAACCAGAAGGAAAAGGACACTTGAAAGAAAAAGACTGCATTGGTTGAGATTTGTGTTTATATGGGTTTTTTGCCAGAAGGTATTTCCTAGTCCAATAGGTGAGATACCTAGAACTCTCTACCTCATCCTACAGTAGCATTCAATGTTCTCGATCAAAATCTACTGCTAAGAAACAATCTAATACACACTTTCACAAAGGAATAAATGACTGATCACAATTAAAATGTTACTTCTCACAGGGCATTTGTTTTGCATTTTAACAGAGCCTTCAACTGGAAAGAGATGAAGATTTCAGACATTACAGAGCAGTGGTAATTTTTAGGGCTAAGAGACTTTATGGCGTCTGAAATCATATCATGTGAGCACTTAGCTCAACTCCCCCTATTCATTTGGCTACTATTTCCAGTTCTGCCCTCCTTCATCATCTTAGTTTAGCAATCAGAAGGTCACCTTTTCCCCATCAAAATGATTAAATGCATTGGAAGGAACTCCTTCCCCAAAAATTATATCTGTCAAAACAAGGATAGTCAACTCTGCTTTATGGTCTCATCTCTGTGAGGTAGCAAGACAGATAACAGATAATGATCTTTTGAGTACTGTCTTACAAAGAGTAAACATGAACAATGCAAATGATTCTCCCCGTCCTGGACCCTTGCAATTTTGAGAGATGTAAAGCTTAGGTGGGAAGAATACCTCCAGGGGCAAACAGGAGAGGTATGAAGGCAGGTATGTAAAAGGGCAAGGGAATTTCTGACAAACATACTGTGTTTATTAATACTTTTTAGATGTAGGACTTTTTTTTTTTTAAAGTATACATACAAGTAATCACTGACTGATTTCCTTTCCTTTGGTGTCAACTTTTTTTTTTTTTTGTAATCTCCTAAAGTGCCTTACAAATATGAGATGTTTAACAAATATTTGCTTAATTAGATGAGGTTGAACCCAGTGTTGTGCTTTCCAGAAAGGACTCAGACCTTTGAAATAACACTGTTTTGAAAGTTTAAAAAAAAATTTCCAGTGCAACAGAGAGCAACAGTGATTCTACCACTCTTGCAGCTCTTTCTAGAAGTCCAGGATACTTTGTGAAAGTGGTTAAATCCCAACAGCTCATCATATTTTATCATTTTTTTTTTCCTTTTAGTGGCTTAAAGCGACCAACATGACTCCACAGCTGAAGAAATTAAGAGTAGTGTAGTTGGGTGGCTGTGGGTCCCTCATGAAGTTGCAATGAGGATGGGGCTGCATTCAGCTGAGGGTGTGGACGCTGTTCCTAAGACGGCTCCCTCACATGGCTTTTGGCAGGAGACCTCAGTGCTCTGCCATGTGAGCTGTATATATTAATACCCTCCATAAAGCGAAAAAGGAGGATGGATTTTTTTCTCTACAATATTCCAGAACATGATATACCCTATATTCTTAAGGCATTACAATTTCTTAAAAATACATAATTACTTTTCAAAGAGTCCCTACGTGGCTCAGTTAGGTGGGAATCTGAATCTTGACTTGAGCTCAAGTCATGACCTCAGTGGTCCTGGGATTGAGCTCCATGTTGGACTTCCCATGAATAGGGAGTCTCCTTGTCTCCCTCTTCCTCTGCCTCTTCGCTGCTCACACACACTCTCTCCCACTCTCTCTCTCAAATAAATAAATAATTATTAAAAAAATTTTTTCAGCAATTAAATCTCAATTCATACACTGTTGAAAGTGATTACCTGGAAAATAAAAAAAAATTCCAAAAATATTGACTTTTTTTTGCTTGTTATACATTTGCCTTTCCAAATTAGTTTTGCTGTATCAGTACTTTAATTGGTTTCCAACCTCATAAACTCATTATACCTAATGATAATGACCGGCAAGTGCACAGCTATCTGAATTCCGAAGGAAAGGCACTGGCCTGGGACTGGGACAAGGTTACAGCTAATCTACAAATTTGCCAGTTGGTATTCAGACACTCTTGAGAGGATCAATTCTCTTTTTTGAAAGCATAGACCTGGTGTATGATATTGTTTTTACAAATTAATTTCTTCTCTTGTTATATTCAGATCTAGCAAATTACAACAGCAGCACATCTTGAATTTAATTGTCACCATCCTCCAACCAGTTCTTAAGCAAAACCAAACATGTGGTTTCTCTCTTATATACCAGCAAAACATTAATAAAGAAAATATCATTGATTGGAAATCAATTATGAGGGAGGACATATCCAGAGCATAGAGGTAGAGAGAGATGTAAAGCTTAGGTGGGAATAGTCCAGAACAACAGTCCAGAACATAGGAGGGGTTCTAATTGCAGACAAACATGTTAAGCACTCTTTTGGGGCTATCAAGGCTCTTACCAAAAAAACCTTTTTGGAAAAACAATTGCTCCCTTTCTTCCTTGAGACTTTGATCATCAGAGTTCGGCTTCTCTTTTCATCTTCAACACCTGTGATGTTTTCTGCAACACACTGGAGATTGAGTTTTAGAAACGCCAGTTCCAAGGGCAAGTTTTTATTTATCTACAAATTATAAATGAATAAAATTGGTTGGAAACTTATTTACTCAACATTTGCTTATTTACTTGCATTCTAATCTCACTTAAGGGTGTCTTGCTTAATGGCTTGCGGTCCATTGCCATGGTGAAAGATAATTAATAACAATTCTTATGTTAACTTAATGCTTATAAAACATACCCTTTCTTTGTTTATCAAAAAAGGACCCTGGCAAATCTCATCTGCTTTAAAAGGATTAAACAGTTTTTAGAAACCGGAGTCCACAGTTGTAGCTGTGGAGAAATTTCAGTTGAGTATGTTAACCAACATACGACAAATGTAGACACTGTTCTGCTAGCCAGCAGTTCTGACTGAAGCTTCACATAGGCTTTTTCAAGCTGAGTGTAAGTTTAGTTTGAAACAATTCTGAATGGAGTGAAGTCACTTTGTGGTCCAAATAATCTTTTTTCCTTGTGAACTCTATTATAACTAGTCATTTTGGACCAATCAAAAGAATCCAGTTCATCTTTCACCCAAAAAATTACAATAAAATTTGAATTTGATTTAGCTTGTATAAAGTCTCACTTAATACAAAGGCAATTCTACATTTTTTTTCAATTCTACATTTTTTTGTTTCCAGACAGCTTTAAAAACAGCAGTAGAGATAAAAAATGAACTCCATAACAGCTTAGTTAATAAAATACAGAATTTGAAACCTGAGTTCCAGCGTTGTTTTGCTCTGGGCTGTATTTATTTGAATTTGAGCATATCATTAACCTTACTAGGCCTCAATTTGTTCATTTTTTTAAAAATATTTTATTTATTTGACAGAGGGAGAGAACACAAGCAGGGGGAGTAGCAGGCAGAGGGAGAGGGAGAAGCAGTACCCCCACAGAGCAGGGACCCTAATGTGTGGCTTGATCCCAGGACACTGGGACCACAACCCAAGCCAAAGGCAAGTGCTTAACCAACTGAGCCACCCAAGTGCCCCAATTTGTTCGTTTCTTAACGGGAATAAGACTGCCTTTACCCCAGGGGTGGTCGTATCTTAATGATATGATACCCGAGCCCGTTAGAAGGAAATGTAATGATCCAAGGCATTGTTGTTGTTGTTCAATATTCTTTTACTGTGTAACTACTTTATATATTTAAAAGTTTGAAGATCAAAATCAGACAAGAATTGAACTCCTATTGCCTCCAGGCCACTAGAGTATGGTTGGGTTTTTTTTAAGATTTTATTTATTTATTTGAGAAAGAGAGAGTATACATGTGCAGGTAAGAGCAGGGGGAGGGGCAAAAGGAAAAGGAGAGAGAGGAATCTTGAGCAGACTCCACCCTGAGCCCAGTGGAGGGGTAGACCTCACCACCCCAAGATGATCTGAGCCAGAGGCTCAACCAACTGAGCCACCTAGGCATGCAATAGAGTTTGTATTCTTTAGCTTTCTGTGTAATACCAGGAAGGCAGTTAGCCAATGAAAACTTATAAAGTACATAAGTCAAGTAATCTAAACCAAATTGTCATCTCTGAACATGCAGCGAGGCTATCATTCACTTTGACTACATCAAGAACCTTTAGTCTCTGTGTCATCCTTCAGGTAATGATAATGTCTCCATTTTTTCAGAAGGAAATATGGGTGCAGAGAAATTAGGGGAGAAGCCCAATGTCAAAAACCAGAATTTTGTTCTTTCTTGAGATCCTTTCCACTCTCTGTTTCTGTGATCCTCACAATAGAAACAAAACAGTTTGAAGGTTCAAGCATTATTTCCAGATATTATTGATAGGGAATAATTAGCATGCCTAATTTATCGCCTTATTCAAGTCTGTTTGAGATAAATGGCAGAAAATAAGTTTTCCTTACAATATTTTTTAAAGTATCGCTTCCAAACACTCAAATATAGAGAATTCTTTTCTTTTTCTTTGTATTCATTTGACTACCCCATAGTTTATAAATCACATGTCTGTTTTGTACACTTTGTACCAGACAAGTCTGGGCATGCAAAGATCGTAGCAAGTTTACAAAAGCCACTTAACATATTTGGTTGTCATTTAAATTATGACTTTGAAAACAAAGAAGACAAGCTCTTTTACAGTGATAGGCAGGTTTATATAAGTTGCTGCACAAACTAAATCCAAAAGAACTTCAATTCATATTGAAAAAGTTATTCTTTCGTTGCCACTCTGCCATAACAGTCTAATGTTTTTAAAAATATCCATGGCAATTAATAAGCAGGAAAGGAAGTTTTCAGTACCTCTTCTCTTGTGTATCTTTTTTGTAAGTCACAGAAACTGCAGCCACCAGAGCTTTCTATTGATGGCTGGATGAAGTCTATCTTCTCCTTCAAAGCATTTACTCAGAAATGTTGTAAATCAGGGAAAGAAAGCCAAGAGACAGTCTTAGGAGCACAGATAGGACTTTGGGTTCATTTGCTTCACCTAGTATCTCTTTTATTTGCTCTAGGTTCAATTGAGTTACTCAAAAATATTCAAGTTAAAAAAAGAAAAAAAGACCCATAGTTCAGATGCCAACAGAGACCTGGTGATCACAGAAGGCAAGAGGTGTGTAATGAAGAGTGGGCATGCATTGGAATGGCCAGTGCTGTGAGCTGTGGCCAATGAAACACCTAGATTTACCTTTAGCTCTTCTTATCTGCAGTGCCCTGTGCCCTCATCTCTAAGACAGAGATAATAACTCCCATCTCAAAGAGTCATTTTCAGGGTTAAACGAAATTTCCAATGTTAACTGCTCAGCATGGTGTCTGACAATATGTATTCTGTAAGAGTTGTTGTTGTTGTTGTTTACCACTTTGAGCCAGGCTATATAAGTTAGGTTAAAAATAAGGTGAAGCACTTATGAGAATGAACCAAGAGAAAAGACCATCTTGGGAGAAAATATTTGTATTACATAATTTAAAAAATAATAATGTTTCCTTTTTTTTAAAGATTTTATTTATTTATTCATGAGAGACACAAAGAGAGAGGCTGAGACACAGGCAGAGGGAGAAGCAGGCTCCCTGCAGGGAGCCCGACATGGGATTTGATCCCAGGACCCTGGGATCACGACCTGAGCCAAAGGCAGACACTCAACCACTGAGTCACTCAGGTATCCCAATAATGAGGTTTCTTATTTTTGATAGCATACAGTAACAGAACTACATGCATAAATGAACAGGCAAACCTGTTTTAATGAACAAATAGGAACCGCTTAGAATTATCGTATCAGGATATACTGGAAAGGAATGTTAGATCTACTTGATTTCAATCCTAGCTTTGACCCATGAGCAAATTTCTTTATCTTTGATCTTTGGCTTCTTCATCTGTTAAAATAACACATTGCAAGCTATAGTGAGAATAATATATTAAAACTATATTAATGTCTATCTACCTGCCTAGCTATCAATGACCTATAGAGAGCACACAATAAACCAGAGAGTCATGAGTATGCCAATATTATCATACATTTTTTACGAGTAGGATTTAACAATTATTTTAAATACAAAAAATTAGTCTGATACAGATAAACATTCTCTTTGAAATTATTTGTACTATTGGTTATGTAATCATTTTGTCATTTATATATTTAAAAATTAATCTCGAGGAAGTTGTGATTGTGATAGGGCACAGGGAGTGGCGTTCAGGGTGGATGGCAAAGTTATATTTCTTGGCCTGGGTGGTAATTATAAGGGTGTGTCTGCCTTGCAATTACTCATTGGGCTATATATTTGTATTGTGTAGATTTTGGTGCATGTGTTTTATCATACAAAAAAAATTTTAATAAAAAAAATCAACTCAACCCAGTTACTGTATGAAACTACTACAAAGGTGAAATCCTAAAGGACTGGTTTAGAGAGGTTTTATTATATTTTTAAAACACATTAAATATAATTAGTACATAAGTAAATAAGTAATCTTGAATCTGACCTTTTTCTTGGGTCCTTCCCCCAATGCATCAATTGTTATCTGAGTTTTCCATCTTCATGTAAAAGATTTCAGATGCCAACAGCTGTAAATATAAATTACATTAATTATATTTGTTCAATTACTGTCATCTTAGTAACAGAGCTTGCATGGCGATACACGTAATCAACATTGTTAACTCAAAAAGATGAATTCCAACCATAATGAGGCCTCATGATTTTAGCCACAGTAAAAATGGTAGTACCCATTTAAGAATAAAAAGTGGGCACATGTGTGTGCACAAGAAAGAAAGAGACAGACAGACACAGACACAGAGACAGACACAGAGATAAAATAAGATCTTTAAAATAAAATAAAACCTTAAAAAATATTTCCCTTGGTAAAGGAATGTACAGGTGTCTTATGAGGGATCAGAAGCAGAAAACTTGTCAGGAACAAATGAAAGCTTGGTCTCTCTCCTGTCGTTCCCATGGATTCTTGCTCTCTTCTCTCTGTAGACCACCTTCCACTCCTTGCTGATCTGTATACATGCCCCTGAATGGCTGACCTCTGCCTCCAGATTTCTTGTGGCCAGTATCTGATGTTAAAGGACTCATTCTATCCCCAATTCCAAGTAACTATGGGCAAAAGAGACCATGAGAATGGAAGGCTCTCTACTGAGGCATTGTACAAGTGGGAGGAAATGACTTTACTACAACTTGACACAAACAATGACATGGCCACTAAGAGGGGTCACTCATGTGTTCCACCAATGCTGAACTAACCATGAGTCAGACTGCTAGGGATTCAAGGATGAATAATGCCCAGTCCATGTCCCGGAAGAGATGAGACTTCAGAAAACAAGACAGGACATCTAGAAAAATTATTTAAAGAGAGTAAGATGAAGGAAGTATGAAAAAAGTCTTTCAAGATCCTAGAGGAGGTGATGACTAATTGTACAGAGGAAATTATAGTAGCAGTCTTGAAGAATGAGCGGTAAAACTCACAAAGTATAGGCAAGCAAAAAATATTAATTAACTTATGTCAAAATTGATAATTTATCATTATCATGATGTATCTTGACAGATCCAAGAGAAGATTTTGTGAGATCTAAAACTGACAAAGACCTAAGGCAAATCAGTATGAAAACAAATGATGAGGAAACATTGTGAACAAGCCATCACCAGAGGAGAAAACCAAAAGCACCAAGTATCATTCACCCACAATCATTTTGCACCAATTTGACTGGCAAAATCAGAAGCTAGATAGTGTGGGCTGTGGACCTATGGGCTCTGGGACAGATGCATTATTAGTGTGTCTATCCTGGGGAGCACTCTCACAGTGCTTATTAGAGTTTGCTTTAATACCCTGCATTCGGCAAAGGAGGAGCAGGATGATGTAGAGATAACAGCTTGGAAGAGTTTTCTGTGTCATGAGTTTGGTTTTGATTCTAAAGATAACGGAGGCTCAAAAGAAGAGCCTAAGAAGGCCAGTGACAAAACTGATGGCAGGGCAGCCCGGGTGGCTCAGTGGTTTAGTGCCACCTTCAGCCCAGGGCCTGATGCTGGAGACCCAGGATCGAGTCCCACGTCAGGCTCCCTGCATGGAGCCTGCTTCTCCCTCTTCCTTGTGTCTCTGCCCCTCTCTCTCTCTCTCTCTCTCTCTCTCTCTCTCTCTCTCTCCCCCAAATAAATAAATAAATAAATAAACAAATAAAATCTTAAAAAAAAAAAACCCTGATGGCAGCATGAATTTAGATCAGAGTGAGGGAGGGGAGTGGTAGCTTAGCAAAAGAGATGAGGGGCATGTATATATAAAATGACATACAGTGAGTAAAGCAGAATGCAAAATAGTACACAGATGCAGGCAACTGCCATATAACAATGACAGAGTACGTTTCATAAAGATCAGAAGTGAATCTGGAATTAAACATAGCATATTTAATATTCATAGTCTTTTTTCCCATGCAATATTTTGTATATGATTTTTTTATTCTACATAAGGTTCAGAACTCTGGAGTCTAAATATTAAAAGCATTACATTAAAAAAAAATAAAAAAGATGGGCACCTGGCTGTCTCAGTCAGAAGAGCGTGAGACTCTTGATCTCAGAGTTGTAAAGTTCGAGCCCCATGTTGGGTGTAGAGATGACTAAAAAACAAAATCTTTAAAAAAAAAAGATACATTGAAATTTAAGAATGGAGTCATTATCCTAAGAAGGTAAAGTCTTGGCAGCATTTGGAGGTTCAGACAGTTCTCTTTCGTATGACTATTATGAAAATTTAGAGCCTACTTATACATAAATTACTCTTCAAAGAATGCAACTACTCTGAGTTTATGAGAGTATGGACAATTTTTCAAAATCTGTACAATGAAGGGATCCCTGGGTGGCTCAGCGGTTTAGCACCTGCCTTCTGCTCATGGTGTGATCCTGGAGTCTGGAGGATCGAGTCCCACATTGGGCTCCTTGCATGGAGCCTGCTTCTCCCTCTGCCTGTGCCTCTGCTTCTCTCTCTCTCTCTCTTTCTCTCTCTCTCATGAATAAATAAATAAATAAATAAAATCTTTAAAAAAATCTGTAAAATGAGGTTGTACTTGCATAACTCACCATTTCCCCAACTACATTCTCAGTTTGAATTTTTGCTGAATTTAGGACTTGTTGTAGATAGAGGTGCAATGGAATTGTGAACCTTAAAGCTGAAATTGGTTTCTGCTGTGAAACTAATTAGTGGGTCCAGCTGGTCGATGGAATCACTGCTGCCTCAGCCAGTGGGCAGAGCGGCCTGGCCCAGAGAAGTAGGACAGTCAGGCCAGGCATCGGCCACTTCTTTGCAGGGATGGAGCCTATGGAGAACTTGTCATCTTAAAGGCATGAAGCTCACCAGGCCAACGAAGTGGATGGCCAATAAGTGCTTGTTAGCTTCTCTTTAGTATGTGCAGAGATTTAATTACCTCTATTCTTAGAAACTGTTCGTTTTGGCATCTGTAACCTGAATATTAATTAGCACCCTTTTTTTCTTTCCTGTATATCTACCCATCTCAGGGCGATGCCAATGCTGAGAATACACAAAGTCCTTTTTCTTGTTTGCCCCTAGTTTTCTAACTTTTCTTTCTCCCTCTGCCTCTCCCCTTGTTCTTTCTCGGCCCTGGTCTGTTGTGCCTCCTTTTATACCCTTTGTCCTAAAGCTTAATGGCTTGTTTTCTCATTAATCCATGAGGAGATGGCATTGAGGCCCAGACACAATCTAGACAAACAGACTCTCTGGTTGGAATGTCTGTGTGGTCTTCTCCAACAAGATTTCCCAGAGATTAAGTTGGAGGATTTATGCTCATTTGGCAGGGATGTATTCTAAAGCCAAAGAACCATGTAAACATTATATTACTTGCTAGAATGTTTTTTTTAAAGATACTTAAGATACAGGCTAGCTCTTTATTTTATTGAAAATATCATCCAACTATTAGAAATGGTATTCAGTTTTGCCAGGGATTATGGTATGTGCCATGTTCCATCAGGCTACTGGTCTTAAGTGCCTTTAAAGAATTGCTTCATACTTTGAAGCCATTATGACACAATTTAGTATATTAAAGTAATACATGAATAATAAATAATTAATATAACTGCACTCTACTTAATGCAATAGGTGAGCTCCAGAAAAGTAGTATGTAAATAAAATTATGAGTAGAAAGAAGAGAATTTTATTAAATTACTGGGCTCTGCAAAGAAATTCTATTGTTAACTGCTTAATAATTAAAGAACCCTCTAAATAAGATGGTAGCAATATGAAGGGGAAAAATCATGGAATTTGGAATAATAAGAATGAGGTTTCAATTCTGATTTTGCAAAGTGTGAGCTATATTTTATCAAAACACTCAGCTGCAATTTTGATCTGTAAACAGGATTTATTTTGCAATGTTGTACTTTGCAAATTATAAAGTATTGTATAGGTGTGAGCTGTTGTGATTACCTGTGTTCTTTTTTTTTTTAAGAGATAGAGCAAGGGTGGGGGCGGGTGGGAGAAGGAGCAGAGGGAGAAGGAAATTCAAGCAGACTCTGTGCTGAGTGCAGGGCCCCACAGAGCGCTCCATCTCAGGACCTTGAGATCAGGACCTGAGCCAGAACCAAGAATCTAATGTTTAATGCTTAACTGCGCCACCCACGCACCCCTGCCTGCAGGGACTTTTAATATGTATGCTCTTATGTGATCCTCCTGCAATCTGTAGTGGAGACAGAGCTGATTTTATTATGCTTTCTATTCTTTTCTTTTTTAAGTAGCTCTGTGTGCAATGTGAGGCTCAAACTCACCACCTCAAGATCAAGTCACATGCTCTACCCCCTGAGCCAGCTAGGCACTCCGATGCTTTTCCATATAGATGAGGAGACACAGGGTCAGAGAAGGCTAGTGATGGAGCCAAAGCAATGTTACCAAATGTGGTAGAGGCAAAACTAAAGTCTAAATTCTCTGACTACTAAATTGGTACATTTTCTACTATACCTCAGACTTTGAGAGTAGGGTAGAGGGGGGCAAGAAGAGGAGGTGAATTCTTATCCATGAATATGCTTTTTCCCATTACAGCGGACAGTGAAAGAGGGTGGGAAACAGTTTTGGCTAAATGTCTTGTCGTTTCACTTTGAAACTTCGTGAGCTTGGATACAATACTTAATTGCATTCAGTCCCCATTTAGTGAACTATAAAATAAAGATAATATCTAATTTGTAGGGTGGGGGGCACCTGGGTGGCTCAATAGTTGAGCGTCTGCCTTCGGCTCAGGGCATGATCCTGGAGTTAGGAATGAGTCCCACATCAGGATCCCCACAGGGAGCCTGCTTCTCCCTCTGCCTGTGTCTCTGCCTTTCTCTGTGTGTCTCTCATGAATAAGTAAATTAAAAAAAATCTCTAATTTGTAGGGTGGCTAGGATTAAATAAAATGATATGTGTCTTATGCACTGTACACAGTGAACATTCATTAAAGAAAATATTAATTCCAAATTCAGGTCTACATATATGTAGGAGAAAAGAAACCAAATGCATCTAAGGCAGTTTGGGGGGGGAGTCAGTAGCTCTGCCTGCCCTGGTGCTTTAGTGGGTTGTGTTGGGGCGCGGCAGAAGAAAATCATTTTTTTTTCATCTTTGATGAATTTCCCCTAAACTCCTGTCATTCTAAGCCATCAGAATTGCTTGCAATTCAGAAACATCCTTCCCATTTCTTCCTGAGAAGAAATAATGAAGTTATGTCTTGATTACTAAAGGAAATAGATTTTCAGTCTCAGATGGCAGGCTGAGTACCTAAATATATACACTGCATTAAAATGCTAATAAATAACATCTTAAAAACTCTGACAATAAAGAAAATAGAAGAATGTGCCATCAACAAACAATGGAGCTCAACAAATTTCTGCAAAACAAAAAATGCACAGAAGTGGCTCACGATGAAGTAGGCCCTAGGAAACCTAGATTATTAAGAGGGACTGTACTGCAGGTATTGAGAGTGAGTGGGAACCAATACGACAGTGCCTTGGGACATCCATGGCAGGAATGAAGTGGGGCTGAACACAAGGGATCTGCTGAAGATTACAGACACATATCCTTCCCCCTCTTCCTCTCCCACTTCCCTATGTATCTCGTAGCCAGCTGCTCAGCCCCCAAACAAACATGTCTTCTTTGGAAGACATCAAAAGAACTCTCTAGGAAGAACCACAGCAGTTAGAGCAGTATTCCAAGTAAAACTCGCTTTTTTCAGCATCATGTGGAATGGTGCCTCCTCCCAGCCTACCTGCCGAGTCTAAAGCGAAATGTGTTCAGATGAAAACCCCACCACTGTCCCCTGTACTCCCAGTTAGACTTTGAATTTCTTGATTTTCAAATATAAGCCCACACCCACAGTTTATCAGATGTTTGAGTCAAACCTGCGAAATGGAAGGGAAAGAACAACAAAGAGAAAAACTGTCCCCAGAAGAGACAGAACAAATTAATGAAACAGAAGATAGCATTTTAAATAATATAATTAGGACCACCACAGAAATAAAATAAGTAATATGTCCATGAAACAAGGATAGAATGCTGTGACAAAGAAATAGTAGGAAAATTGGAAGGAGCTCTTGCAAATAAAATTTTAAAAATATGGCTGAAATAAATTCAATAGAAGGTCAAGAAGATAAAATCAAAGAAATCTCTCAGAAGTAGACAAAAATGACATACATACAGAAAACTGAACTAAAAAACAAGAGACATGGAGGCTTAATCTAGGAGGTTCAATATACAATTAATAAGAATTCCAAAAACAGAAAACAAAGAAAACAGAAGGGATAAGTTTATATATAAAAAAAAAGGTTCTAGAAGCTGTAGCAAAAGAGATACAAAGATGTCCAGAAAGATAAGTGAAGAAAAGAGCCACACCCAGAAATTTCACTGTGAAATTTGAGAACCCCAGAGATTTTTTTTTTATTTTAAAGATTTTATTTATTTATTCATGAGAGACATAGAGAGAGAGAGAGGCAGAGACATAGGCAGAGGGAGAAGCAGGCTCCATGCAGGGAGCCCGACATGGGACTCGATCCCGGGTCTCCAGGATCACGCCCTGGGCCAAAGGCAGGTGCTAAACCACTGAGCCACCTGGCTGCCCAACCCCAGAGATTTAAAAAGAACAATTTCTAAAAGCCTCATGAGAACAAAACAGGAAGGGACAAATCTATAAGACACTTATTCCACCAGAATGATGGCAAAGACAGGCAAGTCCATGCAAAATTTACTTTGTATGCATACCTTTACTAGAAACCCTTAGGAAAGTTTCCTCATAACTGAAGAGTAGTATCTAGCACCGCGTGGATGTGAGCCAGGAGAGTCATGAAGGATCATGCCATGATGACAGCAAAGTGACACTTCCAGAATATGGCCAGGTCCAGATCAGGGCCTGGGAGTCCTGGAAGGGAGGTTCCTGAGAGATAAATGGTATGACCTTTCACTGAGGTCAAATAGAATGTGCACTCAGAAAAATTAAATGAAGATATAATAAAGGAGTTGGATCCAAAAAGGCAACCAGAAACTCCAGGCAAAACAAAACTCGGTATGAAAAACCACAATCTAAATAAGAAAAACACTGGAACTTAAAAAAGAAAAATGGAACAGTTTCCAAGCAATGGATAATATAAATAAGAATCTAGAAGAGAGTAGGGAGAAGGTCAAGAAGACATCCGTTAATCCTTAAGTTCCTTCTTACAACAATGAAAGGGTAATTAGAAACTCAATTATATAAGAACAAAGTATAAGAAAGAGGTTTTCCAAATAAAAGGCAAACTGAAATGTGGCCTGATTAAATTTTATGTTAGGACCATTCTCATTTGGGTGCTTATATGTACTAGTGAGAAAGCACTGTGTTCATAGACACTATTTGACTGTTGAGTAAACAATATTTATAGTCATAATAATGAATATGTTAATTATTTTTAATATTTAGAATCAACTTGTAGAAAATAGCAGAAAAGTTCATTATGGTTGCAAAGCAAGCTATAAATGTAACCAACTTTGATATTTTAAAACAAATACCAAATTTCAGCTGATGAAGTTCGAGACAGAAAGAGCTGGGTGGCTAATATTCATAACATGAATTGGGGAGTGGAGGGACCAGTCCATTGTATGGAACAAGAAATGAAAGGTTAAGTGTGCTGTGAGAGTTGCAACTGTGCCAGAAAGCTAGATCTGTAATAGTCATAGCAAGAAATGAATAGATAACATTTAAGTTGGTAAATCAATATTGGTGGTCAGACACCGAACAGAATGGGAGAAGATATTTGCACATGACATATCCCATAAAGGGTTAGTATCCAAAATATATAAGGAACTTATACAACTCAACACCAAAAAAACCAAATAACCTGATTGAAAATGGGCAGTAGACATGAACAGATGTTTCTTCAAAGAAAACATACAGATGGCCAACAGACACACGAAAAGATGCTCATCATCACTAATCATCAGGGAAGTGCAAATCAAAACCACAATGAGATATCTCCTCACACCTGTCAGAATGGCTAGAATTAAAAACACAAGAAACAAGTGTTGGCGAGGAGATAGATAAAAAGGAACCCTTGTGCACCGCTGGTGGGAATGCAAACTGGTGAGGCCACTATAGAAAACGGCATGGATTTCTCTAAAAATTAAAATCAGAAGTACCATATGATCCAGTAATTCCACTGCTAGGTGTTTACCCAAAGAATACAAAAGTGCGAATTCCAAAAGATACATGCACCCCTATGTTTATTGCAGCATTATTTACAATAGCCAGATTATGGAAGCATCCCAAGTGTCCATCAACAGATGAATGGATAAAGAAGATGTAGTATATTATACACAGGAATATTACCCAACTATACAGAAGAACGAAATCTTGCCATTTGGGGGGAGGGGCAAGATGGCAGAAGAGTAGGGTCCCCAAATCACCTGTCCCCACCAAATTACCTAGCTAACCTTCAAATCATCCTGAAAATCTACGAATTCGGCCTGAGATTTAAAGAGAGACCAGCTGGAAGGATACAGTGAGAAGAGTTTGTGCTTCTATCAAGGTAGGAAGACGCGGAAAAAGAAATAAAGAAACAAAAGGCCTCCAAGGGGGAGGGGCCCCGCGAGGAGCCGGGCTGAGGCCGGGGCGAGTGTCCCCAGGACAGGAGAGCCCCGTCCCGGAGAAGCAGGAGCTGCACCAACCTTCCCGGGCGGAAAGGGGCTCGCAGGGAGTTAGAGCAGGACCCAGGAGGGCGGGGATGCCCTCGGGCTCCCGGGGACACTAACAGGCACCTGCGCCCCGGGAGAGTGCGCCGAGCTCCCTAAGGGCTACAGCGCGCACGGCGGGGCCGGAGCAGCTCGGAGGGGCTCGGGCGGCGGCTCCACGGAGGGGGCTGCGGGGCGGGAGCGCGAATCCAACAGCGCAGGCCCCGGAGCACAGGGCGCCGGGACACAGCCCAGGATCCGGCCTCCCCCGGGACAGGCAGAGGCCGGGAGGGCCCAGGACGGCGAGGACGCTCCTGCCCCGAGCTGAGCAGATCAGCGGCCCCGCCCCGGAGCCTCCAGGCCCTGCGACGGAGAGCCCCGGAGTTCCTGCGGAGGCTGAATCCAGGCTTCCAGAGCTGGCCCAGCCACTGGGGCTGTTCCTCCTGGGGCCTCACGGGGTAAACAACCTCCGCTGAGCCCTGCACCAGGCAGGGGCAGAGCAGCTCCCCCAAGTGCTAACACCTGAAAATCAGCACAACAGGCCCCTCCCCCAGAAGACCAGCTGGACGGACCAGTTCCAGGGGAAGTCAAGGGACTTAAAGTATACAGAATCAGAAGATACTCCCCCGTGTTTTTTTTTTTCTTTTTGATTTGTTTGCTTCCCCCACCCCCCTTTTTTTCCTTTCTTTCTTTTTCTTTCTCTTTTTCTTCTTTTTTTCTTCCTTTTTTTTTCTTTTTCTCTTTTCTTTCCTTCTTTCTCTCCTCTCTTTTTCTCCTTTTCCCAATACAACTGAGCAAAATGACTAGAAGGAAAACCTCACCTCAAAAGAAAGAATCAGAAATAGCCCTCTCTCCCACAGAGTTACAAAATCTGGATTACAATTCAATGTCAGAAAGCCAATCCAGAAGCACTATTATACAGCTACTGGTGGCTCTAGAAAAAAGCATAAAGGACTCAAGAGACTTCATGAGTGCAGAATTTAGATCCAATCAGGCAGAAATTAAAAATCAATTGAATGAGATGCAATCCAAACTAGAAGTCCTAACAACGAGGGTTAATGAGGTGGAGGAACGAGTGAGTGACATAGAAGACAAGTTGATGGCAAAGAGGGAAACTGAGGAAAAAAGAGACAATTAAAAGACCATGAAGATAGATTAAGGGAAATAAACGACAGCCTGAGGAAGCAAAACCTACGTTTAATTGGAGTTCCCTAGGGCGCCGAAAGGGACAGAGGGCCAGAATATGTATTTGAACAAATCATAGCTGAAAACTTTCCTAATCTGGGAAGGGAAACAGGCATTCAGATCCAGGAAATAGAGAGATCCCCCCCTAAAATCAATAAAAAGCCGTTCAACACCTCGACATTTAATAGTGAAGCTTGCAAATTCCAAAGATAAAGAGAAGATCCTTAAAGCAGCAAGAGACAAGAAGTCCCTGACTTTCATGGGGAGGAGTATTAGGGTAACAGCAGACCTCTCCACAGAGACCTGGCAGGCCAGAAAGGGCTGGCAGGATATATTCAGGGTCCTAAATGAGAAGAACATGCAACCAAGAATACTTTATCCAGCAAGGCTCTCATTCAGAATGGAAGGAGAGATAAAGAGCTTCCAAGACAGGAAGGAACTGAAAGAATATGTGACCTCCAAACCAGCTCTGCAAGAAATTTTAAGGGAGACTCTTAAAATTCCCCTTTAAGAAGAAGTTCAGTGGAACAATCCACAAAAACAAGGACTGAATAGATATCATGATGACACTAAACTCATATCTTTCAATAGTAACTCTGAACGTGAACGGGCTTAATGACCCCATCAAAAGGCGCAGGGTTTCAGACTGGATAAAAAAGCAGGACCCATCTATTTGCTGTCTACAAGAGACTCATTTTAGACAGAAGGACACCTACAGCCTGAAAATATAAGGTTGGAGAACCATTTACCATTCAAATGGTCCTCAAAAGAAAGCAGGGTAGCCATCCTTATATCAGATAAAGTAAAATTTACCCGAAGACTGTCGTGAGAGATGAAGAAGGACACTATATCATACTTAAAGGATCTATCCAACAAGAGGACTTAACAATCCTCAATATATATGCCCCGAATGTGGGAGCTGCCAAATACTTAAACCAATTAATAACCAAAGTGAAGAAATACTTAGATAATAATACACTTATACTTGGTGACTTCAATGTAGCTCTTTCTATACTCGATAGGTCTTCTAAGCACAACATCTCCAAAGAAACGAGAGCTTTAAATGATACACTGGACCAGATGGATTTCACAGATATCTACAGAACTTTACATCCAAACTCAACTGAATACACATTCTTCTCATGTGCACATGGAACTTTCTCCAGAATAGACCACATACTGGGTCACAAATCGGGTCTGAACCGATACCAAAAGATTGGGATCGTCCCCTGCATATTCTCAGACCATAATGCCTTGAAATTAGAACTAAATCACAACAAGAAGTTTGGAAGGACCTCAAACACGTGGAGGTTAAGGACCATCCTGCTAAAAGATGAAAGTGTCAACCAGGAAATTAAGGAAGAATTAAAAAGATTCATGGAAACTAATGAGAATGAAGATACAACCGTTTAAAATCTTTGGGATGCAGTAAAAGCAGTCCTGAGGGGGAAATACATCGCAATACAAGCATCCATTCAAAAACTGGAAAGAAAAAGAAAAAAAAAGAAAGAAAGAAAAAAAAACTGGAAAGAACTCAAATACAAAAGCTAACCTTACACATAAAGGAGCTAGAGAAAAAACAGCAAATAGATTCTACACCCAGCAGAAGAAGAGAGTTAATAAAGATTCGAGCAGAACTCAATGAAATCGAGACCAGAAGAACTGTGGAACAGATCAACAGAACCAGGAGTTGGTTCTTTGAAAGAATTAATAAGATAGATAAACCATTAGCCAGCCTTATCAAAAAGAAGAGAGAGAAGACTCAAATTAATAAAATCATGAATGAGAAAGGAGAGATCACTACCAACATCAAGGAAATACAAACGATTTTAAAAACATATTATGAACAGCTCTACGCCAATAAATAAGGCAATCTAGAAGAAATGGACGTATTTCTGGAAAGGCACAAACTACCAAAACTGGAACAGGAAGAAATAGAAAACCGAAGAGGCCAATAACCAGGGAGGAAATTGAAGCAGCCATCAAAAACCTCCCAAGACACAGAAGTCCAGGGCCAGATGGCTTCCCAGGGGAATTCTATCAAACGTTTAAGGAAGAAACCATACCTATTCTACTAAAGCTGTTTGGAAAGATAGAAAGAGATGGAGTACTTCCAAATTCGTTCTATGAGGCCAGCATCACCTTAATTCCAAAACCAGACAAAGACCCCACCAAAAAGGAGAATTACAGACCAATATCCCTGATGAACATGGATGCAAAAATTTTCAACAAGATACTAGCCAATAGGATCCAACAACACATTAAGAAAATTATTCACCGGGATCCCTGGGTGGGGCAGCGGTTTAGCGCCTGCCTTTGGCCCAGGGTGCGATCCTGGAGACCCGGGATCGAATCCCACATCGGGCTCCCGGTGCATGGAGCCTGCTTCTCCCTCTGCCTATGTTTCTGCCTCTCTCTCTCTCTCTCTCTCTCTCTCTCTCTCTCTCTCTGTGTATGTGTGTGTGTGACTATCATAAATAAAAATTAAAATTAAAAAAAAAAATATATATATAAAGAAAATTATTCACCATGACCAAGTAGGATTTATCCCCAGGACACAAGGCTGGTTCAACACTCGTAAAACAATCAATGTGATTCATCATATCAGCAAGAGAAAAACCAAGAACCATATGATCCTCTCATTAATGCAGAGAAAGCATTTGACAAAATACAGCATCCATTCCTGATCAAAACTCTTCAGAGTGTAGGGATAGAGGGAACATACCTCGACATCTTAAAAGCCATCTACGAAAAGCCCACAGCAAATTTCATTCTCAATGGGGAAGCACTGGGAGCCCTTCCCCTAAGATCAGGAACAAGACAGGGATGTCCACTCTCACCACTGCTATTCAACATAGTACTGGAAGTCCTATCCTCAGCAATCAGACAACAAAAAGACATTAAAGGCATTCAAATTGGCAAAGAAGAAGTCAAACTCTCCCTCTTCGCCGATGACATGACACTCTACATAGAAAACCCAAAAGCCTCCACCCCAAGATTGCTAGAACTCATATAGCAATTTGGTAGCGTGGCAGGATACAAAATCAATGCCCAGAAATCAGTCGCATTTCTATACACTAACAATGAGACTGAAGAAAGAGAAATTAAGGAGTCAATCCCATTTACAATTGCACCCAAAAGCATAAGATACCTAGGAATAAACCTAACCAAAGAGGTAAAGGATCTATACCCTAAAAACTATAGAAACTGAAAGAAATTGAGGAAGACACAAAGAGATGGAAAAATATCCCATGCTCATGGATTGGCAGAATTAATATTGTGAAAATGTCAATGTTACCCAGGGCAATTTACACGTTTAATGCAATCCCTATCTAAATACCATGGACTTTCTTCAGAGAGTTAGAACAAATTATTTTAAGATTTGTGTGGAATCAGAAAAGACCCCGAATAGCCAGGGGAATTTTACAAAAGAAAACCAGAGCTGGGGGCATCACAATGCCAGATTTCAGGTTGTACTACAAAGCTGTGGTCATCAAGACAGTGTGGTACTGGCACAAAAACAGACACATAGATCAATGGAACAGATTAGAGAACCCAGAAGTGGACCCTGAACTTTATGGTCAACTAATATTCAATAAAGGAGGAAAGACTATCCATTGGAAGAAAGACAGTCTCTTCAATAAGTGGTGCGGGGAAAACTGGACATCCACATGCAGAAGAATGAAACTAGACCATTCTCTTACACCATACACAAAGATAAACTCAAAATGGATGAAAGATCTAAATGTGAGACAAGATTCCATCAAAATCCTAGAGGAGAACACAGGCAACGCCCTTTTTGAACTCAGCCACAGTAACTTCTTGCAAGATACACCCATGAAGGCAAAAGAAACAAAAGTAAAAATGAACTATTGGGACTTCATCAAGATAAGAAGCTTTTGCACAGCAAAGGATACAGTCCACAAAACTAAAAGACAACCTACAGAATGGGAGAAGATATTTGCAAATGATGTATCAGATAAAGGGCTAGTTTCCAAGATCTATAAAGAACTTCTTAAACTCAACACCAAAGAAACAAACAATCCAATCATGAAATGGGCAAAAGACATGAAGAGAAATCTCACAGAGGAAGACATGGACATGGCCAACAGGCACATGAGAAAATGCTCTGCATCACTTGCCATCAGGGAAATACAAACCAAAACCACAATGAGATACCACCTCACACCAGTGAGAATGGGAAAAATTAACAAGGCAGGAAACCACAAATGTTGGAGAGGATGCGGAGAAAAGGGAACCCTCTTACACTGTTGGTGGGAATGTGAACTGGTGCAGCCACTCTGGAAAACTGTGTGGAGGTTCCTCAAAGAGTTAAAAATAGACCTGCCCTACGACCCAGCAATTGCACTGTTGGGGATTTACCCCAAAGATACAGATGCAATGAAACGCCGGGACACCTGCACCCCGATGTTTCTAGCAGCCATGTCCACAATAGCCAAACTGTGGAAGGAGCCTCAGTGTCCATCGAAAGATGATGGATAAAGAAGATGTGGTTTATGTATACACTGGAATATTACTCAGCCATTAGAAACGACAAATACCCACCATTTGCTTCAACGTGGATGGAACTGGAGGGTATTATGCTGAGTGAAGTAAGTCAATCGGAGAAGGACAAACATTATATGTTCTCATTCGTTTGGGGAATATAAATAATAGTGAAAGGGAATATAAGGGAAGGGAGAAGAAATGTGTGGGAAATATCAGAAAGGGAGACAGAGCATAAAGACTCTTAACTCTGGGAAACGAACTAGGGGTGGTGGAAGGGGAGGAGGACGGGGGATGGGGGTGAATTGGTGACGGGCACTGAGGGGGGCACTTGACGGGATGAGCACTGGGTGTTATTCTGTATGTTGGTAAATTGGACACCAATAAAAAATAAATTTATTAAAAAAAAGAAATATTGCCATTTGTATAGACATGGGTGGATCTAGAGGGCATAATACTAAGTGAAATAATCAGAGACAAACAAATACCGGGATCCCTGGGTGGTGCAGCGGTTTAGTGCCTGCCTTTGGCCCAGGGCGCAATCCTGGAGACCCGGGATCGAATCCCACATCGGGCTCCTGGTGCATGGAGCCTGCTTCTCCCTCAGCCTGTGTCTCTGCCCCTCTCTCTGTGTGTGTGTGTGTGACTAAATAAATAAATTAATTAATTAAAAAAAAAAACAAATACCACATTATTTCACTCCTATGTGGAATTTAAGAAACAAAACAAACAAAAGAAGCAAAACCAAAAATCAGACTCTTAGCTCTAGAGAACAAACTGATGGTTACCAGAGTGGACATGGGTGTGGGATGCATGAAACACGTGGAGGGGATTAAGTATACACTTATCATGATAAGCACTGAGTAATGTATAGAATTGTCAAATCACTGTATTGTACACTTGAAACTAATATAACACTGTATGTTAAATATACTAGAATTTTTAAGAAATAAAAAAATGAGCTATCAAGTCATGAAAAGACATGGAGAAACCTAAAATAAAATTTTAAAAATAGTAGTGGTATAAATGCATAATTTACGGACATGTTGCTAACTATTAGAATAAATGAAAATGGAACAGGGCTTAATGTAATGACTGGAGGAGGAAGAGAGAAAGCAGAGAAGGGAGCAAGGGAGGAACTGTTTGCTGTCATTATAATCCCCTTATAATTTGTTTTTTTATGGGATAAAAAGTGTAATATTTTTTCAGTTTAAATTAATTAAAGTCATGTACACATTGCATATTATGGTAACATTTTTAAAAAAGATTTTATTTATATATTCATAGAGACACACAGAGAGAGAGGCAGAGACACAGGCAGAGTGAGAAGCAGGATCCATGCAGGGAGCCCGACGCAGGACCGGATCCTTGGTCCCCAGGATCACGCTCTGGACGGAAGACGGTGCAAAACCGCTGAGCCACCCGGGCTGCCCCTTATGTTAACATTTTTATATGCTTTCATTCTGACATGTTGAGCAGTTAGGTAAGTATTATTATTGCCGTTTTGCAGGTAGGACACTGAGGCTCAGACATGTCAAATACTCACTGCACAGCTCATAAGAGCAGAACCAGAATTACAACCCACGTCAAAGGAGCTCTTATTCACATATCATATTGCCATTCAGGTCATGTTCAGCCTGATTCTCCAGTACTCAGGGGAGCGGTGCAAATTTACCTGAACGTAGGGAGAGCGCTAGCTATGGTGGATGGGGAGGGGTTTCTCCATTCGTCTGAGAGCTCTGTGTCCACAGGTTATACATCCCAGACTTCCAAAAGACAAACCACACTACTTATGGGACTGTTTTAAAGAAGGCAATATCTGTGATGAGATGAGTTTCTATAAAGATTTCTCCATGTGGACTCACAGAATTTCTAGAAAAATTACTTCTATAAATCCATTAATTTTGCTCTGAAGTGGTCTCCAGTCCATTCACTGCACATGCCCCCGAGAGCATTCACACGTCATTCAAACGTCATTCAAACCATCAGGTTTGGGGACTTGAGCTTCCTGTTTGTGACTAAGTCAATATGGCTTCAGCACAGCTGTCTTGCTCCAATCTTTAATTTTCTTTGAAGAAGCATACAATATAGGGGCACCAGGGCAGCTCAGGTCATGATCTCAGGGTTCTTTTTTTTTTTTAACATTTTATTTATTTATTCATGACAGAGAGAGAGAGAGAGAGAGAGAGAGAGAGAGAGGCAGAGACACAGGCAGAGGGAGAAGCAGGCTCCATGCCGGGAGCCCGATGCGGGACTCGATCCCGGGACCCCAGGGCGCCGTCCTGGGGCGCTGGCCAAAGGCAGGTGCTAAACCACTGAGCCACCCAGGGATCCCCTGATCTCAGGGTTCTGCAATCAAGTGTGGTGTCAGGCTCTCTGATTAGCAGGGAGTCTGCTTCTCCCTCTCCATCTGTGCTCTCACTCACTCGCTCTCTCTCAAATAAATAAATAAATAAAATCTTTTTAAAAAAAGAAGCAGACAATATATTGCCTATATAATTATGAGAAGATCTTTGTAAAATTATTTTGCAAAACCTTTTAATGGATAGGGGAAAAAAGCAAATCCTAACAAAACCACTGTTAAAAAAAAAAGAGGTACCTCCTGTCTTAATTTCAATTTTTCTACCATCATCCTGATCTTGATAACTTCTTCCTCTTGTTCCAGCAGTTTGATGTATCAAAGTATGGTGCATATTTCTAAGGCAAATCTTATTATCTCTGATTTAAACAAATTATTTTTCAAGTCATTCTCAGAATCCAGGTTGTCCAGGTCCTAACTCCTGATGCTGACAGTATAGTCCATTCTTCAACCTGAACGAACTGTGTTTTGAGTTCTGATGGTTTAAACTGTAAAATAAGTATACAAAACAGTCTCTTCATTAGATACACAATCTGACAAATGCACCTGTTTTTATAACTTCATGGTGTCCTAGATCCTTCAGGATCTTACTCTTTTGGTTTTTCCCATCCTATTAGCTACCAACTTCTTGATTAACCTGTCTTCACTTCCTGTCTCTACTTTCTTACTTTTCTACTCCTCAGCCTCCTGAAATCTGACTTCTTACCCCTCCCCAACAGAAGTCCTGTTGTGCCAGACAATAGGTCTCTCCCAGTCATGTACCAGAACTTAAGATGACTTCTGTTCCATCATATGTCAGGAATTTTAAAAATACACTTTGTTGGGGGAAACTTACATAGATCACACGTAATTAAGAGATTATGCGTGGAGCTCCTGATCCTTCCATCATCCTATTGACAGGTGCAGTGGAGTCTGCCTCCCAGGTGAGGGATTCTCCCTCCATTGGTCTTCCCTTTGAGTGCAAGCAAGAGATAACTGTCTTGTTTGAAGGATTTGGGTACCTGCTGTTTAAGGAGTTATCTGGCAACTCCAGATGTCTTAGCCTGGGGAGACTTGATGGCTCATAAAATGTCGCAATTCCCTATGCTAGGGGAAGGAAGCCGCAAATCTCGTGGGAAGCTGAGCAAGAGTACAGGGATTCTAGGTCTCACACCCTTCTTGTACTCTTCCCTCTCCACATCCCAGCTGGTTCATTGTCTGGACAACCCAGAATTAGTTCCCTTCCCCACTTGCAAACAGTTCTGTTCAATTCAAAACAGACCCCTACCCACGCTGAAGTGCAAGTCAAAAGTAGCCAAATAGAGTGGAAGCTATTCAGTTCTTACCTCCTTATCCCTTCAGAGCACTTGACATAATTGACTGCTTCCTTTTCTTGAAACAAACTTCTCTTGACTTTCCCAATATTACTCGTTGTTCATTCTTCTGTTGATCTGTTCTTCAACTCAATCACTAGCTCCTTTTATGCCATCTAAATGTGAGAGTTGTAAAAAGTGAATGGATAATATTTAAAAGGGAAAAAATCCTAGGGTGCCTTGAGAATCTAACTATTGATTTTGGCTCAGGCCATGCTCTCAGGGTAGTGAGATCCATTCCCGCCATGGGCTCCATGCTCAGTGGGGAGTCTGCTTGAAGATTCTCTCTCTCCCCCTGCTCCTTCCCCTCTGCCCCTCCCCCTGCTCTTTCTCAACCTCCTCTTTAAAATAAATAAGCAAAAATCTTTAAAAAAGAAAGAAAAATCCAAGAATTTTAATATTTGTATAACATTTAGAAATATGATACATACATATATGAAGAATAAAAGAGTTGAACATTGTTTCTTCTAGGAAAATTAGGAATTAGGGATGAGGAAGGGTATTATCTTTTGTAATACTCTATTTGGCTTTTTAAACTAAATGTAACTATTTGATTAAAATTAAAAATGTACTTTAAAATCTCAATAGAAAGGCTGAAGATAAATAAATATATGTATTGACATATGGAAATACTGCTAATATTTGTTAAGAGATAAAAATCACAAAGGAAACAGAGAATAGTATGTGGCTATGTGTGTGCATATACATGTGTATACAGTGCTCGGGTATGTATAGAGTATCTCTGGGAACATATAAGATAATTTCAGAGGGCATGCTGACTCTGGGAAGAAAAACTAGCACTGAGATTTTTGAGGGCATACCCTTTTCAGCTTTTGAATTTTGTTTATATATATTTTTTTTACTTATTCAAAACAAAATTCTCATCCAAATCTGGTTTAAAATAAGTTTTAGTAAACAGCTCTTGAATGGAGTCTCTCCTACGCTTTTATTAAAAAGATAAGAGTTCAGGAGTGCCTAGGTGGCTCAGTTAGTTAAGTGTCTGCCTTCGGCTCAGGTCATGATTCCAGGGTCTTGGGATTGAGCCCCGCTTCAGGCTCCCTGCTCAGCAGGGTCCCTGGTTCTCCCTCTCCCCCGTTTGTGCTCTCTCTCTCACACACACTCTTTCTCTCTCAAATAAATAAATAAAATCATTTTTTTAAAAAAGGTAAAAGTTCATACCATTACCAAAAACTAAGACTGATAGACAAGAATAAATAAGATTCTGGGAGGATTGAAGGTGTGTTGAAAACTTCCATCTCATGGCATGTGAGACACTGTTGTGGGGCTGGGGCTGAAACCATGTGCCAGACCGTCATGGGCATGGCCATGCTGCAATTATAACCTCATCAGAAAACTGAGAGAGCAGTCTCTGCCAAATTGGGACTGGTTTTTTTGTTTTTGTTTTTGTTGAGAATGCCAGGGCACCTTTGCTACCTCCACCCACTCCCCCAGCCTACACACACCCTTTGTTGTCTGTCTTCACACATTAAGAGACAGGAACTCCCAGATGACAACTGGAGGTGGTGCAGAATATTCCTCACAAGTAAAGAATTGCTGGCAGGGGCAGGCAGGAAGAATGCTGGTAGTTCTGCATGGCCAAGTTGTATTTTCTTTGTTTAGAATATTACAGAATTAGGCAGAGGGAACAGGATATGATGTCGTTTCCTCAGAGCACAAATGCACTGGTGAGTACTGGCTAGAAACTCTAATGAGGCCCGAGAGCTGGATTCACCCACCTCCTCTCCATTGGGGGATCTGTGATGAGATTTTTTTTTTTACCATCACTCAGACCCAGAGTGAGCCCCAAAGCAACCCATATATCTCATATATCAGAAAATGTCTTACTATTAATTCAGAAGAAGTCAAATGAGGCCTATAAAAATATATTACAAGGCAGAGAAGGGAACAGCATAGTGAAGACTTTGAAGAGACTTCCAAAAACCTTCAAAAGTTTTTGAACTTTTGGAGAAAGACAAAACTTACAAACACTGTGCTTTCCTTAAAGATATGGTCAATATGAAATGCAACAGGAAAGTCATGAAGAATAAGTAGGGTAAGATGGAAAGACATTAGAATAGAATTTAAAGGATCATGGATAAGATTTTTTTTTAAAGGACAACATGGAAACTAAGAACAAATAGCAAAATATGATCTATAAGTCAGAACTGGTTCTATAGAAAATCAAATAGGTTATATAAAGGAAAAATGTGGTAGACAGATCATGCTAATGGCCCTACGTGTGGTCTTCCTCTACCCATGCCCTTTGCTCTGAATCTTTGGAGTCCCTTGCCCTTTGACTTGGGGCTCAGCCATGTGGCTTGCCAAAGGGACAGTAACAAACTTGACCATACAAAGGCTTGAAAACGGTTTGAGAATTTTAGTTCTCTGTCTGCTCCTCTGCCGTTGTGCTGAATTGTGCTGAAGCCAGCCTCAGGAAGGATGAGTGACCCCATGGAGCAGAGCCAAGCCATTCCAGCAAAAGTTAGACCATAGACAGCCAATGGCCAGTCATCCCACTGACCACAGACACAGAGGCAGGCCAAGCTATGAGCTGAGTCCAGCTCACACTGGCAGAACCACCAAGCAGACTTGTAAATTCGTGGGACATAATACATATTATTATTTAAAGCCATTGTTTTGAGATGGTTTGTCACACAGCAGTAGCTAACTGGCAACAAGCTTGAGAAAATATCCCAGAACTTAGGGGAAATCACAAAAAAAACAAAAAGATGAAGGGTATAAAGGATGGAGAAAGGAAATCTAATCTAACATGTAGATAACTGCTATTCCTGCAGAAGACACCAGAATAAATCAAACAGAAGTAATTATCAAAAGCAAAGTGAAAAAACCCCCACAAATTCCTGGGCTGAGGAAAACCTGTGTGATCAGATTAAAAAGTGTTCATCCAGTGGGATGCCTGGCTGGCTCAGTCAGTGGAGGGTGCGACTCTTGATTTCAGGGTTGTGGGTTTGGGCCCTACATTGGGTGTAGAGATTACTAAAAAATAAAATCTTTATAAAAGAGTGTTCATCAAATTTAAGAGAAAATTTATTCAATAAAACTTAGACCAGAACATAACCTAGCAAATTTTGAATTACACAAATATTTTCTTCATTAGTCTACCAATATGGTAAATTACATTGATTCATTTTCAAATGTTGAAACTGCTTTGCATTCCCGGGATAAACCTCACTTGGGTGTATTTTCATTTTTATGTATTTTTGAGACTGAATTTGCTAAATTTTGTTGAGAACTTTGTATGTTCATGAGGCATTGTTTGTGGTTATCTTGTAATATCTTTATCTAGTTTCAGCATTAGAGTAATGCTGACCTCATAAAATGAGTTAGGAATTAGTCCCTCCTCTTCTATTTTCCAGAGGAGGATATGTAGGATTGGTATTATATTGTCCTTAAGTGTTTGGTAGAAATTGCCAGTGAACTCATTTGGGTTTGAAGTTTTCTTCGTGAGAAAGTTTTTGCTTTATTTTATTTTACTACAAATTTGATGCGTTCGAGAGATACAGGACTATTTCGGGTCATTCATTTTTTTCTTGAGTGAGGTTTTGTTTTTGGCTTCTGAGGAATGGATTCTATCTCAGTTACTAAATACATGGGTGGAGAATTTTTCATAGTATTTCCTAATTATTCTTTTAATGTCTGTAGGTTCTATAGTGATAACAGTAATTTGTGGCTTCTCTTTTTTTCTTGGTTAGTGTGGTTGGAAGTTTTTCAAGTTTTTTTTTTTTTATCTTATTAAGAACACAGTGTTTAGTTTCATGATTTTCTCTATTGTTTTTGTTTCTAATTTTATTCAGTTCAGCTCTGATTTTTTTCAGTTCCTTTCTTCTGCTGGAACAGAGTTTATTTTGCTCTTCTTTTCTATTTTTATAAGGTGGAAGCTTAGATTATTATTGTGCAGTATGGACTGGATGTTTGTATCCCCAGCCAATTTCAATTCATAGGTTAGGTTGAAATCATAACCCCCAAAGTGATCATTTTCAGAGGTGGGGCTCTTGGGAGGTAATTAGGGTTAAATGAGGTCGTGAGGGTGGGGCTCTCATGATGGTATTAGTGCCCTTCTAAAAAGAGGAGACCCAGCATCTCTCTCTGCAAGCCATCTCTAAGAACCTGCACATGTTGCTGTCCTGATCTCAGACTTCCAGCCTCCAGAGCCATGAAAAACACATGTTTTTTGTTGAAGTCATCTATGATTTATGAAAGCAACTCAAGCTGAGACATTGTGACACCTTTCTTCTTTTCTGGTTTAAGCATTTAGTGCTATGCATTTCCCCTAAACTATTTTAAGTTTATTGTGCAAATTGTGGTAGGTTTTTATTTGCATTCATTTCAAAATATTTTCTAATTATCTTTAGACATATAAATATCTATTCTAATATTTTTAGACTTTTTAGGCATTTATTATTGACTTCTACTTTTAAAGATTTTTATTTTTAAGCAATCTCTACACCCAGTGTGGGGCTTAAACCCACAATTCTGAGGTTAAGAGTCGCTCACTCCATCCACTGAGTCAGCCAGGAGGCCCTATTATTGACATTTTATTTTGTTATGGTCAAGAAACATTTAATATGATTTCAATTGTTAATAAAATGAGGGAAAGTTTATTTTATGGTCCTGAAGATGGCATATATTGATGAGATGATAACTTTTCTGGTTGTTTAAGAAAGAGTAGTTATTACTTGGATGCGAAAGCATCCTAGCTGATACACCTTTTCACTTTGACTGAAATGGCATACTGGAAGTAGCCCCAAACAAATTATTGCAATACATTAATTTTTTTAATCTTTCTATTATATTCTTTCTTCCAAGTCAAAGATTTTCAGATGCAGCAAAAACCAAAATCAATGTTTATTTTCTTTCTAAGAAGGAGCTTAAAACAATGTGACCAAAAAAAGTTTTAAGATAAAAGATGGGCAAATATATCAGGCTAACAGAAACAAAAAATATAGCAAGAATTACAGTACATTATTTTACAAAATGGAATCCAACACAAATGCATTTAGTGGGAACTAGAAAATATGCTCATCATTAACTTTCATGTATTAAACAGAGCAACAAAATATATAAAGCCAAATGTGAATGTTTAATATACCTCAGAATATCTGATGGGTCAAATAAGAAATCTCAGGGATACAGGGCAGAGGTTGGCCAACTTCTTCTGTAAGGAGTTAGATAGTACTTGTTTTAGATACTGTGGGCCACATGCAGTCTCTGTCACATGTCCTACTTTTTTTTCCCACAACCCTTTAAAACTGTAAATACCATTCTTAGTTGGTGGGCTGTACAAAAATAAGCCACAGGCTGGATTTGGCTGTGGGCCACGGTTTGCCAACTTCTGAAATGGAAAATCCAATTATATATTTAATAAGGCAATATAATGAATCAAAGTATGCCTCAAACATTGTACCTTACACATTTTTTTCTATGCTTATACAGTGAGAGCTGTTTTGGTGGTGAATTGAGAAACCTTATTGAGTTAGCTTAAGTGGTGAAGGAGCCATAATTAGACACCACAGAGTTCTCTCTCAAAAGCTATAATCCAGCTGGCTTCAAGTTCCCACTCAGGTCCAAGTGACTATGACAAGTGAACAGGTCTCATCCCAATGAATGGGAAAAAGGATTATCAGAAAAAGGGGTTGTCAGCTGAGCAGAATCTGTCTGTGACATGACAGCCTTTAGAGAACAAGAGAACATGACAGCCTTTAAGAGAATACACCTGCTCATTTCTCCAAAGATGGCACCTCCTAGTGTGATCCCATTTCTCTATTGCTCTTCAAGTTGTGAATTGCAACCTAGTCATGGGAATAAAATAAATTTAGTGTGTTGCTCAGCACTTTAAGAAATGAAGTAGAATAGCATAAAAAATATCAGAATATCTTACATGTACTGTTAAGTATTGGTTTGAAAGTTCTTATTTGTTTTATACAGAAATAAATATTAGTCATTTATAAAATACTCATTCCAATCACAACTGCACTCATCCATTATCCCAAAGAAGGGAACCCCAGATCCCTTCTAGCTATGATGAAAGCCACCCATCCCTTTTCTCAGTCAGGCTTGATTTGATCCAGTTGATCCCTTCCTTCCTATAGCATATGGACTAAGTTACCAAATCACTCACCTCCCCACCACACATTCCAGAAAGGAGGCTGTCTGCAGGATTTCACTAAGCCGGAAGTCATTCATCTTTTTCTGTGTGCTGCAAAATTTTAAATATCTTTAGTGGTATCTATTCTTTGAAAGTATGAAAAGACTCGGCTACATATAGAGAAAATATGTACCTGTTTCATTCAGTTTTTTAAAATGATAATTTTGACTCTTCCAAGGTTATCATTCTGTTCAGTTTTGCTACTTCTTTTTGCATTAATTTTGGTCATGTATGTAAAATCATTTATTTTGTCTAATTTTTCAAATATATTAATATTGATTTATGGATTTTTTATACTTATTAAAGTATATATACATATACTTATTAAATCTTTTCTGTATCTGTCTCCTTTCTAATATTTAATGTTATATATATTTTTTCTAATTACATACTTGCCGGAGGTGTGTATGCTTTATTGCCTATTGTTGTTTTCAGAGAAATAAGTCTTGAGTTATTTAATTCTATCATTTTTACATTTCAAAATTCGCTTATTTTAGTGCTTATCTTTCTCAAATTCTTCCTTCTGCTTTCTTTGAATTAAAACGAAAAAACTTTTTTTCTATTTCCTTACTAATTTCTTGAGGAGAATTCTTGGTTTAAAATCAGTAAAAATACTTATTTTAACTTTTTCTAAATTAATAATGAAATCATTTGAGTAATTAATTTTCTCAAATGCAGGTTTGACCTTGTTTCCTAATTGGAGTGTTTTTTTGTTTTGTTTTCTTAAAGATCTTATTTATTTATTCATGAGAGACACATAAAGAGGCAGAGACACAGGCAGAGGGAGGTCCCCAGCAGGGAGCCTGATGTGGGACTCAATCCCAGAACCCCGGGATCATGCCCTGAGCCGAAGGCAGGTGCTCAACCACTCAGCAACCCAGGTGTCCCTAATTGGAGTATTTTAAACGTTTATTGGCTGTCTTTACTTTAAACTTCTATTTTTAATTTCTAAAATTATTGTGTTGTGACACCAGACTGTGACCTATATGTTGGCTTTTCGAAATTAATTATGTTTTATTTCTGATTAACATGAGATTGATTTTTGTAGATATTTTAGTAGACTCCTTCTGGAGATATCTGGCAGCTTGAACCCCTTTCTTTGAGAATTGTCTTCTCTTCCCTCTCCCCATGGTGGGTTTTGGCAGTATGTGACACTACCACACCACACCACCCCACCTCCCCAGTAGCTATATAAACATGACTCAAGCTGAGCCAGTTATATTTTTTCTTAAGGAATTGGGAATTGAGGTTCAGTGATGATATGGATCTTTGCTGGTTGTTCCAGCTGTGGGAAACCCATACTCTACCTTGTGTGTGGAAAAATAAATTTGGGGCGTGAGGGGCAGCTGAGTGATTTATTGGTGCTTGGCAGCTTTCCAGCTTCCTGTTTTATTTTCTTCTTGAAGCCTGACTGTAGTTCAACCTTTGCGTTCTGAGAGATACTCCTGTATTCTATACTCAACTCCTGTTCTTGGCTCCAAGTAGTTTGACTAGACTTCTATTCCCGTGTAAGCAAGATAGGAAGGTTTGCTCCTTTTGGATGTAGAACTGAACTCAGATTCTCTGTTCCCTTTGAAATGGTTTGTCCCGCTCTGCAGGGGAGAGCTGCTCCCTTGGAGAAGTCAACATTTGCACTCCCTTTCAGGCAGTGGAAATCAGAAACTGTGATATCTAAACACTGAGTTCTCTTTGTCCATGAGAAAGGAAAACTGCTCAATTTTTCGTGATATCCAGGGTTTTTCCTAATCTAGGATCAAGGGCTAAGATGGAAGAAAAGAACAGGGCTTTTTGGTGTGGAAAGGAGGCTTGGCCTCAACACTGGAGGAGACCAGGTAGGGAAAGTGTTGGAGGTAGTGAGGATTCTGGAAATGAGGCCATTTTCCAGGAAGAACCAGGTGAGTGGGCAAGAGAAGGGCCTCTGCAGGAGGCAGCATTTGGCATCTGGGAGCTATGTTGGAGCACAGTCCTTACTGACCAACCACCGCTTTTTAATCACGGGCCTGCACAAAGCTTTATTCTCATATTTATTTTCATTTCCATTCTTACTCCCCCTTTCCTAGCCTCCATAGGCAAGCATCCTAATGTGTTTGAGATGTTAGGTATTCTTTAATTTGTTCGTGTGAAAATATTTATTGTGGTTTTATGTGCATGCATTTTTTTATTGAGATAATTTGCATACTATATAATTCATAATTTTGAAAGAGAACCCAGTTGTGCCTTTAAATGCCTCCATTTTTACTTCAGTCTAGACTTTCTAATTGATTAAGTTCTTCTTTCCAGGGTATCTCTTAACTCAGGCAGAGGACCCAGCGGGCAAAGTATCCTATGATGGGGACTGAAACTGCCCTTCAAGCAATAACAACTATTCTGATGCTAGCAAGACCTCAAGCAAATGGTTAACCTGACCTCTACTGGCCACCTGCCACCCACTAACATTTGTCTCACATTTTCCTTATATTAACCTGGAAGTATTTTCAGCACTTGGGGTCAGTGTTTGAGATGCCAGTGTGCTGTCTTCCCCTTGTTGGCCTCCCTGAGATTAATTCCTTTCTGGTTTCCCAGCCACTTCTCTCTCTGCCTTTGGATTTTATCAGCGGTGAATGGCCAAACCTAATCTTTTTGGGACCCCGGGAGCCAAGTGGGTGTGGGCTCTGGTTAAGTGTACAATTAGTGGTTTTAGGGATATTCACTACATTGTACAACCATCACCACTATTGTGTATAAATTATTAATTTACATAAAGGTATTGTTTAGTATTGTCATTCTGTTTGTTACTATTTTTGTTAAGTGCGGTTTTTTAAGTCCATACATGCTGCTACATGCACTCTGGCTCACTGTTGGGGAGTAGCCTATAGTATACTACACCTACCACATTTTTCTTAACCATTCCCTTAATCTTATCCATTATCTTAACCATTAATCTTAAAAATAAAACTGCCAGTTATTTTACCAGCAAAAGATGGGTTTATTTGGGAATAGCAGAGAATTGCAATCTGGGGCAAGCAAGCTACAGTGAAACCATAGGCAAGGCCACAGAACAAAGGAGGAGAGCCTCTTTTATAGAGAAAAGGGGGAAGTTGGGATTGTTGTTGTAAACAAACAGCTCATTGGAGGAAAGTGGGAATTGGCAGTATGGTGGCTTCTCCCTGGTTGAATTGTGACATGGCTGGGCTGTTGCCAGGGAAGGCATTAGTAAAGTCGCATCCACAGACAAGGTCCATCTCTTCCTGTTGGGTTTGCAGTTGGCAAGGAGTGGTATGGCATGAGGGCTTCCCCTACCAAGCCTCTCGGCTCCATTTCTATTGAGGATTCTGTTTATTAACTTGTGTGCCTCTGGGCATTTAGTCATCTCCAAATCTCCACTCGAACAACCAATACTGCGGTGAGCATCCTCATATATGTGTCCTTGTGGAGCAGTGTGAGAATTGCTCTTTGGGAGGGGTATTGCTGGCTACAGGCTAGGAGGCCACCTGACTTGATGAAGTGCCACCAGATGGTTCTCTGGCATGGCTGCACCCGTCCACACTCCTGCTGCAGTGCCCTTATCTCCATTGGCTCTCAGCATCATCAGCTTTCTACTTTATGCCAATCTAGCAAGTCAAAGGGATACATTCTTAGTTGTTTTGTCCCATTTCCATCACTACCTCAAAGACTGCATGTAGCTTCGTGTGCGCACTAGCCTTTTGGGCTTCCTCTCCTTGATTTTCCTGTTTTGCTGTTGTTACTCTTGTTTGGGCTTACACCCCCCTTTTTC
The DNA here is from genome assembly GCF_905146905.1 of Nyctereutes procyonoides. Classification (NCBI taxonomy): domain Eukaryota; kingdom Metazoa; phylum Chordata; class Mammalia; order Carnivora; family Canidae; genus Nyctereutes; species Nyctereutes procyonoides. Next base: position 18,371,559 of record NW_026575120.1, read on the forward strand.
TTGATTGGAGTTTCTGGTTTTTTTTTTTTTCTTTCCCTGCATACTTGAAATAGTTGACCATGTTTGGTTTAAGATACTGTAAATATCCTTTCCCACTCTGATCTCACTGTTTTTTCCATGGTCTCTCATTTTCCATGGGGTTAGAAATTTCAAATGACCTGTCCCCAGAGCCACTGCCAATTAACTGCCCAGCGTTCACATGAGTGACTTTGCCGCATATCCCCTCCCCAGCCAGCTTCACGGTGGGAGAGATGCCTTGCCCTTGCCATTGGTATCTCCTGTCACCATCTGGCTTCACTGTAACAACCTCTAGTACTGTTGCCCCCACCCCCATGCCTTCTAACAACCATAAAATCACAGGCTTAGATACCGCACACCACACAAAGGGAGGAGGACCCCCCTGTGGAGGGTGTGTGCGAGAGGAATGGCAGAGACCTAAACCTGGGAGAGAATTCTAAGGTGGCACAGTAGATACAAACACTCCATGAGGCTTTGAAAGACAAAAGATTTTAGTGAAGGTAGAAAGTGTTAGGTGTATAGGTAAAAGATCTTCAGGAGAAACGTGGAGTTGGGGGCTACTGAGGATTTACCCACTCCAGGATGGGAAGCTGGCCCTTTATTGTAAGTCAGCAAAGGAGGCCTCTGGGTCTCAGTCCATAAGCCCCCTGAGGTTAAGGCTTAAAGCCTTAACCTAACCAAGGTGGCTTGGCTGGAAACAAACAAACAAAAAAAACAAAAGCAAATATTTGAGAATGCTGAGATCCAGTCTAATAATCATGCCAAATCACATAACAAAACTCTGTACTTTGCTCCCACCTCTATTGCTAAGGTTTAAGCCCTAAGAGTTGAAGTCTGGTGTTTGCTATGGGGGCATATACTGTAGGAACCTGAAACAGGAGGAAATCCAAGCCCCAAAGCCTTGCTGAGGCATTTGTCCATGCACTCCTACTGGACAAATGTGGAGGGGCCTCCCTTCCTTGCATGAGAAGGTTGAAAGGCAGCATATTTACAAAAGTGGATATTTACAAAAAGGAAAGACCCCTCTGCAACCTCCCCAGTCTATTTTTCCTATCCATAACCTGAGACTAAAGACTTTTAGTGGGAAACAGAGCTTAGCCTACTCTTGCTGTCAGAAAAAAAACAAAAACAAAAACAAAAAACTAGATGAGATGGTATGGTCCAACTCCAATTGTTTAGGTGACTGGTAGAGTTATTCATAGTGCTGCCTGGCCCAGCATGAGATCATAACCCCTGTATTGGGTTTTGGCACACAAGTTGACCATAAATAACATAAACAGCAACTCACTGGGGCTCCATGGAGTTGTTTTACCAGGACAAAAAGTCTGTTGAGTAGGAGGCCCAAGGTTGACTGAACATCTAGTCTCTATCTACATTGTACCTATCTGACAATGAGAACCATACTGAAGGAAGCAGAGCCAAGGAACCGAGAGACAAATTGTTTAAGACATCACATGAATCCTTGAATTCAGCCATGATGGAAGCAACTTATGTCCATTCTGGTTATTTTAATTTCTTGCTTAAGACAGTTTAAGGTGGATTTCTACTGTACGCAATCAAATGTTCTGATTGGCTTAAGAGTTGTGAATACTAGACTCCAGAGAACCAGCTGAAAACTTATTCCAACAAGTAGAGAAAAGTTTTTTTTTTTTTGCAATAAATGATGTTAGGATATTAGATGCTACTTCATATCAAAATAAATTTCAAAAAGGTAATATTTACTTAATCCAAAAAATAGAAGAAAATATAGACAAATTTTTATCTGATTTAGGAGTAAGAAGAGCCCTTCTTGCATTCAAGCAAAAGCAGAAAACAAGCAAACAAACAAAAAATCAGACTTGTAGAAATTAGCTCTTCTGTTTTAATAATAGTAAATAATAGGCATAGAATGAAAACTCCAAATATAGGAAATTTCAGAGAAATATCAGGTTTGGGACTTGCAGAGGCTATCTCTGGAAGTAGGGAAGATGAGCGATTAGACATATTGATACTTGTAGGAACTACTCTCTGTCCAGATAAACTAGAAACAGATTACACATGGGTAAATCTGAGGGGTGACTACAAGGTTAGAAACATATGTTTGAGACCAGTCAGCATAGTGAGGACAGAGTGGATGGGATCAATAGAAATGAGAAAAGAAGTGGTCTAGAACCTTATAGAATTCTGACATTTAAGGAACATGGAGGAAGAAAAATCCAGAAAGACTCTTAGTTACTTCAAGACAGGAGATATTCCAACCCTGATTTCTCTTGTGGCCTAGATAGGACCTAGCACTGTGCAGGTTATGTATTATATATTCCATACACACCCTCTTGATTGTTTCCATTTGTTTCTTCAGCTTAATTAATTTAAAAATATATCAATCCATATGAGTCAAAATTCAATAGGTGTGAAGATGTATTTCTTGGTAGCTCTGTCCCTTAGCCACTGTTTTCCCTCCTTGGAATCAAGGAATATCAACACTTTGTTGCATATCTTTGCAGAGATATTTTATGTGTATACAAGCAAATGACAGTATATTTTCTTTCTTTTTTTTTTAAGCCCTCTGATTTTAACTCTCTCTCTTTTTAAAGATTTTATTTATTTATTTATTTATTTATTTATTTATTTATTTATTTATTTATTTATTTATTTGAGAGAGAGGGATTGAGAGCAGAAGGAGAACAGAAGTTCCTGCGGCTGGATCCCAGGAACCTCCAAGGCAGCTGTTTAATCGATGGAGCCACCCAGGTCCTCTTCAACTCTCTTTTTTAAATTGACACAATATTTTAAAGATTGTGGCATGTCAGTAAATAAAGAGCTTTTTCATTCTTCCTATGACTGTATTTTAATTCATAGTTTACTGTAATTTGTTTAACCAGATCCTTTGTGATAGCAATTTGGTTATCCACAACCTTTGATTTAACTAATAATGCCAAAATAGAAAATTCTGCATGTTATTTGATGGTGGTAGTTTTGAAATGTGTCAGCTTGGTTAGGCTGAACCGTGGGCCTCACAATTCCCTTCTCTGTATGTTTCCTGGAAGGTGGGCCACAGGAGACATTTTTGTCACATGAGACTGGAGGGCAGAAGTGAAGGTGCAGCCATGGTGTTTCCACCTTGGCAGATCAGGGCACAGCACTCTCCAGAGTGGTTGCTTAGCTGCTGGCTCACCTCCCTGGAGTGGAGTAGCCAGCTATACCCATTGAAACTTAAGAAAAAACTGCTATGTTTCCTTGTATGTTTTTACAGCTTGCTTTTCTAAGTACAAATGTGTAGTTCCTTTGGAATTTGTCCATGTGTTTACCAAGTACTTCCCAAACCATTTTATCAAATACTCTGTTTTTCCCCCACAGATTTAATGTCATCTTCATCATATTATACATTCTTATATGTATTTAGGTCTGTTCCTGAACTTTCTCATCATTTCTACTGATTTGTGTGTAACACATTATTAATTGAAATGTATAATATTTAAATATACTTGGTTGGTCCAAGTCCTTTCAATTACTCTTTTCAGAATTTTACTGGTAAATCTTAATTCATTTTTTTATACAAAGTTAGACTTAACTTGACTAATTTAAAAATCCATTTAAAATCTTTATTGGAATTAAATTAAATGTAAATTTAGAGAAGCTTGATATCTAAGATATTGAGCTTTACCCATTAAGAAGAACACAGGATACTTTCTGCTTAATCTGTTTTCCTTGTGTCAAGTAAATTAAAAACAAATTTTTTTGTAGGAAGTGCATATTAGTAGGTTTATTTCTAGCTATTTTATTTTTTTGTGAAACCATTGAAATATGTGTTTTCTTCCATTATATTTTCTAATTGACTATAATTTATACATTTCTTTTTGTTTGTGTTCTAAAGTGGAACACACCTAAACTGTTACAAATTGGTTACTATTGCTTCTTTTTTCCCCCCTCTCTTTCTTCTCAGTAAATTTCCTAGGCAGTCTTAAAAACTGTAAATTAAATACTGCATCTCTCTTGCAAATTTTTCTTATCCATCAGTTCCAAAATTCCTTAGCTAGGTCACAGATGGTGTCCCTCTCTGCTGGTATTTTAGTCAAATCAAGGTTATTGTTTATGCTTTTTTTTCCTTCAGGCCAAACAGTGGAGATATTTTTGGTTAAAATTGGAGTTTGATCTCATCAAACTCAGGATGCTGGCCAGCAGTGCTGTTATCTGTTCTGAGGACCCCACTGGTGTGGATAATTGTGCAAGCCTGTAGAAATTGCTAAGGCCATGTTTTCATACCCTCTTGTAAACTGGTACTACTTTATAGTGTTGAGAGTATAAAAATCACTCTGCTTTCATCACATTAATTATAAGTGGTTAGGACAGCAAGAGATGTTTGAGATCACATATCTAGTTTAAAACTTTTATTTTACAAACAAAGAAGGCCATGGTACAGAAACTATAGTTAAAAAGTGATTAATTAAAACTGATGACTTTAGTGCTCACTTTGGCAGCACATATACTCAAAGTGTAGACTTTAGATGCCGGAGCTGATGCTGTATCTTATAACCTAAACTGTCTTTTCCCCTTTAACTTAAAATGTCCCCACATTTCAAAAGAGCCTTTTACAAGAGTCATTGTTCTGTATGGTAAGTGCTGCGGTGAAAAACACCTGGTCAATCACAAGATGCACTCATTGATAGGTCAGGCCAAGTGATTGTGTTTGACTTCTGTTTGCCTACCTCTGGACCTTTTTGCTAACTGAGCAATTCTCAAAATGTGGTCTGGGGACCTCTGTGAGATTGCAAGTTCCTTTCAGGAAGTTTGTGAGGTCAAAACTATTTTTACAGTAATTATAAAACATTATATGCCTTTTGTACTCTCATTTGCTTGGGAATATTTTCTAGAATTTTCCAAAAAAGTAGATTTAAGATATAAGTATGTGCATTTTCAGAGATTATACAAGTTTGTTCTTAGCATTTCTACTGAGTTCTCATTACTTTCAGTTATATTTGCTATAATCTCTTTAATCTCATTATTATCCAATAAGTTGTTATTTTGAAATCCTGAAGTTTGCCTCAAGCCTAAGTGGAGGTAAGCACACTTTGTTGTCTTGATTTACAATCATTATTTTTTAATTTTAAAAAAGTTTCTAAAATTTGAAAGTTTATATAAAACTTGCTATTTTAAAATATAATAATATTTTATTCCAAGATAAAACTTATTTATAATATATCTTTCTTATTTTTAAGGGTGAATTGTTAGCTTTCTCAAATCATAGCTTCACCATCCACATCCAAAGATATTTCTCTGACTCAGGAGGAGGCAACCTTCAAAGGAACAGGGTAAAATGTGAATAAGAAATAAAAATATGGTGACTGTTTTCTTTTTTGGCTATACTCAATAAAGTTAAAAATTAATTTTATTATTATTTCTTAGATTATTATGGTGGATGACTTCAGTTTCTGGTCCAGTATGTAAGGAGCTTTAGAGTCACCATTCTAGCCTAACAATGGGTAAAAAGCTGAACAAACTGGAAAATCAACTCTTCTTAGGCCCATTGTCAGAGAAGTGAAGTCACAGGACAAAGCACTGTCAAAAAAACTGGAAAGACAGACAAGTGGAGAGAGAATCACAATTTACCAGATCTGAAACTCCATAGCAGAAAACTCTACAGGAATCAGTGTTGGGGCAGGAAAATTCTAACTATAAGTGATGAATTGCCAGAGGCTCAGAGACGACAATCTGAGAGTTAAAAACTCCAGGGAGACCCCTTTTTGGGAAGTCCTTATGATTTTGTGAGTTTTACCTAGGTCCCCACAGTGAATATTGGGGGGGGGGGTGGAATCCTTGTACTTCCAGTAGGCAGAGGGGAAAAATAACCATTTGATAGGCTCAGAGAATTCTGTTCTTAACAAAGCCTGCCCTCAGGAGAAACTATATATATATACACGAAGAGCCTCTTCTGTTAGGGTTTTATCAGAGCCTAACTGACCTTGGGGAAGGGAAATACCCATCTCCAGTCCACTCCAACTTTCCACACGGAGAAAGAGAAACATCCAAGTCTAGCCCTCTCTAACTACCCTATCCCACAAAAGGAGTGGAGGAGAACTGAGAAGCACTGGGAAAGTTCACAGTTCAGTGGTATGGGCTCAAAAGACTGCAACCTAATCATATGATCGCAGAATGCTACTTCTCCCATATTTTACCATTATATCACCATGTCTCTATTTACTCAGTGTCTTATGCCCAGCTTTCAAAAAAATTACAAGGCATGCTAAAAGGCAAAACCACACAGTTTGAAGAGACTGAATAAGCATCAGAACTGAGTCAGATATGGCAAGAATGCTGGAATTATCAGACTAGGAACTTTTTGAACTATGATTAAAATGCTAGGGGTTTTCATGGAAAAAGCAGACAACATGCAAAAATGGATGGATAATGTAAACTAAGGGACATAAATTCTAAGAATGCATAAAAAAGAAATGCCAGAGATTAAAAACAAATAAAACAGTGTAACAGAAATGAAGAATACCATTGATGGGCTCATTAGTAGAGTAGACACAGGAAAAAATCTCTGTGTTTGAAGATACTACAATAGAAACTTCCAAAACTGAAAAACAAAGAGAAAAAAGACTGGGGAAAAAAGAAAATAAAACAAAAAAAGATCAGACTATCCAAGAACTGTGAGACAACTACAAAAAGTATAACCTATATGTAATAGGAAAACCAGAAGATGAGGCGCCTGGCTGGCTCAGCCACTGGAGCATGTATCTTTTGATTTTGGGGTTGTAAGTTCAAGTCTCTTATTGGGTGTAGAGATTACTTAAAAATAAAATCTTAAAACAAAAACACACAACAACAACAGAAGGAGAAGAAAGAAAAGAACAGAAGCAATATTTGAAAAATACTGCTTGAGAATTGCTCCAAATTAATGTCAGACACCAAAACACAGACCCAGGAAGCTCAGAGAACACCAAGCCAGTTAAAAGCCAAAACAACAACAACAACAACAACACAACACCCATGAATATCATATTCAAACTGCAGAAAAGTAAAAATAAAGAAAAAATCTTGAAAGAGGGTACAGGAAAAAAAAAGACAGGAAAGCAAAGATAAGAATTACATCTGACTTCCCTTCAGAGACCATGCAAGTACAAGAGAGCTTTTGTGAAATAGTGAAATATTTATGTGTTGAGAAAAGAAAACCCACCAACTTAGAATAATTCACCCTATGACATTATCCTTCAAAAGAGAAAGAAAAATACTTTCTTGGATAAACAAAAATTGGGGGAATTTGTTGTCAGTTTGTTGTCAATACTACCCTGCAATAAATGTTTTTTAAAAAGTTCTTAAGAGAGAAGGAAAATGACATAGGTCAGAAATTCAGATCTACATAAAGAAAAGCAACAAAGAAGGAATAATTGAAGGTAAAATAAAACCTTTTTAAAATTGATCTAACAGATAACAATCTATTCAAAGTAGTAATACCAACAATGTATTCAATTATATATGTTCATATTATAACATTCTTTTATCAAAAATGGCGCAGACAGAAAATCATAGTAAAGACATAGTTGAACCCAACAGCACCATACATCAACTAAGTATAACTGACATTGATAGATCACTTCATTCAACAGCAGCAGATTACACATTCTTCTCAAGGTCACATGCAACACTCAGGAAGATAGATTACATCATAGGCCATAAAACACACCTTAACACATTTACAATTTTATTTATTTATTTATTTATTTATTTATTTATTTATTTATTTGAGAGAGAGAGTGGGATGGAGCGGCAAAGGGACAAGGAGAGAGAATCTTAAGCTGTGAGCATGAAACCTTGATCTCATGACCCTGAGATAAAAACCTGAGCCAAAACCAAGAGTCAGATGCCTAACTGACTGCACCCCGCACCTCAACATATTTAAAAGAACAGAAATCATGCAATGTCTGCTCTCAGACCACAGTGGAATTAAACAAGAAATCAATAACAGAAAGATACCTGGAAAACCCCCAACTATCTGGAGATTAAACCACACACTTCTAAGTAACCCATGGGTCAAAGAAGAAATCTCAAGAGAATTTAAAAGTTTTGAACTAAATGAAACCGAAAATACTACTTATTAAAATTGTAAGATACAGTGGAAGCAATGCTTAGAAGAACTTATAGCATGGAATGTATTTATTAGAAAATAAAAAAAAAATCTAAAATCAATTATCTAAGTTTTTCCCTTAGGAAGTCAGAAAAAGAAGAGCAAATTAAATCCGAAGAAGGCAAAATAAAATAAATAATAGAAATTAGAAAAGAAATCAATGAAATTGAGAAAAGAAAATCAATAGAGAAAAATCAACAAAAACTAAAGCTATTTTTTGAAAAGATCAATAAATTTGACAAGCTTCTAACCAGACTAAGAAAATAAGAGAGAATACAAATTACTAATATCAGAAATGTAAGAAAACATTACTACATATTCCATGGACATTAAAAAGTTAATAAAGTAATATGATGAACAACTTTATGCTTACTAGTTTGATAACCTAGATGAAATAAACCTTGAAAGACACAATCCACCAAAACTCCCACAAAAAGAAATGATCTGAATAGGCCTAAATCTACTAATGAAATCTAATCAATAATAATCTTCCAAAATAAAAAGCACTAGACCTAGATGGGTTCACCAGTGAATCTTACCAAACATTTAAAGAAGAAATTATACCATTTCTCTGTAATCTCTTTCAGAGGATAGAAACAAAGGGAATACTTCCTAACTCATTCTATGAGACCAGAATTACCCTAATACCAAAACCAGACAAACACATTACAAGAAAAGAAAACTACAGACCAATATCTCTCATGAGCATATATACAAAATTCCTCAACAAAATATTAGCAAATCAAATCCAGCAATGTATGTAAAGAATTAGGTGCCACAACTAAGGGATTTATCGCAGGTATTGAATACTCATGGGAACAGAAAAGCATTTATTTTTTTTAATTTTTATTTATTTATGATAGTTACAGATAGAGAGGGAGAGAGAGGCAGAGACACAGGCAGAGGGAGAAGCAGGCTCCGTGCACCGGGAGCCCGATGTGGGATTCGATCCCGGGTCTCCAGGATCGCGCCCTGGGCCAAAGGCAGGCGCCAAACCACTGCGCCACCCAGGGATCCCCCAGAAAAGCATTTAATAAAATCTTATACTCATGCATGATGAAAATTCTCAGTAAACTAGGAATAGAGGGAAACATCCTCAAGTTGATAAAGAATATTTACAAAACCCCTATAACTAACATTATATTTAATAGTGAGAAACTCAGCAATTTCCCTCTAAGATCAGGAACAAGGCAAAGATGTCCCCTCTCACCACTGTTTTTCCTTCTTTCTTTTTTTTTTTTTTAAAGACATATATATTCATTTGAGAGAAAGAGCATGAGGAGTGGGAGTCAGAGGGAAAGGGAGAGAAAGAGAGTCTTAACAGACTCTGCACTGAGCAAGAGGGGCTTGATTTCACAACCCTGAGGTCCTGATCTGAGTTGACACTTAAGAGTCAGACACTTAACCAACTGGACCACCCAGGCACCCCTCACCACTGCTTTTCAACATCATACTGAAAGCCCTAGCTAATGCAATAAGACAAGAGAAAGAAATAAAAGGTTTGTTGATGTGGATGAAGAAATAAAACTGTCCTTGTTTGTAGATGAGATGATCATCTATATAGAAAATGTGAAAGAATCAACTGAAAGAACTGGAACTAACCGATGATTATAGCAAAGTTGCTGGATATAAGGTTACTGTACAAACATCAACTGCTTTCCTACAGAGTAGCAATGAACAACTGGAACTTGAAATAAAAAACACAATACCATTTACATTAGCATGCTCAAAATGAAATACTTAGGTATAAGCCTAAGAAAACACATACAAGATCTTTCTGAGGCAACTACAGAACTCTGATGAAAGACATTAAAAATCAACTAAAAAAAAAAGAGAGAGAGAGAGAGATTCTGTGTTCATGGGTAGGAAAACTCAATACTGTCATGATGTCAGTTCTTTTCAATTTGACCTATAGATTCAATAAATCCCAGTCAGAATCCCAGGATGTTATTTTGTGGGTATCAACAAATTTAAAGTTTATGTAGAGAGGCAAAAGACCCATAATATCTAACTCAATGTTGAAAAAGGACACAGTTTTAGGACTGACACTACCTGACTTCAAGATTTATTATAAAGCTATAGTAATCGGTGTGATTACTGATATAGTAGACGGTGTGATATTGGTGAACGAATGAACAAATAGGCCAAAGGCACAAAACAGACATCCTAGAAATAGACTCATACAAATATAGTAAAGTGATCTTTGACAAAGGAGCAAAGGCAATACAACAGAGCAAAAATAGTCTCTTCAAAAAATGGTACCAGAGAAAACGGACACCTACATGCAAAAAATGAATCTAGACACAGATCTCACAGCCTTCACAAAAATTAACTCAAAAGGGATCACAAATCTAAATGTATACTTTAAAACAATGAAAGTCCTAATAGATAATATGGAGAAAACCTACATGACCTTGGGTATGGTGATGGTTTTTTAGATAAAACCCCAAAGATGCAAGCTATGAAAGAAATAACTCTGAAGCTGGACTTCATTAAAGTTAAAAACTTCTGCTCTGTGAAGGACAATGTAAAGACAATGAGAACATAATCCACAAACTGAGAGAAAATATTTACAAAAGAAACGTGGTAAAGAACTGTTATCCAAAATATACAAGGAACTCTTAAAACTTGAGTAAGCAAATGAACAAGCCAATTAAAAAATGGACAAAAGATCTGACCATAATCCTCAGCAAAGAAGATATACAGATGGCAAGTGAGCATACGGAAAGATGGTCAACATCGTTTGTCATTAAAGAATCACAAATCAAAACAACAATGAGATACCTGTGCCTACCAGTTAGAATGGACAAATAAAAAAGATCAAAAACACCAAATGCTGGTAAGGATGTGGAACTATAGGGACACTCATTCATTGTTAGTGGGATGTGAAATGGTACTGTCATTTTGGAAAACAGCTTGGCAGTTTCTTACAAAACTAAACATGTTCTTACCACATAATCCAATGGCATTCCTTGGTATTTATGCTAATGAATTAAAAACATGTCCATAGAAAAATCTGTATACAGATGTTTAGAACAGTTTCCAAGATGCCCTTTAGTAGGAGAATGGATACATAAACTGTGATACAGGTAGACAATGGAATGTTGTTCAGTGCTAAAAAGAAATAAGCTGTCAAGCCAAGAAAAGACATGCAGGAAACTTAAATGCATATTACGATGTGAAAGAAGCCAATCTGGAAAGGCTATACACTGTACGATTCCAACTACATGAAATTCTGGAAAAGACAATATGGAGACAGTAAAAAGATTAGTGGTTACCAGAATAAAGAGGACAGAGGAATGAACAGGTAAAGCAAATCAGATTTTTAGGGCAGTGAAATTATTCTGTATGATGCTAAAATGGTGGATACATGTCATTATTCATTTGCCAAAACCCTCAGAATGTACAGGACCAAGAGTGAATGCTAATGTAAACTAAAGACTTTGGACCATAATGATGTGCCAAGGTAAATTTATCGATTGTAATAAATATCCGGCTGTGGTGCAAGATGCAGACAGGTTAGCTGGGGAGGATATGTGACCTTTGTACTCTCTGCTCAATTTTGTTGTGAACTTAAAACTGCTCTAAAAATTAAGTCTACTAATTTAAAAAAGGAAAGTATTATGGTGCCAAGTAAGTTGTGGTATCACTTCACTTGGAAACCAGCCACTCAGTATGTAAAGAAAAAGAAATTGAATATTTTAAATGTAGATATGATAAATCCTTTAAAAACTAAAAGTTATGGGATCCCTGGGTGGCTCAGCGGTTTAGTGCCTGCCTTCAGCCGGGCCCGGGGAGTGATCCTGGAGTCCAGGGATTGAGTCCCACATTGGGCTACCTGCATGGAGCCTGTTTCTCCCTCTGCCTGAGTCTCTGCCTCTCTCTCTCTGTCTCTCTGTCTCTCATGAATAAATAAATAAAATCTTAAAAAAAAAAAACAACTAAAAGTTATTGCGCTGCCTGGGTGGCCCAGTCTGTTAAGTATCTGCCTTGGATCAGGTCACGATCCCTGGGTCCTAGGATTGAGCCCCCATCTGCTCAGTAGGGAACCTGCTTCTCCCTCTCCCTCTGCTGCTCCCCCTGCTTGTGCTCTCTTGCTTGCTCTCTCTCTCTCTCTGCCAAAATAAATAAATAAAATCTTTTAAAAAAAACTTGAAAATTATTTGGTACAGTTTTTCACATTAGAAACAAGAAAACCTCCAAAGCACCTTACAGAGTAAATTATCTTATTACATAGGCTGGAGAACTGCAACCAGAGGTTGAAGGACCTAAAAAGTCTTTGCAATTGACATTGCTGAATGTCTTCTGAATAAAAGGTCAGAGAAGGGAATGATGAGAGTGCCACTTTCCAATGACACAGTCAGTTGTTGCAGTCGTGATCTGGCTCCCAATAAGATAACTGAGTTAATATCTGATCTGCAGAAATTGTACTTCTGCTTTACCAGTGGGACAAATCCACAGATGTGGCTGGGCTTGCTGTTTTGCATGTATTCATCCATTATCAGCCCCAAATAATAAGCATCGAAGATCTTGGCCACAACCACAAGGAGTTAAATAAGTTTTTTTGGACTAAACACGTGTTGCTTGGCAAGAAACACAAAGTGTTGAATAACTTTTTTGAATCTCATGGTTTATCCTGGAACAAGTTTGTTGACATTTACGTGGATGATACCAAAGCCAAGGTGGATAAAACTTCTGGCACCTTAGCATGATTCAAGGCAGTGGCTCTAAATTATACTAGCAGCCTTTGTATTTTCACCGTGCAGTTAAAAAGCAAAACACAACAAAAACCAACTTCACTTCAGAATGTCTTTGATGAAACTATAACAGTTGTTGATTTCATGAAAACTCAATATCTTGGAAATATTTCTGAATGACAAAATGACACTTGTGCCGCAGGTTGCGGTATGGTGGGCTCTCAAAGAAGAGCACCTGTGCAACTGTTTCAGCTGCTAGCTAAATAAGCCACTTTTGTTCCTGAGCACCATGAAGTTCTTTACTCAAAAAATAGCAGATAGACAATTTATGATTGTTCAGACCGGGTTTTTGGCAGACATTGTACTGAAGATGAACAAAGTAAACCTTGTATTCCAAAGAAAATAATTGATCATTTTTCTTATCAATAATAAAACTGAACTGTCAGAGAAAAATCAGAATATTATTAAAATTGAATTCACTGCCCTGAGTTTGACAGCTTCACAATACATTTCTTTGGGATGGGTGGTGATATTAATGAATTCTTTTGTATTGTATGAAGTATGTGAACATTTAGAATAACTACAACTCAGTAAATAAATGTTTTTCAAATGAAAAGTTTTTGATGCTATAGAAACATTTATGAACAAAATATCCATTCAAAGTGTCAAATAGACCAAGGGGTTTTAATGCAACAAAGTACAAAAAGTTCATTATTATGGTTTCTGATTCCACGTTGCGACTTACCATTAAATACTATCTCTTGTCAAGTTTTAGTGTAGTATCAAAGAATATCCACAATTATCTGAAAAAAGCTATTCAAATACTTCTCCCTTTTTGAACTATCTATCCGTATGAGGTTGCACTTTCTTCACATTCCTCAACCAAAATAACACATCATAACAGATTAAATGTGAAAGCAGATATGAGAGGTATCTCTTATTAACTCAGACATTAAAAAGAAATAAAATACATTAAAATGTAAAAGAAGACTACTCTATTAACTGGAAAATATAGTTTCAAACATGGTCTAAGAAATGTCATTTGTGTTACTAGGCAATGGGGTTTATTATTGTTATTTTTAAATGAACAAATACATAGCAAAATTTGAGAACTACTGAGCTACTCTATTCCTCTGCACACCACTTTTCACATTCCTACCAACCCAATAAAGTCAAGTAATGAGTATTTCAGGCTGTTTGAATTGCCAAAGCTTTCCTTATTTATTCACAGGAACTTTTATTCTGGCCCCACTTCTGACCAATTCCAGACTTTTAGCTCCATTTTCTACAGCCCAACTCTGAACTTATCTTTGGCAACCATTCAAGGACTTCTTCCCTGCAAACAAAACAGGGGTTTTGTGTGCCCCTCCTCTGAATGACACTGACCTTCAGAGCAGTCTAGGGCCCAGTGAAGCCCCAAAGGGGAGTTTTAGTTTTGTATAATCCAATCATGGTGATCTCATTCCCTTTGCCAAGTCATTGGTTTATGCTTGGTTGTGAGCGCACGATTGTGAAACCAATCAATGTCTGAGCCATGACTCGTGAGAAAGTTATTGAGGAGCCTGGAAAGGTTTTCCTCAATCTTAAAATGAGACATAAGACAGTGTTGATTCCCGCTTTCTGCCTGGATATTGTTGTTGGCGTATGAAGCCTGGAACCACTCTAAACATTTGGGACTCAAAAGGAGAAGCAGCTTGGTGAACAAAGCAATGTGCAGGGGATGGTAGGACATAAGCACACAAGCAATTCGGCTTTGCTGAACATTGTTGTTATACAAAACTAAAACAGTGATCTGTAGAACATTGCTGTTCTATACAACTGGCCCTGCCACGGCCCAATCCCTAGATTTCTTATTAGATAGCAAATATGATGAAGCCAATTAAGTGAGCAATTTACCTTTGCTCTAACTGATAATATTCAACTCCTCCAGACATTAATACAGATTATCTGGCCCGCCCCTGCCCACTCCCATCTGGCTCTTTGTTCTGTGGTTTCCTAGGGTGAGAAAACCATGTAGCAGAGTGAAAAGTCCAGGCATCAGACCCAGGCACAAAGCTGGGTTCAGGCACATCCTAGCTGGTGAGGTGAGGGTAAATTATTGAATATTGCTGGGCCTTGGTTTCCCCACTTTTAAAAGGTGGCTAATAAGAGGGGCAAACTCTATGAAGTTATGGTGATGATTAAAGTAGCTAACACAATTAAAGCATTTGGAGTAATTATGAGGCACCTGGGTGGCTCAGTCAATTAACTCACCGACTCTTGGTTTTGGCTCAGGTCACCATCTCAGGGTCATAAGATCGAGCCCCCGGTGGGGCTCCACACTCAACAGGAAGCCTGCTTGAGATTCTCTCTCTCTTCTCTCCCTCTGCCCCTCCTCCTTGGCATGCAAACGGGCATGCACAGTCTTTCTCTTCTCTCTCAAAAAATAATAAAATAAAGCATTTGGAACAGTTTCCACCTTCTTACAATCCATAAAAGGAAGATTCAGACAAGGTGGATTTTCAGTGAATGCATCTTTGTTTACAAACTTTGTTTAGACCAAAATATTAGGTTGGACCACATGAAGTTACCAACAAACCAACATTTCTGACTCACAAAAACAGTGATTTCATGTGATTCAATCTACTACCCTTGGAAGTTGTGCTTCAGACCTGTGAATGAGAGCTTTCTTTTCTTTCAGAAAAGAAGAGCAACTCAGGAGCAGCTGTGCAAAGCACCAGACATTGGAGATCAAACAGGGGCCTCCACAGGGTTGCCTTCTGCACAGAAAGACTTATAAGCAGGTAGCAAGAACAGAGAATCAAAGCAAGCACATGAGATTGCGTGCATATGATTTGAAAACATTAAAGTTCTGTCCAACTATTATTATAAAAATTATTTTTTGTCATATGAGCAGTCTTTAGTGCCTCATCCATGATAAAGATACATTTAAAATAGTAATATATTTGACATTTCAGTTTTTCACTTGAAAAGACCAAAAGGAGGGATCCCTGGGTGGCGCAGCGGTTTGGTGCCTGCCTTTGGCCCAGGGCGCGATCCTGGAGACCCGGGATCGAATCCCACGTCGGGCTCCCGGTGCATGGAGCCTGCTTCTCCCTCTGCCTGTGTCTCTGCCTCTCTCTCTCTCTCTCTCTCTCTCTCTCTCTGACTATCATAAATAAATAAAAATTAAAAAAAAATTAAAAAAAAAAAAGAAAAGACCAAAAGGTAGGGGTGCTTGAGTGGCTCAGTGGTTGAGCCTTCGGCCCAGGTTGTGATCCCAGGGTCCTGAGATCAAGTCCCTCATCGAGTTCCCCGCAGGGAACCTGCTTCTCCCTCTGTCTGTGTCTCTGCCTCTCTGTGTGTCCCTCAAGAATAAATAAAATCTTGGAAAGAAAAAAAAAAAAGGAAAGACCAAAATGTAAAGGAATTAATTGGCAACACCACTGACATTGTGAATTTTACTCATCTCCTGATCCTGGGTGGGTCAGAAGGAATGAACTAAAATAGATTTTCTTAAGCTTTTGAGAGTCTGATAACTTAGGTGTCTTTTTTACCGCATTGGTTTAAATTTAAATTAGAGGATAATTGCACAATAAGAAATGTTTGCTTCGGATACCCTCCCCATGGGATGATAGCATTCCAGCTGCCAGCCAGAATGAACCACTTAGCACCATGCTCAGTGAAGATCCGGTGCTGGAGCTCCCCCCAGTCACTGCTCTGCCCCATTTCAGAAGCAGAGGTCTCACAAATGGGAGCTAGACACAATGGCCCAGAAGAAGAATGTGGTGGCCTCACATCCCCTCACAGCATTTCCTGTTTGGACTGGCCAGGGGCTACTAGGTTTCC
The DNA here is from genome assembly GCF_905146905.1 of Nyctereutes procyonoides. Lineage (NCBI taxonomy): Eukaryota > Metazoa > Chordata > Mammalia > Carnivora > Canidae > Nyctereutes > Nyctereutes procyonoides. The sequence continues at coordinate 18,388,206 of NW_026575120.1, forward strand.
AGGGGCAACACTCCACCCTGCTGATGTTTACAAGGGAAGGCTCGGCTCCTACCCACATGTGGCCTCTTGTCCACTGAGCAAACTCCCCCCCTTCCACCCTCCCCCCGGGGGTGATGAGGGGTTAAGGACAGACTCCTGAGTGTGGGCCGCAGGAAGGGGGAAAAGACTGGATGCTCCAGGTTCATCTTTTTTTCAGAGGGTCACTCTGTTTGGAAGCCTCATCGGTGCCCTGGAATTCTGATGTAAGGCCTATTGATGCCCATGGAAACCACCCTGCAGAGTCCTGGCCGGGCCCACGTGAGAGCTACACTTGCACCAGGAAGGAGCCAGCTCAGGAGCTTCCTGGTGGTCTGGGTTCCAACCCAAATCTCCTTTTTCTTTGCCAAATGGCTTTTGTCCTGAGCTCTGGGAAGCTAATATAAGCAATGCTGACTGAGAAATGATCATGAGGTCTGCAGGGACCCCACACTTGGACTCAAAGCCCAGCCTTTGGGACTGGCACCCCAAGCTCGGTGTCAAGATACTTTGGCTCCTTTTGGAGAAGTGCTGGGCTGAGCATCAGGCGATGGGACTGCCTGGAGCTTGGCTTTCTTATTGGCTGCGTATGTTTGGGACTTCTGTGCTGCCTTTCTTCTCTGTCCTCTTACCTCCTCCTTCTATGATAGCAGCTACCTCTGGCAAGAGGGAGGGAAGAGGACCGGGAAGGAAAGGGGTGACCTCAGCATTCTTCGCAATGGTCCGTTTCCTTTATAAAATTAAAGGTCTCGGGATCCCTGGGTGGCACAGCGGGGGATCCCTGGGTGGCGCAGCGGTTTGGCGCCTGCCTTTGGCCCAGGGCGCGATCCTGGAGACCCAGGATCGAATCCCACGTCGGGCTCCCGGTGCATGGAGCCTGCTTCTCCCTCTGCCTGTGTCTCTGCCTCTCTCTCTCTCTGTGACTATCATAAATAAATAAAAAAAATAAAATAAAATTAAAGGTCTCTGCAAACCTTTGAAGACAAAATAATAATGTGGTATGGGGGAGGAATGATTTAATTACACTCCATTTTTTCTGACTCTTTAAACTTAATACAGCACTTCAAATGTTAACAGTGAAGAAATTAGTAGCGATACCTTATTTCTCCCTTTACGTGTTTCTCCTATTTCTTCTAAGGGGCATATTTTTCTTTTCCGATCAGAGAAAATCTTTCCGAAGCACGTGCTAGGTCATCGTTTACATGGGGCGCTATGAAATAGGTGCTCCACGGAGAGCTGCTGGCACACCGGCCAGCTTTACAAAGCGGTGACGCCGAGGCGCCAACTGTCGGGGTCAGCGTGGGAGGAGCCGCACCGCGTCCGCCTCCGGGCGCCGCGCTCAGTTGGTCCAGCGCGCGAACCCCGGGGCTGCGGCCCTGCGCGGAGGAGGCGGGGCCCGGGGTCGCGGGGGCGGGGGGTGCGTTCCCAGGAAGGCGGGGAAGGGCGCGCGGGGGGGGGTGGCGGGGGGTGCAGCCGCAGCGGACACACGAGTTGAGAAGCTGAGAATCAGAGGAAACTGGACCCGGGGCTCTTTGCCTGGTGACTGAAGCTCCCACCCCTCGCCCAGCGGGGAGCCTGGAGGGTTGTGGCAAAGCTACATGGTATCGTTTTTTTTTGGGTGTTTTGTTTGTTTGTTTGTTTGTTTATCTTGCATATAAAAATACCGAAGTTGTGCACAGGAAAATCCATGTTGTTCATGAGATCTCAGAATGCAAGTTCCCACTCAGCAAATACTTTTGTTACTTGAAGGCGGTCCCAGGGTAAGGTATCTGGCCACAGATGGCTAGGGGTTTTGACTTTCCCCCCCGCAAAATGCAGCTTCGAATTCTGAATAAAGCCAGGTAATCCGTCTGCCCTCCTGACCGCAGGAATGTTCCTTTGATAAAGCTTATTCTCCTGGCTGAGGTCCCCCTGTCACAAGAGGGTCGGGATGCATTAGAGGAAGCGGGCTGAGGGTACACAAGAACTCTGTGTTCTTTTTTGCCATTAGTTTGTCTAGCTAAAATTATTTTGAAATAAAAAGATTTTTATAATAAAAAAAAAGATTCTTATAAAAATAAAAACAGCAACGACCAATAACAACAAAACACAAAGGGATCTGGTATGTGTTCTCATTGCACCGGTCTGCAGATAGATTGAGCACAGATTGCACATATCGGGCTCTGGGTGAGCCACTCTAAAACCATGATAGTTAAAACAGGTATAACCTCTGCCATCCTGGAGGATGAGAATTAAACGGGCATTGTTGTTCTTTTCTTTATAAGCATGCTACCTGGTCTGCCCCTGAGAATTTAAAAGAATCTCGACATTGTTGTAAACAAAATCTTTTCTCCATTACAATTTATTTTTAGGTGAAACTGGCTGATGCATGCTGTGATGGTTAATTTCATATATCAACTTCCCTAGGCCATGGTGCCCAGATATTCAGTCAAATGTATTCTGGATGTTTCTGTGATGTTTTTTGGAAGAGATTAACATTTAAATCAGTGGACTTAGAGTAAAGCAGATTACCCTCCATAAATTGGGTAGGCATCATTCAATCACTTGAAAGTCTTGAAAGCACAAAGACTGACCTCCCCTGAGTGAGAAGGAATTCTGCAAACAGATGGACTTTGGACTTGAACTTAAACATTGGTTCTTCCCTGGGTTTCCATCCACCTGGCCTACCCTGCAAATTTTGGACTTGTATCACCATACCAGTGTGAGCTAATTCTTCAAAAAAAATCTCTCTCTCCTTCTCGTATACATACTACTCATCTCCTATTAATTCTGTTTCTCTGGAGAACCCTAATACACATGCATACCCCTAAAACCTCATGTAGCACCCACCCAAGGCAGTGAGGTATCAAGGGGAGTGGGGATGGGAGAGGATCCATAGCTTCCAATCTTTCTGTTGTCAGTGAAAATAAATGGGTTTTAGTTGAGGAAGTTGAAAGGATTTTTAGAAGTAATTAGATTCATGGCATTCAAACTCCTATCTTCTGAACAAGATCTTACACAGAATTCCAATATGCCCAAGTGGGGTAATGGAACCCACTTATTTCAACTGGCGTATTCTCCTTCCCATTCCTCTTTTCCAAGGCACCCTGGAGGCACCCCTCCTGAACTTGAATGTTCCAGATCATTGCTTTCTAAACAGGGTGAATGTATTGCTCCCCAGTAATGCCTTCTTGCAATGTAGTGTTCCTCGAGTCAGCACCGACATTCTTTTTTTTGAATTTATTTATTTATTTATTTATTCATGAGAAACACAGAGAGAGAGAGAGAGGCAGAGACACAGGCAGAGGGAGTAGGCTCCATGCAGGGAGCCCGACATGGGACTTGATCCCGGGTCTCCAGGATCATGCCCTGGGCTGAAGGCGGCGCTAAACCGCTGAGCCACCCAGGCTGCCCAGCACCAACATTCTTATGGATGTAAATTCTTTATGCTCATAGCTCTTGAATAATTATAATAAAACAGATTTATAAATTCAATAAAAACATTATTACCAAACCAATACAGTTTAACTTCATAACACTAATTTAATTTGCCAAATGATACTGTTTTGCTCAAACTAAATTGCTACTGATGATATGAATATGATAATGACATCCATGGAGAAATTTTGTGTGTGCACATTTGACATGCCCACTTCTTTCCTTTATTAAAATTACTGGACAACCATCATTTATATCAGGTTCCATGATATCATTTGGCCTTCACTCAATGTGAATATTGAGACCTCTTCAGTTCTTTTCTGGGTATCCCATGAAAAGTAAAGCAGTACTGCCTGGTGCCAAAGGGAAGATAAATGCAACCAGACACTCGGGCTCTGGTGGTGGGTAGCAGTTCTTGGATATAAGGGAACAGCTCAGGGATTCAAATAAAAGCTTACATGAGTTTTCATCAATGTGAAAAACCAAGAGAAAAGGCTAATAATTAGTGAGTTTAAGTGAAAGGTGTGTGGATATTCTTACACTTGTGACTTTTTCTGTAGGTTTGGAGTTTTTTTAATGAAAAAGTTGAGAAACAAAGAACTTTTCATAGAGAACCCACAGGTCCCAAGAGGATGTCCCTACCCTCCAGCATGAGAAACATCCATCTACGTCAACCCTTTATTTTATAGGTTGGAAAACTGAGGCCCAAAGAGCAGAAATGACTTGTGGGGATGTTCTGGGCTAAGTAGTAGAGAATCAAGAATTGAATCTCAGTCTTCTTGCTTGGAGTGACAATGAATTGTAGGACCCTCTAGGTCTCAAAGCTTTGTGTTTGGCTGAAAGAAACTGGGGAGGATTTAACAATAGAACTATGTTTCCAGGGGCGCCTGGGTGGCTCAGCTGGTTAAGCCTCTGCCTTTGGCTCAGGTCATGATCCTGGGTACCTGGGATCAAGCCTCCCCACCCCATCCTGCATCAGGCTCCCTGCTCAGCAGGGAGTCTGCTTCTTCTCCCTCTGGCCCTTCCCCCACTTGTGTTTCCTTTCTCACACATGTGCTCTCTCTCTCTCTCAAATAAATAATATATATATTTTTAAAATATTTTATTTATTTATTATTCACAAGAGACACACAGAGGGAGGCAGAGACACAGGCAGAGGGAGAAGCAGGCCCCATGCAGGGAGCCCGACGTGGGACTCAATCCCGGGACTCCAGGATCATGCCCTGAGGCAAAGGCAGATGCTCAACCGCTGAGCCATCCAGGTGTCCTAAATAAATAAAATATTAAAAAAAAAAAGAACTGTGTTTCCAGAGCATCACCAAGCTGACCCATGAAAGGATACGAAATTGTATACCCCACATATATCACAGGCATAATCAAGAGTCCAGCATGCATAGAGAAGGTGGTAAAACTTCCTTCTGTCATGAAGCATCTCATTCTTAAACAGGAGGAAAAAAATCTCTTTGTTCTCACACTGCAGCGACCAGTAAATCTCCCTCCACTCTGTACTACCTGTGGCTGAGTGGGGCCAGGGGCCATGATCTGGGGCCATGCCCACACCTGCACCTTCTGGGCTCTAAGACCGCCTCCAGCTCTGCACTTTCAGTTTTCATCAGTAAAAAGAGATCATATAAAGCTTAGAGAAAGAAGCAAAAACGACTCTCCATAAAAGCATTTTGAAAATGAGAACATGAAAGAAAACAAGTATTTCAGGAAATGCTCCTTGATTAAACCATCATCTTCTCCAAGGGACAGAATCCGATCCCAGGGTTAAATAGCTGAATGGCTAAAAGCTGTGATTGCTGCCAAAAGAGTTGAAATAACTAAGGAGTTGAGAAGAATTCATGAAGGGCTTGAGCAACTAGCATTGTCTCTAATGTACTTAGAGGGCCAAGTTCATGAGAAAAAGCCCAGGGAAGAGTCACGTTGTGTTTAACGTGAAACACGGACACTATAGGTATTCATCAGAGGAAATTACATGCACAGAGGACTCTTCCAAGAAAATCTTATTCCCCCTACTGCAAATATACAGAACTGCAAATATATGACCATATCCTCTGGTATTCAATAAACAGTCAACAACCTCTGTAAGCTATAATCTAGTTCTTACGGGTCTACACTTACAATTAAGTTGGGGATCAATGCTATTTGACCGCAAGCCTTAGAAGTTGCACAATATATTCCACAAATGTTAGGTTCACGGTTCATTAGAAGGAGACTAGATCCTGGGCCAGGGTGCCAGCGATCATTCTGGTGCCTTTGGGAGAGTCTGGTGATGGGAAATGAAAGCCTATAAGCTGTCTGAGCGACTGGGAAACCAACATTTATATAAGCTGCCTGGGCAACTCAACTCATTGTTCAGATCTCACCTCCCTTTGGAGCACAAAGGAAATCAGCATGGGCTGCTCCAGCCAGGGGTCTAGAATGTCTTGAAATGCCTCTCCCTGGAATGGTTGGACTGGCCAAGAAAGTGGTTTCTGGAGAGAGGTACTTCTTTCAGATTTGCTGTTACCTAAAGGTGTTGCCCTACTGCACTCATCCTTCATCCCCATCCTCCCCTCAGGTGACATCACCCAGTTCTGTGATTGTATCCACCATTCACTTGCTCCTAATGCACTTTCCCAACCCAGATCTTCTGGATCTATCTCCCCCATAGACATACTGGATAGCTCCACTTGGAGTTCCAAAGGTATCTCAGGCCCATGTTCCAAACAGAGCTCAGCCACTTCCCAGCCCTCATACCTGCTCCTCCTTCTGTATTTGCTGTCTTGTTGGGAGGCAGCATTAGACACCTGAGAGTCATTCTGGACTCTTCCTGATATGCTCATAAACACTTCTTGACTCATCCCTCTTCTCTGCTCACCCACCACTAGCTGTTTCATCCCCTCTTCCCACACTTCTGTGCCATCCCAGCTTGGTGCTTGTGCCTTGGATTTATTCTCCTTGGCTCTATCTTTCAGTTCCCATTGCCCACAGGAATGAATTCAAGTTCTTCAGCGCAGCATGAATCTGATTTCTACCTCTCCAGGTCTCTCACCTCATCAAGGCCAGGATGTTGTTGGCACCTGGCCACCTAGTGCACTGTTTCTAGGCCATGTGCTTCTTTCATACTTCCTCTCAGACATGTTCTTGTCCTGCCTTCCTTCCTTCCTCCATCTGGCTAAGTACTAACTCTTTCTGCACATGTGGTTCAGAGGTCTGCTCTTTCCAAGAATGATTCTTGCCTGCCTTGTAGGTTGGGTGTGGCCCTCCACACCTCCTCAGCACCTGCAATCTGCCTCTGCTATTTCATGTATTATAAGTAATCTCAACATGGGGTTAGAGCTCATGACCCTGAGATCAAGAGTCGCATGCTCCACCAACTGAGCTAGTCAGGCTCCCCTGTTTCATGTATTTTAATGATCCCTTTATGTCTCACTTATACACTCATCTGTGGGCTTCATGTTGAGCAGAGACTTTGTGTCTTCAGTAGTCAACAAAAGCACTTGATGGATGCATGAATAAATGACCTAAGTTTACTTCTTTGGTCCCTAAGGAACTGTTTCCAAAACAAATATCCACAATATAGATACCCATCCCCAACAAGAAGCATGCTGGGCACCCCTCATGAAGGGGAGCTCAAAACTCTACTATGTGCATCCAGTAGACAGTAGCCCTGGAAAGCCTGGACGGTTGATGCTATAAGCCACAGAGCTGAATGACAGTCTGATGAGGTCTTGAAGGACTCAAGAAGTGGGGCTATAATCATGATTCACTAGTTCTGAGGACTGAACTCACTCCTGTGCCTTAATATGTAAAGGAAAGTCTTGACTTAAGTCCAACTCTAAATTCTCTTCAGCTCTCAAGAAGTATCATCATCTGAAACAAAGCATCTTTGTCCAAGGATTAAAAAGTGATGAATGACAAGAAGGGGACAGATACATGTTCTGTGAATACTCCACAGTGACGCTCTAATATGGTTTTCCATATCCTAGAGCAGTGGGAAATATTTGGCAATACTAGAGACATTTTTGCTTGCTGTGACTGCGGTACTGGGGAGAAGGGATGCTAAGGGCATATAGTGGGCAGAAGCTAGAGATGCTGGCAAACATCCTACAACGCATAGGACAGCCTTACACAGGAAAGAATTATCTGACCCCAAATATTAGTGCCTGCTGAAAATTTTAGCCTTCATCTTTGCCTCCTAATTTACCACAGCTCAGGTACAGTGGTTCCATATGAAAGAGATAAGAAAACACACCCATGTCCGACAATAGGAAAGTCCGCAATCATTGGACCACAAAGGGAGTTTAAAGTTGTGTGCGTGTGTCTGTGTGTGTGTAGGGTAAAAAGTTTAGGGTACTTACCTGCTGAGGATTCACTCAGGCATATTGTCCAGACTGCCACATTCCAGTGTCCTATCTAAATTAGGCAGAGGTAGGCAACATTGATTCTGGACAAAACCATGCCATAGTTGAATTTATAACATCCCACCTACTCCCAGTGAACCAACCATTTTCCTCTTGGTTCTCGCCCTCCAGTCTAGAACAAGATGTGACATTTTAGTGGCCACTTTCCTTTGTCACCTTAGAAACATTTCCCTGAAGCCTTGCCAGGACACTGGAAAGCTCTCTTTGATCCCACTCTCTCTGATTCCATAGTTCTTGTGGTTTCTGCGGCACAGCCTAGTACTTAGTTATATAACGTTTGGTATTACCCATTGAAAGTACCTGTGACCATAGTCATATCCCAAAGTGGATTGCAAGCACGTCCAGGGGTTTATGTGGCCCTTTAGTGCCTACCACACCACTGAGTCTGTGGCAGAAACTCATTCAAAGACTCATTTGATTGGGGCACCCAGGTGGCATAATCGAGGAAGCATACAACTCTTGGTTTTGGCTCAGGTTGTGATCTCAGGGTCATGAGATGGAGCCCCAGGTCAGGCTCTGCACTCAGCACAGAGTCTGCTTAGGATTCTCTCTCCTTCTGTCTCTACCCACCCACCCTCTTTCTAAAATAAATAAATACATCTTAAAAAAATAAAAACTTGTTTGATTTTTTTCTTCTAAAGAAACAATTGCTAATTACAATAAAAGAACTCCTAATGGGGAGATTTTGTCCCTATTAAGTTTATTCTTCCTAGAGCACCTGGGTGGCTCAGTGGCTGAGCATCTGCCTTTGGCTCAAGTCATGATCCTGGGGTGCTGGGATGGAGTCCTGCATCAGCCTCCCACAGGGAGCCTGCTTCTCCCTCTGCCTACATCTCTGCCTCTCTGTGTGTGTCTCTCATAAATAAGTAAATAAAATTGTTAGACTGGGGAGGAGGAGGTGGTATCACACAAAGGGGTAGATGTTTAGGCTATCAAAAGTTGGAAGGCTCCTTCCCTTCATAGCTGGCTGAAATGCCAAGTTACAGAGGAACCCTTTCCTGACTCCTCTCACTGTCTCATGGGAAGTGGCTGGGGCTTTGTTCTTTTTGCCTCCTTTCCAAACCTCTAGCTGATATAGAAGCCACAAGTGTGTGTGGACAGGGAGAAATAGTGGTGGAACCAACTGATGGGAAAGGATGTGTGGATTCTCTCCCTTCTTTCAGTGTCTCTTTCTCCCATCCTAACTTTCCAAGGTGATGTTCACATTATTACCCGGACGTGCTTAGGTTCAGATTTAGGACTGTGAGACTGGGGATTTTCACACCCACACACAATGCTGGTAGGACACAACATTGTTCTAACACACCATGCTCCTACATGTATGATGATATTAACAACACCCGTTGCTGTCAGATACTCTTACATCTGCAGAATATATAAAATTTTCAGGACTACTACCCACTTTCCACAACTGTGAACACCAGAATGGGAAATGCTTTCAGAAACCATCTGGTTAGAGTTTAGGACGAATTTAGTCAAGATACACACATTAAAATGACTGTTTTCTATCATTTCTTGTATTAGGCAATTGCTCTTGAATACTGGCTCATACTTGAGGGAGTAGCAATTCATGTCAGATCTCTGCCTTCAAATCTTTATTAACTCACATGTGTTAATTAAGATGCTTCTAATTTTAAGCCTTGGTGGGACAAATCCTTAAGTAAGAGTCAGGAGACTTGGAACCTGATCTCTGCTTTGCCACTGACTTCCAGTAAGTCTTTTCATGTCTCTAGTGTCTTGTTCTAAAATGTGAATGCACCTGCTCTACTTGCCTTCTGGGTTTGCTGTGAAGATAAGTGGAGTATATGGTCATACTCTCACCCTTCCATTAAGAAAACCTCTTAGAATCCTCTGGCTAGTTTCATCTCGTGAATGGAGCCCCTAGGCTTACTGTGTTCTGCATCATTGTCACAAGAATGGCTGGAAGAAAGTATGAAGGTGGGCTCACTAGGGGTAGGAGGCCAGAGGCCAGGCTGCACACCTCACTCTCCTGCAGTCTGATTGCCTTTCATTTGCAGGCTTCCTTTTCTAGTCACAGTTCCCTGACTCTTCTGGAGAGATGGAGCCTTAGTTAGCACTATACAGATGCTGTCTGGTAGCAGCCAACATCCTGCGTTCTCAGGGTGGTGGAACCAGGAGGGGTGAGGCCCATCCTCAGGATCTCCCAAGCAGCAACCCTGCACCCTCCCTGTCAACTTGGTTCTTTCATTTTGTTGTGGGCGGCTGGGCCAGCACACATGGACTCCCAGGTTCCCCCAGAGGCCCGCCCAGTCTTCTTTCCAACCCCACGCTCTCCCACGGCATTGCCTGCCAGCCTGGCTGGGATCCTGCATTGTGCAGAGGAGCAAGGAACTAAGTGTTGGTGGGAAATATTATGCAATTCCTAGGGATTATGGTAATGTGTATTCACCCTAAATTTAATCATAAGTATAGACATTAGATTATAGGCATCAGAAGTTGTTGATTGTTTACTAAAAACCAAGAGGGCAGTCCAATGTGATCCAGCCCTACATATTCATTAAGGAAGAAAAAGGAAGTGCTTTTAAACGTCTCCACTGCATATAATTTACTCTGATGAATACCCACAGAGTATATGTTTCATGTCAAATACAAGTTAATTCTCCCTCTGGCTTTTTCCCATGAACTTGCCACTAGGCCATAACTACTTAATCTCACTGGCATTGGAGTTCCAGGAAACTCTTACTAAATTATAGTACTGAAATAATTCCCTCTCACCCTAAACCTTATCTCATTCTGTCAGTTCTAGATGAGTGTACTTTTGGCTCTGTTACCTCCTCCACCTTTTATTACATCTTTCCTGGGGGCTCACATGGGACATCTTCTCTATGCTATTACCTCCTCAACAAACTTCTTCCATGAGTCCTTTGTCTGACCTCCAGAGAACCCATACTCATTTTGACATCCTTGAAAAGCAAGAAAAAAACCACCAGGAATAAACCCAGATATGTTTGCTCAAGGGTTTAACATACAATTCTGGGACTACCATCAAACCCTATTCTTCAACATTTTCCTGTTGCGTGAGATCCCTCTGATTCACATCTTAAACAAGAATCACCATTTTCCAGCTGGAGATTCTAAGTCTCTTCAACAGGCCCATGATGTGGACTCTGAAAGAGTATGGAACTGCTCCTTTTAGGAGTAGAAATTAAAATTCAGGGCGGGGGAGGGCGCCTGGGTAGCTCAGTCAGTTAAGCATCCAACTCTTGATTTTGGCTCAGGGTGTGATATCAGAATCGTGGGACTGAGCCCCTACGTTAGGCTCTGCACTCAATGGGGAGTCTGCTGGAGATTCTCTCTTTTTCTCTCTGATACTCCTCCATCCCTCTCTTAAAGAGAGAGAGAGAGAGAGAGAGAGAGAGAGAATGGGAACAACTCAAATGTCCACCAATAGGAGGCTGAAAAACTAAAATTCAGGGTATTTAACTGAATTATTAAAATATAAGAGATGATATTGGTCCTGGGAAATCATTACGTGGTGATACAACTGGGTGGGTCGCTACTCCATCAATGCCCCCCAACCTCCCCAACATGTACTCTGGATCCTTCTTGCCTTCTCAAAACCTTCAGTCTTGCAGCTTCTACTCCTTATTTTGCAACATCATTTTCCCTCTGTTGGAACAACAAACATTCTCTAATATCTCTCACCTTTAAAAAGCAAAACTCTCCCTTGATTTGTGGTCTCCGCAAACTATTGTCCCCTATTTATTCTTGATGATTTGTCTTTAATCACTTCTCATTCTATCCTTCACTTGCTCCAGCTGGGTGATGGAAAATGTAGTCTGGCTGTGTGGCCATGTGCCCAGTTAAAGTGTAAGGTGGGAGATTCTCTGACTAGAAAGAAGGGAAGGGCACATGCTGGGGCACAGGTAACAGCCTCCCACACAAGGCTTTTCCAGAATATCACAAAGAACCTAGAGTGCTTGGGGTGCCGGGTAGCTCAGTCAGTTAAGCATCTGACTTTTAATCTCAGTTCAGGTCTTGATCTCAGGGTCATGAATTTAAGCCCCATGTCAGGCTCTGTGTTGGTACCCTGCATTGGGCTCTGCACTCAGCATGGAGCCTACTCAACAAAACAAAACAAAAACTTGGAATGCTTCACCGTAATTAAAGTTAGGGTAAACTTGCTTTTTTTCCCTCCCTTAAGCTGAAACTATCCTTCTTAGTCTTTGTTTTTTTAAAAAAAGCTGTCTAGGCTATCCAGGCTGACAGTTATTTTTTTCATACTTGAAACACATTATTCTTTGGTCTCATATTGCAGTTGAGAAGTTGGCTGACAGTATAATTATTCCTTTATACATAAACTGTCTTTCTTCTCTGGCTTGTTTTTAAGATCTCTTTGTCTTTGGTGATCTGCAGTTTCACAATAATGTGGCATGGCATTGATTTCTTGCTCTTTAGCATGAGATTCATTTAATTCCTAAACCTGAAGATTTGCATCTTTCATCAGTTCTGGATAATTTCTTGCTTTTTAATGTTTGAACATTCTATCTTCTTTTTATGGAATTCCAATCCACTGAGCTTTAACCCTTCTCATCTTGCCCTTCATCATGTTCCTTTCTTTCTCTTCTGTATGTTTCATTTCTTTGTCTTTCTGTGCTGTATTCTGGGTAATATTATTGGGTATTTTCCTGTTCATGATTTTTCCTATCCATGTTTACAACAAAATTAACTATTCTATTAAAGCAAAGTAGTCTTATTTTAAAATTTTACACACAGGTACTCAGATCCTTGAGCAGATTTCAACATTAAACAGCACACATCAAGATTCATATGTTTATTTAATCATTTGGGATTTTTCTTATTAAATGATTTTGTGCAGTTAGTGAGAAAATACCCTCTCCTAAGTAGAAAATTGTGTGGATGCTCCTGAAAACCTTCATTTTCAATAGCTTCAGAAAAGGAAACTTTGGGGAGCCTGGGTTGGTTAAGCGTCTGTCTTCAGCTCAGGTCATGACTCCTGTTCATTGGGGAGTCTGTTTCTCCCTCTGCCTCTCCCCTGGGTTGTGCTCTCTCTCTCTCATTCACTCTTTCTTGCAAATAAATAAATAATCTCTTTAAAAAAATCCATCTTATATAAAAAAGTAAAGAAAAGGAAACTTTATTTGGAAGTCTGAGCCTTCTTTCCTCATTTTTCTATAATCTACAAGCATTGAGTAGAATTTGTATGAAAGAAAAAAATCACCAAAACATCTTTTAAAGTGCCATCACATATTTAAAAGAAAAACTTAAAAAATTACTGTATCCCATATTCATGTTTGTTTTTTTTATTAAAGATTTTATTTTATTCCTTCTGAGAGACACAGAAAGAGGCAGAGATACAGGCAGAGGGAGCAGCAGGCTCCCTGAGGGGAGCCCGATGTGGGATCCCTGGACCCTGGGATCACGACCTGAACCAAAGGCAGATGCTCAACCACCCAGGCACCCAGGTGCTCCTATTCCTGTTGTTTTTGTAGGCTATCTATTTGACCATAAATGCTGGAAAAGGAAGTTGCCTTCCATATTCAAAATCAGTTTTCTCTTTGGAAAAAAGGTCTTTGGTAGAATAGGAAATATTAGCACAATCAGAAAAAAAAAAAAAGCCTAGAAGTCAATTTACCTAGATAGATGGATGTTGTTTACATCTTGAACTGAACTATAAACCCAGACATGATGACAGAGGAATGCCCAAATTAGGCTTCACTCTAGTGAGGGCATTTATCTTATATAATTTCATTTTAAAAGGTTATATATCCTTGCTGCCCTGACATGAATTCCTTTCTAGCATTAGAGTAATTATATGAGCCAAAAGGAAGACTGGTTAAGAAATATGTAGGATTATAAGGGAAGGGTAATATTGCTAAGTAAGAGGATGAGGGGTCTTGAGTGGCTCAGAAATCCCTGGGGTGTTTAGTGTCACTATTATGTGTGCAATGGCACCTTAATACCGGATGCAAACCAGGTCAGACCTACTCTTAGCCAAACATAATTGTCTTCTAGAAGAAAGATTTGCATGGTGGCTCTTGGAGTTGCTCAGGTGTGATTGTCCCAGTAAAACTAAAACCTTATCATTGCCTGGGCATAGATCGTTATCTTGGTGAGCACACCTCTCAATTTTTGTAGCACACATTTCCTTAAACACCTAGTTCCCCAAACCTAACCCACTGAATTTGCCAACAGAAACTGCTTCAATCGTAGGAGCAGCAGGAGGGTTCTTTAGAACAGCTCTAAATTATCTGATGGAAAACTTTATCTTGGTTGGGGATAGCGCGTGCTTAGATGCTGTGGCAAGACCTTGTGGAAACGTTTTCAACACATGTGGTTCATTGGATATGCTCCCTTCCATCCTAAGTGGTTCAACCTCTGTGTGTGTGTGTGTGTGTGTGTGTGTTTGCCATTTTCATGCCACTTTTCCTCTCTCAGCATTGACAATAATCTTGAGAAGCGATAGAAAAATTTGAGTTTTGCTTTGATGTCATACAGTCTGAGTAATAATCCCAGTGCTGACTCTTACCATGTATGTGAACTTAGAAAATTATTTAACCTCTCTGGGCTCAGCAACCTCAAGTGAAAAATGTGGATAATAATAGTGTATATCTCATACAGGGACCGAGTAAGGTAAAGCAAAGCCTTTAACATATTTCTTGGCACATGTTAAGCACTCGAGAAATGTAAGCTCCTAATTTTATGGCTGGTGATGTGAATAAAGGTAGAACAGCTGTGGAAAAAATGAGCAAGAGAAAATGCCCTGGGGTCTGGTTTCATCTGACCTAGCACTGGGTGGTTTCCTTCTTCCTCCTAATTAATCTCTTGTGCCTAGCACAGGACATGGAGCTGTCTTATATCCTGCTCATATCCTGGTCCTGCCATTCATTTTCTGTTAAGTGATCTTAGAAAAGCATCACTTAGAATGGGTCATGAAGGAACACATTGCTTGGTGTGACTTGCAAGAGTGTATTCCTTGCTTAGGCCAGGTGGGCTGTTGGTCCAAGGAAGCCATCCTCCAGATGGTAGCAATGCACACTTTTCACAGTCTTTTCCCCCCAACTGAAGTGCCCACAGCTGCCCTGACAGAGAAAGAGGGTACCCAGGAAGCCCACGCCCTGTCCTGTGTCCAGCCAATGCTTCTTCTGGCCAGATCTAGTCCCCTTGGCCTTTATTATTGCTGGGCACCGGGATGGAAATGTGGGAGCATTATAATCAATGAGCACTGCTGTTTCTGCCATAGCTAGTCTAGTAGCTTCTCTGGGCCTCATCTTCCTTATCTACAAAATGGAAACAATCCCTCCTAGGGCTGTCGTGAGGATTAAGAGCACACAGAGGGGATTGATAGTCCCTTTGTCAGGGTCCTGGCAGGGCACACATGGCACACTGGCAAGAATCTATTGCTCCTGGAAGAGTCTGTGGCGGGACCAGGTGCAGAGTGAGGGCCGAGTTAAGGGAACCATTAAGGGGTGGTATCTGAGGTCCAATTCCTTAGCCGCAGGTCAAGCCCAACTTTAAGACAAAGGGCAAGGCAGGCCGGTGATACAGCGCCCCCCCACCCCATCACAGATGGGGCACATCTTGAGAGGGTGCTGGCAAGGGGTGAATAGAGAACAACCAACTCAGCACATAATAAACTCATTAAATCTGAAACGCGACATCACCATTCAGTTTGGTGTGTACAGTGTTGGTCACTTACGCCACCCCATATTGGTCTGGCTTCATTCTCTGTTTTTCTCCCCCCTTTCACTGAGGCATCTACTAGGAAGGGTTGTGGCTACAGACCCCAGGTTCTTCCAGATGAACATGCACCTGTGACGACTGCCACAGTCACCACTCACGCGTGTCTCTTTGGTGGTGCTGGGCTCCAGCACTCCCCTGGGCATAGACAGGGCTAGCGTATCTCCACTTTAGCACTGTTGGCTTCCTGAGACTCACCAGGGAAGAATAAGGAGTGGTTAGGAACCCCATGAAGGGGATCCCTGGGTGGCTCAGCAGTTCAGGGCCTGCCTTAGGCCCAGGGTGCGATCCTGGAGTCCCAGGATCGAGTCCCGCGTCAGGCTCCCTGCATGGAGCCTGCTTCTCCCTCTGCCTGTGTCTCTGCCTCTCTCTCTCTCTCTCTCTCTCTCTCTCTTTCTCTCTTTCTCTCTATGTCTATCATGAGTGAATAAATAAAATCTTAAAAAAAAAAAAAAGGAATTCCATGAATTCAATCCCCATGGCTTAGAGCCTCATCTCCTCTCTCCTGAACTCTTGTATTGGCCTCCTAACTGTCTTCCCTGCTCCATGCAACTCAGTAACTCAGTGTAATAGCGCTACTCCCACTTCAAAGAACATTCAGTGTTCCCTCATTCACAAAGAAGGAAGTCCGACCCCCTCAGCTTGTTACCCAAAGCTACGGCTCCTCTGTGCCTACCTCCCACCACAGCTTCTGCCCACGCACCACTGCAACCACACCTACCTGGTCACTATTTCCCACAGTTTCTCTCTTTGGGCCTCTACTCCAGACAGAATGTCCCCCCACACACTGCCGTGGTCGCTGCTGAGGCACGATTCTTCCTCTCAGCACCAAGACAATACCAACCCGTGTCAAAGTCCCTCCTTGATCCTCCTTAGAGGAGGCAGTCCCTTGTCCTCGTCCATGTTCTTGTCTGATTGTTGTCCGCCTGATGCTCATAATTTATGTATGTGTTTGTCTCCTTTACGGGATTACAAGCATTGTCCAAATCATCTTCCTTCTGTATCCTCTCCTGATACCTGGCATGGCATTTTGCATGCAGTAGGTCCTCAATAGGTACTGGTGGAATAGCAGTGAATCCATTTGGCATCTTTTTCAAAGGTAACTCCCATAAGAGCTGGGGAAAGAGAATGCTCCATTGGTGGCCTGTAACTTAGAGAAATCTCTCGCTTAAAAAAATAAAAATCCAAAACCTCAAACTTCTACAACTAGAGGGTTATGGAGCCATAGGAGGTATAACTCAGGGTGCTGGGGTTACTTGACAAGGCAGATGAGTCTCTTCCCTGCCCCCAGGAAAATTGTTGGAAGGGGGCTATGCTGCCCTCAGCCTAGAATCAGAGTTCTGGAAGGTGGGCAACAGAGTGTGGTTCTTTGGGACCCATGTCAAAATCAGCTTGGGCACGGAGAGAGAAGGTCTGGCTTTCCCTGAGGTGCCTGTCAGGATGGACTCGGAGACCCTCCTCAGGCAGTTTGCATACACAGGACCCCCAGCAGGAGAGTGTGCCCTGCCAGGATCCCTGCTTCCCTCCTGCAAGCCTTCTCGCCAACAATTTGTTTGCAAAAACATCTTCATCTTTATAACTGAATTGCCAAGGAGGCTTTGCTTCCCTCCAGTACAGTCTTGGAAACATGGGCAGTTCCTTGGCCCAGAAGGTTCAGAGCCTCTCTCTGGAGCCCTGCAAAGTTGGGTCATTTCCTGCTCCCTGCCTCACCCCTGCCAGGGCCAGAACGTGGGGTGAGCCCTGCTCCCCGCCTCACCCTTCTCCAGGCAGCAGCGGCTCAGAAGTAATATCCTGTGTTTGTGTAGCACGTTCCAGCCTCGACTTCCAAAGCCCTTTGCAAACATCAGCCCGTCACTTTACTGGGCTTCTCCCTTTTCTCACCGTGTCGAGGAGAGGAGACTGTGGAAAGGGCACAATGTTTTGTGCATTGGGAAAAGCATTTGGAATATAAAATAGGAAATTAAAAGATGGGAAAGGTCAGAAAGACTAAACACCTGGTTTTTCATAATAAAATTCACTCTGGTTCAAAAATAAAAATTTTCCCTTCTTTTAGATTCCGACCACCTGGCTGCTTTCTTGGGAACATTTGAGTGTATGGTGCAACTGGGTTAGGACTGTTTCACTGTGTTTTGCTAACCTGGTGATACCACTGAAGACATGCCTTGGTCTTATGTAGAACAGACTCCATCCATTTATGAAGCTGTTATAATTCTGACTCAGCTGGTAGGAAATAAGCACCTAACTGTTTTTATGTACTTTAACTCACCGACCTTCCTTCTAAGGAAGGAACTCACCGACTCCATTTTATAGATAGAAAAGCAAGGTCTCAGAGATGGGTCGGATCCCTGCATCCACCTACAGCTCTTTCCACCAGGCCCTGATAGATCTACGTTCTGCTGAATCCGATGGGATGCATGGAAGGCTTTGCAGACCACAGAGGTTCCCATCTGCCCCTCTTCATCTGCATCTCTGGGCCCGGGAATACCTACGTGGACCTCTGCAACTTCTAGCTGCTTTGCCTTCTACCTTGGCCCTGCCACTTTGAGTGTCTCTAAAGATCAAGTCTAGACTTCCATCCTCTCCCTTCAGCCTTTACTCCTGGGTTCATCCGAACTTAGAACTTAGAAATTCACCTGGCTTATCTTAAACTTCATCTGTTCTTCCCAGCATAGCCAGGTAAATCCTGTCAAGGCCAAGGTGAGATGACCACACATGCCTACTCAAAGCAGGAGCTTGGCACCCTTCCACAGCCTACCAGAACAAGGAGGCTCTTCATCATCAGCTTTCCATCACATAACCTCCACCTACCCAAAGCTTAATTCCCACTGTTCCTTTATACATAGCTGTGCTCGCATCCCAGCCAGGCTTCTTGCTGATATGAAAGATGCTCCAAACCATGCTTGTCCATGTGATAATATCCACTTGCACTTTTTCCTCTCCCTGGAATGCCCTTCCCAGCCCCCCTACACACCAGCCAAATCCCAGTCTTTCTTCAAAGCCTATTTCCAATGCTACTTCCTGTATGCAGCCTCTGCTGGTCCCCAATCCTATGTGTCTCCTTTGAGTCCCCAAACACTGTATTTCTCTTAGACAATTCATCTTACACTGTCCTGTAGCATAACCCTTGTCGTCTTATCCAAATGCTACTTGCATTACAAATTGCTGACAACAAGTCTGTGTCTCTCCTTTCTTTTTGATTTTTCCAGGGTACATAGTGTGGTACTTGATACATAATGTTACAGAGATGTTCGACAAAATGTTTGTTATTTATTACATGGATGAATGTTTGCACTACTAAGCACTCAAACATCTATTGAGGGATGCCTGGGTGGCTCAGCAGTTAAGAGCCTGCCTTCAGCTCAGGGCATGATCCTGGTGTCCCGGGATCAAGTCCCACATTGGGCTCCCTGCATGGAGCCTGCTTCTCCCTCTGCCTATGTCTCTGCCTCTCTCTCTCTCTCTCTCTCTCTCTCTCTCTGTCATTCATGAATAAATAAATAACATCTCCAAAAGAAAAAAACATCTATTGAAACTGGTTTGCTGGGGGCACCTGGGTGGCTCAGTGGTTGAGCGTCTGCCTTCAGCTCAGGTTGTGGTCCTGGGATTGAGTCCTACATTGGACTCCCTGTGGGGGGCCTGCTTCTCCCTCTGCCATTGTCTCTACTTCTTTCTGTGTCTCTCATGAATAAATAAATAAAATATTTTTTAAAAATTGATTTGCTGGAGCACCTGGGTGGCTCAGTCAGTTAAGCATCTGCCTTCAACTCAGGTCATGATCCCAGGGCCCTGGGACACTGCTCAGTGAGGGTCTACTTCTCCCTCTCCCTCTGTGCTCTCTCTCTCTCTCAAGTAAATTAATAACATCTTTTTTAAAAAAAGAAAGAAAGAGACTGATTTGCTAACAATCCCTGCTCTAGGTCTCCAGCTGTGACTTCTCCCTCTAAGCTCCAGGCTTGCACCGCAGGTGCGGTGAAGAATGTCTAAGGTAAGCCTTCCCCTTACCTGGAACACAGAGTGCCAAAAACTGAACTAACCATTTCCATCCCCCTCCCTCACCTCTGGGCCCCAGTTCAAATGCTTTTGTCTTTTTGCCTCACAAATCTCCTCAGCTTATACTTTTATGAGAGTTACTTCATATGGAGTGAGCATCAGAAACTTGATCTGGTAGCCAAGTTCCCAGCACTCTAACATCCATGGATTAATCAAAATTATAGGATGTCAGAGCTCAAAGCAGCCTTAGTCCAACTCCTTCATCACAGATAAAGAAACCAAACCCCCGCAGGGCTTTGCAGGAACAGAGGCAGGACCATCACAAGATTCCAATCTTCTCCCTTTTTTGGCCTATGTCTCTGTGCCTGTGAGATAGGACATGACCTTCCTGAGCTCTTTTGTTTTTGCAGGGGCTTTAGGTGCTTATTTTTCAAGTGACTGTGTGTTTCAGCAGCTCATTTTCTCTGAGTCCCACAGAGTGCTGTTTGACAGTAGGGACCTGTAGAATCAGCAGCAGAGGGTGTGGACAAGGCTGTGGCCTTTCTAACACACACTGCTATCCTGCAAAGCTCATTAACTTTGCCCCCAGCATCTGAAGAGCCTCTTTCTCTAGAAGTGTCCTAGCAGTTAGTTGGTGGAACTTTCCATTACTAATCCAGTAGCAAATTCAGATTCTCTTCATTTTATCTAATAGTCCCATACAAAGCTAAAGATAAACCAGGATACTTTAGGGCTTTGAATAGTCAATCAATGCAAAAAGAGTTATTTAGAGCATGATTAGAAATGACCTGAAGTCCACGGTACACAGTTTGCACCAGACAATATACACTTGGGCTGAATCATCCAAACTCCCAGGCAGCCTCAGAGTGACACTGATTAGAAATTACTCATGTGCATCTGGTCTGCTGAGCTAACTGGGGCCAGAGAGCTCTTCCAGCTGGTCCTTCTCTCCCAGGCAGGGAAATGAGAGAGAAATACCATTTGGGAGCACCAGCTATGCCCTTTACATATGCGATCTCATTGGATTTCATCCTCTCAATAACCCCAGGTTGCCAGTGTCCTCATTTCACAAATAAGAGAACTGACACATTGAAAGGTGTAGTCATTTCTCAGCTGATGTGACCAGAAGCGGAGCCAGCCTTCAAGCCCAGCTCTGCCTTGCCTCCAAAGACTAAGCTTTTTCTATTTCACTGATGCCTCCCTCCCTCCACCGCTCCTTCTTTCTCTCCCTCCCCCTCCCTCTTTCTGTCCCTGCCTCCCTCTCTCTCTCTCTCCCTTCCTTCCTTCCTTGCTTCCTTCCTTCCTCCCTTTTTTCTTTCTTTTTTAGAAGCCATATGATTTTTTTCAACTGAAATGATGCATAAACCCAAATATATAAAGCATGGGAAAGCAGAGCTGCCTTGCTTTATGTATAATTGACAAAAACTGGAAATACCCCAAATGACCACCAACAGGTGAATAAAGAAGCAAACTGTGGCACATCCATACAATGGAATATAACTCAGCAATAAAATGTCAGTGAAGTTCTGATTCACCAGATCATTGGTGAATCTTAAGATCATTATGCTGAGTGAAAGAAGCGAGACACAAAAGTCTATACTGTAGGAATCCACTTATGTGGAAATTTAGAAAAGGCAAAACCAATCTATAAAGACAAAGCACATCAGTGGTTGGGCTCCTCACCCATTGAGGAGTCTGCTGGAAGAGTTTCGCCCTCTGCCCCTCCCCTGCTATCTCTCTCACTCTGTCAGATAAATAAATAAACCTTTAAAAAAGAAAAAAAGACACAGGGGATCCCTGGGTGGCTCAGCGATTTAGCGCCTGCTTTTGGGCCAGGGTGTGGTCCTGGAGTCCCAGGATCGAGTCCTGCGTCGGGCTTCTGGCATGGAGCCTGCTTCTCCCTCTGCCTGTGTCTCTGACTCTCCCTCTCTCTCTCTCTCTCTCTCTCTCTCTCTCTCTCTGTCTGTCTATCATCAATATATAAATTTAAAAAATCTTTAAAAAAAAAAGAAAAAAGGACACAAGCACATCAGTGGTTGCCTGGGGCAGGGGCTGGAGTGCTTATTGCAAAGTGGCTGAGGTTTGGAACCTTGGTCCCTTTGGGGGACATTGGAAATGGTTCTGTATGTTGATTGTGGCGGTGATGTACATTATTTGTCAAAACTCACTGAATTTCACAATTAAAATGGGGAGAATTTGTTGCATGTAAATTATATCTTAATAACACTGCTTTGTCTTTTGTTTATCTTTTTAAAAGCAGAATTGCAAGACACCTGGGTGGATCAGTGGTTGAGCATCTGCCTTCGGCCCAGGGCATGATCCCCCGGTCCTGGGATCAAGTCTCGCATCGGGCTCCCTGCACAGAGCCTGCTTCTCCCTCTACCTGTGTTTCTGCCTCTCTCTCTGTGTCTCTCATGTATACATAAATAAAATCTTTATTAAAAATTTTTAAAAATAAAAGAAGAATTGCTTTAATTGATTAAGCGATAGCTCAGTACCCCCACCCAACTACACCCTTAGTGGCCTGTGATCCCCAAAGGGACCCTGGAAGTGCTCTGTGGAGATTTACATCTTCCGGAAGCTTCTTGACCACACTAAGCTACTTCACACAGCCATAAATATTGCCTGACAGTCCAAGCTTTGTAAACAGCTCATGATCATCTCATTTTTGAGAAAACCACTTCAACATTCTTACTGAGGGTTGGCTGCATCGTTCCAACTAAGTTAGTGATGAGCCTAATCACTGGCAAGAGAAGACTTCTGGGCCACTTACATGCTCTGTACTGTAAAAAGAATGTTAATGCAGAATTAGGAGTTAATAAAGGAAACTGAGGAACATTATGAGCATGAATGAGTGTATATGTGTGTTGTATGTGTGTGGTGGATACAAATTCACTTCACACCACTTAGATGCAGACAATGTTGTTTTACTTTCCTAAATCAAATCACATCCAGGGATCCCTGGGTGGCTCAGTGGTTTAGTGCTGCCTTCAGCCCAGGGCCTGATCCTGGAGACCTGGGATCAAGTCCCGCCTCAGGCTCCCTGCATGAAGCCTGCTTCTCCCTCTCCCTGTGTCTCTGCTTCTCTCTCTCTCTCTCTCTCTCTCCTGAATTAAAAAAAAAAATCACATCCAGCTCCCAGTCTCCACTGACCAGAGATGATAGGATACACAGTGTCTGTATTTATTGCCTTGAGCCATGCAGGAGTTCTGAGGCATTTGTGTATCAGTCCAGAGGATTTGAGCTCTGTCCTCAAGTCGCTCAGCCGGGTGTCCAGCGTTCTACCTCTAGCTGGCCATTTCAAAGGTCAGTGGCTTTGACGCCTGGCTGGAGAAGGGGACCTGGTACACTCCTCCAAATGGACATACCTAGTAATCTGCCTTCCCAGGCCCTCTTGAAATCAGTCCCCCATGGAGTGCTGGGTGCAGGACGGCTTGGTCACTGCTACCTCCAGTAGCCTCACCCCTCTTCCTTCTCTCCAAGTGGAGGACTCTCCCTTCCCAGTTCCCACCTTCCCAACTCCCTCCTCAGCCAGGCTCCTTGGGGCTCTGGAGACTTCTTTCTCCATCTGCACAGTTAGAGGAGGCCTTTTTCCTTTTCCTTGGTGCACCCATATCAGCAAAAGAAAGCTGAGGGTGAGGGTGCCTGGGTGGCTCCGTGGTTGGGCAACTGCTTTCTGCTCAGGTCATGATTCCGGGGTCCTGGGATTGAGTCCCACATTGGACTCCCCAGAGGGAGCCTGCTTCTCCCTCTGCCTGTGTCTCTGCTTCTTTCTGTGTGTCTCTCATGAATAAATAAATAAAATCTTAAAAAAAGAAAGAATGCAAGCAAACAAGCTGAGACAGGAATTAGCTTCTTTATTAAGAACTCAACTAATTGTGTATGAGATTTTGTGTTTATATTTATGTAAGATATGTTAAAAAAACAACAACAAAATTCAACTGAGTACATTTGAAGATCTAATTGGCTTTCTCAAGCATCATGCATTGGGCAGCATCCCATCTAGCCAGGAGAGGGGAGCTTCTGAGGAGTTGTACAAAATAGAAGGTCTTTATAGGAAGGCAGGTGGGGCGAGGAAGTAGGAAGCAAAAGAAAAGAAAGGTTTTAGGCAAGCTCATTGTCCCTTAGGGTGAAAAACAAGTGGTCCTAACATGCACCTTACCTCATCTTCTTTTGGGGGTGATGGAGAGGGCCCATGTGACAAATGACCTCATTGATGCCGACCAGAAAATTCCTGACTACATTCCTGGAGGAGTTTAAAAGTGCGATTTGGTTGGGTTGTAAGCCCTGGTTTGGTGAGTCGGCTTCCTGGACTGCCTCCATTCTGACCTCAGTCTGTACTTTCTAACTGATTTAAGGTCTTCTTTCCAGCTTATCTCTTAACTCAGGCAAAGCATCCCATGATGGGGACTGAAACTACCCCTCAGGCAACAACAAGTGCCCTGACAACAGCGAGACTGCGTGTGTGACTGAAGCCAAGACAAGGATCAGCCGACCTGACCTGCACTGGCCACCTGCACATATCCACTGACGTTTGTCCCACATTTCCCTCATATAAGCCTGGAAGGATTTTCAGCACTTTGGAGACAGTCTTTGAGACGTCAATCTGCTGTCCCTCCAGCGCTCGCCTCACCGAAATAAATTCCTTTCTAGTCTCATCACCACTTGTCTTTCTGCCTTTGGATTTTGTCAGAGGTGAGCAGCCGAGCCTTCTGTTTGGGACCTCCCGAGCGAGGTGCCCTGCACTCTTGGGTCCAGACTACAATACCATTTGGAGCCTATGGTTTTCTTTTCAACAGATCCATGAAGTAATGAATCATGTTGGTCTCATTCACATTTGTATCCCCTGCACGCAGCTTGAGGCAGTATAGGTGAGCAATAAATATTGGCTATTCATGAATGAATGAGTGAGTAGTGTTAACAACAACAACATCTAAAGGCAAGGTAGAGTCATTTGAATCCAGGACAGCAAACCAAGACTTAACTGTACTTTCAACCTCCCCGGAAATAGAATTTTAAACCGATCAGTTTGGAACGTTGAAAAAGCCAATTATATCTTCAAATGTACTCGGTTGAACTTTGTATTTTAACAATAGGAAATGACCAGAAGTACACACACCACACACTATGATGGTTCATGTTTGGGAAGTAGGATCCTGCAGAGCACTATCATTCCTATGTATACTTGCTGTATTGTTTGCACTGCACGAAATAGTGTTTGGTGACTGCAATGTTTACATACTTTGTATTAGAGAACTTTTCACACTAAGTGATAAAGCCCATGTAAAAGTTTTCTTAGAATCTTGTTATAAGAAGGAAGCTGTTTGGCAGCCATGGTTCCCATTTAGTAGGGTTATGCTATTGGGTGAGAAAATGTCAATTACTACATTAGGCCAGATTCAGAAAGGTCAGAGTTTGGTTAAAGATCACAAGATGCGTGACTGATGGCTAAGTGAGTGACTGGTTGCTGAGGACATGACTTAATCTTTCTAAATTTAATGAGAAAATGTCTTGAGCATCTTGTCAGGAATAAATGATAATCCCAGGAGCTGTGAATTAGATCAATATGAACTATGCCTCTTCCAGGACAGATTCAGAACAATTGTTCTTTTTGTTACCCTGCAGGAATTCAGAGGAGAAAGAAAAAGAATATGCAAACCAAAATCCACATAAATCCAAAGAGCCTCCCTGAAGGCTAAGGAGTTTAGGATGGCATTGTCATCAAAGCATTTCATTTTCTCTTGACTCACTAGACTACAATTAGGGAAGATCTTTGGTTTCTCTGAAACCCACAGAGACAAATACTACTGGAGAACCAGGAACAGAGATGCAGCTTATTAAACCTAGATGGTCACAGAGCCATAGCTCTTCCCCTTCCACCCAGGACTGACTGGAATTACCTGAGGAACTTTGTCAAAATATCAGGACTCTAAGACCAGTGAAATCAGAATCTCTGAGTGAGCCCAACAACCTGTATATTTTTAACATTAGTGGTTCTAGACACTAGCATGCATCAAGATCATCATCTGCAGGGTTTTTCAAACACAGATTGCTGAGCCACTCCCAGGGTTTTGGAGCCGTAGGTCCAGGGTGGGCCCTGAGAATTGGCATGTCTAATGAAGTTCACATGTGATGGTGATTAGAAGATTCTAACACTCACACCAAGTCAGGAACTGGTATAGAGCATCATTCTCCACTCGGGCTTCTGCATTGTAATCATCCTGGCACTTGTTAAAACTATGGACCGTGATACAACTAAATCAAGAATGAGACAGGATATTACTTGTTCATACCATGAGCAATCTTTACAGAAATTGAACTGATCAAAGAACAAAAAGAAAGGCTTATCCCGTTGTTGCTCTGATCTTGCACATAGGATGTTTATTGAGAGACAAAAGCAGGATGCCTGGGTGGCACAGTGGTTGAGCGTTTGCCTTTGGCCCAGAGCCTGATCCTGGAGACCCAGGATCGAGTTCCACATCGGGCTCCCTGCATGGAGCCTGCTTCTCCCTCTTCCTGTGTCTCTGCCTCTCTCTCTCTCTCTTTCTCTCTCATGAATAAATAAATAAAATCTTTAAAAAAGAGAGAGAGAGAGAGAGAGAGAGAGAGAATGAGACAAAGGCACAGACAGGTGAAGAAGAGTACAGTCCAAGCACAGA
Source organism: Nyctereutes procyonoides (assembly GCF_905146905.1). NCBI lineage: Eukaryota > Metazoa > Chordata > Mammalia > Carnivora > Canidae > Nyctereutes > Nyctereutes procyonoides. The sequence goes on from NW_026575120.1 coordinate 18,414,418, forward strand.
ATTAGAAGATGAGTCTGGGGCAGGTGGCTGTTTATGGGCCTGTTTATTATCGTTAATATAACGATACTCACAGGAAGTTGCATAGAACAGTGTCTACCCAAGGTTGACATATAGCTGTAGTACAATATTGGTGGAAATTGACACTAGAACATTATTGCTAAATGGACTCCAGATGGCCATTTTTAAACCCATACTCGTGTGTGTGTGTTTATGTGTATAGCTGAATGCAAGTTAAGAAGAAAATTTTTAAAGATTTTTATTTATTTATTCATGAGAGACACAGAGAGAGGCAGAGACACAGGCAGATGGAGAAGCAGGCTCCCTGTGGGGAGCTGGGTATGGGACTCCATCCCAGGACCCCAAGATCATGCCCTGAGCCAAAGGCTGATGCTCCACCACTTAGCCACCCAGGCATCCCAAGATGAATAATATTTTAATGCAATAATTCTAAAGCTCAAAATCAATGAAAAAAATCCAGGATGAACAAAATATCAAAATTTTAAATAAAGACAGGCACGGAAAAAAAAATAAAATAAAATAAAAAATAAAATAAAATAAAATAAAGACAGGCACGGTAATAACCTGCGGCAAAAGGAAAAATTAGTAACATTTTGTTCATTATGGACTTTTTCCATCAATTTTGATTTTTTAACAAATTGCATTAAAAGATTAACCATCTTGGCTGCTGAGTTTTTGCTTAGGTTTTGTGCCCCAGGGAACTGCCCCGCACTCCTCACCCTGCTGGCCAGCCTGTAGAGACCATGCGCAATGATGCTGCTCGCGGCCCGCTCCGCTGAAGGCAGCAGAGAGAGGAGTCTCTTCCTGCTGCTCACCCTTACCCCCATCTGCTCTGCTGTTAGGGCTGAGCAGGGTGGCCCTGGCACTTTGATTCAGCACTAATTATGTGCTTCGAGGCCAGAGCTGCCTTCTCGAGGCCAGACGGATCTCAGCAGTCAAGGGCTCTGGCCCTTCTCTCTCCCAGCCTCTCGGGAGTGGAGCACAGCTCTGCGCCCAGCTAAGCCGGCGCTGGCCAAGGAAGGACCACCTCTCTTCCACCCTCCTTCTCTTCCTTGATGGTAAATCAGAGGCTGCACAGCCTCCCCTAAAAGCTGGCTTCCTATCCACTTTAGCATGGGAGTAGGAGTGCAGGGGGGATTCTTAACTTTGAGTGAAGGCTGGAGCATTTGATGAATAGGTTAGGCTGAGCATTCTCATTTCTGAGAACCACTAGGGACCAGAGTCACTTTTTTTTTTAAACCATAGCCTTTTATGTTTTTTAAAAATTTTTTAAAAAGATTTTATTTATTTATTCATGAGAGACCCACAGAGATAGGCAGAGACACAGGCAGAGGGAGAAGCAGGCTCCCTGCAGGGAGCCCGATGAGGGACTTGATCCCGGGGTCCCAGGATCATGACCTGAGCCGAAGGCAGCCACTCAACCACTGAGCCACCCAGGCATCTCCAGAGCCCCTTTTTTTTTCAGTCTTTTATCTGAGTCAGCAGAGAAGTCAGAGGTCTGCCCAATTTCCCATCCAAGGCCAAGGGCAGTTACTAAAGGATACATGTAAAAGGACAAAGGGAGGGGCACCCAAGTGGCTCAGTTGGTTAAGCAGCTGCCTTCAGCTCAGGTCATGATCTCAGGGTCCCTCAGAACCCTGCATAGGCTTCTCCCTCTCCCTCTGCCCCTCCCCCCTTCTGTGTGTGTGTGTGTGTGTGTGTGTGCGTGTGTGCACTCTCTCTCTCAAATACATAAATATATAAAATCTTAAAAAAAAAAAAGACAATGGGAGAGAAAGCCAAGTTCATTTTGAGCACCTCCCATGGGCCATCAGTAAACAAAAGATTTTAACGTAATGGTGTCAAGAGCTACATCCTAAAAATATCAGTACATTAAAGGTAGTTGTCCCTCCACATAAGCCAGCTCCTGAGCGCTCGCTGCGGGCAAAGCGCTCTCCTGGAACTACACATATTTCTGTCACGTAGTCTCTGACCAAGGGCTGGCAACCTAAAGGAGGAGGCCCAACACAAACCTGGATAACTCTGTCGCCAGCTCGGCCAGGACAGCTGCCCATCAACGGCCACATCTCTTGCCAAGAGAGTGTTGGCAGCAAGTTTGTGCTCCACCAGGGGGTGGAAGGCAGCCAGGGAGAGCTCATGTTTCTTTCAACTATTTACTGGGATACGATTTATTTTTAAGTCCAAACGACGCAGAATGTGGGGAGGAGTCCGAAGGGGAAGAATTGAAGCTGATGCGGTGAAGAGCTAAGGCTCTTAAACAACGTTCATCTCGTAGAAGCAAGAAAGAGAGGTGGCCAAGTCCTTGTTCAGTCATCTTGTCCTGACCCCGCCGGGCACCTGCTCCAGAGCCCCTCCCCTTCTAAAGGACACCTGGCTACGCTCAGCCATGCGACTGCACAAGAGGCGGTGAGCAGGACGATCACAATTCTGAGGGAAAGAAAGAAGAATCTAAATGCTGGTGTAGGGGCGCCTGGTGGCTCAGTCGGTTAAGTGTCTGCCTTCAGCTCAGGTCGTGACTTCCGGGCCCTGGGACGAGGCCCACATCGGGCTCCCTGCTCAGCGGTCTGTTCTGGGAATGCCTGACTGGAGATTTAGTGAAAGCACATCAATTGTATCAAGCTCTAAGAAAAGAAGAAAGAGCCAGAGGGATGGGTTGGCCCCAAGTCCTCAAAAGGAGGGTAAAGACCCAGCTGTGTGCCGGGAGAAGGTGCCATAGTCAGGCAGCCGGAGGAGTGTGGCGGCTTTGGCAGGTAGAACCACATAATGAAGTTGACTTGCTGGGCTTCCAGAACAGAAACCACAGGCCACGTAAACCACACGGATTTGCCCTACCCTGTGTATTCGTTTCCTGTGGCTGCCCTAACAGATGACCACAAACTGAGTGGCTTAAAAATGCTTTCTGTCAGAGTCCTAGAGGCCACAAGTCAGAAACCCAAGTGTTAGTGGGGCTGTGCTTCCACTAGGGGAGGCTCCTTTCCTTCTCTTCCAGTTTCCAGTGGCTTCAGGTCTTCCTTGACCTGTAGCTGTGTCCCTCTAGTCTGTGTCTGTCTCTCTCTTCTGTTCCTCTGTGTGACCTTTCCTCTTTTTATCAAGACACGAAGTTTGGACTTCAGGCCCACCCTAATCCATATGATCTCATTTTAACTTAAGTGCATCTACAAACACTCTGTTTTCCAACAAGGTCATGTCCTGAAGTTTTGGGTGGACAGATTCCATTCAGAATTTACCCTAAATTCCCATCATGGAGCACTGTTCTGATTTTGCCTTCTAGAGCTGACCACATTGGTCTATCACTTGATAGCTATGTTTCCTGATACAAAAGTTAGGTACCATTCTGGCTTTCTTCTCTAGATGCCTTTAACCAAACCTCTGCAGTCAAGTACCCCAGAGCAGGCTCTCTGGAGTTTTTCAGATGGAAACTTACACCCATTGCATATATTGTTCCTCTGGTGGCATTGAAAAGAGCGTCTTGAAGACAAATATACCAGGTAGTTTTACTTGCCAATGTGTATGCTAGCATCTAGCACAGTGCCTGGTACACAATACCTGCTCAATGATTTTGTGGAATAAATAAGTTATAATAGTTAACATTTTTCTGAGCACGGTGTTCATATGTAAAACACATGGATGACCAGGTTTGATTATAACAGCAGCCTTTTGACCTACGATCATTCTGGAAATAGGGAGACTGAAGCTCACAGTGCTGAGGGATTGCCAACAGAGCTCAGTCTCAAGTTCAGAAGGGACTAACTAGGTTAGAATAGGACAATTGCTCTCAGCCTAAGCAAATCTGCTCCCACTGGCAAAATTGATCTCTAAAAAAGGGCTGAAGTTGCAGCTCTTGACCTTGGAGATCCCATAGGAAGACAGTGTCAGTGAGGCCCCCGAGACCAAGCTCTATTTAATCTCCCCAAAACTACTACGCACCACTTTCTGAGGCTGAGTCATTTAGAAACATTCTCCGAATTTCTTTCCCCTCAAAATTTTTCTGTGTAGTCTCTTCAATTTGCCTTTTTTGCTTTTTCCACAAGAAAAAAATCTCTTCCTCTCTGTCTCTTGGTCCTTTCTAGCTCCTCAATCTTGCACCCTTCTCTCTCATCTTCAATTTTTCTTCCCTCCTGTCCACAAACATGTGAAAATCTTCCCACCCTAAAAGAAACTCTTTCCTTGATCCTGCTATCCAGGATGCCATGGCTTTGTTCCTTTTTCTGACAAGAGTGTCTGTAGCTGCTGTAGAAGCAGGAGGCAGCCCAGTCTGCTGTGAGGCATCATCTGTGTGGTAGAAGAAGGGACAGGGAGGATGGAGCCCAGAGAGGGAGCACCCAGAGGGCAAGAACATTCATTTAACCCTAGCCTCTGACTCCACTCATATTTGGCTTTGACCCTGACCCTATTTCATACTCTTCCTCAGTGGGTGGGAGGGTCAACATTTATCACCCACTTACTCCTTTAGAGTCTGGCTTCTGCCCACTCCAATCTTTCCTTGGATCATTAGTCGGCTCATAAACATCAACACAGTCCTGCCAGAACGATTATGCTAATGCTGCTTCTCCAAGTACTTAATGGTTTGGTAGAGAAGAGACACTGCATCAGTTGGGAGTTGATGTCTTGCAAGTAATAGAGTAGCCAACTTAAAGTGTCTTCACTATGAGAACATTTACTGTGTACTCAACAAATCGAGAGGTAGGCTGTTTAGGGTGTGCTTCACAGTTCAGCAAAGTCAGCAAGGACCCAGCCACTTTCAAACACCCACCCTATATTGACTTTTTGTCATCGTGCTTGGTCGCTACTAGTCACAAGAAGGGTGCTGTTGCTCCAAGTATCACAGTCTTGTACTGCATTCAAAAGCAGGAAGAAGCAAGGAAGGAAGTGGGCAGAAGAGAATTTTCCTTCCATCAGGAAGAAAAACATCTTCATTAAAACTAAGTCATAGCCACTGGTCTCAGCTTTACTTTTTTTCTCTGGCCTCCTAAGCCTGAGTATTTCTCTGATTCCTTCAGACAAACTTAGGGGTCCTCTGTGTATTCACTGCATCTGTTGTGAACCTTGATTACAGAACTTAATGCTTCATATCTTTATTTAAGTGTCTTACTTCCTCAATAAACCTCATCTTCCATCCCCAGGTTCTAATATCTCATAAATACTTATCCCATGTATTTTTGAATCAACAAGTGAAGGAATTAAGGGGGGAAAAAGCTCTACCCCCCCAAAAAAAAAGAAAAAGAAAAGCTCTACCCAAATTCTAATCTTTTCCTTTTCTGCCTATACATTTTAAGATTTTATTTACTCATTTTTAGAGAGAGAGAGAGAGAGAAAGGAGGGGTGAAGGGGGAGGGAGAGTAACAAGCAGACTCAGGGCTCCATCTCATGACCCTGAGATCATGATCCAGAGATCATGACCTAAGTCAAAATCAAGAGTCTGACACTTAGTCAGCTGAGCCACCCAAGTGCCCCCTTCCACATACTTTTTCTACTCTTGTTATTAGCTACCGCATCTGCCCTGATGTGTATCCCAAGTGGGAGTCCTGCCTTTTCAACTCCTGCTGGAACTGGGAATCTCAAATTCACCACATGTAAGATGGAACTAAGCATTTTCCACCAAAAATAAGTCTTCTGAAATGGGGATAATATTTTTGGAAATATGTCAGTTGCTATTCTCTATTACAATCCTATGTATGGTTTCAGAGCATTCATTTGCCTCCAGGAAGGTTAGGATTGTTGTAGCAGGAGTGCAAAGAGGAGGATATTCAGCTTTCCCTATCCCTATCCCTATCCCTATCCAGGGCTTTCAAAAACAATCGTATATTATGGAAAATTCGAAACATATGCAAACGTAGACGGAAGAATATAATGATTCTGTGTATGCTCATTGCTCATCTTCAACAGTTACCAATCCATGATCAGTCAGTCATGTTTCAACTCTACCCTGCCTAACACCTCCTGAAATCATTAAATGTCCAACCAGTATTCACATTTTCCTGCTGTCTTTAATTGTTTTATAATTTGTTTGACTCATAATCTAATTAAGATCCACACTCTGCAATTGGTTCGTAAGTCTCCTATTTCAAAAAATCTTTTGGTTCCCTCTCATCACATTTTTCCCCTTGTGATTTATTTGTTGAAGAAACCTGAAGTCTCTGGTTTTGCTGATCATACTCTGAAGAGGTGACTTAACATGCTCCTCTGTCCTCCGTATTTCCTCTAAGTGGTGCTTAAATCTAGTGTGTATTCAGATTCAAGTGGGACTTTTCGCAAAGAGGCATATTCTTTTAGTGATATTAGCAGTGTTGGTGATCACTGCCTACAACAATGAATTAGTTGTAAAATTATGGCTTCCTTTCATTCCTTCCTCATTTATTAGCTAGATTACTTCTTTTTTTAAAAAAATATTTTATTTATTTATTCATGAGAGACAGAGAGAGAAAGGCAGGCAGAGACACAGGCAGAGGGAGAAGCAGGCTCCATGCAGCTTCTCTGGAGACCGTGGCATCATGCCCTGAGCCAAAGGCAGACGCTCAACCGCTGAGCCACCCAGGCGTCCCAGCTTGATTACTTCTTTAAAGAAAAATGTCCTCTCATCAACTATCTGCTTAGGAGGAGGTACATTTATCCAGGAAAGGCTGGGTAAACGGATTCTCTCCCTGGTTCCTTTTAGTAGGAAATGAGATTCCAATGCTACAATCTAGGCCAAGATGTGCCTGTTCTTCACAGAATGATCACTGTTCCTCGGTCTCTTCAGTGGATAGAATGAATAAATAGATACTAAAAAGCTAAAATATGTGATGAACTCACATTTATACATTTAAATTCAGGAGCACATTACTTCTTACTTGATTTTTTTTTCTTTTTTAAAGATTTTATTTATTTATTCACGAGAGACACAGAGAGGCAGAGACACAGGCAGAGGGAGAAGCAGGCTCCCCGCGGAGAGCCTGATGCGGGACTCAATCCCAGGACCCCGGGATCATGACCTGAGCCAAAGACTGACAATCAACCACTGAGCAACCCAAGCGACCCTTGATGTTGTTTTTTAATCTTACATCTATATCTCTTTTTTCCAACGATCCCACTAGAATTACCAGTTTGCTTCATCTCACGATCCACATACAACAATTTCAAACTAATAATACAAACATCATCCTCAACCATGGGATTACTGAAAACAGGTTTTATTTTAGTTTTTGGTGTTTTGCAGGGGCAAGGAGAGTACTTCTCTTTGTCTTCAGGATCTGTCTGACTCTGGATATACAATCAAATTACTCTGAATTTAAAGTCCCTTGAAAGATCTCACTTCTGGGCATTATGCCACCAGCTCAATATAGAGTTAGGTCAATTTGTGTAGTTGCTTTTTTTTTTTTTAACAATTTTTTTCCTTTATAAATTTAAATTTGTAATAATTGTACAAAATATTTGCCCAGTTCTAGGGGTATCTGGCTGGCTCTGTCAGTAGAGTATGCAATTCTTGATCTCGGGGTTGAGGGTTTGAGCCCCACTTCGGGTGTAGAGATTACCAAGAAAAATAAATAAGCTTAAAAAATATGCTTATCTGGTTTCAAAATCAAATCTATCAGACAAGGCATAGTCAGAGAAGTCTAGCTTTCTATACCTATTTTCTCGACTCTATTCTCTTTTTTCCCTATCAGTAATCTTTATCCTCCCTCTTTATGGTTTATTATTCTATTTTTAAAAATACAAGTTTATATATGTGTATCTATAGAAAAATGTGTGTAGTATGTATATATATATTCACATTCTTTTATCAAATAAATGGTATATTAACATTTCTTCACTTGTACTTTCCACTTATTGATATTATCTGGAAATAACTATGTAGTACTAATAGATTGAAATATTTATTGTTCTTTTTATTTTCCATTAAATACCTCTCCATTTTGAAAATGTAAGTAATTCAACCAGCCCCTATTGATGGACAGTTGGTTTGTTCCCAGTCTTTTCTTACGTAGTGCTGCAAGAATAGCCTGCCTTGTACATGCATCTTTTCTTATTTTTGTTATACTATCTTTGGAATAGATACCTAAAAGTGGGAAATCCAGGCCAGTGAATAAATGCATATGTAATTATGCTAGATATTGCCAAATTTCCCTCCATAGGAACTATACCATTTTGCATCCCCACCAGCAATGTGTAAGAATGCCCATTTCCCCACAGTGTGGCCAGTAGAATATGTTATCAAACAGTTTGGGTTTTGTCAATCTGCTAAGTGAGAGACGTGGTATTTCAACGAGTTTTAATTTGCATTTTTCTTATTCTAGCAAGATTGAGAATACAGATAAGAGCTGTTCAGATTTCCTTTTCTGCAACTTGTCTATTCATTTTTCTAGTCCACATTTCTATAGGTTTGTGGTCTTTTTCTTCTTTAATTTAGAAATTATTTCTATGTTAGGAAAAAATAACCTTTTGTCTATAATTTTCCCTCAGACTGTTATACTTTGCTTATGATTTTTCTTGTCATGTAAATTTTTTTTACATTGTCAGATCTACTAATCCCCTCTCTCATTGCTTCTGGATTTAAAACCTTAGGGAACTTTGCCCATTGCACACATAACACAGGAATTCACCCACATTTTCATCTAGCAGTTGCCGGGCTCAATTTTTCACATTGAAGTCTCTTATCCATTTGGAATTTATGTGTACTATGTGGATAATAAATCTAATTTTATCTTTTTCCACAGGGCTTCCTAGTATTCTAAAGCCACTTATTAAAATGCCTGTCTTCCCCTCATTGATTTGAGATGCCTCCTTTATTATACACTAAGTTTCCATATGCAATTGGACCTTTCTCTAGACTTTTTAGTCTGTTCCTTGGTCTGTGTGTTTATTTATTTGCCAGTACCACACTGGCTTATTTATGGAGGTTTTATAGCATTTTTCCTGTTTTACCCTCTCCTATAGTTCTTTTTTCAGGGGCTTCCTGGCTACCCTTGCCTTTTTGTTCTTTTAAATAAACAAACTATTCTTTCTATAATTTATATGATTATACACTTTATAATCAGTTTTACCTCCATGAAATCGCCATGACCCCTGACAATCCCACCAATTCCATCATCCCATATCTAGATGCTTCTTGGAGAAAAGCCAGCTAGAAGGTGGAGAGTGGAAATTGAGCATTCGTTCAAGAGATTGAATCATCTAAAAGAGATTGAGATGCCACTCTCCAGGAAGCTTAAAGCTTTTGCTTTCCTGTTACCCAGAAGGTGAGGTCTCAAGTGAAAATTCAGATGGCTTATGGAGAAACAAAGAAGATATGTTTTCTTTATATATCAGCACAGGAGTGTGAGTGAATTTGTGATGTTGCTCTTCTTTTCTTGATTTTATTTCTCTTAGCATAATCATTCTCATCCAATGGAAACCTCAGGGTGATCACCGAAACCTGTTCTTCACATTCCTTCCCCCAATCAACCACCAAGGCCTGTTGTTTCCACCTGTACAGTATCTCCATGCGTTCCCAAATAACAGATGAGCAGAACCTCAAGGCTCTCAACTGTGTCATCCCCACAGTAATTTTCAAAAGAAACATTCTTTCCAGAACCAATTTTTTTAAGATTTTATTTATTTATTCATGAGAGGCAGAGGGAGGCAGAGACATAGGCAGAGGGAGAAGCAGGCTCCCTGTGGGGAGCTTGAATGTGGGACTCTATCCCAGGACCCCAGGATCATGACCTGAGCAGAAGGCAAACATTCAACCACTGAGCCACCCAGGCTCCCCTCCAGGGCCAATTCTAAGAATACACATGCATATATTCTTCTAACCAATTAATTTTAGCGAATTTACTTTGAGGAACAAAGTATGCCAAACCCCCATTATGATCTCACCTGTTCACTGTGCAGCATCAATGTTGATTTTTTCCTTGTACTTTAAAATAAGACATTGTGCCTCTCCATGGAGCCAATCACAATTAAAAATCCATTTTCTGTGGGCTGCGGATAGATCTTCCTTTAATAATATCTGTACACATATTCAGATTAAAAACTAGTGTGCTTTATCTAGGAACGTTTTAATCTAAAAAAAAAATACTACCCATTTTTAGAATCAGATTCTATTCTTAGATGTGTAGCAAGCCATAAAGCACACTTACCCACCAAAAGACACGTATAAGAATATGTGTAGCAGCTTTAGCCATAAGAACTCCAAAGTGAAACAACCCAAATGTCCATCAGCAAGAGAACACACAAATAAATTGGAGTATTTTCCTTCAACAGCAAGCTACACGTCAATATAGAAATCAGACTACTGCTAAATGCATCAACACATGGAGGACTTACAGGCATAATCATGGGGGCAAAGGAGCAGACAACATAAAAAGAGTACATATTACATAATTCCATTTATAGGAAGTTCAACACAAGTAAAACCAACCTATGATGATAAAATCAGAATTCTGGCCCTGAGAGGAAGTATAGTCTGGGAAGTGGCAGTAGGAAGTACAACCTTTGGGGGTGGAGGGCAGGTGGAGATGTCTCTATCTCCAGCTGGGTGGTGGTTATCTGGGTGTTGCGCTATGCAAAAATCCACTGACTTGTATATTTAACATTTGTAAACTTTCCTTGATGTAGTTTATACTTCAATTAAAAAAGTTAATCTTAGAGAACATCCCTTCCCAAATCCCCACAGATAGCAGACTTCGCTAAAAATCCTTTGGTCCCCAAATACCTGGTACAAGAAAAACCATGGTCTTAAACACCAGGCAGGAGGCACAAATCCAGGTGTATTTTCCTATAATGGTGCTCCCTGAGACACAAAAAAGATGTACAGTTTACTTTCTGGTTAAAACGGAATTTCTCAGCCTTACATCTCCCATTTACTGCAATCACCATGTGAGCAAGGGAAACCTGGCTCAATTTATGAATCAGGAACATGATAAAGTGAGGTTGGAACTCCTACAATACAGTAGAAGTTCTCCTGGCAAGCACATAGCTGGCTTTACAGGCAACTGTAAATTCCTCAAGGGTGGGAGATCGTCATCCTATCTATTGTCTGTCCTTTGAGCCGTTAGTACTGTGCCTTTCCTGAACAGAGTAGAAAATCAGAATGGATTAATAAATGGATGGATGCATGGATGGATGTATGGGTGGATGCATGGATGGATGTAACCTTACATCCTCAGTACAACAGTTTAATTATCATTCCCAAATGCATGTTTTCTTTGTAGTAAGTCCTCCTTGAGGCTACACAATTATAACAAGGCTTCCTCATCTCTTCCCCTTCAATTTTATTGTATCTTTGATGAAATATAATTATATGCAAGTGGTATTTTTCTTAGTGCTCTTCTTTGTTGAAATACATCCTGTTCTCATGATTGGTGTCCCATAGTGAAATTTTCCAGTGATAAGAACTGGCATATAATCTCACATTTTTTTTCCATGGGAACTGGCAATGTTAACAATTAGAGTCAAGTTAGTTTAAAATACACAAAATACACCAATACTGGGATTTCTCACCAAAGGCTTAATGTAAAATCAAACTGTCAAGCACTTCCACCAGAGTAGAGTAAATTTCTCCTTGAGAGCCAGCCCTGCCAGCCTGGGACCAGGGCAAGGGTCCACCCAGGGAAGGGCTGGAGGATTAACGGGATTCCTTTCTAGGCTGGTGAGGCTTACCTAGGACCATTTGGTTAAAGGCTGCTGCTGTGTCTCTAGAGTTTGCCTATGTCCTTAGGTTGCAGGCAGAGGAAGGAAGACCCTTCTCTTTGCCACTTCTTAGAAGATCTAGAACATTCTTTCCACTTTATCCTACACCCATCCTTAACCCTCCAGAGAACCAGACTTCCACTGTTTGTGGGATTAGAACCAGAATCTAGCCTCAGCACATTGACATTGTGGGCAGATGGTTCTTTGTTGTGGGGTTCCCTGTGTTAGTAGGATATTCAGTAGCATCCTTAACCTCTACCCACTGAATGCCAGTAGCACTCCTCTTCCCAGTGTGACAACCAAAATGTCTTCAGACGTTGCCAAATGTCCCATGAAGGATGAAATGGCCTCCAGTTGCAAACCACTGAAGTAACCAATCAGGTATGATGGCAGTACTCAAAACCCAGGGATACAGCTCCCACTCATTTCCACCCCATACAACTTCCAACACTCCCTTACTGATAGCAACTAAGAAGGGAACAGTAAAATATTAACTCTATGACTATGATAGCCACTGGGTGCAGTGTGGGTAGAAACAATCAGATATAAGAAGATAACAAAATGCAAATTTTATGATAATATTTTGGTGTCCAGGATGTCTTCTGCCTGCAGGCAGGCCACAGAGAACTCACAATGGACTGCAGAGTTGGTGAGGTCAAGGAGTATGTTTTCACAAAACCTTCTGAATCAAATCTAAGAGCTATAACATCTCCTTTGCGGTTACTGCGTTATAGAAAGAAGGGGGAACCTGGGAATTCCCTAGTCAAATGTTCTCTGTGATTCAATCCTTCAACTTCAAAGACTATCCAGTGTTTCCACATAGCCAAAGACCTGGAGTGGGGCAGTGGGCAGGCACACGCAGGCCAAGAGATGGCCCCTAACCCTGGATGTATTGTGCATTTCCTTAGCCCATTATTACATACTTTCACTACTGCTTTATGTCTGTGAGTCTCCTCTTGCTGCAAGAGCTGTGTGGTGACTTGATTTTGTCTGACCACCATATTCTCTCTCCTTCTCGTAAAGGACCCTATCTAAGTTCCTTAGCTACAGAGGGAACACAGGATCCAGGATGAGTCCATCAGAATACTCCATCTCTCTAGTCACAGTGACTAGTGGCCAAAATTCTTTTTTTGACATTTTCAAAGCTGGGAGAAATGAGCTCCCTTGCCTCTCTGGTCAGGGGCTAGGTCAGATGTACCAGGCACCATGTGGAAAAACCCATTTAAACCAGGAGACATGAAAACAATTCCTGAAGATAGGAAGCCCTGGTGATGTTGCATCCCTGGTTCTGGTCTTCACGGTGCTCAGGCTTCCTGTCCCCGTAAATTTAGATCTTCATTTGACTGCATAAATCCCTGGGGGATCGGGGCACTTGGGTGGCTCAGTGGTTGAGTGTCTGCCTTCAGCTCAGGTTGTGATCCTGGTGTCCTGGAATCAAGTCCCACATTGGGCCCCCCGCAGGGAGCCTGCTTCTCCCTCTGCCTGTGTCTCTGCCTCTGTGTATCTCTCATGAATAAATAAATAACATCTTTCTTAAAAGAATAAAAAAAACCACAAGAATCACCCTGTTAGGTGCCCCTCCATTTTTTTATTCTAAGCAAGAGTGATTTGAAGCCTTGTTCACTATAACAAGAAAGTGCTGGCAATCATAGACTGTAAACTTAATCTAGGAGAGGATGCTATCTTACCACTTTTGTGTATTACTCAAAGTTTCTATCACAAATGACCCCAACACTGGTTTTCAAGAGATTCTTGTTGATTCATTCTGAATATTGAATTCTAAATAGGAGTAATTCTTAGACAATAGTCTTCTCATTGTTGTATAAACCCAAAATGTTCCTGCCTGCTTTACTATCCATAGAACTACATGTCTTTATCTTTACTGAGAGAGACTGTGCTGACATAAACCTTGTTCACATTTAAGGACAACCCGTCAGTGACATGTCCCCCTGCTCATCACCAAGGTGATTTGGCTGATATCCCTGGGGCATAGTGTCTCTCCTGCCTTCATGAGTGCCACTTCTTGAGGCTGTTTAGTCTAAGGGGATAATCATCAAAGCACGGAAGGCCTGATTATTCTATCATGGCTATATTTGTCTGGGGCAGCTTGCTAGAACCTGTATTCAATGGATAATATTATCTTTTTAACACCTATGCTGGCAGTTAATCAGTAGTACATAAATACATATTTAATACAATTATACATAATGTATTTATATATACATACATATATATAATTATGTCAGGAGATGGCATTTGGAAATTGAGAACTCACTCCAGGACCCTCAAATTCCAATTATTTGAATGTTTTTTTCTTTTTCTTTTCTTTTTTTTTTTTTTTTTTGAATGTTTCTTATATCACTCATGGAGCCAACGAATATAAGGGGTGTGGGGGAAGGTCCCTCTGGCCTGCCCTCCTCATCCATTGAAGGCCTACTGATGTGGCTCCTCTAGGCAGACCCTTTTCTCCACTGTTGTGATCTTTGCCTCTAGCCCTGTAGGGACAGAAAACTCCATGTTCTCAGTCTCAGTCTCAGTGGTCAGTTGAGTCCTCTGAATATCTCTAAAATCCACAACTTGCAAAAGATAAAATAAAAAATATATTAATCATGAGAAGGAAGAACAACCTCAGTTTTCTTTTCTATGGGCCACCATCTTTGTTTTTCTGATACGTACATCTTACCTTCTTCTTGCTTAATGCAAAGGACAAAGCAATTCTAATATTTGTGCCTCTGAACTATAGCCAAATTATAAATTGTTGTCAATAGTTGCAAGGAAAAAAAGTGACACCTTAGAATCCTATATTATCACACCTTATTGCTCCTTTTATAAATCAAAGTACAATTGCCAGGTCATTTGGGAAAAGATGGGTGTGTTTTAGGAAGCACCCAAGAACTCACCCAAAGTTCCAGTGTTTAAAACCTGAGAATTTAGTTCATTCTGGCCCTTGGCTCAAAACAAAACAAAACAAAAGATTCCAGTAGTTGGAGAGGGAAACAGCTTGCCATATGGGTAAGATGACTGTTTTATAAGATGAAGGGTTGGATAAGAGCCAGTGAGGAATGCATAAAGAGGAGAAAGAAAGAAAAAAAAATAAGAAAGAATGGTGAAGGTAAAGAGAGTAGATGATTGAAAGATCATCAAAACATAGGTCAGAAGACTTCTGCTTCAAAGAAACAATTCACTTTGTCTCCCCCATAAAGTCCCCATTAAAGATTTTTAAGAACTACAACCTCATAAATTTTCTGAATCATGAAGCTTAGAAACCCCACAGCTGAGCAGAGTTACTACTAACAAAACACAAACGAAAGGAAAATTACAAGTGTTGGTGGGGACAAAGACACTGGGACCTGTGTGCACCGCAGGTGGGGACACAACATGGTACAGCAGCTGTGGGAAATAGTGTGATGTTTCCTCAAAAAATTAAAAGTGGAATTACCCTATGATACACTTCTAGGTGTATACTCCAGATAACTGAAATCAGAGACTCAAAAAGATATTTTTGTACACCCATATTCACAGCAACATATTCACCGAAGGTGGAAGCAACTCAAGTGACCATCAACAGATGAGTGGATAAACAAAATGTAATATACACACACAGTGGAATAGACACACACAATGGAATATTATTCAGCCTTAATAAGGAAGGCAAGTTTTGACCCATGCTACAACACAGACGAACATTGAGGACATTGTGTTAAGTGAAACAAACTAGTCACAAAAACACAAGTACAAATATAGCAGTATGATTCCCCTTATATGAGGTCCCTAGGGTAATCAGATTCAGAGGGAGGAAGCAGAATGGTAGTTGCCAGGAGCTGAGAGGATGGAACAACGGGGAGTAGAGTTTAGTGGGTATGGAATTTCAGTTTTGGTAGATTTTTGTTTAAATATTTTATTTATTTATTCATGAGAGACACAGAGAGAGAGAGGCAGAGACACAGGCGAGGGAGAAGTAGGTTTCCTGCAGAGAGCCCAATGTGGGATTCGATCCCAGAACTCCGGGATCATGACCTGAGCCCAAGGCAGGCACTCAACCACTGAGCCACTCAGGTGCCCCTCAGTTTTGTAAGATTAAAAGAGTTCTGGAGATGGATGGTGGTGATGGTTGCATAACAATGTGAATGTACTTAACACTACAAACTATATGCTTAAAAATGGTTAAGATTTTATGTAAGTTTTATGTTATGTATATATTAACACCATTTTTTTTTTAAACTCACAGCCCAAGAGTGATGTTCTTCTGGAGTCCAGCATCCTACCCTGCTCCATCTGCATGCATTGCCTTGGAATGCAGTGGGTAGGGACACCTGGATGGCTCAGTTGTTGAGCGTCTGCCTCTGGCTCAGGGTGTGATCCTGGGGTCTGGGGTCACATCACCGCATCGGGCTCCCTGCAGGGAGCCTGCTTCTCCCTCTGCCTGTGTCTCTGCCTCTCTCTGTGTCTCTCATGAATAAATAAATAATATCTTAAAAAAAAAAAGAGGAATGCACCTGGGGCCTTGTTGGAGATGTGTACAATGGGTACCACTCAGACCTCTTGAATCAGAAATTCTGGGTTCTGGAATTATTATTTTAACAATCTTACCAGGTGATTCTAACATCCCTCAATTCTGAAAACCACAGCACTAAGGTAATTGGAGACAGAAGGGATATGTTTTGAGATTTGGGGTATGTTTTGAAGATAGAGAAAATATGACTTTGCGGGGAATTGGATATAGAGTAGAAAGGGAGAAGGATCAGTAGGTAAAGATTGAATGGATATCTGTTAGATGAGTAAATGTTTTTCAAAACTGTTCTACCTTTATTTTTTCTTTGTTTTACTAGAGTCAGAAAGTAGGGGGTGGGGAGCATAATTTCTTAAAGCATCAGGCTGGAGAACAGGAAATAGGCCAGGATGATTGACCTATAATCTTTAGAAATTCATGCAAGGTAGGTTTTACCCAAATGTGTACTTAACTGTACACATGGCAATTATGTAGCAGGTGGAGTCATAAAGCCCATCGGCCTACAGTCACATACAATACTCCCCCACCCCCAGCACACACACAGCTAGAGCTGTGAGCATACCTCTCTTCTTTCTTTTTGTACTGATGTCAGAGGGGGAATGATGTGGCTCAAACCTAGGATCTTCTGGGACAGGGGACTTCTAGTTTTTAAACCAGGATTGTCCCGAGCCAATCAGATGGTTGGTCATCTTGGTTATAACACAGACTCATAGAATTATCAAATTTAAGGGAAGCAGAGTTCATCTGATCTATTGTTTGACACTTTGGCTATAGATTGGAATTACCTGGAGAACTTAAAATATATATGACTGCTGGGTTTCACAGTGGACCAGCTCAAATCAGTATCTCAGGGGCACATGGCTGGCCCAGTCGGTGGAGCACCAGACTCTTGATATTGGGATTTTGACTTCAAGCCCCATGTTGGGTGTAGAGATTAATCAAAAATAAAATAAAATCAGTGTTCCTGGGTGCATACCTAGGCATCAGCATTTTTTAAAGCTCCCCAAGGGAGCACCGAGAACTGATTTAATCCAACTTTTTTACTGGATAGATGAGGAATCTAATGCCACTAAAAGTTATTTATCCAAGGTCACACTATTCATTAGCAGCAAAACTCAGTGTTCCTGACTCTTAGGCCAGTGTTCTTCCCACACACCACAATCCTTTTATGGATAATTACTGATTAGTTCCTTGCAACCAAGCCCTGGTCCAGTGCTATTATTTAGGGTAGCTCACACACACACACACACACCACCTGTCTGGACCTCAATAAAACAGACCTTTGAGCTTCCAGTTGGGTACACTCATGGCTGAAATCCAAGACTCTCTTTTCTTGCTCCCTTCCAATTTTGTTCTCTACCACCTGCTCTGTTCCCAAGTCCCTCTGACTCCTGAGGGATTCGGACTCAGCCCAGATTCCTCGCTCCTGTTTACATCTTTGGCCTCAATTGTGTAGACCCCAGCACCGCCTCATTTCAGCTCCTGGCAGCCCCTTAGGGCATGTGGGGTGGGCACCCCAGATCCCGGCCTGGGTGGGGAAGCCCAGCCTGGCAGCAGCGGGCCTCACCAACACTCCTACCAGGAAGGGCTAAGATGAAGCTCCCTTCATTGCAGGGCTGATTCTTAGAACAAGCTAAACCCACCGCAGCCTGTGGTGTAAACTCTCCTCCCTGGCGGCCTGACCACTCGCTTTCTAGCACTAAACCAGCGCGGCTGCTGAAGATGAGTCCGGAGGGAAATAAAATGCTTGTCAAAGGTCAGGGTGGAAACCAAACCTCAGGCCTGGCAACTCTGCCCAGGAACGGCTGCACGGTTTCCCGGGCCAGGAAGAGGCACTGGAGAGTTAGGGTGGTAAACTGACCACAGAGAAGGAAGACGCCATCCTTCCAACAGGATGCAGTCGAGTCAGGGAAGAGGCACAGCAGAGGGTGACATGAAAAGTGTTGAAATCCATTTCTAGGCCCAAATGGAGCCGCTCCCAGCGGGGGGCCATAGCAGACAGCACCCCAGATGGCTTTGGGGCCTGCAGTGCTCTGCTCAGGATGCCCCCCACCCCGTCAGCTGGTCCCCACACGCCGAGCACCTGCGGCCTCTCCACCCGGACACCACGGCACGGCGGCCCGGCCGCTGTTTCCCCTGCGTCTCCTCCTTGGTCTTTGGTCTTCATCAGGAAAAGCTTGCTGCCCGCCGCCCCACTTTGCAGGAGACTGTCCCCTTCGTGAGCAGTGACATAGAGCGTGTCCCACAAAGTGTCTTCTTCAATCCTCTGTGTAAGAGAAGAGCAGCAGCAGCCCCTGCTCCCCGGGGCCCTCCTCCCTGCCTGGCGGCCTCCTGGGGTGGGCCCTCCCGGGGTGGGCCCTCCTGGGGTGGGCCCCCTGTCATCGAGCGTGTCCTCCCGGCCCCGGTGGCGGCTCCACCTGGACGGCGGTGCCGCGGGTTCTGCGGCGGTGAAACACGTGCGCCCACGGCCGCCCCACGGGCCCGGGAGCCTGGGGAAAGCAGCCGGACACGGGCGCGTCTCGGAAGCACCGGCAGGTGTGGGGGGCGTGCGGCGCGCGCTGTTTGGAGACGGTTCCCGGGTGCCAGCCTCCTCCCACGCTGGCCGCCGGCGGGTGCTGGGCGCGGGTGCACCTGCTCCGCGCCCCGCCGCCGCCGACCCCGTGCCGCCCAGGGGAGGATGCGTGCGGCCTTTAGGCCAGCAGCCCGTTGCTTTCTGGCGCTTGGGTTTTTGGGGGTAGGCAGCCTGTTTTTAGTTCCGTTTATTTTTATGACTTTGAAATGTAAGGAACAAACACCGCGGAAAACCCGTGTCCTCTTACCCGCAGTGCGCCCTGCCGTCCACCAGGGGGCCCCCAAGTCCCGTCCACACCTGCCGGCGTCGCCGAGTCCTTTCCCTGGGGCCCCCGGCCCTGCTAACGCCGAGCTGGAGAAATGCAAAGCACTCCCGGGAGCCCAGGAAGTAATCTGACTCGCTATTTAGATGCTATGACTTTCTAATCTCCGAGGGGGACGAGAAATGCTTCTATAGGGAGGACGTCACACAAGCGAGCAGTGCAAAGGAAGGAAACGGTTGAGACTCTGCATTAAAAGTGCGGTTCCTCCCAGGCTGTTTGAATTTAGTAAACTGGAAAGGCAAAGAATTGCCGTGAGAGTGAAATGTTAGCCGTCGAAGGATAGGAGATTATTTAGGAGGGCAGTGAGACTTTCAAAGTCATATACTATGAAATTCTCGGCCTTCTGATTCCTATGAACACTGACGCCCCTCCTGAATCCCTCCCACAAGACATCCCACTGGTGGTAAGAAGAGTGTTTGAAGTTCTAGAAATGCTGGCTAGACGCACAGGGAGATAGGCAGCTGCAGGAATGACTGAGGTGAGACCCAAGGAGGGGCCCAAAGAAGAGTGTGATGAATAACTGGGGAGAGACAGAGGTGATGAACCTGCAGAAGGCAGGGGGTGTGTTCTCTCCACTCCCATTTCTGTATAAATGGACAGTCTGGTTATGGGTATCTTATGAAGCCGCGTGGCACATGATTCTGACCCTGATTCCACCATCATCTAGCTGTGCGCCCCCGGACCATGACATCACCTCCCTCGGATTCACTTTCCTTGCTAGTAAAATGATGTTGGTGTCAAGGGGTTTGCTGTCACATAGCAAAATTTTCCACAGCAAAAAGGCAGTTGTTCCCCTAAGACATCTTTTTTCCTAATCAAAACCCCCTTGCTCTTTCATCATTTGTCATAAGGCCTACTTTCCAGATCCTGGGTCTCTTGACTCCCCTAGATGAGCATATTTAGCTTTCTTAAAACACGTTGCTCTGGGGATCCCTGGGTGGCTCAACGGTTTGGTGCCTGCCTTTGGCCCAGGGCACAATCCTGGAGTCCCAGATCAAGTCCCACGTCGGGCTCCCGGCATGGAGCCTGCTTCTCCCTCCTCCTGTGTCTCTGCCTCTTTCTCTCTCTCTCTCTGTGTCTATCATAAATAAAAATAAATAAATAAATCTTAAAAAAAAACCACACATTGCTCTAAACAAGATGGTTCCAGGTGCCTCTGGCAAGGTAGAGCTGCTGCCCTGGACACCATTCTTATGGTAACCACAATGCTGTCAGTATTATATAATTTCAATAAAGGCAATGCATTAATAATAACCTCAATATATTTAATTTTTCTAAATGTTTAAAAAATTTTTGTAGAAATGGACATATTTTGTCCCAATTCACACAAATGTCATTTGAAGCTATTGTACTTTGTCTGTGGGGTCAGCATCCCAGCGTTTTGAGGTTGTTCTGAGTCTTGATTCTGTCACAACAGTGGATGACAAGGTTGTATAGTTTACTATTGCAAGGGAACCTTGGCAACCAAGTTGATCCTCTTATTTTTGTGTTATTTGCAAATCTGACAGGATGTCTTCCATGCCTTTAAGAAAGTACTTGGGAGGAGTGCCTGGGTTGCTAAGCAGGCTAAGCATCTGCCTTTGGCTCAGGTCATGGTCCTGGAGTCCTGGAGTCCTGGGATCGAGGCCCAGGCTCCCTGCTTAGCGAGGAGTCTGCTTCTCCCTCTCCCTCTGTGTGTGTTCTCTCTCCTTCTCTCTCAAATAAATAAAATCTTAAAAAAAAAAAAAAGAAGAAGAAAGAAAGAAGGAAAGAAAGAAAGAAAGAAAATATTTGGGAGATATTAAGTGTGTCAGAGCCATGCTGCCACAGGAGAAAATGTCACTAGAGACATTCTTTTCGGTTGACTCTACTTGCTAATCAACTCCCTATCTATGGTTGCTCAACCAGCTCTGAATCTACTTAATTGTACTACGGAACCATCTACAATTCTTCCATTTGTCTTCATGCAGATCATGAAATAATTTCTAAAAGTTTCTTTTTTTTTCTCTAAGTTGATATTAACACATTCTCCTTTTTAATGGTATCAAGTTTTATATTACAAATAGTAACAGTTTTGCTGAAGGATAAACTTTCTATAAGGTAGATAAAAACTATGCAATATTGTGTGTGTATGTGTCTAGGTGTGTGTAGAGCAAGATCTTTTTTTTAATTATTTAAAGATTTTATTTATTCATGAGAGACACACAGAGAGAGAGAGAGAGAGGCAGATACACAGGCAGAGAGAGAAGCAGGCTCCATGCAGGGAGCCTGACGCGGGACTCGATCCTGGGTCTCCAGGATTATGTCCTGGGCTGAAGGCAGGCGCCAAACCACTGAGCAACCCAGGGATCCCCAAGATCTTAATGGTGGTTAGATTAGAAAGGTGGATCATAAGTGTTCTTAAAGTTTACAGTGAGGAGGGTTCCCTGGGTGGCTCAGTGGTCAAGCGTCTGCCTTCAGCTCAGGGCGAGATCCCAGTCCAGGGATCGAGTCCCACGTCTGGCTCCCTGCGAGGACCCTGCTTCTCCCTCTGCTTATGTCTCTGCCTATCTCTGTGTGTCTCTCATGAATAAATAAGTAAATAAAATCTTTTAAAAAAATTTACGGTGAGGATTATACTACTTTTACAATTAAAAAGAATACTGATTGGAGGCACCTGGCTAGCTCGGTTGATAGAGTGTGCAACTCTTGATCTCGGGGTTGTAAGGTTGAGCCACACATTGGATGTAGAGATTACTTAAAGAACTAAAATATATAAAAATAAATAACAAAAAATATTTATTGTAAAAAATATATATATTTATTGTAACTTTTCAAATCTTCAGTTGAAAGCACATCTGCTTTCTCTCACCTTTCATTTTGTTTTTGTGACTATCATGAGTACATGTGGTATGGAAGTGGTCTGAAGAGCATTCCAGAGCCTCAGGGTAAGCGAGCTCACTCTTTACATAGAGCACATTTGGTCAGTGATGGATGAGCAGAGGTTCTGCTTGGGATGCTAGAATACACACTTCTTCTCCATCGATAGTGGAGACCTCTGGTTATTTCTGCTTTGATAGACCCAACACCATAGCCCAGCTCATGTTTATTGTTGGTCAGAGAACAGATGAGGCAACATGCACACAATGGTTCAAAACAGGATGCTTTTTTGAAGTAAGGATTTGTGTTTTGTTCTTTGTATGTTGTATTTCTACATTTTCCAAGAAAGGAGCTGGGCTCCTTATGTCTATAGGGACCCAAAGCAGAAGCTTCTTAAAGACAATTTCTCTTCCTGTTTATTTGAGGTCTGTTATCACCAAGAGTCTAATCTCACTGAAGTGATTATTGAGGTTTCTAGAGTGGTATGGAGACAAGATGAGTGTCTTTTTCAGGGAAGGGAAGCTGTAAGGAGAGATAGGTGAGAACTTCGCAAAACTGCAGAAGGGGCCAGAGGTGGGCTGGTGCCTCCGGAAGGCAGGACCACACTGCAGTGGTAGCACCCAGTGGGGGTGGCCATCCTCAGGAGGCAGTGGCGTGTGGAGGCTCAGAAAGGGGGCATCTGTCACCTTCTCAATCCTGGGCATTCGACCAAGCAAAGGCTAGCACAGCTGCCACTTGCAAAGGACTATGTGGGCTGGCCACGGACCCATCTGCTATGGTCAAGATGGACTGGAGCCTATAGGGCCTGCCCTCTGTTTGGGGTGCCACATAAGCCTCCCCAACTCTTTTGCTACTCTGGGCAAGAGGATGGAGCTCCTGTAATGACTGAGACAGATCTTTTTGGCTGCTCAGCCAAACAACAAGCTTCATTTTATTTGATTTATTAAAATAAAGGTGATACTTCCTGCACCTCTGGGTTGGCGGCTCATTTATTCCTGAGACAGTTGTAAATTCACAGCAGGCCCGGAACACAGTTCAGAAGCATCGGGAATCAATGTCTGGTTGTTTCCTTCCTCCTTCCCAGCAACACTCTTAAGCATTTCGTGTGACAGGCACTGGACAGAAAGTGAAGACAAAGGGACGAAAGAACACAGCCCTACCCTCGGGGGTTCACGGAAAGGATTGAGAGGGGTGGGCATGGGGAGGCAGGACTCTGTCAAAACAGGGCTGTTTTGATTATATATTGGTACTTAATTGAGCAGGGCCTGGTGTTTGAAAGTTGCTAATGGCACATAGTGGGGGCCTAACAAGATAACATCAAGAAAATTCTAAATTGGATTAAGTCAGTGTTAGAAGGGGCAGGAGGGCCGGTGATGTATCCTCCAGACAGAGGAGGCACATTACGACTGAAAGAAGGAGCGGCTGCTCCACACTGTTCACACAGTGTTTTATTCAGGGTGGCTTATTGACAGGGCAATCGGGGGCGAGTGGACCAACCCTTCAGGGCCCTCCACAGCTATTCTCCACCCCTACTGTCCATGAATCCAGACCTTAATTCCCAGGTTTTATGGAGCGAGGGGCAGGGTGCTGCCACCACAGGGTAGTTACCTAAGGTGGCCCCAGCTGTGCCCAGATGGAGGCTAAAGATGGAGTCATTATTGTCCACGTGGAGTTCCTCAGTGCCCTGGGTCATGTTGCTCCAGTGCTCCATCCCCATCCAGGTACCTGTTCCCACCTGGCCCTCTCCTGTAGCCAGCCTTAACTCACACTTGTTCATTCATTAGATTTGCATTTATGAGGGGCCGCACTGCGTGTGGACTGCACTGAACTCGATGAAAATCTGATCTGCTGTGAAGAAGGTAAATCAGAGGAAGGTGGCATCACAGCCTCCAAATCCCATAAGGGAAACAAAACAAGACTGAGCTCTGACTACACTTTCTCCTGTAGAAAGATGAGTGGATCTGATGGGCTCAAGGGAAGCCCAGAGGATGCCCTGGCATTAGAACACTCGAGAACCAGTAGACGTGGGAGCCAAAGGGCATATTCATTATTC
Source organism: Nyctereutes procyonoides (assembly GCF_905146905.1). Taxonomy (NCBI): domain Eukaryota; kingdom Metazoa; phylum Chordata; class Mammalia; order Carnivora; family Canidae; genus Nyctereutes; species Nyctereutes procyonoides. Next base: position 18,438,380 of record NW_026575120.1, read on the forward strand.
TTTTTTTTTTTTTAAAAACTGCTATATAAAATAGACATCCGACATTATATTAGTTTCAAGTGTACAACATAACAATTCAATGTTTGGATATATTGCATAATGGTCACAATAAGTCTAGTTACCATCCGTCAGCATGCATAGTTACAGGTTTTTTTCCTTCTGAAGTGTTAAGATCTATTCTTCTAGCAATAACATTATTAACTATAATCACCATGTTGCACATTACATCCCTATGACTTATTTTATAACTGGGATTTTCTACCTTTCAAACCCCCTCTTATTCATTATTCTTCAGCTCCAAGTCCAAAATGAAGACACAAGGGAGAAATAATATGTATGAGAAACTTCTCACTAACTTTCATGATGCATGTGATAAAATGCAGTTTTTCTCCTTTGCTCAGATCTCCAACAGTGAGAAAAATACCACAGAATATTCAGAAGTTGTCTAGCTTCATCCTTTTCCTCTGCCTTGCAACTCTTTGTGAGAGAGCAAATTAATAAGTCAGGAGTTAGGACCCAGAGATATGTTTTAGACTTACAGGATCTGACAGCTGACTGGAAATCAATGAAGTGTAGTTTAAGAAACATCGCACGGATGCGGGGTGGTCTGAGACTGTCTTATTCCACTTCAGGTGTCTTCTTTCCCCTTGGGTTCCACTTCGGATTTTGAACCACTGCATTTGCGATTCAAAACCTCCCTTTCTGATGGAAATACTGTATTGTTGAAAAGGAAGGAGTTATCTCTCCTAAACTGACATCATGAGACTGGCAGGCTTTATCCTTATGCTCATCGTCCTTGGTGTCACTCCCTCAGGTAAGCTCAAATTAAAGTAAATTAAAACTTCATCGTTGTGGAATGATTTAAGCAAGGGAGGTGGAAATACAATATTGATAATGTTAGAATTACAAACTGTAATGTATAGGTATCTTTAGGATAAACTTTGGGATGTGGTTCTAATGGGTGATTCTAGGAAATCTGTTTATTGCTAAAGAAATCATACCTATGGATTCCATAATATTTAAGCTGTTGTCATTTTTCTGGGATATTCCTTTTGAATCATGAACTTGGTAGGAAGATACAAAAGCAGGAAAAATGTTACTGAATGCTTTTCAGGATTGTTAAAACATCTGGCACAGAAATTTACTCCCATCAACTTTTTTCTATCATGTCTACTAATAATCATTATATCTGTGTGTAGTTCCTTAATTTTATCCAATATATCCTATACACCTGCATACAAACTTTAATAAATTTGTGTGTAGGTTTACTTAGTATGTTTGTATATCACAAAAAAAATAGACATCAAATGTCTATGAACATATGTGAGTTTTCTGTCACTATTATCCCCCTGAAAGTCAGATAATTCTTAATAAAGAGGACAAATAAAAAATATATATATATATAAAAGATATATATATATATATATATATATACAGACAGGCAGGCAGACAGACAAAAGAGAAGTGGAAAGAGGGAGAAAATAACTGCAAGGTTTAAGGGGAAATGGTCATTTGCACCTGCCAGTTATCTGTGTTTGGAAATCATTTCACTTTTTTTCTTTCTTTTTTTAAAAATTTAAATTCAATTTGCCAACAGCGTTCATCCCATCAAGTGCCCTCCTCATTTCGTTTTTTATGTAACTTAAGATCACAAAGCTCTTCCCATTGTGGTGGCAACCATTTAGAGCCGGAGCCAGCTGGTAGGAAAATCCCGCTGTCCCATTAGCAATTTGTACTTATTTCTCACTAATATTTTTGCCATGTTTGACTATGCTACTTTCAGCTGGAGAGCCAGAGGCACCAAGTGAGATTTGCCCAAGTCCTAAAATAAATCCTAGATTCCAAATCTAGGCACATGTACCTAAACAGTATCCTTTCTTTAAAAAGGTAGCTTCTCCTCATACTGAGGACTCAAAAGCCATCCTTTCTAAGTGCTGAGGGCATCAGACCCACTTTCTAATATGACTAAATTTGATCTCTGCAGTCTGAAATACAATTTGTCAATCATAAAAATGATAATCAACTTCTGTGTGTTTTAGGATGCAATTAATATCCAGGAGTCTAATGTTTTTCTGCCTTTATTTACTGTTCTATTTACTATGAAAGAATTTATTCTTACTGTTCTTTCCCCCAGGGAACCCATATCACAGGTTAGCAGGGGTGGTTGTATAAACCCTCTCAGTTCACTCGTGCACCCTCTTCTTTGCACAGTAGTGGTTACATAAGAAAATGGGGCCTGGAAGTGAGCCTGGTACTCATTCTCCATCAACGAGGCTGCAAGCATTTGGGAGTGTATACTGTGCTGTATACGTCTGTCACAGATCTGTAATACATCAATAATCTGTAGTCACTCTCACACTTGTGAACATTTCTAGATCCATTAGAGTCCATTTCTATTTTTCAGATCTGTACCACTTTCCTTAAGTTCTTTAACTATACTACTCATTGCAAAGGAAAGAGTTTCTTTTTGTTACAAAAGTACCTTTTCCAAATTACAAAGGGCAACTCCTCATTTTTACATTTTTGGCTTTGGTGGAGAGGATAATTGTGTCTGGCCATGTGACATTTCTTGTGTTGCTAATTCATATTTGTTGCTAATTCATCATTATATGTTTATCACTGCTCCCAGAAATAAAGACCGTATCTTACTCATCTTCCTATTACTCTTGCCACACGATGACGTGTGTTTACTCATTCAGTAAATATTTATTGAGGATCTACCGTATCCTAGGAATGGTTCCAGCATGGGCGATGCAAGAGGGAAAAAACAAAGTCATTCTAATAAACTCTCACGCTGGCAAGAATCCATTCAGTATTTATTATTTATTTTGCCCTGAGGGCTAGCTCTATGTGTTGAGGCTAATATATTTGTAGTATGATTTTTTTTAACAAGGTGGTGATAATGGAAAGACAGAACCAAAATATACCAAAAGGTGTCAAAATACAAAAAAATGTGTCTCAATCATATTTGCTGAGGTTTAAAAGTCTTCAATTATTTCTTTACTCTCTTAGCTAAGGATAAACAATGGTGTTGTCTTCAATAAAACCATAAGTAAGCATGTGCATTTTCATCAATTAAGTCTTATCAGTTATTTATACCTCAGCGTGCATGCACTTGTCATAATTTTGCGGAAAATGGGTGTTGATAATTGGGTGGGAGAGAGCAGAAGGTCTGAGAGCCTGAAGAAAGGAAAAGAAACACAGTCAAGAAAAATAAAGATGTCAGAGGTCAAGTTGTAGGTTCCAAAGAAAAATTTTTTTGTCTCAAGCTGGTACCGAGTACCTCATCCACATCTCTCATGGTCCCACTTACAGGGCTTGAGAGAGTCCTAACTTCCTCATGGGCAGTGAGTCCTCTCTAATCCCATCATAGCTTTAGTTACCTTTACCTGATGCCTCCTCTGTTGCAGTAAATGGCAGCCAAAAGCGAATTTGTCTGATCAGTGGCATATTTTAAACATTGCCTTTGTGTGTGTGTGTCTTCAAAATAGCAAATATTGGCATCAATAGGTCACATTTTGTGGCTGTTTCATGGACGTGAAATCCTAGAACCATAGTGCAAGTGAGTTGGTAAGGGCTTACCCATCATCCACATTTCTAATTTTACCGGGAGAGGTTAAATGCTTTTCTTAATTAAGATCGCCTGGTTTGGAAACAAGACCAGAACTAATGCCTCTAAATCTGAGTCCAGTAGCTCTCAATGTTAAATAAATATTTGTGGGATGCTTGTTCTAAAAAGTGACGAGTTTGGCAAGAGACTCAGCATCCAGGGCCAAGAGCTGAGTCCTCCTAGAGCACTTTCCCAGCCTGAGTTCCCCATGGAGGAAGCTACTAGAACTTGGGAGTCAGAAAACCATACCCACCACTCATTAACTGAGTTGACCTTGAGTAGGTCACTGCCCCTCTCTGCACCCCAGGATCTTTGTCTATAAAATGAGGAGCTTAGTTCATCTCAGTTATCTTTTCTAGCTTCATTGTCTACACATGCACCTTAGTCATTTCACTGGTCCTTCCTCTTTAATGTTGAAATTATTTATGAATACAAATGCTTTGCCATCCCTCCCCTTTGAGAGGCTGACTTTGGAACTGCAAGCACCCACTCAGGGAATCACTCACCTTCTGAGAACAGCTTCTCAACTTGTCAATGTGTTGCTGAGATATATCTTAGAATATCAGACTTGTCAAATTTGTTTAAAATACAAGTGCAAGGGCTCCTGGCTGGCTTAGTCGGTAAAGTGTCTGCCTCCAGCTCAGGTCATGATTCCAGGGTCCTAGGATGAAGCCCGCCACATCCCTGCTCAGCCTGCTTCTCCTGCTCCCTCTGCCCCTCTTCCTGCTTGTGCTCTCTCACTCTCGCTCTCAAATGAATAAATATAATATTTTTTTAAAAAAATAGAATACAAGTCCATTTGCAAAAATTTGGTTTACACACAACTTCTCAGGAATCCATTTATTCCTTAAAACAGAGACCACTCGTCTTGGAAATCTTGAAAACATCTGTGACTCTACACCCTCTTGAGCAGTGAGCTGGGGTCACTCTGCCTCCTTTCCCTGTGCGTGAAAAGTGCTGTTAGGCCCTCTTGGGCATTTGTTCACTCACCAGACAGCATCAAGTATTTATTGAGGCCCCAGCCTCAAAGAATCAATGGTGGAAGCAGTTTCCCTTCCTTTTCATGTTTCATTTTACAGAAGGACAAACCAGAAACATTTTCAGGGCTATCCTCTGCATCTGCTTCAGTAACCTTGATGACTTCAGCTTTTATTTGGGGAGATTGAAGATGTCAGCCAGAAAGCATGAAACCTTTGGCTTTTTTTGGTAAGGTCTGCTTTGGTCAATACAGATGTGTACTAGTCAGCTCAGGCTGCCATAACAAAACACCACAGACTGTGTAGCTTCACAGAAATTTATTTTCTCACAGTTCTGGAGGCTAGAAATCTAGGACAAGGTGTAGGCAAATTTGGTTTCTGGTGAGAACTCTCTTTCTGGCTTGTAAACAGCTGCCTCTGGCAGTGTCTTCACCTGGCTTTTCCTCATGCCTGCACAGAGAGAGAATGAGGTCTCTTGCATCTCTTCTAAGGACATCATCCTATTGGATTAGGGTCCTACAACTGATGACTTCATTTAGCCTAAATTACGTCCTTAAAGGCTCTATCTGCAAATATAGTCAGATGGTGGGGAGTACGGCTTCAACATAGGGATTTGAAGGAACCCAAATATTTAGTCCATAACAGCCGGTACAGATCTATGCTTTTTGTTCCTTGATTCAGACAGCAGCTTATCCTCCCACATTGGCCAAGCGGGTAAAACATACAAAGTGCCCTGAAAGAGCAGATCTGCTATTTCCCTTTGGATCCTGGCAAAGAGCAGGGATCCAACCATTCTTACGGAGGGTATAGTTTTAAAGGTGGCAAGTGCTGGGGATTGTCAAGGTCAAAATTTTAGAAGATCCTCCCCAATGTGCAACTCTACCTCTCTGCAAATTGACAGTAAAATTTTCCTGCCAGGAAAGGAAATCAAAAGTACAGTTTCTGTTCTCAGAATCCCTCCCACAAATCCAGAATTATAATGGCAGCGTATCCAAGCTATGAAGTCCCTTATGTGTGTGTGTGTGTGTGTGTGTGTGTGTGTGTGTGTGTGTGTGCACATGCACACATGTGCTGGCTCAGATGTTATTCAGTTGTTCTCAGCCTTCCTGAGTGTCTCCATCCACCGTGAGATGGTGTCTTAAGTAATTAGTCCTTACTGGCCTGAACTGGAGCACAGGGGCTCTTGAGGAAGCAGAACCCTGGCCCTCAGCTGCTAGGACTGCATTCAGATAGAGGTAACTATGGCGATAACCACTTATCCCAAAAGGAGAATGGCTTTTCTCACATACCAAGAAATTTGGAGCAGGCATTCCTGGGCTGATTGGTGGTCCTACAGCGCTGGGAGCCCAGGCTCTGACAGCCCTTTTATTTCATCATCTTGTGTGTGTAGCTTTCATTAGGCTTTAAGATACCTCTGTGGCCAAATCCCTAGATCCCACTTTCCAGCTCCAGGCAGGAAGGAGAGAGAGCAACCGGTGAAAGATGGAAGGTGAAAGATGCAGGTCGGATGAGTCTGTCTGCTCCAATGGTATTTCCTACAAACCTCACCCTCTGGCTTCTGTTTGTATCTTAAGTGGCCAATGTGTCTGTCACATGGCCCTCCCTACCTGTAAGAGAGCCTGAGAAAGGAACATTTTAAGCTGGCTCCATGCAATGCTGAATAAATTTAGCATCTGTTACCAAAAAAGAAAGGGCAAATGGGCTATTGAGCAAGGAACAGTCACTGCCATCGTGCCCTTGAAACGATATTCTCCTCCTCACTGGAGGGCTGCCTGCATGGGGAAAGGCCAAGGGAGGACAGCTGTGGCCTCCCTGTCTCCCTCTTCTCCCTAGCAATTCAACTCTAGCCTAAACTCTTCAAATACCACTCAGCAAGCAAAAGCCAAGTAGCTCACCATATTGCTACACACATGTTGGCTCAGCAGCCCCAATGGGCCAGGCCCCACAGAGCCGGGGGGAGCAGTGAGGAAGGTTTCACGGAGCTGGCATTTCCCGTGTGGCAGACAGACAATAAACAAAGACACATAATAGGTCCAAGTGCTCTGATGTGAGATAAAGTACCATCAATGGAATAAAGTGTGAGGAGGGATATTTAGATTCTGTAACCCAGAATGACCTCTTCAAGGAGATGACATGTGAGCAAAGATGGGACAAAATGAAGGAATGAGTATGGGGTTATGGGGTCTCTACAGGGCCAGGGCCTGCTCCAAACAGAAACATACAGGCATGTTCTGGAAAGAGCGGACGGGCCTGAGGCACTGGGGAGGAGGGCTGAGGCCAGAGTGGGAGAAGGTAGGGCTGTACACAGCCTGGGAAACCATGAGAACATGAGATGTCCCTTCTAGGTTTGATAGGAAGCCACTGCAAGACTTTGAGCAAAGAACTAACATAATCTTCTTCTGCTTGTAAGAGCTGGCTTGACAGCTGAGCAGAAAATGAACTGTAAACGCAGCCAGGGTGGAAGTGATGAGGAAGCTGCACACGAATCCGAGGGTGAGGATGGAGTCTGTGACACGGGCGGTTGCCCACGGAGATGGTGGGAAATAATCAGAGATGCGATGTATTTTGAAGGAAGATGAGCCTGGATGTGGGGTAGGAAATTCGTGAAGCGTAGCCTGAGTGAATGAACACTCTGTCCCTCGGAAGGTTTCGGGAAATGTCAACTCCCACCCTCCCCAACACTTCCAGGAAGGTTCTAGGGTGTTTACAGAGTGCTGCCCTGGCAACCACCCAGCTGACCTGCTCCGGAGTGTGCCTTTGCTTGCTGAGAACAGCTAAGCATCCAAGTTTGAGAACAGCTTTTTAAATAACTAAGTATAAACATAAGTTACTGCTCTCTCGTCACTCATTTGCATTTTAATATGCTTTCTCGAGAGTGAGAGAAAGAGGTATGCAGCCCATCTTACACCTCTGATCACCCCTAGGAGCATTAAGAGTAGGTTTCAATTTACTTGTTTTATAACTGGAGGGACAAACTTCCAGTGACCACGAGAGAGGCCATATTCAAAACAACAATAACAAAGCGTCCCTGCTTTTTTTTTTTTTAAGACCACATTTATTTATCCACAAAAGACACAGAGAAAGAGGCAGAGACATAGGCAGAGGGAGAAGCAGACTCACTGTGGGGAGCCTGATGTGGGACTCGATCCCAGGATGCCGGAATCACACCCTGAGCCAAAGGCAGATGTTCAACCATTGAGGTACCCAGGCACCCCAGCTTCCTTGCTTTAAATTTGATAGTATGACACTGAAAAGAAATAAAACTTATCTCTAGACTGCATTCCTAGACCATTTCTTCAGCCTGAGGATCAAAGCTTGAAATTAGGGTGTTCTTAGGCTCTCAGATATATGGGAGTGGAGAAGAGTGTTAGAACCTGGTTGATGACCAGGGAAGGTCTTTGCAAGGGAACAAACAGCGCAGGGGATGTGGTAGGTGTTCTATGGCTATGTGGCAAACATACGGAAAATGTCCCAACATATTCCTTTCATGGGTTCATTCGTTAAGTAGATATAAAATGGGTATGTGCTGTGGGTAGGCACTGCTCTAGGCACTGGATACACATCATCGAGTAAATTGGATCCTGTGCCTGCCATCATGGAGCTCGAGGGAAGGACAGACAGTGACAAATACACAACACATTGTGGTAAGGGCCTGATGGAGCTCAGTGGGGGCCTGGTGGACAGCAGCACGTGGGCGGGGCCGTGTCTGTAAGGAGGGGGCATCTCAGCTGAGACGTGAGGTGGAGGGTGGGGGGGCGGGGGTGCTGCAGGTGATTCTTTGGGGGTCAGGTGCTGACCTCACGATGGGAGAAGCGATGAGAGAGCCAAGCTCTGGGTGAAGCAGAGAGTCTGCTTTCCACCGTGTGTTGTGGGCATGGAGAATTGAATTTAAATCAAAAATAAATAAGTACGATATCCATTAAAAGAAGAAGAGGAAGAGCACGGTTCGAGAACTCGCTCAGAGCTGCCTTTGCTGCGAGGCTGCGCAGCCGAGATGAAGGCTCAGGACGGAGGAAGCTGCACCAGCCGCCCCGCCTCGCCCCTTAATTCGGGTTTCCCCCTGGATTCTTCCAGCCTCAGCCTCTGCAGGATTCCGTTCAGTGGCCGAAAGTGAAGATGCCCTCCTCAGACACTTATTCCAAGGTTATCAGAAATGGGTTCGCCCTGTGCTGAATTCCAATGACACCATAAAAGTGTATTTCGGATTGAAACTATCCCAGCTCGTAGATGTGGTGAGTAATCCTCGGCGCCGCGGAGAAGAGCACGCGCATTCCTCGCCCTGCGTGACTCCGAGGTGGTGCTTTCGCTTGCTTTCCCCTGTCTGCCCTTTCAATTTTAAAAATAGCTGGCTGTGAGAAAAAATGTGCCCCCAGAGGCCAGTGACGTGACCTGGGGACGGGATGAGCAGCGTCGTGCGGGGTCAGGTTGCCAGGACAGGCCTCGCCCCGGCGGGCTGGGCGGGCGCCAGGCTGCGCCCCGGGGACAGGAGACCAGGGACAACCGAGCCCGGGGCTCCGCAGTGTCGCCCAGACCGGTGGGGGCTGGCGGGGTGCCTGCAGGGAGAGAGGGCAGATGACGCCGGGGCCTGACGGAGGGCCTGGTGTCCCCATCCCCTCCTGAATCCGCTCAGGGCCCCACGCATCCCGCGGGCACCACCCATATCTTAACACGCCCTACTGACTCCTGCCGAGCTCGCGCTTCTGCCCTGGTCCAGTTCCCCGGGCAAATCAGTGAACTTTAACAAGCCGGTTCTGCAAAGTCATCCTGCTGTGCTCCCCAAAGTTCCAGAATAATCCTCCCAGATTGTCCCAACCCCGGCCCCGCCCCACCACTTGCACCCTCACCCACCCCAGCTGACTCAATGCCCAAGGATTCCTTCTAGCAAATCATGCTAAAGTGATCTCTGATTTAGCTAATATTCATTCTGCTTTGCGATCTTACTTTGCCTTCTGGATTTATACAATTTTAGGTAAATATCACCACAATGGGCTGCTACTTGCTTTAACTATTGTTTTTTATTTTAAGCAAACTATGCATAATATTTTAGGATCCCATGGCATGTAACTGTGTTGAAGTTGAGAATCCTTTATGCTTTGAACTCCTCAAATGTAAGACTCAGAGAGGTCTTTCTGACCAAAAAAAAAAAAAAGAATCTAAAAGACACCTTCACTTAATTTGAATTTATATCTTTCTAATTCTCATTTTGTTAGGATGAAAAGAATCAGCTGATGACAACAAATGTGTGGCTCAAACAGGTAACTGTCAATCCAAGCATTATATCTGCTAACCTAATTATTTCCACTCTTTTCTATTTAAAAAGACACCTATTTGAAAAATAATGATTTTATAGAACATATTGGGTTCCTTGGGGAGATATTTGGGAATGGTTGGGGTCTATTATTTCCTGTTCTTTTGCGGGAGTTGGAGAGCAAGCAGGTCCTGGAAGCTCAGAAGCATGCCTGGAATGGACTCTGATGCCAAGGTCTGAGCACTGCTCCCTGACTACCTGGAGAAATGGGGAAAGCTCCAGAGAGCAACTCCCCACCCCACCCCCCTTAGGATATGGCAACTAGAGCAGGCCTTTATTATTGGTACTTTTCACTTTTCTTGAGATTTTGAAAACACGAGGTTATTTCAGTAGAAGTGAACAAGAAGCCACGACTCCTCAAACCTTAACTGCAACTTTGGAAATGACTCCTAGCAAAACTGGGCCACCAGAATCACAGTGGCCTGGTAGATGCCTCCAGGTCAAGACAGAGTCAAAACCTACAAATCTCCAATACCCAAAACAGAGCAAGAGAAATCCATAGGAATGGGGTAAGCTGATGCTTGGAAAAACCAGCCTGACGACTTAGGTTCCCATATTTTAGAAGTAATGAGAATAATTTTTTTTTCATTAAAGTATAGTTGACACACAATGTTACCATTGGTTTTCAGGCATACAACATAGTGACCTATCAAGTCCATATTTCATGCTGTATTCAACACAAGTGTCGCTACCATCTGTCACAATATGCGTTATTACAATACCATTGACTACATGCCCTATGCTGTACTTTTCATCCCCATGACTTATTCATCCTATAACTGGAAGTCTGTATCTCCTACCCCCCTTCACCCATTGTGCCCATTCCCCCACCTCCTCCCCTCAGGCAACCATCACTTTGTTTTCTAGATATGGATCTGTTTCTGCCTTTTAGTTTGTTTGTTCATTTGTTTTGTATTTTTAGATTCCACATATAAGTGAAATCATATGGTATTTGTCTTTCTCTGTCTGATTATTTCACCCTGGGTCTATCCAGGTTGTCGCAAATGACAAGATTGCATTCTTTATTAATGGCTAAGTAACATTATATATATATATAATATATATACCAGATATATATTATATATTACATACATATGTATATATGTATATAATATATATAATATAATATATATATATGTATATGTAAATATATAATATATACATATATATGTATATGTACATATATAATATATATACATATATAAATTATATATATGTGTGGTATATAATATATATACCACATCTTTTTTATCCATTCACTTATCAACTGACATTTGGGTTGATATGTCCCATATCTTGGCTATTATAAATAATGCATAGGGGTGCATGCATCTTTTTAAATTAGTATTTTCATTTTCTTTGGGTAAATACCCAAAATTGCTTGATCATATGGTAATTCTATTTTTAATCTTTCGAGGAACCTCCATACTATTTTCCACAGTGGCTATACCAGTTTATATTTCTAGCTATAGTGAGCGAGGTTTCCCTTTTTCCACATCCTTTCCAGCACTTGTTATTTCTTGTCTTTCTCATTTTAGCCAAAGAATAATAGACTTTCATTGCATTAAATTTGTAAAGGGTTGTCATCTCTCTTCTCTCATTTACATTTCTCAACATCCAGAATTAACAAAGCAGGTCTCACACTATCCCTGTTTACAGAGACAGAGGAGTCCAGGAATTCATCTGACTGGAATCTGGATTCCCCAGTTAGGGCCTTCTCTGCCATACCCAGCCTCTGCCTTAACCATCAAAGCCCTGCTTCTAAATCACTGGAAGAGCCAAAGTAAGAAAACCCTCTATACATTTTATAGAACAACAGAGAATATTATCAAAGCTATTCTGTGCACACAGATTGGATGTGGAGTACAAATATCACAATAAATATTAGTTAATATATTCTATGTTATGGCACAGAAAAAGAAAGATGAATTCTATAGCATGGTGGCAAGCTGGGAAGGCTGCATGGAATAGGAGGCATTTGAGCTCCATCATATGATATATATGTATCTTTTTATTTGTTTTTAAGATTTTATTCTTAAGTAATCTTTATACCCAACATGGGAATCGAATCTATAACCCTGAGATCAAGAGTCATGTTCCATGGACTAAGCTGGCCAGGCACCCTAGTTTTTTGTTTTTTGTTTTTTTTCATGAGAGACAGAGAGAGAACAAGGCAGAGGGAGGAGCAGACTCCCCATGGAGCAGAAAGCCCAGTGCAGGGCCCGATCCCAGAACTCTGGAATCACGACCCGAGTCGAAGGCAGATGCTTAACCAACTAAGCCACCCAGGCACCCTACCCCTTGCTTTTTAAAACTAAAAAGGTAAAAGAAAAGTGAAGGAAAAAAAAAAGATAATAAAAGATAAAGAAAAGGGATGATAAAAACAAGACAAAACTGATATTAACAACCATTGGCATTTTATACAGATCTCAGTTTCAGAGTAGCTAATAATAATACCTAACAGTTATTGAGCATGTACTAAATGCTCTGCTTGGGTGTGTCCTAGGAATGAACTAGGTTCATTCTCGCAGCCACCTTATGAGGTAGGTTCTATTAGGATTCCCACTTTGCAGATGAGAAAACTGAGCATTAGAGAATTGAACTGGCTTGTCCCAGGTTAGGCATTGGAGGCCTGGCTCACATGAAGAAATCCTTCCCTTGCCTTGGACAAGGGAGCAGCTCCAAGATGTCCAGTGCTCTGCTCAGTGCTGTCCCCATATAGACTAGTTCCTGGTCCTTGTCTTCTAAGGTTTTGCTACCTCAACATCGGATGGTCTAGAAAAGCATTTAGGAGAGAATGAAGTAAGGATTCATTCCACAAGGTTTACTTACAGCCTACTAAGTGTCAGCCACTGGGCTAGATCCAGGTATATGAAGAGGAAAATACAGCCCTGCCTTCAAGGGGAGGACAAAGTGTAGTTGTGTAAAAAATAATGACTGTGATATGATAAACACCATAAGGAAAATCTACACAAGTACTATGTCATTACAAAAATGACAATGAAACAGGGAGAAAATCAGGGAGAGCATCCAAGGGAGGAGATATTTAAGGTAGTTAAGGTAGGTCTTCCGGGATCAGTAGAAGTTCTGCAAGCCAAAACGGTGAAGTTGTGACCCCCTGCATACTATTCTCAATCGTATAACTTCCCAAAGCTCTCATGCCAGAGCAAACCTATGGGAAACTCTCCCCAGCCACCCCTGTTTACCTCAGTCAAAATAAAGACAGAAACAGTAAAACCCCATTTTTTTCTCACTTCTCATCCAGACACTGAAAAATGCTCCATGATTCATATCACAGAGAGAATAAAACTCCACGTACTTGGAACAAAAACATGTTCCATGGTAGCTTCCACAAACAAGATGCTTGTTTTTTTAATGCAATTCTCCCATCTTATCCCCTATTTCCACAGTTCTCCTCTGGTATATTTAGACGTTCTTCCTCCATCCTCTTAACCAAAGACCTTTATCAAGCACAAATGTAGTGACATCCTGAGAAAGTCCTCTATGTGGAGCTATTTTTGTTTTATTGATTTTATTTTGGAAACTTATTTGTCTTCCTCCTTCCTATTCCAGGGAGTAATCAAAACCCTATAAATCATAAATAGATTATTAACACCGACTCACTAAAACTACATGAGAAAGTACTTAATGCCTTCCCACTCAGATTCTGCTCCATCATATTCAAGGTTAGGAAAACTGCTTTGCAAGCACCGTAAAGGCAAATGGGAAATGAAACCACCCTTTCTTTAATAATAAAGGGTTGAACCCTTGGCCTAGAGTCTATCATATGAGTAATCACTAAGACAACAGACATTAAAATTACTCACTCAACAAGCATTTACTGAGCACCTACTATGCACCAGACACTGTGTAAGACCCTGGGCTAGGCACTGTGGGGTGTGAATACCATAAGACAGCAAGATTCTGAGTGATCTCGCTTCACTATTTGCTGTCCTACCCCCTTCATTTTCCTGAGGGAAATAAAACAGCCTGAATGTCTGCCAAAGCCAACATCTCAAAGTAGCCTTGTTTCTCCAACAGCTGATTCCTGTTTTAGACCAACACAAAGTTCCACTTCAATATGCAGGCCTCACAGGCTAGATTCCTGGAGCTGGTCTGGGAGGGAAAATGAGAAACAAACTTGCCATGGAAGGGACAACCTTGCTGTAAAGGGCTGGGACAGCTTCCCAAAGTCTAGTAATCTTCCACCACCTGCAATGGCACCCTCAAGTCTAGGAATTTATTTCCGACCCTTAACTCAGCATCTTATTTTCCTTTCTTCTCCTAGACTCACTCTGACTTAGCAAAGGAGGTCAGTTTGGTGGGCCCTGAGTAAGAATTGAGCAGGAGTTAGGAGTCAGGAGTCAGAAATCATGATATATAAACTCCGGCAAGTCATTTTGCCTCTCTGACCCTCCATCTCTTCATCCATAAAATAGAGGCAATGCCTACCTCACAATGTTGTTAAGAGGTGAAATGCAATCGCGTGTGAATGTGATGTACAGTATCTGGCACATACTTGGGACTCAATAAATGTCATTTCCGGCTGCCACATTTGGAGGCTTTTTCATCCTTGATGACAAATCCCATTTTTTGGCTCTGGCAGCTCATGGATATAGTAGGAATATGAGACATATAGTATGTCATGCTGTTTTCTTTAAGATTGAAATGAATCAACCTTAACTTGCTTTAAGAATTTCACACTTGACTTTAAGGTAAGTGAAGATCCCCAGGATGCCCCAGAGGCTACAATTCAAGGCACTACTTGTTCTTTGCTATCTTTTGGTTTTAGTATTAAACTAAGAATAACTAGGGGAATTTTTTTATAGTAAAAAAGTCTTTGATTTAGGTTTAAATGAAATTCAGTTCTGGATAACAGCTAGGGACACTTATGAGTGATATTTCGAACTATCTAAGAAAGGAAAATTTTAAGGGAATATATACGATATGGATTTGAAATTGCACTTTTCAGAATCAAGGAAACTATTTTTCCTTTTTTTTTTTTTTCTTAGTCACAGAATTACTTTGAGATTTGGTCCTGACATATCCCGTGCTCGCCTGTTTCCTGCAACGACACAGCTCTCCACCTTGGAACTGCCTCAGGGTAGAGCTGATGTTTGTAAAGAGCTTTGAGGATCTTGACTGGAGCATGCTATATGAACATAGTATATTATTTCTAATCTCTTACTTTAAGAAGGGAGAGACAGGAGATTAGTCTCTGGATGACCTCAGGGTTTCGGAGAGAACAGGAAGTAACCAGAAAGTTCCAGAGGTCCTTAGCAAGAGAGAGGATGGAGGCTCTGAATCCTCACCCTGACATTGCTGGCTTAGCACGTGTGATCATCCTGGGGCTTAGGACTCTGTCAGCATCGCAGTGGATGCATATGTTGATAGAAATTCAGGGAACCCCTCTGGACGGACTTGTCAAGGAGAACATCTCTGATTCCCCAGGTCTGGGTACAGAAGAACACCCCGCAGAGGCATACAAGCAGCAAAGGACCACAGGGTGGGGAACTCACAGCTTCTGACTCCAGTTCAGTGCTCTTGCTCTTCTGGGTACTCCGAAATCCCAGAAGTCCCACCTCGCCCCCTTCTCTTTCCTGGGCAGGAACAAGACCTAAATCACTCTAGATCTCTTTACGTCCTCCTCAAGGATTCTACGCACCCCTCATCCGTCGTTCCCCCATCTCTGCCCCTGCGCCTTCCCTCTCCCGGTTCCTTCTCCCTCGCGGCTCCTCCTACCCTCAGGTCTCGGCTTTTGCAGGTTGTCTCCTCAGAACTGCCCTTCCGGTCCACCCCGCGTTCCTTCCCATTACACCCAAGCCGCACCCCCCTCGGAGCAATGAGCCCGAGCCGAGCGGGGAGGCAGGCCCAGGCCAGGAGTAGGGGCGGCGCTGGGTTCCGCGTGGCCACCAGCCTTGCCTTCTTGGGCCGCGCATTCCTTTCGCCCAGACTGTGACCCAGTAAGCCACTGGCACTCTGTCAGGAGGTCCGGCAAGCAGGGCAAGCCCTTCGGGCCCAAAAGTTCCATACCCTCGGGCTCCCCCCTCCGCCCGTTCCCTTTGAACAGTTCGTAAAACCAGGTATTTGTTTGCTGGGCTTCGCCAGACAGCAGAGGCCCCGGAGCTGTAGCTGTGCACCTGCTCCGCTGGGGGAACCGGGCGCAGGGGAGACAGCTGTGCCTGCCCCAGAGAGGAGCCTGGATCCGAGGAGCAGACAGTTTTGTCCGCAGCCATCTGTATGCTCTTAACAGGGAAGGGCAAGAGTGGGCCCGGGGCTGAGCTCAGCAGTGCTGTCCCCTCAAGACAGCGCTGGCAGTGAGAGCGCGCTGGCAGCCCACCTGCCCACCTGTGTGTCTGCCCCGCCGCTTGCTGCCTGTGCACCAGAGACCCGCCACCTGCTCAGGATCTACTCAGATGCTCCCAGGATGAGCTGAGAACTTTTTGGTTGCACATGACAGAGAACCCAACCCAAACTGGCTTCAGGAAAAATAGAAAGTACTGGCTTTCATAATCTGGAAAGTCCAGGGACAAGGCCAGCGTCACCTGCAGCTTGACCCAGGGGCTCAAGCAATATTCCCAGGGATGGTGCTCCTTCTGCCTGTCTCGAGGCCCCTCGTCCTCTGGGTGACCCCATTCTCATCTCAGCCTCACCTCAGCAAGGTGGCTGTATCAGCTTCTGCCTCAAAGTACTTCCTTCCTGTGTTTAAGTCCAGCAGGAAAGAGGATGGCAAGCCTCTTTTCCAGTGCTCCAGAAGATTCATGCTATCTCACTGTTCCCCATTTGGTTACCTGACAACCCTGAAGATCATGGTGGGCCAGTGTGAGGTGCAGCCCCATTTGTGGGACAGAAGGAAGAATCAGATGCACCCACAGCTAGTGAGTGACAGTGCAATGAGGTAGTTGCCCAAGAGGAAACTAGGGTGCTCGTACTGGAAGAAGGGGCAGGTGAATCTGAGGCAGCAGGTGGCATGCGTCCACTTTATTTCTGAATTTGTTTTCTCCTCTTTCTATAAAGAGCTCTTAACATCTGCTTCCTTCTCAAACTGAGCCTTGCCCAAGTGGAAGTCAGCTGAAGGTTCCTATTATTAATGGTTCATCTTCATACCATCATTTTCTCTCCCCTTATTTGTTGCTGAACTTGGACATTGTGTAACATGCTTATTTGTAAAATTCCTCCACCTTTTGACAGATATTTACCATTAAGACAAAACGGATTTTCTGTTTTTATTGTCTTCCTTTTTTTTTAACAGAGGAAAAGGTGGAATAAGCAACTGTTTTAGCCTGAGTATAGAGTCCATAAGCTTTATAGCTATCAGCCCCAGAAATATCCTTGAAAGCAGAGCCACAGAAAGTTGGATCAAATAACTGATGTTATGAAGAATTGTAAGCCACAAATTTTTCCACTGTCCAGTAGCATGGGAAAGGGGAAAAGAGTGCAGGATATGCCTTTTAATGTACCATGGCTTGAGTACCATTGCCATCACTCAGTGGCACACATTGGGGGGGGCACCCTTCACGTCCTAGTCAATGTGAAAGGCACCTCCTAGGGTTGTGATGCACGGCATGCCCAGTCATATGCAGCAGGCTTGAATCCTGTTTTCTTTACTGACCAACTGTGTGGCCTGGTACAAGGCACTTGAATGCTCCGGGCCACAGGGGCCTCATCTAATATAGCACTAATAGTAGGTAATTTTGTAGCTTATTGAAGGAATTAGCACTAATAAATATAAAGCACTTCATCAGTATAGGGAACCTGGCTGTCTCAGTCAGTAAAGCATATGACTCTTAGACTCAGGGTTTTGAGTTTGAACCCCATGTTGGGTGTGCAGTCTACTTAAAAAAAAAAAAAACAAAACAGAAAATCAATCAATACAATTCATCTTATTAAGAGACTAAAGAATAATCATGTAATCATCTCTATAGAAGCTGAAAAGCTTTTCATACAACTTAGGTCAAGATCCATTCTAATTAAGAAAATTATATGTGGGGCACCTGGATGGCTCAGTTGTTGAGCATCGGACTCTTGATTTTGGTTCAGATTGTGATCTCAGTGTCGTGGGATCCAGCCCCACATAGGACTCCACACTCAGCAGGAGTCTGCTTAGGATTCTCTCCCTCTGCCCCTCCCCCCATTCACACTCTCTCAGCATGCATGCTTTCTCTCTCCCTCTCAAATAAATAAATCTTTTTTTTTTTTAAAAGCTCAGCAAACTAGAAATAGGAAGAATCTTCCTTAGTCAAATAAAGGGCACTTAAGAAAACCAACAGCTAACATAATACTTAATGGTGAATATCTAAACGCTTTCTACCCAAGATCAGGAACAATGAGAAGATATCTACTCTCCCACTCCTATTTTTTAAAAAGATTTTATTTATTTAATTCATGAGAGACCCAGAGAGAGGCAGAGACATAGGCAGAGGGAGAAGCAGGCTCCCCAAAGGGAGCCCAATGCGGGGCTCAATCCCAAAACCCCAGGTTCACTCCGTGAGCCAAATAGCAGATGCTCAACCACGGAGCCACCCAGTGCCCCTCCCCTCCCATTCTTATTTACTGTCATACTGAAAGTCCTAGCTAGTGACTTAAAGCAAAAACAAAACAAAACAGTAAAAGGCATTCAGATTGGAAAAAAAGAACTAGAACTCTCTATTTGTAAATGATGTAATTGTTTCTATAGAAAATCTACCCCAGGGGATCCCTGGGTGGCTCAGCGGTTTGGCGCCTGCCTTTGGCCCAGGGCACGATCCTGGAGACCCAGGATCGAATCCCACCCACATCGGGCTCCCGGTGCATGGAGCCTGCTTCTCCCTCTGCCTGTGTCTCTGCCTCTCTCTCTCTCTCTCTCTCTCTCTCTGTGACTATCATAAATTAAAAAAAAAAATAAAACAACAAAAAAAAAAGCCAAGAAAAAAAAAAGAAAGTCTACCCCAGAATTTCCTAAACTTAAATGAGCTTAAACAAGGTTACAGGATACATACAAGGTCAGTATACAAAAATCAATTGTTTATTTATATTCTAGCAATGAACAATTGGATTTTTTCCCTTAATCTCAAGCACCATTTACAATAACATCAGAAAACCACGAGGGACACCTAGGTGGCTCAGAGGTCGAGCTTCTGCCTTTGGCTCAGGGCGTGATCCCAGGTCTGGGGACTCCATCCCGGATCGGGGACCCCGCAGGGAGCCTGCTTCTCCCTCTGCCTGTGTCTCTGCCTCTCTCTGTGTGTTTCTATCATGAATAAATAAGTAAAATCTAAATAAATAAATTCTTTAAAAAAAAACCCGAAATACTGAGATATAAATCTAACAAAATATGTGTGAGGTCTATAAGCTGAAACTACAGAACACTGATTTAAAAACATCAAAAAAGACTTAAGTACATGGAATGAGAAATGATATTCCTTGGTCAGAAATCTCAATATTATGATAGTGGTTCTACCCAAACCAATCTATATATTCAAGGCAATCAGAATTAAGATTTCAGAAGGATTTTTCTTACAGATAGCAACAAGCTGCTTTAAAATTTTATAAAGAAAAGCAAAGGAACTAGAATAGCCAAAACGATTTGGAAAAGGACACTACAGTTGGAGGACTCACATTACACCATTTCAAAACTTACTAGAAAGCAATGGAGGTTAAGAAAGTGTAGTACCAAAGAAAGGAGGGACACAGATTAATGAAATGGAACAAAAAAACCCATAAATAGACCCACAGAGTATATGGTTGGTTGATTTTTGACAAATGTGCAAAGGTAATTCAATGGAGAATGTTTAACCTTTTCAACAAAAGGTGCAGCAATGATTGGATAACCATGTGCAAAAATAAAAAACCAAAAACTTCATCCCACATTCACGCCATAATAAAAAAAATTAACTCAAAATGGATTTTAAATATAAATGTACAACCTAATACTATAAAATTTCTAGATAAAAAAAATGGGAGAAGATCTTTGTGACCTTGAGTTAGGCAAATATTTCTTAGAAATGGCATGTTTCATAAAAGATAAAATTGGTAAAATAAACTTCGTCAAAGTGTATAACTTCCGTCTTGTGAAAGACGCTGCTTAGAGAAGTAAGAAACCACAGACTGTGGGAAACTATTTGCAAATCAAATATTTGATGAAGGGCTTTTATCCAGGATATATAAAGAAGCCTGAAAACTCAGTAATAAAACAAACACCGTGATTAAAAAAATATGCTAGAGATTTAACAGCCAAATAAGATATATGGGTGGCACATAAGCACATGAAGAGATGCTCAACATCATTAGTCATTAGGAAAAATGCATATTAGAAACCTTAATGAGATACCATTTCACAACTATTATAATCGAAATAAAAAATGAGACAAGATCAAGTACTGGAGAAGACGCTAAAGACGTGGAACTCTCATACATTGCTAGTGGGAAAACAAAAATGATAGAGCCACTCTGGTACACAGTTTGGCAGCTTCAAATAAAGTTGAACATACACTTACTTTATGGCCCAGCCATTCCACTCCTGGGTATTTACCCAAGAGAAGAAAAGAATGTTTTTCACTCAAAAAGTTACACAAAATATTTATAGTGGCTTTATTTGTAATCATTAAAAACTGGATGAACCCAAATATCCTACCTGGAGAATGGATACATAAGTTGTGGTAAATTAATACAAGGGAATACTACTCACTAATAAATATGAACCAATGACTAATATAGAAGAATCCAAAATGCATATGGTAAGTAAGAGAAATCAGGATCAAAAGGCTCTCTACTGTATGATTCTATTTATATGACCAAAGGCAACATTATAGGATCAGAAAATAGATCAGTGATTGCCAGGGGCTGGCAATGGAGGAGTTGATTACAAAGGAGCAGCACCAGGGAAAACTTTTTGGGCAACAAAGTTCTTGGATCTTGATGTTGTTAGTGATTATACAACTGTTTGCATATAGAACCGTATACAAGAAGAGTGAATTTTATTGTATGTCAATTTTTAAAAAGTGAAACAAACAAAAAGCGCTACTCTGAGTTCCCTTCAACATTTCTGAGATTCAGACCTGCCACTGATAGTACAAGTCTCCTTAGTAGGAGACAAATGATTCATAGGAAGGAAAATGAATGTCCTTTTCAAAATGGGTAGAGGAAGGGGAAAAGAAAGAAGGCTGTGAGTACCAGGTAAACATGGTAAATACTTTATTAGCTTGGGCTCTTAAACTGTTAATCTTCATATGCATAGTTTTCCATAAATAGGCACACAGTCTTTTATCCTTTAGATTGTAGCTTTTTAATGACCTACATCCTTTTAAATTTGTTTTTCAAGGATCAAGCCTCACAAATATTGCCTAAGATAGACAATATCTCATCTGGTGTATACAGCCTTACACTTTTTCAGGCATCATGTATGTTTCAATACTTTACCACCTAGCGAAGTTACCATCTGCTGAGTCCTGATTTTTTAAAGACAGGAAGGCTCTCATTGGGCATACCCTTTAAACTTTCTGAAGTATCATTTAATATTATCCTACATCATTACTTAACAGTCTACCTGAGGGACAGTGGGAGAGAAGAACTTAATTTTCAGATCAGATTTCATAAGATTCTGGATCCAGATCTTTTTAAGAAAGCCCACTTCTGCTGTAATTGGATCATCCATACATCATCCTCTTGACCTTCATAATCCAATCAATTAGTGGTCAGGTTTGTTAATCTGGGTCCATTAGGTCCTATAAAACATGTTGAATGATTTCATTCTATTATTAGGAAAAATATGTAAATCTCTGGAGGCTAACAATATTAGGAATATAATTTCAAATTGTAATTGAGTGGCCACAAAATAAATTTAGATTAGAACTTAAAAGGAAATTCTTGGAAAAGATTTTTTTCATTGGATTAAGGTTATAATGTCATCAAGACTACTCAGTGGATACTGGATGTTTCATATTAATATACTGGGTGGATGTTTTTTCAAGACTCTTGAGTGATATTCAAAATTGTTTGTACCCATCATCATGAGATTAAGATATTACTGGACCAGCTCTCCTGCGCTAGATTTACCATTGCTTTTTCTTTTGTTTCTTAAGAGAAATAGGCTGAAAAAATAGATCACAAATCAGTGGCCTTGTTGTTGAGACTCTTCATTGAAAGGTAAATACGGCAATTTTGGAAATCCCAAGTGGGATGGCTGTGTGGACCTGGGGAAGACCAGAGACCAGGCTGGCTCAACCTGTATCTTGAGAATTGCACTAAGCCACAGGGTAGGGTCATAAGATCTAAAAACAGATGAATTTCCCATTTAAAACCAAACATTGGATCAGTAAATTAACATAAACTTGAACATTGAATTTTCAGAATAAAATTACAGTATACTCATTTTGATGCAGGAATGGACAGACCACAAATTACGCTGGAATCCTGATGAATATGGTGGGATTCATTCAATTAAAGTCCCATCAGAATCTCTCTGGCTTCCTGACATAGTTCTCTTTGAAAAGTAAGTAACCCCGAAGAAAAATATGCTGGTCAGATTAGGACAGGTGATAGAGAAGCCTGATTTTGGCAAAATAATTCAGAGAAATGTACAACTTTCAGTAAGCACAGAACCATTTGTTCTTGAAATACTGACTCTGTGGCAGGAAAGTAATAAATGCAACTAGTAGAGGGGTGGGCCAAGACCCAACTCATCTGTGTCCACTTGCTTCTACCACAGTGCTGATGGGCGTTTCGAAGGCTCGCTCATGACCAAAGTCATCGTGAGGTCGAACGGCTCGGTCATTTGGACCCCTCCCGCCAGTTACAAAAGCTCGTGCACCATGGACGTCACGTTTTTCCCATTTGACCGGCAGAACTGCTCCATGAAGTTCGGGTCCTGGACTTATGATGGCACCATGGTTGACCTCGTTTTGGTCAATGACAATGTTGACAGGAATGACTTCTTTGATAACGGAGAGTGGGAAATACTCAACGCAAAGGGGATGAAGGGCAACAGGAGAGACGGCTTCTACTCCTACCCGTTCATCACCTACTCCTTGGTCCTACGCCGCCTGCCCCTGTTCTATACCCTCTTCCTCATCATCCCCTGCCTGGGACTGTCCTTCCTGACAGTGCTGGTGTTCTACCTGCCTTCCGATGAGGGCGAAAAGCTGTCCCTCTCCACCTCCGTGCTGGTTTCCCTGACAGTCTTTCTCTTAGTAATTGAGGAAATAATCCCCTCTTCCTCCAAAGTCATCCCCCTCATTGGGGAGTACCTGCTGTTCATTATGGTTTTCGTGACCCTGTCCATCATTGTCACTGTGTTCGTGATTAATGTTCACCACAGATCTTCCTCAACCTACCACCCCATGGCCCCCTGGGTGAAGAGACTGTTTCTGCAAAAACTTCCTAAAGTGCTTTGTATGAAGGACCATGTAGACCGCTACTCCTTTCCAGATAGAGATGAGAGTCAACCGGTGGTGAAAGGCAAAGTTCTAGAAAAAAGGAAACAAAGGCAGGTTAGTGATGGAGAAACAGTCCTTGTTGCTTTCTTGGAAAAGGCAGCAGATTCCATCAGGTACATTTCGAGGCATGTGAAGAAAGAGCATTTCATCAACCAGGTGAGTACACTGGTGCTCATCATAACCCTGCCCCCAAAGAGCCCTGCAAGAACCAATATTCCTGCATCTCTTGGCAACAAAACACTGTCATTGCTTGAATGGGACGTTATTAGCTACCTGCTTTTCATATGTAAAATGTTAAACAAGCCCTGACATGAGTAAGAATTTTAGTGTGAATTTTTAGGAAGCAGTTCCCAGGAACAGAAGTAAGAGAAGTGAAGCATGTGTGGATTAGGCCCCATTCCTTATGATTAGACTTGATTCTATTTAACATAATTTAATTCTACATTTTAAGTTGGTTATCCCTGTCTCTGGTAATTTATCTCTCATTTTTAGTGCCATGGTGGTTATTTCTATCTGTAGTATTTGGAAAGAAAAGAACAGAATTAGATTTAGGGATTAATATAAAAAATACAGTGCTCCAACAGATATTTTGGTGAGGGGAAAGCATAGTTATTTTGCTTACAGATTTTTTTTTTTAAAAAAAACGCAGTGAGAGTGTATATTTCGGGCTCAAAATAGTCGTGGCCTCAGATTAACTGCTTAAAACAAGTTATAGGCCAAGTTACAGGGTTCAATTATTCTCCTCTAAAATCAGTGAAAATTAGTCCCAAGAGTTTGGTCACATAAATAAAATAATGAATTTTTTATAAATTTTTTTTATGATAGTCACACACACACAGAGAGAGAGAGAGAGGCAGAGACACAGGCAGAGGGAGAAGCAGGCTCCATGCACCGTGAGCCTGACGTGGGATTTGATCCCGGGTCTCCAGGATCACGCCCTGGGCCAAAGGCAGGTGCCAAACCTGCTGCACCACCCAGGGATCCCAATAATAAATTTTTTAAAAGAAATATCCTTCTGGGCAGCCCCGGTGGCGCAGCGGTTTAGCGCCGCCTGCAGCCCTGGGTGTGATCCTGTAGACCCAGGATTGAGTCCCACGTGGGCTCCCTGCATGGAGCCTGCTTCTCTCTCTGCCTGTGTCTCTGCCTCTCTTTCGCTCTCTCTGAATAAATAAATCTTAAAAAAAAAAAGAAAGAAATATCCTTCTGTATTATGTCTAGATACTACCTAGAATATTCTATTTGTTGTGTTTTTGATCCACTGAAAAACATTTTTAAAGCATTAGAGGGGAATGCTGCTATGGAACAAACATTTCTGCTACTCTTAGGGTTGTTTGTTGTTTGTTTACATCCTGTAAAAATTCTGATTCAAAGATTTAAATAGCTTTTTAAAAAATTATAAAAGTGACACCTTCTCAGGGTAAAGAATTTGGAAAATACATAAAGTAGAAACAAATGAGATGCCAGGGTGACTCAGTGGTGGAGCATCTATCTGCCTTTGGCTCAGGGCGTGATCCCAGGTCCTGGGATCGAGTCCCTCATCAGGCTCCCCCAGGGAGCCCACTTCTCCCTCTGCCTGTGTCTCTGCCTCTCTCTCTGTGTCTCTCATGAATAAATAAAATCTTTTTTTTTTTAAGTAGAAACAAGAACGTTAAAATCACTCATAATACCACCACTTAACGTTGTGACACTTTAAACATTCAATGTGTATTCTTTCCGTTTTTCCCAAAGTTTTCTTAAATCCCAGTGTGTGCCAGATGCATGCAGGTTCTACCTCCGCACCCATGTCCCCTTCTAGAACTCCTGGGCTGTGCCCTCTTTACACAATCCCCATATAAAAGAAATGGGACATTTCTTTTCCTTCAAAAGAGAACGGGCCCATGTCCTTCAGACCTCTGGACATACCCTGACCTCATTCCTACAGGCTTATTGCCTCCCCAACCCCCCAATTCCCCCCCATCCAAAGGGATCCCGCCCGCCTCCCCTTCAGAGTGCTGTCCTCCCCTGACCACCTGTCCCCACCAGCAGTTCTCAGGTGTCCAGAGACAGCAGCCATCCCCGCACGTGGAGGGGAAGAAAAGGCTTTTTCCTCTCTGGCCAGAAAAACTTAACTTTTAAGTTTGCAATTCATCTCATATGTAATATCTGGAAGATCATAGTAAGAGATTCTGGCTTTTTGTTTGTGTAAAAATCAGGCTTTTCCCATTTTGATCAGTCTTGTTTACCAAGGCATAAATGATTCTGTTGTTTCTGTTACGCCTTCGGTGTTGCCGAAGAGTTCACAGGCAGGCCAGTGAGGGTCACGGGGAGGAATCGAACCTACCCTGCGGGGGATGTGGCAGGTGTGTTTTGAAAACTGCAGTGTGTAAAGCTGAATGTTAGTCACTGTTCCAATCCCTTGAAATGAATTCCGAACAGTTGCTCCGCATCTTGAATGGAAGGAGTCCTTTTCTCTTTTGCAGGTGGTCCAAGACTGGAAATTCGTAGCCCAGGTTCTGGACCGCATTTTTCTGTGGCTCTTTCTGATAGTGTCAGTTACAGGCTCTGTTCTGATTTTTACTCCTGCTTTGAAGCTGTGGCTACATAGTTCCCACTAGCAATCCGGGGCCGTCTGAAATACCAGAAAGACGAAATTAGATCTTAGAGCTGACATCCAGCTAGCATGTACATACGTATCCACCTGCACGAGCTTTCTGGAAGGGCCTGTGTTATCCTCGGGGAAACTGACGTTTCTAAGTGTGGGTTTGCCCACAGTAAATCCATGATTGCCGCTGGAGCAAGTCTGGGGTTTAAGTAAAGCAGAACATCTTCAGGCCCCCGCCTTGCCTTCCCCGGACGTTCAGGAAGTCATACATTCCAGGCTTGACATCACAGCTAGGACGCACCAGGACTGTTGCTGGCTATTGGACTAAGGCCCCAGGAAACTGGACTGAAGCCTCACCAAGGATGCCCACGAAGAATTTAAGACAGTCTTCGAGTCAAACTATTTGCATGCTCAGACCTGGGTCTCCTGCACCTACTGGTGTCCTTGCTGGTTTTGCCTAAGTTTGCAAACTGCTGCTGTGTGTTGTGCTGCTGTAGCAGTGTGCATGAACAAATCTCAACAACCATTTGGGGAATTAAACCGGTTCCACAGATCTGGCCCAGCATGCTTGTTTTCACGAAGACTCCAAGATGCTGGGTAACTAAAGTCCTTCCTTTTCCCCCCACAAACATAGTATTTGTTAAAGACAAATTCTCTCTTGAATGTGGTGGCCTCAGGTGGTCTTCATGGATTATTCATAACATTATAAAGCTTTTCTGATGGTGAAACTAGAACCTACTGTGAGTTGTAACTTGCTTAAAGGGCCATAGCAAAATTACTGACGATAGAAACCATGTCATCTATTACTGGCAGTGTGGTCATTAATACCCATGATCTTCTCCTAGAAAATACAAGTCCTGAACATTCTCTGATAATGGTTTGGAAGTACCCACATTCAATCTAATCCATTTCAACAGTACTCTCAAGGCTTGCCATTCTGTTTCTTTCTTTCTGTCTTTTCTTTCTTTCTTTCTTTTTCTTTTTCTTTTTTTCTTTTTTTTTTTTTTGGTAAGAAGACTTAAGTTCTACTCTCAGCAAATTTTAATTATACAATGTGGTATGATCAACGAGTCACTATGTTTTACATCAGATCCTCAGATCTTATTTGTTTTATAACTGATAGTTGATACCCTTTACCAACCTCTCCCTATTTTCCCTCCTCATCAGCCCCTGGCAACCACTTTTCTACTCTCTGTTTCTATGAGTTTGACTTTTTCTTTAAGTGTCTACATATAAGTGAAACCATGCAGTGTTTGTCTTTCTGTCTGATTTTTTCACTTCTCAGCATAATGCTCTCCAAGTTCATTTGTGCTGTTGCAAATGACAGGATTTGTGTCTCTTTTAAGGCTGAATTCTGTTCCTGTGTGTGTGATCACATTTCCTCGATCCATTCATTGATAAATAAACATTTAAGTTGTTTTCATACCTTGGCTATTGTGGATAATGCTGCAGTGAACATGGGAATACAGATATTTCCTTGAGAAAATGGTTTCATTTCCTTCCGACACACCAAGAAGTGCATGGATCTCTTGGCAGTTCTATTTTCCATTTCCTGAGAAACCTCCATAATTTTTTTTAAAGTGGCCGTACCAGTTTACATTCCCACCAACAGTGCAAAAGTGTTTCCTTCTCTCTACATCCTCGCCAGCATTTGGTATGTCTCGTGTTCCTTATGACAACCATGCTAACAGCCATCAGACTGTGCTTTGGATTTGCACTTGGATTTGCACTTCCCTGATGGTGAGCACCTTTTCACATACCTGTTGGCCATCAGTGTGTCTTCTTTGGAAGCATGTCTATTCAGATCCTTTAACCATTTTTAAATTGGGTTATTTGGTTTTTTACTATTCAGTTGTATGAGTTCCTTGTACAGTGTATACTAACCTCTTATCAGAAACATGGTTTCTGAATCTTTTCTCCCATTTTATAGAGTATCTTTTCATTTGGCTGATGGTTTTCTTTGTTGTGGAGTAGTTTGATGCGGTCCTGCTTGCTTATGTCTGCTTATGTTGCCTTTATTTTTGGTGTTAAATAAAAAAAAAAATCATTTCCAAAATGCCCTCCATTCCATTTTGATGTGTCTCCCCTGCCCCTCCGGGAGCACTTCATCCCCGCTCTGCCAACCCCCTCTTGAAGATGCATCAGGGAGAGTAGTTCTCTAAAATTACTGCTGCCAAATCCTGGATTTTAGATTGAAGCATTTATTCTTTTTCCCCAGATTTAAATCCCCCAGATTTAAATCCCTTCTGGATTATTTTGTTTGGAGGCACGTTTCCCATAAACAGTTTACAGCTGAGACAGGGTTTAACCTTTTTATATGTATTGTTACCACCGACAGGGTTAGTCGTATTCATGCCATTTTGTTTTGTGTTTTCTGTTAATGTTTTCTTGTTCTCTCTCTCTCTCTCTTTTTTTTTTTTGCCTCTTTTCAGCTCTGACTAAATTCATATGCTGTTCCTTCTTCTCTACTGAATTGAAAGTTATGCATTCTTTTCTATTAATTTATTAATGAACATATTCAAACTTCTTTTTTTGGTGAGGGGAGGAACAGAGGGAGAGGGAGAGGGAGAGACAGCATCTTTTTTTCTTTTAAACAATTTATTTATTTATTTGAGAGAGAGACAAAGAGAGCATGAGTAGGGGGGAGAGGCAGAGGAAGGTGGAAAAGCAGACTCTCTGTTGAGCAGGGAGCCCAATGTGGGACTCAATCCCAGAACCCTGGGATCATGATCTGAGCCAAAGTCAGACACTCAAATAACTGAGCCACCCAGGAGCCCCAAGAGGGAGAAAAAGAATCTCTCCACACGAGGCTCTGTCTCAGGGTTCTGAGATCATGACCTGCATAATCAAGAGTCGGACACTTAACTGCCTGAGGCCCCTAGGCATCTCCAAACTTTTTTAAGTTCTTTTTTTTTAAGATTTATTTATTTACTTATTTATGATAGACATAGAGAAAGAGAGAGAGAGGCAGAGACACAGGAGGAAGGAGAAGCAGGCTCCATGCTGGGAGCCCGAAGTGGGACTCCACCCAGGGTCTCCAGGATCACACCCCGGGCTGCAGGCGGCGCTAAACCGCTGAGCCATCGGGGCTGCCCGGCATTGGGATTTAATGCCCATGGCCACTGCTCTCGGAATGAAACAATTCCTTAAGCACCTCCACTTCCCCTCTTCTTTTATCACTTTTTATATTTTGTCTAAATCATACAGACTTTTAGTTCCAGATTATATTATTTTTTGTTATGTATTTCTTTCTTTTAAATAATTTATTGTCAATAAATACATTTTGTCTACAACCGCATTATAAACAAGTAATTGTTTTACTCATTTCTTGGTCCGACACTTTTTTTTCCTCCTGTTTTCCTTTCCCTGATTCATTTCATTATCTAAGAAGAATACATCTCCAAGTAATTCTTTAGGAAAGTTTTGAGTCGGGTTATCTTTCTGAATCCTTGCATTTCTGAAATTGGATAAATTGGCCCTCCTAGAATAGATTGGCTCAGCATGGAATTTTGAATTCAAAATCGTTTTCCCTCAGAATTGTGAAGATATTCTATAATACCTCACGTTCTAGATGAGAAGTGTGGTGAGGGTTGATTCTCATTCCTTATTCCTATGGATTCCGGTTTTTTTCCTTTATGGAGCTCTTGGACTTTTTTTTTTTTTTTTTTTTTGTCTTTGGAATTTAGAACTGTCACCTGAATATGCTGTGTGTGTCTAAATGTAGGGTTTGTACTCTCTCTCCCTCTTTGTTTTTATCTTGGCACTTGATGACTAATGTGTTTTGTCAACTCATGCAAATTTTCTTCTCTTATCTCTTTTATTATTTCCTATCATTCATTCTCCACCTCCTTTCTTTTTGAAATTTCTAGTAGGATCTCAGTATTCCTGGATCTGTCTTCCATGTTTATTAACTTATTAACTCCTCTTTCATACTCTTTATTTCTCCAATTATTTACATTGTCAGCTTGATGATACTGTTAACTAATTTGATATTCAGCCATTGTCTACTTCACTATGCAGCCCACATACCAAGGTGAGATTTTGTGTGTTTGTGGAAGAATCATGTGTTTGATTTCCAAGAACTTAGTTCTTGTTTTTGGAAGTCATGCTTTGTAATAACTTGGGAGAATATTAATTATGATTATTTTTAAGTCTTCTGTTGTCTGCATTAATAATTTTTCTTCAATGGTTAATTCTTCTACTGTTATTTCTAATGCTTTTTTATGGTAGCTTTACTCCAATGTTTGTTGATTTATGATATTGTTTCTTTACCTGACAGTGGAAACCATGTCTAATTATAGGAAATCAGGCTCCAATTATTTTTTCCTTTGCTGTATGTGTCCAAGAAAACATTTCTCTAGGTTGTGTGACCAGCTCATCTTCTACATTCAAGGAACCCCTTTCTTGTTGGCAGCCATTAATGATCTTGGGCACTTAACTGTTTCTCTGACTTCAGTGCCTACTCTGGTTTCTCATATATCAGGATACCCACCAGTTGGGACAGAGCACAGAAGCCACGATGAAAAGTGAAATATTGCTACAACTGCTCTTGGGCCTCTGCTTCATTGCCCACCAATTATACCTTAAATCTCCTCTGTGTATAATCTTAGAACTATTGTTGGGTTTTGTTAGAAAGAAAATAATTTCTTTGGTGGTCCCATCTTTCCTTCATGGGTCCAAAATTCTACTGTTCTATTAGGTTTTATCATAAATCTGATCTCCCATCCTACATATTTCAGCCATTCCCCACCAATCGGGTCTATGAAGGTACTTCAGCCAATGTTCCAGTGCTATTATGGATGGATTCATTTTACATTTCTTTTGATATATGAATAGGATTTAGAGGACAAAAAAATTTTTCAAGGAAACACATCAGACAACCATTTTATACTGATCTTTTCTAAATCTCAGTCCTTATAGATGTGTACAATTGTATATGGAAAGTAGGACACTGAAAAATCACCAAGGGTGACATCACACTATAAGAAGAATGTGGATCTATTTTAAGGACCCTGATTAATCTTGAATTTACAGACTGGTGGATGCTGGTCATGATGAGGAAAGATGATTCTATTGGGAATAAGATCATTAATTATTGACCCCAAAAAGTGAAGCGTGTCTTGAAGGTAATGTTCCACGTATGTTGTTAGATTTGTCAGGAGGACTAAAGAGGTTCTTCGCACCTGGCCATTTGCAGTCTCCTGGACATCTGAACTCATTTCCAAACTGCTTCTCTTGCTTCCAGTCAGATATCCATCCTGTTCACACCAACCAGCCCTTGTCTCTTTCATACCTGATCTCTCCATCCCTGTGCCCTTGATCTCTGCTCTGAAACATGGTTTCTGCCATGACCCAGACATCTGCCTTGTATGGCTCCCTTTCCTAGGCCTATCAGGTGCCCAGATTTGCTTTCATTTTAGGACAAACACAGACCATAGTGAACAGAAATAATAGGTTGTTTTTTTTGTTAATGGCCTGGACTGCCTTCATAGAGAGATTCATGCCATTCAAATCATCCTCAAAAGCAGTTATACTTTCCAAAACAGATTTCCAAAACAGAAATCACATTTACATATTTTGTTTAATATTTAAGTGTTTAATATTTAATATGGTCAGTACATTTTTCAACAGATACCAAACTTTATACCATAGAATTTTGTTTTTATGTGCCATGCACACACATTGTAGGACACTGGACTCCTTGTATGATCTGCATATCTTTTACTTTGCTGCACATTTTACCGAATTTTTAAAAGGGAAACAATATGGTGAAGTGGAACACAGAGCACTAGGCCCCTTGGGTTCAAGACCGGCCATCACCTAACTGTGTGGGTATGTGGGCCGTGGGTCCTTAGGTGGATCATTTGCCCTCTAGGAGTTTTATTTTCCTGGCCAATTAATTAAAGATTATGACTCATGGTTCTCTCCTGCTGTAAAATACAGTACTTTGAAGATTTTCACAATTTTTAAACCACACAACTTCTAATTATAACTCTGTTCCTTTAGGAAATGTCATCTATTTTATTACTGCTTTAGACCAGGATTTGCAGGGATACATTGTAATGAAAATCAAGGATTCCCTGCCTTAAATCCCTTATTGGATTATGGACTCAAAGGGCAAATCACTGTTCTTCCTTTTATTGAGAACACTATTGACTTTAACTCATTACTTAACTTTCTCTAACTCATTAGCTTGCTAGGTAAATGACAATACTAGTAAGAAAAATGCATTTATATCCAGTTGTAAATTTTGAAAAATGTCACATGAAACACTGTCCACAGCAAGCCTCTTCCTGACCAGACACAAATAGAGCAAAGGTCAAACATTTTTATGTGTACACACAGCTTTAGGTGGAATACAATAACAGTTTCAAATATGAAAAGGATAAGTATTTATATATCACAATAACCCAAAGACAGTAACTACAAAAGATAACTTCAAAGCAAAGAAATTTTAATTTCAAATGTATAACAAGAAAAATCTTTTGTGGGCAAAACCTGCCAGCTATTATAATGGGGGGTCGGGGGTGGGCAGGGGTGCAAGAGAACCTGGTTCCGGCAGTCCCAAACAGATCAAGTTTGGCCACTCTCTGCTGACACAACTCAAAGGCAAGACAGACTAGTGGTGGTAAAACCAGAAAGGAATTCATTTCAGTGAGGCCAACACCAGGAAGGCAGTGAACTAATGTCTCAAAGACTGGCTCCAAAGTGCTGCAAATACTTCAAGGTTTATATAAGAAAAATGTGGGATGAATGTCAGTGGGGAAATGCAGGTGGCCAATAAAGATCAAGTCGATTGTTGCCTTGAGGTCAATTACCCCGGTCTTGCTGGATGAGAGCAGTTGCCATTGTTGCTCAAGGGGTAGTTTCAGTCCCCATGACGGGATGCTTTTCCTGAGTTAAGCTTATCTGCTGGAAAAAAGAGTTTAATCAGTTACAAAGTACAAACTGCAGCCAGAATGGAGGTAGGTGGTTGAAGTCCTCTTTCACTATTTCCAACAAGTAGATGTGAGACCCATACAACTCTCCGTCACAAGTATGAGCATGTAGGACACACACCTGCGTGGACACATAGAGAATGTCCTAGATTGTCCTCATCCTCACATCTCTGTCTGTACCCCCCTCATGAAGCCTTCACAGAAGGCTAAGCTCCCTGTCTCTGAAAGCCTGTGGTTTTCAGTATCTGCTAGATCATGTAAATATAATTGTCTCCTGTTATTTCATTAAGTGAATTTTATTCCCTTTAGTTATGTCATAGTATATCATTCCATTATATCCCCAAGAGCATCTAATAGAGCCGAGTACATGGTCAAGGCATAATTAATATTTGTTGATTAATTAAAACAACATCAGACAATTTGATTGCTTTATCTAAAATGAGGACAAATTTGTAGGCTTCCTCAGCCTCTCTCAGTAATTCCAGGTCTGTGTGTGTGTTCATGTGTATGTAATCTTAAGTATGCACCTTAAAGAAACATTTTCCTACATTAAAAAATCCTAGGGACACCTAAGTGCCTCAGCAATTGAACATCTGCCTTTGGATCAGGGTGTGATCCCAGAGTCTTGGATCAAGTCCCACATAGAGCTCTTTGCATGGAGCCTGCTTCTCCCTCTGCCTGTGTCTCTGTCTCTCTCTCTGTGTCTGTCATGAATAAATAAATAAAATCTTTTTTAAAAAGGGGATTCCTGGGTGGCTCAGTGGTTTAGCACCCACCTTTGGTCCAAGGGGTGATCCTGGAATCCTGGGATTAAGTCCCGCATCAGGCTCCCTGCATGGAAACTGCTTCTCCCTCTGCACCTGTCTCTCTCTATCACTCATGAATGGGTAAATAAAATCTTTAAAAAAAATTTTTTTTAATTCCTAAAGTACTATTATTATGCTTAGAAAAATTAATAATTCCATATTCAAGTTCCTATCTCAAGAACAGCCTAAATTTGTAGTTAGCTTGTTTAAAGTAGGATTCAACTATAATGTTATGCCTCTTAAGTGTATTTTCATTTCTTTCTGGTCACTGACTTATTGAAAGGACCAAACTGATTTTCCCCAAGAATGTCTCATCTTGGTGGTCCATCTGGTTGCTTGCTTCTGGTATCATTTAACTTATTCCTCTGTTTCCTGTATTTACCACAAACTAGAAGTTACATCATAATTCTGGTTAAATATTTTTGGCAGAATGCATCATACATTATGCTGTGTGGATCATATTGTACCATAAGAGGAGGCATATTCTCTGGCTGCCTCATTAGTGTTAGGACTAATCCCTGGATCAAGATGATAACAGTCTGATCTCTTGCCTTACCCAGTGAATATAGTGGAATAGCCTATGACAATAACACACAACAAAGTTATAAAGACTCTTACCTATCACCTTGGACCCCTTAAAGATGGTCTCTAAACAGCTACATTAGAACACTGCAATTTCTGGGCAGCCCGGGTGGCTCAGCGGGTTAGCGCTGCCTTTGGCCCAGGGTGTGATCCTGGAGACACGGGATCGAGTCCCACGTCGGGCTCCCTGCATGGAGCCTGCTTCTCCCTCTGCCTGTGTCTCTGCCTCTCTGTGTGTGTGTGTCTCTCATGAATAAATTAAAAAATTTTAAAAAAGAAAAAAAGAACACTGCAATTTCCAAAAAAACAGCATTTTCACGCTGGGTTGGTCGTTTTGGTTGTGTCATAATTCTTTGTTGAAGCATCTACTATTATGTATTAAATTGAATTCGTTTCATGAACACCATGATGACTGCCATTTATGTTCAACCTGAGATGCATTCCTCCTTTGTGTTAAGAGTTTCTGTTCAGTATGTCAATAAAATAATAGTGAAAATAAAAGTAACATTACTTCTTTGGCTCACGGACAAGCGTAAGTTTGGGAAAACTAGCCGCAAGCAGCAATCCATCCACTGGTGTACATCATCACACTCCAGAGTGACCACTGTCAGGGCAGGGCAGCCTGACCTGTTATAAAATTAGACATAGCCCTCAGTTCAAGGGTCGTCCCAGCATTGGGCAACAAAAGGAGATACAGCCAGGCCAGAAGAATGCAGCATAAAAAGGGAAATCATATGTAAAAAGAACACACATTATGAAAATTAACTCAGGCAACCTTCTAAACAGCCCTATGAGAAAGTACTATTGTAATCCCTGCTCGCTGGTAAAGGTCTTCTTCCTGAGCCAGAGTCAACCCTCAGGGGAAAAAAATGGGAAAGACCAACCTTACTCTTTGTCCCTCAGAAAGGATGTTCACCAAGAAGTAGCCGGTGAGGGTGTGAGGGGTGTGGAAGGTGTGGCGTGTCACTGCGTCTAAACAAGCCTGCTTAGCCTGTGCCCACACAGGCCTGTGCTCCAAACCAGTACCCTCCAGAAGCCTCTGGTTTTTCATAAGGGGCTTAATGGGTGTTTTGATAATTCTACACTGGCCTGTCACACACAATACAGAATGCTTCACAACCCCAGCTCCCAGGCTTTAAGTGACAATAGTCCTTGTGACAAGCAAAAATGCCCTTGTAGACATTTCCAAACACCAACTGGAAATTGTGTGTGTGTGTGTGTGTGTGTGTGTGTGTGTGTGTGTAAAAGGGATGAGGTAGCCTTTCTGGCTCAGAATGACTGGATACCACTGAAAGATCCAGATGACAGTCAAAAGCAGGGACAGGCAAAGGGAGGTGTTCAGATGTTGTTCCCCTGTTCTTGTTGCCCTGTCCCCTCCCTCACTGAGCACAGGAGGCACATGTTAAGCTTTGTGGGAGGATGGGGCTGGGTGGAGGTATCCCAAGTAGATGCTCCGTGGGCCCTCACAGGGTGCCTCCTGATTCTCGGAGTGCACCTCTTCCCTTCCTTCCCACTTCTCCCACTTCCCTCCACTCTCAGATTTTGCCCCCTCTGGTATGACCCTCCCAACAGAAGGAATCAAGCCCCAGTTTGTTCAGTCAACATTGCCAACTCCTGGCCCAGCACATGGGGCTTGTTTGGCTAACATGAAGGCTTTATTCTTGTTTCTTAACTTAGTTGCCACACTTTAAAACTAGGAGATTTTATATAAACAGCTGGATTTTCAGTTTTTCTTTAAAAATCAGAAGTTCAAGCATCCAAGTTCATACTTGTATCCCTGTTGCCATTAAAATAAACTTTGTCACTAATACAATCTTCCTCAAATAAGATAATACATGGAGCTTCATCTCTCTAACCTGATTTACATTTCACTTACATTACATGTCTTCCTCCTGATTACTGCCAGTGAGAGGCCCTCTCTACCTATGCGGTTACTGGGGGGGTGTTAAGGGGAGAAGATGGGCCATTCTCAGTTGATTGCCCTCTCACAAGAGCAACTGAATTGTACTGGGGTCAGGGAAATGAGTAAAGAGTCGGGAGATGTGGAATCTGTTCGCTGTGTGATCATGGGCAAGCCACTCTACCTCTTGAGATTAAAAAAAAAAAAAGAGTTGGGTTAAATAATCCATGAGCTCCATTCCATCCCTAAAAGTCACTGATCTTGCAGTTCAGGTACACAGACTCTCCTATGCACGTGCACAGACACACACACACACACACACACACACACACAGATATTGATAATGAAATCATAACCAAGATAATTTCAGGTCAATTCTAAAAGTTAAAAATGTCAATTAACAAAGAATTTTTTAACGAGTTACTGTGTTCGCAACTCTTTAAGATTTCAATCCTTGCTTTTCCCTTCTTCTTCCGAACAAATGAACAAACGCTGTGACCTCCCTTTTATTCACATGCTTATCTCATTTCTTTTAAATGCATATTGCTTGTTTGCTTACTTGTGAGTGCAAGATCTTCTCTCTGAGGATCACTGAGCAAATTCTGGAAAGTTGGGGGAGGAAGTCTGAGGTCTATTCATGTATAAAAGAATGTGTAAAGAAGTCAGGATTGGGGTTTCCCTGCTCATGGCTGGGAGCACTTTCCTCCCATCTTCCTGCTTTGCATTTCTTACAAGTCTTGTTTTTAATATCTAATAAGGAGTTAATATCTAGAATATATAAAGAACTGCAACTCAACAGCAACAATAAAGAAAACAAATAACCTGATTTTTAAAAGGGCAGAGGACTTGAATATACATTTCTCCAAGGAAAATATGCAAAGAAAGCAGAGAAGAAAAAAGGGACACCTGGGTGGCTCAGTGGTTGAGCATCTGCCTTCAGCTCAGGTCGTGATCCGGGGTCCTGGGATCTAGTCCCACATCCGGCTCCCCGCGTGGAGCCTGTTCTCCCTCTGTCTTTGTCTCTGTCTCTCTCTGTGTCTCTCATGAATAAATGAATAAAAACTTCAAAAAAAAAAGAAGGAGAAGAAGAAGAAGAAGAAGGGGAGGAGGAGGAGGAAGAGGAGGAGAAGAGGAGGGAGAGGAAAGAAAAGAAGAAATACAAATGGACAATAAGCACATGAAAGATGCCAATGATTAGGGAAGTGCAAATCAAAACTACAAGGAGGGATCCCTGGGTGGCACAGCGGTTTAGTGCCTGCCTTTAGCCCAGGGCAGGATCCTGGAGACCCAGGATCGAATCCCACGTCAGGCTCCCAGTGTATGGGGCCTGCTTCTCCCTCTGCCTATGTCTTTGCCTCTCTCTCTCTCTGTGTGTGACTATCATAAATAAATAAAAATTAAAAAAAAAAACTACAAGGAGATATCACCTCACACCCATTAGGATAGATGGCTACTATAAGGGGGGAAAAAGCAGAAAATAGCAAATGTTGGCAAGGATGTGGAGAAAATGCAGCCTTTGTGCACTGTTGGTGAGGTTGTAAAATGGTGCCGCTACTATGGAAAAACAGCATGGTAGTTCTTCAAAAAATTAAAAATAGAACTACCATATAACCCAACAATTCTACTTCTGGGCATATACTCCAAAGAATTGAAACTCAGAGATGTTTGTACATGCCTATTCATGATAACCAAAAGGTAGAAGAAACTCAAATGTCCGTTGATGGAAGAATGGATAAACAAAATTTGTAAGTATGTACAATGGAATATTATTCAGCCTCAAAAAGCAAATAAATTCTTATGTCATCTGCACTTCAAATAAAATAATTAATTATTTTTTAAAAAGCAAAGAAATTCTGACACATGCCACAACATGGATGAGCCTTGAAGACTAAGTGAGACAAGCCAGTTACAAATAGAGAAATACTGTAGGATTCCACTCCTCTAAGGTACCTAAAGTAGTCAAATTTGTAGAGACAAAGGGAATGGTGGTGGCCAGGGGCAGAGGGAGGAGTAGGGTTGGGATGAGAAATTGCTATTAATAGGTACAGAGTTTCAATTTTACAAGATGAAAGAGTTCTATGGATGGATGGTGGTGAATACCACTGAACTGTATACTTAAAATAGTGCAGACAGTAAATTCTGTTATGTGCATTTTCCACTATTAAAACTTTTTAGGGGTGCCTGGGTGGCCCAGTCAATTAAGTGTCTGGCTTCGGTTCAAGTCATGATCTCAGGGTCCTGGGATCAAGCAAACATCAGGACTGTCCTCAGCAGGGAGTCTGTTTGTCCCCTCTGTCCCTGCCCCTGCTGGTATTCTCTCTCTCAAATAAATAAAACCTTTAAAAAAAATAAATACAACTCTTTAAACAATAATATTAAATCAAATCAATTGGCTTAACAGTGAAAAAATGTATCAAGTAAACCAAACCATTGTGAGAAAGATAAAATATAGATATGATCACAAATATGAGAGGCAGTAAAAATACTTTAAACAGAGAGCTTCAAGTTCACAACCTCTGCCTGGTGTACCACAGAGTGCATGAGGCTCCTGGATGAGATAGACAAGGAAGAATGAGCATGAGGTAATAGAAGTTCTGGTGCATCAACACAACGGAGATTATGCAATCATAAAAATGTACTTCAATAGAGAGGCAGCTAGTAGGCAGTGGACTTGAGCAATGGAAATTTGACCATGGTGATCCACAGCTGAGCCCAAACAGGCTGGTGAAGTCACCCACCTGGAAATAGCCATAGACCCTAGCTGACCAATGGTCTACTTACATGCAGGCACAGTTATCAGAAAAGGGAAAATTCTATACATTCCCATACCTCCTTCATTCCACCCTGTACCTATAGCCCCTCGCCACCACCTCATGGCAGATAGTCTCTCTCGCTGTCCTGCCCACTGGTCCCTTTCTGTGTATTCAGTAAACTTTTATCTCCTTTGTTCTGACTCGGGTGAAGTCTCTCACCACCTGTGCCACCGGCCTCCATGGATGGGGACACCCCACATTCAAGACTATGTAACATTGTGGAGAAATACTGCTGACATGTTTTGAGAAAACAGCAAAACACAAAATTGAAAGGTGTAATTGAAATGTGCATTCATTACATGTGTGATTAGGCAAGGACAAGATGGGAAAAGACAAAAATGAAATTAGTTCCTTTGTTAGGTAGATTTATTTTTTTTTCTGCTTTGAAAGACATTTTTATTGTTACAATAATATTTATACAACAAATATGAAGATAAAGATAGAGTAGAATGAAAGAGAATTCCCAGTGTTCCTTCTCAGAAAAGGTTTTGCTCCACAAGGTACCAGATCACAATTTCTTAAAGAAGAAATAACTTTATTTGCAGTCTCGGCTACAATGGACCAGTGGAAACAGCTGACCAGAGCTGCCACCTCTTTGACCCACAGCAGAGGCTGCCACACATTTATGTGGCAACACTACATCATGCTCTCCTACTCTGGCTGCTGTAGTTACATTCCCCACGCGATACCTGGTCCTGGAGATCTTTGTGTTTATGACTTTTCCTCAAAAGCTCCAAGCACTTGGGGACAGAACCTATTTCTGTTGCCCTTGCAATGCCTAGTACAGTGCTGCGTTACCACTCAAGTTTCTTGCCAGATGAGTGTTAATTAGATGCAGCCTGCTGAGAGAGACCCTGATGACCCGCTATTATTTTTTGCTAATTGATATATCAAATAATGTTGACGTGCATGAGTACATCCCAGAGGCATGCATAAGAAGGCAGGCGTATAATAATTCCCAAGCGCTGCAGATGCCAGCAAGGTACGAGCTCCAGTGTTTCATGTCTGGATGGTAAGCAATGAACTGGAGGTACAAGAGCACCCCATTTTAGCGTGGTTTGGTGTTGCTTACATGGGTCACTGTATTATGGATCACTCGTGTCCCTGGAAGTCGAACATGTACAGAGAAGAGAAGCCTGTGGATGCTGCCAGCTTTGGGCTCCAGTGTTATAAAGCATCTTAGAGTACTCCTCTGTGCTACAAAGGAGGGCATTCAGCCTCCTAATCTGTAACAAAGTCCTCTTTTTTTTCTATCTAGTCGTCAGCTTCAGTAGATGGGGGACTTGGATGGAAAACTATGTCGCTTTCCTTACAGCAGGGAGCATAGAACAAATATAGCATCTGTAAGTTTCAAAAGGTAAAAGGAAAATACATCCTTAGGACTTTCCTGTGTTCCCCAGCAGTGGCTGTAGAAATAGCCCTGCAGTTCCAAACACACAGACAAATATAAACACCCAAAGAAATACTCTGTCTACCACCATGGCTACGTACTTCCAGTCATCTTCAACCTGAAAGGCAAACAAAAAGTCAAAACAATTAAAAAAAAAAAAAGGGAAACCATAGGGGATGTGTTTTGTCTCATAAATAAGCTGCTTTCTTTTCAAAGAAGACTTCCCTGGCAATTTTTAAAGCAAACATAATTTTATCGTGGTTAACTTGTGTTTCCTATATAGTTCACAGAACTTTTGTCTGAAGAGAGTGGATGCACATGCCCCTCTAGTGCCTCGTGCAGATGGCTACAGAGTTAGCAGGATCACCCAGAGCACAAAGGACTTTTCCTGCAAAAAGCATTCCCAAGAAAACCACTCGGATAGCTCAGTTTTTGCCATTGGCACCACTGGATATTCTGACCCCTTGGCAAGTCTGGGAAATGGGTTTGAGACAGGGGTGCAGGATGGGAGAAATGATGGAGGGCCCTCTTATCAGGAATAGGCAGCTCTCTTGCCCTCAAAGTCATGCTAGCTATGGAGAATTCATTGCTTTTCTCATGTCCTTCCAGTTTCTAACCTCCAAATTCTTATGCCTCCAATTTATGCCTGAGACTTAGTCTCAGGTTGTGTCTGAGGGCCCTACCAGATGATGTTTAAGACAACAATAACCCCTTGATTTTATGAAGGTGTCACCATGATGCATTCCCCCACCCCCTGCCTTGTGACTCACAGTCACAGTATCCTCCCCTGCACCAATAGAGCAGACTTCAGGTCTCAAGACATCCTTTCACTAGGAGATATGAATGCCGACAACTGCAGTATGAGGTCGAACCCTGACACCTGGCACAAATTTTCAGATGCCCGAAGCTAGTCATCCTTATGCTATGGAAAACTGGCATGATTTTCTTGAGGTTTCTCTTTGGAGAATGGGGGAGGTCCATGCTGCTATCATTAGACTCTGGGCAACAAAAGCAGAATATGTTGATGCTAAAAATATCCCTGAGGCTCCTTCAATCTACACCTAGATCCCTCTCCAGTAGAATAAGTGGGATTGGAATTGCAGAAGACTCACTCCCCTCTCCCAGCACTCTCAGGCTGCAGGCTGCTGTGCAGTTGGTTCTCCTGCCCTGGAGGCAGATCTTCCCATTCACCCTTCCTCCCTCTGCCACTGTTCTTAAGAAAGAGTTTCATTAACCAAGGTTGTCCTGAATGTTTATTTTAACCAGATTTCACTGGAGTTAACATTTCAAGAGGTGGAGTTTTGTTCTGAAACTATGGTTTTTCCTAACCAACCCCTAGGCCACTTCACCCATAACTGCTTAATAACTGAGTGTCAGTAATGCTCCCTGTTCCTCTTGTAAACAGAAGTCACACTGAAGATCTGACCTGGCCTACAAGTGCCTCTAAGCCCACTCTAGGTGGACAGGCTGGAGGAGCCATGTACCTACCTCCTTTGTTTCATTTTGGTTCTTCATGTTTTCTGCTATGAATTGAACACTATTAATTACATCTTCGACATCAGGCCAGTGCTCTGAATTTTCAGTCATCCATTGTAAAGACTGATGACTTAATCTTCTTTTGCTGGTGGCAAGCTCACCTGATTTATGACAGTGGCAGCATTCTTTAGGAAGTTTTGTCTCTCTATAATTATCAAAGTTGACTTTGGTGGGCCTACTGGAAATGCCTTTGGAGTTTTTATCAGAACTCGTCTTCCTCATCTTGTCCAGAGGCCTCCTCATCATCAGGATCTGGGGTAACAGCTGGAGGAAAACCGTCTTCACCCACTTGGGCATAGTGTGTGTTGCTGGGGTGCGATAATGTATGTTCAACACAAATACAGTCACCGCAATGGACAGGGTGACAAAAATCATGGTGAACAGTAGGTACTCACCCACCAGTGGGATCACAAGAGATGTGGATGGGATGGTTTCTGTGATTACCAGCAAAAACACAGTCAGAGAAAGCAAAACTGAGATACAAAGTGTCACCTTTTCACC
The DNA here is from genome assembly GCF_905146905.1 of Nyctereutes procyonoides. NCBI lineage: Eukaryota > Metazoa > Chordata > Mammalia > Carnivora > Canidae > Nyctereutes > Nyctereutes procyonoides. The sequence continues at coordinate 18,480,734 of NW_026575120.1, forward strand.
ACAATCAGAAGGAAGGTAAAAGACCAGCACAGTTAGAAATGAAATAAAGAGACAAGGGATGATGAGATTAATGGTATAAAACATTGGCAGTCTTCTAATGTAAAAAGAATAGGTTATATCTGTGTATATCTCCTCACAACAGTTGTATTTTATATCATGTTTGTAGCCAGAAGCATCAACAATTTCCCATTCACTGTTTTCCCAAAAATCATTCATGTCTACTTTAGATCCAATGATTAGAAGATCAATTTCAGCTTTGTCATAGGTCCAAGAACCAAATTTCAGGGAACAATTTTGATGATCAAAAGGGAAAAAAGTGATATCCATAGGACAGGAACTCTTGAAAATAGCCGGTGGAGTCCAGATTATCATGCCATCATATTTAAGAAGAGCTTTTGTCTTGCCTTCCACTTGAAAGTCACCAACAGCACTGCAAAGTAAACCAGACACCATTAGTAACACCCCTTTTGCTGTGGGTAGGCATGTACTGAAGGCAACTTTAGAAAGAGATTACTGTTGCCAGAAGCCCATACTTGTTGTAGAGGACAATGTCAGGCTTCCAGATTCTATCCGCAGGAACACGAAGAGTCTCAATGCCATCATATTCCATTGGGTTCCAGCGCAATTTATAGTCATTCCAGATCTAACGGCAAAAGTCAGTTGAATAAAGAATTTTAGTGACTTTATTCCAATATATTAATTCCATGTTGGTTTAGCAGGTTTTTTTGGAAAAAGTAAGTTCTTATTTAAAGAGTACATTGGAGGGGCACCTAGCTGGCTCAGTTGGTAGAGCATGTGACTCTCGATCTCAGGGTCATGAGTTCAAGCCCCACACTGGGCATGGAGCCTAGTTAAAAAAAAAAAAAAAACAGGGATCCCTGGGTGGCGCAGCGGTTTGGCGCCTGCCTTTGGCTCAGGGCGCGATCCTGGAGACCCGGGATCGAATCCCATATCGGGTTCCCGGTGCATGGAGCCTGCCTCTCCCTCTGCCTGTGTCTCTGCCTCTCTCTCTCTTTCTCTGTGACTATCATAAATAAATAAAAAAAAATTAAAAAAAAATTAAAAAAAAAAACAAAGAATACATTGGTTTCTATCAAAAGCTAGGAGATTAGGGATGCCTGGGTGGCTCAGCGGTTGAGCATCTGCCTTTGGCTCAGGGCATGATCCCAGGATCCCAGGACTGAGTCCCTCATCAGAGTCCCCACAGGGAGCCTGCTTCTCCCTCTGCCTGTGTCTCTGCCTCTCTCTGTGGGCCTCCCATGAATAAAGAAATAAAATCTTAAGAAAAAAGAAACTTAAAAAAAAAGGTTGGGAGGTTAAATCCATGGAGGATAGAGTGCTAGGAAAGAAACAAACAATCCAATCATGAAATGGGCAAAAGACATGAACAAGAATCTCACAGAGGAAGACATAGACATGGCCAACAAGCACATGAGAAAATGCTCTGCATCACTTGCCATCAGGGAAATACAAATCAAAACCACAATGAGATACCACCTCACACCAGTGAGAATGGGGAAAATTAACAAGGCAGGAAACCAAAAATGTTGGAGAGGATGCGGAGAAAAGAGAACCCTCTTACACTGTTGGTGGGAAAACTGTGTGGAGGTTCCTCAAAGAGTTAAAAGTAGATCTGCCCTACAACCCAGCAATTGCACTGCTGGGGATTTACCCCAAAGATACAGATGCAATGAAACGCTAGGACACCTGCACCCCGGTGTTTCTGGCAGCAATGTCCACAATAGCCAAACTGTGGAAGGAGCCTTGGTGTCCATCGAAAGATGAATGGATAAAGAAGATGTGGTTTATGTATACAATGGAATATTACTCAGCCATTAGAAATGACAAATACCCACCATTTCCTTCGACGTGGATGGAACTGGAGGGTATTATGCTGAGTGAAATAAGTCAATCGGAGAAGGACAAATATTATATGGTCTTATTCATTTGGGGAATATAAATAATAGTGAAAGGGAATAGAGGGGAAGGGAGAAGAAATGAGTAGGAAATATCAGAAAGGGAGACAGAACATGGAAGTCCCCTAACTCTGGGAAACAAACTAGGGGTGGTGGAATGGGAGGAGGGCGGGGGGTGGGGGTGACTGGTTGGCGGGCACTGAGGGGGGCACTTGACGGGATGAGCACTGGGTGTTATTCTGTATGTTGGCAAATTGAACACCAATAAAAAATAAATTTATTATAAAAAAAAGGATAGGGTGCTAGGTAGCTGAGCTGATTTTGGCAAATATGACTTAAATAATTAGCTATTGATTACTAGCTGGCTAAGGTTATAAATTCAACTTCTGTGTTCCACAGACTATATTCACTCTGGAGTAGCAACTCATTTCTAATATTAAAAAAATAGTTCAAGTGTACCATGATGAATTTGTTACAAAGTCTGCATAAAAGATTAAGACAAGAAGGAAAAATGAAATAGTATAACTGATAAAACGAGCTGGTGGGAATCTAACCCACAAGCTCTCATAGTCAGTTCCTGACTTCCCTCTGGTGCAGCAGGATCAAAGAGCTGGCAAGCATCTGACTCTGGGGCTCAAGTTACAGATATAAATAGGAGACCTGAGGCAGAAACCAGAAGGGACAGGTCTCTATGTCCCAGAGGACTTTATCACTACGTTTCAGCACCTGTGCTGTGTTTCAGCACATCAAGAAGCTGTTACAGAGCTGAACTTTAGGCTTTGGAAACAGATAGATAGTATTTTATGCTCCATCATAAGCTAGAGATGGAAAGAGGGAATATTAGTGGAATTTATCCAGTAGACATTGTTAGCCTGGCACATGAGTAAGATAGGTCCAAGGGAAGGACACATAATGCAGACACATACGTGACGTAGCCACAGATTGGTTTCCATGATCTGGTTTACTTCATCCTGGAAAAAAGAAATAACATTTTTAGCCTTAAATGTACTTGCTAATAAAGGTGGATCTTAGAACAAGAATTACAATGGAAGAGAGCCAAATCTGAGTTATTCATACTAACGGAGGAAAACAAAACCTAAAAAGTCAACTTATAAAATGCAACCAGAAATATATTTTAACATCTTGTTCCAACCATGCTCACTTTGAAAGAAACTGTAGCTTAAAAACTGTCTTTCAAATCAGATTTAAGTCTCACGTCTTATGTGAAGCCTTTCTGATCTCCATAGCTCATAAGGTTTCTGATTCCATGAAAGGAGGAAGAGAAGGGACTGTGGGAAGAAGGGAGGGTTAGTACTGCAGATGGTGATAGCTATCAGAACCTGGTTCATTGTTTTTACCATCTTCCTCCCGGTCCTTGAAAACCTCCCTTCCTCAGCTGTGCTCAGCACTCTCCAGGCTCTGAGTGCTGAGCCCAACTGCCCCCTTGAAACGTGAGCCTCAGCTTACCATGTGGTTTCCACCTGGGACCTGCCACTCTGATGCACCACATCCCAATTCTCATTCAAGCCATACTGATTTCTTCAATCATTCATTACTCAAATATTTATTGAGTACTGTGTGCTCTATAAATGCCGGGAATTTAGACACATGAAGGTAGGGGATTTTTCCATCCTGTTTACTGCTAAACTATTAATTGGGGAGACAAAAACTCAATAATAGATATATAATATAATGTATGACAGTTATAAGTCCTATGATGAAAAATAAAGAGGGATAGAGGGGTGTGTTTGTGCATACATACACACATGCACATGCACACACACAACCACACACATCTGTTTGAGACAGAATGATCAAAGAAGGCTTCTCTGAGGAGATAGATTAAACAAGTTCCTAAATGGCCTGAAGACAGTCATGGAGCTATCTGGAATAAAACATTTCAGGCCAATATACCAAATATAATATGCTCCTAAGCAACTACCAGGCTTCAGTGGGAAAACTACTGAAGACATATCCAGAACCTTCAGCAAGCTTACAACACAACTGCTTGGATATTAGGTATTGGGTATTCCCAGTGGCCAGCAGTGGGTTCCCAAAACTTACCAACCAGGGTGCCCAGGTGGCTCAGTCGGTTAAGTGTCTGCCTTCAGCTCAGGTCATGATCTCAGAGTCCTAGCCTGGGATTGAGGCCCCCATTCCCCCACACTGACAACCTCCCTGCTAAGCAGGGAGTCTGCTTCTCCCTCTCCCTCTCCCCTTCCCCATCGCTTGTGCACACTCTCTCTCTCCCTTCTCTCTTTCTAAAATAAATAAATAAAATCTTTAAAAAAAAAAAACAACTTACCAACCTTGCTTTACAAGACACATGGACACCTTTCATGTCAAATGAATTCAACTGTGGTTGACAGAATTGTAGCCAGGACTCAGACATTAACCTGCTCTTTTTCACTGAGCTGTTCTGTTGTTCTCTACTCCCCCTGCCAAGTTTCCTCCTTCGAATGGGTTTGCGTCAAATAATGGTAAGCTTCAGTGTTTTAAAAGGTCAACAAAAAGAGTTACATTTATGGTTTCCTATTAGCCAGGAAAAGAAAAAAAAAAAAGGAGTAGAGAGCTATACTTATCCATTGGCCAAGCAGTCCATGGCTGGTGCCTTCTGCTCATGAGAAGGTCATGTTGTGACCTATGGATTCCATCTAGTAGAGGCCATGTCAATAAACCATTGGCTGTCAATCAAAAATGGACTAACTATGCAATCCAGAAAGGCCTCAGGGGTAAATATCATAAGCATCTTCCAAAGACTGCATTACCTCTATATACTAGTATACTGTGTTTACAGAACTAGTGTATACTGTGAACTAGTGCATCATGTTCAAATAGTTAAAATCTGTTGGCAATATTATCCTGACAATATCCCTATCTTTCACCAAAACTTCTATAGGCTAGTAAAGCTCAATGTGGTGTGGACATCTTCAGGGGCGTCAGCCAACTTTCTTATGAATGAGGACTTTTTCTGGCAAGTCTTGTTCTCCATCCAATTCCATACCACACTGATGGTCATGGGCAGTATCATCAGATAGCCCAGCTGAAAGAGGCCAGAGATCCACAATACCATTCATGTTGCTGGGACCATTGCCCTATATCTCTTTCTTGGGAAAATAAATTAGTTGGCACCCTGCCTGAATTAAAGGATTGTAACCAATTTCAAACTGATTAGGCTCTGAGCAGCAGAGATTGAGATCAGAAAAGCCAGGTGGACTACACTTTCAAGGCCTTAAGTTTGTCATTTCAGATATGTGAGGCCATCGAAACACTAGGGGCTTTGTCTTGGATCTCTGTTGGGAGCACAGCAGGAGTACTCTTACACTGAAAGATCATCTATCCAGAAAACTTTGTGGCCAGTATCATTCTGTATGGCAACAAATACACTTCCATACAGAGGAGCAAAAGGCCTAGAGACTTTGAGAAGGAAGTTGATGATTGTGTGTCCTTGTTGTACTGCATCACAGAGCTATTCCCAGGGCTCACCGTGGCCCAATGACAACAATGTATATGGTCCACAGGGGCTTCCGGTGCCCCAAATGAGACCAGGTAGCTTATAATACACCAATAAGAATGGCTACATTAATGTCTGACAAAGTAGACTTCAGAAAAAAATGATTACTATGGACAAAGAAAGACATTACATAGTGCTTGAAGGATAAATTCACCAGGAAGGCATATGATCCTAATTGTATACACACCAAACAATGAAACAAAAATTGGTAAAGCTGAAAGAAGGAATAAATCCCTAATTATAGCTGAAGACTTCAACACTTCCTCTCTCAGCAACCTATAGAATACTAGACAGAAAATTGGCAAAAATATAGATCTGAAGAATACAGTCAATCAACAGTACCCAACTGACATATATAGAATCAAAAGAGCAGAATACATATATTTTTCAAGTATGTGTGGAATATTAACAAGATAAATCATATTTTTCATTTTTATTTTTTTTTAAAGATTTTATTTATTCATTCATAGAGACACACAGAGAGAGGCAGAGACACAGGCAGAGGGAGAAGCAGGCTCCATGCAGGTAGCCCGACACAGGACTCGATCCTGGGTCCCCAGTATCACACGCCAGCTGTAGGCGGCACTAAACCGCTACGCCACCAGAGCTGCCCATATTTTTTAAAAGATTTTATCTATTTATCCATGAGTGACGCACAGAGAGAGAGAGAGAGAGAGAGAGAGGCAGAGACACAGACAGAAGGAGAAGCAGGCCTCATGAGGGGAGCCAGACGTGGGACTTGATCCCAGGACCCCAGGATCATGCCCTGGACCGAAGGCGGCGCTAGACTGCTGAGCCACCCGGGCTGCCCGATAAATCATATTTTTATCATGGGCCATAAAATAAACCTCATAAACTTAAAAGAATTGAAATCATACAGTGTGTTTTCTGACTATAATGGAATCAAACTAGAAATCAATAACAAAAAGACAACAGGAAAATCTCTAAACCCACAGGAATTAAACAATAGACTTCTAAATAATACATAGGTCAAAGAGGATGTCTCAAAGGAGGGTTTTTTTTTTTAAGATTTTATTATTTTTATTTCTTTATTTGAGAGAGAGAGTGTGTGTACCACCGTGTGAGTAAGGGAAAGTGCAGAGGGAGAAGAAGAAAGAGAATCCCCAGCAGACTCCACAGCGAGCATGGAGCCCTGGGCAGAGCTTGATCTTATGACCCTGAGATCATGACTTAAGCCAAAATCAAGAGGCAGACACTTGGGGCGTCTGCCTTTAGCTCAGGTCATGATCCCGAGATCCTGGGATCAAGTCCCACATCAGGCTCCCCAGAAGGATCCTGCTTCTCTCTCTGCCTATGTCTCTGCCTTTCTCTCTGTGTCTCTCATGAATAAAAAAAATACATATTAAGAAAATCAGACACTTAACCGAGTTACCCAGGTGCCTCTCAAATGATATTTTTAAAAATACATAGAACAGAATGAAAATGAAAATACAACATACCAAAACATGAAGGACATAGCTTAGAACAGTGCTGAAAATAAAATTATAGCATGATATGCTTACACTAGAAATAAGGCCTCAAATCAATAATCCAAGTTTCTACTTCAAGAAATTAGAAAAAGAAGCACAAAATAAACCCCAAGCAAGCTTAAGGAAAGAAAAAAAAAGATAAGAGTAGAAAATTTGGGATACCTGGCTGACTCAGTCATTGAAACATGAAAGTCTTGATGTAGAGAATAAATAAGTAAACAAACAAACAAACTTTTTTTAACAAGAGTAGATATCAAAATTAAAAAGGAAAACAAAAGGCTGAGTCTTTGGAGGAGAAACAACAAAATTGAGGAATTTGTAGCAAGATTGACAAAAATAAAAACAGAGAAGACACAACTCACCAACATCAAGAATAAAACAGGAGCTATCACTTCAGATCCTATAGCCATTACAAAGAATAGACAATACTATAAACAATTTTATCATACACTCAATAATTTCTAAAAAGTGGACTAAAACCTCAAAAGCCACAAACTATCCAAATTCAAAGAAGTTGAAATTGACAGTCTGAATAGTCTATGGCCATTTTTAAAAATTGAATTTATAGTTAAAAACCTCTGGAAAAGAAGTATCTAGACCTAGTAAGTTTCCCTGGAGAATTCTACCAACCAGGTAAAGAACTAATATTAATTTTACACAATCTTTTCCAGAATGTAGAAGAGGATGGAACAATTCTAAACATTTTTTATGAAGTATTATCCAAACACAAAACCCAAAGACAGTACAAAAAAAGAAAATTACAGATCAATATCTGTCACAAACCCATCAATAAAGTATTAGCAAACTGATTCTAACAATATATAAAAAGTAATACACCAGGACACCTGGGTGGCTCAGTGGTTGACCGTCTGCCTTCGGCTCCCTGTGTGATCCCAGGGTCCTGAGATCAAGTCCCACATCTGGCTCCTTGCATGGAGCCTCCTTCTCCCTCAGCCTCTGTCTCTGTCTCTACCTCTCTCTCTGTGTCTCTCATGAATAAATAAATAAAATCTTTTTTAAAAAGTTATATACCATGACTAAATGAGATGTAAGGCTGGTTCAACACTCAAAAATCAATCAATGTAAGTTACCATATCAACAAGGTAGAGAAACCAAAATTAAAAGCACATTATTTTCAATTGCTTCAAATAAAACAAAATACTTACATATGTACACAATAATACATGAATAGGATCTGTGTACTGAAAATTACAAAATGCTGATTAAAAAAAGGGCTAAATGGAGAAATATCTTGCATTCACGGGTTGGAAGACTCAACAAAGTTAAATATGCCACTTCTCCCCAAATTAATTTATAGATGTGGTACAATTCCTTTCAAAATCCCAGCAAAGCTTTTTGTATACATAGGCAGCTTATTCTATAAGGCTTAGGCCCTAGAATAGCTAATATAATTTTGACAATGAAGAATAAGGTGGCAGGAATCACTTTGACCAATATTAAGACTTACTGGGTGCCTGAGTGACTCAGCCATTAAGCATCTTCCATCAGCTCAGGTCATGATCCTAGAGTCCAGGAATCGAGACCCCACATCAGGCTCCCTGCTCAGCGGGGAGTCTGCTTCTCCCTCTCCTCCTGTCCCCACCCCCACTCCTGCATGTGTGCTCTCTTTCTCTTTCTCTCAAATAAATAATTAAAATATTTTAACTAAAAAACAAGACTTACTATACAGTTACAGTAATCAAGACTGTGTGGTATTGGTGGAGGGTTAGTCATATAGATTAATGGAATGGAATAGAGGACCCTGAAATAGATCCATACAAATATGCTCAACTGATTTTTCACAGAGGTACACAAGCAACTTAATGGAAAAAGGATAGCCTTTTCAACAAATGACACTGGAGCAACTAGACACCACAGACCAAAAAGAGAGAGAGAGAGAGAGAGAGAGAGACCAAGCCTCGCATTTTTTTTTTTAAAGACTTAATTTATTTATTCATGAAAGAAATCAGAAAGAGAGGCAGAGACACAGGCAGAGACAGGCTCCATGCAGGGAGCCCAGTTTGGGACTTGATCCAGGCAACCCTGGGATCACGCCCTGAGCCAAAGGCAGATGCTCAATCACTGAGCCACCCAGGCATCCCTAAGCCTCAGATTTTATACAAAAATTAAAAATTAACTCAAAATGGATCACAGTCTTAAAAAAATAGAGCTTTAAGAAAAAAAATAAAAGAAAATCTCTGGGATCTGCTTAACACCAAAAGCACAACACATAAAAGGAAAAATTTATAAACTGGACCTCATCAAAATGGAAAAGTTTGAGTGAAAGCCCACATGAAAAAGATGAAAAAGAAGCTACAAACTAGGGTAAAATACAACTGACCCTTGAATACACAGGTTTGAACTGTGCAGATCCACTTATATAGAGAATTTTTATAGCACTGTGCTATAAATGTATTTTCTCTTTCTTATGATTTTCTTAATAACGTTTTATTTTCTCTTACTCTATTATAAGAATACAGAATATAACACCCATAATATACAAAATACATGTTAATCAAGTGTCTATGTTATCAGTAAAGCTTCAGGTCAACAGTAGACTACTAGTAGTTAGATTTTGGGAAGTCAAAAGTTATATGAAGAATTTTGACTGTGCTAGGGGCTAGTGCCCCTAACCCCTGCATTATTTAAAGGGCAACTGTATTTACAAACCACATATCTGGCAAAGCATTAGTATCTAGAATATAGCAAGAACTGTCAACACTGGACAGTTAAAAAAAAATCAAACTATCCAATCAGAAAATGGGCAAAAACCCATGAACAAATATTTCACCAAAGAGCATATACAGATGGCAAATAAGCACATGAAAAGATCGTCTATGTCATTAGTCATTAGGAAAATGCATATTAAAACTGCAATGAGATATCATTGTATACCTATTAGAATGCCTAAAATAAAAAAAATAGTGACAACACCAAATATTGATGAAGATGCAAATAAACTGGATCACTTATATATTGCTAGCAGGAATGTAAAAGGATAGATTCACTCTGGAAAGCATCCTGGCAATTTCTTTAAAAAACTAAACATGCAACTACCATATAGCCCAGCAATTGCACACCTGGAGATTTATCCCAGAGAAATGAAGATTTATGCTCACACAAAAGCCTATACCCAAATGTTCATAGCACTTTTATTTGTAATAGAATAAAACTGGAATCAACCCAAATGTTCTTTAACCACCGAAAAGTGAAATAAACTGCAGTGCCTAAATACCACACAGCACCAAGAAGAAATGAACTATTGATACAGTCAACAACTGGGATGAGTTTCCAGAAAAACCAATCCCACAAGATTACATACTTTATGATTCCATTTTTATATAACTTTCTTGAAATGACAAAAATTTTAAAATAGAAGACATATTAGTGGTTGCCACTGGGAAAACTAGGCAAAGTGTACAAAGGATCTTTCTATTATTTCTTTTTTTTTAAGATTTTATTTATTTATTCATAGAGACACACAGAGAGAGAGGCAGAGGCACAGGCAGAGGGAGAAGCAGGCTCCATGCAGGGAGCCTGACGTGGGACTCGGTCCTGGGTCTCCAGGATCAGGCCCTGGGCTGCAGGTGGTGCTAAACCGCTGTGCAACCGGGGCTGCCCAGGATCTTTCTATTATTTCTTACAATTGCATTTGAACCTACAGTTATTTCAGTAAATAAAAATTCAAGTCTTCCTTACATTTCCCAAGTCTCCCTTACAGCTAGAGGTTGTCAGTGAACCAGGAAGCAGAGGATGTTAGTAGGGTTAGTAGGACTTCTAGGAAAACCCCTCAGGAAGTCACAGATGTCTGTTACATGTCCTTCTCCCTTCCTCCTGCTTATCATCAAGGATGTGAATATGATGAGTGAAAATCAGCAGTTATCTTGGACCACTTTGGCAACACTGAGGGAAGAAAGCACATGGTGATATAGAAAGATGGAACCTTGCTCACTGTCACCAATGTATGGTTTATGCTTTAAGCATCACGGTCAATGTGATTGGCATCCCCTGAATGTTGTGCAGTGCCTAACCTGAGCAACTGAATACAGTGGAGCAATCACTAACACCATGAAGCCACCTGGTATTAATCTCCTAAACTGTTAACCTTTACATTTCTATTACATAAGAAAGAAATAAACTTGTTTTATTTAAGCCATATTTTTTAAAAATCTCTGATAGTAGCCACATGCAAATGTCAAAATCTGTATGCTGCCATCCCCACCACCATCCTCAGAACAATGTCCTGGAAAGAAATATCAACCAAGGATTTGAAGTGATGTTGTACAGTGAAATAGAAATAGTGAAATAGTGAATAGTGAAAATTAGAACAATCCAACCACAGCAAACTATAGCTTCCAGCCAGGTAGGAAGCCAGTAACCATTCAACACTATTTGGGGGTAGAAAGGACCAGAACAGGTACCAAATAAATATTTTTTAAAGAATGAGTAGGCCCATCTAAGCAAAATAAAATGTGTTTTTTTTTTTTTAACCAGTATATACTGGTATATACATACTTCCAGTTTGGGCCAGAAGCCAGAGAACCAGGCCAGGGGTCAGTCTCATCCACTAGGAAGCATGGACTGGAGAAACATCATGGGCCCTGACTTCACATCTGTAATTAAGATCTTTCCCCAGTGAACCCTGAAAGCCACCACTGTTTCCTAAGGGGCAAAGTCTAGGAGAACAGAGAATTCCTTCCTTATCCATAGGCTGGGACTGATGAAAGGGGCTCTCTTTGCTGTGCACTGTTGTCTCAGGAGGTCTAGCTTTAGCCTTCCCCTATACTTCCTGAGCCTACCTATTCCTGGCATTTGGTCCGCAGGCCAGTTCTGCTCCCTCCTATGCCTTGGAGCCCAGAACCCTGCTCTATGTTATAATACCAGGTCCCACTACCTCCTCTCTGAGCAATTAGGACATGAAGGTTATTCAAAGGATTTATACTGCAGTCCTCCTTGCTCTTGAACATAGCAAGAAATTCAAATTCCCGCCTGTTTTCTCACACTGGATGGAACTATATGAAAGAAGGTGATTTTCTTTTTCTTTCTTGCATAATGTAGAAGACTTAAAGCCATTCTTTTTCTATGGAGTAAAAAGAACATGAACTTTGGAGTCAGACAGGCTCAATTAAAATCGCAGTTCCACCATGTTATAGTTGTACTACCTAAGGAAGGTCACTTAACTGAGCTTCCCTCCAGCTATAAAATGCAGATGACAGCCACTAAGTGTAGACAAAGTGACTGGTGCAATGGAATTAGCTCCCTTTGTATTCTCCCTTCAACTTCCCCTTTGCCTCTTTGTTTCCTAAACTGGCTCTGGAAGCACTTCCAGAGAGACACTGCCTTGATGTAAGTAACTTTAACATTAGTGGTAAAGTGTCTTCTTCCCAACAGGAGGACTTCAAAGGGCCAGCACCCATGTAGATGTGCGTTTGTTCGTATTTTCAAAATTTCTATATTTACCATGTGCAACAACTGGGACAGTGTTTGAGAATTGCTCTGCAACCCCCACTGCTCTCTGCAGAGTCAGGGTTCCTCCAGGAACATGTGAACTGACGGCACTTACCACATTAGCCAGTTGTGTGATGGCCACTTCAAAATGCACTGTGACGGGATCAGAAACATTTTCTACAGGCCTGATGAACTGGTTATAATGAGAAAACAGCTTGTGAAAGAGCCTCTCTTCAGATGCACAGCCTGCAGAGCCTGCATGGCCAAACAGAGGAAAGAGTTAGAGAAGCAGAGAGAGTGCTCACAGGGGTGGGGAAGGTTCTGGCAGCTTCCATCACCAAGTGACATGAGCAGTGGGGTGTCCAAGTGAGCACTCCTGGCCTGCGTTCTGTCCACCCACACGGACTTCCCCTGGTGCCCGTTGTATCTGCCTCTCAGGGCCTCAGTTGGTTACCTTTGCCCTGAAGATAAAAAGGGTAAAATGCCTATGTCCCATAACTATTGTGATAGCAAATAAAATAATATTGGCAAGAGCACTCGTAAAAGTCTAATACACCGCGAATATAAAGGGATAGCATGAAATCCAATTCTTGCTTACGTCACTGAGGATGACGATCTTACTGATCTGGTTATTATGGAAAAGTCCTGCCCTTTCTTGTCAAAATACTGATTCAACTACCTGTTTCTACAACAGTGAGGTATTTAGCTAGGGAAGCTTCTCCAAGCATATTGAAATAACTAGTAATTGTATTAAGATCTTAACAAGCCATAATCCTTTTTAAAATCAGCTTTGAGTTCAATTATTCTGGAGATTTGTGTAAGTGCAAAGTTTTTAGGGCAAACAAATAGTTTCAAAAGAATTCAAATTTAGTCCTTAAATAATAGCATTTTAGTCACTAAATTTTAGATAGTTTAATGTGTATGTCTGTATTCTTCCAAGAATGCATCAAAAGGAGGTTACTTGCCTTCATTTGACATAATTCATTTCATTCATACCCCTCTGTATCCCTTACAGAAGCCAAATTTGACATCTGAAGTACTATTTTACAAATTTCCCAGAGGGATTAGAAATCCCTCTGAAAGAAAGAAAATTAAAGGGACTGAAAATTCAGCAAAAATGAACAAAAGGATAGCTGTTGTATCACTAAATAGTCATTTGACAAATGGACTTGGAAACACTGAAACTCTGAGATTCCAGCAGGGAAGAACAATTTTAAATGTAAAATAGCACTCTTAAAAAATAAATAAATTAAATAAATAAATAAATAAATAAATAAATAAATAAATAAATAAAATAGCACTCTTGTTACCATAATCAATAAGGGTAGCAATATTTCTACATAAAACAGACAATAAACAATTCTCTCCATTACCCCATTATCCATTCTCCCCACCCCAGACAGCATGGGTAAAGCCTCCATCAGTCTTGAAGAGCAAACCCCTGCAAAGCCAAAAGCACGTGGAAATGTGGTTTTCTTCAGCAGAATAGCAGCTAGCTGTTTCCAAGTCTTAACTTTTAAAATGAGTGATCTTACTCTTAGGATCCATTCCAGCATAGTAATATGACATGCTTCCCAAAACAATGATGATTACCTTCAAAATGGAAGGGTTCATGGAGTAAGTAATAGTATCAGCTAACAAATAAATCACAGCTTTAAAAAGATATATTCAATACAAATACAAGTAAGTCAGCTAAATATATCCAGAGAAGGTATGGATAGAAAACTGCATCATTATTATCACCACCAGTTTTTTAGTGGGACAATAAAATATGGTTTACAGTGTTTCATCGTCCTCTCCACCCCACCCCCTAAATCTCATGTTACATGTTAAACTTCCCCAGTAAGAAATAGATTAATTAGCAGTTATAACCGTAGTAATCCCTCTGCAGACCCTTAGACATAGGGCATTTCACCTGTGCTCAGTCGAACACAACTAGAAAAGTAAACACATGTAGCCAAAAAGAGAATATGAGAAAAAAAACAGAAATAAGACCTACCTTTCAAGCAAGGAATGAATATACACGAGCAGAGGCACAGACCAAAGTGAAGGAATCCCTGGCCCTTGCTGGTCAGCATGATTAAAACACACTTTGATTCCTTTATAGTCAAAGGATTGTGGATAACAAAGACCTATCAGACAGCCACATGCATCAGACCTTTAAATCATTAGAGTCCCACTGCAGTCCATGTGTGTCTTCTGTGAAATAAAAACATTCACAAACCTAACACTGATGTTCCCAATATCATAAAGTGGGGCTCACACAAGGCCAAATAAAAAGGATTCAATCTGATGTCAGATGAGTCATCACTTTGCTGTCACCCTAGATCTCTTTTTGTGTAAGAACAGTGAAGGAAAGCGCCGAGGAAACGGTAGGCAGGCAGAATGGAAAACATTGCCTGGCTTAGATCTTTCTGTAGCACAGTTTGGGCAGTAATTCTTGGGGGAGAAACACTCGTTTACTGAGCCCCAAGTACAGGCACAGCATGTGCTAGGGTCCCAGGCAGTGTATTCTGATTCACCGAATTCTCTGGTTAATCAAGGCCATCCTTGTTACTAAAAAAACTTACTAAAATAGGAGTCTCCTGTCTTAATAAGCGTGGCTTAGAGCAGGATTCATCTGATTTTGACTCCAGGGCTTTTAGTGTTTTGTCTTTCTGAGTTCAGGAATCACCATCCAGGACTAGAGATTAGGTATCTGAGAACCAGAGGGATGAGTATGGAACACAGAATGCCACCTGGACAGCCCTATGTTTATTTCAACATCCTTGTCATCAACTGGTTTTCTTATAGGTTCCTTCTTGTCTCTATAAGTTTAGTGTCGATGGGGGGATCCCTGGGTGGCCCAGCGGTTTAGCGCCTGCCTTTGGCCCAGGGCGCGATCCTGGAGACCCGGGATTGAATCCCACGTCAGGCTCCCGGTGCATGGAGCCTGTGTCTCTGCCTCTCTCTCTCTCTGTGACTATCATAAAGAAATTAAAAAAAAAAAAAAGTTTAGTGTCGATGGGATTCTGATGAACTGGGCCTTCTGGTCAGATTTTGGTGTTGGTTAAAGAGGAGATAGGCCTACAACAAAAGGAAAAAGTGACCCCAGAATGAGAGAAAATATTTGCAACCACATGTCTGATAAGGGATTAATACTCAAAATATATAAGGAACTCCTAAAACTCAATATAAAAAAAATCCAATTAAAAAATGGGCAACGGGGGCACCTGGGTGGCTCAGAGGTTGAACATCTGCCTTAGGCCCAGCATGTGATCCCAGGGTCCTGGGATCGAGTCCCACATCAGGCTCCCTGGAGAGAGGAGCCTGCTTCTCCTTCTGCCTATGTCTCTGCCTCTCTCACTGTGTCTCTCATGAATAAATAAATAAAATATATTTTTTTTTCAGTTTAAAAAAGGAACTACCAGGAGCAGAGACCCACGATTTACTTGGCTCACACCTTCACAGCTACCAGAGTTGCCTCCGCCCCCAAAAGGAAGAGTAAGCGGAGCCAGTGAGAACTCTCTTCCTGATACATGTGCCGATTAAAGTCCTAGGCAGGCCTGAGGGTCACGTGGTGACACGTGAGACAAAACCAGCAATGTGTATCGTGGGAAACTCTTTGAGGCAAAGGGCA
The DNA here is from genome assembly GCF_905146905.1 of Nyctereutes procyonoides. Lineage (NCBI taxonomy): Eukaryota > Metazoa > Chordata > Mammalia > Carnivora > Canidae > Nyctereutes > Nyctereutes procyonoides. Next base: position 18,496,721 of record NW_026575120.1, read on the forward strand.
ACATGAATTGCTGGGTGGCCAACATCACACTCACATATAGAGAAGGCCAAGTGGCACAGCTGGGGCAGGTATACATCCATGGCAGCAAGATCCGCTTTCTCATTTTGTCTGACATGCTGAAAAATGTGTCCATGTTAAAGAGCATAAAAAATAAAAACCAAGGCTCAGAAGCTGGCCGGGGAAAAGCTGCTATTCTGAAGCCCCAGTTGGCTGCAAGACATGGAATGGGGTATGGAAACATCTTATAGAAGAGAAGATAAATTTATCTGTTGAACAGACTTTTGTTATCTTTTCTTTTAGGTTATCTGGGTTCGGGAAGGTGTGCATGTTTGTACATGTTCTAGGTTTTCAATTGACATCTTTCTCTTTAGATCAGAGTAAACTAAAATATGGTGGTGGTGGTTAGCCTATTTTCTTGGAAAAAAATAAAGAAAGAATTACCATATTATCTAGCAATTCTACTTCTAGAAATAAATTCAAAGGAAATGAAATCAGTATTTCAGGGAGATATCTGATTTCTCTGTGATGGCAGCATTATTCACAATAATCACAGTATGGAAACAACCTAAGTGTCTGTCGATGGGTGAATGGACAAAGATATGATGTGTGTATGTGCATATTGTGTGGAATATTATTCAACCATGAGAAATCCTGCCACCTGGACAACATGGATGAACCTGAAGGACAGTGTGCTCAGTGAAATAAGCCAGACAGAGAAAGACAAATACTGTACAATCTCGTGAATGTATGAAATCTAAAAAAGTCAAACTCATAGAAACAGAGAGTAGGAGAGTGGATCCAGACTTTCAGTTATAAAATTAATCAGTTCTGGTGACTGATTAATCATACTACAGTGACTATAGTTAATATATACTTTAAATGTGCTAAGAGAAGGGCACTTGGCTGGCTCAGTTGGTAGAGCACGTAACTCTTGAGCTCAGGGTCATGAGTTCTAGCCCCACAGTGGGCATATAGTTTACTTAAATTTTTTTTTAATTAAAATTAAAAAAAAATTCTAGGTAAATAGATCTTAAGTGCTCTCACCAACACACATACACAAATGATTACCAAGTGAGGTGATGGATATGTTGATTAGCTTGACTGTAGTGTCATTTCACAATGCAAATGCATATCAAATCATCACACTGTAGACCTCAAATATATATAATTTTTATTTGTCAATTAGGCCTCCAGAAAGCTGGGGAAAAGAAGAAGAATGAGACTGGAAGATGATCCCTTGGGTCCTTCCCACCCAAACATTCTGTGACATTATCCCAAAGACAGTACACTTTGCAATTGTGCAGAGTTCAGACCAATGACTTTCCTCAAAATTCTATTAACCACATATCTCTTGAGGGAATGAAAAAGGAAGCAACATATAGAACCAAACTTAGACCAGACAAGTGCTGGCTGCCTGCCTGCTTTAGATATGTCATCTGAAGATGTTACTGAAGTGCTCCCCTTAGCAGATGGGCTTTTGTCCTTTGCTAGAATGTCCTGTGGAGTCTGGAGAGAATCTAAGGTGATAAAGAGAAAAGCCTGGACAACACTTTACCACGATGGATAAAATGCCAGGTCATATCCTGAAATGAGGCAATGCCTCACTCATTTTTGGAGTGAAACACAAATTGTTGGACCCTGGCTCACGGGTGCCAACGTGGCCCGGTGGACGCCCCAGAGACCCAGACCCCAGACAGGCAGATGCAATTAGCAAGAGGGTTTATTGAACGTTTGCGCAAACGGGCTCTCCGCCTCCGAGGAGGAAAAGAGCCCCGATTAGCAGTTACAGGTATCTTTTAAAAGGCAAAAGGAAAGAAACTTCCTAAAGACAAAAGAACCGCGGGAGTCGAATGGCATCCAGGTTGATTTTGGGGAGGGTCAACATGAACCTATTCAGGGACATTCCAATCAGGGTGTGTGTGGGGGGAAACGGTTTTCTTATTGTAAACAGAATGCTTTTAGTTGCTAAAATTTCAGGAAGAAGACTGGATGGGCTGCCTCTGGATTAGGGCTGGCCCTACTTACAAGGGGGGGAGGTTTCTTCAGTGACAGAGCTGGAGGAGGTTAAGTAACTTGTCCAACATCCTCCAAGTATCAGTACCAGAATCTAAATACAGGTCTGTTTTGTTGGACCCTGGCTCACGGGTGCCAACGTGGCCCGGTGGACGCCCCAGAGACTCAGACCCCAGACAGGCAGATGCAATTAGCAAGAGGGTTTATTGAACGTTTGCGCAAACGGGCTCTCCGCCTCCGAAGAGGAAAAGAGCCCCGATTAGCAATTACAGGGATTTTTTAAAAGGCAAAAGGAAAGAAACTGCCTAAAGACAAAGGAACCGCGGGAGTCGCGTAGCATCCAGGTTGATTTTGGGGAGGGTCAACATGAACCTATTCAGGGACATTCCAATCAGGGTGTGTGTGGGGGGGAATGGTTTTCTTATTGTAAACAGAATGCTTTTAGTTGCTAAAATTTCAGGAAGACGCCTGGATGGGCTGCCTCTGGATTAGGGCTGGCCCTACTTACAAGGGGGGAGGTTTCTTCAGTTTGACTCCAAAGTCCATATTCTTCCCTCTGCATTCTTGGTCTCCTGTGAGGCTCTTCTGTGACCTCCGCTTGTTAAATCCCCTATTCCTCCCATTCTGCACCTTGACTCCTGGGGACAGGCGGTGTGTTCCTGGAAGAAAGCAGAGCTGATTGGGACTCATTCCAGGAGATTGCTCTAGAGTGGTTCATTAAGGTGACAGGTGATGACTATAGAGGATTGATGGATAAAACAAAAGATGTGAAACAACAGTTTTCTTTTTTCTTTTTTAAAGGTTGATTTATTCATTTGAGAGAGAGAGAGAGAGAGCGTGAGGAGCAGCAGAGGGAGAAGGAGTAACAGGCTCCCCACTGAGCAGGGAGCCTGGTGCGGGACTGGATCCCAGGACCCGGGATCACAACCTGAGCTGAAGGCAGACGCTTAACCACTGAGCCACCCAGGCACCCTGGAACAACAGTTTTCTTGACAGACTGCAGCGTCCATCTGGTAGAAAGTGTGAAGAACAAATCATTTAAAGCCTGAGAAATAGAGTTGAGGGTGTTGGTGCTTTGGAAAACAGCCAACTTGATTTTGAAGAAACCTCCCCCCCCTTGTAAGTAGGGCCAGCCCTAATCCAGAGGCAGCCCATCCAGTCTTCTTCCTGAAATTTTAGCAACTAAAAGCATTCTGTTTACAATAAGAAAACCGTTTCCCCCCCCACACCCTGATTGGAATGTCCCTGAATAGGTTCATGTTGACCCTCCCCAAAATCAACCTGGATGCCATGCGACTCCCGCGGTTCTTTTGTCTTTAGGAAGTTTCTTTCCTTTTGCCTTTTAAAAGACACCTGGAATTGCTAATCGGGGCTCTTTTCCTCTTCGGAGGCGGAGAGCCCGTTTGCGCAAACGTTCAATAAACCCTCTTGCTAATTGCATCTGCCTGTCTGGGGTCTGAGTCTCTGGGGCGTCCACCGGGCCACGTTGGCACCCGTGAGCCAGGGTCCAACATCACCAGAAAAATGTGATTAAATTCAGTGTTAGAGATGATTTCACCTCTCCCTACCCAATTTTTCTTGTCATTTTTACTCACTGTCTCTCTTTTCTTTTAAAGTTTATTTTGGGGCAACCCCGGTGGTGCAGCGGTTTAGCGCCGCCTGCAGCCTGGGGTGTGATCCTGGAGATCCAGGATCAAGTCCCACATCGGGCTCCTTGCGTGGAGCCTGCTTCTCCCTCTGCCTGTGTCTCTGTCTCTGTCTCTCTCTTTCTCTCTGAGTCTCTCATGAATAAATAAATAAAATCTTAAAAAAAAAACCTTTCCTTTAAAAAAAATAAAATAAAGTTTATTTTGTTATTTTAGTACTCTCTTCCCCCAACGTGGTGCTTGAATCCATGACCCCAAGATCAAGAGTCACACACTTTTCCAACTGAGCCAGCCAGGTGCCCCTCTCACTCTCTTACCACTGCAGACAGTCAACAAAATTGGATAGCTCCTGGGCCTGAATTTACAGGAAATATGTGCTGTGTTTTAAATGCTTATGTAGAATATACATTCTCCCACCCAAAGAAAACGTTTACACTCTCCTCTTATCATCAGAAAAATGCTTGAGTTTTGTAATTCAATTCTGGGTTTACATCCTGTTTCAATCCCTTTCTGAAAATTGCAGGGAGAGAAGTTAAAACCAAATACACAGAAGAAAAGAAGTATCACTTAAAAAAAAATTTTTTTTTTAAATTTAATTCAAGAAACAAAAGAATGAAAGACATCTTGTCTTTTCCTGGTGTTGCTGGTTACCACTCAGTCATTAGTTCAGCTGTGCTCTCGAACCAACCAGAAGCAAGATGGTTTATGGAGGTGGAAAGGCTGAAGGGAAGGTGAGATTCATCAACCTGGGAAGAGTCTATCTCGCCCTCCCCGCCCTCACCCCCACCTCCTGGGCCCCCTCATTCCTCTTAGCCCATCCCAAAAGAAAAAAGGAAGACATAATGCAGCTTAACTTTTCCAAGGCTATAATCTGATAAAAACTGAGGATCCTACAGCTCCATACCCTTATGTGTATCAAATAAAAAGTGACATCTAATTCCTGGGGATTCCTAACCCTGGGGGGAGGTATCTGTGGCTGGTCTCATAGTTTTCCCAATTTCTGCTCCCAGTCACCCCACCTCATCCCTTTTAAAAATAACATTCTAGAGAGTGAATGTGTCAGGAAACTGATAAGCTTCAAGGCTCATTGTTGGGTTCCTTTTGGGTTATTGTAGACACTAAGTTCAATTTGGAGGTTTTCTGAGGAAAAAAAAAGTGATACTACTAATACGAAACTTTTAATTATTAGTATTATTTTAAGCGTTTCCCCCCTCCAGTTGCTTAGTGAAAGCCATTGCCTCACTCGCTCTAAAAATAAAGGTGACTGTTTGATAGTTGTGTGCTTTGTTGAAGTCTGAGGGCTTTTTGGCATAGAAACTACACGAATGAACATTTGTGAATGACCTTTCTCCAACTGTCAGTTCCCTTTAAACTCAAAACGAGAAGACTCTTTAGTTGTCCCTAAAGAAATGTAAAGGAAATAAACCCTTTAAACATGTATTATTTATAAATCCACTGCAGCAAAGCATCATCAATAATTTAATGATCCCATATGCCTGTTTTTTTTTTTTAACTACTGTCATTAAAACAGTCACATGTTCCATATCCCTAGTCAGTAGTATTTCACATCCACTCCACTTGACATTTCCTATGAGGCAGGAAAAATAAAACAGCAGTAGGGTAAGTATTCAAATTAAATGCTAATTTTGGACCAGGAAGAAACATTTAACAAAGAGCTCATAAAAGAGGCTCAAATTAACCCTACAATGCCCACCTTTTGACCATCTACATTTTAAGAAAAAGGGAAAGTCTTAGAACCTGGGGTAAAGTAAAGCAGTGAAAGAAAGTCAAACTGTGTTGAAATGCTGAGAGGGGGCGTAGCAATGATAGCAACCTCTCAGCAGCACAGGCTGAGGCCTTGACATTCTCTCTTTTAATCCCCACCCGGACCGGAGGAAGTGAGACTGGATGTTGTAGTTGAAGACACTGACACTCCTCACAGTGGATCCCAGTCTAGGTCTGTCTGAGTCTACACTTAACACTTTAACCTTAAAGCTATACTCAGTTGCTTTTAGATTCATGAATATTTCATAAGCTCAGTATCTTTTTAGAGGGTTGTTATTGAAAGGGGTCATGGTTAGCACTAACTTCATTTTCATTTCCCATGATCCTTCACCTGAGTCAAGGAAGCCAAAGCTGATATATAAGGGGTGTTGTAACGGAGCACACAGTACCACACTGAAGTGAAGGCCCAGGGACTGACCCACTTAAGGCATAAGCTGACATCAGGCAAGTTCCTGCCTCGGGGAAAGTGGGTGATGGCAGCCACAACTGCACCTTCAGGAGTGCTATTACAGCTGCGCTGGGGAGGTCGCTAGGCTAAGCACTTACTGGGGAAGGGCACATAGGTCACACTCTTCCAGCCAGAGTGATTCCTACAGAGACCTTTGGGAATTCTATAACTTTCCTCCAGCCTTTCCCTTTCACTAAATGGGAAGCAATTTTCTCTGGGTCCTTCAAGGTAGAAGAGAATGTGCTTAAATCATACACCCCCTAAAAGAAAGAATTGACTCAAGGTTACCATTGTCCCACAACTCAGTAGTAATAAAAATGTAATAAAATGTATCCCACTTACAGTAGACCCAGCTCTATGATGGTAAATAGTAATAACTGCCCATTTGTATCCATTTTCTAGGGCTGCTACACTGAATTACCACAAACTTGTTGGCTTAATGTGACAGAAAGTTATCCTTTCACAGTTCTAGAGGCTAGAAGTCAGAATGAAGGTATCAGGAGGACCATGCTCCCCCTGAAGGCAATAGGAGAGAAGTCTTCCTTGCCCTTTGCGGCTTCCGGTAGCTCCAGGTGTTCCTTGGCTTGTGGCCACATTACTGTGATCTCCACCTGTGTCATTATAAGGCCTCTACTCTACACCATGCCTTTGCCTCTTTTGTGACTTACAAGGAAGCTGATCCTTCCATTTAGGTCCTATCAGGCAATCCAGGATAAAGTCATCTCAAGATCCTTAAATAAATCACTTCTGCACAGATCCTTTTTCAAAGAGGGTAGTATTAACATAAGTTCAAGGGTTAGGACACAGACATATATATCTTTTAGGAGGGCCACCATTCAACCCACCGCAGGAACTCACAGGATTGTGGTGAGGATTTAATTAGAAAGTATATATAATTGGGGCACCTGGATGGCTCCACGTTTGAGCATCTGCCTTCAGCTCAGGGCATGATCCTGGAGTCCCGGAATTGAGTCCCACATCGGGCTTCCTGCATGGAGCCTGCTTCTCCCTCTGCCTGAGTCTCCGCCTCTCTCTCTGTGTCTCTCATGAATAAATAAATAAAATCTTTAAAAAATAAAAAAGCATGTATAATAGCAGCTACTGCAGTAGTATAGGGGCAACACACATTCATTTCCTTTTTCCAAAGAAGTACCCTGCTGTGTACTACTGACTTTGGGTACTGGTGGGGAGATGCAGAAAGTATGACTGCTTTTGTATAAAATGGAAGACTTCTTGTTCTTTCAAAGAAGAAAATCTGAAAAATCACTTATATGATGGTTCCTGATTTGTAGTTCAACTGTTAGAGTGCATCAGAGACAAGGATGAGAGACCATCTTTAAAAGCTTAGATTAAAGGTCCCATCCTCAGAAATTCTGATTCACTGGGTCTATGTGGGACCTGGAAACCACATTTTTATAAAACTCCTGAATTGATCCTGATGCAGGTGGGCAGTGCTACACGTCTGAGCTCCTCCAGCGAGCTGTGGTAGAATTTCCACACGGTCCATCTACAGTGTGCTTTTGTGATATTATAGAGTTAGACGTTTCTAGGACATATGTGCCCCCATAAATGCGTAGGTCACAAAACAAAAATGTTAGAGATATTTTGAAGTTACTATACAGCACTATGTGTTTCTCATACTTTTTCTATGAGAAAGCTCATTCAACACGTATTTACTAAGTCCTACTATGTTCTGGGCACAGGGATAGATGCTGAAATATAGTTGTAGAAAATATACATTTATGTTTTCAAGTATCCATGGGACATTTACAAAAATTGACCTCTTGTCAGGACCAAAAGAAGTCTCAAAAAGTAACAAAAAATCTTTGCCATATGGAACACTCTCCACAAAAAAGCAAAATTTAAAATTCCAAGATAATGCTCCAAACTTCTCTTTCTTGCAGATTTCAAAATGTTGTATCCAGTCTTCTCTTTTTCAAGGGCCAGGGAGGTAAAGCTAATAATGGATAGAAGTCATGTGGCTCAGGTTTCATGCGTCCAAATATAACTAAGGTCCTGTTAATCCTAAGGTGCTGATCAAGCACTCATGCAGAATGTGGCCCCTTCCCAAAACTGCCCTGGTGTTCAGGAGGCTGTCCATGCCTCTGTGGGAGCTTGACCCTGCCCCAGGCTTTCCCGCTACTTTACTGAGCTCGGCTGTCTTCACAACATCAAAGCCCTCCTACCATCTGGGAGATAAGGATAAGGAAGGGGGGCTTGGGGTAAGGGGTGGGGGAGATGATCTGGGCATGGAGGACCCAGGGAGAATCACCACCTCCACCTGCTGAAGCAGGACTGCTTGGGCCCAAAGCTTTATCTGGACTTATCTAAACATGGCAGTAAGGGGACCAGCTAGGCCCTTGGCTAGGCTACAGTCTCCATCTGCTAACTGCTACACTCTTTTCTGAAGCTCTCACACCAGAACACCTCCCTCTTCCTCAAACTAAAAAGGCAGAGGCCCAGAGACCTATCTTTGGATGTGACTTGCTAGGGAGAGAGTTGGCTCCAGGAAGTTCCACGGTCCAGAAACAAGGGAATGGAGAGAATGAGGAGGAGGGGGTGAGGCACCCCCCAGAGGAGACCCTGGGGTGGCTCCCTCAATGTGCAGTTACTCAGAAATAAAGTTTCATGAGGAGAAGAAAGAAAATCAAACTTGTGACAAGGGAAGCGTACTGTTGCCTAGAACGTGATGTCAAAGCTGCATGCTGGAGGCAACCACAGCCGTTTCAGGAGACCCAGCTCTGCCTCCACAGCTGCCTGCATCCCCTACACAGTAAGACCCTGATTTTACCTCTCCAGGTAGCAACTTCTTCCTTAAAATGAGGTGATAGGAGCAAACAAACTCAAGGCCACAGCTCCTGGTTTTACCCAACAAAATACAGTGACATGAGCAAATGTGCCTACTGTGGTTAGTGTTTTAATTTTAAAACTAGCCTAACATTAAAGGGTGCTGACAGGTGCAAACAACCTTGAAAGAAAGCAAGAAAGCACTCATGTAGATGAATGAAGGGGAGCAGTCTGGGCAAGGGGAAAAATGAAGTGAGAAAAAAGGGTATCTGGACATGCTAAGTAGATGAATTTGCTTACTTGATCGAAGAGTGAAGATGCTACTGGATGGAGAGCTCAGAGCTAGATTTTGGAGGAATTTGAATGGTAAGCTAACACATTTAGTCTTTGGGTAATAAGAAACCACTGGAAAGTGTGAACATGGGATTAACATGATGGAACCTATAGTCCAAGAACATTAATTTCCACCTTATGCTGTGTTTGTTTTGATGTATCAGCTTTTTGTTTTTAATAATTTATAAGTATTTTCTCTAGTATATATGAAGGAATTGATAGTGATTGAAATGCATTAAGCTAATTCCCTTAAGACATTGTAAGACTTTAAAACCCTGTGCTCTTTTCAAGTCCAATGCTCTCATGACTTTACATGAAAAGCTTTGGAATCTACTGCAAATTCATAGTACACTACTATATGTTACATTTTAGTTTGAACTTAAGGAATTTATAAACTAAGACTTGAATCATGAGTTTAATTAGTTTCCATATGTTCTCTAGTAGTTCAAAACTAAAATTAAGGTTAATTTATCTGACATCTTATAGTTCAGTTGAAATGGTTGGCAATACTATTTTTCATATTCCCTAGCAAATATGAGGTCAAGCCAAAGTAATTAAACTGTTTTGACCTACAAAGATGGTAATTTTATATAGCTCGGCCGATTGTATTGTGATATATTTCGTTACTATACATTCGGTGTTCCATTTTCCTTTAAAATAGAGTATATAGGGATCCCTGGGTGGCGCAGCGGTTTGGCGCCTGCCTTTGGCCCAGGGCGCGATCCTGGAGATCCGGGATCGAATCCCACGTTGGGCTCCCGGTGCATGGAGCCTGCTTCTCCCTCTGCCTGTGTCTCTGCCTCTCTCTCTCTCTCTCTCTCTCTCTCTGTGACTATCATAAATAAAAAAATAAAAAATAAAATAAAATAAAAGAGTATATATACTACATGTGAGATATTGGGGCAGAGGGAGAAGTTACTGAGATAAATAATAATGACCATTACCCTTGTATACCTTAAAATCTAGAAGATTCTCAAACTCGCAAGTATATAAGAATCATCTGGAGATTTTTTTTAATTAATGCAAGTCCCCAGAGATTCTAATTTTTATCAAACATGTAAAGCCAGAGTTCTCAGACTATCCTCTCTTAAACACTAATCTACAGAGAGAAGCATTTTAATGACTAGTATGGCCTTCAACGTGGAGCTATGGGAGGCCTGGAGAAGAAGAAGTATGAACGAGGCTCTGCTACCAACTACATCACCCGAAACAAAGCCCGGAAGAAGCTGCAGCTGAGCCTGGCTGACTTCAGACGGCTGTGCATCCTGAAGGGCATTTATCCTCATGAACCCAAACAGAAGAAAAAGGTTAACAAAGGCTCTACAGCAACCGGAACTTTTTACCTCCTTAAAGACATCAAGTTCCTCCTCCATGAACCCATTGTCAACAAGTTCCGGAAATACAGGTGTTTGTCGGGAAGCTCCAGAAGGCATATGGGAAGAGCGAGTGGAACACTGTGGAGCATCTAAATGACAACAAGCCCAACTACAAACTTGACCACATTGTCAAGGAGCGGTACCCCACATTCAGAGATGCTCTGCGGGACCTGGATGATGCCCTCTCCATGTGCTCTTTCTTAGGAGAAAGAAGAACTTCCCCCCAGAGACTCCTTCAGCAGACTTCCTCTTTCATCTCAACCATCAGAACTAAGTCACACACCCAATCCTAAACCAGTCACAGGCAAAGAGGATGGGATTGTCAATGGTGATTCAAAGCCTTATTACCTGGGGTGGCATGGGTGTTTGAAATCAACCACACCCTTAAGAGTCTGGATTAGGGGGTAGATATGCAAACTCCAAACCACTCACCCGAGCCATAAGATGACCCCTTAAAGGCAATGGTCATATTTTAGAATTCTTTATACCTTTAGCAGTGAATGTCGGTGTTTATTTGACTGAAGGAATGATCTGGTACATAAATACAATGCACAGAGATTATCTTTTGTATAAAATGGTGAGATGGTAAAGACAAGATGATAATAAAGGCTATCCACTTAGACAAGATCTGGAATCGTGGAGGGAGAAAAGCTCTACAGAAAGTGGTGACGCTGTCTGAATCTTGCTGCGTTAACCTGTAACAGTAACTTCCTGTGTAAAGAGGCATTTTAAATGTCAAGGAGCTAAAAGACAGGATTATGGTAGCTTTTAAGCTAAACACTAAATCAAATTACTTCAAGGACTCTAGTCTTAAGGTCATATTTATATAATGATGGCCGAATTGGACTGGACCCAAAAACTTGGACTGCTTTGTTTACTGAGGCTTATGTGTAGATACATATATACCCATCTGGAACACTTCCTATTCCGCCAGGCATTAAAAGAGTTTCTAACAAATTTAAGTGAAGTTTTGTTCTGAAATCTGTCATAATCATAAGGTTTGGGCTTAATATGAAATTTTAAGAGAAAATCAACAATTTGTTAAATAGAGAATAAAAGACAGTTATACTGGCTGTCTAAAAAATAAGCAAAAACCATGGAAAGGTATGTTTTCTCATAGTTCTGAATTGTCTGCTACAAAAACCTTGTAGTTTAAGAAAGAATATATGAGATTGAAGAGGTTGCATTTTTTTGTCTCCTAAATGTCTTGTTAAGAGCTGGTGAAGGGGCAACTGGGTGGCTCAGTTGGTTGAGCAACTGACTCCTGGTTTTGGCTCAGTTCATGATCTCAGGGTTGTGAGATCGAGCCTCCCTACCATTGGGCTCTGTGCCAGGCATGGACCCTGTTTGGTATTCTCTCTCTTCTCTCCCTCTGCCCCTCCCCCCAACTCACTTTCTTAAAAAAAAAAAAAGGAAAGAAAGAAAAGCTTGTTTAAGTGTGTTTTTAAATGCATATTTTAGCAAGATTTAGATGCATAATTGAAAAAGAATCTGGTGGGTCTCTGAGAAAGATATATATCTAAAACTGTTAGTTGAGTTCATTGGTAATGCAGAAATCCAGAAAGTCACTAGGCACTTTCAACTTCCAAAGCTGCTGAGCTGCAAATTTTTGAAAATAAAGAAACATAAAAACTATACAGGCAGCTTTTAAAGGAAAGGGCATAGTGGATTATATGTAAATATAATATATAATATATAGTATATAATATATAACAAAATATATATTATATAAATATATTATATTTATAAATATAAATAAGTAGTAAAAATATAGAAGTACTATTTTCCTAGAAATTTACTTTATATTGATAAAATTTCCTACACTATCAGATTTTATGTGCTATGCATATGTGAAAAAATAATAATAAACTTCTAAATATGATGCCCCTTTCCAGCAACTCATGAGTTTATGACATCACCATGGGGAATTTACTCAGTTTCAGAAAAAAAAAAAAAAATTAGGAAATCTTCTAAATTTTTGAAGCCAGTGGGTAATGTATCTGAGAAAAGAAGAAAACTAAGTCACACCCTTTAAAAAAAAAAAACAGTAATAAGACTTTTTAAAAAGGTAATAGAACTGCAGATAGTAGCAAATACTGATCTGATGTTCTTAAGCTGTTCTTATTACTGATAATCAAGAGATAGGAGACAGACGACCATGTACTTGGAATCTAGTTCTTCCACTGCCGGCCTCTATGCCACAAGTTTCACAGGGGAGATGAATGGTGAGGAGAAAATATTCACTATTTTATTTTATTTTTAATTTTTATTTATTTATGATAGTCACAGAGAGAGAGAGAGAGAGAGAGAGAGGTAGAGACATAGGCAGAGGGAGAAGCAGGCTCCATGCACCGGGAGCCCGACGTGGGATTCGATCCTGGGTCTCCAGGATCATGCCCTGAGCCAAAGGCAGGTGCCAAACCGCTGCGCACCCAGGGATCCCCAATATTCACTATTTTAAAAGCAAGCTGCAGTTTAAGACTGTTGCTCTAAGCAAGGGCTGCCAATTCAAACACCTTTTAGAGCCAAGCAAGTAAGAGCCAGGAGTAAAAGTGCAGATGGGGGGATTACCTGCATATGCCCCTCAGAGATGCCGCAGCCCTGCTCTGCTCCAGCCCACTGGGCCATGTGGAATGTGTTGGGCCCAAGATTGTGAATCTGAGAAACCAAGGAGCCGACACCCATGCAAGCGCACGAGGGTTTATTAGCAAACTCGAGCTTGGGTCCAAGTGTACCCGACACAGCGGAGCAGGGACTTGGACCCCGAAGTGGGTTGCAGCTGGGTTTTTATAGGCTGGTCTAGGGGATTTTCAGAAGGGGTGGAGGAATTTCTCAAGTTCTGTTTACATTCTGATATGGGGCTTTCAGGGGCATTGAGCTCTGTTCTCATTTTAATATGGGACTTTCTACCACAGGTGTGGGCTCTGTTGTCTTTCTGATACCGGATTCTCTGCCTAGGGCAGTTCTGAGCTCTCTTGTCTTTCTGATATGGGATTCCCTGCTGAGGACATTCTGCAGTTTTTCCTGTAAAGTTCAGCTCTTATTCACAGGGGCCTAAGATGGCTGTATTTGTGCTAATGCTAAACTTGAGGTGGAATGGCCTTGATTTTTCTTGGCCTCCATAGAATGGTATTGCCAGGATTGCTGATTTTTCAAGAAAAATAGAAACTTTCAATTATATGTGATTTCCCTTGATTCATTTTGTTCTCCTTTTATTCTTTTCTTAGGTAATCTGTATGCCCAATCTTGGACTCAAACTCACAACCCCAAGATCAAGAGTCACATCCTCTACCGCCTGAGCAATCAGGCACCCCTCTCTTGATGCTTAATTTTGACAAATTTCATTTTATTTTTTAAATTCCATTTAAAACACATCTTAATAGCTTGTGGCCCCACAAAATATGTCCCCTGACCAGATTCAGAGCATGACCTCATAGAATTTTCTAGAATTTCTAGAATTTTCTAACTCCACCCTAGAGGAAAAACAGTATCTGTAGGTAGAGGATTGCAGTGTCACTTAAGAAAACATGCAGATGGGCAGCCCCCGTGACCCAGCGGTTTAGTACCGCCTTCGGCCTGGGGCCTGATCCTGGAGACCCAGGATCCGGTCCCATGTCGGGTTCCCTGCATGAAGCCTGCTTCTCCCTCTGCCTGTGTCTCTCTCTCCTCTCTCTCTCTCTCTCTCTCTCTCTCTCTCTCTCTGTGTGTGTGTGTGTGTCTGTCATGAATAAATAAATAAAATATTAAAAAAAAGAAAGGAAAAACATGCAGATGGAGTTTTTGCTCTGCTAGTCTGCACTGCTTGGCTGCTCTGTCTACATAACAAAGTAAGGCACATGTGTCATTTGTGTGGAATTTGGGGGCCAAAAAACAAAAACAGAAGAAAATTTCTTGGGAGCAAGTGGGAAAGCAGATGTCAGCAATATGGTTGGTGGCCTGTACTTACACTGAGGAGGATGGTAGAAAACTCACAGGAGTGAGATGACTGAGGCCTTACTGTGTGTATTTGTGAGAAAGAGAGAGAGAGAGACACTGCAATAACCACAAACCTTCAGTACAAGCCCGTTTCACAAAAGCACTGCGGAGGTGGCACTAGCAGAACAGGAGCCCGTGTTAGAGAAGTTCTGAAAGAAAGGTCACGGTGTACTTACTAAGAACGATGACCACCAGAATGCAAATGTGTATGGAAAAGGAAAATAATAGTTTTGGCTACTTCATTTTAATTTGGAGAGTGATCTCTGATCACAGAGACTTTAAAGGGGGCATTATTTTTATATGATCAGGGGCACTGAAAAACCTGGGTCTTTTTCTTTCAGAAACTTCAAATACCAAGCTTTCCCTGCCACCTGCTGGTTATTGGTTGCAACTTTAAAAAAATATCTTCTGAATAAGTCGTAAAGTATAAAGACCACCACAATGTGCCAACTTAAGAAATAAAATATTATCAATAGAATTTGGAATCTGCTCTAATCCTCTCCCTGACTGCATCTCCCTCCTCTTTAAAAGGATCATCTTGAACTATAAGTTTATCATCCCAACACACTTAATTTTTCTGCATTACGTATGTATCTCTAAGCTATACTGGTATGGTTTTGCATGTTTTTAAAGTTTATATAAAGAGTATCATTTTGCATAGAATTTTCTGCATGAAATCTGCAGGCTACTTTTTAAACCCACATTGTGTTCATGAGATTCATCCATGTTGACATGGCATTTTCACTGCCATATAGAATTCTAGGTAGTGGATATGTCATAAATTATTTGTCCATAGTCTTCTTCATGAATATTTGGACAGCTTCCAATTTTTTACTAATACAAACATTCCTTGTCTGAACATTCCAGAATATGTCCTCATATGTAAATGCTGAGTTTCTCAGACAGCAATTGTAATTGTAAATGTTTTGTCAAAATGTTTACACATCTCCATCCCCACTTGATATTGTCAGATTTCTGAATTTTTGTAGTTCTGCTGGGTGTGCAGTGATATCTCTTTGTGGTTCTTTTTTTTTTAATTTTTTTTAACTTTTATTTATTTATGATAGTCACAGAGAGAGAGAGAGAGAGAGGCAGAGACACAGGCAGAGGGAGAAGCAGGCTCCATGCACCGGGAGCCCGACGTGGGATTCGATCCCGGGTCTCCAGGATCGTGCCCTGGGCCAAAGGCAGGCGCCAAACCGCTGCGCCACCCAGGGATCCCTCTCTTTGTGGTTCTAATTTCATGACCTTGATGGCCTTTGGCACAGGATCTGGGAATCAAGTTATTTAGCTCATCTTGAATAAAGGTTTATAATTGCCTCCATAAAGATCTTGCATTTCTTTTATTCGATTCATTCTTAGATATCTCATATTTTTTATTGTAAATGTATTGTTTTTAAATGACAATTCCTAACAGATTTTTTGGTACTAGAGTATATTCATGCAACTGATTTTTTTAGATCAGTTTTCTGCCTAGTAACATTGTTAAATTCTTTCATCCACCCCTAAGACTATATTTGTAGATTCTTTGGGATCTCCTATGAAGTCAATCATATTTTCTATTTTATTTTTTTTTTCTTTTTAAATTCTTTCTCCTCTTCCCTATTTTTCTGATCTTATTACAGTGTCCTGGGATGTAGTACAAAGTTGAATAGAAAGGGTGAAATCCAGCACCTTTGGATAGCCCGTGATCTTATCGGGAAGTTCTTCATAGTCCTAGTTCTGTAAGAATTTACTTTTTGTTTTGTTTTTACCATGAATGTGTGTTAAAACTTATTTTTTTGGCCCTGCATATATTGATAATTCTGTTTGGTTTGTCTCCTTCATTTGGTTACTCCAGTAAATAATATTAACAGATTTTTTTCAGACTTATACCATTCTTGCATTTGGAGGATAAACTCAAATTTATCTAAAAAATGAGTGACCTCGAGCCTGAAAGATTCTTTTCTTACACTATTTGTCTGGTTCTGGCATATCTGCTACATAAAATAAACTGGATCACATTCTCTCATTATCTTTTTTCTGCCATGAAAATTAAAAGAACCAGTAGAAATATCTGTTCCTGAAATCTGAGGCATCAGTGGGAGCATTTTTTAAAGAATGCTTCATTTCACTTTAGAAATGTTGGGTCTATGGTAAAAAAAGAAAGCCACAGGGCCCAAAAATGGTGCCATTTATGTTGAGGCCCCAAGTCAGTAAACCAAGACTTAATACCTAACCTAACTGCACTTTCAACTCCCCAGAAATGTGATCTTTCAATAGTCCACATGGGAATTTCCTGGTCAGCACAAGGAATTTTACTGATAGGCCACTTCCATTCCCCTTAGGAGGGTTATCTTGCCCAAAACAATGGATTCTTTGCTACTCATTTTCTTTTCTCCACTCCCTAACTCTCCTTTTCGGTAGCCCTTTGGAGCTCCCCTCTACTTGCTAAATGGGATGCTGCCAGATTCATGAATAGATGAAGAAAGCCAATTAGATCTTGAAAATATACTCCGTTCAATTTTCATTATTTAACATGGCACATATGTCATAGATTCATTTGATTCCTTCAGGAGGGAATCAGTAGCTGGTCAAGCAGTTGAAAGACTGAACAGGTACTGAAGCTAGAGGCTGGAGTATGATGGCTAGATTCAATTCAAAACTGGTTAATAAAAAAAACTGGTTAATATCTATACACGGAAATAAAACTGGAGACTGTGGGGTTACATCTTCTACCAGAAATCTCAAGCATCCCTACTGGAAAACAAACAAACAAACAAACAAAAAAACAGAGACTTAGCATGCAACTTCAAAGGGTCTTAGTTCTAATCATTATTAAATAGTCAATCATATAAAAGTATGGTGTCTTAAAGATTGAAATAGTCTTCACTAGGCCTGTTAGATAATGCTCTGGTATGATCCTGGAAAGACAGGCGTCTTTTGCCTGACTTCATGCTCTGGCTATTATTTCTTAACAATTGAATGCCTTTTATGGGCTGAGCACCCTATTGGGGTGAATGGCTTCAGCCTCACTTTCAGGTATCCTATAGAGAAAGACAGCCATGTAAATGACCAAGTTCAATATTGTATTATAGGTACTATGATTAAAAGTCTCCCAGGGCACAGGAGAGACACTAAGAGAGGTGGTCAGGTGTTACTAGGAGAGCAAAAAGGCCAGAGGCATTGCCCAGGTGCTGGGGAGGAGCAGCCATTCCAGGGAAGAACAGTCAAAGGCAAGAATGTGTGAAAAGCCAGTCATGTTACCTGTCACAACCACTATTTGTAGCCTTTAATTACCTACTGTCCTCAATTGTCATTTAGCTGCTTTGTATAATAGAAACATTTCAGCAGTATCACATACTTGAAGTGGGGAAATGCTGGGCAGAGATGGTCTTATACTTTTGGGAATAAAGTAAGCTGTCATGGGTAGTCTATGAGATTTGTAAAAATCAGGAAAATTGACACTTGGGACCTGGTTTGAATCCCAGCACAACCATTTGCTAGCTGCGAGACCTTGGGTAAATTAATAAACTTCTCTCTGTGACTGCTTTGTGCAAAAGGGTCCCCAAACGATCTGACACTAGCACCATGAGGTATTAGTGAAGAACAGTGTTTCTTTGGAAGCTCTCATGCAGAAAGGCAGCAGAGTCCAAAGATTCCCTGTGTTTCCGCCATCCTGTGGGTCAGTGTGCTAGGTCAGTAGGCACTTCTGGGCACACCACAGAAGAGTCCAGTAGAAGGACCCCACTGCATAGTAACACTCTAACTATGTTCGGGAGAGGGGGAGAGTCAGAGGGAACATACACATGAAGCCATGATTACGGGAACTTTCTAGAGGAGGCAATGACCTTTTTAGGAGGACAGTCCTCCAGAGACAACCTCTGGTTTCAGCCTGTCAGATCTGTGTCCAAAATGTATACTTGCACGATTTTAATTAATGCAGGTGACCAGGTGCCAACAGGAGAGGCCAATGCCATTGAGAGAATTTATCACTAACATTTCTCAAGGGAAGGGGACATTGCAAGGCCACGCAGGGTCACAGAGGGAAAACCAGGTTTGGTCAGATGGCAAAAGATAGGAAGGAGGGAAAAGCTGAAGCTAGAGCTTCTAGTGGGGTTTAGGGTAAAAGCAAGGCAGGGAAGGGGGTTTGCAGTCAAGATTGGCTAGTTCAGATAATTCTGGTGGTTTGGGCTCTAGGGGTGATCTCCAGTTGTCCCATTCCTGACACTGGGGATTTAGGGCTGGGGAGATCCTGGCTGGGGATGCAAGAGTCAGAGAAGGGAATGGGAAGGGCCCAGGCTAATGTCTTCCCAGTCTGCGCATGAAAGGTGTATTCTAGGCAAGCTACCCACCATTCCCAGAAGTCACTAGCTAGCCTTGGGGAGAGCAGTTTCTCCCCAGACCGAAAGGCCCCCAAGAGTTATCAAAACATCTTAAGATACAGAAAATAAAATAACAGAAAGAATACAAGCTGCTGGGACAGCCTCTTGCTAAGCTACTCATGCCCTCCAGCATCACCTGGACTTGTCTGTCGTCACCTCATCTACCACACGGGAGCATTCACGTCAACTATATCTCATGAGGTTATTATGAGACCTAAGTGTAGTAGGAGACACTTCATAAGTGGCAGTTCTGTGACCTGTCTCACCAGCCTTAGCTTCAATAATCCATGTCACTCTCTTTTTATTGTAGTAAAATATACATAACATAAATTTACTGTTCTAACCATTTTTAAGTATACAGTTAAGTGATATAAATACATTCACCTTACTGTGCAACCATCACCACCATTCATCTTGTAAAATTGAAACTCTGTACCTGTTCTACGATAATGCCCTATTCACCCCTTCCCACCAGCTCCTGGCAAATACTGTCACATTTTCTGTCTTTTTTATTTTAACTACTCTAAAATACCTCATATAAGTGGAATCATACAGTATTTGTCTTTTTCTGACTTTCTCATTTTCCTTAGAATAATGGAACAAGATTCATCCATATTATAGTATACTGCAGGATTGTCTTCCTTTTCAAGATCAAATAATATTCAATTGTATGTCTATATCACATTTTGCTTCTCCATTCATCTGTTGATGGACAATTGGGTTGCTTCTACCTTTTGGCTACTGTGAATAATGCTGCTCTGAACCTGGGCATATATATATCTCTTTGAGACCTTGCTTTTAGTTCTTTTGGGTATATATCCAGAAGTAGGATTGCTACAACATATGGTAGTTCTATTTTTAATTTTTTGAGGAACTATCATATTTTTTACCACAGCTGTTGTACCATTTTACATTCCTGCCAACAGTGCACAAGGTCTCCATCTTCTCCACATCTTTGCCAACACTTGTTCTCTGTTCTTTTGATAGTAGCCATGCCAATGTGAGATTATATATATTGTTGTAGTTTTGATTTGCATTTCCCTAATTACTGGCGATGTTGAACATCTTTTCATGTGCTTATTGGCCATTCCTATATTTTCTTGGAGAAATATCTACTCAAGTTTTTTGTCATTTTTTAATTGGGTTATTTGGTTTTTTATTATTGAGTTTTAGGAGTTCTCTATATATTCTGGATATTAATCCATCCCTAATTAGATATAGGAGCTGCAAACATTTTTTCCCATTCTGTGGGGTGTGGCTCTCCACTCTATAAATAGTGTCTTTTGATGCACAAAATTTTAAAATTTTTGTGAAGTCCAATTTGTCTATTTTTTTGTGTGTGTTATCTGTGTCTTTGGTATCATAGCCAAGAAATCATCATGAAATCCAATGTCATGAAGGTTTGGTTCTATGTTTTATTGTTTTAGATCTTGCATTTAGGTCCTTGATGTATTTTGAGCTAATTTTTGTATAGTGTTAGTAAGGGTCCAACTGTATTATTTTGCATGCATCCAGTTTTCCTAGCACCATTTGTTGAAGAGACTGTCCCTTCATTGAATGGTTTGGTATCCTTGTCAAGAGTCATTTGTCTGTCTACATGAGAGTTTATTTCTGGGCTTTACATTCATTCTATTAGTCTATGTGTCTGTCTTTATGTTAATACCATCTTCTTTCTATTAGTAATTTGTAATCAGTTTTGAAATCAGGAAGTGTGAGTCTTCTGGTTTCATTCCTCTTTTTCAAGATATTTCTGGCTATTCGGGGTCCCTTGGGATTCTTTATGAATTTTAGGATGTCTTTTTCTATTTCTGCAAAAAAAAAAAAAAAAAAACCCACAAACCAACCAACCACATACCACTGGGATTTTGACAAGGGTTACCATTGAATCAGTAGATTGCTTTGGGCAGTATTGACATTTTAACAATATGAAGTCTTCCAATCCATGAACATGGAATGTGTTTCCAATTGTTTATGTCTCCTTTAATTTCTTTCAGCAATGTTTTGTAGTTTCCATTACACATGTCTTTTACCTCCCTGATTAAGTTAATTTCTAAGAATTTTTTAAGCTATGAAATTGGTCTTGCAATTTCCTACTCAAATTGTTTATTGTCCTTGTATACAGGTAAACAACTAACTTCTGCATATTGATTTTGTATTCTGTTACTTCACTGAATTCATGGATTAGTTCCAACAGCTTTTTTGGTGTAGTCATTAAGGTTTTCTACACATAAAATTATAGCATCTGTAAACAGAGATAATTTTATTCTTTCTCTCCAAGTTGGATGTGTTTTATTTCTTTTTCTTGCATAATTGTTCTGGCTAGAACTTCCAGTACTGTCTTAAATAGAAGTGATGAAAGCAGGCATTCTTGCCTTGTTCTTGTTCTTAGGGGGGAAGCTTTCAGTTTTTCACCATTGAATGTGATGTTTGCTGTGGGGTTTGCATACATGGATTTTATTATGTTGAGGTAGTTTCCTTTTATTTTGAAAGGATGGTGTTGAATCCCACATCACTTTTATTTCTCAAAGCAATCACTCAAATCCACTCTGACCAGATCAGCAGAAAGCTCATTATCTCTTTCTTAGGCTCCTTCTACAAAAGTAGGAACTGGATGCAGGTCCTTAGAAGCTAAGGCAGGGAAAGGACTGCAGGGTGAGGGATGGTAATGGACACTGTGGGAACAGCATCTGCCAAAGAACTGCTGTTGGGAGAGTCATATCCCAAACAAACTGTGGTGTCTGCTTCTTTGCAGACCTCTGCAGCTAGTACATATCCTGTTCCAGCCCCAGTGGTCATTCACGTGGACAATCCTCCATTCTCAGCACTCACTTGGTCAAGGCTGCCCCCCACACTTTCCTTTCTGTCCATGTGCCCAGGCGTTGCTGCCTAAGCACACCCACTGTGAGTTGAGGAAGTTGGAGCAGGACTTTCACACCTTGCCCTGGGCTCCCTGTCACCAGTCCAGATGAATCATTTATTTCTTCATATTTAATTCCTCTAGAGGGGCCCCTGGGACCTTCCTTGATGGTAGACATCACTTGGTCCCTCAGAAAAATTCTAATAATATTGAATCTTCAAAAGGGAGTCCACTGAACCTCTTGAAACTGTCAAGGTCATGAAAAACAAAGAAAGGCTGAGAAACTACTACAGACCTGAGGAGACTAAGGAGACATGACAGCTAAATGCAATATGGATCTTGGAACAGAAAAAGGATATTAGTGGAAAAAGTGGTGAAATGTGAATAAGTCTGGAGTTTTGTTAATGACAACATACTAGCATTGGTCTCTTGCTTTGGGCAAAGGGGTAAAATGGGTAAGATGAAAACAGAGAAAGCTGAAATTCTGAAACTTTTCTAAAAATCTGAAATTATCGCAAAATAAAAAGTTTATTTAAAAAAAGGGGGTGGGGGAGTCCAGGTCTTAGTTCCATTTCTTCCAGATGACTTCCCTGTTTCTTACTTAAATTTATTCACCTCTTTCTTACCCATAAATTTCTTTTTTTAAAAGATTTATTTATTTATTGAGAGAGAGAGAGAGAGACATAGCACCAGCGAGGAGGGGAGGGGCAGAGGGGAGATAGAGAGGAAGAGAATCCCAAGCAGACTCCCCACTGAGCATGGAGCTCAATGCAGGGCTCAATCTCATGACCCTGAGATCATCACTTGAGCCAAAACCAAGAGTCAGACGCTCAGTCAACTGACTGAGCCACTCAGCCTCCCCTCCTCCCCTACCCCCACAAGTTTCTTTTTCTTTTTTTTGTTTGCAAGTTTCTTTCAAAAACAAAATTCTTTTTTGGCAGGGCAACTTGGTCAAACAAAAATATGGATGTGTTCAGTGTCCTTTGCATACAGTTCCTTTGCATACAGTACCTATTTCTTTACATTTACTTAACACATGATGCATGATTCTCCACAGATTATGGAAAATCTGCTCCAAGAGGATGAAGTAGCTGAAAAACACTCAACACCTTCTTTCACTAAATACATGTGAAGTTCTGGGGTCGCCGGGTAGCTCAGTCAGTTGAAAGTCAGATTCTTGATTTCAGCTCAGGTCATGATCTCAGAGTTATGAGATCAAGCCCTGTGTTGGACTCTGTGCTGAGTATGGAGTCGGCTTGGGACTCTCTCCCTCTTCCTCTGCCCCTCCCCCCACTTTCTCTCTCTCTCTCTCTCTCTCTCTCTCTCTCTCTCTCTCAATAAAAAGGGTAATCTAAAGTTCTGTTAATCCTTCTTACAGTAACTACTCTTATTGTTGATGTGAACTAATGAGAAAAAGATAATACCATATATTTTTAAAACATTATTAAATGAACCAAACTAGTTATTTACAAATCTTGATCTATGAAGAAGTACCATTATGCTCTTCTAATTGGAAGAGATTGTCCAGATATCTCCTAGGATAAAATGACCCCAAAGTGAGTTCTCCCATTCAGTGTACATACATTATTTACATTCTGTGTAGGTGTCCTTTTATTAATGAGAACCATCAAATGACTTAGCTGTAAGTATGCTAATAAAACGTTAAACAGCTATCAATTTGACTATCAACCTCCAATATCACAGGAATGTATTCAGTAGCCCCATAATGGCCAAACTTGTAAATATCCAGGCACCTTATACCAACTTGAATGAATGAATGTGAACAGAGACCTAGGCCCTCCAAAATCTTATACTGACCTAAGAGGGAATCTTGTGACAAATATACCACAGGTTCCGTAATTAGACATTCTAAGGGGAGGAGGAAAAAGAATTTTTCTGGACATACATGAAAAACAGATTCCAAAAGTAAAAAAAAAAAAAAAAAACAACAACAAGAAACAAAACAGAGGTTTTGAATAAATGACAGAGGAGTTAGCCAGTGACCGTAACTCTTAGTACCCTGTAGTTGTCCCAAGCCAGAAGGTTTCCCCACCTCTCAGCAGAACTTAAGCCTAAATTCAGCAGGCAGGACTATTTTGGTGCACCTCCTTTAGCCAACTGAGTGGTTCCCCTGCTCCTCATGATTCCTCCAAGATGGAGAATGGGGACCCAGCTGGTGACTAGGCATCCTATACTAGATGGCAAAATGGGCAAGGGATGGAGTAGGACACACTATATCCTTCTGAACGCCATATTCCCAGGAGTTCCATTTTGAGACCCTAGCTATTATGAATATCTACTTTGAATTTGTGAGTTAGGAAATGTATCTCTTTGTTTTAAGCAAATGGAAATCAATTCTGGCTAACTTAAGCAGAGTAAAAAAATGACCACATTTCACTGATTCCTACACACATAACTTTTACTTTTAACATCTTTTGAAATCAGGAGTATCTTTCAATAGATAGTGCCTTATAACTGCTGTTGGCCAGGTGGCAGTCATGACATAGTCGTCATTGCCTGAACGTATATGCAAACTAGGTTGATATTCCCATTGGCATGATGGAAAACTGCAAACCTGGACATTTCTGTCAATGAGCCATTTAAAGTCCATTTGAGAGAAGAGCATGAGCCTGTTTTTATCTGTCATCTATGGTAAGATCAAGAAAGTGTGAGCAGGGCACACTTGAAAAACTGGTATAAGGAACGTGGAAGGGACGCCTGGGTGGCTCAGTGGTTGAGTGTCTGCCTTCCGCCCAGGGTGTGATCCAAGGGTCCCAGGATCAAGTCCCACAGTGAGCTCCCTGCAGGGATCCTGCTTCTCCCTTTGCCCCCCCCCACCTCCTCCCCCCCGTCTCTCCTGAATAAATAAGTAAAATCTTTTTTTAAAAAAAGGGTGTGTGTGTGTGTGTAAGAACCTTGAGGAGACAATAGTGGGGCACTTTTAATAAACGCTTCATCACCTAGGCTCTTAATGGCATAGAGGGCAATGTTGTATGGAGAAAAAATGGTTTTTAAGGATTCTAAAAAGTCAGACTCCGAATGAGATGTTTTAGAAATACCTTAAGCCATTTGTTCTGCTAATATTTTCTTTTTCATGTATCCACAGGTGATAATATGACAAGGAACTATGTCTAAATACATCTTTAAAATACATCTCTGGTGAGTATATAGATTTAAAATTCCTGGTAGTAAGAAGACATTGCATCACCATTAAATTGGCAGCCATGGGATCCCTGGGTGGCGCAGCGGTTTGGCGCCTGCCTTTGGCCCAGGGCGCGATCCTGGAGACCCGGGATCGAATCCCACATCGGGCTTCCGGTGCATGGAGCCTGCTTCTCCCTCTGCCTGTGTCTCTGCCTCTCTCTCTCTCTCTGTAACTATCATAAACAAATAAAAATTTAAAAAAAGATTAAAAAAAAAAAAAATAAATTGGCAGCCATAAAAAAATAAATAAATAAATAAAAATAAATTGGCAGCCATTTCTCATTCATTAGTGGTACATGAACCTCTAGTTCATTGATCATTTGAAGGTTTCTTAGATTTGATGATGATTAAGATGGTGTGGTAAATAAGAATTATCAAGATAATCAAAGAACCAAACTTGAGGTCAGAAGTCAAGAACAACACTGAGTGATGATTGAGTGACACAGTCTGTTAAGCGTAAGACTCTCAGAGGTTTGGCTCAGGTCTGGATGGATCTCAGGCTTCTGAGATAGAACACCCTACCCCCCACTGCTGCCCTTGGGTCCTCACTCAGCATAAAATCTGCTTGAGACTTCCTCTCCCTCTCCTTCTGCCCCTCTCTGCCTCTCTCTCTCTCTCAAATAAATAAATAAATCTTTAAAAAAAAAAAGAACAATGCTGAAAATCATGCTGCGAAAAACGGTATGGTGTGAACACCGCATTCTCACTCCCAAGCATGGAGAGCACAACACATGACCCCAATACCCTTAATGCTCGCTGCTACACCAGTGTCATAGCCAGTGCTGACCAGAACTCAATGTTGCTCTATTTTCATCCCTGCAAGAGACCATGTCTCATGGTCTTTTTTCCTTCCCTACTTTCCCTATGTCTCACCTTTATTTGCATTATTAGCTTCTGATACAAAGACTAAGGTGGATATTAATGTCCTTGCCATAGAAACTGGGAAAACAAGTAGCTGGCATTTTGGTCCTTCATAGTAGAAGGTAGACTTGGTCTCTGATGACTACTGACAGATAAGGGAATTCCCAAGCTGTAAAAAGGTGATTTAGATGTGAGGCAGCCAGAAAGAGTGACAAATAAGACCTCCTGCTGGTGAAATCATAATGCCCTTCTGTGGAGGCCCATGGTGAAAAAAATCATGGTTAATGCTGGGGAGAGGTCAGAACCACAAAAACTCTAAGCCCATCCCGAAATCAAAGAACCAAGGACATCAAGGATCCCCAGACTGCTCAGGAGGTTCTGTGCTTATCAGACTTCATGTTTCAGCTTTACTGATCCTGGTTCTTCTGTCCAAAATAATGATAGACAAGATTATTGCCACTTTTACTTTTGGAAAGTCCTTCACATATTTGAAGATAGAGGCTCCTTTAAAAACATTTCAACAATTTAAAATTTTAAGTTATGAGAAAATAGAAATTGAAAAATTCTATGTTGGGGCACCTGGATGCATCAGTTGGTTAAGCATCTGCTTTCCTCTCAGATCATGATGTCAGGGTCCTGGGCTCAAGCCCTACATTAGGCTCCTTGCTCAGCAGGGAGTCTACTTCTTCCTCTCCCTCTGCTTGTGCATGGTTTCTCTCTCTCTCTCTCAAATAAATAAATTAAATTTAAAAGAAAAAAGAGAGACGCCTGGATAGCTCCGTGGTGAGTATCTGCCTTCTGCCCAGGGTGTGATCCCAGGGTCCCAGGATCAAGTCCCACATCAGGCTCCCTGCATGGAGCCTGCTTCTCTCTCTGCCTATGTCTCTGCCTCTCTCTCTGTGTGTCTCTCATAAATAAATATATAACATCATTAACAAAAAATTAAAAATAAAAGAAAAATTCTATGCTAGTATCCACATTTTTTGCCTTGTAGAAAACTTATGATTGTGCATCAAGAAAAAAATAAAATTAAAAAATAAAAGAAAAAAATAAAATTTATTACAGGGCTAAAAGCTACCATTTCCAAGATAAGTAAGAATTATATATAGCAGAATAACATAAAATCTCCATGATAGGATCTTAATTCATCATTACCTGAATCAAAATTTAACTTTTAACTTAGAATAATACAAATCAGGGGGATCCCCGGGTGGCTCAGCGGTTTAGCGCCTGCCTTTGGCCCAGGGCATGATCCTGGAGTCCAGGATTGAGTCTCACATCGGGCTCCCTGCATGGAGCCTTCTCCCTCTGCCTGTGTCTCTGCCTCTCTCTCTGTGTGTCTCTCATGAATAAATAAATATTTTTTAAAAAAAGAAAAATATTTTACATGGAAGTGCTTTCTGCAAGAATAACAATAATAATGATAATTTTAAAGTAATTATACTGTGACTTAAACTTATTATCATGCATTCTTTTTTCTTTTTCTAGCTTCACTGAGATATAATTGACATATAGCAGTGTGTAAGTTTAAAGTGTATGACATGCTGATTTGACACATTTATGTATTGCAAAATGAGTACTACCATAGCATTAGCTAATGCCTCCATCAGGTCACACACACAATTATACCCCATCTTTTTTTTTTTTTAAGATTTTATTTACTTATTCATGAGAAACATAGAGAGAGGCAGCAAGAGAGGCAGAGACAGGAGAAGCAGGATTCATGCAGGGAGCCCGATATGGAACTTGATCCCAGGATCCTGGGATCAGGCCCTGAGCCAAAGGCAGATGCTCAACTGCTGAGCCACCAGGTGTCCCAACACCCCTCCTTTTTTTTGGTAATGAAAATATCTAAGATCTCATAGTGGCTTTCAAGTATACAATACAGTATTACTAACTATAATCATGTGCTCACTTCGGCAGCACATATACTAAACTATAATCATCATGCTGTACAATAGATCCCCAGAACTTATTTGGCTTCTAACTTGAAGTTTGTACCCTTTGACCAAAATCTCCCATTTACCCTACCCTCCAGTTTTTGGTAACCACCACTCCACTGTTTCTGAGTTCAGCATTTTTAAATTCCACATATGAGTGAGATCATACAGTATTTCTCTTTCTTTCCCAGACTCCCTTCACTTAGAATAATGCCATTAAGTTTCATCCATTTGTTGAATGGCCACAAATATTCATAAGCTTATTACATGTCCTGAAATGTGTGCAAATAAGTCTCAAAGGTAATTTCCAACTTGCTTCTAATGTTTAAAGTACTTCCTCATGAGAGGCTAGATAGAATTCAGAATGTTCAAAATGTGTAACCATTTCTTTTTCTTAAGAGTCTAGAACCCTAGTCAAGCCCTGGCTTTTTGGATTCTTTGCTTCAAAAAGAATAGTATCATGTCTAGTAGGTATAGTTTTCTTTACCATGTACTCCTCTCATCTAGAGTTAGGACCACTTGCTTACTTCTTAGGGAAAATAGCGTATCATGATGGCTAAGGGTGCCATTTCTGAGTCAAGCTACTAGAGTTCAAACCCTAGCTCTGCCTCTTTCTGACTGTGAGATTTCTCTTTCGGTGGTCCCATCTGCAACAAGAAAATAATAATAGTATCTCCCTGACTCGTTGAGGTGTTCTGAAGGTCAAATGGTATGAAGTGTTGAGTAAGGTGTCTAATGTACTTTAACTGCTAATAGATTTAATATTCGTTGCTATTTTTTTTCCATTTTTGTTTTTGAAACCTTGGGTATACAAAATTATATTAACTGGTTACTCCTTGATTCATAACCCACTATCATCATTGGCCCATAAAAAGGTACTCTTTTGTTTTATTCCTTTTATTTAATTTGTGTTCATTTTTTATTTTTCTATATTGGCTTGTTTAATAGTATATTAGATTCATATCAACCCACTCAACCCTAGAACTAGACTATTACCAATAATTTACACCTACTTAAAGGCTTTCACTTTGTCCTCTTTTTTCTCCTCACTCTTCCCAGAGATAACAACCATCTTAAATTTTGTGTTACTCCTAAATACCTTTTTAAAAAACTAAGCTATATATCTATATGGCTCAACAATATATTACTTAGTATTGTTGGTTTTGTATTTTAGAATAAGGATATGAAACTATACATTGTGTTCTAAGATTTGCTTTTGTTACACATTATTTTATTATGAGTCATCCATGTTTTTTTATGAGCTCCAATTCATTCATTTTCACAGTTATATGATATTCTATTGTGTGACCAAACCACAATTCATCAATTCTCCTATCAATGGGGATTAGGATTACTTACTTTTTTCTTTTTTTTCTAACAGTGTCTCTATGAACATTCTGGTACATGTCTCTGGTGCATATGTGTAAGAATTTCTCTTAGTCATATAAATATAATGAATGTGCTAGTTTATATGCGAAATCATTTCCCAAAATGGGTATACCAGTATAAAGTCTTACTAGCAATAAGTAAAATATCACATTGTTCTACATTATCTCTAATGCTTGGTATTGTCAGACTATTTTTTTTAGTAATACATTTAGTTTTTGGCCCTGTTGGGAACTATACAATAAGCAAGTGATTTTCTGTTAATTTATTAAAAATAGAGAGGGATATTTGAAAACAATATATGACATTTCAATTGCTGAGCATCAAAGTTGATCCATGTTCAACAGAAAAAGAATAGAATGGGAGCTGTTTTGTCTCAATATGTTTAATTTTATGTTTGTTCATGGCTACATGTATACATTATGACTAAAATGCTAGGCTAAAAATACTAGATAATATTACATGAATGAAAGTTGAATGAGTAAAGTCAATTCTGTATTTTTGTTTCTTATGAGACATGATTCAGATTGCTGCTCAGTTAATATATTCATTCATTTAACAGATTTGTTTGTTTTAAATTAACTTTTACCTTTTCACTTTTTAACTCTTAACTATCAAATGAGTATGAAATCACATATCTCACTGTGGTCTCTATTTCCATTTTCTCATTATTGCTGGTATTAAACATTTTTTATATGTTTATCAGTCAAATGTGTTTCCATTTATGTGAAATGCCTTTAAGCAGTCACTCATGTTGGCATTTAATTATTGTTAGCCTAGCTAAAGTTTGTCCCTTTTGTTGTTTTCCCATACAATCAATTTTTAGTTTCTTTGATTTTCTCTATTATTTTTCTATTCTCTATTTCATTAATTTCTACTTTAATATTTATTATTTTCTTCCTTTTGTATACTTCAGATTTAGTTTGTTCTTTTTCTAGTGTTTTTAGGTGGAAGTTTAGGTTATTGAGTTGAGATCTTATTTTTTTTAAACATAGGTTATAAATTTCCCTCTAATCATTGCTTGGGCCACATACTATAAGTATTGATACTTTGTGTTTCTTTTTATCTATCCAAAGTATTTTTACATTTCTTTTTTTTAAATATATTTTTTTAAGATTTTATTTATTTATTCACGAGATAGAGAGAGAGAGAGAGAGAGAGAGGCAGAGAGAGACACAGGCAGAGGGAGAAGCAGGCTCCATGCACAGAGCGCGATGCGGGACTTGATCCTGGGACTCCAGAATCACTACCTGAGCTGAAGACAATTGCTTAACCGCTGAGCCACCCAGGCGTCCCTATTTTTACATTTCTTTTGTTGTTTCTCCTTTGTTCAACTGGTTGCATAGAATGTGTTTTGTAATTTTTACATTCTTAAATTTCTTTCTGTTTTTTAAATTTCTGTTATTGATTTCTAATTTAATTCCATTGTAGTCAGAGAATATACATTATATGACTTCAATACTTCAAAACTTATTGAGACTGTATTTTTATGGCCCAATATATATTCTATGTGATTTGAAGAGAATATGTACTCTGCAGTGATTGAGTGTAGTGTTTTACAGAGGTCTCAGGTTTAATTTGTTTATAGTGTTATTAAAGTTTTTCAAATTCTTGTCGATTGTCTACTTAATTGTTAGACTGATCATTAAAGATGGAGTATTGAAGTCTTTAACAATATTGTTGCCTTTTTTCTCAATTTCCATCACTTTTCACTTCATGTATTTTGGGACTCAGTTGTTAGGTGCATATATGTTTATAATAATTATCTTTCTGATGGATGGACCTTATATAATTACCAAATATCCTTCTACATCTAGTAATTTTTTTCCCTTTAAAGTATATTTTGTCGGGATGCCTGGATGTCTCAGTGGTTAAGCTTTGTTTTCATCTCAGGGCATGATCCTGGGATCCAGTCACACATCAAGCTCCCTGAAGGGAGCCTGCTTCTCCCTCTGCCTATGTCTCTGCCTCTCTCTCTCTCTCTCTCTCTCTCTCAATCTCTCTCTCTCTCTCCCTCTGCCTATGTCTCTGCCTCTCTCTCTCTCTCTCTCTCTGTCTCTCTCACGAATAAATAAATAAAATCTTTTTTAAAAAATAAAATATATTTTGTCTAATATTAGCATAGCCACTGCAGCTTTGTTGTGGTTGCTGTTTGCCTGGCATGTCATTTCCATCTCTTTACTTTCAACCTATTTTTTATCTTTAATGTAAACTGTGTCTCTTGTAGACAGCATATGGTTGGAGCTTACTTTTCTTATTCAGTCTGACAGTTTCTGCCTTGTGATCAGATTGTTTAATCTATTCACATTAAATGCTACTATTGATGCTGGGTTTATGTCTGGCATTTGGTTTTTGCTTTCTAAATGGCTTGTGTCTTTTTTCCCTTATTCCTCTTTTATAGCTTTCTTTTGCATGAAGTGAAAGTTTCTAGTTTAAAATGTTAATTCCTTTCATGATTCTTCCTCCAACACTTTGGAGTTATTTTCTTAATGGTTGCTCTGTTTATCTTAATTTATCATGATTTATTTCAGAGCTGTACCAACTTATTCCAGTAAAATATAGAAACATCACTTCTATGTAGCACTATTACGTCTCCTCCCATTTGCCTATTATAATTACTATACATATTACATCTATATATGTTATAAACCCAACAATACATTCTTATAATTATTACAATATATGTATATTTTTATATCTTCAAAAAAAGCCGAGAGCAAAAAGGAGAGCAAGTATAATTTGTAGTTTATTAACTTTTTATTTATCATTTTTGTTTTTCTGCATGTCTTCTTATGGATTCAAGTTACCATCTAGTGTTATTTCCTTACTTCAGTACAGCTGTTCTCCCCACTCATTTGTTATTGTAAAGTAGATTACATTTCTCTTTGTTATAAGCTAACAATTATATACATAGTTGTATGCAATTGCTTTTTAAATTAGTTGAGTAAAAAAATGCAGTTGTACTGTCTTTTATAATTACACAATCACCTTTATTGGGAATCTTTGTTGTTGTTTTTTTAATTCAAATTACTCTTGAGTGTCACTTGCTTTCAGTGTGAAAAGCTTCCTCTAGTAGTTATTTTAAGGTGGGTTGGCTAGCAACAGATTCAGTTTTTGCTTATCTGAGAATCTTTTTTATTTTATCTTCATTTTTGTAGAACTATTTCTCCCTTCGATTGTGCCAAATTTTTCTTTTACTAGGTATATGAGTGTTTATAATTGTTGTGTCCTATTTATTCTTGAGCTTTTTTCAAGACAAAATATCTTTTTGTCTCATAAATCTTTTTAATCTAAAGCCTATTTTGTCTGTTAGCCACCCTTTCTCTCTTTTGGTTACTGTTTGCATTGAATATCTTTTTCCCCACCCTTTCATGTTTAATCTATTTGTGTCTTTGGATCTAAAGTGAGTCTCTTAGAGACAGCATATAGTTAGATCTTTTTTTTTTAAATCCATTCTACCAATCTCTGTTTTTTGATTAGACAGTTATTCCATTCACATTTAAAGTAATTACTGATGAGGGATTTACTTCTGTCATTTAGCTACTTAATTTCAATATGTTTTATAGCTTTTTTGTTTACTTCCTGTATTACTTTTGTTTCATTGAGCTTTTTTAAATAGTGAAACATTTAAATTCCCTTCTCATTTCCTTTTGTGTATATTCTATAGCTATTTTCTTTGTGGTTACCATGAGGATTACATTTTACATCCTAAAGTTATAACACTATAATTTGAATTTATACTATCTTAACTTTAGTGACATACAAAAACTCTGCTTCTTTACTGTTTTATTTCTATCCCCTTCAGTTTTTTTTAAGTACTTGCATTTTTTTTCTAAGATTTTATTTATTCGTGAGACATACACACACACACACACACGCACACCCACACACGCACACACACACACACACACACAGGCAGAGGGAGAAGCAGGCTCCATCAGGGAACCTGACATGGGACTCGATCCCAGGTCTCCAGGATCAGGCCCTGGACTGAAGGTTGCACTAAACAACTAAGCCACCCGGGCTGCCCTGTCCTTTAGTTCTTAAACATCTTTAGTTGTTTTAATATTTAAGTTGTCTAATATTAAAGATCTGCCAATTGTATTTTCTCAGGAACAGTTGCTTTGGATTTATTTTTTCCTTTGAATGGGCCAAACATTCCTTTTCTGATATGTGTATGACTCTTGTGTTGAAAACTGGACATTTGAATCTAATCATGTGGTAACTGGAAATGTTTCTCTCCCCTCCTTAGGGTTTGTTGGGTTATGTTTTATTTTTATTTTTATTTTTTTATTGTTTTAGGCTATCTACTAAGAATCTTCCAAGAGTCAGCATAAGGTGCAAACTTAACATTTTCTCAGTTCTTCCCCAAGATTTCAGTTTTTCCCTGGGTATGCATAATGATTTTATAATTTCCCTGTATGTATGGATGCTTTGAATGCCCTAGTCTTTAATGTCTAGCTCTCAAAAGAGGACCCCCCCCCAAAAAAAAATGAATTAGGGAAGGAAAGGCATCAGTCCCTTAAATTCCCTGAAGTCAGGTAAGAGCAGAGGAGCTTGCAGAGTGAGGGGGATGCAACAATGGCTGCTCACCTCTGTGTCTTCATCTTTTTTTTTTTTTTTAAAGATTTTATTTATTTATTCATGAGAGGCACAGAGAGAGAAAGGCAGACAGAGGCAGAGGGAGAAGCAGGCTCCATGCAGGGAGCCCAACATGGGACTCAATCCTGGGTCTCCAGGATCACACCCTGGGCTGAAGGCAGCACTAAACCACTGAGCCACCTGGGCTGCCCTGTGTCTTCACCTTTATGATCAAAATAGCAATCATGTTTTAGAACACAGATCTCTGATGTTTGGAGAACAGGATCCTCATTGCTCACCATAGTTCTCACCAGCTACACACAAGCTTCTCTCTTGTAACTCCTCCACTGCCTGCCATGGGGGTGGAGGTGGCAAATGAGCTAATAGCTGAAATTGACTGATATTAACCACAGTCTACCATTCAAGCCTTCTTCTGGAAGTTGCAAGCCCTCAATAGATTCCAGAGTTCCAAATATTTATATCAGATAGATTACATCAGTGCCATTGTTACTTAGGTGGGGAGACAGATTCCTGGTGCTTCTTATTGCACCATTTTCCTGGAAACCTCCTTTACCTTCATTTTTGATAGTTTTACTTACATATGATATTTTTGGTTAAAAAGTTTTTCTTTCATCGCTTTGAATGTCATCCCACTGCCTCCTGGTCTTCACTTTTTTATGGTAAGAAATCAGATGTTAATCTTATCAGGGTTCCCTTGCATATGTCATTTTTCTCTGATTTTGATCATTTTTACGATAACACATCTGGATGTGGATTTCTTTGTGTTCATCTTAGTATTTTGTTTCTTGAATTTGTAGATTAGTGTTTTTTATCAAATGTGTGGAATTTTCACCCATTATTTCTTCAAATTTTTTTAAGTTTATTTTTTTAGTAATCTCTATACCATAGATGTAGCCTGAACTCATAAGCCCAAGATCAAGAGCCACTCAGACACCCCTCTTCAAATATTTTTCTCTCCACCATTTCTATTCCACCCTCCCTTCTGCTGGTATTTCCATTATACATATATTGATGTGTTTAGGGGTATTAGGTTTCTCTGAGGCTCTGAGGTATGAGGCTCTGCTCATTTTCCTCATCTTTGTTCTGTTTTTCAGATTGTGTAATAGATCTTCAAGTTCATTGATATTTTTCTGCAAGTTCAAACAATTGTTAAGATTCTCCAGTGAATTTTTTTTTTTAAGATTTTATTTTATTCATGAGAGACACACAGAGAGCGAGGCAGAGACACAGGCAGAGGGAGAAGCAGGCTCCATGCAGGGAGCCCCGTGTGGGACTCAATCCTGGGCCTCCAGGATCCATCCTGGGCTGAAGGTGGCGCTAAACCACTGAGCCCCCACCCCCCCCCCCCCCCACCCCCCGGCTGCCCTCCAGTGAATTTTTCATTTTGATTATTGCACTTTACACCTCCAGAACATCCTTTTTAAAAATTTGTACCTCCTTGATACTTTCTTTTGTAAGATTTTTTTTATTCATGAGAGAAACACAGCGAGGCAGAGACACAGGTAGAGGGAGAAGCAGGTCCTCCACAAGGAGCCTAATGCGGGACTTGATTCTGGACCCCAGGATCATGCCCTGAACTGAAGGCAGACACTCAACCACTGAGCCACCCAGGCATCCCCTTGATACTTGCTTTTTTATGAGATATTGTCATCATTCCTTCCTTATTTAAGCATAGTTTCTATTAGTTCTGGAACTAATATTTACATAGCTTATTTATAATGGCTGCTTTGAAGTCTTTGTTAATTCTGTTATCTGGCCTTTCTCACAGTTTGTTACCTGCCCTCCCTTCGTATGAGTTACACTATCCTAGTTCGTTGCATATCTCATAACTTTTTGTTAAAAACTGGACAGAATAGACTATATATATTGTAAGATCTTTGCAGCCTTGAGCATGCACCTCATGACCTGGGGGATAGAGCTTTTAACAGGCCTTTCTCTATTTTCCTGATCTCTTTGTTAAACTATCTGCCTTTGCTGGTGTCAAACTCAGATGTTAGTTCCATGTCAGTGGATTGGGTTTTTTTTGTTGTTGTTTTTGATGATGTCCTAGAGTTTAAATTGCTCTGTAGTCTGATCCGATTAGATTCAGGCCTTTTTGCAGAGGTAGTTTTTGAGTCCAGTCTTTGAGGCTTGTTATGACTACAGGAAGGCTCTTCTTTCCCCTTTCCCTATTCTCTTTAGTAAATTACCTAGCCTAAAAATAACTTAGCTTGTTAATTTGGTGGAGCTACCCCTTTTAATTTTTTACCACTTAATTTTTCATTGTCCTTGGGAGCTTCCTTAGTCCTGAATCTCCCCCATACTCTGTCAGATAAAATCAGTTCCTTTGGTAAGAGCTTCAGACCTCTCTGTTCTCATGACTTCCTCTCCCCTGGAGGGCATAAAAATTCTATGCTGCTACTCTTAGCTATGGTTGGTAGGGGCCATGATCTGCTTCTCCAGGGTTAATGTGCTTGCTTTATGATCAGAACTCAATGGAGATGGTAGCTTCTAGTCTTCTTGGCTTGCCTCCCTGGGACATGGAAACGTCACCCCATGAGCACCTAGGAAAAGGGTGATCAGAGTCCTGGTACTCTTGGCCTGCTGCACCTGAGGTAACTCCTCCACCCCGAGTGGAAGCTGGGTGGAGGGAGTCCTGACATTTTGGCTGCACTTGCCTACAGATTAGCCTTTGAAACACAAATCTAAGGGGCTATGGGAAATACTGGCTGCCTCTTCTTCCTTGGGAGATACCACAAGACTTGAGTGGGTACTTGAGGAGTGAACATTGTCTTCTTGGCCATATCCACTCAGAATGGAGTTTCTGTAGCGCTCGGCTTTGTGTGTGTGTGTGTGTGGGGGGTGTGTGACGGGCGGTGGTGATGGTAGTGGTTTAGGGCAAGAATAAGTTGTGGCATAAATACCATAGGCTCTTAAAATTCTTTTAGAGGTTTAGATTTTCTTGAATGTTTCATTTGCTGTATGACCTTAAGATAATATGCAGAGATCTTAAATGGTTCTTAAAAACAATTTTTTTTCTAACCAATCATGGTAATTAGGGTGAACATGCAGCCATTCCAGAAGCCATTTGTCTATTGTTAATATCATATAGTTTGTCTCACCAAAAATAGTTTAAAAGAAAGGACATTTATTCATATCCCTTAGGATATTTTAAAAATGAAAATTTGATCATCTCAAAACCCCAAATACTATGAATTAGAAAAGAATATAAATTCTTAATAGATTTGAGTTTAAAAAATATTTTATCATTCAGAAAAAATTCTCAATAGAATAAAACAACATCCAAGGTAAAAAAGATATCAAGACATGAAATTTTAAGAGCAAACTTTTCCATTATTTTAAGTACAATAATTATAACTGCCTTTTTGCTTGTTTGTAAAACACTGTTTGCCTTTTGATATTTTTTTTCACATCAAGGATTGTATTTTAGTACACAATATATAAAATCATAATGCTCAGAAACACCAGTTACCATCATAAGAGCAATGCTATTTACTCACTGGTCATCTGATTCACATGGTTGCCAATATCAGGAAGAGTAATAATCAAGCAGATTTGTAAATCAGCTCTTTTTTCCTTTAAATGCTATTTATGGATGGCTGTCTTTAAAAAATTCTGGAACATTAAACAGGAGTTTTCATTTTACAGATCATATGCACTTTTATTATTTTATGTTGCTTACTACTGACTTTATAAAAGCCATAAGTGTTGGATATGTATGTATATTTTTTTAATAACTAAAGATGATCAGAGAATATTAATTGAACCAAAAAAATCCATATCAAGTGAAACTTTCATATGCCTTCATCATTACTGTCACACTTCTAAGAAAGGGATTACACAAATTATAGTTAGAAAAGAAAGATCTCATGTGCTTGGACTTCCAAGTAAAAAGTTCTGCTAATAATTTTACACTGTTTACTGCAATAACAGAATTATTTTTAGTTCACATAACAGGTATACAATTACTAAACATTTAAATTATTTTACAAAATTTTAAAACGTCTTTAACTCAGAATTTGATGGTTCAAACTATGAAGCAGTCCAAAGTGAAGATTATATTTCCACTATAACCAAGTATTAAAAAGAAT
Source organism: Nyctereutes procyonoides (assembly GCF_905146905.1). Taxonomy (NCBI): domain Eukaryota; kingdom Metazoa; phylum Chordata; class Mammalia; order Carnivora; family Canidae; genus Nyctereutes; species Nyctereutes procyonoides. The sequence goes on from NW_026575120.1 coordinate 18,534,389, forward strand.
GGCAACTAATTCTATCCTAAACCAGAAACCCATTTTAAAGAATCTCAGAAGAATAACTGCTTAAATGTAAATGGTAAATGACTTGTCATGGATATTTTACAAACATATTTCTGCAAGGTTTGGAAGTTATGCTACTGTTCAATCATTTGTAAGTCCCTTCTAGTTCTAAAATTCTATGATTTTATATGCTTTCCTAACAGTTCTATTAAGAAAGTTACTTATCATTATTGCCAGATTACATCATCACACATAGATGGAAATTTTAGGATGTTACTGTATGTGCTTAAAATAAATGTAATCTTTCAGAATATGCTGCAGTTCACATAAATCTCCCCAACACATTTGTTCCAGACTGAATTTCAACATGCTTGAACAGAACCTATTTCCTTTACGTGGCAATGAAATAAACAATACAGTAGACAAAATAAATTTTTAAAACATTCACCAAATGTTATAGCTCATATTCAGAAATAACCACCTGTACCTCAAACTCCCTATGTTAAACTATGACAATTTATTTAAATGCAAACAGCTGGTATACATGCTGCTTGCTCAGTTCTTTCCAAATAGAGATTTATGTTTGTTAGGAAAAGAAACTCCAGGTTAAATCATAATGTAAAGATGCTAAGTAATTGGGATTGCCACTTTCACAATTCAATGTTGGATTCTTAGTTTTGGGGACACATACACACACTACTTCATGGGTTTCCAAAACAGTGATGAGATCCATGAATAACTAGAAAACATCCTCTGATTCATTAGAGTTAGTTCTATATGCATTAGACCACATAACTTCAAGTAATCTTCTCATTATAATTTTCTATTTTTGAAATACTGGTTCATAAAAAATCAAGGTATCATCCACTGGCAGCATAGCAGTAAATTACACTGAAAACCACATGTACAAAAGACACTTTTGAATGTCATTGTTTCATATTTTTAATACTGCCTTAGAAGACCTGTTCTTCAACTACCTCAGTGTATTCTGAAATGTAAAATAATTATAATAGGAATAATTATTCTAAATCTAAGTAGATAATTCCTAAGGCAGTATTTGTTTACTCAGAACATATTTTCATTTCAAATATATAACTAAAACTTCTCACGTCAGAACACAACTCATAGTTTGAACAGAAACTTCAGTGTTTAAATCTCAACGTTCAATAACAAACACTACATATTAGGTTGCTTTGGAATACAAATCACTCGGTTAAATAAATGGGATATAATTTCTAACTTGTGTTAAAAGTGAAGAAATCCTTTTTTAATGTGAAGATGTGACCAAAATCAATTGATCATATTACAGTAGAAATCAAACTCTACTGACACAACACATTTGTTAGAGATTTGTATACAGATATAACAACAGTTGGGAACCAGATGCTCCTTAAGCTTGGGGGTAATGAAAGAAAAAGGCATACTATGGATCAGGCCCCCATTTTTATTACTTGTTTAATAACAATGCCTACTTTATTGAAGAATGTCTCTTCCACTGGAAATACACTTCTAGTTTAATAATGTTAGTGGGGAAAAAAGGCAAACCCACTTTTAAAGAATGATTCATCCTTATTTACCTACATTGACTAGGTATAGAATGACTCTTCATTTTCTGCTCTGAAGATAACCAATTTATTTTTTGAAGTATTGACTTGTCAACTTATTTTTGATAAGTGATTAAGAAAGATAAATCTTCTGACTTTACAAATAAGAATATGTGAATAAGAATATATATTTTTTCTGAGAAGTTACATCTCATGATCTGACCTATACTTCTGACTTACAATGTAACTAAATTCTTTTAATAACCTGCATTAATTTTAAATTTTAAACTTAAATTGTCCTTGTTATACTGTTCACATTCACTTTATTTCTCATTTTTACATTTCTATAAATACCCAAAAAACAAAACTCAATTTGAAACCAACTTATATTGGAGTTCTGAGGTTAGTCTTTAACTTTTAAGATATTTTGTTAAAATGTAAAAACCCTGAAATTAGAAACAAAAATTTTACAATTTTACAGTATATATCTAATTTATTTAAAAAAATATTCTGAATTGTTTTTATACAAGTAATCAAGTGTTATTTTTTCAAATGAAACTCCTTTATAGGCTAGAAGAGGATGTGTGGTGTTGCCCCATTAAAAGCCAATACAAATATCTTTTTTTTTTTATGCTGGCACTTCAACTATTTCAAAATAGTCATTCGGCAAAATCACATAACCTCTCTCTGATATGTCGTCCTTCTCTTTCTGGAAGTGAACAACCTCCTTTAATTTTTCAAGCTGTCGTTCTTGTCTTCTGCATCTCTGCTGTGCAGTCTTGAGCTTCTTTCGTAGTTTTTCAACTTGTTGTTCTAGCTGATGAATCCTTTTTCTCTGGTGCATTGTATCCTCCACAGTATAGTTGTGGTCACAGAAAACTGAGAGATTATCAGGGGTCTGAAGAGGAGGCATTAGTAATCCAATAGCAGCATCAACCTGGGAAATGGGAGGTGTTAAAGGAGGTGGGGGAAGCTGTTCTTGTGGCTCCAGAAGATCTTCCTTCTACAACAATAATGCAAAGTAGGTTCAAGTTTAGTAACTACAAATAACAATTTAAAAGAACCCCTGTGGAATTTAAGAATGACATTTTTATAAGTTGGACCAACCTAGAAGAAATGGTTAAATTTTCAGAAACACACATTCTTCCAAAACAGGAAGAAATAGAAAGTATAAATAAACCAATCACTAGTAATGAAATTGAAAAGGTAATCAAAAAAGTCCAGGACCAGATGGTGATTCTATCAAACACTTAAAGAGTTAATACCTATTCTCCTCAAAATATTCTAAAAGACAGAAAAGAAAGGAAAGCTTCCAAATACATTCTGTTAGGCGAACATTACCCTAATACCAAAAACAAAGACACTATAAGAAAACTACAGGCCAAAATCCCTGATGAAGAAAGATTCAAAAATCCTCAACAAAAATACGAGCATATTTGACAATACATTAAACACTCAACAATACACTAAAAGGATCATTCACCACTATCAGGTGGGATTTATTCCAGGGATGCAAGGATGGTTCAATATTCATAAATCAATATGAAACACTACATTAACAAAGGGTAAAAATCACATGATCATCTCAATAAATGCAGAAAAAGCATTTGACAAAATTCAACATCCTTTTATGACAAAGTCTCAAAAAAGCTGGCTCAGAGGGAAAATACCTCAAAATAATAAAGGCCATATATGAAAAACCCACAGGTAACATTACACTCAGTAGTGAAAACTGAGAGTTTTCCCTCTAAGATCAGAAGCAAGACAAGATGTCCACTCTTGCTATTTTCATTCAACATAGTACTGTAAGTCCGAGCCATAGCAGTCAGACAAGAAAAAGAAATAAAAGGCATCCAAATTGGTAAGGAAGAAGTAAAACTATCACTATTTGCAGATGACATGATACTATACAAAGAAAATGCTAAAGACTGCAACAAAAAACTATTAGAGGTAATAAGTAAAGTTGCAGGATACAAAATTAATATATGGAAATCAGTTGTGTTTCTATACACTAATAATGAAGTAGCAGGAAGAGAAATTAAGAAAATAATTCCATTTATAATTACACCAAAAAGAATGAAACACCTAGGAATAAATTTAACTGAGGTGAAAGACCTATGCTCTAAAAACTACAGAACACTGATGAAACAAATTGAAGATGACACAAATAAATGGAAAGATATATCATTTTTATGGACTGGAAGAATTAACATTGTTAAAATGTCCATACTACCCAAAGCAATCTATAGGCTCAATGCAATCCCTATGAAAATACCAACAACATTTTTCACAGAACTAGAACAAATAATGTTAAAATTTTGTACAGAACCCACAAAAGACTCCAAACAGCCAAAGCACACTTGAGAAACAACAAAGCGGGAGGTATCATAATCCCAATTTTCAAGATATACTACAAAGCTGTAGTAATCAAAAGTGACACAAAAACAAGACACATAGGTCCATGGAATAGAACGGAAAGCCCAGAAATAAACCCATGCTTATATGGTTAATTAATTAATCTACAACAGAGGAAATAATATCTATTAGGTAAAAGACTCTTCAATAAATGGTGCTGGAGAAACTGTACAGTTACATGAAAAAAAAAAGAAACTGGACTTTTTTACACCATACACAAAACTAAACTCAAAATGGATTAAAAACTTAAATGGGAGGGATGCCAGGGTAGCTCAGCAGTTGAGCATCTGCCTTTGGCTCAGGGCATGATCCTGGGATCAAGTCCTACATCAGGCTCCTCGCATGGAGCCTGCCTCTCTCTCGCTATGTCTCTCATGAATAAATGAAATCTTAAAAAAAAAAAAACCAAACAAAAACTTAACTGGGAGACCTGAGACCATAAATATCCTAAAGGAAAACATAGTAATTTCTCTGACATCAGCCTTAGAGCCATTCTTCTAGATGTGTCTTCTCAGGCAGGGAAAACAAAAGCAAAATAAACAATTGGGACTATACCAAAACAAAAAGCTTTTGCACCGTGCAGGAAACCATCAACCAAATTATAATGCAACCTAGTGCTGGGGTGCCTGGGTGGCTTAGTCAGATAAGTGTCCCACTTTTGATTTTGGCTCAGGTCATGATCTCAAGGCTATGAGAGGGGGGCCACATGGGGGGCTCTGTGCTCAGCAGGGGGTATGCCTGAGATACTCTCTCCTCCTCTGACCTTCTCCCCAGTGCTCCCTCTAAAATAGATAAATCTTTTAAAAAATAAAATAAAAATAACGTTTTTTGAATGCAAAAAAGATATCTGCAAACACTATATCTGCTAAGGAGTTAATAACCAAAATATATACAGAACTTAGATAACACCACACCAAAGAAATATAAAATCCAATTAAAAAATGGGCAGAGGACATGAACAGGTATTTTTCCCAAAGACATACACATGGCCAACAGACACATGAAAAGATACTCAATATTACCAAATCAGGGAAATGAAAATCAAAACCACAATGAGTTATCACTTTAGATCTGAGTGACTAGTATCAAAAAGACAAGAAATTACAAGTGTTGACAAGGATATGTGCTGTTGGTGAGAGTGCAAATTGGTGTAGTGACTGTGGAAACAAGTATGGAAATTTCTCAAAAACTTAAAAATAGAATTACCATATGATTCAGTAATTCTATAATTACTGGGTATTTACCTAAAGAAAATGAAAACACTAATTTGAAATATGTACCTCTATGTTTACTGTAGCATTATTTACAATAGCCCAGATACGAAAGCAAACCAAGTGTCCATTAATAGATGAATGGATAGAGATGTTCTGTGTGTGCATGTTGGGGGGGGAGGATATACACATATATCTATACATGTACATACATATATACACACACATTAGAATATTACTCAGTTATAAAAAAGAATATTACTCAGTTATAAAAAAGAATGAGATCTTGCCATTTTTCAACAACATGCATGGACCTAGAAAGAATTATGCTAAGTGAAAAAAGTCAGAGCAAGACAAATACCATGTGATTCAACTGATATGTGAACTCTAAAACACAAACAAATGAAAAAACAAACAAGTAGAAACAGACCCATAGATACAGAGCACAAAGTGATAGTTGCCTGAGGGGAGGGGATTTGGGGATGGGAAAAATGAGTGGAACGTATAGGTTTCCAGTTATGTGTTCAAGTCACAAGGATGAAAGATATAGCATAGGGAAGATGGTCAGTGGTATTCTAATAGCTTTGTGTGGTGACAGATGGCAGCTACAGTGTGGTGAGCACAGCATAATATGTAGATTTGTCTAATTAGTATGTTGTACATCTAAACTAATGTAACATCATGTGTCAATTACACTTTGATTTAAAAAAAAAGACTTTTTTGTGAATCTTTGAGATAGAAACATTTTAAAACAAAAAAATTTAAGTTTTAATTATACTTTTTCACCTAAAGTAAAAACGGGATGCAAAAAAGAGAATGATAAGATTTTATTAAATACGAAACACTTAAACTGAGGGGGAAATACTTTGGAACTGAAAAAGGAAACCCAAAACTTATCAACATACACGTAAGTAGTACAGAGTGACCTTAAAGTAACTTACAAAGCTAGACTGACTTTCTTAGTGTGAGTATATTTAACTTTAATAAACTACACTTTGTAGTTTTAAAAAGTACATCATTGTTGACAGTGAGTTACCTACCAGTGATGGCTTCTAGGTAACACTTATTTTCTTTATACTACTTTCAATTTTCCACAATAAAAACATGAATTTTATAAATAGAAAATCCATTATATTAAAACACACATTACCTTGTCATGTGGCTCAGTACAGAGAAATATTGTGGGTACAGCATTCTCTTTCAGCAACTTGTTGTTGCACTCCCTCTTAAAGCAGTCCGGAGTAAAGTGTTCCGAACAGATACTGCTATATTTGGTGGGTTTAAAGTTTTTCCTTCGGACAGCTGCCTCCCATTTTTTGCAAAGACTGGGTCGAGTAAGAGGGAACCTAAGAAGAAGAGATAATTCAGTTCTCTGACCTTATTTTAAAAGAAAAAAAAAACACATCTAAACTTTCATGTTTAGGAAAGAACCATTTTATATTGCTGTTTACAAGCTAAGGGACATTTGATTAAAACACTAGCTCTGCAATTTTTTTTTTTGGATGGTTTTTAGTTGTGCCTTTATTCACCTGAGTTAAGAATGTTTTAAAGATCCTATAAATAAAATGACCAACTACTAGGGTGTCATAGAAGTCAACCCTCTCAGCATGGAATTTTTTTTTTAAGCCGTATTTGTGGGTGTTCTATGTGATGCATCACTGAATTCTACTTCTGAAACCAATATTGCACTGTATGTTAACTAACTAGAATTTAAATTAAAAATTTTTTAAAAATAAAAAGCAGTATTTGTTATAGGAATCTTTTGATCACAGGGTGGTTACGAGAATGTCAGAAACAATGATGCAAACAATATAAACAAGACAGGCTGATTAAAAATTTACAAAATGTAAAAACATACATATTGAAGGTCAGCCATGCAGACAGATGCATGCAATGGGAAGAGGAGATGATGGGAAGCTGGAAGTGGAAGTCAAGGGACATGTGCAGTACTATCACTGGTCTCCCTCCATTACTTTCAAATAAATGAAGAACTTATTTTCACTAACTTTCACTAAGTGATACAGGTATTGCACACACATCTAAATATACAAGGGTAGAGAATACACAGAGAGAAGAGACAGGGGTAGAGACACAGGCAGAGGGAGAAGCAGGCTCCATGTGGGGAGCCCAACGTGGGACTCGATCCCAGGTCTCCAAATCACGCTCTGGGCAGAAGGCGGCACTAAACCACTGAGCCACCGGGGCTGCCCAATTTTTTTTAACTTAAAAAATAAAAGTTTTAATTTATTTTAGTCTTCTGATTTGTTTTTAATTCCAGCACAAGAATATTATTGATCTTATTTTACCTCGAAATCAACTGGAATATGTCCATCTGGCCCAGAAAAGTGGGCTTAGAAAGGGTTTATATTTATTGTGATTTTACTTTTCCAAGTCAAGTAACTAGTGAAATGGGGAAACTGGAAAGCCAAAGGATGCTTCAACTCCATGTTCTAGCTTCTCTTCTACATAAAGTATGCCAGAGCTGGACTCTGCTATCATGAAGAACTAACCAATCTTTGGGACAGTTCTTTTCTTTGCCCAGAACAGCTGCTGCCACTGGGCCACCATGGAGAAAGTGGTAGAAGATCTCTGCTGGAAATGGCCTCCAGAAATACAACAGATGGTAGCCATCACCAGTAAAATTCAGCCCCTTGGGCCTCCTGTCTTACACACTACAATGATCAGGCTGTTCATGATGGAGTTCTGTGAGGGTAATTCCCATCTATTTCCAAAAAATTGTTCTTTATGGGTAAGAACGAGAGGCAGATCAGCTCTTCCTTTGACCCAATCATTTGACAGCCAGCAGAAACTATTTCTGATGTGTGAACGCCATCCTTAGTTTCTAGTATCAATGAAGGGTTTTCCACATTTTTAAATTCTTTGATTAGAAACGGGGTTGTGCAGAGCTGGCTGTAATGTAACAATGTCACCGTCTTCTGATCTATTCCTACACTTTCAAAGAACTAGAAGTCAATCCATCAGCTTTCAGAAATTCCAACAAATAAAGAAGTAATCTCAGGATATACTGAAGTAGATCCTGGAGTGTTAGGTGCTCTCAGTCGTCCACCTGCAGGTGGAGGGCAGGATGGGGATGGTGGTGGTGGTCCATCAATCAACACTCAGATCTGCGTGGTAAGGCACTCGTTTCCCTGGGTCCCTCTTATACTAAGCATAAAATGCACCCACATCCCCTGTTACGCACGACCCCACCAAAAAAAACGGACGGAATACCTAAATTTTGCTTTTGTAATTATTTACTTACGAATAATTCCCATAATTTGCCATCGGTTTGGTAATAATAAATAATAATCATATTTATAATAATTTAAAGTCTGTAAACACTTTATTTGGCGGAATGAAAATGCCATCGAGTCCCACTTTGCAGACATCCGATGATCACGAGGTCGTTTCTCCCACAGGCCTCTCTAGCCGCCAAAGCCATCAGGGCCCCGGGACCTGTGGGGCAGATTCCCAGCTCAGGGCTTCCTCGGGGGCGTGCCAGCTGTGCGGACCTGGGACCCCATCGCTGTGCGCCAACTGAGGTCCCGGCCGTCCCCGAGGCTCCCTCCGACCCCCAGAGGTCCCCCGAGGTGGGCCCCTAGGCACTGAGTGCACACGTCCTCCCCGAAAGCCGGAGTTGCTGCGAAGCTGGCCTCCCAGGCACGCCAAGGCTGGGAAAAGAGCGGCTCCGTCACGGTCACAGCCTTTGTCTCGGCTCCGTACAGACTCAGGAGGCGCCACTACGCCCTCGCTGCCCTCTTACCCCAGAGCAGAGGCTCGCGCGGGGCCCACCGACGCCGCTCCCGGGGCGCCGACACGCCCACGGCAGGCAGCGGACGAACCCCGGGCGTGGATTCCGACTCCCGAGCGCAAGAAACGGCCATGGCAGCCACGCGCAGCCGGAGGCGGCAGCACGAGAGCTCCGACCCAGGCGGGTACACCCGCCTCCGGGCGGACGGGGGACTGGGACTAGGGACCGCAAGGAGGACCGGCCCGCCCCGGCCGCTCATCGAGGCTCGCGCGTACACGCGCTGGCCCCGCCCCGCCTCGCCTCGCCTCGCCCCGCCCCGCCTCGCCTCACTTATCAGGGCTCGCGCGCACACGCGCTGGCCCCGCCCCTGCCCCACCCCGCCCCTCATCCGGGCTCGCGCGCACGCGAGCTGGCCCCGCCCCCGAGCCTAACCGGCCGCTCGCCCCCAGCCCGAGCTGGGCCAGCCCCGCGAGACGCGCGGGGTACTTACTTGTGGAAAGAAACGGGCTTATCCTTATCGTACCGGTTCTTGCAGCCGTAGGCGGAACAGGACTGCACCATCCTTCCGGCCTCCACTCACTTCACTTCTGCCGCTCCCGCAAGCAGAAGCGGCTATCGATGTCGCTGCGCTGCGCTTTGACACCCTCGCTCCTTCTGTAGCTTTGGTCAACAGTTTCTGTGATGATAAGCTCCCCCGCGTTGACTACTGTGCCCGTTTTGTTGTTTGCATTAGCAGAAGGACCACAGCCATCGCCCGTCTCCCATCTCCAAGATGGCGGAGGCAGCTTCAACCTCACCTCTCGCGAGGAGTTTGTCCCACTGTCTGATGAGCCCCGAGGTCAGAGGTAACGTTCCTTGGGAAGCAGGCCATTGGCTAAGGCCAGGCGTTGCGGTAGTGGGTGGGGCCTCCGAGCTTCCGGAAGGGAGAGAGGAAGTGTTTTGGGAGTAGCGGAGAGGCGAGGCGAGGGGAGGGGAGGGAACCGTGGGCGCAGGGCTAGACTCCGCCACCTGCTTGGCCCCGTGTGTTAGTTTATCTGGGACGATGTGGGGTGGAGAGCAGCGGGGTGTGGTGGCGTAGAGGAGGGCAGGTATGAAGGTGAGGCCTTTGGGTAGCTCTTCCCGTTTCTCTCAGAGGGCAGCCACAGGTGGAATATGATCTGTGAAACTCTGTGGATCCTTGCCCACATCGCCAGGCTTCATCCCATTCATTACCTGCCCTTCAGGTGTCACAAGGCTCTGAGAGCGCAGGCGCCAGAGCTGTGGCAGTGCGAGCGGGCACCCTCGCTCCTGCCGGATTCCGTAGCGGTAGTGCTCCGCAGGTGCCGGGTGGGATCGCGAGCTGCGCGGGTGGGTCCCTGCGCTTGCCTCCTGCGGCGTGCCCTCCCTCCTGCAGGTCGGGGCCTGCGGGTCTGCAGCGCAGGCTGGTGACGAATTCCACGGCTCTGTTGTACTCTTTCTGCCTACCGCCGCCTCAGTCCTCGTGGTTCCCCGGGGTTCCATCCTCTGCCCTCCTCCTCCCAAACACCCTGCTGCTGGAGTTCAATAAAACGCTCTGATTTCCTAAGGGTCTTCTATTTCTTATGTAAATTTTTCTGCCTTCGATTATCCTCTGTGAATTGTGTGTTCAGTTGCTTAAACCGGAAACCTTAGATTTCTTTCCCACTCTCTACATCTGTTTGATGACCAGGATAAGTTTATAAAGTAAGTAAATACTTCTTGAATCCATCCCTCTCCTCGTTGTTCTTGACCAGGCCCTCTCGCCTTCTCTTAACCATGCAACAGCCTCTGACTGTCCGAGGTCTCGTTTTTGCCTCTCCAGTCTATCCTCCACAGAAGGTAATTGTCATACACCTGTTCACATCTTCAAAAGCTGCCTCCTCTCCTGGATAGTGTCATAAAGCCGTTGAGGACCGGCTACCTCTACCTTTTCACTGTATTCTCCATCCACTTGTCTTTAACTCTTTCCTACCATCATGTTTTACACAGGGCAGACATTCTCCTGGCTTCCATAAATAGCCTGTTTGCCCTTAGGCTGAAATGCCTTTCCCTGATCTGTCCACCTTCAAGATGTGGCTCAGGTGTTATGTTTTCTAACATGCTTTCTTTATCCTCTTTTTCTTAAGCCTCTCAACTTAGGCACCTCTCTTGTTCCAACGAAAACTTTGCATTTAACCTCTCTGTATATGAACCATACGTTACTGTATGGTTGTCCCACTTCATGGACTGAGGCCCTGTTGAGGAGGACTTTGTCTTAGCCTTGTAACCCCAGCAGCTTGCAGTGTCTGGCATTAAGTATCTAGAAAATGTTTGTTAAATCAACTGGGCCCAGAAAACTTGAGGAATTTCAGAGCCATATCCTTTCACCAAATACTAAAATAATAGTTTATTAGCATTTCCAGGGATAGACAGAAATTTCTTCTGTGGTTTACTGTGCATGCAATAAGGATGAGAATGTGATAGGGATGCCTGGATGGCTCAGCAATTAAGCTCTGCTTTCATCTCAGGGCATGATCCTGGAGTTCAGAGATCCATCAAGCTTCCTGAGGGGAGCCTGCATCTCTCTCTGCCTATGTCTCTGCCTCTCTCTCTCTCTCTGTCTCTAACGAACAAATAAAATCTTTAAAAAAAAGTGTGATAGCTGCTTGTGAACTGAAAAGCATATTTTAACTAAGAGTTCACTGAAATTGACTCATCAGCTGATTCAGCAGATATTTGCTCAACATTTGCTATGTTCTATGCACAGTTCTAGGGACTTGAGATACATAAATGAACAAGACAAAGATTTCTGCCTTCACGGAGGTAATAGTCTAGTGGAGGTTGGAGGGGACAAAGAACATAAAACCATATGACATGTTAAAAGGTGAAAGGGGCTATGTGGGGGGTGAGGAGGTTGCAATTTTAAATACAAAGGATAGGACAGGCTTAGTAGAGACTACTGAGCCAAAATTTGGAATGGGTAAGAGTTAGCTAGAAATATATCTGGGGGAAGAGTCTTACAGGCAGAGGGAATGGCTAAGGTAAAACTTGAGGCTCAGTGTCCCCAGCCTGTACAAAGAACAGTAAAGGGGCCCGTGTGACTGGAGCAGAGTGAGCTGGGGGGACAAATAATAAAGTCAGAGGAAACAGGCTGAGGTCATGTAGGGACCTGTAAGCTAGCGTAAGGACTTTGACTTTTACTCTGAGATGGAGAACATGGTTTACGCAGAGAAATGATCCGTCTTTTAAAACCATCACTTTGCTGTGTTGAGTATAGATAGCAGGGGGTACTTAGAGGCAGAGAGACTGATAGGCAGGCTTCTATGGCAGTGTAGGTGAGAGAGGATGGTGGCTTAACCTGGCTGGGAATAAGGAATAAGAAGTGATCTTGTCTTCTCTCCTTTTCTTCCCTTCCATTTCTTTATTTACATTTATTGAGCAAATGGCAGGCATTATGCTAGGTCTGGGAATATACTGGTGAGCAAGATTAACAGTCCCTACCTTCACAGAGTTTATTGTAGTAAGGGGAAGACAGACAATAAGAAGGCGAATAAAATAACATTGTGCTGAGATGCCTGAATACATAGAGGAGGGGTCACTACTTACTTTAGCTGGGGTAGGTGGATCATCTGAGAAGGGAATATTTCCCTGAGAAAGAATGGAAAAAGATCTAACACTGTGAAGAATGAAAACAGGGAGGCTGGGAAGAACATTCTCCATACAGGGAGTGTGTACTGAGGACCCGTGGCAGCAGTGAGTTTAGTTATTTTCTGGGAACTGAATGGAGGCTGCGGCATGAGCCCAGGAGCCAGGGGAATCAGGGCATGAAGTGAGGTTGACGTAGGTTTAGATTTTAAGTACAGTAGGAAGCCAATGAACCTTTTTAGGCAGGGAGAGACATGACATTTTTAAACGTCATTCTATTAGATGAAGAGCTTTTCAGAGGGGCAACAGTGCAAGTGAGCAGCAGACCAGTAAGAGGCCATGGCAGGCTAGTAACACAGCTTGGTGACTTGGACTAAGGTAGTGGTAGTGGAGATGGAATGACCAGGATTTGAGAACATGTTGGATGTAGAAATGTCAAGGCTTTGTGCTAATATGAGAATGCAGAAGAGAGAGGAATCAAGGTATTAAATTTATGGCTTGAGCATTTAGATGGAGGGATGGCCTTAAAAAAGAAAACAAGAGCTATCCTCTTCTCCCCACAAAATAGAGGACTTGCAGAGTGGGAGCAATTTCTGAAGTGCAGGCATCAGTTCTGGGAGTGTAGGACTGGAGAATGTCAGAAGAAAAAGACCAAAAGTACTCAGAGGTTGGTCATGCAAGCTACTAAGGAAGTGCAAGGATCACCAACCAGTGCAGAGCACCCTTTTGAAGTTTATAATTTTTAATCAGTTTGTTTAGAGTGAAACTAGTCAGTTTAGTTACTTGGTTGGATTTCCTTCAATGAAGTTCTCTTCTTCAGCCCCCCTTTTTGTTTTCTTTCTTCTAGGTATTAATAACTTAGAAGTGAAATCTATATTTTTATTATTTATTGAAAATAATCCTAATGTTTCCTTACTTTGAAATGGTAAATTTATTTTAGTTATATGTGCTGCCAAAGCAAGCACTGCAATGGTAAATTTATTGACCAAGTAAATTGCCTGTAATTTTTAAAATATTAATTGAACTGAATGTTGAATTTTTCTAACCCCCCCCCGAATTTAAATTTTCACTCTTGTGTAGTCTACAAATTTAATAGAAAAATAATTTCCACTTTCTCTAAACTAATATATACGCATTGTCTGTTTTTCTTCTCTCCTTTACCCATTTCTTGTCAACATATTTCTTAAGGCTCATATAACTATTCTCTACTCACCCCTCTCTGGTCAAGGGGTGATTGCAGGGAACATTTATTTCAAAGAGGATCATCTGTCTTTTTAACAATTCAAATGGCCATTAATCAGTTGAATGAATAAATTGTGGTATAGTCATACAAAGGAATACTATACAGCAATCAAAATAAAACTATGACCTGCAACAATATGGATGGTTCTTACGTAATATTGAAGAAGTCACACAAAAGCAAATATATGATCCTATTTTTTTACAGAGTAAAAAAGGGTTGGTAAAAGTCAAAAGTTACTTTGGGGTAGAGAGGGAATGAAAGGGGGCATATGAGATGGTGGTAATGTGTCTTTTGACTGAGGTGATAGTTAAACAGTGCGTTCACTTCATGATAATTCATCATCTGACCCTGATGATTTAGAAAATCTCTGGTGTAAAAAACTGAGGGTCAGTGGAGGGGAGGTGGGTGGAGGGTGGGGTAACTGGGTGCTGAGCATTAAGGAGGGCACATGATGTTATGAGCACTGGGTATTATATGCAACTGATGAATCACTAAATTCTACCTCTGAAACGAATAATACACTATATGTTTAACTGAATTTAAGTTTAAAAAATTGTTTTTGAATAAATAAATAAAATCTTTAAAAAAAAAAAAAAAGGTGGGGGGGAATCCCTGGGTGGCTCAGCTGTTTAGCGTCTGCCTTCGGCCCAGGGCGTGATCCTGGAGACTCGGGATCGAGTCCCACATCAGGCTCCCTGCATGGAACCTGCTTCTCCCTCTGCCTGTGTCTCTGCCTCTCTCTGTCTTTCATGAATAAATAAAATATTTTAAAAAATTGTTTTAAATCTGTTTATTCAACTTTAATAAAACAGATTATTAAGCAAACAAGGGCTACACAAGATATGCAAAATTGCCTTTTAGAGAATGGGAGAGATGTTTATATACTGATTTGATCTCTTCATTTGATCCCTTACATAAGTATCAAAATGAATATATGGGCAGCCCGGGTGGCTCAGCAGTTTAGCGCCATCTTCAGCCCAGGGCCTGATCCTGAAGACCGGGGATCAAGTCCCACGTCTGGCTTCCTGCATGGAGCCTGCTTCTTCTGCCTGTGTCTGTGCCTCTCTGTGTCTCTCATGAATAAATAAAATCTTAAAAAAAAAAACAACCAAAATGAATATCTGCCTTAGCTTTATATGAACATTTATGGGAATGAGAATAAATGGGGTAAACTGAGGAAGACTGGTTAGAATTCTGCTTTTCAAAGTCTTAAGAAACTAAGAGCTAATTCACTAATAGGTTTTTTTTTTTTTAAGGAAATAAATTGATAGCTTTTTAGGAAAAAGGAAAACGTAACCCTTGACATGAAAAGGATAAGTTGTCATAATTATTCAAGAAGGGTAAACTTTGTCTTCTTGTTTGATAACCTGGAAAAAAACAAGCCACTTCTTTTGATGTAGGTGAGGGCTAAGAACTAAAGATGTTTTAAATTCACTAATATCTAATAGTTCAGATTTTAATTTCTATCCAACTATGCTTTCTTTTTTCTATAAACAACTTTTAGGAGTGCCTGGGTAGCGTAGTTGGTTAAGAGTCTGCCTTTGGCACAGGTCATGATCGGGCTCTCTGTTCAGCAGGGAGTCTGTTTCTCCTTCTCACTCTGTGCGCTCTCTCAAATAAATAAAATCTTTAAAAAAAAACCCTACAAAATTATTTTATTAAAAATCATTTTTAAACCCCAAAAAACAAAAACAGCAAACAACTTTTATTAAAAGTACCCTACCATTTATTCTCTCTGGCCCTCATTATCCTTATCTGTAGAGTAAAGCTATGGGACTAAATTTTTTTTTTTTAGATTTATTTATTCATTCATGAGAAACACAGAGAAAGGCAGAGACATAGGCAGAGGGAGAAGCAAGCTCCCTGCAGGAGCCTGATGTAGGACTCGATCCCAGAACTCCAGGATCACGCCCATGAGTCGAAGGCAGACACTAAACCACTGAACCACCCAGGCATCCCTAAATGAAGAAATCTTAATTTGGAATTCTGAATGGCCACGTCTTTGAATCCTCTGAAAGAAAATTACACATATGTGTGTGTGTGTATATATATATATATATGCATATATATATATATATATATGCATATATATATATATATATATATATGCATTTTTCTGGGAGGCTATCTGTAGCTTTCATGTGGTTTTCTAAGGTCCCTTCCAGTTTTAATATCCTAGGATTAGTGACACAGTAATTTTCATGTAGATATAAATTGTTTTCTCTGATTAGAAGGATTAGTGTTTTGATCTGAATGTCAGGTATTGTTTTTTTTTTTATTTTATAAAGGATTTATTTATTTTAGAGAGCAGAGGGAGGGGCAGAGGGAGAGAGAGAATCTTAAGCAGGCTCCTTGCCCAGCATAGAGCCCAACACGGGGCTCAATCTCACAACCCTGAGATTATGACTTGAGCAGAAACCAAGAGTCAGACACTAAGCCAACTGAGCCACCCTGGTGCCCCATGGATGTCAGGTATTTTTAAATACTTTTTCAAAATTTTGTTTTTAAACAAATTAAAATCTAAACTGTTAGATGCCAGTGAGTTTAAAACATCACTAGCCTTTAGCCCTCTCCTGTGTCACGTACCCCTTAGAAGACCCACAGCTATATACCAATAGTTTGAAGGAGAATTCAGGACAGTGTGCAAATATGTTTAGTGTTTCTAACTGGGTGTTTACTCCTCTTGTGCACCCTTCTGGGACATGGACCAAATCAGAGCATGTAGGTGGATGGGGATGACAGTGACTGATAACATCTCAGATTTGCTTGCAGTCAGTATATCAATGCTTAAATACTAATGCCATGAAGATGGTCTGGTTCTGAGAGAAAAACGAAAGCTCAGTGTTTGTCTTTATTTCTATAACAGTATCACATCCTGTCAACAGCCCTTAAGGCCCACTAGCCTGGGCCTGGGAAACTCTTTAAGTCTTAGGCCATAAAAATTTGAATGCCCTTTCCTATTCTGACCCACTCCCTGGTTTATGGGGTGCTGTTTAGAAAAACAGAAGACCCTGGAGTATATTAGCATATTTAATGTTTAAAGGGGGGGGGGTAGGGGAAGGTGTTGGTGCAAACATAAGGGCATAGACTCAGAAAAGAATATTTTAGCATCATAAGAGGATAAAGACCATACAATCATTTCCCTAGATGCAGAAAAAGCATTTGACAATGTACAACATCCATTCATGATAAAAACCCTCAACAAAGGAGGGTTGGTTGAAGGAATACACCTCAACATAGTAAGGCCATATATGAAAAACCCAGAGCTAACGTCATACTCAATGGTGAAAAGCTGAGAGCTCCCCAATCCCCCCACAGTCTAGAACAAGACAAGGATGTCCTCTCTTACCACTTTTATTCAACATAGTACTGGAAGTCCTACCACAGCAATCAGACAAGAAAAAGAAATAAGAGGCATTCAAATTGGTAAGGAAGAAGTAAAACTTCCACTCTTTGCAGATGACATAACATTATATATAGAAAACTTAAAGACTCCACCAAAATACAAGAACCGATCAGTGAATTCAATAAGGTTGTAGGATTCAAAATCAATATACAGAAATCCATAGCATTTCTATGCACTAATAATGAAGTAGCAGAGAAATTGAGAAAGCAATTCCATTTATAATTGCATCAAAAAGAATGAAATCCTAGGAATAAACTTAACCAAAGAGGTGAAAAACCTGTACTTTGAAAACTATAAAATACTGATGAAACAAACTGAAGACAACACAAATAGAAAGATATTCCATGTTCATGGATTAGAAGAGCAATATTGTTAAAATGTCTATCCTGCCCAAAGCAATCTACAGATTCAGTGCAATCCCTATGAAAATACCAACAGCAATTTTCATAGAACCAGACAAATAATCTTAAAATTTGTATGGAACCACACAAGATCCTGAATAGCCAAAGCAATCTCAAAAATGAACAACAAAACTGGTGGTATCACAATCCCAGACTTAAAATATACTACACAAAGCTATAGTAATCAAACAGCATGATAGTGGTATAAAAATAGACACAAAGATCAATGGAATAGAGGGCCCAGAAATAAACACACGATTATAAGGTCAATTAATCTTCAAAGGAGGCAAGAATATGCAATGGGAAAAAGATAGTCTCTTCAACAAAAAGATGTTGGGAAAATCAACAGCTATGTGCAAAAGAATAAAATAGGACTACTTTCCATCACCATACACAAAAATAAATTCAAAATGGATTAAAGGCCTAAACGAAACTATAAAAATCCTTGGAGAGAGTAAGCAGGCAGTAATCTGACAACAGCAATAGTAACATTAATCTAGACAGATCTCCTGAGGCAAGGGAAAAAAAAAATCACTATTGGGACTACATCAAAATAAAAAGCTTCTGTGCAGCAAAGGAAACAATCAACAAAACAAAAAGATAACCTACTGAATATAGAAGATATTTAAAAATGACATATCCAATAAGAAGTTAGTATCAAAAATACATAAACTTCTACAACTCAACACCAAAACAGCAAATAATCCAATTACAAAATGGGCAAAGACATGAACAGGCATTTCTCCAAAGACGACATCCAGATAGCCAGCAGTCACTGAAAAGATGCCCAACATCACTAATCAGGAAAATGCAAATCAAAACTACAGGAGATACTACATCACACCTGTCAGAACGGCTAAAATCAAAAGCTCAAGAAACAAGCATGGACGAGGAGATGGAGATAAACAAACCCTCTTGCACTGTTAGTGGGAATGCAAACTAGCGCAGCCACTGTGAAAAAACTATGAATTTTCCTCAAAAAAGTTAAAAACACAATTACCATATGACCCAGTAATTCCACTACTGGGTATTTACCCAAAGAAAACGAAAATACTAATTTGAAAAGCTACATGCACTCCTATGTTTACTGCAGCATTATTTAAAATAGCCAAGATAGGGCACCTAGGTGGTTCCATGGTTGAGTGTCTGCCTTTGGCTCAGGTCATGATCCCAGGGTCCTGGGATCGAGTCCTACACTGGGCTCCCCACAGGGAGCCTGCTTCTCCCTTTGCCTGGGTCTCTGCCTCTGTCTCTCATGAATAAATAAAATCTTTTTAAAAATAAAAATAAAATAGCCAAGATATGGAAGCAGCCCAAGTGTCCACGGATAGACGAATGGATAAAAAAGATGTGGGGTGTGTGTGTGTGTGTATAATGGAATATTACTCAGCCATAAAAAGAATGAAATCTTGCCATTTACAACATCATGGATAGATCTATATGGTGTAATATTAAGTGAAATTAAGCCAAAGAAAGAAAAATACCATATGAGTTCATTCACATATGGAATTTAAGAAACAAAACAAACATAGGAGAGAAAAAAACAGACTCAAATATAGAGAACTGGTGATGGGTAAGGGGATAGGTGAGATAGGTGAAGGGAATTAAGAGTACATATAACATGATGACCACTGAGTAATGTATAGAATTGCTGAATCAGGGCAGCCCCGGTGGCTCAGCGGTTTAGCGCTGCCTGCAGCCCGGGGTGTGATCCTGGAGACCCTGGATCGAGTCCCACATCGGGCTCCCGGTGCATGGAGCCTGCTTCTCCCTCTGCCTGTGTCTCTGCCTCTCTCTCTCTCTCTCTCTCTGTGACTATCATAAATAAATAAAAAATTAAAAATATATATATATATATAAAAAAGAATTGCTGAATCACTAGATTGTACACTTGAAACTAATGTAACACTATATATTAATTATACTGGAATTAAAATTAAAAAAACATAAGTTAGGGAAAAAAAGGTAATCAAATATATACTCTAAAGAAATAGGGCAAATCAGGGTACAAGTCTAAATTCTAATTCCAATTCCACCAGAATAGATTGCCCACATTAAATAATTTTCCTCAGGGCAGACCGGGTGGCTCAGCGGTTTAGCGCCGCCTTCAGCCCAGGGCATGATCCTGGAGACCTGGGATCAAGTCCCACGTCAGGCTCCCTGCATGGAGCCTGCTTCTCCCTCTGCCTGTGTCTCTGCCTCTCTCTTTCTCTCCTCTCTGTGTATTCTCATGAATAAATAAATAAAATCTTAAAAAAAATAATTTTCCTCAAAAATAAAAACATTTCTACTTTTTCAGTTTAAAAATATGTAAGCATAATTAGAAATGTGATGAGACATTGGATGTCTGTTAGTGAAAAAAAAGTCACTGCAACAATTACATTGAACACTATTTCAGGAGTTCTGAATTTTAAAGCAAACAATATTAAACAGGAATATAATACAAGTTTTTAATTTTAGATATATTGCTTTTATTCAAAAGAGTAACTGCTTGACAACCTAAGTCACAAAGTTTGGACCAAACCACCAGTCCACTGAAATAGCCCTGTGAGGTTTGTATCTGCACAGCCACAGGGACCCTTGTTGCTTTCAAATGCTGAGAATTATAGTAGCTGAAACCAGTGTTCTAATGAACAGAATAATTGTTTCCACCATCATGTTCCCCCATGATGCCTAAAGTTATCTTCTGCTCCTCGGGTTGGACCATCTGTTTTTGTGAAAGTTACAATATTGCAGTTTACAAAAATCCAAATTGTTCCTTTGATTTATATGATCTAACTAAATCATAGAAGTATTACTATTTTAAAACACTGATTGACTCTACTTGCTTTAAATACTCTCAAATCCCTTTCACATTTATTATCAGTAATCAGGAAAGATGAAATAAGCAGTCCTAAAATTCTGAGATGTCCACGTGTTCCCTTTTCAATTTAATAAGACTCACATTATATAGTGTCTTCGTATGTTACAGAAGTTGGTACAATACACCTCTATAGGAAAGTCTTAGAAGGAATTACAAATATTACAATAAACTTATAACTAGAAATGCGACATTTGAAGCAGAATACATGCAAAGAAAATTAAATCCTTTCAAAAAAATGACATTGCTATAGCCCACATCAAATTTGTAATTGGTGACAAATCTGTTTCTAGTCTGGTAAATGGTGGCATACCCAAGTCCCAACTTGTTAGCTTTTCAACAGGTAATTGCAGCTGAAACATGCCACCACTCTGGACATTTGATTTGGAACTGTAGAATTAGGATTCATGAAGTCTTGATATATCATCTTTCTAGACCCTTCCTCTTAAATCACCTAAGTTAATGTTACTCCAGTGTGTTCTGAAAGGCTTCCCAAGGTTCCCAGTTTCTCTCCTGCTTTTCATCTCTTCATAGTAACCTTCACATCTATTTGAACCCATACTAAGAAGTTTACTAAAAGTCTAATACCTGTTTATGCAGTTATTTGTGCATGGCTTCAAACCAAAATTTAATCTGTAACACAAGGATTTCATCTATGAAAAGGAAGGCAATACTCTGCCTTCTTCACATGACTGTCCTAAGGATAAAATGTCAAGTATGCAAGAAATGCTTTAATTATAATGTATTACATTTATGCATTATTGTTTTCTCTATGACAAGCAATACAAAGGTACACCCAAATTAGAAAATACTGTTACTGGTATTTCATTCAGCATCTCATTAATTAATGATTAATCAGATGAACTTGAGAGAATGTGATAGATTTGGGGGTTTTTCTCCCTCAATACATAAATAGGCTCACTAACATATGAATGGACAGTATGACCATCAGTGACTGCAAGGTGACAGAGCCAGCACTGACCCCTTGGCATTGATTGATTACCTTGCTGTCCAGTTCACAGATGAGCAGTGCCAGCTGAGGGAGTCAGGATTTCATAACCTTGTGGTTTTGATTCTTCTAAAACAGAAAACTGCAGATGAGAGCATTAGGTACTTATGCTGTAGCCATCAAAAAAGCAAGATAACTTTTTTATTGAATTGCCTCAGACAACACTTGCTCATTGTGTTAGACCTGAGGAATCTGGGCTATATGCTGCCATCTAGGGACAGTATTACAAAAGTTTTCTGATAAGAAAACCAAAATTGCCCATTCTGTTGGTATAGCTCACCAGTAATATCTCTTGTTAAATTTAAATAGTGTCCCTATACCCATCCCAAGGTCTTTGATGCTCATTGCCATGAAAAGCTACTTTCCTCAGAAACGCATCAAACTACTATGTGTTTGCAGTATCACAGAGGTTCCTGAAAAAAAATTTCCCTTTACAAGTTACTTTGATAGATGATTTCTATAAAAGAACCAAATTCTTGGGCAGCCCCAGTGGCCCAGTGGTTTAGCACCACTTAAAGCCCAGGGTGTGATCCTGGAGACCTGGGATCGGGTCCCAAGTTGGGCTCCCTGCATGGAGCCTGCTTCTGTCTCTGCCCCCCGCCCCTGTCTCTCACGAATAAATAAATAAAATCTTAAAAAAAAAAAAAAAAAACCAACCAAATTCTTGTTTAAATGTCACAACTGAAAAAAATCATGTGTGCTGACTACAGATAAATGTCTTGTATCGTGTTAATTCTTCTTTTGATTAACAAGTGTCTTATAAACCAAAACATAAAATCAAATTATAGGGGCAGCCCGGGTGGCTCAGCGATTTAGCGCCGACTTCAGTCCAGGGCCTGATCCTGGGGACCCGGGATGGAGTCCCACGTTGGGCTCCCTGCATGGAGCCTGCTTCTCCCTCTGCCTGTGTCTCTGCATCTCTCTCTATCTCTGTGTCTCTCATGAATAAATAAATTAAAAAAAATCATATTATAAATTTCAAGTTTCTTCTTTAACTGTAGCTGATAGCAAAGAATTATATCAGAATGGAAAAGCACAACTGCTCCAAATGCATAAAACTTAGCTAGTACTAAAAGACACACTGACTTTCCCCCAATATTGTACATTTTATTGTAACAAAAATAATTAGATGCATCTCGTAGCGATATATCATATAGATACACACTGAAAAGGATAAATTGGATAAACTGTAAAACAGTATCTTACTATTTTTCCAATTAATCTGAGTAATTTTTGGAAAAATAAAAAGGTACAAAATTATCCCTTTTTATATAATTCCATATTTCTTCCAGAGACTTAGAGACAACACAGAATCAATATATAGTTGTAAGTTATTATAATTCTAATCTTAATATTAGAACCTGTAATGTAAAAATTCCAGTCCTATCTTGTTAGGCATTTGCCAAATGAAATCAAATGTTTGTCACACAGTTGTTTTAAGCTTGTACAATAATATTCAAATGCTATACTGCCATGGGCTCTTCTGATTTCACACATAGGCTGAAACATTTTAGTAAACTCACACTTTTTCACCTGTTTAGTCTTTGTGTTATTACTTCTCGATACATAATAGAGATGTAGATGAGCAACAAAAAGATGACAAAGAAATCATCTAGAAAGCCTAGAATTCCAAACAAGGCTTCAGGTACAAAATCTAGAGGTGATATGAGATAGAAAAAAGCTCCCATTAAACAAAGTATTATCCTGATGCGGAACATCCAGAAAAGGCCCCCGACTGAAAACATTTCCCTGAATGCATGCCTCAGTAAAGTAGGTAGATCCATAATTCTTTCCATAATCTGGTAGGGGGAAGAACAAAATATGATTTGTCATCTAATATGTCAGATATCAAAATAATATAATATTCTTACAATGTACAAACTCAGTTAACATGAATTAAGGAGTTTCACATATTTTCTAGTTATATCTTTTATTTAAAAACAGATCTTTGATAACTAGGTTCTTATAAAGTAGATCTTACAGCAGATAACTGAAAAGCAACTAAAATGTCAACAAACTTAATTAAAATATAGGATATACTGAAGCAAAATTCAAGTCCTCTCTAATTTGAATTAGTAAAATAAACCAAATGAAGCTCCTGTGTGTGTATATAGGATTAGAGCCTAAGGCTTGAGCTCAAGTCTCAGCTCTTAAAGTCAGACAGGTCTGGGTTTAAACTCAAAGTCAATCTCTTAGTGGTCAGGTGACCTTGGGGAAAGTTGTTTAAACAACTGAGATGATGCAACCAAGTATATGCCACTAGGGCTATTAAGAACTAAAAGAGATATTGTATACAAAGGATCTTTGTAAATTGCCAGACAATACAGAAGTAGTATACATTAAAGACACATTAACTTACATGGCTTTGACAGTCTAAGAATAGCAATGAAACTGATTCCTTCCTAGGATGTTTATTTGGTTTAGCTTGAGTTTAAGCAAATTACTAATTGCCACAAAAATTTTTGGAAAGTCAGACCCTACCTTTGTGAAAACGATTATGAAAAAAAGATAAAAGAAAAAAAACCTATTATGCTTCTGAAATATGCACAGAAACATTAATTTTTACATAAGTGAGCATAATTTTCACAGCTGAAATTTAACAAATTATATCAATTTTTGAAAATTGAAGCATTCAGAGAACTTGGAACCCTCACAAACTATTGGAAACAGTTTGGCAGTTTCTCTAAATGTTAAACATAGAGCTATCATAATATCCAGCAATTCCACAACGAGGCATATACTCAAGAGGAATGAAAACACAAATGTGAATGGAAGTATTCATAATAGATCAAAAGTGGAAACAATTCTAATGTCCATCAACTGATGAATGTATAAACAAAATGTGATATATTATTTGGCCATAAATAGCAATGAAGTTCTGATATAAATTACAACACGATGAACCTTAAAAACACTAATGCTAAGTGAAATAAACTAGAGACAAAAGGTCATATATTGTATGATCCCATTTCAATGAAACGATGAAAATGTCCAGAATAGCCCAATCTATAGAGGCAGAAAGTAAATTAGTGGTTACCAAGGACTGGGGAGAGAGGACAGGAAAGGGGAGAATGGGAAAGGATGTCCAAGATTTAGGGATGATGAAAATACTGTTAAATTAGATTATGATGATGATTAGATTAGATTTACTCTGAATACACTAAACACCACTGAATTACATACTTTAAACAGGTTGCACTTTATGACAAGTAAAATATATCTAAAGTTAACAAAAGAGTACTAATATCTACTTGTATGACCTTGAGCAAGTTAGTTTATCCTCTGTCTCCAAACTTTGCATTTGTTTTACATATGGTGCTGTGTAGTAAGTAACTACCATGATTTCTTAACTTCTTTCATGATCTCACTTCTCAGGGGCTGGTAATGCAGAGAAACTGACCAGAGGAAAAAAGTCACTTCCTGTGGTCATTCCACTGGGCACAGCTCAGCTCTTTTTAACAATCTGTATAATTACTATATATATTTTGTTTGCCTCACGAGTGCCAAATAAGTAGAGAGGGAAGTGAAGACAAAAATGGGAAGAACTGAGCAAGTAATAAGTAAATAGTTATATAAACTCCACCAGATAATCTCGTAAATCCTTTTGAAAACTTGGTCATAAAAAATCAAAATGGTCTTTTTAGAATCACTTCCTACATTAATTTTCTATTCTCTATAGGAGAAACATTTAAAACAAAACAGCTGTATAACTTTCACAAGTCTATGATAAATTATTTTAAATATTCTAGTGACCAGCCAGAGGTCTTTTGAATACTTTTCTGTCCCTTATCAGAGCTGTTTTCATATGGTATCACTTATACAAACTCTGTAATAAGTAGACAAGAAGGATGATTAAGGTTATTAAGAAATGTTTGAAAAAAAAAAGAAATGTCTGTATATTAATCACAATCTTACTCCAACTTTGGATGAGGGAAAATACCAATCAAAGCTGTCTCTATTACACTGTAATTTCATCACACACCAGACTTCTTACTCATCAAATATATGACACCTACCAAAAATTAATAATTGAGCAATGGTATGCTTCACACTTAAAAATAGGAATAAATATCTTAAAATGACTTTTTTTAAGTTCAGTGATAGGTCTTGAATTTGGGACATGTTGATTTTCAAAGAATCATCCTATAGATGTCACTAGAGGATATGCAAAAAAATAATTGCTGGATGAAAAATAGAAGAGGCCCCCAAATAACTATGGAGGACAACAATGATTGGATTAAGTTTTCTGTCTGTTTAAACAGCTAGATTTATCTGTTATCCACAACTTTTGAAATTGTATGCTCTTAAGTGTACATGACATCACAGTATAAGGAATACAGGCAAAGAAGCACAAGATTACACAAGTATTTAATACTGAAGTACTTTGTGCTTGTTTTGGCAGCACATATAATAATACTGAAGCATTTTAATAGATTATATTATTTGCTGAGAGTAGTAGTATCAATTTTTAAGGATAACTCATTAATTTATTCAACAAATATTAAGAACCTACTGTATCCCAGGCACTGAAATTGCAATGAGAATAGAGCAGTGAGTATATAAAGATAATGCTTGCCCTCATGAAGCTTTTAGTCTACTGAGAGAAAGATAATGAACGAGATTTGAGTATCGTTTGTGACATGCTACAAAGGAACAGTGCAGAGGACAATGATAGTGAATACCTTAGTTGATCAGGAAAGCCTCCCTGAGGAAGGGTGATTTAAGAACAACCTAAAAGATGAGAAGTCAGCCATGAGAAAAGCAGAGGGACAAGTATGCCAAATAGAGGCGTCATGTGTGAAGGTAGTAAGATGGAAAAACTTGGAGTGTATTTTGAGAGTGAAAGGCAGCTGGTGGAGGTGAAGCATTTTGAGTGAGGCTTGGGAGAGAGTGACTAGGTCATGCAGGACCTTGTGAGCACAGGAAGGAGTTGGAACATTATTCCAAAACACTGGAAGTTTTAAAATACAAAAATGTCATGGTTTTATTTATGTTTTCAAAATATTATTTGGGCTGCTATGCAGAGAAAAAAGTCACAGTGACAAGGCCACTTGAAGTGTATCCTAAGCAAGAGATGATGGTGGCTTAGGCTAGTATGATTGCTATAAACACAGCCTATTTTTATGAGATAAAAATGACAGGATCTCCTAAAAAAAGAAATGACACAACTTATTTCTAGATCAGGTGAGGGGAATGAGGGAAAGGAAGAAATCAAAACAGCTGAGTAAGACTGAGAAAAGAGTACACTGTTGAGGAGGGAAGCAATTCAATATTGTACATATGGCGTGTGAGACGCTGTGAAATATCCGAGTGGAGATGCAAGCCAAGTACCTGCATGTATGCTTTAGAGCTCAGAGGACTTTCCATATAAATATGTACTTAGCATATTCTTATTTTTGAAGTACATACTTAGTCATGCACACACTTCTAGAATTCTTTGTTAGATTTTAAGAAAACTGAATGAGCCAGTAAAATGTGAGTTTTTAACCTACCATATGATTTTTTTTGGGGGCGAGGTCAACTATAGAGTCAATATGTTCTTTAAAAATCAAATGCTTTTAGGTAACTAAAATAACATATCAAAAAACCTCAACACCTAGATTTACTTAGGGAAACATTTCAAACAGAAGGCCAGGGTAAATAAAAAAGTAGAAAACACAATTGTAAAACTCTCCACAAGTTCTCAGTTTTAAGTTTTTCATTAGACAGTCCCTATTTTAGATTTGCACTGGAGTCAATAATTTTACATTTCCCTCTAATTTTTCTTTTTTGATATCTCTCTTATAAAGACTTCTATAATGCTTTTTTTTTTTAATAGAGAACTATAGTCCTTGGGAAAGCTGTTACTCTGTAATTGACAACAATGACAAAGGTTAAAACTTTACCCAACACACATAAACAATGAGATTTTTTATAGTCAAAGAATATTTGGTCAATCTCACCTTACAAAACAGAAGTATCATTATACTCTAACTTTGCACCTGCTATAACATTACTTACAGATCTGGGCTGCCCTGAGAATCTCCGGTTATAATCATTAATATCTTGACGCAATGATACAACATCCTGAGATTGGTCATTTTCACCAAATACTGTTAGCAGTAAAGTTACCTGTGTATTACAAAAAAAAAAAAATGTTATACCTTTCTGCATTAATTTTCCTTTTGTGTTATTATTCAATAGAATGAGAAAAGCTTCTAAACTTATATTTCATTCATTTTTTTCACTCATTGCTTTGAATAAAGGCAACATGAGGAGGAAAGTAAGTTATCATTGCCTTACAATAAAATCCAAAGCAAAATGTAATTTGTATTCCCATAAAATCAAATGGGCAAATTAACTAAACACTGGTTCTAATATCTTCCAGTTCACTCTAGGAATAAAGTCAGTAGTTCTCTGTTTGGGCTAACAAATATTTGAGGATGTAAGAATTATGAGAACATATTCAGGAGCAAAGTGACATAAAAATACATGTTTAACATTGTGAGAGAAAAATTAGGGATTTCTTTTGTGATTAAAATCATTATTCTTCAACCTCACTGGTATTTGAAATATCTTCAAATGCTACCAAACATAATACAGCGATTAAGTTATTGCAGAGGCCCACTCTCAAACACCCATCCCTACTATAGTCAAAAAAGGTAATTCTTGATACTGATATATAATGTAATACTTTTAACCTGGTTTCCTCCATGGTAGAGGTTAGGATAAACAAATATCCCAGGACCATACTGAGGTAATCTGAAGATGACAGCATCTTGAAAAACAAGTACATTTTAATATATAACTATGCCAGGACGTCTGGGTGGCTCAGTGGTTGAATGTCTGCCTTTGGCTCAGGTCGTGATCCTGAGGTCTTGGGATCGAGTCCCACATCGGGCTCCCTGCAGGGAGACTGCTTCTCCCTCTGCCTGTGTCTCTGCCTCTCTCTCATGAATAAATAAATAAAATCTTTATATAAATATATATATATATATATAACCATGCCTATAGAAATGGTCACTGTACAGTAGGATAAAAATGGGAAGGAGCAGTGACGGATTTAGGTTTAAATCATCTAGCTGTTCTGATCCTTCTTCAGGTCAGCTGTAAAACCAGGACTTCCCACCACTCACATGCTCCCCAAACAGCCAAAGAAAGGAGTGAAGAAGAGCAGTAGGTGGTAGGAAAGCAAGTACAGCCTCTCTTCACAAATTGGCTAATAAAAATGCATCCTTCGATAAATAATAATTGACCACTTACTGTAGGCCAGGCACTGTGCTAAGTGCTACATATACCCAAAAACTTAACCTCCCCAAGGATAGAAGGGGAAGCAGACCTGGTCAACAGCCTGTTATAAGGCACTGTGGTGGGGGTTATAATGATGCTTGAGAATAAAGAGTTCTGCCTGGGGTGCCCAGAAAGCTGGAAACATATCATCGCCCTCGCAGTGCAGGTAACACCACTGGTATACATTCAGAAAGAGAAGTGGGGAGCATGTTACAGTCAGAAGCAGCGGCCTGTACACTATTTCCAGTGAAACAGGATGGGGAACAGGTACCTGCCACCTGTCTTGCTTCCAGGATGAATTCTTCTACAGTTAGGGAACCAAAAGCTATTATATAAAAACAATTTTTTCTCTACCTTTCTAGGCTCTAGCAATTTATGGGTGGTCAGAAGGGTATCACCTACTAATACATATATAACCTATGAAGAGCTGTGGAAAGAGCCAAGAAGAGGGGACATGTGGTAGAACTAATTCTTTAATGTGAGACCATTCTATAATATGGTCTGGTCTCGGTGTTGCTGGCAGATAGCTAAGGATTATGAGAGGTGGTATCCTGCAAATAAACTTCTCTGTTGACTGCCTTGTGTCACATAATCAAATCAGCCATAGAGGCAGTACAAACAAAAACAAAACACACCAGCCACGTGATACAAAGTCAAATGTGAAAGAGGCAGAATTTGGGAAACGTAGAAGCACACAGGAAAGAAGGAAGATAAAGCCCCGAACTTCCCTCTCTACACCAAAAAATAAAGCAGTGATGGGGATAAGTGGATAGCCAGCATCACAAAGGCTGAAAGGGTATGTGTGTCTGTGTCTGTTTAACAATTCATGCTATATGGTTTTATTCCTATGAAGTCCAAAAATCAGACAAAACTAAATAATCTTAGAGATGTATGCTACAGTAATAAACCTATAAAGAAAATCAAGGAAATGCTTATCATAAAAGTCAAACACTAGTTTGCCTCTAGGAGAGGAAGGAGCGGGTGGAGATTTGATCCTTAGGAGGCTTCTGGGGGCTGTTAGGCCAGTTTCTATTTCTTCACCTGAGTGATGATTACTGAAGTGTTGCTTTGTGATGATTTAATAAGCTGTACTCATTTGTTTTGTGTGCTTTTCTGTATGTCTGTTATAGTTTACAAAGACTTCTGGAAAAACTGGCTTCTTCTACCATTTTGATTCGTTTTTTGGTCTCTGTGGGTTTATGGCTTTTTACAAAACGTCCTGTTCTTTTAGTGGGCTTGCAAAAGGTAGCAAAAGCAAATATATGTGTTCAATTTGACTTCTTTACTTGAAAGCTCTCTGTTTTAGGACTTCGCTTTGCACAATGGAATACTTCCTAAGGAGCTACTGTCTTTTTACATGTTCATAACTCAATATTAGAAAGGCAGGTATTTTTATTTTAAATGAAAAATAAAGTAAGTATACAGGAAATTATGAAAAAAAGTATACAACTGACAGAATGTTCTATTTCACTATATTTACTAATTAAAAAACTAAGGGGATCCCTGGGTGGCGCAGTGGTTTAGCACCTGTCTTTGGCCCAGGGCGCGATCCTGGAGACCCGGGATCGAGTCCCACATTGGGCTCCCTGCATGGAGCCTGCTTCTCCCTCTGCCTGTGTCTCTGCCTCTATCTCTCTCTCTCTGTGACTATCATAAATAAATAAAAAAAAAATTAAAAACTAAAAATTTCATTTTCTCAAATTTAACAGTATTTTGTTTTTCTGGTTTATCAGAGAAATTGAGAAAAGGTGGCACATATCATCTGTGCTGACATTTCAGTCTTCAGTATAGATTTATAAAAACTTACTGTTTCCCTCCTGAAGTACCTTCTATACCAACTATAAAGATCTGTTCTGGATCATATAATATGTAAAAATGTCTCCCAAAGAGACATTTAAAAAAATTATTATTCATCATATAAAGCTATTTAGACCCTCACTGGAGAAGGGCAGATTAAAGTAAATTGAGTAGCCCTGAGTGGCTCAGTCAGTTAAGTTTCTGCTTTAGCTCAGGTCATGATCCCAGTGTCCTGGGATTTAGCCCAGATTCAGGAGCCTGCTTCTCTCTCCACCTCTGCCTGCCACTCCCCCTGCCTGTGTGCTAGCTTGCTCTCTACTGTCAAATAAATAAATAAATTCTTTTTTTTTTTTAAAGTAAGTTGGAAGGGAAGAACTTTTTTTTTTTTTTTCCCAAAAGAAGTATATGTAGGGGAAATACTTGTTTAAGCCTGATTAGCTGGTTCGATTATTCCTTTGCTAGTATCACAATGAAGTCTCACTAGAATTTTGAGAAGGTTTCATTTACCAGGTGTTTTTTTTTTTTTTTTTTTTTACTACAATTGAGGGATTTAGAAGAAAATTTCCTTTTCTTGGTGTCTTTCAGACATGTTAAAAAATAATGGAGTAACACTATAGAAGCTTTGGATAAACAGAACTTCCTTACGACCCAACAACTGGTGCTTACCCAAAGAAGACAAAAATACTAATTCAAAGGGTTACATGCACCCTAATGTTTAGCAGCATTATCTACCATAGCCAAATTATGGAAACAGCCATAGTGCCCATCAACTGCTAAATGGATAAAGAAGTGGTATATATACAATAGAGTATTACTGAGACATAAAAAAGAATGAAATCGTGCCATTTGCAACTTTGCAACAACATGGAAGGAGCTAGAATATTATGTTGAGTGAAATCTGTCAGTTGGAGAAAGACAAATACCATATGATTTCACTCACATGTGGAATTTAAGAAACAAAATGAAAACGGGAGAGAGAGGCAAGGAAAGAAACAGACTCTTTTAACTAAAGAGAACAAACTGATGGTTACCAGAGGGGACGTTAGGTGAGAGGATAGGTGAGATAGATGATGAGGATTAAGGACCACACTTATGATGAGCACAGTGTATGGTATGGAAGTGTTGTTCACTATATTGTACATTTGAAACCTATATTACACTAGATGTTAACTGGAATTTAAATAAAACTGTAAGGGATGCCTGGCTAGCTCAGTGGTTGAACATTTGCCTTTAGCTCAGGGTGTGATCCTAGGGTCCTGAGGTCAAGTCCTACATCAGGCTCCCTTCAGGGAGTCTGCTTCTCCCTCTGCCTCTGACTCTCTGTGTCTCTCATAAATAAATACAATCTTTAAAAAAAAAAAAAAAAACTTAAAAAAATCAGAACAATTCAAAAATTAGATACAGAAATTTTAAAAATTTACAAAAGGAACTAGCATAAATTGATGCTTTCTGGATACAAACATTACCGTTTGTCTACAGATTGGACAACTGATTGCCCCAAGCCATGAACCATACCGCCAGTATGCAATAATGCAGGTACCTAATGAGGAGGAAAAAAAAATTAATACTGATATTTTAAATTTTAAAGCCCATGAATCTTCAGAAAGTTTCCTATATTTGAAATATTTTCATAGTATCATCTTATTTTAAAATATTTTTTATTTCATCTAACCAACTCTTCAGGCAAATTCAAATCTAGTAATAATTCTCAGCCACTGAGAAATATTTTTAAACTACTAGCTAAGATACAGATATTTTTATACAACTCAAAGCAAGATGCATTAACTGCTCCAATGCTGAAAAATACTGCATTTCCTATGTAAAATAATCATTGTAAATATGACAACCAACAAATCACAATATTAATTTTCTGTTCCAAAGTTGGTATATATGTTACAAAAAACACAACTTCTATTTTTTTTAAGAATTTAGAAAGCCAAATTACAATGGTGTCAATAACAAAGAACTAAAGGACACAAAGACTACATGCTCTCTGACCTAATAGTTTATAATCCAGTTCAATAATTCAATCAATTTTTGTACTAGATGGATTTGATTTTTCTCCTTGAAGGTGTGCATGAGGAGCAAAACAGCTAAAGACAGCCTAAAGGAAGAGTGATAGACCTCAAAAAAATGGCAGGTAAGCTAAGCGTAGAAGCACTAAAGTTCAGGCCAGTAACAAATGAAGAAGGGATATTTTAAAATACTGGGACGCCTGAGTGGCTCAGTGGTTAAGTGTCTGCCTTTAGCCCAGGGCATGATCCTGGAGTCCCAGGATTGAGTCCCACATCAGGCTCCCTGCATGGAGCCTGCTTCTCCCTCTGCCTATGTCTCTGCTTCCCTCTTTCTCTCTCTGTGTCTCTCATGAATAAATAAATAAAATCTTAAAAATAAAATAAAATACTATCTGATGTTTAAGGGGCCAATTCATTTCTTCTCTGCAGGACACCTATTTCTCAGATAATCCAGATCCCATTATGAATCTGAACTAAGTGCTTCCAGCCTCCCTTCTACCTCTAGGATCTTTCCCGTATTCTTATTCTTGTCTTAGCAACCTCACTTAGCCTTCCTGTGTTCCTTATTCTGATTCTTCCAGATTAAATAAATGTCCAGAATTTAGAATAAGCAATGACAGTCAAATCGAAAAGACCAAGGTGACATACTGAAATCAATCAGAAGGTAGTTAAATCTCAAACTGTTTATTATTAACTCAAGTACAAAAGGAACGTAGGGAGGGAGAAGTCTGGGATGCATCAGAATAATTTGTCGATGAGAAAGGATCTGAACTAACTTTGTAGGATAGGTAAGATTTAAATACAGAACAGGAAGCAGGATGCTCCAAGTTTTATGAATAGCAAGGAGTAAACACCAGAGGTAGAAATAAATGGTATGTAAGGAGACTGGTAAGGAAACCAAGGGGCTAAGCAAAGGCTATCCACATTGGACATTACACTGACTGTGGGGAAAAACAGGTTCAATGATTTAAAGATGAATTTAAGGGATGCCTGGGTTGACTCACTTGGTTAAGCATCTGCCTCTGGCTCAGGTTATGATCTCCCGGTTCTTGGATGGAGCCCAGTGTCCAGCTCCCTACTCGGGGGTGGTGGGGTATCTGTTTCTCCCTCTCCCTCTGCCCCCTGATCATGCTCTCTATCTTGTTCTCTCAAGTAAAAAAATAAAATCTTAAATAAATAAAGATGAATTTAAAAGCCAAACAATCTTTGTCTGGTATCTTTCCCTGCTCTCAGAGTGCTGTGTTAGATAATATTAATTTGAGCAATCTAATTTCACATAGAAACCATATGAAAGCAAAACTTATGAATCTTGTATTATTACTAACATCTGTAATGATGCCTTAGCTTTACTACCTGTTCACTCAAAAGTTCAATGTGTTTTGATATATATTAACTTATTTAATTCTACATCTCTTTCCTACAAATTAGAGTACAGGTGTCCTTGCTTTGCAAATTATGTAATGGTTACTGCACAGAAAAACCACAGTTCAGCAAATCAAAAACTCCATCCAGTTCACACATCTGCTATATTATCAAGGTTTTCCCTTTTCTTCAACTTTCCTCTTCTATAAAAAGAGAGCCCCTTAAATAAGATGGTGGGTGGGAGAGATGACCCAATGACTTTAATCTGGGTCATAATCTAAGTTTTTTTGCAAAATGGGAATAACACTTTATAAGGTTGCTAAAGAATTAAGTAAAAACAATATGGGTCACAAATCCAATTTAAGATGAAGTCTGTTGCTGCCATTATTCTTAGCTCACTGTAAAGTAACAGAACTGTAGTTCCATATACAGGAACCAAGCTAAGATGCTGTTGATATAGTACCAACACGTGAATTACTATTCAAAGAAACACATTTCTGTTTACTGAGAAGTTGAATGACTAGATTTTAAATCTCTGAACCAAGAGACAGTAAATAAAAGTATCTAACAAGCACAGCAGGCAGGCTATCAGAAGCAATCTACCCAATTACCTCAGACCCAGAAACCAAGAATATAATACAGCCATCTTTCAATTGACTGGGTTATCCACTCTATGAATTACCTAAGCCTGGGTTGGCAAATGGAGTTCATCTAGCTTGGCAAATCTCATTGATTCTTAACACCTGCCTGAAGTTCTGTATCAGAGGATGATTGAGGTCATCTCCAGACTCAGAAAGAATGTCCAATTGATTAGGAATATCTACCAGAGGTTTTGGGGAGGGGAGAATATCTGCTTTCTCTGGTGGCCAAATAATTTCTCTATCTGATCTTTCATAATTTTGCTGCTCATTAGCATTCCCAAAAGACAAAAATAGATACTGAATTAAGTGTTTTATAACTTGTTAGCTAACTTAGGGAAGAGGATGAAATTAATGGATGATGCAATAATGGGACTGATCAGTAATTACTAAATGAACACAGGTATAGAAGACCCTGCACTGCATGATATGGATTTCAAAGTATTTATGTCATCCTGCAAAGCATAAATAGCAGCGCTATATACTTAGTAATTCTATATAACCTCAAACAACAGATACAAATGGGAGAAAGAAAGTTAAAGGATCATTTTGAGCTGGTGCAGGGTAAAAAGGAGGTAAGAGAGCTAAAGGGAAGGTCTTGGGTAGGGTCTTAAGAGATACTTCCTGCCTTAGGAAGGATGAATAATAAATGAAACTACCACAAAGTAATAAACAATGAAGGATTCGGCAATCCCTCATGGTATTCATATACTTAAATTATCAAAGAAACACATTACTGTTTACTGAGAAGTTGAACAACTAGTGTTTTTTCATCTTTGAGCTCACAGACACTAAATCAAAGTGGCTAACAAGTAGACCAGGGTATCAGAAGCCATCTATCCCATTCATGTAATACAAAACTGACAGGGATCCCTGGGTGGCTCAGTGGTTTAGCACCTGCCTTCGGCCCAGGGCGTGATCCTGGAGTCTCGGGATTGAGTCCCACATCGGGCTCCCTGCATGGAGCCTGCTTCTCCTTCTGCCTGTGTCTCTGTCTCTCTCTCTCTCTCTCATGAATAAAGTCTTTAAAAAAAAAAATACAAAATGTGACAAAATTAGGAATCTAGCCCATGTACCCATACGGGTCTTGGTCTAAATAGTCACTTCTCTCAAATATAGCATTGTTTGCTTACCACAAAAAAGATGTCCACAGTTTGTTTCAACAGGGAAGGAGGCTTGATGTAAACAGATTGGACAGTACATGTCAGTGTAGAACTGCTGCCGAGCAGCAGCAGGGGCATCCTGATGAGAGAACATGCATTTGAGATTATACAATGCACATGGGTCTTCAGAGTTATCTCGAGGAATAAAATTATACTTAAGAATACAGTTGATAGTGCATAGTCCTTATCACATTTTAGATGTGCAGTAGTTTAAAGTTTTGTAAGTCTGATAAAGTTACGAGCTGTGTTCTTGTTTTATTTAGGCTGCAGGGTCTCTACTTTCCTTCCTGAACACACCAAGGACAAAAACCAACATTAACTCCAGTGTTTCTCTTTTATGCTGTTAGAATGAGTTAGTTATTCTGAGAAGTACAAGCCTAAAGCAAAAGCTAAAGAAATGTCAAACTGTTTCCCAAGTATTAGTTTTTAATCATTTTTAACATCTTTTTCATTCCCACGTTCCATACGAGTGTTGCAGGTATGCTGTACCTCACAAGGGACCAGATTTATTTATTTTTATTTTTTTGGGGGGGGACCAGATTTAAACTTTCAAAGAAGAATACTGGTCATTTTGGAAGAAGGAAAATTTAATACACTGGTAACCTGGGCTTAATCTTTCACAAATTCAGATTAGTAAAATTTAACGTTCCTCAGTTACATCACTTGTGATTGTAATAGGAAATGTGGAATATAATCACCTCTACAAGAAGCATCCAGATATCAAAGAGCCCACTGGAATGTAAATGATATGAGGATAAGAACTTTATCTATAGGACTCATGGTAGTGACCTAGGAACTAGAAAAGTTTCTAACACTAGTATATAATGTGTATCTTTTAAAATACTATAAAAACCTATCTTTATATTTTTTTTTCAGCTGGTAGAAATTTTATTTTTTTTTAATTTTTTAAACCTATCTTTATAGTACCCAGCACACCTCTTGTAAAGTAGCCAGCATTAAAAACATCAAATTATCAAAAAAATTATAAAATTGGCTAAATATGAACTGTTAATTGTAAACTGAATCAAAGATTTTTGTCACCTAAAACTAATAAACATAACAAAAACTCCTCTTTCTTAAATCAGTTCCAAAACACTAGAATATTCTATAACCCATGATCACCCACATTGATGTTAGTCTTTTATATCATTTTTAATGGTGCAAAGAAAAACATAAAGCATTTAATGTCCCCCTCTCTACCTTTTGTCTTCATCATTGTTTTTTTGGAAGTAAACTAAATCAAAACAGAAACAATAAAAAACAATTACCAGTGCTGTCCAACAGAACTTTATGCAGTAATGGAAATCTTTATCTGTGGGTATTGAGTACTTAAAAGGTGAGCAGTGTAACTAAAAAGTACTGAATTTTAAATTGTACTTAATTTTAGTTAACTTAAAATTAAATAGCTACATTTGGGTAGTGGCTACCATACAGGACAGCACAGAAAGGGCTAAGTCACTAGCTTTATTCTAACTACAGCTAAATATTATGCCTGAGGAAGGTATGAGGGAGGTGAATTGGACAGTGGTGCAAAGGAATCTGGAAGATGCAACTCAGTGTGGGACTTCTGTATAGCCAGATCCATTCATGTTATTCCAGTGTGAATTTAAGTAAATCTTAGTGTTCTAATACGTTAGATGGGAATGAGAATTGTTGCCTTACTGATCATGTTTGCAGACCGAATAAAACAGTTGTATGTGAAAGCCCTCTGTAAATTATAAAACACTATCCCACCATGAATTATTAATAACAATAGCTCTGGAACAGAGTATACTGCTAACATGATTAAATTATTTTTACATCAGTGAATTTAAGTTTTATGAAGGCAGGAATTCTTGTTTGTTTAGCTCACAACTGAATCCTCAATGCCTAGAACAGTGTCTGGCATATAGTAAATGTTTAATAAATATATGGTGAGTGGATAAATTGTAAAAAGACTCTTTTTTGAAGAGAGTTATTTATTTGTGAGGAATTAAAATTTGGTGGGTGGGAAATCCATTTTTAATTTTAATTTTTTAATATTAGCTTTCTTGGCATGAAGGTATACAATATTCTATATATTCCAGCCTTCATGAACTATATTACATTTCCGGTTCTTAAAAATAACCAGAGTCCATCTGGTTTATAACCATAGAAGAGAAAGAAAAGTCTTCTTTGCTTAGCTAGTTTTGCTAACCTTGACCAATGAAGAAAAAGAAGAGTGGGGGGGGGGGGGAGCAGCCACCATTGTAGTCATTTTTTTGTAGGTCTTTGGGAATAGGTAGGATTTCGGGGGAAAAAAAGTTTTTCCACCACATTACAGTAAAGCCAATTAGAGAGTGATTATATCCTCACAAATAAATAACAGGAAAACTGCTGTTCTTAAAAAAAAAAAAGAAAAAGAAAAAGCATGCACATGGAAACATCTGAGTAGTTAAAACTAGTCATTTGCCTAATCTGAAGAAAACATCCAATCAATAGAATAATTTAAATTAACAAAGCAGGAAAGCACTCCATGTTTCCAAAAAGTAATTTATTATTTCATCACAATTGCATATGCAAGAGGAATGGTGACATTACTCCTCATACAAATATACACAGTTACATAACAACAGTACCTGCTCTGTTTGCAGTTGCTCCCGAAGTACCCTTACTAGCTCTTGGTTTTCTGGGTGAATGTTCTGATGTGCATTTCTGTTGAATAAAATATAATGAATTTTGAATATAAAACACCATCAGATGAATCACTCATTTTTTTTTAGATTTTAGTTTTTTAGATAATGTTTAAAGATCATGGGTATAGGCTGATTTCAGGTTCAACTGGCAAATGATGAAATTCAGAGGCCTAGTACCTTGTTGATTTGATGTAACCACAGGCTTACAAATCATATGAAGAACAATTAATACATTTATTTATTCTGTGAAGTTCCTTCAAAATAAGCAACTATGTAATTATATACTTAAACACTTTTCCATATCTAATTAGATCTTTCCACCTATGAGGTAAAAAAACAGAAAATAAACTAAATCATATAGAAAAGCCCAAACCTAACATACCACTAATATCTTAACATTAACAATTAAAAGGGAGACTCAAGGGCAAGAATTTAGTGGCTGATATAAAAGGAAGGGATAAGAGATGAGGGTATTGGAAATTACAAGTGGTGGTTAGGTTGACAGGGTGAGGATGAAGATTTCCATCTGATTCACAGCTTAATTCCATTTGGCAGTAACAGTTTCTTCTAAACTTAGACATTTTTAACAGCAATATTTTAGATCCATAAAATCTCAGCATTACTCTATGTAAGAGCCTTTATTCTCTGGATGAGCTAATACTCAACAGTGATAAAACCTCTAAATCAGCAGCACCTGGGTGGCTCAGTCAGTTGGGCGTTTAACTCTTGATTTCAGCTCCAGTCATGGTCTCAGGGTCTTGTTATCAAGCCCCAAGTCAGGCTTTGCTCAGTGGGGAGTCAGCTTGGGATTCTTACTCCCTCTGCCCTTCTCCACCCACCTCAAATGAATGGATAAATCCTTCAAAAAAAAAAAAAAAAAGAAAGAAAGAAAGAAAAAACTCCCTCTAAATCAATATCCTAACAGGACAGGGAAAAATGTTAAAAATACATCTTATAATTATTCAATTTTTAGTAAAAAAAAAAATTCAGATTTTAGTAAAAAAGCTGCAAAACATGACCATTAGTTTTGAGAGAACATTAAAAAAAAACTGGGATCGCTGGGTGGCGCAGCGGTTTAGCGCCTGCCTTTGGCCCAGGGCGCGATCCTGGAGACCCTGGATCGAGTCCCACGTTGGGCTCCCGGTGCATGGAGCCTGCTTCTCCCTCTGTCTATGTCTCTGCCTCTCTCTCTCTCTATGTGTGACTATAGATCCAGGGTCTCGGGGATCATGCCCTGGGCTAAACCGCTGCGCCACCCAGGGATCCCCATAAATAAATAAAAATTTTAAAAAAAATTAAAAAAAAAGTCAACTAATCAGAAACTAAACATAAACATAATAAAACTATTGAACTCTGTTTAAATACCTTAAAGTTTGGTAGATTATTTTAAATATTACCTTTTTGTGACTAAATAAACAATCTCTAACAGAAAGCTACTCTCTGGTGAAAACAATCTATCAAGGCACAGCACATGAACCATCTCATTTAAATACCAGTATATACCTAACTAAAACAACATTTCTCTAGGACACTGGAAAACCATTCCTTTCTCTTTGGAAAAAGATAGTTACTACTTTTCAGAGTATAGATATAAACCATGTAACTGGAAGGTCTTTTTTTTTTCTTTTTGTTTCTTTCCATAAAAAAGAAGATAAAAGAGTGTAAAATTTGGTTGTAGAATGCTAGAAAAGTCAATGTACAGCCAGACGGATGCCTGGGTGGCTCAGCAGTAAAGTGTCTGCCTTCGGCTCAGGGTGTGATCCCAGAGTCCCGGGATCGAGTCCCACAGTGGGCTCCCTGCATGGAGCCTGCCTCTCTCTGTGTCTCTCGTGAATAAATAAAATCTTAAAAAAAAAAAAAAAAAGTATAGCCAGAGAACAAGAACAAACAGCCTGGGATGCTGAACATGTACAGAACCAAAAATCTAGAAAATATTAGGGTAATTAAGACAGATTTAAAGAACTAGATTAGACAATCTTTAAAATGTGATTATCTTGGGGCGCCTGAGTGGCTCAGTTGGTTAAGTGATGACTCTTGGTTTCGGCTCAGATCATGATCTCGTAGTTATGGGATTAAACTCCGTATCAGGCTCTGCGTTCAGTGGGGAGTCTGCTTGAAATCTTCTCTCCCCCTACCCCCACTCCTGCTCCCTCTCTCTAAAATAAATAAATAAATCTTAAAAAAGTGATCATCTTAGCTGTGAGAAAATGACATTAAATAGGTCTAAATAAAGATGGCAAGGGAAAGACTGGCTCTAATATAAAAACAAAGTACATCATCTACCAATGATTTATGGTCTTTTGTCATTCTTTGAAAAAAGAGACCAAAATTATCCAGTGAATCTCAATCTCAGCATCATGAGTTCAAGCCCCACATTAGGTGTGGAGCTTACTTTTAAAAAACAAAAAATACCCAAAATAGAAAAATGTAAAATATGACATCATGTATATGAAACATGTACGAGAAGGAGCAAAGATATACTGCTTTTAGGATGTATTTGAACTTAAGCAACCTCTAACTTAATATGGACTGCTATATACACATAGGATGTTATATATGAATCTCATGGTAAACACAAACCAAAAGCCTATAATAGGTACACAAAACATAAAGAGAAAGGAATTCAAGCAAACACACACACACAAAAAATCATCAAATCAAGAGGGAAGCAAAAGAAAGAAAAAACAACAAAAACAACTAGAGAACCACTGATAAAATGGCAGTACCTACAGACCTATCAATAATTACTTTTTATTTGTATTATTTTTTCATCATAGTAAGTGTACTTACTCTTTAATCCCCATCACCTATTTCATCCATCCCCTAAACAACCTCTCTTTTGGTAACCATCAGTTTGTTCTCTATAGTCAAGACTCATGCTAGGGCAGCCCGGGTGGCTCAGCGGTTTAGCGCTGCCTTCAGCCCAGGGCATGATCCCCGAGACCCTGGATCGGGTTCCACGTAGAGCTCCCTGCCTGGAGCCTGCTTCTCTCTCTGCCTGTGTCTCTGCGCCTCTCTCTCTCCCTTTCTCTCTCTGTGTCTCTCATGAATAATCTTAAAAAAAAAAAAAATGAGAGGAAGATTAAACTGCTCTTTAAAAAAAAAATTTTCCTTAGAAACTTATGCTATCCCTAACCCCTCCCCAACTTGAAAGTATATAATCTGTCATCTGTCACAACCCTCGAGCAGCTCTTTCTGCCCACGATCCTGTCCCCATGCCTTAATAAAACCACCTTTTTGAGGGCATCTGGGTGGCTCAGTGGGTT
Source organism: Nyctereutes procyonoides (assembly GCF_905146905.1). Lineage (NCBI taxonomy): Eukaryota > Metazoa > Chordata > Mammalia > Carnivora > Canidae > Nyctereutes > Nyctereutes procyonoides. The sequence goes on from NW_026575120.1 coordinate 18,576,011, forward strand.
AAGTGTCTGCCTTCCGCTCAGGTCATGATCCCAGGGTCCTAGGATTAAGCCCCACATAGGGCTCCCTTGTCTCTCCCTTTCCCCCTCACCCTGCTTGTGCTCACTTGCTCTATCAAATAAGTAATAAAATCTTAACAAAAACAAAAACATCTTTTTTTTCCACTGATGACATCTCAAGAATTCTTTCTTGGCCATTAGCTCCAAACGCCAACATTTCCACATCACAATCACTGAGGTCTATTACTCACTTTTCTAAATGAAGTACTGAAAATTATTAGAAGCAGTCAGAAAGCAGTGGCCTTTGCAAATACACATTATTTCAATATTTTGGCCTTTAGTCTCACCTGAAAAGTGCATATACCAGGGTAGCAATCAAAGCGAAACTGACCACAACTGCCACAAGTACTTGGTCACTTACTCCTTCTATGACTGAATCATCATCCAATTTCAAACTTTGAACTTCACCTTGATATTTGGCCATTCCAAGTCTAAAAGATAAGGAAACAGACAAAAGTTACAAATGGCACAGTGAAAATGAATATACTAATCAAAACAACAAAAATGTAACTCACTTCTAATGTATTTAATTTTTTAAAGCACCCATTTAAGGAAATTGCATTAAGTACAACTCCCGTGGGAATTCTCCCGTTGAGTTCTTTAAAATTTGCCAGACACATTATTTGGAGGAGTACAAAATTCTTTAAGATTTTATTTATTTATTCATAAGAGACACAGAGAGGCAGAGACTTAGGAAGAGGGAGAAGCAGGCTCCTTGCAGGGAGCCAATAAGGGACTCATCCCCCCCACCAAGAGCGAGCCAAAGGTAGAGGCTCAACCGATGAGTCACCCAGGTGTCCCAGGAGTATAAAATTCTATCTCCTTCAATCAATTAATTTATCATCTACTTACATTTTTTAAAAACAAATTTTTAAAAAATACCCTTTATTCTTCAAGCTCTGTTCCTTTAATCTTAAGGAAAAAAAGATATTCCTCACAACCAGCCGCTCTTCTCATTCTTAAATAGCAAATCAGTTCTTCAGGTAAATCAGATCTCTCTTCACCCTCACAGCACTGCCTGTGTCCTAGAATGTACCAATTTCGGATTGGGAAGGTAATATATTCTCTTCTTCTGTAAACGTTCCTGTGTTATCTAGCATAGTGCCCTGCACACAGTAGGGCCTAATAAATGTATATTTAAACACAAGTGACTAACCTTACTTAAAATGTTAGTAATTTGAAAAGTAAAATATATCAGGCTATAAGACATTTATGTCTATACTATGATTAGTTGAATTAGTGAAAATTCTACTTGAAAAACTATTAGCCTCACCTGGGACTAAGCTCAGCATATGGTTCAGAATTCTTTGAACTGCCTGGAATATGGAATCACTCTGAGGCTGCATTTCCTTATGAAGAGAAAGGGGAGGATATGAAACTCTCCTTCCCATACACTAAGCTTGAGAAAAATGGTAATACCCAATTTCTATAGGTATGAAGGGAAATAACCCAAACTATATCAGAGTCCAAGAATCACAGATAATTTATATTTTTCACATTGCAAAACAGAAAAATTTAGTCTCATAAGACACCTAAAGGAAAATAAAGGAAATAAACATATATGACTATTCATAATTAAAATAAAATTCTGTGTATATATACATATATATAAATAAATATATAACTTATGGCACTAGAAAGTTTTACTCATTAACCTAGCAAGTCTCTGTTAAGAGGAAACTTTGTGAAAGTCTAACACCTATGAAAAGAATCCAAATTGTTTGCTAATAAGGAAATTACCTTATGGAAGAAACCAAAGCAAACAGATCAAAGGCAGTTTCCATCAGCTTTACACATAGTAATTGCCTAATATATCAGGAACTTTCTAATGATAGGTTTCAAATAACCATGATGAAGGCCACACACCAGGAAACTCAGAGAGCAGCTCTAACTTCGTTATTTTCATTCAAAAGAATAGTCAAATGAACTGCCAACTGAAACTGAACAGCCCCAAGTAATCTAGGGGTGAGCCATGTAATAAATTTAGGTATTTATTTTACCAGGTTTCCTCTTTTTATTTTATTTTTTAAGATTTTATTTTTTATTTTTTTTTTAAATTTTTTATTTTATTTATTTATGATAGGCACACAGTGAGAGAGAGAGAGAGAGGCAGAGACACAGGCAGAGGGAGAAGCAGGCTCCATGCACCGGGAGCCCGACGTGGGATTCGATCCCGGGTCTCCAGGATCGCGCCCTGGGCCAAAGGCAGGCGCCAAACCGCTGCGCCACCCAGGGATCCCTGCGCCACCCAGGGATCCCAAGATTTTATTTTTTAAGTAATCTCTAAGCCCAACATGGGGCTCGAACCCACAATCCTGAGACCAAGAGTTTTAGGCTCCAATTACTAAGCCAGCCAGACGCCTCAGCAGATTTCTCTTTTAAAATTAGAGATGCTTTGTACATCTGTGTCAAGAATCCTAGGGGCAGGGAGAATTACTTGCAGCTTCACAAAGGTAACCAAATGTTATCCCCTTGTGTCAAGATTTCCAGTCTTTTAACTACTGATCTAATTACTTCACAGAGTTTTAAGGTTTTTCCCTAGGGTATAAATTTACTACTAAAGGAGAGCAGGAAAAAAAAAAAAAAAACAATAAAGGAGAGCAGAATTTGTCACCCCAAAATATGATTTTGTCTTGTGAGTTATGTTATTTTTAAAAAAAGACAGCAAAGAAAGGAAAAGTTCTGAAAACCAAGGAGAAGTTATGCTTTTGTAAAAGACATTTACAAGGGAAATCCCCATTTGTAAGGGGATCTCTATATATACCAGCACTAAATCCCTAGAAACTGTTATGAATGGAGGAGGCACAGACTTAGAACAACTTTACCCTTGTTTACTGTGCTTTTCCTGGTAACCTCCCATAACCCTGTTCTTCCACCCCCAATGTCTTTCGTTTGTCTTTAGCTGAAAGTGGTATTTAATGTGATGGCTTGGGCCCTTTGGGGGTTACTCAGTTTTCCGGAGTACCTTGCAAGTACATGGGAAATAAACAAATTATTAAGCTTCAGGGTACCTGGCTGGCTCAGTCAGTGGAACGTGTGACTCTTGATCTTGAGGGTTAGGAGTTTGATCCCCATGTTGGGTGTAGAGATTACTTAAAAATAAAATCTTTAAACAAATTTTTTTAAGCTTCTGGTTTTTTCCTGCTAACGTCTTCTATTACTAGTGAGTCTCAGCCAGGAACATAATAGGGTAGAGGGATATTCCCTTCCCCCTCCTTTGTATTTTTTCTTAATGGGTTACATTTGTTTCTGTGCTCTGCCAAGCGTAATCAATGGTAATATGACTAAATTCCACTGTACAAATCATACGTTTTTTCCATTCTGCTGTATATTTAACTTCTTTGCAAATAAGCTACTGCTTATGATATTGCTTCAAGCACATTTCCAAGAGCTCAGAGAGCCAGGATACTTTAAGTACTGCAGAGCCATATAATGTTTTTTGCATCATTTTATAGCAGAAGTTCCCAATTTATTGAAATGCAGAGTTATTATTATTATTATTATTTTTTGCAGTTACTTTTTATTTTCACAAACGCTGGTATCCCCAAAGAAAGTGGGCTGAGAGAGGGGAGGTGGGGAAGTTGCTGCTAAGTTTCTGGAGACAAGGGAGATCCCAGCTAAACCCTGAGCTCTCCCATGAAGAACTACTAAGAGCTGACCTTGTGAGGAGCTTCCAATAGATCAACTTCCACTAGTAGTTTTTCTTATAATCAGAGTTTTAAAATGGAACTGTAGGAGTTAATAGCTCAAAAATGAGGTATTGTATCATCATTCTCAGTTTAATAAGATGATCTAAGATTATAGAGAATGAATTAAAAAATTGTTTCTACTTGAGGACATGACAAAATAGCTCAGTCTTGAAAAAGTCTTTTTGATCTTAACTTCAGTTCTCCAACTTTTGCTTTATATAGTCAGGTTTTGTCTAGACCAGAACTGTGCTGCTGGTTTTGCTCACTGGCACAGGCTCTGAACTGAAGCCTAAGCACTGCTGCTTGGAAACTAACAGCCCAGATTTTAGATCCAGTTCAACTACAACTGTATCCTCACTTTATTAATCTCTAAGGATCTTTCATTTTCTGCAGAATGTAAAAACTGGGCTTGAGGATTTCTTAAGTTCCTTCCCCCATTTCAAATATGAAAATAAGAGTTACCAGTACTTCATTTTTACTATTTGAGATTCACAGAAACAAAACACCATAGATCTTGGAAACTGGTATAATTGACAGAAGCCTAAAGAGGAACTGGTTTCTAGCTTCGGTTTTGCTATGGATTAACTAGCTAAGTTTAATTGAAGAGTAGCTTAATAGATCAGAGAAGCATAGGCTTTGGAGTCAGACAACTGTGTACTTATGTAAAGTTTGCATCTCAGCTTCCTCATATGCTAAAATATATAAAATTAATTTTAACTATATCAAATGCCCACTTTTAAGTAATCTCTATGCCCAACATGGGCTTGAACTCACAATACTGAAATCAAGAGTTATAGCCAGGTGCCTGGTTGCCTACTGCACCAGCCAGGTATCCCTCAAATGCTCACTTTTTTGACCAGAAAAAAAAAAATAAAATAAAATAAAAATAAATTTGAAAAAAGCTGTTTTATGGGGTTTATAACAAGATAATGAAGGTAAAGAATTTAGTATATTGCTTGGCACATCATATAGGTGCTCAGTAAATGGAAACTATAATATTTTGATTACTATTTTTTAATAGATTTTATTTTTTAAACCAACTGAGCCAATCACCCTTGATTACTATTATTAACAACTGTCAAGAAACATTATAAGGGATCCCTGGGTGGCGCAGCGGTTTAGCGCCTGCCTTTGGCCCAGGGCGCGATCCTGGAGACCCGGGATCGAATCCCACATCGGGCTCCCGGTGCATGGAGCCTGCTTCTCCCTCTGCCTGTGTCTCTGCCTCTCTCTCTCTCTCTCTCTCTCTCTCTCTCTGTGTGTGTGTGTGTGTGACTATCATAAATAAAAAAAAAATTAAAAAAAACTTTATAAAAAAAAAAGAAACATTATAAAACTTAACCATGCCTTCTCCATAGCTGCACTATGTTGCATCTCAAATTCTGTTTAACCAAAGCTCTAAGTATGCATTCCTTGGGAAGACAGCATAAACTTGGGAACACTGCCACACAGGACACTATTATGTTTATTTAAATCTGGTAAACAGCTATAAAAATAAATAAGTCTGATAATCAGCTATTGATGAGAACTAGTCCCCAACTAACTAGAGTAAGAAGACAGCTAAGACAAGCTGCACTCACCTCTCTCCTTAGTCTTTTCCAAAACTTTCAGGAAAAAAAAAATTAAGAATAAGTGAAAGGTAGGAAATTCCGTAACTTCCAAAGGAGAAACTCAGTGTTTTTTAACCCAAGTTCATGTAGAAACACGACCATCACATGATTTCTGCAATTACTCACATTCAAGAAGTTTTTAATATAATTTCCTTCATTGAGAGCAACTGGAGCCACAAATGAAATCTCAAGTACACTGCAGTATCATATATACATGTACTGCGGGTGAGCAGTCAAGACTGAAAATGGAAGCTTAGGTCATGTGTGTCAAAGCCTTGAAAACCTGAACAGCTGGAGTGAAGGTGTTCACAACACCACAGTCCCTCCAGAACAGGCTAGCATCTGGTTCTTGACTTCCAAAGACATGTTGCAGGTGAGTCAGGTTTAAGCCAATGTAACATATACTTACTGACTTTACGTGCCTAACAAGGGTAATGGTCATTAACATGCTAGGGATTCTGTGGAAACAACCTAATGTGGAATGTAGGAACTCTGGTTTGACCGAGACCCAGACGCACCAACAGAGGAAACAAGAGCAGGTGAGACACACTTATTTCTAAAGATTTCTCTTCCCTTGGTGTAGGGAAGATTTTTTTTTTTTTTTTTTAAGACCACTGAGAAGACTTCAGGTCAGTTTTTTACATTTACAGAATGATAAATTCATCACACGTGAAATGTTAATTGGTACTTTGTAAAGCATCATTAAAAACTCACTCCAGGGACACCTGGGTGGCAGTTGAGCGTCTGACTTTGGCTCAGGAAGTGATCCTGGAGATCACTTTTGAGTCCCACATCCGGCTCCCAGCATGGAGCCTGCCTCTCTTTGTGTCCCTCGTGAATAAATAAGTAAAATCTTAAAAAAACCAAACAACTCACTTCAGTTCTGAATGCTCAATGACAAAAACCTCCTCCTGATGGGAAAAGAGGGGCTCCAGGAACTCGCAAACCAAAGTAAAGATGTGCTCTAGAAGTTGTTTGCTGCCCTCCAAATAAGTTTGGCATTATCCGGTAAAGTTCATGCATTCCCTGTAACTCAACGATTCTCCTAGGACTCCAAGGCATATATCCTAAGGAAGCCCCCTACACCTTTGCACTAGTATCCAGGTGTTTTTAGTAGCCTCAGCGGAACAACAAAAGCCCATGAACAGAATGGATACCCTATTACACAGTGAAATACTAGACAGCAATGAAAATTACCTACAGATGTACACAAATTTACCATTAATTTAAAGCCACACAATACACTGATCCCACTCATAAAAGCACAAAAAAAGTACTATATTGTTTAGGCACGCATACACAAGCAGGAAAATGAGCATCCTCGAAGTCAGCCTAGGGAGGGAATCGTTCTCAGGACGCAAAGTAGGTGTGGGTATGACTCCTGAGCTACGGACAGTGTCCCTCTGTTTTTACCTGGGTGTTAGTTACTATCTTCCCTAAGCATGTACGTTGCATGTACTTTTCTGCATGTCTTATCGCCTACAAATACACGGGGACCTCGCGCAAACCCACGCCTCTGGAAAGGTGGGCGCTGGCGGGCCACCCTGCAAACCCCGAGAAGGCCAACGCCTGGTCTGCACCAGGACACAGGCCCGAGGGCCGCCGAGGTCCTGGCGCACCAACACCTGGCGCACACCCCGCCCTGCTCAAGCAGCCCAAGTTTCCGGGGAGTCGAGGCTCCCCGCGACCCCGGGAGGATCGGCCGGCGTCCTCCCCAGGCAAGCACCGAGCACCGCGAGCCGTCTGCCAACCGCGCCCGCCCCGCCCCGCCCCTGCCCCCGGGACTCCGGGCTCAGCGCCGGGGTTCCCGGAGGACGGCGGCGCCCCCCGCCCCGAAGCCCCGAGGCGCCCCCGGGGGCAGCCCGCCCACGCCAGAGCCCGGCCGGCAGCTCCCGCGGGCCCGGATCCGGGTGGGCGTGGCCGGGCGCGACCCGGCGGCCGCGGAGGGGGAGGGGGAGGGGGAGGGGGCGCGTACCTCTCCGGCGCAGAGGCTACCTCGCCAGTTCCCGGTGACAGAGAACGGAGGTTATTTCCGGGCACGGCCCCCGCCACCCCTCCCGGGCAACCACTAGCCGTCCCTTTTTTAATTTGGAGAGCGGACACAGGCGCACGCGCACTGCCGCGCTTCCGTGAGGCTGCGGGCGGACGGCGGAGGGGGACCCGCCGCCGCCTCAGCCGCCGCCAGGGCCCGGCGCGTGCGCGCGGGGACACGCAGGGGGCCGGCGTCGGGGCGCGCGCGGGGCGGGGAGGCGGGCCGGCCGGGCCGATTGTGCGCAGTGGCTGGGCGGCCGCGACTCTGGCCGGGGCCGGCGCTCTCCGGGGGCGGGGACGCGGGGCTGCGGGCGTGGCCGGGGGCGCGCGCGGCGGGCGCGCGGTCCCGAGTGAGCGGAGAAGGAGGGGCGGCGGGGGTGACGGTGCTAGAGCCGCTGGCGGCGCCGGGGCGGTAGTCGGCGGCCCGGGCCTGCGGACGAGGTGGGCCGGAGGCCAGGTCAGCTGCCCGGACCCTCCGACGCAGCCCCGCACCGAGCGGCGGCGATTTCTGGCGAGGTGGGGAGGCGCTGCCAAGCCCCAGCCGGGGAAGATGTTCAACGTGGAGTCGGTGGAGCGGGTGGAGCTGTGCGAGAGCCTTCTCACTTGGGTATGTGATGCCTGGCGGGGACCCCCTCCCCCAGGCCTCCTTTCCGGGATCCCCCACGCCCGTCGCGGGGGGCGAGCGCCGAGGGCGGCGGTGCCGTCACATCCGGGGCCTGGGGCGGGCGGGGCCGGGGGACGCCGGTGCGGGCCGCGTCTACGCGGGCGGCCGGGCGGGGCGGGGGGCGGCGGGGCGGCGGGCGGCTGGCAGGGCCCGGGTCCGAGGGAAACTTGCCGGGCTCGGTTGTGGGCTGCCCTCCGAATGGAGCCACCCCGGCGCAGGCGGCACCGGGTCCGGGTTGTTGGCGGCGGCGGCGGCGGCTCGCGCGGCCGGGACCCCGAGGCGCCCGCGGGCTCCGCGGCCGGGAGAGGCCCTCGGGAGCTTTGTTGTAGCGCCGCGGAGCTCGGAGGGCGAGCCGGGCCCGCCGCGGGAGGACCACGGAAGGGCGCGGCGCCCACACACGGTATTCAAGGTGCGAGATGCGCTGCCGAGGTACTTATTAGGGTAATAGGTAAACAAGCCTGGAAGATACGTGCGCATCAGTGATGGAACTCGACATTTTGGGGCGACGCTCTGGACCCACGACCCTAAATTGCTAGACACATTAAAATCGTCACGTTTTGAATGTATGTTCAGTTCTGCTGCTAGTAATTGTGCCTTTCGCAGCCTCTTTGAGAGCCGGTGATGAAACCCAGGCTTCGTGTTTCACAGAACTTGGTGTCAGTTTTCGGGGCGGGGGGGGGGGTGGAGAGGTCTGCAGAGTCACGGGATAAACCTAGTGCTTTTTCCAGGAGTTTTCCTCATTGCTAAAAACGTTAAATGTAATTTCTAGGATAAGAGACGACTACGTCTATTGAGGTGACTACAGCGTTTGGGGTTCATGTTAAAGATAAGATACAGATGTCAAAGATGCTGTTCGGCGGTTCCTTGAGTTCAGATCCCTGAAGTATATACATTTCGCCTTCCTGTGTGGGGGCACTTAGGTGAAAAGGTTAGAAAAGCTTTGCCTTAGGTAGGTTGCAACAAAGGTGGTGTAAATACTCTGAGACTTTCATAATGTGCCAGGAATCAAATCGTGCGCTTTGATATACGCTGTAACTTTGATGTTAGGCTATTCTTGGGAGTTCAGGGTGTTTTGTTTTTGGTTTTTTGCAATAATATACACTTACCATACAGCATGCAAATGTAATGGGTTCCATCTTCAGACGAGAAGATGGGTTTACCTACCTGCTCTATTTTAGGGAAAACTGATAAGCCGCATAATGTGGCCAAGGCAGGGAAGAGATAAAGGAAAAGAATGAACGACCACATTTTTTGATACTGTGGAGGGAATAGATTTGGCAGAGGTTGTAAACAGAAGATTAAGGATCTTAAGATGTGCCTTTTTGAGTCTGTACAAGCAAGTTCTTCCCTCAATGCTAGAAAAAGGCAACACGGCAAAGATGAGGAAGTTAGCTAACTGAACCTGAAGTAGGGCTTCATTGTTTAAAGTCTAGAAAGACAAGTCTTGAAAACAGGCTTATTTGAAGGGCATCTGCAAAAAGATGGTGATTCATTGCACTTATTTGGGTGAGAAAGTTTGGAGGGATGCTAACAGAAGCACACAGTATGAGAGCATCTATGTAGAATCTGGTAAATATCAAGAAAACAAAATCCAGGTTATCAGAGAGGTCAGGGAATATGGCATAGTAGAAAAGGATTTTTGAAATGTCACTGGAAGGCTCATCAAGTAAAATTTTTGGAGAAAATTTTCAAGAACAACTGGAGGGCAGATTCTACACAGAGATGTACAGTTCTGAGATTTGGAAACATTTTAAAACCTTGTGCATTGAAATGTTTCAAAATAAAGTTGAGTTTAAATGTTGGATTCTCTTTAAGTTGTCATTATAAAAAGCAGAGTAAGTGTTTACGCAGAAAATGTTTGAGGTAGCTAAAAGTGTACGTTTGGTCTAGTAGTTCCCCCTCGTATCTGGAGGCCAGCCTGTGTTGAAAACAATTCCAAAACCAAGTGTAAGGGGGAAAAAACGTATGCAGTACGCTCCAAAGAAAGACTCCGTTGGTGTGCTTAGCTGGCTCAGTGAGTAAAGCATGTGATGGCACGGAGCCTACTTGGGAAGACTCCCATTTGGACTAATTTACTCTACATAAACTTTTAGCCACCTTGGCCATATGAATTCTGTGCACACCGAAGGTTAGGAAGTGACTGCTACACTCAGCAAGATAACAGATAGTTGCCAGTGTGACCTAGAAGATCTAAGAACTGAAAGCTCATTCTTGGAGCTGACAGCCTTACAGAATTCAAGAGCCTCCATGCTCATTATTGAAGATCATAATTAGATCTTGAATATCAAAAGTTTGTTTTCACTACATAGCATTTAGTACTAGATAGGAGGAATTCTTCCACTGGAAATAGTTAAAATAAGAAAGCCTCAGGACTCCTGGGTGGCTCAGTGGTTGAGTGCCTGCCCTTGACTCTGGGCATGATCTCGGAGTCTAGGGATCTAGTCCCACATTGGGCTCCCTACATGGAGCCTGCTTCTCCCTCTGCCTATGTCTCTGCCTCTCTCTCTGTGTCTCTCATGAATAAATAAATAAATATCTTTTAAAAAAAGCATCAGGCACTTTAAAGGCATGATTATTAGTACCTATCCAGGATTAATTTCTGTGGACTTCTAATTGCCTTGAATGCTGCATATTTCTATTGTATACTAGCCCAAGAATCAAATGTTCCAAATTTTTGTTGAAAGAGGAATGCTTAGGGAAAAAAAAGTATCTTCCTACCAGTGGAAAACACCTTAAGTTTAAATTCCAAATCAGAGTTTATGCAGCAAGCAAGTTCAGCAGGATGTGCTTGAAAATTTACACTCTACCTCCTCTCCCCACCCTCTGAGTCAAATTATATTCTTACCTGTTAAAGAAAATCTACCTTGCATATTATACTTTCAGGCTTAATTTCTTGAACTTTACATGAAAAGATTGCTCTTTCCTAAGTTTTAGAGACTGAAAAACCAGAAAGAATCTGGAATGCTACCAGTTAATGGCAAGAAGCTAAGTGGGGAAAGAATCATCACATAGGCTCAGTACATTTCTTCTGAGAAGCCCAGCAACATTATCGTATCCATGTAGTTTTCATATTAGTTAGCCAATAAAATGCATTCTAGTTTATAGACTTGGGGAAGGTATGATTATTTGTGATGGTATCTCCCACATTCCATTCTGTCTGATCTACCTAATTCCATTCTATCAACAATTTTTTTTTCTGTGATGGAGGAATAAATCAATGTATAGAAGTTAAAGTACAAAAAAAGCGTAATTTTTTCTTTTTTTAAAAGATTTTATTTATTTATTCATGATAGATACAGAGAAGGGCAGAGACACAGGCAGAAGGAGAAGCAGGCTCCATTCAGGGAGCCCGACGCGGGACTCGATCCCAGGACTCCAGGATCACCCTGGGCTGACGGTGGCGCTAAATCGCTGAGCCACCCGGGCTGCCCAAAAGTGTAATTTTTCTTTCTTAAAAATTGAGGATCGATATAAAATGATAAGAGCATAGGTTCTGACATGGGCTATCAGGGTTCAAATCGTATTTTTGTTTCATACTAAATGACTTTGGATAGCATAACTTTATCTCTCTCTCTCTTTTTTTTAATATTCACAAGAGACAGAGAAAAGGCAGAAACAGGCAGAGGAGGAAGGCCCCCTGCAGGGACCCCATATGTGGGAGTTGATCCCTGGTCGCTGAGCCATCCAGGTGTCCCTATCTCTGTTTCAATTGCATTCCTTCCAGTGTTTTTTTTTTTTAATAAATTTATTTTTTATTGGTGTTCAATTTGCCAACATATAGAATAACACCCAGTGCTCATCCCATCAAGTGCCTCCGTCACCCAGTCACCCCCACCCCCCCCGCCCACCTCCCCTTCCACCACCCCTAGTTCCTTTCCAAGAGTTAGAAGTCTCTCATGTTCTGTCTCCCTTTCTGATATTTCCCACTCATTTTTTCTCTTTTCCCCTCTATTGCCTTTCACTATTTTTTATATTCCCCAAATGAATGAGACCATATAATGTTTGTCCTTCTCTGATTGACTTACTTCACTCAGCATAATACCCTCCAGTTCCATCCACGTCGAAGCAAATGGTGGGTATTTGTCATTTCTAAAGGCTGAGTAATATTCCATTGTATACATAAACCACATCTTTATCCATTCATCTTTCGATGGACACAGAGGCTCCTGCCACAGTTTGGCTATTGTGGATATTGCTTCTATAAACATCGGGGTGCAGGTGTCCCGGCGTTTAACTGCATCTGCATCTTTGGGGTAAATCCGCAGCAGTGCAATTGCTGGGTCCTAGGGCAGATCTATTTTTAACTCTTTGAGGAACCTCCACACAGTTTTCCAGAGTGGCTGCACCAGTTCACATTCCCTCCAACAGTGCAGGAGGGTCCTTCCAGTGGTTCTTATGCTTTAGTGTATTGATTAACATTGTTGGAGGGCTCATTAAAACACAAATGCTAGGCCCCATGTCCAGAGTTTATAATATAGTAGGTCTGGGCTGGGGCCTGAGATTCTGATTTCTAACAAGTTTCCAGGTAATGCTCTTGTTAGTGGCCTGGGGACCATACCTTCAGAATCACAACTCTAGAGCAGGGATTTTCAATTTTAGCATTATTGACATTGGGGTTAGATGATTGTTTGTGGCCGTGCTCTGTGCATTGTTGAACGTTTAAAAGTAACACCCCCCATGAATGAATGAATGAATGTAGCATCCCTGGCCTCTACCTACTAGATGCCAATAGCACATGCCTATTTGTTAAAATCAAAAATGTCTCACAGGGTGCAAAATCACCTCTGGTTGAGAACTGCTCTAGAGCTACTAATTCCAGGTGATCTCATGCTTTACTTTTCTCATGCTTTTGTGGGGGAGGGTGAGATGGAGGCTGGGTGATGTTAATAGAGCTTCTCAGAATTGAGAGGTTATGATCTTTCAGGTAGAATATCACACCTTAATGCACTTAGGTATAATTATCTTTAAATTTTATCATGCTACTGTCGCAACACATCCTGTAGATGTTAACACAGTTTATGAGAACTGGTAGATGATAGATTTTTTTTTTATTCACATACCTAAAATCCATCCTTTTAAATAAGTGTACAGTTCAGTGATTTGTAGTATGATCACAAGGTTGTTCAACCATTACTACTACCTAATTCTAAAAACATTTTTATCATCCTGAAAGGAAACTCCATAAAGATAGATTTTCTTTGAGACCTGCTTTACTTTCATCTCAAAGCACAGGTGGATATCATAGCCTTCATCATCAACTATTTACCTTAAGAGCCAATACAGAGAAAGTAATTGTTTAGAAGCCATATTAATAATAATAATATAGTTTTTTCTAAGTCCCAAAGAGAAACAGAATTTTAGTACTAAATTATTTGCATTATTGAAGAATTACTTTATGTTTTTCTTCTAATTGGCCAGAGACACTTTTCTAATCTGCTTTGGATCAGAGGGTTCCAAATGTCTAACCAGTGTCCCATTGCATAAGAATTATTTGATGACCTTGTTAAGCATCAATTCTCAGCCTTTTGCAGCTTCCCAGATGATTCTGAGGTACACCAGGTTTGGGAACTGCTACTTTAGACTTAGCACAGTACCTAATGTACATTCATTTTCTCATTTATTCCTTTACCAACACACCTCCCCATAAGGTATTTTTCCCAATTGCTAGATTTAAAAACTCACATTGAGAGAGGTAAAGTGGCACACTCAGGTTCACACAGCAAATTAGGAGCAAAGCTGGGATAGAATTAGTTCATTACATTCAAATGCTCACTGAGGGCTTATTCTATGTCAGACATTGTGCTAAGATTAGAGGTGAAGAGATATTAAATGAGTTGTGACCCTCACTGCTGCCTCTTTTTCATTCTAAACCTACAAGAAAGAGATTGATTTATCAACTGTAAAATGAAAGCAGGTGCTTATCTCTTTTTAAACTACATTGTTACCACATTACTATTGAGAAGGTAGCTGGAGATAATGTAGAATAGGATTTAATATCAGTTCCTACAGATGATGTTTATTTGTTCCGTTTATTCATTTACTAATTATTTATTAAAACTTTACCAGGAATGATATTAGTGTTAGGGAATGGCTTCTTTTTACTGCCTCTCCCAAATGGAGTAAGAACCACTTGTTATGTGATCTTTAGGATAATTCCCTTAGTTTCCATCACCATAACCATCACTACTCACAAGACTCTCCTGTATAGAATACATAAATAAGGTACCGACTGCATTTATCAGTAGCTTTTTTTTTTTAAGATTTATAAATGATACAGTATAGAGAAGTAGACACCTACTGTTACGAAGTGAGAAAATTCCTAGAACCGAATTAATAGAATTGAGGACAGTTTGTCAGTATTTATCAAAAACCTTGAAATGTGCATATACTTTGACCTAGTAATTTCATTTCTGAGTGTGTAACCTAATAAATAAAAATGTGTGAGAAGAATTGAGTATTTTTCCCAACATTTCCATTGTCTCTACTTGGTTTGACCTCAGCTATGTTAATACTGTAAACCTACTAAAATAGGTCTCTGTGCCTCTTTCCCTCCAATCCTTTCTTCATACCGCATACAGGATGATCTTTATACAGTGCAAATCTCATTGCCTCAGTCTCCTGCTTGGATTCCTTTGCTTATTGCCTCCCCGGTCCCCACCCCCCACAGTTGCTCTTAGGATAAAGTCCTGACATGGCTTATGAAGTTTTGCACAGTGATGCCCCATCTTTCACAATTATATTCTTTAACCTCTTCCATCTCTTCCTGTTCCCACCCCCCATCCCATGCTAAGCTGTTTCTCATTCCTAGATTGCTTCTCACTGTCACTTCTAACCTTTGTGTTGGTGTTTGCACATCCTGTCATTCTCTTTCATTTTGCTAAACTATAAACTGTGCAAGAGCATGGCCTGCATCTGTCTTTTCTTAATGATTTATTTTCTTCTAAGTCTTGGTTGCACTACCGAGTAGAATCATTGTTGGCTCAGCTGTATTATCTTATGGAAATAATTTCTATTTCTCAACCATGTCATGCTGATCATTGCAAATTTAGTTGGGAGTTTTGTTTTTTGCAAAGTTAGATCTAATTCAGAATACATTTAAAATCAGAATTGAATATCTAATTTCAACTAGTGAATGTGACTTCTACATCTGTATAGAGGTATTTTGGTTTTGAGTAAAAGAAGTCTCAACCTGGCCAGTCTTTTTTTTTTTAAAGATTTTATTTATTTATTCATGAGAGAGACACAGAGAGAGGTAGAGGGAGAAGCAGGCCTCTCATGGGGAGCCCAATGTGGGACCTGATCCCAGGACTCCGGGATCATGCCCTTAGCCAAATGCAGGTGCTCAACCACTGAGCCACCCAGGTGTCCCTCAACCTGGCCAGTTTTTTTTGTTTGTTTGTTTGTTTGTTTTTTTAAGATTTATTTATTCATGAAAGACACAAGCTGAGAGAGAAAGGCAGAGGCATAGACAGAGGGAGAAGCTGGTTTCTTGCAGGGAGCCCGATGTGGGACTTGATCCCAATCACTGAGCCACCCAGATGTCCTGTCAATCTGGCCAGTCTTAAACGAGTTTATCTCACATAATAGGCTTTACGGTTTTTTTGTAATTCAGTGGCTCAATTTTGGCCTCAAGGACCTAGTTCTTTGTATCCCTCTTTGTCATACACTGCATTGGCCTCATCCTAAAATGTATTCCATTAAGAGCCCTAATATGACTGCTTGTGGCATTTGAGGCAACATACTTGTTCACATCAAGAGGAGATTGGCTTTTCTTTCCTAGAAACTCAAGTTTAAGCATCACTCTGCAACTCTTTGGTTCAGATTGTCTTTGCCCTGTGAGTCCTAAGTCAATCACTAGTAGAGGGGATGAAGGTACCATGACTTGCTTAGATTATCTGTGAGGAGAATGGATGCTGGGATGTCACTAAGTATCCACCACAATTTCCTTACTACTCAAAGGGAAAAAATTACAATGAGAACCTGCAGGTGGGACGCCTAGATGGCTCAGTGGTTGAGTATCTGCCTTTGGCTCAGTGCATGATCCTTGAGTCCTGGGATCAAGTCCCACGTCAGGCCCCCTGCAGGGAGCCTGCTTCTCCCTGTGCCTGTGTCTCTCTGCCTCTCTCATGAATAAATAAATAAAATCTTAAAAAAAGAGAGAGAGAACCTGTAGGAAATTTCCCATAAGGGAAAACTTTTCCAACTTCTTTGCTTTTTAAAATTTATTCCATGGGACACCTGGGTGGCTCTGTGGTTGAGCGCCTGCCTTCAGCTAAGGGCGTGATCCTGGAGTCCCGGAATTGAGTCCCACGTCGGACTCCCTGCATGGAGCCTGCTTCTCCCTCTGCCTATGTCTCTGCCTCTCCCTCTCTGTGTCTCTCAAGAATAAATAAAATCTTAAAAAAAAATTTATTCCACTCCCAAGATGAGATCACAAAAAGAAACCTACAAACTCTGTATGGTTAACCATGGAATCTCCCCCCTAAACCTCTACGCTCTTTTTCTCCCCACCCAGATCCAGACATTTAATGTGGATGCACCATGCCAGACCGTAGAAGATTTAACGAATGGGGTTGTGATGGCCCAGGTTCTTCAAAAAATGTAAGAATAAATTGCTTTATCTTTTTGTATGTTCTTATATGTGAATATTTATTAGATTGGAAACGTGAACAAAAAATATATTTACATGAAGTGTGTGTTATATGTAGAATAAGAACTGTAAATGTCAGTGATAATTTTGTTGGCATATCCTTTAGGTGCAGATTGGCTGAAGGTTTAATTAAAGGTATAATTATTATAACATGCCATTGGTTTTGGCATAATTATTTGCTCTTGTGTTTCTCAGCATAAACTTGGCAGAAATTTTCATGTCCAGTGATGAGATTTTCTCATTGGAGAAGAATTTAGAGGCTTACTCCCTCTTTTTTAAGGATTTTGCTCAAATGTTATCAGTGAGGCCTTCCCTGACCACTCCTATAAAATAAGTGACTACCATTCATCTATGCTCCGTTTATATCCCTTTTAACCTTTTATGTTCTTCTCAAAGGTATGTAACACCATTTTATACGTTCATTTGTTTTGTGCTGCTTCCCTCCCCACCACCCATGTATATATACACACAGTATAAGATTCACACAGGTGCAGAGAATTTGTTTTGTTCACCATTGTATCCTATCATAATGTTTGATTTTTAGTTGAATCAGATGATAATGTTCTTTGTAGATCACAAATGGCTAAATATGATCAGTTTTTCATGATTCAGCCTTCATCATGGTTACTCATGTCTACCGAATGAAAGAATGACATACTTATTTGAGATATATGAAACATACATGATTCTTCTAAGTACTTGAAAAAATAGATGGTAAAGTTGATATTGTATGACTATTTCCAACTTTTGACCTAGGAAATTTTTAAATAAAACTTGTAAATTTAAGGAATCATTAGGTTTGATGTGATTTGGGGTATACTTTTGTCTTTTGAAGCACTGAGCTCTTAGTAGGCTTTGTGATTTGCATATGAGTAAAAAGATTTCCTGCAGTTTTGTTAAGAATCAATATGAACAGGGGATCCCTGGGTGGCGCAGCGGTTTGGTGCCTGCCTTTGGCCCAGGGCGCGATCCTGGAGACCCGGGATCGAATCCCACATCGGGCTCCTGGTGCATGGAGCCTGCTTCTCCCTCTGCCTGTGTTTCTGCCTCTCTCTCTCTCTCTCTCTCTGTGACTATCATAAATAAAAAAAAAAAAAGAATATGAACAGTAAATGAATTCTTGCTCTTGTTCACTTTGCAGTGAGCTACATAGAATTGTCCATCTGAAACACAGTTCAGATGCCTACATTTCAGAAAATCTGCATGTCTTTAGAACTAGGGACACATGCTTGAAAACTAGCTTGCTATTGCTTTTGTCTGTAAGTATATGGCACACCTCTCCAGATACATAGGTACACAGACTTTTTGGTGGAGCTTGAAGGCTCATTTGAAACCTGATCATTCTTAGTTCTAGCACCCTGAGAACAGTAATCTGCTGATTTTCATGGTCACTTCTGTGTGGTGCCCTAATAATTTTTAGCCTTTGAATGGTCTCGAGGGTTTCACTGAAGCTAAGTAAGCTTTCCAGGTATGTGTCAGTAAATGAATTTTTTATTTAAGTTAGGGTAGGATTTCTGTCATTTGCAGAAACCAGGAGAAGGAGGACCATACGTATATATTGTTTTACCAAATCAAGATTATAGCATACATGATGTTGTGCAAAGTGATTAATTTACCAAGGTCTTGTAGACCTGTTTCTTATCAGTACTTAGTTTTTTATCTTTTTTCCTCCCAAAATGTTGCCTTTTTTTCCTTTTGTTACAGTAAAACATATACAGAAAAGTATACTTAAAAAACTGATGAATTCGTGTGTGCATATGCACATCTGTATAACCATCACCCAGGTTGAAATACATATCTAGCCCCAGATGGTTCCCCCATGACCCTCCCTAAATCTGTATCCCTTCCCCAAAGATAGCCATAACTCTGACTTCTACACCAGTAGTTACTTTGTTGGACATCTTATAAAGAGAATCATACAGTATGTAGTCTTTTGTGTCTGACTTCTTACAGTCAACACAATGTCTGAGATTCATTCATATTGTTGCATATTATCTGTTTTTAATATCTGTATATGTACAGTTTCAAGGAAGTTCAGTTCCTTTTTGTCCCTTTGATATTTATTGAGGGTTACTTTGTGTCCAACACTGGTGATACAAGGGTAAGCCAGAACCTACAGGGCAGTTGCCTTCAGAGAGTTTATAACCTTGGGAAAGACAGATTTTAAATAACTATGAAAACAAAATTGCTATTTAACTAGTGCTACAGAGCAGAAATACATAATGTTATGAAAGTTTGTAAAGAGATGGATTTGACTTAACCAAAGATGTCACGTTATACCTGAAAAAATAAAAAAATTGAATCTGAAAGATGATTAGTAATAGATTTCTTAACATGCAGAAGACCTTTCACAGAAGAGGCTTTACAAGCTGATGGAGTATGGTGAACACCACCACCGAAAGAGAGAGGGTTTGAGTGACTAAAGCAGAGAGGGAGCATGTTACAAAATGAGAATGGAAAGAGAGATGTTGCCAGACCATATAGAATCTTGTGTCTTTATTCCAAGCGATATGAGAGGCAGGGAAGGGTTGACAGGGTCAGATTTATATATATATTTTTTAAGTTTTTATTTAAATTCCTGTTAGTTGACTTACAGTGTAACGTTAATTTCAGGTGTACAATATGGCAAGTCAACACTTCCTTTTTTTTAAGATTTTATTTATTCATGAGAGACACAGAGAAAGAGAGACATGGGCAGAAAGAGAGTCAGAGACATAGGCAGAGGGAGAAGCAGGCTCCCTGCAGGGAGCCTGATGCGGGACTTGATCCTAGGACCCTAGGATCACGACCTGAGACCTGAGCCGATGGCAGATGCTCAACCACTGAGCACCCTGGTGCCCCCAGGTGCCCCAGTGAGTCAGCACTTCCGTACACCTAGTGTTCATCACAAGTGCCCTCCTTAATCCCCATCACCTATTTAACTCTCTGGTAGCCATCAGTTTGCTCTCTGCAGTTAAGAGTGTTTCTTCCTTTGCGTCTCTCTCTCTTTTTTAAAAAAGATTTATTTATTCATGAGAGAGACAGAGAGAGAGGCAGAGACACAGGCAGAGGGAGAAGCAGGCCCCCCTCAGGAATCCGATGTGGGACTTGATCCAGGACCCCAGGGTCACGCCCTGAGCCGAAGGCAGACGCTCAACCACTGAGCCACCCAGGTATCCCTGTGTGTCTCTTTTTTGTCCCTTTGCTTGTTTAGTTTCTTAAATTCCGCATAAGAGTGAAATCATATGGTATTTGTCTTTTCTAACTTATTTTGCTTAGCATAATACTCTCTAGCTCCATCCATGTTGCAAATAGCATGACTTCATTCTTTTTTTGATGGCTGAGTAACATTGCATTATATATATATATATATATATATATATATATATATATATATATATATATATATATATACCACATCTTCTTTATCCATTCATCTGTTGATAGACATTTGGGATGTTTCCATAATTTGGCTATTGTAAATAACTTTTTGAGGAGCCTCCCTACTGTTTTCCACAGCACATGCACCAGTTTTCGTTCTTTCTTTTTTTTTTTTTTTTGAGTTTTTATTTTATTAAATCCCAGTTTGGTTTACATTTTGAAAATATTCTGGCTGCAGATATAAAATTAAGTAAAAGAGGCCATAAAAAAATAAATAAAAGAGGCCATAAGGATGAGGCATGATCACTTAGAAAGAAATTTGTAGTAAAATCATAAGGGAGATTATTTTGGATTAGGAGATAGTGAAGGAGAGACAAAATGGATAGACTCAAAATAGTAAAGAAAACCAAATGTTGGTGATTGATATGGGGTAGTGGAATAAAAAAAAGGTATCAGAATTGACTTTTAAGTTTCTAGCTTAAGCAAGTACACAGAAAGGGGTGCAAATGAGTGATGTGGGAATGCTTAAAGGGGATCTACTGTGGAGGAGTGCTGGATATATCATGGGTTTAGTTTGGGGGACATTGAACTTGAGTAGTATTGAGATATCAAGAGAAAATGCCAAGTTAGCATTTGATCATACAGGTCTAAAGTATGGAAGAGAAAGAAGTCCAAACTTCCAGAATCAATTTGGGTATCTCTTAATCGAAGCCATTAGTGTAGATTAAGTCACTTAGGGAATAGTATAACATAAGAGGAAAATACATATATCCTGATCCTTGAAGAGCTTTGAGATTTAATTCTGGTTGGAACCTCAAACAACAGAAGTACCAGAGAGGTATGAAGAAAGCCAAAAAGAATGTGGGTGCTGAGCAGAGTTTCACTGGAAATTGCAAATCTTTTCATTTTGTCTGAGCTGAGAAGTAAAAAAACTATCCTTCTGTGGTTTCAACAGAAATTTTATCAAATACGAATGAGCCTAAGTATGTTTCTTTTTAGTGTAATTTTTTAATCTGTCAAGCCTTTTAGTCATTTTTTGGTTCATCTATTTTCCAGCTTCTAAAATTTTGTTGCTGTTGTCTTCTTTCTCTATTTTTGTCCATATAGTTTATGTCTCCCTCTTTTTTAAATTAATAGACTTTTTTTTTTTAAGGACAGATTTAGTTTCACAGCAAAATCGAAGTGGGAAAGAGTTGCAATATGGGATGACAGAAAAGTTCTGGGGGTGGATGATAGTGATGGTTGCAAACACCATGAGTGCACTTAATGGCACTGAACTGCACACTTTAGTGTAAATGACAAATGTTATGCTGTGTATATTTTACTATTTTAAAAAACATTTTTAAAAATTGAGCATAAATATGGTAAATTCTCACACACTCCTTGCCCCACCACACACAGAGCTTCCCCCACTATCAAGATCCCACACCAGATGAACCTATGCTGAAACATCATTATCACCCAAAGTCCCTAATTTACATTAAAGTTCATTCTGTGTTGTACATTCTATGTAGGGGTTTGACAAATATGTAGTGACATGTATCATCTTTATAGTATCACACAGAGTAGTTTCACTGCCCTAAAAATCCCCTGTGCTCTACCAAGTCATCCTTCCCTCTGCTGTAGATTACCTAGCAACTCCTGATCTTTTTTATTTTTTTATTTTTATTTTTTTATTTTTAAAGATTTTATTCATTTATTCAAGAGAGACACACGGAGGGAGAGAGAGAGAAAGGCAAAGACACAGGCAGAGGGAGAAGCAGGCTCCATGCAGGGAGCCCAACGTGGGACTCGGTCCCGGGACTCCAGGATCACACCCTGGGCCTAAGGCAGGCACTAAACCACTGAGCCACCCAGGGATCCCCTCCTGATCCTTTTAATGTCTTCATAGTTTCACCTTTCCCAGAATGTTATGTAAGTGAATCATAACCATATATAGTCATCAGATTGGCTTCTTTCACTTAGCAATATTCCATTTAAGATTTCTCCATATGGCTTGATAGTTCATTTGTTTTTAGTGCTCTCCTCTTTTTTGTAGCCTTCATGAGATGAAATCGACATATAGTAAATTATACATTTTTAAAATACAGTATTTGATAAATTTTTACCTATGTAGATGCCCATGAGACTACCACCACAACCAAGATAATGAACGTGTCAGTCACTTCAAGAAGTGTTTCAGTCCCTGCCTTCTGCTATCCCTTCCCATCCTCAGGCAACCACTGATTTACTTTTCATTACTGTAGACTAATTTGCACTTTCTAGAAATTTATATAAATGGACTCCCACAAAACGTTTTCTTATTCGAGGGAGAAGGTATGGCTTTTTTCATGCAACATAACTATTTTGAAATTCATTCATGTTGTTGACTGTAATAGTTCATACATATGCCATTGTATAGATATATTGTGATCTATTCATCTGCTGAGGAACAGCTGTGTTATTTTAGTTTGGGACTATTACAAATAAGGCAACTGAGTATTAGCATACAAATTTTTGTATGGACATATGCTTTTCATTTCCCTCTAGTAAAATTGCACCCAGGAGTGGAATGGCTGGAACATATGGTTAGGTATATGTTTAATATTTAAGAAACTGCCAAAGTGTTTCCAAAGTGAATGTGCCATTTATGCTCCATAAGCAGTGTATGAACATTCTTATTTCACCACAGTCTCACCATCACTTGTTAAGGTCAGTGTTTTTTTGTTTTTCAGGAATTTTTAAGGTTTTATATTTCAGTAATCTTTATACCTGGCATGGGACTTGAACTCACAACCCTGAAATCAAGGGTCACATGCTCTACCAACTAAGCAACCCAGGTGCCCCTCTTTTGTTTTAATTGAAGTATAGTTGATACACAGTATTAAATTAATTTCATGTATATAAGGTCAGTCTTTTTTATTTTAGCCATTCTGGTGGCTGTCTAGTGGTAACTCAGTGTGGTTTTAGTTTGTATCCCTAGGATGACTAATGATGTCCTGCATCTTTTCATGTATATCTCTTTTGTGAATGGTTTCCCATGATCTTTTGCCTGTTTTTTATTTAAATTGTTTGTCTTAGTGAATGTAGAGTTCCTTTTTATATTCTAAATACAAGTCCCTTTTCAGATACATGTTTTAAAATATTTTCTCCCAATCTGTGGCTTCCCTTTTCATTTTCTTAATAGTATCTTTGCAAGGTGCAAGTTTCAAATTTTGAAAAAATCTAATATATTTTTCTTTTTTTTATATTTTATTTTATTTTTTTAAGATTTTATTTATTTATAGACAGAGAGAGAGAGAGAGAGAGAGAGAGACAGACAGGGAGAGGGAGAGGGAGAAGCAGGCTCCATGCAGGGAGCCTGATGTGGTACTCGATCCTGGGACTCCAGGATCACACCCCAGGCTGCAGGCGGCGCCAAACCGCTGCGCCACCAGGGCTGCCCTAATATATTTTTCTTTTATGTGTTTTTTTATTTTTTTTTTTAAGATTTTATTTTTTTATTTTTTTTAATTTTATTTATTTATGATAGTCACACACACAGAGAGAGAGAGAGAGAGGCAGAGACATAGGCAGAGGGACAAGCAGGCTCCATGCACCAGGAGCCTGATGTGGGATTCGATCCCGGGTCTCCAGGATCGCGCCCTGGGCCAAAGGCAGGCGCTAAACCATTGCGCCACCCAGGGATCCCATAAGATTTTATTTTTTAAGTAATCTCTACACCCAGCATGGAGCTCGAACCCACAACCTTAGAGATCGAGAGTTGTCCATTCCATTGCCTAAGCCAGCATTAAAAAATGTTTACCAAACCCAGGGTCACTAAGATTTTCTTCTCTGTTTTCCTCTAGAAGTTTTATAGTTGCAGTGCTTACATTTAGGTCTGTGGTGCAGTTTGAGTTACTTTTTTTATATAGGAGTTGATTTTTTTCATTTTTTGATCTATTTATTAAAAGATTTATTTCCCATATTTTCAGGAATTTTAATTATGTTGATCTGCTTAGTGACTAGACAGACCTCATCCATAGATGTTTAGATTCTTTTTTTTTTTTTAAGATTTTATTTATTCATGAGAGACCGGCAGAGACACAGGCAGAGGGAGAGACAGACTCCTTGCGGGGGAGCCCAATGCGGGACTTGATCACCAGACTCTGGGATCATGACCTGAGCCAAAGGCAAACGCTCAATCACTGAGCCACTCAGGTGTCCTGTGATAATTAGTTTTTTGTTTAAGTACTTTTTACTATAGAGCAGTTACTAAAAACATTAAGATGTACTCTATCCTTTCATATCTGTACATTAACAAATACAAAATGAAAACTTCTTTTCCCCTTAAGTCTTGAGGGAACTGTGATTGTTAAATGAATTTTCTATTTTCAGCTCTTTGGTTTGAAGAAAATTAATATTGGTAAAAAAAATCTACAAAGCAGAATCCACTTCAGAGAGCACAGGATGTTTTTATATGAGATATATGAGATAGCAAGAATTTGAAATGACTATGCTCTTAAGCCTGTGTTTCTTGGTTAACCTGCAGTACTTGTGCCAAAGAACGATCAACGCTTTGCCTGATGGAGCTTTGGCTCTAAAAGATATGTAGTTCTCCCCTGATGCTACTTCTGCAGGCTTCTCAAGTGATGGCTATTTTTTCTCCTACAGTCTTTAAGTACCACGTAGCCCAGAGGTGGTGGTGCTCCTTAGTGCTGCTTCCAGACCATTCTCCAGCATCTTACCTAAAACCCTAGTTTTGAATCTTGTGACATCATCTACTACCCTTCATTGTTGTTATCATTTCTTCTCATTTTTTTTTAAAGATTTTATTTATTTATTCATGAGAGACACAGAGGGGAGAGAGAGAGAGAGAGAGAGGCAGAGACACAGGCAGAGGGAGAAGCAGGCTCCATGCAGGGAGCCTGACGTGGGACTTGATCCCGGGCCCTGGGCTGAAGGCGGCGCTAAACTGTTGAGCCACCCTGGCTGCCCTCATTCCTTCTCATTTCTCAGCAATACGGGATCCTGGCACACTATTGGCTCCTTCTGGTACTATTCTTATCTACGTTCTGTGATTTGAATATATACGTGGGTGATCTTCATATCCTTGCCTACCAATTTCTTGAACTCTTCTCCGTTGGTCTTCTACTAGATTTCAGCCACTCATTCCCATGGTCATACCCCATACTTTATAATTATTGATAGTGTGTAATCCATCCATAATCTCAGTTTTCTTATTACCAGTGGTTGTTTCCTGTCTACCTCACTTCCTCTGGTATCAAGCTTCCAATAATTCTTTAATTCTCTAGTGCCAGTAGGATCTTAATACTGTCCACCTTCACTGCTCACTCTCTCCTCTTATTTAAAATTCCATGGTCAATCATAATTACTCCCTTATATACACTTTTAGCTTCTCTGCCCCTCTCATATTGTATTTGTTTAGCATAGCCATAACTTTGGTTAAAGCTAATGTCCTACTAGTTAATGCTTCTTACCTATGCAGCTGAACCCAGCTGAAAAAATAATGCAAACATGCTGATGGATCTCATTTTAAATTTCTCACCACAAAACTGCAATGTTACCTTATGGGATCTCACAGTCATACTGTGTTTCCCTAGCTCTTTCATTTCCCCACTCTTCCAGATGACTATCTCACACTTTTCTCTTCTCAAACCTCCACTACCTCCTCTCTCATTTCTCTTATCCGATCACCTTACAAGGTGGGATACATCCTACTTCTGAGGACGTTGAAACAAAACAATTTCTGTAGAATCCCATGACTACATGTACCCACCTACCAGCATTAGTTTGACTTTGCCTTGCTGCCTGTTATGACACATATGTGTGGGTTGGTGGTGAAGGATCCTGTCTTACAGTCAGTACCTATACTTTGTATATTGCATCCCATTGCCTCTCACCTACTCAAGATCATCACTTTACCAATTTGTTCCCTTTTTCTTACATCATCACTTTTCCCTTTTCTGCTGGATCATATCCACTAGTAGTGAGCAAATGGTTACTTCTTTTCTCTTTAACAGTATTTCTGATCTCACTGCTGTCAGCCAATTTCTCCTCCCCTTTGTAGCAAAAACTTCTTTAAAGAATAGTTTGTACTCAGTTGTTTTCAGATTTCTCTCTTCTCTTTTAAATCCACTTTTTAGTTAGGGATTTTTTTTTTCACCACCATTTTATTAAAACTGCACTTGTTAGGTCACCAATTCTCTACACATTGCTGATTCTAATGGCCCATTCTCAGTCTTTATCTGGACCTGGCAGCAGCATTCAAAGGACTTACGTCCTTGTAAGCTGTTAAAAATTAGGTTTCCAGGATATTGTTACCCTCTGGGTTTTTCTCCTGTCTCACCTGATGATCTGTATTTCCTTTGCTTATTTTCCTCTTCTATCCTACTTCCAAATGTTGGAGTGCTTAAGGACTCAGGCCTTGCTCCTCTACTCTTTTCTGCATTCACTTCCTTGATGATTTCATCTAGTCTCATGCATTTAAATATCATCCATATCCTAATGACTCTTAAGTTTGTATCTCCAGCATGAATCTTTCCTTTGACCTCCAGACTTAATTCATCATCTATTCAATGTCTCCATTTAAGCCTAAAAGACATTTCAAAGTTATTATATCGAAAACTAAACTCCCTGTCTTCTACCCAAAACCCACTTAGAAATCTCATTTCAGTTGGCATTTTTTTGCCTTCTGTTGCTTAAACCATAAAACCTTTCTTTTTTTCCCATCCTACATCCAACCTGTCAGGAAATCCTGATAACTGTACTTTATAAATATAATATATTTATATCTAGCCTTTAGCTCTAGCTTCCAGTTTATAGAAAAGCACGGAGACTAGAGGAACAAGTTAGACTAAATCATAAGGAAACAATCAGGCAATTCCAGAAAGTGAGATATTTTATTTTATGTTAATTTTTTTAAATAACAATTTTTTAAAAAATGTTATTTAAGAGAGACAGCGAGCATGAGCAGAGGGGAGAGGCAGGCTCTCTGCTCAGCAAGGAGCCCAACATAGGACTTGATCCCAGGACCCTGGGAGCATGACCTGAGCTGAAGGCAGATGTTTAACCAACTGAGCCACCCCAGTGCCCAGAAAATGAGATATTTTATAGGGTAATTGACCTACTCTTCTCAACAAGTCATGTAGTGATATAAAAGTGGGTAGACTATTCTAAAGAGCCTAAAGAGATGAGAGACACTAAATGTATTGTGTGGTTCTGGGAAATCCTGCCATATGCAACAGCATGAATGAGCCTGGAAGACAATTATGCTTAATAAAATAAGCCAATCGTAGAAAAACAAATAGTGTACGACCCCACTTCTATGAGGTATCTAAAATAATCAAATACATGGAAATGAATGATGGTTGTCAGGAGCTAGCAATTGAGGCAAATGGTGAGCTGCTATTCGGTGAGTTTAAAGTTTCATTTATACAAGATGAATAAGTCTAGGGTTCTACTGTACAACATTGTGTCTATAGTTAATAACGTGCACTTAAAATTTTGTTGAAAGGATAGATCTCATGTTAAGTATTCTTTCCACAATTTCAAAAACATATAATGCATGATTTTTCTTGAATCTTGTGTGAATAAATCAACTATAGCAGACATTTTAAGGATAATGTAGGAAGATTGAAAATATGTTGAATATTAGTATTTGGGGAGTGTATGTATATTAAACATAGAATTACAAGAAAGTGCTTTATTAGAGATGTGTAGTGGAGTTTTTAGGAATAAAAATGTCTTAAAAAAATCAAATAATATGGAGCAAATCTAACAATGTTAAATCTCTATGGTGGGCATATGGTTGTTCACCATATTTTCCTTCTCTGTATGTTTGGAAAAGGTTTGTTGTTTTTTTTTTAAAGATTTACTTGAGAGAGAGTGTGTAAGGGTAGGGGCAGAGGGAGAGGGACAGAATCCTCAAGCAGACTCCCTGCTGATTGCAGAGTTCGACATGGGGCTTGATCCCAGGACGCTGAGATCATGACCTGAGCTGAAACCAAGAGTTGGATGCTTAACTGACTGAGCCACACAGGCAGTCCTGGAGAAGTTTTCCAATAAGAATTATTACTTTTATTGCTACCACATTGGCAACCATTATCTTTTTTTTTTTTTTTTTTGTATATTTTTTTATTGGAGTTCGATTTACCAACATATACACCCAGGGCAGCCCCGGTGGCACAGCGGTTTGGCGCCGCCTGGAGACGTGGGATTGAGTCCTGCATCGGGCTCCTTGCGTGGAGCCTGCTTCTCCCTCTGCCTGTGTCTCTGCCTCTCTCTCTCTCTCTCTGAGTAAATAAATAAAATCTTTTTAAAAAAAAATAGTATAACACCCAATGCTCATCCCATCAAGTGCCCCCTGCAGTGCCCGTCACCCAGTCACCCCATCCCTCTGCCCACCGCCCCTTCCACTACCTCTTGTTCGTTTCCCAGGGTTAGGAGTCCCTCATGTTCGTCACCCTCTCTGATATTTCCCATTTTCTCTCCTTTCTGCTTTAATCCCTTTCACTATTCTTTATATTCCTTGAATGAATGAAACCATATAATGTTTGTCCTTCTCCAGTTGACTTACTTCACGCAGCATAATACCCTCCAGTTCTATCCACATTGAAGCAAATGGTGGGTATTTGTCGTTTCTAATGGCTGAGTAATATTCCATTGTATACAGAGACCACATCTTCTTTATCCATTCATCTTTTGATGGACACCGAGGCTCCTTCCACAGTTTGCCAATGTGGACATTTCTGCTATAAACATTGAGGTGCAGGTGTCTGGCTTTTCACTGCATCTGTATCTTTGGGATAAATCCCCAGTAGTGCAATTGCTGGGTCGTAGGGTGGCTCTATTTTTTCTTTGAGGAATCTTCATGCAGTTTTCCAGAGTGGCTGTACCAGTTCACATTCTCATCAACAGTGCAAGAAGGTCCCCTTTCTCCACATCCTCTCCAACATTTGTGGTTTCCTGCCTTGTTAATTTTCCCCATTCTCACTGGTGTGAGGTGGTATCTCATTGTGGTTTTGATTTGTATTTTCCTGATATTGGCCTCCATTATCTCTTGTCTTTATCACGTTAACAATTTCCTGACTAGGGCATTTTTATGTACTTGCCTGCCCACAATCTAATGTGAATGCAGCAGCCAGAGTGATTCTTTAGTAAGTCAGATTTTCTGCGTAGAACTCTACATTGGTACCCCATTTTGCTCAGGATAAAAACCAGAGTACTCATGATTGTACATCCTAAGTAATCTGGACTACTTGCTACCATTCTGATAACCTTATTTCTTGAATGAATGAATATAGGCTTGTATATTTTGACTTGGAAGTTAAAAGAAAGCAGCTTTTATCTTTTTTGTTTCCAAGAAGAGTTCACCACTGCTCTCTTAAAGTTTTTTTTCTTAAAGATTTTCTTTATTTATTTGACACACACAGAGAGAAAGCACACAAACAGGGGGAGCAGCAGAGAGAGGGAGAAGCAGGCTTCCCATGGAGAGCCTGACATGGGACTTGATCTCAGACCCTGGAATCATGATATGAGTGGAAGGCAGCTGCTTAACTGAGCCACCCAGGTGCCCCCACTGTCATTTTTCATCAACAATTTCCCTGATACCAGCTGGATATTCTATAGTTCAGTTCTAATGCTAACTCCTGAGTTAGCACGGACTCCACAAATGAAGTCCTACAAAACTGCCTCCATTCTGGATCCCAGGTGCATGTGGAATCCTCAGCTCACCCCACACTTCTTCCTGGCCAACTACAAATTCAGGAGTTCCTATGAACTCTCTTCCACCCCACTCCTTTCAACAATTTTCAGGAATGAAAGAAAACTCAGGAAAGCTTTATACTTATGATTATAGTTTTATTATGAAGAATATAATCCAAAAATAGCGACATGAAGAGATGCATAATGCAAGGGATGAGGCTGAGGGCAGCACAGAGCTTATTGCTTCTATACTGTCTCCAGGCATGCAGCACATTGATGTGTCCACCAACTTAGAAACTCCCTGAAGCCTGTTGTTCAGGATTTTTTTTTTTTTGGGGGGGGGTTCATTCCATAGGTGTGATTGAAATTATGAATTCAACCTCCAGACCCTTTCTGGAAGCGGAAGTAGGGTTGGAAGTTCCAGCCCTATAATCATATGGTTTGTTCCTTCCAAATTAGCCTCCATCCTGAAGCTACCTGGGATCCGCAGTGAATCACCTCATTAGCACTAACTCAGTTCTGGTCAAAAAGCACTCATTATAAATTACAAAAGACATACTCCTCTCATCTAGGAAGTTCTAAGAGTTTTTGGTAGTTCAGTGCCAAGAACCTGGGATGAAGATTAAATATATTTTTTATTAGACCACAACCACATAATTGATTGAAAGACTAAGATTAGAAGTAGTAAGTTGTGCCTCTAAGTGCCATTAGTCTTAGTTTTCAGAGTTCAAGAAAGAGGGAAAGGAAAATAGATAAGACCAAAAGAGAGAAAATGAGATCAAGCTGTGGGCAGTTAGAAAGCCTCTTACATGGATACTTGTCTTTTTATAGTACCCTGTGTCCTTAGCTCAGAGCCTATCCCTTATGTGCCTTTATTGCTTATTTTGATCACTAATCAAATAGGCTAAGAATACTTTGCTTTATTTTTTGATGTCATTATGGATGTGAAATTTAAATATTATAGCTAACTCTTGAATACACATTTAACAGCAGGGGACCAAAATGATTGTTTTGGGTAATTAAAAGATAATTAGAAAATAGAACAAAGAATCAGCCTATCCAGAAAGTACTAATATTTGCCATACTAAGAGATGGAATCAAAATATAGTTTTGGTTTTGGGTCCATCTTAATTTGAGTTCAATAAGAATATTACAGTGCTTAAGTAATCTTAGCAGTACAAATGAAATTTAATGTTTATTTTTGTGAAGGCAAGTGCAGCAGATAATATATTCTTGGAATAATATTACAGATTAAAGTTAAGTGCTTTTTTTGTATTTTTTAGCTTAGGCTAGAACTGGTTCATAAGTTATAGTCAAATATGTTATTGGAAAAATATAAGGAAATGGTCTTGTGTGTTTCACGGGTTCTTTTTGCTTGTTTGTTTTTCTTAGCAAGAGTCAGGACATAGTAAGAAGCTAAAGATAGCTTCTTACTCATGAAGAATACTCCAGTAAGCTAATCAGTTGTTATTTACATGTCTGTGTAGAACTATGATCTATTAAGATTTTGGAGAAAATTACCTTTATGTTGTTTGTTCACAGCCTGAGAGCATTAATTAGGGAGTATTTAGAAAACATTGCTGAAATTGTAAACTACTTATAGGAACAGAGTTATGGCTAGATGCTTGCATATTGAATCAAAGTTTATTACTTGGAAAAGTTATATTGGATGTAAGAAAACTGTAAGACTACAATTTTGGCTGTATTCTGTCCAAGTAGTAGGTTGGAAGCTTATGGATAGCTTAAAAGTACTGTCACTTTCCAAATGTATTTTAGACTCCAGGTATTTTTTGAGAACCTGTTATGTGTCAGACATGAGGTATTGGGAATGAGTGAATAAGAACAAATACCTGCCCTTAATGAACACAGTGTCATGAATGATATTGGTCTTTCTTTCCTTGTGACCTAGTTTATTCAGCATGGAGATAGTGAGGCATAGGACCTTAATGTTGTTTGCTCGAACCAGTTTTATGTCGGACTCTACTGATCTGTTTTAACAAAAATGATTGTATTGCCAACTCTGCTACTTAATTATCTGATCGAACTTGGGAAAAATTACTTGATTTCTGAGTCTGATAGTCCTTAATGGTAACAGGTATAATATCTCTCTTGCAAAGTCCTTATGAATGTAAAGTGCCTGATTCAGTGCCTAATATATTACCATTGCTGCTTAGCGCGGTTTTTGTTGTCTTCCTTTCCTAGCTCAGACATGATTCTCAGATTTTGATTTGGTAATTTTTTTTTTAAGATTTTATTTATTTATTGTTGAGAGACACAGGGAGAGAGAGAGAGGCAGAGACACAGGCAGAGGGAGAAGCAGGCTCCATGCAGGGAGCCCGATGTGGGACTGGATCTGGGGACTCCAGGATCACGACCCAGGGCCAAAGGCAGACATTTTAACTGCTGAGCCACCCAGGCATTCCAGGGCTCTTTCTTGATATGGTAATCTTTTAAGGAGTAAGCAAACTGTTATTATAGCGTTTGATTTGCAATATTTTATTCAGATATTTATAAGTTCATTTACTTGTATTGCTCTAAATTGCAAATTAAGTATCCCAGGAGTTCTTAGAGTATATAATTTATTAGACATTTTAAAAAATTATTTTAAGTAAACTCTGACCCCAACTTGGGGCTTGAACTTAAGACCCCGAGATCAAGTCACATGCTCTATTGACTAAACCAGCCAGGTGTACCTTCTTAGACATTTAAAGCATTATTTTTTATAAGTTTATAAACTTACTGGTGAAGCTTAAGTATCCTATAGCTGTGAGACCCTGAATTGCCACTCAGCTAATAAATTCAGTGCTTTTGTCTTTGAGTAATCATGAGCCACTTAGCAGCAAACTCAGATTGCCGGCCTTATGAGTCTTTTTTGGTTGGAAAGACTAACACTTGATTTGCAATAATTATGCTTTTTTTAGATTTCAAGTATCAAAAAATATTGAATATTTTCTAATTTCTGAATTATTTTTATAATTCTTTAGTATTTTAGTAGAATTCACTCAATTGTTTCTTTGCATTCTATTTTTATGAGGTTTTAAGGAAAAAGGACACTTTTTGGGGGTAGAATGCCCTTTTTTTTTTTTTAAGATTTTATTTATTTATTAATGAGAGACACAGAGAAAGAAGCAGAGATACAGGCAGAGAGAGAAGCAGGCTCCATGCAGGGAGCCCAATGTGGGACTTGATGATCCCGGGACTCCAGGATCATGCTCCTGGGTCAAATGAAGGTCCTTAACTGCTGAGTCACCCAGGCATCCCTAGAATGCCCATTTTACAACAGTCACTTTCTCTGAAAACTCACCCTTATCCTGCCAATTGTGGTCAGTCTTCCCTCCTAAAGTTGTATGTGACCTACTCGCAGCCCTCTGTCCTTTTGGTCACATATAAATTGGATTAGGGATGAAAAACAGATGCTAGCCTGATCCATGAGTCGCTTAATAAAGCTAATCAGATCTTCAAAAAAAGAATAACAGACTCTAGCTAGATTATTGGAATGATCTGAGAATTTAGAATTGGGATGGAATGATGGCTGGTCTTTAAATGATTTGCTTGATCTGAAGTGTTGAAGACTTGGAACGTGTATGCAGTAGTGTATATGGAGAAACAGAAAAAAGTCAGTCTGCAGAAAGAAATGGTATAGTTGGACAGAGAAAAAGACAGAACGAGAGTACTGTCCGGATTCCTAACAGCTTTTCCTTATTCTACTACTTTGTGAGGCCCAGTTATCCTTCAATATCATAACATATCTCTGTGATCTTCCAATAAGTTTCCCCTTTTTGTACAATGTTGGTCAAATTAGTTTCTCTTAATTTTTTATTATTTTGTTGAACTTTTACTAAAAAAGCTGGATTGTTTTAAAAATAAAATGGGTATGAATATCCACATACAGAAGAATGAATTTAGACCCCTCCCTATACTATACACAAATGGATCATAGATCTAAGTATAAGAACTAGTACTATAAAACTCTTAGAAAATGAAAGGACAACTCACTGATGTGAGAAATTATTTACATGTTTTATGTCTGAGAAGGGGCTTTTTTTCTTGAATACTAAGGGAAGAAAAAAACCTCAAAACCCATAAGATATGAATATGCTCTTAAGAACTCAATAATAAAAGGTCAACCCAATTTTTTAAAATAAGCAGAGACTGAATAGACTTTTCTCCAAAGAGAATATATAAATGGCCAGTGCTCAACATGTTTAGTCATGAAGAAATGTAAATCAAAACTACAGTGACATACTACTTCACGTCTACATAGGATGGCTATAATTGAAAGGACAGAAAATAACAAGTGTTGGCAAGGCTATGGAGAAATTGGAACCAACATACATTGCTGGTGGGAATATAAAGTGGTGTAGCTACTTTGGAAAACAGTTTGGCCTTGCTTCAAATGTTAAATATAGAGTTATTATGGAACCTAGCAATTACACTCCTGGGCCACAAAGAAACATGTCCACACAAAACAGTGCACAAAAAAAAAAATCATTATTCATAATAGCTAAAAAGTGGAAACAACCCAAATGCACATCAGCTAATGCATGGATAACCAGAATGTATTATATCCATAAATGGAATATTGTTAAACTATAAAAAGAAATGAAGTGGTGATACATACTATAATATGAATGAATCCACCAGACAAAAGACCACACAGTGTATGATTTCATTTATATGAAATGTCCATAATAGGCAAATCTATGGGACAGAATGGCAATGAGTAATTCCCAGGGGCTGAGAGAGAGGGAAATGGGGAGTGATAGGTAATGGTTTCTTTTTGGGAAGATGGAAATGTCCTAACATTAGATCATGGTTATGGTTGTACAACTCTGTGAATGTACTGAAATTCATTGCATTGTATACTTTTTTTTTTTTAAGATTTTATTTATTCATGAGAGACCGAGAGGCAGAGACATAGCAGAGAGAGAAAGCAGGCTCCATGCAGGGAGCCTAATGTGGGACTCAACCCCAGGACTCCAGGATCACGCCCTGGGCTGAAGGCAGGCGCTTAACTGCTGATCCACCTAGGTGTCCCCATTGCATTGTATACTTTAAATGGATGAGTTCTACGGTATATGCATTATATCTCAATAAAACTATTTTTTAAAGATTTTTATTTATTCATGAAGGGGGGAGAGAGAGAGAGAGAGAGAGAGAGAGAGAGAGAGAGAGAGAGAGAGAACGAACCAGGCTCCATGCAGGGCTTGATCCCGGATCTCCAGAATCAGGCCCTGGACTGAAGGCAGTGCTAAACTGCTGAGCTACCCGGGGTGCCCTCAATAAAACTATTTTTAAAAGCTATTTAATACAAGCTTCAGAAACAATTATGAGATAATAAAAATAAGTAATAAAAATTTTTTAAAATAAGTAATAGATTTCTACAGTGGTAACTAAAAAACAGTTGTAATTGATTTTTCATAAATTTTATACCCAAGTACATTTTTCTTTAACAATAACATTAAAAATTATAAGTAGCATGTTACTTCATTTAAAGATCTGAACAAAATTTAGTACTGATTGTATCATTTTGAGTGACTGTTTAAGTTGAAACGTAAATTTTTTTTTTCCTAACATACTTCTCTCATTGCCATTATGTTTTTTGGGTGAATGGAGACAGTTGTGGCATTATGGAAAGATCATAGCACTTAGCACTTGCTAAAGCAGGACAGACATAGGTGTTCAGTATTGATCTTGAACAAATAATTTAATGTCTTAGAGCATTGGTTTCAAAAACCTTAAAATAAGGATCATGCTGGGCTAAAAAATTCTTTTTTTCTTTCTATTTATAGTAGTTTGGGTGGTTTTCCTAAGAAAAATAAGTATAAGTAGATTCATAGGTGTTTCAGTTTGGCCATACCAATGTTATCTTAGTTTTTGGGTTTCTTTGTAAGATTTTGTTTATTTGACAGAGAGTGGGCAACAGCACAAACAGGGAGAGCAGCACTAGGAAAGGGAGAAGCAGGCTCTCTGCTGGGCAGGGAGCCCAACGCAGGGCTCCATCCCAGGACCATGACCCAAGCCAAAGGCAGACACCCAACTGACTGAGCCACCCAGGCGCCTGTTATCTTAGATTTTAAGCATTTTGCAAACATGTTCCAACTTGTCTAATGCTTAGTATTATATGTGAGAAAATAGGTTCTTGGTCTATACTATTTAAAGAAACTGAAATTTTGGGGCACCTGGGTGGTGCAGTCAGTTAAGTGTTAGACTCTTGATTTCAGCTCAGATTGTGAGATCATGCCCCAAGGTGGGCTCTGCACTGAGCCCAGAGTCTGCTTAAGACCTTCTCCTCCTACCTCTGTCCCTTACCCCTCCCCCACATGCTCACACTTTCTCTCAAATCTGTAAGAAAATAAAGAAATTGAAATTTTAATAACATTATTGGTGACTTTCAAAGTATTAGGTGATGGAGATTGTAATATTAACTGAGAGGCTTATGTTAACCTTTTTCTTGATATATTTCTTTTGTCTAAAATTGTCATCAGTTTTGACTAGTTTTATATAGTGTCTAAAAGTTATGTTAATTCAGGGGAACTTATCGATCTATAACTTGTTTTTAAAAATATAACCATATGTTACCATTTTTCACCTTTTAGTTTTTGATAATATGTGTATTATTTTATGATGTGCTGATAACAGGTTGACTTTAGAGAAATCTATTGTAATTGCATTCGGTCTCCAGACTGAGTTATTTGGTGATAGATAAATGGCAAATACATTTTTATGTTGCAATTAAGTGGTGTTATGGGATAAGTTTCAATTTTCTTTTTTTTTTAAATCTTGATAACTGCATGATTAATATGCGAGTTTTTTCTTATTTGCAGAGATCCTGCATATTTTGATGAAAATTGGCTAAACAGAATCAAAACCGAAGTAGGAGATAATTGGAGGCTAAAGGTATTTTCTTTTTATTTTCCCATCTGTTAAATAGTTTTTTAGTAGCTTACATATAATATTTGTTGAACTTTCACCTGATGTGTTCAGTGAGCTTTAGAAACCTAGATTGCCTAGTGAAATAATCCAAAATTAAAGATCGGAGGTAACCTGAAGTTGCTCACAAAGATATGTGTAGTATGTCAGTGAAGTCAGTGACTACGGGCATGGACTCTAGAGCTAGAGTGCCTGGATTCATATCAACTGTCTGAGAAAGTCTTCTAACCATTCAGTACCTCAGATTCTCCATTTGTAAAATGAGGATTTTAATAGGATCTACCTCACAATAAATGAATTGTGAAATAATTCACAATAATAAATGAATTAACGTATGTAACAGACTTAGGATAGTGCACGGGTAATGCTAGTTGCTAGTGTTGTTATTATTAATAATGAGAAAATATTGGTCATTGTTTACTGAGTCCAGAACACTAAGAGAATGACGTATTTTTATTTCCTTCTTAGTAGCCTTAA
The DNA here is from genome assembly GCF_905146905.1 of Nyctereutes procyonoides. NCBI lineage: Eukaryota > Metazoa > Chordata > Mammalia > Carnivora > Canidae > Nyctereutes > Nyctereutes procyonoides. The sequence goes on from NW_026575120.1 coordinate 18,613,166, forward strand.
GTTCCAGTATTTCTCAAGCTTCTTTGAGAAAGCCAAAACCCACAGTAAGAAATACAGTTTACATGGCAGCCTCCTGTCCACCTAAACATATGTCCATAGATAGTAAGTTTTTTCCCTTATTCTATTCATTGATGATTTAATTTTAAAAAATATTAGTTACAACCCACTACATTATTTTAACTTTAAATTTTGAAATAATTCTAGATTCACAAGGGGTTGCAAAAAATTGTACAGGGAAGTTCTGTGTACCTTTCGCCCAGTTTCCCCAGTGATTACATCTTGCATGACTATAATACAATATCAAAACTAAGGAACTGACATTGGTATGATCAAGTGCCCTTTTGCCCTTTTGTGTTTGCGTGTACAGTTCTGTGTAGCTCCAGCAATAATGTAGTTTCCTATAATGCTCACCACAATGAAGACAGAGGTGTTCCATCTCTGCAAGATTTCCACAATGCTGCCTTTATGACCACCTCCACACCACACACTCCTCACCCTAATCCCTGGAAACCACTAGTTTTTTCTCCAACTCTATAATTTTGTTACACTAAATTGATTTTTATGACCAGTGATGATTATGACTGGCAGTTTGGAAAGCTCTAGAACCATTTCTTTTTGATACAGAGAGATAGAGACTCAGAAATGCAAATCGGTAAGCGTGTGAAGACCCTAGACTTGAGATATGTTAAACTTGGTTTGTCTTTATATTTCTTCCAAAAAACATATTTGATGTAAAATAGTCATTGATGGCTTAAATTTGGGTCTGCCAAAATTTAATTCCTTTTGTTTACTAAGCTAGAGTGAAGGGACACTGGTTTAAGCTACTGGAATTTGTTTTGTTTTAAGATTTTATTCACTTATTTATTTGAGAGAGAGAGAGCAGAGATCATGAGCAGCGGGGAGGGGCAGAGGGAGAAGCAGACTCCCTGCTGAGCAGGGAGCATGATGTGAGGCTTGATCCCAGAACCCTGAGATCATGACCTGAGCCAAAGGCAGGGGCTTAACAGACTGAATCACCCAGGTGCCCCTTAAGCTACTGTTTTAATTTCTAAATAATTTTTCAAGAATAGGCAATTTAGGGACACCTGGGTGGCTCAGTGGTTGAGCATCTGCCTTCGGCTCAGGTCATGATCCTGGAGTCCCAGGATCGAGTCCCACATCAGGCTCCCTGCAGGAAACTTGCTTCCCCCTCTGCCTATGTCTCTGCCTCTCTCTGTGTGTCTCTCATGAATAAATAAATAAAATAATAAAAAAAAGGAATAGGCAATTTAATGATTATATATTTATGTAATTATTATTTAGAGAGAGAGAGAGTGGGAGAGGGGTGGAAGGAGAGGGAGAGACAGAATGCCAAGCAGGCTCCATGCCCAATGCAGAGCTCAGTGTGGGGATCTGAGCCGAAATCAAAGAGTCATTGACTCAACTGACTAAGCCACATAGGCGTGCCTAATGATTACTTTTTAATGTTATAATGTATAAAGCAGTTCTGGGTATTTAAAATAATGCTACTAATTAATTTGTGTTTGCTTGCTCTCTTGACTGAAGGAGGAGTTGTATATACCCCACCTTACATACACACAACATACATCTGTACACACATTGTCTTAATACCGTGAGTGTGGCAAAGACAGTAATATAGAGAAGGGGAAATACTGTATCATATTTTTTTTCTTAAAGATTTTATTTATTTATTAATGAGAGACACAGAGAGAGAGAGAGGCAGAGACACAGGCAGAGCGAGAAGCAGGCTCCATGCAGGGAGCCTGATGTGGGAATTGATCCTGGGACTCCAGAATCAGGCCCTGGGCCCAAGGCAGGTGCTCAACCACTGAGCCACCCAGGGATCCCCCTGTATCATATTTTTTTTGAAGATTTTATTTATTTATTAGAGACACAGAGAAAGTGGGGGGGTGGGGGCAGAGACACAGGCAGAGGGAGGAGCAGGCTCCGTGCGGGGAGCCCGACGAGGGACTCGATCCTGGGTGTCCAGGATCACACTCTGGGCTGAAGGCGGCGCTGAACCGCTGAGCCACCAGGGCTGCCCACTTTATCATATTCTTAATATTCAGAACTGGAAATGTCAGTTCTGATTTGTATTCCTGTTCTCCATATTTTATCCTATGTTGTATTTTTCCAATCTCAAGATACCATTAATTATAAAATATATAGCTATTTTCAATGGGAAGGAAACTACCATTTTAAAGCAACACATTGATTTTTGAGACATTTTAATGTCAAATATTAAAATATGAAAAAATGAGCATTCTAGAATAAAGAAAGCAAAGTATATTATATATTTGCCATGTCTCCAAATTTTCTAGAAGTATAAACATGTTACTTTATGTTTTTTTTTTTAATAAGTTTTTAGGGCACCTGGGCGGCTCATTTTAGCATCTGACTCTTGGTTTCAGCTCAGGTCCTGATCTCATGAGATTGATCTGCACATTGGGCTCCATGCTCAGCAGGGAATCTGCTTCTCTCCCTTTCTGCTGGGCCCCCTTTCTCCCCACCACTCACACTGTCTCTTTCTCAAAAAAAAAAATAATGTTTTAAAAAAGTTTTCAACTTATTTTTTTCTTAAAAAGGTCTGAAAAAAATACGTCTGATTCACTGGATCACATGTATGATTAAGCCTCTTTTACCTGATAGTCACAGGTTTTTTCATCTTATGTCCTAACACATCTTTAGCTACTAACATTGAGTAGGTACAGTGAGGTAGATGGTCAACAGGATCATATTGCGTACACATTTAATTAATACAAATTTAACTATGAGTTGAGTCAAAAAAAAAGAAAAGGAAAAAATAACAGCTTAAATAAATAGTATAGGTGATTCTACTGGTCATTTCACTCAGATAACACATAGGCCAGTAAACCCTTGCTTTGGAGTGGTTGAGTGATAGAAAACATCACCTTGTTTCTAGGATGCGTTTTTTTTTTTTTTTTTTTTAAGTAGGCTGCAGGGATGCCTGGGTAGCTCAGCGGTTGAGCCTCTGCCTTTAGCTCAGGGCATGATCCTGGAGTCTTGGAATCAAGTCCCACATTGGCTCCCTGTATGGAGTCTGCCTCTCCTCCCTCTGCCTATGTCTCTTCCTCTCTCTCTGTGTGTCTCTCACGAATAAATACAATCTTTTTTTTTTTTCAATTTATTTATTTATGATAGTCACAGAGAGAGAGAGAGAGAGAGGCAGAGACACAGGCAGAGGGAGAAGCAGGCTCCATGCACCGGGAGCCCGACGTGGGATTCGATCCCAGGTCTCCAGGATCGCGCCCTGGGCCAAAGGCAGGCGCCAAACCGCTGTGCCACCCAGGGATCCCAAATACGATCTTTTTTAAAATAAATAAATAAAGTAGGCTGCACACCCAGTGTGGAGCTGAATGTGGGGCCCAGACACACGACCCTGAGATCAAGACCTGAGCTAAGATCAAAAGTCAGACGCCCAACCGACTGAGCCACCCAGGCACCCCAGGATGCTGCAACAAATATCTTGCAATGCTGACAGTTACACTAGCATTTCAAGATATAATAGTATTTTTAATTGTATGGCTCCTAAATATTTACTTTGGTTAAAGAAACAGTCTTCAGTCTTTAGTCTTTTCTGACAGTGGAGAGAATTTGGAGACATTATATGTTGTAGGTTACTTTAAGAGATTCCCAATTTTTGTCAGTGTGATCATAACATTGAAAATTTAACATGATCAGAAACAGTTTTTTTTTTTAAATAAATCTCTTGAGATCACATAAATTAAGCCATTGATAGTCCTTTTTTGATGATTATGGTAATTCACATGTGCTGTTGAATTTTATTTTTTATATTTATAATTTGAATAATTCAGAAGGTTTTTTTTTTTTAAGATTTTATTTATTCATAGAGACACAGGGGGCGGGGGCAGAGGCACAGGCAGAGGGAGAAGCAGGCTCCATGCAGGGAGCCTGACGTGGGACTCGATCCAGGGTCCCCAGGATCACACTCTGGACTGCAGGCGGTGCTAAACCGCTGTGCCACTGGGGCTGCCCTCGAAGGTTTTTTTAAAGATTTTATTTATTTGAGAGAGCAAGTGAGTATGTACAAGCATGAGGAGGGGGGACGGGCAGAGGGAGAGGGAGAGGAGGAGGAAGAGGAAAAGACTCCTCACTGAGCAGGGAGCCTAACAGACAACTTGATCCCAGTACCCTGAGATATCATGACCTGAGTCTAAGGCAGATGCTTAACCGACTGAGCCACCCAGGTGCCCCCAGGAATTTTTTATGTTAAATTATAATTTGATCTGTGCTTGGCTTTTACCCAGTTTTATCTCTCTCTAAACAGATAAGCAATTTAAAGAAAATTTTAAAGGGAATCCTGGATTACAATCATGAGGTAAGGACTTTTTTCTCAACTGCTTAGAGGTAGAATTATAGGACAATTTAACTTTTACAATAGTTCCAAGTAAAGGAAAATTTACCTCAAAATTAGTAATCTGTTAATCTTCCATTTTATAGTTTTTAGGATGTTGGTTTGAACAACTATTAGGTAGTTATTAGATAAATGCTGTTTTTCACTATAATATATGGATAGTTTATAGATGATTATTAATTTATGTTATACTTTCTTTTCTGCCATTTATTAAGCTCTCTTCTCTTCTCCCCTTGTGAAGGTGGTTTAGAATCCAGGCATTATTATATTACAGCCAACTTCCTTGCTTGCTTTAGTTTGATTCCTTGGCAAACCCCCATCTCTAGATTATCTTAGTTTATCCTCTGAGTCTGCATCAGAACAGTCAAGAAATGGCTTGGGGGGAAAAATCATGAAGTAGAACTAGTTTTACTTCAAATTTTGTGGTCACAGATACCAGATGAACACAACATAGCCTGGAAACCTATGTTATGTTTTTACTATTCTCTCCCACAAGTTTACCTGCATTTATACCTACATCTTATATCATTTATCTTCACAGCTCAGTAAGTGATCCTGTCATCCATCCTGTTACTCAAGCCCAAAACCTATAAACAATCCTATAGTCCGTCCTTCTTTTGATATCATCATAAGACCTACTAGTTAAATCTCCAAAATACAGCTTTTTCCATCTCTACTGCTACCACTTTGTACTCAGCCATCATTAGCTCTCACTTAGAGTTCTAGAGTAGTCTGGTTGGTAACCCTGATTTCACCCATTCCCTTCTATTATCTGTTCTTATTCTTCACTCTAAAGCCAGAATGATTTTTAAAAATATAAATTTGATTATGTCATTCTTCTGTCTTTTATGGTTTCCCATTATATTGATAATCAGATTCATACCTATTACCATGAGCCACCAGACACTGCATGACCTCCTTACCCTGCTCACTGATAGCACTAGAGCCATATTCATCCTGCTTCTGTGCTTTAGGATTTTCTTTTTTCACTGTATGGTTATTAGACAGGGACTGACCCATTTGTCTGCATATGTTTCATTTCATTTGGGGCCAATTTCCCCGTAAAGGAATCCTCCATTCTCCTTCCTGATAATAAGTGTTTGGCTATCAGCATTTTCGAGTCAAATAGAGTGAATATGTCTGGGGAGCGTCTTACTGTTGGGGCATGAACCTATATTTAATCTCCCCTCTTTCTGGTACCCCATTCAGAATCTCTCTGGCTATGCTTTGAACTTTAGAGAATTTGTCTTTCTAGGGGCAGTTGAAGATATCAAAGTATTCAGTTTCTTTGCTCAGTGTATATACATACCAGATTGGGGTCTAAGTTACAGTGATGAATATTGTTATAACTTAGATATGGAAGGTAAAAATAGAAATTGAGAGTGGAATTGGGATTATAGCTCTGTCCTTAGCAATGAGTTTCTGGTACTGACAAACTAATTTGTATCAAATATTTTATTTGGACACATAAATGTGAATGCAGTTCTGATCCTTTTGTCCTCATTCAGATTTTAGGACAGCAAATTAATGACTTTACCCTTCCTGATGTGAACCTTATTGGAGAACATTCTGATGCGGCAGAGCTCGGAAGGATGCTTCAACTCATCTTAGGCTGTGCTGTAAACTGTGAACAGAAGCAAGGTAATTTATTTGATATTAGTGTATGCATTTAAAATAATTAAGGAAAGTAATACATATTATATATATTATTTATAAATCGCCAGTGCAAACAATAACATCTTCATAAGGCCACCCTCAAACAATGCCTTTTTCTGTTTGTTTGTTTTTTAAGTTGGTTCCATACCCAACATGGGTCTCCAACTCATGACTGAGAATTGTGTGCTCTACCTCCTGAGCCAGCCAGGTGTCCTAAGCAATGCCATTTTCTACAATTTTGCTACTACTTTGTTTGCAAGCATAAGAGTTTTGCAACTTAGAATACATTTAATTGTGATGATAGTCTTTCCTTTTAAGCAAGACTGCATAATTTTTTTTTAGTATATTATTTTTAACTACACTGAATGTGATGAAACTTGCTATTGGACAAGGTCCTGCTAAAGTAATGTCAGTAATAATGATAATGTTACACTACATCAGTGCAGCTCTAGGAACTTAAAGTTGGATACTTTAGATTGTGAGTATGAAGGATTTATTTCACAAATAGTTACTGAATTCATGTATTATACTGGGGCTAGGAGCACAGTGCCAGACAGAACAGACACAGCACCTGCCCTTGTGGAACTGGTAGGTGAGTGAAGGGGAGGGCACACATACCTGTGTGATCCGAGTGGTGACGAGTGCCATGAAGGTAAAGTGTAATGGTGGGGGGGCCAGTCCAGGCGTGGGCCAGGGATGTTATTTAAGCAAAGATGTGGAGGAGGATGGATTAAGAATAATCTGAAATGTAGGAACTGAATGTCAGAAAAACTTAAGTTACCTTTGAGAGATTTTAAAAAAACCACAAGTATTATTAGAGAATAGTAAGGAAGGGATAAAGAGTGATGAAACAGATGAAAAGTAGACAGGGACTACTCTAAACAATGATGCAGTATTTTACTGTTATACTAGAAGACCTTCATAGAAGACAGATTTTTTTTTTAAGCCCAAAGGCTTTTTTCTTATTCCTTCTGCCTCAGCCATGGTAATGCAAAACAGATATTTATCTATACGTTTTCAGTGTTCTAGTAATAAGTTTAATAATGGTCAACATTGTTTTCTTGAAGCCATGACTGATATTTGGTCTGTGATCTGGCTGTTTTTTCTAACAATGTATTTATTTCTCTTTGTCCCCATGCCTTTTAGATTTTAGCATGTATTCTCTTATATTAAGTTTTAGATTATTTCTTCAATTCAACTGAAGAATTAAAATAGAGAATTTTCTACATTTGTGAGTTTTGTATATTAACTAAGCATTTTTTGTCAAAGATTAGAAGATTAGTGTAAATAAGATTCAAGACACATTAAATCTCTAAGTAGATGCTTTGATTTTAAAAGGTGTATGATAAATTATTTAATATGGTTCACTGATTTCACATAATGACCTTTTCTCTGTTGATTCTGTTAAGAAATCCACCAACTCCTAGAAGCATTTAACTGTTAAGAGTTGGCTAATTTACCATGGGGTGGAAATAGGAAAAGACAAGGGTGTTACCTCCATCCTTACATAGCCCTATGGAAAAGCAGACAGTCATAATATTTATCCAGCTTCTCACACAGACCAAGTGTTGTGTAACACCTAAATTTGGTTTCTCCTCTGAAATTGTATATAAATGATGAAAACTTTGAATAGGATTTTAGTATCATATTTATCCAGAGGGCATTCTGTATTTTCAGAAGCAGACTTGAGAACAAAGAATCAAAGTAAGTGAGTTTCTGAGTTCAGTATTACCTGTTACTGCACATTTATGATGTGTAATGTGAGGTTTACTAAAGCGGCTCTTCCATTTGCTATGTCACTGACATTTGGACTAGGCATTTGGCTTGTTTTCTCATCTACAGAATGAGGATATAAAACCTGATGGTTATGAGGAGTAAATGAAATTGTATATGCATATTTGGTTTGTAATCCATAATGCACTATACAAATAGAAAAGACCTTATGTTTAGATGAGTTTTTCAACTACAAAAATAAGGAGCAATAGCTGAGAACATTGACCTAGTATACATTTATGTTGGCCATCTGGCTTCTCAAATGGGGAAAATAACTAGTGCTAAAATTGAAAAAGCGAAGAGTAGTAGTAGAAGACACACTCATAGTAATTATTGAGTGTCTCTCTTCTGCCTGGTACTCCTTTAGGTAGTAACAGAACAAAAATAGTTTTTACACAGCAGGAAAACTAAGTATTATATGACTTGCCCAAGATTTCTGTTTGAGAAAAGCTAGGCAAGGACTACAATCCATGTCTCTCCATGTTTAAACATCATATTCTTTATACTAAGCTGCTGTAAATTCTGGTGCTAAAAGCTAAGTTTTCAGTATAGTCTTATTGACATAGCACACCTCATTCTCTAGCATTGCCTCATAGATCTGCGATATCAGTAATCATACATACTTGTATTTTGGACACTAAAGATTCGTTATTTATTTATTTATTTATTTGTTTATTTATCTATCTTTTCAAAAATTGTACATTAACATAGTTCTTATCATTTTATCATGTAGCATTTTACGGTGTTCGCGGGGAAGGGCCTTGACGTGGCAACACCGCTTCTTAACTAACGCTTCCCCTCTCACACCTAACTAACTTCCTAACCTCCCTGTTCCCACTGTTATTTTCTTCACTTCCAATAGGCTGTCATTAAATTTTCCTTCTCCATTATCAGTGCCACTACTTTTTCTTTTCCATGTTCACAGTTTTTTATTTTTAGGGCTATTTAGTCATCCTAGCTGTGCCATTTTCTCCAGACCCTTGGGATTCTGCATTTGGCACCTTTGAACACAGTATCTAAAAGCACTTCCTTGGGACACCTGGGTGACTGAGTGGTTGAGCATCTGCCTTTGGCTCAGGCCGTGATCCTGGTCCAGGGATCGAGTCCTGCATCAGGCTCCCTGCCTGGAGCCTGCTTCTCCCTCTGCCTGTGTCTCTGCCTCTCTCCCCGTGTCTCTCATGAATAACTAAATAAAATCCTTAAAAAAAAAAAAAAAAAAGAAAGTCTGTGATCCATTTAAAAATAAGCACTCCCTTGCATTCCAAGACCTACAGGATGTTCCTTGTTAACAAAACAGAACAAAAATTGAGCTCAGAATAAAGGATTTCTTTTTCTCAAATAGTGGTTCTGATACATTCCTACTGTTGTCCTAAGAAATCCTGTGATTTAAGGATGTTGTGTATATTTGTATGTGTCTCCACACATTTGATTGGGTACAAGTATCCTTAGAACAACACTTGCCTAAGAATATGCCTTTGATTAACAAAAAGCTTTGACTGTAATAACCAGAATGTCCGAATGTCACAGTTTAGTAGTGCTTTCAAAGTACTTTGTCTTTTGGGGTTTTTTAATGAGTTATCTGTCACGTAAAGCATTATACAGCTTGGCATTCCAAATACATGAGTCTCTCACCGAAAGATCACTTCAGCAGTTTCGCAGTAAGATTCCATCATGTAATACTTGAAGTGCTGAGAAGTTTCTGGTGTATGTGTGAGAGGTTTTTTTGGATGTATGGGAGAGAGAGGCAGGTTGAGCCTAAAATTCCCTTAATTACTCTTTTAAATGTTTATTAAAATGTATTTACTATATTTGTTAGAATCGAGCTGGCCTGTTGATTTTTTTTTTTTTATGTTGAATTCCACTTTTTCCATTCATTGTTGGATTTGCAAATAAGGAAAACTACTTGTACGGTTGTTTTTTTGTTTTTTTAATAGAAGACAAGAAATTATTTTTTCAGCTGGTCACTACTGACAGCTAAGAGATCTTTCTGTTATTTGGTAGTGGTGAGGGTAAGATTGATGAAGTTAGTACTTTAGCTTGTTGGTGATGTATTTTAAAGCCGAGGGTTATACAATATTTGTTTAATTATGGTGTTACTTCTATCTTAACTTCATCTTAATTCTTTGTCCTAAGTAGCTCTCAGATTTATTAAGATTTTTCTCTTCTGTAGTAGAAAATATTAAGGTAGGAATTGTACATGATGCAATACTTTGATGTCACACAAGAATAAAGCACAGACATCAGTTTTTTTTAAACTGTAGCAAAGTAAACTTAAAATTTTAGGAATAGTAATGAGTTCTTCCCATCCTGGCTTTAGGCTTTAACATTTCACTGTCTTCCTGAGATACTGTATTCCTGTGACTGTTAGCTGTAGCTTCAACTTTGTAAGTAATGGTGGTGGTAGGGAGTAGGGTGGGTTATCTTAAGAGAAATAGTGTGATTTTCAGCTTTTACTTTACCTGTGGTACCTATATTTAACAACATATGAAGAATCCCTGGGAAGAATAAAAACAGAAAACTAGTTAAAAGAATTCATGAAGTGTGAGCCATTACTCCTTGAGTATCTTTAACTTGAACAGTGACATTCCAGATTGTTCTTGTTTTCAGAGTACATCCAAGCCATTATGATGATGGAGGAATCTGTTCAACATGTTGTCATGACAGCCATACAAGAGGTAGGTTGGAGCTTTCTGATTACTGTTTGTGAGAAATTAAAAGATCAAACCAGAGCTTAAATAGTAGTAGAAATTTTGTTTTTATTTGTCTATCAAGATTTTATTTGTTCATGAGAGACACACAGAGGCAGAAGTAGGTTCCACGTAGGAAGCCCAATATGGGACTCAAATCTCGGGACTCTGGCATCACGTCCTGAGCCAAAGGCAGACGCTCAACTGCTAAGCCACATCCCTAGAAGTAGAAATTTAAAAAAAAAAAAAAAAAGATTCTCCTACTCATTTTTCTTTAGAATTTTTTTTTCTTTGCACTTATGATATAGCTTGCCTCATTTTTATTTTAAAATCATACATTTGGGCACCTGGGTGGCTCAGCAGTTGAGTGTCTGCCTTTGGCTCAGGTCATTTTCCCAGGGACCCAAGATCGAGTCCCACATCAGGCTCTTCACAGGGACCCTGCTTCTCCCTCTGCCTAGGTCTCTGCTTCTTCTCTCTCTCTCTCTTTGTGTCTCTCATGAATAAATAAATAAAACATTTAAAAAATTAAAAAATAAATCATACATTTAAATTTCTCATTTAAATCTTAAACATGGGCAGCCTGGGTGGCTCAGTGGTTTAGCGCCGCCTTCAGCCCAGGATGTGATCCTGGAGTCCAGGGATCGAGTCCCACAGCAGACTCCCTGCATGGAGCCTGTTTCTCCCTCTGTCTGTGTCTCTGCCCCTCTCTCTCTCTGTCTCTCATGAATAAATAAATAAAATCTTAAAAAAAAACTTAAACATTTGTCTTGTCGGTATAGATTATTTATTAACTATTGCTAATTATTAAAAATGTCCCAATGAACTAGGAATAGTAGACTAATTCCTAAAGCCATTAAAAATATGTATATTAGGGACACCTGGGTGGCTCAACTGTTGAGCGTCTGCCTTTGGCTCAGGGCATGATCCTGGAGTCCTGGGATCGAGTCCTGCATCATAGTCCTGCATCGAGTCCTTGCATAGAGCCTGCTTCTCCCTTTGCCTGTGTCTCTGCCTCTCTCTGTGTCTCATGAATAAATAAAATCTTTAAAAAATATATGTATATTAAACCAGCAGTCTACCTCACATTTAATTATTGGTTTCTTGTTTGGCAGAAAATGAGCTTTCAACTCCAACCATACCCAAAGCTATTTCTAGATGAATATTTATACTGAAACTGTAGGGGAGGAAAAATATCGTTTTCCTCTACCCATCCAAGTTCTCAGCTGGAGATCTCTGTAACAAAAGATTAAAAAGAAAAAGGATACAGATGTTTTTGGGTTGTTTTTTAAGATTTTATTTATTTGAGAAAGAGTGCAGAGCCAGAGAGAGAGGGGACACAAGCAGGGAGGAGGGCAGAGGGAAAGGGAGAAGCAGACTCTCCACTGAACAGGGAGCTCAGTGAGGGGGCTCAATCTCAAGACTCTGGCATCATTACCTGAGCAGACACTCAACCGACTGAGCCACCCAGGCACCCTCATATAAGTTTTATATGACACAGGGACCTTCTTAAGGAAATGAAGACCAAAGAAGTGTTTTAAACCTGAGTGTTTTAGTGCTGGGTTTGATGAAGAGTGGAGAATCATGGAAAAATGTGATAGGGCAAAAAAGAGTTTTGAGCTAAGGGGTAGTAACCTGGGGGAAACAGCAAGTCCTATTCAATGAGTCCTTTTAGAATCCCTGTATTTTCGGAGAAAAGGATGTTTTTCCTCTGACTATAGGGAAAACACCTCTCACATGAGGCTTTTACCTGCTTCTGGAGAAGGTAAAAAATCCTTCCTGTACCTGCTATTTTTCCAGTTCCTTTAGCTTGATGTATTCAGTATGCCAGGGTACCTACCATACTTTGGGGTAGCATGTCTTGAACTCCATTAAGTGTAAGACATGAAACTAAAAATAAAATGTGGGTTAATAACCCGTTGGTCTCAGGATGAGAGAATGTTTTTAATCATAAAAGTAACAGAACAAACTCTTAGGGGTACTAGAAAACAAGGATTTGAACGTGCAACTGGCAGAGGAAAAAATACAACAGACAACATGAAGAATGCTAAGTGCAAATTAAAGTTGTGTTTTTTAAAATATCTGACCACCTGACTGTAAATCCAGGGGTTCTCACTACTCTCTCAGGATTCTATTCACAGAACTCGGGAATATGATGAAAGTATTATTATTATAGTAAAAGAATACAAACCAGAACCAACTCCCTCTGTCCCAAAAATGCATAGAGTGAGGTCTAAGAGGTCCCAGATACAAGGCTTATGTTGTTCCCCCCTCCGTGGAATCAAGACCTATCACTCTCCCAGCACATTATGTGTGGCAGTTCCCAAAGTACTGCCAACCAGGGAGGCTCACCTGAGTTTTCATGTCTAGAATTTTTATTGGGGTTTTATTATGTGGGTATGATTGATTGCATCCTTGACCATGGGATTGAACACAGTATCTAGCTCTCCTTCCCCACAGAAGTCATGCTGACTGTCAGGTGGCTCAAAGACCCAGTCTTCTGACACATTGCTGATTTTTCTGGCACGACCAGACTCCAATTTGAGTCATCCAGTTTTTTAGCTTAAAGTACCCAGGGGCCCACAAATAACAAAGATACTCTTATCAGTAAGGAAATTCCAGAGATTGAGAGGCTGCTTGCCAATAAGGGGACGCAGGCCAGCCAAATTCCTTACTACACAGGACCTTTCAAAAAAGCAAAGCTTTTAAAAGACAATCAGTTTATCATTCAGCTCTGATGGTAGGAAGATAAACTGGTACATCTTTTTAAAAATACACTCTTTGATATCATATAAGATACTAGGTCATAAGTGTTAAAATATCAAAATGACAATCTCTCAAGCAAGATAGAGGTTTATTTGCTCTTAAGTGGCCCTGGGTTCTGCTCTGTAGTCGTCAGAGACCCAGCTTTCTTGTTTCTTTTTGTCTGCCATCCTTTTTTTTTTTTTAATTTTTATTTATTTATGATAGTCACACACACACAGAGAGAGAGAGAGAGAGGCAGAGGGAGAAGCAGGCTCCATGCACCGGGAGCCCGACGTGGGATTCGATCCCGGGTCTCCAGGATCGCGCCCCAGGCCAAAGGCAGGCGCCAAACTGCTGCGCCACCCAGGGATCCCTGTGTCTGCCATCCTTAATACGTGTTTCCCATTTAGTGGTTCAGCTCTGGCTTCTCAAATTCCACCTATCACATTCACATTTCCAGCCATCAGGAAGGAATGAAGTTCCAAGTTTTCCTCTAAATAAACTTTCAGCAATTCTCCTGTTTGCCTGATATCACTCACATAACCACACAGGGAATTGGGGGGGATGTGGCCTTTATTCCAGGTAGTTGCAAAACCAGCCAAAACTCCAGTCTGTTACTAAGGAAAAATAGGAAAAATAGTAAGGGGCCACTAAGAGTTCTGCCTTATTATAATTGACCTTGTAATTCTGTTTTTAGGAATTTATCCTATAAGGATAACTGAAATACAGAGATAGATAATAATAGTAATAGCACACATTTATTTTGTACCTACTATGTGCTCGGTAGTGCTGGTTACTTACTAAACACATTAACACACTTAAAATTCACTAGAATTATAATCAATGCTACTGGAGTGTAGACATAAAATTGTTAAAATGGCAAATTTCAGTTCTATATACTTTACCAAAATAAAAAAATGAAAAATTAATTGTAATATTTTGAGGTATATACTATTATTGTAACCTGATTTTATAAAAGGGGAAACTGAAGCATAGACTGTGAGTAACCACAAGTCTACACAAGTATTGGCAGAGTTAGAACTCAGATCTAAGCAGTCTGAATTCAGAGCCCATGCCCAGAACCATTGTGCAATATTGCCTCAAGATTGTTTATTTCAACATTATTTTCTAATATTGAATATTCTAATATTAGAAACATCATGACTGCCCAGCAATAGGAGCACAGATAAATAAATTATGGCAGATTAATATATTGGCATACTAGGTAGCATTAAAGTATATTTTTAAAAAATATATGACAGCACGGGTAAGGCTTATATAGAGAGAAACAGCACATGAGCAGTATAATCCCATTTCTGTTAGAAATTAAGATGAGTGCAGCCCTGGTGGCTCAGCGGTTTAGCACCGCCTTCAGCCCAGGGTGTGATCCTGAGACCTGGGATCCAGTCCCACGTTGGGCTCCCTGCATGGAGCCTGCTTCTTCCTCTGCCTGTGTGTCTGCCTCTTTCTCTCTCTGTGTCTGTCATGAATAAATAAATTAAAAATCTTAAAGAAAAATTAAGATGAGTGAAAATGGCAGAACATTAACTATCGCCAAATGATTGGCTGTTCTAAGCTTTTTTCTCTATTTGTTGATTTTTCTATAATTACAGGTTCGTATCTCTAATCAGAAATATTTTTAAAATTAAAATCTGTGACCAAATGATTTTTAATTCTATGAATTTAGCCCAAAGAATTATTTAGAAATTCAGACCAAGATTGGGCACTACAGTGCTTATCAAACTATTTTATATAATTTTTTTTTTTAAGTTTGTTTGGGACACCTGTGTGGCTCAGTGGTTGAGTGTCTGCCTTTGGCTCAGGTTGTGACACTGGAATCTTGGGATCAAGTCCCACATCAGGCTCCCATAAGGAGCCTGCTTCTGCCTCTACCTGTCTCTGCTGGTTTGTCTCTCGTGAATGAATAAATAAAATTTTTTTAAAAAATTAATTTAAAAAAAAGTTCAAGTTAATCTCTGCATCCAGTGTGGGGCTTGAATTCACAACCCCAAGATCAAGAACAACATGTTCTTCTGACTGAGCCAGTTAGGCCCTCCCCAAACTATTTTATATTAATAGAAATACGACAATAATATTCATCCATTGGTAAGCAAGTGTTTAAATTAGGGTACCTCCATCTCATGGAATATTACATAGCTGATAAAAAAAATTTGTTTAAAAAAAAAGTATCTTCTGGGGCACCAGGCCCATAAGTCAGTTGAACTTCTGACTCTTGGTTTTGTCTCAGGTCATGATCTCAGGGTCACGAGATCTGCCCCTTGTGGGGACTCTGTGCTCAGTGTGGAGTCTGCTTAAGACTCTCTCCCTTTGCTGCCCGCTGCCCACCTCCCCGCCTCCCGCATCCACTCACTTTCAGTCCCTTAAATAAATCTTTCAAGAGATAAAATATCTTATGACAAGGGAGAACATTCAAAATGTCAAGTGAACAAAGTAATATTAAACTGTACCTACAAATAGGTTTTAAGAATAGATTATATGTCTTTTATGTGCATATTCCTTTTACTTAATTAGCACATACCATCAAACACCTAATATGCACCAGGAGCTGTAGTAGGCATTCAGGTAACAATTATGAAAAAAAAAAAAAAAGACATGGTCTCTTGCCCCCCCAGAGTCTAAATCTCATGGGAAAAATGGCTAACCAAGCAAATACAGTCAAAGCATTTCAAATGAAAAGTACCATGATGGGAAAAATATTAGGACCTCAAAGGAGTAGCTAACTCAGTTTGAGGACTTAAGGGAAGGCTTCTCAAAGAAGGTGACATCTTGACTGAGCATGGAAGGATGAGATGAGGTAAGTAAGGGGCAAAAATTCTTCTAAAGCCCAGGAGGCAAGAGAAAGCAAGACCTACATGGAATGTTGGATGTACTGAAAAGAAGAACCCCTGTAGCAAACGTGGTGGGAAGTGCTTAGAAATGGAATGAGAGACCTAGATCATTAGAATACTAATCAGTTTCATGAGAGAGTTGGGATCGTGGAAATCAGTGAGTAGATTTTAAGGAGAAAATAGAATTAAAATATGTATTTAAGGGCAGCCCCCGGTGGCTCAGCGGTTTATTGCCATCTTCAGGCTAGGGTGTGATCCTGGAGACCTGGGATGGAGTCCCACATCAGGCTCCCTGCATGGAGCCTGCTTCTCCCTCTGCCTGTGTCTCTGCCTCTCTCTCTCTCTCTCTCTCTCTCTCTCTCTCTCTCTCTCTCTCTCTCTGTGTGTGTGTCTCATGAATAAATAAATAAAATCTTTAAAAATAAATAAAAATAAAATCTGTATTTAAGAAAATCCATTTGATGGGAATGGTTTGAAGGGAAACTGGGCTAGAAAAAGGGAGAGCAGTTAGGAGACCTTGGTAGTTATCCAAGGTCTATCCAAGGAATTATCCATCTCCTTGGAAGAATGATGGAAGCTTGAACTAGGTTATGGCAGTCAGGGTGGAGGCAGGTGGACAGATTGGAAAATTATAAGAGCTTGAATCAATAGGCTTGGTGACTGTTTGGACCTGGGGGGAGGGGGGAAAGGAGGGTAGCTGGATAGAATAATGGAAGTAAGAAAGGCTTCTGTAAAATGGTAGTCTCTCTCTCTCTCTCTTTTTTTTAGGGCACATTCTATTTATATTTATTCAGATAGTACTGACTTTTTTTTTACTGTGGTAAAGTACACATAACAAAAATCTGCCATTAGTGACATTTAATATATTCCTAATGTTGTGCAAACATTATCACTATCTTGTTCCAGAACTTTTTCCATCACCACAAAGGAAAATCCTGCACACTCATTACATAGGCAGTTCTCATTTCCTCCTTGCTTCAGCTCTTGTCAACCAGTAATCTACTTTATATCTCTATGAATTTCTCTATTCTAGATATTTCAAATAAATGGAATCATATGATATGTGGCCTTCTGTGTCTTTGTTCTTTTAGCATAGTATTTTCAAGGTTAGTCTGTAGCATGTATAAATACATGTTCCTTTTTACGGCTGAATAATCCATTGTATGGATGTGCAACATTTTTATCTGTTCATCAGTTGAGAAACATTTGGGTTGTTCCTACCTTTTGGCTATTGTGAATAATGCTGTGGTGAATGTTAGTATATGTTTGTTCTTTTTAACACCTGTTATTAATTCTTCCGAGCATATTGAAATTGAATTTCTCTGTAATTCTGTGTTTAACTTTTTGAGGAAGTACCGGCTTGTTTTTCACAGATCCTGCAGCATTTTACATTCCTACCAGCAGTGTATTAGGATTCTGCTTTTTCCACCTCTTTGTCAACCCTTGTTATTGTCCTTTAAAAAAAAATCTATTAATTTATTTTAGAAAGCTCATAGGCAGGAGGGGCATAGGGAGAGAGAAAAACTCAAGCAGACTGCTGAGTGTGGAGACCAACCTGGAGCTCAATTCCATGTCCCTGACATCATGACTACAACTGACAACCAAGAGTTAGACATTCAGCTGACTGTGCCACGTAGACACATCTGTCCATATTTTTTATAACAGATATCTTATGAAGCTGGAGGAGACTCGATTAGGGAGCACATGTGGAGGGATTAGCCTTCAATGGGAAGAATAGCACTTGTGTTAGTTACAAGAATATTGAAAAAAGAAAGGATGGGCATGAATGTTGCCAATTTTGTGGATTGAGACATAGGAAATTCTTATTTGGAGATAAGGTTTTCTGATGAATGTGGAGACTCAAGAAGTAAGCAAGAAAGGTTTCTTCATCCCTTTTAAAGTCAAGATGTCACCTTCTTTGAGAAGCCTTCCCTTAAGCTAGGGTTAGAATAGTCTTTAAAAGGGATGAAGAGACCGCTGACTGGGGAAGCATAACTGTACTTTCAGGAAAACTTTAAGGGCCCATTTGAAACTGGAAACTGGGGACGCCTGGGTGGCCTAGCTGTTGAGCCCAGGGCTTGAACCGGGTGTCCCGGGATCGAGTCCCACATCAGGCTCCCTGCATGGAGCCTGCTTCTCCCTCTGCCTGTGTCTCTGCCTCTCTCTTTGTCTCTCATGAATAAATAAATAAAATCTTAAAAAAGAAAATTGATGATGTTGACATAGGTCATCAACATAATAGACTGAAAAATCTAGGCTAGAAAGTGGTTGGTTAAATGAAGAACCATGGAAGCTAAAGCAGGAGAGGAGGATGAGTCCCAGAAAGATGATGATGTTAGCAGGAGGAGGAGGAGTAAATATGAGCAGGCAAGCAATAATGTTTACTCTAAAGTCTAAGCAGAGTAAAGAAGAAAGTAAGTATTAGAATGATGTGTTCTGACTAGAAGCCCAGGAGAAAGGAGGGTAATATAGGTCTTGGAAACCTCAAATTGAGGAGCACATAAACTAAACATAATTGCATCAGAGACCAGGGTTGGGAAGAGGTTGTATTCAGAGGGTAGGACACCTAGGTTTTTATTCAGAATTGTTGCTGTGTTATGATGAGGACTTAACTGTAACAATGGGAAAAGGAAAAAGACTGGGGAAAAAAAAACTAGTCTTTCTACCACCTGCCTCTGATTGGATACTGCCTCTCTGAGGATTCTAAAACAGTCTACATCACATTATGTTTGTCTTCTCACTTGACTTGTGCTACACCAATGGTTGGTAGCTGCTTAAATATTTCAGAATTATAAAGGTGATTGTTTCTAGATGGTAGAAAAATGGATTTTTTCTTTATACTTTTTATGAGTTATGTTCTTTACAATGGGATTTTTTCAACTGAAAGAAGTCTTAAAAATCTTTCAATTAGCATTGTCACAAGAAAAGCATAAACATTGAAGCGAGTATTTTTTTTTAACTCTTCCTGAGAGTTTTTTTTCCTAATTAGAGTAGTACCAGAGGCTGAAATTACAAGATCTCTCAACAGTGCATCCCCACATTTCTGATTGTCCCCCTTTCTTTTGTCCTTTAGATAGAACATAAGGAAACTGTAGAAAAATGGGACCATTTGAGTCTGCCCCTGATATTTGTCACAATCAGAATTTTATCCCTTTCACCCCCAGCCCCTCACACGTTATGGATCCTCTCTCTGCAACACAAGGGTGAGAGAGACTAAGACATAGGTGTGTGTGTGTGTGTGTGTGTGTGTGTGTGTGTGTGTGTGTGTGTTAATAAACATTAGCCAGTTCGTTTTGGCTAATACTGATGTTGCCCATATTTATTCTTTAGATACAGTTACTTGAGTGTTGCTGGGTTTTTTGGTTTGGTTTTGTTTCATTTTGTTTTTTGTCTGAACAGTCAGCTTTAAAATATTTAGCCACTTTTTAAACTTAAAGATTTGTCTTGATTCTTACGACTGCATTTACAGTGAAAATGAGCACCAGAATTTAGACCTGTAATTTTGAATGAAGGCATTATCCTGGGATGAAAATTATTTCAAACAAAAGTTTCAATGTATAGGAAAATGTTCCTTTTACATTTGTGTTTTCATTTTAATTTTTAGAATTCTGTGATGGCCAGGTGTTTGTGTTGTACAGGTATATTTTATATGATGTCTTTTTTGCCTCATAGTTATATCATTTAAATCTTAATTTCAGCTGATGAGTAAGGAATCGCCTGTCTCTGCTGGAAATGATGCCTATGTTGACCTTGATCGCCAGGTATCTAATTTTGCATTGTTTTTGTCCATGCAGAGTTCATTGAAAGGGATAAACTTGAGATGTTAATGAAAAGAATGTTTCAGATGAAATTGCTTATAGAATATACTGGTTTAAGTCTTTTTGTTTTGTTTTTTACATAAATTCAAGACTTTAGCTACTTTAGTAGTGGACATTACACATCTGTAATTAAATTTATAATTAAAATATTGCATGACCCACTTTAAATTTAAGTCCTTGTAATTCATATTCTCTAATCATTTTTCTTTCTCCATTGGTGATATCTTTCTGTATGCCCCATTAAGACAACAGATGCATTCCTGGAAAGTGGCATGCATTTTAATCTTATGATTTACTTATAACACAAAATACCTTTTATTTCACATGAGTCTTCCATTGCAGATGTATCCTCCACCTTCATCTTTGTGAAAAATTGAACAATCAGTAGATATTTAAATGAACTAAGGAAACTACTATATTTTTAAAGGAACTCTGGAGTTTATTCTTGTAGTTTTAACCAAAAAGTTATTTTGTAATTTTAATTACTGCTTATCAATAAAATACTGCGGCTTACCTTGTCAGTTTCTATGTTTCAGTTGTCTGGGACATCTGTTCCAAAGCATGAACAGAAATCTTCATGTTATCCTCATTTCTTCTCAATGGTTTCTTAATGGTTTTTTGTAGGAAAATCTTTGGGTATGATATAATTTTAACCCGAGTTGTAATTTGCTTCCTTTACTTTGTGATGTTAGATTTTAGAGTTGTTACCTTTTATGAATTTGTTTATATCTTTATTACACAGAGGTTTGGTCACAGGAAAGGAAAAGCTAATATTTTTAAATTTTTTTCTTTTTTCTTTTTCTTAAAATTAACTAATCAATTTTAATTTGTTCATGCTTTGCTAACTTAGAGTTTATATAATAATGGGACACAACTCAAATGTTTGGTTTGTGTCGAGAATTAGAATAATAAAAATATTTTTAAAACTGTTATACAAATTAACATAAAAGTTTAATATGACTGAAGAACTTGTGTTGAAATACTTTAGCTATATAGTTCAACATTGAAACCCCTATTCTCTAGCACATATATATTTTATCAAGGGAAAATTTCTCAGTTATTACAGAATCATTATTACTAAGAATCATGTAACCTAGATAGGAAAGTGTAAGAAAACTTGATAAGAGCAAAGAACCAGATACAGAGTACAGAAAAGACAAGACTTAGGACTAGAAGATATTCAAAGTTAGAAATGGCTGCTTTTGAATCTTCAGAAGAGTTCTCCATTTCTCCCAGCCCCTCAGAAAGAAATGGGAGGAGTGTTTTAATTCTTTATTGTGCCTATATAATTATTGTTGCTTCTTCATATTGAAATGTTTATTGTATCTCTTTGTTTCTAACTAGTTGAAGAAGACTACAGAGGAACTGAATGAAGCTTTGTCAGCAAAGGAAGAAATTGCTCAAAGATGCCATGAACTGGATATGCAGGTAAGAGATCATTTCTGTGTACCACCTATTTGAAATGTACCCTATAAGCAACACCAAATGGCTGTAATGCAACACAAATTAAAGAGTCTTAAAGGGGGAGAGGGGGCAGATTTTTGGTTAGAGATAGTAGACTCATCAAATATATTTTCTTTCCTCCCTGCAACCCCATTAAATTTATAATAAATGAATCAAAATAGTACAAGAATACAAAAAGAGAAAGTAGGGATATCTGTGCTAGCTTTAGAGAGGGGTGGAGGAGATTTTTTTAAAGCCCTGACTTACACTCTAATTTACTTAAAGGCCAGCTTTTTTAAATAAGCCCTAAGGGGAAGCCTTTGAATGCATAGTTTATGGTTACCCTTGCTTTGACTACCTCTTAAAAGTGCATTCCAAAAGAAAAGGATCAAGATAGGCTTGGAAAGTAGTCCTGGAGGAAGTGGAGAAATTTGGGGTAGTAGCACATAGTAATCTTTTTTAAATCTGTTTAATACCCTCAGTGAAATTAGTAAAGAAATTCCATCTAGGACATGATGCTATTTAAAAAGTAAAAAAAAAAAAAATCAGAAATCAGACACTTAAGTAATTTAAAAATAGAATTGTTAAAGTAAAAAATGTAACAGAATAGTTAGAGTTTAAGAAATCTCACAAATAAAAAGAAAATAAGTAAAAAATTATTTGAGATTTACCTCAAAATAAAGGAGGTCGGGCACATGGACAGAGAGGTACAAATAAGATATAATTGGCCATGTTTTGATACTTGTTAAAGCTGGGTCATGAATACACAGAGTTCATAATATTTTATAAGAGAAGCATTTTCCTTTGAAAGGCACAGGTGTTGGTCACTGCTTTGGATGCACATAGGAAGAAGTGTAATTGTAGCACACTTGCTGGGTCATATAGTAAATGATATTTATCTAGTTAACAATGTTAAATGCTGTTAATTTGTTTTTTGAAATTTTAGAACTTAACTATATACACAAACACTGGGGATCCCTGGGTGGCTCAGCAGTTTAGCGCCTGCCTTTTGGCCAGGGCATGATCCTGGAGTCGTGAGATCGAGTCCCGCATCAGGCTCTCTGCATGGAGCCTGCTTCTCTCTCTGCCTGTGTCTCTCTCTCTCTGTCTCTCTCTCTCTCTCTCATGAATAAATAAATAAAACCTTAAAAAATAAAAAGCTATACACAAACGCTAAGATTAGTAATAATACTAAGAGCTGATTATCATAGATAATATCTATATCCTAGTTATAAAAAATAATGTATAAAGTTATACATTAGGATTGGCAAACCAGCTTGCCATCTGTTTTTGTAGGTAGTTTTTATTGGAGCACAGCCCTGCTTTTTCACGTATTCTCTGTGACTGCTTTTATGCTGTAGTGACAGAGTTAAGTACTTGCCAAAGAGACCTATAGCTCTCAAAGCCTAAAATATTCACTGTTCGATTCTTTACAGAAGAGTTTACCAATCCCTGGTATAGACAGATTGCAAAGTGAATGGCAGGGTTGCAGAGAAGTTACAAGAAGGGAAGGTGTTGCCTTATGATACACTTAGCTCTGCAGAAAACAGTAGTAACACACAATTTAGAATTGTCCTACAGAGAAATGTAAAATTGCAAAAGTAAAGGTAAAAATGATAGCAGTAGACTAGGGCAAGGGACATGAGGGAAAGGTAGGGTCAGTCACTAATGTTATTGTCTTACCAAAAGGGAGTCAAGAACTACTTCTGTGGCACAACATCCATTACATGCTGGCTCCACCTAAGCCTCCAGTCTCAGCTCAGAATCACCTGATTTGTTATTTATTATGGTCATGTACTCTATGGTCCATATAGCAGGCACACAATGAATATTTGAGAGAATGAATGAACTGGTGGGGCATTGAGTAAAGAGAGTCAATAGGTATCTGTTTAAGACAGCAGAAGTGACCAGTGAAGGTGACAAGAATAGTGATATAATTGCATTTATGGAAAGGAAGAATGGCACAAGTTGCCATAATTTAACCTATCAGAGGAGTCACTAGATAATGTCTGAGGTTGATAAATCAAGAATGGTGGTGTAAAACATTTAGAGATGTAAACTAACAACCAAAAACAGTAAAATTGGGAACAGTGAAAATTAGTTGTCTCTTAGAAGTAGAAAAACTCAACAGAATACTGTAACTTTTTATTATAAGCCCCTTTTTCTTGTCTGATTTTTTTTATTATTATTATTTTTTTCTTTGCATATTACTCTTCATTACAGGCATACCATAGACTTATTATGGATTTGGTTCCATACCACTGCAATAAAGCGAGTCAGATGAATTTTTAGGTTTCCCAGTGCATATAACACTGGCAACTTTTATATAGTTGTATTTACACTTCACAGTAGTCTGTTAACTATGCAATAGTATTATGTATAAAACAAATGTATATATATTTTTCCCTCAAATATGTACACCTTAATTTAAAAATAAATTACTAAAATAATTTTAAAATTATTAACCATCATCTTAGCTTTCAGCGAGTCATCATCTTTTTGCTGGTGGAGGGTCTTGCCTCAGTGTCAATGGCTATTGACTGATCAGAATGGTGGTTGCTGAAGGTTGGGATAGCTGTAGCAATTTCTTAAAATAAAACAATAATGAAGTTCGCTGTACCTATCAACTCTTCCTTTTAAGAATTGTCTCTCTACAGCATGTGGTGCTGTTTGATAGCATTTTAGCCACAGTAGAACTTCTTTCAAACTTGGAATCAGTCTTTTCAGACCCTGCTGCTGCTTTATCAACTATTTATCTGGTATTCTTAAATCCTTTATCATCATTTCAACAATGTTTACAGCATCTCCACCATGAGTAGATGCTGTCTCAAGAAACCACTTTCTTGGCTCATCCATAACAAGCAACTCCTCATTTATTGGAGTTTATCATGAGATTACAACAATTCAGTCACATTTTCTGTCTTGGCTTCTAGTTTTCTTGCTATTTCCACCACACCTGCATAATCTTCATAAGGATTGGAATCAGTGTCTTTCAAACTTCTGTTAGTATTGATTTTTTTTAACTCTTCGCATGAATTGTGAATGTTCTTACTGCTATCTGGAATGGTGAACCCTGTCCAAAAGTTTTCAGTTTTTTTTATCCGGATGCATCAGAAGAATCAATGTCTGATAGCTATAGCCTTACTAAATGTGTTTCTTAAATAACAAGACCTGAAAGTCAAAATTACTCCTTGACCCATTGGCTACAGAATGGATATTGTGTTAGCAGGCTTGAAAACATTAATCTCATTGTACATCTCCGTCAGAGCTCTTGGGTGACCAGGTGTATTGTCAATGAGCAATAATATCTTTAAAGTCCTCTTTTTTTTCTGAGCAGTAAGTCTCAGCAGTGGGCTTAAAATATTTAGTAAACCATGTTGTAAACAGATGTGTTATCACCCAGAGTTTGTGGTTCCATTGAGAGAGCACAGGCAGGGTAGATTTAGCATAATTCTTAAGGGCCTCGGATTTTCAGAATGACAAATGAGCACTGGCTTCAACTTAAAATCACCAGGTTCATTAACCCCTAACAAGAGATTTGACCTGTCCTTTGAAGCTTTTTTTTTTTTTTAGATTTATTTATTTATGATAGAGAACGAGAGAGAGAGAGAGAGAGAGAGAGAGAGAGAGAGAGAGAGAGGCAGAGACACAGAGACACAGGAGGAGGGAGAAGCAGGCTCCATGCAGGGAGCCCGACGTGGGACTTGATGCTGGGACTCCAAGATCATGCCCTGGGCCAAAGGCAGGCGCTAAACCGCCGAGCCACCCAGGGATCCCCTCCTTTGAAGCTTTGAAGACAAGTATTGACTTATCCTCTGTAGCTGTGAAAGTCCTAGACAGTATCTCTTCCAAAATAAAGCTGTTTAATATACATTGAAAATCTGTTTAGTATAACCACCTTCATAAATTATCTTAACTCCTTAATTTCCTGGATAACTTTATGCCCCTTCTATATCAGTACTTGCTTTATTCATCTTGCACTTCTCTGTTAGGAAGATTATTTCTTTCCTTTAACCTCCAGAACGAACCACTGCTAGCTTCAGACTTTTCTTCTGCAGCTTCCCCACCTGTCTCAGCCCTCAGAAAATTGAAGGGAGTTAGGGCCTTGCTTTAGATTAGGCTTTGGCTGACGGGAATGCTGTGGCTGCTTTGATTTTCTCCGTATTAGCGGTAAGGCCATATCACTCTCTTATCATTTGTGTGTTCTCTGGAGTAGCCTTAAACTTTTACTTTCCTTCAAGAACTTTTCCTTTGCATTCACAATTTGTCTAAACTAGTACAAGGAGCCTAGCTTTCCGCCTCTCTCAGCTTTCTACATGCCTTCCTTACTAAGCTTAATCATTTCTAGCTTTTGATTTAAAATGAGAGATGAATGACCATTCACTTGAACATTTACAGGGCATGGTAGGGCTATTAATTGGCCTAATAATCAATATTGTGTCTTAGGCAATAGGGAGGCCTGAGGAGAGAGACTGGGTAGTGGGGGAAGGAACAGCTGGTTGGTGGAACAGTCAGAACACATTCAAAAGTTACCAAATTGGGATGCCTGGGTGGCTCAGCAGTTTAGCGCCTGCCTTAGGCCTAGGGTGTGATCCTGGAGTCCCGTATCGGGTTCCCTGCATGGAGCCTGCTTCTCCTTCTGCCTCTGTCTCTGCCCCCCTCTCTCTCTGTCTCTCATGAATAAAAAAATAAAATCTTAAAAAAAAAAGAATTTAGGGTTGATAAAAAGTCAAAATATGTGTGAAGGTAGAGCCAATGATATTTTCTGACAGATTGGTTATGGATACCAGGTAAAGATGTTAAGGATTATGACTGAGGAACTGGAATGATAGAATTACTTTTCACTGAAATGGGAAAGACTGGAAGGACTGGGAAGTGAGCTGTAATTAAGAGCTCCCCTTGGACAATTTAAATTTGAGATGCCTGTTAGACATCCAAGTGGAAATGATACCAGTGTAGGATTCCAGACTAGAAATAGAAATGTGCGAGCTGTTACTGAAAAGATGATATTTACAGCCATGAAACTGGAAGCCATCACTGTATGTAGAGAGGAAAAGCTGTACAGCACTCAAATGACAGAGAAATAAAAGGAACTAAGGAGAAAGAGAAGCCTGGTAGATTGGTACAGAAACCAGGAGAGTCATTTGTCATTCTTTGTCATTTGTCCTGGCAGCCAAATGAGAAACTGCGTCAAGGAGTATGTGATCAGTTGTGTCAAAGGTTGATTGTTCACAGTGACATGAAAGTGTCAGTAGTGCTCCTGGTTAGCAGTTCTGTGGAATGATAGAGCCAATAGCCCAACTAGAATGAATTCAAGAAAAAGTGGGGCATTGGAATTAGAATTAGTGAGAATTAGAAATGGCAGTTAACTTTTGTTTTTACAGCTTTGAGATATAATTAACATACAATAAACTTCATATTTTAAGTATACAATTTTGATGCATGTTGACAGATGTATGAATGTGTGAAAACTTTATCACAATTAATATAATGAACCCATCACCCTCAAATTTTCTCATGATTCTTTAATGTATTCCCTCTCAGGTCCCCAGCTCTGCTTTGTCAATGTAGATTAGTTCGTATCTTCTAGAATTGCATATAAAAAGAATCATACACTATATATGTACTTTTTTTTTGTCTGACTTCTTCTATTATTTTGTGATTCATTCGTGTTGACAGTAGCAGTAATTAATTCTTTTTTATTGCCAAATAGTATTCCATTGTGTGAATATTCTAGAATTTATCCATTCACCTGTTGATGAACATTTGTGTTGTTTATAGTTTTTCTCTATTACAAACAAAACTGCTGTTAACATTGTTTATGGATGGGACACCTGGGTGGCTCAGCAGTTTAGCGCCTGCCTTCAGCCTAGGACATCATCCTGGAGACCCGGGATTGAGTCCTGCATCAGGCTTCCTGTGTGGAACCTGCTTCACCCTCTACCTGTGTCTCTCTCTGCCCCCCCCCCCCCGTGTTTCTCATGAATAAATAGATAAATAAATCTTTAAAAAAATTTTGTTTGGGCATGTACTTTTATTTTTCTTGAGTAAGTAAATACTGGCTGGGTCATGTGGTAGTTACATGTTTAATTTTTTTGAAAAATGCAAAGCTGTTTTCCAAAGTGCTTGAAACATTTTATATTCTCACCAGAGACGTCTGAGACTTCCATCTGTTCTACATCTTTGTCAACACTTGGTACATTGGTTTTTTTGTTTTGTTTTTTAAAGTGGGTATTTTTTATTTGAGCCATTCTAGTAGAAGTGTACTGGTGTAACATTGTGGCTTTAATTTGCATTTCTTTAATGATGAATCATGAGTATCTTTTGGTGTGCCTAGTTGCCATTTACATATATTATTTGGCGAACTGTCTTTTTAAATATAAAGAAGGAATTTTGCTTACTCTTACATATTGCTTTGCTTGTGCAGTATTCCAAAATAATGTACATGTTTTAAGTAGAAGTTGATTAAAACCAGATTTAATTCATAATGGTCACTTACAAGTGATTATGCTGATGCCAGTGTAATTGGAAGAAATAGTTGTTGTCTTCCTATACTCTTACAGGTTGCAGCATTGCAGGAGGAGAAAAGTAGTCTCTTGGCAGAGAATCAAGTATTAATGGAAAGACTTAATCAGTCTGATTCTATAGAAGATCCCAACAGTCCTGCAGGAAGAAGGCATCTGCAGCTCCAGACTCAACTGGAACAACTCCAAGAAGAAACATTCAGGTAAAAGACCATGCATCAAAGTCTAACTTTTAAAAATTCAACAACTATCTTTTAATGGTAAAAAAATGTAGTGTTAGGACTTGTGGGTACCTGCAGACCAAGGAGGATGTTTATATCTAGAAAAAATTCTATCAAAGTAACACCCTCAGGGCCGCCTGGGTGGGTGGCATGGTCAGTTTAGCGTCTGACTCTTGGTTTCAGCTTAGGTCGTGATCTCAGGGTTGTGAGACTGAGACTCATGCCCAGCATGGAGCCTGCTTGGGATTCCTGTTCTCCCTTTCCCTCTGCCTCTCCTCCCCCCATAAAATAAAAAATAAAATATTAGACCACAAACTGCAGGGGGAAAATTTCATAGTTAAGTACATCATCTTAAAGGACCAGACACCATAAAAACATAGAGGCACTGAATTTATAAGAGACTGGTGCCCTTTGCAGGAGACACAGTATAAAGGCCAGGTACATAATTTATAGAGACAGACTTATTTAAAAGTCATACTGATTTAAAGGGACAGTGTAAACACATCTTCTGGAAGAGGAAAAGGACAAAAGGAAAGAAGAATGGCCCTTGGGCAATTGGATGGTGAAAGGGAAAAGAAGAAAAGGAAAAATTTGGTGTTCCGCCAGACAAAACAGAACCACAAAATTGAAGGACTTAACAGTAAGAAATATAACATCTTACTTAATAGGAAAAAATAAAAATGATTCTTAAGTCTTCCCTTAAACCTTAGAAATGGCCCATCCCTTATGGTCTACATCAGCATTTCAAGATGTGGTCTGAGGACCTCTTCAGGTCCTCTTCAGACCCTCTCTTTTCTAACTGCATATCTGTGCAAGGGTGGATTTCCATCATATATTTCAGCCAAAAAAGGCATCACAACAGATGAATATAGAAATAGCTATGACAACCCAGCTGTCTTCTAATAAACTGGACTATATATAAACAAAAGTTTTTTGAAATTTCGGTGATTTTAAGAGTGTGAAGGAGACCAAAGAGTGCCCTTTGTCTGCATCTTGACTTTCTAAGACAGAATCAGTAGGTAGTACAATTTAAGTATGACTATACCCTTTTGTTTCTAAATTGCGGCCAGTTTCTTAAAGTGTGGTTTGGGGAAATGGTATTTAGAATTGTCCTGCGTTTTCATTAAATATAAAGGAAATAGTATCTAATGCTTTTATTGTTCTAGAATACATGTTGCAATATATGTTGCAATTTATATTTTGAAGCATTTAAATATTTTATCATATTTGAATGTTTATCATTTATATATCTCACTATTTCTTTTTGAGAGAGAGCTCACATGCAGATGGGGCAGTGGGTAAGAGAGAGAGAGTGCGAGCAAACATCCTAAGCAGACTCCATGATCTCACAACCCTGAGGTTATGACCTGGGCTGAAATCAAGAGTCGCTTAACCGACTGAGCCACCCCAGGCGCCCATCAGTATTTATTATTCTTTATAGTCAGATATAATGCTTCTGGCTCATCTTTATTATAAACTTCTACCTTTAATTTTTGTTTTGAGCTTTTGAGTCTCATAGATTATTTTTTTTTTAAGATTTTATTTATTGAGAGAGAGAAAGCAAGAGAGAATGAGCAGGGTGTTGGGCAGAGGGACAGAGAGAAGCAGACCCCTGCTGATCAGGGAGCCTGCCTTGGGGCTTGATCCTGGGACTTTAGGATGATGACTTGAGCCAAAGGCAGATGCTTAGCCACAGAACCACCCAGGCCCCTGTTCATAAATTATTTTTAATTACAAAAGGGATAATACACCTTTTTAATGGCAAGATCTAGCAGTTACATTTTAACCAAGAGGAGAGAGGGTAGCTATAAGACATTTGTATAGGTCAGAAGACTTTCTAGCAATAACCGCAGTTAGTATCATAAGGAAAAACTTGCACTTTTAAGTATATAAATACCCAAAGAATAAAAAAATTTAAAAGATATATGAGGGACTTATATGATGAAAACTTCTGTTATATATAAAAATTATTTCAATATATGTAGAGTGATAACATGTTTACATATTTTGTTTACATTGTAAGGAGGATTGTAAGAATGCCATTTTTTCCTAAATTATTATTTAATTTGAACTTGATTCCAATTCAGATTTTATTTTCAGCTAGAAGTATTGACGAGCAAGAGATTCTCAGAACATTTATACACAAAGTATAATAAGGGAGTGCTTGCTGTGTCCAGTGTTGAGATGTTATATTTCTGTACTAATTTATTTTATTTTATTTTATTTTTTTAAATTTATTTATGATAGTCACACACAGAGAGAGAGAGAGAGAGAGAGAGAGAGGCAGAGACACAGGCAGAGGGAGAAGCAGGCTCCATGCACCGGGAGCCCGATGTGGGATTCGAGCCCGGGTCTCCAGGATCGCGCCCTGGGCCAAAGGCAGGCGCCAAACGGCTGCGCCACCCAGGGATCCCATATTTCTGTACTAATTTTAAAACTAGTACTGGTGCAGCAAAATACAAACAAACTAGTAACACAAGGAAGATCCAGAAAACAACCAAGTGTATGTTAAAATATGTAACATAATAAAAATGGCATTTTTTAAATCCATAGGTAATGGTTAAATTATTTATTAAATGGTTTTGGGGTAATGGGTACATATTTTGGCAGAAAAAGTTAGGTATCATAATACAAAAATGAATTCCAGGGGAAATTGAGAATTTCACTGTTAAAAATGCAACCATATAAATACTAACAAAATACAGGATAAAAGAAAAAAACTTTCTAATCATACACGAAAAGTAGAAACTATAAAGTATAAAATTCATCAATAGAATTACATAAAAATTAAGAATTTCTGCTAACATTAAATATTATAAATAAAATTAAAATAAATAATAAACATGAGAGACAGTCTTACAAAACAAAAAAAAGTAGTAGGAACAGTATTATCCAGATTTGGAGGGAAAAGATCTATGAATAGCAACCAGACTAGATGATATACTCAAAAATGCTAACAGTATTATCTATTTAAGATCAATACATGATTTTTATCTTCTTAGCTTTTATGTATTTTGTAAATTTTCAACAAGGAACATATGTTAATTTCACAGTCAGAAATAAAACGTTAAATTAATTGTGCTATATGTTGAAAAAATATTTCTTGACATCTAATTTTCTGAAAAGAGGAGTGGTAATCAGTTGTCAAGTTTCCATAAGCCTTGGACCAGTGGAATCCATTTTTAGGACCGTTAAAACTTGGAGATACCACTTATGGTCACAAAAGATTCAAGAGTTTATTATCATGTTTTTTATTTCCTTTTATGTTCTAAGGAGAATTGTTAAATAGTAAATAGTACTTTTTTGGTCTGTTTTATTTTGGTTACAGACTAGAAGCAGCCAAAGATGATTATCGTATACGCTGTGAGGAGTTAGAAAAGGAAATCTCTGAACTTCGGCAACAGAATGATGAACTAACCACTTTGGCAGATGAAGCTCAGTCTCTGAAAGATGAAATAGATGTTCTTAGGTAAACAGTCTTCCCATTTTGTTGGACTCTCATGCCTGTCATCACCCAGAACAGCTCTACCAATGATGTTACAAACTCTAGGATCCCTGAGCATAGCAGGATGTTTAAGAGCTGGACTACCTGAGTTCAGAGTCCAATGCTACCATTTACTTATTAATCTCTGTGTAACCATTTTCTCATCTGTAAAATGGAGATGATACACATACCTATCTCAGATTCACATGCAGAACTGAGTTTATATTTGTGAACAGTTGAAACAGTATCTGGCAATTAAGTGTTATAAATGTTTGTTAAATAGAAATTAATCTCTGACTATCACTTCATACTTGTATAGCTCTGGAGCTTTTCTTACTATGACTCCTTTTCTTTAATTAATTTCAAGTCGGCCTGGTCATTCAGTCTTCCTCTTGCTCGGATGCTGTCACACCCATGATGCGTCATTTCCTTGCTGGACTGTTTTATCTGCACTTGCCTGTTCTCTCACTAAGTGCCTTCACTCCCTGCCACCTCGTTTTCTGACCATTACACTTGTATAATTTATCCTCTGTTGGGTCATTCCAGCCATTTTTACTTTTGCTCTTTGAATACTAAGAATGAGTAGAGAAAATCACACAGTGATATAGTTTTGTCCTGCTACAAATTCATGATCTTCACTCTTCGTTGGGTTCTTCCCTGTGGTCCACCATTCTGCCGCTCATGACAGATATTTCTGTCTCCCATTTCTCTCATAGCTAGTACATATGTCCATAACTTCTCACCTGGACACCCACCCCCCACACCTCTCCATGCCTTAGTGTCAGTAGATGACATTGTCTCCAACTGCATCAAGGAAAGAAGCTATGAGCTGTGGACTCTCCATGTCCTATACTTCCTGTACCTCCTAACTGCTCCGCATTCCCACCCATCTTTTCATTTTTGCTTTTAGAATGTAGACTTGTTATTCTTTCTCTTTTTCAGGGCTTTGGGTCTCAACATTTCTTGCTCACACAAAGACTGTGTTACATCAGTCATCATTTCTCTTTGTTTGGATCTCTCACTTTAGCGTATATTTTTATGTTTAGGTCTCTCTCCTCTTAGGAGAAAAGACTTATTACTCTCTCCTTCCCTCCAGAACAAATTTAGATGACATAAGGTGAAATTTACATTGTCTCCTTAACTCTCTAAAATTTGCCACCTCCCGCTCCACTGTTCCATGAAATAGCTGTTCCTGTGGTCACGAATAACATTCTAATTGCCACATCACTTGGACTCTGCACGATTTATTTTGCTGTTGTGCTACATGTGACTCTGCTGGTTACCCATCCTGCCCCCAAACACTATCACTACCACTTGCTTTCCTTAAATTACATAACATTCTCCATTATACACTTTGCTATAATTTTGGTCATATTTTTTTGCCTGAACAAAAACAATCTAGAATCACCTTTGGTCTTATAATTTCATTAGAATGTGTTCTTTTCTGGCAGTCCCTCTTGGGTTAGCACTATTGAAACAGCTTTACAGCTCAGGATGTGTTTCTGATTTCTGATTTCCCATCTCATTCTAGACATTCTTCTGATAAAGTATCTAAACTAGAAGGCCAAGTGGAATCATATAAAAAGAAGCTAGAAGATCTTGGTGATTTGAGGCGTCAGGTTAAACTCTTAGAAGAAAAGAATACTATGTATATGCAGAACACTGTCAGTCTAGAGGAAGAGTTAAGAAAAGCCAATGCAGCTCGAAGTCAACTTGAGACATATAAGAGACAGGTAAAAAGAATAGTAACCGAGTTTCTTAATGATGTTTTCAAGCAGGTTCTCCATTATAACAC
Source organism: Nyctereutes procyonoides (assembly GCF_905146905.1). Classification (NCBI taxonomy): domain Eukaryota; kingdom Metazoa; phylum Chordata; class Mammalia; order Carnivora; family Canidae; genus Nyctereutes; species Nyctereutes procyonoides. The sequence continues at coordinate 18,646,557 of NW_026575120.1, forward strand.
TGTGGCTCACCAGAAATCCACTTATTTTGTTTTCACAGTATTGTTTTTTGTTTTTTAACCTATGAAACTTAGATTTGTTTGTTTTTTTCTAAGTTTTTAATTCCAGTATAGTTAACATTCAAACTTAGTTGTTATCCAGAGGTTATTGATTAGTGTCTCTAGCAGATCCTGTTGTTTATTTTTAAATTATTATGTTTTACGAAATACGCAAAAGTAAAATAGTAATGCAAGTATCTATGCTTAAAAAATAAAAGACTCGTACCCTCCCCAATATAGTAACCACTGTGCTATTTTGTAGTTTTCATTCCTTTGCATCTTTTTTTTTTCATCTGGTGCATATATTAGTTCATATATATATATATGTAATATATATATATACATATATATATATATAAAATGTATAACATCTTTGCATGGTTCAAAGCTATATAAATGATATAAGGCCTCGTCTGTGATTTACTTTGTTCAGTATATTTGGGAAATTTGTTTATGATGATAAGTACAGCTTTATTCAGTTCATTTGTACCACTACGGTATCCTGTTTAGTCACCATACCACAATTTATCCATTTTCCTGTTGAAGGACACATAGGATGTTTCAGCCCTTTTTTTTTTTTTTTTAAATTATAAGAAGTGCCACTTTGCATGTTATCGAACCTGTACTCCTCTATACATGTGTAAAAGTTTTTCAGCTATAAGGAGTTTCTTCTTTAGAGTGTCTTCATTTAATTAGATAAATTGTTCTTTGAAGTGATTGTATTACTAAACAAGATTTTATGAATTCCTATCTTTCCACATTATCACCAACACATAGTATTGTCAAACTTGAAATTGTGCCAATTGGATGAGTATGAAATAGTGTCTCTTCATGATTATACTTTGCATTACCCTAATTACAAATATATTTTAATGATCACAATTATTTTGTGAATGGCCCATTTTAAATCTTTTATTCGTTTTAAAACTTGTATTTTTTCTTACTGATTTCTGAAACTTCTTTATATGTTTTGCTATTAATATTTTGTCAATTACACTTGCTGCATTTATTTCCTGCCAATCTGTAACCTTTTTACTTTTTTTGAGATTAATTTTAAGATTATGAACTTTAAATATCCTTTTATGACTTATGCCATTTATGTCTTAAGTCATTTCCTATATAAAGATGTAAGCTAATCTCTATTTTCTTAACAAAGATTTAGTTTGTTTTGCTCAATTAGGTCTTTTATCCACATGGAATTAGTTTTTGTATAGGATGCTAGATTATGGATCCATTTGATATTTTATTCTCTGTGTATGCAACCAGTCACCCGATTGGCATTTATTTAATAGTCTTTTCCACAAGGACCTGCAATTCTATTCTATCACACACCTGAAGATTCCATCTTAAATTTGTTTCTTGGCACTCTCTTCTCTTTCATTGGTTTGTCTACTCTTACATCAACACTCCACAATCTTATTATCTATATATTTTTAATAATTTTGATATTTGATAATATATACCCCCACATCTCATTCTTTTTCAAAACTGTCTATGAGACCTTTTCTTTCCCTTTTATACCCCAAACCTTTGGGAATTGGAATTACATTGACTCTATCGATAATTTAGGGAGAATTGACATCTTTATGGCAATGAATGTTTCTATTGGTGAATATATCTTTACATTTGTTTAGGTCTTCAATGTCTTTCAGCTAAGTTTTATAATTCTAACTGTCATAGACATATTTTGTTATATTTACTCTTAGGTACCTTCAGATTTTGTAACTGTGATTAGCAAAAGAAATACCATTTTCCATTTGTTGCTCATTTATATGATTGAAATTGATTGTTATGTTCATTTTACAACTATGCCAGCATTTCATATTACTCTGATGTCTGTAGGATCTCTCATCAGAAGTCATATACAAATGAAAGCAGTCTTGTTTCTTTCTACTCCATACCCTTTTTTTCCTTCTTAATCAGCATGTTTGACCTATAATACAAGTATGAATAGAAGTAATTGTAGTAGGCAATCATTTCTTGTCTATTTTGTACAGAATGCTTTAAATGTTTTCCAGTATATTATTAGCACATTTTACTCAGAGTGTCTATCTTAAATGGATGTTGAATTTAATGAACTCCTTTTCCTGCACTATGGAGAGACTCCTATACTGCTTCCCCTTTCTATGAATGTGATGAGTTATATTAACTGATATTGATGCTTAAACCATCTTTGTATTCCTGATTTAAACCTCGTAGAGTTACTGCAGATTATTGTTTTCACATTGTTAGATTTGCTTTGTTCATTTTACTTAGAATCTTTTTCCCCTATGATTCACTTGAAGTTTTCTATCTCATACTTTCCTGATCTGATTTTGGCATCAAAACTATATTTTAGCTTAAAATGAGTTGAAGAAGTTTTAGTTGAACAGCTCTATACACCCCAAGTTTTTTTGCTGGATACATTTCTACTTAATATTTTATTATGAAATTTTCAACATACAATAAAGTTGAAAGAATTAGTGAACTTGAATGTGGACTGAGAAATTAACCAAAATAAATAAACCCTAGAGAAACTGTATGTGAAATCTAAAAACATTAAAATGAGATGATTTAGATTTTCAGAAGAGAGAACAGCAAGAATTACAGAAAGACATTATTTGAAGAAAAGAATGCCTGAACTTTGGTTTGGAACTAAAGGACACCAGAGATAGTATTAGCAATGAATTACAAACAAAATACATAGGAATCTACAACAAGAAATATTGCAGTACAATTCTATACATGAATTCTCTCTGCCCGTTTTGATCTGTGGCTTAATATACTTTGTTTTTCAGTGATAGCGTTTTTCTTTCCACAAGTTCTCTTTAAGTGTTCTTTCACACCTGCCTTTCCCTTTCATAATTTTGATTTGTCTTTTTTTTCTTTACTTATTAAACCTCATATTTTGTAACTGATAATTCCAATCTAGAATCTTTATAGGTCTTGTTCTGCTATTTTGTTGTTGTTGTTTCTGTTACTGGTTTTCTAGCTGGTGTTCATAGGGACTTCTTTATAGCCTTTGCTCTTTCATTTGGCTCACCTTTATCTTCGGGAATACTTGGAGGGTTGGGGCTGATGTTGCGTTTCTCCAGACAACATATGTTCTGTTTTTGCTAGATTTTTCACAGCACTGTCAACCAAGATTACTTTAAATTAATTGCTTGCGTTAGGATTTGCCAGATAAGGCATGTGGTAGAAATGGAAACAAATTTACATAGTGGCAGGCCATAGTTAGAATTGAAATTTCAAGTTACTCTTCATTAAACCCAGAGCTCTCACTTTAAGACAGGCAAGCTTCCTTACTGATTTTTCCAGCTAATAGTTCTTTCATAGTTTTGTACATTGCTATTCCGGATATTCTGGTTTTAGAACCTGTAATGTCTGAGCAGATTTTTGTTACTAGTTCTCTCTGTTAGGGTAGGCTGCTATATCATACACATGTTTTTGAGTATATGTGGGGGAGGAAGTTTCATAGCTCTGCAGAAGAAAATAATGAACATTTTAATGTTTCAAATTACACAAATTAATGGTACCTTTCTGAATCAGGTAGTAGAACTACAAAATAGATTATCTGAAGAATCGAAGAAAGCAGATAAATTAGATTTTGAATATAAGCGGCTAAAAGAAAAGGTTGACAGTCTTCAAAAAGAAAAGGATGTGAGTATAAGACATTTTGGTTTTGAACGCTGCTAAAATTAAAACAATGATATCTAATTCATGTTTTGACTACATTAATTCCTTCTGTTTGTAAATTTTAAAATGAGAATTCCTGTTTGTTTTTAAATTATACAAGATTTACATTTTTGTTTCAGGAATAAATCTAAAAGAGTAAAAGAATATTTTTACTTCCATTCTAATTTCTTTTGTATATTTTTATGTTTTCTACCACTGTTAACTTCTTATACATTGTTCTACTCATGACTTTCTATAAATAGGTGTTTTCTGTTTTCTGTAGAATTAATACAGAGGACCCAATTCTTTTTGTTTAGCATATTTTGAATCTTTTAAAATATTTTTACTCTTTTTTTTAAGATTTTATTTATTTATTCATGAATGACACAGAGAGAGAGGCACAGACACAGGCAGAGGGAGAAGCAGGCTCCATGCAGGGAGCCTGACGTGGGACTCGATCCCGGGTGTCCAGGATCACACCCTGGACTGAAGGTGGTGCTAAACCGCTGAGCCACCTGGGCTGCCCAAATATTTTTACTTTTTAATGGTTTATGAATATTTAAAGTCTTTGCTGTTTGATTGTTTTATGTCTATGAAGGGAATGTTATTTATGTAATGTACTTCTGTTAATGACAGAGTAGACACTTATATTTCTTATGTTTAACTGTGGATAACATACTGCCTTGCACATTGTAGATATTCATTATTGTTAAATGGGAAAAAGTTTGTTGTAATTTTTTCCTTTTATGATTTTTTAATGGAAGATCAAAAGGTGAACCATGCCCATTTTCCCTGCTGTTCACCATTATCTTAGGTAAGGTAAAGACCCTGATGAATAAATTCATAAAACTTAAAGCTAATTTTCCTTCTTTTTAATATTCCTCCAGAGGTTAAGAACGGAAAGGGATTCTCTGAAGGAAACCATTGAAGAACTTCGTTGTGTACAGGCTCAAGAAGGACAGCTCACAACTCAAGGTGAAAATACTGCATTAGCCCTAAGCAAGATTACTAATTTCTTATGGTATCAGTAGAAATTTTAGATTCAGGGGCACCTGGGTGGCTCAGCTGGGTAAGTGGCCAATTCTTGATTTTGGTTCAGGTCATGATCTCAATGTCCTGGGATCAAGCCCCACGTTGGGCTCCACGGTCAGCAAGGATTCTGCTTAAGGTTTCTATCTCTGCCCTCCCCCTGTTTGCGTGCTCTCTTTCTCTAAAATACATAAATTAAAAAAAAAGGGAGAGATTTTAGATTCATTTTAAGGTACTTGCACCAATGGATGAAAATGAAAAATTAGTGAACAGGCCATGAGGTTGATAGAAATTCTAAAGTCTTGCCATATTTTATGGCAAATAGGGCAAGTTATGAGACCAGATTTACTTTCCTACTTTGTTTAAATTGTGTTTAAATATTTGAACTTTATTAGATCAAAAGCATAAACATTTGTTAAATCATCTGTGTTAATAATAAACCTGGAAAGTTTTATTATGGAAAGTTGGTTTTGTTTTTTGTTTTTTTAAGATTTTATTTATTTATTTAAGAGAGAGAGAGCATAAGCAGAAGGAGCAGCAGAGGCAGAGGGAGAGACAGGCTCCCCACTGAGCAGGAAGCCTGAGTGGGACTTGGTCTTAGGACCATGACCTAAGTCAAAGGCAGATGCTTAATTGACTGAACCACTTAGGCGTCCCTATTCTAGAAAGTTGCTTTTGACCTCAAGCTTTCTAAGTCAGTGTTGGTTTTTTTTTTTTTTTCCACTTGAAATGTGGAGTGGCTATTAGTGCATTCCAGGGCTTCTGTCTCAGGTAGAATTCTGCTCTTCTCACAGGAGAGAAGCAGCGCTTAGCTCAGAGTTAGTCCCTACCGCTTCTGTCGTCATGCTGGCAGATGTGGAGCATGAACAGTGACTTGTTCAGCTTCACAGTTTGTTCATTCCTGCACTAATAACCAGCCCTTGACTTTTCAGTTACCCAAAACTGGGATTCTTCCTTTCCTCTGACTATACCCTCCTTTTTCTCCTCATTCCTTCTACCCACTGCATTTTGCCTTTAACCCCTCGTTGTTGTTTCTATTGCTAATTGGACAGCTCTCTTGTGGCCTCATTTTCCAGCTTACTCAGCCTGCCCAGCAGCCATTTTAACTGTGTCCTCATCGCCACCATTTTTCCTTATGCTGAAAGCTTGTCAGACCCGCTTCAGATACCCAAAAGTTTTTTTTTCTCTATTGCAAATTAACCAGGGCCAGCTAAAGACAGTTACATATCTTTCTCATTTTTTCTTTTTTTTAATGAAGGTACAATTGACATATATAACATTATGTTAGTTTCAGGTATACAACCTAATGATTTGATATTTGTATATACTGTGAAATGATCACCACACAAAGGTTAATTGACATCAATCATGTATAGTTATGAAATTTGTTTCTCTTATGATGAGAACTTTTAAGATCTACTCTCAGCAACTTTCAGATATGCATTATTATTAACTATAGTCACCATGCTGTACATTACATCCTTGTGACTTGCTTTGTATCTGGAAGTTTGTACCTTTCGACTCCACCCATTTTGCCTACCCCCCCATATCCTACTTCTGGCAACTGCCAATCAGTTCTCTGTATGTTAGCTGGGTGTTTTTGTGTTCTTGTTTTTTTGTTTTGTTTTGTCTTTAGATTCCACATACAAGTCAGATCACACAGTATTTGTCTTTCTATGTCTGAGTTATTTCAGCTAGCATAATGCTCTCTCAAGGTGTATAAAATATCAACAAATGGCAAGATTTCATTCTTTTCGTGGGTAAATAATAAATATATATATAATATATAAATATAAATTATATATGTATATATGTTATACACACACTCCACAATTTGTTTATCCATTTATCAATTGATGGAAACTTAGGTTGTTTCCATGTCTTAACTATTGTAAATAATGAGGGCATAGTTATCTTTTCAAGGTAGTATTTTCATTTTCTATGGATAAATTCCCAGAAGAGCAATTGCTGGATCATATGGCATTTCTATTTTTAATTTTGTAAGAAACTTCATACTGTTTTCCATATTGGCTGTACCAAATTACGTTCCCACCAGCAGTGCACAGGGGTTTCCTAGTCCATATCAGCACGACTTTTTAACTCTTGTCCTTTGGATAACAGCTGTTCTAACAGGTGTCAGGTGACCTCTCATTGTCATCTCATTGTTTTGAGGCTACGGTTTTGATTTTCATCTCCCTTATAATGAGTGATGTTGAGCATCTTTTCATGTGTCTGATGGCCATCTGTTTGTCTTCTTTATAAAAATGTGTATTCAGATCTTCTGCCCATTTCTTAATTGTTGCTTTTGCAGTTGAGTTGTATGAGTTCTCTGTTTTTGATATTAACCCCTTATCAGATGTATGGTTTAGAAATATTTTCTTCCATTTAGTACGTTGCCTTTTCCTCTTGTTCATAGTTTCCTTTTAAAAAAAAAAATTATTTATTCATGAGAGACACAGAGATAGGTAGGCAGAGACATAGGCAGAGGGAGAAGTAGGCTCCTCACAGGGAGCCCGTTGTGGGACTCAATCCTGGATCCTGGGATTAGGGCCTGAGCTGAAGGCAGCCACCCAACTGCTGAGCCACCCAGCATCCCTTATTCATAGTTTTCTTTGCTGTGTAAAGGCTTTTAGTTTAAAATAGTACTAGAGTTGTTTATATATTATATATGTCTTCACACAAAAAAAATTATTTCTGAATGTAATTGGATTCTTGTTGCTGCTTGGTAATCCTTTCATTTATCTCTAATCAACTGTATGAGTTTTCCCAAAATTTTAAGAATCAGACTAAGCCTTAATTCTTTAACTCTCAGCTCCTTTGTCATCAAGATAGACCATCTTATGTAGACTTACACATTTGTTTCTTTGCCACCTATAAACCTATGTTTTAACCTTATTTATGTGTATGTTGTTGACCTAGCAATTTTGCTCTAAAAATTTACCCTAATGAGTTAAAGCATTGTTTATAATAGTGAAATTTAGAAACAGCCTAAAAGTTAGCAGTCTTATTCAACTGTATACTGGAGGGCCATTGAAAAGAATGAAGTATATCTTATATATTTGACATGGAGAGTTGTGTATGTAGTATCATTAAGTTTAAGAAGTTAGTGACATCGGGCAGCCTGGGTGGCTCAGCGGTTTAGCGCCACCTTCAACCTAGGATGTGATCCTGGAGACCCAGGATTGAGTCCCACGTTGGGCTCCCTGCATGGAGCCTGGCTTCTCCCTCTGCCTGTGTCTCTGCCTCTCTCTGTGTCTTTCATGAATAAATAAATAAAATCTTACAAAAAAAAAGTTAGTGACATTGTAATAAACACTCTTGGCAAGTTAAGAATAGGAGGAAACTTCCTCAACCTAATAAAGGATGGCTATGTAAAACCTATAGCTAACATCATACTTAGGATGAATACTAAATGCTTTTCCTCTAAGATCAGAAACAAGACAAGAATGATCACTCTTTTTTTTTTCTATCTTGTTGTTATTACTTACTAAATATAGTGAAATCAATAATTCTGTACATCAGTGCTCATCAAGATAAGTGTGTTTCTTAATCACCATTACTTATTTTTTCCATCCCCCCCCAACCCACCTTCCCTCTGGTAACCCATCTATTCTCTGGGGTTAAGTAAGAGTCTTTTTTTTTTTTTCTTTTTTTTTTTTGAGCAAGAGTGAGGGCAAGGAAGGACAGAGGGAGAGAGAGAATTTTAGCATTATACTGTAGTTCCATCCGCGTTGTTGCAAATGGCAATATTTTGTTCTTTTTTATGGCCAAATAACATTCCATTGTGTATATATACCACCTCTTCTTTATCCATTTATCTATTAGTGACATGTGGGTTGCTTCCATAATTTGGCTGTTGTAAATAATGCTACAGTAAGTGTAAGGGTGCATATAAGGACACCTTGCCATTTCTATTCACCATGGTATCAGAGGTTCTAAGCAGTGCAGTCAGGCAAGAAAAAGAAATGCAGTCGAATTGGAAAGGAGGATGTAAAAAAAAAAAAAATACCATAGAACTAGTAAATGAGTTCAGCAAAGTCTCAAGATACAAGGTCAGTATATAAATCCAGTTATAGGGGTGCCTGGGTGGCTCAGTGGTTGAGCGCCTGCCTTTGGCTCAGGTGGTGATCCCGGGGTCCTGGGATCAAGTCCCATACCGGGCTTCCCGTGGTGAGCCTGCTTCTCCCTCTACCTATGTCTCTGCCTCTCTCTCTGTGTCTCTCATGAATAAATAAATAAAATATTTAAAATAATAATAATAATAAATCCAGTTATATTTCTGTGTACTCCCAGTAAACAGAAAATGGAATTACAGTAGTATCATAAAGAATAAAATGCTCAGGAATAGGTTTAACAAAGAAGTGTTAAGACTTGTACACCGAAAAGTATAAATCATTGCCAAGATAAAGATCTAGATATATGGAGAAATAGTCCATGTTCAGGTATCAGAAAGTTCACTCTAGTTAAGATTGCAGTTCTCTTTATTAATTTAAAGATTCAGTATAGGGATCCCTCGGTGGCGCAGTGGTTTAGCGCCTGCCTTTGGCCCAGGGCGTGATCCTGGAGACCCGGGATCGAATCCCACATCGGGCTCCTGGTGCATGGAGCCAGCTTCTCCCTCTGCCTATGTCTCTGCCTCTCTCCCTCTCTCTCTCTGTGACTATCATAAATAAATAAAAATTAAGAAAAAATTTAAAAAAATAAAAAAAAATATTTAAAAAAAAATAAAGATTCAGTATAATCCCAATCAAATTCTATGCAGACTTCTTTTATAGAAATTGACAAGCTGATCCAACAATTTGTATGAAAATACCAAGGAGCTAAAAACCAAAAAAAAAAGTCTTGGAAAGCAAAAGGTTGAAGAACCCACACATTCTGATTTCAGAACTTACTATAGAGCTACAATAATTGAAAAACATGGAATTCACATAAGGATAAACATCTAGAGATCAATATAGTATACCACATGAATAGAATGGAGGAAAAAAACACCTGATCAATTGATGCAGAAAAGGCATTTGACAAAATCTAACACCTTTCATCGTAAAACATACACACAAAAAAACATGAAAAGCCTCAATAAGTTAGAAGGACAACTAGAAAGGAAATTTCCACAACACAGTAAAGGCCATATATGAAAAACCCATGGTGCACATCATACTCAGTGATAAAAGACTGAAAGCTTTACCTCTAAAATCAGAAGCAAGACAATGAATGATACCAGCTACTACAACTTCTGTACTTCTATTCAACAGAGCACAGCATGTTCTAGCCAGAGCAATTAGACCAAAAAATTTTTTTAAGTCAATTGGAAAGGAAGAGCTAAAACTATCTCTGCAGATGGCATGATCACCAAAGCAAAAAAAATACCTATTAGAACTAATCAAATGAATTCAGCAAAGTTTGAGGAGACAACTCAGTTACGTTAGCTGCAAAAATAATTCTATGTGCGCACACTAATAATGAACAATACAAAAGAAATTAAGAAAAGTTTATTTACAATAAGATCAAAAAGAATAAAATACTTGGGAATAAATTTAACCAAGGAGGCAAGCCTTGCACCCTGAAAACTATAAACCTATTGTTGAGATGATTCAGTGCAATCCTTATTAAAATATTATTGGCTTTTTTTTTTTTTTTTTTTGCAGAAATAGAAAAACTTATCCTAGGAGGACCTGGGTGGTTCAGTGGTTGAGTGTCTGCCTTTGGCTCAGGTCGTGATCCTGGGGTCCTGGGACTGAGTCCCATATTGGGCTCGCCAAAGGGAGCCTGCTTCTCCCTCTACCTATGTCTCTGTGTCTTGCATGAGTAAATAAACAAAATCTTTAAAAATAAAAGAAAAACCCATCCTAAAATGCATATGGAATGTCAAGAGACTCAGGTTAGCCAAAATAGTCTTGAAAAAAAAAAGTTGGAGAATTCACCCTAATTATTTCAAAACTTAATAAAATGGTAGCAATCAAAGCAGTGGCTATGGGTATAAGGACAGACCTATAAACTAATGGAATAGAACAGAGAGCCCAGATAGTGGAAGGGCAACCCATAAAATGGGGAGAAAATATTTGTGAATCCTATATTTAATAAGTGATTGATATCCAGAATATATAAGGAATTTATACAACTCAACAACAGCAAAAAACAACTAAGCTCACAAATCGTCAAGGGACTTGAATAGATATTTCTCCAAAGAATATACACAAATGGCCAAAAAGCACATGAAAAGATGCTCAATATCAACATCGTTAGAGAAATGCAAATCAAAACCACAGTGAGATGGTTCTTACCCATTTGGAATGGATTATTACCCAAAAAAGAGAAAGAAAAATAATTCTTGGGAGTCACATGGAGAAATTGGAACATTGCTGTAAGGAATGTAAAATGGGGAGCCTCTGGTGGAAGAGTTCAGTTCTTTAATAAGTTAAACGTACCGTATGATCCAGCAATTCCATTTCAAAGTAAATATCCAAAAGAATTTAAAAATGAAAAAGTACTCAAGCAGATGCTAGTTCACAATACCCAAAAGATGGAAACAACCTAAATGTTCCTCAGCAGATGAATGGTTCAAGAAAATCAAAATGTCGTTGTGTAATGGGTATTATTTGGTCATGAAAAGGAATGAAGTTCTGGTAAATTCTGCTACACATTTGAGATTTGAAAACATTAAACTGGCAGACGCCGCCGCCCCGGAGCCGCCCTTCACCGTCCAGCCATGGTCAACCCCACCGTGTTCTTTGACATCGCCATGGACGGCGAACCTTTGGGCCACGTCTCCTTCGAGCTGTTTGCAGACAAAGTTCCAAAGACAGCAGAGAACTTTCTTGCTCTGAGTACTGGAGAGAAGGGATTCGGTTACAAAGGTTCCTGCTTTCACAGGATTATCCCAGGATTTATGTGCCAGGGTGGGGACTTCACACACCACAATGGCACTTGGGGCAAGTCCATCTACGGGGAGAAGTTTGATGACAAGAACTTCATCCTGAAGCACATGGGGCCTGGCATCTTGTCCATGGCCAACGCTGGACCCAACACAAACCGTTCCCAGTTTTTCATCTGCGCCGCCAAGACTGAGTGGTTGGACGGCAAGCATGTGGTTTTTGGCAAGGTCAAGGTGGGCATGAACATTGTGGAAGCCATGGAGCGCTTCGGGTCCAGGAATGGCAAGACCAGCAAGAAGATCACCATCGCCGACTGTGGACAGATCTGATTAATCTAACTCCTGTTTTATCTGAACTTCCAGACCATTCCTTTAGCTCAGGAGAGTGCCCCTCCACCCCCACCTGCTTGAAATAGCCCAGAGTCTCTGCACTCTCACTGCAGTTCTGCGGACTCCGTGGTTCCTTTCCCCAGGTCTAGCTGGATTGCAGAGTTCAGTTTATGATGATGAAATAAAACCTAAACCACAGAAAGATAGAAAGAAAGAGAGAGAGAGAGAGAGAAAGAAAGAGAGAAAGAAAGAGAGAGAGGGAGGGAGGGGAGGGGAGGGAAACATTACGCTAAGCAAAGTAACTCAGGCACTGAAGGATAAATACTGGTATTGTCGCACTTATATGAGGTATCTAGGCTGTTCAGGTTCATTGAGAGACAGAAAGTATAATAAAGGTTATGGGGGCTAAGGAAGAACAGAGTAGGGAGTTATTTAATGGTTACAAAATTTATGTTTTGGGGTGAAGAGTTTGGAAATAGGTAGTGGTGGTGGTTCCACAGCATAATGAATGTAGTTGCTGCCACTCATTTGTACACTTCAAAATGGTTAAAATGATGATGATAACATAAGGCAACTTGTATGGTCTTTTACTTAACTAAAATGAAGATTCTAAATGTTAAAATTAATGCTTAAAGTAAGGTTTCATGTAAAACTAAAGGAAATCAATGTGCTTTCTCTTTATTTTACTTTTATATTTTTTAAATTTAAATTCAGTTAATTAATGTATAATATCGATTTCAGAGGCAGAGCCAGTGACTCATCCGTCTTATATAACACCCGCTGCTCACTACATCACGTGCCCTCCTTCATGTCCATCACCCAGTTACCCAATCCCTTCACCCACCTCTACTCCAACAACCCTCAGTTTGTTTTCTATGATTAAGAGTCCTTTATAGTTTGTCTGATTTCGTCTCTCTCTTAAACCTTGTATCAATGTTTGTATATTTATAGGCTTAATGCCTCTGGGAAGTCAAGAATCTTCAGATAGTCTGGCAGCAGAGATTGTTACACCTGAAATCAGGTAAGGAGATCATGAAATACAGTTGTATTGTGTAACATTCCTGGAGGAAACTTAACCCCTCTACAATATAAAGAGGATCAGGTTTTTCTAAATATTTTATTTATATATTTGAGAGAGAGCAGAAGCAGGGGGAGCAGCTGAGGGAGAAGCAGACTCTCCGCTGAGCACCAGACTCTCCGCTGAGCAGGGAGCCTGACGTGGGGCTCCATCTCAGGACCCCAGGATCATGACCCGAGCCAAAGGCAGCCGTTTGAACTGGCTGAGCCATCCAGGCACCCCTCCAAGGATCACTTTCTTATTATTACTGACACTTTCAACATGAACTCAGTATTTAATGTCCATGTTTTCAGCATGTTAGAAGCTTTCTTAATTTGGCGCAAGAGACTTGATTGTCCCACTTCAGTAGGACAGTTTTTCACATATTCATAGCAAACCCACATATTCGTGGTTGGGTATCCTTAGCAGATATTTAGCAGTGAAAACATTTGGCTTAAAGACAAAGGTTATGGGCAGCCCCAGTGGCGCAGTGGTTTAGCGCTGCCTACAGCCCGGGGCATGATCCTGGAGACCCGGGATCGAGTCCTGCGTCGGGCTCCCTGCATGGAGCCTGCTTCTCCCTCTGCCTGTGTCTCTGCCTCTCTCTGTGTGTGTCTCTATGAATAAATAAGTAAATAAATAAATAAATCTTTAAAAAAAAAAAAGACAAAGGTTATGCCTAACCAACAGCCTGTGAAGTAATTAGTCATTAATATTTATCTTTTGGGACGCCTGGGTGGCACAGTGGTTGGGTGCCTGCCTTTGGCCTGGGGCATGATCCTGGAGTCCCGGGATTGAGTCCCACATTGGGCTCCTTGCGTGGAGCCTGCTTTTCCCTCTGCATGTATTTCAGCCTCTCTCTCTCTGTATCTCTCATGAATAAATAAAAATCTTTAAAAAAAATATTTTATCTATTAACTGCATGAAATGGTCTGGGAAAGCTATATTGGAGTAGACAGAAGTATATCCCCATTTCTACTACTCTTCCCTTAATATTACCTTACATTCTTATTTAGTCATAGTGTTTTTAAAATTCTGTTTATTTTAATATATGGCTTGATATGTAAGAATGAAAAGTTAGGGGGAGAAGCACCAAGTATCCAGCAGAAGGAGAATGATTAACCCTGAATATTGGTTTACCTTCTTTGGGACTGTTTGCCCCCATTTAAAATAGACATTGGTCTTGATTTTTCATAACATTTTTGAGGGTATTAAATGAAATAATGGTTGTCTGAGAACTTTATGAACTCTGAAAGTTACCATAGACATTCAGTATATATAAATGACATTATTTATATATACTGTAAATGAATAATAATAAATGAAAACTCTTATGTTGTTGGCATTTATTTAAGGAGGATAAACAAAAGGAGTATACTGCAACACCAACACTGGAAGCACCTTGTATATTTCACTTTTCTACCATCTGATGTGGTACTTCATTTTTGGAGGAATAATATTTGTAGAATGAATGAACATTTATTATTTATAAATGCTTCTAAGTACATGGCTTTACAAAAAAAAAAAAAAAAAAAAACAATTTTTTTTGGCGGGGGACCTGGGTGGCTCAGTCAGATAAGTGTCTGACTCTAAATTTCCACTCAGCAAATCATGATCTTAGGGTCATGGGCTCAAGCCTTGTGTCAGGCTCTATGTTAGGTGTGGAATCTGGTTAAGATTCTCTCTTCCCTCTCCCCCTCCTCGCACTCATACATGTATGCCTCCTCTATTCATTAATAAAGAAATAAATAAAAATTAAAACAAGGAGGCTTTTAGGTTATGCAGTTGGATTTTTAACCTGAGGAAAAGAAAAATGATAAAGATTCAACAAATAAAATGGCTTTTTTTGAGAATGACTCAGTACAAATTTAAATATACTGTTTCCCGAAGAGCTGTCAAGAAAATGAAATGGTAAAAGAGATGAGATACAATATTGTTTTAGTTGAAGGTGTACAACATGATTTTTTTTAAATTTTATTTATTTATTCATGAGAGACAACGGAGAGGCAGAGACAAAGGCAGAGGGAGAAGCAGGCTCCATGCAGGGAGCCCAATGTGGGACCTGATCCCGGACCTCCGGGATCACGCCTTGAGCCAAAGACAGACGTTCAACCACTGAGCCACCCAGGTGTCCCCATGATGATTTCATATATGCCTATAATGTGAAACGATCACCACAGTAAGTTTAGTTAACATCACCACACATAATTCTTTTTTTTTTTTCCTCTTGTGGTGATACAACTTTTCCTTTGAGCAGTTTGGCAGAATGTGGATATTATCTACAAAGGTGCCTATCTCTTCAGTGCTTGGGTGACTCGGTTAAGCATCTGCCTGCAGCTCACGTCATGATCTCAGGATCCTGGGATCAAGCCCCATGTCAGGCTCCCTGCTTAATGGGAGTCTGCTTTTCTCTCTGCCCTTTTGTTTGTGTTCTCTCACTCTCGCTCTCTCTCTCCTCTCTCACACAAAAATAAATAAATAAATAAATCTTAAATGTGCCTGTGTCTCAACCCTTAAGTCACCTTTCTAGAAATTAATCCTAAGGAAATAACCAATAAAGCTGATTATTACTAGCATGTTAAAGCTCAGAATTAGTAACAGTCAAATTTGAAATAATTGGGTATTGATTAAATAAATAACAATTCATCCATATTGTTTAACTTGTCATTTAAAGTATTATCATTAACATAATATTTAATGATATGAAAAGATTGTGAATAAGTGTAAATAGCAGATAAGCTCTGATAATACAGCTTGTTAGCAAGAATACAATTTAACATTTTTATTGGAATGGGGGGACTGCATATCTTGAAGGCATTCTTTATTGAATATTATATCTTGACACCAAGTAATTGGCATTTCAAGAGCAAAGCATTAGAGATTGTATTTTTGGATACAAACCAAAGAACAAATATGCACTCAATGCACTCCTAGCTTAAACATTTAAACCAAAAAGAAAAAAATTTTTGATATCATTCATTACAAATCATGGTATTTGGATGTTTGGATGCTGTTATCTTCAGATTATTCATTCTGAAAAGAAAGTACTCAAGACCTGAAATGTAATGTCTTAGCCAGTTACAAGAGCTAAATTCTTTGCAGGTATTTTGTTTTTCATTTCTGTCCTTTGTATTAAATCTGTAATTGTGCATAGCTGGATTTTATAACGATATTGTTTTGATGTGCCACATAATCAGGCTTTTTTTTTTTTTTTTTTTTTTTTTGCTAATTTAGGGAGAAACTTATTCGTCTTCAACATGAGAATAAGATGTTAAAAATTAACCAAGAGGGTTCAGACAATGAAAAAATCGCCTTATTGCAGAGCCTTCTGGATGATGCAAATCTGCGCAAGAATGAGCTAGAGACAGAGAATAGGTAGGAATGTATATAGATGGCAGCATGTAGACACCGGTTTTCTCTGTTTTCTTTGATTTTGATTACTTTAAATATTTGAATTATATTTTGAAAACTGATAATATGTTATTCCATTCCATTTTAAGAGGACTTTAATCCATTCTGGAAAAGTATTGTGCCTCTTTACAACAACATTTCCTCTTTATTTCCCCTTTTCTCTTTCTAATTAAAACTAGAGGATTAAAAAAAATCTGATCATTAATTCAGTCTTTAACAATTTCAGTTGTATATATTATCAGATTAATAAAGTTTACCCTGTTTTTGTAAGCTAAGGTATTGAAGGATCAGTTAATATGAGAAAAATAGGATCCATCAAAACTGAATTGACAAGAGCTTCCCCCCCTCCTCCCCACAAATAAGAGCTTAAAAAAAAAAAAAAAAAACAAGCTCTTATTTCTTGGGACCCTGAAAAAATGTCTTTCATCTTATAAACAATTATGAGAATTTAGAATCTGCAAATTATACAAGAAAACCACTTTTCTGCTTGTAAGTTTTCAGTGTATTGCATTAGGCAGTCATTCAAAGCTACTTTATAAAGCAGTAGCTTACTCTGGAAAGGACTAATTTTATATCCTGTTGTGACAATCTTTCTTTTCTTTTTTGGAAATGTTTCTTAGATACCAAACATATGATGACTTTTCCTTTCCTTAGTGCTGTGATACACTGTTATTTTTGAGGGATTTGACATTTTTATTAATGGTTTCATAGTTTGCCTGATATTACAGATTCTTTATTATGTCTTATTGATTTGGCATTTCCCAGATATGAGTCATTCTTGTGAGTCAGTACTGTTAGGACAATTTTACATGTCCTGCCCTTCTTGGCACCTTAAGTTTTAAAGCTGCTGAGGTAGAATCAGCAAGCAGTATAAATACCAGGATGATTAGTAGAGCATAATTAAGTATAAATTAAAGGAAAATAGTTTTATATCAGTTGTAAGAGCATAGAAAATGAGTACTTTTTAAAAATACTTAGAAAAAGTTTTAAATGAAAAGAGGAGAAAGGGAATTGCAGAAATCAGGGGGCAATCATGCAGACCCACACTGAGAACACTCTGTTGACCTCCATCATCCTTTGCCTCTGGGCTTTATTTTAGCCATCGTACAGGAAGCCCTTCTCTGTACCCTAATTTTTTTCCGGTAAATTGACACCCACAACTTCCTTTATAATGCTTTGCATTGTTTCTCACAGGCCTTACAGCTATCGGTCATCTCTCATCAGAAACAAAACAACTACTTGTCATTGACACAGCACTCATGTTGTAGATGACAGATTACCTCCTAAATCCTGATGACGTTTACAGCTGTTTACAACTTAGTATTGTGTTTGTTCTTTTTACTCATTTTATCTTACTTTATGTTTTCATCATGATCAGTGTACACTTTAATCCCAATCCTTTTTTTCCTGCATTCCCACATCCATTCTCCTTCTGATAACCATCAGTGTGTTCTTTATAGTTAAGAGTCTGTTTTTTGGTTTGTCTCTTTTTTCTTTGCTCATTTGTTTTGTTTCTTAAATTCCACGTATGAATGAAATCATATAGTATTCGTCTTTCTCTATTTCACTTAACATTATTCTTTCTATCCATGTCATTGCAAATGGCAAGGTGTCATTCTTTTTTATGACAGTTATTCCATTTTATATATACAACTTTTCATCCATTCAGCTATCAGAGGGCATTTGGCTATTTCCATAGTTTGGCTCTGGAAAATAATGCTGCAATAAACAGAAACCTGGCTGGCTCAGTCAGTTAGGCATCTGCCTTCAGCTCAGGCCATGATCTCAGGGTCCTGGGATGGAGCCTCACATCTGGCTCCCTGCTCAGTGGGGAGTCTGCTGCTCCCTCAGCCCCTTCCCCTGCTCATGCACGTGCATGCATGCTCTCCTCTACCTCTCAAAAGAATAAATAAAATCTTAAAAAACAAACTCTTGGTTTCATTGATCTGTTCTAATGGTTTTTTTAGTTTGTATATCATTTAAAGCTGCTCTGACCTTTTTTATTTCATTCCATTTCCTGGGTTTGGGTTTTGTTCTTCTTTTTCTCTTATGTGAAAAGTGAGGTTATTTGAGATTTTTCTTCTTGACATAGGCCTATATTAGTATAAACTTGTTCATAGAACCACTTTTGCTATATCCCAAGGATTTGGGACCATTGTGTTTCCATTTTCATTTGTTTCCATGTAATTTTGATTTCTTGTTTGGCCCATTCGTTGTTTAGTAACATGATATTTAACCCTTACGTATGTATGCTCTTTCCAGATTTTTTCTTGTGGTTAATTTCTAGTTTCGTAGCATTGTGGTCAGAAAAGATTTGTGGTATGACTGATTTTTTGAATTTGTTGAGAGACTTGTTTTCTGGCCTAGTACTTGATCTCTTCTGGAGAATATTTCATATGCACTAGAAAAGAATGTGTATTCTGCTGTTTTGGATGGGATGTTCTGTCATTCAGCCACACTTTCCTTCTTGATTTTTTTTTTTAATTTTCTAACGTTTTATTAAGATGTTTGCCAAACACACGAAAAAAGTAGAATGAATAATGGAATCCATGTTTATGCACCAGGCATCCAGGGTCACATAAATTAAAATTTTGCCATTTCAGATTCAGATATTTTTAAGGAAAACACACTTCAGAAACAGTTGGTAGCCCCTATGGTTTCCATTCCTAAAGCTCCTCCTCCTCTCTCCTTCCTCCTTCCTTCTTCCTTGCCTCCTAGAGGAGACTATCATCCTGTGGTTGGAGCCTTGATTTTTTATTAGGATGTCATTCAAGCCACTCTTCCCTTCTTGATTTTCTGTTTGGGTGATCTATTCATTAATGTAAGTGGGTGTTAAAGTCCCCTACTGTTACTGTATTACAAGAGATTAGTTCCTTTATGTTTGTTATTAAATGTTTTATGTATTTGGATGCTCCCATGTTGGGTGCATATTTTAAATTGTTATATCCTCTTGTTGGATTGTCTCCTTTATTATTAAATAGTGTCCTTATCTCTTGTTACAATCTTTGTTTTTGTTGTTATTGTTTAAAGATTTTATTTATTTGAAAGAGAGAGAAAGCACAAGTAAGGGAGAGGTAGAAGCATCCACCCCACTAAGCAGGAAGCCCAGCACAGAGCTTCATCCCAGAACACTAAGACCATGACTTGAGCCAAAGACAGATGCCCAATTGACTGAGCCACCCAGGCACCCCCACAGTCTTTGTTTTAAAGCTACCTTTTCCATTATAAGTTAGCTACTCTGACTTTCTTTTGGCACCATTTGCATGATAAATGTTTCTCCATCCCCTCACTTTCAATGTGCATATGACTTTAGGTCTGAAATGAGTCTTCTGTAGGCAGCATCTAGATGGGTCCCCCCCCCTTTTTTTTTTAAGATTTTATTTATTCATGGGATCCCTGGGTGGCAGCAGCGGTTTGGCGCCTGCCTTTGGCCCAGGGCACGATCCTGGAGACCCAGGTTCGAATCCCACATCGGGGTCCCAGTGCATGGAGCCTGCTTCTCCCTCTGCCTATGTCTCTGCCTTTCTCTCTTTCTCTCTCTGTGACTATCATAAATTAAAAAAAAAAAAAAAGATTTTATTTATTCATGAGAGACACAGAAAGAGAGGCAGAGACTTAGGCAGAGGGAGAAGCAGGCTCCCTGTAGGGAGGCTGATGCAGGACTCGATCCCAGGACCCCAGGATCACAACCTGAGCCAAAAGCAGACACTCAACCACTGAGCCACCCGGGCACCCCAGATGGGTCTTGTTTTTCTATCTACTCTGTCACCCTGTTTTGACTGGAGCATTTAGTCCATTTATACCAATGTAATTATTGATACATGTGTATTTATTGCTATTTTGTTACTTGTTTTGTGGCTGTTTCTATAGTTTTTCTGTGATCTTTTCTTCCTTTGTTCTATTACATGGTTTGTTGGCTTCTTTAGTGATATATTTGGATTCTTTTCTCTTTATTCTTTGCATATCTATTACTGATTTTTGATTTGTGGTTATCATTAGGTTTGTATATAATATCTTCTGCATATAGCAGTTTATATTAAGTTTAAACCCATTTTTTGCTCCTTCCCCCCCACCCTATCTTTTAGGCATATGGTGTCAAATTTTACATCCTTTCCTTTTATGAATCCTTTGACTGATTTTTACAGAAATATTTATTTTTACTACTTTTGTGTATTTTAATTTTCATGCTCCCTTATGGCCTTTCCCTTCCACTCAGAGTCCCCTTTCTGGGGACTTGTATTTGTTTTTGTATTTCTTGTATTTGTTCTTGTATTTCTTGTAGGGTTGGTTTAGTGGTCATGAATTCCTTTAGCTTTTGTTTGTCTGAGAAACTCTTTATCTCTCCTTTTGTTCTGAATGACAGTCCTGCTGGATAGAGTATATTCTTGGCTAGAGATTTTTTCCCTTTCAACACTTTGAGTATATTATGCCACTCCTTATGTCCTGTGAGGTTTCTGCTGAAAAATCTGCTGATAGCCTTATGGGGTTTCCCTTGTATGTAACTGTCTTCTTTTCTCTTGCTACTTTTAATTTTTTTTTCTTTATCCCTAACTCTTCCCATCTTATTATATGTGTTGGTATGGATCTTTCTGAGTTGGATTTTTGGCGGGATCTCTGTGCCGCCTAGATCTTGATATCTGTTTCCTCCCCCAGACTGGGCAAGTTTTCAGCTGTTATTTCTTCCGATAAGTTTTCTGCTCCCTCAGCTCTCTCTTCTTCTTCTGAGATCCCTATATTGCATAATGTTATTATGTTTGATGGAGTTGCTGAGTTTTCTAAGACTATTATCAATTTGCTTAATTTTCTTTCTTCTCCTTTGCTTAACTTGGTTACTTCCCATTGCTCTTTCACGTCATTAATTCATTCCTCTACTTCATCTAGCCTGCTATTCCATCAAGTGTATTTTTAATTTCATTTATTGTATACTTCATTTCTGATTGGTTCCATTTTTTTTAAAATTTTTATTTATTTATGATAGTCACAGAGAGAGAGAGAGAGAGGCAGAGACACAGGCAGAGGGAGAAGCAGGCTCCATGCACCGGGAGCCCGACGTGGGATTCGATCCTGGGCCTCCAGGATCGCGCCCTGGGCCAAAGTCAGGCGCTAAACCGCTGCGCCACCCAGGGATCCCTGATTGGTTCCTTTTTAATGCTGTGTTAAGGGTCTCAGTGATGTCCTCCATTCCTTTCTCAAAATCAGTGAGTTTCCTTATCGTCATTACGTTATATTCCTTGTCAGGCATATTATTACATATGTCTCTCTTGCTTTGGTTTCTTGCTGTGGTTTGGTCCTGTTCTTGTATTTGACAAATATCTCTGTGTCTCCTCATTTTGCCTTATTTTCTGTGTCTATTTCTGGTAGGAAAGTCAGCTACTTCTCTTGCTCATAATAATAATAGCCTTATGAAGAAGATGTCCTGTATTGCAGTGTCCCCTGTTCCCCAGGGCCTGGCACTTCTTGGAGTGTCTCCTACATGTGTGCTCTGCTGTTGAGTCTTGACCTCTTTTTCCTTCATTCCCATTGTCTATAGATATTCTCTTTGCCTATTTGTGGGCAGTGTTTGGTCCCCAGCAGGGATGGGGAGTGTTTTAACAAGGGGTGTAGTGGTGGCTTGTGAAATGAGATCTGCCTCACAAGTGAGACCAGAGGTCGCACAAAACACACAGGTTAGGAGATGTGGTGTTAGCAGGGCTTGTGCCAGTCTTCTGCAGGAGGAGGCCTGCAGCACTAGGACTAAGAGGAGCGTGACTGTGAGAGGTGGAAACATGAGACAGTGCTTGGTGCAAGAAGTTAAGTAGGAGTGGTGGCTATGTGTTTGTGCTGGAAGACAAGCAAAGAAAAATGGTACTTGCCAGTTCCCTTATTCCTGGAAGGGTCTGTGCCTGATCCCTGTCTTTCTGGGACACAGTCCCAGAGGAGCAAATCAGTGTCCCTCGAGTCTGCCCTTGGCATTTTTCAAGCTGCTGGTTCTATACTGTATCTACACTGCTGTTGGTCATGCTATCTTTAAGGTTTGGGGCACTGCTTCCTATTGCAGTCAGGGCTCTACCAGAGCCAAGCTCACCAGTAGCTTCGCTTGTGTATTTATGTATACTTCACACTTTGTTATATTGCTGTGTTCATTTGTCTATTTGCCATTACTGGACATTGGAGTTGTTTTTAGATACTTACAAGGAACATCTTGATATGGACTTACTTACTATATTTTATATTTTTATTATATATTTATATTTTGTTATATTTTATGGGAATTACCAAGACCTAATAGGTTTACAATATTTGTTGACTAAATAATTTCAAAAGTGGCTAAGTTGAACTACTCTAATAGCTTGAAATATATTTCCATATTACTTTCTGAAAAAATTGAACAACACTACAGTGTCACTAGTAATGTATTTGTGTATCTCCCCATATAGAATATAGGTTTTCAGATATTTCCTTCACTATTTAAAAAACACCCAAATTCCTCAATGTGAGAAATATCAGTTATTACTATAGATTTGATTGAATTTTTAGTGTGATTTTCACTAATTACAGAACTTGGAACATTTATAGTAAGAATTTCTTAGTTTATTTAGTAAAAAAAAATAATGGCTTATTGAATTTTCTGGCTGTTTCCATCCTAAGTACTCACTGTCCTGTTTTGTCATTAATTCAAGATGGTCAGGCTTCACTGACGTGTTTCCTATTAAAATAACCAGTCATCTCTTAAATGGCCAATCTAACGTGAG
Organism: Nyctereutes procyonoides; assembly: GCF_905146905.1. Taxonomy (NCBI): domain Eukaryota; kingdom Metazoa; phylum Chordata; class Mammalia; order Carnivora; family Canidae; genus Nyctereutes; species Nyctereutes procyonoides. The sequence goes on from NW_026575120.1 coordinate 18,669,679, forward strand.
CATTTAAGACTTTATCTTTCTTGGGATGCCTGGGTGGGCTCAGCAGTTGAGCGTCTACCTTCGACTCAGGTCATGATCGCAGGGTCCGGGGATCCAGCTCCACATTAGGCTCCTTGATCTGCAGGAAGCCTGCTTCTCTCTCTCCCTCCTCTGTTCCCCCTGCTTGTGCTTTCTGTCAAATAAATAAATAAAATCTTTTTTAAAAAAATATTTTTTTAAGTAGGCTCTAGATATGCCATTCTTGACCTCATTTATACCCCCTTATTTTTTTGTGGGCTTTGGACATGGTGAATTCTGTCTTAAATCCGCTTTCCACCCTTAATCACTTAAGTATTTTTATTTCTTATTCTGGTCTCAGTTCAGTCAAGCCTAACTCCTCCACACAATTAGGTAAGGTTCTTGCTGCTTCAAGCAGTCGTTAGTCCTTTTTGGGACCTCTATGTACTATGTGAAGTATTTATCTTGTATTTTAATATTTGGCTTCCTCACTAAATTCCTTGAGTACAGGGATCTTTTAACATAGGGCTGAGCATAGTGCCTGATACATAGCTTGAATAAAAATGTATTGAAGTGAGCTTCAAATAATTCGATATGTGTAAACAAGTATACTTGTGCAACAAAATATGTCCACTAAACTACCATATTTGAAATCATCATAGAAATTTTAAGTAAACAAAATATAACCAACCAGAACAGTGAGCTCTACTATTTATCTTAACATGAGGGTTTGTTTTGCGAGTTATGCTGTCTCTCTAACCAATATGACGACCTAAGGAGAAAGTATAATTAAGTCTGGATTTGGAAAATTATTATTCATTTGATTTCTAGGCTGGTAAATCAAAGACTTCTGGAAGTACAGTCACAAGTTGAAGAATTGCAAAAGTCTTTACAAGATCAAGGCTCAAAAGCAGAAGATGTAAGTTTTAACGTGTGCCAACTATGGTGCAACAGTTTCACAATGTTATTTTTTAATTGATTGTCTCTATCAAAATAATTTATAATTACATTGGTAATAGAAAAGAAGCAATATTTTCTTTTTACTAACATTCCTTATGAAAAAGACCAGACAGTACTTCATTGTCTGTTTTGGAATCACTCGGCTAGGAATTAGAAGTTTATTTGTGTTACTAACTAAGGAGTTAATTGGTGGTGGTTTTCATTTGTTTGCTTTAGAAAGTAGGGAAACTACTTTTTTTTTTTTTTAAGTTTTTATTATTCACTTACATACATTAACCTCTACACCCACTGTGGGCCTCAAACTCATGACCCTGAGATCAAGAGTCACATGGTTTTCTGACTGAGCCACTCAGGCTCCCCAAGGCTTTGTGTTATAAATGGACTCATCTCAGTATTCAGAATATAGGGTTTTTCCTTCAGGTCAACAACAACAAAATGCTAGTAGAAATTAGCATGTTCAAGTAGAAATTTTTTATGTGTAATTTATATTTTTAAATATAATGCTATCCCTAAAAATAACCATCTCAGAATTTCTGAATCCTTCTTACTATCCTCAGCCCTGCCCCACTCAAATATAAGTTCAGTGACCTTTTTTAATATTCCCTTATACTTTGCATATCAGTCATAGCCTTGCCTGCTTGACTGGCATGCTCACGTTAGAATGTACTAAATGTGTTGAACCAGAAGAACTAGATGGACTTTCATGTTTTCATACTCACTTTCTAAATTATCACAGTGCTTATGAAGCACATAGTCTGAGTATCTAATGAAATGTCAATTAAATTTTGCAAATCCTTTACATTCAATAAGCAGTATACGGTGGAACTACAACTGTAGAGTGTTCAAAAATAGTGTAAAGAGGAGGAAAGAAAGCCTTAATTTTAGTGATCAATCTTTGCTTCAGACAGTTGGCTCTTGGTTAATTATTGCTGGTGTAATTTTCTATAAACTCTGGCCTTTGAGTATAAATCTACATAGTTGCTTTCACTGATAGTCTTTTTGGAGAATTGTCAGAACCATAGATATATCATTTCTATCCAACCTTGTTAATGTAGGAGCGTATGAAAACAAAAGGAACCAATGAAGGTACCAGTCTATTACTCAAAACCTGTGAATATTAGATAAAAAAGCTCATCATTGACCTAATTTTATAAGTTTCATAAATATACATCTATCTTCTATTAGCAGTATGCTCTTCCTAAGATCACTGACTTTAGTTTATTCTTCAATTAGTGTGTTGGTAGTCCTTCTTAGATCCCAAATTGATTCCTAGTTCCTAAAATTGTCACCAACATCTAAACTACCTTAATTCCCTTATTAAAATGGAACTAGTTTGAAATATCATGGTTTACTTTTAAACATGTTTTTAATCCAGAATGCTCAACCAGAAAGAGGTGAAGCAAAACAACATTAGTGTATTAAAATCTCAGTCTAAGTAAGAGGATATTAGAGATGAACCAAAGTGATTTCTTCAGTAAAATCACTAGATCTCTTAAACTGAGGTAAATATAAACTTTGTTTACAAAACTTTGAGGAGACTTTTTGTTGATTTGTTATGGGAGAGAGGGGAAGGGCATGTGGTCTGTAGGAATGGCCGAAGAAGTCATATCAGCTCTACCTTAGTGCTACAGTTATAGCTATTATACATACTTGATTCACTTACTTGTAGCAGAATGTACAGAAGGAGTTTATTCTGTTAAAAAGTAATTTTGCATAGCCTGATTTAGGTATCACTGTGGTGGTAATGAAATCTAATTAAATATGCTGTGTGCCATTGGTTAAAGAGAATATATACTTCAGAAGTGAAATGCTAGCCCTGAAAGTACCCTTTGCATAAGTTAATTTAACTACCCAGATGCTAAAGAAATGTGTTGCTCTAAATTCTTAGATATATCTCCTTAGAGTTCATATATATATATATATGAACCAAACCAAACCTAACTAAACTTCAAAATTGCCTGGGGACTTTAAAACACAATGAGATCTATGGCATTATATATATATATATATATATATATATATATATATATAAAAGATTCAGATAGGAACTTCCTTTATTGTGATATACCTCAAAATGGTGAGAAGAAATAAATGGTGTGGTTCTTTCCCCCAGCAAATGTTTGATGTTTTTGTCTTCTCTTTCACTAACCTATAGTGCTGCATCTCAGGAATATGTAGTACATAGGACAACCAACCAGATGGAACTGGTCCTCTCTGAAGAACAGCATAATTTCTGCCTATTTCTGTTACCAAAAGCACAGTCCTTTCATGTGACCCTAAGTCAGAGAGTAGGATGGTTTACACATTTTTATTATTATTTTTATGTCATTTATCTTTAGCATGGAAGCAGAAAAAGCATTCTTATATCCAGTCATATGGATAATTTGAGCTAGCCACAGTGTATAAAACTCAAGAGAACAAGACAGGATGAGGAGACCATAGAAGAAAGATAAATGTACTTTTTTTAAAAAAAAATGTATAACTTTTACCTCTGTTCTTGAATTACTAAATCGTTCCTTCTATTGGCTGCTGTGTTTGCTTCATACTAATATGTCCTCTCTGTCTCTTGGCATGGTTTCTGCTCAAAAGGCTATTGTAAGTATGGCTTTCTATTCATTTCTATATATTGAGCAAATTTTTTATTTATGTACATTCTCTTACATCATAATTTATGGTATTGAAATTTTTAATACAGGAATTTTATGTGCAATGAATATATTATTTGCCTTACAGGTTTATGCCCTTTACTCTTAAGATATTTAAAGGATACTGAAAACTTAACAAGTCAAACCAAAAAGACACCTGCTCTTATTTTTTTCCCTCATCCCACTTCTGCTCTACCTCCTTATTATAATTAGTACATTTATTTTAAAGATTTTATTTATTTATTCATGAGGGACACAGAGAAAGGCAGAGACATAGGCAGAGGAAGAAGCAGGCTCCATGCAGGGAGCCTGATGTGGGACTCAATCCCAATACTCTGGGATCACACCCTGAGCCAAAGGCAGACGCTCAACCACTGAGCCACCCTAATTAGTACATTTTTATAAATTATTTTGAGGCTTGCTATTGCAGTCTGGCCCCTCCTGCCCCCTCTGTAGTAGTAACAGTCTTCAGTGGAGAGGTGGTGGAGTATAAGAAGCATGGAAGTAAAGACCATGCACAAACTTTAGAGTCTAGCATACCTGGGTTGTTTTGTTTTGTTTTGTTTTTTTGTTTTCAGACCTGGGTTATAATTCTGGGTCTGCCACTTGAAAGTTACGGAATGTCTCCCCAGTCTCATCTTTCTCACTTATAAGATGGGTCTAATATTGTTCACAGTTGTAAGATTAACATGAGACTGCATATGATATACTTTAGTGCAGTGCCTGGTATATTAACCATTCATGAGATAATTATTGTGTATTATCTCAGGTAAAACTAATTTTGCAGGGCACCTGGGTGGCTCAGTCAGTTAAGCATCTGCCTTCAGCTCAGGTCGTAATCCAGGGTTCTGGGATAGAGTCGCATCAGGCTTCCTGCTCAGCAGTTTTCTGTTTCTCCCTCTGCCTGCCGCTTGCCCTGCTTGTGTTCTCATGTTCTCTCTTTCTCTCTCTCTCTCTCTCTCTCTGTCTCAAATAAATAAATCTTTTTAAAAAAAATTTTTTTTAAACTAATTCTGCTAGAGCCCAGTCAAAATGTAAATGCAAAATTACAGGTATTTAGAAAGTATTTTCATTTTACTGCCTGTATTAAAGAAGGAACAAAGTAATAATTGAAAGGTAACAGGGGGGCAGCCCCAGTGGCCCAGCAGTTTAGGTGGCTCAGCAGTTTAGCGCCGCCTTCAGCCCAGGGTGTGATCCTGGAGACCCAGGATCGAGTCCTCATCCGGCTCCCTGCATGGAGCCTGCTTCTCCCTCTGCTTGCGTCTCTGCCTCTCTCTCTGTGTCTCTCATGAATAAATAAATAAAATCTAAAAAAAAAAAATTAACAGGGTTTATTGCCCTTTTTTATATTTGGGGGAAGCACTTGTAGGGGGCCTGGCAGTCCATTGATCTTGGTATAGTTGACATATTGAGCAAAGAAGTAAACTTGATAAACTCCAGAGCTCTGTTACAATGGGTGTGAATAAACAGTTACATAGTCATTTTTAAATCAGGTGACTGAGGAACGCCTGGGTGGCTCAGCGGTTGAGCATCTGCCTTCAGCCCGGGATGTGATCCTGGAGTCCCGGGATCAAGTCCCACATCCGGCTCCCTGCATGGAGCCTGCTTCTCCCTCTGCCTGTGTCTCTAACTCTCCCTCTCTGTGTCTCTCATGAATAAATAAAATCTTTAAAAATAAATAAATAAATAAATCAGGTGACTGAAAATCCAAGAACTTGGTGTGAAGGTTTTACCCCCTTCACTGCTGCTTTTGACTGGGCAGGTTGTTTTATAAGCCTGTATTAATTGGGTTTGGCTGAATTTATCTCAAAGTGGAATGTTTCATAGAATTCATTTATAATATGTACCTTACAAATGTGGTTTAATTATTAAACCGAGTGGTCCTTTATCGAATGCCATTAGTTTTTATTTTTAGGCCAATCCTAATATCCTGCTTTTTAGGAGACCATGTGTGTGTTGTTGTTTTGAGAGAAAAACCACACATGTGAACTGGGGGGAAAGAGGGAGAGAGAGAATCTTTTTTTTTTCTTTTTTTTTTTATTAAAGATTTTATTTCTCTGAGAGAATGAGTGACAGAGAGCACAAGCCAGGGGGCAGAGGCAGAGGGAGAAGCAGACTCCCCGCTGAACAGGGAGCCGGATGTGGGACTTAATCCCAGGACCCCGGGATCGTGACCTGACCCGAAGGCAGACACTTAACTCACTAAGCCACCCATGCATCCCAAGAGAGGGAGAATCCTAAGCAAGCTCCATGCCCAGTGCAAACCACCATAGGGCTTGATCTCACAATCCTGAGATCTTGACCTGAGCCAAAATCAAGTACCCCTAGGAGACTTTTTTTTTTTTTTAAGATTATATTTCTTTTAGAGAGAGAAAGAATTCTCAAGCAGAGTCCCTATGGAGCCTGGAGCCCCACACAGGGCTCCATTCTAGGACACTGAGATCATGCATGACCTGAGTTGAAATCAGGAGTCAGATGTTTAAGTAACTGAGCCACCCAGACACCTCCCCTAGGAGACATTTTTTAAAAACACCTAGTTTGGGATTCCTGGGTTGCTCAGTGGTTAAGCGCCTGCCTTTGGCTCAGGCGTGATCCTGGAGTCCTGGGATGGAGTCCCACATCAGGCTCCCTGTATGGGGCCTGCTTCTCCTTTTGCCTGTGTATCTGCCTCTCTCTCTGTGTGTCTCTCATGAATAAATAAATAAGTTTTTTAAAAAATTAAAAAATAAATAAAAACACCCAGCCAAAACTGTGTTTTTCAGTAAATTAAATTCTATGCATACACCATCCTTCACATTCCCATATAATCACAGAAATTATTTGTGTGCATATTTCAGAAATCTCTGAGTAGGTCAGCATTCATGGAAGTTGATCCCATTCTCTATCATGATGCAAGGAAAATAATATAGATAAAAAATATGTTAGGGAAAAAAATCTATTATTATTAGAATTCTACCTGCCTATTAAGTCCAGGAATGGTAGGTCTATATATAAGTGGCCTTTTTATTCAATTCTTCCTGACTATAAATAGACAATTCAGATATACAGTTTCTAGATATCTTATACCAAGAGAAATAGACTTAGGTACATTGTATGTTTTAAGTTCTTTGACCAGAGAATTTACTGAGAACCCATTCAGAGTTGATTACTACTGTGCTCTTTATTTTTACAAAGTAATTTATTAGTTAAAATGTTAAATAAATTTTTATTATTTTCCATTTTCAGTCAGTTCTTCTAAAAAAGAAGCTGGAAGAACATCTGTAAGTATAAAAGCTGTTGAATCTCTTCTGTTCTCTCGTGAAATAAAAGTATTTTGTTAGGTTATTACAGAGGATCTAGGCAATGGCCCTGAGGATAGGGGAAATTATAAGACACATTTCATAGTGTCTGAAGGGTCATCTCCATCCAAGGTCCTTAAATTAAAAATAAGTACTGCTTTAGAACTGTTTTCTCAAATAGGGTTCCAGAGTTTTATATCTTTGTGATAGTATTTCTAACCATAGTTAGGAGTTTGAGACACTAGATCAGGAAGCAGAAACCTTTTTCTATAAAGGGCCAGCCAGCAGTTACACTAGGCTTCGTAAGCCATGGTCTGTGTCACAACCACTTAGTTGTGTAGTTTAAGCAGCCATAGATTATAAACTGATGTGACTGTTCCAATAAAACTTTATACAAGAACAAGCAGCAGGCTGAATTTGGCACACAGACTATAGTTTGCCAGTGCTAGAGTATAACTAGCTGAACCAACCTACCTTCCTTCCTTCCTTCCTTCCTTCCTTCCTTCCTTCCTTCCTTCCTTCCTTCCGATTTATTTATTTATTTATTCATGAGAGACACACAGAGAGAGGCAGAGACAGAGGCAGAGGGAGAAGTAGGCTCCATGCAGGGAGCCTGATGTGGGACTCGATCCCAGATCCCGAGATCACGCCCTGAGCCAAAGGCTCTGCCACTGAGCCACCCAGGCATCCCAGAATCTTCCTTTTTAAAGTACTACAGAGCTTAGCAGCAGCAGATTTTTCAAACATTTCCTTGAATTGCAAATATATGAAAGTGACTTTTTAATCTAAAAGTGAAATAAATTGTAAAACGTTACATTTGTTTTCTCATGAAGAAATCTTCATCCATTTTTATCTTTAGCTGAGGTTGACATTGTTAGGAATGTTTCGTGATTTTTCTCACACCCAGTAACAATTTTAATGCTTCCTATCACTTTCTAGGAAAACTCTCCTAACAAACATTGAGCGGGGATGGTCATGAACTGCTAGCCTATTGGGAATGTTACAGTGTTCCACTATAGTAAACCCAACATCCTCAGTATCTCAGAGAGAAAATGACTTGTTCTACAATGATTAGAAAAAAAATTCTATTATCTGGTAATTTGCCTCATGCTATCCTTTTTTTTTAATGTGGGAAAAGTGAGTCCTAGCAACTGACACTTGATGGCAAATCTAATAATGTGCAGATTCTTTATGTACTAGTAGAAGAGAAATGTTACCTTCTAACCATCGTGAGGTTACCTAGAGTCAGGATTCAGTACTGAATTCTGTCCTTTTTTCTTTCCTATTTCTGTAATGCAAAAAAAAAAAAAAAATAGAATGCCTGTTGTTTCATAAAACTGACCATTATTCTGTGTTCATTTACATGGTAAATATCTTCGTCAAAAAGAAGAAGTGATGATGAGCCTATTAGTCTCCTGTGGCTGCCATAACAAATTACAAAAACTGGGTGGCTAAACAAAGTGGAAATTTATCCTCTACCAGTCCTTGAGGCTTTAAGTTTATAATCAAGGAAGTCAGCAGAATTGGTTCCTTCTGGAGGGTCTAAGGGAGAATATCTTCCATGCCCGTCTTCAGGTTGGCTGCTAGCAATCCTCAGTGTTCCCTAATTAATAACACTCCAATCCCTAACACCCCATCTTCACATGGCATTTTTCTCTCTACTTTTTATCTTCACATGGCCTTTTTTAATAGACACTAGTCATTGGACATAAGGCCCACCCTGATCCAGCATGATCTCATCTTAACTAATTGTATCTGCAAAGACACTGTTTTCAAATGATGTCACATTCCTAGGTATAGGAGGTTAGGATTTCACCATATCTTTTGGGGGAGATAAAATTCAATCCACAAGAAGGTCCATAGACATTTCAAAAGGTGATCATTCTCATGCAAATTAAAAACTACACTGAAGACTATTTTACACACACAAAATGTAAAATTTGAAAATCAGACATACTAAATATTGCCAAAGATGGTCAGCAGAGGTCATTCTAATCCATTCCACTGAGTATACATCAGTTAGTAAACTGAACATGCACATATTCTGTGACCTATCAGTTCCACTCCCTACATATACCCTAGCTTCCTAGAAGTTCTGTTACCATTTCTAGGTGTGTGTCAGGAGACATGTAGAAAGTATGAAAAAATGTTGTTTGCAATCATAAAAAAGTAGAAACAATACAAATATCACCGGTTTGTAAAATAGTAGCTAGAATGAGGTATGTTCAAGCAACAGAACACTACAGTGCAGTAAAAAATATGTAACTTGGGGCTAACACATCAATATAAGTGAATCTTAAGAGCATGGTGTTAAGTAGAAAATGGAAGTCATAGAACAATACATATAGTATGATATAAAAAGCAAAATTTGGTAAAATGCACCAATATATTGGTTAGGATTACACACAGGCTCATCACAAAAGTCATGAGAAAGATTAAAATTCTGAGTTTGGGTTCCCTAAGGTTCTGGAATAATTTCTGTTTCATACCCTATTTCTTTACTGGGCTTAAATTTTCTTATTCTCTTAACTACTGTATATACTGATTTTTTTTTAAGATTTTATTTATTCAAATGACAGATGCAGAGAGAAAGAGGCAGAGACATAGGCAGAGGGAGAAGCAGGCTTCATGCAGGGAGCTCGATGTGGGACTCCATCCTGGGATCACACCCTGTTCCAAGGCAGATGCTCAACCACTAAGCCACCCAGGCGTCCCTGTATATACTGATTTTATATCTAGATACATCACACTCTCAGCAAATTTGTTGAAAAAGAAATAGGCTTATTAAATCTTCATTTTTTTTCTAGGAATAGGATATTATAAAAATTGATTAAAAACTTTATAGAGGTTTTATAATGTGAAAATCTTATTGCAAACATTTTCTAAAAATAAAAATAGAGTACTATCCACCAATTAAAAATTTGTTGAAAAAGAAATAGATTTATTAAAGTATTATGCATTAAAAAGACCAGAAATAGACTCTAAAAAGTGATCTGGGGGATCCCTGGGTGGCTTAGCGGTTTAGCACCTGCCTTCAGCCCCGGGCATGATCCCGGAGTCCCAGGATCAAGTCCCACACCACGCTCCCTGCATGGAGCTTGCTTCTCCCTCTGCCTGTGTCTCTGCCTCTCTCTCTCTCTCTCACATGAAAGATAAATAAAATCTTTAAAAAATAAAAAGTGATCTATTTTCTTTAGGTTTTTTTTTTCTGTATTTTCTTCTGATTTATGCAGCTGTTTTTCCTCTTATATTACAAAGTGTCAAATACCATAGAGAGAATTGCACATATAGTAACTAACAGGAAGAAACTTATTTTCTGTGCATTTTTTACTCTTGTATTAGGATATATAACTTAGATAAAGTACACAAATGCTAAGTTCTAAGTTTGTTGGATGTTTTTCTACATAAATAGGTATCAACCTATAGAATCAACAGATCAACATATAGAATACTTCCAGCAACCCCCCAGGAGTCTTTATTCTATTCTATTTTTAAAATATATATAAAATTCATGCCAGGGGATCCCTGGGTGGCGCAGTGGTTTAGCGCCTGCCTTTGGCCCAGGGCGCGATCCTGGAGACCCGGGATCGAATCCCACGTCGGGCTCCCGGTGCATGGAGCCTGCTTCTCCCTCTGCCTGTGTCTCTGCCTCTCTCTCTCTCTCTCTCTCTCTCTGTGACTATCATAAATAAATAAAAAATTTAAAAAAAAAAAATTCATGCCAGATTAGACTTTTTATCCCTTTTTTGTTTCATAGCAGCTGCATGCTATGCAAGTGTATCCCAGAATAAAGAACATAGATCTTTTCATTTCAAGTGGGGGAAAAAAAGCAGTAGTAGATGACAATGTGTTACATATTTTGTTACAGGGAGAAGCTTCATGAAGCCAATAATGAATTGCAGAAGAAGAGAGCCATTATTGAAGATCTTGAACCACGATTTAATAACAGTTGTGAGTTTATCCTAATTAGCATAGTTATTTTTAATTGAAGTTGACATATTATGTTACTAATTATCACAGTTATTTTGTGTGGGTTTTTTTGTTTGTTTGTTTTTTGTTTTGTTTTGTTTTGTTTTTAAGATTTTAAAAGAGAGTGAGTATGTGTGCATGCAGGAGGGAGGGGCCCAGGCAGAGGAAGAGAGAGAATTCTAAGCTGATGCAACACTGGGCTCAATCTCATGACCCTGAGATCATGACCTGAGCCGAAACCAAGAGTTGGATGTTCAACAGATCAAGCCACCCAGATGCCTAGTGATGAGTTTATATAAAATTGTTTCTTTCAGAAATAGGTTCTATTACATATTCTAGCAGTTAAAGAATTTATCTTATTTACAGAAAGAGTGTATAATCATCTTTACAGTATTTCTAATTATAGTTCTGAGTTTTTCCTTAACTGTGGATGCTAATCAATATTTTATGAAATTAGCTGTTTTCATAGTATGTAAGTCAACCAAACTTTTACTGCTTTTGATATTTATACATGTAGGTAGCCTGACTTTATTAAAGCTTTTATGTAGAGCACAATGCAGATCTCTCCTCCCCCCCTTTTTTTAACTGTGGTGAAATATACATCACATAAATATGACCATTTTAAGGTTGCCTGGGTGGCTCAGTCCATTGAGTGTCTGACTTCAGCTCTCTGGTCATGATTCCAAGGTCCCGGGATCAATTCCCCAAGACGAGCTCCATGTTCAGTGGGGAGTCTGTTTCTCCCTATTCTCCCTTACCCCCCACCCTCGCTCATATGTGCGCTCTCTCTCTCTCTCTCTCTCTCTCTCTCTCTGCTCTCTCTCTGACAGATAAAATCTTTTTTAAAAATGACTATTTTAACCATTTTTTAAGTATATAGTTCATTGACATTTAGTATATTCCCATTGTTGTACAAATACTATCCATTCCCAGAACTTTTTCGTCATCGCAAGCTGAAACTTTGTTTCTGTTAAACAATAACCTCCCATTGTTCCCTATCCTCCCAGCCCCTGGGAGCTACTGTTCTATTTTCCTTCTCTGAGAACTGTTCTAAGTAACTCATCTAAGTGGATTAATACATTTTCCTTTCAAGTCTGGCTTACTTCACCTAGCAGAATATCTTTCTTTTTCACTTCTATCATCTCCATGTTGTTGCATGTATCAGAATTGAGCTGAATAATAATTTGATTATATATATTGACCACATTTTGTTTATCCACTCATCTACTGATGGATACTCTTTATGCATTTCCAGGCTGAAGTTTTTATTAGAAAAACTTTCTATAAAAAAAATTACAAGTTTTTAAAATATAATTATATATAGGAGTAGACCAAACACTTTCAATGCTGTTAACTAATCATTTTACCATTTTGAAACATTTTTCAGGTTGTTACAATCTAAAAAAATTTTTTTTTCACTCATCTGTAGCCTTAAAAATTGAAGAATTACAAGAAGCTTTACGAAAGAAAGAGGAGGAAATGAAGCAAATGGAGGAACGATATAAAAAGTACTTAGAGAAAGCCAAAAGTGTAAGTATGAGTTTCTGGGCTTCTCACTCCACTTTCTGATCCTGTTTCACTGGTCATCCAATTTAGGACAAGTACAGTGACTTCTTATATCAAGAGCTATCAGGAAAAGAACAAAAAATCTTTTGACAAAAAAAAAAAAAAATGCTGAGGATGAAACAATGATCCAAATAGATCACCCCATACTGTAGTTACTAATTACAAAGAGGAAAATGGTCCTTTATGTAGAAAATAAGTGGCAGTCCCCTCTTTAGGTTAATAATCAAAATTAGCTACACAAATGATAGGATAACCAGCAGATGTAGTATCATTATCAATAATATGTAACCTGAACCTAAGCCATCTTTTAGACCTAACTTTCAGTTTCCAGAGAAAATGAGATTATTGGAACAAGTTGAATAATACCTTCAGGAAATAATCAAATAAATCTAGAATTGGGGATAAAAGTTAGTGTTATGAAAAACAAAAAAAAAGCCATTGGAGTATGGGGGGAGCACAAGAAGCTCTTCTAATTTAAAAGATCCTAAAGGGATCAAAGTGCCAAATGTAACCTTAATCTTTGGATCCTGAATTGTGGGTAAAAGGAGGAGTGATTTATCAAAGACATTTTGGAGACACCTGTGGAAATGTATATGTGGACTGAATAGTGATGACTTACAGAATTGTTCATATTCTTACAGATGATACTGGTATCATGATTGTGTAAGAGAATGTCCTTAGTCTAAGGAGATGCATGTTGAAGTTTTTAGGGGTTACATGTCATGAGATACACAGATTACTTTACAGTGGGCTCCCAGACAAGCGTGTGTGTGTGTGTGTGTGTGTGTGTGTGTGTGTGTGTGTGTGTGTGTGTCTGGAGAGAAGATGTGGCAGTGCAGCAAATGGTAAATTGGGATTAAAGGAAGTGGGTTTTTTCTTCCCCTCTTTCAGTTTTTTATAGCTTTGATCAGTTTTGATAGTAAACGTATTGGTTCAAAAAGCAAAATGACCCTTCCCAGAAGACTGCTAGCTGGTCAGCTAGAATTGCATCACATGCCCATGCCTAAACCAACCCACTGCCAGAGGTGATGGGGTCACAGTGATGGGCTTTTTAACCATCAGGACCTGCTCTCTAGAGTAGAGGGCTGGTCAAAGGCAGATGGTAGCTGAGCCACATCAGAGGGAAGGAAAGGGAAGGGGAAGACACCTGTCAGTAATGTCTACTGTAGTATTATTTGTTAATTTTAAGCCAGAATTGCTTGCCATAATTGATTCTTACGTAGCTGGAAGTTTTATATAAATGAAAGTTTTAACAATTGAATATTATTTCATACATTCAGATCTTAAAGTATCCTTGCAAGATAGCCTTATGATTCTTACAAGGTTTACCTTTAAGTTTGGGTGGTTTTTTTTTTTAATGTTTATTCATTCATGAGAGACAGAGAAAGAGAGAGAGAGACCGGCAGAGGGAGAAGCAGGCTCCACACAGGGAGCCCGACGTGGGACCCAATCCAGGGACTCCAGGATCATGCCCTGAGCCGAAAGGCAGGCGCTAAACCGCTGAGCCACCCAGGGATCCCAAGTTTTTTTAAGTAACTGCTTCCTTAAATGTTATAGCCTTTAAATTGAAACTTTAAAATTTTTTCTTTGTTCCTTTTTGCAGGTTATCCGGACTTTAGACCCTAAGCAGAATCAAGGAGCAGCACCAGAAATACAAGCTCTTAAAAATCAGCTCCAGGAACGGGACCGACTGTTCCATTCTTTAGAGGTAGTTTGCTATACTATACAATAAGATATTTGGGTTTTGGTTCTTTATTTTCTAGGACTCTTGCTATATACAACTGTGTCCATGAATTTAGATAATTTATTTTATTATTGAATTTTCATCTTTACATGTTTACATGTGCTTGTTTTTTTTTAGAGAGAATATGAGAAAACAAAGACTCAAAGAGAAATGGAGGAGAAATATATTGTTAGTGCCTGGTACAATATGGTAAGAAAATAATACTTCAAAATTCTCCGCAAAGTTCAATGAATATGTAATATTTATCATACTATCTGTATTGTAGAAGTAGTTCTACCAAATGAATCTGAAAGTAATTGCTATCCTAACACACACTAACCAAACCTAATACTTATCATAGGATTGAAGAGCAGAAATGAAAACCATCATAATCAGGGTTAGGAAGTATTGAACACATCGTTATCCCTAGAGGATAGATAAATGACAGTGTGATTTCTGGGCCTGAAAACCATTTTATTCTAGGAGAAGGGGACTTTAATAATACCAGAACATAGTTGCAGTAAGTGTTTATTGTGTGAGATTACTCCATTGCCTTTGCAGGAGTGGTACTTACGATGAGGTTGGTTTGGAAAATGTTCATAGTTTTAAACCCTGAACAACTGGAGGTTTTGAAATTGAATTTTCTAACACAAAAAAGTGTTAAAAGTATTGCAGGGGAAAATAAATGCTTGTTAACTTCCTGGGCTTCAGTAAGATTTTCTGGATATGAATAGCTGTGAATTTTGAAGAGTGCTGCTGTACTTTTAGTTTTGTCCTAGACCTGTCTTTTTTTCTTCATTGTTTTTCTTCCAGCAAGACCACTTTTGCCTTGGCAAAATGTTAGTTGCCTAAGACAGGAAATTGAACCAGACTTTTTCCATCATCCCCTTCTCCCCATCCCCAACCCTACAGTTATGTTGCCATTGTTGCCTTCTTACCGTTGTAACTGATACTGTGTCTTAAAGGGTGATGTCCCAGGTCTCCAATGATGGGATTTGATCTTTGTCAAAAATTCCTGTAATTTCATGATATGTCCACATTTATATTTGCCTTGGTTAAAACAACATATTTCATATTTTATCACAATTTAAAAAAACAAAGGAAATCAAATTGAGTTTAGAATACTATTATTAACAAATATAGATTTCTTGAAAATTAAAAAATAGGGGAAAACTATTTAAGGAAGTTCTCTAAGTACTAGTTCTGACTCCACCTATTCTCTTTCCTCTCTGTCCTCTTGAAGGGTTAGTGTTAGTGATCTTGAAACTCTGCCCCTCAGTCCTTATTAGTCATTTCATAGTTTTGATTGATTTGTATGACTTCACATATTATGCTTACAGAATTGAATTTATTTATTCTGTGACATAATAAAGAATAGCAGGTCTATAGAGAGTGAAGAAATAACTCCTAGTAGACTCACACAAGTTGTGTTCTAGTAAAGTTAGCCAGTAACAGCTTCATACGTACATTCAGAAAGTTCTGCATCCCAAACCATTGAATGGAAGGGAAACGACAAGCACCGGGAAAAGGCATTAAGTATCTCAGAGTGGCCTGGTCATGGCTCCTGCAGTCTTAAAGGTATGTGAAGAATTGGAATAAGTTGGTTAGAATGTGAAAGTGAAAAAAAGGTAGTATATTTAATATAAAATATAATCGGCAATATATGTAGCCAAATTAATAAATTAAAGACTACCAGTAGCTATTTGTCAATTTTCTTCAAATTCTTAAATGCTTTGATTTCAAATTGAGTAAAAAAACATGTTCTGGGGAAAAAAAAAATAAAACATGTTCTGGATTTTCCCATTGGGAAAATGGAGAAATGTTGTGAATTTGGGTGTATGCAATAGACCAAAATTCTGTTAAAGACAGAGAGCCCATGACCAATGTTTTCCCTAGATGCTAACTAACAAGTGCTATTTATTTATGGTAGACAGAGAGAGAGAGAGAGAGAGAGAGAGAGAGGCAGAGACACAGGAGGAGGGAGAAGCAGGCTCCATGCCAGGAGCCTGACGTGGGACTCGATCCCGGGACTCCAGGATCGCACCCTGGGCCAAAGGCAGGTTCTAAACCACTGAGCCACCCAGGGATCCCCCTCACACGCAGTTCTTAATATTTCCCTGGTCAGGGTTCCTTACTGCTTATTAAATAAGTATCTAGACCACTTTTTCCCTGATCTCCTCACAGAACAACAGGTTAAAAGGCGTACTCCCAGAGCTCTCCTCCCTCCTGTTAAGGTGCTCTGGGTCCAGCAATTGTCTATCCTGTCCTTTCTGAGCTAGTAGGCCATCCTACTCCAGGCTTCAAGAAAGACCCCTGGCTCTCGGTTGGGCCTTCTGTTGTGGACTGTCAGGAACTTTTCTTAATTTGCTTGAGAATACAAGCCTGCCTGGAGTGAAGAAAAACACCTTGGTGGTATGTATTATATACCTAGTGTGGCTTTCCTCCTCAAGAAACGACATGTGCATTTGTGTTTTCCACTCAAAATAAGCCACATAATTTCCACAACCCCCTGTGAATCAGCTGCTACCAATTGATTGCACTTTTTGTCCTTCGAAAATCACTTTTTACATTTGATTTGAAAAGGAAATACGATGATTGAATATGGGTAACGTATTCTAAAATTCTGTCTCTATTATCTGGTGTTTTGGTTACTGTAAATTCAGAAAATTAAGCCTTAATTTTTCCAAGAGAAGATTTGTACCTAATTTTGGAACTAATATGTCTCTATAAGATTTTAATCTATAATGAACAGAATTAACGTTCCTAATTGTGCCTTATAATACAATGTGACAAATTCTGCATGATGAAATTTTCTTTTGTGAGAGTATGTTCCACTTTTTTTTGCATTGATTACTTTTTTTCCTATGTTATATAGGGAATGACCCTGCATGAAAAGGCGGCTGAAGATAGACTTGCTAGTACAGGTTCAGGGCAGTCATTTCTGGCTAGGCAAAGGCAAGCAACCAGCACAAGAAGATCTTATCCGGGCCATGTTCAACCAGCCACAGCAAGGTAGACAAGTCTTGCCATCAGAATTAAAAAACACCCTGCATTCAAAACATACTTCTGTTACATATGACAACATTTCAGGAAATTCAGCCAGCTTATTTTTTTGTCTCTTTTATGTTGGTGTTTAGTTGTTTCTCATTTGAGGACTTTCTCTCTCCTCTATCTATATTTTAGTTTCTTGGTTCTTTATTTTGTAGTCCTTTCAGTTCCTTTTAATGTGCCAAAAATTTTTAAATGCCCAATTAAAAGTGTTGTATAATAGTGTACTTTTCTTTGTATGAAAATGTCCTTTCCCCAATGGTGTAGGCTTTGTAATGAATTAGATTTTCTGCCAATAATTGATATACAATTTATATTCTTTATTGTGCCTCTGTGTTACCATGCTTTATAAGAATGTCTTTGTTTAAAGGGAATTAATCTTTTTATGATGTATTAATCTGTGTTTTCAATTGTTTTCCAAATGCACTTCAAATAACTTGCATATTTACTATATAAAATGATTGGCAAGTGCACTTTTTGCAAAGGCATAAATACATTGGCAGAGGTGCTAATCAGATGTTACCTAAGGCACCTGACAGATTTATTTAGAGGGGAAAAAATGAGTTTTCCACATTGTTTTATAGGAAATTAAATTTGTCCGAAGATTTGGAAACTATTTTTAAAACATACATAAAATTTCATTATTTCTTGCTATCTTGTTTGCTGACAGAAGATAAATGCATTGGTTAGGTTATTTGGGAGGAAATTACAGAAGAAAAAAAATCAGGCAGTGCATTAATTTTTTTCTTGTTTTGGAATATCCTAGTAACTGAAGATCAAATTATAGCAATGTGGCTAACACTTAACAGCTTCAATAGCCCTCCACATCTAAAAGATTTATTTTCCATATACTTACAAGTAATAGGTAGCCTTACCTTTTGGACAATTTCCTTTGACTTGCATCTCATTTTACTTATTCTTTAATATAAATCCTTCTATTTCTCAGTAATTCCTAAACCTGACATCCTAATATGTCATTAAGATAAATAAGTGACTTCTTATATGTGATGTTATGACAGTCTCTTAACATTTTTTCTTAATTCTATGTACTAGTCCAAGAATTTGCTACTGAATAGATTCTCTTGGGTAGTTGGTTGCTTTGAAGTTCTGAGATTTGTTGACAGATTGTAAACCATGTTCATTTACGTTGATGAATGGCTGTCAAGTAATAATGATTATAAAGCACTTTGTATAAGGTGCTATGTAAATGTGAAATATCATCCATTTGAAAATGAAATGCCTCTGCCTGACTTTCCATATTGGCTTAAGAATTTGGTCCCAAATTATATTTAAGTTCCCTTCCAGCCTTTTTCTTGCATCATGGCCAATTTTTTTTTAAAGCAAAAAATTATTGAAATTAGATTGGTTGGTTGGTTGGTTCTGGTTTTAGATAGGTCACCTAAAAGATTTTATTTCATGTACTTGCTATTTGGAAGTTCAGGTTTCATTTACTCCTGTATATTACATACAAATGAATAACACTAAATCAAGCTACATGTAATTAAGAATTTTCAGAAACCATATTCAGGTGTCTGACTTCAAATTCTTTACTGATTTTTTTAAGTAAATTGACCTAAAAGTTAGTAGTGTTTTCATTTGTCCTCAGAAACTGTACTTGAAGAAAAGTATTAGAGTGTACACAGAAATGATTCCATATTCGTGCTAATTTTTTACATTAAATACAGAAGTCTGCAGTGTGAATGCTTCTGCCTGATAAGACTGTAAAGCAGGAAGAATTCGTAATAGTGGAGAGAACCACATGAATAGAATGCATTGTGGGGTTTCAGGAGGCTAAGCAGACCTCATCAACATAATTTTAACAATAAAAGATTAAAAACCAGTTAAGAGGGTTCTACTCATGTCCCCTTATTTCACAAATACCATAAGGATTTAACTGTTTAAAACAGGACATTAACACTAACCTTGGTAACATTAATATTATTTGGAAATTATACTACGTGCAGAATAAGATAGATGACAATAAGAGTCTATGAGCTGTTCGTTAAATGGATTGTATCCTATGAGATGAGAAGTTTTCATTTTAGTTCTATATTTACTGTCCCAGTCCTGGTCTCCTACCTACGTACCTACCTACCCACCCACCCACTCAGATATATATTTCTCTGAATGGGAGGGAGGAAAAGGAGCCAGGCTTTTAGAAGCAAGTTTATTTCTTATTTTGCTTTGGCATCTTTGGCATGCTGTTATTTTGGTGTTTACATTCACAACTTTCATTTCCCTTTACCTGTATAGTTTAGTATGTTACTTTGATTAGATTGAAGAAATTCTATTTCCAAACATTCTGATATTTTTTTTAAAAAGCAGGAATAAAACTTAGCTGTAGCAGTGACAGCCCTATTCCTCTTGCCCAGCTTTGGACAGGATTTATAAATCACTATTTCTCCAGTAATGGTTAATAATTTCTCAGGAGGTTTGTGAAAGTCTTAGCGTGTTTTATCTAGATGTGAGCTATACTGTGCTATATTTTTACAAATTCCTCGTATACAGTAGCTTCATACAGTGGAGCTAGCCCTGGCCTCAGCAGTGGACTAAGTACAGTATTACTGCATTAGGTTGGAATGATCCATCCCTGCAGTGTTGAATTCTTAAAAAAGCTTATTTTCTGTTTTCCTTCTAACCAGGGTAAAAGAATACAAAGTAAATAACTAAAGAATATTAAAGAATAACATTTATGTTCTGCAGTGTGTACTTAGAAAGTTTGTAATTGGAAAAAAATCCAACAAATACCATAGTTCACCACATAGGAAAAGAGAATAATACAACTGTACATATCTTAAAAGAGTTTCAAAAACTCAGTCATTTTATCATTTGTCTAATTATTTGATAATAATTGACAAAAGTCACTAAATAAAGGACCAGTGTTCCAAAATTGATTAAGATTGAATTATTTCTGTTTGATAGCCCTAGCCTGGTAAAGTTGGCTTGATGAGATATGAGATGATTAGATAATAATAGGATAATTTTGTTGATGTTTTACTGTTTTTGTTTATATAGTAAAAGCTCACTGTACAAAATTAAGCTAGATGTTATGCAGTCATAAACCTTGGTCTTTATATCTCATTAGTCCCTGCACAGGCATGAGAATCCACACTGTGCAAGTAGATCAGCAATAAGCGATTGTTCAGTGAAAGATGAGTTAGGCTGAAGAAAAGGTGATTTTATTAGCTACTTTATTCAGATCTCCTTTTCAGTAGCAGCTTTGTTTTTGTTAGCTAATGATAAGAAATATTTTTGAGTGTCCCTTGCTCCCAGACAAGCATTCATCTTTTCAAGATAACACCATGTTAAATTTCATTTTTTTTTAAATTTTATTTATTTATTCATAGAGACAGAGACCGAGAGAGACAGAGACAGAGACAGGCAGAGGGAGAAGCAGGCTCCATGCAGGGAGCCTGATGTGGGACTGGATCCCAGGTCTCCAGGATCACGCCCTGGACCGGAGGCGGCACTAAACCGCTGAGCCACCCGGGCTGCCCAGATAACACCATGTTAAAAATATGAAAATCTCTATCCCAATATGAGAGTATTTTGAAACAAAAATCTAAATTTTTAAAATTATCTTAACTTTCTACATTTAATTTCCAATTGTCTAGACCTTAGATTTTGGAATGTTACAATTATCCCCAGTGGAACATGTGAGATTATCTGAAAAAGCATCCACAACCCACAGCCAGTGTAAACCTAGCTAGTTTTACAGCCCCATGGATAAGAACAACCATGATCCTAAAATGAGAGAAAAATGCTTGGTTTCTTGCTTTTTGCTAACTGTAGAATAACATTAAGACAAAATGCTTTTTGTTGTCTATTCATTAAACTATGGAAGGAAACTTTGACTTCTTAACCTTGTATTATGAAGGGACTTTTATCAAGCTGATGTAGCATTATATTTCTTCAAAGGCAAGCCGGTATGATACCCTGCAGTAGATGAAGGAGTGTACTAAACAAAAGAAATGGGGTATCAGAGTCTTTGAAAATTATTTTAGTGTGCTTTTTATTTTCCCTTTTTATAAGTTAAGAGGGTTTCCATTCAATATGATAATCTCTTTTTCTATAATTCCAACTGTCAAAATAGCAGTTTATTTTGGTAGTTGTACAACCCAGTTTCATTACATTTAGAAAGCAGTTTCAGAGCTTATTCTTTGTAACTATAGTGATTCTAATATTTTTTATTATGAAATTTTTATATGAGGAAGGGTATTCTCAATGTATCTGTCATCCAATTTTTTACTTTCTGTAAAGCATATTTAAATAATAATTGGTGTATGTTCCTTTTATGAAAAATTTGAAAATGTTCTATTGTCCAATTTAAGCACAATAATTTTATTGTAAAGGTTTGTAGTAAAACTGTTCATTTTTCAGAAACCCAAAAAGCAAAATAATTTGCCACTGACACAGCTAATTTCTGCTTTTCCCCACTCCCCAAAAACCACAGAAGTATTACTTTAGCTTCCTCTTTACAAAGTGAAGGACAATACAAATGTGATGATATACATCTCTTTTAAATCATTGATTATGTTCTTGGGAAGAATGAATGTATTGATTATGTTGTTAAATAGCCTTTTATCAATCCAATCCAACTCACAATTATCTATGAATTTAAAAACTTACGAAGTTTATGTAATGTTATCTTGAACTATACTTGGATTCTTCACATTGCACTTAAATTGATAAAAGGACATTAGTTTATTTGAGAAACTAGAGACCTGAACCTAATTATGGCAAGTATATGAGTTTTGACAGTTGTAGGGTGTCTATACATGTTCCCTAACAATTATTTATCAACAATCATGTGATGTCTCTCTTCATTATTTTTATATTTTCCAATATTTTCCAGTAATATTCTGTAAGATAGGTTTGTATGCCATATTTATAAGTAAACATAAAAATTTGAGAAAGTAACAGAAGGCTCTTAAGACAAATCCATTCCTAGAAATTAGAATGGATTATTGGGATAAGAAATGGCCTGATGATAAACAATTATCTAGGTGGATAGACGTACTAATGCAATTAAAAATAACACTGTCTTAACAAATGTTCCTAAAGTGACAGTTTACATAAAATCTGGCTTTCTTACATGATCATTAAATAAAAAGGAGTAGACAAAATTTATTTTCTAATTGTCCTTCCCTTTGGTGGGCATTAATTGGGGATACGATATTAACTATATGGTTATCGGGGGGGTGGGGAAGCATCTATTTTCATTTTAAAACTGTTCCCCATTACTAAATCTAAGATAATCACTTAAAACCATTAAGGATACTATGGTTTGATCAGATGAGAAATCTGTGGTGGCTGAAAATTACTACCGATTTCTCTAGATCTGCTGCTTTGTCTAGTTTATAAACCTTAGGCTCAATGTTATGTTCCCCCCTAATTAGACATAGTAGCCCCCACAAAATTTTGTTTTAACTGAAGGCAAGAGTAGAGATTTTAAAATATATATTCAAGAGAGTCTTTTATGTACCTGATACGTTACCCCTAGGCTCTGAATTAGATCTTTAGCGTCTGAAGATGAAATCATCAGAAGTGTCCATGGCCTTAAACTTTCAGGCCCATAGGACTATCAAATATCCTGAATTATATCTACTCAGAGCTTAAAGGAAGAATTAACTATCATGACAAGAGTAATCTCAAAGTGAGAAAAGGGAAACTACCAAAGCATGTGTGGCTTTAATGTGTGTGGGAGACTTCTGAACAGGTGTTATCACTTAAGAGATCTCTAAGTTGACAAAGGAAAATAATTAGTTTAGCAGTTATATTGTCAAAATTAATAAAAGGGACTCATGTTTATTCTTGCTGTATTGTCAACCTATGGGCAGTGGTTACTGTATATATATTCTATAGTATGTTTATATATGTCACTATTAGAGATGAGTGTCTTAATATTATTTACTGTTACATCTATTCATTTATGTATTATTTATACTTTACCACAAGACTCACAGCACTTTACTAATATTAGATCATTATTTTTCTTCTACTTTTTTGTGGCATTTTCAACTTGTATCTTTTATTCCTTATGTTGGAGCACTCACTAAGAAAAGTGTAACAGATCACCCAGAGAAATGGGCTCTGTACTCTTCCTGAAATATCTAGAGTGGGATCTGAAAATATAAGTCTAGAGACCTATTTGAAGCTGCTTTGGGCCTACTAGGCATCAATTACATTTTATATTTCACATTAATAAGACTCTTTTCAAGTCAATACTCATGAAGCCAAGTTCTCTTAAATGCCAATACACTTGAAACTTTCTGTTTTCTGGAGTTGCATTAATACAAAATAAACAGTCTTCTAGTTAATCAGATGTTCTTACTTTTGGTTCGCCTGTCTCCTAAAATACAGACATATGAGTTGCCCTTCGCTTTCTTTCATAGTTCTTCATTATTGCCTAGCCCCAAAGACAGGAGAAAGCAAGCCAGGTTCCAGGAGCTCTAAAGTCAGAGAATCTAAGAAATGGTGGGGGTTAGCTGATGGGAAAAGGCAGTCAGTACAGATTGCAGAATGCTCCAGAAATATTCTTCATTCTGCTATAACAGATGAGCTTAATGAACTTGGCTATTCTTAAGTTCAAATATGGCAGTTTTCAGCTTGTTCTATTAAGATATGTCTCTAAGAGTCAGGACTCTTCCATTTGTAACTTGAATATATTAATATTTGAATCATAGTCCAAAAGTAATTGAAATATTTGTTAGGTAACCATTGACACATGATTACCGCCAAAGAATAGGGAGGTTTGCGCATAAGAACTTTCTCTTAGAGTTTTGTTTTTGTGCTTTTACATGAGAGAAATGCTTTTGTAGTATGGAAAGTTTCTGTAGTATTTTCTTCTGCATTACCTCCTGTTCTACTGATGCTCTTTGCTTAAGTTACCTAGAAGAAAGCAACACTGAAATAGAGAAGTCTAGACCCTGACCTTTGAGGGAAGAGCTGCTTTTTCCCCCCAAAGTAAAAAATTAAAAATGAAATATACAGAAGCAAAATGTAATGTTTTGAATATCTACTAATTAGTTGGTGGATGGATAAGTTACCTTCTAAGTGTCTTTATCATCCAGTGTCTTTTTGCTAATTTAGATAAGACTAGATTCTATACCTACATTGTCCGATTTATTAGCCACTAGCATATGATGATTTAAATTTAATAAAATTCAAACTGTGGTTCTTCAGTCACCTAACCACACGTCCAGTGCTAAGGGCCACACATGGACAGTGGTTACCATTTTGGACACATAAATACAGAACATTTCCATCATTGCAGAAAATGGTTTTTTTACAATGCCCAAAGAGAAAATAGGGACAAAATAAAAGTATTCAATTAACTTATAAACTCTTAGATTCTACTGCCATAGTTGAAGAAAATGGTTTTTCATATAAAAATTAATACAGCCCTTTTTAAAGTCATTGGAATAATCAGAACCCCATTCTTTGAAATTAGTTTTCAATATATTTTTAAACGGATGCTCAGCACTTTACTTTTCAAGTAACATAATTAAATCATTTTATAAATCTTAACAGTATCTTCAGGCTTTTTCCCCCTTTTTTGTAGTCTTTTCAAATTGATGATACATAGTTCATCTGCAGGTAGAACAGAAACCAGTGAATTCTTTATTTACAAATAAAAACTGTTAAACATTTATCCTTCTCTTCTGTTTTTTTAATTATATATAGATCTAATGAAAGTGGAAAAGTTTTTTTTGTTTATCTCTCCCTTAAAGGTACATCAGGATCCAAATTATTTCTTGGGTTTTCTTTTTTTTTGGCGGGGGGGGTTCTTCATAGTTTCTTGCTCTTAATAACTTGGATTATAAATCACATTCAGTTTCATGTATGAGGCAAGCATTTTATTCTGGTGACTCAATGAAACCTTTTAGTATTTACTTCTTAACATAATGAAAAGGATGTATATGGATGCATCTTTAAATTTTTAAATGAAAATAAAGAGACTAATCATAATTCTCTTGAGTCAGCTAGGTGCTTAGTTAAATACTAAAACTATCGTTAGGAAGTCAGGATGCTTTCCTCTCCTTTTTTAAATGTTTTAAATCAGGCAACAGACTCAACCCAGTAGTGTCAAATTCCAAGCAAATTATGAAATTCTTATTGTTCAGTACAGCTGGGTAAAAGGTGTGATTTGAGGGTTTTGGTGTGTTTTTTTTTTTTCTTGTTGGCCTAATTTAATGTGTGTATCACAGAGACTCATGTTAGTTAAGGGAAATTTTCATTATGCTTGAAATAAATAGTATTTTAATATAAATACAGGAAATGACTGTACACAAATGCCAATCAATGATTTAAGGCCTTCAAAATTGTTTTAATAGTAGCCTTTTGTTTTTTAATAACCTTAGTTATTTAAAATTTAGATGCACTAAAATGTCATTGCCGTTACTAACTTTGCTGTGTACAGGTTATGTATAATTCAGAATGCTTTGCACTTAGAGGAATAATTTGTGGGTTTATCTTGTTTGGCAAGTTTTCATGTTTTAACAATTGCCCCACCATTTATACACCCAATTTTTGGTTGTGTAATAAATGGTAAAATTCAAACATACCTAATAATTTAATAATTTGCCTTATTTTGATTAATAAATTCTGTCAAAGATTTGAAGATAGAAAAAGGCTTTTTTTTTCCTTAAGTATTTTTTACACTTTTCAGATGAGCTGGAAAACACCTTAGTACATTAGAGTTGGAGTTGTATTGATTACAGTCCCAGCTCTAAAGCCTTATACTCATGTCTTAAGTATTATTGATTGTTCTATGAATTGTTGTTAGTTTCCTATTTGGCATCCTAGTTATCCACCTTGCAGCTTAGCTTTTACAAAAAGGGTATTACTAGCTGTATTCTTATTTCTGGTTGACTATTGAATTTATAATTTAATGACTTCATTCTTTGTCAATGTAATCCAAAAATGAAATCCCCTTAGGACTCTAAATTTCTCACTTCACAAATGGAATCAATACAGAAATAGCAACATTGTACATAATAGCATCCAAGGATTTTTCCATGTGTTTACCAAGTTTACCAACCATTTACTGTATATCAGATTGGTGGGTTTTCTTAACTGGTTTTCCAAGGTGAATGACTTGTTAGCCTCAGTAAGAAATTTTCACTAAATCACAAAAACATAAGGTCCAATAACCACCAAAAGACAGATTTTTAATTTTTTTGAAATCTTATATTTCCTTTTGATATCACTTATTCATTTTAATTTTATGACTGCCAACTTGTTATGGTATTAATTATATGTGTATGTTTATATGTATGCATATAATATATGTATATGAAGAATAAAGTTAAGATTTGGTCAAACTATATTTTCCCATTCAAGTACAAAAATGTTTTCAAGGCTGCAAAAAGTGTACAGTTGTTAAACAAGTTGTAAATAAAGACTTGTATAAAAATTCAATGTAGTTTTTTTTTTTTACTGCTCTTAAACTGTGTCAAACACATTTAATAATTGTCTAATCATATTCATCCCCTTGCCTTTGGCACTTGCTATGGTGTCCTATCAATTTAAACACTGATTTATTGTAAATCAGGTATATTCTTTGAGGTTTTTTCCCCAGTACGTATCATAGATTTTGTTTTGATTTAGGCTGGTACTTAATAGTTGTAAGCTGATTATCCAAAGTTCTTAACGGATAAAAGCTAAACATGGCTTCTCCCCTCTTACAGTTACCATGGGAACACAGTCAGTCTCAGTACAGACTGTACAGCAAGAACCAATGGGAGAGAAGTTGCATTCTTTAACAATATAAAGCATTATTGTTGGAGCTTCCTATTTAGGTGATTAGGACTCCTTTTCCTTGCACACCCTTATAATTCACCCTTTTCCCCACACCCTTATAATTCACCCTTTTCCCCATCTCCACCCTAAACATTACTGAAATATGACATTTTCAGTGTTGAGTAAAATGGCAGTAGCACTGTGGAAATTGATTATATTTACATTAAAATAATCACCTAAGTAATTTCAAAATGAAGTTAGCACCGAGGTTAAATTAAAAAGAAAAAAAAATTATGCAGAGACACCTGGGTGGCTCAGTCGGTTAAGCAGCTGCCTTAGGCTCAGGTCAAGATCCCAGAGCCCCAGGATCAAGTTCCAGGATGTCGGGCTCCCTGCTCAGAAGGGACCCTGCTTCTCCCTCTCCCTTTGCCACTCCCCCTGCTTGGGCACTCTGCAATAAATAAAAAAAATTTTTTTTTTTAAGATTTTATTTATTTATTCATGAGAGCCACAGAGAGGCAGAGACACAGGCAGAGGGAGAAGCAGGCTCCATGCAGGGAGCCCAATATGGGATCTGGTCCCGGATCCTGGGTCACGCCCTGAGCCAAAGGCAGATGCTCAACCACTGAGTCACCCAGGCATCCCTTGAATAAATAAAATCTTAAAAAAAAAAAAAAAAAAGTCCGAAGAGTGCTCATTTTACTGTCAGAAAGATATATATAAGTTTTCTTTACTAATTATCATGAGATACCATATTAATTTTGCATTTATTGAGTGCCTCTCCTGGGTATTTAATATTGAAGCAAAGGAGAAAGATAGGTTGGATCACAAAAAATGTTTTTGCTTTCAAAGATTTGGTCAAATGAAGCACAACACTGAAAGGTCCCCAAAGAGAACTCACTCACTCAGGTGAAAGCCTATCAGTTTGTCCTAAATACATGTATGTACTGTGGAGGTAATTACTGCATCACAAACCACTCCAAACCTTAATGGTTTTAAACAATGTCATGTCTCTCTTGTATCTGAAGACACTCAGCTGCCCTCAGGAGGGACGCTTCAGTCACAGCTAGACGATGGCCGAGGCCAGACTCATCTGAAGGCTTTCTCTCATGCATCTCATCCCGACTGCCAAAAACCTTTTGGTATTTTCTAATCCCTGTGCCAAGCAGAGTCACAGTGGTACTGTGGTCAGGTGGTACAGGTCAGTCAGGGAACTTGAGTGTGAGTAAGACCTGAAGTAGCTACCTGGAACTCCAGTAGGTTTGAAGCCACACATAGGCTCATGCTTCTTTTATCTAATTGTATATAAAATGGGCTAAATGTTCCTACAGTTTGATAGTTAATTTCTAGGACTATGTTTTAAGATAACTGTTGAGAGGGGATCCCTGGGTGGCGCAGTGGTTTGGCACCTGCCTTTGGCCCAGGGCACGATCCTGGAGACCGGGGATCGAGTCCCACATCGGGCTCCCGGTGCATGGAGCCTGCTTCTCCCTCTGCCTGTGTCTCTGCCTCTCTCTCTCTCTCTCTCTCTCTGTGTGACTATCATAAATAAATAAAAATTAAAAAAAAAAGATAATTGTTGAGAATATAAAGGTCTATGTCTGTATTCCTAGCCAACATCCTCAGCACAATAGATGCCTACTAAAAGACATGTTTCCAGAGTTACCAACACCTGCATTTTCAGTTTTTCCCCTAAAATGAATCATTCCCATTAGTATACAAACATGCTATTTCTCACATACTCTATTAATGAATTACTTTTAACTATTTTTAAGTGTGCAATTTGATAATTTTTGACATATATATACTCATGATGATTCCATCACAATAACCAAAATAAGCAGGGTACCTGGATGGCTCAGTTAATCATCTTCCCTTGGCTTGGGTCATGGTTCCAGGGTCGTGGGATAAAGCCCCATGTGGGGCTCCCTGCTCAACGGAGAGCCTTCTCCCTCTGCCTCTCCCTGCTGCTCGTGCTCTCTCTCAAATAAAATCTATCACCTCAAAAAGTGTTTTCAGGCCCCTTGGTAATCCCTCCAGGTCTTCCTAGGTCCCCTGGACCCATTCCTGTCTCTAGAAGACAATTTTTCTGCTTTTTGTCACTCTAGGTTATCTTGCATAGTCTGTAATTCTATACAAATGGAATCCTACAAGGTATACTCATTTTTGTCTGGCTTTTACTCAGCATAACTTGAGATCTCCTCATATATTGTGTGTATCTTTAATTCATCCTTTTTTTTTTTTAATTTTTTATTTATTTATGATAGAGAGAGAGAGAGAGAGAGGCAGAGACATAGGCAGAGGGAGAAGCAGGCTCCATGCACCGGGAGCCTGATGTGGGATTCGATCCTGGGTCTCCAGGATCGCGCCCTGGGCCAAAGGCAGGCGCTAAACCGCTGCGCCACCCAGGGATCCCTCATCCTTTTTTATTACTAAATCATATTCCATTGTATGAGTATTCCACAATTTGTTTATTCATTCACCTGCTGGTGGACATGTGAGTTGCTTCCAGTTTGGGACTATTTTGAATATTTGCTCAGAAGCCTTTGTGTGGGGCAGCCTGGGTGGCTCAGCGGTTTAGCACCGCCTTCAGTCCAGGGCCTGATCCTTGAGACCCGGGATCGAGTGAGTCCCACATCAGGCTCCCTGCATGGAGCCTGCTTCTCCCTCTGCCTGTGTCTGTGCCTTTCTCTCTGTGTCTGTCATGAATAAATAAATAAAATCTTTTTTTAAAAAAAGTCTTTGTTCGTGTGCTTTCATTTCTTTTTTGTAAACACCTAGAGTGGAATGGCTGGGTCATATGGTAGGTATGGTACTTAATTTTTAAAAATTACATAACTGGCCATCCCTGGTGGCACAGCGGTTTAGTGCCGTCTGCAGCCCAGGGCGTGATCCTGGAGACCCTGGGATGGAGTCCCATGTCAGGCTCCCTGCATGGTGTCTGCTTCTCCCTCTGCCTGTGTCTCTGCCTCTCTTTCTCTCTGTGTGTGTCTCTCATGAATAAATAAAAAAAAAATTACATAACTGTACTACAAAGGGATTGTGTCTTTTACATTTCCATTAGCAGTGTGTGAGAGATCCACTTCCTCTACATCTTTGCCAATACTTGAGTCTTTCTTTTTGATAGTAGTCATTAGTATCTCATTGTGGTTTTGTTTGAACAGTTTTTGTTTTATTTTAATTTTAGCCATTCTAATAGTTGTATTTTATGGTGTTAATTTGTTTTTCCCTATGAGCTCTTAAGAACCATTTCATGTTTTTATTTGCCATACATATATCCTCTTTAGATAAAATATGTTCAAATTATTTTCCAAGTTTTTATTGGATTGTTTTCTTACTAAGTTTTGAAAATTCTTTATTCTAGATTTAAGTCCTTTATGGGATAATTGATGTGTAAATATTTTTTCTCACCCCATTGCTGGGTTTTCCATTCTCTTGGCAGTATCTTTCAAAGTGCAGAATTTCTTATTTTCATGAAGTATAATTTTATCTTTTTTTTTCATTAATGCATTATGTCTTTTGGTGTGTAAGAAATCCTTGTCCAATCTAAAGTTATGAAGATTTCCTCCTAGTTTTTTAGAAGTTTCATAGTTTTAGATACTACATGTTATGTTTATTACCCATTTTGATTTAATTTTTGTATATGCTGCAAGTACAATGTATGGATTTAAGTTCCCTGTCTTTGGAGAAAGTGCAGAGGCATATAGAATTGCTCAGGACCATTTGTTACAAAGACTATCCTTTCTCTATTGAACTGTATTTTGCACCTTTGTTGGAAATCAATTGTGTATATATATATATATATATGTTTTATTTCTGGATTTCAGCTGTTACATTCATCTCCATCTTGATTCCAGTAATACCCTGTTTTGATCACTGTAGATTTATAAGTGTTGAAGTCACACAGTATAAGCTTTCCATCTTTTTTCATTTTTTTAAAGATTTTATTTATTTATTCATGAGAGACACAGAGATAAGCAGAGACATAGGAACTGGGAGAAGTAGGGTCCTGGAGAGGAGCCTGATGTGGGACTCCATCCTAGGACTCTAGAACCACACTGTGAGCTGAAGGCAGACGCTCAACCACTGAGCCACCCAGGTTCCCTCCACTTTTTTTCTTTTACAAAGTTGTTTTGACTATTTAGGTCCTTTGCATTACCTGCCATATGAATTTTAGAATCAGCTCATTAATTTCTACAAAACAAAGCCTGGTGGCACTTTGGCACTGCATTGAATCTATAGATCAGTTTGGGAGAATTGACATCTTTATATAAAGTTTTTGATCCACTTATTTAGGTCTTTCATTTCTCTCATCAATATTTTCTAGTTTTCAATGTACAGGTCTTTGGTACCTTTCGTCAGATTTATCCTACATATTTCCTAATTTTTTATGCCATTACAAAGGATATTGCTTTAAAATATTGACTTTCAGTTGTTCCATGCTAAAACATAGAGATACAGTGGCACCAATTTCTGTCCTACTTAATTTTCTCTTTTTTTTTCTTTTCTTTGGCTTTTATTTCATTGGTTTCTGTTCTGATCTTTATTTCCTTTCTTCAACTTACTTTGATTTTTCATTTGCTCTTTTGTCTAATTTCCCAAGGTAGAAGCTGAGGTTATTGGTTTGAAACTTTTCTCATTTCCCAATATAGCCCTTTAATGTTAAAAATTTCTTTCTCCAGGATCAAGTCCCACGTCAGGCTCCCTGCGTGGAGCCTGCTTCTCCCTCTGCCTGTGTCTCTGCCTCTCTCTCTCTCTCTCTCTCTCTCTCTCTATCTCATGAATAAATAAAAATCTTTAAAAAAAATTTCTTTCTCACTAGTACTTTAGCTGCATCCTACAGATTTTTATATACATGATTTCACTTTTCATCCAGTTCAGAATATTTTCTGATTTTCATTTTGATTTCAGCTTTGACCCATGGGTTATTTAAAAATATGTTATTTAGTTTCCAAACATTTTGGGGTTTTCCGAGAATCTTTTTAAGATTTTATTTATTCATGAGAGACACAGAGAGAGAGAGGCTGAGACACAGGCAGAGGGAGAAGTAGGCTCTCCACAGGGAGCCCGATGCAGGACTCGATCCCAGGACACCGGACCGGGATCATGACCTGAGCTGAAGGCAGATGCTCAGTGCTGAGCTACCCTGGCATCCCTCCAAGAATCCTTCTGTTAGTGATTTCTAACTTAATTCCATCATGGTTAGAGAACATGGTTTGCATGACAAGAATCTTTTTTAATTTATTGGGACTTGTTTTATGACCTAGAGTGTCTGTCTTGTTGGAATGTCTGGGTGACTAAGTGGTTGAGCGTCTGCCTTTGGCTCAGGTCGTGATCCTGGAGTCCTGGGATCAAGTCCATCAGGCTCCCTGCATGGAGCCTGCTTCTCCCTCTGCCTGTGTCTCTGTCTCTCTCTCAAAAAAAAGTAAATGAAATCTTAAAAAAAAAAAAAAGAAAAGTCAAATCTTAAAAAAAAAATAGAATGTCTGTCTTGGTAAGTTTTCTGTGTGTGCTTGAAAAGAATGTATATTCTGCTGTTAGGTGGAGTGTTCTAGAAATGTTGATTATATGAAGCTAGTTGAGAGTGTTAAGTCTTCTATAGCATTACTGATTTTTCTTCTTACTTTTATATGAGTTTTTGAGATAAAAGTGTTGAAATCCCACTATAATTATGGATATGTCTATTTCTGTTTATAGTTCTATCAGTTTTTGCTTTATTTTGAAGCTGTTAGGAAAATAAATACTTTGGATTGTTGTCTTTTTGAATTAACCAACCCATTTGTTCATTATGAAATGACCCTCTTCATTTCTACTAATTTCCTGTAATCTCAGGTTTACTTTGTTATTATAGACATTCCAACTTTCTCTTAATTAGTTTTAATATTGTTTATCTTTTTAAAAATATGTTTGAGTAAACTCTATGCCCAACATGGGGCTTGAGCTCACAACCTCAAGATCAAGGGAAACATGCTTTACCAACTGAGCCAGCCAGGTGCTCCAAATGTTATATCTTTTTATTTTTGTACTTTTTTCACTTTTCTACTTCTAACTCACTTGTGACTTCATATTTAAAGTAGTTTCTGGGCAGCCCTGGTGGCTCAGAGGTTTAGTGCCACCTTCAGCCCAGGGCCTGATCCTTTAGACCCAGGATCGAGTCCCACATCAGGCTCCCTGCATGGAGCCTGCTTCTCCCTCTGCCTGTGTCTCTGCATCTCTCTCTCTCTCTCTCTCTCTCTCTCTCTGTCTGTCTCTCATTAATAAATAAATACAATCTTTTAAAAAATAAAGTAGTTTCTTGTAGGGTGTCAGGGTGGGTCAGTCAGTTGGGTGTCTGACTTCAGCTCAGGTCATGATTTTAAAGTCTTGAGGTCAAGCCCTGTTTCGGGCTCCCTGCTCAGTGGAGAGCCTTCAGCTCCCTCTCTCCTTCTCTCTCTACTGCTTCCCCTGTTTGTGCTCCCTCTCTCTGTCAAATAAATAAAATCTTTAAAAAGGTAGTTTCTTCTAGAAAGCATATAGTTAGGTCTTTGCTTTAAAAAAAAAAGATTTATTTATTTTAGAAAGCATGCAAATGGGGAGAAATCTCAAGCAGACTCATGCTGAGTGCAGAGCCTGAGGCAGGGCTCAGTCTGACAACCCTGAGATTATGACCTAAGCCAAAATCAAGAGTCAGACGC
The DNA here is from genome assembly GCF_905146905.1 of Nyctereutes procyonoides. Taxonomy (NCBI): domain Eukaryota; kingdom Metazoa; phylum Chordata; class Mammalia; order Carnivora; family Canidae; genus Nyctereutes; species Nyctereutes procyonoides. The sequence continues at coordinate 18,703,283 of NW_026575120.1, forward strand.
TGAACCAACTGAGCCACCCAGGCACTCCTGGGTCTTCCTTTTATAGCTAGTCTGACAATCTCTGCCTTTTGTGTATTTAAGCCATTTACATTTAATGTGACTTTATATGATTAGGTTTAAATCTACCTTGTATTTGTCTTCTATTCATTCTGTCCTTTGTTCCATTTCTTTTTCTGGCTTCTTCTGGAAAAATTGAGTATTTTTTATTCCATTTTATCTCCCTTGATGACTTCTTGACAGATGTCTATCAACCTTCCTTGTACTGAAAGGCTACTGATAATGAATGCTTTCAGCTTTTGTATATCTGAAGAAATCTACCTTGCTGCCATTTTTTCATGAAATATTCAAGGGGTATTTTCTTTTGTTTAAAGAAGTTGTTTCACTTTTCTCTGCTTTGCATTTTTTCTTTTTTTTAAAGATTTTATTGATTTACTCATGAGAAACATAGAAAAAGGAGCAGAGACACAGGCAGAGGGAGAAGCAGGCTCCCCGCAGGGAGCCCAATACGGGACTCCATCCCAGGACCCTGGGATCACGACCTGAGCCAAAGGCAGATGCTCAACTGCTGAGCCACCCAGGCATTCCCCCTTGCATTTTTTCTATATAGTAATCAATTGCTACCTAACAAAGTAACTCAAATTAATTAAAGTTGGTTGCATAAAACAACAGACATTTATTATCTGACAGTTTCTGTGGTTCAGGAATGCAGCTGGCACAGCTTAGTGGGTGCTTCTGGCCAAGGTCTCTCACCAGGCTGCATTCCAGGTAACTGCTTGGGCTGTAGTTATCTCAAAGCTGGACTGGGAGACAATCTGCTTTCTAGTTTACGCATATACTGTTAGCAAGCTTTAGGTCTTGCTTGCTATTGGCCAGAGATATAAAGTGTGGGGAAGGAGGTAAATGTGTTTGAAGTTACAGTCTTGTAATCTGATGGAACGTCCATCCCATCCTTTTGTCATAATTACTCATAAGAAGCTAGTCACAAGGCCCAGCCCACATTCAAGGGGAGGGGATTATACAAAGGCCTGAACACCAGGTTGGGTCATTAGGAGCTGTCTTTAGAGGCTACTTGTGGTAGCTTCCAGTAAAAATCGGCCATCATCAGTGTTTGTATATTTTTACTCCACTCCAACAGATTTTTTTAAAGATTTTATTTATTAGAGCATGAGTGGGGGTAGGGGCAAGGAGTGAGGGAGAAGCAGACTCCCCATTGAGCAGGGAGCCAGATGCCAGGCTCTATTCTAGCATGTGGGGCTCTATCTCACCACTTTCGCTATTCCCACCCTCATCTAAGTCACTGCTTTCCTGGATTACTGCAGTAGACTTGTCTCTGGCATTCCCTGCTTTTCCTTTGCCTTTCTATGCTACTGTATTTTTAATGTATCCATTAAAATGGATACCATCCATTCTCAACACAGAAGACAGTGACCTATAAAAGCGTAAGTTATGTCACTCCACTACTCAAAATCCTTCAATAACTTCCCATCTCACTGGAGACTAAAAGCCAAAATTGTATAAGGCCCTATGTTATCTGCTCTGCCTTAACTCTCTGACCTCATCACCTACTCTTGAATCAGTACCCTACTCTTGAATCACTCCACTATGTGCACAATGGCCTCTGAGATCATGAACACTTTCCTCCATATCTTTGGATTTTTGCTAGGAATGGTCTTCCATGCAGATACTGTTGCACTCTTTTATCACCCTCAAATCTGTATTCAAATGTCACTTACAAAACGAAGGCTTCCCTATCAACATCAGCAGTAACCCACTTATATCTACACTTTCTACCTCTCTTTCCTGCCTAGTCTCATTAACATTTGTCATTATCGATATTCTATTAATTATACGTTTATTTTCTTTATCTCCCTCACTAGAGTGAAAGTTCCATAGAGCAGAGGGTTTTTTGTTGTTCTTGATTTCACTGCTGTTGAGAACAGTAAAACTGGTCCACAGTGGTCATAAAATGAATGCTTATTAGATCATGTTTATTAATATAAGATATTAAATGAAATACAAAAGTGAAAAATTATAAATGCTAAATATCCAACAATGGATAAATGATTGAGTACTGCATACAGTATCTAAAAGGAATATCATGCAGTTATTAAAAACTATCTTTTTCTATGGAGGAAAGCAGGCTACACATTATATTCACCAATATATTGTGATAGTTGCTTGCCGAGCGTTCAAGATAGAAGCAAGCTGCCTTGATAAAACTGAAGTTGTCTTTCTTCTTACAAAATTTCACAAAGCCCTTATATAAAGATGAATTACAGCTTTCCTTAGTCGCAGGAAATTGGTTTCTACTTTTTTTTTTTCTTTTATGTAAACTCTACATCCAATGTGGGGCTTGAACTCATTCATGACTCCTAGACCAAGAGTCTCATGGTTTCCTGACTGAGCCAGGCAGGCACTCCCAGAAAATTGTGTTTAATGCAACATAGTTTTATGTAATTTTCTAGAAAGACATAGTTACAACAATACACATTGTATTCTTGCGGAGCATTTTGGTTGTTTTCAGTTTGTGGCTATTATAGACAATGTTATTGCTAACATTGTTCATGTGTTCCGATGAATGAGATACACATTTATTTTAGGTATGTACCTAAGTAGAATTACTAGGTCATAAGAATATGTATCTTCAAGTTCTCTATATAATGCCAAACTATTTTCCAAATTAGAGTAATTTGGAATTGTTTTTTCATTCTTACCAGTCTAGTGGGCGGGTAGTAGTATATAAAAATGTTTTAAATTTGCATTTTCCTAATGAGATTGATCACCATATTATGTTTATTTGCCATTTTGGTTTCCTCTTTTGTGCAGAATCTCTTCAAATCAATGTTCTATTTAAGATTATTTGTATTAAAAAAAAGATTATTTGTATTTTTATTTATGGGAATCCAATACCTAAGAGGACTTAGATTTAAGTCCTCTGTGATTTCTTCTACTCTTTTAATGGCATATTTTGATGAAGAGGAAGTTCTTAATTTCAACATAATCAGATTTATTATTTTTCTTGTATTATTATAATGTTATATATTAAGAAATTTATCCTGACCCTAAAGCCTGAAGATTTCCTCCTGTTTGTCATCTAAGACCTTTATCTTTTGCATTTCACATTGAAGTCGATATAGTGTGAGGTGAGGATACACGGGTTTTTTTCTATATAGATGCTTAATTGTCCCAGCACCATGATTCAGAACAATCTCCTTTCCTTACTCCTTGCAATGAAGGATTGTTAAATCTCAAGTATCCATATATATATATGGATATCCATATATATATATGATTGTGAGTCCCCTACTGTGTTCATTACTTTATTCATCTATTTCTGTGCCAATAACACACTCTTAATTGCTTCAGCTGAAGTCTTAGACTTAATAGAAGTTAGCAAAGTAACTAGATATAGAAGTTAATTTTACTTCTGTATATCAGAAACAGAAAAGACAACTCTATTTTTTTGTTAAGATTTTATTTATTTATTCATGAGAGACACACAGAGAGAGGCAGAGACACAGGCAGAGGGAGAAGCAGACTCCATGCAGGGAGCCTGATGGTGGACTCAATTCTGGGACTCCAGGGTTACATTCTGGGCCAAAGGCAGACACCAAACCACTGAGCCACCCAGAGATCCCCCAGAAAAGACAACTCTAAATCCAACAAAGTACAGAGAAAAAATAAAACTTACAAAGAAGCAATAGAACTTCATGAGAGATCTAAAAACCTAAATAAACCAAGACATATCATGTTCAAGGACTGGAGATTTAATACAGTTGTCATTATCCCACAGTTGTTCTATAGATTTATTACAATCCCAATCAATGTGTCAATGAGGTCGTGATTTGCTTGTTTGCTCTTTTTAATATTAAAAAAAATATTTATTTGATGGAGCACCTGGGTGGCTCAGTCAGTTAAGCATCTGCCTTTGGCTCAGGTCATGATCCCAGGGTCCTGGGATCAAGCCCTGCATCGGGCTCTCTGATCAGCAGGAAACCTCTTCTCCCTCTCCCTCTGCCTCTCTCCCCACTGGTGTGCTCTCTCTCTCAAATAAATGTTAAAAAAATTTTTTAATAAATATTTATTTGAGAGAGAGCACATGAGAGCATCTGTCAGGGGAGGGGCCGAGGGAGAGACTCTCAAATGGGCTCCCCACTGATCCAATATGGGACTCCATCCAATGACCCATAAGATCACAACCTGAGCGAAAAGTAAGAGTCAGAGGCTTAACCGACTAAGCCGCCCAGGTGCTCCACTTGTTTGCTTTTCAATTTGACAAACTGACAAATTGTCAGATGGAAAAAGATGCAGGAAGCAAATCCTCCCCCAGGGAAACTTGAAGACTTTAAGAGAGTCTACTGACCCCTTAACCAACTTTTATGCTACTACTTGCATGCATTTTAATCCTAAACATTTGTAAACTGCACAAGACATTAATACTATGGTTTTATATCACCAATTAGCATTTAGGTTTACCCAAATACTTACGTTTTCTTTGCTCTTCTTTCCTTCCTGCATCTCTGATTTTTCCATCTGAGGATATTTTCCCTCTGCCTAAAGTACATGCTTTAGAAGATTCTTCTTTTCAGAGTGTGCTAGCATCAAACCATTTAGTGTTTTTGAAAATGTTCTTATTTTGCCTTCTTGAAGACTATTTATACTGAATATAAATGCTATTTTAGCAGATGTTTTCTTTCAGCACTTTCAGGACATGATTCCACAGACTTGTTGCTGTGGCTCACTTAATAACTGGGCTCCACTTAATCATTTCCTTTCTGTCTCGTAAGATCATCTCTTGACTAGGCTGGGTGCAGCCACAAGTGGTCCTTTCTTGGTGGTGGGGCAAAGCAGCCAAAAGACAAATACAGGCTCCAACTTCTGGCAACCAGGATTAACCAGTCATCATCTCCTTGACGCTTCTTATCCCTTCTTCCGCCTTCCTCCCCTTCTCTCTAGCTCAGATACTAGATCTGGGAGTGCAATCAATGTCCTGAGGGTATCATCTTTCTGATTGTAGCCAAGGAATAAAATGGTGAGGCCTAGAGAACACTGTGGGGAGTTGAAATCTCAGGCATTTAACACAATCCCTAGGCACCTAATAACTATCAAACATCTGCGGAAATCTCTGGAACAGTGCAATGAAATTAGTAGCATGTAATTAATGACTGCTATATCAATGAAAAACTATCAGTAATTCCTAAAAATAAAAAATTAATTGTGACGAATTATACTCATGAAGATGTAAATTTTGTGATATTTAAAATTTACATAAATAAAGCTGTTAAAAATTGATGGACAATTTGCTCTACAATTTGTATCACTTGGTAAGTAGTTTTATTTATACACACATTGTGATTTATTTATATATATATTTGTGATTTATTTATATTTTTAAAAGTAATATAAACATTTTTTGATTGCTTGATTTACATATTTAACATGACCACACTGGTTGCTAATCAACCCTGCCTTAAGCCTGTAGCACCTTAATATCCTCAGCTGACTTGATGACAAAGCAGAGGCTGCACCAGTGGACTGACTACAGCAGATTCTCAACCCGGGCTGCATGTGAGAATTACACGGGGGAGCTCTTAAAATATCCTGTTGCCAAGGCCTCACTCTAAACCAGTCAAATTAGAATCTCTGGGGGGCATGGAGAAAGTTATTCAAACAATTAAACACTGAATTGCCATATGATCAAGCAATCCCACTTCTGGGTAAATATCCAAAAGAAGTAAAAGCAGGGACTCTTAACAGAGATTTGATGATTAACAACAGCCAAAAGGTGGAAATAACCCAAATGTTCATTAGCAGATGGATAACAAAATGTGATATATACGTACAATGGAATATTATTCAGCCTTTAGAAAGAGTATTCTGACACATGCTACAACATGGATGAGCCTGGATGTCATTATGTGAAGCAAAATAAGCCAATTAGAGGACAAACATGTCTGATTCTACTTCTATAAGGTACCTAGAGTAGTCAAATTCATAGAGACAGAAAGTAGAATCCGGTTACCAGAGGCTAAGGGGAAAAGTTGCTCAAAGACAAATCTTCAAGTAAATTTTAAAAATATAATCGGCTTTATTAATTGAGTCATGAATTAGGCAGCATCCCATCTACCAAGTAAAGGGGAACTCGATCAAGCTGTAGAAAAGGAAAATAATTTGTAGCTATATGTGGTAACAGATATTAACTAAACTTGTGTGAGAATCATTTTGCAATTTATACATATATCAAATAAAATATTAAGAGTTAAAAAAAATAAAGGTAGAGGAGGAGCATAAAAGAGGAAATTAGCAAAGAATCCATTGTGTTAGGCATGGTTGCCCTCCGGAGGGGAACAGAGCGGGTCTGTCAGTGAATTTGCTTGTCCTGACCAGTAAATTCTATATTGACTAGTCAAAGTTACATTACTGGCAGGAATTGGGTGGGGTGCAGAGAGGCTAAGACTGCAGTTAGGTTAGGTATTAAGTCTTGTTTTGCTGACAATGGGGCTCTTTACATAGCTGGTTCCATTTGAGGCCTGTGGTTTTCTTTTTCTTTAATTAAAGAATTTATTTATTTATTTAAAAAAGATTTTATTTATTTATTCATAAGAGACAGAGAGAGAGAGAGGCAAAGACACAGGCAGAGGGAAAAGCAGGCCCCATACAGGGAGCCCAATGTGGTACTTGATCCTGGGTCTCCAGGATCACGCCCTGGGCTGAAGGCAGCGCTAAACAGCTGAGCCACCCAGGCTGCCCAAAGAATTTATTTTAAAGCGGTCTCTATACCCAGTGTAGGGTTCAAACTCACAACCTCAAGATCAAGAGTCAAATACTTATTTACTGAGCCAGTCAGGCACCCTTGTGGTTTTCTTTTTAATAGAGGGAATGAGTTATTTAATGGGTACAGGGTTTCAGTTTGGGAAGATGAAAAATTCTGGAGATGGATGGTGGTGATGGTTGCACAACAATATGAATGTACTTAATACCACTGAACAGTACACTTAATTATTAAAAAGATAAATTTGCTGACTATTTTACCATACACACACACATACATCTCAAATTCTTACCATGACCCCTTGGTTTTTCCTTAACCATATCATGTACCAATTCACCTCATTCGCAGGACTTTAGTGATATTGGCATCCTTTGCTGAAACAAGAACACACTAAGTATGCACTCACTATCTGCTCTACATGGCATGCATTTTCCTCCTTTAGGTGTTTGCTCAAACAGCCCCCAGAGGGGTGCCTGGGTAGCTCAGTCAGTTAAGCATCATACTTTTGATTTTGGCTCAAGTCATGATCTCAGGACTGTGAGATTCAGCCCCACATGGGGCTTGTGCTGGGCATGGAGCCTGCTTAAGATTCTCTCCTTCTCCCTCTGCCCCTCCCTTCCCGCCCCCCCCTTAAAAAAAGTTTGAATATGTTCATTAATAAATCAATAGAAATGACTGTATAACTTTCAAACCAGTAGAGAAGAAGGAACAGACAAATTCAGTCAGGGCTGAAAAGGAGCACAGAAAGAAGAGGAAAACATTAACAGAAAACACAAAATGGTATGAATAAGAGTAACCATATTGGTGGTAACAACACATGTGAAAGGCTTAAGCCCTGTCGCAGCTCTCCCTCTCCCTGACCCTCCCTGCCTCCCATCTCTGCACTTGCACTCTAAAAATAATAAAAACAAATAGCCCCCAGAAAAGCCTTCCTGACTGTTATAGACGGTGAAAAATAACTTCCCCTCTACCCTTCTGAGTTCTTGGCTGTGACTCTAGCAATAAAAGATTAATAAGAGGAAAAACAGAGTTTTTAACACATATGACTCACATATACAAGGAAGATACTCAGGAAAACAGTTAGTCATTCACTGAGGTTGCTTAGAATCCACGCTTAAATACCATCTTAATAGGGAGAGAGAAGTGGGAATGTAGGCCTCTCCAGAGAATGAATTTTAGGTAAGATGAAGGAGCCCTTAGACGAGTAGATGGGAGGGACACCTGGGGGTCTCAGGGGTTGAGCATCTGCCTTTGGTTCAGGGTGTGATCCCGGGGTCCTGGAATCGAGCCCCACATCGGGCTCCCCGCAAGGAGCCTGCTTCTCCCTCTGCCTAGGTCTCTGCCTCTCTGTTTCTCCCTGTGTCTCTCATGAATAAATAAAATCTTTAGGGCAGCCCGGGTGTCTCAGCTCCGCCTTCAGCCCAGGGCATGATCCTGGAGTCCCAGGATCGAGTCCCACGTCGGGCTCCCTGCATGGAGCCTGCTTCTCCCTCGGTCTGTGTCTCTGCCTCTCTCTCTCTGTCGCTCATGAATGAATGAATGAATGAATGAATAAATAAATAAATAAATAAATAAATAAATAAATAAAATATTTTAAATTTTTTTCTTTGGGAGACAGGACAGTTGAGCAACATCTGTCTGTCTGTCTGTGGTCTCCGCTTCTGTAGAAGCCCCAGGGATGAGTTATGAGGAGTCTCTTCTGGAGGATCTGTCTTAGGCGGATAAAGGGAGATCAGATAAAGCACCTTCCTCCAGTTGCTGTTTTTCAACTGCCTACAGCTCAAAACTAACCAGTGTACCAAGGCAGAGTATTTTGAGTACAGGTCCCGGGTCCCTACCCGCGCAGGGTGGCGCGCCCGTTGCCCTCACGAGATGTACACTCGGCGTCCACCCTGCCGGGGACAAGCCACACACCGGTCCCTAGCGGCTAAGTGAAGGTTTGCCTCTTCCATACCATACACACAGTACTTGTCAGGATTTTGATTTCGGAAGACAAACCTCTGTATTACTTAAGCTCTGCGGCATGAACTCATCGTCCAAAAGAAAAGTGTGCACAGGAAACATGAAGGGTTAACAGGCGGCAGTGGAGGCCAGCTCCCCGGTCGGAGCGAACGGGGGAGGTGGGTCTGCGCTGCGGGCGGCCTGCCCTCAGCCACCGCTCCGACGGCACTCTGTGCGAAGGACAAGAACCATCACCCCAGCGAGGGGACCTCACAAACCCATACGGGCCCACACGGGGGATGACCGACATGCGCGAAGTCCGGAGTCCCACTAGCTCAGCCAGGCGCGGAACCTAGGCCTCCACCGCGCCGCCCTGCCTCTCTGCTCCGCGTCTCTATGGCCGGAAGCGAGAACACCGGAAGTGGGCCGCCGCGGGGGGAGGGGCGCGGTCGCGAGGGGCGGGGCCGCCACCACCTCCGCTGCGGGCCGTGGCGAGATGGCGGCCACGGAGGGGGTTGGAGAGGCTGCGCAGGGCGGCGAGTCCGCACAGCCGGAGCCACCGCCGCCCCAGCCGCACCCTCCGCCGCTCCAGCCGCAGCAGCAAGCGGAAGCCATGGCGGCAGAACTGGGAGAAGCGGTGGCGTCTCCCATGGACGACGGGTTCCTGAGCCTGGACTCGCCCACCTATGTCCTATACAGGTAACGCCCACAGCAGGGCCGCGGCTCCGAGGCCCTTCCCTCGGAGGCGGGTGCTGCGGCCGGCGGTTCCGGCCCGGCTCCTCCGGCCCCCGCAAGTCCGCCGAAGTTCTCGCCGGGGCGGGCGGGGTCGGGGAGGGGGGGGCGCTCGGCGGGGTCGGGGCTGGGCCTCGGCGGGTCAGGCCCGCGCGGCCCTAGCGCCCTCGCTGGGGTTGCTGTTCCCGGGGCACCGCGGTCAGCGAGCGGCGGAGGGAGGCCGGACACCGGACGGGGCAGAGCCGGCAGCGCACGGGGCTGCATGTCTCGGGCTGCTTAGATGTGATTCAGGAATTTAACAAATCTCCCGCTTTCTCGCTCCCTCAGCGCCATGCCTGATACAGTCTGAATACCGAAGGGCTTGGGTGCTGTTTAGTAACCTGGCAGGAAATAATGATTTAAATACAAAAGAGGTCCACATTTGCTCACTTGAAGGACAAGGTGTAAGGGCTTCCCGTGCTTGGTTCTGCCAAAGCGGAGAGAGCTAGTACAAACAAGGTCTTTAAGGACTGGGACATTTTCTTTAAGTATTTCAGCGCCGGCCGTCAGGCAGGCACCGACTTTAAGCTGCGAGACGGAGAAAGTACTTGTCCTTCCACTCCGTAATACATCCCTACGTCACCTGGTGTCTAATACGAGCGGTGTATATTATAGTAGGCAGTGTCGGGTACTCTGTAACTTTCTTGCGTCTTCTCCCCAGTCCCACCTGTTTAAGTCCTTTGCTCTCTGGTAATGCCGGTTCCTTACCTCCAATTAAACTTGCAAGACAATTGAGAAATCCTTTTATCTTATTTTTCTTTTATTTATCCTTATTGTAGTTCTAGGTAAAACCATTAGATAGCTTATTTGCCTTGACTTTATGAATGAGTGAAAGTCACTCCAGATTTTGTTGTTGGGAGTAGTTGTACGCACATAATTTGGCTGTGGTAGCCCCATAATCCTCACACCTCTTCTGTGAGCAGTAAAGTACTCAGCTGCTTCACTTGGCCGCGTCTGATTTTTCACTGACTGAATGACAGCCTCACCTTTCTTCTGCTACACCCCCAGGCTCTAGATCACACACCTCAGGAATTTTTTTCCCTCCTGTTTCCTCTGGTACAGCGGCCACAACTTCAGGATTGTCTGGATGCCACAGACTCTTTGCTGTCAGTAGTTGATCAGTATAGAGAACTAAAAGATGGGTGAAAGGAAAAGAATTTAAATAAAAGAGTGGTTAAAGTGAATTTGGTCATACTGGGCAGTTTGCAAAGAAATGTCTATAGGCACCTGTTGGTGCCACTATAGTTATTTTAGCATTGATGATGAGTACTATTCATTGACTGCTTACTATTTGCATTTATTATATGCTATATTTATGACATAGCATACACATTTAAGCATACGGTAATATTGTATGTTTCATATGTTGGTTATATACTAATATATTGGTATATATGTAACATACTTACTATCTTTGTGCTTACTATTACACACATTTAAGTACTTGACATATTGCCTCACTTAATCCTCCAGACAGCCTTCTAAGGTTGGTTAGTAATATCATCTCCACTTTATAAATGAAGAAACTGAGGCCCAGAGAGATTAAGTAACTTTCCTGAGGTCACACAGCTGGTAAGTGGTAGAGCCTACATTTTAACCCAGTTATCAGATTCCAGAGCCTGCTCTGTAAAGACCACCTGGACCACCTCTCAGTATAGTAAATTAATAGTTCTTGCTTTGATTTTAAAATGTCAGTTCCTAGCTAATTGCTACTCAAATTTCTTACAATGCTAACTTCAAAAAGTCTTCTTAGACCAATTTAATTGTTTCCTAATTTAAACTGTTGTGTACTTACTGCATAACATGTTTTTCCACTTACATAGAAACTTTAAATTTGAGAATTACTGATTTATTAACTTTTAGTGGGCAGATCATTCCATTTATTCTTATGTTCCTTTAAGACACTTTATGTTAAAGCAAAATGGCAAAACTTGGTCATGAAGAATCCATCCATGATTACACTAAAATATTTATAAGGTACTAATTTTAATGGAAGTGTAGTTGTTGCTATTTTTAAAAACACCAGAATCCATTTTCTTATGTTTGAATACGTTCACTGAAAAAAATGTATATATTTCAGGGACAGAGCAGAATGGGCTGATATAGATCCAGTGCCGCAGAATGATGGCCCCAATCCAGTGGTCCAGATCATTTATAGTGAAAAATGTAAGTTTATTTTTTATTAGAAAAAGGTCTATAAGTCAAGCTTAGTAGCAGACTTGAAATGGGCAATTATATGGTTACATAGATGACAGATTTTTGTCTAATAAAGATCTAAGTGACTTAAGTAAATACTCTTCTTTTTTATAATTCATTTTCATGGTTAAAACTTTTATTTTGTCCAAAGAATGGACATATTTTAAGTAATGAATGCTACATTATACTATGTGATAGTTACTGTGATTGTGCTTTTCATTTACTGTTTGATCTGCACACAAGACACAACATAAATGAGTTGCTGTTTTATGTAGAATAAACTTTCCTGAAACTTGTGTATTTTGAAATATATTTCAGCAATGAAGTGTTAGGCTCAGTCAGAATACATTTACTGATATTAAAATGAGTGGATTATTTTCTTTGACAAAGTATCATTCTTTTATAATGAATGTGAATGAAAATGCATTGTAAATTGAAGGTCATGCAAATGTTAATTGTTTCTTCTAAGAAAGGGTAGATGAATAAAATGGAATGCTAGTTTTGTACTTTAAAAAAAAAAAAAGATTTTATTTATTCATGAGAGACACACAGAGGCTGAGACACAGGCAGAGGGAGAAGCAGGTTCCATGCAGGGAGCCCAAGGCGGGACTTGATCCCGGGTGTCCAGGATCATGCCTCGGGCTGAAGGCAGCGCCAAACCGAAGGCAGCGCCAAACCGCTGAGCCACCCAGGCTGCTCTAGTTTTGTACTTTTATGTGTGTGCGTATATATTCTGATTTAAATTGGTTGTGGTGGCCCCATAATCCTCAGACCACCTCTCTGTGTGTGTTATGTGCACATTTCAGTTAAGGCTTTGTTATCCAGGATTATTCCTTTTTTACAAAAAACCATTTATTGTATTTTTCTGATTATGAAGTAATGTCAAGAAATGTTTGAAAAGGAAGAATGATGTGAAGGTTTGACTTAAATATAAAAATATACTACTAAAAATAATATGTGAAACTGGTGTAGAAATAAATAGATTAATCTAAAAATAGATCAGGATAGATGGGAACTTAATATTTGATAAAAAGGACATCTTATACCTATATGAAAAGATGGATTAATCACATTGGTTTTGTAGTAGTTTTCTGTGCATTTGAATATGAGCATGTTATTCATGTTATTGAATGTTATATGTTATTTCCTAACCATACATTAAATGAAAAAAATTAAAGCTGTCTTATGATATCAGGTATTGGGACATATGAACAGATCTGTACATTTCAGATGGTAATTTTCATGTTTAGCCATTTTGGGGCTTGGTTTATCCGGTAAAACTGGAAAATGCTCCTATCTTATAACCTTGAAATACTCCTTCCAGTGATACAGTCTGGGTACACTCTGGCATATGATATCAGAAGACATGTACTTGGAGGTTAAGAACAGACTTCAGAGACAGACCAACTGCTTTAAATTACAACTTCATCATTTTACTCTATAACCTTGGACAAATTATTTGACCTCCCTATATTTTTATTCCTATGTAAAATGAGAATAATGTTAACTATAGTTGATCCTTGAATAACATGAGTGCTAGGAGTGCTGACCTTCTTCTTCCCCACTCAGTTGAAAATCCGTGTGTAACTTTTGACTCCTTAGAAGTTTAGTTTCTAATAGCCTACTCTTGGGCACCTGGTGGCTCAGTGGTTGAGTGTCTGCCTTTGGCTCAGGTCGTGATTCCAGGGTCCTGGGATTGAGTCCTGCATTGGGCTCCCTATAGGGAGCCTGCTTCTCCCTCTGCCTCTGCCTCTGAGTCTCTCATGAATAAGTAAATAAAATCTTAAAAAAAACCCAAAACAACCAAACAAAAAATGTAATAGCCTACTCTTGCTGGAAGTCTTACTGTAATAACATAGTCAATTAACATATTTGGTATGTTAAATGTATTATATACTATATTCTTACAATAAGCTATGCTAGAGAAAAAGGAAATCTTTTTAAGAAAATCATGAGGGGCACCTGAGTGGTTCAGTCAGTAGAGCATGTGACTCTTGATCTAGGGGTCATGAGTTTAAGGCTCACATGGAGATAGAGTTTAGTTAAAAAATATTTATAACGGGATGCCTGGGTGGCTTAGCAGTTGATGGTCTGCCTTTGGCCCAGAGTGTGATCCTAGAGTTCCTGGATTGAGTCCTGCAATGGGCTTCCTGCATTGAGCCTGCTTCTCTTTCTGCCTGTGTCTCTGCATCTCTCTCTTTCTCTTGGTCTCTTAAGAGTAAATAAATAAAATCTTTTAAAAAAAATTTATAAGAGAAAATACAATACTGTACTATATTTATCCAAAAAAACTGCACATAAGTGAAGATGTACAGTTCAAACCAATGTCATTTAAGGGCCAGTACGTTATAGAGTGAGCAAATCATATACATAAAATAAAGAACAGTGTCTGGCTCAGAGTAAGCACTATATGTGTTAACTATTAACATTTGCAGCATTTTTGAAAAAGCAAAATGTTGGAAGCCACTTACATATCTATGTTTTGGAAAATGGAAAAATAAAATGTATCATTATGATACAATTAAATATTAGGTAACCATTAAGAAGATCTAGATCTTTTACAACATGGACAGATCTCAGAAGCAAGTTGAGTGAAAGGTCCCATAAGTTTTAGAAACTTTGAGTATCACAGTATATCAAATGTGTAATTTTTAGTTAAAAATATTTATTTATTTTTTAAAGATTTTATTTATTCATGAGAGACAGAGAGAGAGGGGGGCAGAGACACAAGCAAAGAGAGAAGCACGTTCCTCCAGGGGAGCCTGATGTGGGACTCGATCCTGGAACTCTGGGAACACACCCTGAGCTGGAGGTAGATGCTCAACCACTCAGCCACCCAGGCATCCCTAAAATAATATTTTAATACTGAAAACTACTGAAAAAAATTTATTTTTATTTTTTAAATTTTTTATTTATTTATGATAGTCACAGAGAGAGAGAGAGAGGCAGAGATATAGGCAGAGGGAGAAGCAGGCTCCATGCACCGGGAGCCCGATGTGGGATTCAATCCCGGGTCTCCAGGATCGCGCCCTGGGCCAAAGGCAGGCGCTAAACCGCTGTGCTACCCAGGGTTCCCCCCAAAAATTTAATAATTATAAAATTCTACTTCTATAACCCCAGATTCATTTATGAGCATGTCAGCTTGACATATATAGCTGTGAAGCTGAGTATTTTATTCACGCTTGAAGAATTCTATTCTGCAAAAACACCATTCACATAAATATGCCATGTTCTTAATGTGGAATAGTGGGAAAAGAGTGATATAGATAAGTATATTTTGGCATGGAAGAATATGTCATTGAGGAGGAAAATGCCAAAATGAAAAGCTGTGTGAAAAATAAACCAATTTCATTAAAAATAAACAACAGGGGCACCTGGCTGGCTCAGTCAGTGGAGCACGCGACTCTTGATTTCAGGGTCATAAGTTCGAGCCCCCATGTTGGGCATAGAGATTACTTAATAAAGAATAAAGAAAAATGTTAAAAATAAACAATGCCTGCTATTTTCAATTGCTGACCTTTACTATTCGCAAAAAATAAATTACTCTTTCTGGATAAAATTTTTTTTAAAAGTACAATATTAAATCTTGGTGACTTCCTGATGAAACAGAAAAGTAAAAATGGCCGGCCAGGACTTTTCAAGATACCCCCATCAACACCTTTTAATATGTTCCCCACATCCATCTTATTGCTCTAATGTCTTTTTCATCCAGACGCAGTACCATTCGTAAATGAACATATATTCCTCCTCATGTTGTGGTATTCCTAATATCTGCCACAGGCTCACTTCAAAAATTGGTGCCCAGTACTTTCTAGATTTGTTGTAGAAAAACTGTTTCTCTGGAGTTTTGTTTTTTTTTTTTTAAGATTTTATTTATTCATGACACACAGAGAGGCAGAGACATAGGCAGAGGGAGAAGCAGGCTCCATGCAGGGAGCCCGATGTGGGACTCGATCCCAGGACTCCAGGATCATGCCCTGGGCCAAAGCCAGGCGCTCAACCACTGAGCCACCCAGGCATCCCTGGAGCTTATTTATAATGTAACAGAAGCAATCTTTCTAATCTCTCCTGTATGATTGCCACCATAAACTTACAAATACATCAAAGTATTAAAAGTCATAGATCCTAGTAAAACTTTGTTTCATTTCCATTTCATTTCATATTTCTTACCAAGGAAATATTCAAAGTAAACTTTAGGGGATCCCTGGGTGGCTCAGCGGTTGAGCGTCAGCCTTCGGCCCAGGGCATGATCTGGGAGTCCAGGGATCGAGTCCCACATCGGGCTCCCTGCATGGAGCCTGCCTCTCCCTCTGCCTGTGTCTCTGCCTCTCTCCTCTCTGTGTCTCTCATGAATAAATAAAACCTTAAAAAAAAAAAAAGAAAGAAAGAAAGAAACTTTAGAACAAAATGTGACTTACAAGGCAAAAAATAAAACCCTGTGTGTGTGTGTGTGTGTGTGTGTGTGCGCGTGCGCACACGTGCATGCGCGCATGTGTGCTTAGAAAAATGCCTGGTAACAGCCATTACCTTTGATAGAAATCCAGTGCATTAGGAAGTAGCATTGGAGTGAATGGAAACTTCATGTTCTTTTGTATTGTTTACAATGTTTGCATGGAATATATATTTTTAATTAAAAATACTTTTTTGAAGTAATACATCATAGAAAATTTTGAGGTTAAAATCAAAAGAAGATTCTCATCATCAAGAAATAACCACCGTTATCCTCAACAAAGTAGGTTTAGAAGGAGCTTATCTCAGTAAATAAAGGCCATATATGAAAAATCCATAGCTAATACTATCGCCAATGGGGGAAAAATGGAGAGCTTTTCTTTTATAGTCAAGAACAAAATGGGGATGTCCACTCTCACAGCTTTTATTCAACATAGTATGGAAGTCCTAGTCCCAGTAATCAGACAAGAAAATGAAATAAAAAGCATTCAAATCAGTAAAGAAGAAGTAAAACTTTCACCATTTGCAGATAACATGATACTATATATTACTATGTATAGAAAACCTGAAAGACCACCAAAAAACTGCTAGAACTGATAAACTGCCTAGGTCTCTGCCTTTCTGTTTCTCTCTGTGTCTCTCATGAATAAATAAAATCTTTAGGGCAGCTTGGGTGGCTCAGCACCGCCTTCAGCCCAGGGCCTGATCCTGGAGACCCAGGATCGAGTCCCACGTTGGGCTCCCTGCATGGAGCCTGTTTCTCCCTCTGCCTGTATCTCTGCCCCAATCCCTCTCTCTCTCTCTCTGTCTCTCACGAATAAATAAATACAATCTTAAAAAAAAAAAAAACTTTCTCCCCCTCTCTCCCCCTCTCCACCCCTCCAAGCTTGCTGTCTCTCAAAGAAAACCACGCACAGACACACATACACACAAACACTGATGAAAGAAATTGAAGATGACAAAGAAATGGAAAGACATTCCCTGCTCATGGATTGGAAGAACAAATATTGTTAAAATATCTATACTACCCAAGGTAATCTACACATTTAATACAATCCCTGTCAAAATACCAACAGCGGACAGCCCGGGTGGCTCAGCAGTTTAGTGCTGCCTTTGGCCTAAGGCATGATCCTGAAGACCCAGGATTGAGTCCCATGTCGGGCACCCTGCGTGGAGCCTGCTTCTCCTTCTGCCTGTGTTTCTGCCTCTCTCTCTCTCTCTCTCTCTCTCTCTCTCTCTCTCTCTGTGTCTCTCATGAATAAAATAAATAAAATCTTTAAAAATAAAAAGAAAAGGTATTTATAAAAAAAAAATACCAACAGCATTTTTCACAGAGCTAAAACAATCCTAAAATTTTTATGGAATCACAAAAGACCCTGAATAGCCAAAGCAATCTTTTTTTTTTTTTTTTTTTTAGCCAAAGCAATCTTGAAAAGCAAAGCTTGGAAGCATCATAATTCTGGACTTCAAGTTATATTAAAAACTGTGTAGTAATCAAAGTAGTATGTTACTAGGGCACCTAGGTTGGCTCAGTTGGTTAAGTGTCTGACTCTTGATTTCAGTTGGGGTAATTATCTCAGGGTCGTGAAATGGAGCCTGCTTAAAGATTCTCCCTCTCCCTTTGCCCTCCCCACCACAGGTCTCATGTGCATGCACGTACACGTTCTCTCTAAAAAGAAAAGGACAAAATAGTATGGTACTGGGAAAAGATAGGCATATAAATCAATGGAACAGAATATAAACCCAGAAATAAATCCACAATTATATGGTCAGTTAATCTTCAGTAAAATAGGAAAGAATACCCAATGGGAAAAAGACAGTCTCTCAACAAATGATGTTGGGAAAACAGGACTATTGTCTTACACCCTTCACAAAAATAAATTCAAAATGGATTAAAGACCTGAATGTGAGACCTGAAACCATAAAAATCTTAGAAGAGAACACAGGCAATAACTTCTTTGACATTGACCCTAGCAAGTTCTTTCTAGATATGTCTCCTGAGGCCAGGGAAATAAAAGCTGCTGCACAGTGAAGGAAACAGTCAATAAAATTAAAAGGCAACCTGTGGAATGGAAGAAGATATTTGCAAATGACATATCCGATAAAGGGTTAGTATCCAAAATACATGAAGAACTTAACTAAAAACTGGAATAATCCAATTAAAAAATAGGCAGAAGACATGAATAGACATTTTTCCAAAGACGACAGATGGCCAACAGATACATGAGAAGATGCTCAGCATCACTTATCATCAGGGAAGTGCAAACCGAAGTATAATGAGATAGAACCTCACACCTGTCAGAATGACTAAAATCAACAGCACAAGAAACAAGTGTTGGTGAGGATGTGGAGCAAGGGGAACCCTCTTGCACCATTGGTGGGAACATAAACTGGTGCAGCTACTCTGGAAAATAGCATAGAGATTCCTCAAAAAGTTAAAAATAGTACTACCGTGTGATCCAGCACTTGAACTACTAAGTATTTGTCCAAGGAATACAAAAATACAAATCAAAGGGATATGGGCCCCCCAGTGTTTATAGCAGCATTATCTACAATAGTCAAATTATGGAAGCAGTCCAAGGGCCCATTGACTGATGAATGGATCAAGAAGGTGTGGTATATACTCAATGGAATATTACTGAGCCATAAAAAATAATGAAATTTGCCATTTGTAACAACATGGATGAAGCTAAAGAGTATAATACTAAAATAAGTCAGGATGCCTAGGTGGCTCAGCGGTTGAGCTGCCTGCCCTTGGCCCAGGGTGTGATCCTGCAGTCCCGGGATCAAGTCCCACATCAGGCTCCCTGCATGGAGCCTGCTACTCCCTCTGCCTGTGTCTCTGCCTTTCTCACTCTGTCTCTCATGAATAAATAAATAAAATCTTTTAAAAAATAATAAGTTAGAGAAAGACAAATACCATATGATTTCACTCATGTGGAATTTAAGAAACAAAACTGAGCAAAGGGGGAAAAAAAAAGAGGCAAACCAGGAAATTGATTCTTAACTATACAGAATAAAACCGATGGGTCGCCAGAGGGGGTGATGGTGGGGAATTGGTAAAATAAGGCGGCTGTGATTAAGAAGTGTTCTTGGCATGATGTGCACCAGGGAATGTATAGAAATGTTAATCACTATGTTGTACACCTGAAACTAACATAACATAGTATGTTAACTATACTAGAATTTAAGTTAAAGCTTAAAAAAGTTCTTGATGGGACAGTAAAAGTTACCAGTTTTTTTAAAAAAAAGAGAACCACTACTAATATTTGGTATATAGCCTTCCACTCATCTGCAAATGTTTCCACAGAGTTGGTTTCATGCTATGTTTATGTACATATGTGTATGTTTTTTCATATGTGTATGTTTTATATATGTAGATACATATATGTATATAAAATATATACATTGCAGAGAGAATGGGTTCTAAGAATTTTGTTATAACTTTGTGTTATAACTTGGGAACTTAGTTCTTAGTGACTGCATACTTCATAGTTATTTGCCATTTATGTTGTTTCTAAATTTTATTCTGATATGATTTAAATTCAATTTTTTTAAACATAATGTCTCAGAATTTGTAAAGAGCTATAATTGTTCATGTTCTCTGATAACTTCACTTTTAGGGTTGTTCTAAGGAAACAATACGTGCACGTAAATACATATGTATTATATATGTAATTTTTAAAAAATTGTAATGAAAAGTCAGTGAAAGCTTTTTTTTTTAAAGGATTTTATTTATTTATTATTCATGAGAGACAGAGACATAGGCAGAGGGAGAAGCAGGATCTCTGCAGGGGCCCAGTGCAGGATCATGACCTGACCCAAAGGCCAAGTGCCCTCACTGGAAGTTTAAGGCAGCAATTTTTATAAAACAAAATTGAAAATTCACATTGCCAGTAGTACCAGAGTGGTTAGGCAAACTTGGATATTTTGATGTTATTTCCACAAATATTTTTTTTTCTTTTAAAATTTATTCATGAGAGACAGAGAGAGATAGGCAGAGACAGGCAGAGAGAGAGGCAGGCTCCATGCAGGGAGCCCGACGTGGGACTCGATCCCGTGACTCCAGGACCACACCCTGGGCCGAAGGCAGGCACTACACCGCTGAGCCATCCAGGGATCCCCTTCCATAAATACTTGTTAAAGGTTTTTAAACTGTCAGTAGTTGGAAAATTGTATTTTATAAGAAAAATAGCATAGCATATCCACATACATTTTTAATTGTGGAAAAAGAGTGTTTAGGGGTGTTTAACACATTTTTTTTTTCATAAGTCTGTCTTGGACCATAAGCTGTTCTCTGCCTTAATCTGTACTGTGTTATGAGGGCATTTCAGCTGCAATATTTACTAGTTCATGGTAGTGATTAGTGGCATGGGCTTTGATGTCAGGCTAGATTTGGGTTTACCTCTTTTTTTTTTTTTTTTTTTTTTTTTAGTTTTAGATTTTAAGCAATTTGTATACCCAAGTTGGGGCTCAAACCCAACATCGAAAACCGCATGCTCTACTGACTGAGCCAGTCACCCACCCTTAGATTTGGGTCTAACTTCTCTTTTTTTTTTTTTTAAGATTTTTTAAAATTTATTCATAGAGACAGAGGGGGTGGGGGCAGAGGCACAGGCAGAGGGAGAAGCAGGCTCCATGCAGGGAGCCTGATGTGGGACTCGATCCAGGGTCCCCAGGATCACACCCCAGGCTGTAGGCGTCACTAAACTGCTGCGCCACTGGGGCTACCCTTGGGTCTAACTGCTCTCTGCAAGGGACAGTGATCCATTGTGAAACTTGTTGATCTCTCTGAGCCTGTTTGTCTTGTGGAAACTGGGAATACAGGTTAATATTTGCCAAAGTCTAAGTTTCTTCAGTTAAGAGATTGGCAAAGTTGAGAAATTTTGATGTATGTCAGTGAGGACGTGGAAAAAATAAGTTATTCATACATTCTTGGAGGGAATATATATATATTGATCAGCTCTTTTTTGAGATCTTAATCTGGCAATATTCTGTCAGCATCACCAGTGCACATCACTTTGATGCAGTAATTCTACTCATAAGAATTTATCTTATGGATATGCTGAAATGCACAAGTGCACAAATCCATACAGTGATACTCAGGACAGCAAAAGAATGAAACATTCATTTATAAGAGATGAATTAGATAAAATTTGAGTACCATACAGTGAAATGCTCTGCAGCTACTGGAAAAATATGTAAACTTTTATAACAGGGAATACAGTTGAAAATTATGTCTTCTCATCTCCGTTCCTCAATGTATTCATATATAAGCATATATTTTTAACTAGATTAATAGCATGCTGTTCTACACCTTTTTTCACTTAACAATCTTAGCAATAATTCTTTATCTGTATGTACCAGAGCATCCTCATTACTAATAACTGGGTAGTATGTCATTGTATGCGTGTGCCATAATGGACTTAGCTTATTCTTTATCATTTATTTCCAATTTTCATTTCCTTTTTTTTTTTTAAGCCAGTCACATTTAGCAGTGGGGGGTTGTATACCAACTTTAGTGACACTATTGTTAGTTAAGTTCTAATTAACCCATTACCATCAGACTAGCCTTTTAAAATTTTCTTATGTAACCAAATACTTCAGTAAATTACCTTGGATGCTTTAGGTACACATGGGAGTATATTTGTATTCCTGAAACTGGAATTACTGAGTCAATGAGTATGTAAGTTTTGCACTACCTTTAATAATGTGTGAATGAAAAGGCAGGGCCCAGAATGTAGAGTGTGATGTGATCTCATTTGTTTTTTTATTTTTGTAAAGATTTTATTTTTAAGTAATCTCTGTACCCGGCGTGAGGGTTGAACTTAGACCCCCAAGATTGAGAGTTGCGTGCTTTACTGACTAAGACAGCCAAGCCCCCAGTATGATCTCATTCATGTAAAAAATGGGAGTGTGGATTTAGAAAATATACTTGGAAGGATACAGTAGAATCAATTGATAGTGGCTGCTTCTTTGGAAGAGGACTGGGAATTTAGTTGAAAGAAAATTTAGTATGAACCTTTTACTGTTTGAATTTTCTATGATTGTGTACATTGCTTTTTCAGTTATAAAACTGATCAAAATAAAATGTGAGAAAACCAGGTAGTGGATAAATGTACTTTAATTTTACTTCAATAGTGGATAGATGTACTTTTAATTTTACTTCAATGCATAACGTCTTTCAGAGATTAGGAATTTGGTATTAGGCTCTGTATGTACACATGAACGAGAAGTATAGTCACATATATTGTGCCTTTTAAACTAAAGCATTCTCTGGGTGGCGTTCATATAGTCATTTGACTTTCGTTTGCTTTGTTGTGATATAAATTGAATATCTTTCCTTATAAAATGTAACAGCATTTTGTATTATAGTACTAAGTTTAAATAAGAAAGATAGTTCTGATGCAGTTGTATGCTCTGTCCCCAGTTAGAGATGTTTATGATTATTTCCGGGCTGTTCTGCAGCGTGATGAAAGAAGTGAACGAGCTTTTAAACTAACCAGAGATGCTATTGAGTTAAATGCAGCCAATTACACAGTGTGGTAAGTACCAGTCATCATTAAATGTCTCATGTTTTAGTTCAGATGGCTCTTTTTTTCCTTAACTTTGTTATCATAATAATTCACACTATGAGTTTTAAAGTCAGAGACTGAATAAAAAATGGCATTCTCTGCCCCCTTCCTTCTCACTACCAGGGTCCCAGTCCCCAGAGATAAGAAATCTTAGCTGTTTTTCCTTAAGTTAACCTGCATATTAAATATGCTGACCCCCATTTTATAGTATTTCAGAGTACATTCCTTTTAACAGATTGCCTTTTTTTTGTTTCATTTCGTTTTCTTTGTGCCACTAAGTAATTGTCTCCCAGGCTCTCTGATATGTGTAAAATGTGTTGTTACTACTGAACACAACAGGTAATCCTTCAGCTCCTTTTCTTTTTCACCAGTGTCAGCACTGTACATCTAGTCTCCAGCCCTTTCATGTGTTTGATCCCCTGTCTCCAGACCCGACCTCTTTCTCTTTCTTCATTTATTCTCTTGTTTTATTGACCACATCCTTGAGTAGAAGAGAAATTATACAAGGATATGTGGGAAATCATTTGTGAGATTTTATATATTGAAAAGTGTCTTTAGTTTCTTCTCAATTTTCTTAGTAGAATTCTATTAGAAATCATTTTCCTTCAGAATTTTAAACCTCATTTTCTGTTTCCTTTAGCTTCTCTTGAGAAGATTCCTGTTATTTCATTTAAACCTTTAAGTAGGTCCAGAGAATTTTTTAATGTTTTTTCATTAATTTTGTTTCTCTTTCCTGTGTTTTTTCTTTCTGGAATGCTTTTTTTTTTTAGTTGCATGTGGTACCTTTTTTATTGCTTTTTCCTATTTTCATTTCTTTGTCTTTTCATTTATGTGTGAGATATTTCTTCTGATTTCTGTTGACACTCAAAAATTTCTAATTTCCAAAGCTCTTTTTTTGTTTTCTGAATATTTTTAATAGCATCTTGTCTTTTATTTCATAGATGTGTGATATATTTTCATTTTTCTGTGTTCATTTTGGTCTTTTTCTTTGACGTAAATATTTTTCTCAAGTCCTTGACTCTCCTTTCAAACTTATAATAGAGGCAGGAAAAATCCTGATTGGAAGTTCTGTATGTGGCAGGACTTGTCAACTGGCGAGCTTCACTGTGAGGTTAGTGAGTTCTGGAGATGGGGCTCTTTGTGCAAAATCTTCACATGTCAGCAATTCCAGATCTCTTCTTGTGGCTAGTTTGTTCCTCCAAAGAAGAGTCATCTGATTATTGCCTGAGGAGTATATGTTTGGCTGCCATAGTTATTGGGGTCAGGCAGGGGGGGAGATTGGTTAGGGGTGGGGGTTCTCAGCTGTTTTTAGTATATTAATGTTTTAAATTTCCCAGTTTCCAGTCCTTTTCCTCACCCTGTATTCCTCTGTGTCTGATACTCCTTTCTGCTTCAGATTTTTCCAGAGAGTAAAGCCAGCTGTGTCTTGCCAGGTTTTTAGAAAGAACCACAGTTATCCTCCTGTGTGTCTCCTTTACTTTCACACAAAATGCTTCACTTCTGACATTTCTGGTCATCAAATGGCTCTGGTGTTTCTCCTACCAGGCAGTTCTCTCTCATACCAGCTGTGTGTCGTACAATTTAACTCAGTTCTGACATTGTCCAACAGACATTGTCTAACTACCTGACATTGAGATAATATCAGACTGCACTGGTTAAGGGCTCAGTCTTGCAAAACTGCCCCCATCTCAGATGCTAATTGCAAATCCAGTTGTCGCCTAAGCTTCTAACCAGTGGGCTATAAATCAGCCCCATGACCCTTTCCTAGGGTTCAGTTAATTTGCTGGAGTGGCTCACAGAACTCAGGAAAACCATTGCTTACGTTTACCAGTTATTAAAGGATGTGATAAAAGGATACAGATGAAGACATGTATAGGGCAAGGCCTGATGAGAGGGTCCCAAGTTCAGGATCTTTTGTCATTGAGGAGGGTATGTTGTCTCCTAGAACATGGATAGGTTCACCCACCTAGAAACTCCAAACCCCCTAGTATTGGGGTTCTGTGGAGAGTCCCTAAGTAAGCATGATCAATTATTAACTGTTTCTAGTCTCTCTCCCCTGTCCAGACAGTGGGAGGTGGGACTGGTAATTCCAAGCTTCTGATCAAGGTTTGGTCTTTGTGGTGACTAGGAGCCATCTAAGCAGCCACCCAGAGTAGCCTCAATAGAATAATTTTGTGCTCATTTTTTTTTTTTTTAGATTTTATTCATTTGGGAGAGCATGCACAAACATGAGTAGGATAAGGGGTAGAGGGAAAGAGAGAAGCAGACTCCACGCTAAGCAGGAGCCCGATGTGGCCTGGATCCCAGGACCCCAGGATCATGACCTGAGCCAAAGGCAGACTTGGCAGGCTTAACCACTGAGCCACCCAGGTGCCCCGCTTTTAGTGCTCTTCTCACTTAGGAATTCCTGAGTGTTTCAGGAGTGCCAGGAATCAGGGGCATAGACCTATATATATTTTTTCTGTTACCTCACACCAGACTACTAGATTCCATCACCTGATTAGGTTAGGGGAGGGATCTTGGCTGCTAAGGGCTCTTGTAGATTTTACACTGTTTTTAACCCCATCTTTGATGCCCAGTTTTGGGGATACCTGACACCTGATTTCTGAACCTTTCTTTCCTGTTGACAGGTTTTTAGCACTTTGTTTTTCAAAGTCCGTTAAAACTTGTCTGTCAACTTACCATTTTCCATAATTTTGTTGACCTCTTCCAGTTGCTGTGGTATCCCTTGACTTATTACCCCCTAATTCTCTTTGTCTTTGTGCATTTATACTGTTCTTCATTTCTTTACTATCATTTTTGTGGGGTTTTATTAGGGTGTCAGGATAAACTCATCCAATTAATCTACCGTGTTTCACTGGAATTCTTAGTATGGTATTCTATTATCTTATATGTCTGATAAGAACTTTCTTATCTTTTAAGAGATTCCTGACTGTACGTAACACAAAGTAACTTAGGATGCATTTTAAAATTTCCTAAGTTTATGTGCTAGTTTTTTAAAGGCAGTTAGTTATACCTGATAACATTACTCATCTAAACCAAGCTGCTTATGTCCATGCTTTATGAAATCTAATTTTCCTTAAACTAATAAAATAGAAAAATACTGTTATCTGTCCTAGTTAGCATTTCATTTTAAAAGATAACTTTTAAAGCAGCTGTTTTTCTTTTGTTATACATTGAATTGGAAATTTTGAAGTAAAAATAGACCAGAACTAATAATCATGTTTTTAGAGAAAAAGTTTTTTAATGATTTGATTCTATCTATGAAGACATTAAGAGAAACTTGTTTCATTTATAAATAGCGTATTTGTGGTGGCTCTAAAATTAAAATATTTGATAATGTTTGTAATGGAATTAATTTATTATATGAATAATATATCTAAACAAGCTGTACCATATAGGGAAATATTATAAGGAAAGAGAGGTAGAGGTCTTTGATTCTCCTATAATAGAACACTGGTAATCAGAGTGTTACCTGAAAATAATCATTAGTTGTTTGTCTTTTTCTCCTCTCTCAACATTTGTTGCATTTCACTATTTTTACTTCAAATTGCTTGATTCTTCCAATCACAAGATAGTTGTATGAATTTGGTCAACCATACACAGTTACATTACTAAATTATTGGTTATATAGAATACCTACCAACAAAAGTGTGTCTGTTTTAGTGTTATCAAATATTTTGGTAGGCAGTTTATATGGATTAATGAGAAAATGCTTGATGCTTGCTATAGGCATTTTCGGAGAGTTCTCTTAAAGTCA
This sequence comes from Nyctereutes procyonoides, assembly GCF_905146905.1. Lineage (NCBI taxonomy): Eukaryota > Metazoa > Chordata > Mammalia > Carnivora > Canidae > Nyctereutes > Nyctereutes procyonoides. The sequence goes on from NW_026575120.1 coordinate 18,729,747, forward strand.
CTTCAAAAGGATCTGCATGAAGAAATGAACTACATCACTGCGATAATTGAGGAACAGCCTAAAAACTATCAAGTTTGGTAAGATGAAAATAGAAAGGAAATATGTCACTATGCAAATATTACCCGCCCATTGGGTGATGAGATTATAGGGAATTGTTTGTTTCTTTATAATTTTAGCACTTTGTATTGGAGTTAATGTTACCTGTCTCATAGGATTGTTATGAGGATTTTTTTTTTAAGAATTTATTTATTTATTTATTCATGAGAGACACACACACAGAGAGAGAGAGAGGGGCAGAGACACAGGAGAGGGAGAAGCAGGCTCCATGCAGAGAGCCCAATGTGGGACTCTATCCCAGGTCTCCAGGATCAGGCCCTGGGCTGAAGGCGGCGCTAAACCGCTGAGCCACCCAGGCTGCCCTGTTATGAGGATTAAATGAGATTTTCTTTTAAGAGAGCGAGAGAGAGAGTGGTGGGTCCAGAGGTAGAAAGAGAGAGACAGAGACTCTGAAGCAGCCTTCACACCCAGCAGGGAGCCCCTGGATTTCATGACCCTGAGATCATGACCTGAGCTGAAATCAGGAGTCAAACGCTTAACCAACTGAGCCACCCAGACACTCCTAAATGAGATAATTTTATGTTTAGTGCTTAAAGTGGTGCCTAACTTCTAGTTAACACTCAAATATGTGTGCTACTATTGTTATTTAAAATTTTGACATTAGCATATAATACTGCTGGAAAATTTTTGAGTAAAGAATCTGAAAAATGTTTTCTTTTTTTTTTTTTTTTTTGAAAAATGTTTTCTATCCAGTATGTTATAAAAAGTGGCTTTCTGGTATTTGATCTTTCATTCGTTTATTCAAACTTTTTTTTATTGATGCTAGGGAGACAAAGATGAGCTACACAGTCCAACAGGAAAAGCAGATAATAAAGCCAGTTATTTTACAGTGCAGTGTGAAAACTGCAATGGTGTAGAGTGTTTTACAGAGGTATTTGTTCTAGAAACTAAGCCTTAAATTACTATAGACAAAACCATAGGGATTATTATGGGTGAGGGGAAAAGAACACAGTGGGGAAAAAAGAGGTGTTATGGAGCAAGAGGACAGAGAACAAATAGGAAAGAAATAGAGTTTGAATGGTACCAGCATATAGTGAGCACTTCTTGAATGGAAGCTGCCGTAGTTGCTGTTATTTTGGATGTGGAGGAAGAGGTGGTGGTACTGGTGAAGGTCAGCCTGACATGCCGAAGGACCTGATCCTGAGTTTTTCCTAAATTACAGAGTTTACCAGGAACCTAGAAAAATAAATTATTACTAATGTTCATTAACTTGGAAGATTTCTGAAATAAATTTAGAAGACTTTTCCTCTAGGATCTTCCTCTTGCTGTCTTTTTTTTTTTTTTAATTTATTCATGAGGGACACAGAGAGAGAGAGAGGCAGAGACACAGGCAGAGGGAGAAGCAGGCTCCACACAGGGAGCCCCATGTGGAACTCGATCCTGGGTCTCCAGGATCACGCCCTGGGCCAAAGGCGGCGCTAAACCGCTGAGCCACCCAGGCTGCCCTCCTCTTGCCATCTTAATATTGTATAAGATGAATTTTTAAGTTTTCTGTGCATGTAGAATATGTCATTCATTAAGCATGAAATCTTTCCCCTTTTCCCATCACTCCTACTCAATTTTAATATATTGAATACTAATGAAAAAAAAAAGTCTTACTGAGATATAACTCACATATTACACCATTTACCTATTTATTTATTTAGTAAGCTCTACACCCAATGTGGGGCTTGATAAACTTATAACTTGTCATAGCTACTTGCCAAAGTAGAAGTGAATTCAGATTTGCCCATGAGTTGGTGGAATGAGCAGTTGCTTGTATGGTGATGCTGTGGACTTAAAAACTGAAAGCCTATTTATAATCAGAGGAGCTTTTATACTTGATTAAGTAGTATCACATTTCCTATAGTCTCATTATGCCATCTGGGAATGTTTCAGAATTCTTTGACAGGATTTTGTGGTTGTCAAAAGATTACTTCAGATTTAGCTTGAAATTAATCTTCCTTAAAACTATCTAATTTCATTTTATACACAAATCACTGTTTTATCTTTCTCAACTGTTCTTACTTAGCGTTCTGGAATTTTTCCCTCCTAATGTTTCTCCAGTATAGAGAGAATTAGTGGTGAATTTCTGTTTTTTAAGTTTTCCTCCACATCGCAGAGTACAACACACGCAGTTGATACTTCAGTTCTTGGACGCATTAACACAAAAGTTCTTTCTTCTCCCTGCTTTAGGCATCATAGGCGAGTATTAGTGGAATGGCTAAAAGATCCATCTCAGGAGCTTGAGTTTATTGCTGATATTCTTAATCAGGATGCAAAGAATTATCATGCCTGGCAACATCGACAATGGGTTATCCAGGTATTGCCTTTCTTGTTACAATATTTTTCAGATTATGTTTTAACTGGATTAAATAATTAAAATTACTGTTGAATTATAAGTATACTCCTGAACTAAAATATACGTATAGATCATTACAAACAATATATAATGACTAAGAAATATTAAGACGCTTATTTAAGACCTGACATCCTTCATGTTGATTAGTCTTAGAATCTCTCATTGTAAGTATTGTAAGTAGTTCACATTAAAGAAGAATAATAGCAACTTTTGTATTTCTTTTTTTGATTGTTTTTTTTTAACTTGTATTTCTTAGATTGAATTTGTATCACATCTTATATTTATTAGCAAATTGAATAGGAAAGGTAGTTGTGATCTGTTAATACAGCTGTTATTTTAATTAACAAGGGCATGGTACCTATTGGGGTTTTTGCATACATAAACTTTGGAATACAATTTTACAGTCATAATTTTATTTCTGCCCACTTGCGAAAATTTTAGGCTAAACCCTGAATAGAAGAGAATAGTTATAACTCCCACTCTGGGCATTTTATGTATTCCAGCAAACAATTCTAGTGTTGTTTCCTATGAATTTTTTCCAGTGATTGCTACTTTGTATACTATTCTTTATACCAAGAGTAGTTCACAAATTTTTTTCTTACTTAAAAATTTAAACTTTTCTGGATTTCTTTAAAGGCATACATTTTCTAAAAATACTTGGTATTTTTGTTTTTCATGAAATTCTTTTTATTTATTTATATATATATATTTTAAAACAATTTTTTTTTAAGATTTTATTTATTTATTCATGAGAGACACAGAGAAAAAGGCAGAGACACAGGCAGAGGAAGAAGCAGGCTCCACGCAGAGAGCCCGACGTGGGACTTGATCCCAGGTCTCCAAGATCCCTGGGCTGAAGGCAGCGCTAAACCGCTGAGCCACCAGAGCTGCCCTGTTTTTCATGAAATTCTACCCTTTTGCCTTTCTCAAATAAGAAATAAAACTCCATTAGCTTTTTCACAGTTAATATCCCCAGCTTTTGCAGTATTTGTAAATTTTGACCTTTTTTATTTATTTATTTATTTTTAAAGATTTTATCCATTTATTCATGAGAGACACACAGAGAGAGAGAGAGAGGGAGGCAGAGACACAGGCAGAGGGAGAAGCAGGCTCCATGCAGGAGCCCGATGTGAGACTCGATCCCAGGTCTCCAGGATCATGCCCTGGGCTGAAGGCGATAGTAAACCGCTGAGCCACCTAGCTGCCTTTCATTTCTTTTTTAAATTGTCTTTGTTCTCTTCTTTCCATAGTTGTTTTTTGTTTGTTTGTTTGTTTTAAGATTTTAGTGTTTTACTCATGAGAGACACAGAGAGAGAGAGAGAGGCAGAGACACAGGCAGAGGGAGAAGCCGGCTCCAGGCAGGGAGCCTGATGTGAGACTCGATCCCAGGTCTCCAGGATCAGGCCCTGGGCTGAAGGCGGCGCTAAACCACTGAGCCACCAGGGCTGCCCATATATTCATTTTCATATTTATGTAAGGGATCAAATGAAGAGATCAAATCAGTATATAAACATCTCTCCCATTCTCTAAAAGGCAATTTTGCATATCTTGTGTAGCCCTTGTTTGCTTAATAAGCTGTTTCATTAAAGTTGAATAATAAAGAGATTTAAAACAATATATTTTTTAAAGATTTTATTTATTTATTCATGAAAGACACAGAGAGAGAGAGGCAGACACAGGCAGAGGGAGAAGCCAGCTCCAGGCAGGGAGCCTGATGTGAGACTCGATCCCGGGTCTCCAGGATCAGGCCCTGGGCTGAAGGCGGCGCTAAACCGCTGAGCCACCCAGGCTGCCCTTTCCCATAGTTTTTAAATTAAAATAACCTTATAATGTAAAAATTTGTATTTAAATCAAGCTGTTTATATTTCTCCAAATGTATTTTAATGTCACTTTATCATATATGTCCATTGTTAATACTTCCCTTTTACTTAATATTATGTATTCCTATCAAATCCTTAATGTAAAAATTTGTATTTAAATGAAGCTGTTTATATTTCTCCACATGTATTTTAATGTCACTTTATTTTTTTTTTAATTTTTATTTATTTATAATAGTCACACACAGAGAGAGAGAGAGAGAGAGAGAGAGAGAGTCAGAGACACAGGCAGAGGGAGAAGCAGGCTCCATGCACGGGAGCCCGATGTGGGATTCGATCCCGGGTCTCCAGGATCGCGCCCTGGGCCAAAGGCAGGCGCTAAACTGCTGCGCCACCCAGGGATCCCCTTAATGTCACTTTATCATATATGTGCATTCTTAATACTTCCCTTTTACTTAATATTATGTATTCCTATCAAATCCACTGAATTACTATACTATAATTAATCATTTTCTGAGTTTGATTTTTTCCCCTCTAAATTTTCACCTTAAATAATGCATAAGCATTTAGTTACATAAGCCTTTTTTGCCTGTGATTTAGTCTTTCTGAGTAATTCTTCGGTCTGTTTAAATAGTATAAACATGCCTCTTGGTATATAAATTGTTCATAAGAAGATGATACTGAGGAGGATCCCTGGGTGGCTCAGTGGTTTAACTAAGCCTGCCTTCGGCCCAGGGCATGATCCTGGAGTCCCGGAATTGAGTCCCGCGTCGGGCTCCCTGCATGGAGCCTGCTTCTCCCTCTGCCTGTGTCTCTGTCTCTGTCTCTCTCTCTGTGTTTCTCATGAATAAATAAATAAAATCTTTAAAAAAAAAAGAAGAAGAAGAAGATGGTACTGAATCATAGGCCACTTTGCTCACTCTTCCTTATTTTTTCCTTCTTTGTGACCATGCCTTTGTCTTTGATGACTTCTTTTCCCCTTCATTTCCTTGACCTGCAATTGTCACTTTCCTCCAAATATGTGATAAGTTCTACATCTTCAGTTTTGCCTAGCTTAGCTGAAATTTTATTTATTTATATTTTTTATTAATAATGGGACATTTCTAGGGGCACCTGGCTGACTCAGAGGAGCATGTGTGACTCTTTCTTGGGGTTATGAGTTTGAATCCCACGTTGAGTATGGAGTTTACCTAAAAATAAAATATTAAAAAAAAATAATGTGACATTTCTAATTGGGTATTTTTTATTTTCTCTTAGGAATTTAAACTTTGGGATAATGAGCTGCAGTATGTAGACCAACTTCTTAAAGAGGATGTGAGAAATAACTCTGTATGGAACCAAAGATACTTCGTAATTTCTAACACCACTGGCTACAATGATCGTGCTATATTGGAGAGAGAAGTCCAGTTAGTAATCTCCTTCACTTGTTCACTCATTAAAAGAATATTTGTGTGCCTATTATGTCTAAGACATTGGGGACCCAACAAAGATAAAGACTGGCCCTGATCCTGCCCTCCTTGAACTAAGAGGATAGAATGCTTAGATGAAATCTCTAACGCCAATTTATAGATACTATAATATGCCTCTACATTGTAATGTCTTAAGTTTCTTGAAATATTGTTGTTACCACAGATTGAAAAGAAATCAGCTTTATTTTAAAACTATCTTACTAAATTCTGCTGCCCTTTAGATAATAGCCCCCAGGTGCCATGTTCTTCTGTGCAGGGTTTGGTGGGGGGATGTCCTGTACACTGTATGTAGAATGTTTAGCAGCATTCCTGGCTTTTACGTCCTGTCAGGATGTAACAGGAGGAATCCCCTCCCCTCAAGTTATGACAAACAAAAATGTTCCTATACATTGCCAAATGTCCCCTGTGGGGTAAAACCATCCCTATTTGAGAACTACTGCTTTAACATACAAAAAGCTGTTATAAGCGCTAGAATTCTTTGAATTAGAATGAATATTAATATCTATACACACATTAATAGCCACTTTTCTGACTTTGTTTTTTCTGTTTTATATTTGAGCATATTTATTGTTTTTATAGCCTGATGACAACACAGTCATAATTTGAATTACAAAAGTAAAACAAGGGGCACCTGGCTGACTCAGTAGAGCATACAACTCTTAATCTCAGGGTTGTGAGTTTTAAGCCCCACATTGGGCCTAGAACTTTTAAAAAGTTAAAAATAAATATTACAGCTCCTGGGAATAGCTGATTTTTACAACTGTCTGCCTTCATCACCCTTTTTATTACTTCTGCTTAGGTCAGGCCGGCTAGCTTATCTTTTAATCTCTTCTATATAGGGTTCTGGTGATTTACATTAAAAAGAAAGAAAGGTCATAATCCAGGATCCTACATTAACTCTCTGCTCCATGCTTCTTTCAGAAGCAGCCAAATACCCCTCAAGCATGTTTCATGCTTTCTTTTTACTGCTCTGCTCTTCAAAGTTGCACTAATATGATAGTCACTAGCCACATATGGCTTCTTAAGTTCAAATTAATTAAAATCACATAATTCCATTCCTCAGTAGTATGAATCACTTCTCAGGGGTTCAGTACCCACATGTGGCTAATGACTACTATATTGGGCAGCACAGATAACATTATCATCATCCTAGCAAGTTCTGTTGAATAGTATTGATCTGAAGGATAACTGTGAACTTACTGAAATAATTTTATTCTTTTTTTAAAATATATCTATTCATGAGAAACACGGGGCGGGGGCGGGGGGGGGCGTGGCGCAGAGACATAGGCAGAGGGAGAAGCAGGCTGCATGTAGGGAGCTGGACCTGGGACTTGATCCTGGGTCTCCAGAATCACGCCCTGGGCTGAAGGCAGCGCTAAACTGCTGAGCCACCTGGGCTGCCCAATTTTATTATTCTTAAACCTAAATACTGGGGCTTTAGTGGGGAAAATTCAGACTCATTATCCAGCCCTCTATAAATTACCTTTTTTTTCATTTAGGATTGGTATTGTGTCATGAGGATTAGAACAAAAATATTCTGAAGGAAGTAAAGTGTCATCCTTAAGAGAATTCAGTAGCTTTCTTGCCAAAAGATAGAATGCTTCAGGTTATTCCTTGAATTAACCCACTAATAATTAGGGATTTCAAATACCACATATTCTTTATTTACTATAGCATACTTCCTTAGGTTAGGTTTAATAAGATACTTCAACGTTGAGTATGAAGAGTGAAACACAGAAACTTCTCATAGCCTTCAAAGGCAAATCACTGGTTTTCTATCACTAAATAGAAGCAGAAATAGGAATCTAAGAGTTTTACAGGGGTGCCTGCTGGCTCAGTCAGTGGGGCATGAGACTCTCTTGGTCTGGGTGTCATGACTTCGAACCCCATATTCAGTGTAGAGATTACTTAAAAATAAAATATTTTAAAAATTGTTTTAAAAAAGTCTAAGAGTTTTCCATAATTAAGGTTTGTCAGTACCACTAAGATAGGCAAGAAAAAAAAAAAATTTAAAATGCAAAGAGTGTGACGCCTGGTGGCTCAGCAGTTGAGTCTCTACCTTTGGCTCCAGTCATGATCCTGAGATCCTGGGATTGAGTCCCGCATTGAGCTCCCAGGAGGGAGCCTACTTCTCCCTCTGCTTATGTCTCTGCCCCTCTCTCTATGTGTCTCTCATGAATAAATAAATAAAATATTTAAAATACAAAGAGTAGCTGTAGTTAACTAGAATTTAAATTTTTTAACTCTAAAGAATATGGATTTACCTTATTATTTTCTTTTTCCTTTTATTATAAAAGTAATGCAGTCTAGTTGTAGGGGGAAATTGTACTGAATTGCATAAAGTTAAACATCAAAATCTCTTTCTCTCTCTTCCCATACCCCATTCTTTAGAGTGAGCTACAATTAGTGTGGGTCCTTCCAAACCTTATTAAGTACATTTGCGAACATGTATGCACAGCAACCTAGGCAGTGGTATTATGCACACTGTTTTATTTTTTTCATTTAATATATCATGGCCATATTTCCATGAGTACTACTGGTACTGTTAATAATAGTTACCATTTATTTATTTTTAAAAGATGTTATTTAGAGAGAGAGGGAGAGAATCTATAGCAGATTCTGCACTGATTGTGGAAACCAATACAGGGCTCAATTCCACGACCTTGAGATCATGACCTGAGCTGACATCAAGAGTTGGATGCTCAACCAACTGAGCCACCCAGGTGCCCCACTCATTACCACTTATTAAACATTTACTACATGCCAGGAATTCTTATTTAATTTTTATAACAACACTGTAAGATATCAGATGAAGAATTTGAGGTTCAGTACCGTTCTATAATGCACCTAAGAGCACAGAGATAATAATTGATAGGACTAAGATTAGAAGCTAAGCAGTCTGGAGCACCTGGTGGGCTCAGTTTATAGAGCATGCAACTCTTGATCTTGGTGTCGAGAGTCCATAGGGTTGTGAGTTCAAGCCCCATGTTGGGTGTAGAGACAACTTAGAAAAACAAAAATAAAACAAGCTAGGCACTCTGACCTCAAAGTGCATATTTTAACCATTAAGATAGATCATGCCTTAGTGCATATGTATGTGGATAAAATTCTTTAGGTATTGCCAAAATGAGATTAAGAATCTCTACAGGGATGGCTGGCTGGGTCAGCTGTTGAACCATCTGCCTTCAGCTCGGGGTGTGATCCTGGGGTCCTGGGATTGAGTCCCACATCGGGCTCCCTTCATGGATCCTGCTTCTATCTCTGCCTGTGTCTCTGCCTCTCTCCCTGTCTCTCATGAATAAATAAAATCTTAAAAAAAAAAAAGTCTTCTACAATGATCAATAAAGACATGCAGGGAAATGGTTTGAAAAATAACTGGAAACATTAGATCATGTAAAAATAGTCAGAAAAAAACCTTTTCATAATGCTGAATGAGTTTATCATTATAGCAGTCCCCCCTTACCTGCATCTTTGCTTTCTGAGGTTTCAGTTACTCACAGTCAAATGTGGTCCAGAAACATGTGATCCTCTGATGACCCTGTGTATGGTGAGACATTATTAGGTAGTATAACTTAAGGCTACATCACAATGCCTGTCATTCACCTCACTTCATCTTATTATTTAGGCATTTCATTATCTTAAATCATCACAAGAAGGATGAGTTACAGTCTCGTAAGATATTTTGAGGGGTGCCTGGGTGGCTCAAGCAGTTAAACATCTGCTTTCAGCTCATCAGGTCATAATCCCAGATTGCTGGGATCAAGCCCCATGTTGGGCTCCCTTCTCAGCAGGGAGCCTGCTTCTTCCTCTCCCACTCCCCCTGCTTGCACGCACGCTCGCTCTCTCTCTCAAATAAATAAAATCTTTTTTTAAAAAAAGGTATTTTGAGAGAGACTACATATAACTTTTATTACTGTGACTATATTATAATTGTTCTATTTTATTCTTAATCTCTTAGTGTGCCAATAAATTAAGCTTTATCATAACTGTGTGTATAGGAAAAAACATATATAGAATTTGATACTCTGTGATTTCAGGCATCTACTGGGCATTTGGGAACCCATCCTCTGTGGAGAAAGAGGGACTACTGTACTCTGAAAAAAATGCTGTCCTAACAGCACTGCAATAATACCAAGATTACTAAACTTTAGTCAGTGACTTACTCAGTTGAGCAAGTCTGTAGTAAAGCTAAATTCTGGTACTCCCTTGGAATTTGTTGTAATTGGATCTAAATTATACTTAATCTGATTAAAGGGAAGAGAAAGGGAGTGTCCATTTTGACTGGTTATCACATCATAATTAGTAATCTTGATTGATTGATTGATTGGTTTATTAAAGATTTACTTATTTATTCATTCAGAGAGAGCGAAGAGAGAGGCAGAGACATAGGCAGAGGGAGAAGCAGGCTCCATGCAGGAAGCCCGATGTGGGACTCGATCCTGGGTCTCCAGGATCACACCCCAGGCTGCAGGTGGCGCTAAACCGCTGCGCCACGGGGGCTGCCCAGTAATCTTGTTTTAGAACATAAAAAGTACACATTTGTGTTGATTTCTCATTTTTATTCTTTGTCTATACAATTTCCATGCTATTTATTATTTACAGCTCCTAAGATTATGTAGTTCTCCTTTTTTAATGACTCAGGATTTGTTGGGCATAAGTAGACCTTAGGCTCTTTGCCAAGATTGTTTTACCAATAAAAGTAAAACCTCCCGTTTTAGCTGCCATTTTCTTCAAAGAGAAAGCTTAAATTAAAGGAAATCTCCCACATCAGTTTATTTTCCTGTTGTAAATTGAGCCTTTGTGTTAGTTAGGTATCCTTTCCTGAATTGGTTACAAATTTACAGGAAGGAGGAACAATGTAACTATGAATTGAAAACTGCAGACTTGAAGGATTCTCTCTAAATTAGATATGACCTAGACCTAGTCACAGCCCACTAAGATAGATGAAAGCACATATCCAAGCTGTGCCACAGTCTTATTAAAACTATTTCTAATTATTGCACTACTCTTAAAATTTATATACATATTTCTTTGTGGTCTTTTTCTTGTAGGTACACTCTGGAAATGATCAAACTAGTACCGCATAATGAAAGCGCATGGAACTATTTGAAAGGGTAAGCAATAGTTTTGGATTATTTTATATAAAACCCACCTATTGATGTGATGTATCATGGTATATGTTCTGTTAATTAGGTTCCAAAAGGATATTAAAGAATTTTCCATTTTTCTGGGTCTAAGAGAAGTAGACCAGTGTAAGATGATAACACCCAAGAACAGTGCCTTCTATCCTCTTCACCTCCCAAGCACATACCAGCACAGTTTTTAGAATAGTCCATGGCTAAACAGTAATACAATTAGAATTGTATTTATGAATCCTATGGTGTTTATGTCAAGGAATGGGATATACACAGCTTCTGTTTAGCTCAGGAGCATAGTAAAGACAAAACAAACTATTTAAAAGCAGATTGCACAGATGCATAGCCAGCCTTTCTATTTTCAATTCTAGAGATCTCCTTTTACAAATTTCATTCCTTAAATTGACAAGGTTTCACTCGAGTGGCCACTGATATAATCAGGCTCCTTTTTTAGCTTAGAGGTCTCCCTGGAAACCAGGCCCAAAAAGCATAAAGTTTGGAGCCCAGTCACATTTGGAGATGAATCCTAATATCTGGAGAGCTATAAGCTATAAAGAACCATCTCAAGAAGAAACAGAAATATCTCTCCTGTTTTCTGACTTTTTAATTTCAAGATGATGGTTTATTTTCTGATTTAATTGTGTGTGTTGCAGTTTGAGTTATAAATGATCACTTTTAAGTTTCATTATTTTTAACTAATTGTACTCAGCTGAAAATTATCCATAATAAAACTTACATAATTTTAAAAATTCATTTAGTTTTAACTTCATTTAAAATAAGTCTCCTCTGGGCAGCCCAGGTGGCTAAGCGGTTTAGTGCCACCTTCAGCCCAGGGCCTCATCCTGGAGACCCAGGATTGAGTCCCACGTTGGGCTCCCTGCATGGAGCCTGCTTCTCCCTCTGTCTGTGCCTCTGCATCTCTCTCTCTGTCTTTCATGAATAAATAAAAATTAAATCTTTAAAAAAAAAAGTCTCCTTTTGTTCATGTTACAGAGGTCATCTTTCCTTAATCTATTATTTTTCTTCCTTCTCAAAATTGAGAATAATTTTTTTTTTTTAGGATTTTACAGGATCGTGGTCTTTCCAGATACCCCAATCTGTTAAGTCAGTTACTTGATTTACAACCAAGTCACAGTTCCCCCTACCTGATTGCCTTTCTCGTGGATATCTATGAAGACATGCTAGAAAACCAATGTGACAACAAGGAGGACATTCTTAATAAAGCATTAGAGGTAAGCCAGTAGAACTCTGCTCTCCTTGGTGTCTCAGAATTCAGCCTCCCCAGTGCCACTATATTCCTGCCCTTTTCAGTGTGTTCACTCAGGAGTTCAGCGCAGGTCTATAAAACACACATCACCAGTGAGCATGATAAATGATTATAATGATATCTCTCATTTGAACATGATCTTAGTTTAACTGTTGACTCAAAAGCATTTGCTCTAGAGATTGATTTACATATGATCTTTAAATAATTTTTGTTTTTCATTTTCAGTTGTGTGAAATTCTAGCTAAAGAAAAGGACACTATAAGAAAGGAATATTGGAGATATATTGGAAGATCCCTTCAAAGCAAACATAGCACAGAGAGTGACCCACCAACAAATGTACAGCAATAACACCATCTGGAAGAACTCGATGGAATGCTTTTATTTTTTTAAGAGACTCTAATGCAGGAGTTTAAAGTGATCATTCCCTTTGCCTGTGGTGCAAAAGGTGCATTGCACAGGTATTGCTTTTTAACAGAACTAAGTGTGATGCTCTTTGGGTGCTGCTGCTATTCAGACTAGTAATTGATTCTTTTAAAGCAAAGTAATTTGAGGGGAGGGAAAAGAAAGTCCCATGAAGGAACTTTTGTAGTCTTATCAACATTTACTCTAATCCCTTAGCATCAGCTCCTCCCTAAAGAGTATATGCATCAGGATTTGCAGCATTAATGAAAGCAGGTAACTTGTATGTAATGGATATAAGGTAACTTAAATTTGGGTTCAGGAAACAGGGAATGTAACTGTTACATTAGAGCTGCTATTCCACACTCACAGTATCTTGCTATCACTGTAACCAACTAATGCCAAAAGAATGGTTTTGTAATAAAATTATAGATGTATCCTAAAACTTGACATAGTAGTTTGTTTTTGTTTTTTTAATAGTATTTTTGTACGAAGGATGTTGTCTCAGCTTAGAAAAAGCCATTGAGAAAGAAAATATTGTCATAAAACTACAGAAACATGATCTCTCTCTTTTTTAAAGATTTTATTTATTTATTCATGAGAGAGACAAAGAGAGGCAGAGACACAGGCAGAGGGAGAACCAGGCTCCCCCAGGCAGCCTGATGTGGGACTCGATCCCGGGATTCCAGGAACATGTCCTGTGCTGAAGGCAGACGCTCAACCGCTGAGCCACCCAGGCATCCCAGAAACATGATCATGTTAAAGGAAATGTTATTAGAAGGCAAATTGGTCAGTTCCTGACTTCAACAAGGTCTACTCAAGGTAGTTTAGACCTACATGGTGAGATGAGCACTGGATGTTAGATGTTGGCAAATTGAATTTGAATAAAATTTTTAAAAAGATAGTTTTGACCTACAGGATTTATTAAGGTATATAGATAACTCACAGAATAATTGCCTGATCATTCAGAAATATATCCCAAAACCACACTACAGAACTGGGCCATCAAACTGCTGTTGCCTGTTCTAGGATCAGGAAACTGCTGAATGAGGCTACCAGTTCTGGGAGATTCCACCTCCACCACATTGCATGTGAGTACATCTGCTTCCTTTCTCACATAATGCAGCTCCAAATTAAAGGCTCACCCACTTTAGTGCATTGGATTGGAAGTAACCTAAATGACATCTAAAACTAACTGCAAAGGAATCTGGAAAATATAGTTTATAGCTTTCTAAAATCCAGGAAGACATGCTCAAATGGAGTTAGTTCAGGTGTTGAACAAGTTAGTTCTCTATACCTACATATAATCTCACTTTATCAGCAAAGAATTTTTCAATGTTTAAAGCATCGAACTATGATTAAAGAGCTCTATATAGGGTGGAATAGGCTTCTGAAGAATTTAGGAAATATTTTTCAGATTTTATAGGATTTTGCTGTTTTTAGACTCAAAAAATCTGATTTTCTATTTAAAATTGTCATACGAAGTATTCTTATGCAGATAATTTATTTATTTATTTTTAATTTATGATAGTCCCACAGAGAGAGAGAGAGAGGCAGAGACACAGGCAGAGGGAGAAGCAGGCTCCATGCACCGGGAGCCCGATGTGGGATACGATCCCGAGTCTCCAGGATTGTGCCCTGGGCCAAAGGCAGGTGCTAAACCACTGCGCCACCCAGGGATCCCCTTATGCAGATAATTTAAAAGGTGTCCTAAGAAACAAAAAATGTACAGACAATGTACAGTTACAAGATAGCATTTACTCTCAGAAACTACCTCATCAGTGTCCCAGAATTGGTTGAATTCAAAGTTGCTGACTTAACAAAGCTCATCAAGACTGTTTAATAAAAAGCATAATATACATTGAGAAATGTAACTGAAGTAGACCAAACAGTTGCATCAGCCTCATCACTTAGCATTCTCTGCCTGAAGTGGCAATTAATTCATTTATCAAAAGATTGCTTAGTGGGTATGGAATCATGTGAGGCGGCTCTAGGATTTAAGTGTATAATGACTTCAGGCTCTGCTAATACTGGTGAGGACCATCTCCTGGGCAATGGACACATACACCTGGCAGCACAGTTTTCGCAGGACATGAAAGCACATGAGCTTCCCTTCCCATGTAACGCATGTTAATTAACAGGCAATCTGTGGAGGGGTCTGCGAGTTCAAACCTACTACTTGCCTAGTAACACTGCCACTGTGTTGCTGTTTGCATTGTTGGGGCAAAACAATGATGGGTAAAACTACTGGTGCCTTACACAAAAACAAGGCAGTGGTACTTGGCAGCTGTTGTATTCTTCATTGCTGTATAGTCACTGAAGAATATCTTTGATGAATCAGTAATTATGTATTCACAATACTCTGTCTTCTCAATACTTTATGTGATTGAATTTGTGCATAAAGCATATCTTTAAAAAAAAAAAAGCATGTCTTTTTCGTTGTCTTGAGGAAAAGCATTTGTACAATTGTGATGTGGGCCACACAGGCCACTTCATGGAGCACCACTTTTACTTGAAAGAACAATTGATGAACTGGTTATTCATCCTTGGCTGGCTGGCATAGATTTTCTCTAAAATAAATGAAGAGTTTGTCACTTCAGTTTGTCATAGGAAACAACTGAAGTTTGTTGCCAGTGATAAAATTTGAGCTTTCAAGTGAAAATTTTAATCTACCATGGTAAGCCTGGCAGCTTTTAATACTACAGAGCTTGCTAATGAAATCAACGTATTAATTAAAGTGAATTTTTAAAAATTTAATAAGGCCTTAAACTCAATTTTATGATTGGTTATATCCTAAATATTAACTTAGAAATTCTCAAGAGAGCCCAGAATGTTTCCCTCTGGAAGTTATCTTATAAAAATCTGTTTTCCAACTTGAGTTTTAACCCATTAATGGGCACTTACATCAAGTCAGTGGGTCTGACTAGAAAAAAAATTTTTTTTAAATATTAAAAATATATAATAGAAAATGTTTAATTTCACTGAATTTTCTTATATTTTATTATTTCTTTGTTCCTACTTGATGTGGTTTATTCTAATATTTTCCCCAGAAGTATCAGGATAATAAGTAATATTACATAAGCTTAAGATATACAACTTTATGATATTTTATATGTATATACTGCAAGATGACTGGCACATTTAAGGTTAGCAACACATTCATTACCTCACATAATTCACTTTTTTTGTGGTGAGAATTTTTAAAATCTATTCTCTTAGCAAATTTCTCTAGTTTTTAAGGAAGAAAGAGGATTGATATAAAACCCTTCTTTCATATTCTAACCCCTTAATACTATACATTTTCCTCAAGCAACTGCTTTAACTATTCTCAAAAATTTTGATATTTTGTATTTCCCTTTTCAGTCAGCTCAAATATTTTCTTTTTCTTTTTTTTTTTAAGGTTTGATTTATTCATGAGAGACAGAGAGAGAGAGAGAGAGACATAGGCAGAGAGAGAAGCAGGCTCCCTGCGGGGAGCCCAGTGTGGGAACTTGATCCCTGGACTCCAGGATCACGCCCTGAGCCAAAGTCAGATGTTCAATCACTGCAGCTCAAATATTTTCTGATTTCCCTTCTTGAGACAGCATCTTTGACCCATGAATTATTCAGAAGGGTATTGTTTAATTGCCAAGTGTTAGGACATTTTCCTGTTATCCTCTGTTATTGATTGACTTGTTTGGTTTTATTTTGTTTTTAGTGGTTACTCTAGGAACCTTATCACCGTATAGGTTTTCTTACCTTCTACTGTTTATGCTGCAGTTGTCTTATATATTATACCTTCTTCCGTTAAAAACCTCATCAGATAATTTTATACTTTTTGCATTCAACTACCAAACATATATTAAGGAGCTCAAAAAAATTAGGGGCATCTGACTCTTGGTTTCAGCTCAGATCATGATCTTATGGGTAGTGAGATCAAGCCGTGCATCAAGTCCCACATGGGGCTCTGCACCCAATGGGGTGTCTGCTCGAAGGTTCCTCTGCCTTTCCCTCCTACTCTGTGTGTATTTTTTAAAAGATATTTATTTTGAGAGAGTGAGTAAGCAGGAGGAGGGGCAGAAGCAGAGGGAGAGTGAAAATCTCTAGAAGACCCCACCCCCCTACCACCTAGCTGGGAGCCCCAGGTGGGGCTCCATCCCACAACCCTATAATCATGACTTGAGCCATAATGAAGAGACAGACACCCGACCAACTGTGCCACCCAGTACCCCTCAAATAAAGAAATCTTAAAAAAAAAAGCTCAAGAAAAGAGTCATCTATTATATTTACCCAGCTATTTACCATTTCTTTTACTCTTCTTTCACTCCTGATGTTTCCTTCTGCTATTATTTCCCTTCTGTATAAAATTTCCCATTTCTCTAAGCAATTCTTTTAGAGTAGGTCTTCTGGTTGCAGACTTTATTATTTTTTCTTTTTTTTATTTTTTTATTTATGATAGTCACAGAGAGAGAGAGAGGGGCAGAGACACAGGCAGAGGGAGAAGCAGGCTCCATGCACTGGGAGCCCGATGTGGGCCTCTATCCCGGGTCTCCAGGATCGCACCCTGGGCCAAAGGCAGGCGCCAAACCGCTGCGCCACCCAAGGATCCCTATTATTTTTTCTTAATCTGAGAATATCTTTATTTCATCTATTTTCAGTGAATATAGAATTCTGGGTGTATAATTCTTGGCAGCACTTGAAAAATGTGCCACTTCCTCTGGGCTTCATGATTTCTGATGAGAATCTGTCATTAAAATAGTTCTTTGCCCATAGGTTTCTCTCTTTCTGGCTGCTTTCAGAATTTTTTTTAAAGATTTTATTTATTTGAGAGAGAGAGAGAAAAAAAAAAGAGAAAGCATGAATGGGGTGGTGCAGAGGGAAAAGAGAAAGGCAGAAAGAGGAGAAGAAGCAGGCTCCTCACTGAGCTGGGACCCAGACAGGGGGCTGGATGTCAGGACCCTGAGATCATGATCTGGACCCAAACCAGGAGCTGGATGCTCAACTAACTGACCCGCACAGGCATCACTGCTTTCAGTATTTTTAATTTGTCTTTAGTTTTCAGCAATTTGATTTTGATGTTTGTGGGCATGAGTGACTTTGGATTTATCTTTCTTGCTCAGCTTATTTAATCAGCCTCTTGAATCTTTAACTTTTCACCAGACTTACAACATTCTCAGCCATGATGTCTCCAGACATTTTTTTCAACACTTTCTCTTTTCCTATGAGACTGATGACAGGAACGTTAGACCTTTTATTTTTGCCCCACAGATGCCTGAGTTTCTGCTCAATTTTTTCCTATCTTTTTCGCTCTATTAGTCAGATTAAACAATTTCTATTAATCTGTCTCCAAGTTCAATGACTCTCCTCTGTCATTCTGCCCTTGGATCTATAGTCAATTTGCTTATATATATTTTTTAATTCTAAAATGTTTAATTCTTAAGTTCTATTTGTTTAAAAGTTAAAATAGAAGGTATCAATACCTTCTATTTTTTTTGTCTTTTTAATACGTTCTATTTTAACTTTTGTTTCTGGAGTGTTCATGATTGAACATTTGTAGAACTGTTTTAATGTCTTTTTCAGATAATCCCAACATCTGCATCATCTCATCATTGGTCAATGGTCTCTTCCCATGCAAGTTGAGATTTTTGGATACTTCACATGCCTAGTAATTTTCTATTATATTTCTGGGCATTTTTAATGTTATGAGACTCTGATTCTTGTTTAAATCCTATGGAGGAAGTCAGTATTTTTATTTTAACAAGAACTTGCAATTGTTAGTATAGGTCATACATTCCAACACTCCTTCTATAGCTATATGCCAAAGTCAGTTCAGTTTTCAAATCTTTGACAGTGCTGTTTGGGTCTGTCTCATGAATGCATCACCCAGTGGCCAGTGTGGAACCAGGCAGAAAGCTATCCGTTAGCATAGCTAACATCTTTGGTGTGCCAGTCAGATCTACGATGTGCAGGTCAGGGGTAAGCCCTAGAGTTCATAAACAATTTTATGGGGTTGCTTTCCTGAATCTCTCCCTTTGCACTCTCTTCCCTTTACTTTCCAATTCCCTGGGGCTCCTCATTTAGGTCCTTTGACCCTAAATGCTCCACTTCTGGTGAGCAACTGCCCACTTTCACAATTGTGCCACAGCAGCAGAAAAGCATATAAAAAACAGTGAGGTTTGTCTCTGCCCTATTGGAGTTGGAGCTCTGAATTGGGAAGTAAGAGCACTCTGCTTCAGGGTTGAGCTCCTATGGTTATCGGCTACTTGCCATTTGTGACTCTGCCATGGCTCCTGACACAGGATTGAGTGACTGGAGGCTGGGGTGCAGTGGAGTAAGGTAAGAAGAGAAGGGGAAAAAACCCAGAATTTTCTCCACTGTCTCTGAGCTTTTGGAGTTTCTTTTTCTGCTTTATGAGCCAGACCAGAGGGTTTCTCCAGGGTCTCTCTCTGCCCATCAGTGCTCACTCCCTGGTTTGAGCCAGGTCTGAGGATCCCAGAGGAAAGACAATCACATCAAGACCAATCAGTGGTGCTTCAAATTCTGGCATTCTTTGATCTGGCTGGAGATACTTGCTTCTCAGAGACCCCAAACAGCTGTGCCGTGATTTTCTGTTCAGGTTTTATAGTGGTGTTTGGGGGGAGAGAAAGGTTCTCATGTGTTTACTCCATCCATTTTACCAGGAATCAATACTTCCTTCCTGTTCTTGAAATCTCTCCTTAACCGTTCTCATAGCTTCTTTGTTCTCTACACTTTCTCTAATCCTGAAATCAAAATTTCCATTAGCTCAGATTTGGCTCTCTTCTTTTCTCTGTATGTTCTCTATTTTGGAGAGATCACCCATGTCTAAAGCATCACAGGATCCTCTGAGGCAGTTAATTCTTATAAATGGGGGATCTTTATTACTGCCCCCATCCCCAGAGATGTAAGGGGGGACTACCATTCCATTTCAAACTCAAAGTGTCTTTTCCTTATGCTATCTGTTCTGTTAATGATGCTTTCTTCCACCTGAAACCCACCTAAAGCCCTTGTATAGTCAGTTCTGTTAGAACAGGGTACATATATTCCTTCCTATATTACCATGCCATGCAGAATCATGAATAAAAACCAGGGTCTTGGGACACCTGCGTAGCTCAGTTGTTTGAGCCTCCATCTCTTGATTTTGGCTTAGGTCATGATGTTGAGGTCCTGGGATCAAGCTCCCACCTCAGCAGGGAGTCTGCTTGAGGATTCTTTCCTTCACCCTCTGCCTCTTCCCCCTGCTCTGTGTGTGTGTGTGTGTATGTGTGTGTGTGTGAGAGAGAGAGAGAGAGACAGAGACAGAGAGCTCTCTCTAAAAAATAAATAAATAAATAAATAAATAAATAAATAAATAAATAATTTTTAAAACCCATAACAAAACCAGGGGCCTTATGGTAAAATTGGGGTTAGTGACACAACACTCAGAAAAAAAGATAAGAACCTAATGAAAAGGGCGGCACCATCTTAAACATGACACTTTACCTTGAAAAAGACCCGAAGCTTGCTTGTGGCAGTTGGCATGAGAAGGGTTGCAGCCTGTGAGTTACTGTGAAGTGGTAGAGAGAGGATTATCTGTAATTGTTTGAGAAGTTGTAATACTGGATATGGATGAGTGTGGCTCATAACACACAGGATGAACTGAAGATACTGGTAGATGGTGAAGGGTGTGCAGGGGTGTTTTGTGCATTCCTGTACAGCATGGGTCAGCGGGGGGAAGTTTCCTGCATTTACCTAGTGTTTTTCCAGGGTGAATTACACACAAATGGGAAAATTGTGTTATGCTCAAATTATTTAATACCTTAATCATATTGAAACAAACATGCTTTTCAAAAATGCATTACAGCTGGTTGACTGCACTTTATTCCCTTCTTAACTCAATTTCCTGCATCAGGTTGAAACTTGATTATTTTCCCTTCAGAGTTTTCATATTCAAAGTTTCCACATCTCACCTTTTATGCTCTTTAAAAAAATTATTATCATTTAATACATTCATTTCATGATCCTCCTAAATGGTATCCCTCTAATACATGATACATATTGCTATCAGGCTTATCTTTCACATATATAACATACATGGAGTAATACATGTTAATTACATATTAAGCTATACATATAAACAGGGAAATTTTGAATTATTATGGTGTCTATTTCCAACAAAATAGAATTTTATATATTTTATCTTTACATATCATATATATTAATAGTCATATAATTAATATATAATACATAATTTTAAAAAAGATTTTATTGATTTATTTTAAAGAGAGAGAGAGCACAAGCATGAGCAGAGGGAGGAGTAAAAGGGAGAGGGACAAGCAGATTCCATGTTGAGCACAGAGCCTGATGTGGGGCTCAATCCCATGACTGTGAGGTCATGATCTGAGCTGAAACCAAACGTCAGACACTTAACCTACTGAGACACCCAGGTACCCCATTATTAACTGTATGTAATGAATATCTGTACATGTCAATACATATAGATCCACATCATTTTCTTGTGATCAAATTTCCATGATGTAAAATTTACCATTTTAACTGTTCTTAAGTGGCATTATGTACATTCACCTTGTGCAACCATCACCATTCATCTGAACTTTTTCACTATCTCAAATTAAAACTCTGCACCTTATGATAGTGTCATTTTAACAGCCACATGGATGTAACATAATTTTTTCAGAAAACCCTATTTTTAAGTATTTAAGTTTATCCACAACAATTCTTACAGTACATCTTGCACATGCATTCAATTATTTCTGTGTAATAAACTCCTAGAAATGGGATTTGCTAGGGCCCTTTGTACACAGGAGAAATTGGTACAGGTTTTACAAATTTACTCTTATATATGGCTGCGGGGAAGCTTTTATACTCTACATCAACAGTGGCCATTACCATTCTCTTTGCTATCTGTCCATCTGATAAGCAGGTAGCTTCTAGTTATTTAAATTTTCATTGTTTGGATTTCCAATACCGGCTCCGTTTTTAACCCGCATCGAATTATTCTCTTGATTCTCTTGGAAAATATGTCAGTGTAAAAGTAAATAACACTTTTTTTAAAAAGATTTTATTTATTCATGAGAGACACAGAGAGGGAGAGGCAGAGGGAGAAGCAGGCTCCCTGCGGGGAGCCCGATGTAGGACTCGATCAGGGGATCCCGGGATCACGACCTGAGCCGAAGGCAGACGCTCAACCGCCGAGCCACCCAGGCGTCCCCAGTAAATAACATTTCTGATTTAACCCCAAAAATTCTATAATCCTATGCCTAACTTGTAACGTTGAAGCTTTCCCAGCGGGTACAAATGTCAGTGGGATGTGGAGACCTTCCAGCTTCTTTCCCTGTCTCCAGAAGGTACTGCACTCCCTTGGGGCCCACGTCCCTGCCCGCCCCTGGGGCGTGAAGCCCAGCTCTCTGGCTCTGGGTAAGCCCCACAGTTTCCCTCCAGCACTGGTTCTCCATCAACAGCGCCTGGGCATCAGCCGGAGGGCTGGCTGAAGCACACGGGGCAGGACCCCACTGGCCTCCGGGCCTGGATGAAGCCGACAATCTGCGCTCCTAACAGCTTCCCTGGGGGTGGGCAGCCTCGGCGTCTGGTCCCAGGACTACCCTTTGGGGACCACCGCCTGGCCATGAACGATGGGAGGAGCTCTTTGCAAGCAAGGTCCAGATCCTGTAGCTCCCGTCCCCGAGGCCAGCACCCGCTGGGCGTCCGGACTCCAACAACAACAGGTCAACCACACGGGGGCGCCCCGGGGCTGGGAGTGCGCGGTGGGCGGCGGACGCCAGGGGGAGGCCTTGAGCTCGCCTGCGGGGGGCGGGGGCGGATTTCCGGCCGCGCAGGCGCAGAGGCCGCGGGCCGGGCCGGGGGCCTCAGGTAGGCGGTGGCGGTGGCGGCGGCGGAGCCCGCGAGAGCGCGGGGCGCGGGGGCGCGGGGGCGCGGGGGGTCCGGGGGGGTTGGCGGGCTTCCTGCGGGCTCGCCCCTCGGCGGCGGCGGCGGCGGCGGCGGCGGGCTCGAGCGGCGCCCCCTCCCGGCCCCCCGCGGCCTCCTGCCCCGGGTCAGGCGGGCCTCCTGCCCCGTCGGGGCTCGGGCTCGGCGGTGCGGGCGCGGGCGCGGGCGCGGGCGGTGCCGGGGTCCTGCGCGTCCTGCCGGCCCCTCCGGGCGCGGGGCTCCGTGCGGGGGTCGCGGGAGGCCGGCCTAGTCGTGGGGTTAGTAGTCTTGTCCCCTCCGGACTCTAGCACCCTGCGGCCAAGTAAGCGTCCCGGTGCTGTATCTTGTGTCCGTCGGCCGGATGGGATTCTGCCCCACATTGTATAGGGTGAGCCCAGTTCGTTTCTCCTCTGGTCCAATTCAGTATTCTGTGAATCGGTAAAAACTGATTTTGTGCCATAGTTTTGCCTTTTCTTTCTTTTCGTTCTTTCTTTCCTTTTTTTTTTTTTTTTTTTGCCATTGCATTTCTTTCTTTTAAGTCAGCCGTGAGTGTAGAGCAGTGGTTTCGTTTTCCCCATTACCAACGTTTTCCTCTCAATGTCAGAAGTACGTTGTGTCTGATCGGTGCCTGGATTTCTCCTCCCCAGCTGGCCCCACAGTCTTTATTCCTTAACTTGCAACAAAACCACCAACTTGCAGTGTCATTTTGCTTATTTCTGGACAACCAGGTTCTTTTTTTTTTTTTTTTTTTGGACAACCAGGTTCTTTGAGGCATGCAGCCTACCCAGACCCTGGGCAGACCGCTCCAGAAACTTGCCTTTAAAAGAAAAAGGCCGGGCAGCCCGGGTGGCTCAGCGGTTTAGCGCCGCCTTCAGCCCAGGGTGTGGTCCTGGAGTCCCAGGATCGAGTCCCATGTCAGGCTCCCTGCATGGAGCCTGCTTCTCCCTCTGCCTGTGTCTCTGCCTCTCTCTCTCTCTGTGTCTCTCATGAATAAATAAATAAAATCTTAAAAAAAAAAAAAAAGATGAAACCTTCTAAAAAAAAAATAAAAAAAAATAAAATAAAAGAAAAAGGCCCATCAGGTGTTGGGATGCGCTAAAGATTGCTTTAAGAAACGAGCACTCGGGGATCCCTGGGTGGCGCAGCGATTTGGCGCCTGCCTTTGGCCCAGGGCGCGATCCTGGAGACCCGGGATCGAGTCCCACGTCGGGCTCCCGGTGCATGGAGCCTGCTTCTCCCTCTGCCTGTGTCTCTGCCTCTGTGTGTGTGTGTGTGTGTGTGTGTGACTATCATAAATTAAAAAAAAAAAAAAAACGAGCACTCTAGGGGCATCTGGGTGGCTCAGTTGGTTAAGCGTCTGCCTTTGGCTCAGGTCATAATCCCAGGGTCCTGGAATCCAGCCCCCAGCAGGGCTCCCTGCTCAGCGGAGTTTGTTGCTCCCTCTACCCCTCCCCTGCTTGTGGTCTCTCACTGTCTCTCTCTCTCTCTCTCTCTCTCTCAAGTAAATAAAAATCTTTAAAAAAGAAAAAAAAAAAGAAAGAAGTGGGCCGTCTCAAGTCACCCCAGCCCTACAGTGACCATGCTTCAATTAGGTCCAACACCTGAGGGCTGTAGGATATAGAGGAAGAATGTGACTTGGAGGCCAGAAAACTTGGCTCCTCCGCATACAGTTTAGTGACCTTGGCTGAGTCACTTAACCCTGATTCAGTTCTTTTATCTGTGTTTTTTTTTTTTTTTTTAAGATTTTATTTGTTTATTCATGAGAGACAGAGACACAGGCAGAGGAAGAAGCAGGCTCCATGCAGGGAGCTAGATGTGGGACTTGATCCTGGGACTCGATCTCCGTACTCCAGAATCATACCCTGGGCGGAAGGCAGGCCCTAAACAACGAGCCACCCAGGGATCCCCTCTTATCTGTTAAATGGGAGTAATAATAATTCTGTATGCCTCAGAATTGGTGTGAGGTTGACGCTACATAAAAGTTAGTTGGATTTTTGATTGGGTGTTTTTCTCTGAGGACTCAGAAGGGGATGCAAGGACTTAGGGATAACTGAAAGATTATTGCGCCATATTAACTTCAGGGCACAAGAAATGAATTAAATGGGTAACAATCTACTCTAGATTATAAAATATGGATTTCTAGAGTCCCATAGAATTTCCTACCTGATGTTGGCAGCCTTTGTGTGGAAATGAACATGGTATCTTTCCAGAAGAAAAACAGTTTTATAAGCTTTGGGCCCCATCCATCAGTTCTAGTGCCTGTGGCAAGTGGGATAATGTAAGGTCATGGTCAGCGGGGTGAGAATTATAAAGCTGGTGAACTCAGATTGGAGAGGGTGCTGGGGCATCAGAGGACAGGTACACGAAAAGATGAAGAGCAGATTCAGTGTGTGAAAAGCAGGCCGCCTGTGAAGCTGTGAAGACAAGAAGGCCTGAGGGATTACGCAGACAGTGCGTTTTTCCTGAGTCCCTGCTCTGCTCTGGCTGCTGAGGACACAGGTGCACAAAGCCGGCAGGTAGTCCCCTGGGAACTCACACTTAGGGGGAGAAGGAGCACATGCCAGAGCCTGGGCATCTCAGAGCGGTGCCGTCATGAACAGAGGGCCTAGAGTGTGGGCTGCAAGGAGGTGTCAGTAGATGTGGACATAGGCTGGGTCTCAGGGCCTTACGGGACTTTGGACTTAGGACAGAGGAGGACGGTTAGTTGGTTTTAAGCAAGGAGTGATCAGATTTGTGCTTTAGAAAGATCACCCTGTGTATGCCGGTGAAAAACTTCCACACGTGCTGAGGGTGTGTATAGAACTCACTTTGCAGGCTGTGGTATAGCTAAACAGTTGAAAATGGCAAACTAGACTTGCATGCATCTGTATGGATAAATCTCAGAAACCTAACTTTGGGTTTTTAAAAACAAGTTGCAAAGGATGTATACAGTACAGTGCTACTTGTGTAAAGCTTGTAAACGTCCGTATATTATGTGTTGTTATTTATAGGCACATACCAGTGGTGAAAATAAAAAGTATGGGGGAGGGACGCCTGGGTGGTTCCGTTGGTTAAGCATCTGCCTTTGGCTCAGGTCGTGATCCTGGGGTCCTGGAATTGAGCCCCGAGTCTGGCTGAGTGGGGAGTCTGCTTCTCCCTTTGCCCCTCACCTCGCTTGTGCTCTCTCTCTCTCTGGATCTCTCTCAAATAAATAAAATCTTTTTTTTTTAATGTGGGATTTACATACACTTGTGGTTCTCAGATTTTAGCATGCATCTGAATCACCTGGAAGACTTGTTAAAACACACATTTCCGGGCCTCACTTCGGAGTTTCTGATTCAGGAGATCTGGAGTGAGGACTCAGGAACTCACATTTCTCACTAGGTCTTAGCTGCTGCTGCTGCAGGTCCTGAGACCGCAGTTTAAGAACCATTGATGTACATCAGCTTGTATACATGGGGGTTACTTCCTGGGAGCGAGCAGAAGAGGACTGGGAGGGACCTAAGGGGGCTTCAACTACCTATGTAATATTTTATTTCTTTAAAAAAGAGCTTTAGGGGCAGCCCGGGTGGCTCAGCGGTTTAGCGCCGCCTTCAGCCCAAGGCCTGATCCTGGAGACCCGGGGTCGAGTCCCACGTTGGGCTCCCTGCATGGAGCCTGCTTCTCCCTCTGCCTGTCTCTCTCTCTCTCTCTCTCTCTCTCTCTCTCTCTCTCTCTCATGAATAAATAAAATCTTAAAAAAAATCTTCAAAAAATCTCGCTTGCTGATGCACTGTTACTTGACAAAGCTGGATGGGTGTTCATGATCTTATTTTTTAGTTTTTTTCTACGCTTGAAACATTTCAGGAAAGAAACAAAACACTATTTGTTGTGTGAAGAATGGCCTGGAAAAGAGAAAGAAGTGGGGGTCCATGCAGGAAACGGTTGCAAAAGCCCAGGTAAGAGGTGCTGGAGACTTACAACAGGGAGTGGTAGTAAGAAGGGAGAAGTGAGCAGATGTGAGAGAGGTTTGGGTGATCGAATTGACTGTACGTGGTGATTGGCTGGTGTAGAGACTGGGGGAAGGGGAGCCTAGTCACCTGTTCCGTGACTTGAGCAAGTGGGTGGGTGGTCTCCCTGTCACAGTGAGGGAGCCCTGGAGACAGGGCATGCTGGTCACGGAAAGAGCTCAGTTAATGGATGTCCCAGGCTTTGATGTGCCACCTGAGGGAAGTGTAGGGGAGAGATCTGGCCACTACTGGTCTTTCTAGGTAAAGACCTAGAAACTACTAGAAAGACCTAGAAACTACTGCCATCGCCATGTGCCTGGTGAGATTACATAGAAGAAATGCGCAGGATGGAGGGATGGTTTGCAACAGACTCCAGGGAATAGCATCACACAGGGCTCAGCCAACTTTGGCCCACCACTTGTATTATTATGAATGCTTTTTACCTTTTCAAATGTTGAGAGGAGAATCAAAAGAGGAATAGTCTTCTGTGACACATGAAAACTATATGAAATTCAAATTTCATTGTCCATAAATAAAGTTTTATTCAAACGCAGCCACCCTCACTTGTTTATGTAACGTGGGGGCTGCTTTCACGCCCTGGTGACAGAGTCGAGTGACAGTGACGGCTTGTGGCCATCATGGCTTTCCATGGCCGCTTGGGTGCGCCACAAGTCATGTGATGCAGTTGTCACTGGATTTCAGCTTTTGGCCCATAAACCTAGATATTCACCATCTGGCCCTTTACAGAAAAAATTGCTGTTTCTGGACCCAAGGTCTAAGCTGAAGCACACTTGGTCATGTTGAATGTTCTAGAAGAGAGATGGCAGGTGTTTTATCCATTTCCTCAGGAGCACCTTCTAAGATTCAGGTACTGACAGAAGCAGCCCAACAGGCTATGAGGGCCAAGAGGTCAAAGTCGTCAGAGTTTTAGTCCAAGTCCCTGAAGCCAGGGGGAAGGGCCAGAGAGAAAGATGTGGACCAGGGGTCTTTGTGGGAAAGGTGAGTGAACAAACGTCACAGCACTGACGGGTGTGGCTGGAAAGACTGAGGGGTGGGTGAGCAGATGCCACCCTGTCAAGAAAAGGGGGAGACTTGAGTGAGGCTGGAGCAGTTCAGGAGAGCCAGCATTTACTGAACACCTTGTCAGCACAACAGGGGTAGGCAAAGCATCAGTTTTTAAAAATGAATTAGGAAGAACTACAGTGGGTTCTAGAAGAGTCCATCACTCCTAAACTGCCTTGTTCCACGGAAGTGGTGTTGCCAAGCTGACCCTTGACATGCAGCCTCCCTGGAGCTGGGTCACTCACTGAGGTTCGGAACACAGAAAACAGACAGCATGTTGGTGGGGAAAGAGCAAATGTGATGTTTGGGGAAGGATTTTTCTTATCTTTTTAAGTTGAGATATAACTCACATACCATTAAATTTGCTTTTTAAAGTGTACAGCTCAGTGAGTTTTAATATATTCACAAGGTTGTACAGTCGTCAGCACTAATTCCAGAACATTTTCATCCTAAAGGAAACCTCATAGCCATGAGCAACCACCCCTCACTTCCCCTTTCACTCAGACCTGAACAAAACAATCACTGATGTGCTTGCTGTTCTGGACATTTGATATAATTAGAACCTTCTGTGTCTGCCTTACTTCACATTGCATAAAGTTCTCGAGTTTTATCCCTATTCCAGCATGTATTTGCACTTTATTTCTTTTTATGAGTGATTAATATTCCATGTTTGGATATATCAGATTTTATTTGTCTGTGGATCAGTTGATGGACTTTGGGTTCTTTCCACTATTTGCTACTATGAATAATGCTGCTGTGAACTTCCATGTTCATATAAGTCTTATGTTTTCATTTCTTTGGGGCACATACCGAGCAATGGATTTGCATGGGTAACTCTGTGTTTAACCTTTCAAGGAACTTCCAGACTGTTTTCCTCAGCGGCTGCATCATTTAATATTGCCATAAGCAATGTATAAGTGTTCCTGTTTTCCTTCATCAACACTCATTCTTGCCTGACTTCTTTGATAACAGCCATCCTAGTGATCCTAGTGGGTATGAGATGGGATCTCATTGTGGTTTGATTTTTTTTTTTAGATTTTATTTATTTATTTGAAAGAGCGAGTGATAAAGCACAAGTGGAGGAAGGAGAGGGAGAGGGAGAAGCAGACTTCCTGCTGAGCAGAGAGCCCAACATGGGACTCAACCCCAGGACCCTGGGACTATGACCTGAGCCAAAGGTAGATGCTTAACCGGCTGAGCCTCCCAGGCGCCCCACGTTGTGGTTTTGATTTGCCTGTTCCTGATGACTAATAAAGTTGAGCATCCCTTCATGTGCCTGTTAGCTGTCTGCATATCTTCTCTGGATAAATGTCTGTTCAAGTCTTATGCCCATTTCTGGAATGAGTTATTTGTCTTTTTTACTGTTGAGGAGAAACTGTGTTTTGGAATTGTCAGTGGGACATCCAAGTAGAGATGTCAAGGAAGCAAGGGTGGTGTTGTGAGGAGGCTGGGACTGCGGCTTTCCACCAGGAGCTGTCAGCACGTGGGGACAGAGAGCCTGAGTCTGGAGAAGATCACCCAGGGCATGAGTGGAGTGACAAGGGTGTTGTCATGGTGGAGAAGTTCAGGTGCACTGGTAGTGATTTGGGAGCAGAGCAGGGGCAGTGTACTAAGCAGGCGAGGTTGGGGGGGGTTCTTTGCCCTAGCATAGGGCTGGGAGCTCAGGTCAGTTTGTTGTCTTGTCACTGCAGCAGAGAAGGGATAGGGGCAGGGACCTGCAGTGAGGTGTTGGCCGCTGTGGCTCTCTGCTTGCCTCTGTGTTTGCAGGAAGATAGGAAACAAGACCATCAGCTGAGAGTAAGTTCTGGAAGAAGTGACACAAGTTTGAAAAGAGCGGGGCCTGGGCCACCAGGACGAGCCTACCAGGTTTAATGGTGCATTGCAACAAATGAGACCATGGAGTGATGGAATATGGCCCCTCACTCAGAGGAGAAGAGAGTTACCGCAGAATCTAGGAGTGGCTGGAGTTTAGGCAGAATTTAAAGGAGGCGATGTTTTGTTGGGCTCAAAGTCAAGCAGGGTGGCCTGTGAGGAGCTCAAGATCTGATCTGGACTGCAAGGTGGACTGTGGTCTGGTTCCCGGGAGACCGCAAGGCTCACATGGATGGTGAATGTCATCTCCAGACTTTGCTCATCTGCAGCTCTGCACCCAGTGGGAAGTAGAGGCTTCCAGAGAGTCAGAGAAGACTTACTTCCCCCAGCAAGAACGGGGTGCTTTCCTCTTCTTGGTAGGACTTCAAAAGACAAAATTTCTGATAGTCTGTGACTTTAGAGAGCAGAGTTTCTCGGTGAGAAAGAAAGCAGCCATCATTCAGAGAAGGGAGGTGTGGGTACTTAGACCTGCAGTGTGTCCTTAGGAGAAATGCCGTTTGCTATGAACTTTGCATCTGGCTCCATCAGTGTCCGTTGTCCCAGCTCTGAATGGCAGGTGGATTTACTGCCTCCAAGACAGGGTATGAAAGAGCTGTCTTCTGATTTTCTTCATGGCTTTTGCCTCTCCGGCTGCTGGTTTCTGTGTGAATCCTCAGAGCAATCTTCTGGGCCGGCTGCATCCAGGGCATTTCCTCCCTGTTACTCTCTCTCCTCGAAAGCTCATCACAATATATAAGGAGAAGCTTTTTGCTCACTTATTTATTAGCTCCTCCACTGGTTTCTCCCTAAGGTATAGGAGGACAGGAACCATGTGTGTTTCATCTACTCACAGATCCCCAGTGCCTAGAGCAGGGGTGAGCCTGTGGAAACGGCGTAGTGCACATTGAGTGACCAGCATTTAGCGTTGGTGGTAGAGGGAGCAGATGGGAGCCAGAGAGGCGGGGGAGAGGTAGGACTCTGAGCCCCGGGAAGCTAGCAGGGCTTCACAGTGGCATCCAGGCTGTGGGAGGACTTCCTGCTGCTGCCGCTCTAGAAGAGACACCTGAGGGACCTAGGAGGGCCCCTGGAGGAGACCATTTCAACTGTTGCCATTTGTCTATGTGCAGAGTTGCGGTTTTCTTTCAGCAAACCTTTTTGGTACTTTGTGGCAGAATGTTTTCAAACCACTGCCCAGGGCCGACCAGGATGCTGAGTGACCCAGGTGTCTGGGTGGAGACCTGAGCTGGGAGAAGGAAGATGCTCCTGGAAGGTAACCCTGCCTGTCACAACCATGTCGGGCACAGGAAGCACGGGGTCAGTTCCATCACTCGAGCCCCCCATGTGTCCCAATACGGATGTTACAGATGTTCAGCAAGCACACTGCTGTGACCATCTCCCCTGTCAAAGTATTGACACACTTCCACTCTGCTTCATAAGTAGCTTCTGCCGCATGCACCCTGAGTGTCAGGCACCTGATGTCCACAGACCTTCCAGGCCCTTCCCTCTGGTCCCTCTGCTGCTCACAGCTAGGCCATAACACCTACCTCCCCCATGAGCCTCACGCCAGCTCCAGTCTAGAGCTGAACTAGTGAGTGTCCAGTCTTCTGAGGGGTCACTTGGTGCGAGGACCACCTTGCGGATCATCTCCGCTCTCACCACCGTTACCCTGGCTCGTTTGCTCCTCAGGTCTCACCCCACACTGTTGCAGGGTCCTTCACCCAGTCTCCCCACCTCCATCTCTTCCACCCCAAACACATCTCTCACACCTGGTGAAGGGTAGCCTTGCTTCCTAAGGAGCTTCTGGTACCTTCCAGGGACTATCCAAACTTCCCAGCTGGGTTCAAGAGGTCATCAGCATCCTCACCGCCACGCCCCCCACCCCCATCCCGTCTGATCCCCGGCTGCTCTCCTTGTCCGTCTTCTGCCCTGGCCCCACTGGACCAACATGGGCAGCTTGTTTTTAATTTTGCTCTACTGCTGTGAAAGAGAGACAGACACAATCACATAACAAACACCTTTCTTCTAACAAAATCCGGAGGGGGTGAACCCAGACTAGCTCATAGTAAAAAGAAGTGATTATGGGACGCTGACATTGAGGATTTAGAGTGAGCCTAGTATGCAGTACCTTCTCTAATCCTCATGAGGACACTATAGCATGCAGGGTCCTTGGGCCTAAGAGGCTGTTCCTTCTTTAATCCCTTGTCAGCCAAACATTGTACTGGACATAAGAGCTGATTGTTACTGCTTGTTTGGTTTTCCATGGCAGGAGCTTGCAGCTGATAGCAGCATGGACAAGAAAACCCAGGATGGCAGCAGAGGCCCCCGCCACAGAGCACTGCCCCCAGCTGTGGGGCTGCTGCTGTCCATGGCACTCATGAACGCACTCCTCTATCTCTGCCTTGACTGGTTCTTTGTCGCCCCTCCGCGCTCTTCTCCAGTCTCCACCCATTGTCCCCACGGACACTTCAGAATGGCACAGATGAAAAACTGTTCACCGTGGCTGTCTTGTGAAGAGCTTAGGACCGAAGTGAGGCCACTGAAGCGCATCGGGGAAGGAGCTGTGAAGAGAGTGAGTTCTGGGTTACCTCTGAATGTTAATGGGGAAACCTTCCAGGATAGCACCTTGGCATTGTGTGTTAAGGGTCATCAAAATATTTCTACCCTGTGGCCCCATGATCTCACATCTGGGACTGATCCTAACCCATTGGAAGGAAGAAAGCTAAATGTACCAAGAAGTACGTTGCTTTGTTATTTATAGCAATAGAAAGCCAGTGATGATACCTGTAAGGGAATAGTTAATTATGGTCCAGCCACTTGATAGAATATTCTGCAGCCTAATGTGTGCTTAGGAGACCCGTATAGCAACATGGAAAGAATCTTATGAGGATGAGCGGAAACAAAATGCAAAATTGTCTGTTACATGATTTTCAATTGCAAAATGAATGCATTCATGTAGAAAAATACACAAATGGTAGAAATTGTGTTATGGTGAAAGGTTACAGGTAGGTTTTTCTATTCTTATTTTTTAAGTCTTATCATGGTATTATATTGACTTTTTAAAAGCTTTTTATTTTAAAAAGAGAAACCAAAGCGGTGAGTTCAGATAGAAGCTTCAAGAGCACTTGTCTTGTAGGCAAGCAGTGTATGCCGGCTGCACTTTGTCCACTATTGGTTCTGTGGTAGCTGAGGCCCACTGATGCAGCAGGGTCCCTGGAGGCCACTTAAGGATTGTTGCACAAAGTTCCTTTGTGAGGATGTATTCAGTGATGGGCAAGAGAGGAAGGGAACAGAAAATACATCCATGGGCCTGCAGCTTCATGGACTGCTGGCTTTTGTTTTGGTAGACTGGGGTACCATAAATGTGGAAAGTAGATACCTTGAAGAAGTCAGGGAGAAGGCAAAGCAATTTGTGTAAAGTAAAACAAGGTAACTGGTTCTTTTAAAGATTCATTCATTCATTGTGGTACCAGAGGTATGACAGTGAATTAAACAAAGACCCTTGAAGCTTTCTAGTTGTGGGGTGAGACAATGATTAAGAAACAGATATGCAATAAAATATGTTAATGACACGTGCTATGAAGACAGCAGGGCAAGGAAAGAGAGCCATGGCTCGTTTGTTAGTCTAGGTGGTCAGAATGACCTGAGAGTGAGCCATCTGGATATTTGGGGAAAATATATTCCAGTAAGAAAGATGAGTCCCAGCAGAGGCCCCAAGATGGAACATGCCTGGTCATTGGGGGACCAGGAATGAGCCAGTGTGACCAGAGGGTAGGATGAGAAGAGAGATAGCATGTAAGGTCGAAAAAGGCCAAGTGGTGGCCAGAGCATGTGGGCCTGCTGGGACCAGGAGAGCCATTGGAGTAATTTGAGTAGAGAGAGGAGGTATTGTGTTGGTGAGGGTGGAAGATTGGTTAGGCCTTGCAGGGGAGAGATGGTCACAGCTTGACAAGAGTGTCAGCAGTGAACGTAGTGAGAACTCATTGGATTCTGGTCATGTTTTAAAGGCAGAGCCAGTAGGATTTCCCAATAGATCAGTTGTGGGGTGTAAGAGAGGGAGGAGGTAACCACCAGGCTCTTGATCCAGGCAACAAGAAAAATACAGTTGTGGTTACCTGAACGGGGAAGACGGGAAGAACAGATTATGTGTGCACATGAGGTGAACATGTTAAGGCCCTGAACGTGAACTTGGTTACACTGCTGGTTGCATGGACGAGTCTAGCATTTGGGTCCGGGGCAGTGGGTAGAACATACATCTGGGATGATCTTGAAAGCATTAGGATGAGAAGAAAACACCAGAGAGGGATGTGGGTAGAGAAGAGGGCTTGGTCTATACCTGGTTGATTTCTGTCTTTTTCAAAGAGATGACCTTGAGGGGCTGACCTCTTGTTTCTGTGTTACTTAGATCATTTTTGAATTTTTTTCAGAATTGCTTGAAGATATATTTTTGGGTAGGTAGCTTTTTTTTAAAAATTTATTTATTTGAGAGATAGAGCAGGGGGAGGCGGCAGAGAGAGAGGGAGATGTTAAGCAGACTCCCCACTGGGTGTAGAGCCTGACGGAGTGCTCGATCTCACGACCCTGAGATGATGACCTGAGCTGAAACCAAGAGTCTAATGCTTAATGAACGGCACCACCCAGGTGCCCCTTGGGTAGTAGCTTTGATGGTGGCAAATTGTAGTTTGAGGACAGATTGGCATTTGGGGAAGCTCTACCAATCATGCCCATGCAAATGTGGGGTTTTAAAATGTGGATAATACCTCTGAGTAATGTAGTTTTGTTTATTAAAGTGAAGTATGGCTGTAAGGCCATGACATTGATTTTCTTGTGTCTTTGGCTGAAATTTACCGTCAGGGCAGAAGTATTTTGCATCCTGGACCTTAGCACCACCAGTGGAGAGTCTTGCTTGTCTCTGCCCCTTGAGCCCCGAGGGCCCTTGAGCAGCATAGGGCAACCTCTCATTCTTCCACATGGGCACTTACTTGAGCAGCTCCCCGTGGAACATGTTGCCCATCACTGATACCAGCTCCTCTCCACACCGGCACCTTCCTCACTGGCACCGTAAGCCGGAAGGCATAAGCTTCTCAGTAGGAGTTTCTGTGACCCAAGTTCTGGGCACTCTGCTGTCAGACCTCCACCTCCTCTCCCAGGGCCCCTGCTGGAGTACTTCCTCCAGCTCATTGGGACCTCCAGCGTGCTGATCCTGTGGTGGTGTCACTTTCCCCCATTTGCCCAGCAGCGAGGTCTCAAAGTCAGTCCTGTGCAGACGCATGCAGCAGCTCCTCTGCGTCTCTCTCCATTGTGCCTGGCCGGAGAGGCCTGAGCCTGGGGGACCCCAGCTGTGCCTCTGCACTTGAGTGACTGCCCTGGAGGGAGGTTGAGAGAAGCCCCACAGCCCTGTGGTTTCATGCACGGCCACAGACCTTGCCACGTACTCAGCACGGCCCAGCAGTCCTACTCTGTTCCCTCTGTGGTTTTTCCCCCGCCCTTGCCTTCGCTGATGGTCTTGTGGCAGAAGTTGTTATGGAAACATGAGCTGCCCAAATGGAGCTTCTTCATCCTCTGCCAGCATACCTGTAAGCCCTCCTGCTCAGGTGTGGTGATGTCTCATGATGTCCTCCCTGAAGCTATGCACTTTTCTCTGCAGACTCAGTCGGCCCCTCTCCTGAGGGTCCTTCTGACTGGCACGCAAACACAGACTTGCACAACAGAAATCCCCTTCCCAAATCCCCTTCCCCAGAAGCTGTGTGCATGCTCTGCTTCCTCTTAATGAAGCTACCAGAGCTCCGTCCCTCCTTTTCTTCTCCATTCACTTCTTGTCTGCTGCCAGGATGGCTTCCAAGCACCCCTGCTCCAGAAAGACTGCTCCTACCCAGACCCCTGCAGACCCCGGGTCGGTCGTTTATCTGTCTTCCTCTCACCTAATCTGTTCTGCAGCCTTTGATCCCATTGATTCTTCTGTTCTTGCAACCCTGGCTCTCCACACTACCACTCCCTTATAGTTTTCCTGCTCCCTCACTGGCCATTCTAATTACTACCCCTTGTTGGCTTCTGTTCCCTGACTTGCCCCTGAATCAGTGGCTCTCAACCAGAAGTGATTTTGCTCCTCGGGGGTGCATGTAACCAACCCCTTCTTTCCCCAGACTCTGTACTTTGGGTTTGTGTTTGGGATTGGATCAGTGTGCGACATTGCCCTGAAAGGCAGATTGACCCATGCATTTTCTTTGTTCTTTCATTTTCTTTCATTATAAAAGCTGTACATTCAATTCAAATATGCAGAAGGTGAAGTACAAAGTAAAAGTTCCCTTCTACCTCTTGTACTCCCCAGTCTCTGATCTTAATCTCTGGTGATAACAGTGGGAGATTTATCCCTTTTAGATTTTTTTTGTTTTTGGTAAATTTTATTTCATGTGTATTTTTTAATTATGTTTTTATTTTAAATCTGATATTGTTAACCTATAACCCCTTTTAGATTTTTAAATCCAAGATTACATTAAAAGAACCAGGTACAGGGGCACCTAAGTGGTTCAGTTGGTTGAGCATGTAACTCTTGATTTCGGCTCAGGTCATGATCTCAGGGTCCTGGGACCGAGCACCACTTTGGGCTCCATGCTGGACATGGAACCTGCCTAAGATTGTCTCTCCCTCTCTCCTACTTGCACACACTCTCTCTCTCAGAAAAAAAAAAAAAAGAAGAAGAAGAAGCAGGTACATATTCTGTCAGCCATCTCAAAGACAGAAATATCCACATCTCAAGGGGCTGCCGATTTTCTGAGACAGATTTGGAATAACAGTACTATTGAGGAAGAAGAAAGATTACAATAGAACCAATTCTTCCAGAAGGCAGAAGGTCCAGCCATATTGCTGTGGACAACCAAAGCATGATTCAGGGCACACCCTCCATAGCCTCATGTGTGTGTCATCCCATGTCCTCAGCCCATGGTTATGACTTTAGGACATCACAAATCACTGTTAGAGTTTTTATAGCTGCATGTTTTTCTCTTTAAAATTAAAATATAAAAAAATTTTTTTAAAAAATAATAAAATAATAAAATTAAAACATAGAGGGGTACCTGGGTGGCTCAGTCGGTTGGGTATCTGCCTATGGCTCAGGTCATAATCTCAGGGTCTGGGATCCAGCCCCATGTTGGGCTCCCTGCTCAGAGGGGAGCCTGCTTCTCCCTCTCCCTTTGCCCCTCCTCACTTGTGTTCTCTCTCTCATGCTCACTCTCTCAAATAAATATAATTTCAATAAATAAAATTAAAATATAGTACATTTAAAAGCCATAAAATTTGGGTTTGAAGAATGGATTTGATTGTTTCTCCTACATTACTCTGTAGCTTTCTAGTTTTGTGTAACATTTAGATGAATCTTATGTGATCTATTTTTAATGCTTCAGGCTGTCTCGAAAACAGATGTTACATGAATTGTATATTTTTTTATTTTTAGAGAGAGCTTGCGCGTGCATGCATGCAAGTATGCCCGCAAGGAAAGTGGAGGGCAGGGCAGAGGGAGGGAGAAAATCTTAATTGACCCACACAGGGTTCAATCCTATGACTCTGAGATCATGACCCCAGCCAAAGTTATGAGTCAGACGCTCAACCTATTAAGCTACCTAGGTGCCCCTATATTGTTTATTTAAAAGTATGAAATAACAGTGTCCACTTCTTGGTCCCTTTTGCAAGGTCCACTTCTTTTTTTTTTTTTTTAAAGATTTTATTTATTCACAAGAGACACAGAGAGGCAGAGACACAGGCAGAGGGAGAAACAGGCTCCATGCAGGGAGCCCGACGTGGGACTTGATCCTGGGACTCCAGGATCACGCCCTGGGCCAAAGGCAGGCTCTAAACCACTGAGCCACCCAGGGATCCCGCAAGGTCCACTTCTTCATCTGTCTTGACCTGGGATCATTCTTCTATGCTCACTTCCTAGATGTCTTCAGCCCCTTGTCTTTATCTGCAGCTAAGACCGCTGCCCTGAACTCTCTAGACTTTTCTATACAGCTGCCTACCCCACATCTCCTCTTGGATGTCAGAAAGGCTTCTCACATTGATTGTGTCCCAGACCATCCCCTCAGCCTATTCTTCCTTTATTTTTCCCTATTGTGGTTAATGACAACTCTGTTGGCCCAATTGCTCAGGCCACCAACCTGGGAAGAAGCATCCTGTCTTCTCTCTCTTTCTCTCATCCATCAGCAAGTTCTGTTGTCTCTGCACTCAGAAGAGATCCAGAATTTGATCACTCCTCACACTTCTACCCATCTCCCCTCCTTCCATCCAAGCCACCATCATCTTGTACCTGGATTATTTCAAGTAGCCTTCCAAGGGGCTCTCTGCTTCCACACTTGCCTCCCTCCCATCTCTTCTGTCTGTTCTTAACAGCCAGAATACTGCTATCAATTTTTTTTTAAGATTTTATTCATTTATTCATGAGAGGCACAGAGAGATAGAAGAGGCAGAGACACAGGCACAGGGAGAAGCAGGCTCCATGCAGGGAGCCTGACGTGGGACTCGATCCTGGGCCGAAAGCGGCACCAAACCACTGGGCCATCGGGGCTGTCCTGCTATCAAATTCTAAGTCAAAAAGCATCTCTCCTCTGCTCAAAACCCTCCAGTGGCTCTGTGTCTCATTTGAGTAAAAGCCAGAGTCCTTGTACCAATCTAAAGGCTTTACAAGGTCTGCACTTATTCCTACTCCATTCCCCTTTGCTCATTCCACTCTAGCCATCCTGGCCTTACTGATGTGGCAGCCTGTGGGCATGCTGTGACCTCAGGGCCATTGCCCTTGCTGTTCTTTCTGCGTGGGATGTAGTTCCCCCAGATAGCACATGGCTCATTCCTCCACCTCCTTCAGGTTCTTGCTCCGATGTCACCCCAGTGAGAGCTTCTCTAACCCTATTTATTATTTGTTTATTTTTAAATATTTTATTTATTTATTTGACAGAGTGAGGGCACAAGCAGGAGGAGCTGCAGGCAGAGGGAGTGGGAGAAGCAGGCTTCCTGCTGAGCAAGGAGCTCAATGTAGGGCTCCATCCCATATCCATCCTGATATCACCACCTGAGCGGTAGGCAGATGCTTCACCGACTGAACCACCCAGACGCCCCATTCTCCAACTGTATTTAAAATTATAAACCCTTCCCTGCTTAATTTTTCTTTAAAGCACACTTATGTATGCTTTATACATATTCTATTTATTTTCTTTATTGTCTGCCTACTGCATTAGAATGTAAATTTCATAGTGGCAGGGATTTATTTGTTGTTTTTTTTTTTAAGATTTTATATTGAAGTAATCTCTACACCCAGCATGGGACTTGAACCTACAACCCTGAGATCAAGAGCTGCACACTCCACCAGCTGAGTCAGCCACGTGCCCCAATTTGTTTTTTATTATCATAAATACTTGTTAAATTTATGAAGACAGATTTTACCTTTAAACAGTTAATATTTTTTACTACAAAAGACCACATAAACTATTTTATAAAATTTATCCTTTACATTTGTAATAAAGGATCACATGGTTCATACATAAAGAGCTCCTATAAATTAATAAGTATAAAACAATCCCATAGAAAATTGGATAAAGGGCAATGAACATACTTTCCACAAAAGCCTACAGAAATGCCAACAGAGATGGAAAATGTTCAATGTCATGGAAATACAAATTGGTTGGAACAGTAAAATGCTTTTCATTCATCAGATTGGTAGAGTACAAAGAGAACATGTAGTATGATTAAGGCTGTGGAACCTAAGATTTGCTCATACAAGACTGGTGAGACTACATGCTGGCACAAATGTGGAAGGGTGTGATAGCAGTCCATGTTCTTCAGTCATCCATGTACTTATTACCCAGTTACAGAAACACTTGCAGACATGTACAGAGTTGTGAATATATGGCTATTTTTTGTAGCATTGCTGTTAATGAGAAACAATGGGAAATAATTTAAATGTCCATCAAGTCTTTAAAAATAAATCACAGAAAATCATAGGAAAGATTATAGAGCTGCATGGGAGAAAGAACCTGATCCATCTGACTGCATCCATTACAAATTTCGCCAATCTTTATATTATACTTTAGTCTTAAAGAAATGATCATCTGCAAAACCTCAATGGCATAGGTAGTAAACTCACACTGTGAAATGTTATGCAGCTTTAAAAAAATGACCTAAATCTCTATATATTTATACAGACAGGAAAGTCTGAGGTGTCAGTTAAATGAAAAAAGCAAGTTGCAGTATGACATGCACGTTATAATCTTATTTTATATCCTCACAATGTCAAATGCTGTTTGGAAAGCATACATTAACATGTATGAGTGGACACAGAAACTGCTGGGCAGTTACCAACCATTTGACAGGTGTCCTTTGGGTTGGGGAGTAAAAGTAGGGGAAGGAAATCTCCTTCTGTATTTGAATTTTTGCCAGGAAGGGTATTCTTGATTAAATCTATAGTTAAAAAAAGAAGTAAAACTGCTCTAAGCAAGAGAGTTCTAGAAATTGTTACAAAGCAACTGAATCAGAGATTGCTGAGAAATGATTCTTAAGTGCTCCCTAAATATTTAACTTTGAAGGTTTTGGGTATTTGTGAGTGGTCCCAAAGACTAATACTATTTAATAATAAATAGTATTTAATAATCTTTGATTTATTTGAGGAACATAAATTCAACATAAAAAGAGGAGGAAGTCATGAGGCCTGTGGATGAGATTCTCTCACCATTTATTGTTGAATAAATATATGTATAAATAAATTGTAGCGGCTTCCCTGGAGTGATCACTGTTTTTATGTAAAAAATGGGTCTATGATACTGAAGGCATCTGCCAGTGCTGGTGGTCACCATGAGGAGGTAGATCTAAGGAAGTGATAGCTGTCAACAAAAACTGCAATTCTTGTGTTGGAGTCAAGTGTCAAATTCAATGTTGATTCAGGTCTATGGATAGAATGTGTTCCACATAAAAATAAATGTATATATTCATGAAACTTTCAGTGAATGTAGCAGCCAGAGCAAAATGGGTTTTAAAAAAATCTCAAATATAATTAATATACAGTGTTAACATTAATTTTAGGTATACAAGCAAATGGCTTTTTAATAGAAATTGCAGTCCATAGTAGAATTTGTCAACTTTGGGATTTTGAAAAGGTCTTAAAAGATTTCTCTTTTAGGGATGCCTGGGTGGCTCAGCGGTTGAGCGTCTGCCTTCAGCTCAGGGCCTGATCCCAGGATCTGGGATCAAGTCACACATCTGGCTCCCTGCATGGAGCCTGCTTCTCCCTCTGCCTGTCTCTGCCTCTCTCTCTCTCTCTCTCTCTCTCTCTCTCTCTCTGTCTCTCATGAATTAATAAATGTTAAAAAGAAGAAAAGATTTCTCTTTTAAATATTAAAGATCAGCTATGGGTACCTGGGTTTTTCCATTAACGAACTTCCCCTTTCAGATCCTAGGGAAATCTTCAAAGGTCTCTAACTTGCCTCCATTTGATATATTTTTGAGTTCTTTTACTTTTTTTTTTTTTTTTAAGATTTTATTTATTTGAGAGAGAGCTAGAGTGCATGGCGGGGAGGGGCAGAAGGAGAAGCAGACCCCCCACTGAGCAGGGAGCCCCATGTGGGGCTCAATCCCAGGACCCCAGGATAATGACCTGAGCTAAAGGCAGATGCTTAACCCACTGAGCCACCCAGGTGCCCATTTTTGAGTTCTTTTATTTTTATTTATTTATTTATTTATTTATTTATTTATTTATTTATTTATTTATTTTAAAGATTTTATTTATTTATTCATGAGAGACACACACCACTGAGCCACCCAAGCTGCCCTTGAGTTCTTTTAAAAAATGTTTTTAAATGTGAAAATCATATACATTGATTCCAGAAAAGTTGGAAAATACCGAAAGTCATAAAGGAAAAAAATCACCCAGAATCATACCATATGAAAAGAACGGAAACATTAGCCCATTTCCTTTGGTTTCCATGAATTTTGTCTTGTTTTATGCAGTTAGAACAATAATATAAAGGAAATTTTGTTTCCTTTTTCATTTGTGACATTGCTATTATATGTGAAAACTGTCGATATATGCATTTTGCTGACTTTGAGTGATCCTGCCATTAATGAAGTACTCCCCTTTTTTTGATGGATGGAAAAGTTCCAGTTTATGCTTTTAAAAGTAGTGCCAGATTTTGGGCAGCCCAGGTGGCTCAGCGGTTTAGCGCTGCCTTCAGCCCAGGGCATGATTCTGGAGACCCAGGATTGAGTCCCACGTCAGGCTCCCTGCATGGAGCCTGCTTCCCCCTCTGCCTTTCTCTCTCTCTGTGTGTCTCTCATGAATAAAAAAAAAAAAAAAATACTAAAAAACAAAAACAAAAAAACACTTCATAAAAGTAGTGACAGATATTTTTCTTAGAGTTTTTTTTTTAAGATTTTATTTATTCAAAAAAAAAGATTTTATTTATTCATTCATAAGAGAGACAGTGAGAGAGGCAGAGACATAGGCAGAGGGAGAAGCAGGCTCCCTGCGGGGAGCCCGACGTGGGACTCGATCCTGGGACTCCAGGATCATGACCTGAGCCAAAGGCAGATAGATTCTCAGCCACTGAGCCAACCAGGTGCCCCTAGAGTTTTTTATCTATTTCAAATTACTGCCTTGTTAGATTTTAGATTGGATTGTAAAAGCACTTGATAAATAATGCTCCAAATTGGCTTCAAAAACCGTAACCTGTATTTTAACAGTAAGTAAGTAGAAGCACAGAGAAGCAGCCTGTTGACGGCAGAAGCAGCCCAGGGCAACTAGCTCCCCACATCTGAGCCTGTCTTCTCTTCTACAGTCTCTGCCTTCTCTTTGGAGATTTAAGCAGAAGATCTGAAGTTCTTAATTACAGTACTTCCTGCAAGTCTTTCCTAGCTAGTAAACTTGGAGAATCCAAGGCAGTTCCTGTTCAGGTGCTCTGGTGTTGGCCAAGTACCAGGATGGGCAGGTCCAGTGTCTGTGGGACATTTATAGATGAAATAACAGAACCACACACCACATAAAACTGTTTTCCTTACATGAAACTATTCCTATTTGTGGTTACTGTACTACCTTGAAAGATCAGCAGGTAATATTGTGATATGTGATGGACTGGTTGGGCTTGACTCACAACTTTTCCAGTCTTCTCCCTGCCCACTCATCCTCCTCATCCCTTTGTGCTTCAGGTGTTTGGAGCTGGTCAGTTTGCCACTCTGCGCCTTCATATGGCAGTGCCCCCTCCTGGGGATGCACTCCCATTCTCCACATCTGCCCTGCCCCAGTCATCCTTGAGACCAACTCCCAGGAGTCTTCCCACACCGTCTCCAGATGGCCCTCGGCCCCCTCGTATGTGCCCATCCTGGGCCCACCCTGAGCCTTCTGTACTCGGTGCCCGTGTTTGCTCAGCAGTGGCTCTTCATAACCAGACCTAGAGCCACTCTGGAACTTGGTCTGTGTCTTCTTACTTCCTGCACTCTCTGTACCACATCTGCCACTTGGGTGGTTTTCCAGGTCAGTAGCACAGGTGATGGTTTCAAGTTTAATATTCTCTGTGGTGGTTTTGTTTCAGGTCTTTCTCTCTGAGTGGAAGGAGCGCAAAG
Organism: Nyctereutes procyonoides; assembly: GCF_905146905.1. Classification (NCBI taxonomy): domain Eukaryota; kingdom Metazoa; phylum Chordata; class Mammalia; order Carnivora; family Canidae; genus Nyctereutes; species Nyctereutes procyonoides. The sequence goes on from NW_026575120.1 coordinate 18,772,684, forward strand.
TTGCGCTCTCACGGCTCACCAGCCTGGAGATGAAAGATGATTTCCTCCATGGGCTGCGGATGCTGAAGAGTCTACAGAGTAAACACGTTGTCACCCTGCTTGGCTACTGTGAGGATGACAGCACCATCCTCACTGAATATCACCCCTTAGGCTCCTTGAGCAATCTGGAAGAAACGCTGAACCTTTCCAAGTACCAGAACGTGAACACGTGGCAGCACAGGCTGCAGCTGGCTGTAGATTATGTCAGCATCATCGACTACTTGCACCACAGCCCCCTGGGCACACTGGTCATGTGCGACTCCAGCGACCTGTCCAAGACGCTGTCCCAGTATCTGCTGACGAGTAACTTCAGCCTTGTGGTGAACGACCTGGACGCCTTGCCCCTGGTGAACCGCAGCTCCGGGGCGCTTGTCAAGTGTGGCCACAGGGAACTGCATGGGGACTTCGTGGCTCCAGAGCAGCTGTGGCCATACGGAGAAGACACACCTTTTGACGACAATCTCATGCCCCCCTATGATGAGAAGATTGACATCTGGAAGATTCCAGACGTCTCTAGTTTCCTTCTGGGGCACGTTGAAGGGAGTGATATGGTCCGATTTCATTTGTTTGATATTCATAAAGCATGTAAGAGCCAGACTCCTGCAGAAAGACCCACTGCTCAGGATATTTTAGACACTTACAAGAAGGTTTTGAATTTACTCAGAGATTCTGTGATGTCTCAGACAAGAGAAATGCTCTGAAAGCCAGTCCTAGCAGTGAAGGATGGCTTTTAAGGAACAGATAGAATAGTTCCAGCAATTCTTGCCCTGACAGTGAGGGTTTTGCTGTTCAGCCCTGTGGTTCTTCCTCTCTACATCTACACGCACATGTGAGCGTTGTTTATCACCAGGGGACTTGGGCAGCAATTGCTGAGGCAAACTGGGTTTGGTTTGAGTCTGGCCTCACTCTCAATGGGGATCACGCCCAGCCAAAGATGGGCAAAGCAGTGAATCTAGCCAGATCCGAAGGAAGTAACAAAACTAGCCACAAAGAGGCTTCACCTACCCTAATTACTGAATTTGTAAGCTTTATAAGAACTGGGTATGGAAAAGATTTCTAAATGACAGGATATGAAAGAAACATGCAGTAGTTTGCCAAAGAATTTTTCTTCCTCATTTTTTTAGATGGTAATCGACATTACCAGGGTCATAGGAGTATTTGTGATCTGTTTCACATGGTATTGATGAAGCCATCTTTAGCATTTTAAATGATCGTTTAAATGTTTATTTTAATGAATGTGAAGCTCTTGTGCCATCCTCTTTCCAGAAATCTGAAGAACTACGATAGTGTGCCCTCTGAAGTTTTAAATGGATGAGGAATATTTAGAAAAGCAAGTATGAGGGAAATTACATCGATGTTAACTGCCTTGGACGATGCTTATGAAATTCCTGCTGACCTTTCAGCTAGGTTTTCTGTGTCCAAAATCAACAATTTCTTTTAAAAGATTTTATTTATTTATTCATAGAGACACAGAGAGAGAATGAGAGGCAGAGTCACAGGCAGAGGGAGAAGCAGGCTCCACACAGAGAGCCCGACGTGGGACTCGATCCAGGGTCTCCAGGATCATGCTCCAGGCTGCAGGTGGTGCTAAACTGCTGCGCCACTGGGGCTGCCCCAAAATCAACAATTTTTTAAAAAGATTTTATTTATTTATTCATGAGAAGCACAGAGAGAGGGAGAGAGGCAGAGACACAGGCAGAGGAAGAAGCAGGTTCCATGCAGGGAGCCTGATGTGGGACTCGATCCCGGGTCTCCAGAGTCACGCCCTGGGCTGAAGGCGGTGCTAAACTGATGGGCCACCAGGGCTGCCCCAAAATCAACTACTATGAAAAATTTACATCAACAATATCACCCATTACTGAAAAGTGGCAAACCCTTCCACTTGAGTTGCATGATGGGATCCTTTAGAAAGTTCTTTCTTGGTGGCTATGATCCTCATGTGCAGAGGATGGTGGATTTGGTGTGTATTAATCACCACTAATAAAGTGGTTAAAGCTGACATTGAGGGTTAAACATGCCCTGTAGCAGCTGCTGCCTCCCTTGAACTTGAGCAAGTGTCAGAATCACAAGGCGCTGGGTGCGCCCGCCCCCCCCCCCCCCCCCAGACTCCAACTGGGTCTGAGGTAGAGTCTGAGACTTTGCATTTAACTGGTGCTGCTGGTCTTGGGACTCTATTTTGAGAGCCACTGTCCTAACCAGTTAGGGAGGGTACCACAAACAGTAGAATAGGGCAGTTTAATTAGTATTGTTAACATTCTAGTCTACCTCTTGGGCTGATGGAGTCATATGGTGGATCTGAGAATATGCTTGCCTGGAGTATTTTAACTGTCCCTTTTTGTTACAAAAACTCTGCCACAGCCAGTCAGGATGGCTGTAATCAAGATGATGGGTGATAACAAGTGTTGTTGAGAATGTGAAGAATTGGAACACTCTACATTGCTGGTAGAAATGTCATGGTGCAGCTACTTTGAAAAACAATCCAGTAGTCCCTCAGAATTTAAAAAGAGTTGCCATGACCCAGCAATTCCATTCCAGGTATTTACCCAAGACAATTGAAACATGTCTACAAAAAATCTTGTACACAAACATTTGTAGCAATATTCATAATAGACAAAAGATGGAAATAACCCAGATGTTCATCAGCTGGTGAATGGATAAAGAAAATATGGTATCCATACAATAAGATTCAGCTGTAAAAAGGAATGAAGTACTGACATACTCCAACATGGATGAACCTTGGAAACATTCTAACTGAAAGAAGACAGTCACAAAAGACCACATTTTGTATGCTTCCATTTATATGAAATGTCCAGAACAGACAAATACATACAAATAGAAAGTAGATTATTGGTTGCCAGGGGCTGGCAGGGGGGCCAGGCGTGATGAATGGGGGGTACTTACTATTGAGTACAGTTTCTTTTTGGGGTGATGAAAATATTTGGAAATAATTTAGTCTTGGTTGTAAAACTCTGTATTAAGTAACTAAATTGTATAAAAGGACAAATTTTATGGTATGTGAATTACACCTCAATAAAGCTGAGGGAAAAAACCCACCTCTGTAACAAGGCTGTGTATCCCTATGATTCTTCACTTAATGTAGGTGGTTATTGTGTGGAGTTTTTGGTTGTATTACCCTATTCATGATATAATCCTTTATTTAAAAAAGATTACTTATTTGAGAGAGAGCAGGAATGGGAGGGGCAGAGAGGGAGAGAGAGAATCTCCAGCAGACTCCGTGCTGAGCATGGAGCCTCACAGCCCTGAGACCATGACCTGAGTGGAAACCAAGAGTCGACCACCCAACCCGCTGCACCATCCAGGTGCCCCTCATGATATAATTCTCATTTGAGGATTTTTCTTAGCTTTTGGACTTTGCATTGGTGCAAAACTACCAGTTTAAACAAATATGTCTTGGAATGTTGACAGTAGAACTAAAATAAGCAGCATGGTGTGGGGGAAGGGACGCTATGCTAGGGCCAGAAGGCCCAAGTTCTAATCCTAGCTCTTCCTCTGAATCACTGTGTGGCCTCGGACTAACCCGTTTCTGAGATGAAAGAGCCGGTAGGAGCCATTTCCTGCACTGGCCTCTCGTAGGCTCTCTGGGATGTTTTATGACGCCAGTGCCAACCAGGACCTTGCGTGTCAAGGTTCAGTCTTTAGTTTGTACGCAGACATAATTCTGTACCCAAAGAACTGTGAAATCCTGGGAGCAGGTTACATCCTAGCTAAAGCCTAGATGGGGGGGGGGGGTTCACTGCCCAACTAGCTTGCTGCCTAGCACTCCGCAGAAACGTAATCTGGAGAGGAGGCCGATGAGGCGAGCCATTCTCAAGCGCAGCCAAGGAGTCACTGCTTTCTCCCTGCTTTCGTTAGTCCAAGTGCTAAAAAAAAAAAAAATCATCACCCTATGGTTGAGAATCGGCTTTTTCATTATCTCATGTGATGCTACGAACACTCCAAGCCTCTGGGGGCGTCCAGTGATGATTAATGATTCCTCAGAGACAGGACACGGGCTGTAGGCACAAGGAAACCCGCGTGGGTGGGAGTGAGATGGAAAGCTGCCTCCTGCAGCTTCTGTAGAACTTCCTCTTTGTATTCACTGCCCCCACCCCCACCCCCCGGCTTCCTTTATTTTAAAAATAAACAATTTCAGGAATCACTATTCTCGCCCGGGTTTTGATAATTTAAGAGTCATTTAAAATGTGAAACCATGCTTTCCTCCCGCTTTGTAGTCTTTTGTGAGGATAAACCAAACGAAGGAAATAACTTAGATTCTTTGGAGCTTTATGTAGTTTGGAATCAACTCTGAAAGGAATTCAGCAAGAGTACTGCATCCAAGCGTAGTGTTTTCATTCATTTATTCATTTTAAAGATTTTAGCCATTCATTTGACAGAGAGAGCACAAGCGGGGGGCGGGGGGAGTGGTGGCAGGCGGAGTGGGAGGGAAAAGCAAACTTCCTGCTCCATGGGACTCAGTCCCAGGACCCCAGGATCACAACCCCAGCGGAAGACAGACGCCTAGCGGACAGAGCCACCCAGGTGCCCCAGTGTTTTCATTTATACCTGAAGCACTAGTCAGAGTTTGGCTACCTGGCACTAACTCCCCTGGAAGGAAAATTTGATTTCATTCACGCCCAATTCCATGTGATTGATTACAGAGTATTTCACACAAATGAGGCACAGTACTTGTTTTTACCCCTGAAAAGGACCCAGTGCCTATGAAAGCACAGCGTCTTCCAGAGTTTGTGTGTGTGTGTGGTTCTCGTCTATCATACATGGGCAGAAGGACCAGTCTGTGACTGAGGAGGACCCCCTAGAGTGCTCTTGGGCTCCAGGACGCCCTCTGACCCTCAAGGTTCTTAAAGGCAGCTGGGCCACGGCCGGGACCTTGAGTCTGATGGCCAGAAGTCCTCGCAGCCACGGGGTGGTGAAAGGCAGCGGCATCCAGAAGGTTGCAGATGGGTGGATAGCTGAAGACATCAGGAACTCTGGAACTCAACTCTGAGGCTCACTGGTACCCCCTTCACCTTGGGCTTATTTTTTTCCCTAAAGGGTAAAAAACAGTTGTACTGTAATATGTAAACTATAGCCGATGCTGCACGATGCTTTTTTTTTTTCTTTAGCCTGGCAATTGTTATTAACCTTTTTTTTTAAAAAAGATTATTTATTTATTTATTTATTTATTTATTTATTTATTTATTTATTCATTCATTCATTCATGAGACACAGAGAGAGAGAGAGAGAGAGAGAGAGAGAGAAGCAGGCTCCATGCAGGGAACCTGATGTGGGACTCCATCCTGGGTCTCCAGGATCATGCCCAGGGCTGAAGGAGGCGCTAAATCGCTGAGCTATCCAGGCTGCCCATAATTAATAAAATATTGAAGAAAAAAAAAAGCAGACCACTGCGGGTGCCTGGCTGGCTCAGTTGTTAGAGCATGAAACTCTTGATCTTGGGGTTGTGAGTTTGACTCTCACATTGGGTGTAGAGATTACTTAAAAATAAAATCTTAAAATGTATACCATTGGTTTTTAACATGTTTATCATGTGTTTGACCATAGATGGATCAGACATTTATCTCTGCTTCTTTCTGAAACCAAGTTAGAATGACAGTAAAGAATAAGAGGTGTAAACCATGTAAGACCAAACATGAAGCATGACCATTTGTGCCTCAGAATTCTGGAAAGGCTCTAAAATTGGAGATGCTAAGTTCCTTGGAAGGTGAGAGTATGGAGTGGGCTGAAAGCCACAAGAATTGATTAAAAGTTCCTATGTTGCCTTCACAAATCACTTAGAGTCGGGATACCACCTCCCTACGCTGCACCGGGAAAAAAGACGATTTCTAGGAAGAGTGAACTAAAGAGCTAAATGGGAACCCCAGCTATAACACATGTTGGGGGTAAGATTCAATAATGAAGATTGTGGGATATCCTGAAACTCTACAGAAAAGACACATTTTTCACTCTACAAACTCCTCATCTGCCACGCTCGTAGCGAGGCTTATTACTGTGATACTAGGCAGGAGACTGGAAGATTTCTCTCTAGAGAAACTATATCCCAAATAAGAGGTGTATCTCCCACTGAAATTTCTGAATCTGCTCCCCAAAACTCACGAGTCAACAGAACACCTTCTTGCAACCACACTCACATTTTCCACTTTCACTTTCTGGCTTAGTTTGCTATTAGGTAGTATATTCTTCTAAATAATTCCCACAAACTGCAATGCAATGCTTCAGTATTCATTTTGGCATTCATTTCATTCTAACATATGCTATTTTGAAGCTTATTATAAACAAACTCTGGATGAAAGTCATAATTATTCAAATATCATACACAATTTATGCTATCCATGTATAAACTTTGCCTGTTATCTATAGGCTGTTCCAATTTCCTCAGGATTTAACAGTGTTGGGGTTTTTTGTGGTTTTTGTTTTTTGTGGTTTTTGTTTTTTGAAAAACTCTTAAAGTCAAAAATTGGTCAGAATTTAATTTCTTAAATTGATTCTAATATAGCTATTAGTCCAGTTCATTGTCATCTTCAGTGTCATATAAATCAATTTCAAAATGTAAATCATCTTTTTCTTCTGCAGTTTCTTCTGTAGTTGCAATTTAGATTGTTTTCAATTGTTTTTCCTTCCTTCCTTCCTTCCTTCCTTCCTTCCTTCCTTCCTTCCTTCCTTCCTTCCTTCGTCCTTCCTTCCTACCCCCCAACATGGGACTTCAGCTCACATACCTGAGGTGGAGTCACATGCTCTGCCAACTGAGCCCGTCAGGTGCCCCTTTTCTGTTTCTTTATTAAACAGAATAACAATGTCTCTTTTTTTTTTTTACATATTTTGCACAAACTTTAGGTTCACAGAGGGCACCTGGTCTACACATTATAAGAATATTCACTGTCTTGTAAATATTTAACCCATTTTTAAGGCTTTGAAATGGTTTGTATTTGCTGTGTTTTGCAAGTTCTTGTAAGAGAACCTCTTTACAGTGTTGGCATTCTCCGTTGTGAAGGTTTGCGTTAATTTTCTTGGTCTGGTCACTCTTACGACACTTGTCATTTTTGAAACTAAACATATCCTGGTGCCTCTGACGCCTGGAACAGAGATGCTCTCTTTGTGGGAGCTTATTGCAGAAACTCCAGTAACCTCAATGGAGGGCAGTAAAAATTCAGGGAAGACGGAGATGTCTGGGATCCAGGCCCACATTGGGCTTCCTGCTTGGCAGGAAGTCTGCTTCTCCCTCTGTGCCTCCCCCTGCTTGTGCTCTCTCTCTGTCTCTCAAATAAATAAATAAAATCTAAAAAATCACATATAAAACGGTACAGCACTGGTGTAAAAATAGGCATATAGGGGATCCCTGGGTGGCTCAACGGTTTAGCACCTGCCTTCGGCCCAGGGCATGATCCTGGAGTCCTGGTTTGAGTTCCACATCGGGCTCCCTGCATGTAGCTTGCTTCTCCCTCTGCCTGTGTCTCTGCCTCTCTCTCTCTCTCTCATGAATTAATAAATAAAATATAAAAAAAAATAGGCGTATAGACTAGTGGAACAGAATAGAAAATGCAGATATAAACCACGTCATATACGGTCGATTCATCTTTGACAAGGGTGCCAAGAACACACAGTGGGGAAAGGACAGTCTCTTCCATAAATGGTGTTGGGAAAACTGGACACCACATGCAGAAGAATGAAACTAGACCCCTGTCTTACATCACTCATGAAAATGAACTCAAAGTCAATTTAAGACTTAAATCTAAGGCTTGAAATCATAAGACTCCTAGAGTAAAACAGGAGAAAATCTCCTTGATGTTGGTCTTGGCGGTGATTTTTTTAATACGATGTCAAAAGCACAGGCAACACAAGCAAAAATAAACAAGTAGAACTACATCAAACTGAAAAGCTTCTGCACAGCAAAGGAAATAATTAACAGGATGTAAAGATAACCTACAGAACAGGCAAAAATATTTACAAACTATATATCTGATAAAGGGTCAATATCTAAAAAATATAAACAAAAAGCCCCACAAATAATCAGATTTGAAAATGGGCGAAGGACTTGAATAGACATTTCTCTAAAGAAGACACAAAAATGGCCAACAGCTACATAAAAGGTGCTCAATATCACTTGGCATCAGGAAAGTGCAAATAAAAAAACGACAATGAGATAATCCCTTCACATGGATAGGATGGTTTCTCTAAGACAGGCAACAGAAAAATGTGTTGGTGAAGATGTGGAGAAAAGGACTCTTCAACACTGTTGGTAGGGATGTAAATGGGTGTAGCCACTGTGGAAAACACTCTGGAGATTCTTCAAAAAATTAAAAATAGAGGGGTACCTGGGTGGCTCATTCGGTTAAGGGTCTGACTCTTGATTTCTGCTCAGGTGCAGATCTCAGGGGTGTAACATTGAGCTCTGCATCGGTCTCTGCACTTAGCATAGAGCCTATTTAAGATCCTCTCTCTCCCTCTGCCCCTCCCCCCACCCTCGCCTTGCTCTCCCTAAAAAAATGAATAAATAGAAATTTAAAAAAATTCAAACCGAAATATCATATGATCCAGGGTATAGCTGAAGGAAACAAAAACAGTGTCTCAAAGAGATATTTGCCCTCCCATGTTTGTTGCACTGTTATTCACAGTAGTCAAGATATGGAAACAATCTAGCTGCCTATCCATGGGCTGATTAATGGATAAAAAAGATGTGTGTGTGTGTGTATGTGTGTATAAAGTACATAACTATGTATATTGTAACCATAACCCACTATATGTAATATATGTATTATATATAATGTAATATTATTCAACCATGAGAAAGAAGGAAATCCTGGTATTAGCAACAACATGGATGAAACTAGAGGACATTATGCCATGTGAATTAGCCAGCAGAGAAAGAGGGATACTGCATAATCTCACTTGTATGTGGAATGTTAAAAAATGTCTTAAAAAAAATCAAACTCATAGAGACAGAGTAGAGTGGTGGTTTCCAGGATCTGGGGGAGGAGTTTGGGGAGGAAGGAGATAGGGAGATGCTCGTCAAAGCCTTCGGGTACAAGATGAATAAGCTCTGGGGATGTGATATATGGCATGGTGACTGTAGTTAATACAGTGTGGTGCGCTTGAAGCTTTATGAGAGAAGGCCTTAAATGCTGGCACTACAAAGGAAAAAAAAGCTACCTATGTGAGGTGATGAATGTATTAATCAACCAGGTTATGATATCACTTGACAAAGTATACATATGTCAAATTATCATGTTGTGCACTTTAAACATAGGCATTTTTATTTTCAATTATTTATCAATTTACCTTAATAAAGCTGAAAAAAATCAGAACATTTTCATCACCTCAAAAAGACACCCCATACCCATTAGCTATAATCCCCTACCCTCCATTCCTCCCAATCTCTACCTCTAAGTAACCAACTAATCTATTTTCTGTGTCTATAGGTTATTCTGGACTTCATATGACTGAAATCATACACTATGTGGACTTTTATGCCTGGCATTTTTCACTCAGCATGTTTTCAAGATTTATCCAAATTGTGGCACGTATCATTATTTCATTCTTTTCTATGATCAAGTAATATTCTTTTTTTTTTTTTAATTTTTTTTATTTAGTTATGATAGTCACAGAGAGAGAGAGAGGCAGAGACACAGGCAGAGGGAGAAGCAGGCTCCATGCACCGGGAGCCCGACGTGGGATTCGATCCCGGGTCTCCAGGATCACGCCCTGAGCCAAAGGCAGGCGCCAAACCGCTGCGCCACCCAGGGATCCCGATCAAGTAATATTCTATGGCATGGGCAGACCACATTTTGTTTGCTTGTTTGTCTATTCCAATGATGGAAATTTGGGTTGTTTCCCCTTTGAGCTATTATGAACAATGCTGGTAAAGTATTTGCGTTCAAATTTTTTATTTCTCTGCTATATAACCAGGAGTGGAATTACCGGGTCACATGGTAATTTTATGTTTAATCCTCTGAGAAACTGTCACTATACAGACTATTTTCCAAAGAAGCTATGCCATTTTACATTCCCTTCAGCAACATTAGCCATCCTAATGTGTATGACATGGACGTCTCATGGTGGTCTTTCTTTGGAGTGGGTTTAGTTTAGTATATTTTTGGATGTGGCCTCTGAAACGTGCAATTTGAATGTCCTTACCTATGAAAATTATCTCACAGATCTTCATTTCTTGTATGTAAAATAGAAATGACAATAGTTTTCTTCCAGGATGGTTCACCCCTCCTTTTTTGTAGTAAAATATACATAATATTTATCATTTTAACTTTTTAAAAATGTGTAGTCTTATGGAACTAAATATATTCACATTCCTGTTCAACCATCACCAACATCCATCTTCAGAACTTTTTCATCTTCCTTAACTCTGCCTCAACAAAAACTAAGCCATTCACCACCATGATTCCATGCACCAACATAATACTATTATAAATATGAGTGTACAGATATTTTTTTGAGTCCCTGCTTTTATTTCTTTTGCATTTTATCCAAAAATGGAATTATGGATAGTATAGTTATTCTGTGTTTAGTTTATTTAGGACTGCCATACTATATTCCATAGAGCTATTCCATCTTACATCTCTACTAGCAATACACACAAGGATTTTAATCTCTTCACATTTTCATCAATACTTGTTATTTCCTGGGCTTTTTATTGTTGTTCTTTTTTTAAATTTTTTTAAAAAAGATTTTATTTACTTATTCATGAAAGACACACAGAGAGAGGCAGAGACACAGGCAGAGGGAGAAGCAGGCTCCACGCAAGGAGCCTGATGAGGGACTCAGTCCCGGGACCCCGGGACCACGACTTGAGCCAAAGGCAGACACTCCACCATCGAGCCTCCCAGGTGTCCCTTTTTGTTGTTGTTCTTATTTGTTTTATTAGCCAACATAATGGATATGAAGTGGTATCTTGTGATTTTCAATTGCATTTCCCTAATGATTAGTGATGTTGAAGATCTTTTATGTGCTTATTGGCCATGTGTATGTCTGCTTTGGAGAAGTGCCTATTCGAGTTCTTAGCCCATTTTAAAATTGGATTGCTTGTTTTGTTGTTGTTGAGTTGTAGGAGTTCTTTATATATACTGGGTATCAATCCCTTATCAGATATATGATTTGCAAATATTTTCTTCTATTCCATGGTTGCCTTTTCACTACTGATCATGACCTTTTATGCACGACAGTTTTTGATTTTTGATAAAGTCCAATTTATCTTTTTTTGTTGTTGTCTTTGTTCTTGGTGTCTTATCTAAGAACTCATTGCTAAATTTAATATCATGAAACTATTCCCCTATATTTTCTTCTAAGAATTTTAGTTTTAGCTCTTACATTTAGGTCTTGGATCCATTTTGAGTTAACTTTTGTAGAAAGCGTAAGACAAGGTCCAATTTCTAGGGTTTTTTTGCATGCAGATATCCCGTTTTCCCAACATCATTCATTGAAAATTTTGTTCTTTCTCATGTTGAAAATTATTTGACAATATATGTAAGTTGATTCTGGATTTTCTATTCCATTTGATTGGTCTATATCACTGTCTTTATGCCAGTACCACACTGCTTTGATTACCACAGCTCTGTAGTTTTGAAATCCAGAAATGTGAAACTGCCAACTTTGTTCTTGTATTCAAGATTATTCTGGCTATTTGATGTCCCTTATGGTTCCATCTAAAGTTTAGATGGGGGATCCCTGGGTGGTGCAGCGGTTTGGCGCCTGCCTTTGGCCCGGGGCGCGATCCTGGAGACCTGGGGTTGAATCCCACGTCGGGCTCCCTGCATGGAGCCTGCTTCTCCCTCTGCCTGTGTCTCTGCCTCTCTGTCTCTCTCTGTGTGACTATCATGAATAAATAAATAAAATCTTAAAAAAAATAAAGTTTAGATGGCCTTTACTATTTCTGCAAAAAATGCTATTGGGATTTTGATAGATATTGTGTTGAATCTGTAAATGGCTTTGGGTAGCATTGACACCTTAAAAATATTGCCTTCCAATCTATAAACAGGGCTCATTGTGGCTTTGGTTTGCATTTTCCTGATGATTAATGATATTGAGCATTTTTTTCCTGTGCTTACTGGCTATTTGTGTACCTTTCCTGGAAAGGTATCTAGTTAGACCCTTTCTCCCATTTTTTTTTTCTTTGCCCACTTTAAATTCAGGTTGTGTTGTTGTTGAGTTGTAGTTTCTTATATATTTGGACACAAGTCCCTTATCAGATATATTATTTGCAAATATTTTTTCACATTTGATGGGTCATCTTTTTACTTTCTTGAAAGCGTCTTTTTTTTTTAAGATTTCATTTTTTTATTTGAGAGAGAGTGCAAGTGAGCATGAGCAGGGGAGGGTAGGGGGAAGAGGGAGAGGAAGAAGCAGACTCCCTGCTGAGGAGGGAGCCTGACGTGGGGCTCGATCCCAGGATCATGACCTGAGCTGAAGGCAGATGCTTAACTGACTGAGCCACCCAGGTGCCCTGAAAGTATCTTTTGAAACACAAAAGCTTTAAATTTTGACGAAGTCCAAATTATCTGTATTTTTCTTTTGTTGCTCATGCTTTTGAATCCACTTAAGAATCAATTATCAAATCCAAGTTCATATTATCCCTATGTTTTCTTCTAAAAATTTTATAATATTTGGTCTATCAAGAACTTTGATCCATTTTTGTTTAATTTTTGTATATGGCATACAGTAAGAATCCAACTCATTCTTTTGCATTTGGTTATCCAGTTGTCCCAGTTCCATTTTATTGAAATGTCTATACTTCTTTATATTTCTTTGACTCCTCTGCTCCCTGTGGTCTGATCTTTGCTGCTACTACTCCCCTGATACTGCTTTTACTAGGTCACTAATGACCTGGTAGCTAAACTGAGTGGATAATTTTCAGTCTTTTCCTTCCTTTTTTTTTTTTTTAAAGATTTATTTATTCATGAGAGAGAGAGAGAGAGAGAAAGAGAGAGAGAAAGAGAGAGAGAAAGAGTGAGGCACAGACACAGGCAGAGAGAGAAGCAGGCCCCATTCCATTCAGGGAGCCTGACGCAAGACTCAATCCTGGGTCTCCAGAACCACACCTTGGGCCAGAGGCAGCCCTAAACTGCTGAGCCACCACGCTGCCCCTCTTGAAATATCTCTTGACTTCTGTGATATCACACCCTCCCAGACTTCTTCCTACCATTCTTCCTTTTTTTTTCTTAGTCTCTGCCCATCCCAAGTGTTCCTGAAGGCTCTATTCTTAGCCGAACACACATTATCTGGGTGATCTTATCCTCTTCCATGACTTCACTTGCCATCTCTGTACTGACTTTTTCTGAATACTTAATTCTTCTGATCTTTATATCGATTTTATTTGCAAATCATGTATCTGAAAAGGGAAGATTAATCCAGTATATATAAAGAACTCCTATAACTCAACAATAACAATACAACCATCCAATTTAAAAATGAGACATGGATATACATTTCTCCAAAGAACATCTCAAACTCAACATTTCTTAAATAACTTTTTTCTCCAAATCTGCTTCTTCAGTATTTCTTACATCTATAAATGGCATACTATCCATCTGATTTCCCAAGACAGAAATCTGGTTTATATATAATAAAATGTTAACTCACTGTACATCTCAGTGAGTTTTTAAAAGATTTTATTTATTTATTTGAAAGTGAGCCCTCGCATGTGTGGGGTCGGGGAGAAAAGGGAGAAGGAGAAACAGACTCCCCACTGAGCAGGAAGCCCAATGCAGGGCTCAATCCCAGGACCCTGGGACCATGACCTGAGCCAAAGGCAGACACTTAACTGACTGAGCCACCCAGATGCCCCTTTTGCCCATTTTAAAATAGTCACTTGCTTATTACTGAATTATAAAAGTTCATTAATTAAGAATCTCTTATTAAATATGTTTTCTAAATCTTTTCTCACAGTGACTTTCCTTTTTCTTTTTTAAAAGATTTTATTTATTTATTTGAGAAGCAGAGAGAGACAGCACAAGCAGGGGGGAAGGGCAGAGGGAGAAAGTGAAGCAGATTCCCTGCTGAGCAGGGAACCCAATGTGGGACTTGATGCAGGGGCTCCATCCCAGGACTTGAGCTGAAAGCAGACACGTAACCCACTGAGCCACCCAGGTGCCACCAACGTCTTTAATTTTTTAAAAAATGGTTTACGTACTATTTAAGAAATCTTTTTTTTTAAGATTTTTTATTTATTTATTCATGAGAGACACACAGAGAGAGGCAGAGACACAGGCAGAGGGAGAAGCAGGCTCCATGCAGGGAGCCCGATATGGGACTTGATTCCAGGTCTCCAGGATCACACCCCGGGCTGCAGGCAGTGCTAAACCGCTGTGCCACCGGGGCTGCCCTGTTTAAGAAATCTTTTACCTAACACCTAATGGATTTTTTTTTAAATAAACACTATCTAGAGGGGAGAAAAAGAAAAAAAAAGAAATCTTTGCTCAATTCATGGTCATAAATATTTTCTCCTATATTTTCTTTCACAAGTTTTATAGTTTTAGCCTTTTTTTAAACAATCTTTTTAAATTTTATTTTATTTTCTTATTTGGGAGAAAGCATGTGAGAGAGAGATCATGAGGAGAGTGGGGGTAGAGGGAGAAGCAGATTCCCCACTGAGCAGGGAGCAAGATGCAGGACTCGATCCCAGGACTCTGGGTGACCTGCACTAAAGGCAGACACTTAACTGACTGAGCCACCCAGGCACCCCTATAGTTTCAGATTTTATGTTTAGGTCTTTAATCTATTTTTTGTCTGTTTTTTGGTTTTGTTTTGTCTTGTTTGGGTATGTGGTATAAGGTAAGGGTCAAATTTCATTTTTTTCCCATGTGAATCATTTAATTGTGGCATCATTTGTTGAAAAGAATATCCTTTCCCCTATTACATTCCTTTGGCAACATGGTGAAAACCCAGTTGCATGTGTTTATTTCTAGGTTCTCTATGCTACTCCACTGATCTGTATTATCCTTTTACCAAAAACACACTATCCTGATTACTATAGCTTTATAATAAATCTTGAAATCAGATAATGCAATTCCTGCAACTTTGTTCTTTTTCAGAATAATTCTGGCAATTCTAGGCCCTTTATAATTCCATATAAATTTTGGAATCATTTGTCAGTTTCTTCACACAGGCAAACAAAAAACAAAAAAACAACAACAAAAAAAAGCAAAACCTGCTGGAATTTTTCACTTGAGAGAGAAAGAGTGAGAGAGAGCACAAGCAGGAGGGAGGAGCAGGCTCCCCACTGAGCAGAGCGTCTTATGTGGGGCTGGATCCTGGGATATGACCTGAGCCGAAGGCAGATGCTTAACTGAGCGAGCCACCCAGGCCCCCCACCCTGCTGGAATTTTTTTTAAAGATTTTATTTATTTATTCATAGAGACACGGGGTGGGGGGGGGGCAGAGGCACAGGCAGAGAGAGAAACAGGCTCCGTGCAGGGAGCCTGACATGGGACTCAATCCAGGGTCCCCAGGATCAAACCCCAGGCTGCAGGCGGCACTAAACCACTGTGCCACCGGGGCTGCCCCCCTGCTGGAATTTTTACTGGGATTGATCAATTTGGGGAGAATTGACATTTTAACAGTTATGATTCTTTTAATGTATGAAGATGGTATTTCTCTCCAACTAGTTAGATCTTCTTTAACTTTCCTCATCAATGTTTTATAGTTTTCTTTTTTTTTTAAGATTGTATTTATTTATTCATGAGAGACACACAGAGAGAGAAGCAGAGACACAGGCAGAGAGAGAAGCAGGCTCCCTGAGGGAAGCCCGATGTGGGACTTGATCCCAGGACCTGGGATCACAACCTGAGCTAAAGGCAGACGTTCAGCCACTGAGCCATCCAGAGGTCCCTGTTTTGTAGTTTTTCAGTGTTCAAGTTTTGTTAAACTTATGCTACATGTTCATTTAAATAACTCTATTGTTAATGCTATTTGAAAATATCAAGTTCCAATTGTTTATGTCTCTGATATAAAAATAGTTTTGTATGTTGACCTTGAGTTCTGTGACCTTGCTAAATTCACTTAGGATTTCTAGTAGCTTTTTTTGGTAGATTCCTTAAGATTTTCCACATATACAATCATGCCACTTCTGAATAAATACAACTTGTAAGCTTTTAATTTCTTTTTCTTGCCTT
Source organism: Nyctereutes procyonoides (assembly GCF_905146905.1). Classification (NCBI taxonomy): domain Eukaryota; kingdom Metazoa; phylum Chordata; class Mammalia; order Carnivora; family Canidae; genus Nyctereutes; species Nyctereutes procyonoides. Next base: position 18,788,853 of record NW_026575120.1, read on the forward strand.
ATTGCACTGATAAGGACCTCCAGTACAATGTCAAGGAGACATGGTGTGGGCAGATAATCTTGCCTTGTTCCTGATCCTAGGAGGAAAGCATTCAGTCCTCCAAGTGTCATGTTAGCTCTAAGTTTTTCAGAGATGCCCTTTATCAGATTGAGGAAATTCCCTTCTATTCCTACTTGGCTGAGAGTTGAATAGGTATTGAATTTTGTCCAGTGTTGTTATTGTTTTTTTTTTCTGTACATGTTCATTATGTGTGACCCTTGACTTGCTTTGGACTGTAAAATGTGAATGCAAGCCACAGGCATCTCTTTAGGGAAGGAGCTTTAAGAGCCAGCGTGGGATTTGCTACGTTATCTTCCCACTGCTACAGTCCTGGTGGAAGCTCCTGTTGGGATGAAGCATTGAGCATAAATGTGAGCAAGAAATGAACTTCTTTTGAGATAAGCCAAGATATTTGGGGGGCTGTTCACTAGTGCATCATGGTTTAACAGAGAAGGCTCTTGCCCTCAGGACAAACTTATTGACCTCATGGAGCTTACATTCTAGCTTACATTCTTACATTTACATTCTTACATTCTAGCTTACATTTTACATTCTAGTGTAAAAGAAACAAATAAATATACATTATAATGTCAAGTAGAGATGAGTACCAGGAGGAAAACAAAGCAGATACAGTGAGATACAGGGATAGAGAAAGTTTTAGCTTTAGATAAGGGTAATGGGGAAGGCCTCCTTGAAAACATAACAGTTGGGCTAAGACCTGAATGACGTGAGGGTGGGAGCCGTGAGGGATCTGGTGGAAGCATGTTCAGGCAGACAGCCATGCACTACTCTAGGACAGGAACTCTAGACTCTCCAGGCCATGGAGTATTATGACAAAGCTGAAAGAGCTGTCCTCAAGGAAAGAAGAGAGAAGAGTACATCTACTCAATGGCCTCTGTGGCCCATTCTGGGTCTGCAGGGACCAGAAGCAGCTGCCGGACAACGGAAAGCTTGTTGGCGGTGGTCTCACCAGACTGCTGACACACCACTGTCCCTTGAGTCTTGACATTTTGCCCAGTAGGGTAAAGAAGAAAAAGGGAGTAACTGACCTTTTTCCTGACATTCAGGCAAAGAGGCTTGTTTTATCTGAGAAAAATAAAGTGGGCTTCGCGAGACAGTTCATGATCATTATTTTCTTGAAAGTTATTCTCTACTTTGAAACTCATCAACAGCTTGCTACGGTCCTGAGGAAAGAGCCCAAATCACAGGATTCTGCTTCAGTCACACTGGGTTCCTGCATCAGGCCCTCCTTTCTGAGCCTTTGCAAAGGCTGTTCCTTCCTTTGGGAACACTCTTCCTCCCTTGTCGGGGCTAACCTCCCTCAATCTCGGTTTAAGTGTCAGTGGTCTCACTGGAAGTGTTCCCAGACTAGCTTAGGTTCTTCCATCAAAAGTTTCTTAGCATCTTGTTCTTCTTGTACCAACATAGCACTCATCATACTGTACTGTAGTCTTAAAGATTTGTCAAGTAATTCAGACATTCAAAGAAGTATAAAAAACAATATAGGGATCACCCATAGGTCTATCACCTCAGTTAAACAATGAAACATTGCAGCTGAAGCCCACTATGATGACATGTTGCTCCCAACCAATACCTGAGTTTGGTGTTCATCTTTCCATATACGTCTGTATACTAATTATTATATATGCATATATACCTAAACAGCATATATTCTTGACTTCACACTTTACATCTAAGTTATTACAAAGGTATTTCTGCAACTTGCACTTTGCCCTTATTTTTGTGATTCATCCATGTTGATACAAGTCACCCTAGATCATTTCTACAGCTGTATATATTATGCCACAATCTACCCCTTTTCTTCACTGATCGACTAAATTTAGAGTTCTGCAAGTGTTTGGAATTTCTAAGCGCTCTGCTCCCTGCATTCTGAACGTGTCCCCTGACACGCAGATGACGGTTTCTCCGGGTGTACAGCTGGTAGTGCGCCCGCGGATTCCTCGTGCCCGCGCGCCTCTGACTTTGCATCCAACACTGACCGAGCTCTTCAGGGTGGTGGTACCCACCGAGGCCCTGGAGGTGCGTGTCCCCGGCGGACGGTGGCCGCCCTGGGCGCTGGGACCCTGCGTGTCTCGCTCCCCACGGCCTTTGCAGAACTGTGGGCCGAGGACGCGAACACCCGTGTGCAAGGTGAACGACCGGACCCAGGAATGGAGCAGAATGCTGCTCAGGGCAGTGGCCGGAGGCCGGGGAGCGGGGGTCGTGGCCTGCGGGCGGTGTCTGTCCGCTGGACCGAGAGCTCGGCGGGCTGGGGGTGACTCTCCGCTCCTCTCCGGCCTCGAGCGCGGGGAGCTAGCTGCCAGGCACCCCCGCCACCGTCCCGCCAGCCGCCAGGACTCCCCGCCGCGGAGCCTCCAGCCAGCCGCCCGGCCCCGCCCCCTGCCGCTAGCGGCCCCGCCCCCGCCCCGGCCCCGCCCCCCGGCTCCGGCCCCGCCCTCCGCCCTTGCCGCTAGCGGCCCCGCCCCCGCCCCGCCCCCGCCCCGCCCCCGCGGGTGAGTCAGGCTGCGGGGACGCCGCGGGAGGGAGGCGATGACGGGCGCGCGTCCGTGCGGCGCGGAGCAGCGCAGGGTCCGGGAGCGCGGCGGCGGCGGGACGGCGACGGCGGCGGCGGCGGCGGCGGCGGAGGAGGAGGCGGAGGAGGCCCGGCGGCCCAGGCGGCGGGCGGCATGAGCGGGGCGCGGGGCGCGGGCCCGGCGCTGGTCGCGCTGCTGCTGGCGGCGTCCGTGCTGAGCGCCGCGCTGCTGGCCCCCGGCGACTCCCCGGAGCGCGGTGCCGAGGCCGCCCCGCCGCGAGGTGAGTGCCGACCGCGCTCCCGCCGCCAGCTCCGCTGGGCCCGACTGTCCGCCTGTCCCTCCCGGGGTCGCGCGCCCGCGGCCGGCTGGGCCTCGTTCGGGAGAATCCCGTGTCCGGAACTAGTTGTGCTGGCGCGGCGCCATAGCGAGCGGCGGCGGCCGGGAGCGCTGGGCCGGGGAGCGAGGGCGGCGGCGGGGACGGCCTCTGGGCGGCCGGACTCTAAGGTCCCGGGGCCACTTGTCCGAATGCAAGGACGTCTTGGACGGGAGAACGGGAGACCTGTTCCTCCCCACATACACGCAAACTGAACAGGAGGCTGGCGGCGGAAGGGGTGTGTGTGCCGGCGTCCCGCCCTCGGTGCCCCCGTGTGCGGGGACTTGAGCGCACGAGGAGTCCGCGCGGCGAGCAGGACGGAGGGCGGCGCGGGGCCTGCGCGCGGGGCGTGCTGCGCGGGGAGGGCGGGCGACGGCGGGGCCCTGCGGGGGGTGCAGGCCGGCCTGCTTGCGGGGCCCGGAGCGCGGCTGTCCCGGGGAGAAGCCGTCCGTCTCTCCGAACTCAGCGGGCGGCGGCGCGGGGAGGGCCCGGTGGTGGGAGGGGCGGCCGAGGCCTGGGTCGGGTCCCCTGCGGGGAGGCCGCAGAACCCGCTCCTGGCCTGGAGGGGCGGGGGGCGGGGTGCTTTCGCTGGGGGCGAGTCTCCCGCGCGGCCGGCGCTGTCGGCACTCGGCCCTCCAGTGTTTTCCTAAGTCGCCTCATCTCCGAACTCCCGGGAGAACGGGGACCCCTCCAGACCCCAGAAACGAGAGTCCCAGGGCCCTGGGAGAGGACAGTCCCCAGCTCCTTCCCAAGGGACGCTTAGTTCGGGACCCTGGGATCGGTCCACCGCGGCAAACCCTGCTGGGTCAGGGCTTGGGGAAGTCAGCCCACCACCTGCCTCTTCCCCTCCTCCCAGCCCCTTTTCCTGTAGCAGAATAGGGGGGTTTGGAGTCAGTCCGCGTGGTCCAGACTGCCCTTCCTCCACAATCAGAATCCTTTTTTTTTTTTTTTAAGATTTTATTTATTTATTCATAGAGACACACAGAGAGAGAGGCAGAGAGACACAGGCAGAGGGAGAAGCAGGCATCCTACAGAGATGCCTGATGTGGGACTCAATCCAGGGTCTCCAGGATCACGCCCTGGGCTGCAGGCGGCGCTAAACCGCTGCGCCACCGGGGCTGCCCCACAATCAGAATCCTATAGGGCAAAAAAGACACAGTGAATTTTGAAAAGCCATCTTGGCTGATTACATTTTGTACTACTGCCTCCCCTACCCGGACTCTGTGCCCTCCACTCCCCTTTTATTTTGGAGGAAACAGACCCTAAGAGGTTATGTAATCAGGTCAATCATAAATAGTCAGGGACAGATCCCCTGCGATGCTGTTTCTTTGTACTTTAGCACCAGTTAATGGTGATAATTATTTTAGGAAAAAGGTGGTTTGTAAATATTAATACTGGGGGGTGAGGGAGAACATATTAATATTCGTCAGTGATCGACTCCAGAACCTTCATGAAACTGTGTTAAGAGGACACCAAGGCTTTTCGTGTCACCTTGGGTTAAGTTTGGGCTGGACAACTTCCTACTAAACTCCATTTTGTATGGTTAGAGGACTCAAGTTTACTTAGGAAAAAAACATAATAAATAGACTGTATCTTTAAAAATTTGCCCAGCAAAGATACTCATGAACAGAGAGAGCTAGAACCAGAAATTAAATATTTGGAAACAAAAGTCTAATATACAAACAGCACAGTTCCTTGGGCCCTATTGAGAGGTTTATCTTTATCTGGTTTATGTCCTCACGAAGACGGGGAGGAACTTGTTCTTTTGGCTATCATGCTCCTTGAGTAGTGTCATAGTATTTCTAAGTATTTCAGAAGTTGGCAGCTTCTTCTTGAAACTGAGCATACAGTTCAACTTAGGTGTCATGGTGGGTGGCTTGGGAGTTGAATCCCTATGATGACTATCAAGACCTGAATTCATAAGGAAATTGAAGCATAAAACAAGAGCCTTGCTCTACCACTACTAAAGGCTCACTACCACTACTAAAGGCTCAGGAATATGAATAAAAGCATTAGTTTTTCCAACTATGAAGGGATGATGATCTGTAAAACAATTACAAATGAAAAGGCCAATGGATAGTATAATTTTGAAAATGAAAACTATCAAAACTGAATAAAGGAAACTAAAAACTATTTGAAAGTGGTATAACGTTTATTGATGATAGCTATGACAAAGGATTTAACATCTGTACTATGTAAAGAAATGACACAAATCCTAAGAAGAGCTCTAAGATGGAAGGGTGTTAAATAACAAAAACTCAACTGGGTAAATTTAAAGATCACATTGGCTCTATTCAATAATTCATGAATTGGCCGGTATCCCATCTAGCAAATAGAAAGGAGCTCCTTTGAGCTGCAGAAAAGGAAAGGTTTTTAAAGGCAGAGAGGGAGAGGAGAAAAGGAAATTATTAGCAAATAATGCATTTTAGGCCAGGATGCCCCCCTAGCGGTAACAAAGGGTCTATCAGTAAGTAGATTACCTTCTGGTACTGGCCAGGAAGTCCCAGGTTGGCTGGTTAAAGGTCATTCTGGGACATGAAGGTGCGATTAGGTACTAAGTCTTGGTGGGGTGTAGCATAAGTGACTCAATTTTGCGCCTCCTGTCTCCTTTTTAACCATCTCCACCTTTTGATCAGACTCTCAGTGCAACTGAAAGGTGTGATCAAAGTATGAGGCTCTAACACCACTCTCAGCTCTGCAGTTCTCAGAACTTTGTATGAAATTTAGTTGATCATCTGTGTGGTATCCATAGGTCATGTTGTTGTTTTAAAGATTTTATTTATTTATTCATGAGAGACACAGAGAAGCAGGTTCCCTGTGGGGACACCGATGCAGGACTCGATCCCAGGACCCCAAGGATCACCACCTGAGGTGAAGGCAGATGCTCAACCACTGAGCCTCCCAGGTGCCCCAGTTTTGTTTTCATCTCTGTGTGATTCATGGGCTACAATTTCTAGGTTTATGGTCTTCCAGGTTGGCCATCTCCTCGTTCCTTTCTGATGTTCCTGTATTAAGGGGCTGCAAACTAACCACCTTGAGTTCTTGAGAGACTATAATACACTGGGGAGATTACTATGATTGTTATAAGCAGGATAATTCCTAATGTCTGGAGTGCATTTCAGAGCCACTTTGGCCCTCAAGACCCAAACCAATCAAAATCACTTAAGTCCAAGAATAACCCTGTTGAAGGAATCACCGGTGGAAGCCACGTGGCCTGCTCCAGGATCTCGTGCATGAGTTTCAGCTTCCCCAGAGGTGTTAATTCAGGTGCCACAGGTGGTTTTGGTCATAGTGCAGACATCTCCTTTTTTGGCTAAAATATAACCAACCTGGGAGATAGATGTGATGGCATTATCTTTCTAGGCTGGTACCAGAGTGTCAGAGTAAAGGACAGAAGAGGTGGAAGAGAGTTTCATGATTAGTTCAAATATAAAGTTTTGATCTGGCATCTGAAGAAGCACCCTGCTTTGGTGTCAGCCCTTTCTCTTCCTATTGGATTTAGTTTGGAAGTCCCCAGTGCCTTTTTTTTTTTTTAATTTTTATTTATTTATGATAGTCACAGAGAGGGAGAGAGAGAGAGAGAGAGAGAGAGAGAGAGAGAGAGAGAGAGAGAGAGATAGGCAGAGACACAGGCAGAGGGAGAAGCAGGCTCCATGCACCAGGAGCCCGATGTGGGATTCGATCCCGGGTCTCCAGGATCACGCCCTGGGCCAAAGGCAGGCGCCAAACCGCTGCGCCACGCAGGGATCCCGAAAGTCCCCAGTGCTTGTGTAGGACCGACCGCGTGTCAGATGGAGCCTTCTTCAGGAGTGAGATGCCTATCCAAGGCTTAAGTCCTGAAGTCCCCCTGCCTTCTGGATGGCGAAGAGGGAGATTCAAGGACAGTCTTTGTTCTTGGTGATTTCCAAATCAGAAGAGTGGGAGAAAATTGGAAACATTAGTTTGGAGAGTTGGAGCCATGTTTTTGAGGAAACTAAAGTAATTCAGGATCCAGTCCAATTTATAACAGAATATCAAAGACAATTAGCAGGATTAGAACCTAATATAGACAATATATCTAATATAGACAAAGATGTACACATTTCTTGTCTCAACAATTACCCTCATTTTTTATAGTAAAACTAATTTGTTTGCATTAACCTTTGCCTGATTATTTTCTTAAGTGCAGTAACAATAGTGATTGACCATATAAACTTTTTTTTTAAGTGGTTATAGTTTTTTCTTTAAAAAAAATACTTATTTTTAAGTAAACACTGTGTCCAACGTGAGTCTTGAGCTCACAACACCAGGATCAAAAGTCCACATGCTCGGCCAGCTGAGCCAGCCAGGTGCTTTCCGCTTTTATTTTTTTTTAATGTTTTTTAAAGATTTATTTATAAGGGGGGGAGGGGCAGAGAGAGTCCCAAGTAGACTCTGTGCTGATTGTGGAGCTCAGCAAGGGGCCTGATGCTCAGAGATCACAATCCAAGCTGAAACCAAGAGTCGGATGCTCAACTGACCATGCCATCCAGGTACCTCTCCCTCTTTTAAAAAATTTTATTTTTTGACCATATAGGCTCTTTTTAAAAAAAATAAAAAATTTATTTTTTAAGTAGGTTTCACACCCAGTATGGAGCCCACTGTGGGGCTTGAACTCAGGATCCTGAGATCAAGACCTGAGCTGAGATCATGGGTCCTATGCTTAACTCCCTGAGCCACTCAAGTGCCTCAATATAAGCTCTTTTTAATACTACTGTTCTGGAACCTTGTAAGCAAGGTGTTACATCAGTTTTTCCAGGAGGCTTTATTGGCTCTGCAAAGTCAACCTTGATGTGGAGAACAAAGGCAAAAGAAATACAGGGGAAAAAATTAAACTTCCTTACCACTTACAGCCCATTGACAAGTACTTGGGGCAGCCAGAGTGACCTTACTCTAGGAACTCAACTGCCTTAATGTTAATACTTGGCTAGAGGCAAAAGGCAACCTTAGCTTGACCTTACCCATCGTACAGGATCCTTAAGTCTTTAACATATAGAAAATCCCTTTGGAAACTTCCTTTATCTCTACCTGTCCACCCACCCCAAGATGTATGTTACCAGTAGTCCTCCACCCATATGGCCCACTGATACAACTGAAGGGTCTCATGATTAAGGGTTTACTAGACAGTAGCAGATGACCTTATCCTACTAACAGCTAGCCTTTGAAGGTCCTGGAAACCTTGCTTCCAAATTCCATAGGGACTTGCATGATTCCCTAACCCCCTGATTGATCAGTGATAATTGATTACTCCTCACAACCCCAGTGAAGCTCTTTCTACCCATGGGTCTTGTCCCCATGCTTTAATAAAACCACTCTTTTTGCATGAAGATGTCTCGAGAATTCTTTCTTGACTGTTTAGTCCTGGAATCCAACATTTCCCATCAATCTTAGTTCTTTAATGCTGATCATATCTGAGTCTATGCATATTTCTCTCAAATAGGACATGCTGGTCAAAGCTTTAGGAGTACAGCCAAGGTTTCCAGTGGTGTCTGGTTATAAGGATCAGACTCATCTAATCTCTGCAAATAACTATTGCCATGAAAAGAATACCCAAGAGCTTTCCAATCCTGGAGGAATTAAGTAGGGAGAAAAATTAATGTTTCGTCTTTGTTTACAAAGGTATATCTTATCAGTTTGTTGATACCTTAAGAGAACAGAAAAAGTTTCTTAAAATCTGGAAAAGCAAAATGTTAGAGAACCAGTTGTATTTTAAACCAGAATTCATAAAAATTATAATTATCCTCCTTGGTTCATTCAGTCCCATGTTATTCATGTCCTACTTGAATATTGTTTTTCTAGTTCTGAAAATTCTTTTTTTAGATTTATTTATTTATTTATCTATCTATCTATTTATTTATTTATTTTAGAGAGAGTGTGCAAGAGTAGGGGGAGGGGCAGAGGGAGAGGGAGGGAATTCCAAATAGGTTCCCCACTGAGCATGGAGCCTGATGAAGGGTTTGATCTCATGACCCTGAGATCTTGAAAACCCTCAGACCTCAGACCCTGAGCCAAAACCAAGAGTTGAATGTTCAACCAACAGCCACCCAGGTGGTCCTCCCTTTTTATTTTTTTAAAGATTTATTGACTTACTCATGAGAAACAGAGGCAAAGACACAGGCAGAGGGAAAAGCAGGCTCTTTGCAGGAGCCCAGTGCGGGACTCAATCCTAGATCCCGGGATCACGACCTGAGCCGAAGGTAGCTGCCCAACCGCTGAGCCACCCGGGTGTCCCAAGGCCCTCCCCCCCTTTTTAAAGATTTATTTATTTATTTATTTTTTAAAAATTTTTATTTAATTATGATAGTCACAGAGAGAGAGAGAGAGGCAGAGACACAGGCAGAGGGAGAAGCAGACTCCATGCACCCGGAGCCCGATGTGGGATTCGATCCCGGGTCTCCAGGATCGCGCCCTGGGCCAAAGGCAGGCGCCAAACTGCTGCGCCACCCAGGGATCCCAAAGATTTATTTATATATTTGAGAGAGATTGAGAGTGCACTCATGTACAGGTGAGTTGGGCGAGGAGCAGAGGGAAGGACTCTCAAGCAGACTCCTTGCTTAGCGCAGAGCCAGAAAAGGGGCTTGCTTAGTCCCATGATCTGTGAAGTCATGACCTGAACTGAGCTGAAACCAAGAGTCTGATGCTCAACTGACTGAGCAACCTAGGTGCCCCATGGTTCTGGAAATTTTTACCCAGTTCAGTTGCATGATCTGAAAGTTATCAGAAACCTGTATTCTAGAGTACTTGTCAGATTCCTTTCCATGAATTTCTCTGAAGATGAAGCACATTTGCAGGAAGTTTTCATAAAAGCATCTGAATAAAACAACTCTCTGTAAATGACAAAAAATGCCTATTCTTAAAGATGTGATGAAAGGTCATTACAATGGAATTGACAGGGAAATTTGATTATTTTTGTGAGTGCATTCATTTTAAGATAATAACTAGAATTACAGCTGTTAAAAGTATGTCAGTACCTATTCGATCTTCAGGAATTTCATACAGTTTCTGGAACACTTATATTAATAACACACATCCATGCAAATATAATCTAAGAAGGCTTAGCATCATCTGTTTGACTAGAGTCCCATGTAATTTAACATACCAGATAAGCCTATTTAGTATAACATCTTCGATTTTATAAAGAGATTTTATAAGAGATCTCAATCCTTTGAGATGTTCCAGGGACTATCTGGAAAACCCAAAGTTAGTTCAAGATCAGAAAGACTTCATTTAGAATTTGATTTTGGCAAGTTTGTTAAAATATCAAAAGGTTTGGATACTTAAATAGGATCATATGTCATTATGAAACAATACTTATCCATTTCACCAGGTAACAAAAACTTCATAGGCAGATACAGAAAGTCAAATAGTTGTACAGAGCCATAGCTATTTTAATATTGAAAGGACAAAATTTTTTTAACTAATCAAAGACCTGATAGAGACAAAACAATTTTTGTTTTTCTAGGCAGATTACATGAAAGATGAAGAAAAACTTTTGTTTATAATATATTAAGAGCAGACCAATAACCTGAAAGAACTTTGTCCTTTTAATGGAGAGAAAAACCAAATTCTAATTTTGCACCAGTGTACTTTTGATATTTAAGCTCATTTTTAGGGGCCCCTGGCTGACTTAGTGGAGCATGTGACTCTTGATATCAGGGTCACGAGCTGGGGCCCTATGTTGGACATAGAGATTACTTTAAAAAAAAAAACATTTTAAAACATTCATTTTAATCTTAGCCACCCTGACTATACATTAAAAGTTCCTTTTCAAAGATTCCTTTTCCACAAATCTTCAACAACTTTCTTTTTTATTGTCAGAATTTGTCCTGTGTATTCCCTCTGTAACTAATCACTCTGATTTTAGGACAGAATTCCTTTTTTTTCCCCCTTAAAGATACATTTCCATTCCTCATATCTTCTTTACCTGCAAGCACACATCCTACTTTTCTTGCATATGGCGATATTTCCCTTATTATATCTTGTAGCTTTAATCCTGCATACTAATTAGAATTTTTAACCCTTAGGAATTTTAAGAAGTAAATAATTGTGAACCATCTTTTATATTAGCACCTGTGAGTTGGTGTATAACTGAGGCATCCCAGAGAGACCTGGCTTGGCCACTCGCTGCCAACAGAATCTGCAGGCAGAGATGAGTGGTGTTGAAACAAGAAAGGGATTTATGTCAGTGAGGCCAATGCTGGTGTCTCAAAGACTGTCTCCAAAGTGCCCAAGATACTTCCAGGTTTATATAAGGAAAATATTGGGGGAAAGGTCAGTGGGTGCATGGGCTGTGCAGTGAAGGTCAGGTTGACCCTTGTCTTGGAGTCAGTCAGGAGTGGTGTCTTGCTGGGCCATCCTCACTGTTTGAGGGGGACGTTGCTGAGGATGCTTTGCCCTCAGGGTCTTACCCCTGAGCCAAGAGACAAGCTGGAAAGAAGAACCCAAAAGAAAGTTTGAGGTCAAAATGGAGGCAGCTGAGGTCCTCTTTCAGGCAGACTTACAGAGTTATGACTTCTAGAAATACATGCTTTTTTTATAGAAAATTTCTCAGGGTGGCACAATGCATGTTTACTAATAGACTCATATCTTCAGCTCTTCTGTAAAAGGAAGCAAAAAGTGGTTAAGCCTATTTTCAGCAATGAATGTTCCAGCATCTTATTTGGAAATAATCTGTATATTCATTGAATTCAAGTTAATTTAGCAAAATTTTAAGGTTTCAGGTTACCAAAAGGATTTAGGGAAACTACTTAAAAAATTCACATAAAAAACTTTTTACCCACTTATATCTATTGAATTTACTTGTTCTTAACAATTATTGGTTAGATTACCCACAAAAACATCATGACTCAAATATGATATTAGACAATCAGCCACTGTCTCTTATTGACAAATAAGTAACCAGTAATAGTAATATGTAATATTTAGTAACCAGTAATATGAACCTATTTGATTAGTAAATCTAGCTAGGATAAGAGCATTATATTTAATGTGACAACTCTAAAGATATTAATTAAACCAACAAACAGTCTTTAATATCGAATGTCTTCCCAGGTCATATGAACCTGAAAAACATTTGAGTTAGTTTGTATTATATTTCTGAGATTTAGAAATGCCTAATTTATAAACCAATTAAATAGACCTCTTTACAAGTTAATTTTAGCAGCTTAGCAATTTTCCAGAGGTAGAAAATGCCACCCATCTACACATACACACATAGACATTAACGAATAAGCAGAAACCTGGTAGTTGTTATTTTAAAATTTTAACCGTAAGATAGATATGATAATACAGAACTCATTAGTTTACAAAATAACAGTTGGATTCTAACTATTTCTGGCAGATGAAATAAGTTAAGGTTACCGGCTCAGATGGCTATTTTTTCTACTAAAATTTGTGGAGAAGACATATGAATTTTCATTTATCTAAATTTCAGAAGACTTTTACTCCTTTCATTCTACTCATAAGAATTACCTCACTGAGGTTTGTACTTTTATTTTTTCACCTCAAAGTCACAGGGAAAGAATGTAAGTTCCTTCGAAAAAGACTTTGATTTTTCTAAGGACAATACTTTACAAGCCTTTGGAGATAAACAGGAGAGGTATAAACAGGAGAGGTTTGGAGATGGGTGAAAGGGATAGGTTAACTTTGAATTGCCTCTCCACATGCATTTCTAGTCTTGTAAAGATTTTTAAGATAAGGACAGTTGCTTTTAATTCCTCAGAGATTTGGGTTATATCCTAGATGAGCAATGACTGACTTATCCATCCACCTGTGTGGGAATGCTTCTCTGTCCCACATTCAGCTTAGAGAAGGACTTAGCTTCTCTCAGTTTTTTCAAGATCCCATCTGTAGGCTGTGAACCAGGTTTAAAGCAGAGTTCATAGCTCTGAAATTTGCTGGAATTTGGGAAGGTTTTCTATTTTGTGGGTTTTTGTTTGTTTTTGAGAGAGTGAGCAAGTGAGTGTGGGTAAGAAAAAGAGGGAGAGGGAAAGAGAGAATCTTAAGCAGCCTCCACACCCACGAATAGCTCCATCCCAGGACCCTGGGGTCATGATCTGAGCCAAAGGCAGATGCTTAACTGACTGAGCCACCCAGGTACTCCTAGGCTTTGGTCTTAGGTACTTGTTCTGTCTTTAATTTTATGTTAGTCTTTTATTTATTTTTTTTAAAGATTTTATTTGTTTATATGACCTGAGCTGAAGACACTGAGCACCCAGGCCCCTACATTAGTCTTTTATAATAGATATTTCAATGCAGCTATTTTGTAATTTAGAAACCTCTTGGAGGCTTATGCACACCAATTAAAATCACATATCACATTCTGTTTAATTTGGTAATCCTTCCTTTTAACTGTGCTTCTTAAATGAGCTGATCTAATTGGAACGTTACTCATAATGGCCACTGTAATTCTAGCTTGTCTTTGGTAAGATTTTGCCAGTTCTATAGATATTTTTAGCTTTTGAGACCACAGTTCTTAGGCATAAAATAAGCAAGTGTGCCAGATGGTGGCACACTTCACTCTTTAGAATTAAGGATCCTATCTTTACTATTATTTATTATTTATTTTGTAGCTTAGTCTGAGTTCCTCAGAGCCAGATTAACACACAGGAGAGATGTGCTGTGGAGTTGGGGTTGTGTGGTGTTTCATGGTGTGCCTCACTGCACAGAATTTTTCTTGAGGTTGGCAGGTGACCTAGTGACAGTCTAACTGGTTCTGTGCTCCCCCTCCCCCATCCTAACACAGGTGTCTTAGGGCTAAGTGGTGAGCACTGTAACAGCTCTTAATGCTTGACTCATGCTTACCAATTTTTGTGGCTTTTTGGGCCCCCACGACTCCCATTAGCAGTTAACTTTTACATCATGTGCACATTCACAGAAACTAGTATCTGAGGAACTAGAGCTATGGACTTCAGCAGTGACTAAAGAACTGGGGAGAGGGGAAAGTGTTGATCCAGCAAACCTCAAAGAACAGAGACTGTGGACTGACTATAAACAAATGGGAACTGCAGCTGCTCCCCACGTGGAATCTGGAGAAGGGTTCCAAACAGACTGAGAACTGCTGATGGAAATGCCAACAGTTCCCCCTGTGGAATCTGAGAATGGAACCAAAATCTGGGGTTTGGAAGTTTCTGTGGAATGGCCAGTAGGAGGCCCTGTGTGCACCACCAGCAATCTTGTGGAGCCTCGGCCTGGGGAGAGGGTTGGGCCAGCGGGCTGCAACACATGGAATGGCAGACGGACTCCGCATGCTGTGGAACTTTGCATTCCTACCAGCAGTTCCCACGCAGATCTTGGGGCAGGATTAAGGGCTCTGGTTTTCCACTAAAAAAGCCATTTAAATCAAGAGCTTGATGCAGAGGGCAGAACACAGAACCAAGAGAGAACTCACCTACGGCTCAGATGTGGTGGGAAAGATAGTGAACTCCCATGTGTTTGGGGCTACCATGCTCATGTTCCTCATTTTCCCTGAAGCCCTCAGAAGTCTCCTTCAGTCCTACCGCTGCCACCAAATCTGTTAAATAACAATAAGACAATGGAGTAAATGTAAATATCAAGTTGGCTTTATTCATGAATTGGGCAGCATCCCATCTAGAAAATAACGTAGAAAGGAACCTCAGTGAGCTGCAAAAAAAAAAAAAAAAAAAAAAAAAGGAAACGGTTTTAAAGGCAGAGAGGGAGAGGAAAAGAAAAATATTTACAAAAAAATGCATTGTTTTAGGCAAAGTGACCCTCCAAAGGGGAATAGAAGGGGTCTATCAGCAGATTATCTCCTGATGCTCACTGGAAGTTTCACGTTGCCTGCTTGGAGGTCACATTTCTGGCAGAAGCTGAAGTTGCACTGAGGCTAGGTATTAAGTCTGGGTGGGGTTTAGCATAAGTGACTCCATTCTGAGCTGCTGTCTCCTTTTTAGCAAGCGTTCATTGGCTAAATAAATGAACATTCCAGCAATTCATGTGAAAGGAAAGTACTGATGGTAAGTATTTGGAAAATATTTTCAAACTTGCCAATCATTGTTTCAAAACTAAAATAATAAGAAAGTGCTATTTTCTATACATCAGGCTAAAAACTCAGGGGAAAAGAATGAAAAGACTAAAAACCACTGGCCCAGCGTCTAGGGAACAGATGTGTTTGCCCTCAGGAGACTGGTGACTGAGGTCAGGTGCTGGTCAGGCTGGCCACAGCTTATGTCCTGCTGGCTGGTGGGTGACTTGAGGCAGCAGGCCTCTGACCCCCCATCCAGAAACTGGAGATCCCAGTAGCTACTTCCCAGGGCTGCTGGGGCCTGTGCGTCGTGAAGGGTATGCTTTGTATCCCCTGGAGCTCACGGTCACCTCAGTTGTCATTATAAATCAGCCCAACTAAATGGGAGAGGAATTTGGTAATCCATATCAAAAGCTATTTAAAAAGCTATAAAACTTCACTCCTAGAAGTGCAGGAACCATGTCAAAAGGAGAACATGTTCATTTTCAGACGTATTATAGCATCATTCTTACAATAGGAAGAAAGAGGAACTGAGAAGAAATTGGAAATGAAGTTACATGAAAAAAGAGGAAACAACTGTGAAAAATACATAACCATATATTCCTAACCCTAAGGAAGCTCTGCTTTTGTTTGATGTGGCCTGGACATTATAATCATCACCAGCTCAACAGTTACTTCGTTTCAGATTCTGTGCCAGACCCACTACGTTTATTATCAACTCTAGTCTTCCCAACAGTCCTATGAAGTACACACTGTTAAGACTTGTGATAACTGTGATTATATTAAGAAATAGGTATTTGGTCTTCATCCCCATTTCTTGCACAGGATTTACTAACCCCTTGGAATTTCCTCAGTGAGGGTTTTGTCTTTACCTTACTTATAAGGGTAAATTCAGATAAACTTTAAAATGAGGGATTTAGACTGCCTACAGGGAAGAATTTCCTGAATTAATGAACTGACTGTTCACACGGGTTTCCAGGGAGCCCTGAAGGAAGCTTTCATATTGCAAAATAAAGGTCTAGATCATTACCTTTCTCATTGTTTTATTAAATATTTGCTTGCTTGCTCTCTTTTTTGGCCTGGAGGCTAGAGGGCAAATTAATTTCTCATAATAGCATAAATGGGGAGATTGGTCTAAATGAAACATTTTGCTTTCACTTTAGCCAGTAGTAGGTCTCTTTGTCCACCAAATCGGCAGGTGTAAATTTAGAATGGTCGTGGTCATGGTCTTTAGGTCATCCTAAGAGCACTTAGTAATGTGGTGAGCGCTAAGCCTAGGGAATGTGGAGCAGCGACTCTTTCTCCCTTCGGACTGCTGAGGCTCATCCTCTCTTCTTCACATCTGTTGTGGAAACCAGAAGGAGACTCAGAAGTCAAACCTAAGTGATGGAAGGCAGAGCTTCTCAGTTGGAAAGGGTGTGCAGATCCCCACAGCGCCTTGCTGACTGGGCGTCCTGACATCTCCCGAGCTGCACTCAGAGTGGAGTAACACGGTCCAGGAAAATTCAGGCTCTGGTGTCGCACAGACTGGGGTTCACACAGGGATTTGGCAGAAGAACTCTGGTCAGGTGCAATTCAAATCCTTGTGAGCCTTAATTTCATCATCTGCAAAATGGAGAAAATACCAGCTCATGACATCAGCATATTGTCAAATGATATGTGAAAAGATATGTGACACTAGTAAATTCAATGCCCGTCACACCTTAGCACGTGATGAATGGAAGGTCCTGCATGATCTGTTTATACACAGGACGTGAATGGTGGTAACCGAAGCCTTGTTTGTAGTAGAGACATGTGTACAGAAGGGCACCTGTGTGTGCGCACATGTGCGCAAAGCGAGGGATGAGAAATCTCAGGGACACATGGGTGGCTCAGAGATTGAGCGTCTGCCTTCAGCTCAGGGTGTGATCCCAGGGTCCTGGGATCCAGTCCCACATTGGGCTCCCTGCATGGAGCCTGCTTCTCCCTCTGCCTGTGTCTCTGCTTATCTCTCTCTCTCTATCTCTCATAAATAAATAAATTAAAAAAAAAATCTCAGAGCCCATGAGTGTAGGCATTCTAGAAGCACCCCTCTTTACACAGGTGCACTTTGTCTTTAACATGTCTTTCAGATGCTTTGTTTTTCCGTTTTTTTAACTTCTTTTTCTAATTCTTACCAGACTTAGATAAAAAAAAGCATGTAGAGCTGAAGATGGACCAGGCTTTGCTGCTCATCCATAATGAACTACACGGAACAAACATGACTGTCTACTGGAATTCTGAACGTTGTTATCATGTAGGTATTACATTCAGGCTCACAATTTTGTTTGCTTTGGGGCTGTGTGAGATGGTCCTTAATGCTCTCATACCTGAAGTCCTTCACATGTTCACTTCAGTTTTATAGGTAAGGAATCAGATAGGCTGTAGAAGGAATCAGAAGACATATAATCAGGGAGCATGCCTAGCAGTGAGCCACATCAATCTCTTTCTTTTCCCCTACCCATCTTTTAAAAACTTACTTCTTGTTGATGAGCAAAAGCGACAGACCACATTTTATTTTACTTCTCTGCCTGCTGCGTAATCCCATTGCTGGACCAGAGGAGGAACGAGTGACACCTGGGTGTTCTCCAAGGGCAAAGGTACTGAGGACAATGGGAGGCTCTGGTTGAGGCATGGCACGTATTCTGGGGATCTGCCCTTCTGATAATAAAGGATTTATTTATTAAGTTTTTAATTTTAATTCCAGTACAGTTAGCATACAGTGTTATTATTAGTTTCAGGTGTACAGTGTGGTGATTTAATAATTCTATATGTTACTCAGGGCTCATTAAGTGTACTCTTAAAAAAAAAAAGTTTACTCTTAATCCCTATCACCTTTTCCTCCACCCCCATCCACCTCCCCTCTTATAACCAGCAGCGTGTTCTCTATAGTTAAGAGTCTGTTTCTTGGTTTGTCTCTCTCTCCTTCTTTTTTTTTTTCCTTTGCTTGCTTGCTGATAAAGGATTTGTTTGATCTTAAGGTGCAACACCTAGATCTTGTTGCTTTTTTTGTTTTTAAGATTTTATTTATTTATTCATGAGAGACACGGAGAGAGAGGCAAAGACACAGGCAGAGGAAGAAGCAGGCTCCCTGTGGGGAGCCCGATGTGGGACTCGATCCTAGGACCCTGGGATCACAACTGAGCCGAAGGCAGACACTCAATCACTGAGCCACCCAGGTGCCCCTAGACCTTGTTGCTTTTTAAGTACAAGGCTACTCTTCTGTGTAAAAGAAAATTTTCTCTATTTCCAAATTGAGCATTTAAATGTACTGCTTTCAGAGGAGGAATTTTTATTTATTTTATTTATTTAAAAAATTTTATTCCTTTAATTTTTTTTTAGTTAGTGGGGAGAGGGGCAGAGAGAGAATCTTAAGCTGATTATGGAGCCAGAGGCAGGGCTTGACCTCACAACCCTGAGATTATGACCCAAGCCTAAGTCAAGAGTCTGACGTCAAACTGCGCCACTTAGGTGCCCCCAGAGGAGGAATTTTAATGTATAGATTTCCTCCAGTGGGTTGTATCCCACTGTAAGTTGAAAATACTGTGAGATGAAAATGCATTTAATACACCTAACCTACTGAGCATCATAGCTTAGTCTAGCCTACCTTAAATGTGCTCAACATCTACACTAGCCTATGGCCTCTCAGTCATTAACCCTCAGAATTGCATGACCGACTGGGAGCTTTGGCTTACTGCTGCTGCCCACTGTCACGAAAGAGGATCCTACTGTGTATGTCAGCTCAGGAAAAGATGGAAATTCAAAATTCTAAGTATATTTCTACTGAATGCATATTCCTTCCCTACAGTCTAATCTGAAATGCATATCACTTTCATAGGGTCATAATGTTGAAAAACCATAAGCTGAATCCCTGTCAAGGACTCTTTGTATAGGGACCTGTTTACTGTAAATAGCTTTAAAAAGCAAACAAAGAATCCTCAGTATGGATACCAACTGAAGAGGTAACAATACATGGTCCCTCCTCTATTTGATTGAACCCATTGAGAGCTCTACAAAGTAACATGAAGCAAAGAAAATCTATAATGTTAAGAAGAATAGCAAAGACAAGATTTACCAGCCTATGAGAAGGACCTAAAAGAAACCTGAAAAAAAAAAAATCAACAATAGCTGAATTTCAAAGCTACAGGTAATTCAGAGAATGAACAAAATGTCTTCTAAAATGACAGTATGGCCTAAAATTTATAGAAAAACAAGTTGAGGGGGAAAAAAAAAAAGTACGTTGCCAGGATATTAGCCAGAGGGCAAGTAAAGCATCTTCAGAATTAAAAAAAGTAGAATCATTGGTACAAAACAGTGATGCTGGTGACAAATCAGAGAATGAAAAAACAGAAGAATTAGCTATATGTGACTAGTACAGGAAAAATATTGCTAATTCATTTTTTAATTTTTAAAAATTTAAAAAAGATTTTACTTATTTATTCATGAGAGAGGTAGAGACACAGGCAGAGTGAGAAGCAGTCTTCCTGCAGGGAGCTTGATGCAGGACTCGATCCCAAGACCCTGGGATCACAACCTGAGCCAAAGGCAGAAGCTCAACCACTGAGCCACCCAGGCTTCCCTATTGCTAATTTATTTAAAAGAGCATGTGGACGCCTGGGTGGCTCTGTTGGGTAAGTGTTGGACTCTTGATTTTGACTCAAGTCATGATCTCAAGGTCATGAAATTGAGCCCCACGTTGGGCTTCCCACGAACTTGAGGCATCTCCTTGAAATTCTTTCTCTCTACCCTTCCCTACTGCATGCATGTACTCTCTCTCTCTCAAATTAAATCTTTACAAAAAAGTAAAAGGGCATGGGGATAATTATGTTTTAGGAAAATGTTTGCACTTAAACATAGTTGTAGATGTCCCATAATTGCAGAAAAGACCTTAGCTGAAAATTGGAAAGACACTCAGAGCCTGTAAAGATTTAACAACCAGAAAATGCTATCAAGACATAACCTTTTAAAAATTCTGAACATTGGGACACCTGGGTGGCTTATCAGTTGAGCATCTGCCTTTGGCTCAGGGCATGATCCCTGGATTCCAGGATCAAGTCCCACATCGGGCTTCCTGCATGGAGCCTGCTTCTCCCTCTGCCTATGTCTCTGCCTCTCTCTCTGTGTCTCTCAAGAATAAATAAATAAAATCTTTTTTTAAAAAATTCTGAAATTATTGATATTTTTTAAACCTTTAAGCAAATATAGAGATAGACATTCAAGGGAATGCAAATTATAATAATTTATATTTGTAAACTAGATAATAAATACCTGGGAATGATGGATTTACAGGTGAAGGAAATCAGTTATCTGGTTGAGACTTTCTTTTCCTCTTTGCCTCTCTTCCCTTAAAGTAAAAGCACTTAAGAGACATACACATTGAAAAACAAATAAACATTGAATAAATGTGTACATTTCATAGCTCAAGGACAACCTATAATGTGTCAGCAGGTGCTTTTGAAAAGAGAACAAAAACTGGAGGAAGGTTAGTGTTGTAATGTTAACTATGAGTAATTAGTATAACTGATTAAATAAAAGTAAGATGTAAATGAGAAAAAAAGAAAAGAGGGATCCCTGGGTGGCGCAGCGGTTTGGCGCCTGCCTTTGGCCCAGGGTGCGATCCTGGAGACCCGGATCGAATCCCACGTCGGGCTCCCAGTGCATGGAGCCTGCTTCTCCCTCTGCCTATGTCTCTGCCCCTCTCTCTCTCTCTCTGTGACTATCATAAATAAATAAAAATTAAAAAAAAAAAGAAAAGAAAAAGAAATGAATTTTTAGTATCCTAAACAATATTCCTCAGGGGAACCTGGAGGCGGTGAGAAGGTTGGAGAAGCAGTGAATGGGAGACAGAAATCCTGGGCTTTAATTGCATTGAGGATATCCAAATGATGATCTGTTACTTTTGATTATTATTTTCAGACATAAATTAGAATAAACAAGGCCGTTTCTTTTTTTTAAGTAGACATGTTCTGAGTATAATAAATATAATAGTTAATGTTACTGTATCCTTAAAATATTAAAAAAGAGTATACAATATGGAAAATATAAATGACAAAAGATAGTAAAAGTAGAGGAAAGAATTCAGGGTGAGCAAGTCTAGACTAATGGCAACAAATACAGATGGATTAACTTGTATAAAAATAACTCATTTATATTAAAATATTGTGAATTTCGAAGTTCTTTTGGAAAAAGGGAAGTTATACATAAATACATTGACTAAAAAAAATACATTGACTAATAACAAAGACTAAAATATAAGAGTGTTGTATTTAAAAAGAGTACATCAAAAACAAAGACATGTGCACTGTACTTTCATGAGGTAGATGTGCAAATAAAGGGGGCCAGTCAGGCTTTAGCATTTGCATGAATGATAAAAGAAATGTTAATACTAAAATAGAAGCACACCAAATAAAAAGCCTTGGAATTTAGATGGGCCCCCTACAACACATGGAAAATAACAGTAGGGGGTGCCTGCGTGGTGCAGCCCTTTGAGCATCTGACTCTGGGTTTGGGCTCAGGTCCGGATCTGAGGGTCTGAGATCATGACCTGCATGGGGCTCGCTGCTTAGCTGGTGAGTCTGGTTATAAGAGTCTCTCTCCCTTTTCCTTTGCCCCTCCCACTTATGCTCTCTCAAATAAATTAATAAGGGTGACTGGGTGGCTCAGTTAAGTGGCCAGCTCTTGATTTTGGCTCAGGTCATGATCTCAGGGTTCTGAGATTGAGCCTCACATCGGGCTCCCTGCTCTGCTGGGGAGTCTGCTTGTAGATTGTCTCACTCCTCTCCTTCTGTCCCTCCCTGTGCATTCTCTCTCTCTCTCTCTTTCTCTCTCTCTGTGCCTAAAATAAATAAATCTTTAAAATAAATCTTTTTTAAAAAAATGGTACAAATTATAGAACAGAACTGTGGTGAGAATTAAGCATTCACTGTTATCAGACTGTGATAGGTCAAGCTCCTAGGGTTTAAGGATTAAACTGGTGAACTTCTGAGTCAGACCACAAAGTGGTAGAGTGGAGTAGTTTAGAGCATGGATTCTGCTGCCCGAGTGCCTGGTTTGAATCCTGCCTCTGTCACTTACTGACTGAAAATGAGAGAAAAATTAAAGTGAGTCAAGAATGATTTTGTTTGGTTTTCTTTTCCGAAGTGGGCTCCATGCCTAGTGTCGAGCCCAGTACAAGGGCTTGAACTCATGACCCTAAGATTAAGACCTGAGCTGAGATTGAGTTAAATACTTAACTGACTGAGCCGCCCAGGTGCCCTAAGAGATGATTTTTTTTTTTTTTAAGAGAGGGAGAGAGTGCGAGTGGAGAAGCAGCAGAGGGACAGAGGGAGAGAGAGAATCTTCAGCAGGCTCCACACCCAACACAGAGTCCAATTCAGGGCTGTCTGACAACCCTAAGATCATGACCGGAGCAGAAATCAAAAAGAGTTGAATGCTTAACTGACTGAGCCACCCAGGCACCCCAAGATATATTTTTTTAATATTTTATTTATTTATTCATGAGAGACACAGAGAGAGAAGCAGAGACACAGGCAGAAGGAGAAGCAGGCTCCATTCAGGGAGCTGGATGTGGGACTCAATCCTGGAACTTCAGGATCACACCCTGGGCTGAGGGCAGACACGGTGCTACCCAGGCCCTCAAGAGATGATTAAAAAAAAAATAAAAGTTGCACAATTGATGAATTGATTAATAAAATTTAATAAAATTAGAAATTAAGATATGCATAACCACTGTAATTAAAATAATTATGGTCAAATGAACAGTTTATAAGCTGATAAATTTGAAATTCAAAACTTGATTTCTAGGGTGCCTGGATGGTTTAGTTGGTTGAGCATCTGCCTTCTTGTCGGGTCATGATCATGGGTCCTGGGATTGAGCCCCATGTCAGGCTCCCTGCTCAGTGGGGTGCTTGCATCTCCCTTTCTCTCTGCCTGTAGCTCCCCCACTTGTGCTCTCTCTCTGTGTCAAATAAGGAAATAAAATCCTAAACAAAGCGCAGCCCCGGTGGTGCAGCAGTTTAGCGCTGCCTGCAGCCCAGGGTGTGATCCTGGAGATTCAGGATCGAGTCCCACATCGGGCTCCCTGTGTGGAGCCTGCTTCTCCCTCTGCCTGTGTCTCTGCCTCTTTCTGTATCTGTATATATCTCTCATGCATAAATAAATAAAATCTTTAAAAAAAAACTTAAAAAAAAGAAAAATTGATTTTCTTTAAAAATATGATATGAAGCTTGATTAAAGAAATTGAGAACATAAATAGATCACAATTAAGAAATCCAGAAAGTTATATAGTGAGTTTCTCCTCCTAGAAATATGTAATTTTTTCTATATTTTCAAATAATAAAAAATCATCAGTTTATATAAAGTAACCTATATATAAGCTTCCCTCCCACAAAAATGATGGCTTGATATCTGATTTATTCTGCAGTATAGATAGGGTGTTAATCTTAAAATCTAGCAAAGACAAGAAAAGACATTCAGGTCATACTTTTTAATCAATCTAGGTGCAACAATCTTAAATTCTATCAAGTAGAGTAAGTTAGCATATTGAAAGATTTATTTATGATGACTTATGTTTTTATCCTTGAGGAATCAATAGAGTTCATACATAAAGACGATGATGAAATTTTAGGGTGAAAATACAGGTTAAATGGAGAGATAGCCAATACATTCCGATATGAAGGCTAAACATAGAAAAAATGGTGGTATTTCTTAAATTAACACATACTTTTAACACAGTTACTTGTTAATATATCATTGGCTCCTTTATAGAATCTATGTAAGTCATTCCCACATTGATAGGAAAAATGAAATGAACAAGAGGATCAAAGGATGGCCCAAGAGAACAGGTAAAATGGAGACGTGCTGTACCAGATAAGATGTATTACCACGTCACAGCCACTTGTGTAGCTGAAAAGAGGAAGTAAGGCTAGTGGACCAAGTAAATATAAGAAAGAGAATCTAATTTACATGAGAATTTAACATAACATATTACAACTGAAACCATGGGGAAGGTATCTGGACTTATTATATATCATCTGTCAAAGACTCCAGGCAGATTCAAGTTAACCTCTCCACAAATGTAAAAAAATACTAAAAAAGATAATATATTTTTAAACTAATAAATAGAAGAAATGGCAACCCAGATTAGTATGACTGTACAAGGCATTAAAAACTTATAATTAAAAATTAGAGAATATAACACGATGAAAAGGAAAGCACTAGAATGGGGAGATATTTGAGTTAGTTAAAAGTTTAATATTGCGGTATGTGAAGATGTAGTTCTAAGATAATGTTCAAGGAGATTTTAAGAGATGGTTCATAGCATAAGAAATATAAACAAAAGAATATTGGTTTAATCTGATAATTTAAAATAATTACTCTTAAGATTACTCTTAAAGCTGTGATATCATAAATATTTAGCACATGAACAAAAAGAAGAATGATTTCTAAATCCTAGTAAGGCAAAGGAGAAATAAGTATACTGTAATTTTTCTTATTTGAATACTGTTTGGACATATAACAAGGACCATTAAAATGATTTTTTACAAAAGATTTATTTATTTGGTGAGGGAAGAGACGGAGGGAGAGAGAGCCCCAACAGGGCTCCATCCCACCACCCTGAGATCATGACCTGACCCAAAACCAAGAGTCAGATGCTTAACTGACTGTGCTCCCCAGGCACCCTGAAAATGGTAATTTTTTATCCAGTAACCTCATTTTTGGAAATTTATTTTAGGGAAGAATTTAAAGGAATAAGAATGTCATGTGTAGATCTTTGAAAACCAGATAATTTATGTAAATTAATATAAATTATATATACTATATCTTTAAAAACATAACTTACAGAAATTATACACAAAAAGATAAAAGCTTTGAAAGCAGCCTAAATACTAACAACTTTAGTATTTAATGAACTATAATGCAACCATTAAAAAATTTAAATATGCAGATTGTGGGGCATCATGGAAATTTACTTGTATGTGATATGTAAACAATGAAATGCAAAATAATATATGCTGTATTTGTTAATTATGTGAAAATCTTACCTATGAATAAAGATTGTACAGTTCCATGGGCACACATAGTTATTGGGCAAATTTTATCTAAGTTTTTGGAATTTAAGTTTTTTTATAAGTATGAAGGAAAAGTCATCTCAGGATTTCAGGTGGATACTCATGTGCACCAACAACCAGCGGCCTTTCAAATGCCTCTAAGAGTTGCTTGTGTTTCTGTTCTACAGTGCTTGTTTCAGATTCTGGTAAACGTTTCCTGGAGTGGGAAACCCGGGAAGCCTAGCATTGCCGCAGTGGCGTTGAGCACCCAGCATGGATCTCTCCTGCAACTCAATGACACCTTGGAAGAGAAAGAAATTTGTAGGTTTGTACCCGCTTTGATGTGACCTACTGACACCCAGGTTTTTTTCTTTTCTTTTTTTTTTTTTTTAAGATTTTATTCATTTGAGAGGGTGTCTTTCCCTCCTTTCTCTCTCTTTCTTTTTCTCTTTCTCTCTCTCTTTTAAGATTTATTTATTTATTTATTTTTGAGAGAGGGAGAGAGAACATATGAGCAGGAGGGGCAGAGGGAGAGGGAGAAGCAGACTCCCTGCTGACAGGGAGTCCCAATGTGGAGCTCCATCCCAGGACCCTGAGATCATGACCCAGCTGAAGGCAGACACTTAACAGACAACCACCCAGGCGCCCCTGACACCTGAATTTCCTGTCTATTTTTTTTTTCACTGCATGGGTTTTAGTTTTTCATTCCTTCAAAAATTTTCTTTTGTCTTTCCTGATCTGTACTCAGGAATGCCTGTCACTCTGCCTTGATGACATTGCAATAATCTAACTCATTTCCTAATCTAACCATTTTTCTTTATTTTACCACATCTTTGTAGGCTGGAATACAAATTTGGAGAATTTGGAAACTATTCACTCTTAGTAAAGCATGTCCATAATGGAGTCAATGAAATTGCTTGTGACATAGTTGTCAACAAGAATCCAATTGATAGTAATCTTCGTACGTATGTGCTCTTTGTTGCTTTTTAAAAATGTGTGTTTTAAGGATTTTAGTTTTTAAGTACCATTTGCAACACTTTGTGTACTTTAAAACCTGGATTATTGGTTATCTAATTTAGTTATGGTATATATATTGATTGTGTCGTTGGTGTATAAATAAGAAAATTATGTGATACATAAGAAAATTATATGATCAACATATCCTCATAGATGTTTAATTATGAAGCATAAATAAGCCAAAAAAATTTAATGCAATAGCAAGAAACTAGAAATAGGGCAAATGACTGTCAAGTGTCTTTCCTTGATTTAGGGATATGGGCACAGTATTCCCTGTATGTGTCTTACATGGACAGTCCCGAAATTCTTAGATTAAGGAGGGACTGTGCATTCTCTCATAACTCCACTGAAGAAAATCTGTCAATCCGAGCCCCCATTAGATAATATAATATATCCTTGTGGCATTACTAAGTCCTGTTCACAGTGAAGTTTTTGAAGACCATAGGGTCACGTCAGAAGAATGGAAGAGCCAACATGAAAGGGCCAACATGGGCCAGTTTAAGTATTGAAAAGAATAATGAACATGATTGATGGAAATACACTGAATATACAAAAATCAATGAGATCCTTATGAAACTAAAAGGAACAGAGCCCCTTCCCTAAGCAAAAATAGTACTTTGGCTGCCTTTGGAGGTAACAAGGACACCTGATGTTAACTGGAGTGACTTAGAATTGTCAATTGAAAGGAAGGATCTAAGCATTTTTCTTGCCTTTCCTGTTTTAATTGTATTTTAGGATAACTAAGTAGTCTGAGATGATGAGGGTAAATTCTTTAAGGCTAATCCTGGCTGGTATGTGTGGCAGAATAGTTCATAGCCCCCAGGGAAGGAGTGGGGATAGGTAGGAGTCAGAGTGGGTGGCCGGGGAGGGGCAGGCTGTCCCCTGCAGGACACGGGCATTGGGCGCGGGGCCAGTCGCCAGCAGGTGCTCTTGGTCAACGCTGGGGGAGGACACAGCACCGGCTGTGAAGCATTCTTGCCAAAAAAAGCTGACCTTTTTTAGTGAAATCTCTACAGTTAATTGCCCATGTGCCGAACATTTGGAGGATAGGATAAGTTAGGTGCCAACATGAGGAAGCACAGTTACTGCTCTAGAACAGGAGGCGTCCTAATAGACAACTTGTTTTAAACAAGTCAATGGCTGCTTACATCAGAATTGCCTAAAGAGACATGATGAACAAATACAAAATGTGAACCTTGTTTGTATCCTGATCTGAACAAGCTAACTACAAAAAACATTTTTGAGATAACTAGAAAAATTGGAATATGGACTCACTGTTAGCCAGGGGATTGTTAACGACCTTGTGATTATTTACATTTTTAAGCAACTTTTAATTTTGAAATAATTTTGGATAATTTTGAAATAAGTTTAGACTTACAAGAAAATTTTGAAATGATTTTAAATTTACAAGAAACATTGCAAGAAAAAGTTTCCATATACCCTACTGCCAGCTTCCCCTAAACCCTTAAACTATATAATCATAGTATAGCTACTCCTATATGATGACCAAAACCAGGATGTTAACGTTAGTACGGTGCTGTTAACTGATGTTTAGGCTTTCCGGATTTCTCCTATTGTCCCTTCTAAGGCCTGTTCTTTGGTCCAGGATGCAGTTCCAGAGATCCCATAGCCCATTTAGCTGTCAGGTTTCTGCAGCCTTTCTTTGTCTTTCATGACCTTGATACTTTTGAAGAGAACTGGCCAGTTACTTTATTATTTGCACTTGCTGTCTGTTTTCTCATGGCTAGGTAGAGGGCATGCATTTTTGGTAGATGACATAGAAGCCTTCTCAGTGGGCCACATCAGGGATTACACGATCTCAACACATCTTTTGTGAGGCCTGTGCTTTAGAGATACATAATGAAGGTGGACAGAGGAAATGACGTGATGTCTGGGATTTGCTTAAAAATGCTTCAGGCAAAAAAGCAGAGGCAGAGTAGCAATAGGTGAAGCAAGGGTGACACTATCTTGATAATTCTAGAATCTGGGTGATGACTATAAGTGGTTCATTATGCAAATCTCTGTTCTTTTGTGTATGTTTAGTATTTTTCATAATGAAAATTAACACTCCCCAATGGTGAGTGTTCTCAGTTGTTTATATGGAAGTTAGCAGACGGATATAGGCTTTTCCCTCACTTGTTTTGTTTGCATTTTTCATATACAGATTAAATGTAGTGACATGACAGCTGTGATGCTTATGACATTTTGGTGATATAGTGTTTTCTTTGATTTTTATAGCTGTGTGTATTGCGTTCCTTGTTGGTGTGGCGCTCATCATTGCAGTATCCCTTCTAAGGTTCTTGTTGAGGTAAGCAGATGTTAGGACACAATTGAGGTGAAGTAGAATATAGAAAAAATATATTCAGGAAGGCTAGTTTGACCCTTTCAATGACTGTTATTCTTTGATTAAATGAATACTTACTGCATCCACCATGCCCGGTCCAGCTTGCAGAATTAGGGATCCATATAGAATAAGAAATGGTCCCTGATTTCAGGGAAATGATAACCTAGTTCAGTGGATCTTTGCCGTCAATCCTCCCAAACCGCTGAAAACAGAGAAGATGCTTGAGATGTCATTATTTCCTCAAAGGATCTCACAGCCTGCTTTTGTGGTGAGCAGGAGTGGCCTAGGCTGATCTCAGGAGGCAGCTGCTGCACTGTACTCCTCTCCCTCCTTTCTGGCTCTGAGCCCTGAGGCCACCCATACAGTCCAGCTTTCCAGGTCCTGCCAGCCGGCCCGCCGGCAGCAGGGACAGAGGATGGGGTGTCAGACTTCTGGACCTCGGTGTGGACTTGCTTGTTCCTGGTTGGGACTGGCAGCTTGGCGAGGGGATTCCTTCTCCTCTGTCTGCCTGGTTAACAGCAAGTCTGGTGAGATTGAATGAGTAGATTGGAAAGAAAAAAAAAAGTCACAAAGATCCAGGCCTGGCAGATCACCTTTCAAAGGAAAGTTCTTTCATGTTTTTAAAGAAATAAAACTGAGAGATTTTCACATGCTCGGCCTGTTAGGGTTGGGAAGGATCACAAGATTTTGTGAGTGAGCCGCATCCAAACTGGAAGGAGTAAAACCTAGTTTTTAAGTCTGCCCCCTTGAGGAAACCTAGCAACTGTGGGGAGTTCTTGCACTCTGACTCCCTCCCTCTGTGCATCTTAAAAATACAAAGGTCTGTAAGGATAAAAAGGATTATTTCTTGTTCAGAAGCAGATTTTTAACCCAACTGTCTTTTAGGGGCAGAGTATAATTTCAGCAGAAGAGTTTGATTTTTTTTTTTGTGTATATTATTGGAGTTCGATTTGCCAACACCCAGTGCTCATCCTGTCAAGTGCCCCCCTCAGTGCCCGTCACCCAGTCACCCCAACCCCCCGCCCACCTCCCTTTCCACCACCCCTTGTTCATTTCTCAGAGTTTGGAGTCTCATGTTCTGTCACCCTCTCTGATATTTCCCACTCATTTTCTCTCATTTCCCCTATAATCTCTTTCACTATTTTTTTTAGAAGAGTTTGTTTGAATTAAGATATTACCTTGTCAATCTTTTGATAAGATGCAAATACTTCTCCAGTTTATTACAGTATTTTCATCTGGTCCTTTGTGAATGGATCTGTGGCATCACTTCTTAAAGTAATTCATAGCTGATCTCCAGCTCTTGCGAAGGGAGGAAGCCCCACCTTATCCACTGGGGAACTGAAACTCTTCATAACGTGTGGTTCTGCCTCTGTAGCCGTGGAGGCAGGATGCTGTGCTGGCACAGAAGGGGTCCCTTGTCCTTCGCCCCATCACTCTCCAGTGTGCCCCGATGTCCAGGGATGTTCATGTATGTCAGAACCAGGAAAGAACCTGAGGCAGGAGTAAGAATACAGGATCTCCCTCTTTTTGCCAGGAGGACAAGCATATACAAGAAAATTAAAATTCTTTTTAAAATTTAAATTAAAATTCATTTTATAAACTCTCATTTTTAAGTATCTTACTTTCTCCTTTTGCCCTGCCTTAGATCTTGATTTTAATATTTTTTATATGATGGTCATGTTACCAGTGCTGAATAAAGTAGAAATAGGATTTTTTAAAAAAAGTGATCTTTTATCTTTTGGAGCTACACACTACAGTGTTGATGGATTAAATGATACCATGTCTGGGATTCTTTAAAATAGTCTAACGCAGGCAAGGGGTAGTGAGTGCAAGTGTTGGATGAACTAAGACCCACCACACTTAAAGACACTTTAAAATGTTTAACTCTTTGACTCATAGAGAATATGAACTTCAAATTAATTTTCTTTCAATGCGGTATCCAGGCATTTTGAAAATTTTGCCAAAGAAAATAAATAAACTGAACTTTTTATTTATTTACAGTTTGGATGACTTTCATAATTGGATTTCTAAAGCAATAAATTCTCGGGAAACTGATCGCCTCATCAATTCTGTAAGTTATAAAAATGCATCGTGTGGTCTGGGTGGTTTTCTAGATTTGGAATTTATAATTCCCTATTTAATCTTTATTATCTGGTATAATTAATCTTATTGTGGAAGGCCAGGTTGGTCATGTGTTCTGTATCCTTAATAAAGAACAAGCAGCCTTGTCTTCAGTTCTGGTGAAGGACACTGTCCCCTTCTCTTTCCTGATGAGGTTGGAACTTTGGGTTGCAATATATGCATGGTGTAGAGACATTTTTCACTCTGCACTCAGCACTAGTTGAATTAATCCAGTTAAGTAGAGGATGTCAAGATAAAAACAAAAGAGTAAGAGTCATCAATATGAAATCTACAGCTCTATGGCTTCCTATGGTGATAAAACGTATTACTTGTGTTAATAAATTCATCATGGATATATGTATGTCCGTTTATGGACATATTTGCTTGTATCTTTGCACCAGATGCACTTATGGACTGCAAGCTCAGCAGATGGCACAAAAATCAAATAATGTGCAAAACTAAACCTTTGAGTGGGATCTTTACAAAAGCCAATTAAAGGACTGTTCAGGACAGCAATTTGTAGTTCCCTATTAATTTCTCCCCTAAACCCAGAAAACTGAAATTTACTCATTAGCATTATCAACTGGTATATTTCTCTCCCCATTTTCCTGAAGGAGCTGGGGTCTCCAGGCCGGGCAGGCTCCATTGGTGGCGAGGCTCAACAAGAAGCATGGCATCCACCCAGCGCACTACCACGCCTCCGCTCTATAGACACATTTAGGGGGTATGTGTGGCTCTCTTGGTTCATTGAGGGCACAGGTAGTCTAGGTTTACATGTGTACACATGAACACGCTTTTAACTTAAGGAATTTTACATAGCTTTACTTTTAGTGTAGGCAGGACTTCTTTCTGTAAAAATAAATCAATGGCCTCTCCTTACTCGAAAACTGTCACAATAGTAGATATAAAGTTGTTAGAGAGGAGTCAAGGGATGAGTTCAGAACCAGTTTCCACTGGTGTGTAGATCCCACTGAGCTGAGGTCATGTGGGCAGACAGCAGCTTGCGGGGCCTCCATGTCCATCCGCACCCCTGTACTGTCAGTAGTTTGACAGATGAAGCGCCAGTGTGGGCCAGCCCTGGCCCTTCCCCACCAGAGCCCTCTAGGAAGCAGTTGCAGAGTCCTACGAGTTGTTATTTTAGAGTTCAGGTGGAAGACAGGGCCAGGACCCAACTCTGAAAATAAAGTATAAAACCACAGAGATGAAAATAAATGTCTAGGTGTTGGGCCTTCCATTTTTGCCCTCAGCGGGGCTTTTAAACTCCAGTGACAATTACAATTCTGTACCAGCCTCCCCAGAAGCCAAGGGCTCCTGGGGTGCGTATTTGAAGCCAGACAAGAATAATAACCATCGTTAATGATTTTTGAATTCTCACCCTGTGGAAGGCACTGTTCTCACTTGTAAGTTTATTCAGTCTCTTCATAATCCTATGAGGCATATACTTTTAATTTGCCTGTTGTACAGATGAAGAGACTGGGCCGCAGAGTAACTAGCCTGAGGTCACTCTGGGACAAAGTGGGATGGACAGCTGGGATTTGATGACAGGCCGTTGGGCTCCAGAGTCCCTACGGGTAATTGCAGTGACACACTAAAGTCTTCATTCTTCAGTATCCTGCAGAATTAGTGTCAAACAGTAGCATATTCAGTCTCTTTCATCGTATTTCTCTTTCTCCCCCCCCCTTTTTTTTCCCAAGAAACAGAGGTGGGTAGGGATGGCAGGAGAGAGTCTTAGGCAGGCTCCATGCTGCCAATGGAGCCCCATGTGGGGCTCGATCCCACGACCCTGAGATCATGACCTGAGCCGAAATCAAGAGTCATATGCATAACTGACTGAGCCACCCAGACACCCCATTCCTTTCTTTTTGATTCTCATTGCCACTTTTGGAGATTTGATGCTTGTAGGTAGAAAGGAACTAACATTTACCAAGTGCCTGAAGTGTGCCCAGGGCTGGTTGGGCACAATGATAGATAATCTGTTCCTCAGTGGTCCCAGGGGTCTCCGTGGGTGTTTCTGATTGTTTTACAGAGAAGCACACTGAGGTCACTGATGAGAGTTCTTCCCTAATAGGATCTGAGGGTCCATGATATGAGCCCTCAGCTCTTATGAATTTGTGCCTTCTACTCTAGTTATAAAGAACTATAACCCAAGACATCTAAGTAATTAGCACAGAACTGAGTGATGGGAAGTGTTTTGCTTTGTTTTCAAGTTAAACAGTTTATGTCAGTGTAAATTTCTCTTAATAAATCATGTTAGAGGAGCCCCTGGGTGGCTCTGTTGGGTGAATGTCTGACTCTTGATCTCCGCTCAAGTCTTGATCTCTGGGTGGTGAGTTCAAGCCCTACATGGGGCTCCTCATTGGGTTGGGGGGCCTACTTAAACAAAAAGAAATCATCTTGGAAATGTTGGCAACAGCAGGGCTTTGTGTAGGGCCCTGATTGTAGTGATTAGGGACGATCGTTTCCTGCTTTGTAAGTGACTGCTCTTGTGAGTGTAAGTGGGCCATTCCTCATCACATGTGCAAGTCCTGGAAGTGTGCTCTTTGCTACTTTACAGGCTAGCGCTCATCCTCATGGTCTTCGTAAATTATGGAGGAGGAAAATATTGGTACTTCAAACACTCAAGTTGGAATGGTAAGAGGTTTCCTAAAAACAGTATGGCTTGTGTAGGACCCCTCAGAGAAGTGTGGACAGGAGAGCCTCTCAGCATCCCCTCAGGAGCTCAGAGATGAGGCCCTCTGGCCTCCTTGGAGCACTGAGTTCCTGTCCCCACAGAATGACTTCTACTAACTCTTTTGCTATGTTCTTGTTTTCATGTGCTGTGGCCTTGTAATGCTTCACTGTGATAACACATAGTAGATGCCCAGGTCTCTGCTGTGGGCCTGTGGGACTCTGCAGAAGCTGTTAGGAATTTAGTTATAAGTGACTCTTGCCGTATTCTAGATATGCCTTTTATTACAGCCACTTGGGGCTTCTGCCTTCTGAGACTCATGGTCCTCCTTGGGGTGCCACTGAGCTCAGGTTGGTCTGAGGGGTGCTGAATCGTGGCCGTGAATCTGGCTCAGTAGTTGGTATAGGAATGGGGTTTGAATCATGCTGCTTGAAGACAACAGACTTGTCCACAGACTTCTACTTTGGCTCTCCCGTGCCCAGTTACATTCTTAGGAAAGGCCCCGGGCCTACCGACTGGTTGCAGAGTCCCCAGAGAGTGTCTGTGTGTATTACTTCAGAGTTTTCCCGAGAACTCTCTGTGTGAGTTAACTTTCCATATATATCAGTATATAATGGAGCCATTCTAGATTTAGGAAGTGTTTGTATTCTAGAGTCGTTTACCTGACTCTTGTGTCTGTGTTATTCTCCAGGACTGACTGTGGCTGACCTTGTATTCCCATGGTGAGTTGCACTCTACCACCAGTATTGCCCTACAATCATCCATGTTTTTTTTTTTTTAGCTGCTGCTGGAGCCTTTCTCCAAGACCATCCTTGACTTCTGAGCCACAGGCCTGTGTTGCTGACAGGTCTCTGGCATTATGAGCTCCTTCTAAAAATTGTGATACTGCATAGTTCTTATACTTGGTATGGGACTTATCTAAGACCTGAATATAAAAGATAAGTCCACAGAGAACGTTTTGTTCATTTGTAGATATGGGATATAAGGTTCTGGGATCTTGTAGGAAATCATAAATTCGGAATATGTAGTTAAATCCCACTAATGCTGAAAATAAGTATAAAAGTCATTTCCTAAAAGAAATGTAGTATATTGGCATCAGGAAATTCCGATAAGTATGTAACAAGGTAATACACTAAAATTTAATGTAACAGAGGAGCAAACCACTCTGTCTCTGATCATCTGTGGGTTGTTCACCTTGTTACAGGACCCCAACTTCCTCTACAGTGTGGACGTTTTGTCTTTGCTGATGATGTGTTGAGTGACTTTGTCCCATCTTCAGGAGGTAGCATTAAGCTGTTGGGTATCATCCTTGCGCAGGGGCCATGCTAATCTTCTCTGTATCATTCCAGTTTTAGTATATGTACTGCTGAAGCGAGCACAGCAGTAGCTATAGGTTTACTTCCCTGGTCCCTTGTGTTTCATCACTAGTATGAACTCAGGGTTTCTTGCAGGAGAGCTGGGGTTCTTTTTTGAGATGGTTTGGGTAGGAGGAAGTTTTATATGACTGAAGACCTAGTAATTATGTATGTACATTCTTTTTGAAAAAAATGATTTTATTTATTTGACAGAACACAAGCAGAATGAGTGGCAGGCAGAGGGAGAAGCAGGCTCCCCACAGAGCAGGGAGCCCCACGTCGGGCTCAATCCCAGGACCCTAGGATTATGACCTGAGCCAAAGGCAGATGCTTAACTAACTGAGCCAGCTAGGCATCCCATTTATGTACATTCTCTAGGAGGTTCCCTACAGGAAATGCGTTCCCGTTTTTGTTACTGGACACTTTTATCCAATTAGATGACCCCAAGAAAGGAAGCCAGGGGACACCAAGTAATGCAGCAAGAGCAAACTCTCATCTCTGATAACCTCACGCTCAATAACTGGAAAGATTGCTATTCTGACTTTTTTTTAAGAGTTAATTTAGTGTAGTAAAAGCAAAGGAAAGAGGTGTGTGGTTCAGACAAAATTAGAAAAAGAAATAAAGCTTTCATTTTTCTTTCTGGAGAAAGAGTGAATTTAGAAATGATTGACATCTGTTTGTTTCTCAAGGACTTTGAGGACGTGCTCATGAATGTCCTGTTGTTTTGATTGTAGCATCTTTATCATTGTTTCACTTTGATAATGAATGGGGAGACTTGTCCTTGGAAATTTCCCTCAGCCCTGAAGAATTTTCCTTCTAGGATGGTACTTGAAGTTGCACAAACGTAGAGTCCACCAGCGCTACATTCTGATTCTTCCTCCGGTGTTATTTCACTAATTGGCTATATTAGAAAATCATGTGTTGCTTCTTTCATGTAGTAGATTATAAAATATCGATGATACACAGACGAAACGCCACCCTAGAAATGGCCACCTCTTAATAGCTGTCCTTTTTTTAGGTTTGTATTTATTATGGGATCTTCGATTTTTCTGTCGATGACTTCCATGCTGCAGCGAGGATGTTCAAAATTCAGATTGCTGGGGAAAATTGCATGGAGGAGTTTCCTGTTATTCTGTATAGGCGTGGTCATTGTGAATCCCAATTATTGCCTTGGCCCCTGTGAGTATTTTTTCCCCTCTGTGAGTGTATATTCCGGTTGAAATATGGAAGCTACATGTCATAATTTAAAAGAAATATAATGTCTCCATCACAGGTGCCTGCAAAAAGAACAGATATTAGGAAAGCATATACATGTTTGTATAACTTGGGGCATTATTACTACTATCTTGGGACTTCAGACCTGGGAGGGGCTTCTAAGACCACTCAGACCCTCCTGCTGTTCAAAGGAAGACTGAGTCCTGGAGAGATGAAGTGCTTTCTGTGGCTCTTCTAAGTGTAAGGGACAGAGAAGGGCCAGATCAGGTCACCTGGTTCTCAGCCCTGCCCCCTGCCACTTTGTATTCATCCACTTGCATAATAAGGTGATTGTATGATAGTTCAGGAATCAATCCACCTTTGTCAGCACCTGTATGCCCACTGGCTTGCGGGCAAGGAGTTATCTTCATTGTTGTTTTTGTGGTGTGAGCAGGACAGGGAGGCCAAGGGAAGGACACAAACCCGTGCCTGGGACCTGCATTGGAGTCGAGGAAGGCGGTAGTTGCTGTACTTGAGGGGCTTCCAGTGTCATTAACAAAACAGGACACAATTATCTGGACAAGAGCCACAGGGTTCCCTCAGACAAGCTGACTGAGAGTCAGCATCAGGAGGAGGGACAGGTCACCTTCCAGATGGCATCAGGAGGAAAGGTGTCACATAGGGTTGATTGATGGATCTCCAAAAAGTGGGCCTCTACTCCCAGGAGAATACACCATAGGATTCATCACATGGTCACACTCTTCCAGGGGTGGTCATGCAGCCTGTAGGACTGGGAGAGTCCGTTGGTGGCCTGTGCTAGCTCTGCAGGTTGGTGGTGGATTGAGAGCTGATTGAAACTGTACCCAGAAAGACAAAGGGCTGGGCGGGAGCCTCAGGGCCCAGGCAGCCCTTGCTTTGCCTCACACCCAGGGGACCCGTGTTCTTATCTCTGTGTCCCAGGCCAATTACTGTTGCGGGTTTGAGGCAAGTCCTATATGTGTCTCTATCTCCAAGAGCAGAGAAAGCCTACTTAAGGGCAGGAGAGGTTTGTTCCCACACCCTTCCCCCACCGAGAGAACAGTAACGTTGTCTTGGGCAGGAGGAGGGATGCTGGCTAACGCTTCACCTAACCTGTGCCTTCTGCAGTGTCTTGGGATAAGGTGCGGATCCCTGGTGTGCTCCAGAGGCTGGGGGTCACCTACTTTGTGGTTGCTGTGTTAGAGCTCATCTTTGCCAAACCTGTGCCCGAAAGTTGTGCCTCGGTGAGAAATCCTGCTCTTAAACACGGGAGTGGGGGAGGTGGGGAGGGGGGTCACTGTATGTTGTTTTTTTTAAAAAAGATTTTATTTATTTATTCGTGAGAGAAAGAGAGAGGCAGAGACACAGGCAGAGGGAGAAGCAGGCTTCATGCAGGGAGCCCGATGTGGGACTCAATCCCAGAACTCCAGGATCATAACCTCAGCCAAAGGCAAATGCTCAACCACTGAGCCCCCTTGGTGCCCTGACTCTGGGTTTTCTTGAAGTGAAGTGAGACTAGACCTGAACGTGGGCTTGGTCAGTCACATGAGACCCAAGGTCTGTGGAGGCTCGTCCAGGGCCTCCACAATGGAGTGAGGGGGCTGGGTGGGACACCAAGCACTAGGTGGGTTCTACTCCTTCTTTCAATCAGGACAGCTCCAAAATATAAATTTTGTTTTCCTTTCTTAAAAATGTATTTTTAAAATTGCCTTTTCAACGACAGCTTTATAGAGATGTATTTCACATACCATAAAACTCACAAGCTGGAAGCCTGCCATTCAGTGATAGTTTATTCACAGAGTTGTGCAGTCATCACCACTACCTAACTCTAGAACATTTTCGTCACCCCACAGGAGACCCTATACTCCTCACCAGCCACTTACTATTGCCCATTAACCCCCAGCACCAGGCAACCCCCTCATCTACTTCTATCTCTGTAGATTTCCCTGTTTGGGACATTTCATATAAATGGAATGATACAGTATGTGTCCTTTTTTCTTAGTTTCTTTCACTTAGCATATTTTTCAAGGTTCATCTGTGTTGTGCCATGTATTGGTGCTTCATCCCTTTTTACTGCTGAATAATATACTCCATTTTATGACTGCCATTTTTTTTGATACATTCATCAGTTGATGGGCATTTGACTTATTTCCATTCTTTGGGTGGTATGAATAAAGATTCTGTGTATATTTGTACACAAGTTTTTGTGTGAACATCTATTTTTAATTCCCGTGGGTATCAGAGTATAATTGTCCAGTAATTTCTTTTTAACTAATGTTTTACTATGATATTTCATGGAGAGGGGCAGCTAGACCTCATAATACATACAAAACAAAACAAGCATCTGTTTTTGTATTAGTATCATAAATCACCAGGAATTTCCCAAATACATTTACTGCCTATTTTTTCTTCTTCTGCTCACATGCAGTTTGTACATGTTTTTTTTTTTTGTTTTTTTTTTTTTTAATAACCTCACTCAGGAGAGAAGATTCTTTTCCCTTCGAGACATCATCCTCAGCTGGCCCCAGTGGCTCTTCATTCTGCTGCTGGAAAGCATCTGGCTGGGCTTGACATTCTTCTTGCCTGTTCCTGGATGTCCGACGTAAGTGAGCCCATGTAGGTAATCCATATTTGCCAAGTCAGAGCTTCTGGGGTGATAGCTGGCAAGTTTCCTGAGTGAGAGGAATTCTCTTTCGTTTTGTCTTCTCCTTGGAGGCATAGTGTGTATTGGGAGAGGAGCTTGCTTTACATCCAGAGGAATGTCTCCGTGAGGCTTTTTCAGGGTCTGTGTGCAGGGCATTTGGGCTGCCCACCTTCACATGTGGGGAGCAGTTAAGTCAAAAGGGCATCGGTGAAGAGTGCATAGCACCCCGGTGTCTCCGTGTGTGAGACACCTT
Source organism: Nyctereutes procyonoides (assembly GCF_905146905.1). NCBI lineage: Eukaryota > Metazoa > Chordata > Mammalia > Carnivora > Canidae > Nyctereutes > Nyctereutes procyonoides. The sequence goes on from NW_026575120.1 coordinate 18,827,481, forward strand.
GTTGGGCTGCAGCAATTGCTAGTGTAACCCTTAGTCCCACTGAAGTCTTATGAAGTATGTATTTTCACTTTTCCAGTGGTTATCTTGGCCCTGGCGGCATTGGAGATTTGGGGAAGTATCCAAATTGCACCGGAGGAGCTGCTGGCTACATTGACCGCCTGCTGCTGGGAGATGACCACATTTACCAGCATCCTTCTTCGGCCGTGAGTGAGCCTAGCTTGTACTTACAGCAGGGCACTTGGGAGCTCTGACGTGAAGGAAAACAGAAGGGGCTGGCTAACTAGAAACTCTGTCCATTTAACAAATTATGACAAGAACTAGTTTTTTTTTGAGAAGTTGGCTGATTTAGGAAATCTAATGTTTAGTATGGGGCTGTGTGTATCCATTACTCTGAATTTGAAAGTGCAGATGCACGGAATCAAGCTGTGGCAGCATGCTGTCCTCTGGCTCAGGTCAGACTTCCTGGCAGCAAACTCTGAGGCTGAGACTCGTGTGCAGGAAGCTTATCCGGCCGTCCTTTGGGGATCAGCAGATGCTGATGCTGGGGATCCAAGGAAGCAGCAACAGGCAGAAGGAGTAGTTGGACTGCTTGGTAGTCACACAGGGCCTCACCTAATCCCCTGGGGGGCTGGACTGGTGTGTTGGAGTGAGGGGGTTGACCATTGGATGCAGGCTACCCCCAGCAGGGAAGTGTGACTCCTTCAGTCAAGGACCCATCCAGTAAAGGGACTTGGCTGAGAGCTTCTGGCCATTGGTGCTTCTACCTGTTTGGGGGATGAAGGCTTTAGTCTGGAGGGGGGGGGGCAATATCTGGGTGTTGTGCTGTGGCATCCACTATGCTCTGTGTTTCCCAATTTCTGCAGTTTCGACAATCACATTTGTTTTGTAATTAGATAACAACAGATAGAACTTTACATGTGATTCACCATAAAAGAAGTTAGGAAGGGGCATCTTTCTGATGTTACAATAGGGTTGACCAGAGGGAATAAACCTGACAATTATGACGCTATTATGCGCAGTGTTGGAAGCAGTCAGGGATGCATCCTGTGCCCAGGTCCCCAAGGTGGAAGTGGCTGCTCTGGACCATGGCTCATCTCTGGGCTCTGGGCTCCCTTCTGCGATCACACCCCCACACTTTGTTGATCAGAAGTATTCTGTCTGTAATCCCAGCAAGTTGGCTGTGAATTTCTGTGGCAAAAACAAAACACATTGAATTCTGGAGTGTATTCAGATTTGTATTTGATCTCTGAAGTTTGTGTGCATTTCACGGTCAGTGAGTCTTGCCGCTTTTTTCTGTTTTGTTTAGGTGCTTTATCACACCAAGGTGCCCTACGATCCAGAGGGAATTTTAGGGACCATCAGCTCCATTGTGATGGCATTTTTAGGAATTCAGGTATTCGTTCATTTCATTAGGGTACATTTTTCTGACAGTTCGTGATTATTGATTCAACACTAATTCAAAAACTATTTCATTAAAACAAGTAACTGGAAACATATCTTCTATGGTCTAATAAGTTCTGTTTATATGTGACAGATTGTCAAAACTAGAAGTCGTTAAAATGCAGCCCAGTGAAATAATTCCTCTATATAAGGTATAATTCCTGTGTTCCCCCCACCCCCCCATCATTTATATTTTATCTTAGCAGCGGAGGCACAGACTTTCTGGGTAGAAAGTCTCCCTCAGAAGTGTGCAGAATGTTTGGTGTTGGCAGTGTGGGGAAGCCCCTGTGTCACGTCACATTTTGTGTACACTCTGTATGGTTTCAGCTTACGCATGTTTTATGCCAGAACCAATACAGGTTGTTCTTGGTTTATCTCACATGCAAAGTTTGTTAAAATTCTGAACAGTCTAGATTTTTTCCCCCTTAAATTCTCCTTATTAGTGTTTGAAACTATTATTTGAGCAGAGAGAGCTAACTGGGGGAGGGCAAAGCATGTAAAGCAGCACTAATGGGATGCTCTGCGGTGATGAAAATATTCGTGTCCATATGGCTGTTGAGTACTTGAAATGTGGCTGGTATCACTGAAGAACTGAATTTTGAATTTCATTTCATTTTAATTAATTCAAATTTAATTTCAAATAGTCTCCTGTGGCTACTGGCTGCCATATTGGATAGTGCAGGTCTTCATGTTTTGATGATTTCATGTTTAGCAATACTGCTCTGTACTCACCTCTGTAGCACGTTATAGTTCACTGTGGGTGCTTTCACATATGTTCATTTAACCCCTGCATCTGCAGGGGTGAATCTGCACCTCAGGAGCAGCCTAGGGTAGGGTTAAGAGCGTGGACCTGGTGCCAAGTGGGTTTGAACGCTGCCCTACCACTCTCTAGCCAGGTAGACTCAGGCATGTTCACCTTTTGTGCTCCAGCAGCACCTACTTCATGAAGGTGTTGAAAGGACTGAGGAAATTAATTCATGTAAAATTCTAAGAACTGGCATTCATGAATTTTAACTTTAATTACAAATTATTATGAACATTTTCTTATCCCTTGCTATTTTCAGAAATCAAGTCCTAATTTCAGGGGATATTTTGTCAAAGTCCAGACTGTACTGTTTCTAAAACATTTCTCTGCCTTTATGCCCACCTGCCTCTGTCCCTCTGTACTGCAGGCCAGTCTGAGCTGGTTCCTTGTTACTGGTTTTTGGGTTGGGGGAGACAGGACTTTGATCAGCTCCCCATCACATACGGGAGAAAAAAGCCCTGCCTCCCCAATGAGACTCGCAAGCCTACCTGCCTTCCACCTTCCTGCAACTTCCCAGCCCCCTGGCCTTTCTCTGTTACCCACAGTGGCTCAGGGCCGCAGGTTCTTTCACTGTTTGATGAGCTCCTGTGCGGCTGTTCCGGCCCACACGCACTTCCTGCTCTGCACATGTAGCCTCTGCTGGACAGCATTTCATCTCTGGCATCTCTCTCATCCTCCCGACAGTGATCCCTCCCCCTGCAGAGCCTTGGTGCCCAGTCAAGGACAGAGTGACATCCCTTCCTCTTCTCTGTGATCCCCACTGCTAGCAGCGTGCCGGGCAGATGAGTCTGTGTGTTGAGTGATTAGGACGCTGGATGAACATGAAACACGATGGTATCTCAAGGAGTTTGCTAGGTCACCTGTATTTTCTTCTCCAGGCAGGAAAAATACTCTTGTATTACAAGGATCAGACCAAAGATATTCTGATCAGATTCACTGCCTGGTGCTGTTTTCTGGTAAGTAGCTGACATTGCTCACTACAGTTCTGTCCATACATGTTTCAAAGAACTGGAATGTTCAGCCCTGGAGAGCAGCTGTCCCCACATCACAGGAGTTGCATTCTTCTCTAGAACAGCAGAGAGGAACACATCTTTACACCTGAACTCTCAGGTTTACTTTCTTAGACAAATGCATTTATAAATGAGTGTTTGCTGTGGAACAGCCAACAGGAGTCTCGTGAAGAAATAGTGTGGGTCCCGGTCAGAGCCAGGCCGGGAAGAGCAGGGCAGCGGCTGCCAGAGGTCGGCTCCCAGGTCTCCAGGTGACGGAGAGTTGAAAGTCGGGTTGTTCATTTTATCTCTCATGCTTCCTTTTATAATTTAGTTATTAGTTTACCGTCAACTCAGAACAATGCTCTAGAGATTTTGGTTTTGAGAATATTTTTAGCTATGCATCCTGAAAATAGTTTTCTAGTTAAAAGAATAAAATAGAAGACATAATTTGCAACCCTTACTAAGTAATGAAGTAACATATTTTCCAGTTTTGAAACACAGTCTTTTTTTGAGATAACATAAAAAAACTAACACCTTTCTCCCCTATTGTAGGGGCTTATTTCTGTTGCTTTGACGAAAATTTCTGAAAATGAAGGCTTTATTCCAATAAACAAAAATCTGTGGTAGGTATAGAAAACAATGTCATTTTAATGCTGGGCTGATCTTGCTGATGCTGGATGTGCTCCACAGGAGCCCTGAAACACCTCATTTGCCTTGTAGGTCCATTTCATATGTCACTACACTGAGCTCCTTTGCCTTCTTCATCCTGCTTATCCTGTACCCCATTGTGGATGTGAAAGGACTGTGGACGGGAACCCCATTCTTCTACCCAGGTAAACCTCTAAGCCTGGAGTCGATGGTGGTGACCAAGTGGGCCAGCCCAGAGACAGCTGAGCAGGCCTAGTACTGCGACCTCGGGCCATGCCCTGGTGGCAGGTTTCTAAGACGCCGGCTGAGGGAGAAACCAGCTGGAATCGCGCTGTCCCAGGCCATGTGCAGGACATGCCTGGCCTCTTCCAAAACAGTGCACCCATTTTATCTGTTTAGATTGTGAGGTCACAACCAAGCTCTACTTTTTTCTTTAGGCAATCTTGAGTTGTGGAGCATCAGAAACGATCCAGGGCCTGGTATCTAGCCAGATGGGGCCATGTCTTCTTTCTGAATATAAATGTCTGAATATAAATGTATAAACTGCCTTATAGATTATGTATAAGAAATATCAAGAGACAGTACCAAGAGATCAGTGGAATGGTTTCAGCACAATTCTACCCAAAGACTGAGAGATAGACCTAATCCCTGGTCTTTTTTTTTAAGATTTATGTATTTATTTTAGAGAAGGAAAGAGCATATGTGCACAGGGTTGGGAGGGGCAGAGGGAGAGGGAGAGAGTCTCAAGTAGAGTCCGTGCTGAGCGCAGATCCTGCCGCGGGGCTCAGTCCTGGGACCCCGAGATCATGACCTTGGTTGAAACCAAGAGTCAAACACTTATCCGACTGAGCCACCCCGGTGCCCCAGATCTTATCATTTCTATGATTCACTTCAACCCTACGATTCTAATGACAGTTACATTTTCTGACCTCAAGTTTTCAATGTAAAAAATATAAGTTCATGGTTTTGGCAACTCTTGCAGATTTAGTATTCAAGAATTACATTGTTACAGATATTATCTAATTTTTGTTCTAGCTTGCACTTAAGTATTTAAGATATGCATTACTTATTTTTGGCAGTAGCCAATAATATAAATGTGTGCTTTATTTTTTTTTCATTGAACTAAAATCAAATTTCACGAACTAAATAGATGATCAGATGTGACTCAGGAAAATATTATTTTCTGTATCTCTCCTCCAGGAATGAATTCCATTCTGGTGTATGTTGGCCACGAGGTGTTTGAGAACTATTTCCCCTTTCAGTGGAAGCTGGAGGACAACCAGTCCCACAAGGAGCATCTAACTCAGAACATAGTTGCCACTGCTCTTTGGGTGCTCATTGCCTACATTCTCTATAAAAAGAAGGTTTTTTGGAAAATCTGACAGCTCCAACTGGGTCTGGGGGGAGTATGGAAGCAGCCTTTATTAAAGGGAACCATTACTTATAAAACTGCTGGGATGTGTCTTTCCAGATGATTGGGGAAGATGCTGATGTGCTCTGGCTGGTTTACTGGGACATGGCTGTTCATCAGAACTCTGTATATTTGAGACTTGTATGTTTGGAATATAATTGTCTTTTTTCTCCATCTTCTATGTAAATGGATGTATTTAGAACTTCATTTTAAGGATTTCTCATTTAACTTTTCAAAAGGAAATTGCCAGGGTCATTTTGCTTCTGTGACGGATAAAACAAAGTCTACTTTTTATTGATGTTTTCCTGCAGTCGTGCACACGTGCCAGCCAGGAACACCATCATTTCTATTGCGGCTGACTATGAGACTTATGAACGTGATGTGTAGTACTACAGCCCCATATTTTTTGGTTAAGTGCAGTTTAATACTTCAAGAAAAAGTGATTTCCTTTTCAGATCTGCAGGGCGTTGGTGGGTCCAGAAAATGCCTTTCTAGGAGGTGTTCCCTCCTTTTTCCTCGCTTGAAAAAGACAGTAAAATACAGGTGTGCTGTTCCCAGCCACTCCTGCTCATAGTTGTGATACTTACATACCTATTTGCTTCTCTGTCCACCCGCTTGTCTGTTGTTCTCACTGTGCGCTGGCATGCTGGATGGCCGCTGGCACCCAGGGCTGTCCTGTGGCAGAGAGGAAAGCACACTGTCCTCTCTGTGGTGCCAGCTCTGCCATTCTGGCCATGTGAGATGCCAGCAGGTCCCTTGGCCTCCCTGGGCTTTGGTTCCCTCATCTGGGAAGTGTGGGAGACCGTGATGTTCCTTCCAGCTCTTAGGCTCCCTGAAGTGGGATACGTGAGTGACTTTTCTGAAATCCTTAGGAAGATAATTTTATTACAGAAAACTCTTCAGGATAAATGATAACGAAAAGGTTAAAAAAAAACTCTCATTGGAGTTAAATCTTTTTAGAACGACCCTCCACAGTGGAGGCGCCTTTCCTGTGTGGGATCCCAAAACCGAAGAGTTTCCTAGGAATGAAGTCAGGAGAACACGCGAGGAGAAACTGCACTTTTCATATGATGCATCATCATGCTTACGAATTTTCTGTGAGAATTCCGTGCGGAAGGAAGTCGCTCTCCACCCTCCTGTGGTGGTGCACGGCCACCTCTGCAATGCTGCTGCTGTCACCACAGCACGGACGAGCTGGCCTGCGCCTGCTCCGAACTGCCCGCCGGACCCCTGCCTTCGCGCCCTCCTTCCCTGGTCAGACCCTCCCCGTGGGGCTGCCCAGGCCCGTGAAGGCCTCCTGTGCCTCCAGCTGCCCGCCAGGTGCTGCCCTGGCAGGGCCCACACCTTGGCTTCCGACTCTGCCTGGGGCCTCCTGGTTTAATATTCTCCTGTGTACACCTGACCTTTGGAGCCCCTGCTTCTGAGGCACCTTCTTTGACCTCACGTTCTCCTCCCAAAGCCCTGTGTTCTTCCCCTGGTGACGCCGTGCTGGGGTCGGCCTGCTGTGACAGGTCCTGTGTCCACGCCCCGTTCCACGCACTAGCCATGGGCTGGCCACGGGCAAGGATTGTGCCTCTTCACCTGTACGTTACTCACCGTGCAAACCTAGAGCCTCGTACTCGGCAGGCGCTAAATAAATGCATAGCAGAGCGAAGCAGTGTGGCTTCTGTTTTCAGTACTGAAGTGCTGATGAGATGAGTATGTCTGGAGCACTCCACAGAGACGTCCCTGTCGCTAACATGTGCAGGCCACGCAGCACGGAGACTGCCGCCACCCTCCCCTTGCAGGGAGTGCTCGAGTGGTGGCGCCGTGTCATCCCCTGAGTTGGGCATCCCTGGAGGAGTTATCCAGAAGCATTTCTTGACCTGGGAAGTAAATGTGTATATCAGGTAGGTAGGGTGTACCGAACCCTAGGGACCAGGGCATCCTGATTCAGCTGCGTTTTAAGGAAAACGTGGCTTGTGTAAGAAGGCCCAAGGTGGGCCGACAGCCATGCACAGGGACCGTGGTACCCCCCCAGAAGGAGAGGCACCCCCTCTGTGCATCTCATGACTTAATGAGGCCGATCACCCTCCCAGAAACCTCTCAGCAGCCTTCATCATGTGTCTCATGAGTGACAAGCCTCTTGTCCGACTCATGAAACCAGCAGTGATGGGCCCTGGGGCTACACAGAGGGCCTGCTTCTGGAGGGGACCAGTGTGCCCAACTGAGTGTCCCAGGCCGGAGAGGGGTTCCTAGAGTGACCAGGCCCAAAGTACTGTTCTATAGTGGGGATGTAATGGTTGCACGTTTATTTTTTGTGCTTATATCACTCATTCCTATTTATAATTATGTGAATAAATTGTTGCTCTGACACTTTTTTTTACTCAGGCGACTATACAACAATCACTGGGTGTCAGCGTAAATGAAATTGCAACATAATAGTTTTTTTTAACATAATAGTTTTTATGTTTCCTTTAATGTGATTCTATTTTCCAAAGAAATGGGGAGACAGGTAGACTTCTGAGGAAGTTCCATCAAACTGCTTTTCAGATAGAGATTTCTGTCAGCTGTAGACCCTGACTGGGGGTTGGTCTTTAAAAAACAGTAAGCAACACACGGTAGGATCCATGACCCTATTAAGGCTTGAGATTTTTTTTTTTTAAGATTTTATTTATTTATTGTGTGGGAGATATCAGAAAGGGACACAGAACATAAAGACTTCTAACTCTGGGAAATGAACTAGGGGTGGTGGAAGGGGAGGAGGGCGGGGGGTGGGGGTGAATGGGTGACGGGGACGGAGGGGGACACTTGACGGGATGAGCACTGGGTGTTATTCTGTATGTTGGTAAATTGAACACCAATAAAAATTAATTTATAAAAAAAATAAAACAAGAGACCAAATAAAAAAAAAAGATTTTATTTATTTATAAGAGACACAGAGAGAGGCAGAGACACTGGCAGAGGGAGAAGCAGGCTCCCTGATGTGCATGCAGGGAGCCTGATGTGAGACTTGATCCCAGGACCCCGGGATCACACCCTGGGCTGAAGGCAGGCACTAAACAGCCGAGTCACCCAGGCCAGGGATCCCTAGTGTTCAAGATTTTTAACACTCCTTTTGTTTGAACTTTGAACTGATGTGGGAAAACACATTGCAGCGTTTGTCTTGTTGCCTACTTGTATAATCTGTTTTCACCAGGGTGTACTGAGCCAACATTTTTCTCTTGGTAATCAGTATTTGTTGGGCTTTAGGTTGAAAGCATTGTGTTTTCATGCTACATACATTGCCAGAGTTGCTGGAAATGCTAGATGTTTGCCTTAAGTCAAAAGGACTCATAAACCCTTCATCCACTTGTGTATATGTCAAAAGACAGCTATTGACAAAAGATGCCATCATCTTGCTGGCTTTCCTTTGGCCAATTCCATCTGAAGTGCCAGCGGTGAGGACAGCTAGGCCTTGCTGCCTGCAGGGGTGAGCACGTGGCTTCCCCCATGTCTGTTACCATTTTGGGCTCTGGTGCAATTCTGTCCTGATGACTGCAGCTTTCTGCACAGAAAATCAGGTTTTTTGTGGCGGTTTGTTCTTGTATTTGATAGTTCATAGTCCCGTTCTTCTACTTCGATCCAGGGTAGTTTTCCCGCTAATGTTAAACTCCAAGGGGGTTTAGGTTGTAAATTGGTACCTCCGTGTAGCCAAATCCTGCCTGTGATGGCCTGCCCCGGAGACAGCTTGTGTAACATCCCAGGTGACGCCTGTCCCATGTCAAAGAAACAAAGCCACACTGATGGCGTGCTGAGGGCAGACCTGACTGCACTAAGGGGTCCAGTGTGAACTAAACCAGTTTCCTGGAAAAGAAGGCTGGAGACTTTAATTTTTAAAAAAATTTTGAGAGAGAACCTGAGCAGAAATGGAGGGGCAGAGGGAGAGGGAGAAGCAGACTCCCTACTGAGCAGGGAGCCTAATGTGGGGGCTCAATCCTAGGACCCCGGGTCCATGACCTGAGCTGATGACAGACACTTAACCGACTGAGCCACCCAGGTGCCCCAGCTGGAGACTTTTTAAAGGCTGGGTGTGATGGGATTGGTCTGTGTGACAGGCCCTGGATTTGAGTTGGCGCTTCTCCTCCTATCTTTATGTCGGGAGGTCGTGGGGCAGGTTGAAGCAACCTAAATTAGGCCCTTACCCTCCTGGATATTTACATTTCAGAGGCAGCTCTGGTTCTTAGGTTCTGGTGGTAGTGTTACATCTCAAAGGGCAGTGGGAGAACTTGTAATTGCCAGCTTTCTAAAAATAACTGCTCTAAGGGGGTTCAGGGACCTGCTCATGCCCATGTTCTTGTTGAATCGAATAAATTTGTGATCATGTAGCTTTCTCTGATGGGTATTTTAAAGGGGTCCAGGGTCATCCTGGGTACACGGCCTTAAGCTGCTGGAAGCGGTGGAGTTTGGTCACATCGCTGCGAGAGGTGAGGAGGGGCCCTCCTGTGCCAGTCTGCAGGCCCTGCCCTGCCTCACCCCGTCCATGGACTTGGTTTGATTTCCCACTTTATTCTATGGCCTTTCCCCTGCAATTCTGCACACACAAGTGACACCACTCAGCTACAAAAAAATTAAAAAGAGGGACACCTGGGTGGCTTAGCGGTTGGGCATCTGTCTTCAGCTCAGGGCGATTCCGGAGGGATCGAGTCCCGTGTCAGGCTCCCTGCATGGAGCCTGCTTCTCCCTCTGCCTGTGTCTCTGCCTCTGTCTCTCATGAGTAAATAAATAAATAACATCTTTAAGAAAAAAATTAAAACGATGATTGGTTCTTTTTCATCTGGTGCCTACACATTTGTGTATCCAAAAGTCTTGTTTTGAGGTATGCTGCCCCCACACACTGATCTGAAGAAGGTATAAAACCAAAAGGTGTTTAATTTGAAAGCGGTTAGGGACTAGCATGCTCCTCAGTCAAAACAATAGGATGGTTTATATATTTGGAATCAACTCATACTAAACTGATAGAAAATTGATAAAACACTAAAATGAACTAAGGTGGAATATTTTCTGACATCAGATGTCTATTACTTAAACCACTTTATTGATTTTAATACCCTTGAACACCCTTGAACAGATTTGAAAGGAACGGGTCCATTTATACAGATTTTTCACAGTATGGTACTATATATGCATTTTTCTTAAGATTTTAACATAATTTCTTTTCTCTAGCTTACTTTATATAGGGGCACCTGGGTGACTCAGTGGTTGAGTGTCTGCCTTCAGCTCAGGTCGTGATCCTGGAGCCCTGGGATCGAGTCCCACATTGGGCTCCCTGCGTGGAGCTGCTTCTCCCTCTGCCTGTGTCTCTGCCTGTGTGTCTCATAGATAAACAAATCATCTTTTAAAAAAAAAGAATATTGTATATAAATCCTATAATATACAAAATACGTGTTAAGGCTTCCATTTAACAGTAGGCTATATTAGGTAAGATTTTGGGGAATCAAGTTATATGGATTTTCAACTGTGCATTTGGTAGACTGGTGGGGGGCATGCTGGTGCCCCCCAGGAACCCCCACGTTGTCCAAGGGTTGACTAGATCTGAAACTTTCATGCAAAATGACTAACTTCTTAGCCTCATTTAAATTTTTTTTTTATTTGAGAGGGAGAGAATGAGAGAGAAAGAGCACAAGCCGGGGGATGAGGAGGCAGAGGGAGAAGCAAGCCCTCCAATGAGCAGGGAGTCCATGGAGTTCGATCCCAGGACCCTTGGGTCAGGATCTGAGCTGAAGGCAGACGACTTCACCCACTGAGCCACCCAGGCACCCCAGCCGTCTTATTCTTAAGTAGCCCCTAGAAACAAATATTTGATGTTTACCTGATGTATTTTGGGACAAGAAAAGAAGAAAATAAACCTGAGAAAACAAACCAGCTAACACTGACCCAGCTGGACCCGCGAGGCGTTTTTCCACAGACCTCAGGTGAGGGAACACTTAAGTCTTCACAGCCTGCAAGGGGAGTGCTGACGTCTCTGTGTTTCAAGGCCAAACCTGAGGTACTGGGAGCTAACCTGTCCCAGGCCAGGGCACTGAGGGGCCGGGCAGGCTGCGGCTGGAGCCAGGCCACAGGGCTGGGCAGGAGGGAGCGGGTACCGGCATCCCGCCCTTTCTACAGCCTCCCACCCACAGCTCCTTCCCTGCAGGCTCACTTCAGTTCATTTGCGTAAAGGTCTGTGCTATTAAAATTTCCTGAATGAAAAGGTCTGTAAGTATGTTGATATGTGATACCTAGCAAAGCCTAAGTATGGAAAATAACACCTTGAAATCATGAATAAGACTCCTGTTAAGTGAAAGCACACTCTTGTTCAGAAACTCACAAGAACTGAAATACATTTTTAAAAGCCCCAAACTTAGGATGATTTTTATTTACAAAAGAGATTGTTTTGTTTTACAAAAATTACAAAAAACAACTCTTAAAAATAGAACTAGCTTCTCAGACTCTTGGGAACTACTCTGAAGCCACTAAGGAATTAGAACTCAGAGGTTTTCTTCTAAGCATCATAAGGGCATCTATGGATGCTGTATGTCTTCACAAAGAGGTGCCATGGCCCTGGGCCTTTCCTCTGGCGGCAAGGGCTCCGGTCAGGCCAGCGTCTGCAGGAGCAGGATCTTCTCGTTGATGCAGAATCTGTGCAGGACCACCATCAAGTTCTCCCCACAGCGGGACACCTGGCGCTCCATGGCCAGGCGGAAGTCCTCCTTCACGCCTTTGGTGATGCCCCGAGTGACTGTGTGGTGCCTGAGGGCAGCGACAGGGAAAGAGACGCACACCACACTGAGTGCCAGCATCACCGTTCGGTGTTTCTGGGGCAGAAGTAACATGTGTCTGAGCATTAAGCACAAGTAAAAAAATTCAAAAAGGAAGAAAAGCCCTAGCCAAACAATCCCCCTGCTCATTCCTTCTCAGAAAGACATAGAACTAGAGCAACATTTCCCCCACTCAATAAAAGGCCAAACATCTAAACATCCGGTAAATGCCAGCCACTCTGCTTCTGAACTCCTGCAGCCCTGACACCAGGCAGCCCTGTGCTGACCTGTGCACAGCTCTGTTCACTGTGGGCCAGCGGGGTCCAGGCCACAGGGCCACACAGGTCATGTCCAGACAGGCCAGCCGAGTGCAGAGGTGGGAGCAGGGAGGGGAACCAGGAGCCACCACACTGAGCTGGGGCCTGGGGCCTGTGTGCAGCCTCTGGGGTTGCAAGTGCATCTGTCTCCTGGCAATACCAAGAACAGGACAGCTCTGCCAAGTGCTGAGCCCATCCAGACTCAACGTCTGTTGGGGAAGCAGCAGGAGGAGTTGGCCGTCCCAAGACAAGAGCCTGGCAGGGGTGGGGAGAGAGAAGCAGACTCGCTGAAAAGCAGCCAGTGCCCTGCAAGAGCCTGCTAGAGACCAGATCTGGTCCACGTGGTCAGGAGACGTGCACGTCTGTGGGAGGGTCAATGGGAGCCCAAGAAGAGGCTCTAGCTACACCTGAAAGCTGTGAAGAGGAGACCACAAAAGAAATCCCAGAAAACCAAAGACATCAAAATGAAGAAAAGAAAAATACAGCGAAACTCAATGGGTCGTTAAAAGGAAAGAAGCTCTAACTACCAGGTCAGTACTTTAGATCAGTAGTAGACACCTCCATTCCCCATTTTGATTGCCTAACTTCCCTCAGACGCGGTAACAGAGATTTAAAATTAGATATTTACATGTTAGCCAAAACAAAACTGTTGAAACCACTCTAAAATGTTCCTGGTGTTGTTGTTTTAAACTTGTGTATCGTCATATAAAACAAGTACAACAGAAGTAAAAAAGTTGCAATGCAACAGAAGGAAAAACAAAAGTAGGCTGTGTGAGGCTAGTAGAGATTACGGGACAGCCTAATGATGCCCACGGGCATTTGAAAGAACTGCGCGACCAAACAGCAGCAGACCTGCGCAGAAACACAGTTCCTTGTCAACATTCCGGTGCCAGTGAGGCTGAGGCCATGACTCTGTCCCACTGGCAATAGGCACAGACCTATTTAAGCTGTCCTGAGACTCTGTTCTTCTGGGTCCTGGAGGGCAACCCCCCATGGGAGCCAACCCTCAAGCAACCGAAAGTTACTGCTATTTGCAGGCAGTGAGCTAACAGGCTTTGAAAGGTCAAAGCAAACTCTCCCCTTCGTGCTAGTAAACCTAGAATACAATGTCTGTCCTATTGATCATGGTTCAATGGTAATGCTTCTATACATAAGGCAGTACAAGTCCACTGTACTTGTCTCATTCCTATCCGGTCTCTATCCCTCTGGGGAGTCTGGATGAAGAAGACTATTAGTTATTCTGTGGTTCACAGGCAGGAGACATTGGCTGGCACATGCAGGATACCAAATATTTTCAGTTTCAGAAAACTCAGTGTCAGTGGTAGGAAAATGTTGTGCTAAGGCCTGGTTAGACCACAACATCAACACTGGTCCCTAATTAAAAAATCCATGATGAAAATTTACTTCAGATGGGCTTCGGCATTCTTCAGTCTGTAAGACTGAATGCCTTGTGTTTTATCAAATAAATCGAAGTCTAGGGGCCTGACCCTAATGGGCACTTCACCTAGCACAGTTTTAGATCTTTGTTTTCCAGATCCATAATGATTTTTAAATTGAACACAAAAAACACTGGCAACTTATGGAAGAAAAATAAGAAATGTGACAATATTACAACCAGATGGTTTTGCCAAGGAATGCAGAACAAATTAAAGAAATAAAAAAAGCATGAAAAAGAGCGCTGAGGAACGAAGAGCTGAAGACCATGGGCGGCACAACATGTTGACAAAACGGCACACTATGAGCAGGTGTGTTTCCACTTGGTACCTGTCAGCAGTCTGTATGCTGGGCTGAAGCACAGGTAAGAATTCCTGCTGCAGTAACCCCATGGGAGGGCTAGAAGGCCTTTAAAAAACAGCAAACAGCAGCATTCAAACACCCACACCGACTCACCCTGCACTGCAAAAACAACACGCCAGAGAAAATGCACAAGACCAAACAGACTATACAGAGAGTCCCTCGAACCTCCACGCCCCCGCCCCCCTGCCTCCCAGGCCACGGCAGAGTCTTTGCGGGGTGGGGGGTGGGGGTTGAGGGTGGGTGGCTGAGGGAGAAGCCAGCGGCCCTCTCCCTGCACCTGCCACTGGGGAACATCCAGAGCATCTTGATCCTGGGCCCTGAGCTCAGCCCACTTGAGATCTGGTGTGAAAACAATCAGCTGTGCCCCTGCCAGTCCCAGAGATAAACCTGGGGACTTCTGGGATCCATCTCTGCCATGATGGAAGCCCCAAATTGAAGAGGCCCTTCTGAGAGGACTCAGGGGCTTGGCAATATTTTTGATAAAGAATGGTTGAGTTGGAAGTTCAAAAAGTATTGAGAAAAGGAGCAGATGGGGGAAAAAAAAGAGTCTGGGGCCCATAGCTTTGCAGAATTTGTAACAAAGATTTAGTGCACAGGACACGTTTTTTCCATTTTCATCCAGCCTAATGCAACTCAGGTACCGCAAATACCAGCAGAGAAATAGTTCTCTATTTTAAAATGTATGACCAGGACGCACTCACAAGCTGACCCAAGGGGAGGGCTGTACACTGCTCACAACACCCTGGCCTCTCAGCTGGAGGCACCACCCACAAGGGCTTCAATGGCTTCAAAGAATTTGTTTCGAGCCCAAAGGGAAAAGGAATACAGTTTTACTCAAGATTTGGATTCTAGCCCCCTCAGGAAAAGCTCTGTGGCTTATGCAATTTGCTTCTCCTGGTGGGTTAGGCCTAAGTAATTTGAAATGCAGGTGTCAAAGGAACTTTTGAGACTTGCATAGGGAAGAATGGGCAAATGTCTACAAGGCTAGCTCACTCACTAACTATCCCTATTATTGCTTCCAAATGGATGGGTTAGCAGGTTTCCCAAGGTGCCTACTGGTCTTCTACAGGCAGTCAGAAGCAATTAAAGTTTATTTTGCCCAGGGCGGGAGAGCATGGAATTCTCTTTCGAAGCCCAGAAATGCATGCTACGCATCCTCACCTTGCCCTAAACAACCCTTCAGAGTGACACTATCTGCGTGTCCAGGACAGTGCCTGCTTTCATTCCTTATCCTCGGGGTTGTCTGCATGTAACCAGGTCCGTTTTTCAGCTCAGTACAAACTGGCTACACCTCTAGAGGAAAGGTTCCATGTGATGAAGCCTGAGATGCAACTGTTGATTTTCTAACAGTCCACTCACATTTTCACAGTTAAGCACTATCTGAAGTGAAGTTATCATCTATAAGTTTAAAATGTGGTTGATTTTAAGGCTGTTCCTATGTTATGATAATTTGTAAAGTGAGTGTTAATGTGAATTAACTGAAAAGCTATTAATATTAGGTGTGTTTTATATATCCAGCCTCAAAACCTAGAAATCTTATTTTTAAGCCCACAAAAGGGGATATCTAAGCTCCCATATCAACAAGTCATCATTGTTCTCGAACACTGTCAGGAATATTTTAACCATGCAATTCTTCTCCCCAGAGTTCACTTGCAGTCTTAGGGAAGGGAATGGAGATGGGAGGATGAGCATAGCCACCCCATCTTGCCTAAGCAGCCTAATGCATAAAAGTCTCTCATGTTTCCAAAAAAGAGCATTTGCTCTTTTATTTTAGATGTTTAGAATATTTATAATATTTACAAGATGAAGAACTAAAAGCCCACTTAATCTCCTCATTCCTTAGAATAGATTCCATAAGACCCTCTTCTCAATAGCAGTAATGTTCACTTTGCCCCAAATTACTATGATTATAAATATCGAGAACGCACATCTCATACTTCCTTCTCAACATTTCTAAGGCTTTACAAAGACAGAAAAAGATGTGGATTTTTGCTCTCCACAATTGAAAACTCGTTCATTTCACAATTGAGAGAAAAAGGACAAGGTTTTCAGCTTCCACAACACTCCCTTCTCACTTGGGGCTCAGTCTCTTGCAGTGACTAACACTGACTCATAGCCATGCTGAGTCTGCAGGACGCAAAGGAGAAAGTATGAAAATAAAGCTACGCGTGGCATTTACAGCACAAAGGATCTATTGCCCAAACTACAATGAGTATTGAAGGATAGAAGCAAGATTTATGAGCTATTTAAAAATCATAAATGGTCACTAACTTTGTCTAGGGTGTGGGAGGGCCTGCCTGAGACCAGGCACCCCACCACTATTTCTTGGGGCAGGCGTGTTTTTCTTAAGAGGCACTAGACCCTGCCAGTTTCCCTGGCGCTATGCAAGCAGTGACGACTGCTTGGGAAGGCTTCATATAAATACTGAAATCCAAGTACAGTTTATAAATAAATAAAGTCTGCAGTTTTTCCTAATCTACTACAACTCTAAGCATGGCTCTTCTTAATTAAAAACATTGTCTAACCGGAAATTTATAGGATTAGCCTGTAAATTTTGGAAAGGAAAAGATACTCTGAATGAGACTTCTGTTTAGTGAAAGGGTTTTAAAAGTGACAGAAGTACCCCAATTTAAAAAATGTTTTATCAGAAATGTAGTTAAGGAACCATCAGGTTTCAGAAGGACCTAGACTCCAATCTACTCTCAAAAACAGACACCAGGTTTGGATTCCTTTCTAGGAAACTTCTCAAAGCTACAAAACTTACAGATATTTCTGACAAGCACATGAAAGGTGAGCACTGGAAGAGCAAGACAACATGCTTACTTGATCAGCATTCCTTGATTGGGTAGCAATTCCAGATGAATTTTCCCACCTTCCTGAGTTCTTAAGTAGGCGAATTCCTCCAGCATATCGATATCTGCAGGTCAGATTCAGGTTAACCACGTGCAGAGACAAGGTGCCCCCTCTCTTGGAGGGCCAGGCTGGCAGGCTGGCAGTGACTGACTTGCCCATGGCCACCCCACCAACTGGGTCCTTACCAGAACCCAGGTCGGTCTAAGCCCCAAACTAAAGATTCTTATACCAACTATAACGCCTCATAAAGAAAAATAGGTTTCCATACAGATTCTAAATAAACAGATTCTATATGGTCCTAACAGCAAAATCTTTTGATTTCTGAATGCAAAATGAAAAAGGAAGTGGGGGTGCTGTATCCCCAGAAACAGTTTAAGAACTACCGCCCTAAAGCACATGGAAAGGATAGCATGCTCCTCACTGTTCAAATGTGGTCTTTCCCTACAAGGGTATGAAACACAATGCTCCCAGTTGTCCAAAGCAATGGCTGGGCTGGGCAGCATGCGTGGTGGGTTCTCAGTGGCAGCTGTTAACAGCTGGACATGGTGCTCTACCAGCTGACCCCAGGGGACAGTCAGTGCTCCCGGGGAGGCCACTCTGGGCCTCTTAGGAACCGGAAGCCTTTAATGTAGGCATCTCAGTATCTTCCTAGAAGTTGCTAGAGGTGGAAAGTGGAACTGAGTTACTGGCATTTCTGATTGCTTTTGTCACTGCTATGAGGCCTTTTACGACTCTCATAGACCAACTGCCACAGGCCCATTTTTAATGGTCATTCTTTCTCTCTTTCCCCCAAATAGTGAAAACCATTATTTCTACCTGGAATGATTGTTTCACTTTTGTACCATGCATTTATTCTAAAAAAAGAAAAAGAAAAGAAAAAAAAAGTCAGGATTTCTTATGCTTAAACAGGAAAAAGGATACTTGTAACATAATTGAAAAAATTCTCATATTGAAAATTTCCTTGTTGGCAAATCTTATTGACGGCTTTCAAGAAAAGATTCTCTCCCCGCGGCCACTCTTGCTGAAGCAAGACAATCACATGCCCCAGGGCCATGTCGTCCCTGCTGTCTGTGAAAGCTCGGAGCTGCAAGATAAGGATTGGCACAGACAAGAAAGGAAGAGGAAATACAGGTTGCTCTTAAACATACCAAATGTTATTTCCTAAAACAAATGCTGCTCTAAGAAACTGTGAGACACAGGGAACAAAGTAGAACATACACCTGCTAGGCAAACATCACACTGCCTTCTGAAGGGTGGGTCCTATCCAAAGAGGCTGGAGTTCCCTCCGTGCTACAGACACGGGCCCTGGCAGCGGGTTCAGTGAGTGCCCTGATGGGAGTGGGGCGTGCACGCTGTGCCTGAAGCTCTGACTTTGGGGCAAGGGCGAGAGAAGCTGAGGGGCTCTGCACGCCAGAGAGAGGAAGTCAGGGATTTCTGTGAAGGGGGCAGTTGTGGGGAGAGGGTGGGCAAGAAGGCTGGGAAGGGAGAGAACATGGCCTGGGGAGAAGGCAGCAAGCCACAAGGAGGGAAGCAAGCTGCCCACAGAGAACAGAGGTGGCCCAAGGCCCTCAAGCTCTACATGAGCTGCTAGGTCTCAAACCACACTTTGAATTGTTTGTTGCCTCCAGGGATTCTGAGGATGCATAAAGGCTGGGAGTTCTGGCCCTAAAGCAGAAACCCAATACTGCTGTTCTCTGGCTCACAAACCCGGTGCTCAGGTCCACTGGCAGCCAGGGGCCTGGTATTCTTCCAACAGCCTGGAAACCTTCCCAGCAATGCTGCGCCTTTGCTGGTGTTTGTCCAAATGCCTGGAACCTTTCACCTAACCCCATCTTTATAATCATAAACTCATCATCCTTCTAGGAACCCAACAGCATGTGTATTCTCTTCTCCTAGCTAATAGATCCCAACATACATTAATTCATAAAATATTTACTGACCATCACGATGGGCCAGGTCATTTGCATAACTGTCCCACAACTACCTGTAAACTGCCCGAGAATGGGGATCATTTCCTACTCATTTGTGCCCAGTGCCATCCACAGTTAGTATTTGTTCACTCCTAGCCCATGTGCTCTCCCCACAACACCAAGACACTCCAATTCGTCAGAACAGGGTTTCAGATGGCATTTTGAGCATGTCAATCAACTTTCAGCTTACCTTAAAACAAGCCAGCATTAAGTGCAGGCAGTACGGCATGATAGCCTTGCTGGTACAAGGCAGCAGCTTCAGATCTGAACCTGGGGACAAAAGTCCACAATACATCTGTTATCAAATAAAACAGCTTTGTGAAGCGTATGTTTAAGAGGCTTTCCAGAAAAAAAGGTAAGCGACAGTCACCTGATTGCAAATACAGTTAAACCATGGTTATATTTAGTGATGGCGAAACTGGTTTTAGAGTGATCTCTGGATTTCATTTATCAATCCTCTTTTCTAACCTTTCTTAAATACTTTTTATGGAAAGACATTTCAAATGTAGAGAAAATTATATAGAGTGTTAGAAACACCACTGTGCTCCACACTTGGTCTAAAATGTTAAATGTTTTGTTTTAAAGATTTTAACCTAAGGTCTCACAAATTTAGTGGAAACCTCTTGAGCCCCTTTTCAGATCACAGAATCTTCCCTTCTCCCTAGAGTACCTATTTTTCTGAATGCGGGGTTTCATATTCCTTTGCAACACCACCGAGGGAAGTTTTGCACGTTTTCAGTCTACTACATACCTGGTGTCATATTGTACACATCCTCCTGCAAACTGTTTTCCATACTAATACCTATAGATACCTATTTGATTTAGTTCATTGGCTTTCAATGTTTATTCAGTATTCTGCTATTTACATGTGCTGCAATTCATTCAATCATTCTTTTACGGTGGACAGTGGGATTTCCAACTTTTCACTATTATGAACAATGCTGAAATAAACGTTCTCACATATTTTCTTGAGCACTTACAGGGAAAAAAACTTTAGGCAATAGTTTTTTTTTTAAGTTTTTTTTTTAAAATTTTTTTATTTATTTATGATAGTCACACAGAGAGAGAGAGAGAGGCAGAGACACAGGCAGAGGGAGAAGCAGGCTCCATGCACCGGGAGCCTGACGTGGGATTCGATCTCGGGTCTCCAGGATCGCGCCCTGGGCCAAAGGCAGGCGCTAAACCGCTGCGCCACCCAGGGATCCCCTAGGCAATAGTTTTCAAACCAAAACCTTAATCCTTTCCTTTATGGCATGTGCTCTTTATATCCTAAATCCTTTGCTACCCTGAGCACAAAAGGAGCAAAAAGTAATGGAGATCCTGTATATATATACGTATTTACAAATGTTTATGTACCTAAAACAAAAGGTTCATGAAATACAATTTAAATTTACCCTTTTTACAAGAGATCCATTTTGATCACAGTAACTTTTGTTGGTATTTTAACTTTAATGTGACTTAAATTTATTCACCTTTTCCTTTCTGCTATGTGCTTTTTGTGGCCTAAATCCTTTTCTACCTAAAGGCACAAATAAATTTTTCTGTATTTTCCTCAGAAAGCTTGAAAGTTTTACTTTTCACTTTTATTTAAGACTTTTATTTTATTTTATTAGAGACAGAGAGGCAGAAACACAGGCAGAGGGAGAAGCAGGCTCCATGCAGGGAGCCTGACGCAGGACTCGATCCTGGGACTCCAGGATCATAGCACGGGCTGAAGGTGGCTCTAAACTGCTAAGCCACCGGGGCTGCCCTACTTTTAATTTTTAAATCTTGAAATTTAAATAATTTTTGTGTAGTGTGAAGGAGGGACCACATTTTTGTTATTTTTACATTTGGATCAATTGTCCTAGCACCACCTATTGGTTAAATCATTCTTCACCCACTGAACTGAACTATCACCTGTTTCTCTGTTTCTTGGTTCTCTGTTGTCTCATCTGCCAGTCTCTATGCCAACACTATGCTATCTTTATTACTATAGCTTTAAAATCAGCTTTGAGGTCAGCTAGGCCCAGTCTTAACCCAGCTGATCTGTTTCTGTTTCACAGAGACACATATTTTTGAAGGGGTCAGGGCTATCCTTTTTTTTTTTTTTTTTAACCTTCCATATAACCTTAAAGAACGTCAATAGTGATCAAGACTCATGCTTTTGGGCACCTGGGTGGCTCAGCGGTTGAGCATCTGTCTTCGGCCCAGGGTGTGATCCTGGGGTCCTGGGATCAAGTCCCACATCAGGCTCCCCACAGGGAGCTTGCTTCTCCCTCTACCTTCGTCTCTGCTTCTATCTCTCTGTCTCTCATGAATAAATAAATAAAATCTTAAAAAAAAAAAAAGAAAAAAGACAGTCATGTTTTCATCTTCTAGGAAATTTTATGTCCTTATGAATCTACCTACTAGTCACAAAGACCTTTTCTTCTAAAATGTGTTATCGCTTTAGTTTTTCCATTTAGTCTTGGCTCCATTTCAAATTAGTTTTTGTGAATAATACGACATACATTTTTTTTATTTCTACACCTTAGGCCCTTTGTTCCAGTACCAGCTGGTCGAGGATACCTTCCTTTTTCCAAAGAATTACTCTGGTGCCTTCACTGAAAACATCTGACCTTATTTGCGTGGGTCCTGGATTTTCCACTCTTATGCCAATATTGTCTGGATAACTGTAGCTTTATATTTAAACTCTTGTCATTAGGTAAGGTAAGTTGCCCAGTTTTGTTATCTTTTTCAAAACTGTTTCAGCTAGTCTGGATTGCACTTCCCTATAGATTTTAGAATCAAATCTGTCAATTTCTACCAAAGCTGCTGGGATTTTCACTGGAGCTACAGATATATTTGGGGAGAAGTAGAACCCTAACAAACATGATCTATGAAAATGATTTTGCACTTTTCAATAAATTTATCCTGAAGTATTTTATGTTTATGTTATCCTATTTGGAGATTCCTAAGGCTTTTCTAATGGAGCCACACACGTAGCTGCAAACAAAGGCAGTCATATCTGTGAATGAAGACAACTATTTTCAACCTTCATGCCTTCCTTTTTCTTGCCTATTGTGTTTGCTACAGTTTCCAGAATGCTAAATTGAAGTGGTAAGAACAGACACTCTTGTACTGTGGCTGATCTTGGGGAAAGCTTTTGCTATTTCATAGTTAAGGATGATGCTGAGGAACAACTATGTCTAGTTTGCTAAGATTTTTTTTAAAAATCATGAATGATAAATGCAAACATAACCGAATCTTATCTGCATTAAAAGAATCATATGAATCTTCTCCTTTACTGTGTTAAAGTGGTGATATTACAGTGATTGATTTTCCTATGTTAAACCACCTTTGCATTCCCAGTATATTTGGTCATATGTGTTATCCTTATATATTCAGTTTGCTTTAAGATTTTTTGAGGATTTTGGAATCTATGTTTATGATGGATACTGGCCTTTTAACGTTCTTTTCTGGTAATGCTCTTATTTCATTTTGCTATTAGGGTGATGCGGGCCTTAAAAACTGAATTGGGAAGTGTTCCCTCTTTTTCAAGGAGAAAGGTGTTAGGTGAAAGGAGAAAGGTGAAAGGTGTGTAGGATTGGTGTTATTTCTTCCTAAGTGCTTGACAGAATTCACCAGTGAAGCCATTTAGATCTGGAGTTCTGTGGGAAAATTTTTAAAAACAAATTTAGTATCTTTGAGAGATCTGTATCTATATGAAACATTCATATTTTCTATTGCATTTTGTGTCAATTTGTACAAGTTGTGTTTCTCAAGGAATTTTTTCCATTTCATCTAAATTGTGAATTTACTGGCATAAAGTTATTAATAATGTATTCTCTTAATGGCCTTTTGGTTTCGATAGGATCTGTTGTGACATTCACCCTTTCATTTCTGCTCTCAGTAACTCATATTCACTTGCTTCCTGGTTAATCCTGTTAAGAGCTTATCAATTTATTTTTCTCAAAAAAGCAACTTTTAGCTTTGTTAATTTCCTCTATTTCATTTTCTATTGCACAGATTTCTGCTCTTATTATTTCTTGTCTTCTACTTTTCTTGGGTTTCACTTGCTTATCTTTTTCTAACTTCTAATGTGGAAACTTAGAACTCTGATAGTGAATCTCTCTTCCTTTCTTATATAAGCATTACAACTTACTGTATATAGTTTATTAAGCAATGTGCTACTTGAGGTGAAGCTCAAAATAGCCTGGGAGAGAAATGTCAGGAGACACTTCTTAACTAATCGTCTGCAAGTCTTCCGAAAATTGGTAAAGATAGGATAAGGAATTCACGGATATTCTTCAGAGATAACAAACTTGGGAAGTGAAGAGAATCTTGGAAGAAAGACAAATTTACAGCTGCTTATGAAATCAGTGCCAAGGACAAGCTTGGCAGGGATTAACTTTTTATATAATTTGTCAAGCCCTGCAGATCATATAGTATTATTTCATCAGGAATCAAAAAATTTCCCAGTCTTGGGTCCTAAAGCCGTATTTACAAAGTAAGAATAAAACTTGTCATGGTACCTTTTCTAAATTTGGGCTTTATTTTTGAGGGTTCTTCTTGTGATTTGCTTCCATCTTGAATGGGGAGTACCATGTAGCACATCAAATCAAGGACTTTTTCACATGTCATCTAAAGAAGATCAGATGAGAAGGTACCAATTTTAAATTTTCTGATTGAAAGCTAATCAACATAACACTAACATACATGTAGCATACAACTGGGCAACCTGTGCACATGGAGGTTCGTAGCACTGCCTCAAGACTCTTTGTAAGATCATTACTGTTTGCTCAACAGCAAACAGAAAAAGAAACTGAGATCGAATTTAGGTACTAGACCTTTGAGGGAATAACAACTCATTCTTTCCTGTTAAAACAAAAGAACAGAAATTAAAAATTAATGAAATATTAACTAAACTACCAACATGTTTAACAATAGAGTGGCATCCAAAGGAAGTATATCCATCTTAAAGACATTTACTAACTCATTGAAAAGAAAAATCAACAAAATGGGACATAAAGTAGAACTAAATGGAATGATATAGAATGTAATTTAAAATGAAGGAGAAATATACGCAGGCTAAACTAGCTGGAAACAGTTCAGGTTGGAAGGTTACCCTTATCTAAGCCTTAAGGGAAAAGATTTGGAATGTAGAAAAGAGAAAAAAGGGTTTTTGGAGGAAAGGACGATGTGAAAAAGGGCTGGGTATTTGTTAGGTGATTACGTGAGGGGAAGGAATGCATGGTTTAGGAAATAAACAGATAAAGTGGTCCATAGCAGTGGTGGAGGCTGAGGAAGGCCTCAAGTGCCACACAACACAAAGGTTGCTTTCGATCCACAGAGTGGATCACCTATGAGTCCACCTGTTCATATTCTACTAGAGCTAGATTTCATTTGGGAAGCATGTTCTATGAGTCACACAACCTTCTTATTATCCTCATTTTATAGATGAGAAAGTGCAGTCTTAAACTCATGCTTCCCAGTCTTAACACACCCAGAAAATGTTTGTAAGGCTGCTCAGAGCCAGTAGGACTGACCTGGGGGCTCTAGCTGCCCCAAGCCACAGCCAGCTGAGAGCATCGGTATCTTGGTACATCTAGAACCCAGCTAAGGCCACAGGGTGGTGAGGCTCTAGCTTTAAAAACCTGAAGGTTTGGTAGTTCAGGACTTGAACACTGGAGTTTGACAGCTCGGTGTGATAACTTGCCCTAGGTCACAGAGCTAGGAAGTGGTAGGGACACAATGTGTCCCCCAGAGTCACACACCACCATCCTTCAATGTACACCTCCAGCCAATCCTTTCCTTAGATCCTTCCTTGACTACACGGACTCTGGTGAAAATGCTCTTCCCTGAATGCCTACTATGCCTGTATCACGGACATACTGCTTAAGTATGTAATTTTTAACGTTCTCCTATAAATACTTGTACTTTTCTCTGTAACTCACATTATATGTCCTGATGCAGGGATCCCACATGCCCCAAACCCTGCTTATACCTCCACTCCCAGCACACAGTTCAACTCTAGGCACCTAGGTAGTCAGTATTTCGATTAAGTGGAATAATGATAGCAATCTCATAGAAAGCAATGACTGTAACTTAGAGATGGAAAAAGATTATACACAGAGCAACTCCATTTAGAGCCAGGGATTAGGGTCCTGGCAGAGGAAATAAAAGGCACTACACCAAAGATACTAAGTTTCATGCTGGAAGACTCAAAAAGATTAGCCAGAGTAAGAGTTAAGAGTCAACCCACGACTCTACAGTTTTATATCCAAGGGCCAGAGAACGAAGGAAATTCTCATCTGGACATGCTGGGTCGGAGCTGGAGACAGCTGCAGAAGCTGAGAGTCAGGAAGCAGGTTAAGGTAGACACTAAGGATGCAGGCCTAACACAGATCAGCTTTAACACTAAGGATGCAGGCCTAACACCGATCAGCTTTAACCCCAAAGAGAATAAGTTCATCCAGCTTATTTAAATCTATTTATTTTATATTCCCCAATATGACGCTGAACAGCAGTGCCTTGTGTAGTCTTTAATTCTACGTGATATATGGATATCTGGGTAGGTAAATATGTGTTCTCCTTCAAGTTCTCAGGAGGAATTCACTGGAATGAAGATTTAGGTACCTGATAATTACATAAAGAATGGCAGAAAAGTATTTTCAATGCACATACTTTACATACTGTTTCCTCCTAAATATCATCATGGCAAATTATAAATCATATTTCAAAATTCAAGTTTAAAAACTTAATTCAGGGTGACTAATCACAAAATAATCAACTTAACATATAGAAAGATGAAGAAATCAGAGTTTGTGTGTTAAGTTGTGGCCTTGAATTTATGCTGTATGAATGTGCTTTTTAATTAATTTAATGTACATTTTAATTGAATTCAAACCTTAATATTAAGTATCAAAGCTGTGCAAACTTTGTGGTTTGTGGTAGGTGCTAAGAGAGATTCAAAGGTAGAGCACATGGTCCCCACCCTGTGGTAGGAGGGGCTCATGACTACCGGAAATAGACTTGTTTACATGTCTGCTCTAGCAATACCCAGTAGCAGGTGTACTCATCATGTAAAAAGAGAATCTGAGGCTCAGATAAACTAATGGAAATCCTCCATTCCCACCTAGTAAATGTCTTTTCTGTCCAAGTATACAAGAGGACTGATTTCTCTCTAAATGGTTCCAGATAAGAAAGTAAAGAAAAAAGAAACCCTCCTCCAACAAAATGGAATGAGGACAGAAAACCTGAAAAGTACTGAAGCCTAATTTCAGGGAAGACATAAGTAAAGAGAAAACAAAGTAAAACAAAATCATCAACATTTTTACCAACAGATTAAGTGATAAAATCCAAGCAGCAAAATCCTCTTTCAAATAAACATACAGAATTAAAAGGTCCTTCCAGGGTAAAGAGGAGGCCCCAAGGTAGCTGAGCACATCTGAGGGCCCTCCCCACTCGCAAGGCACACATTACTCACTCTGTACTCCCCTAGAGCAAAGTGGCAAGTTGCTAGCTGGATGAGTGCCCTCTGATGCTCCAGTGTTCCCTGTCCTGTGATCTGTGGCTGAGGAAGTGATCCCTGGAGAGCTGCTAAATGATGCAGGCTGGCTATTGCTTTTTTATATTGACCCTAAGAAAGACATACCAGCAAAGAGGTGAAAACCACCACCATCTAAAAAAATCTCCAGATTTGGGGTTCCTGGGTGGCTCCGTAATAAGTTAAGTGTCTGACTCTTGGTTTCGACTCAGGTTGTGATCTCAGGTTTGTGAGATCAAGCCGAGTAGGGCTCTGCACTCAGCATAGAGTCTATTTAAGACTCTCTCTCTCTTTTTCCCTCTGCCTCCTCTCTGGGCTTATTCTCTCCCAAATATATTTTTAAAAATCTCCAGTTAATTATGTAACTAGCAAGCAACTACAAATAAGGTAGCTCTGTTTGATCATCTGAGGAGGAAAAAGATTTAGCAATAATTAAACCAACTTACTTAAAGCTAGATGGAGGGTTCTCTATGGAGGTACTTGATATGGACAAAGATTTTTTTCTCTCTGGTCTTAATTTTTTTTTTTAAGTTTGTTTGTTTACTTATTTATTTATTATTTATTTATTCATGAGAGACACACAGAGAGAGAGGCAGAGACACAGCCAGAAAGAGAAGCAGGCTCCATGCAGGGAGCCTGACGTGGGACTCAATCCTGGGACTCCAGGATCACGCCCTGGGCCGAAGGCAGGCGCTAAACCACTGAGCCACCCAGGGATCCCTATTTATTTATTTTTTAATAATCTCTATTTCCAACATGGGGCTTGAACTCACGACCCCAAGATGAAGAGTCACATGCTCTACCGACTGAGCCAGCCAGGCTCCCTTGGTCTTAATCCTTAAGACTAAATAAAAATCACACAAACTTTTAGATAAAATATGTCTTGGATATGCCATTTCTTAGAAATATTTTACTACTAATGCCATTTCTCTTTATGTAGAATGAAGATAATTTCAACAACACAGGTTGGAAGCTCTGCATTTTCTTGGGGAATTATTAGCTCTCTCCATTCCAGGCATATGTAGCCCAAGAACAGGACAGCAAGGCAGAAGGACTCCATCAGAGTAGAGAGGAGGAGGCGTGAGAAGTATTCATCTTTTATTGAAAAGTAAAAACCTTACTTTTACAGAGAGGTATAGGTATAGCTGGACATAGCAAAAATAACACAGAAGATATGGGCTTGTCATTTTGGAGTTATTTTGAGATGAAAGTGGACCATAATCGCTCAGAGCATGACTAATCTACAGAAGGAACATTCGCACCTTACATGTTACAGTTGCGTCCCAATAATAATCATCCTGTATAGACACAGGAACTTAAAATACATGACTCTACCTGATAGATGATCATATCGGTGAGGAAGATTCTTAACCAAAGCCAAGTATCTGTCTTCCATGCCAAACAAATTCTTGTAAATTCTGAGAATTAAGAGCAAATTTACCAAAAGCATGTTAACACAGAAGCCGAAAACAAAACAAACGCACCACAACCACAAAATTCCAAAACATGGATTGTAACTATCAACTCTGATTTCTAAAACAATGGTCTAGAATCTCAATTAGTAAAGTTAGAATGTAATACCCACCAGTAATGCCCAGGCACTATTGTTATCAGGCCTCAATATTTACTAAGCACACACCATTGTCCCAATGGCTGTTCAAAATGTTTTTCACATATTACCTCATTATCTTGTAAATTACTTTGTTTTCCTCAGAACAAAAGTATCATTTTCCTTTCACCCAGCTTAGATAATAAAGATACAACGCTAAGAGTTTTACTCATTTTTTAAAAAGTCAAGTTATAAGTAAAGGAAAAATCCCCCAAAGGTCACATACATGTTTGCAATTCTAGATGTGACTGGGAGAGATGGAGGGGTGCTGTATTTACCTAGAAAAAATGACACAACACATTTGACCAAGGGTTCTGTAGAGGTATATGACAGCAGGCCAAGGGATGAAGGGCCACTGGCCAGAAGGAAAGGAAAAATACACTGCTGAATTCTAAAGTATGGCAAAAATCCACTAGTTTCCTTAGTCAGTTGAAATAGTCAATAGTTATAAAACTCCCCATAGTTTTAAGTCTATTCTCAAAGGAAAATGGGCTTTCTGTATGGTGAGTTTTTCAGGCAGATAAAAACAGCATTACCTTTTGTATGCTTAGCTACATGTGACTAAGGAAGATACAAAGTCGAACAACTAAAAACACAGAATAAGCCCAGCAAGAAAAAGAAGAGGCCAGCAATACAAATGTTAAAAGACCAAAATCTCTCCCTCAAACTCCACCCTAATCCTAATTATAATAAACGTTCAGAGTAGAAGCTAAGATGTAAATGATTATTTGAATATTAATAATTATATAATACACACTGGTAACACTGATAACAAATTAAACAGCACCAATATGACAGGCATGTTCTTACCCTTGTCAAGGAATTCCAGGGAGTAGAGCAACTCCCAGCTCTCCCTGGCTAGCTTAAAGCTATCCAGCACTTCGATGGAGTTAGCAAGCTCAGCTTTATTGACTATGATGTGACGATTCCTGCCTTTTGCCGAACAGTCTTCGTCGTCTGAACTCTGCTTAGAGAGGGTGAAAGAAGCGGAATTAAAGTCATACACGGATGACCCTTCAACAACACAGGTTTGAACTACACAGATCTGTTTGCACATGGATTTTTTACAGTCCAGCACTTAAATGTATTTTCTCTTCTTTATAATTTTCTTAATAACATTTTCTTTTTCCAGCTTGATTATAAGAATATAGTATATAATACATAGAACATACAAAATATATGATGATCAACTATTAATGTTATAGATAAGGCTTCTGGTCAGCTATAGGCTACTAGTAGTTAAGTTCTGGGGGAGTCAGAAGTTATACAGATACATGACTGTGCAGACAGGGGCCGGTTGGCACCCCTCACCCCCATGTTATTTAAGGGTCAACCATCCTCAGACACTGTTATGTTTATTACCTCCAATTCTGATTACTATATGGATTTTATATCAAAGGATACTATCATGAGTATCATTTTTTGAACTTAACAATTTGGCTTTAAAATTAATATAAATTTTTCATCTTTTCACTCTCACACATTTAATTTTTTACCTTAAAACTAAGCTTATATTTTTCTGATAAATTCTAAGCTGATGTTGACTTCTAAGTAAAGCTATGGCGTTAAAATTTGCAATAGTTTAAGAACATATTGATGTTATTAAAGCCCCAAATAAGAGTTTTACATTCAGAGATACAGGTAAAGTAGCATATGTTTTATAGTTTATTTTTTCATGCGTGAAATCATTTAATTTGCTTCGAAAGAAGTTTATCACGTAGAGGAATAAAATTAATGCCCAAATGCCCTAAGAATCAGAGAAATGACTTTTACTTGTATTTTGTTCCCTATACATAGCTTCTCTCACGGCCAGTCCTCTCTAGCTCTGCTCTCCCAATGCAAAGTGTCGGCCGGGAAGTAGGTTTGCCAGTACTCATCTATTAATGCTTTCTGTATTTTACAATAAAGAGTCCTACTTTCCTTGCTCTTCATCTCAAGAAATATAAAATCAAAGAAAAGAGAGCTCTCAGAGAATTGCACCTATTATAAGCACCAGTAAGCATGGTCAGACAGTTTGCCAAAAAATAGTAAAGGTAAAACAGCTCCACTTAATTTTATTTTGCTGAGAAATTCTTGACTCTCTTATTCCATCTAGATTATTTTACTAACTTAATGACCCAAATCAAATTCTCCATCATATTTTTACACCACTATGCTCATTTAAGTCTATGTACAAATATTTCAGCTGAAAGCTCCATTCCTCAAGCTAATCTCAGAAAAAATAAGCACCTCCTTCCCACTACCCACCTTTCTCCCCCACTTTCAGAGCCTGGTATTCTGCTTATCCTTGATGCTTGGGAACCCTCCCTACCCACTCTATTTAGCTGCCATATTCTTATCCTCCCTCAGTAATGACACATACTCAAAACCTGTTAGGTATCCTGCTTCATCAGGGCCCAGTTCCTTGCCACATGTTGCCAAACTGAGAGAATATACTAATATGGATGTGCAATTCATTGTTCCAACTTACAGAAAATATTCCTGCCTCAAAACAAGATTGGAAGTTTATGGAAGGGACCTCAGATATGGTGGGAATTGTTTCCAAACAGTTTCTGAAATTGATTCTGAAGTGCAAACATACACTCTGAAGTTTTGGCCAGATGCTGTAAGCAAGAACCCTGACTATAGGGAACATACATAAGTATGTATGGGTAGAGAACACAGTCCACAGGAGAGGCCAGCGCCCCCACCCTCCCAGCCACCTGACATGTCACACAAGCCAGGGACTTAGGCTGGGTGGAGAGCGTATGCCTGTCTGAAGAGGGCAGCCTCCATCTGGCCCAGTATATCAGACATTCCAATTACTAAAGAGAAGTCAGACGTCTCAACTGTTGTGAGAAATCTCCCAATTCTTACATGCTACATAATGGAAAGAAACAAAACACTATGAGTAAGACAAGTCTATAGGCTGAGCTTTATGTCCTCTGCTGTGATGGCACACATAGACACGACTGGACTTGTGGCAGGTCAGGATAGGTCCCACAGTCGTAGGATAGAGTGAAAACCAGGAAAGATCAGTTAAAAGAGTAAAAACAAAAACAGATGGAAACCCAAGTTGGTTGGAGGGGTAGAGTATGAGAGCAGGGCCTCCTAGATGACACAGGAGAGGTAAAAACAGAAGGAACCAGAGGGCCAGAGGGTTTAAACAGCTATTCCATGGCTGGACGCTGAGTCTGAGAAGAAAGACTAGGAATCTCTCATTCACTAGCCGCAGCTCAAGCACTATCCTGATGTCCAGAATAGAAGACGGACAACGTCCTTGGCCCCACAGAACCTGTACAGAGCTTATGAGGAGACACAGAGAGTAAACCAGCAAATGACTAAACCAGAAAGTAGGCAGCAATAGGGGGTATGCGGAATTGAAATAAGAGTAATAGAGAAAACTGGTTGGGCATCTCTAGGCCTCAGAGGGAGAAATGCCTGGGCTGACAACTCAGTGACAAGGACACAGGCTGGTAGAGAGCACAGCTCGGAGGCAGACATCCAGGGGCAGGAAGGGGCTCAGAGCACTACAGCTGCTCAGAGAGGCCAGTGTGTCTGCAGCATGCAAAGGCCTGCTCAATAACTGCTCTGGAGCCAAAGTGGAGAGTTTGAGTTTATTCTGAGCATGATGGGAAGCCACTAGAGGTGGTAAAGCAGGGGAATGATGTCTGACTTGTCTTTAAAAAAACATCACTAGAGCTGTTGGGAGAAGAAGAGACTGTAAGGAGCTAGAGTGCAAGCAGGGAGACAAGATGACAGCTCTTGTGACATATGGATGGTTTAGACAGGGAGCAAGAGGTGGTAATGGAGAGAAACAAACTGATGGAGCTGTGTTACTTATACTGATTTGTATAGGGCATGTCATTGCTTTCAGACAAAACTAGTACTAGACAACCTATCATCCACATGGCAGGAAGGGTGTCTATGGTCTTAACATGAGGTGCCTGGACAGACTACACATTCACGGAAACCAGAGGGAGAGCTGACGGCATCTGGGAAAGCCTAGTTAAGCAGAGTTCTCAACCTGGGGCTACTGGCTGGAATTCAAAGCATCTCTGAACTTCTGAAATTACTGGTGAAATTGTGCATGTGTGCATTTTCTGTGGGAGGAAACAAATGAGTTTATCAGGTTTAATAACCTCACAAGGCTTCAGAAAGGCTTCACCTTCCCTGCTCCATTCTGTACTACACAGCCAACTAGGACCTACAGGCCAGATGGTGTTTTTAGCAATAAAGTTTTCCTAGAACATAGCCACCTCATCTGTTTCCTATTGTCTATGGCTATTTTTCGTACTGTCACAGCAGAGCTGAGCAGCTGCAACAGAGACGGTGGGGCCTGTAAACCCTAAACTGTTTGTTACCTGGCCCTTCGCAGAAGTCGTCTGCGGACTCCTGACCTCCACTATCCTGTTACACACTGCACCTCCACTAAGCTTTCATTGAAAGCATCACTCTGCTGTAAAATAAGCTGAAAGATCACTGTTCTGCCCAGCCTGCTGCCTGGCCCCATCATAAGATTAATGGCTCCTCACATTCTCTGGCGTCCCACATGTCTGTGCAAACTGTCTTATCTTCACAAAACCCACCTCCCCAATTCCAAATGACAAAACCCTCTATATCCTTCAAGGCTGATTTCAAATGCTGACCTCCTTCATGAAACCTTTCCAACACATCTCCTTAGGTTGTAATGACTTTCTAGCCAGAACACCTTGGCCCTTTCCATTCTGAGGCCAGGACTCAGCACAGCACTCTGTCTACGTGTTCAAAGCAGTTCATTTGGCTTTGCTTTTTACCTTTAATTGATGCCATACAGTCATGAGAGGTAGAACTAACTTATACCAGGGTTTCTTTACATCGGCCTTTTGGGCTGGACAAATCTTTGCTGTGGGGCTGTCCTGTGCACTGTGGCACAGTTAGCAGCAAGGGATGCCAGGGAGGCCTCTACAAAGTAGATACTAATAGCAACTCCGTCCCACCAAGCCATGGAAATCAAATGTCCTCAGATACTGCCAAATGTCTCACCACCAGTTAAGAACCACTGATTTACATAGTAATTATAATTAAACGACCCAAGCTTTATCAATTTAGCTCCAAAGCTGTATTTTACATTCATTTTCAACAAACCATAAACATATAATCTGTTAATCATATCTGAAAGGATTACCATGGTTTTCTCTCTTCCCTCAGCTAGTTTCCTCTTTTTATGTATATGTTTGTTACGATCAATTTCTACATCACCATACACATTTGACACATCCTCAAGAAGAACCAGTGGCACTTGGCTTGGGGCATTAGGACCTATGGATAGGGGGAAAACACCAATACTTAAAAATGCAGCGAAGAAAGGAAAACTTAGTATTAAGTGGAAGTTTACTCAGCAGTCATTTAAAATAAAGGTCATGAAAAAGTATGTTCAGTTTGATCTCAGGTAGACAAACATGAATAAGAAAAAAGACTGTACGGATATACACCAAATTATTAATAAAGGTTCTCTCTCAATGACAGACTACAGGTCAAAGTTCCCTCTCTGTATTTGTTCTTATGTATATACAAATTTTTTAGAGTGATCACGAATCAGAAAATTAGTGAGACACTTAAGACCGTGAAGTTATATGTTAATATGTTATAGCTACAAACTCCAAACAAAACCTAAATATGTGAAAGACTAAGGTCATACACAAAAATGAGAGCTGTGTTATACTGGATGGGTAGGTGATTTTACTCTTACCTTTCTATTTTCACATTTTTAAGAATTTATATGCAAAAATATTATTTAAAAAAATTTTCGTCTATTGCAAAATCTTTGTAAAATCTACTTCAGTACTCTGCTATATCTGTTGCTTTTTCAAAATAGAGGCACTAAATATCTGTATTTAGTTTCATAGTACCACTACATCCTCTGATATAGAAATTTTATTACTGGGATCCCTGGGTGGCGCAGTGGTTTGGCGCCTGCCTCTGGCTCAGGGCACGATCCTGGAGACCCGGGATCAAATCCCACATCGGGCTCCCGGTGCATGGAGCCTGCTTCTCCCTCTGCCTATGTCTCTGCCTCTCTCTCTCTCTCTCTCTGTGTGACTATCATAAAATAAATAAATAAATAAATAAATAAATAAATAAATAAATAATAAATTAATAAATGAATAAATGAATAAATAAATAATTTTATTACTTAGTTACTTAATCAAGTGGGCTCCATGCCTGGCATTGAGCATGTGAGGCTCGAACTCACAAACCATGAAATCAAGACCTGAGCCGAGATCAAGACTTAGACACTTAACCGAGTCACCCAAATACTCCAATTACAGAAATTTTAAATGAAAATACATAAAAACTACCAACAAGTTAAAAAAAGCACTAGTGTCGCCCACAATTATTTGGATTCAAGAACAATGTTAAGGTAAACATTTTTATCTTCATCATTCCAGCTGAAGCCAGTATTTTGGGAGACTCTAAAGTTCTTCGACCAACCTTGGAATAGAGATGGTTGTATGCTGTTGACATACTGGAATGCATTCTTAAAGAAGACCAACATAGTGGAATAAACCACTTGGTTTTTATACTTTGCATGAGCTTCGTTATCAAAATTGTTCATGTATCTGCAGAGATCTTTCATTCTGTGTAAAATATCACCATAGCTTCTGAAAGATGAAGGATGAGAAAGATTATTTAATTACCCTGGGCTTTTTGGCAAAAGGTCTAGAGAAAAGCCCCAATAGAAGCATGACATTTAGCAAATGTAGCTGGAGGTATGTGTAATTCCCCTTCCAAATTAGAGCAGTGATCAGACCACTGTTTCAGGACACAGACATGATAAAGTAGCTACTCTTTGCTCTGAATGCCAAGGAGTGCTTCCAGCTCTTAAGATTCATACTTCCGTTGGGAAATATTTTAATAAAGTGAAAAACCACCCTCTTTGCATAAATACCAAGGTTACAGAAGTAACCTTGAAAATAACCAAGAAAAGTGTATCTACTTATTATATGCTTTTTAAGAGAGCGTTTTTGCCTTTAAAGATCCTGGGACTACGATATCAGAAGGCTAGCTAAGCAATTCTGGAAATGAACAATTTTCTTACCGTCTTCCTTTGTCCATCTGCCATTCACATCGCATTCCAACAACATTTAAAATCTTAAACAACCTCTCCCAAGGGTCCACAATCTGGGACGATTTTTCAGTCAGCCCTTCTATTATATACTTCTGAGAGCTCCGTTTGCTAGGTGACATTAAATCAGATGCTTCCTGGGTACCTGGGAAATGAGAACAAAGTAGCCTACAATTATTCTTACCACTTACTATGTATGTGGTACTTGACAGAAAATGACAAAGTCTGAATCCCTATTCCCAAGGCAAGAGCACAGAATCACATTATGTGTTTTAAAGACCCACAATTGGCCATGAGTATAGCAAGAAATGCATTTTGAGCTGTGGTATGTGGAGGAAGCTCAGTACACTAACATTATGGTTCAGCAAGTTGACTGTTCCAAAGGGTAAAACTGGCTCCAAAAGTCTCATTTCTTACTTGTAGTATTTTTTCTAGGAAATCACCTTTAGAACACTATCAAACTAGTATGAGAAAAACCAGAACGAGGAGGGATTTCTGAGTTTGTAATTTACTAGACTCTGTAAAAATAAAATCACAGGATATTCTCACTTACCTTGATGCTGACTCTCTATTTGAGTAGATCTAGTGACATAATTGATATAAAATTCAGCTGCTTTGTTTAAGTACTTATATAATAAATTGGCAGGCAATCGAACATCATGGTTGTTAATTATTAGAGGAAGGACATCACAAACTGTTGAAGAGGAAAGATAAGGAAAAAAAAATTTAAGTTGTCTGTATATTAGAGGAAGGACATCACAAACTGTTGAAGAGGAAAGATAAGGAAAAAAAAAATTTAAGTTGTCTGCCCTACAATTCTGATAGAAACAAAATTTATTTTAGAGTTCACTTATTGTGGTATCTAAAATATATAGAAAAAAAACCCTTTATGGCACATTTATTTAAAAACTGCAGTGCACAGGGATACCAGTAGATGGAGTTAGCATGGAAATCCATAGGCAGATTTTACATTATGGAAAAGGGCCTAGTTCTTACACTGGGCGACAATTCAGATGTTTATTATTATTTTTCATACTTACATCTATGATTATACATATTCTTTCGGATACCAAATATTACATAATAAAAATCCAGAAGTTGTTTAAATGTTTTTCGGACTAAAATAAACAAGGACTTAAATTTCCTAATATAAAAAGTTCCTTTCCTTTCCACAAAAGACCTCATCCCTTAAATGATATTTACTCCAGCGTATTCTACTCACCACAAGGAACTAAAACAAAATAAAAATTTTCTTACCAAATAATTTTCTAAAGCAGTTAACAGGAGATTCTTGTTCTTCAATAGTTTCAGCCTCTAATAATGCTTCCCCAAGGCCGACCTGTTTCAAAATATAATCAGTTAAACGTGTTACAGTTTAAGATGTCGGAATTACATACAGAAATGGCTTTTTAAATTTACCAGTTTGTGTATGCCAACTTCCCCAAGAAACAAATACTCTCATTTTAAAGATTAGGAAACAAAGGAATACATCAGCCACAAGGCCCAGAAGGAAACCCCAAATTCATCTGACCACTGACTACTTTATCTTGCTTATTATCCTCTGAACTAGCAATATTAAAATGCTAACAAAATGTTTACAGAAACTTAAAGGAAGCACTAGAACTAGTTAGAATGATAAAAGAGATATAGAGATTTTCTACAGAATATAGAAACTGCTCTCTAGATCAAGATGTATTATGTCAACAAACCTTATCACTTTCAAGAGTTGTCAGGAGTAGTCATTCAGCCTGGGTTAGGCTGGACATACTTTTTGACTTTTAAGGCCACCTTTCCATTACTTTCTACTATGCATTCCCTAGCAGAGTAGATAGGCTTATCAAAATCCACCCAGACATCTGCACTATCTTCCTTGGGATCACTTGGCAATACACGGGTAGGGGTAAAACAATGGAAAAGATAATATAACACAAAAAGCTAAAAGTTGAGTAATGATCAAGGAACATATTGGGTTGAATAGCATCCTCTCAAAATTCATGTCCACTCAAAGTCTCAGAATGTAAGCTTACATATATTTTATCTTATAAAAAAAAGGAAGGTCTTTGTAGATGCAATTACTTAAGAAGAGGGCATACTGGGTTGGGGCAGGCCCTAAATCCAATGATTACAATCCTTACAGTCATGTAAAGACACAGGAACACAGACTCACAGGGAAGAAAGCCATATGATAACAGAGGCAGAAATCAGAATGATATAGGTGCAAAACAAAAAATGATAAAGATTGCTGGTGACCACCAGAAGCTAGGGAGAGGCAGGAAGGATTTCTCCCTAGAGCCTTTAGAGGGAGCATGGCTCTGCCCACACCTTGCTTTTTGGACTTTTAACTTCCAGAATTGAGGGAGAATAAATTTCAGTTGTTTTAAGCCACTCGTTTTTCTGGGACTTTGTTATAGCAGCCCTAGGAAGCTAATATAGGGAAATATAGAAAAGGTTAACTAGGGCCAGAAACTTGAAAGATAGTGTGGGAAAGAATAAACAATAGAGTTTGAATTTATAGAGTTCATTACTTGAACCCTGTATCTTCCACTAACTAGCTATGGGAACTAACATATTTAAGATTTAGTTTCCTCATCAGTAAAGTGGGATACTGCCTACCTCAAGGGGTTCAGAGAGTATGGAAGGAGATACCTAACACCAATGCCTGCCACTAGCACTCAATTATTATTACAGATATAAGGAACAGAGGGAAAAGCACATGAAAAACATGCCTATTAAGACAACAGACTATGGCTCTCAGTTAAATTCAAACACACTGTTGACTACAATGGAAGAGGATTTTTTTTTTTAAGATTTTATTTATTCATGGGAGACACAGAGAGAGAGGCAGACATGAGAGACACACAGAGAGAGGCAGATGGAGAAGCAGGCTCCATGCAGGGAGCCCGATATGGGACTTGATCCTGGGACTCCAGGATCACACCCTGAGCTGAAGGCAGACGCTTAACCGCTGAGCCACCCAGGCACCGTGGAATAGGATTTTTTAAAAAATATTTATTTTAGAGAGAGAGAACATGCAACAGCAAGTGAACACGGGGTGGGGGTGGGGCAGAGGGAGGGAGAGAGACTCTTAAGCAGACTCCATGCTGAGCTGGAGCTGACTTAGGGCTCAACCTCACAACCCTAAGATCAGGACCTGAGCTGAAACCAAGAGCTATATGCTCAACTGACTATGCCACCAGGCATCCCTGGAATAGGATTTTTAAAAAAACTTTACTACACAGATTGCAAATAAACAGGAGTGTCAAAGCTTGGTGACTTTTTCCTTACACTGATTGTAAGGCAAATCAATCAGTGTAAGTAAGTGTTCCTTACACTTCTACTGGAAATTTATAAAGTTTGAAAACAGTGAAATCCTTTTAGCTTTACTGACAGATTCCTTGATTTAAGTTCAATCTTACTTAGTGCTCTTTAGAATCTCTGCTTTAGAATAATATACACTATAGCTTTTAACCCAACTGATGAATGTATTGATCGATTTCATTTTCTCTTAAGAAAGAGGAAAGGATCAAAATCATACCCCATGCTGCACCACTGTTTCAGGGAAGCGTCTCAAAAGTAGAAGCAACATTTCTGATCGTTCCAATGTGTTGAAGCATTGTTCCGTAACCTTTAGTAACATTTCGCACTGGACTCGACCAGGGAGAGTTTCAAATAAACCTGTACATAACACATTTAACTTTAAAAAATTTCTTTAAGAAAGAAGATCCTGAAGCTAAAGAGGAAATAAGGTATTTTCATGTACAAAACAGTAAATACTACATTTAGGATCATTGTTTGGTTTTATCTACAACCTAGAAGGCTTTTGGGTCAGGTGGTATTGGACACAGGTTTGCTGCAAGACCCTAAAACATCTGGAAGCCTTATTGGATCCAGAAGACAAGAATGGTGCTTGTGAAGGGTCACAACAATGCTTGCTGTTGCCTGAGACAAAGAGGATGTGCTTTGATTCCTCAAAGAGGAAATCTTTGATTGGCTAAAGCAACCAACACAGAGTGAAGGTTAACAAGAAAGGTCATAAATCACTAAAAGTCTCCTCCTGTTTTGTGGACATCTGCCTCATCTACAGATGCTTTCTGATCATTGCAAAACCTGTTAAAAACATCTTCAATTCCCTGGGCTGACACAACTACACACTTTAAGGAAGCTTGGAGGTTTCGAAGCAAATGCTCAAGGGACTAAATGACACCATTTGTAGACCTGAGTTGTCAAGAACAAAACACACATTTGTGTACCAATACCACAGATGTGAGTTTTTTTTGCAATTATGGTATATAACTTATTATTCTAGAAACAGAAATTTTACATCAAGTGTCACTCTGCTCTTACTTCTTAAAAATTGGGTTTGTTTATCCTGTGAATCGTTCCTCAGTGCTGATGTAATAATGCTGATTTCTCTCCATACCACTGGCTGGTCAGGGAAATTCACAAACCTATTTTAAAATGAATGTGTTAAATTAAAACGTCAGAATCTACATAGTATCAGAAAAAGAAAAGAACATTAGCACTAGAAGAGATACACATTTTTCTTTATTCCAAGTAAATATGTGGATATACCAAATCAAATCAAAAAGCATTTAAAAATAGAAACTAATTAAGGAAAATGAAGTTAATCCAAAAGTCTTTGGAGGTTCTTAGAAGTGAAAAAAGACAAATGTCCATAATACATAAAGCACTTCTCAATATCAACAAGAGAAAAGAACCCAAAGAAAAAAAAACCAAAAAGTGGGGATCCCTGGGTGGCGCGGCAGTTTAGCGCCTGCCTTTGGCCCAGGGCGCGATCCTGGAGACCCGGGATCGAATCCCACGTCGGGCTCCCGGTGCATGGAGCCTGCTTCTCCCTCTGCCTGTGTCTCTGCCTCTCTCTCTCTCTCTCTCTCTCTCTCTGTGTGTGTGTGTGTGACTGTCATAAATAAATAAATAATAAAAAATTTAAAAAAAGACATTTAAAAAAAAAAAAAAAAAAACCAAAAAGTGGGCAAAGACAAATCACAGAAAGAATACAGACAGCCAAGAGAGAACACCTGAGAAGATAGTCAGTCTTATTAGTAATACAATGAGCTGAAATTTTTAAAAATAACAAGATATAAAAATAAGTAAATAAGTAAATAAATAAATAAAACAAGATACCACTTTCTATCACATTGGCAAAAATTAAAATTTGATAGAAAGACTGATAATATCCAATGTCTGCAAATGTGTGGGAAAATGGGCACTCTTATACATTGTTAGTAGAAAGGTAAACTGGAATAGCGTTTTTTTGGAGAGTAATTTGCTAGTGTGTCAACATATAAAACGTGTACATACTTGACTGTGAAAATCGTTGTTTAAGAATGTACTCTATAGGGATCCCTGGGTGGCGCAGCGGTTTGGCGCCTGCCTTTGGCCCAGGGCGCGATCCTGGAGACCCCGGATCGAATCCCACTTCAGGCTCCCGGTGCATGGAGCCTGCTTCTCCCTCTGCCTGTGTCTCTGCCTCTCTCTCTCTGTGTGTGTGACTATCATAAATAAATAAAAATTAAAAAAATGTTTAAAAAAAAAAAAGAATGTACTCTATAGAAAAACACCAAAATATGTGTACAAAATTGCTTATTGACATGCAAATATGAAAAAGATATAATCCATATATCAAATACAGTATGCATACTGAAAAATAAAGGCGTCCCTCCATTCCAGTGGGTGAAGAGAGTACGCTGCAGCAGATTATGAGTAGTTTTGTTGTGACCCTTCCCCACAAAACCCCACCTGTATGTATGGTCCTGTGTCTACATGTGTATACAGACACACAGAACTTTGGTTGAGTCAGAGGGACCTTCATGTGTCACTCTCTATACTTCAGTAGTGTTTGAACTGCAAAGAGCTTGTATTATTTCCAAAATAAAACGGATTATTGGAAAGAAAAATTTTAACCAGAATAAAACAGAGGAAGACTTCTTGCAGAGTAGGAATGCCGGCAGTTAACTGAAGGCCTGGCCTCAAGACTAGGGTTCAGAGCAGGGAGGTGATCTTAAAGATCTCCTCTCACTCACACACACAGCCTCCCGAGAGGTGAAGGGCAGGGCCGGCTGAGGTCACCACAGACACTCACATGTCGTAGAGCAATCTCCCGGCGGTGGCAGTCCTCTCGGCGTTCCGCTCGATGGTGTACATCTCGTACTGCAATAGACAGACATCAGACCCACGGGTCACAGAGAGACGGCCGACACGGGGGGGTGGGGGTCACACGGAGACGGCGGACCCCGGGGTCGCGACTCCGCCCGGGGCTGGTCCTGCCTGGCTCCGCGGTCCCAACCCGCACCCAGCACCCCCAGCCCGGGGGCCTGACCCCTGAGCATCACCTGGTTACGCAGGGCCCCGGGGCCTAGCATGCGACCCTCGGGCTCCCTTTCCACCCTTCGGTCCCCAAGGCCGGCGGGACGACGTGCCCAAAGCAGCAAGCGCCGCACAAATGGCCGCCGCGCTGACAAACGAGGAGCGAGCGCCGGTCCCGGGGCGCCGCGGTGCCATCCGGCCACCGAGCCGGCAGCAGGGCCCCCCTGCCTGCAGTCCCCCGCCCGGCCGGCCTCCAGCGGGGTCACGGTGCGGGTCTCGCGGGGGGAGGGCGGGCGCGGGGTGTCGCGGAGCGGGGCAGGGGTGAGAGGAGAGGGCCCCGAGGCTGGGGGCCTGCGAAGCGCCCGCCCCTCCACCGCGCGGCCGCCCGCACCTCACCTGGATGTTGAAGTCGGCGGGGTAGAGGCTGCGGGCCGTGATGAGCCACGCTTTGGCGGCCCACAGGTCCTGCTGCACCAGCTCCCGGGCTCGCTGCACCAGGAACTCGCAGTCACCCTGGGCCGACATGACCCCGGAGGCGTCCGGCCGCCGGCAGCAGAGGCCGTTTACCTTCCGGCTCTAGAGCCGCCGCCGCCGCCGCCGCCGCCGCGGGGGTACCTTCTGCGCATGTCGGGCTGGCCGATCCGGAACCGCTCTCCGGGTTTTGCGAGGAACCGCCCACCCCCTTCCGCCTCCGGAGACCAGGATTTCTGTGCGGTCTTTTCCCGGTCACCTCCAAAATGTGGAGAAGGGAATCGCACCCTCGCGGGCTCCAGCGCGACTGTTCCAGCCAGGGAGCATGCGCGCGAGCCTGTAGTCGCCGAGCTCCCTAGGCAGGTTCTCGTAGCCTAGGGGCGGTCCCGGGGGTCCCCGAGGGTCCGGGGCGGCCTAGGGAGCGGCGGGGGCGGGGCGCGGAGCTCCCTCGGCCCGGGCGGAGTGGAGGAACCTAACCTGGCCCGGGTCCTTGCCCGGGATTAGGTTTACGAGCCAACAGTCTGAGGCCGGCTGAGGGTGCAAGGCACAGAGGGCAGGGTCGTTCTCAGCGCTTGTTCTGGCACATTTTGTCTTTCCTGAATATGTCCACAATCTGTCCTCGCGCCTTTATTCGCTGACTTTTGCCACAGACACTGAGCTGTTGCAGTAATGAGCACTTGGGAAGTGCTCTGCTGCATGCAGTGGGAGCTGCAAAGATGATTCCTGTCCCAGCAGAGGCTTGACGATGATGTGGCCTAAGGAAAAACAGGCCATTTTAATGATCTCTTTCCCATCAGATCAGTGTCATTTTCACCCAAATTCCAGATTTGTTTTCCATCTCAGAGGAGGAAAACAAAATCGTCTCCCTGCTCTGGTGAAGGAGAGGCCGCATTTAAGAGCTAGAGAAGCAATACTTACCTGTCTACTAGGAAAAATGTACCACGATGCGGATTCATTTGTTTTCAATCCAAGTTCTATATGCAAAAAGTTTGGGAT
This sequence comes from Nyctereutes procyonoides, assembly GCF_905146905.1. Taxonomy (NCBI): domain Eukaryota; kingdom Metazoa; phylum Chordata; class Mammalia; order Carnivora; family Canidae; genus Nyctereutes; species Nyctereutes procyonoides. The sequence goes on from NW_026575120.1 coordinate 18,870,472, forward strand.
CCCTGGGTGGCGCAGCGGTTTGGCGCCTGCTTTTGGCCCAGGGCGCGATCCTGGAGACCCGGAATCGAATCCCACGTCGGGCTCCCGGTGCGTGGAGCCTGATTCTCCCTCTGCCTGTGTCTCTGCCTCTCTCTCTCACTGTGTGCCTATCGTAAATAAATAAAAATTCAAAAAAAAATATTAAAAAAAAAGTTTTAGCAAGTTCTATTTACGACTGATATCTTTGATTTATTTGATTTAAAGCCAAGAGATTAAGGATTCAAAGCTGGTATGTTTTAAAGATAGGAATTACTGGGTCCTTATATACATGACAAATTATATTTTAAATAAATTATGAATATATACATTATTATTCATGGGTATATATAAGGTCTAATACAATCTTTTAAATTGTGATAATTTATAAAAAAAACGATCTTAGGGACGCCTGGGTGGCTCAGTGGTTGAGTGTCTGCCTTCTGCTCAGGTTGTGATCTGGAAAACTAGGGATGGAATCCTGCATCTGGCTCCTCTCAAGGACCCTGCTTCTCCCTCTGTCTGTGTCTCTGCCTCTCTCTTTCGTGTCTCTCATGAATAAGTAAATAAAATCTTAAAAATAAATAAATAAACAATCTTAAAGTTAGTGGTGAGTTAGTATGCTAATTTCAGAGAGAAGTACCAGAAAGGGCAGGCACAAAGCAGCAGTATATAAAAAAAAAAAGTGCTATCAAATTTATTAAAGTCACAGCTCTTTTATTTTGCTATTTTGCTTACGATACCATTGTAAAAACAGCACTTTTAAATATCTTCTCCTTTACTCAAAATGGTCAGGTGACAATCTTGCTTCCAATTCAGTGGAATCCTGAACACATTCCCTGGTGGTTACCCTCTTCCCTTCAGAATTAGGACTTCCAAATTTGCAGGGCACAAGATTTAATGGAGACAGTTAGAAAAAATTCCATTAGTGGGTTATTGGGCATATTTTGAGGAGCCACTGTCTCCTCCCACCCCTGCTTGGTTTAAAGCATATCCTGTGTCGGAGAGAACAGTTCCCCGACCTCATGGGATGTGATTTAGTTGACACCTTTATTAAGCTTCTAGTAGACCATACTCTACCATTTTATCAGGCCACCTGCTTCTGGGTGTTGGGAACAGAGTAAGACCAGTGAATGTGTTGTGCCTGTTCCCTCTGCCACATTTCTTTTGCCATAAAAATGAGTTCTTGGGCCTTGAAGTGATATTGTATGGGATACGATGGTGATGAATAAGGTGTCTGCAAGTGCATGAATGGTGGAACACGCAGAATGTTATGGGAGCAAATCTGAGTAGTATGAATTCCCGTAAAGACAAATCACTCCCTTCTCCCTGAAGAACAGGTCCAGTGTAAAGTAATCAGCTTTTCACTGCCTAGCTGACCGCTCCCTACTGAGGAAATGGTGCCATTTTGGGGGTCTGGTTTTGGCTCCTGCCTTTGGCCTTTTGGACACTCAGTGGTAACTCCAGTCATACCATCCTTGGTGAGGGAAAGTTCATGTTGAGCTGACACATAGCATCCCTGCTGTACACATAGCATTTATGCTGTCATGCCACTTTTTCCATAGATCCACTGAGCAAACACTGAATGGCTGAGGAAAGAGTAGACTGACATCCATGGGATTAGTCATCTTATTACCACCTGATTAGTGAGCATCTTCTTTGCTGTGGATGTCCTCTGGGAAGCAATTATGTAAAATACAACCGCCTTTTACATTTTGTACCCATTCTGAGAGTCCATATTAGTCCCAAGTCTCTTTTTCACCAATCTTCCAATTTTGCTCTAAGTCCTTGATCTGTCAGACAATCTGCCAGTGACTTCTCATGTCAGTAGAGATTTATACCTCAGACTGTCTTTCCAGAGTGGATTATTGGATGAGCTACCCAAAGTTCTACCTGCTGGAGATATTTCTTTTTTTAAAAAAATTTTTTACTTATTCATGAGAGACACAGAGGCAGAGACATAGGCAGAGGGAGAAACAGGCTCCATGCAGGGAGCCCGACGTGGGACTCGATCCCGGGTCTCCAGGATCACGCCCTGGGCTGAAGGTGCGCTAAACTGCTGAGCCACCTGGGTTGCCCGAGATATTTTCTTTTATTGTGTTTTTAGGGCTAACTCTGAGTGTGGCTGCCATTTGGTGGTCACCCACTTCCAGATGCAAGCACACTGTACACACCCTTGTGTATACCAGGTACTCTCATGAGGCCACAATGTGAGAGGGGAGAGGTGGTAAGGCAATAGACATATCTACATGGAACTCTGAGCCATGCTTATGAACATTTCTTGTGATTTTCAGACCTGCTCAGGCTCTCTCTTATTTACTGTATTTCCACTAAATAGTAGAATGATACTATACACTCCCATCTTTATTATGGGACCATAAATAATATTTTAGATAATAGCAAGTTCATGATGGGCACCTCAGATCACAGGTCAGTTGATATCCCTTAGGTCAGGGGTCAATGTTGACCAGGCTCCAGTAGCAATCTAGGAGCTGCTTTTCTTTTCTTTTCTTTCTTTTCTTTTCTTTTCTTTTCTTTTCTTTTCTTTTCTTTTCTTTCTTTTCTTTTCTTTTCTTTTTTTAGATTTTATTTATTTATTCATAAGAGAGAGAGAGAAAGAGAGAGAGAGAGGCAGAGACACAGGCAGAGGGAGAAGCAGGCTCCATGCAGGGAGCCCGATGTGGGACTTGATCCCGGGTCTCCAGGATCACACCCTGGGCCGAAGGCAGCGCTAAACCACCCGGGCTGCCCAAGGAGCTGCTTTTCAAATGGGCTTCCTTTGGGCTTGCACTGTAGTTCTCCTTTTGGCCCCTGTCAGAAGCTCCACACAATATACCTATGTCATAGGCATAGGATTCTATGGACCCCATACAACTTATCATTTGCTTACCACATATCAGGAGTGTGCTAATTTGCTTTACTACAAAGTAAAGATATACATCTGGAACAGTACCTGGCAGTTAACACTAATACCTTGTTAAGTTCATGATAACTCATAGTCATTCTCCAAGATCCATCTGCTTTTTCAAGGAAGAACCAGCAGTTGAATTAAGTGGGATGTAATGGGAATCACCTACCATGCATCTTTCAATAACAGAGACTTTTTTTTTAAAAGATTTTATTTATTTATTAATGAGAGACATACACAGAGAGAGAGAAGCACAGACACAGGCAGAGGGAGAAGCAGGCCCCATGCAGGGAGCCCGATATGGGACTCGATCCCAGATCTCCAGGATCATACCCCGGCCAAAGGCGGCGCTAAACCTCTGAGCCACCCGGGCTGCCCAATAACAGAGACTTTTTTATTCTACCCTCCCTACACAATGGGTCTTACTCTGTTAGGAAAACAATCAGAGGATTCTTTCTTTAGTTGCTAAGTATGTTTGTGGAGAAATAATTATAGGATCATTTTCTGTGAGATTTGTTGGACATACTGTGAGATAGCCATGGACCAAGACACCACTTATGACCTGACTGGTAGGCCAAGATGGTGCTGTGGGCCCTTGGCAGCCTCTGAATGATATTCAGACTTAGTTAACTAACTCAGAATTAATTAATCCACATTAATTCATTATCTAATTACCTTAGGAACCCAGGTTTTCTCTTCCTCAGTGCCTATCACCCCAATTAATGGTTGCACGACCTCTGTGGAAGGCTTTAAGGAAGATTCATGATATGTAATTCTGGCAAAGTTGCAAAGTCTTTTTTTCTTTCTCTTTGTTTTTAAAGATTTATTTATTTATTTGAGAGAGAGAGAGAGAGAGAGAGAGAGAGATTGTGCATTTGTGTGCATGCACATGTGGCAGGGGAGGAGCACAGGGAGAGTCCTAAGCAGATTCCATGCTGGACGTGGAGCCTGACTCACGGTTAAATCCCATGACCCTGAGCCAAAATCCAAGAATTGGATGCTTAATTGACTGCACCATCCAGCTGTCTTTTGCAAAGTGCTTGCCCTTCCTTCGTTCTTTCCTTCGTTCCTTCCTTTGTTCCTTCCTTCATTCCTTCTTTTTTTTTTTAAGATTTTATTTATTTATTCATGAGAGACACACAGGGAGAGGCAGAGACACAGGAAGAGGGAGAAGCAGGCTCCCTGTGGGGAGCCTGGTGTGAGACTCAATCCCAGGACTCTGGGATCATGCCCTGAGCCAAAAGCAGACGCTCAACCAACTGAGCTACTCAGGTGCCCACAAAGTGCTTTTTCAAAGGGATGTAGCCTCTACCTCGGGTACAGAACCCTGAATCTGAACTGACTTGAGTCTAGGAATTGGGTACTTTACATAACAGTCACTAAAGTCAAATTGCTGCTCACTTGGTTTAGAGTTTCTCTGATTTTATGAATCAGTAGGCTGCCCATCTATCTTATTCTGAGGAACTTCATGATCAATTAACCACTGCCACACACCTCTGAGGGCCAAAATGCTCTGATTGCCACTGTGTCACTGAAGCTTATTATGGTCATTGTCTCCACTTTGTCTCTAATGGTCAAGTGTTGCCACCTGATCCCTACTACACAGGGATCCCATTATTCCTATTGGAATCAGGAAACCCGATTCTTGCATTATTTTTTTCCCTGAGGTATAATTGACATATAACATTATGTTAGTTTTAGGTATACAACATAGTGTTTGAACATTTGTATGTATTGTGAAATAATCACCACAATAAGTCTAGTTAACATCCATCCATATAGTTACCATTCACTGTTAACAAAAAACATTTTTTCTTGTGGTAAAGCCTTTTAAAATTACTGTCTTGGCAACTTTCAGATATTCAAAACAGTATTATTAACTATGGTCACCACGCTGTATATTATATCCCCATGGTTTACTTATTCAGTAACTAAAATTTTGTACCTTTTGACCCTCTCCCCCATTTTGCATCCCCCTCACCATCCTCCCCTCTGGCAACCACCAGTCTGTTCTCTGTATCTACAAGCTTGACTTTTTTGGTTTTAGTTTTTTGTTTGTTTTGGTTTTTAGATTCCACACATAAGTGAGATCATATGGTATTTGTCTTTTTCTGACATATTTCACTTAGCATAATGCTCTCAAGGTCCATCCATGTTGTCACAAATGTCAAAATTCCATTCTTTTTTATGGCTGAGTAGTATTCCATTGTATATTCATACTACATCTTTTTTACCCATTCATCTATCAATGATTAGATGGTTTCCACATCTTTGCTATTGTAAATAATGCCTCTGTGAATAATGTTCGCTGTGAACATGGGGGTGCATATATATTTTTAGAAATAGTGCTTTCGTTTTCTTTAGATAAATACCCAGAAGTGGAATTGCTGGATCATATGGTAGTCCTACAAATTATTTTTTGAGGAATCTCCATACTGTTTCCTATAGTGGCTGCACCAATTTGCATTCCCACTGACAGTGCACAAGGGTCCCCTTTTTTCCACATATTCACCAACACATGTTATTTCTTGCCTTTTTGGTGTTAGCCATTTTAAACAGGGATAAGGTGGTATCTCATTGTGGTTTTGATTTGCATTTATCTGATGATTAATGATGTTAAGTATCTTTTTATGTGCCTGTTGGTCATTTGTATGTTTTCTTTTTTTTTTTAATAAATTAATTTTTATTGGTGTTCAATTTACCAACATACAGAATAACACCCAGTGCTCATCCCGTCAAGTGTCCCCCTCCGTGCCCGTCACCCATTCACCCTCACCCCCGCCCTCCTCCCCTTCCACCACCCCTAGTTCATTTCCCAGAGTTAGAAGTCTTTATGTTCTGTGTCCCTTTCTGATATCTCCCACACATTTCTTCTCCCTTCCCTTATATTCCCCTTCACTATTATTCATATTCCCCAAATGAGTGAGAACATACACTGTTTGTCCTTCTCCGATTGACTTACTTCACTCAGCATAATACCCTCCAGTTCCATCCACGTTGAAGCAAATGGTGGGTATTTGTCGTTTCTAATGGCTGAGTAATATTCCATTGTATACATAAACCACATCTTCTTTATCCATTCATCTTTCGATGGACACCGAGGCTCCTTCCACAGTTTGGCTATTGTGGACATGGCTGCTAGAAACATCGGGGTGCAGGTGCCCCGGCGTTTCATTGCATCTGAATCTTCGGGGTAAATCCCTAACAGTGCAATTGCTGGGTCGTAGGGCAGGTCTATTTTTAACTCTTTGAGGAACCTCCACACAGTTTTCCAGAGTGGCTGCACCAGTTCACATTCCCACCAACAGTGTAAGAGGGTTCCCTTTTCTCCGCATCCTCTCCAACATTTGTTGTTTCCTGCCTTATTAATTTTCCCCATTCTCACTGGTGTGAGGTGGTATCTCATTGTGGTTTTGATTTGTATTTCCCTGATGGCAAGTGATGCAGAGCATTTTCTCATGTGCATGTTGGCCATGTCTATGTCTTCCTCTGTGAGATTTCTCTTCATGTCTTTTGCCCATTTCATGATTGGATTGTTTGTTTCTTTGGTGTTGAGTTTAAGAAGTTCTTTATAGATTTTGGAAACTAGCCCTTTATCTGATATGTTATTTGCAAATATCTTCTCCCATTCTGTAGGTTGTCTTTGAGTTTTGTTGACTGTATCCTTTGCTGTGCAAAAGCTTCTTATCTTGATGAAGTCCCAATAGTTCATTTTTGCTTTTGTTTCTTTTGTTTTCGTGGATGTATCTTGCAAGAAGTTACTGTGGCCAAGTTCAAAAAGGGTGTTGCCTGTGTTCTCCTCTAGGATTTTGATGGATTCTTGTCTCACATTTAGATCTTTCATCCATTTTGAGTTTATCTTTGTGTATGGTGCAAGAGAGTGGTCTAGTTTCATTCTTCTGCATGTGGATGACCAATTTTCCCAGCACCATTTATTGAAGAGACTGTCTTTCTTCCAGTGGATCGTCTTTCCTCCTTTGTCGAATATTAGTTGACCATAAAGTTCAGGGTCATTTGTATGTTTTCTTTGGAAAAATTCTATTCAGATCATCTGCCCCTTTTTAAATAAAATTGTTTGTTTGCTAATAAGATATGTGTTCTTTGTATATTTTGGATATTAGCCCTTGTCAGATATATGATTGCAAATATTTTCTTCCATTCAGTAAGGTGCCCTTTCATTTTGTTGATAATTTCCTTTGCTGTGCAGGAAACACAATTCTATGACAACTATCTCCCACCAGCATCTCTGGCCTACAGAGAACAGTTAACCTAAAGATTTTTATGGCTGCTGGTACTCTCTTCATTAATGCATTTCTGGACCAACCTGAGTTGTATGGTAGGGGTTGGCTAAGCAGGCTGCACATTATGAATTAACTCCAATATTCCCATTTCATTAAATCATCAGACTCCTTTCTCTAAAGTATGCTAGGAAAATTGCAGCATCTTAATCGAGGCCATCTCTGAACCAGACTGAACAAGCAAACTCTTAGAACCATTGGTACTCTCACAACCACTTCAGGACCAAAGTGGAAGACAGATCTGAAACTACTGGAACAAATCCAATAGGATTAAAAATGTGATGGATGGCGATGCTGTATGGATCCTCTGGCAAGGAGGCAGAGCAAAAACATGCACATTTGAGTAGCAGCTCCTAGATTTTTGTTGTTGGTCATATGGAATCTAGAGTTCTTGGCGTGCACATGCATATGGATACATTTGGCCCTACCTAATTTTACAACTTGTCCTTTCTGGACAATGCCCTTATTACCCATTCCAAAGGTATTATGAATGCACACTGGTTGAATAATGATTCCTTTGGGACATAGTCCTTTATTTATTCCTGGAATAGGTTTTGTAATTCACTCTCTGGGTCAAACAGGAATATCTCTTCCTTTTTTCTTCTTTCTTTAAGATTTTATTTATTTATTTGAGAGAGTGAGCATGAGTGGGGGAGAGGCAGAGGAAGAAGGAGAAGCAGACTCCCTGCGCAGCAGGGAGCCTGACGTGGGGCTTGGTCCCAGGACTCCAAGATCATCACTTGAGTTGAAAGCTGCTGCTTAACTGCCTGAGCCACTCAGGCACCCCAGGAATTTCTTTTCCCTTAAAAAAATTTTTTTTTAACTTGGAAATAATTTCAAACCTACAGAAAAGTTACAAAATAAAAATACTATAAAAATTATTTGTATATCTGTTACAGGTTGAATTGTGTCCCCCCAAAATGGATATGTGGAAGTCCAAGCCCCTAGTACTGTAGAAGGTAATCTTCTTTAGAAACAAGGTCTTGGGTCGCCCCGGTGGCTCAGCTGTTTAGCGCCGCCTTCAGCCCAGGGTGTGATCCTGGAGACCTCGGATCGAGTCCCACGTCGGGCTCCCTGCATGGAGCCTGCTTCTCCCTCTGCCTGTGTCTCTGCCTCTCTCTCTCTCTGTGTCTCTCACGAATAAATGGATAAAATCTTAAAAAAAAATGAATAAAGCAGAGTTAAGAAAAGAAACAAGGTTTTTAAAGATTTTGTTTCTTTGAGAGAGAACACAAGCAGGAAGAGGGGCAAAGGGAGAGGGAGAAGCAGACCCCCTGCTTAGGAAACTCAACACGGGGCTCGATCCCAGGATTCTGAGATCATGACCTGTGCTGAAGGCAGACGCTTAACCAACTGAGCCACCCAGGCACCCCTGTATGGCAGATCTAGCAAACTAATACGTACCATCCAGTTTCACTTACTGTTCATATTTTACTTCATTTGCTGTGTCATATGCATTATATTCCCTTTCTTTGCTCACTCTCTGCATATATATGTATGTATACATAATATATATTTTTACCAAACAATTTGAGACTAGATTGCATTGTCATGGTCCTTTATTCCTAAATATTTCAGTATGTGTTTTCTAAGAATATGGATATTCTCTTACATTAGCCACAGTAAATTTGTTTTATCCAAACTACCATCTCTATGCCAATTTTCATAGCATTTCCCCCCTTGAGTGAAGAATCCAGTCATGGCTCAGATATTGCATTTACTTTTCACTTAGTGTTCTTCAGTCTAAAATATTTCCACAGTCTGTCTTTGTTTTTTATGGCTTTGATATTTTTGAAGAATATATCTCCCCTCTATTTTCTTTTAAATGGAAAGTTCCTCATTCTGTGCTCATCTGATCCTTCTTTAGATTCAGGTATGCATTCCCAGGTTAATGAATACTACATACGTGGTTTTTATCCTTCTCAAGGATCACATCTGGAAGCATACAATGCAGGTCTGCCCCTCACTGGTGATGACACATTCAAGGTGTTGTCTGATTTCTCCATTGTTACTGTTTTAACCCCTGGCAGCAATGAGTAAACTATAGAGAGACACTTCAAGGCCATGCAAATACTCTGTCATTTTGAAATTTAACTCTTTCTGTCCCTGGAGACAATGAGACATAATGGGGCGACTCTTGCAGAATAGGCACCCATACCCAGTCATTGCAGCCCAGCAGTAAAGAGATAACAAACTCCTTGGAGGTCATTACAAGCCATCTCATTTCAACCCATGCCTTGAATTGAAAGTTCAAGATACCAAGCTTCCCTTTTCCAAAGCTGCCAACCTGCTTATCATCACCACAGCAATCCAGCGATGTTCCAAGTAAAGACTTGCATGCCAAGTCTCCTCCCTGCATGCCATCCCGTGCCCACAGCACCATAATTTGCTTAAGTCTAATGCCACAACGTGCCATTGTTTTTCCAGTATTCCATATCCCTGTGTGCACTTAATGAAGGAGTCATTTACGGCAGCGTGCATGGAGTTAAGAGAAACAACGGGGGATGTTGTGTGACCAGGAACTAGTGATAACAGGATTGCAACCTTCCTATCTGAAGGATGAATGCTGAGGTCATGGAGGAGGGGCATCCTAGCAGAAGCTGCTATTATAGAGGGATATAGCCACTGCCAAACTCCTTGTGCTCATACAGGAAGAGAGAGTGGACAAGCAATACTCTACTTCTCTTTCTTTCTGCCCTCCAAGATCCCATGCTACTTCCCAGTGGATGAACCTAACAAGAAGCTAGAGGGAACTCAGCTAACAGTTTCTAGGTTTCCGCCATTTGGAGACTAGAGGGCAGAAGAGAGTATAGAATAGGAAAAAAGCAGCCCTCAGCCCTTCACTATATGCTGTGCAGAACTGACAATCCTTTGTTTTGCTCCTGCTTCATGCAAATCCATTCTCATAATGCTTCTCTTGTCACTGCATTTCCTTCTTTGTTTTACCAGTTCTTGAAGAAGAACAAAACAGCAAGATCCATTTACCCCTCTCCTACCCTTTGTGCTGTTATTGTCACATATATTATACTTCTGTGCATATTATAAATGGTAAAATGTAAACAATTGTTAATTAATTGTAGACTATATGATACTCTCCCACAAGTCATTCTGTTTAAATGATTTTTCTATAACTGTTGGACCTTTAAAAAATTTAAGGAACTAAGAAACTGCTTTTGTCTTTACCAATATCTTTAACATTTCCAGTGCTCCTTTTTCCTTCTTATAAATCTGAATATCTATCATATTCCTGCAGCCTAAAGAAGTTTCCTTCATATTTCTTGTAGTATAGATTTGTAGGCAACAAATTATTTAAATGTTCATTTACATGAATATGTCTCTATTTTTCATTTATTTTTGAAGGATATTTTCACTCAATGTAGAATTTTAGATTGACAGTGGACAGTTTTGATTCTGTTTGACACTTGAAGATGCCCTTTCTTTCTTTGTCTTCTGCCCTTTGCTTGTTCTAATGAGAAGTTAGCTTCATTTTTTAATCACTTTTCCTTTGTATTTAGTATCACATTTTTGTTCTCTTTTCTGAATTTTTCAAAAAAAATTTGTTGTAAAATATCCATAACATAGCATTTACCATTTTAACAACTTTTAAGTGGACAGTTCATTAGTGTTAAGTATATTCACATTGTGTATAAATAGACTCCAAAACTTTAATCTTGCAAAATTACACCCATTAAACAACTCCCCATCTCTCATCCCCCAGCCTCTGACAACCAGCATGCTACTTTTTGTTGTTATGAATTTGACTACTCTAGATAACTTTTATAAGTGGAGTCATATAGTATTTATTTTTTCATGACTGGATTATTTCACTTAGTGTAATGTCCTCAAGGTTCATCCTTGTTGTAGCATATGTCATAATGTTCTTCCTGAATAGTATATTCCATTGTGTAAATATACATACTTACAAATGATGGACACTTGTGTTGTTTCCACCTTTGGTTATTGTAAATAATGCTGCTATGAACATGGGTGTGCAAATACCTCCTCAAGATTCTGCATCTACTTGCTTTTAAGATTTTATCTTTATCTTTGGTTTACAGCAATTTGACTATGATGGGCTTAGATGTAATTTTTCTTTCTAGGTGTATTTCTTTCTAGTGTAATTTCTTTTCTGGCTGGGGTTCAATGCTTTTTCCTGTCTGTGGGTTTCTTTTTTGATCAAATTTGGAATTTTGACAAAAATTCCTTTGAATATTATTATTGCTTTATTTCTGTCTCATTTACACTTAAGTTAGATCATACGATATTTTCCACAGGTTATTGAGGCTTTATTCTTTGTTCTGATCTAATATTGTACTCTTTGTGTTTCAGTTTAAATGATTTGAGCTATCTTCAAATTCACTAATCCTTTCTTTTCTGTGTCTAATTTTTAGTTAATCCCATCCAATGAATTTGATTCCAAATATTGTTTTTTCTCTTTCAGTTTTGGTGTTTCCATTTAGTTCTTTTTTCATATCCAGATTTTTTAGACTGATCCTAAAATTCCTTATCTCTTTACCCATTATATTTAACTTTGCCCCTGGATTCTTTTACATATTTTTATAGTTTTTTTTTTCAAGAGATTTATTTATTTCTTTATTTTGGAGAGAGGAAAGGGCAGACAGAGTGGGGAGAGAGAATCTCAAGCAAACTTCCTGCTGAATGTGGGGCCCAATGTGGGCTCAATCTCACAACCCCAAGATTGTGAACTGAGCTGAAATTGAGAGTTGGAGGCTTAAATGATTGAGCCACCCAGGCACCCCTATAGTTCTTTTGATGTCTTCATTCCTGCAATTTTCAACATCTGAGGTTATCTGTATGTCTATTTCCTTTTTCTTTTAAGATTTAATTTATTTATTCATGACAGACACAGAGGGAGAGAGAGGCAGAGACACAGGCAGAGAGAAACAAGCTCCATGCAGGGAGTCTGACATGGGACTTGATCCTGGATCTCCAGGATCACACCCTAGGCTGAAGGCAGCACTAAACCCCTGGGCTACCGGGGCTGCCCTGTATGTCTATTTCTGTGACTGATTTTCCTTTTACTCTTGATCACACTTTCTTTCTTTGAATTTCTAGTAATTTTTGACTATTCTAGACAGTGGATGACTTATTTTAGAGGCTCTGGACTATTTTGTTTTCTATAAAAGAGTGTTGAATTTTATTTTTATAGGTAGCTAACCTAATGTGGACCACCTTGATCTTATTAAGGCTTAGTTTTAGGCTTTTAAATGTTGGTTATTTGAATTTTGCCCTCAAGTCTAGGGCATGATCTTTTCTTCTAAGAAATGAGCATTCTGATGTCAAAACTGAATTGCAAAGATATTGACCAATGCATCTCCTTTCTTTCTGGGTCAGTGTCTCCCTGACACTGTGAAATTCCTGATATTTCTCTGCAGCTTTCAATCCCTTAACAGCTTTTCTCTGGTAGGCTTTTCAGAACCTCATCCTTCACATACATATCTTAGGATCTGTAAAAACAAAACAAAACAAAAACTTCCAGGGGAAATCCTAGGCAGATTTTGGAGATTCTTTCTCTGCAGCTCCTTCCTTTCTGATAACCTGGCCCTCAAATTTCACGTGCCTTAGCAACTCTGAATTCCAACTTCTGTTTCTTTGCTCAGAGATGGTTCTCCGCTTGGATTCCATTTTCCTATACTATTTTTGGAAAAGGCCTTCACTAAGTCCAGGTGGATTTGAAGCTCACCCACTGTGCCTCCTTTCTTGCAGGATTGTAGCCCTATGCTGAATATTGCCTCATGGTTGAACACAGTTGTTTTTTTTTTTTTTTAATTTTTTTAAATTTATTTATGATAGTCACACACAGAGAGAGAGAGGCAGAGACACAGGCAGAGGGAGAAGCAAGCTCCATGCACCGGGAGCCCGATGTGGGACTCGATCCCAGGTCTCCAGGATCGCGCCCTGGGCCAAAGGCAGGCGCCAAACCGCTGCGCCACCCAGGGATCCCTGAACACAGTTGTTATACATTTTCTAGTTTTTTTAGTTGTTTATAGAAGGAATATAAGTGCACTTTGAACTAATCCTTCAAGGCCAGAACCAGAACTTACTCTAGAAAATTGCTATGACTCTTTTGTCATTATAACTTTTTTTTCGGTTTGAAATAAATTCCCACCTCTTATATCAGGTTTTCTTCAGGGATAGTTTCTGTTTCTTCTTATTATTTTTTAATGTGCCACACTTTCCTGTTTCTTTGTATTCCTTGTGATCTTTTTTTTAAGATTATTTATTATTTATTTATTTATTCATGAGAGACACACAGAGAGAGGCAGAGACATAGGCAGAGGGAGACGTAGGCTCCCCTCAGGGAGCTTGATGTGTGACTGAATCCGTGAACCCCAGGGTCACTCCCTGAGACAAAAGCAGAGCTTAACCGCTTACCCGGGCTGCCCTCCTTGTGATTTTTAATTGAAAATGGACATTTAAAACTTATCATATGGTACTTCTGGAAGTCAGATTTTCCTCTTTCCCCAGGGTTTGCTGTTTTGTTTTCTTTCTTTCTTTCTTTCTTTCTTTCTTTCTTTCTTTCTTTCTTTCTTTCTTTCTTTCTTTCTTTCTTTCTTAGGTGTCTATGTCAAGACCTGCCTGAGGTGTAACTTAAGGTCTTACCAGATCTCTTCTGAGCCTGCTTCTTGGTCTTTTATGGTGACTTTCTACCTTTTCCTGTGTATGTAACTAATCTTTAAATGTCTGGCTTCCAAAAGGGGCAAAAGGGGAAAAGGAAGAAAATAAGATAACCATTGTCCCTTTAAATTTCCTGGAAGCTGCTTCAGTTGGAGGAACATGAAATGATGGTGGGGGGAGTTGCCAACAGTGGCTGCATACGTCTGTATCTATGTTTTCATGATCAGGTGCAGCAACTGGTGGTCAGAACATAGATCTCTGTTTTTTTGGTGGACAAAGTCTTTTTGCTCACTGTGGCTCCTGCAAGCTACTCCCGGTTGGATGGAAGTGGGAGGATGTGCAGCTATTGCTGTAGTGGGTGAAATTGATCAGAACTAACCACAATTTACCCTGCCTGTTGTCCCCTAGAAGCTGCAAGTCTTTAAATAGACTATAGAATTCTTTTTTTTTAAGACTTTATTTATTTATTTATGAGAGAGGGGGGGGGGGCAGAGACACAGGCAGAGTGAGACACAGGCTCCCCACAGGGAGCTGGATGTGGAATTCATCCTGGCACTCCAGGATCACATCCTAAGCCAAACTGCTGAGTCACTCAGGCATCCCATAGACTATAGAATTCTAAAATGATTACACAAGCCAGATTTTGTCAAAACAATGTTGTCCAGCTCAAGAGACAAATTTCTGGAACTTCTTCCATTACCATCTTCCTTGCCAGCCCAGGCTTATGTAGTCTTACATTCTGGAACAGTTCATTTTAAATTCTCAGGGTCAAAATTCCACTTTAACAGTTATGAAAACTGCAAATTTCTGTGTGGAACTTAGAATTATTGAAAATAATAGCTAGAAATTAATTTTTAAAACAATTTTATTTCCTTTTAGAGAGAGAGTGAGCATGTGCAAGTGGGAGGGAAGAGGGAGAAGGAGAAGCAGACTCCCCTCTAAGCAAGGAGCCCGACATGGAGCTCAGTCTCTGGAACCCGAGATCATAATCTGAGCCAAAGTTATATGCTTAACCAACTGAGCCACTCAGTGCCCCTGGAAATTAATTTTTAATAACATTTTAAGGATTGTATCAAATTATATTCCAGGTTATGCAAGGGCACACTTGATACCTTGGCTAAAAGAAAGCACATTTGCTTATATAAATAAGATGTAGACCATAACAAATCAACAGAGATAGGATTGGGATCCTGGGGAGTTGTAGCTTAGAGACCATCATAAAAGCATGGATTTGCCACAATAATAACAGTAAGAAGGTAGCATAAATTTAAATAAAAATTCTTACGTTGTTGCGTGGTAGTATCTATTGTGAGACAAAGTGCTCAGATAGAGTCCTAATAATAAGGAAAGAATACTTACTCAAAGCTGATATTCCTCTTGTATTAGGCATTCTCTTAAGGCTTTGTCCTACCTTTAAATCTGTTTTTCTTGACTCCCTATATCATTCATATATTATCATGCATTTTGTTACTTTCATAAGGGCTTGATTTATTTCTCCAATGAAATGGCAAGCTTTTTGAGGCTATGAATCATGTTTTAATTCTTTTTTATATTTCACATTATTGGGAACAGTATTCTTTTAAAGATTTTATTTTTAAGTGCTCTCTATACCCAATGTGGGGCTTGAACTCACAACCCCAAGACTAAGAGTCTCCACCAAATTAGCGAGCCAGTTGCTCAGGGAATAGTTTTATTCAATCAATATTTGCTACTTAATTTTACAAAGTATGAGAAACCTAAAACCTTTTAATTTGTGATTTGTCAGGATGAAAATATTTTTATTTTATTTTAAATTTTATTATTTTTTTATTTATTCATGATAGACATAGAGAGAGAGAGAGGCAGAGACACAGGCAGAAGGAGAAGCAGGCTCCATGCCAGGAGCCCGACGCGGGACTCGATCCTGGGACTCCAGGATCGCGCCCCGGGGCAAAGGCAGGCTCCAAACCACTGAGCCACCCAGGGATCCCCGAAAATATTTTTATTTTAGAAGCTGCTGCATTAATAGGAGTTTTGATGGGAGTGAAAGCAGAAATTCTTCTTGATATAGGAATATGATTGTCCTAACTATGGTTCATACTCCCATAATTTTTTGTCTCTGCTGAATCCTATTTGACATATTAATAACTCACTGATGTATGTATAGTTTGGAAACTTAATGTATTAAATTTGGTTCTAAGGCATTAAACAACATAAAAGAAACCACTGAAAACTGGAAAAGGGCACTATTATTCAATTTTAGCTATAGAACACTTTGGAATCATTTGAAAATCACTACCATAAATCATCCAAATATCTCATCAATTTACCAGTTCAGCATTCAATCTTTATTCCCTAGATGGTAAGTTTTGCAAAATCCCATTGTTTTTATTCATTAAAATGGTACAACACTTAATGTTCTGAAAATAATACATAATCAGTATAGGAAATTAGGAAAGTGCAGAAAAGCACAAGGAAGAAAATATAAATCACTCAAAATGCCATAACTCAGAAATAACTATTATTACCATGATTGAATACCTATGCAGTCGTTTTTTTTTAAAAATATTTTACCCTCTTGTATTCTATACTTTTAAAGAAAAAGAGAAGCAATCCAACAGAAAAAAAAATAGGCAAGAGATTAGAATAGGCCTATGTCTAAATGACCAATAAAAGATTATGTCTAGGGATCCCTGGGTGGCACAGAGGTTTGGCGTCTGTCTTTGGCCCAGGGCGCGATCCTGGAGACCCGGGATCGAATCCCACGTCAGGCTCCCGGTGTATGGAGCCTGCTTCTCCCTCTGCCTGTGTCTCTGCCTCTCTCTCTCTCTCTCTCTGTGACTATCATAAATAAATAAAAATTTAAAAAAAGATTATGTCTAAATGACCAATAAATCCATCAGAAATAAGGAAGATACAAATTATAATCATAAGATACTGCTACATAAACATATGACTATTAAAATTATGAAAGACTAACAATAACCAGTATTATGAAGGATGTGGGTACTCTGCTCATGAGAGTATCATTTGGTTATAGGCAATTTGGAAAACTGACATATCTACTAAAACTGAAGATCCATGTATCATTTTATCTAGCAATTCCACTCCTAAATATTTACTCAACACAATATGTTCTCCTGTGCAATAAAGACATATAGAAGAATGTTCATAGTAGCATTATGCATAATAGCTCCAAGTGTCCTTCAAGGGCAGAATAAATAAATAAGTCACGGTATATACATGCAACCATTTAGAAAGGCTTTCCCCACTTTGATATTTAACAAGGAAGAATGACTGCTATGTGCAACAAGAGGGAGTGGAAGAGGCCAAATATAACAAAACCAGACATATAGATCAAGGGAACAGAATAGAAAATCTGTAAATACACCCACAAGTATATGGGCAAAGTATCTTTGAAAAAGCAGGAAAGAATATCCAATGGAAAAAAGTCTCTTAAACAAATGGTGTTGGGAAAACTGGACAGTAGCATGCAGAAGAATGGAACTGCACCATTTTCTTATGCCATACATTTAAAAAAATTCAAAATGAATGAAAGACCTAAATATGAGACAGGAATCCATCAAAATCCTAGAGAAGAACACAGATAGAGAAGGCACAGCAGCTTCTTGCTGGACACATCTCCAAAGGCAAGGGAAACAAAAGCAAATATGAACTATTGGGACTTTATCAGGATAAAAGGCTTCTGCACAGCAGAGGAAACAGTCAACAAAACTAAAAGGTACCCTACAGAATGGGAGATGATATTTGCCAATGTCTCATCAGATAAAGGGCTAGTATCCAAAATCTATAAAGAACTCATCAAACTTCACACCTGTAAAACAAAACAAAACAAAAGTCAAGAAATGGGCAGATGTGAACAGACATTCCTCCAAAGAAGACCTACACATGGCCAACAGACACATGAAAAAATGCTCCACATCACTCAGCATCAGGGAAATACAAATCAAAACCACAATGAGGTATTACCTCACACCTGTCAGAATGGCTAAAATTAATGAGTCAGGAAACAATAGATGTTGGCAAAGATGTGGAGAAACAGGAACCCTCTTATACTGTGGGTGGGAATGCAAAGTGGTGCAGCCACTCTGGAAAATAATATAGAGGTTCCTCAAAAAATGTAAAAATAGAGCTACCTTATGGCCCAGCAATTGCACTACTAGATATTTATCCAAAGGATACAAACACAGTGATTTGAAGGGACACCTGCACCCAATGTTTATAGCAGCAATGTCCACAATATTTCCAAACTATGGAAAGAGCCCAGATGTCTATCAATAGATGAATGGATAGGGATCCCTGGGTGGCGCAGCGGTTTGGCGCCTGCTTTTGGCCCAGGGCGCGATCCTGGAGACCCGGGATCGAATCCCACGTCGGGATCCTGGTGCATGGAGCCTGCTTCTCCCTCTGCCTGTGTCTCTGCCTCTCTCTGTGTGTCTCTCATGAATAAATGAATAAATAAATAAAATCTTTAAAAAAATAGATGAATGGATAAAGAAGTGGTATATATATATATATATATATATATATATATATATATAAAATCACTCAACCTTCAAAAGAATGAAATCTTGCCATTTGCAATAACATGGATGGAACTAGTGGGTATTATGCTAAGTGAAATAAGTCAGAGAAAGACAAATACCATAGGATTTCACTTATGTGGAATTTAAGAAACAAAACAGATGAACATAGAGGAAAGGAAGGAAACATAAGATGAAAATAGGGAGGAAGGCAAACCACAAGAGACAGTGAACTCTAGAAAATGAACTGAAGGTTGCTGGAGGGGAGGTAAGTGGAGGGGGTGGGGTAATTGGGTGATGGGCATTAATGAGGACACTTCATATAATGAGCACTGAGAGCTATGCTACTAAATTCTACCTCTGAAACTAATAAAAAAAGTGTACATATGCAGTTGACTCTTGAACAATATGGAAGTTAGGGTGCTAACATCCTTCACAGTTGAAAATCCAACATAACTTTTGGCTCTCTCTGAACTTTACTACTAGCCTACTGTTGAATGGAAGCCTTACTAATAACATAAATAGTTGATTAACACCTATTTTGTACGTATTATATACTGTGTTATCATAATAAAATAAACTAAAAATATTAAGAAATCATAAGGAAGAGAAAATATATATACAGTACTGTACAGTATTTATCAAAAATATTTGCATGTAAGCAGACCTTCACAGTTCAAACCTATGTTGTTCAAGGGTCAACTGTACATTGTAAAAGGAATCCTCATAACTAGTTAATACATCCATCACTCTTCTCTTATCTTAATTGGAATTCTTTGTGCTTCTTGGATCTGGGTGTCTGTTTTTCCTCTGAGGTCAGAGAAGCTTTTAGCCATTATTTCTTTGAATGAATATTTCTTCCGCTGCCCTTTTCTTTCTCCCCTTTTTCTGGGGCCCCTATAGTGCAAAGTTGGTCTACTTGATGGTGTCCTATGAGTCCCTTAAGCTATTTTTTTCATTCTTTTTTTTAACTTTTTAAAAAATTGGGGTGTAGTTGACACACATTACGCTAATTTCAGGTGAACATCCTAGTGATCCAACATCTCTGCATGTTCTGCTATGCTTACTACAAATGTAGCTACCATTTGTCACCATACAATGCTATTATAATACCATTGATTATATTCCTTATGCTGTGCCTTTTATTCCCATTACTTATTCATTCCATTTTGTCAGCCTGTATCTCCCATTCCCCCTCATCTATTTTGCCCTGTCTTTTTCATTATTCTTTTCTTTTTGTTCTTCTAATTGGATGAGTTCTCCTACTCTGTTTTCCAGCTTGCTGATCCTTTCTTTCACTTCATCTAATCTGCAGCTGAACCCCACTGTGGAATCTGTCAGTTCAGTTATGGTATTCTTCAGCCCAGTGACTTCTTTTTGATACTTTCTTATATTTTCTCTTTGTTGAACTTCTTTTTGTTCATGCATTGTTCTCCTGACTTTGATGAGCATCTTTATGACCATTATTTTGAACTCTTCATTAGGTAAGTCACTTATTTCCATTTCATTAAGTTTTATTTCCCTGAGGTTTATCCTGTTCTTTCCTTTGGAACATATTCCTCAGTTTCTTCATTTTCCTTGATTCTGTGTATTGGTTTCTATGCATTAGACAGGCAGCCCCAACAGTCTTGAATGAGTTATCTTGTGTAGGAGATGAACCTTATCATTCAGCCTGGCCCTACCTTTTGGTCATCTCTTAAAGTTTTGTAATTGTCTAAACCACTTTCTTTGTTTTAGGGCTCCCAGTAGTTGAGGGTGAGCCTAGAACTGTCAGTGTCCCATGGGGAGGATCCTGGTCAATCCCTAAAAGCCGGCTAAATGGAAGCCCTCAGGTGGCAGCTCTTGAAGAATGCAAATAGATATCTTTCAGGGAAAGATTGGGAGATGAACATTTCTCTCTGCTCCTTCTGCTCTAACTCTGTAGGCATAGCCAGTTAAGAACTGTTTCTTTGTTGCTACAGCCCCATTGAGCCACTGGACACAAGTCCTCCTGGTCACCAAAGCCAGGTTATCAAGGCATGTGTCCTCTGGAGCCACAAAAGCAAGTCTCCAACACCAGCTGGGTCTCCTATAATTCAATCAATTCTGACACTATTTAGCCAGGATAACATCGTATTCTATAGGTTAAGCACCCAGTCCCACAAGACTACCTTTCGCTTCAGATGCCGATTGCAAGCCCAGGTTGTTACTTGTGCTTCTGACTAACTGGCTATAAATCAGAGGTTTCTAGAACCCTCTAACTGGGTACAGTTAATTTTCTAGGGCAGCTGACGGAACTCAGGAAACTCATTTACTGACTAAATTACCAGTTTGTGACAAAGGGTATTAAAGGATGTGAATCAACAGTCAGATGAAGAGATACATAGGGTGAGGTCCTGAACAAAGAGCATCTATCTTTCTGGACATTGGGTCCCAGTATGGTGGTGTGTGGAAGCCTTCTGGCTCACCAACCTGGAAGCTCTCCAAACCCTCTCCTTTTGGGTTTTTACGGAATCTTCATTACAAAGGCATATTTGATTAAATCATTGGCTATTGGTGATTGACTCAACCTGCAGCCTGCAGCCTCTCTCCTCTCCCCAAAAATCAGAAGATGGGATGAAAAGTTCCAACCCCCTCTTTGTGGTTGGATCCCCTGGCAACCAGTCCCCAGCTTTTGGGGATGTCCGAAAGAAAGTCACTTCTTTAACATAAACATGGTAGTGTTGGAAAGGGCCTTGTTTTGAATAACAAGACACCCATCTTACTTTTATGATTCTGAAGCATTTTTCAGGAACTAAGGACAAGAGACCAAATACTATTACACAAACGCTTCCATTGCTAGTATCATTCAGGAAAGATCCAAGGGTTTTGGGAGCTGTGAGCCAGCATCCATAGATGAAGACCAAATATACATTTCCTAGAAATCACAATATTTCATTGGGACACTGAGATATCCTATTCTGAGGAAACAGTGGTGCCCCTGCCAACTGACTTTAGACTGGAGATCCCTCAAAGACCTTGCTGCACAGCCACCGACAATGCTCTAAGATATTTGCATTCCACTCTCCTTCCTTTTTCCTTCTCTTGTGTCCTCCTCCTTGCATCCCAGTCTGATGGATCTTTCAGCATTTCTGGCTCCCTCCCCATCTTCCCCACAGGTGTTTTCTTCACATATTAATATTTTGGTATTTACTTCTCAGAGGACCTGGACTAACACATAGGGCTTTGCAATCTCATATTTTAAAATTATTTTGATATTAGATTTTTTAAAAAAAGATTTTATTTATTTATTCATGAGAGATGCAGAGAGAGAGGCATAGGCAGAGGGAGAAGCAGGTGCCCTACGGGGAGCCCGATGTGGGACTCCATCCCAGAACCCCAGGATCACACCCTGAACAGAAGGCAGCTGCTCAACCACTGAGACCCCAATAAGGTTTTTAAGATTATCCTAGTAATGGTCCTTTTCTGGCAAAAGGATCCAATTCAGAACAATGTGTTGCATGTACTTGTCATGTCTTTTGAACCTCCTTCAATCAAGAGTAGTCCCTCAGAAAAAAAAAAATCCCTCAATCTATCTTTGACCTCGTGATGCCTTTGCTGATGTTTTATAGAATCTTCCTTATTTGGGATTTGTTTGATTAAAGTAATATGTCTTTGTCATGAAGATCTCAGAAAGTGATGCTTCTCATTGTATTGTGTATCAAGTGGTATGACACACAGCTTCAATTTGCCTCATTACTGGGATGTTTCCTTAAGGTAGAGTCTGCCAGCTTTCTTCACTGTAAGGCTTTTTTTTTTTTTTCACTTTGTAATTAGTAAATACTTTGTAGGAAGATACATTGACACTATGTAAATTTTCATTCTTTCTTTTTCTTTTTTTATAATAAATTTATTTTTTATTGGTGTTCAATTAGCCAACATACAGAATAACACCCAGTGCTCTCCTGTCAAGTGCCCCCTCAGTGCCCGTCACCATTCACCCCCACCCCCGCCCTCCTCCCCTTCCACCACCCCTAGTTCGTTTCCCAGAGTTAGGAGTCTTTATGTTCTGTCTCCCTTTCTGATATTTCCCACACATTTCTGCTCTCTTCCCTTATATTCCCTTTCACTATTATTTATATTCCCCAAACGAATGAGAACATATAATGTTTGTCCTTCTCCGATTGACTTACTTCACTCAGCATAATACCCTCCAGTTCCATCCACGTTGAAGCAAATGGTGGGTATTTGTCGTTTCTAATGGCTGAGGAATATTCCATTGTATACATAAACCACATCTTCTTTATCCATTCATCCTTCGATGGACACTGAGGCTCCTTCCACAGTTTGGCTATTGTGGACATTGCTGCTAGAAACATCGGGGTGCAGGTGTCCCGGCATTTCATTGCATCTGAATCTTTGGGGTAAATCCCCAGCAGTGCAATTGCTGGGTCATAGGGCAGGTCTATTTTTAACTCTTTGAGGAACCTCCACACAGTTTTCCAGAGTGGCTGCACCAGTTCACATTCCCACCAACCAGTGTAAGAGGGTTCCCTTTTCTCCGCATCCTCTCCAACATTTGTGGTTTCCTGCCTTGTTAATTTTCCCCATTCTCACTGGTGTGAGGTGGTATCTCATTATGGTTTTGATTTGTATTTCCCTGATGGCAAGTGATGCAGAGCATTTTTTCATGTGCGCGTTGGCCATGTCTATGTCTTCCTCTGTGAGATTTCTCTTCATGTCTTTTGCCCATTTCATGATTGGATTGTTTGTTTCTTTGCTGTTGAGTTTATTTTTTTTTTATCTTAAATGATTTATTTATTTATTTATTTATTTTTAATTTTTATTTATTTATGATAGTCACACACACACACACACAGAGAGAGAGAGAGAGAGAGAGAGGGGGGCAGAGACATAGGCAGAGGGAGAAGCAGGCTCCATGCACTGGGAGCCCGACGTGGGATTCGATCCCGGGTCTCCAGGATCGTGCCCTGGGCCAAAGGCAGGCGCTAAACTGCTGCGCCACCCAGGGATCCCTGCTGTTGAGTTTAAGAAGTTCTTTATAGATCTTGGAAACTAACCCTTTATCTGATACATCATTTGCAAATATCTTCTCCCATTCTGTAGGTTGTCTTTTAGTTTTGTTGACTGTATCCTTTGCTGTGCAAAAGCTTCTTATCTTGATGAAGTCCCAATAGTTCATTTTTGCTTTTGTTTCTTTTACCTTCGTCGATGTATCTTGCAAGAAATTACTGTGGCTGAGTTCAAAAAGGGCGTTGCCTGTGTTCTCCTCTAGGATTTTGATGGAATCTTGTCTCACATTTAGATCTTTCATCCATTTTGAGTTTATCTTTGTGTATGGTGCAAGAGAGTGGTCTAGTTTCATTCTTCTGCATGTGGATGTCCAATTTTCCCAGCACCATCTATTGAAGAGACTGTCTTTCTTCCAATGGCTAGTCTTTCCTCCTTTATCGAATATTAGTTGACCATAAAGTTGAGGGTCCACTTCTGGGTTCTCTATTCTGTTCCATTGATCTATGTTTCTGTTTTTGTGCCAGTACCACACTGTCTTGATGACCACAGCTTTGTAGTACAACCTGTAATCTGGCATTGTGATGCCCCCAGCTCTGGTTTTCTTTTGTAAAATTCCCCTGGCTATTCGGGGTCTTTTCTGATTCCACACAAATCTTAAAATAATTTGTTCTAACTCTCTGAAAAAAGTCCATGGTATTTTGATAGGGATTGCATTAAACGTGTAAATTGCCCTGGGTAACATTGACATTTTCACAATATTAATTCTGCCAATCCATGAGCATGGGATATTTTTCCATCTCTTTGTGTCTTCCTCAATTTCTTTCAGAAGTGTTCTATAGTTTTTAGGGTATAGATCCTTTACCTCTTTGGTTAGGTTTATTCCTAGGTATCTTATGCTTTTGGGTGCAATTGTAAATGGGATTGACTCCTTAACTTCTCTTTCTTCAGGCTCATTGTTAGTGTATAGAAATGCCACTGATTTCTGGGCATTGATTTTGTATCCTGCCACGCTACCAAATTGCTGTATGAGTTCTAGCAATCTTGGGGTGGAGGCTTTTGGGTTTTCTATGTAGAGTATCATGTCATTGGCGAAGGGGGAGAGTTTGACCCGATTTGTGACCCAGTATGTGGTCTATTCTGGAGAAAGTTCCATGTGCACTTGAGAAGAATGTGTATTCAGTTGAGTTTGGATGTAAAGTTCTGTATATCTGTGAAATCCATCTGGTCCAGTGTATCATTTAAAGCTCTCATTTCTTTGGATATGCCGTGCTTAGAAGACCTATCGAGTATAGAAAGAGCTAGATTGAAGTCACCAAGTATAAGTGTATTATTATCTAAGTACTTCTTCACTTTGGTTATTAATTGATTTAAATATTTGGGAGCTCCCACATTCGGGGCATATATATTGAGGATTGTTAAGTCCTCTTGTTGGATAGATCCTTTAAGTATGATATAGTGTCCCTCTTCATCTCTCACGACAGTCTTTCGGGTAACTTTTAGTTTATCTGATACAAGGATGGCTATCCCTGCTTTCTTTTGAGGACCATTTGAATGGTTAATGGTTCTCCAACCTTTTATTTTCAGGCTGTAGGTGTCCTTCTGTCTAAAATGAGTCTCTTGTAGACAGCAAATAGATGGGTCCTGCTTTTTTATCCAGTCTGAAACCCTGCGCCTTTTGAAGGGGTCATTAAGCCCGTTCACGTTCAGAGTTACTATTGAAAGAGATGAGTTTAGTGTCATCATGATATCTATTCAGTTCTTGTTTTTGTGGATTGTTCCACTGAACTTCTTCTTAAAGGGGAATTTTAAGAGTCCCCCTTAAAATTTCTTGCAGAGCTGGTTTGGAGGTCACATATTCTTTCAGTTCCTGCCTGTCTTGGAAGCTCTTTATCTCTCCTTCCATTCTGAATGAGAGCCTTGCTGGATAAAGTATTCTTGGTTGCATGTTCTTCTCATTTAGGACCCTGAATATATCCTGCCAGCCCTTTGTGGCCTGCCAGGTCTCTGTGGAGAGGTCTGCTGTTACCATAATACTCCTCCCCATAAAGGTCAGGGATTTCTTGTCTCTTGCTGCTTTAAGGATCTTCTCTTTATCTTTGGAATTTGCAAGCTTCACTATTAGATGTCGAGTTGTTGAACGGTTTTTATTGATTTTATGGGGGGAATCTCTCTATTTCCTGGATCTGAATGCCTGTTTCCCTTCCCAGATTAGGAAAGTTTTCAGCTATGATTTGTTCAAATACATATTCTGGCCCTCTGTCCCTTTCGGCGCCCTCGGGAACCCCAATTAAACGTAGGTTTTTCTTCCTCAGGCTATCATTTATTTCCCTTAATCTATCCTCATTGTCTTTTAATTGTTTGTCTCTTTTTTCCTCAGTTTCCCTCTTTGCCATCAACTTGTCTTCTATGTCACTCACTCGTTCTTCCACCTCGTTAACCCTCATCGTTAGGACTTCTAGTTTGGATTGCATCTCATTCAATTGATTTTTAATTTCTGCTGATTAGATCTAAATTCTGCAGTCATGAAGTCTCTTGAGTCCTTTATGCTTTTTTCTAGAGCCACCAGTAGCTGTATAATAGTGCTTCTGAATTGGCTTTCTGACATTGAATTGTAATCCAGATTTTGTAACTCTGTGGGAGAGAGGACTGTTTCTGATTCTTTCTTTTGAGGTGAGGTTTTCCTTCTAGTCATTTTACTCAGTGTTGAGTGGTCAAAAACAAGTTGTATTGGGAAAAGGAGAAAAAGAGAGGAGAGAAAGAAGGAAAGAAAAGAGAAAAAGAAAAAAGAAAAAAGGAAGAAAAAAAGAAAAAAGAGAAGAAAAAGAGAAAGAAAAGAGAGAAAGGAAAAAAGGGTGGGGGAAGCAAACAGAAATCAAAAAGCAAAAACAAAAAAAAAAAAAAAAAACAAACAAAAAAACACGGGGATGTATCTTCTGATTCTGTATACTTGAAGTCCCTTGACTTCCCCTGGAACTTGTTTGTCTAGCTGGTCTTCTGGGGGAGGGGCCTGCTGTGCTGATTTTCAGGTGTTAGTACTTGGGGGAGCTGCTCTGCCCCTGCCTGCTGCAGGGCTCAGTGGGGGTTGTTTACCCCGTGAGGCCCCAGGAGGAACAGCCGCAGTGGCGTGGCCAGCTCTGGAAGCCTGGAGTCAGCCCCCACAGTAACTCCAGAGCTCTCAGTCTGCAGGGCCTGGAGGCTCCGGGGCGGGGCCGCTGATCTGCTCAGCTCGGGCAGGAGCGTCCTCGCTGTCCTGGGCCCTCCCGGCCTCTGCCTGTCCCGGGGGGAGGCCGGATCCTGGGCTGTGTCCCGGCGCCCTGTGCTCCGGGGCCTGCGCTGTTGGATTCGCGCTCCCGCCCCGCAGCTCCCTCCGCGGAGCCGCCACCCGAGCCCCTCCGAGCTGCTCCGGGTCCCGCCGTGCGCGCTGCAGCCCTTAGGGAGCTCGGCGCACTCTCCCGGGGCGCAGGTGTGTGTTAGTGTCCCCGGGAGCCCGAGGGCATCCCCGCCCTCCTGGGTGCTGCTCTAACTCCCTGCGAGCCCCTTTCCGCCCGGGAAGGTTGGTGCAGCTCCTGCTTCTCCGGGACGGGGCTTTCCTGTCCTGGGGACACTCGCTCTGGCCTTAGCGCGGCTCCTCGCGGGGCCCCTCCCCCTGGAGGCCTTTTGTTTCTTTATTTCTTTTTCCGCGTCTTCCTACCTTGATAGAAGCGCGAACTCTTCTCACTGTAGCCTTCCAGCTGGTCTCTCTTTAAATCTCAGGCCGAATTCGTAGATTTTCAGGATGATTTGAAGGTTATCTAGGTAACTTGGTGGGGACAGGTGACTTGGGGACCCTACTCTTCCGCCGTCTTGCCCCTCCCTCTCTCTAAATTTTCATTCTTCATCAAAGTCTCCATTTGCTTATTTGTTTATTTGTTTACATGGACACATTTTATTCTTTGGGTTATAATTTGTCACTGTTATCATTTGTGTCAGGTTTAATCCGATGGGTAGTGAAATGAAATAGAGAGGCCAGACAAAAGTTGGTGGAGGCAAGCTTTTAATGGGACGGGTTCTCGAGTGAGAGGTTCCACGCCCCGCATGGGAGGGAGAGAGCGGGAAGTCACAGACAGGGACGTTGTGCCCAAAGGGAGTATATGCAAGGGAGGAGGGGTAAGGGATTGTGTCTGTGTGGGGTGATAACTGCTTATGCCCATATATGGGGTTTGGGTAAGGTGCGGCTCAGGTTTCCTGCATGCTTCCTTTCTCCCCCTGATGACATGTCCTTGGGCAGTCTGCTGGTGATGGGAGAGTTCCCAGGCGAGTGTAGCAAGATGGAGGGGCCATCGCCGTTTTATTGGTGCCTCCTGATCCCCCTTGATCCCACTGGCCCAACAATTTTATGCTCAAATTGTTCTATATTTGGCCAGTAGGAACCCTTTCAAGATGTCTTCTATGTTCTTTTGACATGTCCCCATCATTTTTTGAGCTCTTCCTTACTTCTGGCCCAACAAAGTATTTTAGAATCATTGTGCCTAGAGCAAGTCGAGTGGTAACCCCCTGAAAGA
Organism: Nyctereutes procyonoides; assembly: GCF_905146905.1. Taxonomy (NCBI): domain Eukaryota; kingdom Metazoa; phylum Chordata; class Mammalia; order Carnivora; family Canidae; genus Nyctereutes; species Nyctereutes procyonoides. Next base: position 18,898,388 of record NW_026575120.1, read on the forward strand.
TATGCCTGTGTCCAAATCCCCAGAACTGGTGAATGTTAACTTATTTGGAAAAAGAGTCTTTGCAGATGAAATCAAGTTAAAGATCTTGAGATAAGGAGATTATCCTGGGCCCTCAGTCTAATGACAGGTATCCTTGTATGAGATGGAAGGGGAGAAAACAGAGACACAGGAGGCTATGTGAAGACGGAGGCAGAGACTGGAGGGATGTGCCACAAGGAATACCTGAAGTCACCAGAGTTGGAAGAGGCAAGGAAGGATTCTTTCCTTAAGCCTCTAGGGGGAGAACAGCCCTACCAACTCTTTGATTTTGGGCTTCTGAACACCAGAACTATGAGAGGATAGATTTCTGTTTCAAACCACAAAGGGCATGGTCATATGTCACAGCAGTCTCAGACATGAACAGAGCGCTTTTCCCTTGCTCTAGTCCCAGAATGAACCATTTCTCAAGGAGCCCTGTTTCTTTTAGCATATAGAATGGTATTTGGAAATCAAGATCCAAGTGGTAGGAATGCTCATTATTTTTGGGAACCCCTGTTCCCAGAGCTAGGGAGTATACATGGATCAATTCACACACACACACACACACACACACACTCATAAAGAAGCATATATATTAAAAACCATGAATTCACGCTGATCTCTCCAATTTCAATTTACAACTGCAAGCTTCATCCTACTCTTCTTGCTGTCTGGATTAGTACCTGTCTTCTCTAACTGTGAGAAAACTGGTTTCCTTCATCCTCAGTCTAATCCCCTGTATGTATGTGGACAACCTCCACCACTGCTTCCCATAGTGGTCACAGACACTGTCCTCACTGTGAGTCAGGCTGTCCCTCATGCCAATGTCCTGTTCACCTGCTTGGCTGCTGACACTTCCCACCGGACTGTAGTCACCTCCTATGTCCCTATTGTCTGGCTGCTCCCCCAGGATTCTCACATCCTGCCATTTGGGTGGCCCTCGCCTGCCACACCCCTCACATTCCACCACACCCATACCCATGCCTGTCGGCTGGGCCTCACATAATGATCTCATGACTCATGGACCAAACTGCTTGACAAGGGAATGAAGAGGAAAATACGATATTCATTTTTAAGTTAAAAAAAAAAAAGATCATAAAATAATATATTGGGGGGGGGTGGAAATTTGTATAGGCAAGGAAGAGGATCTGGAAATGCATATGTCAGGATGGTCCACAGTAGCTGTCTCTGGGAGACCGGCTTTCACTATGTTCATTTTCTTTTCTCCTTTTACTTATCTCTATTTTTTCCCCTCCTCCTCTTCCTCCAAGTCTTCCTCCTCCCTCTTTATGGGGGAAGACCAATGAGCATGATTTATTTTTGTAATAAGAAAAATAACGAGAAACGTTATTTTTAAATAGTAAAAAAAGGTCTAGGGGATCCCTGGGTGACGCAGCGGTTTAGCGCCTGCCTTTGGCCCAGGGCGCGATCCTGGAGACCTGGGATCGAATCCCACGTCGGGCTCCCGGTGCATGGAGCCTGCTTCTCCCTCTGCCTATGTCTCTGCCTCTCTCTCTCTCTCTCTTTCTGTGTGACTATCATAAATAAATAAAAATTAAAAAAAAAGGTCTATAATTCAACTCACTCAAAGGTTTTTCTTCCGTGGTAAAGGGTAACTCAACATGTAGGGTTCTTGGGATGCCCCGATGTTTTTTTTTTTTAACTTAAAAATTTTTTTTGAAGCTAGCCTATCCAGATAATAATGCTGCTTATTTTATGTATCAATTGCTTGAATCTGAGGATATCTCTTTTTGAATTGCTAACCAATATCTTTGACATTTTTTCGGCTGCTTTATCCTTGCTAGGCAATGCACAGAGGGGAAAAAAAGAAGGTAGAAAACAAGATCCCTGATCTATCCTACTCTTTCAAAGCCTAGTAAAGTTGTTAACATTTCCAATTGCATCAAGTTTGGCTGACTTGAAACTAACCAAGGAGCAATGTAAGAGCAATCTGTCTCTGTTTATGGTTCTCCCTCACAGACCCTGCTGCTTCTAACTGACCTTCTGGAGAGAGCTCTGTGTATGGAAATGCAGGTGACACATCCTCACACTAACACAACCCTGTATGGCCGTTGCATACAACAGTTTGTTTTCTTGATGGAGTAACTTCTGGTAGAATTATTTTCTCCTTTTACACACGGCTGTTGAAAACAGGCTCCGTTTAGAAGGACTTATCCCATGAAGTCATACTTTTTCCTCTCCGGAGCTTTTCACCAGTGGGAGTTTTATTTCTTTGTATTACTGATTTTGGCCCCAGGAAGCTTTTTCCCACTCTGTTTTCTGGGTAAGCTTGCCTGGGCCTTCCTAGATTCCAGCCTTAGAGATTTTGGGACTGTTGCAAAATCTTCCTTATTACTGTATAAAGGGAACCGAATGTGTAACACTCAATAGCTTCGGCCTTGTATTTTCCCAGTTCCTTAGTTTGGATTCATTTTCATCCTATGTCCACTGACATTATTTTAATGGGCCATTTGCAGGGAGATTAATTATACCCTTGGCACATCTGCTTTCCCATTTGAAGATTTTCTTTCTGTGACAGAATTGGAAAATAATAGAAAACAGTTCATACAGCTGCCTCAGTTACCAAGACAACAAAATGAAGAAATAGCTGGCTACTTGGCTTTTTTCTTTTTCTGAGCTACCTTCCAAACACAGTAATCTCTATCCTAAAGCTGTTTAAGACTACTAGTTTGAGTTGACTAGTTTAGTTACTGAATTACTTTTTTATTTTTTTTTTATTTTTATTTTTTAAATTTTTATTTGTTTATGATAGGCACACAGTGAGAGAGAGAGAGGCAGAGACACAGGCAGAGGGAGAAGCAGGCTCCATGCACCGGGAGCCCGACGTGGGATTCGATCCCGGGTCTCCAGGATCGCGCCCTGGGCCAAAGGCAGGCGCCAAACCACTGCGCCACCCAGGGATCCCCTGAATTACTTTTTTAGCAAGAATATTGTGTACCCCGATTATAGTCTGAGAAAAAAGCAGGTTTTTTTTCCTTCAGGTTTTCTTTTAAATTATTTAAAAAATTACACAGGTAATATATTTACACACATTCAGTGTACAAATGTAAAACTTGACAGGGTGTGTAGGATAAAAACTGTATGTCTTGATTTCCAGGACACTTACCTTGAGCAATATTAACCTACTGTAGTGAATATAGTTTAGTAAATTGGCTCAGGGTGATTTTAAGAACAGCAATGTTTTCAGATCAGTAAAAACCACATGTTAAATATATGTGTTAAAAATTTTAAAACTTTAAAATCCTTTAAAGCTTATAGGAGCAATACAAGTTTCTTGTATGAAATTCAGAAAAAACAGACAAGCAAAAAAGAAAAAAAAGTGTATGAATCACCCACAATTCTACTACCCAGAAGTCACCACCACTAATATTTAGTTGTGTTTCTTTAAAAATATTCTATTAATTTATCTGAGATAGAGAAAGAAAATGAGCATTGGGGAGGGACAGAGGGAGAGAGAAGCAGACTACCCACTGAGCAGGGAGCCCAAGTGGGGCTCGATCCCAAGACCCTGAGATCATGATCTGAGCCAGAGACAGATGCTTAACTGACTGAGCCACCCAGGTACCCCCCTCCCCAGTATCTAGTTTTTGATGCTTTTTGAAATGATTAGTTTTTATTTTAAAGTAACAAAAATAAAAACAAACTCTAGTCCCATCAACAATGATAATCAGAACAGTACTAATGGCTATTCTATTGAATACTGCCTACATGCTTGCCCTGTGGTTAAGAGCTTACTTACATGAAGACACAATCTTCTTTGGGTGACATTCATATTTATTTCTGTTCCCTTCCACATGTGTGTATATATATATATATATATATATATATATATATATATATATATAAAATATATGTAGTATTGAAGTTTGATTTGCCAACATATAACACCCAGTGCTCATCCCATCAAGTGTATGAAGCCCCCTTCATGCCCGTCACCCAGGCACCCTATCCCCCTGCCCACCTCTCCTTCCACTACCCTTTGTTCACTTGCCAGAGTTAGGAGTCTCTCATTTTTGATTCCCTCTCTAATTTATCCCACTCATTTTCTCTCCTTTCCCCTATAATCCTTTTCACTATTTTTTATATTCCCCATATGAGTGAAACCATATAATGATCATTCTTCTCCGATTGACTTACTTCACTCTCCATAATACCCTCCAGTTCCATCCACGTTGAAGCAAGTGGTGGATATTCGGTGTTTTTGATGGCTGAGTAATATTCCATTGTATATATAGACCACATCTTCTTTATCCATTCATCTGTCGAAGGACATCGAGGCTCCTTCCACAGTTTGGCTATTGTGGACATTACTACTCATAAACATTGGGGTGCAGGTGTCTCAGCTTTTCACTGCATCTCTATCTTTCGGGTAAATCCCCAGTAGTGCAATTGCTGGGTTGGAGGGTAACTATTTTTAACTCTTTGAGAAACCTCCACACAGTATTCCGGAGTTGCTGCACCAGTTCACGTTCCCACCAACAGTGCAAGAGTGTTCCCCTTTCTCCACATCCTCTCCAACATTTGTTGTTTCCTGTCTTGTTAATTTTCACCATTCTCACTGGTGTGAGGTGGTATGTCATTGTGGTTTTGATTTGTATTTCCCTGATGGCAAGTGATGAAGAGCATTTTCTCATGTGCTTGTTGGCCATGTGTAGGTCTTCTTTGGTGAAATGTCTGTTCATGTCTTTTTCCCATTTCATGATTGGGTTTTTTGTTTCTTGAGTGTTGAGTTTAATAAGTTCTTTATAGATCTTGGATACTAGCTCTTTATCTGATAGGTCATTTGTAAATATCTTTTCCCATTCTGTAGGTTGTCTTTTAGTTTGTTGACTGTTTCCTTTGCTGTGCAGAAGCTTTTTATCTTGCTTAAGCCCTAATAGTTCATTTTTGCTTTTGTTTCCTTTGCCTTCATAGATGTGTCTTGCAAGAAGTTGCTGTGGCCAAGTTCAAAAAGGGTGTTGCCTGTGTTCTTCTCTAGGATTTTGAAGGATTCTTGTTTCACATTTACATCTTTCATCCATTTTGTATTTATCTTTATGTCTGGTGTAAGAGAATGGTCCAGTTTCATTCTGCACGTGGCTGTCCAATTTTCCCAGCACCATCTATTGAAGAGACTGTCCTTTTTCCAGTGGATAGTCGTTCCTCCTTTGTCGAATATTAGTTGACCATAGAGTTGAGGGTCCATTTCTGGGTTCTCTATTCTGTTCCATTGATCTATGTGTCTGTTTTTGTGCCCATACCACACTACCTTGATCACAGCTTTGTAGTACAGCTTGAAATCAGCAGTATTTTTTAAAAGCATGTAACTATAATTATAGTGTATAAACAGTTTTGAATTCTGATTTTTTGTAAAAATTTTTCTGTGATGCTATATATTTTTGGGTGTATTTTTATAGTCCACTAGACATCTTTTTGAAGTCTTTGTCCTTTTACTGATTGTTTAATATTATACTGCATTCAATTTTACTGATTGTTTACTATTTCACTGCATGTATACAGAATCCATTTAATTATTTCCATATTGTTGGATATTTATTATTTCTAGTTTTTAATATAAAGCTCTTAATATATTATTTCTTAGAGTGGATTTATTCTGAATGGATTATTTCTTAGACTAGATTTGTCAGAAAGGAAATTATTTGCTCAAGGTAATGAATAGTGTTAGAGCACTTGAATGTATTTTCAAATTGCCTTACCAAAGGGTTGTGGCAATTCATACTGCTGACATAGGTGCATGACAGTACTGGAAATTATGTTTCATACTCTTTCCTAATTTGTTTGTTTGTTTATTTATTATTGGAGTTCAATTTGCCAACATATAGCATAACACCCAGTGCTCATCCCATCAAGTGCCCCCCTCAGTGCCCAGTCACCCCCACCCCCTGCCCATTTTTCCTAATTTGATAGAAGCAAAATCACTGTGTGTGTATTTCATTGGTTTCTTTTTGATTATGACTCAGTTTAATCATTTACCAATGTTTACTACTATTATTTCCTTTTATAATGAATTTTTTATCCGTTGTGATGTTGCATTTTTTCCTCAAAAATGTATGTCTTTTTAAATTACAAGAGGAATGCATACTTATCATGAAATTACAACAATATAAAGCATCTCCTTAATCTCACTCCCCAGGGCTTGTTTGATATGTACATCTCCAGACTATTCTCTAAGATTTAAGAGTTAGGCTTTTTAAATTTTTTTTATTTTTTATGTTTTTGGTGGTGGTAGTAGTGGTAGTGAGGGAGGAATGAGTTTGTTATTAGTCCTTTATGAAGAAAAGGTATTTACCTCTGTCTTTTATGCTTGCTAGAAATGTATATTTTTTTTTCTGCTTGTTGTAAGGCTTTAATTTTGCCTTTGTTGTGTTTGCAGTCAAATTTGCTGATATTTTCCTTTGTGATTTTAAAAAAATTCTTTACAGTTTAAAAAGGCCTTTTCATTTAAAGGCAATAAATACTAAGTTCTTTATCTTGCTAGTTTTTACTATAGTTTTTATTTTGGCATATATTATAAGGTGATGATCTAAATGTAATTTAATTTTTCAAGAAATTAATTTTGGTCTGTATATTGTGAGATGATGATCTAAATGCAATTTTTTCCCCACATGGTGAGCCCAGTGCCCCTCAAACCATAGGCTGCATCATCCCAGTCTTCCCCCAATGATTTACAGTGCCTCTGTTATCATGTCTTAAATCCTGAAGTATAAGAGGACCTCCGTTTGGTGTTCTTGGTTTATTGATTTGTGTGTAATTTAATGCCATTTTAAAAGAGTGTTACATAAAAATAGGTTTTAAACTTTGGTAAGACTAGATTTCTCTTCATACAAAACACAAAAAAGTTTATGTGTGCATCCCTGTGAAAAGATTCCCCCCCAGAATTTGCTTAATGAAAACAGAAAAGTACTATATATCTTTTTGTTGTTTTTTAAACAGATTATTTATTTATTCATTTATTCATTTATTTATTTGAGAGGGAGAGAGAGAACACACGCAGGGGAAGGGGTAGAGGGAGAAAATCTCAAGCATTGACTCCCTGCTGAGCACAGAGCCCCAATGGGACTCAATACCGAGACCCCCAAGACCATGACCTGAGTCAGAAGCCTAACCAACTGGGGCACTCAGGTGCTGCTGTTTGTTTTTTCTTTTCTTTTTTTTTTTTTTTGAGTAGACTCCATGCCCAGCATGGAGCCAATGGGAGACTTGAACTCATGACCCTGAGATCAATGCCTAAGGTGAAATCAAGAGTCTGATGGTTTGGTGCCTGGATGGCTCAGTTGGTTAAGAATCCAACTCTTGATTCCGACTGAGGACATGATCTCAGGATTGTGGGATAGTGTGCTTGAGTCAGGTTCTGCTCTGAGTGCAGAACCTGCTTAAGATTCTCCTGCTACCCCTCCCCCCACTTGCGCACTTGCACTCTCACTCTTTCTCCCTTAGATAGATAGATAGATAGATAAATAAATAAATAAATAAATAAATAAATAAATCTTTTTTTAAAAAAAAGAAAGGGCCAGATGGCCCTGACTGAGACACCTGGGTGCCCCGAAAGTACTATATATATTTTAAGATGTATTTTAAACATGAAGTAAAATTAAAAAAAAATAAGATTACCCATTTTCTTGCATTCCATTTAGAGCCTAAATTTTGCTCAGATGTTTACCTTTCGGTGTTGGTTGAAGGGAAGAGCAGGGCAGATAAAGTGGTGCATAACAAGTAATGCTAACCCCATTTTACAGATGAACAAAGTAAGGACTTGCCTGCTGTTTCCTATACATGGCTGAATACTACTATGAAAAAAGTTGTATCTTGTTTTGTTTTTTTTACCTGATTTTTGTAAATGCCTCTTTTTAAGTATTAGAATTAGGTCCTCTTATTTTCTAATTTAAGAACCACATTTTTTGTTTCAAAAATTGGTAAGTGCCTAAATTTTGCCACGTAAAGATATTAAAAGAATGTAGGATGATGGCTGAGCCTGGGTGGCTCAGCGGTTGGGCAGCTGCCTTCGGCAGATCCTGGGATCCAGGATTGAGTCCCACATCGGGCTCCTGTGAAGAGCCTGCTTCTCCCTCTGCCTATGTCTCTGCCTCTCTCTCTCTGTGTCTCTCATGAGTAAATAAATAAATCTCAAAAAAAAAAAAAAGAATGTAGCATGATGGAGTATCTAGCTAAAGCATGTATGACTAGGGTTTAACTATAGTCAACTGAACTATGGGTGAGTAGATTGTCAAATCATGGTTTATCAATTAAAAATTTGATTTCACCTTGATTCCAATTTTACCTACTTGTGCAATTGATATCTCAAAATATCTGTTTATTTTTGTGTATGTGTAAATATACATAACATCTATAATTTTAACCATTTTAAGTGTGCAATTCAGTGGCATTAAGTACATTTACAATGCTGTACAACCATTACTACAGCCAGTTCCAGAATATCATTCCAAACAGATGCTCTGGACCCATTAAACAGTAGTTCCTCTCCCCCTTAACCCTAGCCCATACTACTTCTGTTCTACTCTATGTCTCTGTGAATCCCTCTATTCTACAAATTTCATATAAGTAGAATCATAATATTTGCTCTGTAGTGTCTGGCATAGCATTATTTTCAAGGTTCATCCATGTATTCGCATGCATTACAATTTCATTATTTTTATAGCTGAATAATATACCATCGTATGTATAGAATACATTTCATTTACCTTTCAATTGACAGACAAAAGGTGTTTCTACCTTTTGGCTGTTGTGAGGAGTGCTGCAATGAGCATTGATGTACAGGTGTCTGTATCTGTTTGAATCTTTGGCTTCAATTCTTTGGGGTATATATCTGAGAGTGGGATTCCTAAATCATATGATTATTTTGTTTCAATTTTTGAGAAACTGCTAAAATGTTTTCCATAGCAACTGCACCATTTAAAATTCCCACCAGCAATGCACAAAGGTTCTAGTCTCTTCATATTCTGGCAGATATGTGTTCTTTTCTTTTCTTTTTTATAATAGCCACTGTAATGGGTATGAAGTGGTAATCTCATTGATTACAGATTTTGATCTGTGTTTCCCTAATGACTAATGATGTTGAGCATCCTTTCATGTGTTTATTGGCCATTGTATATCTTCCTTAGTGAAGTATCTATTCAAGTCATTGCCCATTTGTGAATCAAATTGTTTGTTTTTGTTGTTGTTGTTGAGTTGTAGGAGTTCTTTACATAATCTGGATATTAATATCAGATATATGATTTGCAAATACACTGTCTTTGTCTTTTTACCTTTCCAAGTGTCCTTTTATGGACAAAAGTTTTACATGTAGATAATATCTAATTTATTTTTTCTTTTGGTGCCTGTGCTTTTGGTGTCATATCTAAGAAATTATCCCTAGACCCAAAGTCATAAAGATTTATCTTCTATGTTTTCTTCTTTTTTTCCCCTATGTTTTCTTCTAACAGTTTTATAGTTTTTGCCTTTAAGTTTAGGTCTTTGAGGGCAGCCCCAGTGGCGCAGCGGTTTAGCGCCGCCTGCAGCCCAGGGCGTGATTCTGGAGACCCAGGATCGAGTCCCACATCGGGCTCCCTGCATGGGGCCTGCTTCTCCCTCTGCCTGTGCCTCTGCCTACCCCTCTCTCTCTCTGAATGAATAAATAAATCTTTAAAAAAAAAAGTTTAGGTCTTTGATTAAATTTTTGTTAATTTTTGAGTTACTTTTTGTATATAGTATGAGGATATCCAGTTTTTCCAGCATGATTTGTTGAAGATTCCTCAACAAATTTGTTGAGTGGTCTTTGACCATCCTTGTCAAAAATCATTTGATCAGGGGTGTCTGGCTGGCTCAGTTGGTTAAGCAGTCAACTCTTGATTGGCTCAGGTCATGATTTCAGGGTTGTGAGATTGAGCCCTGTGTTGGGCTCAGCATGGAGTCTGCTGGAGATTCTCTCTCTCCCCCTTCCCCCACACATGCATGCACAGTCTCCCTTTAAAAAAAATTTTTTTTAAATCAATTGACCATATATATGAAGATTTATTTTGGGGCTCTATGTCATATTCCATTGGTTTACGTCTGTCCTTATGTCAGAATCACATTGTTTTGATTGCTGAAGCTTTATAGTAAGTTTTGACATTAGGAAATGTGAGAACTTCCAACTTTGTTCTTATCTTACAGATTGTTTTGGCTATTTGAGGTCCCTTAAAATGTCATTTGAATTTTAAATTGGATTTTTCTATTTTTGCAAAAAAAAATCATTGGGATTTTGATAGAGATTACACAGAATCTGTAGACCACTTTGGATGGTATTGCCATCTTATCAATATTAAATTTTCCATGCCATGACCACAGGATCTCTTTTGCCTCCTTAGTTAAATTTATTCATAAATGTTTATTCTTTGGAATAAAGAATTCCAAATTTATTCATAAATGTTTATTCTTTGTTTATTCTTATTCTTAAACACATAAATGTTTATTTACATGCTATTGTAAATGGAATTGTTTTCTTTTATCTTTTAAAGATTTTATTTATTTCAAAGAGAGAGAGAGACAGAGACAGAGAGAGTACAAGCTTGAGCAGGAGGAGTGCCAGAGGGAGAAACAGACTCCCTACTGAGTAGGGAGAACAATGCAAGATTCAATCCCAGGACGCTGGGATCATGACCTGAGATGAAGGCAGATGCTTAACCAACTGAGCCACCCAGGTGCCTGTGGAATTGTTTTCTTAATTTTGTTTTTGGAATGTTCATTGTTTGTATACAGAAATTGAACTGACTTTTGTATATCTATTTTGTATCCTGTAACTTCATTGAATTCATTTTTAAGTTCTTTTTTTTTAAGATTTTATTTATTTATTCATGAGAGATACAGAGAGGGGGGGGGCAGAGACATAGGCAGAAGAAGCAGCCTCCATGCAGGGAGCCTGATGTGGGACTGGATCCCAGGATCCTGGGATCATGCCCTGAGCCAAAGGCAGACAGACACTCAACTACTGAGCCACCCAGGCATCCCTCATTTATTAGTCCTAACAGGTTTTTTTGTGTTGAAACTTTAGATTTTTTTTTAACATATAAAAACCATGTCATCTGAAAACAGATGATTTCTTCCTTTCCAATTTAGATGCCTTTATTTCTTTTTCTTGCCTAATTGCTTTGGTGAGAACTGCTAGTACTATGTGGAGTAGAAATGGCAAAAGTGGATATATCTTGTTCCTGAATGGGAGAAGAGCTTTCACTATTGAGTGCAATGTTAGCCCTAGGTTGTTTGTTTTGTTTTGTTCTTGTATATTGCCTTTATCATGTTTAGAGATTTCCTTTTAGAAATTGGATTTCTAGAATTGAGTTTTTAGAAATTGGAAAGCATTTCAAAGAACTGAGAAAGCCAGTATCTTCAAGGTGAGTAGAAAAAGTCTTATTGTTTTAGTTGTGTTCTTTAATAAGCAGTATTATTTCAAATCAGAGACGGTAGATGGTGCAACTCTTTGGTATAGCAGTTTGGCAACACACTTAAGAGCTCCAAAACTGTTCATAACTTTGAAGCAATAATTTTGTTTCTGGTAAATTCACTCTATTAAATATTCTTACATACATAAGGAGGCTTATATGAAAAAGTAGAAAGAAAAATTTCTGTATGGTATTTTATAGTTCCATTACATAATTGGGAAAGGTTAAGTAAAAGCATGGATTTATTCACAGCTGTCGAAGATTGAAATTTAAGGTTTTTTGGCCAGGACAACACAGTTGTTCAGGTGCCTTCACTCTACATGCACAACTATTTTGTGAAATGAAATATTTTTTAAAAATCGCGTTATTTATCATTAGTGTTTTGATGTCACAATGTGGCTGTTTTGGTGGCTAAGATCTTACATTAAGAAACAAAATAGGGATTTAGGGATTTACTTAGCAAGATAAGAAAGTAGAGTAAGATGGGGAAAAATGTAATTCCAGCGTGTGGCATTCTAGTTTCATTTGTATCAGGAATGGTCTAGAACATTGGTTCTGAAACTGGTAATTTTATTCCAAGGGACATTTGGCAATTGCTGGACACATTTTTTGATTGTCATGACTGGGGGTTAGGGGCAGGGATGTGCTACTGACATCTAGTGGTAAAGGCCAGGGATGCTGCTGAACATTTACACTGGAGGATGATTTTCCACAATACAAAATTATTTAGTCCAAATTGTCAATAGTGCTGAGGTTGAAAAACAGCTCTAAAGAAAGTTGTCAGTATGATTATATTATTACAATAATTAATTTTCAAGGACAAGAGATGAAAATAAATAGGTAGATTTTGACTGTGCTATTGCTGTGATTACCACTGTGCTGTATTTGAACCACAGAAGGGAAGAGAGTGTAATATATGGACAATCATGCTACAGTCATGTTCTATTCTCTACAAAGACATTATAATTTTACACCCTCTGCTAAGTTATTCTAAAGATATAAGAAATTAAGGCAGGCATCCATTCCCAAATAGGTCTATGTGAAAATATGTTATCATAAGAGGTATTTTTAATATCTAACGTTATTGAGCAATAGTTGATGCATACAAAACAATGTGTATAAGTAACTATATACATGTATATATTTTATGCCTGTTTACATGTATATAAAATGTATTAAATAAATATTCCTAAGCCTACCATTCAGCTTATGAGTTAGAACATTATTGATACTGTGAGCTCCTCCAGAGTTCCATCCTCCTCCTTCTCCCCAAGACATTAACCACTGTACTGGCTTTTATCTTTATCATTCCTTGGCTTTTTCAAATAGTGAATCATATATATAAATCCTTAAATTATACACCTTTTAGTTTTGCTTTTCTTTTTTATACAAAAAGGTATCATAATGGAGGTAGTCTTTTGTGACTTCCTTCTCCATTCAACATTACCCATCTTCTCACATACAGTTGTTACTTGTTACATTACTGTAGTATGATACTACTTTGAGTAATTATTATAGAATATATCTATCCTCCTGTTGATATACATTTTGGTATGTTATGGGTTGAACTGTGTTCTCCCAAACTCATATTTTGAAGCTCTAACCCCCAGTGCCTCAGAATGTGACTGTATTTGGAGATGGGATCTTTGAAGAGATGATTAAGTTAAAATGAGACTGTAGGATGGGCTCTGGTCCAATCTGACTGGTGTCCTAATAAGAGGATTTCAGGAAGGTACATGTACAGAGGAAGGAACATTTGAGGACACAGCAAGAGGCAGCTATCTGCAAATCAAGAAGAGAGGCCTCAATAGAAACCTAACCCACTGACACCTTGATTTCTGATGTCTAGACTCTAAAACTGTGAAAAAATAAATTTCTGATGTTTAAGGTTTCCGTTAGTATTTTGTTATGACAGCCCTAGCCCTCTTTTCTAGTTTTTAATATTATAAATGTATCTCTAAAAATATGGCCATTTCTATACACATGTACGTGAGTTTTTCTACTATACACATTGGAGTGGAACTGCTGGGTTGTGCCATACACATATCTCATGTGGGTTAAAATGATGTCAAATTATTAGACTTCTTAATTGTTGCTCTTGTTTTTTTTAATTGAATTTTTTCATTTTTTTCACTCCATGTTACCTCTTCCACTAGTTTGGAAATTATATACTTTGTATCTTTTATTTTAGTGGTCATCCTTAGAATTTTACCATACAAATTTATCTTTTTTGTTTGTTTTTTCATACAAATTTATCTAAAGTCAATCAGCATCTTTCTCTCCTAGGGTCATATAAGAGCTTTAGGACAATTTGCTTGTGATGACTTTCCCAATTTAATTAATTTATTTTTCTTTTTTAAAGATTTTATTTATTTACTCATGAGAGACACACAGAGAGAGGCAGAGACATAGGCAGAGGGAGAAGCAGGCTCCATGCAGGGAGTCCGGTGTGGGGCTCGATCCCAGGACTCCAGGATCACAACCTGAGCCGAAGGCAGACACTCAACCGCTGAGCCACCCAGGAGTCCCTATTTTATTTTATTTAAAGATTTTATTTATTTACTTGAGAAAGAGTGAGAGTGAGAGAGGGAAAGGGAGAAGCAGACTCACTGCTGAGCAGGGAGCCTGATGCTGGGCTTCATCCCAGGGCCCTGAGATTGTGACCCGAGCTGCAGGTGGATCTTCACAGACTGAGTCACTCAGGCACCTCAGATTCTTTCCCAATTTGTGTGCTACTGCTGTCCAGCATTTCATTCTCTCTCTCTTTTTTTTTAACCCATCAAATTAGACATTTTTATTTTATCGGATAATACCTGCTTTAGGTACATACATACCTTCACACTTCATCATTTCTTTATTTCTTCCTACATCTCATACTTTGCCTCCTGCAGTAGATTTTCATTTTTGTTTTTCTTTCCCCCCTAAAGTTCTTGTAGAAGTTCCTTCAGTGAAGACAAACTGGAAATAAACTTGCAATTTTTGTTTATCTAAAAAAGGTCTTTATTTCAGCTTTATTCTAGAAACCTAGTTGTTCTGAGTTCATACGTCGAGGTCCCGACTTTGTTCTCGGTAATTCTCGGACAGTGTTTGGCAGTCCTCTGGCTCTGTTGTGGAGGGTGAGCAGTGTGTGGTCTCATCACCATGCTGCGGAGATGATCTTGTTTCACCAGCTGCTCTAACGTGGTGACCTTGCATCCAGTTTGTCCAGTAAGGCCCTGCTTACGTCTGTTGTTTGAAGATAATGATGAAGAATGCCCTTTTCGACTCTAGATGTATGTCCCAGTTTAGACAATAACTAATGGGGTTATCATTTTCATTCATGCCACTTGGTACATGACACCTTCTTTACTTATCTCTTTTTGCCTTATCTCTTACCTCCTAATCTATCCTCAAATTCACTTCCACCTACTTCTAATCTGCCATTTTATTCACCCACCAAGCCTTTAGCATCAACAATTACATTTAAAAAAATCTATTTGGTTCTTAAAAAAAAAATTCTTGGCTCCTTATTGGCTCTATGTTTTGTTGGTTTCTCCTTGCTCATTTTGGTCCCTCTTCTATTTTTATTTTTAAAAAGATTGTATTTATTTATTCATGAGAGATGCACAGAGAGAGGCAGACACACAGGCAGAGGGAGAAGCAGGTTCCCTGCGGGGAGCCTGTGTGGGACTCCATCCTAGGACCCCAGGATCATGTCCTAAGCAAAAGGCAGATGCTCAACCTCTGAGCCACCCAGGCGTCCCCAGCAGGGTGTATTTTGAATACCAGATTGAAGCCTAACCTGGAAGGTCTGAGTCAGCTTACCCATCTCAGCCTCCTTCTCATCTCCATGTTCCCATTTGATGCTGTGGAGCCACACAGCCACAAACCCTTAGGTGTTTGTTCTAACTGAATTAGGCACGTGAGCTTTGGAGCCTGGATGGCTGGTGTTAGAGTCCTGACTCAGTCATTGATCTGCTCTGAGACTCCTGACTAGATTCAAATTCCTAAGCATCAAATATGTAATAGATGCTAGTCTGTGACCCTTGTCATATTAAATAATTTAGAACCCCTAGGATGATGTGAAACATTTTTAAAGACAAAAATGATCTTAGGAAGTTACTAGTGACTATCCAAGAAATTTTTATTGTGGAAAATTTCAAGCAGATTCAAAAGCAGAACTGTATAATAAATCCTCATGTTCTCTTCACCCAGTTTACCAGTCTTATTTTACCTACCTCCCAGCTCAACCTTTTTTCTTTGTTTCCAGAAGCATTTCAAAACAAATCATAAATATCAGATTATATAGCCCATAAATACTACAGTATGCAAGTAAACCTTTTTTTTTTTTAAAGCCTTTATTTACTTGTCCCTAGAGACACACAGAGAGGGGCAGAGACACAGGCAGAGGGAGAAGCAGACTCCACGCAGGGAGCCGGAGGTGGGACTCGACCCCAGATCCCCAGGATCACATCCTGGGCTGCAGGCGGCGCCAAACCGGTGCGCCACCAGGGCTGCCCGCAAGTAAAACTTTTTAAAATTACATCTACCAATCCTTTTTTGGTCCCACTCCCTCCTTATTAGATTAGGAAACTTTACAGTGTTAGTGATTTGCCCAAGGCCATATAATTGGTGATAGAACTAGAGCTAGAACTTCAGTGCTCCCAGTACTAAATCCTGTGTTCTTTCCCCATAACATATTGCCTCTGAAGATTATCTACTTACTAGTTAAAAAGAAAAAAAATGCAATTAGATTATCTATCCACCTCGTATCAGAATCACGTGGGACATATTAAAAATGCGAATTCCTGACCCCCCAGTCCCAGAAGATATAGTTCCTTAGGACTGAAATGCAGCCAGTGGTTTGCTGGAGCCAATTTATACTGGATCTTTAGAACCAACTATTACATTTTAAGGGGTTTTATAAACCAGTTACTAAAGATCATTAAAAATTAAATTATATAAGCTTGCAATCAAGTGAATTATATTAAAAACACAGGTAATAAATCCTCAAAACTCATTGTTTTCTATAGACTTTGCTACACTTTCCCATTATCTATGCTTTTGAGGTTATGTCCATTGTGTATCTGTCTGGTGCAAATACTGTGTAATGGTGTGCCACAGACATCTCTCCTCAACTGCACATTCAGCAGTAGCTTGAAATTCGCCATGTAGGACATTTCTACCAAGGAAATTGGCAAATTTCACTCAGCAACCAGAGTTGTTTTATTTAGTGTCTAGACTTTAGAAAGTACTGGAGTGGGGTCCCTGGGTGGCTCAGTGGTTGAGCATCTGCTTTTGGTTCAGGTCGTGATCCTGGGGTCTTGGGACTGAGTCCTGTGTCAGGCTCCTTGTAGGGAGCCTGCTTCTCCCTCTGCCTGTGTCTCCCTCTCTCTCTGTGTCTCTCATGAATAAATAAATAAAATCTTTTAAAAAAAATAGAAAGTGCTGGAGAAAATGTTAATGCAGATTAAATTTAAGTGTGTCGTGTCTATAGCCATCATTGATGGTACAAACTATGAGGAAATATTTAAAAACTGTTATAAAATTCAGCAAAGACATCTTTCACATTATTAATAAATGACATTTCACTTCTGTTTTATTCATTCACATAAATGGAAATATTAACATTCATGTCACTTGTTCATCAACTGCAACCATGGGCAGGCCATAGATAGAGTTTGGCAAAAATCAAAGCACTCTTGAAGAATGAATTAGATTATGAAATTAGCAAAAACAAAGTTTAAATACATTGAATGTATTATTATCTGTAAATTATGTACTACGCATCTACTTTATTGGCAAAATATATCATGATGTATGCGTAAAATGACTACACTGTTTTGTTTTTTGGTGTTTTGGAGAGCTGGTTGTTAAACACGTTTAGCACATCTCTGAAACACAAGAATCTGCATTTAAAGGAATAGCTCATGTATTCTATGTCTACTAAACTTGGAGAACCAACATTTTAGCCATTGAACATAAAAGGTCAGGATCATTTAATTCATTTCCAAAAGTTCTTCCTGATTCTTAACTGAATGCAAGATACAAAATGTGTTCTTTCAAATACAAAGGCCCATTTAAAATTTTTAAAAATTAATTAAAAATCGTTTTATAGAAGTATAATTAACATCCAATGAACAACACATATGGAATGTGCAATTTGCTAAGTTTTGACATTACTAAGTTTTGACAAAACTATTACTATAATCAAAATTGTGAACATATCACCCCCATTTTCTCATGTCCTTATAATTCTCCTCTCTACACCTTTCTGCCCTCCCCATACTCAAGCAACCACCAGTCTTCTTCCTGGCACTGCAGATTAGTTTGCATTTTCTAGAATTATAAATTAAATTGTACAATATGTACTTTTCTTTGTTCTGGCTTTTTTCACTTGGCATAACTGTTTTGAGATTTATCTGTGTTGTTGAGTGAATCGTTCATTCATCTTTATTCTGAGTAGTATTCTGTTGTATAGATATACCACATCTTTTCTCTTTCTTTCCCTTTTTTTTTAAGAAATAGGAATGAATTTCTTTATAAACTGAGAGTAGGGAAAAATCATAATTTTTATTCATTCAACTCTTGGTAGACATTTGGGTCGTTTCTGGCTTTTTGCCCATTACAAATAATGCTGCTATGAATATTTGTGTATTAATCTTTGTTTGGGCAGGCACTTCCTTTTCTTTTTTTTTTTCTTTTTCCTTTTCTAATAAACAAGTGGATTTGACATTTTATTTATTTTTATTTTTTAAGAGAGGAAGAGAGAGAGCATGCATGAGTGGGGAGAGGGGTAGAAAAGTTCAAGCAGACTCTCCACTGACTGCAGAGCCAACTTTGGGGCTCAGTCTCACAACCCTGAGATCATGACCTGAGCTGAAATCAAAAGTCAGATGTTTAACTGACTGAGCCATCCAGGTGCTCCACACTTCCCTTTCTTCTGGGTAAGTACCTAAGAATGCAATGGTTGTATTGTGTGGGTATTACGTGTGTAACTTTTAAAGAAATTGCCTATTTTCTTTGTTTTCTGAAGTGTCAGAGGCCATTTTTTTTTTCCTTGTTGTTTGATGGTGAAAAAATATGAGTGGTTCTGACATTGGGTCAAGATTTTTATGCGAGCACTCCAAGTGAGCCAGTAATGCAACACAGCTCAGATTACATTCTTTAAATAATTACTTAGCCTTTAGTAAGTGGGAATGGGAAAAAACTAGTGTATAGTAATGAACTTTGTATTGATTTGATTTATGTCATTGGTTGTTGATAAATTTTTTTGAATTTATTTTCCATTTTTGTATAGTTCTTTTTTGCACTTCTGTTTCCTTTTGTGATTTTTCTGAGCCAGAGAATATCTTAGGAGGTGTATTAAAAGGTTTAACATTTTATATAAAGAACTTATTCACTTCAGTATACGTTATGCCATATATTATTTGATTTCAGAAAATCTGCTGAAGGCAAGTAGTTACTATTTAACATGTATACATTAATAAAATATTCAACAGAGATAAATGCGTGTGTGTCTGTGTGTGCACAGGTGTGCATGGTGTTCATTTTCCCATTCCAGAATGTTGTCTATTTCAAAACTAGTGAGAACAATTACATTTTACTCAGGCTAACTGGGCTATGGTTCTGATTTATTCTGGTGATAAGTTTGTCTCCTCTTATGGATTGTTACTGCCTGGCTGGCTCCTTGATTTATCTGTCTCTGAGTGGTCCCTTTGGAGAAAGACAATCTAAAAACTAAGACTAGGTACGTTATTATTATACCAGTAGACTTTACAAACCCCCACATCTAAAATGGCAGGGTCATAGTTGATGTCCAGTGCAGCATAACTAGAAATTCAGAATTGCATCAGGCTTCTGCGAGGCAGTGACCACAGAGAGCCCTGACTAGGAAGCACTTGCCTTTTAAGTGTGGCAGCTTCTTAATCACCTCAAAATGAGGTGTTATTTCCCATTTTTTCCCAGAGTGGGTTGGTTGGTGGTAGACTTGGAAGAGGATGAGCCTTGCCCGTGATGATGCTAGCTCCAGCCATAGAGAGACTCAGGAAATTGGCTCTAGCAGCCTCTTCCTTCCCCAGAGAAAGAGGAGACATGTACAAATCATCCAAGAGTTAACGGACAAATGTCCACTGCTCTTTTGATGAAATTCAACTGCAATGTGCTATTGTCAAATTACTTGTTTTCTTAATTTACCAGGGATCACTGTATGAAAAAAAAAGAATAGAACTGTACATACAACAATAAGCAATATTCCCCCTCATTCCTGGGCATCATTCTCCAGCACATAGCAGAACTTATATACAGTAAATGTCTTCAAAAAGCTCTTTATCAGTGAGGGAGTGGTTTATCTCTCTCTGCCCAATCAAGATAAAAGCTCTATCTGGAGGGAAGCACTGTTTATAAATCCTGGGACTGGTAGTCTTCTAAGATGCTAGTAAAAAAATTAGGAACGAGAAGTATCTGTTCTGTGACAAGGAGAAGGAACAAAAAGGCTCCTTATTTTGTTAGGTAAACATTTTCAGGCTGACTCCATTTGTTGGCTCAATGAGGTGTGAATACGTCAATGATGTTGATTATCACCTCAGAATACAAAACGTGGTATCACGTGACTAAAGAATAAAGCAAATGATTGAAGAAGCAGGTCCATGAGTTCAAATCTTGTTTAACTTTCCACTGCAGCACTTTGTCACACTTGCTGATAACTCTAATCAGTTATTATTTAGGACATTAGGAGAACACATGGAGCATAGCAGAGGAGCACTGGACTCAGAGTCAGGTGGGCTAGATCCCAATTCTGGACTTGCCATGTTCTCAGAGGGGAGTACTGAGGAGAGAAGTGGTTCCCTACTTTTCCACCACATAGAATCTATTTTATTATTTTTGCCCTGTCTATGACATTTTGAGAGATTCTGTTAGTTTCCTAGACATGAGCCAGGGGTGTGTCATGGGGAAAAGAAGCTGGTCTGGGTGTGAATCCTGGACCTTGGCTTACGAGCGATATGACCTTGGGAAAACCATATAACCTTTCAGGTTCTTCATAGGGTGTGGCCAGCATATATTTATAGCCCAGAGCAGTGCCTGGAGATTGATAAAAACCAATATCTTAATAGTAGTAAGTTGTTGTTAACTGTTGTCATTACTTGAACTAACCAGACAGAAGAGCTGGTCCTCCTGAATTGACTAACGATCCTGCATGCAGTATCCAAAGGCATCCAGCAGACGTTGGTCTGAGTGATGTTGCTGCACCTTCAAGAGGGTGTCAGAGTGGACAACAGAAATTTGGGCACAGAGATGGTACAATTTTTCAGGGGTAGAGATCTAAGCTAAATTTTGCTGGAGTTGTCAAGGTTGGAATAGGATTCAGTTAGGGAATGGTATTGCAAATGGAGTAAGTGAAACCGAGAAAAGAAACCCACATATAACCAAAGCAAGAAGAGATCAGCTTGGATAGACGGGCTTCAGAGCAGAGGTTGTTCACAGAGAAGGACTTCTGTCTCCAGAAAACCAAGACCAACCCTTAATACTGACTGTAAGAGGGAATTGCTAAGGGGACAGGGTGCAGTTGATGGTAGGCAGATGCCTGCAGCAGACACAGGCTGAGGGCAGCAAGACCAATGGTACCCCCTGCTGCACACTGGGGCTGCGGACCCTAAATACGATGAGGCCGTGTTTATTGGGGACAGACTTGGTATTAAACATGGCTGGCTCTGCGGACCAAAGGTTTTGAGATCCTATAAAAAAAAAAAGATTTTTCTATTTTAGTCACATCATTTTTTAAAATTTCATCTCTGATCCATCCCTGTTTGAACCAAACATTCACCATTATTGAAGGAATATAATAAATTTTCCTTATTGCTTGAATTACTGATATGGTTGTAATGCTAAAACCAATCAGGACAAGTGAACATGTAGGCACTTATGCACTGCTCATAGTTTCTGGCTATTGTTTTCTAGGTCAAGATTGACAATATACTGGATACTCTGTGCACAGTGACAGGGTCACCATTCACATCCCAGAAAGTTCTAGAAGGTCATCGACTGCAAAGTGACTTGGGTCCATTGTAAAATGTTGGTGCAACTGCACAGAGTTTATATGATTCTAGCAGAAAACAGATTTAGTTAGTTGATGCCATCCCATTATGGGTAAATAGGTCTTTTCTGTTCGGTTTTTGAAATCATTACCATGGCTTATATACAGCTATAGTGACTTCTTAACAAACCTAGTAGTGCTATAGGACTTATGCTCGTGACCATCAGCAGCCTCTTGAAGCTCTTTGGCTCCTAAGACACCTGCTGGTTCTCCTGTCCTTGTCACCCTTCCTTCCCAGTTTTCTTTATAGAACATCCTGTCTTGGCCCATTAATTCTAATGTTTCCCTAAATTGTGCTCTGGACATCTTCCTTCATTTTATGTACTTTCACTAGTTGTTCTTTTCATTTTCATGTAGATGATTATATTTTGTGTGTGGAGGATTCCCTATTCTATTATCTCTGGTCTTAGCCTCTCCTGAATTCTAGATCGCTGTTACTGATTGATAGCCAGACCTCTCTTCTGGGATATCCACAGATGCCATAAGCTTGGCTGTTTTTCACACTGATTTTCCCGTTGGCTTAAACCAACCATAATTCATCCCCACACCCCAGAGCAGCGGGTATGTTGACCTCCCTTTAGGGCCTCGCTCAGGACTTCTCAGACGTGGGCTTTGAATAATTAGAGTTCTTTCAGGAGGCAGGAGAGCCTGTTGATTAGGTAACTAACAGTATCTGCTCACATATACACATTCCCATCTCACTAAAATTTATATGATAAATGTCTTATCTGGCATTGAAAGTCCCCCATAATCTAGACTCAGGCCACTTTTAGACTTTTATGTTTCTCCCTAAATGTCCCTTATGCTCTGACCATTGTGGGCCACCAATTTCAGGACACATGCAGTGCTTTCCCATCTCTGCTTCACTGGTCAGGCATTACTTCTTGGGTACTCTCTTATTTTCTCTGCCCATCAAAATCCCACTTATCTTTAAAGATCTATTTGAAAAGCTACTTCTAACATAAAGCCATCTGTGGGTACCTCAGGGGTCTCTCTCGTTTTCCCTCCTTCAAATTCCTATAATATTGTGTTTGGTCTTTCCTACTAGATATTGGGTTCTTTGAGGTTAAGGACTATGCTTAATCACTTTTGTAGTTTCCATGGATCCTGGCACACACTAACTGCCTAACTTACTGTTATTGGAGGAATAATGACTTGATAAAAACATTTTCTGACTGTGTTTACAATAAAGCCACACATGTCTCATATAGCAAGGGAAGTGACACTGGTATCATCTGGTTTGAAGACAAAGTGTGACCTTAGATGCACATGTATGTGGTCATAGAAAATGAGTCCCATGTGCCCAGGTTTTAGATACATGTGAGAAAAAAAAGAAAAGGAAATATTCTTGTTTCTGAAGTTGGTACAGCTTGTCTTCCACATCATCATTGCCACTTTTCTATGTCTTTTTCACTTTTGATGGGTATTCTACTTGTTGATTCTCCTTTAGGCATTTCTTATGTCTGGACCTATTGATTTAACTATACTTTGCCCTTCCTGTGGCCAGGCCATATTCCTGTTCAGAATTAATATTTCACACAGTAACTCTGCTGCGCTAATATCCTTGAGTACATCTTTATACATCCTATTTCTACTGTCTGCAATAGAGATTCTTACAACAGTGTGTATTGTTGAAACATGTGCTCTTATTAATGGGATGTATTGTCCCCATGTGTGTTTGAAGCAGTGAAAGGGCACATAGTGAGGCCTGGAAGTAGGACAGGACTGTGCAGATACTGACTTAAATGATAAATGGTCTATTTTTTAAAAAATATTTTATTTTTTTAAGTAATATGTACACCCAAGTGTGAGGCTCGAACTTACTACCCTGAGGTCAAGAGTTGCATATTCCACTGAATGAGCCAGCTGGGTGCCCCATAAATAATCTTTTTTTTTTTTAATTTAAAGGTGCTAATAATGCTTGGAAAGAAACACAATAATAATTGGAAGTGATCTATCCATCAGGGTTGAAAAAAGAAGCTATAGTGAAAGCCACAGAGATCTGAGTCATCCAAGGAACATGTTTGGGTATTCCTGGTTTTCAAAAAGAAGGGCCTGCATGAGCTTGATCTGCACATGGGTGATAGTGCAACTACTGTAGGAATAAAGGACTTGATTTTGAGCTGCTCCATGTTTAGATATCTGGATTTTGTCAGGTGGATGTAGACCAGATATGGTTGATTTTCTGGTGCTTCCCTGTTTGTGTTTCTCTGCAGTTCCCCTTGTAACTCTTTGGTTTTCTTCTAGAGATAGGGGAGTGTCAATGCTGGGTGCACAGAAGGAGCATGGAAAAGCCAACCTGGGAAGCACCTGGTGCATTAGCCAGCTTTCCTGGGAGATCTGTTACACTGTGGACAGCATCACCCTGAGAACTGCCCTGCTTGTCTGCCATTTGGAGGAGGCAGCTTGGTAGGGGTGCCTTGAGGAGAGCTGGTCTTTTTCCAGCTCTGCTCCTGCATAGACCCGGAGGATAATGGAGCATGTGAGATTGAAAATATTATCAACCAACTCATTGATTTTGATGTGTATCTAAGATGTGAGTGTTAAACATGCAAAAGAAATGAAAACCATCTCTTATTCAGTCAACAGATTTTAATTGAATTCTACTGTTTGAGTAACTGGGTTTCTGGAATGAGGTCTTCAACACGTATGTTATGTTTGTTTTTCCTGGAAAAACAAAATTTGCCTTTTGGGGTCACACATTGTTTATTTTACTCATTTTAAATGAAAATGTATTTGGAAATATATTGCATATTTTCAAGGTTTCTGAAGTAGACTCTAGAATATAATTAGATCCTGTCTCAATGACTCACCACTCACAGTAGTGCCATCTGGCCAGTCTTTATGCTTTGAGTACAACACACCTCTCCCATCTAATGAGCTACCTCTGACTACAGCACATTTGCTGTGATCTAAGAAATCAGATAACCCTGACTATTAGAGCTATTTAAAATAAGAGTCAACATGGCTTCAGGGATGGCCTGAGAGCTTCTCTTAGAAAGCAAAGTAGTTGAGTTTTATTTTTTTTTAATTTTTATTTATTTAAAATATTTTATTTATTTATTCATGAGAGACACACACACACACAGAGGCAGAGACACAGGCAGAGGGAGAAGCAGGCTCCATGCAGGGAGCCCAATGCGGGACTTGATCCCAGGTCTCCAGGATCAGGCCCTAGGCTGAAGGCAGCACTAAACCGCTGAGCCACCCAGGCTGCCCCTAGTAGTTGAGTTTTAATGAATAAGCTTTACAACTGCTCTTTCAGCTGCTGGTTGGCTCTGGGTCAAGATTCTCAAGGATCCTGGTGAGGTTAAGTCTGACTTTGAACTGTGAAATATTTTTGTACTTAAAATTTAGTATTTATGCAGCATATATTTTAAACAGATGACATATTATTATATATATATTTTGCATTTTATAAATGTAAAAGTTTGACATCTTATATATTATTTTAGAATATATTTTTATATGGACTAGTTTTTCCCTCAAGGGGATAAATCAGCCCAGCATCACAATCTTACTTATTTACAGAACTTTTTACACATTTCTGTATTGCTACCACATTACTGGCATGATATGAAGGTGGGACTGCTTTTGTATGCTTGGAAATTCCAATAATATATTCTGAGTCCTAAATCGTTATACTATGAATATGTTTACATAAGAACACAGCAACTAAAAGTTAAAATCCATATAGAAAACTTTTTAAAAAAAGATTTTATTTATCCATTTTACAGAGAGAGAGAGCGAATGAGCGAGAGAAAGCACAAGCAGGGAGAGAGGCAGGCAGAAGGAGAGGGAGAGGCAGGTTCCCCACTGAGCAGGGAGCCGGATGCAGTGATCAATCTCAGGACCCTGGGATCATGACCCGAACCAAAGACAGATGCTTAACTCACTGAGCCACCCAGGCATCCCTAGGAAACTTCTTTTAATTTAGTCTTAAAAATTGTTTTTTAATATCTAGGTCTGGCATCCAACCTATTTATTCTGGTCTTTCATTCTTTGAAGTATAAGAAAAGAACCCATCTTTCTACTAGTAACACTGTAGGTTCTGCGAGGTGTCATTTCAGAACGGAAGCTGTGGAGGCAAGTTGGTAGGCCCAAAGTTCCGGCCTTTCCCTCATTCATCACTGTTTCTGCTAATGATGAGGACTAAGGATGACTGACCCTGCTTCATAGCAGTGGCCTCCAAAAAGATAATACAAATCCAATATCCAAAAGGATATTACATAATAATTAAAATAATGCTTATTTTTCTAGTACCTCCAGAAAAATGTATTCTTTTATTTTTTAAAGATTTATATATTTATTTGACAGAGAGAGAGCATGCAAGGAGGGGGGGAAGGGCAGATGGAGAAGGAGAATCCCAAGCAGACTCCCCTCTGAGTACAGAGCCTGATTCAGGGCTCCACCCCATGATCCTGAGACCACCACCTTGGCCAAAGTCAAGAGCTGGACACCCAACTGACTGAGCCACCCAGGTGCCCCCAGAAAAAATGTATCTTTCTCATATTTTATTGCTTTTTCAACTACTTTATTTTTTTATGTACTCATTATTGTCAAAATGTACCTACAAGCACCAAAACTTAGCTAGCCTTGGCTTTATGACTTTTGATATATAGACATATACTGATACATATTAATATGTACACTGTTGTGCTGATATATTTGGGAAACCTAAAGGAGATGTAATTAATCCTGAAGTGATTTGCCTTTTTTTTCTAGATGACAAGAATAGAGATGGTTGCAGCCATGGGGTTGCCTCTTCCACCCTCCCCAAGCCAGTTCATGCGAACTTAGAATCTGAATCCTTGAGCGTCCAGCATAGCAGCCCTTACTCAAGTCCTTGGTCCATTTTCCAAACCAGATTCCCCCCTTAAGCCCGATTACATAGAAATTCTGGGGACGTCACTGAGCAGAGATATGGAAGAAAAGGAGGAAAGAAAATCGATGCTTTAATAATCCACCTATCAATCCATGAAGGTGTGGGAATGTTTTTGTAACATCTGGAAAGGCTCTGAAGGGGTTACTTGATTACCCAGAGTGCTTGATTCAGCAGGGTCTGATCTTTACACAACTCACCACTAACTGAAACCTCCATGTGGCAACTGCATCTACACAATGGGGATTGGCTTATGATTTGCCTCACTCAGTCGCTGTGAGATAATGTATGGAGGAGGCTTGGTCAGTGACTTGTACCTATGTATAGATGCTAAGTTCACTATTTATTTATGAATCCCATAACCTTGCAGCATTTGGGGGGCAGTAACAGAACAGGCACTGTCTTTTTCATTTATTTGATAAACACCTGCTTCTTCCCTCTTTCTGAAATCCCAGTTGAATTACTGTGGGGGCCTTATGTCCTAAGGTGGATGAATTCAATCACAGGTATGGGGTGGGTAGAGAGCCACCTGAGTCCCAGGGCAGCATGGGATGAAAGAAGGTTGAACCCAGTGTGTTAGGGAGTCCTGGTAGGAAGCAAGGCTTGCTTCATGGATGCTTCCTGCAGGTAAGTAAGTGCTCGCTGGCTGCATGAGGACTGCCTATTGCCTCCAGGACTACTACCCTGTGCCCACAAAGTCTGGTGCCTGGAAACCTCCACATGGGGGCTTTGAGCATTCTGCTGGTCAGGTGGTAGTAGAAGGAGCACTGCACCAGGAATCCCACCACTGGTTTCCGGCTCTGTCTCTTCTATGGCTCAGCCACGGGGACGCTGCACGTTGTACCCGTAAGGGGAGAGACGACCTCTTCCAACTGATTCCTCCTGAGTCTCCTTCATTGTCCTGATAATTGGGGGAAAGCAATGCCCCCAAACTGTCTCCCCTCAGAGCAGAGGGTGCGCCGTGGGTGGGGGGCTTTTATTACTCAACAGCCCACCTGCCTTCTTCCATCCTTGTCCCCCCGCCCCAGGCCACTCAGTGGCCACAGGGGGTCCCTGCAGACGTCACTTCTCCACGCGGTGGGGGCGCAGGGCCACAGTTTGTGACCTTCGCTGTAAGTAAAGGTTCTCCAGGGAAGACGTCATGACTGACCCAGGCCGCACACACAGGCCAACTACAGGATTGACTCTCCGAAGTCCCGAAGTCCCGTCTACAGAGTTTTGTAACTCAGCTGGCCCGAGGCGGAGAGGGCCACGCAGTGAGGGCGAGGGAATCAGGGGGCAGTGCGGGGGGGGGCGGGGGGGGCCGTCTGGGGAACTGTGTCCGGAAGGAGGGAGGACCCGCGTGTCCAGGACACCCACCACCCCTCCCGGTGCCGGCCGCGCCACGGGGGCCCAGCCCCTCCCCCGACTTCTCGCGACCGCGGTGTCGGTCACCTGTCGGGGGACCCCGGGCTCCGGACGTGCCCCCCTGGGAGGGGCTGCGGGGCGGCGGGGCGGCGGCTGGGCGCGGGGGCCGGGCGGAGGTTCAGCCCGCCCGCCCGCCCGCCGCCGCCGCCGCTCCCCGCCCCCCGGGTCCCTGGAGGCTCCGCGGCTGCCGAGCGGGAGGTGGAGCCGGGGCCGCGGCGGCCGCGCAGGAGGGAAAGTTCGGCGGCGGCGGGCGCGGCGGGCGGCCCCTGGGCGCCTCGGGGTGAGTCAGGCCCCCTCCCGGGGCCGCCGGGTGCGGGGCGCCGCGCGGAGGCGTCGGGGGGCTCCCGGGTGCGCGCAGCCCCGCGCCGCCTCCTCGCGCTGCCCGCGGGTGGCCCGTGCGCGGGGAGACCGTGCGGCGCGGGCCTCCGGCCGTGCGGACCGCGGGGGCTGCGGGGAGGGGGCCGCGGGGGGCGGCAGGGCCGGGCGAGGGCGGCGGCGGCGGCGGCGGCGAGGCGCCTGCGGGTGGACGCGCGGGGACGCGGGGCGGGCGGGCGGTCGCGGGGGGGGGGGGTCACCGCGGCGTGGCCGGGGGCCTTCGGCTGTTGCCCCGCTCTCCCGGCACCCGCTGAACAAGTGTCCTCCCACGTGCGCGCGTGACCGCGCTGCCGGCCCCGGGGCAGGATTCCCGCGGCCACGGAGAGAACCGAGAGGCTGGAGGGGGCGTGCCGGGGCGCGGGGGCAGGTGCCCGCCGTGGAGCCCGGCCGCGGGCGTGAGTCCGAGGGTCGCTGCGACCCGCACGGAGCCACGAGCGTGCGCCCTGCGCGGTCCGCGGGGAGAAGCCCTCGGAGGGCAAGGTCTGGGGCTGAGGGTGTGAAGGGCGGGAGCAGGGGCACGGCGGTGCGAGCAGCAGGCGAAGTTGTTTCCGGGGCACTTCCTGCACCTGCGCTGCCGTCAGGGATGCTGAAGTTGCCTTCCCACCGATGTGCAGGGAGCCGTGGCAGAGGAGGAGACTCGCACAGCCTTGTGCCTGCTGCCACAGTGAGGCTGGGGGACACCGGTGACGACGAGAAAGCTTATTCGCAAACGCCCCTGTTGGTCTGATTTCCAAGCCGTGGAGTAGTTTTTACTCAGATGTCGTTAGAGAGATCCAGCTGGTAAAGACAGCTCTCTCACATCTTTTTACTACAGATTTAAACTTGATTCTACTGGATTTCTTGGGGTTTGCTAACACTGTTTATACAGGAAAGTCATAACTGTTGTAGTATCGTTTAGCACGATGAGCCTTAATAAGCCGTGTGCAATGCTGTCAAGTTGCTAATTGGAAGGAGAAAAGTCTTTCAAACTTGGAAATAGAAGCATAAAGGAAAGGAAAAAGCCTTAGTCATAAACAGTGACTCCGACACGTGCAGTTGTGCATAATGGGATATGGGATCCTGTGTAGCCTTCCCAGAGGATGTCAGTTCCTGCAAAGGAAGAGATGGGCCATAAATATTTGGTGATTCCTCTGCATTGAATGGCCATACTAAACGTTCTGTAAATTATACAGCATTGAAATGCTTTAACTTTGTTCATCTTTGTGTTCCAAATCTCATATGTCTTTGAGCTGTATTAATGCAAAGGAAAATCTCAAACTTTGGGATTCACCAGTTTTCAATGAAGTGAACTTTTGCTTTGCCAACCCAGGGACCTGGGTTCCAAGCAGCCTTTCTTGTTCACTAAATGTATAACCTTGGGCAAGTCCCTTGCCCTTTCCCAGCTATGGTTTCGTATTTCAATTTTCAATATCATTTTTTCAATGATATTACTCACCTTATGGAAGTGTTAGGCATAATGAACTTATACCAGTGCTTGGAGCACAGTAAGGACTTTGCAAATGTTGTCTCTTGTCTTTGTCTTCCTTTTCAGTAATCCTCAACTCTGGTATATCTCAACTTTTTTTTTTTCTATTTAAAATTCCTTCTGTGCCATTTTATTTTCCATTCATTCATTTATCCAAACTCATTTTGTTGAAGAACCTCAGATGCTGCCCTATATATACTGAAAGTGAGGAGCTGACACTTTGAGGGTAGGGGTGGGCAATACTTTAGATTTTCAGGTTTTTCCTGTTGGCAAGAACCCATCACAAGGTCATATGATGGTGAATTGTACTTCCCAGTCGTCATATCATTCTAGCTCTGTCCTTAACGTAACATGATTACATTGGAAAGAAATAACAGGAAGCTCTGTGAGGGTGCTTATCTCCCCTGTTTTCCCTGTGTCCATGGCCAGCTAGTGCCTAACAAAGTGTAAGGGCTTAATAGATATTTGTTGATTTAAATATAGAATGTAATGAAGTTATTCTTCAGGTCACATCCTTTATATATATTCCTGATGAAAGAACCTTGAGATTCTAAATGATGGCCCTACTACATATTAGGACTAATAGAGGTTATTAAAAAAGCAAAGCTCAGGTACACTTTATTACCTATTGATTTTGCCCTCAAGATAAAGCAGTCTTAGAAAATGTATAAAGCCAAGTCCAAGCAGCAGCTTCACCACTAGGGGCCTCCTCTGCATAGTGTATCATTCTGGGCTGGCAGTTATTGCCATTATTCTATCCTTTAAGGTAGCAAAGGAATTAAACTTCTTCGGTTCTTGACATGGAATACTTTATTACAGGGCAACCCTGTGTGAAAGCATTACCAAAGGCCTAAAAATAAATGAAAGCCATCTTAAATGATGGATTCGGTACCATTTTAGAATAACTTTAAAGATTTAAAGGAGATTTAAGTATGTGCTTTTTACTCTGCATATCCTCATATTCAAATATATGGTTTTTTTTTGTGTGTTTTATTAGATTTTATTTATTTATTCATGAGACACACACACACACACACACACACACACACACACACAGGCAGAGACATAGGCAGAGGGAGAAGCAGGCTCCATGCAGGGAGCCCAGTGTGGGACTTGATCCCCGGACCGCAGGATCACGCCCTGAGCTGAAGGCGGCGCTAAACCGCTGAGCCACCTAGGCTGCCCTCAAATATATGATTTTTAAGAAACTTTCTCAATAAAGCAAATATATGACTTGGTTATAGTATTTTAAAGTTTTTTTAGGTATGTCTTTTGGGAAACTTTTTATCTTTTAATGTGTTTAGAATTGCTTTATTTCCTAAATAGGTACTAGTAACACTAACTATAATACAAGTTGTTTCTCAAGGAATGTTATCATGTTAGTAGAAGCTTCTGGTGTCTATTTTTCTGTCTTTCTTTCAAAGAGGGCCACGTTAAATTCCAGCTTTAAGAAATATGTTTCATTACATTCCAAGATGCATCATTGAAAGGCATTTTTCTTCTGTGAGTTTTTGAAAGGGCCTCTTATTTCAGAATTCTAATTTGAATGAAGTTAGTCATTGAGACTATTGAACAACCCAAAGGTGTGTTGGTGTTTTTGTCAAATGTAATTTGCTATTTGGTAGGAAAAATACTGACAGTTCTGTAAGTACACATTATTATGAAAATATTGCCATATTGTTTGCAAATGAATAAGGGAATATTATATTCCAGGTTTTCTGTGGAATTTGATCATGGTGGCAAACTAAGTACCATCAGTCTTTAAAGTAAAATTAACAACAGTAAGAGAAGAGTTCAAAGCATTGCATTGTAGGTCCGAACTCTTATCAAGGGGTGTCTTCTCTCAGCAGAACACTTCTGAGTCCAAAAAATGATCAGACATCCAATTCTGATTTTCACATAGTGAGATTTTAAAACAAGACAATTTGTTTTTCACTGTTTTTCTTCTAAGGTCTAGATTTGGACTCTTTAGGGAACCATGTGAGAGGAATAAGTTTTGTGTAAAGGTCATAGATAATTTTTATTATCATTTTTCTTTGATTAAGTGAAAGATGTTTAGAGTATTCTTAGGATTCTGAGCATATCAAACAGTTACACAGATCTGTCTACATAAATTGATGCTTCTCAGAACTGGAAGAGTATTGTTTTCATCCTCACACATCTACCCTGTGAAGGTGTGGCATCCCCCTGTCTGTCCTTCCCAGGCAGATGCTGAGTCTAAGCCACAATGATAGGTATAGAGCTATATCCAGGACGAGGGGTTTTAGTTTGGGCAAGACTTCTGAGTTGACCAAAATTATAGATGCTTGAGGAGGCAGGAAATGAACGTCTTTATACCTGGGAGTTATTTTTAGGAGCCTACACTGGGGTGGTGCCTCCTGGAGAGACAGAAATGATAATTGTGTTCTAGAGTGCGCAGTGGAGTGTTTGGAACCTATCACTTAGTGGAATATTACCTTGCCACGCAGATAATTTTTGTTGTTGTTTTTAGACAATGCAAAACATAGCATTTGGTTTTCTGGTGGTCGAATATGATACTTTGTTTCATTATCATACTCAGGGACATCTGAGCTGATGGAAGAAGAGGGAAGCAAGAAGCAGGGAGGGGGTAGATGGGAACTGTCTAGTTATACCCAACAGGAGGGCTTGCCTTATTTTCATGTTCCCACGAGGTACATGGCTGTGCAGCTTAATAGTAAGTGTTGTTCACTGGTGACTTTGGGGTTTACTCATCTACTCTGTTGATGCAATTATTGAAATGATGGTCTTTGACTTACGTTCTGGGTACCCTCCAAACTGACTTCTGTCTCCCATTTGTGAGAGACTTGTTAAAGTTAATGCATCAGTTAATAGATGTAAACAGAGTTGCTGCCGGCCCACAAGGTGCCCCTTTGTGGTGGACCACCCCTGCCAGGGCACATGCCCTGGTAAACAGAGAGGATTGGACTTCAGCCCCACTCACCTCCTGCTGGGCACTCTTGTGTGGCACAATCTATGCAACTGTGTGTGATGCTCTTTTCTGGAGAAGTGGTTAGAACAGTCCCTGGCACATAGTAAATATCACTGTTGGGGGTTATTGTTATTATTTTGGTATGATTGATGGTATTGCTTTCAGGGTAGATCATTTTAGTACCACAATAATCTGGAAATGATGATCCAGTGAATTTAGTGCTTGTAATAGCATTTGCAAAGGTTGGGATCCCTGGGTGGTGCAGCGGTTTGGCGCCTGCCTTTGGCCCAGGGCGCGATCCTCGAGACCCGGGATCAAATCCCACATCAGGCTCCCGGTGCATGGAGCCTGCTTCTCCCTCTGCCTATGTCTCTGCCTCTCTCTCTCTGTATGACTATCATAAATAAATAAAAATAAAAAAAACATTTGCAAAGGTAAGTGATTCATTTCAGGTTTCTTGTCGCACTTCCATTGTAGTTCTCAGGTGATAAAAATGGCTAACACTTAGGGGCACTTATCCACATAGCAGCTGCTCTGCTAAGTGTGGGCCATGAGTCATTCATTTAATCAGCGCAACCTAGGAAGTTTGGAAGGAAGCACACACTATTGGTATCTGCAGTTTACAGAAGAGAAAACTCAGGTTTAGAGGGGTGTTACTTGTCCCAGGTCGGTTTGTAAGTTCTGTGCCTCGGCCTTGAGTTCACATTGGCCATGTCTGGCTCTAGGACTTCAGCTCTTAATCTCTGTGCCATCTTCAAGGATGCGGAGAAAGGGGAGCCCTCTTGCACTATTGGTGGGAATGCGAACTAGTGCAGCCACTCTGGAAAACAGTGTGGAAGTTTCTCAGACAGTTAAAAATAGAGCTACCCTTTGACCCGGCAATCATGCTATAGGTATTTATCCAAAGGTTACAAAAATACTAATTCAAAGGGATACAGGCAACCCAATGTTTATAGCAGCATTATTCACAACAGCCAAATTATGGAAACAGCCCAAGTGTCCCATTGATTGATAAACGGATAAAGAAGATTGTGTGTGTGTGTGTGTGTGTGTGTGTGTATAAAAAATGGAATATCACTCAACCAAAAAAAGAATGAAATCTTACCATTTGCATTTGCTACGATATAGAATGGATGGATCTAAAGGGTATTATGCTAAGTGAAATAAGTGAGAGAGACAAATGTTATATGATTTCACTCATGTGGAATTTAAGAAACAAAATAAATGAGCAAAGGAAACAAAAGAGGCAAACCAAGAACTGGACTCTGAACTCTAGAGAACACAATGATGGTCACCAGAGGGGAGGTGAGTGGAGGGATGGGGAAAATAGGTGATGGGGATTAAGGAGGGCACTTGTTATGATGAGCACTGAGTGTTGTATCAGAGTGTTGAGTCACTATGTTGTACACCTGAAAGTAATATTATTCTGTATGTTATCTGGAATTTAAAGAAAAACTAAAAAAAAAAAAAAAACCCTCTGTGCTGTCTTTTCTGGCATGAGTACTCACTGCCTTGGCAGTCTGGAAAAATCTTAAGTGTTCCAAGGGTTAACAAAATATGAAAACTTTGATTTTCCTTAGATTGTTGTATTTATATCCATTTCTGGACACGATGGAGCAAGATGACAAATGAATTTTTATCAGTAAGTCTGCTTCAGCATTTTTTATTTATAGATTTTTATGTGTAGCTTTTTCTAGTAGCTCAAAATACAATACAGCATAGTACAACTTATTTCTGTACAACATTTGACTTCTTATCAAGGCACTTTGCAGGCATGTTATAAGCAGAATATATGAATAAAATCAAATGTGTGGGTTGCAGAATACTTAGGTGTGAAGGCTGAAATCAACCATTCATGCATTCATTCAACACATTTATTATTCACCCCTTAGATAAAGGCACTCTGCTGGACACTACAAGAATGGCAAGTTGTGGAAGACAACTTCAAAGTGGAGAGGAAAGCATTGGAGCTGGGCAGTCCTGGGGCTTGAATCCCAGCTCCACCACTGGCTGGCTGGGCTCCTGGTCCCATCATTGAACATCTGTGAGGGCTTAGTTTCTTTGTGTGCATAGTGGGGGTAATAATACCTTATAGACCGTTGCAAGAATTAAAGGAGCCGTAAAGGGAAAGAACCAAGCTACCAGAGGTAGTAGGTGCTATGGATAGCGGTGCTTTTCTCCTTTTTCCTTCTTTAAAGATTTATTTATTTGAAGGGGGTGGGGGGAGAGAGAGAAAAAGAGAGAGAGAGAGAGAGAGAAAGGATAACTCTGAGCTCATGAGCAGGAGGACAGGCAGAGGGAGAGGAAGAGATTCTTCAAGCCTACTCCCCTGCTGAGTGTGGAGCCCGATATAGAGATCATCTCACAACCCTGAGATCATGACCTGAAATCAAGAGTCAGACACTTAACTGACTGAGCCACCCAGGCGCCCCATTCTCCTCTTTCCTTCTTATCTGTGTCTTCTCATTCTTTTCCTTCCCTCTCCTCTTGTCCATCCCACCCCCCCCCTTAGAGGGGGCCATGGTAGACATAAAAATATCTAAAAAGAAAAAAATATCTAAAATTAAGGCAGACTGTGCTGAACTCATTTAAAATGTTACTTTCTGGTTTTCCCTCTTGGGGCCAGGAACAGACCTGGGGTTGGGTGATATATGAGCTGGTGCCAGTGTAGGGTTCCTATCACATTGGGTTGCTACCCGGGCTGGCCAGAAGAGAATGGATTCCAGGAGACAAAGGTG
The DNA here is from genome assembly GCF_905146905.1 of Nyctereutes procyonoides. Taxonomy (NCBI): domain Eukaryota; kingdom Metazoa; phylum Chordata; class Mammalia; order Carnivora; family Canidae; genus Nyctereutes; species Nyctereutes procyonoides. Next base: position 18,933,730 of record NW_026575120.1, read on the forward strand.
GCTTGGTGCCCAGGATTGGTGCCTGTACTGTAGAGGTCCAAGGGATGAACATGAGGCTCTGTTGGGGAGTAGCTGAGAACTCAGGTCTCCCGAAAATTGGAACAAGCCAGAAATGAAATTGGAGGTGGGCTGAGTAGAAAGGGTCTGGGATCTAGATTGAGAGCAAGGCAAGAACGTGAACAACTTGTTCCTGAGGGGCACAAGGTTGAGTCACGTGGCCCAGGTGTGCTGCTCTAGGCTGGCGTGGTGGGTGGGCTCTGCTGAAGAGCTAGGAGGAGGTCTACAGCCCTGCTGCATCCCCAGGTCGGCACATTCCCTGTTATGTGCTTCTAGTATCTTGGTCTCCTACTGCAGGGTTTTTCCAAAAGCAGTGTATCGTCTTTTAGCAAGGAGCTAAGTCAAAATTAGTAGTTGTTGCCAGTTCCCTGTAGGTCTTCAAAGGGTAGCTGGAATCACAGGATAATAAACCTTTTTTTTTTTTTTGGTTCAGTTGGAGGTATGGTTCTACACACCCAGATCTGTTTTCCAGGGAGGCGGGGAGCCAGGTCGTCAGGGCCCAGTATAAAGTCCTGCTGGCATTTTTGTCAGGGGGCTGTGTTGTCAGATCAAGGAATGGTTTTGGAGAGCGTTCCTAGTTTTTATGATAATGAGCCACCTTGTTTGGTGTCCAGGGTAGGTGCTGTGTGTGGTAGGGAGGGAATGCAGATTTTACAAAATCATTACAGTTTGGGATGGTCTACTTCAGCCAGGGAGCAGGAGGCCTGGACTCATTATTTATTATGCATTGGCACACAGGCATAAGCCAGCCCTTCTGTGAATAAGCAAACAGAACCTGACCAGGTGCAAGAGAAGCTTGATTCAGGGTTTTTAAAAAATGCAAAGCATTTAAAAACAGTATCGAATTGGGGAACAGTTTGCTCAAAGCAAGTTACTGCAATTTTCAAAAGCCCATTTTATAGAATTAGCAGAGTGTATTGAAACGATCAAGCCGACTAGAAAAACAAGAGCTTAGTGGGAAGAAGAGTCCTTGAAATGAAGTCCAAGTTAGTTCCAATGGTTCTTGGGAAGATTAGGGGAATGAAGGTGTGCACTGAGCACTGTAAATGAGAAAGTACAGGGAACAGCGAACTGAATGAAGAAGCAGCACCTGGGTGAATGGAGTTGGCAGTTGGAGTCCTTTACCCAGATTCACAGCCCCACTCTTTCTTCACTGTGTGATCTTGGGCAAGTTCCTTAATTCCTTAGATGCCTATCTTCTCATTTATAAAATGAGGGTAATAGTTCTTGTAGTATCGGACATCTGGTGATTGATTCAGATAACCTAAGTACACTGCTTAGTGCATGGTAAATAATGTGTATCAGCTGTTATTACTACAAAGGCACACAGGAAGGAAGTATGGAAGAGAAAACAAGGACCAATGGGCATTTGGAAGACTAGGAGGAGCATTCAGTATTCACCCTGGACCTTGAATTTTCTAATTCTATTCTTGGATAGTTTTAATGTCTTAAGTTCTAGATGATTATAACCATATATGTCTTGAACACCCACTGTGTATATGTCACTATGATACGAATCTTGGGTATGGACACTAATCCCAGAAAACCTCCTTTGGTATGCTTATGTAACTCACAGTTTTTTTTTTTTTTTTTTTTTTTTAGATTCTATTTATTTATTCATAAGAGACACACAGAGAGAGGCAGAGACACAGGCAGAAAGAGGAGCAGGTTCCCTGCGGGGAGCCTGATGTGGGACTTGATTCCAGGACCCTGGGATCATGCCCTGAGCTGAAGGCAGACGCTCAACCACTGAGCCCCCCAGGTGTCCCATAACTAAAGGTTTTAGACCAACAGGAGCAAGGTGGTGATTGAGACTTTCTATTAAATAATGAATTCCTACTATCCCTTGGCTACTTTGATTAGCTGTCCAAAGGAGAGTAGCTGTCCTTTTCTTATTTTCCATCTATTCTATATACACACGGATAGGAAATGAGTACTACTTCTTGAGCCACCAAAGATGAAAGTAACACAAAATACCCAGGATATTGTGGATATCTTATTTGCATAGAAGTAAGACTTATTTAAATACACTTGTGGCTACATAATAAATAACCTAGGGAGGAGACTTGTGTTTTTTTGTTTTGTTTTGGGTTTTTTTGGGTGGGGGGAATTTCTTTGGATTTACCTATGACCTGCAAGCTGTGGCTTCCATATAAAGCATGTTCTTTGGTGGGGGTTCCTTTGTTTTTTCACTAAACTCATGGCATAGATTCCTGGGCCTGAATAACAAGAGTGAGGTCAGTTTGAAGAGTGTGTGTGCATGTTTATGTATCTGTCCTCCAAATGGAGGTGTTGACAAGTTGCTACAGAAGGAGACTAGATTGGTGGAGAAAGGATTCCAGAGCTGATTCATCTTGGCAAGAACACATCTTAATCCTTAAAGTAAGAATTTAATCATTGAGTCTCAGGGGCCATTTGAATGCAAAGCAATGAAATTTATGGACTGTAAATGGATTCATCAATCCAAATGGTGGTCAAAGTGAAAATCTGAGCATAAAACCAGTAACTCTGTTGGATCAAGTAAGCTGATTCAATATCTTGGGTCTTGAGTTGTCTCAAAAGTGGTTTTTCTTTGTAGAGTATATTGTCCACTTAAGTAATTAAAAATCTTGAGGATGTTTTCTGTGAGTATCCTTGGGAATACAGGAAAATTTATTCAGCTTCACTGGAATTATCTTTTTGTCTTCCTCTGAGAATGAGTCTGGGCTAATACCTGAGTCATTATTAGTGTGGATAACAGGCCCTGAGAATACTTCTTTTGACCCTTTATGCAAGGCAGGTGTCTTCAGGTTCATGTTCTGGGGGAAATAAAGTAGGAGTAGTTGTAGGAACTATAAGCTTTTTGGATTCTCTCCCATTCAAGACAGTGGCCTCAGGGACTGACTGTAGAAATGATTTGCTCACTGACTACCTGGACTGTGCTTTCTTTTCCATTCTTTCAAGATGGTGAATTTTATTGATGGCCAAAGGGTGACCAGTGAGTACTTCTACTTTTCACTGGGATGAGGCAGGTAGAAAGTGGTTGTTGCTCCTTTATGGAACTTTCTGTTTCCTGGAAAGCATGAGGAAATGTTTTTTGGCTTGTGAAGATGATTTGGCTTAGGGTGAAGATGCATGGGAGGCACTTTGCTTCTCTAGATTCCTTTCCCTGGTCTTCATAAGTGACTGTTTGATTTTTCTTGGGGCAAAAGTCATGCCAGTGGGAAATGGACAGTATTCCTGCTGCTCCTAATCATTTAGGAATGAGGCTCAGAGAATGAATGGAGAAGCTTTGAATAAAGCTGGCCATGTTCATTTAATTTATCCAAATGAACTAGAAATATTTCAAATGGCAATATGGCATACCTGAAAGGGACATGTGCGCCCTGGAGGATTTGTAGATTTTATTTAATAGTCTTGTTCATGACTTGCTGGAGTTAGAAGTCATTGGTTGACAAAAATACATCAACAGAAACAATGCCATCTCTGAGATCATTTGGTCTAACATCAGTATTTTGCAGAAATAATAGCATGTTGGAGATCATTTAGACTACAGGGACCAGGCATTACATAGTGGTTAGCATGGTAGTTGCTTCTGTGCCCTCCTTGGATGAGTCTGTAGACTCCTGCAACATAGGGATAGTAGTTTACAGTTTTTCAATATATTCCAAGGAGTATGTAGCTTAGTGTGTAGGCACAGTAGGTTCTCTGTGACTATACATGAAATGAACAGATGCAGCAATTTAGAAGTTAACAGGGTTAGTAAGTAATGGTTTCACAAATGGGCAAGTTGCCTTCTAGGATCTTTATATTTGCATGCAAAGCTGACCTTGGAGAAACCAATAGATAACCCACCCTTGGAAATCTCTTACTATAATTTGCAGTTTGAGGCACCTGGGTGGCTCGGTGGTTGAGCGTCTACCTTTGGCTTAGGTTGTGATCCTGGGGTCCTGGGATCAAGAACTGCATTAGGCATCCTGCAGGGAGCCTGCTTCTCTCTCTGCCTATGTCTCTGCCCCTCTCTCTGTGTCTCTCATGAATAAATAAATAAAATTAAAAAAATAAATATAATCTGCAGTTCATAAGTATGCCTGTTTTTAACTGTATTCCTGCATACTGTTTGCTTACTGTTTTCTTAAAAACCACCTACTAACAAATTATGTATTCATAATCTTGCAGCAGGCTGGGTGGATTTAATAGTCAGGAAAGCTTCCAACACATTAAGTGTTCTTGAACGTAATAAAAAGGAGGACTAATTATCTAACTGAAAAGATTATAACAGAGATGTTGGACATCTTGACTCAGTGGGATTTTTGATGGCAGCAGGAGTGGTTAGGAAAAGACAGCTTTGAGAAACAGCAAAGATATGAGTTTTTGAACCGAGTTATTTTATTAAATCTATGGTGTGGGTGTACCTATGAGCAAGAGGATAGGACTAAATAATGCATAGAGTGTCTGGGGTTAGAGTGGTAATTTGAAAGTACGTGGCTGGTGTTCACAGTTGGAGCCTGTGAGATTTTACATTTAATGATTATACCTTTCCTGGAGCCATCTGTCTCTCTTTAATAAGCAATATTCCTTATCAGGCCTGATTTGTGTACATTGATTACACCATTATACTTGTTAAATATTAAAGCATTTTCCCCCTTGTGTGAAGTCTAATTAGGTAAAATGTTCAGTGCAAGCCTGGCATTATCATTCAGAATCACAGCCTGGTCATTACCTATGACATATCTCAGATTCCTGATCTTTTTCCCCCCGTTCTATCAGAGTCCAGTGTACCAAATACAGTGCCTAAAAGTTTGATGAGGGCTTCAGCACTATTGGGGTCTTAAGAAGAGTCATGAGACAAAGATCATGAAACCTTTTAAAAATGATTGGAAAAATTTATTATCTGTAGTTTGCATTTTGCATGAATCAGGCTTCTGAACACATATATCTGATGAAATTAATTTTACTAGATTAAAGAATCTTAAAATAGCTCTAAAGAATAAACATGCAAGTTACAACAAAGTTTGGAAGAAGGGAAAGCCAGTTAGTAAGTAGTTGCATTTTATACACACTGATAAAAAGAATTTTAGATATCAAGCCACTATCACCTGAAGGTCCATGTTGTGATCCATTATCATCTTTTTCAACTTGTTTCTTCTGTACAGCCTATTTCAAAAATTTATTTGTATCGTTGATTTAATAGCAAGCATTTAATTAGTTTGGGTCCCAAAATAAGATTATTAATCACTCTGATATCTTTAATAAGTTATCTCATATCATTTTGAGGCAACAACTGTAATGGATGCTGTCTTTTTTTTTCCCCCAAGGTATTCATAGTACTTTCTCATTTATTTATATTTCTAAAAAAATCTGCAGTCTACTATGAGTATGCACAAATACACAGGCACACACATATTCACATGTGTGATCTGGGGCTGATGGGCATCCACCAGTTAGGATGGATCCACCAGTTTATTGCTTGTTTTTCTTAGGGAAAAAAGCTTTCAAACCATAAGTTTAATGTGATGTATGTTATCAGGCTAATAGGTTTTTCCCTTTCAGTAGTCCCAGAAGCTCATGTTGGGGATTTTGAAAGTACCTTTATCCCTTTACAATCACAAATAGCAGGGGCATTGCTTTCTATTGATGCATTGTGGAAAGCAGTCTGAATACCTCAATTCATTTTGAGTGGTTTTTGAATATAGTCCAATCAAAGTGACATTTGGCTCTGGATTAGAATATGGATATAAAGATCAAAGAATGGAAAGAACTTAGAGATTTTCTGGTCTAATTTCTCTGCTCCCTGATTGGGGAAGCTGGAGCTCCAAGAGGCGAAGTGGCTCAGCCAAGTTCACACGGGTGTTAGCAGCAAGACCTGGAGCTCTGGTGTTCCACTAGGCTTTCTCTTTGGGAGGGCTGGAGACCCTTGGCAGATGATGGCCCGTGGACCATTTCCTATTTGCCAGGCCCTTTGCAGGTGTAGGTGCCCTTGCCTGGATAGGTTAGAGAAGGTCTGAAGGAGAGATTGCTGCTTTACAACCAGCTGAAGACAGGGAGGCTGTAATCTGAATCTCTCTGGGGTACAGAAGAACTTACATTGTACGTTTGTTAATTGGCATATTGCTAGAAACTGAGAACTCAGGGCCAATGCCTGCCTTTGAGAATTCCCAGCCTCAGCAGGGAATCAGGCAGGATGGCAGACAGCTGTCACAGCAGTCCCGGGATAGCCAGGGGAAGGTTGGCTGCCACTGGGCAGACTGGGGCTCAGCCAGAGAGTCATATCCTCTGCTTCCAAAGCCCAGGGCCTGCATTGGCCACTGTCAGGCCCTGAGTAGGTCATCTAACCACTGTGCCCCAAAGCAGAGGTGGACCCAGCAGGCACAGGGGTTAATTTACCTTGACAAATAATTATGGTGATGGTTAATGACAAGCATGGAGGTTAAGCCTATGCATGTTTGGGTTAGACTAGCTGCCACACACTAGTGGTGATTAGAAAGTTATTTTACCACCCTGGGCCTCACTTGTTTTGTCTGTAACAGAGGAGTGATAGCAAACGTTTATATTGTACTCACTATGTGACAGCTGCTGTCTCAGGGCTTTGGGAATATTAACTCTTGTAATCCTCAGAACAATGCCACAAGGTGGGAACTACCCTTACTCCCACTTTACAGATGAGGAGACTGAGGTCTAAAGAAGTTCAGTGTATTGCTCAACGTTACACAACTCTTAAGGGTTAGAGCTGGGGTTTGAATCCTGGTGTCTGTTGCTTTTTATCACTTTCTTATGCTGCCCCTCTGGGGTGAAGGTTATTATGAGGATCAAGTGGAGTAAGCATACAAGAAATATCGTTAGTTATAATAAAGCTAATATTGTATTAATAACAACAACAATAAAATCTGAAGGTGCATGATCAGCACCTTCTTTTCCCATAGACCAGCTCCAGAGAAGCCAGATCATAATCAGGAAAGTTGCTTTGGCTATTATGAAGGTGATGTGGATGGAGAATCCAGAAGACTTTATAAAATGTCACTGCTCAATGTCAGTGTAGCCGAGGTGGAGTCTGCCAGTGGGGTTAACTTGCTTGAATTTCTGGCCAGTACTCTGTCTCAGCTTCGAGGGCTTGCAGACTTCTGCCACATATAGCTCTGAGGTGCCGGTGAGCAACTCTGTAATATTGCTCCCTTCCTGTCATCGAGACAATGAAGTAGATTAGATACCCTAAGGGCCTTGTCTATGCTGCAGAACTAACCACCCTCATAGAAGTCACTAAGAACAGCACCCTGATCCTCGGAGGAAATCCTTCACCCACTTGTAGAAGTCATTTTTTGACCAGCTTCCTCTCTTTTGTGTTGAGATTACAGCCTGCCTCTCAGAGTGCAGTCTTATTTCCAAATTACTTTGCTATGGATTTTAGATATTATTTTGTTTATGTTCTTTTGTTTACTTTTACATTCACTAGTTATAAATAAATATATGTATATGTGATATGTGTGTACATTTTAACTTACAATAGTAAAGTGAATAACTACCTGGATAAGCATCTAGAACATTTCCTTTGAAGCCCCTGACATGTGCTTGCTGGTCATATTTCCTTCCTTCATCCTGCTCCCCCACACCCACTCCAGGGGTAACTGCTCTTCCAAATGTTGTATTGTTTCCTTGCTTTTCTTTACAGTTTTACCACAAATGTGCATCCCCATGTAATGTATCAGTTTTGTCATAGGCAGTTGAGTTGGAAAGTTTGACTAAGGCCTCAAGGTATACTAGATAGAAGTTACTAAAATAAGTTGTGAGAAAGAGCAAAGTAGGCATATTCAAAGGAAATATCTGAACACCAGGTTCACAGCTCTTGAAAATCTTCTTCACTCTGAGGGTATAAAAAGCATCGATATAGGATTCGTAAGGGGATTTATTTGGAGAAGCTGCTGCTGTGAGTTTGCCTCATTCCTTTTCCTGGAAGAAGCATAAGGTGGGGGTGCTGCCTGGAGAGAGGTCACCTGGGGCTCCAGGAGCACAGTGGACTGGCTCTGACTCTGGTGAGATGTTTTCCTGTTGTGGCTGAGTGGGGAGCAGCTGCGACAGGGCTGCTCCCACTGCCAAGTTTGTTGGAGCAATTGTGTATGGCTTCCCATGGACCAGATGTGGCCCCTGCAGGGATGGAGAGCCAGCCTGGAACAGTCCCACCTCTGCCCAAGTGGCACAGTCAGCAGAAAGATTATAAAGTGAATTTCAGTGGCTGTGTGGAGGTGGCAAACGGACTTGAATGCACCACTCACACGGATTTTGAGGGGAGCCCCTGGAGAACTCACAAAATACCCACAAGGGACAGGGAGTTGGGTTTAAGTACCTACTGGTTCAGAGAACGTGAAGTCCTCTGTCCTGGTGAGGAGTACCTTTCCCTGCATATAAGTGAAAGAACAATGTTAACACAAAATAGAAGTTTATTTCTCTCTTACATAGAATAAGTCAGGAAATAGGCATTTCACGGATGGGATGGTGGCTCCACACAGTTATCAGGAACAAGCTGCCTATGGCCCTGAATGTGGTCCTCATGCTCACGGTCAGGGAGAGCTGCTCAAGCTCCAGCCATCACGTCATGTTCCAGGCAGGTGGAGGAAAGGAAGGACAGAGGAAAGGTCTGCCTCATCTCTTTTAAGGATTCTTTCAAGAGTACACCACCACCATTTTTGCTTGTCTCATTAGCCTGAATTCTGAGTGAAGCCAGGGAATCCACGTTTGTTGTGGGGCAGCGGTGGGGCAGCTTGAGGCTGGGATTCTTGTTGTAAAGAGGAAAGGGCTACTGGATGCTGGGAGGCAGCCAACAGCCTCTTTTACTCCATTTCATCCAGTCAAGTGATCTTCCTCCTCATATTCCAGGCCTGGAGGGGAGAGTTACAGCAGCTAGCAAGTGGGGCAGGAAGTGGGTAGAAAAGATAGAGGCTGGCAGCTGCCGATAGATTCTGAGTGTATGGGGTGGAGCAAAAAGTCTTTTTTTTTTTTTTTTAGGACTTTGTTACCTGTAAGTGGCAGAGGATTATGGGGACTTCTAGAATTTTCCTTGAGTAGCAAAGGGAAAATATACCTTCAAATACTATGTATTTCAACTTGGTGAGGTCTTCATTTTTTTTTTTTTTTATTTATGATAGTCAGAGAGAGAGAGAGAGAGAGAGAGGCAGAGACACAGGCAGAGGGAGAAGCAGGCTCCATGCACCGGGAGCCCGACATGGGACTCGATCCTGGGTCTCCAGGATCACGCCCTGGGCCAAAGGCAGGCGCCAAACCGCTGCGCCACCCAGGGATCCCGAGGTCTTCATTTTTTAAAGAGGTTTTATTTATTTATTTATTTTTAAATATTTTATTTATTCATGAGAGACACACAGAGAGAGGCAGAGACATAGGCAGAGGGAGAAGCAGGCTCCGTGCAGGGAGCCCGATATGGGACTCGATCCCAGAACCTTGGGATCACGCCCTGAGCCGAAGGCAGACACTCAACCGTTGAACCATCCAGGTGTCCCAGGTGATGTCTTTATTATACATAACCACTATGCCATTTCCTAAAAAGTTAAGAATCAGCCTTTTAAAATCACTTAATACCAGGCCATGTTTAAATTTTTCTTATTTTGTAACTGTGTGTGGTGATAGATGTTAACCGGGCTTTTGTGGTGATCATTTTGCAATATATACAAATATAGAATTAATTACGTTATACACCTGAAACTAATATAATGTTATATGTCAATTATATCTTAAAATGTGTACTCTAACCTAGTAAGTCTTTTTGTAAGGATTTACTCTAAGGAAAGCATCAGACTAGTATCTAAAGATATAGGTGAAGGAGGGGAGGTGATGGGGATTAAGGAGGGCACTTGTGATGAGCACAAGGTGTGGTATGGAAGTGTTGAATCACTATATTGTGCACCTGAAGCTAATATTACACTGCATGGTCACTAACTGGAATTTAAATAAGTCAAAAAATATATATATAGGCAAATCATGTTCATTGAAACTGTATCCATAGGAAAAAATTCTAAATATCATAGTACCATGATATGGTACCATGGTTAAAACATGGACCTCCAGGGGATCCCTGGGTGGCTCAGCGGTTTAGCGCCTGCCTTTGGCCCAGGGCGCAATCCTGGAGTCCTGGGATCGAGTCCTGTGTCGGGCTCCCGGCATGGAGCCTGCTTCTCCCTCCTCCTGTGTCTCTGCCTCTCTCTCTGTATATCATAAGTAAATAAATAAATAAATCTTTAAAAAAAAACATTGACCTCCAGATAAAGGAATTATTATAAGCCTTTAAAAATGATGATTTAGATGGTTAGTGATGTGAAAACATGATTAAAGTATATTGATGACTGAAAAAAATGAATTTTCCTTATCTCAAAAAATATCTTTTTGTTTGTTTGAATCTCAGTTGCAAAAGCTGAGCGTGTGTGTAGGTGTATTTCAGGTATGTGGGAAAGCACACACAGATTGGTGTGAGGTGTCCATCTATCAGCAGAAGGACCTAAACCTCTCAGCACACACAGTTGTTTGGGCATTGTTTCTTTTACTGTTAGATGAAAATTATTTTTTAGGAATTGTGGAGAAAGGAGGCTAGTGATAATCCATATTGATATAAAACTTCATGTGTCACCCAGCTGCTGAGTCCTAAATCAGAAAGTTTGAGACAGTAGAGTTTGACTTGGTCGTTATCCCAGCCAGGGAACTGATTTGTTCTTAATAATGAAAAGTACAGGTCTTTGAAGTGAGAAATAATAGAATCTATTTTATGCTTAAATAGAATTTCACATTGATCATTTGTGGGCTTCCGATGTGATCTTATAATGGTAATGTACCATAAGGAGCGTGTTCCAAGTTGATGAGTGCTTTATAAATTGTGTATTTAGAATACATGGGTGGGATTTGTTTTAATTTAAGTCAAATATACTGGACACCTTCCACATAAAGCACTGCCCCATAAAACAAAAGAAACAGAAAATGATGGGTTTGATAGGATCGTACTGCCTGTTCTTCCCAATTCTGTCCAGATGTTCTACTTTTTGTTGAATTCTGTGGTTAATCCTCAGAATCTCTTTCACTGCTATCCCATTTCCCAATATGTCAATATAAAGGTGGTTAAGAAGTATAATCATTTTAAAATACAGGTACTTTGGGATCCCTGGGTGGCGCAGCGGTTTAGTGCCTGCCTTTGGCCCAGGGCATGATCCTGGAGACCTGGGATCGAGTCCTGCATCGGGCTCCCGGTGCATGGAGCCTGCTTCTCCCTCTGCCTGTGTCTCTGCCTCTCTCTATCTCTCTCTCTCTCTGTGACTATCATAAATAAATAAATTTAAAAAAATAAATAAAATAAAATACAGGTACTTCACTTTTTAGTTATTTATATTTATCCTGTTAATACTTCCAAAATGAATTTGAGATGTTTACATGATCTACTTTTGGAAAGAGCATGTTAACAACAACAACAAATCCAGTATCATCAAAGTTACATCACCAAACTTTTCTTTGTAGGATGCAGTAATGCAGGGGTTGTGTAGTAGCATTCCATACAGTGAGGTAGTGTATTTGGAAGTGACATAATTTATAAAGAGCCACATATGTAACTTTTATGCCACTTGACCTATTGCCAAAAGTAAAGTGTCTGTGAATACTTGTTATTTGGTATCTATTGTAAGCTCTTGAACCTTGACATTATTTGTGTTGTTTATTCTTTTAACACATGCTCATTGGGCCTTTGCTTTGTGCCTTGCATGGTACTCACCCGGGGGGAAAGCCACAGGAAGACACAGCTGCTTTTTATTATAATTTCAGGGTTGGGGAAATTTAATATCTAAATGAAAGGTCAATTACTAGCAAGTCAGAATTTGTATTCATGCTCTGGTTTTCAAGAGATGGTACTTGAACACAGCAACTAATTCTGGTAGGTGTTTTATGGCAGCTGATAAATAGAGTTAACCATAATAGACAATAATTGATATTAAACTGGTGTATCCTGTAAAAACTCTTAAAAACTTTCTACATTTTATTTCAGGAAATTAAAAATAGTGTTTTTAAGTGTAGATTTTTCTTGTTAGCTCATATCCCTCAGAGACAGCAGGAGGAATACAATTAGCCATTGTATTAGTTTATTTGAAAACATGCCATTTTTAGCACATTTTTGGAAAAAAGGGAGATCTCATTAAAGCTAGATTGGTCCAGATTGCAATGTTAGCTTACATTACCTGATTCTCTTAACTTGGGAGATTTAGAATTGATTGTAAGAAAGAGTTTGGCAAATGACACTTTTTAGAAGAAACCACCTTGTTTTCTGCGTTCAATGAATGCCTTTTGGAGATCAAAACTCTAATGCCATACAGAACTGAAATGCCAAAGGTAGAGCTGCAGCATGTCTTGACAACTTGGTTATTATTTGATTCAGCCTTTTAATTTATTTTCTAAACTATTCACCATGGCAACAATTTAAAAGAGATTCTTTTTTTTTAAAGATTTTATTTATTTATTCATGAGAGAAACAGAAAGAGAGAGAGGCAGAGACACAGGCAGAGGGAGAAGCAGGCTCCATGCAGGGAGCCCAACGTGGGACTCCATCCTGGGACTCCAGGATCACGCCCTGGGTGGAAGGTGGTGCTAAACCACTGAGCCACCCGGGCTGCCCAAAAAAGAGATTATTAATATGAAATTGCAGAGGATGCTGACAAGTAAATATCTGTTGTGTGTTGATCAAGAATTAAAGCCTAAGCAAGAGCTTTTCTTTTTTAAACTGGTAAAATATACATAAAAATTTACCATCTTAACCATTAAGCTTATTTTCATTGCAGGTTATTTTGAGGCCCTGTGTTCTAGCTAGCCTGATGGAATTTCTTTTCTTTTTTTTTTTTTTTAAGATAGATTTATTTATTTATTTATTTATTTATTTATTTATTTATTTATTTATTTATTTATTTATGATAGACATAGAGGGAGAGGCAGAGACACACAGGAGGAGGGAGAAGCAGGCTCCATGCCAAGAGCCCAACGCGGGACTCGATCCCAGGACTCCAGGATTGCGCCCTGGGCCAAAGGTAGGCGCTAAACCGCTCAGCCACCCAGGGATCCCCCGCCTGATGGAATTTCTGACGGAAAGGTGGCATCACAAATTCCCTGGCCTTACGTTGTAAAATGGTGTGTCACAAACCGTCATCTTTATTTTTATTTATTTATTTATTTTTTATTTATTTATGATAGTCACAGAGAGAGAAAGAGAGAGAGGCAGAGACACAGGCAGAGGGAGAAGCAGGCTCCATGCACTGGGAGCCCGACGTGGGATTCGATCCCAGGTCTTCAGGATCGTGCCCTGGGCCAAAGGCAGGCGCCAAACCGCTGCGCCACCCAGGGATCCCACAAACCGTCATCTTTAGAGAGCTGATGGTTCCCTTTCTTTAAGGGAGGTCTTCTCTTTCCCCACACATTCCAGTCCCAGAGTGAACCTGTGGCAAGGCTAGTTCCCTGATGTTTCCACGTGCTCTCTGCTCCTCCTCCCAGGGGTATCTGTTCAAAGTTTCCCCCACGCTCCAGAGCATGTGGTGGTGTCATGAATATGCAGGAGGTCAGGCTCTGGTCTGCGTGTGATGCATGAGGGCTGCTTTCATCTGGCTTGAGGACTGACGTTCCTGGTTAGCAAGGAAATTCTGGCAAGTGGCAGTTGGGTCTGATTTGCAGGTTGATTACAGAATGATGGAACATAAGAATTTCCGCTTATAAATACATACCAGCAATTCAAAGGACACACTGCTGTAGGAATACAGTCACAGGGTGATCAGAGACTGAGTGCTCCGCAACCATGTGAACTGACCCTCAGGAGTCACTGGATGGGTCAGGGAGGACAGCTGCCAGGTGGACGCATGTCCAGGGCTCTGCACACAAGGACAGACAGGCAGTCGGCTTAGAGCACTGACCTAGTTATTCCCTCCTGTGGGTCCTTGTGCATTTTACTTTTTGCTCATCCCCATCCCCCTCGTTTTTTATTGGGTAACATCCATTCAGAATAGCAACCCACTTCAACATTGTGATTCTAGTCTCAGTATGGATATAATATGAGGTTAACAATGCAGGACGTTTCCAGTCATCTGACATAAGCAGTTTCTCTATTAGCGATTTGATTGAAGTCCTCTGCTTTGCAAATTCTCCTCGTGTCCGTGTTTTCAGACCACTGTGCAGCCTGGCGGGGCTGTGCTGGGGGGCCACATGGTCTGGTAGCTCTGTCCGGGCTTCCTCATAATCCTTTGCTTGGTTTGGAGCATTCAGCTCTGGGAATGGTGACAGTGTAGGTCTAAAGAGGGGAGTGTGGTGAGCTTCAGTGTGATCTTGACTTTGCATTCCTCAAGGAAGGGGCTTTCTGCTCTTCTGTGGCTGATGCACATGAGAGGCATGATTACAGGCCGGGGGTGGGGGGGAGGTCTCTGCATATTCCGTGGTCTCCCTCAGGAGGGTTTAGAAGGGTGCACCTAGATGGTGTCCAGGCTGGTAGGCTTCACTGGCACCCCCACACAAGGATCCCCCCTCTACACAGAGGGGATGGCAGTGACGTCAGCACCCCACTCTGCTCGTGTCATCTGAGCTCCCCCCAGAGAGCTGAAGGGTGTCAGGGGGGTGGAAATGACACTTCCTCCCAGAATGGGGGTGCTTTTTTGGTATAGAACATTGGGGACTTTTTTGTGGGACGTAGGCAGCTCTTTCTCTTCACTGCTATGGCGTGCCTCTCAGAAGGCAGCCCAGGAGACCCTCCAGGCCCTGGGCACTGTGGGATCACCCTTCTCTTTGTGGTCAAGGCATGAGGCAAGGAAGGGGGAAGGTGTTCCTGTCACATTCTTGGGTGTGTGCCCCGGCCTCCTGCAGCAGGCTGTTCCGGGCTAGGTGGCTGTGAAGAAACAGTGCTAGCTTGAAGAGAAAGGAAACGAGAACCCATCAGTTTGGCTGGGGTAAGGCCCTATGCTCTCCAAGGTGAAAGGAACCTGTATCTCATGCAGCTAGCTGGCCCTCTGGGACCACCACCCTCAGCCACCCTGGGTTGTCTGGTCTGTTTGAATACTTCTGGGAACAGCAAGCCCCTGCTCTGCAGAGCAGTCCATTCTGAATGTGGGTGGCACAACTAGAAAGTTTTCCATGTGTTTTCTACAGTTTCTACCCTTGGTCCTAAATTCTGCCCCTTAGAGGCATGAAGAACAATGGATAGGAATGGGTGCCAGTTTGCACGTAAGCATGGTCTGGAAATATGCACCCAATGACATGTGACAAGCCAGCAAGCTGTTGACACACATGAATCATTGAGCGGAGACTCCTGCTCACCTCCATGTGTTATTTTGTGTTGTTATGGGTTTAACATGCCCAAAGGCTTCTGGGTGTGTGCATTAATTTTCAAAATATATAACTTTTCTTCATTGTGCCAGTGGTACATTTCAGCTCACACTTAGTTGAGTCCCATAGGTCAAATTTAACTGGCTTGTACGGTGATGGAAACAGACACTGGGATATTTTGTGAAAAGGAATAGAGGAAACTTGTGTTAATTGCCTTGGGGAAATATACTCCATTTAAAAAAGCAAAGGAGCAGTTAAAAATGTTTCCTTGGTAAACTCATGTAGTAACACGACATTTGTAACCCATCAGTCCTTCGAAGACTGGCAACTTGTTTAAAGGACAATTTTATATTAATCTTTTATTTCACCTTCTTGAAAGGCCCAGGCTACAGGTCAGTCATGTCTCCTGGGATCAAGGAGAGGGTTAATTTTTTCCACAGTGCCGTAATACACACCTAAAAACATTCCAGGATTTTTGGTAGAAATTGTAAGAAAGTATTAAAACTTGAGAAATGAATTAACAAGCCAGCTTTTTATGCGGCGGCAGTGTGGCCCTTCGTTGCATGAATAGCACTTTATTCTATGACTGCATAATCGTGGGCTGAAATGCGGAGCAAGCATGTGGCCTCGAAATCAATGAGGGTGTGTGCGTGTGTGTGCTCAGATCAGAGTGAGCCTGTGCAAATAAGATGACAAATTCGACCTAAACTCCCAGAACCCCGAAGCAGCAGAATTTCGAATAAGTCTCTATCTTCAGCCCACACCGATGTGTTCAGGCCTTTCTTTGAGTTAAAGAGATCATTCTCACTATAGCACTGATAATTCTTGCTATACAGGGAAAGAACACTTGGTATTTTATAAGCCTTTGTCCTTGTTCACTTTTTATTTTTGGAGCCGACTTGTAGATAGGTTCATTTTTTCTAAGATACCTGTGGTACACCTGCAAAAAATGAAACTACTTTTTTTTTTGGGGGGGGGAGATGATGTTGAAATTGTTCATAGTCCTAGTCATTCCTTGGTGCCAGTCACTGTCATGTTTTACACAGACCAGTCCCAGAATGGTCATGCCATCCTCTGAGGTCAGCATCATGTTCGCTCCGTTTTATGGAGGAGGAGGTGGAGGCACCGAATGGCTGAATAATTTGCCCCAGCAGTGTCTCTAGTTCATAGTGGGGCCCAGGTTTGAGCTCTGGCAGCCTGTCCTGAGCATAGACTTCTTCTTCTTTTTTAAAAGATTTTATTTATTTATTCATGAGAGACAGAGAGAGGCAGAGACACAGGCAGAGTGAGAAGCAGGCTCCATGCAGGGAACTTGATGCAGGACTCGCTCCCAGGACTCGGGATCATGCCCTGAGCCGAAGGCAGATGCTCAACTGCTGAGCTCCCCAGGTGCCCTCTGAGTGTAGACTTTAATCACTATTGCTGCAGCCTCTCAGAGCATAGCTGGTGGAATTGCTGTCACCCTTGTAGTGACATCTTGCTTCCACTGTATTAGTTAGGAGGAGGCCAGGAGGTTACAACAAAGAGACTCAACAATAATTTTGGTGGCTTAAGGGAATATAAGTCTTTATTTCCCTCTCAATATGGTCTGAGGGGAGCATTCCAGGTGGGCAGGGCAGTTTTGCTGCATGGAGTCTTTCAACAACCAAGATTTTTCCTCATCATTGCTCCATCATCTGAGGGACCTGGTCATGTGTAGGATGGGAACTGGGTGGTGGCCATGCCCAGATTCTACCCACTGGGAAGAGGAGGAAAGTGTGGAGGTGGCTGGCATACCTTCTGCCCTAAGGGCCCCCTAGGTCCAAGTGTGACAGGCAGTACTTCCTCTCAAAGAGAACTTAGTCATACCTACCTTGGTCATGAGGTCACACCCCCCTTCAGGGAAATATGGGAAATACAATCTAGCCACGGTTTTAGGAAAAAGAGGAGAGCAGAGTTTGATGGGCATGCAGCAGTCTCCACCATGTGTGTAAAAAAAAGAACATAATTATGTTCTTTATGGATGTTTGGTCTTCAATCGTCTTATATTTTACATATTGTTTATATGATTTTATACCCATTATAAAATAAGTACTTTTTCCATTTTACAAAAGAAGCTGGATATTAGATTGCATGGATGTTCCATATTTATTAAGGCAGCTAACAGTTTTTTGAGTCTTTAAATACCTTTCTTTTTTATTGTGCATCATTTTATGACCATTAGATGTATTTTCATTTATTAAATGTCCTGAATATTGTTGCATTGAAATTTTCATTTTACTTATCTGACAATTTGTAACCATTTATAATACTTTTTAAAATCCAAATATGTTGAGTTCATATGCTTTTTATTTTTGGGGGGTGGGAGTAGGGGAGGGAGGGAGAGAGTCTTAAGCAGGCTCTATGCCCAGCATGAAGGGGCATGACCTCACCACTTGGGATCATGTCTTGAGCTGAAATTGAGAGTTGGATGCTTAACTGACTGAGCCACTCAGGTGCCCCCATATGCTTTCTAACCTAAAGGCAATTCAGGCAGGATTGCCAATATTTTGTGCCCCTATGTCTTTTCCCCATTGGCCACAGAGTCTTTGCAAATATTCAAGTTTATTGGTGGCTTGCCTTGGGCTCTACCTTATTTATTGACCTGCCATCTGGAGCCATGCTGGGGACTCTTGTAGCCGATAGGCAATGATTCTGATGGCTGTGCTTTCAAGAACTCACCCAGCTCTCTAATTAAGGGTGTGCTGCACTGGTGACATGCTTACCCAAAGCATTAGTGCCTTGGAATTCTCCACCCTTTTGAAAATGGACAGTTACTCATATTGTGAAAACTCTGCTTGATCTGAATCTGATGTAGCTTATGGGGTAAAAATGAAATCAGTGTCAAATTAAACATGAACGGTGGTGAGTAGATGGAGGGATAGGCAAAAGCAAGGTTGGAGTTTATATGTCAGAGGAGCATGATAAAGTTGATCATCAGTGGCAGCTGGGACCAGAGAGGGGCTATGGGTAACGCTCCCTGCTTATATAGGGTGGGCCTGGAGATCTGAAAAAGGGAACATGGGGCACCTTCCACCCACTTGACCTCCCCCAAGCCAGCCCTCTAACCCCCCTGAGAGGTCATGACACTTAGATACCACACACAGAGCATATAATGTGTCCACATATCCAGCTCACGGTGGAACCTGTGACATCTAAGCAGAATAATTCATATTGGTGCCTTGTTTTGAACTCCCTGCACTTCATTGCGTGGTATCCATTCTTGTTTATTAGTTGAGAGCGTTGTGGTGGGCAGAACAATGGCTTCCCAAAGATGGCCACATTATGGGAACTGTGAGTATGTTACCTGCAAAAAGAGTTTTGCAGATGTGATTAGGATTAAGGACCTTGAGATGGTGACTTTACTCTGTATTATCTGGGTGAGGCTAATGTAATCACTAGTCTTAAAAGAGTCAGAAAAGAAGATGTGAAGACAACAGAACTGGATTGGCACAATGTGAGAAAAACTCAGCCAGCTCTTGTTGACTTTGACGATGGAGGAGGGAACCACTAGCCAAAGAATGAAGGTGGCTTCTGGAAATGGAAAGAGAAAGCAGTGAATTGCCCCTAGAAGATTGTCCCCTGTGTTCCAGAAGGAATGTGGCTCTGCGGATACATTGATTTAGCCCAGTGAGACCTGTTTTGGACTTCTGACCCACAGAACTGTAAGAGAGTAAATCTGTGTTGTTTCAAGCCACCAAGCTGGTGGTGATTTGTCACAGCAGCCCCAGGAGATGAAAACAAGTGTGCTGCTGGATCCATCTTGGTTCTTGGTTCCTTGAGTGAGCCTGGCTCAGGTTACTGGAAACTGGGAAGCCAGCAGGGAGGTTTTATGCAGAAAGTCCACCTCCTGGGGGGAAATTAGGCACAAACACACTCACTCCAAAGCCAGAACCTCCTAAGTTTTACAAATGGGAGATCTGAAGCCCTCTCCTCAAAAGAAATGTTAGTATATTACTACTTCTATCGATAGAAAAAAGCCTCTATTAAAGATAGACTCTTTGGTTAAGAGTGCAATTATATAGGTCAGAGCTCTATTTTAAACCAACTGTCTTTATTTTCATTAGCGTTTGAGAACTTTATTTTCATTTCATTTGAGGACTGTTTACAGATCATAATATAGCCACTTGAATTTTCCAAAATATTAAACAATTTTTTTTATGTTGAGTACCATTACATGGTCAAGGGGCATCATTAAGCTTAATTATAAGCTTCTCAAGAGGCACTTTTTCTAAAAAGAGAGTCACATACTGTGGGAGGAGCTAATCGTGACTTTTGTACCTTTGAAGCAGAAAATCACTGGGCTGACTTACTTCCTGTCCCTGTGTTCACTTTCTCTTGTATCCCAGCAGCATCTATTTGTTAATGGGTAGTTTTTATAAATCCCGTTTCCTTCTTTTTCACTCTTGCTAACTTGAGAACCAATGAAGTCAGCTACCCTTGAGGTTTGAGGTAAACATTTATTTTTTAGAATTTTAGCTGTTATTTGGGTAGCATGAAAATACTGTGATGTTTTCACTGTTATAATCATACCATATTGTAAACACACGGTGCTAACGGTCAGGGTTTTTTTTTTTTTTTTGTTATTGGCAAATTTATCTCTTGGTAGCATGTTAAAAATACTAAACACATACACTTATGCTATTGTTTCCAATTTTATAGGCTTATGCCAAAGTCCTCCCAAATAGAAGAACATGAAAATACGGGAAATAAGAATTGGTCTTAAATTTTGATATCAATTTGTTGGGCCTTCTGGATGGAACCCAGAATGCTGTGTCTCTTTAAAGAGGTGAAGAGTCCCTGGGACTTTGGCTAAAGTGTAGCCTAGGTGAATTAGCCCATGTGAATAGAAGAGGCTTGCTCTTAAGTGGAGAGCTTGAGAAGGGAGACTGTTGAGACAGACATTGGAATTGCCTCTCCATGGTCTGTCCCCAGAGCACAGGTTTGTGGCAGGTAATGATAGCCAATGAAATATATAGTCCAATTGCTCTGGAAAGACAGGTTAAGTGACTGTACTGCATCTTCTCCTGGTTTCCCCCGCAGCATGCTGAACATTACTTAGCTCCCCCTGTCACAGATCTTGCTGTTCAGGAAAATATGCCAGTCCCTGTGATGATGTTTCCCCTTGCAGAAGAATTGGTACTCTAGTCATGCCCAACACTGTGGTCTGGACGGTTCTGCCCTTGCTGGTTTCATCAGATTTATGGGTAGGCAAAGTGGTGTCCCACCATGCCTCTGGACTGTGCTGAATCCCAGGAGCAGAGCAGCTTCCTGTGGGAAGGCTGGCCAGGTTGTACCTGGTGGCCACATGCTCAGATTGGCACACTTCCCCAGTACCTGCCCCTGCGCACTAGGATAGGGAAGCAATGTGCAGGTGGTGGTGAGAGTTTTGTGGCCTGCATTTGACTCTGTCACCTAACAGCTACTTGACCTTAAGCATATTACTCAAGCTTGCTGGGCCTCAATTTTTCTTTTCTGTGAATTAAGGAGACCACCTCCGTTTTAGGGTATTTGGTGTAGAGTGTTTAAGGAATTTTAGCTCTTAGTGTTATGTTAATTAGCTAAAGGCATCCTGAGTCACTGCAAACAGCTCATTCATTCATTCATTCATTCACTTATATAAGAATACTGAGCCCCTCTCTCTGCCATCACAGTGCTGTCAGTTCCTGGGAGAGAGCAGCCACCTGGCCTCAAGGTCGGATTCATTTTGCTGCCTTCTTGGCTTTTATGTTCTTTTTTTCATCTGATTGTAAAAAGAGAGATAAATAGATATTTATTTTAAACCATTTGAAATGTAGAGATAACAAAGGAAGCACTTAAACCAGACTCAGTCACCCAGCTTTATTTATTTATTTTTTTAATAAATTTATTTTCTATTGGTGTTCAATTTACCAACATACAGAATAACACCCAGTGCTCATCCCGTCAAGTGCCCCCCCCTGTGCCCGTCACCCATTCACCCCCACCCCCCGCCCTCCTCCCCTTTCACCACCCCTAGTTCGTTTCCCAGAGTTAGGAGTCTTTATGTTCTGTCTCCCTTTCTGATATTTCCCACACATTTCTTCTCCCTTCCCTTATATTCCCTTTCACTATTATTTATATTCCCCAAATGAATGAGAACATATAATGTTTGTCCTTCTCCGATTGACTTACTTCACTCAGCATAATACCCTCCAGTTCCATCCACGTTGAAGCAAATGGTGGGTATTTGTCGTTTCTAATGGCTGAGTAATATTCTGTTGTATACATAAACCACATCTTCTTTATCCATTCATCCTTCGATGGACACCTAGGCTCCTTCCACAGTTTGGCTATTGTGGCCACGGCTGCTATAAACATCGGGGTGCAGGTGTCCCGGCGTTTCATTGCATCTGTATCTTTGGGGTAAATCCCCAGCAGTGCAGTTGCTGGTTCGCAGGGCAGGCCTATTTTTAACTCTTTGAGGAACCTCCACACAGTTTTCCAGAGGGGCTGCACCAGTTCACATTCCCACCAACAGTGTAAGAGGGTTCCCTTTTCTCCGCATCCTCTCCAACATTTGTGGTTTCCTGCCTTGTTAATTTTCCCCATTCTCACTGGTGTGAGGTGGGATCTCATTGTGGTTTTGATTTGTATTTCCCTGATGGCAAGTGATGCAGAGCATTTTCTCATGTGCTTGTTGGCCATGTCTATGTCTTCCTCTGTGAGATTTCTCTTTGTGTCTTTTGCCCATGTCATGATTGGATTGTTTGTTTCTTTGGTATTGAGTTTAATAAGTTCTTTATAGATCTTGGAAACCAGCCCTTTATCTGATATGTCATTTGCAAATATCTTCTCCCATTCTGTAGGTTGTCTTTTAGTTTTGTTGACTGTATCCTTTGCTGTGCAAAAGCTTCTTATCTTGATGAAGTCCCAATAGTTCATTTTTGCTTTTGCTTCTTTTGCCTTCGTGGATGTATCTTGCAAGAAGTTACTGTGGCCGAGTTCAAAAAGGGCGTTGCCTGTGTTCTCCTCTAGGATTTTGATGGAATCTTGTCTCACATTTAGATCTTTCATCCATTTTGAGTTTATCTTTGTGTATGGTGTAAGAGAATGGTCTAGTTTCATTCTTCTGCATGTGGATGTCCAATGTTCCCCGCACCATTTATTGAAGAGACTGTCTTTCTTCCAGTGGATAGTCTTTCCTCCTTTATCGAATATTAGTTGACCATAAAGTTGAGGGTCCACTTCTGGGTTCTCTATTCTGTTCCATTGATCTATGTGTTTGTTTTTGTGCCAGTACCACACTGTCTTGATGACCACAGCTTTGTAGTACAACCTGAAATCTGGCATTGTGATGCCCCCAGCTCTGGTTTTCTTTTGTAAAATTCCCCTGGCTATTCGGGGTCTTTTCTGATTCCACACAAATCTTAAAATAATTTGTTCTAACTCTCTGAAGAAAGTCCATGGTATTTTGATAGGGATTGCATTAAACGTGTAAATTGCCCTGGGTAACATTGACATTTTCACAATATTAATTCTGCCAATCCATGAACATGGAATATTTTTCCATCTCTTTGTGTCTTCCTCAATTTCTTTCAGTTCTATAGTTTTTAGGGTATAGATCCTTTACCTCTTTGGTTAGGTTTATTCCTAGGTATCTGCTTTTGGGTGCAATTGTAAATGGGATTGACTCCTTAATTTCTCTTTCTTCAGGCTCATTGTTAGTGTATAGAAATGCCACTGATTTCTGGGCATTGATTTTGTATCCTGCCACGCTACCAAATTGCTGTATGAGTTCTAGCAATCTTGGGGTGGAGGCTTTTGGGTTTTCTATGTAGAGTATCATGTCATCGGCGAAGAGGGAGAGTTTGACTTCTTTGCCAATTTGAATGCCTTTAATGTCTTTTTGTTGTCTGATTGCTGAGGCTAGGACTTCCAGTACTATGTTGAATAGCAGTGGTGAGAGTGGACATCCCTGTCTTGTTCCTGATCTTAGGGGAAAGGCTCCCAGTGCTTCCCCATTGAGAATGATATTTGCTGTGGGCTTTTCGTAGATGGCTTTTAAGATGTCGAGGAATGTTCCCTTTATCCCTACACTCTGAAGAGTTTTGGTCAGGAATGGATGCTGTATTTTGTCAAATGCTTTCTCTGCATCTAATGAGAGGATCATATGGTTCTTGGTTTTTCTCTTGCTGATATGATGAATCACATTGATTGATTTACGAGTGTTGAACCAGCCTTGTGTCCCGGGGATAAATCCTACTTGGTCATGGTGAATAATTTTCTTAATGTGTTGTTGGATCCTATTGGCTAGTATCTTGTTGAGAATTTTTGCATCCGTGTTCATCAGGGATATTGGTCTGTAATTCTCCTTTTTGGTGGGGTCTTTGTGTGGTTTTGGAATTAAGGTGATGCTGGCCTCATAGAACGAATTTGGAAGTACTCCATCTCTTTCTATCTTTCCAAACAGCTTTAGTAGAATAGGTATGGTTTCTTCTTTAAACGTTTGATAGAATTCCCCTGGGAAGCCATCTGGCCCTGGACTCTTGTGTCTTGGGAGGTTTTGGATGACTGCTTCAATTTCCTCCCTGGTTATTGGCCTGTTCAGGTTTTCTATTTCTTCCTGTTCCAGTTTTGGTAGTTTGTGGCTTTCCAGGAATGCGTCCATTTCTTCTAGATTGCCTAATTTATTGGCGTAGAGCTGTTCATAATATGTTTTTAAAATCGTTTGTATTTCCTTGGTGTTGGTAGTGATCTCTCCTTTCTCATTCATGATTTTATTAATTTGAGTCTTCTCTCTCTTCTTTTTACTAAGACTGGTTAATGGTTTATCTATCTTCTTAATTCTTTCAAAGAACCAACTCCTGGTTCTGTTGATCTGTTCCACAGTTCTTCTGGTCTTGATTTCGTTGAGTTCTGCTCGAATATTTATTAACTCTCTTCTTCTGCTGGGTGTAGGATCTATTTGCTGTTTTTTCTCTAGCTCCTTTATGTGGAAGGTTAGCTTTTGTATTTGAGTTCTTTCCAGTTTTTGAATGGATGCTTGTATTGCGATGTATTTTCCCCTTAGGACTGCTTCTGCTGCATCCCAAAGATTTTGAACAGTTGTATCTTCATTCTCATTAGTTTCCATGAATCTTTTTAATTCTTCCTTAATTTCCTGGTTGACCCTTTCATCTTTTAGCAGGATGGTCCTTAACCTCCACGTGTTTGAGGTCCTTCCAAACTTCTTGTTGTGATTTAGTTCTAATTTCAAGGCATTATGGTCTGAGAATATGCAGGGGACAATCCCAGTCTTTTGGTATCGGTTCAGACCCGATTTGTGACCCAGTATGTGGTCTATTCTGGAGTAAGTTCCATGTGCACTTGAGAAGAATGTGTATTCAGTTGAGTTTGGATGTAAAGTTCTGTAGATATCTGTGAAATCCATCTAGTCCAGTGTATCCCTTAAAGCTCTTGTTTCTTTGGAGATGTTGTGCTTAGAAGACCTATCGAGTATAGAAAGAGCTAGATTGAAGTCACCAAGTATAAGTGTATTATTATCTAAGTATTTCTTCACTTTGGTTATTAATTGGTTTAAGTATTTGGCAGCTCCCACATTCGGGGCATATATATTGAGGATTGTTAAGTCCTCTTGTTGGATAGATCCTTTAAGTATGATATAGTGTCCCTCTTCATCTCTCACGACAGTCTTCGGGGTAAATTTTACTTTATCTGATATAAGGATGGCTACCCCTGCTTTCTTTTGAGGACCATTTGAATGGTAAATGGTTCTCCAACCTTTTATTTTCAGGTTTTAGGTGTCCTTCTGTCTAAAATGAGTCTCTTGTAGACAGCAAATAGATGGGTCCTGCTTTTTTATCCAATCTGAAACCCTGCGCTTTTTGATAGTCACCCAGCTTTAAATCATACCCAGAGAAAAATATGATACAAACTATCTTTTCCTGGAGACTTACTATGTGTTGGGAGCCAACATGTAAAGACACTATTATAGCCAACATTTTTAGTTTCAAATCTTTATATTGGTCGTGCCAGGGAATTAATTTTTTAGCTATTAATTTTTCTTTTGAAATTGATATACTAAGGATACATTTAATAATCCATAAAAATATTGACTTTATTTAAAAGAAGCAGCTAAAGCCAATTAGCGTATCTTAATTTGCATATGTAGTCCAGCTCATTAGATATAAATGTGTTTTCAATGTAATGCATGATGTTTTTTGACTATGTGATATAGTAAGAAGACATTGCTCTTTTCAAATTTAACCTTTTGAGTGATAAACAGAGTTCTGTTGACTTGTTACAGCCTATGCATTTAAGGTAAGATATTTTTGTAGTTACTGATTTCATAGTGAAAACAGTGCTTTTCATAGTTTTTGGATTAGAATCCTTTTATGTGTGTGGGTGGAGTAGGCAGGAGCAGAGGGCTTGAGGTCTTGGCTGGGAAACTCACCCTTGTTCAGAGCATCTGGAGGACCAGTTTTGTGGTCTCCAGGGTGTTGTTTATAAGGAAGACCAAAGGGCCTCCCGAGAAAGGGTACAGACCAAGGAAGATGGCCCCAAGAGTCAGCAACTGTCCCCAGCTTTGAGGGGAAAGTGGGATTTATGCCTAGCATATTGACGCCTGTTAGGCCTGACCTGGTAAACTTGTGGCCCGGTCCCAGAGGGCAGTAACGCTTTTTATATTTTATTTTGTTTTATTTTATTTTATTTTATTTTATTTTGTTATTTTATTTTATTTTATTATCTATCTATATCAATCATCTATCTATCTCATAAGATTTTATTTATTTATTCATGAGAGACACAGAGAGAGGCAGAGAGAGAGGCAGAGAGAGAGGCAGGCTCCCTGCAGGAAGCCCGATACGGGATTCATCTAGGACCCCGGGATCATGACCTGAGCTGAAGGCAGATGCTCAACCACTGAACCACCCAGGCGTCCCCCAGTGATGCTTTTTCAAATAGTGTGTGAACACTAAATGGTATATAGTGTGTGGGGTGGGGGTGGTATGTAGAAAGTAGAGAGCAGCCCTGCTTATGGCCTGCATGGAGCACAGTGTGGGAAGGAAAGGTAGCTCACCCATTTGGAATTATTAAAAAGAGACTTGATGTGGAAGAGAGAGAGAGAGAGACAGACAGACAGACCAGCATGCTCTGGTGGGGGGTGCAGGTGTGGAGTGACAGTGACAGTCCTCGGCAGTGACAGAGGACTCATTGGTGATCCTGAAAAGGAGACATGGCAGGTATCTCTCTTGTGGTTCATGGCCACCAGCCTTATCTAGAACCCAGTGGGGAGCATGTCAGTGTGGCCGAGTTCCAGCAGGGAAAGAGAGGGCCAGCTGCAGATTTTGGTTACTATTTCTCCCGATCCCTAATTTTACTGCCCAGGTCATACGGTATCTGAAAAACAGTGCTGCAGACCCCTTGGCATTTTTTGTGGATGTCCTGGCTGTCTAGCTCCTACAGGAGATGAGTTCAGATAGCCTCAGGCCTCTGCACAGTACAGGCATTAGGCTCAGATTGCTCATCAAGACTTTTGTTGTAATGGTTTAAAACATGCAATCCAAATCCTTCCCTAAGGAGCTGCTCTGCTAGGGCATTCTTGGGCACGAGACCAATGCTAGGGCATTCTTGGGCACGAGACTCTGGCACCAGGGTCAGCCAGAGAGGGATGGAGGAAAGTTTTTCTCCTTTAGGCTCTGAAAACACATCTTTAGGACTCTCAGAAAAAGTGGGTGGATGGACGGGAGAAGGGGAGGGAGTGGAGAGAGGATCAGAGTGACACATTCCCATGCTGTCCTCAACCCTGCCTGTGGAAAGGGAGCCACCACTTGAAAATACTCCTAAGAAGCTCAGATACATACAGTTCCATCAGTAGAGATTTATTCTCTTGGACTGAACAATGTCTCTGCAGATGAGATAAATGTGATATTTTAGTGTGGAGCGGCCCAATTTCAGTGCTTTTAGCTGGAAGCCATTTCTCTCCACTCTGAACTCTCATTAGCACCCAGTGATGGCTCATGTGCTTGTCACAATATGTCTGGTATTAGGATGATCCCTCTTGTTTCTTATCCCTCCTTGATAGATTATAATGTGTGGGAAATATCAGAAAGGGAGACAGAACATAAAGACTCCTAACTCTGGGAAATGAACTAGGGGTGGTGGAAGGGGAGGAGGGCGGGGGGTGGGGGTGAATGGGTGACGGGCACTGAGGGGGACACTTGATGGGATGAGCACTGGGTGTTATTCTGTATGTTAATAAATTGAACACCAATAAAAAAATTAATTTATTAAAAAAAAACCATCTGAGGGCTGAGATCCAGTCTTATTTATCTATTATCAAGCATACCACTTCCCTGCATCACTTAGGGATTGAGATTGGCTCTGTGTAACAGAAGACCTAAAACGCTGGCTTGAAATGTGGGGGTTCATTTCCCTCATGCAGCAACAAGTGCAGAGGCAGGGGCATTAGGTGGCTCAGTGGTTGAGCATCTCCCTTTTGGCTCGGGTCGTGATCCTGGGGTCCTGGGATTGAGTCCCACATTGGGCTCCCTGCAGGGAGCCTGCTTCTCCCTCTGCCTGTGTCTCTGCCTCTCTCTCTGTGTCTCTCGTGAATAAATAAATATCAATATTAAAAAAAAAAAAAAAGAATTGCAGAGGCAGTGGTCCATGATGGTATAACTCCTCAAAGTCCCAGGATCCTTGAGCTTTCTGCTCTCCTAGTCCATCATTTGCAGGTTTACAAAATAGCTCTGGTCCTCCTGCCATTATATCTGCATCCCCACAGGGTAGTAGGAACGGGAATGAGCTCCAAAGGTATAAGCCAGCTGAGTGTGTTCCTCTTAGTACTAGGAAAGGGGCAGCTTTCCTGGAAGGCCTCAACCAGTACGCTTCTATGCATATCTCACTGGCCAGAACTAGGCCGTCTTTAGCTGCAAGAGTGAGTGTGAAATGAAGTTGTTTGTTTAGAAGGATCCATTGCTGCCTGGAGCTGAGTTGGGGTTCTGTTGTTCAGGAGGAGAATGTAGGCAGCTAGCTTTGCCAGGCATACTCCCAGAGAGAAATGACTCAAATAAACATGTGTGGAATGAGCAGCTTTGACTGTAGACCAGAAGCTATGAAGCCAGAGGGAGGATCAAGGTTGAGACCTGGTAACAACATGAGGATTTCTGCTGAAGCCTGCCCCTACCAGTATCAGTGGGGATTTTGAGAATTTAACTTTGACATTCATTGTCCTATAGTTTTTCTCTTATTGACCTCACCTTTACTGAGGTATAGTTGACATGTGAAATTGTAATACATTTGAAGTGTATAGCGTGATAATTTGATATCTATATACATTATGAAAGGATTACTACAGTCAGATGAATTCACACTTATTACCTCACATGATTACCTTTCTGTATGTGTGAGAATGCCTAAGATCTATTCCTCTGGCAGGTTTCAGGTATATGCTACAGTATTATTAACTGTAGTCATCATGCTGTAGCCTCAGAACTTACTCCTTTGGTAACTGGAAGTTTGTTCTGTTTGGCCAACCCTTCCCCGTTTCTACCCCTCCCAGCTCCCAGAAATCACTATTCTACTCTGTTTCTGTGATTGAAGTTTCCAATGATTTTTTGTTTTGTTTTATTTTGTTTTATTTATTTATTTATTTTTTAATGGTTTTGCATGTAAGTGGTACCAGATAGTATTTGTCTTTCTCTGTTTGGCTTATTTCACTTAGTATAATGGCCTCCAGTTTCATCCATGTTGCTGAAATGGTAGGATTTCTTTTTTATGGCTGAATAATATTCCTTTCTCTGTGTATTTCACATATTTACATATGTTCTTGTATATATAAATATATTTTTATATATAAAATTGTGTATATATGTAAATATATAAAATACACACCACATTTTATTTGTCTATTCATCTATCAGTGGACATTAGATCATTCCCATAACTTGACTATTGTGAATAAAACTGCAATGCAGATATCTTTTTGAGATAGTGATCTCATTTTCTCTGGTTATATACCAACATGTGGGATTGCTGAATCACATGTCTTTTTAACTTTTTTGAGAAACCTCCATTCTGTTTTTCATAATGGCTATACCAGTTTACATTCTCACCAACAACAGCGTACAAGAGTTCTCTTTTCTGTAACATCCTCGCCAAAATTTGTTATCTCTTGTTTTTTTTTTTTTTCATAATGGACATCTTAACAGATGAAACAGATATCTTGTTAGTTTCTATTTACATCTCTCTGATGATGAGTGATACTGAGCATCTTTTCATATACCTGTTGGCCATTTGTATGTTCTTTGGAAAAATGTTTATTCTGAGTAAACCTGTATAAGCCTCATTTTTAAATCAGGTTACTTATATTTTTGCTATTGTGTTTTAAGAGTTCCTTATATATTTTGGATACTAACTCTTTATCAGATACATGGTCTGTGAGTATTTTCTCCCATTCTGCACATTCCCTTTTCATTTTGTTGATTGTTTTCTTTGCTGTACAGAAACTTTTTAGTTTGATATAATTCCACTTGTTCATTTTTGCTTTTTTTGCCTTTTCTTTTTGTGCCTTTGGGAATTGCTGCCAAGACCAATGTCAAGAAGCTTTTTATTCTGTGTTTTCTTCTAGGAGTTTTATGGTTTCAGGTCTTAGATTTAAGTCTTTAATCCATTTCAAGTTGGTTTTTGTAAATGGTGTAAGATAGGGATCCAATCTAATTCCTGTGGCTATCCAGTTTTCCTAGTACCATTTATCAGACTACCCTTTCTCCATGAATTTTATCTCTCATTTGATTTTTTTAAATTATTTATTTATTTATTTATTTATGATAGTCACAGAGAGAGAGAGAGAGGCAGAGACACAGGCAAAGGGAGAAGCAGGCTCCATGCACCGGGAGCCCGACGTGGGATTCGATCCCGGGTCTCCAGGATCGCGCCCTGGGCCAAAGGCAGGCGCCAAACCGCTGCGCCACCCAGGGAT
The DNA here is from genome assembly GCF_905146905.1 of Nyctereutes procyonoides. NCBI lineage: Eukaryota > Metazoa > Chordata > Mammalia > Carnivora > Canidae > Nyctereutes > Nyctereutes procyonoides. The sequence goes on from NW_026575120.1 coordinate 18,964,052, forward strand.
CCCCTCTCATTTGATATTAATTGAGTGTATATATGTGGCTTTATTTCTAGGCTCTCTATACTGTTCCGTTGGTCCATTTTATGTCAGTATTGCACTGTTTTGATCACAGTAACTTCATGATATAGTTTGAAATCAGAAAGTGTCATGCCTTTGTTTTTCTTGCTCAAGATTTCTTTAGCTATTTGGAGTTTTTCAGGTTCTGCATGAATTTTATTTTATTTATTTATATATTTTTTAAAAATTTATTTATGATAGGCACACAGTGAGAGAGAGAGGCAGAGACACAGGCAGAGGGAGAAGCAGGCTCCATGCACCGGGAGCCCGACGTGGGATTCGATCCCGGGTCCCCAGGATCGTGCCCTGGGCCAAAGGCAGGCGCTAAACCGCTGCGCCACCCAGGGATCCCTACATGAATTTTAGAATTATTTTTTCTGCTTAAGTGAAAAATGCCATCAGAGTTTTAATAGGGGTTGCCTTGAATCTGTAGATAGCTTTGGCAAGTGTGGATATTTATTTTATGTTATTTAAAATTTTTAATTTAAATTAAATTTAGTTAACATATATTGTATTATTAGTTTCAGGGATAGAATTTAGTGATTCCATTGCATATAACACTTGGTGCTCATTCCATCCCATGCCCTCCTGAATGTCTATCACCCAGTTACCCCCCAGCCACCTTGCCTCCAGCAACCCTCAGTTTGTTTCCTAGAGTTAAGAGTGTCTTATGGTTTGTCTCCCTCTCTAATTTCATCTTATTTTATTTTTCCTTCTCTTCTTCTATGTTCATCTGTTTTGTTTCTTAAATTCCACATATAAATCATATGGCATTTGTCTTTCTCAGACTTATTTCACTTAGCATGATACCCTTTAGTTCCAACCATGTGGTTGCAAATGGCAAGATTTCATTCTTTTTGAAGGCTGAGTTTCATACATTATATATATATGTATGTATATTATTTTTAATATATATTCCATATGTATTACCCATATATATATATGACACATCTTCTTTTTCCACTCATCTGTCACTGGACATTGCTGCTATAAACATTGTGCAGATGCCTCTTTTGTTTTTTAAAGATTTTATTTATTTATTCATGAGAGACATACAGAGAGAAAGAGGCAGAGACACAGGCGGAGGGAAAAACAGGCTTCATGCAGGGAACCCAACGTGGGACTTGATCTGGGGACTCTAGGATCACACCCTGGGCTAAAGGCGGTGCTAAACTGCTGAGTCACTTGGGCTGCCCCTTGAAGGTGCCTCTTTGAATAACTATTTTTGTATCCTTTGGGGTAAATACCCTGTAGTGTAATTGCTGGGTCATGGGCTAGTTCTGTTTTTAGCAAGTATGGATATTCTTGCAGTTTTTCTGAAAATACTGTAAGGGAATGGGAAATTTCTGACTTCTGGCCAGATCAGGGCTTTGGTGTTGTCTAATGCAACAGGGTTAAATACTTTATGAATCCTGGTCAGTCATAACAGCAGCAGCCAGAAGAAGTTGTGCTCACTTCCAGATGTACCTTCATATACTGATAAATATCAGCATAACTGCCTCTTGCCAACTTTGTGTCATGGGGATTGCAGGATGTCTGTCCCAGGCATGGTCAGGAATGAATTTCACCTTGTCTCACACATTCTCATCCTTCCTCCAAAAACATACATGCACATAGCAAGGGAAAATAAATACAAGTCAGAAAGACAAATGAGTCAAAGAAAAAAACAAGGGTAAGGACCTATGGTGTGAACCAGGGCAGAAGTTTAAGTTACTCTGCAAAATATACACCATAATGTCCTGTGTATTGTGCTAGAAGTAGGAGACACACTTAGCTCTTGCCTTTTTAGCAGTCAGCAGGTAAGACGACAAGAATTCCTTACCTCCCTCACAGTGTCCCTAAGGCAAGGACTCAGGAGAAGTACAGCTCTTTCTGATCCTGGGAGATCTTGTGGGGCAGAGAGACCTGTCAACAGTCATAGCGGTTCAAGGTGGCTGAGGCTGATGAAGAGTTTGGGTTCTAGAAATCCCAATGAGGGAGGAAGTTTGTTCCTATTCTTGGCCTGAGAGGGTTTTGGGGGTGGTGACCCTTGCAAAAGAGGCAAGGGGAGTTTGGAAAAAGTAAGTCCTATTTAATCAGAGTGGAGCTTTGTGTGGAGGCATTTGAGGGGCAATGTGGGCAAATTTAGGGATGGCTAAATGGTTTGGACTTTACCAGGTAAACAGTGGCAAACTGTTAAGTGTTTGGGGGCAGGGAAGTGACATGATCAAAGTAGTATTTTTGAAAATTACTAAGTGCTCATGATGGGAAAACATTGCATATACTAATTATCAGTTCATGTAAAATAAAAACAATACTCTGATGGCAAGAAAAAAGAAAACATATTCAATTAGATCGTTTTAAAAACACAGATGCATTTCCAGTGATCATGCATTTCTGAAGGATAGGAATTATGCACAGAGCATAGGAATTGTGCAAATTTGTTGTAGCTTCAATCTTTGGTTTCCACTGTGTAAACAGGAAAATGGATAAGAAATGAAAGCCTTTTATGTTTTGAACCTTTCAGGCATCCAAAGAGGGGATTGTCGGCACGGAGTTCTAGATTTCTGGGGAGAGAGTTTGCTGAGGCCCCTGCCCCATCATGCTCCAGCCTGTGACTGGCTAGACAGGCAGGACCTGTCGGGAGCTTCCTGGCCATCGGGATATTTGGTGCCTGCCATGGAGCAGTGCCCAAGGCTAGATTAGGCAACACTTTGGGGGCAAAGGATGAGAAACTAGAAATGTTCTTTTGTCTTAAAGAAAATAGCCTTCAGGAACGTGGTATGGGTTCCTGCTTCCTGGATGACCAAGCTGGGGTGTTGCTAACTGTTCCCCAGGAACTCAGGGAATTGGGTCCTGGGAACCAGGGCACACTAGCTGGTGTGGCCCTTGGTGTTACCCTAATTCCCAAATGACACAAAGAGGAGGCACGAGAGGCTTTTTGGAGTAGTGGAACTGTTTTTTACTGTGATGATTATACAATTGACTACATTTGTCAGAATCCATGTACTGTATACAGAGTCTGGGGACTTGGCAGTGAACTCAGAGCCTCGGGGCTTGAAAGGTCACTGTGCTGCCACATTGTCCACAACCTCCTCTTATATTGTTTGATGTCTCTGTGACTCCCTAGGAGAGGTTTTCTGTCGTAAGAAGAAAAGTAACAATCCATTTTACATAGGCCATGGCAGCAGGGACATAGTAAACTTGGCCCTTGCTTCTGTCACATGAGGTAACTTGCCCTTGAACCTGTATTGAATGAGATACAATGGTAGTGGCTTCCTCCAAGGAAATCGGAATTGCTCGTTAGCTACAGGCAATATGAGGAGGGGTAAGGGGCAGCTCGATGCCACACAGACTCCTCTGTGGTTGTGTTCAGGGCCAGGGGCAGGCATCCTCTCTCTGCGCACTGCCCGCAGGGGCCTGGCAGCCACCATGCATCCCAGGGGATGGGACTGCATGCTGTATTTCTGTAGTGGCCTTTCCTAAAGGAGTCTGGGACTTCCAGCAGGCAGCTCCCAACCCCACCCAGGGCCTAGGAGACTCTGTCGTTATGGTCATGGAAGTTAGTGTCAAGTGGCCAGTGCCATTTGGTTCTGTGAGGCTTTATGTTGGCTGTGAAGGGATCTGCCCTGTAGCCACTGCAGGAGCTGCCAGGCCCCGTAGAGCTGCAGGGCCAGTGCTGGGTGATGGGAACAGCTTTGGAGGCTGGACTTGCATCGTGACTTTGCCGCTCAGCAGGTATGTGACCTTCAGCAGGTTAGGAACTGAGAGACTCAGTTACCCCACATCACAAACTCAGTTCCCAGCATATATACCTTGTAAGTTATGAGGCTTAAATGAGGAAATACAAAGGCACTGAGCCCTGTGTTTGGGACTCAGTAAAAGCTCCTTCCGTTCCTCTTCTTTGCCAAAAGCATTTATTTCTTAAGAGGTTAATTATACAAAAATCCCAACATCTGCATAGTGCAGATACATATATCGGTGAGTAGGAAGGTCATTCTTGGGGAGAAATAGATTGAAAATGCAAACAGGGATTTTGTTTTCCAATTGAAGATGAAGAAGGATGGAAAGATCTGGAAAGCACTTTGTTCTCAACTTTACAGTGAAAAAAAGCTGGACAAAGAGCAAGTTAACAACTGTTCTTGAACCAAAGAGAGGGTCAAAGGTGTAAGATCCAGAACATAGTGAGAAGCAGGCCTCTGCAGGGAGAGATGAGACACTAGCACTAAGTACTGTGTGAGCAGCTGCCGGATACTGGTAAGAAGAGGCTCCTCAAGAAGTTGAAAATAGAGCTACCCTGCGACCCAGCAATTGCACTGCTGGGGATTTACCCCAACTATACAGATGTATTGAAACACCAGGACACGGGCACCCCAATGTTCACAGCAGCAATGTCCACAATAGCCAAACTGCAGAAGGAGCCTCAGTGTCCATTAGCAGATGAATGGATAAAGCAGATGTGATCTATATATACAATGGAATATTACTCAGCCATCAGAAAGGACGAATACCCACCATTTGCTTCGATGTGGATGGAACTGGAGGGTATTATGCTGAGTGGAGTAAGTCAATTGGAGAAGAAAAATCATCATATGGTTTCACTCATATGAGGAATATAAGAAATAGTGAAGGAGACTATTGGGGAAAGGAAAGAAAATAAGTGGGAAAAATTAGAGAGGGAGACAAAAATGAGAGACTCCTAACTCTGGAAAACAAACAAGGGGTAGTGGAAGGGAGGTGGGCGGGGGCAGGGGGTGACTGGGTGATGGGCACTGAGGGGGGCACTTGACAGGATGAGCACTGGGTGTTATACTATACGTTGGCAAATTGAGTTTAAATAAAAAATAAAATAAAAGAAAATGAAAGAAAAAAATTCTGTCAGAGCACCTGGAGAATGATGAAGGCTGGCTGTGTGCCCTGGTGAAAGTGAGTGAAGCCCTTGGGGTTGCAAATATGAGGTGGTGTCTGTACCTGCTTGGAAGTTTTTTCACCATGAACTGAGCTATCTTGGTCACTCACAGGAAAGATTGGCAAAGTGTTCTCTGTGGGGTAGAACCAGGGAGGAAATAGCAGCTGCTCTGGGAAGGGCAAGAAACTGCCAGAATTTCTTTTGTATCTCTCCTACAGAACAGAAGCTTTGCTTTGGAAGAGAGGCAACAAACACCATCATCTTTTGAACACTACTGAAATCCTTCTGTAGCTGAGGAAGAAAACAGGAAAAAAAACCCTCAACCCTGGGTTGAGGTGGGGGTAAAATTACAAGCTGGGTTCAGGACAATGAATTTGGGAGAGGGCAGGATTACTGAAGGCTGGACAGGATCACCAGGTAGATCCTCCCCAAGATCCAGGGATATAGTACCTGCCTAACACTGAGAGTTAATCAGAACTATACAGGAGGTCCTCTATACCCACTCCACCACGAGACTAATTTGCAAGAGACTATCTGGGGCAAGATGAAAACCAAAGATTGAAGGCCGAGTGTACAGGAATCATAGGAAAACAAATAGACTCTGGCATTCACCCTCACCCTGAACATAGATCGTCACTAGTCTGTGGGTCATTGAGGATTACCATAGCAACAACAAACTTCAAAGCTAGCCCAGCTCCTGATTAGATGAGTTCAAACACTTACACTAAAGGCTTGGCAGAAGGAAAGGCGTATCCATTTCCAGGCATTAAAAAATATTTACCTAAGTCTCTACTCTCTTATCTAAGATGTCCAACTTTCAAAAAAAAAAATGACCAGGCATATGAAAAAAACGGCAAGAAAACTCCCCCAAAGAAACAAAAACTAGGAGACAAAGCAATAATTAGAATTAGATTGAATAATGTTCTAGGTGTTGGAAGTGACAGGGAGTTTTTATTTTATTTTTTATCTAAAGATTTATTTATTTGTGAGAGAGATAGAGTGCATGCATGTGTGAGTGTGGGGAGGTTCAGAAAGAAGAATCTTCAAAGAGACTTGCCTGTCCCCCCACTCTCCCCACCCCAAACCTGATGCGGGGCTCGATCTCATGACTGATTAGATCATGACTGGAGCTAAAACCAAGAATTGGACACTCAAGCCGCTGAGCCACCCAGGCACCCCTGGGAGGGAGTTTAAAATAACTATGATTAAGAAGGCTAAATGCTCTAACAGAAGAGGTGAAAAATGGGCAATATCAGATGGGGCAATAAAAATTAACCAAACTGAAACACAAAGAAAAAAAAGTAAAACCAACAACAGAAGAAAATGAAGAATGAACCATCTGAGGGCTGTGGGATGGTGTCAGACAGTCTAACAAATACTTTATTGGGATGCCAGGAGATGTGAGAGCAAGAATGGGAAAGGCAAAAAATGTTTGAAAAAATAATGGCTGAGAAGTTTGCAAAGTCAGTGACATGAAATCACAGACCCAAGAAGCTCAGATTATACCAGGCAGGATAAATACACCAAAACAAAACACACTGAGGCAAATAATATTTGTCAAGTTATAAACAACAACAACAACAACAACAACAACAACAAAAAGATCTTAAAGACAGCCAGGGAAAAAAAAAGGACACATGACAGAGGAACAAAAATAAAAATTATAGCAGGCCCCTGTTCAGAAACTATGCAAGTTAGAATATAATGAAGTGACGTTTTTAAAGTGCTAAAAGCAAAGAGCTGTCAACCAGAATTCTATGCCTAGTGAAAATTTATTTCAAAAATGAAAGAATGAAAAATTTCCTCAGACAAAAACTGGAAATTCATTGCCAGCATACTAACTCCATAAGAAATATTAAGTAAAGGTCTTTAAGCTATAGGTTTATGATACCAGACAAAATTTTGGATCTATACAGAGAAATGAAGAACACTGTATATGAAATAGATTAAGGTAAAATAAAATTCAAATTTTCTTATTTCTAACTCTAAAGGAACATTGTCCAAAGCAAAATAGTTGCACTGTGTTGTATATTTCTAAAATAAAAAATTTTTAGATCTATTTATTTATTTGAGAGAGAGAGAGAGAGAGAGAGAGAGTGTGTGTGTGTGCAAATGCATGGGGAGAGGAAGGGGCAGAGGGAGAGGGAAATAGAGAATATCAAGCTGACTCCTGCTGAGTGCAGAGCCCAGCATGGGACTCCATTCCACAGCCCTGAGATCATGACCTGAGCTGAAATCAAGGGTCGGATTCTTAACCAACTGAGCTGCCCTGGTGCCCATTACCTATTTTTTAATGTGCATAATGATAATAGCACAAGTAATGGGAGTGAGGAATTAGGAATATACCATGGTAAGGCCCCTACCCTGCATGTGGAACAGAGTAATGGTATTCAAATGTAAGCTCTGATTCATTGAAGGTAACCCAAGGGCAAATACTAAGAATTGCTATAACAGATCAGTCCAACGCACAATGGTACTTTCCTATGTAGGAAAGGAGCACCGAGAGGATGTTGACCAAGGAAGAAAATAGAAGAGGAGTGGTCAGGGAGGTGAGTGGAGAACTAGTGGAGTGAGTTCTTCCAGGAGCCAGAAGAAAAGAACATTTCATGCAAGGAGAAGCTGGGCGCTTGTGTGAAGCAATACAAAGAATCTGTGGAGCATGAATATGATAGTGTCTGTAAGCATCAGTGATCAGGCAGGCTAATTACCATGCTTCCATAATAGTTTCCATAGGCAGGTCCGGAGAGGTCATCATAGAGTTGAGTTGTGAATGGGTGATGAGGAAGTAGAGAAATCTATCCTAGGCTTCTTTTATTTATTTATTTTTTTAAGATTTATTTATTTATTTGAGAGAGAGAGCGTGAGCACATGCATGCTCAAGTAGGGGGAGTGGCAGAGGGATAGGGAGAGAGAAGAAGATTCCTTACTGAGCATAAAGCCCAAGGCAGGGCTTGATCTTGGGACCCTAAGATCCTGACCTGAGCTGGAATCAAGAGTCAGACAGATGCCCAATTGACCAAGGCACCCAGGTGCCCCCTACAGATGGGAGGTCAGCAGGTGGGGAGCAGAAGGGGGGAAGTGGAATTGCAGGAAGTATCTGTGGTTTACCCAGTAGACGATAGAAGTGTGAAATAATTGGAGTAAAATATAGACATGATGAAGGAGAAGTCCTTGGATTAAAGTAATTAAAACAGGTGGCAGACCTAGTCTTTGAATGGAGAAACAGCTCCTTTATTTAAAGACAAGCTAAAAATAAGGGAGGTGAAGGCAGAGAGCCCTTTGGATGCAGAGGGAAGGATGTTAAGGTAGACTCATTCTAAGCAAAGTAAAGTAGGGCATAGGTCTTCTACAAGTTTAAATATTTTAAAAAATATCTTCTGTGGTCTTTTACTACATCTTCTGTGGTCTTTTACTACATCTTCTGTGGTCTTTTACTACATCATCTTGTTTTTTTCTCTTGCTTCCAGTCGTCTACTTTATTAGTTTCTTAGGGCTGCCATAACTGAGTACCACACACTGGGTGACTTAAAAAGCAGAAATGTATTGTCTCTTTTCTGAAGGCTGAAAGTCAAAATCAAGGTGTGGGCAGGGCCACGCTCCTCTGAAAGCTATAGGGGAGAACCCTTCCTTGCCTCTTCCTGGGGACTGACATTTCACCAGCCCTCCTTGGTGTTCTTGGTTTGCAGCTTTGGCTCTCCAATGTCTGACTGTTGTCCTGGGCTTTCTCGCATGTGTTCTTGTCTTCACGTGGTTGTCTGAAGGGCACCAGTTACATTGAACTAAGGGCCAACCTGCGTATGATCTCATCTTATCTAATTATTATCTGCAACGACCCTGTTTCCCAATAAGGTCACATCGTGAGATAGAGAATATCAGGCAGACTTCCTGCTGAGCGTAGAGCCCAATGTGGGACTGCATCCCATAGCCCTGAGATCATGACCTGAGCTGAAATCAAGGGGATTAGGGCTTCAACATATCTTTTTTGGGGTCCACAGTTCAATTCATGTATCTACTAAATCTTCATCCCTCTTTACAAAATTTTCTTTGAGGGAAGTCCAGCTCAGTATCTAAAGCCCACCAAAATGTTACTACCTCCTGCCCAAAGCCTTTCATGAACTTCCCTCCCTGCCACTCTCTTTTCTGTGCTCCCCAAATCTCTTATGGGCTCATGATGTGGCTCATCATCCCTCTCTATTCACCCCAGCTCCCCTTCCTGAGAGTGGAAATCATCCAGTGGCTCTGTGTGCCCTTGACAGAGTCCAGAGGCACTTCCTTGTGAAATGGCTTGGGATCTCACAAACCAGCACACATTGAGAATTCGGCGATGAAGGGAGAATCTGGGCATTCAGGATCAGGGAGCTAGCTATTAGAGTAGATGGGGATGGATCAGGTGAGCTTTACTGGAAGTGATGGTGTAGCTCGTTGGGAGATGGGAAGAACATTCTAGGCTGTTTCTCCAATGTATTTTTTGTTGTGAGGGAAGATCATGATGGTGCTTCCTTATGATGACATGTTTGAATATTCTGCACAGGGTCCACCTAGTGGCTCATATGGCAGTCAGTTATGGTTACTGGGTTCATTGTTCACAGCCGCAGCTGGGATGCTCCCTGTCAAACTCTGCCCTCTGCACAGTACTGAATATCCTACCTGTGCTGCTATCTGTGTATTTAGGGACCTCAGTGAGATGGTCACCCATCTTTAGTAAGGTAACAGAGATTGTGCATCCATGCAATTTTTTTTCTTGCTTGGTACTATTTTGGCCAGGGAGGCAATTTAAAAAAATGCAGTGGTTGGCACTTCTGTTTTTTGATGGTGGTAGTTGGAGTGCAGAGACTTGTTGGAGCTAAGGAAGAGCTCTGTGGGCACATCTTTAGGATGTGCTCAGTTTGGTAGTTTGGTAGAAGCACTCCAAGGCCATTTGGGCCCTTAGAGAACAAGATGAATGAATTTTCAGGAACAGAGTGTTCAGTGATAGAGGGAGGCAATGTGAACTGACAAAGTGCCATTACAAGCTTTCCATGGTCCCCTAATACAGGCAGCTAAAGTCTTCCTCAGCACATCCATCTTACAGTTCCCATGAAGTTGGCTGGTGTATAAAGGAAGGAGTTTGAGTCTTGAAGTTGAATAGCTCTGAATTCTAATCTGGCTTTACCACTTTATTACTTCTGTGACTTGGGGAATGTAGCTTCCTTGGTGATAAAATGGAGATGATATCATTATTTGGGGTTCTTGGGAAGAGTCAATGAGTTAAGAATTGAAAGTGGCTGGCCCACTGGTGCCAGGCACATCAAAGGTGCCACATGCTGTCAGTTTATCCTTTCATAGTTTTAAAAAATATTTATTTATTTATTTATTTATTTATTTATTTATTTATTTATTCATTCATTCATCATTCATTCATTCATTCATGAGAGATGCAGAAAGAGAGATAGGCAGAGACACAGGCAGAGGATCCCAGGACTTTAGAATCACGCCCTGGGCCAAAGACAGGTGCCAAACCGCTGAGCCACCCAGGCATCCCTATCCTTTCATAGTTTTGAAGAGTGTGGGACATCACAGCAGAGAGGCGGGAAGTGGCTGCCTGTGAAACAAGGCACTTGTCAGCTGGAAGGAAGTAGATTAGGGGATGCTCAGTGTTCTTTTTTAAATTGCCTGAGATACATTGGGCTGTATGTACTCAAGCTTCTGAAAAATACTAATTTTTAAGTGTAGTAATGTTGATTTAGGAGTTTGTGCTATAAAAGTTTCCATGTAAGTTTTATTTGTGCGGTCCCTTTAAAGACATACAAGGTTGGAACACGTTACTTCCTGCCATTCAGCACACAAGATGAGATCTATTATATTTTATCACCAAAGTCCTCTTAATATTTATTGTTGAACTTGTTAGACTCTCTTCCTTTGTGTCTTTTTCTGCTTCCTGCCCACCGTCCTGCAGGAGGGAGATGTTTTCTGCTGCTGTAAAATTGATTGATAAACATTTCAGGATGAAAATAGCAGTTTTAAAACTTTCAGCTTTTGTCTTTTCTCCCCTCAGCCTGCTCAACTATCACTTTTAATGATTACTTACTTTTTATTGGGCCTGTCTTGGCACAAGGACTATGAATTATCCTTTAAAGACACGTAAGAACCTAAAGTTAAATTGCCCCCCAAAATATATTTATATTGGAAGTATAAATTAAGAAAGAAAAAAAAGGATGTATAAAGATTGACCAAAACCCTCTAAGGTGGCAGCAGGGTTCTGGTGACGTGATGGACCAGAGTCAGTCCTCCTTGGAGAATACAGGGGCTATCTAATTAATCCTTTCTGCAGTTCTTTTGGATAAATGTCAGAGAGGAGCTTAAGGGGTGATTCAGTTGAATAAAAGCAGAGAATGTGAAGTAGACAATCTATGAAGTATTTCACGGCTCTCAAGTGTTAAGAGGAGCACAAATGCTGGTGATGAATTCAGGAGCATTGTCTCTGAAACTGGCAAACAGTAAGTAAGACATAATTACAGGGTTTCAGCCCAATTTAACACATTATACAAGAAGTGTTACATGAAGAACTTTTACTGTTTAAACATGCTCTCTTATTTTTCACACAGAAAAGTATGGACAGCAATACCACAAGCACTCATGGACCACTCCCTAGAATTAATGAATATAACATTGAGCTATGTTTGCCTCAGATCTTTTGAAATGAAAGAAATAAAACACTTCTCTTCCTTCGCTCCATGGAGGAAACCACTATGGTGACTCTGGTGTGCTTCCTGTCACCAAGAATCCAATCATTACAATGATCTCTTTTACAGGAACCATCCTTTAGTAGATGATTTTACTGCCTTATGATACGTGCCATAAAATCAGGCAGATGACAGCAGCAGCCTTGCCCAGCTGACCCTTGGCTGGTCATTGTTTCTCCACATATGGGCTACAGACCCTGTTCTCTCCTCATACATAGTCACGCCATGTTAATTTTTAATTACTTATTTTATGGGATGGCAGAGATAATTAATTTATGCCTTTGTTTTTGGTATTTTTTAACACTTTACTTCAGAAATCGCATACATTTGCAAGGATGTGGATTAAGCTGATTCAGTTGCAAATGTTTTCCTAGAAGTATTCTTTCAGGAGGAAAAGTCAGGCCTCCAGGGAATAATAGTTCACACACTTTGTCTTGCCTCCTTCCATGCTGTGAAGGGAAAATAAAAAGTAATGAGTCATTTGCACCCACTGTGGACATACCCTCCAACCTGGCCTAAATCCATATTTGGTGTTGGTGTCTAATGGGGACAAAGGTTCTGAGGGGGCCTTTAGAGGCTTTAGAGGAGGAAGGCTGCAATCACCAGGTGCCCCAGGACTCTGTCTTAGACCTATCTGTAGTCTTACCTGCTGTGGGTCTCTCAGGCTGGGCTGTGGTCAGAAACATCTGGGGAGCCTGGCAAGCTCCATGTGCCCGGGCTGTGCTGGGACAGTCACATGTGAACCTGGGAGCGGACTTGAGCCTCAGTGACTTCTCAGGCTCTGCCAGGGATCCCACTGCTTGCCAAGTTGAGAAGCATTGAGTTAGAGCATTCAGCCATCCTGGCCTTCTCCTGGACTCTTGAACTTACCCAGGGCTTCCTAGCCTCAGGAGCACTCACTATTACCTCTACTGGAACCACTTTATTCTTAGTTTAGATTGTACCTCTTAGGTAGGCTTTCTTTGGCCAGCCTGTCTGGAATTGTTCCCCCTGCCCATCACCAGTTAGATGGAAGCATTGTACCCTATTTATTTCCTTTTTAGTATTACAGTCATCGGAAGTGTCTGATTTGTTTGCTTGCTTATTGTCTCCCCTCCCCCAGCTAGAGTATGAACCCCTTATGGGCAGGACCTTGCTTTCTTGTTTATCACTGTATTCCTGGTGTCTAGCATGGTGCTTGGTGTAATACATACCTATACAATGTTTGTTAAATGAGAATGAATTCTAATATCAAGAGGTATCAACAGATCACTGAAAAACTTTGAGGTTCTCTAAGATCTCAAGAAGGGTTAACCTCTTTCCTGAAAAGATGTACCTGTCTCATTGTAAACATTTAATCAGAATGTAGGGCGACATACCCTTTAATCTAGCCCTGGCCTTGTTTTCTGGTCTTGCCCTCAATATCTCCTAATGAATAATAATAATGATAATACTAATAATACAACCAACAATACATGAACATGTATACAGTAATAATCAGCTTAAAGGAGGCTTCACATACCTTATCTGACGTGATCCTTTTCTGTGGGGTGGGTGTGATTATGCACAGATGATGAAACAGGCATAGAGTAGTAAAATGCCATGTCGAAGTCCACATATGTCTAAGAAACAGAACTGGGATGTTTTTTGGGTGTCCTATTTTGGGACATCATGAAAGGGATGTGTGGGTATGAGACTTCTCCAGGATTAGCAGGCATTTGCCAACCCTCCATGCGATACTGAGGGCCATGCCCTTTCCCTCTGAAATTCTGGGCTTTCTTGTTTTAAGAATTCATAGGGAGTGAACAGTGGATAGAATTAGAGAAAAAAATGGAGAGGTGAGGAAGAGGAAGTCTTTCTCATCTTTTGCCTTTCATATGGCTCCCTGTCTTGGGGTGCAGAGCCAAGTCTTGGGCTCCAATGTAGCCGAGTACCTTTCATATAGTGGTTTGTGCACGTCTTGTGGAGGTGAACTTCCTAACTCACTGTTAATACTGTGTAGCATGGTTAGGTGAGGACTTGGAGGGGCTCGGCTGTATTTCACTCAATTGGCTTGTAAAGGAAACCTGTCTTCCTCAGTGTATTCCTGGGAATGCCTTAAGCATGGTATACCAAGAGTTTTAGGAAAAGATCCTAAAATCTGGAGTAGTCATCCATCTGTGGATCAGATTCAAAGAGCCTGCCTAATAGAAATTAAACAGGACTCCCTTGTGATAGCTGTACCCTGCACCCTGTGATGATGGGTGCTGAATTACCGGTATGCTCTATAATTTAGATGCATGTGCTATACATGTTCCTTTGCATGTAGGAAACATTGCATTGTTCTGCCATTAAAACATAAGAAATAAAACATGGCAATGGGATCAGTTACTTGACCTCAGAGCCAAACTAAACCACTTTGCTTGGTGTCACCTCACTTTAATGACTCTAAATAAAAATCGTCTCCATCTCTGATACCGTGTTACTTATTTGCCGTGCTGGGGGAGGTAGTATTCTTCCTGCTGCTGACCTAGCCCACGTGAAGGTCCTTATCTTAAATCCTGCAGCCGTAAAGGAAATAATTGGTAAACAGGCTGGTGACGGAGGTATGATTGAGTCCCTTAGTTCACAGAGCGATTAATGGGGATTTAAATGTTTTAATTGGTTATGCTTCATTGTAAGTGCTTTTGGACACAGAACTGCTTGATTTGTCAACCAACCAAGTGTTTCCTGGCATTTCCATCCATACTGCTGGGGTTCCCAAATCCTGTTTAACCTTGTGCTACTTTTTTCTCGAGCTACCTTCTGGCTCTCTCTGACCTGTGTGAATCTGGTCAGTGGATCAGAAGGGCAGGCCTCCTGCTGGCTGGATGGCTGGGTAGTGGGTGGAGCTTCCCCAGGGCCCCCTCCTGTCCCTTTCTACACATCCCCCTTTGTGAAATATTTTTAGCTTGAGGGCGGTCTGTTATGTTGATTTTGCTCTGATAAGGGAAGTGAAGGCCGGCTGCACAAGGTCTGTGCTTGGAGTCACGTCCTGGGGGACCCTGACCTCTAGAGTCACCTGGGATAGGCCACCACAGACATTTATTACTGGGATTTATACTTTCCCCGTTAAAATGATTCCTCTTCTTTCCTTGTGGTTACAGACGGAAAAGAGATTCTTCTAGATGCTTTGTGGACTTCAGGCTGGGGACAGGTACTCCTTTAAACCTGATTCACTGTCTTCCAGTGTCTCATTTTACAGCTAGCATGTTTCACATTCTTGATTGCCCACATGACAGTGCCCTGTTGCTCCCGGAGGTGACCATCAGTCTCTGCTGCAGTTTTCCTTTGAGGAAGTAATGCTTCCTTTGAGGATGTTGAGGAAGCTGTGTTGCCCACAACATAGATAGGGATTGAACTGGACTTCAGTGTACACACCATACAGACAATGACTCTGCCCTTTTATGAAATCCTTTTAAAGCTGTAAATGGAATTTTCCCTAATTTCAATGAATTAAATGTTAAATTGGGGAGGAGCTGGTGGGTTCACTGACAAAGAAGAGGGTATAAACAACTCTCTTCGATGCTGTGGCTTCCTTTGTAAGGGCCATGTGTGATGGGGGAAGAGATTAGAAATCTATTTTTAAATTAAAAAGAGAGTATTAGTGGTGCTTTGGAAAAATTCATCTAACCCTCAGTGTAATGGGAGTCCAGAAGGGTGTGTGACTCAGACGCCCCATTCCTTTTCTTGTCTCCTCTTTGGCAACACATTCATATACTGCCCTGTTTTTCCAGGGCTGAGGGAGGCAGGGGCAGAGGAGTGGAGGGGCACGAGAGTGTGAGAGGGCCCAAATGATTTGCCTGATTAACCACTAAATGTGGCTGATTTGGGGAATTCTTAGTCTTTCGTTCCTCCAAAGCTTAAAGAAAAATCTCCCACTTGGGGTGTGGTGGAGCCATAGAGGAGCCTCCACTGTTCTGGAGGCTGGAAAAACAAGTCTGACATTGGGGGTGCTCGTGGGAGTGGATGAGTGTTGGGGAGGATGGAACAGTCTGCCGCCACACGCTGCCCCCCCCCCCGTTCACCCCGCCCTCCCCCCCCCCCCCCCCCCCGCCCCATGCATCCACGTGCTGTGCATGAGGTGAGGGAAGAAGAGCCAGAATCATCCTGGGAAGGAGCAGTCGCCTAGAGAACATTGCCATGTATAGCTTCCTTTGAGGAGAACTGAAATTAGCCCTACTGAGTAGCTTTAGGTTTGGGTATTGTGCATGACTTGGTTTAGAATATGTTTTTGAATAAATGAATCTGGTGACTTTGTATCAACTGGTGAGCCTTGCAAGCTGTAAGAGGATTCCTTGTATTTGGTTAAACTTTGGTTTCCTATGCAAGATGCTAGGCAGACAATAGTAATCAATCCTCCAGTTACCTGAGGGTCTTAGGAGAAGTAGGAGGATGAGCGTTGCAGGAGACGGATGCCATCCCTTGGCTCTGGTCTCAGTGGGGACTGTTGCAGGACTGGGCTTCATTTACTCTCTTTACAGGAGACCCTGAAACCCAGTGCTTTTCCTCCTAGGCTAGATCTGTGACAGATCAATCCTTGTCCAGAAGGAGCTATTAATGTGGCACACAAGGCTTTGACTTGGGTCTTGAGGATCCAATCTGGTGGGGACACATGGGGTTGGGGGAGGGATGAGATGGATGTGCATCCAAGTGGCCTGAGTAGTATATGCCAAGGTGTAAGATAGGAAATCCCAGGTGAATTCAGGGCACAACCAAGGGCTAGTTTGGCTGGACGGTTTGGAGTGTGAAGGAGAGAGGTGGGAAGGTGGGAAAGGAGCCGGAAACAGATCCAGGCTAAAGAGTTTGGACTTTATTTGGGTAACATAAATCCACTGAAGACTTTGGTGAAGGGTTTGATGTGATCAAAGCTCTACTTTTGAGAGATTAATCTTGTAGTAGTGGATGGTGGTGAGGAGGAATTTCTGTCAGGACACCATGGTGATGGCCTAAGCAGTGTTTATGGTGACACGTAAAGCAGCTATGAAACCAGTCAGATGTTTGACCAGAGTTACAAGAATCTCAGTTCCTGCAAGAAATAATTTCTCAAATAGAGGAGCAATTTAAGGGATGACATACAATAAGAATTTTCATTAATGAATTGACAAGGCTTCTTTAAGATTAGTGTGTTTGGGGGGATCCCTGGGTGGCTCAGCGGTTTAGTGCCTGCCTTTGGGCCAGGGCGCAATCCTGGGGTCCCGTGATCCAGTCCTGCGTCGGGCTCCCGGCATGGAGCCTGCTTCTCCCTCCTCCTGTGTCTCTGCCTCTCTCTCTCTCTCTATGTCTATCATAAATAAATAAATAAATAAATAAATAAATAAATAAATAAATCTAAAAAAAAAGATTAGAAAAAAAAAGATTGTTGGTGGAGATTGGTTTGTGCCCTGTCTATTAGTTTGCTGTGTTTGATAGTGTAGTTAGACGCATGTTCTCTGGGGCCAGACCACCTGGATTTAAAGCCCAATCTCACTGTTTGTTAGCCCTGAGACCTTGGGTAAATTACCAACCTCTCTGCCCCCGTGCTGGCCACCTATGATGTGCTTCATAAGGGTTAATGTATTGTCATCATTGTCATTAGCATCATTTATTTTTAACAAATTGTTTTACTTCCAGAGACAGAGGATCTTTTCAGTATCCTAAGTATACCTCCTTAGGAGTTGCATTCGGGTGAAAGCACAGACCCCTCCGGCACCAGTGCATGATTTTAGACTCTGAAGGGCTTCTTTTCTTACCAAGAAGACTGAAAGAGTTGCTGGCATTGCCTTGGTGTCTTAAGGAGGTTGAATAATTGGGATTCTCTTGGCCTCCTTCCTTCATGGGCTCAAGAGGGCTGCTGCAGCTCCAGCCATCCTGTCTGTCAGGCTGAAGGAAAACGAATAAAGGATAGAAGGTCAAAAGAGTACCTGCCCGTTGAATACGCTGTCTTTTAAGTTCCTTCCTAGAAACCCAGCCTAAGGACTTCTGTTAATATCTTATTGGCCATCTCTATCTTCCAGGGATGTGGAAAAAGTAATTTTGTCCATGTATTTTGCGTCTCTCAAAAATACAGTTGTTCTGTTACAAAGAAAAGAAGAGAAGGATGGATATTGTGTGAGTGGCTAGCAGTCTCAGCCACAGGGGGAGCTCACTGCAGGAAAGCTACCTCAAGGGTTTCAAAGAATTTTGTCTGTTTCTAAGTTAGCAATTGGTCTGCCTTCTCTCAGATTGACAGCTCCTGGTAGTCTGATCATTTAAGTTTTTAGCATGTGTTCAGTTTTTGCCATTAGCAAGTTTGTTCAAGAAAGAAAATATGATTACAGAAAGATAGGGGAACATACCATGTTTTAGGTCAATTAATTAGTATAGGTGTAGGAGGGAAGTCTTAAATTATATCTAAAGATACATCCTGTGGGTCACATAGTAGATTCTCCTGGAGGTATGGTGGTGAGGAAGGCTTTGTCATACATCCACATCCAGCGTAGGGTTGTCTGTAGACAGGCTGATGGTAGTATACAAACACCGTAGATAGCAATCATCCAGAGATGCAGAGAAGGAAGGTAATTAGTCTGATTCTATAGAAAAAAAAAAGAGTCAGGTAAGGTATAAACATAAGGAAGGACCAGGGCACCATGTGGTAATGATTTGCATAACCTCAGGTCAGAGTCAAAGTTGAAGGCAAACCCATGAGCACTATCTAATAAGATCTCACAAGTAAGAGGTTTAGGATCTAGGTCGAGATTTGTAGTAAGTGATTCATATAACTAAAAAATATGACCTAACCTTTCTGTGCCTTATTTCTTATTTTAAAATCAGAAGTAATACCTACCTAAGTTTTTGTTTTAATTGTGGTAAAATACACACAACATAAAATTTGCCATCTTGACCAGTTTTAAGTATATAGCTCAAAGGCAATAAAAGTACATTCACATTGTGAGACCATCACCATAATTTCCAGAATCCTTCACCTTGCAAAATTGAAACTCTTTCCTATTAAACAATAGCCTCTCATTCCCCCTTCTCTGGCAATACCCAGCAACCACCATTCTACTTTATTTCTTTGAATTTGACTAGTTTAGGTACTTTATATAAATACAATCATCCAGTATTTATTCATTTGCAACTGGCTGACTTTAGTTAGCAATGTCTTCAGGGCTCATCCATACTGTAGCATGCTAACTCTTTTTTTAAGGATTAAAGGAATTTCCTTTAAAGGCTGAGTAATACTCCATTCTAATGTCTGTACCACATTTTGTTTATCTACTCACTGTTGATGGATAGTTGGGGTGCTTCACCTTTCAGCTATTACAAATAATGCTACTGTGAATATGAGTATACACATATTTCTTTGAGTCCTTGCTTTCAGTTCTTTTGGGTATATGTCCAGAAGTGGAATTGCTGGAGCATATGGTAATTAAAAAAATGTTTTTTGAGGAACAGCCACACTTTTCCAGAGCAGCTGTATCATCTTACATTCCCACCAGCAATGCTTGATGGTTCCAGTTTCTCCATATCCTCCCCAATACATGCTGTTTCTTGGGGTTTTGTCTTGTTTTGTTTTTTGTTTCTTTACTGTTTTGTTTTTTTGTATAGTAGTCATCCTGATAGGTATGAGGTACCTACGTTTTTTTTTTTTTAAAACCTCTGAACTTTTTATTGGCCTCCTGCTCCTCCCTGTTTCTGCTGCCTCTACACCTCAGAATTTTGGTGTCGTTGGTCTCAGACACCACCTTGCTGTCCACCGTCTTGCGGGTGGTGGTCTTCTGGATTGTCTGCAAGGAGTTACTGTTGTCCAGGGCATCAGTAAGACTGAAGTCCTGCCTGTCTTCCAACAGGCAACGGTAGGTGGCAATCTCAGCCTCCAGCTTGACCTTGACATTCAGCAGGGCCTCATACTCCTGGGCCTGGTGCTGCCCCTCTGCCCAGGTCTGGGACAGCTCTGACTCCAGGTGTAGCAGGACCCCGTTGAGCTGCTCCATCTACGACCTCCCTCAGGCTGTTCTCCAAGCTGGCCTTCAGGTTTCTCCTTGAGTCCAGGTTGATCTCCAAGGACTGGGCGGTACGTCTTAGCTCTGTGAGGGTCATCTCAGCTTCTCTTATCTCAGCAGTCTGTGTGGTGACCACTGTGGTCGATCTTCTGGGACCAATACTTGTCCTCCCGGTTCTTCTGAGCCAGTTTGTCATACTGGGCCCGGATATCTGCCATGATCTTGCCAAGGTCCTGAGATTTGGGGGCATCCAACGCCACCATCGACCCAGAGTTGGAGATTTGGTTTTGTAGACCCTTTACTTCCTCCTCATGGTTCTTCTTCATGAAGAGCAGCTCCTCCTTGAGAGCCTCGATCTCTGTCTTTAGCTGCAGGCAAGTGACATTGGTGGTATCAGTGACCTTGCGGAACCCATGGATGTCACTCTCCACAGACTGGCTCATGGCCAGCTCTGTCTCATACTTGATTCAGAAGTTGTCAGCAGCAAGACGGGCATTGTCACTCTGTAGAATGATGCGGGCATTGTCCACAGCACTTGCAAAGATTTGAGCTCTCAGGTCCTCCATGGTCTTGAAGTAATGTCCTCAGTCTCTGAATTGGGGTCCCTTCTTCTCTAGATGTTCCCGGATTTTCATCTCCTGATCAAATCAGGATAATCAGATAATCTCTCTGATTATCAGCCTGCAGGCTCCTCACTCTCTCCAGGTAGGAGGCCAGGCAGTCATTCAGGTCTCGCATGGTCTCCTCACCCTGAATGCCCTCTATGCCCGCCAGACCCCTGGCCACCCCCGCAGCCGGGCCCCTGGACCCCCAGCCACCCCGGAAGCTGGTGGAGCAGGATACAGAGATCCGGGAGCCTGAGCCCCTGTGCCTGCATAGACACTGGCCATGTTGCTGCTGATCACCCAGACACAGTGGCTGGGCGACTGCACAGAGCCCAGGGACCAGTAGTTGGAAGAGAAGGTGGAGCGGGTGGTGAAACTCGTGCTGTTTGGAGAGTAAGAGGGTGACACAGGAGGCCAGGGCTCAGGCTCGAGCCAGGCCTACCTAAGTTTTATTTTTTTTAATTTTTATTTTTTAATAATAAATTTATTTTTTATCGGTGTTCAATTTACCAACATACAGAATAACACCCAGTGCTCATCCCGTCAAGTGTCCCCCTCAGTGCCCGTCACCCATTCACCCCCACCCCCGCCCTCCTCCCCTTCCACCACCCCTAGTTCGTTTCCCAGAGTTAGGAGTCTTTATGTTCTGTCTCCCTTTCTGATATTTCCCACACATTTCTTCTCCCTTCCCTTATATTCCCTTTCACTATTATTCATATTCCCCAAATGAATGAGAACATATACATGTTTGTCCTTCTCCGATTGACTTACTTCACTCAGCATAATACCCTCCAGTTCCATCCACGTTGAAGCAAATGGTGGGTATTTGTCATTTCTAATGGCTGAGTAATATTCCATTGTATACATAAACCACATCTTCTTTATCCATTCATCTTTCGATGGACACCGAGGCTCCTTCCACAGTTTGGCTATTGTGGACATGGCTGCTAGAAACATCGGGGTGCAGGTGTCCCGGCGTTTCATTGCATCTGAATCTTTGGGGTAAATCCCTAACAGTGCAATTGCTGGGTCGTAGGGCAGGTCTATTTTTAACTCTTTGAGGAACCTCCACACAGTTTTCCAGAGTGGCTGCACCAGTTCACATTCCCACCAACAGTGTAAGAGGGTTCCCTTTTCTCCGCATCCTCTCCAACATTTGTTGTTTCCTGCCTTGTTAATTTCCCCATTCTCACTGGTGTGAGGTGGTATCTCATTGTGGTTTTGATGTGTATTTCCCTGATGGCAAGTGATGCAGAGCATTTTCTCATGTGCATGTTGGCCATGTCTATGTCTTCCTCTGTGAGATTTCTCTTCATGTCTTTTGCCCATTTCATGATTGGATTGTTTGTTTCTTTGGTGTTGAGTTTAATAAGTTCTTTATAGATTTGGAAACTAGCCCTTTATCTGATATGTTATTTGCAAATATCTTCTCCCATTCTGTAGGTTGTCTTTGAGTTTTGTTGACTGTATCCTTTGCTGTGCAAAAGCTTCTTATCTTGATGAAGTCCCAATAGTTCATTTTTGCTTTTGTTTCTTTTGCTTTCGTGGATGTATCTTGCAAGAAGTTACTGTGGCCGAAGTTCAAAAAGGGTGTTGCCTGTGTTCTCCTCTAGGATTTTGATGGAATCTTGTCTCACATTTAGATCTTTCATCCATTTTGAGTTTATCTTTGTGTATGGTGCAAGAGAGTGGTCTAGTTTCATTCTTCTGCATGTGGATGTCCAATTTTCCCAGCACCATTTATTGAAGAGACTGTCTTTCTTCCAGTGGATCGTCTTTCCTCCTTTATCGAATATTAGTTGACCATAAAGTTCAGGGTCCACTTCTGGGTTCTCTATTCTGTTCCATTGATCTATGTGTCTGTTTTTGTGCCAGTACCACACTGTCTTGATGACCACAGCTTTGTAGTACAACCTGAAATCTGGCATTGTGATGCCCCCAGCTATGGTTTTCTTTTTTAAAATTCCCCTGGCTATTCGGGGTCTTTTCTGATTCCACACAAATCTTAAAATAATTTGTTCTAACTCTCTGAAGAAAGTCCATGGTATTTTGATAGGGATTGCATTAAACGTGTAAATTGCCCTGGGTAACATTGACATTTTCACAATATTAATTCTGCCAATCCATGAGCATGGAATATTTTTCCATCTCTTTGTGTCTTCCTCAATTTCTTTCAGAAGTGTTCTATAGTTTTTAGGGTATAGATCCTTTACCTCTTTGGTTAGGTTTATTCCTAGGTATCTTATGCTTTTGGGTGCAATTGTAAATGGGATTGACTCCTTAATTTCTCTTTCTTCAGTCTCATTGTTAGTGTATAGAAATGCCATTGATTTCTGGGCATTGATTTTGTATCCTGCCACGCTACCAAATTGCTGTATGAGTTCTAGCAATCTTGGGGTGGAGGCTTTTGGGTTTTCTATGTAGAGTATCATGTCATCGGCGAAGAGGGAGAGTTTGACTTCTTCTTTGCCAATTTGAATGCCTTTAATGTCTTTTTGTTGTCTGATTGCTGAGGCTAGGACTTCCAATACTATGTTGAATAGCAGTGGTGAGAGTGGACATCCCTGTCTTGTTCCTGATCTTAGGGGAAAGGCTCCCAGTGCTTCCCCATTGAGAATGATATTTGCTGTGGGCTTTTCGTAGATGGCTTTTAAGATGTCGAGGAAAGTTCCCTCTATCCCTACACTCTGAAGAGTTTTGATCAGGAATGGATGCTGTATTTTGTCAAATGCTTTCTCTGCATCTAATGAGAGGATCATATGGTTCTTGGTTTTTCTTGCTGATATGATGAATCACATTGATTGTTTTACGAGTGTTGAACCAGCCTTGTGTCCCGGGGATAAATCCTACTTGGTCATGGTGAATAATTTTCTTAATGTGTTGTTGGATCCTATTGGCTAGTATCTTGTTGAGAATTTTTGCATCCATGTTCATCAGGGATATTGGTCTGTAATTCTCCTTTTTGGTGGGGTCTTTGTTGGTTTTGGAATTAAGGTGATGCTGGCCTCATAGAATGAATTTGGAAGTACTCCATCTCTTTCTATCTTTCCAAACAGCTTTAGTAGAATAGGTATGATTTCTTCTTTAAACGTTTGATAGAATTCCCCTGGGAAGCCATCTGGCCCTGGACTCTTGTGTCTTGGGAGGTTTTGGATGACTGCTTCAATTTCCTCCCTGGTTATTGGCCTGTTCAGGTTTTCTATTTCTTCCTGCTCCAGTTTTGGTAGTTTGTGGCTTTCCAGGAATGCGTCCATTTCTTCTAGATTGCCTAATTTATTGGCGTAGAGCTGTTCATAATATGTTTTTAAAATCGTTTGTATTTCCTTGGTGTTGGTAGTGATCTCTCCTTTCTCATTCATGATTTTATTAATTTGAGTCTTCTCTCTCTTCTTTTTAATAAGGTTGGCTAATGGTTTATCTATCTTATTAATTCTTTCAAAGAACCAACTCCTGGTTCTATTGATCTGTTCCACAGTTCTTCTGGTCTCAATTTCGTTGAGTTCTGCTCGAATTTTAATTAACTCTCTTCTTCTGCTGGGTGTCGGGTCGATTTGCTGCTTTTTCTCTAGCTCCTTTATGTGTAAGGTTAGCTTTTGTATTTGAGTTCTTTCCAGTTTTTGAATGGATGCTTGTATTGCGATGTATTTCCCCCTCAGGACTGCTTTTGCTGCATCCCAAAGATTTTGAACAGTTGTATCTTCATTCTCATTAGTTTCCATGAATCTTTTTAATTCTTCCTTAATTTCCTGGTTGACCCTTTTATCTTTTAGCAGGATGGTCCTTAACCTCCACGTGTTTGAGGTCCTTCCAAACTTCTTGTTGTGATTGAGTTCTAATTTCAAGGCATTATGGTCTGAGAATATGCAGGGGACGATCCCAATCTTTTGGTATCGGTTCAGACCGATTTGTGACCCAGTATGTGGTCTATTCTGGAGAAAGTTCCATGTGCACTTGAGAAGAATGTGTATTCAGTTGAGTTTGGATGTAAAGTTCTGTAGATATCTGTGAAATCCATCTGGTCCAGTGTATCATTTAAAGCTCTCGTTTCTTTGGAGATGTTGTGCTTAGAAGACCTATCGAGGTATAGAAAGAGCTAGATTGAAGTCACCAAGTATAAGTGTATTATTATCTAAGTATTTCTTCACTTTGGTTAATAATTCGATTTAAGTATTTGGCAGCTCCCACATTCGGGGCATATATATTGAGGATTGTTAAGTCCTCTTGTTGGATAGATCCTTTAAGTATGATATAGTGTCCCTCTTCATCTCTCACTACAGTCTTCGTGGTAAATTTTAGTTTATCTGATATAAGGATGGCTACCCCTGCTTTCTTTTGAGAACCATTTGAATGGTAAATGGTTCTCCAACCTTTTATTTTCAGGTTGTAGGTGTCCTTCTGTCTAAAATGAGTCTCTTGTAGACAGCAAATAGATGGGTCCTGCTTTTTTATTCAGTCTGAAACCCTGCGCCTTTTGATGGTGTCATTAAGCCCGTTCACGTTCAGAGTTACTATTGAAAGATATGAATTTAGTGTCATCATGATATCTATTCAGTCCTTGTTTTTGTGGATTGTTCCACTGAACTTCGTCTTAAAGGGGAATTTTAAGAGTCCCCCTTAAAATTTCTTGCAGAGCTGGTTTGGAGGTCACATATTCTTTCAGTTCCTGCCTGTCTTGGAAGCTCTTTATCTCTCCTTCCATTTTGAATGAGAGCCTTGCTGGATAAAGTATTCTTGGTTGCATGTTCTTCTCATTTAGGACCCTGAATATATCCTGCCAGCACTTTCTGGTCTGCCAGGTCTCTGTGGAGAGGTCTGCTGTTACCCTAATACTCCTCCCTATGAAAGTCAGGGATTTCTTGTCTCTTGCTGCTTTAAGGATCTTCTCTTTATCTTTGGAATTTGCAAGCTTCACTATTAGATGTCGAGGTGTTGAACGGTTTTTATTGATTTTAGGGGGGGATCTCTCTATTTCCTGGATCTGAATGCCTGTTTCCCTTCCCAGATTAGGAAAGTTTTCAGCTATGATTTGTTCAAATACATATTCTGGCCCTCTGGCCCTTTCGGCGCCCTCAGGAACCCCAATTAAACATAGGTTTTTCTTCCTCAGGCTGTCGTTTATTTCCCTTAATCTATCCTCATGGTCTTTAATTGTTTGTCTCTTTTTTCTCAGTTTCCCTCTTTGCCATCAACTTGTCTTCTATGTCACTCACTCGTTCTTCCACCTCGTTAACCCTCGTCGTTAGGACTTCTAGTTTGGATTGCATCTCATTCAATTGATTTTTAATTTCTGCCTGATTGGATCTAAATTCTGCAGTCATGAAGTCTCGTGAGTCCTTAATGCTTTTTTCTAGAGCCACCAGTAGCTGTATAATAGTGCTTCTGAATTGGCTTTCTGACATTGAATTGTAATCCAGATTTTGTAACTCTGTGGGAGAGAGGACTGTTTCTGATTCTTTCTTTTGAGGTGAGGTTTTCCTTCTAGTCATTTTGCTCAGTGCAGAGTGGCCAAAAACACGTTGTATTGGGAAAAGGAGAAAAAGAGAGGGAGAGAAAGAAGAGAAAAGAAAAAGAGAAAAAGAAAAAAAGAGAAGAAAAAGAGAAAGAAAAAAAAGAAGGGAAAAAAAGGGGTGGGGGAAGCAAACAGAAATCAAAAAGCAAAAAAAAAAAAAAAAAAAAAAAAAAAACACGGGGGAGTATCTTCTGATTCTGTAGACTTTAAGTCCCTTGACTTCCCCTGGAACTGGTCCTTCTAGCTGGTCTTCTGGGGGAGGGGCCTGTTGTGCTGATTTTCAGGTGTTAGCACTTGGGGGAGCTGCTCTGCCCCTGCCTGGTGCAGGGCTCAGCGGAGGTTGTTTACCCCGTGAGGCCCCGGAAGAACAACGGCAGTTGCTAGGGCAAGCTCTGGAAGCCTGGATTCAGCCTCCACAGGAACTACGGGGCTCTCCGTCCGCAGGGCCTGGAGGCTCTGGGGCGGGGCCGCTGATCTGCTCAGCTCGGGGCAGGAGCGTCCTCGCTGTCCTGGGCCCTCCCGGCCTCTGCCTGTCCCGTGGGAGGCCGGATCCTGGGCTGTGTCCGGGCGCCCTGTGCTCCGGGGCCTGCGCTGTTGGATTCGCGCTCCCGGCCGCGCAGCCCCCTCCGCGGAGCCGCCGCCCGAGCCCCTCCGAGCTCGGCGCACTGCAGCCCTTAGGGAGCTCGGCGCACTCTCCGGGGCGCAGGTGCCTGTTAGTGTCCCCGGGAGCCTGAGGGCATCCCCGCCCTCCTGGGTCCTGCTCTAACTCCCTGCGAGCCCCTTTCCCCGCCCGGGAAGGTTGGTGCAGCTCCTGCTCCTCCGGGTCGGGGCTCTCCTGTCCTGGGGACACTCGCCCCGGCCTCAGCCCGGCTCCTCGCGGGGCCCCTCCCCCTTGGAGGCCTTTTGTTTCTTTATCCCCCCCCCCCCCCCCCCCCCCGTCTTCCGAATTCGTAGATTTTCAGGATGATTTGAAGGTTATCTAAGTAATTTGGTGGGCACAGGTGACTTGGGGACCCTACTCTTCCGCCGTCTTGCCCCTCCTGGCTACCTAAGTTTTAAAGGAGTATGAACAATGTGTCCTGATTAACTCCTTCTGGAATCACTGCTCCTTTGCTCAATCAATTTGTGTTTCTCCTTGGGCAAGTTCCATAGCCTGTGTGCCTCAATTTCATTTTCTTCTCAGTGTCAATGTCTGTGTGGAAGGGTGGTATGGATGTTGTTGAGATTATATCCCATCCTCTGTGCCCATTCCAGCATTTTAATTGCCCTGGAAAAGCTAAAAGCAGAGTATGTTACTGTTTATATTCCCATTATTCCTAGCTGTTGGTTTTCTCTTACATCCTAATCAAAAACATGATGTTTCCAAAATGTTATGGGAGAGAGAGCCCTGGTCTTGGAACCAGAAGGCATGGAACTGAATTCCCATTTTCCCACTTTTTAGTTGAGGGAAGTTGGTTTTATCTGGAAAAAAAAATGGCATGATAGTGGGCACCTCGTGATCCTGCTCTTTCACATCTACCTCTTCCTATCCCCATCCAACAACTTAGAAGCTCCCCACCCCCCGCCGCTTTATTGAGATTTTCCTGACATCTAATGCATGGTATTTTAAGGTGTACAGTGTGCAAGATGATTACCACAATAAGGTCAGTGAACACTACCATCCCCTCAGATAATTACCTTTTTTTTATGTGTATGGTAACATTTAAGGTCTACTTTGGTAACAGCCTCCAAGCATATGATACAGTATTGTTAATTATACTCACCATGTTGCACATTGGAACCCCAGAATTTATTCATCGTGTAGCTGGGAGTTTGTGCCATTTGAGCAGTGTCTCCCCATTTCACACCACCTCCAGCCCCAGCAACCACCATTTCTGGAAGTTCAGCTCTTTTAGATTCCACATATGTGTGGGAACATACGGTATCTCTCTTTCTCTGTCTGGCTTATCTCACTTGGCACAGTGACTTCATGGTTCAACCAAGTTGTCACAGAGGGCAAGATTTCCTTCTTTTTTAATGGCTGAGTGGTATTCCATTGTAATTATACACCGGGTTTTCTTTACTCATTCATCTGTTGATGGTCACTTGGGTCATTTCTGTGTCTTGGCTATGGTGAGGAATGCTGCGATGAACATGAGAGTGCACATGTCTTTGAGACGATGTCCTCTTTTCCTTTGGACTCACCCAGACGTGGGATTCTGATAGCCTTTGTGTTGCTGCCACTTACAACTTCCCATTCACCATTCACCCACTGAAGCTCAAGCTTTCCTGAGAGCTGCTCTAATCCTCTCAACATAGGTTACTAACTGCAAAGTCTGGAGATGTGCTGGGCCTCCAGCTTCCTTGACTCTTCTGCTGTGTTTGACGATCTGTGCTGGACCACTTCATTCTTGACCTTCCTCTTTGGTCCCTGGGACACCACTTCCCTTTGATTTTACTTTCCCTTTAGATAGTTCTCTCTCAGTATCCTCCTTCTGATTCTCTTGACTCCCTCTGGGGTGGGGCAGCACCCTCCACATATTTACTGACGACCCTTGAATCTGCATTGCCAGACCTTCTTTCCTGAATTCCAGACTCCTAGATACATCCCCCTCTTAAGCTCCTTACCTCCCACTCTACTCAGCCCTAGCATACTCCTCAAAGTGGCTGGGCCCACAGCGTGGTGCTTGTTGGTACCCTGTCCAGGACTGCCGGTGGCCCTCACTCTCTGATCCGCAGCACCCCCCCCCCCCACCGCTGCACTTGGCTCAGTCTCCAGATTGTCCTGACCATCACTCTTGCTCTTCCTTCTGTCTCGCTTCTGTCTTGCCCCAGTACTCCATGCTTGGTTGTCTTGCAAGGATATGGCCAGATGCCCCCCCACCCCTGCTCCCACATGAGGATCTGTTTCATGTTCTGTCTGGACCTCCCCGCCCCCACCTCCGCCCATTACTATTCCTCCAACTGAATTCCGCACTGGTGATCAGTCCCAGCTTGTACCAAGGCCAGAGATCTAGGTGTCATTCTGCACTGCTCCTCATTCCTCTCCTGTGGGACCCCCAGCTAAGGGCTGCTAAGACTGAAATTACTTCTGCATGGCTCCCAAGTCCTCCCCTCTTCCATGCCTTCACTGTCAGTTTTCTTGTTCAGCTGTGGTCATCTCTCTTGGCTGCTATTGCCTTCACCTCATATATAGTTGCTTTCTTTCCATCCTTGCCTCCTCCTGGCCACCCTTCACTCTGCTGCTAGTTCCTGCAATGCTGATCCTCTGAGCTGCTTAAAACTTGCACATCCCCCTGCTGGGGAATCAAGGACCAGTTTCCATGAATCATGCACATAAGCCCTCTGTAGTCTGTTCTCACCATCTTCATCTCCTGCCTCTTGACCCCCTTCACTTTTGAGCTACACCAAACCACGTGGGGTTGCTTTTCATGTTTGTATTCATTTGCGTACTCTGTCTCGGCCTCTCTCTCTACTTGGTCTTCCTAGGAAAGTCCCCACTCATCATTTGAGACTCAGCCCCATCATAGCCCTCTCTGTCATGATGAGAGCAGCTGACATGTGCATGTGCTTGCTGTGTGCCAGTCACTGCTCTAAATTGTCTGCATGAATTTATGGAGTGCTCACAACAACCCTCTTGTGGCACTTGCAGAGTAGGTACCATTATGATCATCCTCCTTTCATAGTTGGGAAATGGAGGCACAGAGAGATTAGATGTGTCATGCAGAGTGACTCAACCAGCATTTGGGAAGCTGGGATCTGAAGGCAGGCAGTCTCATTCTGGACTTAGGGCCCTTAGCCCCTGGAGCAGCCCTGGCTATGTGAGGCAGAGGTGGCCATCTCCTCCTGCTGGCCTGCCCTCACCTGACTCAAATGCATCTCTAGCATGGCATTTAGTATACTGTCTTTCAAGTACACATTGGGCCCCTGGGGCTGGGGGGCAGACCTGCCTTTGAGTCATGCTCAGATTCCTTGTGTGGGGACCCCAATTCACCCCTTTATGTACCCCCATCACCCAGTGGTACATACTCATCAAAATTCTTTTGAAGAGTAACTGAAGGAGTATAACGAATATTAGTCAAATGCATGATTAGTGAGAGCCTTTGTAAGGTGTTAAACGGGTTGGGCAACTATGGGCAAACCTGGCCTGCTTCCTATTTTTGCACTGCCCACAAGCTAAGGATGGTTTTTACAGATGCATATTTGCAATCAATCTGATGATGGGGAACACTAATTCTAAACCTCAGTTAAGGGATAACATCCCTCCCCAAAGAATTCTGTTCTTCCTCATTGGATCTATGTTGTAGTCCACCGTTGTTACTGTCTTTTGAATTTTGTCAATGAATATGAGGAAATATGTGTCTTCTCTTATTTTGTAAGTACTTACAGAACATCTCAGTTGTGCCCCTTGGTTCACAATCCCTAAAATATTTACTCGCTTACTAAGAAAATGTGCCCCCTGCTCAAAGGGCTACTTATATAACAGTGTTACTGTTATACTGTGACGAGGGGGATTAAAAAATGTAAAATCTGGGCAAACATGTCTGATTAGATGGGTTAAAGCT
The DNA here is from genome assembly GCF_905146905.1 of Nyctereutes procyonoides. Taxonomy (NCBI): domain Eukaryota; kingdom Metazoa; phylum Chordata; class Mammalia; order Carnivora; family Canidae; genus Nyctereutes; species Nyctereutes procyonoides. The sequence continues at coordinate 18,994,335 of NW_026575120.1, forward strand.
TGTGAACCCTTGGGCAGTAAGGGCTGAACAAATGTTCTCTTTCTCTTTTCTATTCCTGACCTAATCTGAGGGAACACATGGTTAGTTGGTTTAAGGGTAGATGACTTAAAAAACATGACACACAAAAAAATATCTTGCTTTGCTGGGTAATCCTGGGGGTTAGTCAGTGGTGTGCAGGGCAGACTGTATAACATTTAAGTTGGAGACAGAGTCTTTCTTACATTTTAGGGCCCCACATTCCTGATGACAGTGACCTGGACTGCAGGACATCTATTTATGAGGCCTTGGAGAAAGGTAAAACTCAGCAGGAGCCATAAGCAATCTTTTCCACACTTTTTTTTTAAAAGACTATTTATAGGCTTATGTCTACATATATATTTTTGCTACTGGTCTTAAATCTTTAAAGTCTTTAAAAATTTATATTCAAAGTGTTTTTCTGTTCATTTTTCATTTTATTAAGAAGAAACTATAAATAAAACTTAACAATGCCATCATTTTTCATTAGCTCTAATGGCTTTGTGACAAGATGAAAGCTCACGTAGTGTAATGTTTGATTTTTTTTTTTCCTCAAATGCTGTCAGGCTGGATCATTTAGAAATATTACAAAATCTACTGTACTGAAGGAGAAAGCTTTTGACGCCAAATTAAAAAGAACAACAACAACAAAACAAGGCATGTGCATTACATCATTTGAAACCTTTGTAGCTTTTGGAAGCTCTTCTAAATCACACATATTCCTTTGTCTTCCCATTGTTGTTTCTCTTATATTCACAGTCTCTGCCTCAAGCTGCAATGTAGCCTTCAAAATAATTTTAGAAATCTAAGACCCAGTGTTCTTTCATCACGCTTCAAATTTACCTTGAATTAAAATCTTCATTTCTTAGATTATTATTCTGGAGCCAGTTGTACGGTTATTTTATTTATTTATTTATTTATTTATTTATTTTAAAGATTTATTTATTTATTTTATGACAGACATAGAGAGAGAGAGAGAGAGGCAGAGACACAGGAGGAGGGAGAAGCAGGCTCCATGCCAGGAGCCCAACGCGGGACTTGATCCCGAGACTCTAGGATCACGCCATGGGCCAAAGGCAGGCACCAAACCGCTGAGCCACCCAGGGATCCCCCTGTATGGTTATTTTAATAGGAACATTTGAGCCTTTGTGGGTCCAACCACATTGTTCACAAGGAAGAAAGTGAGGCCAGGAGAGAGATTAACAAATACACTCATGGTCACACGACTAGGTAGTGGCAGAGCAAAGACAAGAGCCTGGACAAGCCCCACTTGCTAAATTTCCTACCTGAATTTTTTTCCCTTTTGTAAGTTTTCAGGGATAAAATCTGCCAGAAACTTGAGTGGGGAGAAATAACAAAAGTTCCAAGTTCTTTTTTTTTTTAATAAATTTATTTTTTTTTGGTGTTCAATTTACCAACATACGGAATAACACCCAGTGCTCATCCTGTCAAGTGCCCCCCTCAGTGCCCGTCACCCATTCACCCCCACCCCCGCCCTCCTCCCCTTCCACCACCCCTAGTTCGTTTCCCAGAGTTAGGAGTCTTTATGTTCTGTCTCCCTTTCTGATATTTCCCACACATTTCTTCTCCCTTCCCTTATATTCCCTTTCACTATTACTTATATTCCCCAAATGAAGGAGAACATACAACGTTTGTCCTTCTCCGATTGACTTACTTCACTCAGCATAATACCCTCCATTCCATCCACGTCGAAGCAAATGGTGGGTATTTGTCGTTTCTAATGGCTGAGGAATATTCCATTGTATACAGAGACCACATCTTCTTTATCCATCATCTTTCGATGGACACCGAGGCTCCTTCCACAGTCTGGCTATTGTGGACATGGCTGCTATAAACATCGGGGTGCAGGTGTCCCGGCGTTTCATTGCATCTGAATCTTTGGGGTAAATCCCCAACAGTGCAATTGCTGGGTCATAGGGCAGGTCTATTTTTAACTCTTTGAGGAACCTCCACGCAGTTTTCCAGAGTGGCTGCACCAGTTCACATTCCCACCAACAGTGTAAGAGGGTTCCCTTTTCTCCGCATCCTCTCCAACATTTGTGGTTTCCTGCCTTGTTAATTTTCCCCATTCTCACTGGTGTGAGGTGGTATCTCATTGTGGTTTTGATTTGTATTTCCCTGATGGCAAGTGATGCAGAGCATTTCTCATGTGCTTGTTGGCCATGTCTATGTCTTCCTCTGTGAGATTTCTCTTCATGTCTTTTGCCCATTTCATGATTGGATTGTTTGTTTCTTTGGTGTTGAGTTTAATAAGTTCTTTATAGATCTTGGAAACTAGCCCTTTATCTGATACGTCATTTGCAAACATCTTCTCCCATCCTGTAGGTTGTCTTTGAGTTTTGTTGACTGTATCCTTTGCTGTGCAAAAGCTTCTTATCTTGATGAAGTCCCAATAGTTCATTTTTGCTTTTGCTTCTTTTGCCTTCGTGGATGTATCTTGCAAGAAGTTACTGTGGCTGAGTTCAAAAAGGGTGTTGCCTGTGTTCTTCTCTAGGATTTTGATGGAATCTTGTCTCACGTTTAGATCTTTCATCCATTTTGAGTTTATCTTTGTGTATGGTGCAAGAGAGTGGTCTTGTTCCATTCTTCTGCATGTGGATGTCCAATTTTCCCAGCACCATTTACTGAAGAGACTGTCTTTCTTCCAATGGATAGTCTTTCCTCCTTTATCGAATATTAGTTGACCATAAAGTTGAGGGTCCACTTCTGGGTTCTCTATTCTGTTCCATTGATCTATGTGTCTGGTTTTGTGCCAGTACCACACTGTCTTGATGACCACAGCTTTGTAGTACAACCTGAAATCTGGCATTGTGATGCCCCCAGCTCTGGTTTTCTTTTGTAAAATTCCCCTGGCTATTCGGGGTCTTTTCTGATTCCACACAAATCTTAAAATAATTTGTTCTAACTCTCTGAAGAAAGTCCATGGTATTTAGATAGGGATTGCATAAAATGTGTAAATCGCCCTGGGTAACATGGACATACAATATTAATTCTGCCAATCCATGAACATGAAATATTTTTCCATCTCTGTGTCTTCCACAATTTCTTTTAGAAGTGTTCTGTAGTTTTCAGGGTATAGATCCTTTACCTCTTTGGTTAGGTTTATTCCTAGGTATCTTATGCTTTTGGGTGCAATTGTAAATGGGACCAACTCCTTAATTTCTCTTTCTTCAGTCTCATTGTTAGTGTATAGAAATGCCACTGATTTCTGGGCATTGATTTTGTATCCTGCCATACTGCCGTATTGCTGTATGAGTTCTAGCAATCTTGGGATGGAGTCTTTTGGGTTTTCTAGGTACAGTATCATGTCGTTTGCGAAGAGGGAGAGTTCGACTTCTTTGCCAATTTGAATGCCTTTTATTTCTTTTTGTTGCCTGATTGCTGAGGCTAGGACTTTTAGTACTATGTTGAATAGCAGTGGTGAGAGTGGACATCCCTATCTTGTTCCTGATCTTAGGGGGAAGGCTCCCAGTGTTTCCCCATTAAGAATGATATTTGCTGTAAAAGTTCAAGTTCTTATTTTTTTTAAAGGTTTATTTATTTATTTATGACAGACATAGAAAGAGAGAGAGACAGAGGCAGAGACACAGGAGGAGGGAGAAGCAGGCTCCATGCCGGGAGCCCGACGCGGGACTTGATCCCGGGACTCCAGGATCGCGCCCTGGACCAAAGGCAGGCGCCAAACCGCTGAGCCACCCAGGGATCCCCCAAGTTCTTATTTTTTAAATTAAGCTATTATGAGTTAAATTATTTCCAATTCTGTAGACACTTAAAAATTGAGTCACTGGTTTCAGGAAAATAATAACAAGGTACTTTGCAAATGTACTGAATTTCACATCAATGTGACTAAAGACAGATTTTCTTGGGATTTGACATCACTGTTTGCAGTGGTAGGTGATGTTGGAGGACTAGACCCTTGGCATCTAAATTCTGAGTGTGATGGGGAATCTGAGTATGCCAGCGCTCCTCCGCCTTGGCCTCCCAGGCTCGTCAGATGGGAGGGCCCGTGGCTGTTTGGCAGATGCCTCTGTGTGTCAGCTTGGCTGGACAAATTCTCTGGGACTTTTTGCATTTTTGCAGTGGATTATTTTAGAAACTAACCTGTAATTCTGTGCCTGTGTCTTCTGTTTTATTAATGGGTTTTTTCTTAAGACAGCTGCCTGCATTTGCCTAAGGGCAAAGTAGAAAGGAGTTGAGTGACTGCAGAACTCAGAATACACATGAGGGCTGTCATCACTTCCAGCCGGTTACTTAACATTTAAGGAAAGCCCTACCTTTTCTCTTTCTAGAAGATGTCAAGGACACTAACTGATTATTCCCAAAAGCCCTGGTGTAGTATGCCATACGTATGAATCCAGTGCCTGTCCCCCCGGGAAAGCCATCGTGTTTGCCAGTTCTGGCTGTAATCCCAGGTCCACGCCACCATGATCTTTGTTATATATGGTTATCTCTGTTTTGTTTTGTTTTTTTAACTTTTTAATTTTCTGAAAAATTAATTATGAGAGTTGTGCTTTCTAAGATTTGCTATTATTAAGGATAATTCAGTTGATTTCATTTGGAATGTAAGACCTGAAGTGGGGGCAGATCTCTCTACAAAACAAGAAGTATTGAGCGAGTATAGGCATTAATACTGTACTTACTCCACATATGTGGGTAGTTGCCAAAAGCATAATCATTTTCTGGAACACTGTGTTCTGACTCTAGTTTGTACATCTGTTGTATCTTTCTAGCCAAAAGGAAGTAGAGAGTTGTGAAAATATCAGAGGAGTTTGGGGCCAGTTAGATAGTTATTTCAAGTCACAAGTTTGCTTTCACCTGATTAACCTACTCCCTTAATGGTATACAGTTGCTCCTGGAAAAAAATTAAAATGTAAATATTTATTGAGAACCTCATTGTGTGTGTTAACTTTGTTACTGAGTACAAGGAAGGACAGGTGGCAAATGCCAGTAGAGACTGCCTGGCCCCTATGAGACCTGGGGTCAGATGAGGGTGAAGTCTGGGTGATCAGGACTGGGGCTGGCATCTGGGCAGTTGCATTGGCTGGTGTCAACACTGGTTGTTTATTTATTTTTTTTAACACTGGTTAATTACACATAGGTAAGACTAAAGACCTAGACGTAAGTGAACAGGGACTCCCATAGGAAAAGGTAGTCCCAAAGAAAGTCTCAGGTAGGGACCTGAGTCATTTGGGGAAACATCAGGTAAGGCATAATCCAGGCTGAAACTGTGAGAGCAGGCTGCATTCGTCACAGCCCACTCAGTCAAGCAGAAGCCCTTTAATGCCAGGACTTACTTACAAAAGTCTTTGGAAGACCTGAAAGCCAAGTAGGGGATGATGGAGTTACCCAGAGATTAGCAATAGGAGGAAACCACTGTCATCCCTGAGGCTGGTGGTTGTTATCAGAGGCCAAGAGCTGGATCTACATGGAGGCTCCCAGAAGCAGCAGGGACTGTGGAGGAAGGGCCTATCTGGTGGGAGCTGGAGTGTGAAGACGAAGCCACTGCCAGAGATGCCATCCAAAGCAGAGAGAGGAAAGGGAAGAAACACTCTGGCTTCTTCCCCTCTCCCATCCTCCAATCTGCTATTTAAACCTTGCTGGAGCCAGCTGGCAAGTGAGTGTGGAAAAGATAGTTTGCAGAGGAAGGGCAGGGAATGGATCGAATTACAAACAGGCACGTGAGCAGCCTGGGTCAGAGTTGGAGGGAGACTCACTGCTGGCAAGTTTTGAGCTGACAAGAGACTGTAGCCTGATAGATGCTGTTGGAGCAGCAGATCAAGTCTTCCACGAAGGCTCAGAGGGTCCAGTGTCAGACTTGTCTGATTTTTCCAGGTTTGAGCCTGTGAATGCTTCTTGCATGAGGTGACCGTGCTCCCTCTCTGGCCCATGGCAAGCTTGGCCAGATGTGGGGCAGGTGGCCACTTTTCAGGATGCAGGCTTTCTTTGCTGGATTCTGGTGGCCATGTGCTCAGTGGCTGGCCTTTGACCAGTGATCCCCAAACCTCTCTTTAAGTGGCTGAAGCTCTCTGGATGAGTGGTGAGGAATCATGACAGTGAGTACTAAAAGAACAAACAGTTCTGTATGAAAAGGTCCGTTCAGGTCTCTGTCCCAGATGGCCTCAGAGGCACCACTTTTCTGAGGTAGTCATATAAATCCTCAGCCATGACTTTGGGCATCTTCTGGTCTCTGTCCCCCTTCCATTCAATCATTCTTATCATCATTGTCACCATCTCCAGTGTTTTCATCACAGACTTCGAATTCCCATTGTGCTGTCCACACTGTAGAGAAGCGGTGAGTTCATCTATTTGTAACCAGGGTTAATTATCACTAATTATCGTCCGCGAACTATGGACATACACCAGGCACCGTGCAGAGTGCTGCAAGAACAGTTGCGTGGTGGTGCTCAAACTTCATTGTGACTCAGAATCACCAATAGGGCTTGTTAAAATAAAATAAAATAAAATAAATAGTTCGTCCTCCTTATGGCTTCCCATCTGTTCCTGGTATAGTGGGCCTCATGGGGTCCTGAGGATTTGCGTGTCCCACTGGTTTCCAGATGCTGCCAATGCTGCTCATCCTGGAACGCACTTTGGGAATCACTGCATCAAGGCCTTGGCTCTTCACAGAGTTATGGGCAGTCCTTGTATTCTCCATCCCACAGCCGAGGAAACGCTCATGAGGTCACATCATTAGCTGGGGCTCATGTGGCTGGGTCAGCTCTTGGTGTTCCCACTAGGCCTGATGATGCAGGCCTGGCCCATCATTAGGGCTTTCCCTGAGGCTGGTGCAACAGGGTGGGTGGGGGGGGGCAGGGGGGTGGTTCCAATAGGGGTTTGGAGCAGCAAGCCCAGATGGCTGCCACCCTCAGTGGACCAGGCCATTGACAACCTGTGAAATTTGTAATTTGGTAAGAAAGAAAGCCCTAGTGGATTTCTTTCTTAAATTTTATTCCATGCTGAAAGTGGGTTACACCTTTTTTAAAAAAAAAATGGGCCCAGTTTGGGTTGGTTGGTGGACTTTTACCTTTTGGTACAAAATGCCCCTCCTCACTGAGACTGGCAGGGTTGTCTGAGGCCGTGAGACCTGGAAGCCCCAGGCGGTGGCATTCAGGGAGGAATCCCCGTGCAGGACCAGCTGCCCTCTCTGCCAGAATGTCCAGCCACCAGTGGGACACCTGGACTCACCACCTGCAGTAGGGGGCATTTGCTACCATGCTCAGACCTCTTACCCTTATCTCAGAGTATGGCCTATTGCCTGGCACTTTGTTTCACAGTTAAACCAAGCATCTTTTTAATAAACTCAGTCTTCCGTGTTGATGAGTACTGTGGTTGTCCCCAGTGACTTTCACAGAGTGGTTAGCTCAGATACTTCACTAGCAAACTCTGCCTAACTTCTTGAGTCGCCATTGAACAAAGTAGGCCACAGGAAAGCCTGAGGTTTGAAGGATAAAAAGGGTGAGATGGTGAGCATAACACACCACCTCCTTTCCTACTGGATTTGAATAACATATTAATTATTAATTCAGAGTATCTTTATTGTTCCATCTGCAAACTGCAAATGTGAATTCCAGCCATGTATTTTTAAACAGCTCTATTATGATCAAACAAATTAGAATATCTCAGGCACTTTATTACAAGTGGGCTTTGCTTATAAGGAAGAAGCTGTTTTATATATGGTTTCTATTTTTTCATTTCGGTAAACTGTAGCCAAAGTCTGAGTTAGGAGAAATGTGAGCTGTTTACTATTTAAGAGTTCTATATATCATACTTGCAGTAGCTTCCATCATGTTTCCTTTGTAGAAATAGTGAGTTAAGACCCACAGTAGAGAAATCTATGCCCTGGGACCTGGACTAAAATAGAGGAATTGATGAATTTATAACAATATAGATAACTAATCTGGATAAAAAAAGATTCAAAAACAGCTTCAGTTAGCTATATATGCAGTTAATGTTGCCTTCTGGAAAGAAAGGATGTACAATGATGTTTTCAGTTACTTTAGAAATAGATTCTGAAAGTATTCATGTATTAATTGCCTATGAATATTAAGCCATCTATTAGACAATGACTGCTTATGACCTTTTTTTTTGAAACATGGTTTTATTCAGAATTCTGAATTCACAAATTCAGATTTAAATTTGTACCTGCAGTTCTCTGGTTGTCTCTAAAGTATAGTATTGTGTTTTTTATAGTGGGCTCAATACATAGAAAATTCTTAACATCTTTCTTGTAGAATTTTTAAGTAGAAGCCAGAGTCTTCTGTATTCTGTATCATCCATTATTTATTGCTGCATAGCAAACCTTCCCCCAAACATGGTGGCTCAACACAACAACAATCATTTATTGAGTCCACAAATAGGCACTTTGGGCAGAGCTTGGCACGGAAAGCTTTCCCATCAGCTGGGGCAGTTCAAGGGCAGGGGGCAGTTGGGATATGTGGGGTGGAGTGGGGAGGGGTCACAAATCCTCTTCCAAGATGGCCACTCACCTGGCTGGTGAGTTGGTGCTAGCTGTAGCCTAGGAGCTGAGCTGGGGCTGAGGGCCTGGGACCTTGGTTCCTCTTCATGGAATCACAGTGGAACCATAGTAGCTAGGTTCTAAACACGATCATCCCAAGAGAACCAGGTAGGAAGCTATGATGTCATCTTTTTGGCAGCCTTGGAAGGCTCATGGCATTACTTCTGCTATGCACTACTAGTCATCCCAAGTTGAAGGGCAGGGGACTCCTGGCTCTGCCTGTTGGAGGGTAGAATGCCAGAGGTTTGACTATGTGTTTCAAAACTGTCAAACTCTGTTAGGAAACTCTGATAGACATTTAACTGTGACTTGTCAATGAAAGATCTTGATCACTTGTTGATAGGGCGAGGATGCACTGCTACCCATAATTACATGACCTTACACGTCTGGGTCTGTTAGGCACATGCCAAACAGTGCTCTCAGGTTTGCACGGAGGTTTTGTTGGTGGCAGACCCAGGTTTGGTTGGAGTAGTAGGGATGGAAGTCAGAGTGCGGCACCCCTGGAACAATTGGGGGAGATGACAGAGTGGACACAGAGGTGTGTATGGTGATTTCAAAGATGCTTAGCCGAGACAAAAAGAAGAGAAGGGGCCCAATAACGTGAAGGTGATAGAGGTCTGAGAGAGCTTTTCTTTTCTCTTTTTCTTTTTTCCAGGATGGGAGAATTTGTAGGGTGAAGGGAAGGAGCCAATATAAAATATAAGGTGGTATTGTCTCCATTCACCAACGTGACTTAATTTGTCTTCCAGTTTTTCTTAAGTGCAGGGATCCTGGTCTATGACCGTATACAACAGACACTTGGTAAACATTTGCCATCGAACAAAGGAATTTCAGTTGTAGAGAAACATTGTTTATGGAGTGGCTCAGCCCCTGCAGTGACCTCTTTCCTTCCCCTTCAAGATGTGGCCCTTTGCCTGATATTTTGTTTTACAATAGGCCATGGAGATTTGAAATAGAAGTCAGTCCCCCACCTTGCTGAGTGCTGTGGCCATCCCAGGGGCCTCCACGAGAATTCATAACTATGTCTTCTCCTCACTCCTGCCTAAAAGACCTCACTAACAAACTTTGCCTATTTTCTGGAATCACCCATTGAAGCAAAAGAGCCTATAGGAAGACCTAAGCTTCAGGAAGGCCACACTGATGATCCTAGGGGCCAGTACAGACCTAGTCACAGACTCATTTTCTCTCAGAGCATCCCCTGGTCCCCTGTGTTACAGGGTATGAACACCTACTTCAGAGGGATGTTGTGAGTAATATCTCAAGATTGATTACGTTTGTAGAAGTGCTTCCTAAACTGTAAAAATTAACTGCAGAGCACTATATAAATCTAAGAAACTGATTATTTGCAGTCCTGTAGGCCAGTACGGGTGTTTATATTTTATTAGAAACCTGACTTTTTTCCTATAAGGGTTATATAGTATCTGCTTCAGCCACTTCTCCATTTTTTTTTGACTTAGGTAAGAAATTGGCCTGGAAGTGTCACCAATTGAAGAATTGCAATGATTTTTTGCCTCACAATCTACAATTGCAGTAGACACAGTAATAAGAGTACTCTCTGTCTGTAGTTTTTTTTTTTCTGCCTTTCTAAGGAGTACAAACCACTGACTACTGTAAATAATGGGAAAGTGGCATTTTGCCTCTGGCCCTGCGTGTCTTTAGAGGCTGCATTTTCTCTGACACATGAGAAATAGTTGAAGACACTTCAAGAATTAGTCATATTAGTGTGCTAATGATCCAAGGCATACAACATGGAGAGAATAGTATAATTCAATTTATAATTCATGCTAATTAACAGCTATTATGAAAAGAACTTCAGCTTTAACTTCATTTTTTAATAATTGGCACATCTGTGTAGCACCATACATTTGATAATTGTTGTGACATGCACATATGTAACATTTCTTTAGGACAGCATCTCTTGCAGAATCACTACACTCTTTTTTTAAACTAAAATTTCTAATGAGGACAGGGAATGGGACATGAGTGTTTGTTTCCCAAGGTTTTCTAAGTAGGAGAAGCGAGTGGGTTTTAGTGGATGCTTGAATGTTTTGCTGAGGAATTTGTTGTTGGGGATGCCAACTGGACAAAAACTCACTGGTGGTTTTTGAAGCTTCATTCTGGTAGAGCAAAAGTCACAAATATTGTCACACTGTGCACATTGTGTAGTTCTTAATGAAAGCAGAGGCCCTGAGACCATGAATATATGCCAACTGCAATAATAAACATTTAAATAATCAAGATGACTTTTGAAAGACCTATCTTTGGTGTTTGCATTTTTTTAGGGCACATGCTTCTGTGTTCTGTTTCATGTTGTCCCTGACAGAAATTTCTGTGGGAAACTTCATGTGTGAGAGGTAGACATATGGGACCAAGTTGGACATGGAGTCAGAGCAGGGGACAGGCCACTGGCCCTGTCTCCAGTCCCACAACCGCGGTGACTCCAGTCCCTGTTATTTCCCCAGGGTGTTGCCGGGGTTGCTGCCTTCCTCAGTGCTCCTGCCCTGGCCCGCTGTCTTCTTTTGTCGTCACTGGGGGTGCGGGGAGGAGCCTGAGTTTCATGTGGCCCATATTTGCACATTGAGGAAATTCCTCATTTGTTTGGGTTTTTGCCATCACTTCCACTTTGGGGACTCCGCTTCTGTGTGTAGCCAGTGTCGGCGCTGGCTGGGCACAGGGGCACCTCCTCGAACAGCCTGGATGCTCCTCCCTGGAGCTTTGCATCCCGAGTGAGGCGTGGGAGGAGGAGAGATGGTTGGATCTGCGTGTGGCAGAGGCACAGCACTCCTGTGGGCCACCTCCGCCCTCCTGAGCATGCCTCCTGTGGGAAAAGTGAGACTAAGCTTTCTTGAGTTTTCTGATCCCTTCCTAACCTGTAGGGTGTTGGTTTCATCCCTGTTTGCAAGAGGCTCGGCTGACAAGGAGAGCCTGGGGCAGCCCCTGGGTGGCCATTCGTTTCCCACTTACCCTGGGGCCCTGTGGTCCTGGCCTCCCTGCAGCTGGGCGGGGTGTGACGCACAGCACCCATGTGTCCCTTCCCCCAGTAGCGAGGTTGGCCTTCTGGAGGAAGGGAGCTCATCTGCTTGCCGTCGCAGTGTGTGGTGAACGCTAGCGTCCCTGTGCCTTCTCCCTCTGTGGGACACGTCCTGCTTTAGTGAAGTGTCTATGCACTTGATTACTGTGATGTGCATGTGTAGGTACCTCCTGCTACCAAGTACTACAGGGGATCAGATGGCCTCAGTGAGATTAAGTGATCTGCCCAAGGCAGGTTGTCTGGCCGGTAACCTAACAGGAACCGAACTCTCGCCTGGGGCCTCCTGACCCCTGAGCCTCCTATTTTTGGCCATTCAGATACTTCAGGGTCAGCCTGGCCATCAGACGTCCTCCAAGGACCAGCTGTGCGTCCCAGATTCAGGAGAGCGCAGCAGCTGATAATCGCAGAGGAGCATTTGAGCAAGAGCAGTGCCCAGCTGGCATGGGGTGCACAGGCAGTCCTGTTTGCAGTTCCCCTGGACCTGTGGCCCACGCTCTGTCTCCTACCTGGGAGTGTCCAGGGCTGGAGGCTGAGCAGCCACTCAGTCACTTCTCTGTGTGCGACAGCAGCAAGCCCTGCGGTGGGGATGGCCAAGGAGCAGGATCCCCGTGAGGGTCCTTCTCCCTGCTTTGAACCCTGCAGTGGCTCGCTCATGTGACAGCATGACAGGCCAGCTCCCAGGACTGTGTGGATTATTTTGGAACCGCTCCTTTTACAGGGCCACATCACACAGATTTAAGAACTAGTTAATACTCATTAATTAGGACCATTTCTGAATAGCTTTGCTTTTTCCCTTTGTTTTTTTCTCAAGTTGTATGTGCTTATTGCTGACAGTTTAGAAATCACAAATAAAAAGTAAAGAAAACATTGGAAATAAAACAAAAAAGACATAAAAAACTCTCACGTTCTTGCCCCCCAGAAATAACCATCTTAACATACATTCTTCCAGAACTTCTTTCTGTTAAATTTTTATCACCATGTATTAGGTACTCTGTTCTTAGCTTTTTTATAAACCTGATCTCAATAGGTTTCCTGACATGTGAGGCCTTATAAACCCCATTTTAGAGAAAAGGGAACTGTAGCCTCTAAGGGGTCTCAGCAGGACCCATAAATGCACATGTGCGTGCGTACTTAGTGAATACGTGTGGAGCGTCTCCTCCAAAGCGGTCTGCGCTGCAGTGCAGTGGGCCGGCTGGAACGTGTCAGCGCTAGTGCCGCAGCACAAGGTGTGGCACACGCGGAGTCAGGTTTTGGGGGGCCCCACAGTTAGGCCGTTTGGGTTTGTCTTTGAGAAGAAGAATATAAGCGGCACTTGGGTGGCTCTGTGGGTTAAGCATCTGCCTTGGGTTCAGGTCATGATCCCAGGGTGCTGGGATCGAGCCTAGAGTCAGCATCCAGCTCCCTGCTTAGTGGGGAACCTGCTTCTCCCTCACCCTCTGCCATCCCTGCTTGTGCGCATGCTCTCTCTCTCTCTTTCTGTGTCAAATAAATAAAAATCTTTTATTTTTTATTATTTTTTAAGATTTTATTTATTTATTCATGAGAGACACACAGAGAGAGAGGCAGAGACACAGGCAGAGAGAGAAGCAGGCTCCATGTAGGAGCCCAATGTGGGACTCGATCCCTGATCTCCAGGATCACACTGGGCCGAAGAGGGCACTAAACCGCTGAGCCACCTAGGCTGCCCCAATAAAAATCTTTTAAAAAGAAAGAGTATAAAATTTTGAATACAGGACTAGATATTTACTTAGAATGAGAAGAGGAATAGCAACAAATCACTGAAGCTTTAGAAAGTCAGCTCCTCTGTGTGACTATCATAAAAAAAAAAAAAAAAAAGCTCCTTTCGTCCTCCTGAGCTCTTTTGAGGCGTGGTTCAGAAAAGCACACATGAAAGGCTTCCTCATCGGAGCCTGGTGTTTCCTGCCACCCTGCACACTCCACCCTGTGGGGCCCTGCTGCTTCAGCTTCCGCTGCCTGGGCTTCCCCTGGTAGAACACAGACCATGTGCAAGGGAAGACCCTGGATCTAAGGGCGAGGGGAGGGGAGCTGAATGCCAGGGTGGGCCGGAGTATATACTCCCAGCGAGTATGAGGCAGGACTCCTGTCCCACTCTAGGAGAATATAAATATTTGCTGGCATTCTCATAATTTTTTTATGGTGTCATGATTTGTCATTTTTAGATCTACAGTTTCATTTGGTGAATATTATGGAGTAGGAGTCTAATAATTTTTTCCTCAGATTTTAACCAGTGGCTTCAATAGCACTTGTTAACTAATTCACCTAACAGCCTTGATTTGAAATGCCACCTTTATGATATATTAAGTTATTGTTTATACTTGGATCTGTGTCTGGATTTTCTATTGTGTTGCAATGATAGGCTTGTTTTTTAATTATTTTAATTTTTTGATAGGCTTGTTTATTGCTGGGCCATTACTCAATCACTGGACTTTAGAATATGTTTTCATATTTGAGAGAGTGGGGTCTTGCCCTATCCCCTCGATAGCTTTTCCTTTAAAAATTTTTTCTTGTATCTTCTTATCTAGTTGTTACTCTAGGTGATATAGTTAGAACCATTTTGCCATGCTCCAGAAAATAAATGTGTTGGGATTTGATTGGATTAGTATTAATTTTTGATTAATTTTTAAAGATTTGAAATCTACATACCATTAAATTATGTTTTCCAGAATGTGGTATATCTATTCTGTTTTCCCTTTATGTCATTAGTGCTTTTTTTGGTCTTTTCGGCAAGTCTTTAATGTTCAGGTCTACGTAGTTAATTTTTGTTATGAAAGGGATATTATATCCATCTCCCATAACTTTTCTAACTGGACATTTTTGGTATATAGAAAGACTTTTCAGAAAGAAATGTGGCCCCTTACCAAACTTAGTAATTTTAATAATATTTGCATTGTCAGGTCTTTTGATCTTGTTTCCACTTTTTGAAAACCATATTTGGAGTGGTGTCTGATGCATCAAATGCTGTCATGACTGGCCCTTCGGCTGTGGAAGGGATTCAGGGCATGGTGACCTGATAAGGCAGGATTACTATGATAATAATTGCGATTGAGCAAATTAGGGAAAAGGTTAGGACACACAGAACTTGTAGAATTTATTATAAATCATTGAAAGTCTGACAATGTGCAAATCACATAGCACAGATTCAGCTACAGCACACATCAAATCACAGATCCTGATCAGACATTTAACTCAACAGTGGCCCTGTGAGAGTACACACCCTGTCTGTGCTATCTGATAATGGCAAATCAGTTTCCCCAGGGTTGTTCAAAGGGATCTGTGTTCAGGGTAACTTGTTTTACCTGCTCCTCACTGTATAAAGGACACCAAACTGACTACCATAGATAAACACAGCTAATAGGAATTTCCTAAAGTTTGGGCATTTGCTGATGGTGATGTGCTGTTGGATTTGTGGGGGCCCGTGGCTGCAGCACCCTGCTTCTCAAGGCAGAATGGGACTATGTTATCCCTCATCTGTGCTTACTGGAGAGACTGCTTAGAACCAGACTTCAAATGTGGGCAGACAGGCTCATTCCAGGCTGTGCCATGGCGTGGCTCGGGAGGTGAGTAACCGGAGACTTGTATCGATGACTTACCTGTGGTTTAGACCAATTTTACTTGAACCTTGTTTCACATTGAAGCAACATAATTTGTGGGCTTCTACCCTAGGGTGTGAGAACCAGAAGGGGAAAAACCACAAGTCCCAGGGGTGGTGATGACATGGGTCATCTTTGTGATCTCGTGTGTGTGGGTGTGTGGCAGAGGGAAGTACACCCAGTGGGAGTGAAATTTAGGGAACCTGTTTGGGGAATGCTGGGAACCATTTTACTTCTAATTCAGAAGAGCCCCTAGGAAGGGAAATAAGTTAGTTTGCCATATCATTAGCAGAAATTCTGATTAGACCTTCATGGCACA
The DNA here is from genome assembly GCF_905146905.1 of Nyctereutes procyonoides. Lineage (NCBI taxonomy): Eukaryota > Metazoa > Chordata > Mammalia > Carnivora > Canidae > Nyctereutes > Nyctereutes procyonoides. Next base: position 19,009,847 of record NW_026575120.1, read on the forward strand.
TTGCCTGGTGGCTGGAAGCAGGGGCAGGAGGGACAGCCCCACCCCTAACACTTGTCAGGCCTAGGGCAGGAGTGTCCCTGGAGGCTCATGTACCATGTGTCTAAATAAATATTTCAAAGTTACATGTCTATCTATAAATCAGGTTCTGTCCTCCTCTCTTGATAAATATACCTTCACAAGAACCTGGACAGCCAGAGTCATTGGTTGCTCATTGGTGTTGTGGTTTCTGTTCTTCTTGTCATCTTTGTCACTGTCACCAGGGATTCCCTGTCACTGCTGGGAGGTGTTTCCTATCTATTCCTTAATGGTGCTTTCTGGCACCTCCTCCTTAGTTTGAAGATATTGCCTATTCAGAAAGAGGTATTTCATATTCTGAAGAGTCCTCCTTCATGAGTAAGAGGTACAGAATTTCTTTCTTTTTCTGTGTTTAAGATTTTTGATTTGTTCCATTCCAGGAACTCCTTTTGATTCCTTTCTGCTGTCTCTAAGTTCTTTCAGTTATGGCTTTTCTCTTGACTTCTGTGCACTATTTGTCTGGATTTTCTTTTCTCTTCTCTTCTCTTCTCTTCTCTTCTCTTCTCTTCTCTTCTCTTCTCTTCTCTCTTTTCTTTCCCTTCCTTTCCTTTTTTTTTTTAAATATTTTATTTATTTATTCATGAGAGACACAAAGAGAGAGGCAGAGACCCAGGCAGAGGGAGAAGCAGGCTCCATGCGGGGAGCCCAATGTGGGACTCCATCCCAGGTCTCCAGGATCAGGCCCTGGGCTGAAGGTGGCGCTAAACCGCTGAGCCATCAGGGCTGCCCTGGACTTTCTTTTCTTAATAAGCTAGTAGGGATATTCCTTAAACCTATTTACCTTTTCACTTGGGTGCCTGCTTTGGGTTTATGTCAAACACCATCAGTAACTGCTCAGCTATGAGGACAAAAATGAGACGAAACTTTCTAAAGTGGAGCGATCTTTCTTTGTGGCTTCTCCCAATAATTCTTATGTTCTGCCATTTGTTATTTGATGGGTCTGGAGCTTCCCTCCCCCTCTCCTGACTTTTGTCTGCTTGCTAGATTTCAGTCTTCTACACTAATTCCCACCATCTGATCTGATGTGGTATATTAGTCACAAAGCAAACATCCAGAGACCTCTTTCCACTTCCTATCCAGCCCTTTGCCCCCAGTGCTGGGGGCTCAGGCTTAATTAATGTCTAACATTTGGATTAGTTCCTGAGGGAATGGATTGGTTGCAATGTGGCTGAGTAGCATTTAGTAGGATATAATGTTTTTTGGACAATTTGAAAATTCCAGTTGTTGTGACCTTTAACCTTGTCTACAAAGGAATCCTATAGCCTTGCTGAATGTACACTTCTCCCCTGTCTAGATACTCACTTTTCAAAATGACTTTTCCACACCCTTTCTTTTCTCCTTAAACCTCCTGCATCTCCTTACCCTTCCTTAATATTGGCTGGTGACCTTGCTTCTTATTTCACTGATAAAGTGAAAACACTTTGAAGACACATGCCCACCACATCAGTGCTTACAGACTCTTAATTTCCCTCCTGTTTACATCTCCATACTCTTGTCTGTACCTACCCAAGACCTGCCTGCCTCGTGGACTGCATTCTATCCCTTTCCACTTACTCAAAGGACTCTGAAGTTGATCTGTGCTCCCTGCATCCTTAATTTTCCGTCTCTCCTTGATTAGCCCTATCAGCCTACAGAGATCTCTTTCATCTTAAAAAATGCACTGTGGAACCCACTTCTGGTTTTCAATTCTATCCCATTTAGTTCTTTTTTTTTTTTTTTATAGTTTCTGTCCCTCTGCTGGGAACACCCAGCTCTCCACTGATTTGAAGATAGTTTGCCTCATGGAATATCACTATATCAGCTACTGTAAAGTCTTTACTTGATATTTCTAACATCTGGGTCATGTGGGGGTCAGCATCTATTGATTGTTTATTCCCTTGGGCATTGGTCACATTTCCCTGGCTCTTTGTGCATCGAGTCACTTTGCTTTGTCCTGAACACTGTGAATGTTATGTTGTATAACCCCTGGGTCCTTTTGTAATCTTGGAGGAGTTTATCTATATATTTTTTTAAGCAGGCAGTCAAGATGATTAGGTTTAGGCCGCTAGTCCTACGTCACCCTCTTTGAGTACTAGTTCCATATGGTTCAGTTTTCCAAAGCTTCTGTGCTCTGTTTTGGGTCTTCCCTGCACCCCTATGCAACTCAGGGGTGACTCTGAGACTGGAGTGGGCTCACTCAGAACTGGGGGATCCCCTTCTTAATTGTCTCCTCTCTGTAGTTCCACTCACACTTCTTGGCACATAGGAGCCAGCCAGATGGGGTTTCTGTTTGAGATTTGTATGACTGGAGCCCATCCTCTGAGCAAGGCCTCAAGAGAAAAGAAGAGAGACTGAGAAAGAGGGTTGGGGGAGAAGGTGAGGGGAAAGGTGAGGTTGGGGATTGTAATTCTTTTGTGTATATACTGAGAAGCAGAATTGCTGGGTCAGATGGTAATTCTATTTTTAATTTTTTGAGGAGGTGACATACTGTTTTCCGTAGCTGAAAACATTCTACATTCCTGTCAACAGTGTACCAGGGCTCCAATTTCTCTGTATCCTCACCAACACTTTCCATTTTTTGTTTTATTTTTGTTTTTTGATAGTGGCCATCCTAATGAGTGTGACATGGTACCTCGTTGTAGTTTTGGTTTGCATTTCCCTAGTGATCATTGACTTTGATACAGTCAAGACACAGCCCAAAATAGTTCATGGTGCCCTCATGGAGGGACACTCCATTCCCGTCCTTCTTCCTCTTCCATTGGCGACTACTAATCTGCTCTCCATTTTTGTAATTTTATCATTTTAAGAATGTGATAGAAATGAGATGAAACTGTATGCAACCTATTGGGGTTGGTGTTTTTTACTTGGCATCATTCCTCGGAGGTTCACTCACATGGATAGCTTGCTCAGTGCCTCCCCATGGTACCATAGTGGTGTTGAGCATCTTTTCAATTCCATTTTCCATTTGTACATCTTCTTTGGAGAAATATCTATTCAGATCCTTTGCCCATTTTTGAATTGGTTTGGCTTTTTTGTTGTTGAGTTTTAGATGTTTTCTGGGTACATTCTGGATATTCTTTATCAGATATATAATTTGAAAATCTTTTCTCCAATTTTGTGGTTTGCCTTTTAACTCTATATTATCTTTTGAAGCACAAAATTTTTAAATTTTCATGAAGTCCAGTTTGACATTTTTTCTTTTTTTTTGCTTGTGCCTTTGGTGTCATATTCATGAAATAATTGCCAAATCCAATGTTATAAAGCATTTGCTTTATGTTTTCTTCTAAGGGTTTTATAGTTTTAGGTCTTGGATCCATTTTTGTACTAATTTTTGTATAGGGTGAAAGGTAAGGGTCCACCTTTATTCTTTTGCATGTGGCTATCCAGTTTTCCCTACATAATTTGTTGAAAAGACTATCATTTCCCCATTGAATTAGTGTTGGCACTCTTGTCGAAATTCATTCTATTCCTTTGTTCTGTATGTCTGTCTTTATGCTAGTATGTTTCCATTAATAAAGCCACAGTCTGCCTGCTTTTTTTCCTTTTCATAGTTCTGGGTACCTGCTTTTTGTATTTTGTCCAGAGTTTCTGGTTGTGATCAGAGGAAGGGTGACAATTGTGGGCATTCACCCCCATGACAGTGCCATGATTTTAAATGCTGTATTTGCAACATCAAGGTAAACCTCGTGCCTGAAAGTCTTGCCTGAACTGTACTTCTTCTGGATATCAAACAGGCATCTCAACCTCATGAGTCTAAGGCTGAATTCTCCATCTTCCTACCTACCTCTCTTCCCACAGCCTTCCCCACTCCAACAAGGACTACAGCCTTCAGTTGCTCAGGCCAGATACCTGGAGATGTCCATGGCCCCTCTCCGTTGCTCGTACTGCACATCTAAGTCTTTGCTAATCTTGACAGCATTGTTCAAAGTATAGCTAAAATCAGACAGCTTCTTACCATTTCCATGTCGTCATCATTGCTTACCTATAGAACTGTAGGAATCTCATAACTGCTCTCTTTGCTTCCATACTTTAGCCCCAGGCTGTTCTTCACCCTAGTGAGTCAGAGGGTATGTTAAGCTTTTGCTCAGCCCCCTCATCCCTATAGATGACTATCTCACTGTGCATAAAAGCTCAAGTCCTCCCAGTGACTTAAGGTAACCTCTAACCATCCTTCATTCCTGCTTTTTCCCATTGCTCTCCTTACTCATCTGGCTTCAGTTACACAGCTTATAGCTGTTCTTCAACCCTTTTACTATACTCCCACATCAGGGCCTTTGTACTTGCTATTCCTCACCTGGAATCCTTCTCTCTCCCAATATCTGCAGGGCTCTCTGGTTCACTCACCTTTTAATCTCTGTTAGCTATCACTTCCTCAGAGAGCCTTGCCCCCATGACTCTCTGTCCCCTCTTAGCCTGCATTAGCCATAGCACTCATCAAACCTGACATGTTAGCATAAGCTCTTTGATGACAAGTCCTTTGTATTTATTTTTCCAGTATTGTATCTGAGATGCCTAGGACAGTGCCTAGCACACAATAGGCACTCAATAAATATTTATTGAATGAACAAATTAAAAGGTAAACGATATAATTAAAGTATTTCTTCACAAAAAGGAATTCAGTACAGTTGTCCTCCAATATTTTTTCAAATGTTCTGCATTAAAAGAAGGATGAAGAATTGTTATGATATGTTTGAAGATATTGGCATCCACAAGCCCACATTTGGAGTACAGAATATTAGTGCCTTGGTAGAAACAGCTGAATTAATTTCTAACTCTTACCTACTTGGATTCAGTTCTTGGTCCTCACTGGGCTATTTTATTCTAAGGATAGCTATTGTAATCAAAAATGGAAATATATGGGGCAGCCTGGGTGGCTCAGTGGTTTAGCGCCACCTTCAGCCTGGGGCGTGATCATGGAGACCCGGAAACGAGTCCCACATCAGGCTTCCTGCATAGAGCCTGCTTTTCCCTCTGCCTGTGTCTCTACCTCTCTGTCTCTGTCTCTCTCTGTGTGTGGGTCTTTCATGAATAAATAGATAAAATCTTTAAAAAAAAGATGGAAATATTGAGCTTTCATTCTAGTATCACATAGTGCATCTTAAAGACCAACAAGGTGGGACATAACAGTGTGTAAAGTAAACCAGCACGGCCAACATTGTATGTAGCCACTTTGGCTGCATTATCTCTGCAATCTTGTTCTGCTGTGAACAGGTCCCATGATCATGAATGACAGATGAAGAGCTATTATGCAGATGTTTAGCCCTGGATGTGAGCAAACTTTAAAGTCATCTTCTGTGGCTAGAATCCTTATCTCCTCTACTTTCAGCACCTCCGAGGCACAGGCAGGTTGGTTGTGAAGTTGCAGTAGTTATGTAGCTCAGATATTGAACCTAGAAACCCAGTGAACACTCAGAAATTCGTATCATTTTTGTTCTTTGCATCAGAGTCCATTTTTTAGTGCAGTGGCCTTGTGGGTTCAAAGAGAGGACAGTTGTCACCCTAAGGTGTGTTCTCACTGCTGGTGAGTATGAGGACATCTGCCTCTTGTTTTTTCTAAGGCTACATTATAAATTAGGACGTGTTTTGAGATGGCTTTCTGGATTTACTTCTGACTTCTGAAAGTGGGTGTTAGGAAGGAGGATTTTGAGGATGTAATTCTAACAGTCATGTAGTGCTTACAACTCACTTTTCCATTGCCTTAACAATGGAGCTATTATTGCTCAGTAGATGGTCCCATAATGAACCAGCTTGGGTGGTAAATAACCGATGTGTCCTGTTCTGTTTTTGCTTTTTCAAGTGCAGTATTTTCTTGTTTGTCAAATTTTATGTACATTGTTTTAAGGCTTTTTTCCTCCTTCTGTATGTGATAGTATAAGTGCTTTGTTTTGATGGGAGTTGCTGCTTTAATGCTATGGTTGGAATTTAGGGTGAATACTGGCTTATGATCTATTAAATGATATACTTCTCACTTCTGTTTCAAGGGTAAGCTGTTACATAATTGTCATCTTTAACTAGAAGGAGGGAAAATAATGGAAATGTGTTCTGCAGTCTCTGTATGCTATTTAGCATTTAATTTGGGTATTTAATCATATTCTCTAGTTGTCCAGGGCATATGGCAGTTTCCAGCATCTTAAAGGCATGAAGGGAAATACTTTGCAGCCCTGTTAGGAGGTTGCTGAATATGTCTGAGATATGACTCATTCCTTTTGGTGAAGAGAGCTTTAGTGGGAGGAAGAATTTCTAGCATCTTTTTGGCTGTATGAAAGCCTGAGTGTTTTTACAGTACTCATTCATTTTTTTTTGTTCATTTATTAATCCAGTGGATATTTATTGCATGTTCTCTATACCAGTCACTGTGCTAGGTAGGTGTCTAGGGAAGAGTCCCTCTCTGATGAACAGAATAGCTGATAGTGGAGGGATGGGGAAGCTAGAGCACTTCTGTGAATCTGATGAAAAGATTGTCAGGTGTGGGTGGCAGGAACCTTGCCAGAAACGGAGGGAGGAGTCTGAGCACATGGCTTCCAAGATATTTCTGCTCTGTGCAATTAAAGTATACCACGAGCCTTAACACTGTTTGTGCTCTATGCTATGTAATTCCATTTCTTTACATTTCTCTTGAGGAAATAGAAGTGTTATTTATAATTAAAAAAAAAAGAGGAAGAAAATCTAATTGCCCCATAGTGCAGACTGATGAAATTAATTATGGTGCATTCATGAGATGGAGTTTTCTGCAGTCATTAAAACTCATATTGCAAAAGAATATTTAATGGCATGGGGAAATACCGTTTAATAAGTGGAGAGAAAAGCCTGTAAAACAGTACAATCTCAATTTGGTACTGCTGTGTCCTCAATCTGGCCCACCTGGGTTATGATGTTGAGATTGCGGCCACCCTGCCCCCACGCGCACTCACCATGCCCTTCCCCTGCTATTCCCCTTTCCTTACACTTGCTAACATACTCTACAGTTTACTTGTGCCTCTTATTGCTGTTGTTTTACTGTCCTGCTAGAATATAAGTTGTAGGGCTGCAGGAATTCTTTTTTCTATTTTGTTCACTGATGTGCCCAAATAAGCCTAGCCCAGTGTCTGGCACATGATAGACCCTAAAAAACAAAACAAAACAAAACAAAAAACTATTGAATAAATGTTGAAGGAAATGTGGAAGAGTTATGATGGCTATTCCTTTTTTTCTTTTTTCTTTTCTCAATTTTTCCTATTTTAATAGGAATTAATTCCTATTAATCCTAATAAACATGGATTCCCTCTATAGTAGGAGGGGGGGAAAGTTTAAAAAAAACAGACAGAATGGAGTCTGAATTCCTCATGCAGACCTTGCTCGTTGACCTGGGGCAGAGGGTTGAATGGCTGAAGGAACAGGGCAGAATCAGGCCTCTGGTTGTATGTAGAGAACACAATCCATATGAAACGTTAAAGTGCTTGTGGGCTCCGGGGTGGTTTTGTGCTGGATTTGGAACCTTCCCCAGTCTCCGCCTACGCTTGTAGCGGCCTCCTTCATGCCTTGCTCCTTTCTCCTTCCTGGTCTGTATCTTCCCCGGGTCACCGTTTTCTTCAGATGCCTGCTGTCTTTTTATGACCTTCTGTGATGACTCTGGCCTTAGTCCGCTGCATCCCCAGGGCGCTGACAGAGTGTGCCAAGCCTGGTGCTCAGGGAGGCCAGCCTGACAGGCCTCGCCCGCTTTCTTTCGCAGCTCTGGCCTGTGGAGGAGCCATGTTCACCATGGACGGTCACCAGCGAGGCCAGAGCCACCGCTGCTGGGAGCCAGGTGGAATCTATTTTAAGACAAGAACCACAGAAATACTTTAAACACACATATGCTCCCCTCGTCTCATGCGTTATCTTTTTTTCTGCAAGTAAATGACAAGCTTCTTGAGAAAAAGGCTTCTATTTTCTACTTCTCTTCCCTAGCGCATAAACAGTTCTGGTCTCCAACCTGACATCACAGACTTCCAAGCTGGCTGGTCCTGGGTGTCCCACATATAAAATAAATGTTTGTGACCCTTCAGAGATGGCACGAGAGTGATATAGGGGCAGTGATTCGAGCACTGAGGGCATGATATATGTGTGCACATATATATTTAATGAGATTTTGTTATTAATAATTGAAAAGCTAGGGATGCCGGGGTGGCTCAGCGGTTGAACATCTGCCTTCGGCTCAGGTCATGATCCCGGGATCCCAGGATCGAGTCCCACATCAGGCTCCCTGCGTGGAGCCTGCTTCTCCCTCTCCCTCCGCCTGCTGCTTCTCCTGCTTGTGCTCTCTCTCCATTTCTGTCAAATAAATAAATAAAATCTTTAAAAATATATAAAAAAATATTGAGGGGGAAGAATCCAAACCACAACCACTGGAAACCCATAAATTATTTTTCATACTATTTCAAAAGTTTAGCAAAGCACATATTCCTAACTCTGTGTGATTTATAGCATTTTCTTACTTGAAATAGATAAACAGTTTAGAAATATACAGCTAGGAATCTGTGGGTTTGAGTTATTCACAAAGTATTTGATTAATTACTTAAGAATTATTTTTTTTTAACTGAGGGTTGCTAGAGAGGTGGTGTGTGGGGGGATGGGGTAACCAGGTGATGGGCATGAAGGAAGGCACCGGATGTGATGAGCACTGGGTGTTACATGCAACTGATGAATCACTAAATTCTACCTCTGAAGCTAATAAAAAAAATAGAATTCTTTTTTTCCCATTTCTTAAAAAAGATTCAACTTGTTACTTTTTTAGTTTTTAAATTTTAAAATTTATTCAGAGAGGAGGCAAGTTGACTCAAATGTAGAATATTTGTCAATTTTTGTAAAAGTTGTATATGGGGGGGATCCCTGGGTGGCTCAGCGGTTTAGCGCCTGTCTTCGGCCCAGGGCATGATCCTGGAGTCCCAGGATCAAGTCCCACAACCGGGCTCCCTGCATGGAGCCTGCTTCTCCCTCTGCCTGTGTCTCTGCCTCTCTCTCTCTCTCTCTCTCTCTCTCTCTCTCTCTCTCTCTCGGTATCTCTCATGCATAAATAAATAAAATCTTTAAAAAAAAAAAGTGAATGTGTGTGTGTGTGTGTGTGTGTGTGTGTGTGTGTATCTGAGCTGAGGCTTTGTGCATGGGGAAACAGGCATTGGTCCTCAAACTGTATCATTGAGGTGGCTTGATGTAGGGGGGAGAGATGGAATGAATGGAAGAAGAAATGAAGTCTTTTCTCACTTGACATACTTTTAAAACAAATGGTGACATTACTTATGATTTTTGCCTTTCCTTTTTTTTGCATTTTTGAATAAAAAACAAAAAAAATTGTCAATACTCTCTCATTGTGTAGATTACTATGTCAAACCTTTCAGAGCTAGATATTCCCCTCCCACTGGACATTAAAGGATGCTCAGGTTTTTACTTTCTTAATGTATTTCTAGCTTCTTCTAATATTTGAATTTTTGCAGTTCCTTCCTTTCAACTTTAATATCTTCATTTTCATAGAAGCTATCATCTGTACTCTAATTATATTGCCTTCTAAAATATTTAGTTAAAGGAAATTCCATGATCATTTATGGAGTTTAATGCTTTTTTCATTTGTTTTATCAAATTTTTGAATTCTTACCAATATTTAATACTCTTACAAAGCAAATATGTGTATAGTATAGTTTCACATTCCATTCTCTGTTGCGTAACTTCATGGCCTATGATTTTCACATTCTCCCTCACAAAGTGGTGAAGGGTCTTCTCAGCTTTTTGAAGTGTGCCTCATTCGAGGGAGAGGTGCTATGTTTTAAGTCACAGATACCTTTTCCTTAATGTCATCTTGTGGTCATGTTGGATTTAGGGTCTTGACCTATCTTTATTCCAGTCCTGCTTTGTTCCAAGGGAGTGTTACAGTACAACTGTTTTTCTGACCATTGTGTGAAGTAACACTCAGATCATTTCACACTTAGATAACAGGGTAGAAAACAAATAATGTCTTTTGGGGAGAAAATGCTGAAGTACGTAACTTGGGTGAAGTAGCTAAAAAGAATAGAAGGAAAAGTGATGGGTTCTCTTCACAGGGCCTGCGTTTGTCTGGGTCTCCATTTCCTAGTTGTAAAGTGAGGGCCACAGATTGGAATGCTTTCATTCCTTCACGCTCTGACTGCAAAGGGCTAGTAACTTGGGCTGTGGAGCTGTGGGAAGAACACTGATGGAATATCCTGTTCCTCCTTTTCCAGCATGTTGACCTGGGTTCCGTTAGCTTTAGGAGAGCATAGAACACCCTCCTCCTCCTTAACGTTTCACACAAATCAAGGGAAGTATCAGGAAGGTGGCCCAGAGTCAAGCTGCTAGACAAACAATTGAAAGTGACTCCAGGAGTTAAAATAACCCACATCTGGACTGCTGTGTGAAAGCTGTAATGAATAGAGTTTGAGAAGAGAAGGAAACTGACTGGAAAAAGTGGAAGCTGCAGATAAAAAGTCTGGAAAAAGCATCCAGAATGTGGGTAGGTGAACACTAGCCCTCGACCTCATCCTGGGAGGTGCAACCAGGAGGTTACCTCTTGGAAGTTGAAATGTCAAGTTTAAAAGAATAGAGTGCATGCTCTCTTGCCTTGGAGATAATACATTTCTAGGTATCCATTATCCCAAATGTACCCCACACCCTTATGTAATGTGTTAAGTACAGGGAACATGCATGGTCTTTGTCCTTTTACAGGGAAGAGGATGATGCCTAATTAGGCAACAAGTCTACTTTGGTTCTGACGACAGGACCAAATTCTGTGTTAGGTGGACTGTGGTTCTGACCTGGGGTTGCATGTCAACCAAGATGGTGGTGAGGGCCATGGGATCTCAGGCTGGATGTTTGAAAGAGGCGTGGTGAGTTATCACTGTGCAGGGAGATTTCAACACAGGCTGTGAATAAGAGCTTTTATATTCCATTAAAAGTCCACTCATAGCCTGAGTACCTTTGAGACACTTGCCTTTTCTAGATTTTTCCTTCTGAGTTCTGGCTCCTACCTATTATCTTAGGAGGCTAGCTGGAAGTAAATAGACATTTTGTGGCTATTTAAAACACTATGTTAAATGCCTAAAGGAGCCACAGGTTATTTAACACAATTCAGTAGTGAGCACTTCTACAAACAAATTTGTCTTTTATTTTGAAGAGGAGTAAAAATGCAATTCTTTATTCAGCAACCCTGTAAAACCAGTAATGGCTTCATTTCACTCCTAGGTTTACAGCTTTGAAAAATGTTTTCAGCATAAAATGTGAATCTGAGGACATTTGGGGAAAGGATATCCATCCCAAGAGGTAATGGGAACAAGCTGCTCTATTTCTCAGGGCCTGGCTGGAGCCATGGCATGGGTCCCTCTAAGGACATAGAAGAGTGTCTCAGCCATCGCTGTGTCCTCTCCAGCTGGGAGTCCCTCTGCTGGATATCAGAAAAGTCTTTGCTGTGAGAAGAGTGCTATTCTTAATCTTGTATAGTAAGTGACATTTGTCTATTGTTTTAAAAATGCCAGTGTCTGCCCAAACCCAGATCTGAAGGCAATTTGGGGGTCGTGTCAAACTAAGAGGACAGAATTGTAGTTGTGGGGAGGAGGGCTGGGTCATCTCCTTGGCTCTTTTCTGTTCTCATACTTAAGATTCCATCTTGATGAATTGAAATTTTTACACAATAGAAATGTAGTATCACGTTTTGTCGAAGTTGTTTCGGGTCATAAATCTGTGTCTTTCAGTATCACATACGCACTTTCTCATAGTGCCCCTCCCCTCTCCGATTGGTAATCATTCTTCATAACGTCGTCCAAGGTTTGAGCTGTTGAAGCTTACAGGGAGGTTGCCATCCCTGACCACACATGCCTGGCATGTCAATAAGGCTGTCCTTGTAGCCTCAGGATTGTGTGTTTCCAGCTCCCGAGTGCATGAATGCCGTGCAGTTTGGAAGGGAGCCCGTTGTCAGAACCCCCCATCCTAGGGGGAAAGGCACATTCTGTGTGAGGTCACTGGTTGTTTTAAACTGTGGATTTTCCCTGGAAATATTTCATTCCAGTGAGTGATTCCCACTATGTTTTGCATTTAGATTTTCTGGGGCTGGGGGAGAGGTTTAAAAGAAAAACAGGGCAACCCTGTGAGGACCCCTCTCACTTCTGAGAGCTTTCTCTGTATCTTGGTTTAATAAACTTCTATTGCTTTGCTCACAAAAAATAAAAAGAAAGAAAGAAGAAAAGAAAAAAGAAAAGAAAAGAAAAAAAGAAAGAAAGAAAAAAGAAAAATAATGATCCTAAGAAAACATAGGGTTTTCGTAGTATTTAGCTGTAAACGATGGTAGGAGATTAAAAAAAACAACAAATAGAAGTGCAGGCCTGACCCTAAACCATGGAAGATGGACAAATCCATCTTCAGGACTGTGGTTGTCTTTCAATACGTTGATGTCGTTCCAGGGAAATATTTTCCCAGCTGTTTGGGAGATTGGTGGCATTGCCGAGGCAGAGTGACCACAATGGATGAGATACATAATAGATACACAGAGAGAGCATGTCCTACACTGTGTCCTATTCCAGGCATGTGTTGCACTAAGTCACCCTCCCCTTTTGTCCTTACAGATGCGGGCCTGGGTTTCTGCCTTCAGGGGCGTCTGTGGGTGGAGAGCTGGAGGCAGAGTGGCTGAAGGCTCCAGGAGGCTGGGTGTGGGAGAGGGTGGCCGCTCTGTTAATGCCACCTCAGATGGTCCTGCCTTCTCCCCATGACTCACGGTGGCTGGCAATGACAGAGCCAAATGAGAGTATTAACCAGTGTTGGCCACTGTGACCAAAGGAGTGAAAAAGAACAAATATCATCTCCTTCTGATGTTTACTGCAGATGCCTCAGCATCCAGCTAGCAGAGTATTTTCTGTGTGTAGGCCCGCTGCTATGTTTCTCCTCAGGACTTAAAGATTTCCTATCAGGAAAGAGGAAATGATAGAATAATAGAGGCTTTCCCATGAAGAGGAAATGCTGTTTACAAGTAATGCACAGTTGTTAACTGTTCCGATTGCATACAATTATTGGATGATGCAAACCTTTTTAACTAAAACATCACCTTACTATTTGACTTTGATTTTTTAAATTAATGACAGTGTTGGGCAGCCCAGGTGGCTCAGCGGGTTAGTGCCGCCTTCCGCCCAGGCTGTGATCCTGGAGACCTGGGATCAAGTCCCACATCAGGCTCCCTGCATGGAGTCTGCTTCTCCCTCTGCCTGTGTCTCTGCCTCTTTCTCTGTGTCTCTCATGAATAAATAAATAAAATCTTTAAAAAAATTAATGACAGTGTTGGGAACATAAGTTTATGTTGCAGTTGTTTTACTTACTGAATTTCAATAAAGAGCAGGAGTGGGGCACCTGGGTGGCTCAGTGGTTGAGTGTCTGCCTTCGGTTCAGGATATGATCCTGGAGTCCTAGGATCGAGTCCCACGTTGGGCTACCTGCGAGGAGCCTGCTTCTCTCTCTACTTATGTCTCTGCCTTTCTCTTTCTCTGTGTGTTTGTGTCTCTCATGAATAAATAAATAAAATCTTTTTTTAAAAAGAAAAGCAGGAGCTGGTGGAAATTCAGAGAGACAACTTTAAATTATAGTAGAAAAGGAGTTGCTGGGGCACCTGGGTGGCCCAGATGGTTTAGTGTCTGCCTTCTGCTCAAGTCATGATCCCAGGGTCCTGGAATTGAGCCCCACATTGGGCTCCCTGCTCAGTGGGGAGTCTGCTTCTCCCTTTCCCCCTGCCACTCTCCCCATGCTCATGTTCTCTCTCTCAGTATCTGTCTCCAATGAATAAATAAAAGATTTTTTAAAAATTAAAAACAAAAACAAAAACAAAGGAGTTGCTACTGGAAGGGAGATGCTAAAAATATCTAACCTCTTAATCCTAGAATAGTGAAGACTGGGAATGGTTGATAAGGAATATGGGCTTATTCACCAAATCTTGAAATTTTAGGGTAAAAGGACACTCTTTAGTCAAAGTAAGTTTAAGTTTCATTAGAAGAGACACTATTCACACATGAAATTTCATACTGAGGAGGTGGAAAGGCAGGACATATCCATGACTCCACAGGACTCCTATTAGAAGTTGAAATACACATGACCTCTAGGGTTCATGAAAAAAGAGGACCATATCCTTCCATAATAATAATATTCTAGCTATCTGTTCAATTATTTTTATAGAAGCATGATGCAGATGATCATGGAATAGATCAGGGATGAAGATCTCTTCTAATCCAGGCTACATGTTTCCTGTGTAACCTAAAAAAAAAAAAATCTATATACTAATAATAGTACTGTATTCCAGGGCATTTGAAAAGTCTCAACAGAAGGTGTGAGCCATGTTACCAGAACCCCCACACAGACACTGCTGGTTTGGTGCATTCCTTAGATTCTAGACGGTCTTTCATTTTTATTATTTACCTTCATTTTATAATCCGCTTTGCTTGGTGCTGTACAGTGAGTATGCAAGACTTTGCAGCATTCCACCAAGGAACTGTGCTGGGTGATGATAGCATGAGCCACTTCCCAGTCGGTGACTCATCTTCACATGCTCTGAGCAGAGCCTGTGCCCGGTTTCCAGGCCCTTTGCAGGGCTGATGGAATGAAGCTCTGAGCACTGCAGCTCCTGGGTGGAAGGAGCAAAAAGCTCCTAAGCCAATAGAATGAATTCACTCTGAGATTTTGTGGATGCTCACCCTATTTAAGAATCTTATTTTGTGTGGAGAAAGGAGTGGGTGTTCTGGTCAGGAGACTCTGGTGCTTTCAGATGCTGGTGATGCTTACCTTTGATAGAGGGGGTTACCTATAGGTAGACTCCGAGCACCCGCCTTGAGCTAAATGGAGCTATTTGTGAGGAAGAGGATGGCCTTCCTTTGCTATCTGGTGTGTCTTGTGTGATGGCACACTGATTGACTAGGAACCCCAGACTTTTTAGATGTAATGTCACCAGGAGATTTTAGGTAGAGGCACAGTTGCCTCCAAACCAGCTGGCAGCATGGAAGCACTGGTAAACCCCACAATTTCAAAAGATTATAATCCTCGGGAGGATGTGGCACCATAGTGTTATGAAAAGATTATGGGGTTGATTCTTACTTCTGCCACTCATTAGCAGTGATAGAACGTATAATTATCCCCAATTTACAGATGAGGAAATTGAGGCTTAGAGAGATTAAGTAATTTGCCTGAGGTCATGTAGCTAAAGGAGTCTGGCTCCAAGACTGCATGTTTGAACCTATTGCATGCTCTCATGTCTCCCCCTCTTGTCTCTCCCCTCTTCCTTCTCTTTTTGAGAAGACATTTTTATTTCCTCTGATCCCTTGATAGAATGTATGGATAGTATGGTATGCCCTTTATAGGTGTGTATGTGAAATTGTGGCTAAGAGTGTAAACTCCAGAGCCCAACAGATTGACCAAGTTTAAATCAAGACCTGGCCACATCTCAGCTTGAAACTGAGAAAATCAGTTAATTTCTCTGCACCCCACCTTCTCCATCTGTAAGCCAGAGACAATAATAGCACCTGCCTTATAGTTGTGAGAGTATGACATGAATTCCTACCTGGGAAGCACCTAGAGCAGAGTACAACATATGATAAGCACTCAATACATGTGAGCCATTATTGTTTCTGCCATTATTTACTGCTGTCTCTTCAGGCCACTTGGTGGTTGGCGGTAAGCATGGCTTTGTCCCCTATGCTGGGGCCTTGCTGGAGGGTCTGGGTAGATAATGGTCTAGGCAACATGCTAAGCAAGGTTCGGTGATCAGCCAGTCTTGAGCCAACTATCTAGGCAGAGATTAACAGGGTGTGCATTCTGTACTCCTATGTAAAAAAGAAAATGAGAATTTAACCTGGTATCTGATTTTGATGAAAAACTTTCATGATAATTTATAAGGTCTGAGAAAATTCAACTAAAATATTTTTAGAGCCAGTATACAAGTACAAGTTCTGGGGGATTCACATGCCTAATTGTCAACTCCCAAGGAACATTCAGTTTTGTTAGAAACAGACAATTACTTGCAAAAGGTTCTGTGGATGATTTGAATTGGCAATGAGAATTAATGCTGTGAGTTGATGCAAAGAAGTTGTGAAAAACATCTAGGATGGGGGCAGAGCCCTAGTAAAGGATTGTGATATAGTTGAGATAAAGAAGGAGTTGCTTAGGGTTGAGAGTTACAGATGGAAAACAATGGGAGATAGGGGCAAAGTGGGACTGGGTTATAGAGTTCTGTATGAATTTAAGACAATGGGCAAAGAAATACACTCTTCTTCTGGGAGATACTTTGTTAAATTTGCCCAGAATACATACATTTCCCCAAAAGTACACTGGACATTAAAATGCAAAAGCCATCCTGCAGGACGTGTACATGACAAAGACGTGTAGGTTGATTTTTAAAAATACCTTTGCTTTTTCAGTGAGACTTGAGCAAGTGATTTCACTACTTAGGTTAATAGAAAAACCATTTATGAAGCTAGGTATTCACAACTTCAACAAATGTAATTGGCCATCAAGTAACTGGCTTTTGAATATCGTACTCCAAGGACCTATTCAACACAAAGTTTTCAGATTAGAAAGTAAATACTAGGTATTACTTTTCATCCTTCAAATTCCCTTAAAGGAGTTAAAACTTACTAAATGCCACCACTGATGAAAATCCAGTGGAGCATGGATCCTGCCTGGGTTTGGGATTCCTTCCTTGACTCTTTTTTTGTTAGTTATGGTTCTAAAACCTATATTAATAAAGAATGGATTGGTTGAATAATAATTAACCATAATTCTTCTGTCATTATTCTGCCTGGATAAGATTTCAAAATTGAAAGGAGTCTTAAAGATCAGCTAATTAGATCATAAAACTGATTCCTGACTCTTCTGTGTGTCTGGACATCTCACCAGTATCTGGATGCTCCACAATGTTGGGCTCAGCCAGTGTGGCTTATTGGATCCACCACTGGAAAATTTCCAATGGAGAGATTCAAGTCATTAAAGTTACCTTTAAAGTGCATACAGTCTGCCCCAGGGCACCCTTCTGTCCTCACCTCCTGGCACTCTTCATTTACTCTTTCCTTGTCACAAACATCGCTAGCATGTGCCCATCCCCAGACCTTTGTACCTCATACTAGCTGTTTCCTAGAATGTTCTTCCACAATGTATTTATTTCATCCTCATTCTTAAAATGTTTCTTTGGCCTATGCTGGTGCTAGATTGACATTTATTTTCTCTTATCACACTGAAAGTATCATTCCCCTGATTTTTGGCATGCATTGTAGCTCTTGAGAAATTGGTTGCTTATTGTTCCTTTGAAGATAATCTGCCTCTTCATTCTGGCTGCTTTTATGATCTCCTTGTCTTTGGTGTTCTGTAGCATCTCTAGGATGTATTAAGTGTGGAGGTCTTTTAATGAATCTGGATTTGTTGGATCTTCTGTGTTTTTGGATTAGTGTCTTTCATCAATTCTAGAAAATTCCCAGACATTATCTCTTTATATGCTGTCTGATCGATTCTCTTTCTTTTCTCATGGAAATGCAACTGGATCTGTTAAACATATTTAACAGCCTCATGTCTTTTAAACCTCTTATTAAATATTCCATGTCTGTCTTTCTATTCTTTATTTCAATAATTTCTTCAGCTTTATCTTCAAGTTCACAAATGTTCATCAGTTTCTAGCTGGCTAACAAATATATCCTTTGTGTTTTAAATATCATGTATCTTATACACATTTATTTATAAGTTATGCTTAATCAATTAAAAATGCACTTATTTTTAAAAAATATTTTATTTATTTAATCATGATTTATTTAATCATAATCACAGAGAAAGAGGCAGAAACAAAGGGAGAGGGAAAAGCAGGCTCCATGCAGGGAGCCCGATGTGGGACTTGATCCCATGACCCTGGATCATGCCCTGAGCCAAAGACAGATGCTCAACCACTGAGCCACCCAGGTGCCCCAGAAATCTGCTCATTGTAATCATTTCTTGTTTCATATGAATTTTTTCAATTGCTATTTTTATTTCGTTAAATGTGATTGTTTAATATTTTGTGTTTGACAATTTAATACCTGAAATCTTGGCTGATTCAGCTTTTTGTGGTTTCTGCTGGTTCTTGCTCCTGCATATTTGTGACTTTAAAGTGTTAATTCAGTTTTTTGAATATTTAACCATGGGGCTTTTTGGAGGCCTAGGTGGAAGGTGATTTCCTCTAGAAAATTTATGTTTGGTGCTGCCAGATTTCTTGGTGATACTACCAACCACCTTAAAACATATTTTTGGCTTGAGGTTTTCCAGGCCACCCAAGCACTGTGAGTTTGGACTGGACATCTTGTGTGAAGGCTAGATTTTGATGGCAGAATTTTAGGGGAGATTTTCCCCCTCCTTTCCACATCCATAAGGGACATGTTATTTGAGACAGTCATCTTTTCTTGAAGTCCCTGGGAGTTATCTGTGGAAATTAGGGGAAAAAAAAGCATTCTTTTCTCAAGACACTTTATTGCTGTCAGTCAGAACATTTTAATAATAACTTTAAAATAAAACATAACTGTGAAGTGAGTGGTATCCCAGGGATTATGTGAAACACAAGTTGCTCTCACTTCATGAAATGTACCTTCTGTCCCATTCTGACCAATCAAATCCTGCCCAAGCCTCAGTGCCTCACTCAAATAATCCCTTCTCTGAGAACACATCCCTAATTTCCACATTCTAATGCAAAGTGGCAGCCCCTCTTCTGAATTACCATAGTAGTGGTGGTGCATTTATCACAAATTTACTACTTTTTGTTATTTTTCTTAAATCTTATCTCCATTACAAGAATGAGAGTTGCATGTTTTATTCAAATTTCTGTCTTCTGTAGCACTCTGCAGAAGGTCTTGAGCAGGTAGGTGGAATATTTTTGTTAAATAATTAATTAAAGGAAAGAATTTAATTGAATAACAGGATGTGAACCTACTAAATAAAGAATTACAAAAGGTTAGCAAGTTGGATGTTCATAAAGATTTGCTAAATCCCAAGTGTATAGCTCAGAAGGGCTGTCAAAGTGGGTAAAAGTCTTCTCTGGGTGATGGTGAACTATGTTATAAAGAGCTTAGAGTTTTTTGAATTGCTTCAGTGTCTAAGTTTAGAGTGGTTTGGCAAAACTTGTGTCTGCTCATATTAGAGTCAGAGATGTCTGTTAAGTAAGAAAGTCTTTGTATCATTCCAAGAAAATGATTTCTACCAATCTTTGCTTTTTTCAAAAGGAGATTAGGCTATATTGTTCTACGGAAATTGTTGCTCTAATGTTTATTTGGCTATTACTCATTTTGTTAAGTCAGTGAGTGCATGTTACAGATTTTCTTCCTTCCCAATTCTTTTCCATTATCAGGTGATTTTAGGAGCTTTTAAAAATTATTTTTTAGTAGAACAGGAAAAAATGCTTTCTTTAAAAATCTCAAGTTTTCTTTATCTGATACTTCTGAAAAATTTAATTTGTACTTGGGACTTTTTATAAATGATCTGATCTAAATCTTTAAGATCTCACAAGATTGGAGGAACTGGGACAAAATAGCTTATCCTGGTCACTCAACCATTGAGGGTTGAGACTGCTGTGATTTGAATATGGGTTCACCTTTCTTTCCAGTGTATCAAATATTCACAGATTTAGCTTCATAGTATGATTTGGTCAGATTTTAAATGTTAAGCACTAAGCATGTGTAAACTCTTTTCCCTCCCCTTTAAAATTTAAAGCTCATTATGATATTAACAGGATATGACCTTATAGGAAAATGATTGAGCCTTCTAATTCCTGTTGTTTATTTGGTATTTGGAGAAACATCTGGAAAATATTATGTTCCGTGACTATTATTGACTTAATGACTAATGTTTATGCCCTAGCGTGGAGGTCCTAAAGCACTCTAAAGTAGTCAGTAGATGTTTTTGCAGTGATTATTGAACAAGGCACTTCCCTTGCACTGGCACTCTGGGAGAGGTGCAGGGCTCTGATCAGCTGGGCTTGAGGCCCCTGACTATGGTAGGATATGGAGGTTTCAGCCACCTGGCATGGCTTCTTCACAAGAAAGAGGAGTGCCATTACAGGGGAAGGGGGTGTGTAGGCATGCCAAGTAGTCAAAAGCTATAGCCACTATTGTGTACTTCCTGATAACCAAATAGAGTTGTGAATGGGTAGTTGGATAGAAGGTTCTGATGCTCCAGACAAATGTAGGGCTCAAGATTCTAATATGGTCCTGAAGGCATATAGATAGGTGATATTTAAAGTCATGGGGTTGGACCAGAAGCAAGGGCAAGTCTGTGAGGCACATAAGTCATAAAGAAGGAGTTTCCAGGGAGTGGGAGCAGGTGCTCAAAGAGGCAGGAGTGGGACCTCTAAGATCAGAGAAGACAGAGTTGCTATCTGAGGTATAGTCAACAGTGTCAGCACTGCTGAGAGTGCAGGCTATAGTAACACCGAGAAGTATTCATTGACTCATTAGGCAAGATGTGAGAACTCTGAGAAAATTGGAACTGACAGGAGATGACTATCAACTGGAGATGTGTGTTGAAGGTGAAGAGAAGTAGAGAACAGAAGTATCTGGTTTGGGTCATGAAGTGGATGCTCGATCCACTGAGAGGGACAGTAAGTCTGGGAAGGTAGGGTAGGTCTGAAGAGAAGGGAATGGGTTCCATTTTCATTACTTTGTGATGTGCTTCCATGGCTTTAATTAAAATCAGATTTTTTTGGCTTTTGATATTTCATAAATTATTTCATATACAAAGAGGAGGTTCAAATCAGAAACTCAATGAATGAAAACATTTGAGAGAAGAAGAGTAGCCTGTGAAGAAGTCTGGAAGGCAGAGAGGTTGCAGGCAATTGAAGCTGGTGTCATCTGGTAGGCCAAGTGTGGAGAGAGTTTGAAGGCAGGGATGACTGTCAGCAGTTTCCATTACTAAAGAGGGGTCGAGTAAGTTAACAAGAAGTACCGATTGGTTTTGACAAAGACTATTATAGAAGAGTAGTGGGGTCAAAATCCAGTTGGCAGAGGGATTTTAAGTAGAAGAGATGAGAAGTGGGGAAAGCTGGAACAGATCGCTATTTCCTGAAGTTGACTTTTTTTTTTTTTCTTAAAGATTTTATTTATTTAGTCATAGACACAGAGAGAGAGAGGCAGAGACACAGGCAGAGGGAGAAGCAGGCTCCACACAGGGAGCCTGATATGGGACTCGATCCAGGTCTCCAGGATCACACCCCAGGCTGCAGGCGGCGCCAAACCGCTGCGCCACCGGGGCTGCCCCTGAAGTTGACTTTGAATAGAGGGGTAAAAACACAAGGATAGATTTGTGCTGTTTGTATGCTAATGGAGCAAAACAATGGGGAGAGGGAGGTTGAAGAAACTAGAGAGAAGGATAATTAAGGACTGAGGTCCCAGAGCAGATGGATGGGAGGAGATATGTCAACTGGTGAATCAGGAGGGATGGTGGTATGAGTGGGATGCAGATGTTTCTAGATGCCCATATAGTCAATGAATATAATCAACGAACAATGAATATGCAGTGCCACACCTAAGTTATATCAATGCCCACTTCTTCATCTTGATCCAAAAATATTTAACATTAAGAAAATTATCACCACTTCCGTTTTACAATCTGGGGGCATTGGCAAACCAGCCTGCCTGCTGCCTGTTCTGTAAAACAAAGTTTTATTGAAACATGGCCATGCTCCAGTTCATTCATTTGCATATTGCCTATACTTTTCCACAATAATAGCCAACCCTAAAATGTCATTGGCCCTTTTCAGACAGTTTGCTGACCTCTATACACTGATAAAACTGAGGCCTAGAGAGAATATTGACTTTAGAGGATCCCTCTCTCCCCCATCCATGTCTGAGGCCACTTTTTCTTTGTGTTACTTGACATTCTCCTGATGCTCACTGCACACTCTTAGAATTATCTGGTAACTTCTCTTTTTCAGGAACTTTCAACAGTTGCGATTGTAAATTAGATCAAATTTAGACCTATCCTGGCTCCGCCCTAGAAATTCAACTGTGTCTCAGTGCTTCCTAAGGAGGTAGGTGCTAGAGACAGCCCTGATCTTTCCCTGACCTTGGACGTGTTGGTTTATTCTGCATTACTTGGATTGCTTTTCTTCACCTTTTCTGAGAGGCCAAGATCATCATCTTCTCTGACATCATTCCCCAAACCCCATGTATTCCTTATCCCTGTGGTTTTGTTTCATTATTTCCCTCCTGTGCTCACCCATCTTTGAGTATAGTCTGTGTCCTGTCAGAGGGGATGCCCCTACTCTGGTGCCAGGGGTTCAAGTAGTGTCTCTGTCTCTAACCTCCCGGAGGACAGGGTCTGTACTGACCATGTTATCAGCACCCTGAGTTCTACAGTTGCTGAGAGTTCTATTGGTGCTTATCAGATGAATTCTGATTAGGTTGAAAAAAATTTAGGTGCTTCAAAATTGCTCACTTATACATAAAATGGTGTGCTAATTACTAGCCCTTCTCAACTCTCTTGAAACCAAATCCCTTCCTGAATCTTTTGAAATCCACTTTGAATTATTGACCAAATTTGAAAGCAGTGCATTTATAGTTACGTTTTCCCCTTTTTGTCATACTGTTCAATTTTCAAGAGAATATACAAAATCCACTCAAATTAATTTCTTGCTGAATTTTCAAATGTTTCTGTAGGGGCTAAGATTTTAATAGTTGCAATTTACTTCTACAGTGTATCAGATTATAGTTGTATTTACTTACACATACTGTTTAGCAGTTTGCTACTTAAAATGTGGTCTGCCCACCAGCTGCTTAGGCATCACTTAGGAGCTCCTTAGAAATGCATAGTCTTGGGTCCCACTCAGACTTCCTAAATCAGAATCTGCATTTTAATAAGATTGCTGAGATGCACTTACACTTTAAAATTTGAGAAGCACTGCTTTGGACTGTTGAACTGGTAAACACATGAAACACAGGGCCCTATCTCACAGACCTTTTATAACTTTTTTTTTTTTAAGGATTTTATTTATTTATTCATGAGAGACACAGAGAAAGAGGCAGAGACACAGGCAGAGGGAGAAGCAGGCTCCATGCAGGGAGCCCCATGTGGGACTCAATCCTGGGTCTCCAGGATCACACCTTGGGCTGAAGGCAGGCGCTGAACCGCTGAACCACCCAGGGATCCCTTTTTATAACTTTCATATGTTATGATGGTGTGTTTTATATTTTATGATGGAACTTTTCCCTATCAGAAAAATTTTGCTGTTTTTCTCTGTTATTGTTGGAGAAGATCATGATTAAGAGACAGATAAGGTATGCTTTTGTTCTTTCTGCTATCTGGCATGTACTTATTTTCTCTGTTTTTTTAGAAATAACAAAATCTAAAACTTCTCTATCCTTGACAGGAGTCTTCTGGGCTACTCTGTAGTAAGTGAACAACTTACCTCTCCCTCATCTGTAGCATTGGGCTTAATGCTATTCTTTCTGATTTGTATATTTTATCGTCCCCCTTTGGTTACCTTGGAAATTGCTTCTACACAATTTGAATTCTGTACTGGATGAAGTTGTAGTTCTCATATTTTTAAGTCCTTGAGAAAAGTAAGGGACTAACTAAATATAGGAACAAGTAAATAATAAAACCACATTTCTTGGGGATCCCTGGATGGCTCAGCGGTTTGGTGCCTGCCTTCGGCCCAGGGCATGGTCCTGGAGTTCCAGGATTGAGTCTCACATCGGGCTCCCTGCATGGAGCCTGCTTCTCCCTCTGCCTGTGTCTCTGCTTCTCTCTCTGTGTGTCTCTCGTGAATTAAGAAAAAAAAAATCTTAAAGAAAAAACACCCACATTTCTTTAAAAATACATAATTCGGGGATCCCTGGGTGGCGCAGCAGTTTGGTGCCTGCCTTTGGCCCAGGGCGCGATCCTGGAGACCCGGGATCGAATCCCACATCGGGCTCCCGGTGCATGGAGCCTGCTTCTCCCTCTGCCTATGTCTCTGTGCCCCTCTCTCTCTCTCTCTCTCTGTGACTATCATAAATAAATAATAAAAAAAAAAATACATAATTCATTCAAAACACTAATTCATATCATCCTTTGTGCCAATTAATCCAAGCGGGCAGAGTCAAAAAATAATACAATCATTTTTTTTTTTTTGGACAGGTCATACACATGTATAGAATTTAAAAGATTCAGTAAAAAGTGAATCTCCTTTCTATCCTCACTGCCCTAGCCAGGCGATTCTCTCTGTGGGAGCAGCTCGTCATCCCAGGTCCTTATGAAAACTTCCACAGTATATGGACTGGGAAGTTGGTGAACAATGAGGCCAGACAGAGTTTGAACCTTGGCTACTAGCTTTGTCATCTTGGACAAGTTTCTTAATCTTGCTGTGCCTCAGTTTTCTTATCTGTGAAAGGGTATAATAATTACCTTTTAGAATTACTGAAAAGAACTAAAGAGATAATTCATGTAAATGGAGTGCAGAATACATTCAACAAATATTAACTATTAATATATGTGAGCATTTCATTATGGTTTTATCATTTCTACACACAGTAGTTACATACCCTAAATATTTCCACACCTTGCTATTTCTTTTGTGTGTGTGTGACTATTTTCTTTTTCTTCTACAACCCTGAGATCAAGACCTAAGCTGAGATCAAGAGTTAGACACTTAACCAGCTGAGTCACCCAGGCACCCTGTGCTTTTTCTTTTTTTTAACCCAACAATGTGGGATTTTCATTTAACTGTGTGGAGATTGGTTCATTTTATTATGTATAGAACTGTCTCATTCTTTTTAGTATTATTATTTTTTTTTTTTTAGAAAGAGAAAGAGAGAGTGTGCACATGTGTGGGTGTGAGGGGAATAGAGGGGTAGAGAGAGAATCTTAAGTAGACTTCATGCCCAGCACAGAGCCCCACATGGGGTCAATTCCACAACCCTGAGATCATGACCTGAGCAGAAATCAAGAATTGGAAGTTTAACCAACTGCACCACCCAGGTGCCCCTAAATTGTTTCCATTCTTATGATGTTATGAAAAGCATTGGCGAAATGGCATGTGTACATCTTATAGTGTGTCTGTAGGGTAAATTTTAGAAATGGAATCTAGAAATGGTCAAAGTATAGGCTTTAGTTTTGTTAGATGTTGACTTATTGCCCTCCATAGAATGATATACATGTGCCAACAAAGGCACTCTCAAACTTATTATGACAGATTTTAACTGTGATTTTTAAAAATACAATTTTTCTCATGAATACCTAATAAAAATGTCCATACATATTTGGAAATTTGATTAAGATTGCTGGATTCTTTGGAATAGTTTGGTGGGTAGGAATAGGAAGATAAAGCTTTGCACTTAATGGTTTTAGGGAGCAACAAAATAGGATAGTGAGCTATTTTTAAAGAGGAACTGTATGATATGCCACAAACTGTCATTATATCTAACTTCTAAAGTATTCTTGAGATACTGAAACAAAGAGTTTGGAAAACTCCCCTGAGCAGCAGGACCTGGCCTCTAGATGCTCCTTTAAGGATCTTAGTTCGCTGCATTGTCCTGAGATCTGCACAATGTAGAGCACTTCTTTCTTCTACTCACGCATATCATCATACAAATTCTTGCTGCCAACCTATCTAAACCTACAGCTTTTCCTTAGAATGTAGGCGAAACAGTTTCTTTTAAGTATGTAAAAAAATTAATGTAATCTCTGAAGTAAATAAGACCAGAATATAGTATCTTGGAACGTGTGACCTTAGCTTAATTTTTGAGTGAACCAAGGTATTTGTGGACCCCTTCTTATTTATTTTACATTTTGTAAATGATTCAGCCATTGAGTTTTATGGAATTTATAATACACTGCTCCTCTGAAACACAACTCTAGTCTGTGGTGAGAATTAAGATTAGCACCGAAATATACATTTTTAATACATTTAGCAGATGATTGCTTGGCTCATTTTGAATATTCAGATGAGCTGAGGAACTGAAAGGGAAATCAAGATAACTTTACATTCCAAGAGGCATGTAAATACATGGCTGTTTTTAGCCATGGGCATCAATCAGGAAATACTTGTTGGATGTCAGGGGTGTTGAATGTGGCACCAGGTCACAGTGACAAGCAGCAGGCTCTCAGCTGACCTTTTCCAAACTGGAAGGAACACCCTCGCAGCTGACAGACCCTAGGAGATGCTTCTCAGGGCCGCCTGTGATGCCTGAGTTTGGCTGGTGGTTTGTGAGGTGCCCGTCGGGGGCAGCATGGGGACCACAGGAGACTTGCTCTTTTTTCAGGGACCAGTAGACAGGCGGGGCTCACAGATGCTCGGAGGTAAACTGAATCACTTAGACACCTAACCTAGTTGCTAGGATGAAGGCTATGGGCCTATATTCTCTGAGCAATTTATCAACATGGCTGTCATTCTTTGTTAGCCACTTGACAGGATCTTGACACCAAGGAATCATAACCACCACCACCACCACCCCTCTTTAAAACCCAGCTCAACACAATGGATACCCTTAAGCTTCAAAATAGGTACCAGTTATGTGGCTATTACTTCATGCTGGGTCTTTTTGTTAGTTAATTGTTAATTGTCCCAAACATCAATGAGGGAGATGAAAATGAAGGCTTAGAGGGATTAACTATCATGTGCCAACTGCTAAGGGAACAGCCCTGAGAGTGACACCCAAGTCGTTCTCACACTGAAGATGGGGCTTTCTCGCCCGGTCAGCAATGCTGTCCTGCCAGCTAAAAATACAAGTGCCTGTTCCACTGCAAGGAGCCATCACATTTGTCTGGACACAGTTGTTTTTTTCTAAATAAGGTCTCATTATTACTCCTCATTCAACTACCTGTAATGTAATTATGATCGATTTTGATGTTGCTAATGACTTTGAATTATTTCTTCAAATTGCCTTTATTACTTCCCTGAAAACTAAGGCTTAATATACTGACAGGTTGTCAGACTTGCCCCTTAGTCATTCAGCGATCAGCAGTAGTGACCAGGATCCTTCCTCGGCCTCTGGTGAAGACGGGAGCTTTGCGGGCACATTCTCTATCTCACTTTCTCTCAATCAGCAAGGTCACTGTCTTAATTTTCTAGGGATCCTGAGGCACACCAGGCAGTGTTCTTCTTTTACACATACTTACCTTGTATTTCTAGTATTTTTCTCTTGTCTTTCTTCTGAGGAATACTGATTTTTGTCTTAATTCTTCCTATCATTGCCAGTTTTCTTCCCTTTTCCTGTTTGATGTCTCTTTTAAAGTGCTACTCAATAGGCTTATTCTAGATTTGTTGATTTTTTGCTCTTATTTTTATTTCTTGTTATTTTTCTTTTAGTTATAAGGCTTACTGTATTTTCTATAACATGCATTTTGTCCTCTTCTGTGGTTATTTTGTTTCCTCTCAGGGGCTTATTTTGTTGCTGTATTTCCACCCTTTTGCCCCAGTTCTGTTCCAGGTTCTTGAAGGAATCTGGGTTGGGGTTTAGTGGGGCGGAGCCCAGGCTAGGACTGCCCAGGAGAACTTTCAGGGGCTGTCAGGGTCTGGGCTCCTACAATCACTGGGAACTACTGTCAGTCATTCCTTTCCTCCCTGGCTCTGGCCCCCTGCCAACATCGAGCAGGGCTTCCCCCACTGCCTGCAAGTTGTCCACAGCATCGGGGCCATGTGGCTGGCCCCTGTGCCCCTGGTCCTTCGCCGGAGAATAGTGGGTTCCATTCATTGTTCAGCAGCCTGGGCTTCGAATCAGGTGTCTTGAACCTTCCACCACCCTGCAAGATTAATAACTATCTGTGTCTGACAGTTAAGGAAGCTGGTGCTTTGAGAGGTTGAGACTCTTGCAGGAGAGCACAGTCTATAAAAGGATGCACCTAGGATCCCGGCCTGTCTGTGGGACTCCACAGTACACCTTGTCTCCACCACAGCGTCTCATTCTCTGCCAGAACAAACTTGTTACCTGAGTACTTTCTACACCTTTTGTTATCTGCACTGGGATGAGATCCTTCTTATCCGCATTAGAGGGTGTTTCGGGGATTCCCTACTGTTGTATCTTAATACTGTTGCATCATGCTCCTGAGAGTTCTTCATTTCTCCCTGTTTAATTCATGAATACTCCCAGTACATTGTTTCCTTTGTTCATTGTATTAGAATCCAGTAGCTGGTGAATACTGTTTTCCTGCTTCCTGCTGCCGTGAGAGCAGGCCTACATTAATTATAATGTGTTGCTCTGACAATCTAATAATGTAAAAATCAAGGTTATTGATCATTTTTAATTTAGTGAATTAAACTTTGCTGCTTACAGGGATTTTCCCCTTAACTTTTATTGATGCTGGTTCTTTTACTGTTAGACCTGTGTCTTGCCGGAACAGAGCACCCTGCTGATTTTCATAAAGAAGCATGATTGACATTGGCCTGATTGCACTTGGGAATAAGACTTGATACAGGTAGGACATGTCTCAGTTTCGTGAAGTACTTTTAATGATTTTTAATCTGCAATACCAACTCTTAGTTTAGATGCATGGGGTCATGATCAATCCTGTAATTCTGGTTTAAAGTAGGTTTTGGCTTGATGAGCATCAACATTTCCTTTCTTATTGTCGTCTCTCTTTTTTTTTTTTGGTTTCTTTTTTGAGGTCAAGGTCAATCTTTAAAGTGTGTTTTTTTCTGATTAGGAAATAATATATATTAATTGTGGAAAATCCCACTATAATCCTACTTTCTAATGATAACCACTATTGAACATTTGAGCATATTTCTTTTTTAATCTGTGCATGTGTGTGCATGTGTGTGCATTTTATCACAGCTGAGCTCCTAATACATACATACACAATTTTGCATTCTTTCCCAATTAATGCAGATAATAAATTCCCCATCATTAAAAACTCTCCATGAGCATAATTTTAATGGCTATATAATATTTCATAGTATGTATATGCCATAAGTTACTAACCATTCCCTAGTGTTAGGCATTTAAATCCTTTCCTGTTTTATGAATAATGTTCCCTGCTATGCTTTAGCATCTATATTTGTCCAGATTTATGATCATTTCATTTAGATTGATTCCTTGAAGTGAAATTAATAGGTCAAAAAATATGACCACTTTAAGGTTGCTTGATAAATAACACTTGCCAAGTTATTTACCAGAGTGCATTTCCACTCACGCCAACAGTGGGTGGGAGCCTAGGACTCATTGCCCGCAGGAGGCACTGAGTGCTGGCACAGCTAATTTGATAAGCAAAAGCTAAAGATGCTGTTTCAATGTACATTTCTTTGATTATCAGTAAAGTTAAACATTTTTTTAATCTACATATTAACTTCTTTATTCCTTTAAAAAAAACTCTCTACCCTTTTCCTATTGAAGTCTGGTATATTCTTTACAACTTAAAAGAGATCTTTATATACTAAGGATACTGAACCTTTTTCCATTTTATTTGTTGAAAACAGTTTCCTAATTAGTTGTTGGTGCTTATATCTTTATAATTTTTTTGATGTTTACATGTGTTGAATTCACTAATATTTATTTAGCATTTTAATTTACTATGTAATTTACAATACATCATTTATGATGTAAAGCTATACTAATTTACTATTTTTGATTTTTTAATTGTCAGTTATATCTTCTGTGTGTGAATGTGATTTCTGCCACCATTTTAAAAAGTCTTTTCCCCTTCGATTAAAAAAGAAGAAGGTCTTCTCTCACACAGAAGGAAGTTAAATATATTTAACTGTATGTTTTTTTCTAGTTCTTCTAATGGAATTTTACAACTTCAACTCTGTAATTTATTTGGCATTTAGCTTGGATAATATTTTGAGATAGAAAAACTAACTTGATTTCCCCCCAATAGATGATCAGTTGACCCAGCAGTATTTTTGTTAAATAAGCCATTATATCACTGCAGAGTTTTGTCATTAACTTCATCATGT
This sequence comes from Nyctereutes procyonoides, assembly GCF_905146905.1. NCBI lineage: Eukaryota > Metazoa > Chordata > Mammalia > Carnivora > Canidae > Nyctereutes > Nyctereutes procyonoides. The sequence continues at coordinate 19,039,761 of NW_026575120.1, forward strand.
GCTTATGTTTTATATAACCTAAGAGTCTGTTTCTATGCTCTTTTGTTTTATTAATCTGTTTTTTATTTATCTTAGAATTATACTCTTAATTACCGTAGCTTTGTAATAGGTTTTATTATTTGAAAAGTTGTGATTCTCCTTCTTATAATTATATAGAATTTATTTTAACCTTTTTATTTTTTTATATAAATTGTAGCATCATCTTGCCAAATTCTTTATTTGACCTCTATTCCCCTTAACCTCTCCCTTCCAACCCTAAAGCAAAAATGAATAAAATAATAACTAAAAGGAAATGTAAATAGCTCTGGGGTTTTTGTTGGAATTGTGTAAAACTAACAAAATGATTTAGGCAGAACTGAACTCTTTTAGTGCCTATCTAGAAAGGTACTTCCCTTTTAAACAAAAGCTTCTTAGTTTTTGTTGGATTAGAGTTGGTCATGAGGTGTCCCTGTTTGAGCCCCCAAAATGTTCCAAGGCAGAAGCGTGTGACCTATAGCCTGCAAATGGCTAAATGTGGCAAAAGGCTGCCAGCGAATGCCCTCAAGCGAGAATGGTTTTTTACACTTTGAAAGGCTTGTAAAATGAACCAAAGAAGAATATGAGACAGAAAGCTGAAAATATTTACTGTCTGGCTCTTTATAGATAAGGTTGGCTGGGGGCATCACACAGCAAAACACTGGCAAGCAAGCTGAAGGCATTTGGAGTTCACATGTTAATTATGAGAGTCATGGCTTCCCTTTACTTGCTCCTTCTTCAGCACACTGTTGGAAGGGTTTATGTTTGTTTAATGTATTTAAGGTAATCTGATGTGCGGATGTCAGTGAATGTCGACAGGTTCTGTTTCTTCCAACATTTCAAAATGTTTTTTAAAAAGTACCTTGAGTGTGTGTTGTGAAACTTAAAAAAAAAAAAAATTTCTTTTTGAAGGATCATGTAATCATGAGACAACATCTTGTTTTAATGACCTGTCCCCACAGTAGGGCTGGCAAGGTCAGCAGCTGCCCATGCACAAACAGGAGGGTGTCCAGCAGTGTCCCTGGATCTGCCCCAGGCTCTAACCCCACCAGTGGTGCTGTTTCATAGACATCTTATCCAGAGAAAGGCCTCTTGTTAATTTGATGTGATCTATTTTATAATCCCATTAACTCCCATCTGTTATGACTGGAAAGAGCTGGCTCCTCCAGGACTGGACACAGAGTGTGGGTCTGGCAGGCTCAGGTGAGCTCAGGTGAGGAGGGACCCAGCAGAGGCTTGGATATTCTAAGATCTAGGGAGGAGACATGGGGAAGAGAGATGATTGGAAGAGACAGACAGGGTCTACAGTTTACTGTTACTGGTAAGAAGGGTAGGTTTTATATCCTGGGAGACCTGAAAACGCCGAGGACCAAGGGACTTAGGAGAGATGAGCCAGAAAAATGAATCTGCCTCTGTGCCAGATGCTTTTGTTGTTGCTGTAAGAAGGGCAGGGAGGACCAAGGGAGGCCTTGTTTCAAGTTCAGACAGCCTGAGTCTCACCCATGGATCCAACTCAAAGGTTTCAGTAGAGCTTCTCTCCTGTGTCTTGGAAAATATGATTGTTCAGAGTTTGAATTTAGCCTTTTGGCTATTCTGAAAGGAAAACAACCAAAGTTTAAATCTTCTGCTCCTACGTTTACCTTCTGAAATATAGAAGGTGTTTGCTGGCGGTTTCATAATCTCTTTTTGTTTTTTTTTCCAAGTGTAAGGCCCTGCAGAGTTTGGTTAATAGAATTTACAGCAGGCAAGTCAGGCAAAGACCAGATTTCATGGAAAAGCTTCTAAAGCGAAGTTGTTGGAAATTTAAATTAGATTTGAGTGTGACAGATCGACTACTGAGAAATGGTATAGTGCCTCACTGTTAAATTCTACAGGAATCTGCCTTGAATTAATAGTGTTGTTTTTCTGATGGAGCGGGTACTGATTTTGAGTTTTGAATCCAAGTTTATACATTTTCCAGATGTAATCATTTTACCGAAGTAAATGGAAATATGACTGTATCAGGGACTCAAAACGATTACATTGAGAATGTCTTTAGCAGCAGTTTAGTGACCAGTCAAGAATATTCTAAATTGAACTCTGAGGAGTCTTGGGAAAATTTCCTGCTCATGAAAAGTATGATTTAAAGGAGAAAACAATAAAATTGAAAACATTAGATCAATATCACTCACTCACTCACTCACTCACTCACTCACTCACATATTCCATGAAGTGAGCTGGATACCTGACAATTGCTGTAGGGTGCAATGTAAGATTTTAATGCTAATAAGCAATTTGTTCATTAGAATATCCTTGATGGACATCAGAGATCTTTCATGTGTGTGTCTCTGTCCTTTCCAGCAGGTGACTTGAACACTTGGACTTCTTATGAACAGGCAGGATGGTTCAGTGAGTCCTGTGTGTGGGCTGAGTTGGGGTCTTGGGAGTCTCCTAGCTGTGTGCTATAATAGTTTGGATCCTTCCCAGGGCAGGACTTCATTCCTTTCCAAGTCACTAGAATATATCCATACATACTCCTTTTTTTTTTTTTTAAATTTATGATAGTCACAGACAGAGAGAGAGAGAGAGAGAGAGAGAGGCAAAGACACAGGCAGAGGGAGAAGCAGACTCCATGCACCGGGAGCCCGACATGGGACTCGATCCCGGGTCTCCAGGATCGCGCCCTGGGCCAAAGGCAGGCGCCAAACCGCTGCGCCACCCAGGGATCCCTCCATACATATTCCTGAAGAATTGTATCTAAACTCCCTCAGAGAGGAGTTTCTAGGAGATTTGTAAAGGTGTATTTATTTCTTGGGGCTGTAGAGCCTAGTGTCTATCCCGTTCATCACTTTACATTCAGCTCCCAGCATGGGCCTTGCACATTGTAGATACTCAGTAAATATTTGTTGAGGGAATAAATTGACTATAAATTAAATGTTTTGAGATTGCAATCCTAGTTCTCATGTTTAACCACTCTACAGTGATAGTAATGGGAGCCAACTTTATTGATTGGTGATTGTACAAGACGTTGTATTGAGAGCTTCCTCTATTATTTTATGTGGTCATCACAGCAAGAAGCACAAAGAGTGTGTTAATCAGGGTATACCAGATTATGCTTTGGTCACAATCCCGCAGTTCCAGTCCTTTCACTCAGTGGAGCCAAGTCCACTGTAGTGGTGATCCAGGCTGCTTCCATATCAGCATGACTCTCTTATCTTAAGCCAAGGCTGGATAAGAGTGGGGCTGCATTATCATGCATGGGCTTTTCATTGTCCAGATCTGGAAGCCCTATGCCATACATTTGTTCACATTTCACTGGTCAGAACTGGTCACATGACACCGTCCAACTGTGCAGGGGTACTGAGAAGTACCATCTTCTGCATGCAGGGAAGGAGAGGAAAACCAGAAGTTGATATACAGTGATAATAGCTATCATCAGTCTATTATACAAATATCCCCATTTTACAGATGATAACACTGAGGCCGAGAAGATAGGTTACTTGTCTAAAGTTACACAGCTGGAATATGGCAGAGCAAGGTATTTAGGTGTATTTGTTTTCAAAGCCCATATCCCTTTTTTAAATTAAGTTTTAAATTTTAATTTCAGTATAGTTTACAGTGTTATATTAGTTTCAGGTATATGATATATTGATTCAGCAATTCTACACATTACTCATTGCTCATCATGGTAGATGTATTCTTTAATCCCATCATCTCTTTCCCCCATCCCCCAATCCCCCCTCCCCCCTGGTAACTATCAGTGTGTTCTCTAGAGTTCAGAGTCTATTTCTTGGTTTGTCTCTCTCTCTTTCTTTTCCTTTACTCATTTGTTTTGTTTCTTAAATTCCACATATGAGTGAAATCATATGATGTCATATGGTATTATCTTTCTCTGACTTATTTTGCTTAGCATTATATCCTATAGATCCATCTATGTTGTTGTAAATGGGAAGATTTCATCCTTTTTGATAGCTCAATAATAGTCTATTATGTGTGTGTGTGTGTGTGTGTGTATCTTACATCTTCATTATCCACTCATCTATTGATGGATACTTCGATTGCTTCCATAATTTTGCTATTGTATATAATGCTTGCAATAAATGTAGGGGTGCATGTATCCTTTTGAATTAGTGTCTTTGTATTTTGGGGGTAAATACCCAGTAGTGCAATTACTGGATTGTAGGGTAGTTCTGTTTTTGTCTTTTTGAGGAACCTCCATGCTGTTTTCCACAGTGGCTGCAGCAGTTTGCATTCCCACCAACAGTGCACAAGAGTTCCTTTTTCTCTACATTCTTGACAACATTGTTGTTTCTTGTGTTTTTGATTTTAGCCATTCTGACAGGTTTGAAGTGATAGCTCATTATAGTTTTGATTTGCATTTCCCTAAGAGTGGTGTTGAGCATCTTTCAAAGCCATGCCCTTAACCACCATGCAATACTACCTTTCTTAAAGAAATTTTCTTCTAAAGGAAACTTGACCTTAGTGAGGAGCATAATAAAAGTATTGGATTTGGGGTTTGGGTACCTGGTTTATAGAACTGAGTCCATCACTGACTTTCTTTTATGTGTAGCTAAGCCACTTCTCTGGGTTGATTTCCCCACGTGGGAATAATAATTATTAGGCTGGTGTTATAAAGTAATGTATATAATAGCACCTGCAGAGACATAAGGTACTGTGTAAAGACATGATGATATTACTACTGACACCCACTTTATACATTGGTCTTAGCAGGTTTTTCACATGTAAGGAGCCTCGAGATTCTTATAAGAAAACCAGTAAACCCCTTAAATAATCTCAGTACATTTAGGTGAATATACTGTATCTACAATATAAAATTAAACTTCATTGGGATAATCTTTTCAGACATTTCATTACACTGAAATGATGCTAGGTTTCAACTAAACTTATTAGCTCTCACCTTCTAACCACCCTTCCCTCATCTTTTTATTATATAAGTTTTCAAAAACTGTTCTTTTAAAAGTGAGTATCCCAAAGAGCATCTGTAGATGGGTATGTATGTCACTGTAAATTCAGGAAACTCTTCTGTATTTTGCCATCCATTTATGGTGAACATGGGTGGCTCAAGTCAGAACAGGTGCATGCTGTTTGTGGCCCGAGTAAGAAAAGTAACCCTCTTCCTTTGTAGCTGTGGGAGAAGTGGGAAACTTTTTTGTCAAATGTGTTAAATCATTGGCACCAGCTCCCTGTCCCCAAAAACTTGGTGTGATGATGTTGTTCTCAATATTCGTCTTCTATTTTGAGTATCTCCCAAACTTGATGTTCTATAAAGCCTGTCTCCTCCCCAGCTGCTCCTGGCAGATCCCCGGAATGTGTGGCCCCATTGGGGGTACTTGGAACCTTGCATTGCTTTAGATATGATATAATGGACTTTTACAATCCTTTGACTTCTTGGCAGTGGTTAATAGTGCAATGAGTAGTCAGACTAGAAAAGAAAAAGTTTTCTGTGGAAATTTGGGAGCCCAATTTCCATTAATTAAAAAAAATACCCAGCATATTTTTCTCAGACCCCATCTCATAGACATGTTTATCCCTCATTGTTTAAAGATAACCCTCCTTAACCCAGGGCAAGCATGGTATGCCTTTCCCCTCCTCTCCCATTTAGACATAAAGCCTGTTATTGTTGATTGTCTTGTAGTTGGTTCTCTTGAAAACAAAATTTTCTTTAAGTAGAACATTTTCATTATAGGATAACAGGCCTCTTTAATTTTGTACTTTTAGAATGGATAGGAAAACATTTACACTTACTCCCAATTTTCTCTTTTCAGATTCCTGGACAGACAGGGAGGATTCATTAAGACTAGATCATGATGACACATCTCTTTATTGGTGAGCCATAAAAGTTCAGAGAAAGAACACAGAAAGTAGGTACTTATAGTATTAAAAGCCTTCAGCAAATTATGTATGTGGTAGTTTTAACTGACCTTGGAAGTTACATAAGTCTTTGTAAAAGCTTTTGTATCAGGATACAGTCTATAAAAACAGTGGTAATCTATTGAATTTACAAAATAGCTTCCCAGACTCCTGGTTCAGCTCTTTCATAGTGGTGAGCAGTGAATTGACACTGTGTCTCATTTTGAGGAAGGAACCATTTGGTGGTACCTCCTTTCTATTCCTGCTCTTTTCAGTTCACTTACGTAAACGCTTCTTGCAGAGATCTCCTAAAACTGTTCAAATCCCCAGGTGGGTCAGTCTTCTGTGCATTTATTAAAAAGATTTTATTTATTTATTCATGAGAGAGAGAGAGAGAGAGAGAGAGAGAGAGAGGCAGAGACACAGGCAGAAGAGAAGCAGGCTGCATGCAAGGAGCTTGATGTGGGACTTGAACCTGGGAATCCAGGATCACACATTGAGCCAAAGGCAGGCACTCAACCGCTGAGCCACCCAGGCGTCCCCCTTCTGTGCATTTAGATTCCATTCAATTGTAATGCTTTTCAAGTGCCCGGTCCCTCCTTTATTCTTTTTTTTTTTTTTTTTTATTGTTCCCTTTTCAGTTCTTCCAGTTTCTTTAACCTTACTTTGGAATACATTTTTAAGGCTTCTGAGAGCCATAATTAATTAGAACAATGAGCCAAGTGAGATTAAAGATTTTATAGGGCAGAAAGAAAAAGGATGAGTCCAGGATTAGGTTGAGCTCAGAGCTGAGTAGGCATTGCTGGCTGTGGCTGCCACTCCTGGCAGCCTCATGACCATATCTTCCCTTCAGGTTTTCCTTGTCTCTCATTCTGGGCTCTGCCTTCTGTAGTAGGGGACACAGGTGGGATAGAAGCTGGTCAGAGTAGGCCTATCAGGAGCTGATGTCTGAGTTGAGACCTGGAGGATGAGGAATGACAGGAAGGACTTTCAGGCAGTGAGGGTGTTTGGCACATGCTAGGAGCTGGGAAGCTATAAATCCCACTTAGTGCCTGACAGTTGAGGCTGGTTGTACCACTCACCACTAAGCTCCATCCACTGCCTCTTTTGGCCTCCCTGAAGCTGACACTTCCCTTTGTCTTTTGGCTTTAGCGAAGCCATTATCTCTTTCAACCTGAGATTTGGCTCAGATAACCTTGAAGGAAGCTGTTTGACTGGTTCCTCCAGCCAACATCAATTTAATGCCTGCAAGAGGCACAAGTTCTGATATAGAAGTTAAAAAATAACAGAAAACTGGTCAGGTTAATTTAGAGTAGACTCTTAAATAGTGATGGGTAGCAGAATATGCCATGCCAGACTGTGCCTTTTTGGAATTTTTATTATTTTGAATTAAAGTGACTTGAGAAACAGCCATTGTAGGAAGGACACCCTAACCCTTCTTTGTACCTCTGCAGGCAGAAAAGAAATCTCTCACGTGAAAGGTACCCTCCCTCTACCAGGAGAGCATCCTCATCACCAGAAACAGGGAATTTCAGGCTGGGAAGGTTGTATTAAGAGAACTTGTTACTTCTTCACTAACTTACCACCCCAGGCTCAAGCCCCTTTGTCTGGTCAGATTTATTGCTTCCTTGTCAAAAAGGTGTGAAAACTGCCTGGTTTGGTCACTTCTTTGAGCATGATATCTTTGGGGTTCTTATACGTACAAAATTAAATTTGGTTTTCTCCTGTTAATCCTGTTATATCAACGGAATTATTCAAGCAGCCAAAGAACCTAGAAGGGAAGAAGAGAAAAGATTCCCCCCTTCTTCAGTGGGTATAATTCTTAAGGGGCAATTTTCTGCCTCAGATGTAAATGATACTCAGAAGTCTTGCAACAGCAGTGACAAACTGATTCCTAGTCATTTGCCCTCCCTCCTTATTACCTTTTAAAAACTTTAGGTTCAGTTTTACAATTGGATTGGCCCTGAAAGGAAGTTGCTTACTACATATGCTACATTAGACTTAATTTGCAGAGAATAATATTAACAGTACCTGTAGGCTTAGTTTCCCATGTATGCATGTGACCACATAACCATTGTGCTAACATTAAGTTTTAAATGCTTTCATTTTAAATATCAGCCTTTGGGGGGAATAATCAAGACCTAACAGAAGGGAAAATTAGGCTTATGACATTATCATACAAAAAAAAAAAAAGAGAACATTATCATAAAGTGAAAAGAAAACAGTAAAATAAAAATCTTACCAACTGCAGAGGGTGAATAAAAAAGAATGATGGCAGTTATTACTAAATACTAAAATCAACAACTCTAACTTGAGAAAATTAAGGTTTTTCATGGAAAAGAAAGGAGGGGGATTGGTTGCATATCAACTAGAAAAGAGCCTTTAAGGCAGAGCAATTTCCTTAAGACATTGTAATGAGAATAGATGACACAAGTAAGTCATTGCTTTATGTAATGAGCGATACATCTGAAACCATTGTCTCAAAGGTTCTGATTAGCCTAGGAGAGCATCCATATGCAAATGGTAGGAAATGATGCATTACATAATCAAGGTAAAAAACATCACAAAATCTCTGAGATGCCTCTCGGGCTATTCATGTTGAGTAGAAACTTCTAGAAGGATGTTATAAAGCTCTCTCCAGGGTTGGAGAAGGCACTATTGTCTATGCGTATGTGGCACCAGTGAACCTCCACTACTGTGAAGGCTAATTTTGGCCGGATGGTGGTGTTTAGATGCAAAAAATATAATAAACCAATTGTGGGACCTGTCAATACTTTTCAGAGACGAAGACGTGTAGAAAAAAAAAAAAAGATAAGCCCTTCTTTTAAAGTGAACTCAGCTTTGCCAGAGTGGTGCTGATTCAGGAGTATTATTTTCTCTGGCGTTCTGGCATCTCTTATATTATCATTTCTGGGAATCCTAAGGAAACTTGAGAAATTGTGTGAGAAGTCTTCTAAAAAGCTAGAGAGGAATAGTGTTCTAAAAAGATGAAAAGGAAGGCGGCCTCACAGCTGTTCCCCGCGGCCTGTCCCTTCATGAAGGGACCACCGTGGCCGTGGAGGCAATGCTGTCCCAGGTGCTGGGTGCCACTCCAGACAAGGAACGTGCACCAGGGAAGCCCCAGGCCCGGGTCTCGAACGTGCCGTGGCCTCCACACATGTTGCTCCAACGAATCTCCGCGTCCCCCACCTCAGCTCCTGGTAACCACCACTCTACTCTGTTTTCTTTGAGTTCAGTGAGTGTGTCCTTGGAGAAGACAGGACAGATGTTTCCTCCCTCCCTGTCCTGTTCCTCCTGTCCTGCCCTGACAGCCACCTCCAGGCACAGGCTGTGTGGGGAACCAGGAAACAAACATGTACTATATATTATCAAAAGCAAAGGAGCACAGCAACTTAATTTAAACACAATTATTTAGATATTTTTGGTACTTAAAACACCTAAAACTTCCAGTGAGGGAGTTCTGACCCCATTGATACCTGATGACCACTACTGAGTGTGAGGCATTCTCATTTATATATGACGCCTGTCTTAGTTAACTCTGGCTACTATAGCAAAATATCACAGACTGGGAGGCTTATTCAACAATTTATTTCTCACAGTTTTGGAGGCTGGAAATCCAAGTGCCAGCGTGATGGGTTTCTGGTGAGGGCTTTCTTCCTGTTATGTCCACTGCCACCTTCTTGCTCTGTCCTCACGTGGTGGAGAGAAAGAGAGTGGGGGATGAGTGCTCTGGAGTCTCTTCACATAAGTGCACTAATTTCATCATGAGGGCCCCACCTTCGTGACCTCATCTAATCCTAATTACCTTCCAAAGCCCCTGTCTCCAAATACATTACTTCAGGAGTTAGAGCTTCAAGATAGGAATTTTGAGTGAATGCAATTCAATCCATACCAACAACTTTTCAACCAAAGCTATTTTATATGTATAAAAATAACAAAATATATTTTTAGGATTAATAAATATGATATATCCCTGGTACATTTTAATTTTAAGGGGAAATTATTAATTTCCCAGCTTATTTTGTGTTTATTAAGTATCAAACACACAAAAAACAAACTCACAAGTCCTTGGAGGTCCTCCCTTGGCTCTGCCCATAGACCACTAGGCAGTATGTCTGGAGCCTGTGCCCCTGCTAAAGGGATTGTGGGGACATGTAGCAGAGCACCAACTCTGGGTCTGAGCAGGATTCTGGCTCCTGGGGCGGGTAGTGCATCAAGGCTGGGCCCCAGTCCTAGAGAAGCTCTGAATGCCGTGACACTTTGTCCAGACCACAGGGTTGAAACTCCTATCTAGCTCCAGAACCCATTTTTCAAACAGTATATGTGTTAGTTTTCTTTTTCCCATAGTTAATTTTACTCTTCTTTCCCCCCAGCTTTATTGAGATCTAATTGAAATATAACATTGTGTACGTTTAAGGTAAACAACATGTTGATTTGATACATCTTCTGTATTTTGAAACCATTTCAGCCATAGCATTAGCAACCACTTCCTTCTCATCACATAATTATCATTCCTTTTTGGTGTTGAGGATATTTTAATGTTCTCTTTTAAATCCAGTCTTAATGAGAAATAATTGACATATATTATTGTGTAAGTTTATGGTGTACCGCATGGTGGCTTTACCTAACGTATTGTGAAATAATTACCACACTAGGTTCAGCTAATGTCTATCGTCTCATGTAGACACAATAAAAAGCAAAGAGAAAAGAAAAAAAAAAAACTTCTCCTTGTGATGAGAACTCTTGGGATGTACAATCTTAACAACTTTCCTGTATGTCATACAGTGGTGCTAATGGCTGGACCTCCAGCCCTCCTCCCCAACCCTCTGCCTCTGGCGACCGTATATCTCATCTCTTTCTGCAAGCTTGGTTTTTGTTAGTTATTTTAGATTCCACATGTAGATGAGATCATAGAGGGTTTGTCTTTTTCTATCTGACTTTCGTCACTTAGCATAGTGCCTTCAAGATCCATTCACATTGTCACAAATGGTAGGATTTCCTTATTTTTTTATGGCTGAATAATAGTGTATGTGTGTATTATGTGTGTATACATATATATGAGGTTATCTAAGACCTACTTTTCAGCACCTGGGTGGCTCAGTCGTTGAGCATCTGCATTCAGCTCAGGTCATGATCCTGGGGTCCTGGGATCGAGTCCCACATCAGGCTCCCCTTGGGAAGCCTGCTTCTCCCTCTGCCTGTGTCTCTGCCTCTCTCTGTGTCTCTCATGAATAAATAAATTAAATCTTAAAAAAAAATCTCTTTGCAACATTCAAGTATATGGTACAGTATTAATGGCTATAATCACTATGCTGTGCATTTGATCCCCAGAACTTGTTAATCTTTTATAACTAGAAGTTTGTACCCTTTGACTAATGATTCTCCACTTCCCCCACCTCAACTCCTGGTAACCACCACTCTACTCTTTGTTTTCTCTGAGTACAGATTTTTTATGTGATATCATTCAGTATTTGTTTTTCTCTATCTGACTTATGTCACTGAGCACAACGTCCTCAAGGTCTAGCCAAGGTGTTGCAAATGGCAGGATTTCTCTCTTTCTCATGGCTGAGTAATATTCCACTATGTATGTACACCATGTCTTTTTTTTCTTCCAAGATTTTATTTAAAATCAAGTTACCTAACATATAATGTAGTATTGGTTTTGGAGTAGAATTTAGTGACTCATTACTTTTATATAACACCCAGTGCTCGTCATATCATTTGCCCTCCTTAATGCCCATCACCCATCTAGCCCATCCTTCCACCCATCTCCCTCCATCAACCCTCAGTTCTCTAGAGTTAAAAGTTTCTCATGGTGTGCCTCCCTCTCTGTTTTTATCTTATTTTTTCTTTCCCTTCCTCTATGTTCCTCTGTTTTGTTTCTTAAATTCCACATTGAGAGTATACCAAATCTTCTTTATCCGTTCATCTGTTGACTGACACTTAGGTTGTTTCCTCTTGGCTATTGAGAGTAAGGCTGCAGTGAAAATGTGAGTGCAGATATCTCTACAAGATCCTGATTTCAATTCCTTTGGATATATGCCCAGAAGTGGGATTGCTGGATCATATATGGTAGTTCTATTTTTATTTTTTTTGAGAAACTTCTATACTGTTTTTGTATGGTTGCTATACCTCTTGCATTTTAACTTGCACTAGGGTTCCTTTTTGTCCACAAGCCCACCAACTCTTGTTATTTCTTGTCTTTTTGATGATAGTCATGTTAACAAGTGTGATGTGATATCTCATTATAGTTTGATGTGCATTTCCCTGATGATTATCCATGTTGAGCACCTTTTCATATATCTGTTGGTCATCTTTTCCAACTTTTAAAATTTTATTTTTTAACTGAAGTATAATTAAAATACAGTGTTATATTAGGTTCAGGTGTACAATATATTGATTCAACAATTCTATACATTACTGATTGCTCACCATGAAAAGTGTAGTCATCCTACAATGTTATTATAATATTATTGACCATATTCCCTATGCTGTACTTTTTGTCTCCATGATTTGTTTATTTTATAACTGGAAGTTTGTACATATTAATTCCCTTTATCTATTTCACTCATCTGGCAATCATCAGTTAGTTCTCTTTATTTAAGAGTCTGTATATAATACTCCCACATTTTCTGTTGGCCAATTGGATGTCTTCTTTGGAAAGCTGTCTGTTGAGCTCCTCTGCCCACTTAAAAAAATGGATTGTTTTTTTTTTTGTTATTGAGTTGTATAAGTTCTGTATATTAAGTCCTTATCAGGTGTATGATTTGTGAATATTTTCTCCCATGTGGTAGGTTGCCTTTTCATTTCATTGATGATTCCTTTGATACGCAGAAGCTTTTTAGTTTGATGTAATCCCACTTATTTATTTTTGCTTTTGTCACTGGTGCTTTTGGTGTCATATCCAGGAAATTGCTGCCATGACAAATATCAAGGAGCTTTTTCTTCTCTGTTTTAATTTAGGAGTTTTATGGTTTGGGTCTTAAATTTAAGTCTTTAGTCTATTTCAGATTCTTTTTATGAAAAGTGTAAGATAGGGATCTAATTTCATTCTTCTGCATGTGGTTATTCAGTTTTCCCAGTACCATCTATGAAGAGACCATCCTTTCTTCCAATGAGTATTTATGTTTCCCTTGGTAAATATTAATTGATTGTTTATGTGTTGATTTATTTCTGAGCTCTCTATTCTGTTCTGTTGGTCTATTTTTATGTCAGTACCATACTGTTTGATGACTATAGCCATAAAAATATAATTTGAAATCAAGAAGTGTGATGGTTCCAGCTTAGTTCTTTCTCAGGATTTCTTTGATTATTTGGAGTTTTTTGCTACATACAAATTTTAGGCTATTTTTTGGATTTCTTTGAAAAATGCCTTTGGACTTTTGATAAGGATTGCATTGAACCTTTAGATGGCTTTGGTAATAGGGGACACATTAACAGTACTAATTCTTTCTATCCATGAACATGGGATATCTTTCAATTTGTGCCTTCTTCAGTTTCTTTCAGCAAAGTCTTATAGTTCTGTGTTACAGATCATTCACTTCCTTGGTTAAATTTATTCCTAAGTATTTTATTGTTTTTGACACTATTGTCAATGGGATTGTTTTTCTTTCTTTCTTTTTCAGATATTTTGTGGTTAGTATATAAAAATGCAACTATTTTGGGATCCCTGGGTGGTGCAGCGGTTTGGCGCCTGCCTTTGGCCCAGGGCGTGATCCTGGAGACCCGGGATCGAATCCCACGTCGGGCTCCCGGTGCATGGAGCCTGCTTCTCCCTCTGCCTGTGTCTCTGCCCCTCTCTCTATATCTGTGTGACTGTCATGGATAAATAAAAATTAAAAAAAAATGCAACTATTTTCTATATGTTGATTTTGTATCCTTCACTTTACTGAATTCACTTGGTAGTTTTAGCAATATTTTGATGGAGTCTTTAGGATTTCTATAAGATCATGTCATCTGTAAACAAAGACACTTTTACTTCTTCATTTCCTATTTGGGTGACTTTTATTTCTTTTCCTTGCCTGAATGCTCTGGCTATGACTTCCAGGACTGTGTTAAATAGGAGTACTGAGAGTGGGCACCTTTTTCTTATTCCTGATCTCAGAGGAAAAGCTTTCAGCCTTTTACCATTGAGTATGATGCTGGCTATGGGCTTGTTATATATGGCCTTTTATTGTATTAATGTGTGTTCTTTCTATACCCAATTTTTCAAGGTTTTTTTTTTTATCATAAAAGGGTGTTGTATTCTGTCAAATGCTTTTTCTGCATCTATTGAGATGATCATATGGTTTTTATCTTTTGTTCTATTTCTGTCATGTATCACATTGATTTGTGTGTATTGAACCACCCTGGCATCCCAGAGATATGATCATGGTGTATATTAGTTTTCTAAGGCTACCACAACAAATTACCACAGACTGAGTGGCTTAAAACAGCAGAAATATATTGTCTTACAAATCTGCAGATTAGAAGTTTGAGAGGTATTAACACTACCATACTTCCTCCACAACCTGTAAATGAATGCTGTTCTTTCCCGCTACCCAGCTACTAGTGGTAGCTGTTGATTTTGTAGCTTCATCTCTGTAATCTCTGTCATCAAATTTTTTTCCACTGTGTGTTCATATCATCTTCTTATAAGGACTCCAGCTGTATTGGATTAGGGGCCCACCCTACTCCAATATGACCTTATTGAATCTGCAAAGACCCTATTTCTAAATAAGGTCACATTCTGAGGCTTTCAGCTTAAGATTTCAACATATTTTTTGGGGGGAACACAATTCAACCCATAACAGAGTGCTAGAAAATTTTCCAGTTTTGATGTGGATGGGAGTAGTACGTTTATCAAGTTGTAGGGTGAAAAAGGAAAGGAATGGATTACAAAAAAAATCGTCCAGTTACTTGTATATTTAAACATCTGCAATTTGCTTGTCCAGGAGACTCCACAACACGATTAGTAAGGGTATTTGGCTCAGCTGGAGAAGACACCTTCACTATAGTAATGATAATCAAGTATATCATCTGAGCCAGATGTCCCTCCTGGAAAATTTTAAGAAGTTATGCTATATTTCACTTTTACTAGCTCCCCAAGTCCCCTTTAAAGACTCAGTAGAATGCATAGTTACTTTGCTTATTAGGTTGATAGCAAAACAACGGGGAGAATTTTCTTAATAATACTGGGGTATGCGTGTTTCAGCTTATGCTTGAATTTACACTAGAGGATGTTTCCATATAAAATATGAGGATACCCAGTGTGAATTCTGGTACATAGCCAGTTGTAAGTAACAGAAATATTTGATTGTATACTCCCAAAATGCAGGGATAAAAACACAAAAATGTAGTCTAAATGTTATGCTTATTCCTGACAGATGCTTTTTTGATACTTTTCTTAAATGCTTTGCCATTCGGTTTGGAAAAGTTTTCAGACATCCTTGCCAGCTAATTATGGACTTTTTCCAAGGCTTTGAGGAGCTGCTATAAACAACAGGTCCAGGATTGAGGAGAAAGCACTTGTTTCATGTGGTTATATCTTGTTTGTTAAGAATGGGAACATAAAATGGGCCATTTAAAATTTTTAGATACTTGCTAATATTTTTCAAGGTAGTTGTGTTATGTGACATTTGATTATGTTATGTTTCCTCAACAGAAGTGCATAAATAAAATTCACATGTTTGCAAAAATTATGAAACTGACTTATTTTTCTTCAAGAATTTTGTTTTGCACTTTATTGCCTGAATCTTTATAAAGTTAATGAACACCAAAACCATTATATAAACATACAGGTGTGAAATGCTGCTTTGAAATAAATATAGTAAGAAAGTATCACTTTTTGGAAGTTCAAGCCATAGCAGGTGTAATAGTAGACAGTAGAGACTTTCTGCTCATTATTCTGTTGCTCCAGTTTCCATAAAAGTGTTGGAACATCTGGATAAGCTATAGAAGAAGAAGAAACCCAGACCTCCTTCCCTCCCCTATCCATACTTTTAGTGGCTTAGAAATGGAACAAAACAATTTAAGAGTGTATAATGTTTATTTAAATATGAGAAGAACTTTGTGAAACAAAGCCAAATTCAGCTATGTCAAAACAAATGCTTTTATGTGGTTAGTCATCAATTAAAGACAATTATTTTCCCTATGTTTCCCTTTTGCCTTTGAAGAAGGGACAAATTTTGCTTTGGCTTTTTCAAGCTCAAGTTCCAAGGAATATGAACCCTGCTTTTAGCAATAGGGATTAATTGTTTTAAAGAATTTTTTTTTTCTCCTAAAGATACTTCTTGTTTGATTGGAATTTCTGAGAATGACAGTTGTGGGCTGAATAATGGCTGATTATTATGTATTCTATTAGGACTTGCTTTTTACTTTAGAGAGCTGATCAGTATGCTTTAAAAAATATACATGTTGGGTTATAACAATGGTGAGACATCACTGCATACATATTAAAATGGGTGAAATCTAAAACTGTGACAATACCAAATGCTGGTGAGGACACGAGCAATAAGAACTGCCATTCATTACTGCTGGAAATGCAAAATGGTGCAGCCACTTCAGAAGGCAATTTGCAGTGTCTTGCAAAGCTAAACATTGAATTCTCACCATATGATCCAGCAATCATGTTCCTAAATGAGTTGAGAACAATGTCCACACGAAAACCTGCACATAAATATTTGTGGCACTTTTATTCATAACTGCCAAAATTGGAAGGAACCAAAAATGTCTTTCAGTAGTGAAAGGATAAGTAATCTGGTTGGAAAGCCAGTGACCGCCATCAGGCCGCTACTGGCTGGATGGGAAGAGCCCTCCAGGGGCGTTGCTCTGTGTGGCTTGCATTGGGCTGTTCCGGTTCCTTTTTGAAATCTCCAGGAGGTTGCACTTATCAGCTTCCCAAGCCTCTTTCCATGCCTGACTTCTTGGGCAGCTCAACTTCTCATCTATAAAATGGGAGTCATCACACACTCTTTCTTTAGTTTCTTCTAATTTAATGTACCATACCCCACAGGGATGTTGTAAGGAGAATGATGGTGAGAAATATAGCTTAACTTCCTAGAGAAAACTGAGTTACTTTTTTAGAAAAGATTTTACTTATTTATTCATGAGAGACACACTCACATAGAGGCAGAGACAGAGGCAGAGGGAGAAGCAGGCTCCCTGCGTGGAGCCCAACGTGGCACTTGATCCCAGGACCCTAGGATCACTACCTGAGCTAAAGGCAGATGCTCAACCACTGAGCCACCAAGGCATCCCAGAAAACTGAGTTCCTTAAAAGAAGATAATAATAGAGATGAGTGGGATGGAGCTGATGTAGAATCAAGTTAGTAGCATTTTGAGGGATAGATATTTTTACAGCTGGAAGGTGCTATACTCAATTACTTGATCCAGTTTAGGGCAGCAGTCAGGGAACTCTCAAAGCTTGATTAGCATTGTGTGTAATATAGTGGAAAGATCTGGCTGGCGAAGCTGGAGACACCCAGGTTTGTCCCTCTCTGGGCAGCTGATGAGTCTTCTGTGGGACTCAGCCTCTCTGACCCTCAGTTTGTGCTTCTATGAAATGGGAATGACCACACCTGCTTTAATAATTAGTTCATTTAATAAATGAAAACAGCTAAAATGTGCAAAGTGCCCTTCATGGGGCCTGGCACTGGGTAGGCTGCTCTGTCTGCCAGATTTAATATTTAGTGGAATGAACTGCCAGTTTCATCCTATCCTTCTTGAAGGTCTCAGAAGAAACAGTCAGCTGCCCTCTAATCTGTCCTACTTTTATCCCTCTTCAAATGGTCAGGAAAACGTTTTTTAATATCAAATTAAATCTTCTTGTTTTTCAGTTTAAGTCTCCTTTCCTTTGTCTTATATCCTCCGGACATTCTCTCCCAAGCCTTTATAAAGCTGGTGATTAAACTACCTTCCTGACTTCCTCTAGATTAAGTAACTTCAATTACTCTGACCTATTCTAATAGGAGCTGTTTACTATTTCTTTGAAAATGTTTCTTCCCTTGCTCCAGGTTCTCCTCAGTCTTTTAGAAATACACTATCAGGGGGCACCTGGGTGACTCAGTGGTTGAGCGTCTTGCCTTTGGCTCAGGGCAATGATCCTGTGCTCCGGGATAGAGTCCTGCATCGTGCACCCTACAGAAAGCCTGCTTCGCCCTCTGCCTGTGTCTCTGCTTCTCTCTCTGTGTCTCTCAAGAATAAATAAATGTAGTCTTGAAAAAAAAAATACACTATCAAAACAGCTGTGTTTTCCTAGGGGACTGATGTCCAGGGAGGTGCCAGGAATACCCCTTCTCTGAAGCCTTGGATGTCTTGTTCATTTCATTTTGTCTTTTGGCGTTCTTTTTCTTTTCCTCTATATCATTGCTTCCCATTCTGACTTTTTCTTTGTCCTGCTTTCCTTTTTCTTAAAAAGCATTGCCTATTGGCTAACATTGACATCACTGAAAGTGGAATTCCTGAGTTTGAGTCCCACCTCTGTTACTCACCCACTGTGTCCTTGCCCAGATTACTTCACTTTTCTGAAACTCAGTTTTCTCCTCTGTAAAATGGGATGAATGAAGTATCCACTGCAAAGATTTAAGTATAAAATATTCATATAAATATATAAAGTTCTCAGGACAGTATGGCTACCCAGAGTACTCAGTGAATATCAACTATTTTTAAACCTAGTTTGAAAGCAGTTAGGCTTACAAGATGTTGAAAAACTGGTACAGAGAGTTTCCATGTACCCTTCCCCCAGATTCATACAATGATATCTTCCATAATTAAGATACTTTATCACAAGTGGAAAATTGCCATTGATGTAACACTATAAACTGAATGATAGACCTTATTCAGATTCACCAGTTTTGTTTTGCTTTTTTAAAATATGTTCATGTGTACTGTGTATCATTCTATGAAACTTTATTGCATGTCTATATTCATGGAACCTCTACGTCAGGATACAGCATTGGTCCATTTCCACAAAGGCTATCTCTTTAGAGTCACACCTCTAGTCCTGGCAACCACTGATTTGTTCTCCATCACCTTTTTGAAAATGTCATACAGGTGGAATCATACCTTTTGAGACTGGTCTTTTTCACTCAATATAATGAATGACCTTGAGATCCATCCAAGATGTTCCTGTATCGGCTGTTGTTCCTTTTTATCACCAATTAGTATTCCATTGCTTGGGGGTGCCACAGTTTGTTTTCCTGTTTACTCCTTAAAGGACATTTGGGGTGTTGTCAAACTTTTGGCTATTACAAATAAAGCTGCTATAAAAAATCATGCATTTTTGGGTGGGCATATTTTCATTTCTCAAAGGATAAATACCTGAAAGTGTGACTGCTGAGTCATTATTAAGTATATGTTTAACTTTTATAAAACTGTCAAACTGTTTTACATTCCTACCGGCAATATGTAAGAGGTTTAGTTTCTTCAGCATCCTTGCCAGAAGTTGCAATTATCACTTTTTTTTTTATGTTTGCCATTCTAATAGATGTGAAATGGTTTCTCACTGGGGCTTTAATTTGATTTTCTCTAATGGTAATGATATTGAACATCTCATGAACTCAACTGCCTTCCATATATTCTATTTTGAAGGTCTGTTCAAGTCTCTGCCCATTTTTA
Organism: Nyctereutes procyonoides; assembly: GCF_905146905.1. Lineage (NCBI taxonomy): Eukaryota > Metazoa > Chordata > Mammalia > Carnivora > Canidae > Nyctereutes > Nyctereutes procyonoides. The sequence continues at coordinate 19,059,222 of NW_026575120.1, forward strand.
AAATTCTTTTTTTTTTTACTATTGAGTTTAAAAAGTCTTTTCATCCATATTATATTTAGAATATAAGTCATTTGTCAGATATGCAATTTGTAGATATTTTCTTCCTTTTTGTAGTCTGTCTTTCCATCTTCATAGGATCCTTTACAGAGGAAAGTGTTTTAATTTATTGATTTTTTTCTTTTATTTTTCATGCTTTTGGTGTTATGTCTAAGATTTCTTTGCCTAACTCTAAATCATGAAGATTTTCCCCTGTGTTTTTTCCTAAAAGTTTACTATATTTTTACATTTAGACCTGGGATCCATTTTTATTTGACTTTTGTTTAAGGTGTTCAGCTTAGATTGCAATTCTTCCTCATTTTTTTTTTTGGCATATGAACAGCCAATTGTCCCAATACCATTGTTGAAAACACTCTCCTTTCTCCATTCAGTTGCTTTTGTGTTGGCCATACTTATGTAGAGCTCTTTCTGACTACTCAAATCTGTTCTGTTGATCTATGTGTCTGTTTCTCTGCCAGTATCACACTGTCTTGATTATTGTGGTTATCTAGTAAGTCTTAAAATTGGGTATTGTAATTCTTCTAACTTTATTCATCTCTTTCAAAATTATTTTGTTTTGTTTTCAGCTATTTTAGTTTTGTTGTCTTTCCTTGTAAATTTTAGAGGAAGTGTATCTGTATCTACAAAAGCCTTGCTGGAATTAGATATTATTTTAAATTACTTATTATTACTTTCTTATTATGCATTTGTTTTATTGTCTCACTTTCAGTTTTCATGTTATTGTAGAGCCAAAGGGGTCTTTAAGAGATTATTTAGCCTAATTCCAACATTTTTCAGTGGAGAAAATGTAATCTTTGGAACAGATTCAGTGAGGTAAGTGACTTCCTAAGTCACTCAGGAGGTTAATTGGTCTAGGACTAGTGTCCATGCCTCTGACTCCTGGGTCTGTAGGATTTTCAACTTGCCACAGGGCTCCTCTCTTCTACCTACTGAATCTTATCTCTTTTCCATACATTTTCTACTTTCTTGAAAGGATTATTTTAGAATGTCGCTTTGTATTTCAGATATAAAAAGATCAATAGTATACTATCCCTTTGGAAACTTTAAAAAAATGCGGTTCCTGTATGCTGGAGATTCTTATTAGTGAGTGTGGTGGGGGCTCTGAAAAGGCATCTCTAGTAACTGTGATGCAAGTGGGCTGTGGCCCACAGTAAGAGCAACTAGAGCCCATTGGGAAGCATGGGCCTTGGAGTCATTGATCAGGGTTTTTAACTCCTCACTAAATATTTAAATGTATGCTTCAGTTTCTTTAGTTATGAAGTGGAGATAATTATGTCTGGCTCCCAGTGATTTTGTTTAAGCACATTACGTGCAAAGTTCTTAAGCACTAAACTTGGCACCCAAATCAGTGGATGCTACTTCCTTTATTTCTTTCCTCTTTAATAGGTTGTGAGGCTTGTTATATATTTGAGGCAGAGACTGTGTTATGTGTTCAATAAACCATTTCACTTTCCTCCTGATTGCTCAGAGGACCATCCTTGTCTGTGAGGTAGAGTCATGTGACTAGTTCTGGCCAATGGAAATTTCACACACAACTTGTGTGTCACTTGCAGGCTGTGATGGTAAGGGTTTGACTTGACCTCCCTATGTGCTCTGCTTCTGCTGGCTGCAAGATACTTGAATGACACTGAGGCAGAAAAATGGTAGCAGCCTGATTCCCTGAGTTACTGTTTCGGAGAATGTACTTTCATTAACTACAATAGATGATGACTCAAAAGAGACCTCAACCTTTGTGTGATTAATATACTGTTGGGTTTTTAACAACTTAAAATTATCTTTTGAATATTATGTTTGTTATAATATTCTAAATACTTTATGATTTATGTAAGCTATAGGAAATATATTGTAAAGCATGAAAGCAATTTAGTAGGAGGCTCTGGCATAAGGAGATCTTCATTTGTAGTGAATAAAAATTTTTTTTCAAACCAGAATATTTTTGTAGGTTTTTTGTATTTGTGGTCTTATGTAAATTTTATGTATAGATGTAATTCTCAAGCATCAAAATGCAGGTCCTTATCCAGGTGAAAGTTGAGATAATAGTCCTTTTACTATAAGGGCCATCAGGAGCCAGAGCAGCAGAAGTTATAGAATGTCAGTGTGTGTACACCACTGAGGAGGTGGTCCAAGTAGTCTAGGTGAGGGGTGGGCATTTTACCACTGGGAGACTAATGCTGGGCACTGACTGGAAGGAAAGACAAAGGGTCTTTAGCACATAATTGACCCCACACCATCTCTCACTGTAAAATAGAAGATTCTTGTGTTCTGTGGGATGGCTGTCCAAGGCCCAGATCTGAAGTATTTAGCCATTTGCATCCAAGGACCTCCTAGACCTAGGATCATGTTTTAGGCACAGGCTCAATATATGGTTTCTAATAAAAATGACATCATTGAGGGAAACAGATACTTTACCACTTTTACCACTTTTGAATGGATCAAAAGACCCTTCTTGACTTAGAGGTTTTCTCTCTAGAAGGATTTATATTTTTATTATCTTTCAGTTCTAAGGAATTTTCCTTCATGAATTATTTAAAAGTTTATTGGCTAGTATCCAAATACCTGGGGAGTTTTCAGTTCTTTTTGTTATTGATTTCTGGTTCAATTTTATTATAATCAGTGAACCCACTCTATGCCATTTCAGGCTTTAGAGCCATTTGTTGAGACATGCTTTCTCTCCCAGCATGTAGTCAATTGTAAACATTCTATTTACTCCTGGAAATGATGCATATTCTGCAGATGTTAAATGTAGTGTTCAAGAGTGTTAATAGTATGGTTTAATTTAAAAAATGTTTCAGACCAACTTTGTGCTGCATATAATAGACACGTCTTAAATTAAGGATATGAAAAAGTTGATTGAAAAATTTTCTAAAAAAAAAAAGAAAGAAAAATTTTCTCCCTCTACTGTATTAGCTCTTGAGAGAGAGAGATGTGTTAAAATGTCTCACTCTGATTATGAAATACTGTTTATGATTATTTCTCCCTTCAGTTCCTTCACTTTGTACTTTCTGGTTTTGAGGCCATATTATCACATGCATACAAACTACAGAATTGTTATTAGTCTGATGACAATGGTTGGTCCCTTAAAGTCTACTTTGATTAATATAGCTCTTCCAGGTCTTATTTTTTGAGTTAGTGTTTGCATGCTGACTTTTTAATCCTATAACTGTCAAATACTCTTTATGTTTAAAATATGTCTCTTAAAAGCAGCATAGTTAAATTTCATTGTGTATCTGGTTTGTTAATCTTTGTATTTTAATTTGAGGATTTAGTCTGTTTGCCTTTAACGAACTCTACTCAGGTTTTAATTCTACCATCTTACTATTTGGTTTCTGTTTTCCCCATATATTCATTTTTCACTCCTTTCTTGCCTCGAGTTTTAATGAAATATTTTTTACTTTTCCATTGTCCCCCATCTTTTCTATTGGCTTGTTAATTATCCTTTTATGTTCTTTTGGAGAAGGTACAGCATTCATATTTGACTCATCTAGGCTAATACAAATTAATACTTTTACCACTTCTTGGACAATACAAGGACCTTAGAATGCCTTAATTCTATTTATATTCCTCCTAGATTTATGTGCTGTTATTTTCATGTAATTTGAATAACTCCAAGAGCATAAGATAGTAGTAAAAGATAATAAAATTAATGGGAAGTGATGAATCTTGAATATTTAATATCTTTTAAAAATTTAAATATAATCTATGTAATTATAAGTTCATGTAATTTATTTTTATTAATGATTGTTTAACAACGAGCTTGTAAAATACTTGAAAACGTAGTAATTATCTCTTGTGAGCCAATATGAGCTGGCTCAGTTACACCATTGACTGAGGTCATTTCTTAGAATGGGAGCCAAGTTTAATAAGGATTATCTTTGGAATTAAAAGCATCTTAGTATCCAAACATTGGTATTTATGATCCCTACACAATAAAAGTACAATTATGTTTTGTCAAGTTCAACAAATAGGGGCACATTTTGCTGATGACCTGGATGAAGGAAATGAAAAAGAGTTTCTAAATGTGCAACAATGAAGTACCTGTGTCATGGAAATGCAATATAATAGTGCACTACTGGGCATTTCTTCCAAATTTGGTATTCAGTAGTGGTCATGTGATAGCTTGAAATTGGCCACATTGGACTATTTACTTCACAGGGTTATTGACATATACCTTAGGGTGTGATTTATTGTTTTGTGTTCTAGACTTAAGAAAATTGCAGTTTCAACTGATATGGTCTCCTGTCTGTAGCATTACAGCATGAACAGCACAAAAAAATTGTGGAAATATTCTTCAAATATTAAAAAAAATATCTGACTTAGCAAAAAAAAACAACAAAACAACACTTTTACTATTGCTAAACAAATGATATCTTACACTTAATATAAAATAAAATATCAACAAGCATTCACATTGGAACTGTACTTGTTTGTCCATTGTAACCATAGGTGTTTCTACAGACACAAGAATTTGGCAAAAGTTAATGAATGAATTGGGTATATGGAATTTATGATAAAGAACATTGGATGTTTTATTATTATTTGTAAATTGTGTACGAACACTCTATATCAATAAAATTTATAACTAATTTATGTTAGGTATAGATCTACATGCAATTTTTTCCCTGGAGTTCTGGTTCTAAAACATTTGCCAGCACACCACACTGACCTCACTCCTCCAAAACTGCACTTAAAAGCATGTTATTGAATCTACTGACCTTCTGAAGACTCCTAAGGTGAAAAGTCAACAGTCATTACTGACTTTTTATTTTTTTATTTTTATTTTTATTTTTTTCATTACTGACTTAAATGCAGCAGTTGCTTCTTTCTACATTTCTTTACTCCCCTGGAGTTTTCCTAGAACTTAGACTAGTTGTCTTCTTATCACCTCTGTGAAAACTCCTGAGTTCTCAAGGTCTTCACAATATTTTTACAGTTTTTTTTTTTAAGCTTTGAGTTTCTCTGCTCTGTATTTAGAATACAAAGTGGATAATTCCTCCCATTTTACCTAAAATATTTTTCTGCTACTATGTCATCACCTCTTAAGCTTTTACTTCCCAGAGTTTGTCTGACAGATTTTGCAACTCACAAGCTCCATGTGAACACCTTTGCTCTTTCTGATGGCCCTGCTTGCAACTGAGAAGGAACATCTGACCAAAGCTTCCAGTCAGGTGCTACCAATGGGGTGTTGATGCCCCTTTTCTTGCCCAGTACCCAGAACTCAGATATCTTAACAATAAAAGATAATATTTTGTATAAAAAATTTTTATTTTCCAGTTCTGGGAAACCGTCTATACCATATAATTATAGTGATCATTTAAGATTGCTCACTGTGGATGAGTTACTGCATTTTGTACTTTCTCCTTATATCACCCTCCTGATAAACCTCCTCAGGTAAGTTTCATCATTATCCTCACTTTATAAATATGAAAACTGAGATTTAAAAAGGACAACTTGTCCAACATTTCAAGTGGCCAGACCAGGATTTGAACCCAGTTCTTCTGGTGCTATAATCACTATGTTATTCTGTGACTTGTCAACAATGTCTGTCCTCTTTCTCCTTTGCTTCTCATAAGTAACATCACTGGCCTCTGTTTCCCATTTTCTTTTCTGAATTTATGACTATTCATTGAAACTTATTTTATTTATTATTTTTAAAAAATATTTTATTTATTCATGAGAGACACATCATACTTATATCTGAGTCATGAAAGGCAGGTGGGAGTGCAGATTATGAAAGAAATGGGAGACAGGAAAATGGTCCTCCCCGTCTAGGCAGGGGGACCCAAAGAAAAACCAGACGTGGAAAAGTATGCCAGAGTTTGGAACCTGCAAGAAGTTGAACGTGGCTGAAATTTCAGATATTCATGGGAAAGTGGAAGCAGGTGAGGTGATAGAGAAGGCTAGAAACCTCCACTAAGTGAAGGAATCATGTCTTATTTTTTTTTTTAAGATTGATTGATTGATTGATTGATTGATGATAGACCTAGAGAAAGAGAGAGAGAGAAGCAGAGACACAGGAGGAGGGAGAAGCAGGCTCCATGCCGGAGCCCGATGTGAAACTCCATCCTGAGACTTCAGGATCGCGCCCTGGGCCAAAGGCAGGCGCTAAACTGCTGAGCCACCCAGGGATCCCCTAGGAATCATGTCTTAAAGGCAATGGAGTCACTAAAGGAATTTAAGCAAGAAATTGAAATTGTCATACTTGTGTTTTAAAATACTCTTTGTAGGGCCATGAGGAGGCTGGGCTGGAGAGGTGAGGACCCAAGGTGTGGAAACCAATTAGAGGCTCCAGCAGTTACTCAACTGGGAAGGACTGGGGGCCCACATTGAGGAGGGCTGGTGCCCAACAAAGGACAGGTTTAAAAGACATGCTGTTGGGATGTGGTGATCATTATCATGTGGAGTGATGGAAAAGGGGGAGACTATTCAAAATTTTAATTCTCTCCTTTCAAAAAACATTTTTGAATAGCTTATGTGTTCATGTCTCAATAACAGAATGTTCTATCCTCAGATTTAAATTTCAAGGAATGGGGCACCTGGATGGCTCAGGGGTTGAGCATCTGCCTTCAGCTCAGGCAGTGATTCTGGGGTTCTGGGATCAAGTCCCTCATCAGGCTCCTAGTGCCTGCTTCTCTCCCTGCCTGTGTCTCTGCCTCTCTGTGTGTCTCTCATGAATAAATAAATAAATAAAATCTTAAAAAAAAAAAGAAGAAGAGATTACAGATGCTGCTGTTCTAAGAAAAAGTGCTAGCTAAGAACTTGAGGGAGTCATTTTACCTCTCTGGACTGTGATTTCTAGGGAATGGAGGTTGGATGCCATGATTCCTAAGGTTTTAGGTTCATGAATACCAATTTCCACAGTCACACTTGACAGCCATTTACATTATAATTTTTTTGGTATTTAGAATTTCCCAAAAGGTCTGGAATCTGATTATTTCTTAATCATAATAATGAGTACTAATCTCATTGTAAGCATATAGGAATATAATGACTTTTATTGAATTTCTATTTTAAATGCTTACCTGTTCTTCCTTCAAGTTGTTAAATAAATGACATGTTAACATAAATCAGTACAATTTTATTTTAAGATATCCTAACATGTCAAAATATATATGTCAAAATGAATGCAAAGTAATTCAATGAAGACACTTTGAGAAGCTATTCGCATAAGACTGTGTTTGCTTAAAATATTTTTGGAACTTCTTGTTCAGAATATTATCTTTGAGCACTTGCACTCTTTTTTCTAGTTGGCAAATCTGTCTTTGTAGGACAGATTTGTGAACAAGTAAGTGATTGAACTGTATTATTGTTTTGTTTATTACTTTACTTGCTCTACTTAGGAAAGTAATATATGCTCGTTTGGAGAGCACAGAATAAGAAGAAAAATTAACTAAGTCTATATTCCACTTAAACATTAATCAGCCCTTGGAAGAAAACACCAGAAATTATGGGGTTTAGAGCCTGAAGGTGATCGAGGTTCAGAATTCTCATCCAACACAACACATTTTTTTCTGTCTGCCTTGTCAGAGCCCTAGGGTGGAATTTGTCTGCTTTTGAAATTTTGGATGCTTGATTCATTAAAGGAAGCAAAATCCCCCCATGCTATCTTTTCATTTATCTTGGACTTCAGATCCTCTTTTTTTTTCCCATAGGGAAAACAAAACAAAACAAACAAACAAACAAACAAAAAAATCCAAAATGTAACTGTAGATCTCCCTTAATTTAACCAGAGTCTTATTTTGGTAAATTTTTTCTAATTTTGACAATATGTCATGTATGTTTTATTTAAGACAAACTGAGATCCTGCTGTTTATGTCTTGTATCTTGCCTCTTCTACTTAATATTATATGATTGTCATTCATTAAAATTTTTAAAACATTTTTAGTGGGTGTATTTTATTCTATCATATATATTCATATTGTACTCTCCATTACATGTCTTCATAATAGTAGTATATGGATGTCTATTTGTACCCACAATGATTAAAAATATTATAAATTAAAATATGTCAGTTTGATGAATTAAACTGTTTCTGAAAAGTGGAATTTTTATTAATGTGGCCGAAATATGTCACATATTCTCTGTCTTGTTGAATCTTCTTTTCTCTTAAATTCTGCTCTGATATAAATATTGCCATCCAAACTTTCAATTGTGTTTTCTAGCTACACTTAGCTCTTCCTTTTATTTTATATTTCTGAGTCATTTGGTTTTAGACTTGTCTTATAAACAGCATATAATTGGATGTTGAGCATCTTTGTTTTTGTTGGGGATGTTTAACCCATTTACATTTATTGTCATATTTGATAAGTTTGATTTTTTTTCAGTTAAAGATTTCTTTTTTTTTAAGATTTTATTTATTTGACAGAGAGAGAGAGAGAGAGAGAGAGAGAGAGAGAATGTGCACATGAGCAGGGGGAGCCAGAGAGGGAGAAGCAGGCTCTGCAGGGAGCCCAATGCAGGACTTGATCCCAGGAGTCCTGGGATAATGACCTGAGCCGAAGGCAGATACTTAATTGACTGAGCCACTCAGGCACTCCTAAGAAACCATTTCTACTTTACATGCTTCTTGTTATTCTAGAGAGAATATGTTATATGGATTCTATTTTTGTTTTCTTTCTGGTGACTTAAAAGGCACACATATAGTTTTTATTCCTTTGCTGCTAATTTTGTAGTTTTAAACATAAAATTTATTTATTTATTTATTTGACTCAAATTAGTTCTGAAATCTCATCTAAAAAAGGTATTCAAAAGAAATCATGAGCAAGAGAGCATTATTGGAATCAATGTTTATCCTTTCAAGTAGACTGTTCTGAGGGACAAATTATTTGATTTAAAGTGTTGATACTTTCATGTAAAAAAGAATCGTGTTTAAAAAAAAATCATGAGGACAGCCCCGGTGGTGCAGTGGTTTAGCGCCGCCTGCAGCCCAGGGCGTGATCCTGGAGACCCTGAATCGAGTCCCACGTTGGGCTCCCTGCATGGAGCCTGCTTCTCCCTCTGCCTGTGTCTCTCTCTGCCTCTCTGTGTGTCTCTATGAATAAATAAATAAAATCTTAAAAAAAATCATGAACATTTCTCCACCAATTTTACCCTTTGGTTGCTTCAGGATTAATTTAAAATAAAGATAAACAAGAAAAAAAACTTTACTCTTTCTATGTTATGTAGCCTGTCCGTCTTCTTTGTTACCCCTCAGTATGTCTTTAATTTTTTTTTTTTTATGATAGTCATACAGAGAGAGAGAGAGGCAGAGACACAGGCAGAGGGAGAAGCAGGCTCCATGCACCGGGAGCCCGTCGTGGGGTTCCATCCCGCGTCTCCAGGATCGCGCCCAGGGTCAAAGGCAGGCGCTAAACCACTGCGCCACCCAGGGTTCCCCTCAGTATGTCTTTAATGTAAGAAGTGGAGAGCAACCAGTCAGTGTTAGGTGAGGGAAGCATGTGTGGCAGGAATAGCTCTGAATTGCTAGATCTTGGGTAAGTCATTTTCCTTCTGGGCTTCAGTTTCCATATCTGGAAGTTTCAGAGGTTGGAGTACATAATCTCTGAGGTTACTTGTACCTTCATTCTTAAATAATTAAACAAAGTTTATTAAGCGCCTATTTGCATAGCTTCAGTACCAGGCCCTATATAGAATGGCAAACTCAAAAACAATCTATATTTAAGAAGAAAAAGAAAAGTTCCTAAGCTGATGAGATTCTGTATGTTGGTCTGTATGCTGGTTATGTTGTGTGTAGTATGTAAAAAGTTCACTGGGCTATATACCTTTAGGATGAGAGCACTTTAATCACTTTACTTATGTATTTTATACCTCAATAAATAGGAAAATAAACCAAAAAAGAAAAAAAAAAAGAAAAAAAGAAAGGATGGAAGAGAAAAGAAAAACTGGCCAGATGTTTAAAGGTTGTAATTATGAGGCAGGATGGCATAATAGAGAATTCACAGAAAATAGTGAGTTTAAATCCTGACACCTTCAAATATTAGTCTTGGAATCTTGTACACATTATTGAACCGTTCGAGACTCAGTTTTCTTAGTACTGAATGAGTTAAAAGGCACATAAAGCACCCGGTATGTAGCAGGTGATTAATACATATTTTTTTTAAGATTTTATTTATTTATTCAGAGAGACAGAGAGAGAGGCAGAGACACAGGCAGAGGGAGAAGCAGGCATCATACAGAGAGCCCGACGTGGGGACTCGATCCAGGGTCTCCAGGACCACGCCCTGGGCTGCAGGCGGCGCTAAATCGCTGCGCCACCGGGGCTGCCCGGTTGATAAATGTTTTTAAAAAGAGGCAGTAAGAGTATTAAACAAATGTATATGACCGGTTCAAAGAACTAAAAGATTTTACATCATTCTTTTGAAATCACCCTAAAATTAATAAATCCCAGGAAGCCCAGTGTTAAAGAGACTATGAAGAAAAAGCTAGGCTCATATTTTTCTAGCGACGTGCAAACTTGAAAATATCTCTTTTGGAGAGCCACTTGGCAATTTATAATAAAACTCACCCAGTTTATAATGATGATCTTTAAATTGTTAATCCCACTTTTCAGATTATAGCCTGAGCAAATAACTCCTGAAGGCAAAACAAAATGTGTTTATTTTAAAGTGCTTGACTGGGTTATAATAACGTGTGGAAACAACTAGCTTAAAGATGGCTAATTAAACCATTTTAGCAATGCAGTGGAATATTGTCCCATTTAAAATGGCAGATACATGGACTAAATAGATATACGAAGATTTCAAGCAAAAAATTAGAAAATAGTGTACATTCAGTGAATACAACCACATAAAACCTATGTCTGTGCAACGATAAAGGTTAGAAGTGAATTTTGTAAATTTCTGGTTCTTTTTTTTTTTTTTTAATTTTAATTTTTATATTTATGATAGTCACAGAGAGAGAGAGAGAGAGAGAGAGAGAGAGAGAGAGAGAGGGAGGGAGAGAGGCAGAGACACAGGCAGAGGGAGAAGCAGGCTCCATGCACCGGGAGCCCGACGTGGGATTCGATCCCGGGTCTCCAGGATCGCGCCCTGGGCCAAAGGCAGGCGCAAAACCGCTGCGCCACCCAGGGATCCCTAAATTTCTGGTTCTATGTGGAAAAAGGGAGATCTATATTTTAATTCTTGGTTTATTACAATGATTGCTTAGTAAGTCAATAAAAATAAAGTAAAAACATATGTCCTGAAATAGAACAAGGTCTCTGAAAATAGTGTGTAAAATACAGAGTAAAAATGTACAGCCGGTATATAGGTAGAGTTATAGAAAAAATAGAAGTTGTATTCCTCATAATATTGAAGAGGTTGCCTTGCCAATGCATTGTGAAAGGAGTTATTAGTCTCAAGAAATGCTTTTCCTAGAAATAATTTCCAAGTCAGCTAAAATGCCAAAATATGGAGATGAAAATTCATGAGATAAGTTGTTCTTAAAGATATCAAGTTACCTATCAGCTGCATTTTTTTTTTTTTACAGCTTTTTCTTCTTTTTTCTTTGGTGATAAAGGAGAAGGTTTTATAGATGCTGAAATGGTTTACAATTGGCTTATTTAGTTGCTCTTATTTTTTTATGTCTCCCCAAAGGGTCACAGAATCCATCATTTAAAAAGAGAAAATGATGTGTTTTTAGTGCAAAGAGAGAATAGCTTTAGAGAACCAACAGGAATGGGAATAAATGGAGTCGGGCATGTGTATCTGTAACATACTAAGTACTTTGGATCATATCAGATGTCAGAAGCTTCACAGGGAAAATGGAATGAGGTGCTGGGTGGTGGGGTACTACCTTTTCATACTGGAAGGCCTAAATCAACATGTTAGTGGTTTTGAAGTGAGAGACTGTTGGAGTACACAGGAGAACATGGCTGGCCCTGGTTGACAGACTCTCCTCTTTTCCCTGGGAAAAGAATATCTTTGGGAAATAATGAAGGAATTTATCTAGGCGTGGGAGGGGTCTGGATATTTTAGGGGATGGAGGAAAGTTTGTATCTGAAATGTGTTTGGTGGCATGGAAAATTTTTGACTCAAGTTACATAATGCAAGGAATATTCCCCAAAAGAGAACTGTCAAGAATTACAGAGCTGGAAGGAGTCTTAGAAATTGATTACTCCAAACTCTTAATTTTGCCAGAGAGAAAACAGACCCAAAGGGGAGAAATGGCTTGCCCAAGGTTACAGTCACTAGTGAGGACATGGTCAAAACCAAGTCTGTTGGTTTCTGGCCATTATTTTTCCTGCTCTACCTTGCTGAAATTGCCCTTACCTTCCACCATCACTTCATTACTGACGTTTTCTGCAACTATCATGCAAAAGATTAGCCTCCAGACTTAGAAATGTAGCCCTTTAATTCACAAAGATTTCCTTTAAGCCATCAGAGGTGTGAGTCAGCAAATCATGATCTGTAGCATTGTTCCAGGATCCTGCTTATCTAGCAGGGAGAGAAGTTTAATTACAAGAGCTTGATTCTGGAATCAGAGTTCATATTCCAGGTCCACCACTGGGATGGTGGCTGCCATGAAGCAAAGTATTTAATCTCTCTGAATTTCGGTATCATTTGTAAAATGGAAGATTATAATAGTACCAATCTTTTAGGTCCCTTAGGTGAAGATTAAATGGCATACCCATTGGGTGGGGGCCTGCTTTATAGTAAGTGCTCAATAAATGCTAGCTATTATTGTTGTTCTGGGGGTAGTTAGAACTATTTCTGTCAGAAGTCTTAAGGAAATAAGAACTTTTTTATTTTTTGAGAGAGCAATGAGTATTATCTAGGCATGGTCCCTAGATGTTCAGAAAGACTTTTCTGGGATTGTAAAGCTTCTGAACTTTCAACAATCTGAAATCTTTCTCTGGTAATCTTTTATGAATCTAGTGTAGCTTATGTTTTCTGTAGCTTTTCATCCAACAGCTATCTTGATTACTCCAGATTTAACTACTCCTTATCTTAAATTTTTTTCTTGGTAATTTTTATAGCTTTATTGAGGTATAATTGATATGCAGTAAACCCACATATTTAAAGTACGCAATTTTATTAGTTTGATATGCACATCACCAAAATCAAGACAATGAACATATTTATCACCAGCAGAATTTCTGTGTGCTCCTCAGTACACAGCTCCCACCATCCTGGTCCTTCCTGGTCTCTGCCAACCCCCCACCCACCTCCTCAGCCAAACACTGATCTGCTAGAATTTTATGTACATGGAATCATATGGTATGTTTTTTATTTGTCTGGCGTCTTTTAGCATAATTGTCATCCATGCTGATTCATGTATCAGTTGCTCCTTTGTTTTTATTGGTGAGTCCTCAATTTTTTCTTTGTTCACTCTTTACCCCTATCTTGCTTAACTGGCCATGATATGGGATGAAAACAGATTCTGATGATTTAAAAATATTTATTGAGTACCTATGTTTCCTTTTCTTATTTTCTATTTCATTGCTGCCCAGTATACATAGTAAATAGTATACAGCAATTTAGGTTCCCTGAGAGTAACACTCAATTGCATTCTGTATGCACATTTTAAAAAACAGTATCCATAAACAATATTATTATTTATTTATTTGAAGGTTGAGATTAAAATTTTCCCCTCTCTCTTTGGCTCTCAATATTAAAAAAAAAGCATACTTTCATTGGCCTAACCCAATAAATTGATTTAATAAATTAAATTATATAAATACACAGTTTTTATTTTTTACAGTGAAATATGTATTCTGTTACTGTTACAGCCTTTTTTTTTTAAATATGGACACTATGTATGTTCTCAATTCCCTTGCAGCTGGAGCATAACATGAAATAAGCTAAAAAATTGATACACTGATATAGCAGAAGTAATACATTTGCAAAATAATGACAGATCATTTAGGAGGCAAGTCCATTTTTTTTTTTAGCAAGTCCATTTTTATAATGACTTTTTACTAACACCATAGTATCTCTCAACTATTAATAGAACTTGCATCTAGGAAGGAAGAAATAAAAATTACCATTCAGAATGCCCATTCAAATTTGGTGAAAGATTTAATTTCTTCATCTATCACAGTGTCATGAGTCCTGTGAATACTATAGATTAAGCCTCAGTGCCAGAAGTTTGGAGACTTGACAGTGTGGAGGGTAGAAGTTAGCCAGAGGGAATCATAATGCCAGAGAAAACAAACTTCACCCATCCTGCATCTTAGACGTATGTTCTAGGCAGGTGTCCTGAGTGCTCTCTTGGCCTGAGAAGCCCGGGAATGCAGTAATTTAAAAACCGAGCCTGTAGTGGAGATGTATATACTGACCTTCAAGATGCTGTAGGCATTGTAGTGGCAGATAGAGGTTTATATGGAACAATGAAAAGAACGTGTGGAAGACCTTCCATACTCGAAGGTAACTTGATTATCTGGTCCTAACTTTCATTTTGCTGGTGACCAGCCCAAGGTCATAATAACTTAATAGCAGGACTGGGACCAGACCTGTGATTTCTGAACCACAAACTTTGTGTTGCTGTTGTATTGGGACTGGTGTGGGGGCATGTAAGGTGTTAGACTCTATGATTTGTTCCCTCTGAGCTGCTTGACATAGGGGTCAATTGTCTGGGACATGGCATCCTTGATGAGCTATACTTCTTGAGCACTGTATCATCTTCATCATTTGCCCAGCTTGTTGCCATCTGTAACATATCTTCTTATACGCAGGGATTCTTCATGTGGGTGGGAGGCAACAGATAAAGGTCATTCTCCTTCAATGAGAATCCCTGACACAGGCCCAACCCATTATTTTATAGACCTGGAAACACAGGCGAAGAAGTTACGGGCTTATCACAGTCTGACAGTAATGTGTTTAAGATGATGTTTTGGTCCACTTGGGCCTCTATAACGAAATACGGTAAACTAGGCCTCTTCTCTTTCTCACAGCATTTCTTTCTCACAGCTCTGGAAGCTGGAAGTCCCAGATCACGGCATCAGCCTGGGTGCGTTCTGGTCAGTAATCTCCTCTGGGTTGCAGACAGCTGACTTCTCGCTGTGTCCTCACAGGGCGAGAGAAGAGCTAGCTGGTGGTCTGGCCTCTTCTTCTCGGGGTGCTACTCCCACTCGTGATGGCTGGCTGTGCCCTCATGACCTCCCAAAGGCCCTGCCTCCAGATACCATCACACTGGGATTAAAATTTCAACATGAGAATTTTGGGAGGGATACAACCAGTTAGTGCCTAACTGGTGAAAATCCAAATCTGTTGTTCTGCATGAAGCACACCAGATCTCCCTGAGACCCTGTTCATGCCTCATTAGCCTCTGTGACCGCATTTAGCACACGCTGAGCAGCTGCAGGACCTAACGGGGTGGAGCTGGCCCGGAAGAATGTATTAGGAGAAGATGTCGAATAAAGTGAATAGTTGCACGTGAGTGTGACTCCTGCACTACAGACCGTGTGCTGGAAAGTAGCTCTCTTTTGTGGACATACATCAACTGTCTGTATCTTCACTGAGTTAGGGCAAAGATGATGTTATTGGTCTCACAACTAATGGCAAATGTAGTTTCTTTCCAAGAGACTTAATGGAACTTTGTCCTTTCCAGTTCAGATTAGTCTGTCCTCTTTTCTGCTCTAACAGTACATTACTTGGATTTCTGTGTAGCATGAGAGTCATTTCATTCTTGACCTTGTTAGGGTCAAGTGTTGATAATATGAGGATAGCTCAAATGGGGAACCCCACAGGGACCCTGCTGCCTAGCTTGGGAGGCACTTGCTAAATCTTTATAAAGAAAATATTATTTTATACCCTTTAAGATGTTAAGGGACCTATACATTTTATTTTGTTTATTTTTAAAATTTAAATTCAATTAGCCAACATGGAGTATATCATTAGTTTTAGAGGTAGAGTCAGTAATTCATCAGTTGCATATAACACCCAGTGCTCATTATATCATGTGCCCTCCTGAATGCCCATCACCCAGTGACCCCATCCCCTCACCCACCACCCCTCCAACGACCCTAAGTTTGTTTCCTAGAGTTAGAGTCTTTTGGTTTGTCTCCCTCTCTGATTTCTTCCCATTCCCTTTTCCTTCCCTTCTATGATCCTCTACACTGTTTCTTATATTCCATATATGAGTGAAATAATTGTTTTTCCCTGATTGACTTATTTTGCTCAGCATGATACTCTCCAGTTCCATCCATGTTGATCTAAATGGTAAGATTTCATCCTTTCTGATGGCTAATATTCCATTGTGTATATAGAACACATCGTCTTTATCCATTCATCTGTCAAAGGACATCAAGGCTCCTTCCACAGTTTGGCTATTGTGGACATTGTTGCTATGAACATTGGGGTGCAGGTTCCCCTTCAGTTCATACATCTGTATCTTTGGGGTAAATACCAAGTAGGGCAATTGCCATTGAAACCATACATTTTAAAAGAGACTTCAAATAATTTAGAATATAATTTTGTTCATAGTCTTGATAGTTCTGCTAATTGTATCTAAGATTATCCCCACTTATCAGAATGAAAAATTGAAGAAAATAAGAGTGACTTACTTCACTGGAAGGATTAAGAATAAGAAAGAGATAAAGAGATACCTTCTCATTTAGTCTGCTTTTGTACAAGCTAGACCAGGACACAGTGATCTTGTTTTTCATTTCACAGGATAACAGAAGAGAAACGTTTTTGGGGAAACTCGTGACTTTTAAAGTCAGTTGTGCTCTAAAACATACTATTTTCAGCAGAATTATTTAATTCGGAAGGAATGCGGTCAAGAATATAGTTACATGTGATTTATAATGTGTAGCATCCAAGGGCACTTTCTTTTCTGAAATATATTCTTTTTTTTAAAGAAGATTTTGTTTAGAGAGAAAGAGAGGACATGTGAGGCGGGATGGAGAGGGGAGAAGTAAAGGGTGAGGGAGAGGGACAAGAAGACTCTACGCTCAACCCAAGATGGGACTCGATCCCACAACCCTGAGATCATGACTTGAGCTGAAACCAAGAGCTGGAAGCTCAACTGACTGAGCCACCCAGATGCCCCTCTGAAACATATTTTTGAGAAAGATAATTTTAGAAGTTGTCTGCACTCTATTCCTGCTCTGTGTTCTAGTACCATAACAGAGGACTCCACTGATTTATACAAATAAAAGACATTACCATCCAGATTTTAAAATGTATATATTGTCATCCACATATACAGAAAGAAAAACCTCACAGGTAGCTTAAGTTGGCAGACGCATATCTAGTCTCTGCCTGTCTTAGTGCTTTTCTTTTGTTGTTTTAGGCACATTGATGATGAAAGGCTTTGTCAGCCTCCCTTTCTTATTTCTCACATTTCCAGGATCAATGTGTCTGATACATATGTGTCTTAGATGGACTAAAGATTTAAAGATGGACATTTGTGAAGGTGAGCTTAAGGCACACGCCTTAAGTGTGTGGGTATTATTGCACCATTGGGTGGGTATTATTGCACCATTAATCAATTGTGCTTTTGAAGCTCTTTAGAAATTAAAATGCTGGGAACTTTCACTTAGGAATTGTACATTGAATAGAATGGATTGCTAGATTGTTAAAATATTGATCTCAGTGTACTCGTTTTCAATATTTTTGATTGCTGTTTTCAATATTTGATTTTGGGTAGTCTTCTCTGAATATGATTAAAAGCTGACTTATTTACAAAGTGCCATTAATTAGTGTATGTCAAACTCTGACTGTGGGGGTGGCATGGGGCAGACTTCCTAACCTTTAGAATCCTGCTGGGCAACTTCCAAATCCAAGCATGTGATTTTTCCGTGGACATTCTGCCAGCCACTCTCTGCACATTTGCCTTCTCTTGCCTGCTTTTCACCATAACTAAAATTTGTGAAGTCACATATGTGTCTCCACAGTCCTCACTCTTTATGCCAAACTATTGAGAACACACTTGGCATCAGGTGACAGGGGAGGGGACCTCAGATCTGGATACAAATCTTTAGACTGAGGGATGTTGTTGAGAACTATTTTGTGAACTGAATACAGCACTGCACTATATCTATGTACTTGTCGCTTTCCTGGATTTAGCATTTATTTTGAGCACATTCTTATTGTTTGCTTCTTTGATGGGAAGCCTTGTCAAAGAGTGTGCTTTTGCTGTTGTGTTTGCTTTTAAAGGATGAGGGATTCAAGAGAGCAGGAGGGGCTGTGTTCTCGAGGCATCTATGGCAATCTTTGGCATATCTGTTGGCCACCAGTTTAATGCAGTATAAGCCCCTATAAGTCCCATCCTCTCTTAGGGCTAGTACTTGCAGGTAAGGCAGTGTTGCCTAATAGAAAAAGTAAAGACTTGCTTTCCTTTTTCTCTCTAGAGCCTTGGTTTTAAAGTCAGAAAAATCCTGGCTTTAGCATGTACTAGTAGGTTTTTTAACACTTGTGAGCCTCATTGTCCCCAGATGTAAAATGGAAATGTTAACACACACATATCCATAGCATTGCTGTGAGGATTGCATGTGGCCAGCAGAGCATATGGCACATTCTAGTTGATGTGTCTTGCCTCTAGTTGATGTTGTCCAGGTGAACACATTCACTTCTCCCTAGGTAACTTTAGTTTACCTTCAGTCATTTTCCATGATGCTAATTCTCCTTCCACCCGGATCACAAAGGGAGACTTGACAGTGGTTCTGCCTTCCTGTCTCTCCTTTTCCAGCACTAGCTTGAGACGACTGCTTTCTGGGGGAACATGATGTTTGGTACTACTAAGGAGACAGCATACTTCCCAGAGCCAAGGATCAGAGTTTTAATGAGTTCTTTCACTAGGAAAAGAGGGAGGCGCCGGGCCATCCTGTGGCTCTTACCCTGCAGTTTGGCATCGCTGGGGCAGGCACTTAGAAGCTGGATGAATGTGGACTACTGTGTGTGGATGAAAAAAAACTGTGAATGTTTCTCTTCAAGTTGCTGGAGAGAGAAGTACAAATTAGATTATTAATGATCATATGGAGGTATGAGCTGACAGTCTATTTAGTTGCATTATTAAAACAAGTATAGTTTTGGACGATGTGGATTCCCCCCCCCCTTTTTATTTGATGACAAAGAATATTCATGAAGGGTATCAGTAAAGACCATGTCAGTGATTTAGCTTGCAAAGCTGCCCCTGCATGCTAAAAGACAGAAGAGAAAATTTAAGTGGTTTAGAATGAGAATATGAGATTGGAAGCCAAATTATAAACTCATTTCAACTCTTGGCCTGCAGGCTCCGGAATAACATTATTTGTTGTCAAAGATGGAAAACAAGTCGGATTCAGGTCCGAATGATATTCCGCTTTGGCACTGCTGCCTTTCTGCCGGCAGCAATTCCATTCGGACGCGGATTAATGAGGCGGGCAGGGACCGAAGTGTTGGTCTTGAGAGCGGAGCCAGAAGGGGCAGAGCTGCAGCCCCGGGTGTCCGGGTGTCCGGGCGTCCGCGGAGGGCCGCGCCCCCGCCCCCGCCCCAGGGATCCGCCCCGGCTCGCCCGCCGCGCGACCCCCACACGCCGGAAGCTGGAGGGGGTGCGGCCCCGTGCGCGGGAGCTGGGGGCCCGCGGGCCCTGGGGCTGAGTTACTGGCAGGGCCTCGGAGGAGACCTTGGACTTCGGTGAGGGAAGCGGCAGGACTGTGACCGGTCCCGAGGGCGCGGGCAGGTCCCCGGGGCTTCTCAGCTCGTTCTTGGCCGGGAGCACCATTCTGGACCTTTTTCATCCCTGCATGTGAAACGGGGAACAGTGGTGTGTTCCCCTTCTTGCTGTGGCTTCGATGATAGAGACACCTGGGATGGGATCAGGAAAGTCTTGGGAAAGCCGGCTGTTCCCGAGCTGGAGATGGAGCACTAGGGCACTTGCTCAACAGGCGGGCGTGGGCCCTTTCCAGAGTCTTTGGCCTCCTTTGCTCCCAGCCTCTGTGCCTGTACCTCTTTGGTACCAGCTTTCATGCCTGTTGACACACTGTGGCCTCCAGGGGAACCCCTTACAGGCAGGGGTGACGTGGGGCGGTCTCTGCACCCAGGCTCCCGCAGCACTGGGCTGGGACCGCGGTGAGCGCGGAGGCGGAGGGGGAGCAGGGACCCGCGGGGCTGACGCGCGCCCCCACTCGCCCATCCCCTCCCCTCCTTCCCCTCCCCCCCCAGTCTGGCCGAGCGCGCCCCCCTTCCGCCTGCTCCCTCCTCCTCCTCCTCCCCTCCCTGCTGTGCACCCCCCTCCCCTCCACCTTCCTTCCCCTTCCCTCTCTCCTCCCCGCCGTGCCCCCCCTCCCCGCGGTGCCTCCCCCCCCCCCGCGTACCCCCCCCCCAGCGCTGGCCGAGCGCGCGGGCCCCCGAGGGGCCGGGCCGGGGACGCGCGCCCGGGGAGCAGGGCTTTCCCGGCGGCCCGGGACCCCTTCTGTCTCTCGGGCAAAACTTCCAGGAGGATTTGGTCTTTTCTAACATTTCGGTACACAGAAACACTACAAAAAAAAAAAAGAGAGAGAGAGAGAGAGAAAGTGCTGGCGCAGCACGCGGTCCCTGCGAGGGGAGGGCGGCCGTCGCCCCGTGCCCCTGCGAGCCCGAGCGACCGCGGTGGTGCGGGAGCGCGCGGAGCCGCAGGTCGGAGCCCGGGGGCGCGCAGCGTGGGGCCCGCGAGGCTGGCTCCGCGAGCGGCTCGGTCCGGGGACCTTTCCGAGGCCGTGCGCTCGCGCGTCTGCGGCGCTCACCCGGGGTCCCGAGCCCTGCGTGCATGTGCGCCTGGGAACACGTTTGGTCTTTTACCCAGTAACACAGGGAGTGGGGATGGCAGCCAGCATCGTGCGGATGAGTTGTACCTCATATCTTAAACGATCTAAATGTCTACCATTTTGTAGTATCACCTAGAGATGAGACGTGGAAATTCACAGGGCCTACCACTTTTTTATTTTATTTTATTTTATTTTATTTTATTTTATTTTATTTTATTTTATTTTATTTTATTTTATTTATTTATTTATTTATTTATTTATTTTTTACGTTTTAGGTTCATTTCCCTTTCAAGGAAAGAAGCCAAGCTGTTTTTACCCAGAGGAGGAATGATGTAGTTACATCCTAACCTTCTTTTCTTATACTTACAGGTAAGTGAGTCTGTTCCCCATAAATTCCTTAGGAAATGAACTTTGCTATGGTCTGACCTGTATTCAGTTTAGTGGCTATGTTTGAGATGTGTTCTATTTCATTTTACCTTCAGTAGTTTGAGTACTAGCAAGTTGTTATTACTTTCTCAGAGTAATTTAATGATTTGGCTGCCTCAAGTCTCTTACTCACTTTGGAAAGCCTGTGATCTACTTTTAATGTTACCAACTTCTTTAGATTTTATCTCTTCTCACAGTGGACATGACTTAAGCCAATAATGCAGTTAGAACTGCATGATTCTTCTTAAAAAAATATTCACTGGAATAGGAACATTTGTTATTCTTTTGGAAGTTGTGACAGAATTGTAAGCTTTCTCAGATATTTCGCTCATCATCAAATGGCCACCATAATTTTGACCATGCTACAAAGTATTTATTTAAGTAAAACGGTTTAGGAAATGGAAGAAGGAGGATCCTCCTTTCCCACTTGTAACACCTTAGGAGTATACTTTCTAGAATCTTGAAGAATAATAGTACCCCAGTGGATTATATGGTTGGTCTTAGTCTGGTGACAGATATAAAGCTCTGGAACATTGTTTCAGTTCTGCTCTGATAACCAGCAATTTTGAGTTTCTCTGTAATAAGATATTTTATTACACTTGGGAAGACTAAACTTTTAAAAAAGCAAGAACCTTAGGGACATCATTAATGTTGAAATGTAACAGTATGAAATCTGAAGTTGTGTAAGTGGTTTCTGTCTTCAGCAGAGCAGACCTTTTTAAAAAGTTTTCCTTAGAAATGGCTCAATAGACATGAAAGTATAAATAGGTAATCTGTGCTCAGCATATGTGTATCTTCAAGAAGCGCCTCTCACCTTTTCTCTTCATTTAACAAATTTCTGTGGAGGTTTTGTTTAGGATTTGTTTTAACTCTTGTCACACTGATTAAAATGAAAGAATGGAAGTCAAAGCATCTGATTTGATTTTATATTACTGAACTGCTTTGCACTAAAACAATAGAGCATATGGAGTATTCAGGGGATTGTTGCTGAGTTACTCTAAATAGAAAACTGAAAATAACATTGGCTGAAAGTTAATAATACAAAATAAATAAAAGAATAATTCTTTACAAATTCTTTTCTGAGTAGAAAGTCAAGTGGCTACAAGACCTCAGTGATTCAGGGCCAACTTGAGGGATATATGAAATTATTCTGATCTTTGGTCTTGTGATGTTTCGTGTTTTTGAGGGTGACTTGGATGATGTAGAAGAGAACAGCGTCAGTAGAGTGCCATGTAGACCCCAAGGATGAAAACCTAGAGAAAATGGTAGAAAAGAGCCGAAGTATACTTTACAAAATAGAGAAACAGTGGAAAGCTGATTCAGGTCTTGGGCAAATGCAAAGTTATAGGACATTTGTGCTCTAGTCTCAGTAGCAAGACGGGGAATGCTTGGGTGACCAAAAGGGCAGCGAGGTAGCCTGAGCTTGGTTGTAGTGGTGGTTGCAGTGCCATGGCTCCCTGGGCAGAGACGTGGGCAGTTGCTGGGGAGCTGCACCTGGGCAGTCCTAGCTTGGGAAAGCCAGCCTTCCAGAAACTTCCCAATGTAGGCTCAGGAACTTGAACATCCTTCAGCAGTAGACCTTCCTCAGACTTGCAAGAAACAAACATATGATTTGGGAAAAGAGTGACTGGGCTATGCTCTCCCTCTGGTGGGCAGACCTACCACACCGATACCGGGTGACTGTGGAGTCCAAGCAGCTCACTGTTTGATTCAAATATTTCATAGCATCAGGCCATAAAAGGTTTGCACTTGGATGTCCTGTGTCACAGACACACGCTTCACAGAGTCTGTTGCACCTCTGTTCCCTCTCAGGCTTTTGCTGCTGGAAGCCGTTCTGGTCTATACACTCTTCTATCCACTTGCCATGCTTTCTTCCTTACACTCTCCCAGAGGACTTTTCTTACCCTCCAGCAGCAGTTCCTAGGATAAATACCCCCATACAGGCATTGCCAGCGCTCAGAAAACAGCCCCGTGAGGCTCTGAAGACAGGAGTGGGAGGGCCAGTCGGTACATGGAAAAGTGAAGAAAGGGTGTCCCTGACCTGAACATGCATCCTCTTACTCCCCAGCCCCTGCCCCAGCACATGTCACTGTACTGTCACTGCTCTCTCTAACAGGGTCCCTTGGACTCTTCTCTGAGCAGGGCACAGGCTTTTCTGTCCTCATTTTGTCTGTCCAGGTAGTTCCTTGGGGGAGTGCCTGGGGAATAGAAACTCTCCTTGAAGACGTATCATCTTGTTGGCCTTTCGCAGTCCTGGGAGCTCTTGAAATGTGACTTTCAGGTAACATAAAATGGTAGCTGATTCCATCGTTTTAGGACTGAAGTGGGCATTGTAGGTAAATACGAATAGAAAGCTATGATATGGTAGTTGGCACATTGTTCATATTTGAAAAAACCAGAGAAGTAGAGCAGCTTGTAGTTTATGAATTTTGGGGTATATCTTCAACTTTTAAAATATTTCTGTTTAATGGAATGAAGTGTGACACAAAGTCAGTAAGCTTTTAATGAGTGTCAGCTTTTGCTGCTGCAATTTTAATTTATACTCCTGAGCTGCAATTCATTTTCAGCAGATGAAGAGACTCCAGGCAGGCGAGGGCCAGGAGATTCACGCTGGCACCAGGACGTAGCCAGCGATGCATGCCTCCTAGTGGATTTTCATTTCTTTTTGGTGATTGACATTTAATTAGCTTTGTGTTTTGTCTTTTCTGTTCTCTTTTGGGGCTCTGCTTATTGACATTCCCCTCTCATTGAGTTGGTTTCTCTCTCCCCAGCTTGCATGTGAGTGACTCACATCCACATCGGGGTCTGTGGTGCCCTCTCTGCAGTGCCCTCTTGGGCAGTGCTCTCCCCGCCCCCTCCCTTCTTCAGACTGGGCCCTGGAAAGCCTTTCCTGAGTCCCAGGGAGGGAGAGACTGGCCCTTGGGCGTCTCTACCACCTCATTCTCCACTGCTGGCAGCTGGGTGTCAGTGAGATGGTGTCCCACAGCCAGCGTTGACCTCACGGGAGGTGCTGTCTCTGCATTTGGAGCATCTAGCATATATTTGTCCTTATTCGGAGTCACAAACCAATGTTTGGATGAATTTCCGGGATCCACAACCTCCATCAGTATTTTAATTTGCCGAGCGCTTCTTGGTCTACCGGTCTCTCCTTTATCTCCTTTCGTTTCAATGTTTGTATTTTCGGGGCTGCCGTGGAGGTTGGAAGGGAGGGATTTGAACTCTGGTGTTCTGACTGCAGCACCAGTACCCACTTGGTTTCACTTGTTTAGAAAGCCAGTTAGAGAAGGGTGTCTGCAACCCCTGCGTCCGTGCACAGGTAAGTGGATAAACAAAACGTGGAGTATACGGACAGTGGAACAGCCTTAAAAAGGAACTTGGTTCTGACATCTGTGATGACATGGGTGAGCCTTGAGGACAGGATGTGAAGTGAAATGAGTCAGCTCCGAAATAAGACAAAATGTTGTATAACTCAACTCACACGAGGTTACCTGGAGTCTTCACGTTGTTAAGATAGCAAGCGGCATGGTGCTTGCCAGAGATGGGGAGGGGAGAATGCAGTGTTATCTAATCAGCAGACTTTCTGTTTTGGAAGATGGAAGCTTCTGGGGATTGTTGAACAGCACCATGAGTGTATTGAACACTACTGAACTGTATACTTAAAAATCACTGAGATGGCAGAGGCACCTGGGTGGCTCAGGTGGTAAAGTGTCAGACTCCTCATTTCAGCTCAGGTCCTGATCTCAGGGTCCTGGGATCAGGCCCTATGGTAGGATCTGTGCTCTGTGCAGAACCTGCTTCTTCTCCCTCTGTAACTCCCTGTGCTCGTTTTGTCTCTTAAATAGGTAACTTAAAAAAATCTTTTAAAAAATCAAGATGGTGTATTTTATATGTATTTTACCAAAATTAAAAATAACTTAAAAATAACAAAAAGTAAGTCAAAGACCTTGCTTTTAAAAAAGATAATTAATCCTTTAAAGGTTAAAAAAAAAGTGAATTTCTTTGATTTGGGGACTTTTCCTAACTTCAGCTTTATTCTTCATTTGTTCAGATCTTTAAATCACTTTTTATTTAAAAATGTATTAGGTAATAAAAAGCAACTGGATTTACATTCATAAGATCTTTGGGATTTACTTTCAAACCATATTACTCCTTTTCTTATTTTTGCCTACATTTGCAGTTAAAATATGATTCAAAACAACCCACTTTCTCACCTGTTTTTCTTCAATAAAGGTCATAGGATCTTATTGCTCATCCAGAAATATTTGTATTACACTTAAAAAATTACTTGTATGATTAAGGGCAGAAATGTTTATTCTTTTTTTTTTAAGATTTTATTTATTTATTCATGACACACACACACACACACAGAGAGAGAGAGAGAGAGAGAGAGAGAGAGGCAGAGACACAGGCGGAGGGAGAAGCATTCTCCATGCAGGGAGCCCGATGCGGGACTCGACTTGATCCTGGGTCTCCAGGATCACACCCCAGGCTGAGGGCAGTGCCAAACCGATGGGCCACCGAGGCTGCCCAGAAATGTTTGTTCTGTCATGAGCAAAGGGCATGACAGACTCCAGGCTTTGACTGGATTGCTTGTAAGGAGCCAGCTACCTCTGGCTACCCCCTACCCCATCACACTAATGGACCTTTTATGTGGAAAATCATAACTCTAAAAGTGTAAATAACATTCTGGTGCTTGAAAGAGTACAATTTCAAATGTTCAGCTGACACCAAGGAAGCAGCTCCCTTTTTACTCAAAGGTTCTGATCCAGTATGTAACATCTTTCCTGAAGAATCTCAAACGAGACTCGAATACTATCAGCCTCAAGACATGTTTGTGGAGCAGGGAAGGCAGGGGTCTGATGGAGCGATGTGCAAAGGTTTGAGGGAAAATGAGATGTGAAAATTAGAGGTGGAAGTGGGCACAGGAAAGAATTATAACCTGGAAACTTCTAGCTCAATTGTTACTTATATTTTTCTTTCTTTCTTTTTTTGTTTTTTTGAGAGACCCCACAGGAGCAGGAGTTTGGGGAGGTAGGGGGAAGGGGAGGGGAGGGTCAGAGGGAGAGAGAGAAGAATCTCCAGCAGGCTCCATGCCCAGCACAGAGCCCGACTAGGGGCTTGATCTCATGACCCTGGGATCATGACCTGAGCTGAGCAAGAGTCAGACACTTAACCAGCTGAGCCACCCAGTCTCCCATTAGTTAGGTTTTTCATATGACAGACATTCTATGGTCAGGGCTACCAGAAAACACTAAATTCATCTCTACTATTAGGAAACCATTTAATCCAGGTTAGTACTTTAAATTTTTTTCTAAAGCTCTTTAAAAATATGTGGTAATTAGAAATATTAATATTTTAACTTAAATCTTTTAATAAAGAGTTGCATATTTTCAACGCAACAGAAACATGAGACTTACTACAATTTAGACTTTAAATACACTTTTTGGTTATGAAGTGTCAATTCTTGGATTGGAATCCAGTCTGGTGAAGGTGTCTGTCATCTGCAGAAAAATGAGAACAGTAAGGTGATGTTTTCAAAGACCTAATACTCTGAAGGAATAATCTTTACTCTGAGGCTCTGGTCTTTTTTCTTATGTATTAATATTTAAAATATCTATTCTTTTAGAATATAATGATAATTAATATTTAAAATTCTATTTCTTGATGAATTAAAATGTTAGGTATTATTTAGATTCTTGGTTGCAAGAAATAGGAAAGTCATATATTGGAAGAATGTTCCAGAATTGATAGAAGAACCAAGATCTTATATATAATAAAAACTTGGAGCCAGGGCTAACTATATCAGTAAATGTGTTTTTCTAAGTTTATAAAACATGTGAATAACCAACTTAGTCCCGAGCATGTGGGATACCTGCCAAGGAATAGAGGTCTTGATAGAGGGGGAGAAAAGGATTAAATTAATGACATTTGACTTTTATGATAATTTTTTGCAGCCAAGTGAATTAAAGCACTAATCTGTCATCTCGGACAGTTGTTCTAATTGGAATCCTGCCCTAAAGTTGGAAGGAGGGCAGTCCCTGGGTGTGGATTAGCTGACTGCATGAGGGTCAGTTGTGTTATCCTCTTGTTATGTAATCACCTAACTTTTCTTCCCCTGAAGTCATTGTTGTGGGTTTTGGCCTCAGTCTTGTTCATCTTACTTCAGTTTGATACATGGCATCTTCATTATTATTTTTAGTACTTGGAAAGCCAGATTACGGATATCACTGTGACCTGACTTCCCTCCATCATTTGATGCTTTGACCACTGTCCTTTAAATTCTCATTTCCCTTGGCTTATATAACCTGACAGTGAACTCTTGTAGCTTTCCCCCTGCTTCTCTGGCTGCTCCTGCATAGTCCCTTACCCATCATGTATATACTGATGTGCCCAAGCATTCTGTACTCTGTCTCTCAGTCTATACCTCTTTGTGGTTTCTTTTGATCTAAAAGGCAAACTTTCATCCGTTTACTGCTTATTTCTAACTTTGCTCCCCCACCTCACACTACTAATCTGTGCCACCGACTCCTGGCCATGTCTACAGCATCCCCTACCAGTGCCCTCTGCTCATTGTCCCAGCTGAGCTGTAGGTTAGAACCAGGTGATGAGGATCCTGTTTCCTGCTTCTCCCCAGCTAGCATGCTATTCCAAACACCTCAACACTTTTCTGTCCTGGACCCAGAATAAACAAGCATAAGTAATAAGTGACTACCACATTGTGGATGAAAATGAGTGCACATGTCATTGAATTTCTTAGAATACAGTTGCCAGGTGGATTCATGTTCTCAGCAATGGTGCAAACTGTCATGTACCTCCTTCCAAAAAGATGGCACTGTAGAAGGCCTGTATGCTGTTGTCCTAGGCGCCAGTGGCAAGGGCATTAATATTCCTGCATTGCAGGAGAGATCCTCCTAAGGGAGGTACTGTCCAACCTTGGGTCAGATCATACCACAGTTATCCAGGGGCATGGCTTTCTTCTCTGTGTCTCCCCTCTTGGGAGTCAAAATTTCAAACTCTCACCACAACCAGTAGACTTCCAGCTATGATTTGTTTCATACTTGTACTTCCTATGGGACTAGCATAGTACAAATAGGCAACAACAGCTAAAAGCCATAGGCTGGATAATTCCATTGGTGGTAAGAAAGATATTAATATCATAATACCACCCTCAATATATCCTGGCCAGTAAGAACTTACCACGAACATTACTATTATTTCTATAGATAATTATTTGATTTTGAGTAACATGAAATAAAGATCATCTAAGCAAAAAAAAAAAAAAAAAATCCAGTAACTCTTCTTTCCAAGATGTTTTTTTTTTTTTTTTCTTTCCAAGATGTTGACTACCTAAGTATAAATTCTACCCACAAACATTTCCATTTACTGAAATGCACTTGGCCAACAAATTTGTTGAGTGTTTCCTATGCATTAGGCAGTATTCTAGAGTTGGAAATACAGAAATGAACAAGAGATGAATATCCTTGCCCTGATGAAGCTTTTATTCTGGATCTAGGAGTCTAAATATGTAGCAAGATAACTAGATTTTTGACATTTCCATTTTTTCCCCAGGTTTATTCACTATTAAAAATCCTATCTCCTTTTGATCACAAAAATCTTCGGTTGGTAGAGCTGAAAGACGTGGCTTCAACCACTTTGTGCGTGGTGTGAATTCTGGGCAGGTGGCCAGGGGACCTGGGTCCTAGCTGCATTTGACCCGATGACCTGCGATGGTCCCTTCACATTCCTGAGCCTTTGTTTTCTCACCTGTTTCATTAGGACTGGATTCAAATCTGATCCAAGCATGGTAGTGGAAGGGTGTTTGGAAATGTTTGAGTGGACATTTTAGTTGACACAATGACTGCATGGGCGAAGGAATGCTGAGTAACTTCTGTGTCATGGGACAAGCCTAGCTTAGGCTGCAGAGCTTATGAGAACTGAGCTGGGAACAGGAACAGAGATCTGCTATATTCAATTTGGGGCCTTCTGGGGACCCTATGCCATTCCATTCTTTTCAGGATTGCGTAGGGTGACATGCTCTCTGATTTTGTTCATAGGCTGAGTAAGGCAAGTGGGTAAGTGCATTTGATGGGAAAGCTGTCCATCAAGATCCTCTACTCTGAAATCCCCAAAGTGGGGGGGGGGGGTGGTGGAGCAGGGAGCTTCTAGTTATTCTATAGCTACCTTGATTTTCAAAATATCCCTTGATTTTTATTGGGAAAGTCTTTTCATAACTGAAGCTCAAATACATAAAATTATTATGTCAACTAGATCTGATTTCTACTAGGATACAGTTAATTTGCATAGCTATTGTATCTTATTGTTCAAAGATAGAAATCTTATAACAACATTGGTTTTGAGGAGATTTATAGCATCCAAAGCCCAAAGTGAATAATGCCAAAATATTTTACAAGCAAATCGTTAATCTATAGAAAATAAGCAGCTTATGGGGAAAATAATATGAACCAAACCAAAAAGATTACATAAGGAAATTTTATCAAATAAATGGTATATTAAATAGTTCTTCGTTTATTCATTGGTAAGCAGGGTATAATGCAATACTGTCCAAGAGGTAAAAATCAGACCTCTCTACATGAGAGGCATCATAAATGAAAGAAGCAATGTTCATCTTTTGCCAATTAGGTTGAAATGTCATCTCTGCCTCCTGTGTATGGTGAAATTATAATCTTTCTCCTTATGGTTATTTAACCCTTGACCTGCCCCTATAGCACGTATTTGGGTGACTGGAAAGCTAGAGAAGGAATCCAGAACATTCCAGAAGGAGTCTTTTACCTAAATCAATGGTATCCAAACTGTACTAAGGTAATCCAGGACACCAAAGGGAATACACAGTTGTGGTTTGGACTATTTAAAAATTTTCAAGTAGAGTGTGCTAGATATCTGTTGGCCATCATGCAAACTGCTGACTCAAGGTAGCTCATACTTTCAACTTTAGATTGATATCACATCTTTGGGAAACCACATTTTGAGCAGTTACTGTGATAAAAAAGCAACTGCTACACAAAATGAGTTGTTGGTGGTGTCTAATCTAATTCCAAGATTTGAGCAGCTCTGCAGTGCCCAAGAAATGAACACATCCCATTATTAAGTAATTGTGGTTAAGAATGAGATAAAGCTATTATGTATCTTTTAGTTTATTATATTCTTTTTCTCAAACAGCTACTAAGTCGTTAGAACATAAATACTCATAAGCTAGAAAACCTAACTGATTTTTTTTAATTTTTATTTATTTATGATAGTCACAGAGAGAGAGAGGGAGAGGCAGAGACACAGGCAGAGGGAGAAGCAGGCTCCATGCACCGGGAGCCCGACGTGGGATTCGATCCCGGGTCTCCAGGATCGCGCCCTGGGCCAAAGGCAGGCGCCAAACCGCTGCGCCACCCAGGGATCCCCAAACCTAACTGATTAATGAAAAAACCATTAGCCATTTCTTTTAGTCAAGGAGTGTTAGAAAAATTAATGAGGGGATCCCTGGGTGGCGCAGCGGTTTGGCGCCTGCCTTTGGCCCAAGGCGCGATCCTGGAGACCCGGGATCGAATCCCACGTCGGGCTCCCGGTGCATGGAGCCTGCTTCTCCCTCTGCCTGTGTCTCTGCCTCTCTCTCTCTCTCTCTCTCTCTGACTATCATAAATAAATAAAAATTAAAAAAAATATTAAAAAAAAGAAAAATTAATGAGACACAAATGGTGGCACCCTGAATGAGAAAATGAAACCTTGGGCCTAAAACATCTTAGTCTGTCTCCAAATTGGGCAGAGAAGAGGAAAGTTTCATTTTCAAAGAGCAGGTATTTAGAAAAAGAGGTCAGCTCCTGGGCTGTCTCCTCAAGCACTCACAGGGGCAGTGATTGCTGCAGTGGCAGCTGGAGGATGGTCAGGACTAGCAGATGGTTTACACCCCACCAGGGTGTGACCACTGCCACCTTTGTCTCTGGAGGGTTCAGATACACAGGAAGAATGACTGGATATGTATTGTGAACATGGCCTAGAGCTAAAGATATATTTTCATATTGTCTGCATTTTTAAAAAAGATTTATTTATTTATTTATGATAGACACACAGAGAGAGAGAGGCAGAGACAAAGGAGGAGGGAGAAGCAGGCTCCATGCCGGGAGCCTGACGTGGGACTGGATCCCGGGACTCCAGGATCGCGCCCTGGGCCAAAGGCAGGCACCAAACCGCTGCCACCCAGGGATCCCCCTTGTCTGCATTTTTTATGAGGAACTTAGGAGTGTGGGCTCTTTGGAATAATTCACCATGCTACAGAATAGAAGCATTCTCTAAAAAATCCATCACAGTTACTACAGTTCCTTTCAGGCCTTAAATCTGCCAATCTTCATCCAACTGAGGCTCGTCATAAAATAAGGATCAGATGGAAGCCTCAGCATGAGCCAAACATCTTGATAATTAAAAAAAAATCTAGGAATGTTACTTTTATTATTGGGAAAATAATTGACTGATAGGTGTCAAAACTCAAGGGATCAAAGTTAGGACTAAGTGTTGAGTTGTTTAGAGTAGCATCCTAGGTGGGGAGAAGCAGGAAATAGGACCTTTATTACCTGGTTCTGAAGTCATCTCCAGGTGGAGTCACTTTTCAGGGGTTGCTCCTCTTTGTGCTTCAGCCCTGAGGCAGGAGGGTAGCAACGCAAACAACTTCTGAAATGAATATTTTTGTCAGACCGTCCTTTTAGAGGAGCTCTAGAAATAGTCAATGGAAGACAGTTCCATTAGGCCGGCAGTTCCCAAAGTGTTTTCCAGATTTACTAGTGCTACAGGATGCTTTTCAAATGGAGATTTTTAAATTTTACTTTTTTTTGCAATCAGACAAGTTTGGAAAATGTACTCCTTTCTTGTAGGGAACAATGTGCATTGGCCTATTCAAGGTTCTAGGAGTTCCTGAGTTCCTGACAAATGTTTAATTTAACTTCCTGGTTCCCAGCTTTCTTCTCCACAGAACCCTTTTCCAGCCTTTTCCCTTTCCAGAACCTTCCACTCTAACCTTTTTAAGAACACTGTCCCACCAGCCAGCCTTTGAGAGGTGCTGCCTTTAATGGAAATCTGATTCCAAATTGGATTTGCATCTCATTAGTTGTCATAAACTAAGCCAGCATTTCTCAACATTTGACTTGCAGTTAAAAAAAAAAAAAAAAAAACAGATGCCCCAGCCCATCCCCAGAATTTCTGATTCCGTGCTCTAGGGGTGGTGCCAGTTACCACCCCTAGAGAAGGTTGAGAAGCTCTGCAGGTGGCCTTAGATGTTCTAGAGGTTGAGAGTCACTTTACATGGAAGAGCTTTCAAAGTTCTGTTTCTTTTCTCTAAGGCTGCAGTAGGTGTCTCCATGAGGCTCTCTGATGTTGGGCATGTTTCCTGAAGGGAATTGATTTCTTGTGGAAAAAAAACTGTGATTCTGTGGCATGGAGTTTCTGGGCCTGTGGACATCTCCCTGCTGCTGCAGGGACTGCTCTAGAGCAGGTGTGCTCCTGGAGGGCAGTGGGTGGAGTTGGAGGAAGTGATCAAGAGGATCAGCACTTTAAGGGTCCTGCTCCTGAGCTCCAGGAACTCCTGAGGAGGGTGTCACTCAGACCTGCAACTCTGCTTTGTCAATAAGCCGATCAATGGGTCATGGGGAGATTGACCTCATGTTCTCTTGGAGAAACATTCTCTGTGTTATGGATCTTCTCATATCTCAAGGCCTAACGTTCTCTAGAATCTCTCTGTTCCTCCCCATGATACCATGAGAAGCAAGGCAGGAAAGAGCTCACTGAGATTAGTGGGGTTTTGTGGCAACCAGTCAGGGAATTAATACAGGGATGGCCAAGTGGTATGGTGCAGCCACAGGTGTCTCTAGTGGATTTTCCCACTAAAGATGAAGAAAGGGCCCAGGTGAGAACATAGGACACTGAAACCAAGTCAGAGTCTACAGGATCTACTTAAACTGCATAGGTGGTGTGGGGAAAGCCCCATAAATGAATGTTTAATAAGCATCAGAATCAAGCTCTTCACGTGGTGGATGAGGTGCATTGATGAGGTCCATTTGTGTTTTACCTGCTTCAGCCATGTGTAGTGTATCCTCACATGGAAAGCAGCCCCCTTCCTGTTAATTTATGGTTGGGGAGAGAGCTCTTAACAGTCTGCATTCTCTCTATGATGATCTGAATAACTTGCCTGAGGATAGACCAGGAGAAAAGGGAACCAGTTTCTGCATAGTGTTACAGGCACGATACAGTCAGTTTTACATGTATAATTCCCTCAGTTAATCCCCACACCAGCCCTTGGAAGTACTTCTAGTTCTTTAAATAGAGATGAGATGCAGAGGCTCTGAGAGATTAAATGAGTTGTGCCAGGGTTCACGGCTAGGGAATGAGGAGGCTAGACATCAGATCTATTGGATTCTAAAGTCCACCTTGATGCCCACCCCAACCTCTGCTGCTGTCTACTGCCGGTACTCGTGGCAATGGGGCCATCACACTTGCTCTAGGATATCTTCTTTGCAATGAACTCGATGACAAGCTCTTGAAAAAGAAGATGAAGAGATGCCTTCTAACACTTCATTGCTTGTTCTATATTAATACAGCCATGGAACCGAGCATGCTCCCTGTCAGCAGTCATTCTGGGATAGGAAAAGATGACAGGAAAGAATGTGGTGGCAGAGATTGATTCATTTTTTGAGTATATTGAGATTATACTTCTTTTGGTTTTATAAATAGTTGGTTTTCAAATAAGCAGTTAATAGTGTTCACTAACAGTGTGTTTTATGTCTAAAATTTAGTGGCATTTGCTAGAATTTTATAACGGCATAAAAATTTCCTGGAGGAAATAGAATATCACCATGGGATATATAGCTAATGTTAGTAAAATAAATATTAATCCAAGGTTAACTGTTAGTCTAAACTTTTTCTTAATTCAAAATCCAAGCTAAGCCTTACTTTGTAAAAAAAAAAAATACTTTATTTCAGCTTGGTTTGAAATTCTAATGTGAAAATCACCATAGACTTGCAAAATCACAGCATGAATAATATTAACTGTCTCCATAACTTAATAGAATACCAGATACCATTGCTGAGGGGTACATGACCATAAGCTTCCAGGTTTAGATATCACACATTTCTCAAATGTTGGTTCTGGATGGTGATCACTTAATGTGACTCTTCCATTCTACTGATGAAAAAAGTATAGAGCTGAGTGATCTTTTCAAAAATCATAACACTGGTGGGTGGCAGACAGGGCTTCTTGTTTTGTTACCATAGATAGTGTTGCCTTTAACTGGAATATTTTAAAGAAACACTTTAGCCAGGCCTGTTAATGTAGCAGACTATTAGACTTGGCCCAGTTAGTACTTCTCATGCGTCATTTAATCATAACTAAGCAACATAAACATACCCCAGAAGCTGTGGGCTGAGTAGAGTGACAGTTGTCAGTGTTCGGCCTCATTGGTCTGAGCTTCCTCAAATCCAGAGTCAGAGCAGGTAGCCAACAGAATTTGGAAGCCTTTGAAATTTTATTCCAGTTGCTCAGTTACCGCAGAGCAATCATTGGTTCTTTGTTGGCAGTTTCAAACCAAATGTTGAGGCTGTTGTGGCTCCTTGAGTCCAAGGTAGCAGGAAGGTGACTAGAGAGTTTAAATAAACTGAAACTAAACACCTGCAAGTGAGCCTAATCCCAAGCAAGGCCTTTAATCAAAGTAACTGGATTGGTAGTGATTGATAACATTAGTGAAAGTTGAGTGTCATTATCTGCTGTTACATTGTGCTGGATTATACTTGCTTATTATTGAGCAGAAAGGACAGACATTTCGTAGCCCCGATTAGTTTTGGGAAAAGGTCACTTAGAATGGAACAAAATCATCTTACTTTTATGTTAATGTCAGAGGCAACTCTGATAATATATATACTCCATGGTGTTGCACTGGGTTCAGTGCAGCTCAGAATTTTTTCTCTGGAGTATATGCATTTTTGTTAGCGCCCCGTGGTCTAAGCTGGCTGTTGATCCACCTTGGTCACTAGGACTTGCAGCTGAGAAATCTTTTGAGGCATCTCCATCTCACAACAGTGCCTGTTTGAATGGCTGCCTTTCTCCAGAGTGAATTTTTTGGTTTAGACTCTTCCTACCACGAAAGATAGAATACTGAGCTCATATTGGCTCAAGCAAAAAAGGGTACAGGGACAGCAGGCTTCTGGGATTCTTTGATTCAGCAACTTAGATCTTTTGGCTCTGTTCTTTGTGTTGGCTTTATTTTTAGGTAGGGAAGAAAGGCTACAGCATCTCTAGATTTAAGTCTAGCTGAAGAATAAGTGTGCTTCTCAATTTTTTTTCTTTCTCGTTGTAACTCATGTTTTGTTGTATATATATCTCATTATAATAATATGACAGCTAATTTTTAATTGAAATACAGTTGATGTAAGTTGCAAGGGTACAACGCAGTGATTTAACAATTATATACATAATAAAATGCTCACCATGATTATTGTAGTTACCCTCTGTCACCATACATTATTACAATCTTATGGACGATATTTCCCATGCTGTACTTGCATCCCTGTGACTTACTTATTTTGTGACTGGAAGTTTGGGCCTCTTAATCCCCTTCACTGATTTCACCTGTCCCTTCACTGCCCTTTGTAAATCACCAATTTGTTCTCTGTATTTATGAGTCTTTTTCTATTTTGTTGGTTTTTTTTGTTCATTTGTTTTTTTAGATTCTACATATGACTGAAATCATATGGTATATGTCTTTGTCTGAGTTAATTCACTTGACATTATACCCCCTAGGTGCATCAGTGTTGTAAATGGTGAGGTCTCGTTCTTTTTTATGGCTGAATAATATTCCGTGTGTGTGTGTGTGTGTGTGTGTGTGTGTGTGTGTGTGTGAGACATCCTCTTTATGCATTCATCTGTTGCTGGACAGCTTGCTTCTGTTTTCTTGGCTATTGTAAATAATGCTGCAATAAAGATAGGATTATATATATCTTTTTGAATTAGTGTTTTTATTTTCTTTGGGTAAATAGCCAGAAGTGGAATTACTGGGTTCTATGGTATTTCTATTTTTAATTTATTGAGGAACCTCCATCCTATTTTCCAGAGTGCTGTACCAGTTTGTAATCCCATCAGGAGTACAGAGGGCTCCTTTTCCTTCTCTCTCAATCTTTCCAGCATATCCCAAGACTGACTTTCATTAGCTTTGATTGAGTCACATGTCTATCTCTGAATCAGTCACTGTAGCCAGGGTATTGATTTACTCAGCTGGCCAGTTCTTGGTCATGGGTATCACTCTCGAGGACAGATGGTTTCTTTGATACATGAACTAGAGAAGATGTTGCTTTTAGCAGACACTCTCAGGCTTTTTAAA
The DNA here is from genome assembly GCF_905146905.1 of Nyctereutes procyonoides. Lineage (NCBI taxonomy): Eukaryota > Metazoa > Chordata > Mammalia > Carnivora > Canidae > Nyctereutes > Nyctereutes procyonoides. The sequence goes on from NW_026575120.1 coordinate 19,095,711, forward strand.
TGAAAATGTCAGGACTTTGAGGGGAAATGAGCAATGGGGGCTCTTTTCCTCAGCTTGCACACTATAGTGTTGCTGCTGTGCATTACAGATTTTGATAGGTCTAAGAGTTAGTCTTTCAGTAAAAGTATTGATTTTTCCCCCCAACATTTCTTCTTTTGGTTTCTCTAAACCATCTGTGAAAATTTTAATTATTTTCTTGTTATGCTATCATTCACCAGGACAATATCTAAAACTGCAATAAATGGGGATGGATAGTGAGCTGTGATTCCTGGTCACAGCCATGACCTTCTTGGGGAAGGGCTAGGTAACAGGACACTTTTGTGTTTGAGTCTGTTTTTCTGTCCCATCATTTTCAGGACTCATTTGGGTAAGATAGCTCACACAGAGCCTAGGGTCGTAGATTATTATTATAACATTATTTTTAAGCTTTGGCATTTGATTTCTTTTCCTGTTAGTAACTAAGACAAATAATTTTCTTAGATGGTGAAAAAATCTGACTGAATTTCTGAATCCTTTGAAATGATGATGAGCTCACCATCCTTAAGTATGTACCATAACAGCATTCTGTCTATTAAGAAATCAGTCTCGTCATGCCATGACAATAACTCATTTTTATTCTCTACCTTGGGTTCCTGGAAAGTGAAATTACGAGTATATATATTACCATACTGTTGATACTCAGTAGCTGGTGTATTTTCTTTCTTTATCAGTTAGAAAAGCATCAGATTTCAATAACAAGCTTTTCTCTTTATATACTGACAGTTTTTTAAAACTGAAAACAAAAAAAGTTATAAAAGAATTTGTATGCCACAATCGATACCTTGCAAAATTCTACCCCAAATTAATAAAAACGAATTTAACTTTGGGACTTAAGCAAGGCATTACCTGAACATTTGTCTTTAGTTTCACCTGATAGCAAAGTGGGTGAGCGCAGCAATCACACTTCCATATGGTAATAGGAGCTCTGAGTCAGGCCTACCTGTACCCTAGCCTCACCCCCGCTGCACCCCAAACCTGGATACTTCTAAGACTTTCTCTTTATATTTGCTTCTTAGCAGGTTTACGGTGATGGGCTTTGGCATGTTTGCTTGCTGTGTCCCCTCATTGTGGTTCATGCAGCTTCTTGGATCTGTAGCTCTATATCTTGAATTTGTTTTGGCCTCCTAGTGACTGTCTTCATGGCTGCTATTTCTCTCTTTCCTTTTCTCCTCTTGGGATTCTAGTCACACATATGTGAATGTTTCATCTGTGTTTCATGTGCCATGTAAGCTCTTTCCCATGTTTTCAGCTATTTGTTCCTCCTCTCTGCTACTCTTTGGATATATTCTACTGACCTCTCTTTCACTCTAGAAAACCCCTCTTTGTGCTGTATCTAACCTGCTGCTAAACCCATGTATTAAATTATTAATTTCAATTATTATTATATAGATTATATCTAGATTCTAGGTATCTGATAAAATTCTTTATCTTCAGTCTATTTTCTTAAACATAGTATGTTTTTAATTAATTTAATTCTATTAAAATTCCTCTTTAATAATTGTATTATCTAGATCATCTGTGGATCCATATATTATCCAGTTTTCTCTTAGTTTTTGGTCATTTGTTCTTGTTTCTTGTCATGCTTTGTAATTGTTTATTAAGTAGCTGGCATATGTGAAAAACTGTGGTCTTTCTGGATGCTGTTATCTTCCTCCAGAGAAAATTTAATTTTTTTCTGGTAGACAGAATACAGCTATTCATCTAGATATAGTCAACAGTGATGATGAAGTGGAGTTTCAGGCTGTTCTGTTCCTGTGTATCTGACTGTTACAGTATAGCCCATTAGGGGTCTTACCTGAAAGCCAGGGCTCCTTGTTCATATCAGACCCTAAACTTCAAGTCTCAAGCAGGGTGGGATTGACAAAAACTTCTTAGCTTTTTACCCTCTTGGCAGCTTGTTTCTGCTTTTTCCTATTACAACTCATGTATTTGGATTCAGCAAGTGTCTCAAGTACAAAGTCTGAGCAGCATATTTGGTTCATGTTCCTGAGGTTCCCTTTTCTCTGGGACTTTGGTTGCTCAGGTCCTGGCTGCAGCAGTGCTCTGAAGTCCATGTAGTGTCTCTTCAACCCAGGGAGACTGCTCCAAGCTCTGGGTTTCAGCTGTCTGCTTGCCTCTTCTTCTTCTCCTCCCCTTCCCCCACCCTTTTCCTCTCCTCCTCTTCCTCCTTTTTTCCCTCCTTCTTTTCCTCTCCCTCCCCTACTTCATTTTTAGTGCAGTTTTTGTAGTTGTTCTCAGTGGGAGACTTACTGTGATATTGCCCTCACATTTTGAAGTTATTTTACAATCCCAGTGATCTCATGAATGCAATATATATGAAAGCATTATTTATTCAGAACAAAGTTTTACTTCAAGAAAAGAGAGTTTGCAAATATTATAACTGTTTTGAGGTAGAAAAATTCTGGTGGTTGCCAGAAGTGGGGACTAGGGGGAAAATGAAATGGGTGAAGGGAGTAATTTTCAGTTATAAAACAAGTCATGGGGATATCATCTACAGAATGGTAACTATGAATAATAATGCCATATTAAATATTTGAAAGCCACTAGGAGAATAGACGTTAAAAGTTCTCATCACAAGGGAAAATTTGTAGCTATGTATGGTGACAGATGTTAACTGGACTTAGTGTGGTTATCATTTCATAATATATATAAATATTGAATCATTTTATTACACACCTGAAACTAATATAGTATTATATCAGTTATATTTCAATAAAAATGTGGGAAGGAAAATAGCTTTAGGATTTATTATTTTTTTTTAATTTTTATTTATTTATTTATTTATTTATGATAGTCACAGAGAGAGAGAGGGGCAGAGACATAGGCAGAGGGAGAAGCAGGCTCCATGCACCGGGAGCCCGACGTGGGATTCGATCCCGGGTCTCCAGGATCGCGCCCTGGGCCAAAGGCAGGTGCCAAACCGCTGCGCCACCCAGGGATCCCCTAGCTTTAGGATTTAAAAAAAAAAGAGGAAAATATATATAACATGTTGGTGAATATACCTTTAAAAATGTGTTCTCAGAGTTCAGAGACCAAATTTCTTACTATATTTTTCTTTTAAGAAGCATTCAAAAAGTTATCTGCTGAAGAACATATTATTTATTGAATCAAAGTCATTGAGATCAGATTGCTAGTAAAATAGGTACAATTGACCCTTGAGAAACATGGGTTTGAACTGTGGAGGTCCATTTATTGTGGATTTTTGTTAATAAATGCATTGGAATTTTTTTTTTTGTAGATTGGTAATAATTTGAAAAAACTTGCAGACAAACTGTGGAGTCTGGAATTACCAAAAAAATTAAGAAAAAGTTAGGTATTATTGAAAGAATATAGTATATAATACCAATAAATACAAAATGTGTATTAAGTGACTGTATTATTGGTAAGGTTTCTGGTCACCTTTAGGGTATTGATAATTGTGTTCTGCAGGCAGAGTCAAAAGTTATAGGCGGATTTTTAATTGTATGTATTAGGGGAAGGGTTGGCATCCCTGACCTCCCCCACATTGTTCAAGTTCAACTGTAGATACAAAGTGGAAGAAATCACTTATGAAGATAGATACAAAAATCCTAGACAAAATAGTAGCAAAATGAATCCTTTAAAGGTTTAAAAAAAAATCACAATTTAGCTGGAATTTCTTATTCCTGGAATTTAAGGATGGTTTAGGATAAAAAAATCTTTTTTGTAATTTACTTATATTCACAATTTAAATCTGAGAACCACATAAAGGACAAATACAGGAACAAACACAGAAAAGTATGTGATAAAATTCAGGTGTTCAGCTTTCATTCATGAAAAGCTTCTTAACAATAATGGAGCATTTCTAATCTGATAAGGTGTAGCTAACAAAAATTTTCAGTAAATATCGTATTATCTGTGAAACTTAGGCTAAATTTTCATTAAATTCAAAACAATTAATTACCTAAAAATAAGAAATAAAACAATCCCATTTATAATAGTATCAAAACAATAAAATACTTAGGAATAAATTTAACCAAGGAGGTAAAAGATCTATATACCAAAAACTATAAGACTTTGATGAGAAGAGTTAAAGAATACACAAATAAATGGAAAGATATTTCATGCTCATTGATGAAAGAATTAATATTGTTAAAATGTCCGTATTATCCAAAACTATATATAGATTCAGTGTAATCCCTGTTAAGATTCCAATGGCATTTTTTACAGAAATAAAAATTTTAATGGAACCACAAAAGATATCAAATAGACAAAGCAATCTTGAGAAAGAAAAACAAAGCTGGAGGCATCCTACTGCCTGAAATCAAACTATATAACAAAGTTAGAATAAACAAAACACTATCACATTGGTGTAAAACACATAAACGAACGGAACAGAACTGAGAACCCAAAAATAAACCCTCACATATACAGGCAACTAATATTTGTCAAGGAAGTCGAGAACATTCAGTGGAGAAAAGATATTCTCTTCAATAAATTGTGCTAGGAAAGTTGGATATTAACATGCAAAATAATGAAACTAGAGTCCTATATTACACCACTCACAAAAATTAACTCAAAATGGATTAAAGACTTAAATGTAGGATCTGAAACCTTAAAGCTCCTAGAAGAAAATATAGGGGAAAATCTCCTTGATATTAGTCTTGGAAGTGATTTTTCAGATGTGACACCTAAAGAATAATAAAAGCAAAAATAAACAAGTAGGATTATATCAACCTAAAAAACTTTTGCACAGCAAAATAAATGATCAACAAAATGAAAACCTATGGAATGGGAGAACATGTTGCAAACTAAATATCTGATAAAATGTTAATATCCAAAATATATAAGGAACTTCTATAACTCCACAGCAAAAAACCTAAATAATCCAATTTAAAAATGGGCAAAGAACTTGGATATTTTTCTGAAGAAGATATTCAAATGGCCAATAGGTATTTAAAAAGATGCTCAACATCACTAATCATCAGGGAAATGCAAACTCAAAACAGAAATAAAAATCACCCCACACTCATTAGAATGACTGTTATCGAAAGGACAAGAGGTGCTGGCGCGAGCATGTGGAGAAAAGGAAGCCTTAGTAGACCACTGGTGAGAATGTAAATCAGTACGGCCATTATGGAAAATAGTATAGAGCTTTCTTGAAAACTTAAAAATAAAACTACCATATCCAGTAATTCCACTTCTGGATATATATTCAAAGGAAATGAAATCACTATCTTGAAGTGATATCTGCACACCTTCATATTTATTGCAGTATTATTTATAATGGCCAAGACATAGAAATAACCTAAGTGTGCATCCATGAATGAGTGGATAAAGAAATGTTTGTATGTGTGTGTGTGTGTGTTGGAATATCATTCAACCATAAGCAAGAAGGAAATGTTGCCATTTGTGACAACTTCGGTAATCTGGAGGGCATTATGTTAAATGAAATAAGTCACACAGGGAAAGACAAACACTGTATGGTCTCACATACATGTCGAATATAAAAAAACTCACAGAAACAGAGATCAGACTGGTGGTTGCCAGAGGTGGGGGCTGGGTGAAATGGGTGAATGTGGTCAAAAGGTACAGACTTCCCATTACCAGATGAATGAGTTCTGGGGATAGAATGTACAGCATGGTGACAGTGCTATATTGGGTACGTGGAAACTACTGAGAAAGTAGATCTAAAAATTCTCATCACACACAAAAACTGTAGCTGTGTAGGTGATGAGTATGTTAACTAAACCTAATATGTTAATCATTTTACAATATATACATTTATCAGACCATTATGTTGTACACCTTAAACTTATATGTTATAACCAATTATATCTCAATAAAGCTGGAAAAATATTATAATTATTTTTAGGTTAAAGTCATGATATACACACCATTTGTGCTCACTTATTTGCTTTTTCTTTATTTGCTATTGAATATGCTAGAAACTGAATATATTGTATGGACTAAGTGAGCATGATTCCTGCTCTCGGGGATGTCATAGTCTAGTGGCAGAGATGGGTATTTATGTCTCTTTACCTCTACCTGCAGCTATATATATAATTATAAATTGTAAGTCTTACAGAGGAAAAGAACACATAATCATTAAAAAGAATTAAAGAGTAACTTAATTTAGACTAGGGGAAAGGTTTTAGAGAAAGTTCCCCTTTGGAAGTGTCGACAGGGTCCTGCATATGGGAATCTGCCTACTGAAAAGGAATTAACCAAAGAGAGGAGGAAGGGCTTTCTAGAGGAAATATCGTGAGAACCAAGAATATGGTTCATTGGAAAACCCAAGAAATCGCTGAACTGGAGAACCGAGAAAGCGTGGCTTTCCAGAGTGTAGAGGGTGTTTGAGGAGTGGGGGCCAAGGACAGTGACAGGAGGTGAATTTGGAAGTGAGTCTTTTAGACCATGCTAAGGAAATTGGAATTTTTCCTGAATGCAGTTGGAAGCCATGCCAGCGTTTTGAGGAGGTGGGGTTTCATTGTTTAAAATGATAGCGCTGGCTGCTGTGTGGATAGTGGATTAGGAGCAGCAAGGGTGAAGGCAGGGGGACCAGTCAGGAAGCTGTTGCAGTGGTCCAGGAAAGGACCCTATTGGGTTGGGCGATGATGAGGACAGAGGTGGAGCAAGTGGACAGACAGACTTCAGTCATATTTTGGGATTAGAATGAACAGAAGGGAGGCACCTGGGTGGCTCCGTCAGTTAAGTGTCTGACTCTTGATCTCCACTCCGATCGTGATCCTCAGGGTGGTGAGATGGAACCCTGGGTTGGGCGCTGCCCGGGGTGTGGAGCCTGCTTCACGTTCTCTCTCTCCTTCTGCCCATGTGCACGTGTGCGCACTCTCAAAAAAAGAATGAGCAGAAGGGAGTGAGCAAGAATTGGCTTTAAAGATAATACCCCGTTTTCTGACATGAACTTGTGAATAGCCATTGGCACCATTTACTGATATGGAGGGCATAGCAGGAAGAGGGATTCGGCAGGGGCATTTGGTTGTGTTAAACCAATGACACATCCATCTCAGTGCAGAGGTTAAGTAGGAAGTTGGATAAATGTGCCTGAAACCAAGAGAGTTAGGTGGAAGATATGAAAAGCCCTGAGGGGAGATAGGCTTGCCTAGGATCAGAAAAACAAAAGAGGAGTCAGTCTTAGGAAATTCCTCATGGAACCGTAAGGTTCCAGGGGAAGTATTGTGTAAGGAAGGAGGGAGTGATTGGCAGCGTAGACACTGTAATGAGTCAAGAAAGGTGAACGCTCAAAACTCTCCTTGGGATTTGGCAATCAGGGCTTTGGAAAGGAAATCAGAGGTAACCTCAGGAAGAAGAGTTTATTGTATTTTATTGAGGTGTAATTGACATACAACACTATTAGTTTCAAGTGTACAACATCATGATTCGGAATTTGTATGTATTGTGAACTGATCACCACAGTGAGTCTAGTGAACACCCATCAGCACACATATTTACAAAGTTTTTTTCTCGTGATGAGAACTTTTAAGATTTACTCTCAACAACTTTAGAAAAAAAGAGTTTATTGTTTATTTGACTGACAGAGAAAGAGAGAGCAAGCACAAGCATGGGGAGAAGGAGCGGGAGGGGGAGAAGCAGGCTCCCTGCTCGGATGTGGGGCTCAATCCCAGGGCCCCAGAATCATGATCTGAGCTAAAGGCAGATGCTTCACTGACTGAGCCACCCAGGCGCCCGGACTCTCAGCAACTTTGAAATATGCAGTACAGGTTTATCAACTGTACTCACCATACTGTACATTCCATTCTCATGACTTATTTTTTATAACTGGAAGTTTGTACCTTCTGACCCCTTCACTTGTTTTCACTGATGGATGGATAGATAAAATATGAAACATGCTACCATTCTCTCTCTCAGTGGAATATCATTCAGCCATAGAAAAGAATGAGATCTTGCCATGTGCGAAATAGATAGCCCTTGAGGGTATTAGGCTAAGTGGAATAGGTTAGACAGAAAGACAAATACTGTGTGGTATCTCTTATTTGTGAAATCTAAGAAAACCCTCAACAAAGGGAAAATTGAGTTCATAGATAGAGAACGCACATATGGATTGGGAGTTGTCAGAGGTGGAGGTGGATGAGAGTCAGATGGAGGGTTCCAGAGCTGAGAAAGTGGACACAGTCAGGGCTGAGGCTGTTGGGAAGCCTGGCTGGCAGGGCTAAGGGTAGATGTCTGACAGTTCTGAGTTAGTACCTCACAGACACACACCCAGAGACAAATGTGACTCCATAGGTAACATAGAGACATTAGGGTCTGCATCCTGTACTCTTCATTTCGCTTGTGTATTAGAGTACAGGCAATGCTACCCCCAAATATAGTGACTTAAAGTAAATTTTTTTCACTTAAAATGCAGATGTTGATCGTTTACCTTAAATTCAAAAGAGGCAAGGCAAAATAAATATCTTCTGAGTTTGGGCAGCAGGATCAGAGGTGGTGGATTCCTAAGCGTGGGGAGGGTGTACACAAGTTCCCAAAGCATGACAGATGTTCACTGCACTGGGTTATCCTAAAGTCCTCTCAGCTGGGAACATGCTGGCCTGGCTCACAAAATAGGACTGGGCTTTTGAGAGAGTTAGTGTTAGAAATTATGGTGTATCACTATTCTGAATGCCAGGGGCAAGGTGGCTAGCTAGGGTACTAGAATCTTACGGCGGCGTCTGCAACCTGCATGCTGCCTCCTGCCTCAGGGATGGCCTGGGCACAACACCCACCTGACCAGGAAGGACTGTGGCTGCTCTGGAACTGCTCCAGCCAGATGGCTGAGTGAAAGCAGAAGAGGGCTGTGGCATAATTTTTTCCACAGCTCCGTTTGGCACAGCTGCACCTGCAGGATCTGTGCATGCTAGCTAGCTCTTTATTTTACTTTTGAGTTAACTGGCAGAGGGCTGGACTCCTGTGATGCCAGTAGTTTTGTTCAGTTATAGGCTGAGAATGCCTCAGGAGTTGGGCATCACCTGAGCCACCTCTCTCATTTTCTAGCTATAGACTCAGAGTATTCACATCAGCATCAGCTTCGGTTTCTTACTCAGATCACACAGCTGGAGGGTGGCACAGCCTGTACCCAGAGTCATTCCTTGTGATTCCCAAGCCAGTGCAAGTATGTCTCACTTGCCCTATATTTTCATTGCCTGGCGTGGTGACCTGATACCTAGCAGATGCATCAGAGTGGTGGAAGGTGCCCATTGAGACCTTCTCCCCTGCCCTCACAGTAGAGCTAGTATCCTATTGAGAACAAAAATCTAAGGGCACCTGGGTGGCTCAGTGGTTGAGCGTCTGCCTTTGGCCCAGGTTGTGATCCCGGGGTCCTGGGAACGAGTCCCACATTGGACTCCCTGCAGGGAGCCTGCTTCTCCTTCTGCCTGTGTTTTTGCCTCTCTCTCTGTCTCTCATGAATAAATAAATAAAATCTTTGAAAAAAAAATGTCTAAATTCTCCAGTACATACAATCTCTATTCTATTTCCTGGTGTGAGAAGGGGCCCTAGTTTGGCCAACTTTCACCAGTGGCCACTAAGAGGAAACCCGGGATTGAGAAGGAGGTGGGCTTCTGCATACAGTCTTTGTGAATAAAAGATGTTCCTTCTCTCTCTTTCCCAAAGGAGGTCCAAGAGGCTGGAGGGGGGGGTTGAAGGTTACCATGCTTCTGAGCTGAGGGGAAAGAGGGGGACAGGAGGATTGCTCATATAACCCTTGAGGTCATGAGAAGCAAGGACTATGTGTGTGTTCCCTTATTGTATCCCTGCTGAGTTGTAGGACGTGCTGACCTCCCCGGTGCTAATGGAACACAGAGAAGAACCTTGGCAAGAGAAGGTATGGTGGTATAGCCAGTAGTCGCAGAGGAAACAAGACAGTTTCCTCAAATTCATGGTTTCTGAGAAATACGCAAACAGGACCTCATTTGTGAGCAGGCCAAGTGTAGGCCTGGCTCATATAGGGAAGACTAGCTTGGGTCACCAGATGGGGTAAAAAGGCTCTCATAGCAATGCAAGGTGGCTTGATGCTGCCAGCTGGGGATCAGCTGGAAGATACAATGAGATCTAACAGCAGGCCTGAACCCCTGGTTTCCTGCTGCGGATGGAGACCCCTGCTGGCAAGGCTTGGTTGGGTCTCCGCCTGCCCATCAGTATCATTGCAAAAGGGGTCAGTCATTACAAGAGTAGGCTACCAGCAGCAAAGAAAACAACAGTGACGGCAGAGCTTTTCTGCCCTTATCTGCTCTGTCCTCAGAGGAGTGAGGGCATGCAAGAGGGAGGGGAAATGAGGACCAGACAGCACTCCTTTCACCTCTTTCCTTGGGAGCAATGGGAGCCAGCAGCTTGGCCTGCTCTGCGGGGAGGAAGGGGCCCCAGAGTGGACGGGACTGAAATGTTGCACGGACTTAAACCTTTTTACTTTGAAAATACTCAAATATACACAAAAGTAGAATGTAATAAACTCCCACAAATTCACCAAACCTCAAGTACGAACATTTTGCCAGTCTTGTTTCACCCATCCTTCCCTGACTTTTATTAAACACATTTTTTTCATTAGACAGTTTTAAAGCAAATGCTAGCCATTATATCATTTGACAATACTTTTGTGTGTATTTTTGACAGATAAAGACTTTTTTCCTCCTGCAAAACCATTATGCCAGTATTGGTTTCTAACAAAATTAATATTATTAATTCCTTACTATCATGCTGCATCCGGTCCACATTCAACTTTCCCCAGTTGTTTCAAAGGTATCTTAGGTGTCTTTTCACAGTAGTTTTTCAAATTTGTATATAATCAAGGCCTGCATTTTGCATTTGGGCATTTGGTGCTTTGTGAGTGAATCTCTTTTATTATGTGCCCCCTATTTCACTCATTTTTTCCCCCTCATGACATTGATTTGATGGAGAAACAGGTTCATTTGTCCTGTAGGAAGTTTCACCCTCTTGACTGGTGACAAGTAACTCCTTCTCTATCCCTAGTATTATCTATAAGCCAGTAGGTAGATTTAGAAACTTGATTAGATTCAGATTAATTATTTTTAGACAGGAATACTTCCTAGGTGGTGCTATATATGCTGTACAACTTTAATAACCCACAGTGATAAAGTGCTTTGGGATGGACTGGAAATAAAAGTCACTCACTTCCCAGGGGGGAATGGGGTACACAGGGTGCAGCTGGTGGTAGCAGTTATTGGAAAAAATAAAACCACTGTGTTTATTACTTGGTCAGCTGAGCATCGTTGGCCACTCTGATTGTGATGGAAGTTTAAAATTGCCTTTTCCACTAGGGCTCCAACTTCAGCAGACATAGGAGTTGGCAGACAAGGCAGTATTGAGAACGGGCCCCACAACTCCAAACTGATCGAACGAAGGAGAGGGGAGGGGATTTCGGACCCAGCCGGCTCTCTTACCCAGCACTGGGATGGGGCCAGGCTTCCAAGGGCAATGATTCTGTGGCGGGGCAGCTGGAGGGCAGGTGGTGGGGCCGTTGAAGCTCATGTGGCCTGAGAAGGGCTGGCTGGTGGTTTTGGGCTTTGGCTGTGCACTCTGCCTTCATTTGTTGAGCCAAGAGAGGTGGAATGCTTATTATTTGTGCACCAGAGGTAAGCCACACACGAGAGAACAGCATGTCTTCTTGGATTCTCTCTGATAAATTGGGCCATGTAGAGGGCCCCTAGGAGCAAGAGGTTGGAAACAGGCGCACGATTCTAAGGGGTTTCAGAGGCTCATGGCACTGACACAAGTGCGGCCAGGTCAAGGGATAGAGGTTTCCAGCAATGAGACTCTCCCAAGAACCCACTAAAGCAGCTCACACAGGAAAAACGAGCTTTAGACATCTGCCAGGCTCTGGAACGGAGGCCAACTCCTCATGGAACCAGTTTAGTAAGAACTTTCTTGTTCCTTTTTCTTCTTCCTTCCAGCATCTGAGGGGATCAGCAGCTGTAAAGAGGAAAGCCTGATCCATGCACGCTCCCCAAGACTACAGGTCTGAAACCAGCCTAACCCTGGAAATGGGGATCGAATCTAAATAAGATTTGGAGTATTGGTGGTTAAAAGGGATCAGGAAACAGGCACATGGGGGCCTCAGTTGAGTGTCTGACTCTTGATTTCAGCTCAGGTCACAATCTCAGGGTCCTGAGAATGAGCCCCATTTACACCCAGCACAGAGCCTGATGGAGATTCTCTCTCTCCCTGTGCCCCTACCCGGTTTGTTTGTTTGTTTGTTTATTTTAAGGAGGAATTGGGAAGTCTAATCTCTGAGTTAAGATTGTTTTATGCCTTGAAGCTACTCTCAGTGACCTAAGAGTGAACAGAGAGGATCTGGTGCTTGCCCACGTTTTCATCTGGAGCAAGGGAAAGACACCTGCCACTGACAGATTTTTAAAAGGACAGAGGGAGTGTGCTTTGATCCCATTCTGTAGTTGTGGTTGTTCAATGTACAGGTGGCTCAGGGAGTCAGCGTTTGAATGAAGGAGTGGGTAAAAGCTAATTTGCTGAGGCCCACTCGGTGAGCAGAGGATGGACCTAGCTGACTTCATCTTTTTCATGTCTTAAAATCAAAGTGAAGCCTCGGAACCCTGCCCCCCGTAGGAGTGTAGCCTGGTAAATGGTCTGCTGGTGGGAGGTGCAGGGTGCAAACCTGCTTTTTGTTCATTTCATCCTCTGCCCTCATTTAGTATCATTTCCACAGGCAGTAACACGTACAGTTTTGACTTTAAATCCTTGAATTGTCTTCTGACTTTCTAAATATGATTTTTAGGACTGCGGCAGTTTTCTAAAGAAAGTACTCAACTGTATCTCATTTCAAGTTGCTTAGCTTAACCTGGACAGAATGAAAAATAATGTCATTTATGGATGTCCATGAAAAACTCTAGTGTGGAATTATCATAAGTGACCTCAAGTAATAAAACATTAAGTTGTGTAAACATTTAAGAGTCCTTATGAAATGCCATTTTTAGCATTTGCTACCCAGTTTCCTTCCTTTGCTTAGGAAGTGTGCCTTTCAACTTTTGCAACTTGAGATTATTCATCCAAAGGATAAAATTATTTATTTGTAGCTGGATAAATACAATTAATGTCACCTCTTGAAATAATTTGCTGTATTTGCTGAATTAAAACTTGTTCTTTGTAATATGTACACATAAAGTGATTCTTGGGGCAGCCCAAGTGGCTCAGTGGTTTAGTGCCGCCTTCAGGCCAGGGCCTGATCCTGGAGACCCGGGATCAAATCCCGCATTGGGCTCTGGGCATGGAGCCTGCTTCTGCCTCTGCCTCTGCCTGTGTCTCTGCTTCTCTTCTCTGTCTCTCTCTCTCTCTCTCTGTGTGTGTCTTTCATGAATAAATAAATAAAATCTTAAAAAAAATAAAGTGATTCTTTTGGTGGCCAAAGAAGCCCTTGTCCATATGATGTTTGAGCCTTAATTATCAGTAAAGCCATTTACCAGAGGGGACTCTTGAACCTTTTTGCTTTTTTTTTTTTTCTTTCTTGACTTCCTGTGTTAACCTGTTCTGAAGATTACTGTGATTTTTCTTTTAGAATTAGTGGTAAGTTCTAAAATGCTACTCTTCTTTCACTGTATCATATCTATGAAGAATAACAAGAAAGGAGAAAATTAGTGGCATGAATTTTAAAGTTTTTATCTCTTTCATCAGGAAAGATGAAATTTTATAGATTGATAAACATTTAGGTCTTCTAGGAAGTGACTCTACAATTCAATGAGGGTGGGTGATGGAGTCCTAAAATTAAAAAAAGCATGTGAAAATATGATTATTATTTTAAGGGGAAGCATTTATATTTTTGTTGCTGTTGTTTTCCAGTTGACAGGAAGATTTTACTATTTCAATATGAAGAAAACACTTGATGGTGGATGATTTTATCTGCCATTTAAAATACAAATTACAATGTGACATAACTGTGTTCCTATTCATGTGGGAAGTTGACTAAAAGGAAAAAATAATGTAATGGCTTGTTTGTTGGTGAAAATGAGGCATGCAGTTTTTTTTTTTAAATTTATTTATTTATGATAGTCATCAGAGAGAGACAGAGAGAGGCAGAGAAACAGGCAGAGGGAGAAGCAGGCTCCATGCACCGGGAGCCCGACGCGGGACTCGATCCCAGGTCTCCAGGATCGTGCCCCGGGCCAAAGGCAGGCGCCAAACCGCTGCGCCACCCAGGGATCCCGAGGCATGCAGTTTTAATCTAAATATTTTGAAATGAATCCAATGTATCCAGGCCCCACAGAAAACTTAGAATATTTTCATCCAAGATATTCAGATATATCATAAATTAGCTTTTCAGCTATTAGTTATCTGGTAGCAAAAAGAGCAAAGATTTTTATTCCTGTTTTGCTGATGGACTGTAGGTTTGCTTTAAAGCACTCTATAAAAAGTCAGTGGCTGAAATAGCTGAAGCCATTTTCCATGGACTTTGGCTGTGAAAGCTGAAGGTAATGCCTTTCTCTGTGGCTTTTCAGTAGATTTTTTTTCAAATAGTGGTAATTTTCATCTGGAGTTACTTAAAAAAACCTTCCTGTTTTAATAATTAACTTAAAATATGTTTATTATATTTTTGCATATATATTGAATTATACTTCCAGGGCCAGTATTAAAATTTACTGGAATATTGGATATATTTTATATCTGGGAAAGAGAAGGGTTAAACAACAGTTGGAAGCACAGTTTGGTAAGAAGCCCAATACTTCTACAAAATGAGAACATTCCTAGTGTTCAGTCCTCGTAGTAGTGCCACATTAGCCATATGAGTCAGTGAAGAAAGATGGCAGCTGACAGTGACTTCCCCTGGTTGTGATTTCTGACTGCTCTCAGTAGCCTTTTGTATTTCCCCTGTGTACACAGACACCTGACTTATGTCACTAATAATTCTCAAGTGCTTCTCACTTTAGACTTCTGTGACTCCCTGAATAACAGACTTTTAGTTAGGGACTGGCTCATATAAGATGGAGGGTGTCTTATGCACATCAATGCAGGGCTTCAAGAATCAGAGACATCTCTGTACATGTCTTATTAAATCATTGGAGCCCTCAGGGGTAGTGTGGGTTACTGCCTTAAACCCTGTGGAGGTCCTTCAGTCATGAAGTTGGAAGTACTACTCATTTCTGTGCCTGTCCTCATTACCTCTTGCTTTCTGTTTATGTCTAGATTTTGATTAGGGCTCCCTTTAGATGTTAATGAGGATCAAACTGTTGAGACAGTTAGAACAGCTCATATATCTGTATAGAGGAGAGAGTACTGTTCCTTATATGATTGGCCAGTGTTTTTTCAAGTATTCAGACATTCAAATTATAGCCAACAGCAATAATATGTTTAAAGAAAATTGGCTTCCCTTAATTAAAATGATTAAAACGAATATTAAGTATTGGAAAACAGCCAACATTTTCTTTCTTGTTTACCTTTTAAATAAGGTATAATTTATATAAACACATTATATAAAGTACACAGGTCTCTTAAGTGTACAGCTCAGTGAAGTTTTACATGTGAATATATCCATGTAATCACTACCCAGATCAAGATTTAGAACACATCTGGCCCCCCAGAAGGCTCCCTGTCTACCCTGTCTTTCACAGTTAATACCTCTCCCCCCCCCCAAATAACCAGTATTCTGACATCTAGTCTACTCCAACCTCTTGGATTAGTTTTGCCTATTTTTGAACTTCACATAAATGGCATTATAAGATGTGTCTGTGAGGTCAATTATATGTTGCTGGATGATTGGTTCTTTTTTTGTTATTGTATAGTATTCTATTGTATGACTGTACTACAGTTTATTTATCAATTTTACTGTTTTTTCCAATTTGGGGCTATCACGCATAAAGCTTCTCTATGAGTAAATATCTTTGTATATGTTATGTAGTGGATATCTGTTTTTGGATTACTGGGTCATAGAGTAGGCCTGTATTTGTCTTTAGAATACACTAATCAACAGTTTTCCAAATGGACTGTGTCAATTTAGACTCCCACCAGCAGTGTATGGAAGTTACCCAGTTGCTTCACATCTTTGCCAATGCTTGGCATTGTCAGCAACCAACTTAACATTAAAAAAAATGCTAGCTCTAATTTAAAAATATAATTTTTATATCCTCCAGAACTCAGTTACTTGTTTTTCAATTAATTTTTAATTCAAGTGATATTATTGAGTGCCCACTGTGTTCAAAGTGCCAATTTATTGTGCTATGGGGTCTGTAACAGAATTAAATACAACCTCTGTTTTTCTGGGTTTACTATATACCACTAGGGTACTATAGAGAACAGGCCATCAGCAGTGCAAGTCAGACTATGATAAAGTGCCATAATCAATAGTCTCCTCAAAACGTCTTGATAGCAGAACGGTGTCCTCAGCCAGATTTTCAGATGCATTTGCTTTTTCTAGTGTCTTTTCACTTTTCCTGTAGCACTGCAGTGTCATTAGCTTTGTATTTTCCCGGATACCTCCCTGTGCCAACCCAGCTGGCTAATGGTAGTGCTATGTCCTCTGAATCTGTCTCTAAAAGCACTGCCTTTCTCCTCTATATTGTCAGAATTGATTCACCAAAATCTTGCTTATGAGTCAGGTAAATTAAGATTGGTGTTCATTTCTGTTACCTCCTCTAAGAAGTGTTTTCCTTTTGAAAATGGATTCCAGGTGACATAGTGTCTTAGCTCAAAGGAGCTAACTAACCATTGATACTTGGACTTTTGATGTTTTGAGGCTAATGGAA
The DNA here is from genome assembly GCF_905146905.1 of Nyctereutes procyonoides. Classification (NCBI taxonomy): domain Eukaryota; kingdom Metazoa; phylum Chordata; class Mammalia; order Carnivora; family Canidae; genus Nyctereutes; species Nyctereutes procyonoides. The sequence continues at coordinate 19,112,426 of NW_026575120.1, forward strand.
AATTTTGAGAAGTATACTTTATAAATTTCACATTAAGGGAAGCTGTCCATTCCATCTACATTTAAAGGTAGTTCGAACAGGGGAATGACTGAAAAATAAGGCAAATATTCTAAATAATTCCCATGCAAGGATGAATTGACCCCAGTTTATATCCATTGGTTTCGACCACTTATTCTAAACGGTTGGGCAAGTAAAATCTCAGATGTGTTGAAGTTTTATAAATATCCATAAAATGCCACTTTAGATCTTATATTCTAACAACTTTTCTTTATATTCATTATAACATTATAGGACTTAATGTCTTTTTGTTTTTCACAGTTACTATAATACTTAGTGTGGGAACTCAAATGTTTCTTCAATGTTTGGTTAAGACATGGGATAATGACAGGAATCTAGTCTATCACCAGAACCTACATTGTACCTCCCTGATCAGAATTCTTATATGACATATCAAAATAGCTCTAGGTTTCAAAAAATATTGTTTGGGGGTTTCTGGGTGGCTCAGTTAGTTAAGCATCCCACTCTTGATTTCAGCTCAGGTTGTGATCTCATGTTTGTGAGATTGAGCCCTGCAGAGCCTGCATAAGATTCTCGGTCTCCCACTGTCCTCCTCACCCCACCCGTTGCTCATGTGCATGCTCTCCCTCTCTCTCAAAAAACCAAAAACCAAACCCCCCAAACCCAAAGAGCATTGTTTGGACAAGAAAATATAGTGATAAATGTATTCAGTTTTTCTTTCATTTGTCGAGACTATCCTTATACCTAAGTACTTTTTAGAAAACTCAGTCATGTTGTATAATTTTCTAGTTACTGGTTTTGGTCTTTTGTTAAATCCATTTTGAGATACTTTTGTATTTTAGATGATATTGTCAATGGCATTTTTTTAATATTTAATTTTCTAACTCTTTGTGCTGGTATATTGAAATACAATTGATTTTTCCATATTGAATTTTGTATCTAGTAACCTTGTTAAACTCTGTTTATTGTAATATTTTATCTGTGTTTTCTTCTGGCCTTTTTACAGATATAATCACACATCAGTAAATGATGACAATTTTATTTCTTCTTTGCTGTTCCTTATATTTTCCTTTTTTTTTTTTTTTGGTCCTGCTGTAAAGCTTGGATCTTGAGTACAGTGTTGAAGGGAATGGTTGTGGGCATCCTTTTCTTATTCCTGATCCCAAAAGGAACACTTTTAACATTTCACAGGGAAATATGATGCCTGTGGTAGGAATTTGATAAATACCAGTTTAAGGAAGTTAGTTGCCTTCTATTCCGATTGTTAAAAGCTTGTATCTGGCTGATGATGAATTTTATCACAGCTTTTCTCTTCGTCACACAGTCTCTTTAATGGAAGATGGCAGTACTGACCCATGCTCATTAAGGCATGATCTTTTAGATTGTTTGATATTACCTGGAATGGGTTCCAGGCAGATCCTTTTACTCTGTGTCTTGGTGGAAGTCTGGTTCTGAGGAAGGGAGTACTGGCTCCTTATCATCACATTTTGGGTTTTTGTTTGTGATTTTCTGCCTGTATCAAGCCTTGGCTTGAGTCTTTTCAGTTGAAACAATCTGTAGTCCAACCTCATATTTCACAATAGCCGTAAAGGTGACCGAATGTTTGCATGTCATTAGAGAAAACTCACCCCTGTACCAAGAAGAACAGAGTATGGGTGAATTGAAAATATCATTCTCACCCTTTTGTGGGCAGCATTGCTGTGCAAAAGGCTTTGAGCCAGAATGGACCTGAAGTCTGACTGGTTCTCATGCCAAGGGCCTTACCCTTGCAAGCCTTTGTGTTCCCTTTCTTAGAAGGAAGGTTGGCAGTAACTATTCTCCAAAGGGCTATTTTTGCTCTATAGATCTTTGAGTGGTAGTCTTTTATCATCCTTTTCCACATTATTCCTACAAGAATCCTTGTAAGAATTTTCGTCTTGCATTTTCAGATGGGAAACTACCTTACAGAAACATCAAGTTGAATAGCTTTAAATCCTAAGGAGAATAGAACACTGTGATGTAGATATGTCTTGCAAAATGGAAATTGAGTATATTTTAATTATATTTGTTTAAAATGTAAATGTTAAAGAAATGTATTTCCTTGAAACAAAAACTTGTTTTCCATAGAGGTCAAATGTCTCATGCCATGCTCTCTCATAATGTCTAGCACATATTAATGATCAGTTAAGTGTATATTAGGTTCCTGTGGCTTTGTAACAAATGACCACAGACTAGGAGACTTCAAACTGTAGAAAAGTATTCTCTCACAGTTCTGGAGGCCAGAAGTTTAAAATCAAGGTGTCAGCAGGGCTGTGTTCTCTCTGAAGGAGAATCCTAGAGAAAGCTCCAAGCAGAATCCATTTCTTGCCTCCTGTAGCAACTGGAAGTTCCAGGCATTGGTTGGCTTTTGCCCATATCACTCTAGTTAGTCTCTGCCTCCTCCTCTTCTGATCACATTGTCGTCTTCTCTTCTGTGTCAGCATCTGCTCTGCCTCTCTCTTCATGGGATGGCATTTAGGGCCCACCCAGATAATCCATGATAAGCTCTTCCTCTGGAGATGGTTAACTTCACCACATTTTTTGCCACAGAAGGCAATACTCACTCTTTGGGCATGTGAGATAATGTTCACAGGTCCTGGGGATCAGGATGTAGATGCATCTTTTTGGAGATCATCAGTCAGTTCATTAAAAAGTGGAAGTTCTTTTTTCATGATGATTTTCTCCCATAACTAGAAATGGGCACTTAAAGACTAGACCAGCCTGTGTTTCTCTAATGTGTGACTACAAGTGCCTCTACCTTTAGGATCCAAAAAGTGCAGCTAGAGAAAATAATATTTGCGTATCTCTCGTTTATCCTTTGGCCTTCCTGTTTATTTTCACTGAAACTGATTATTAGGGAACCTTTAATTTAAAAGAAATATCTCTGACAGCCTGATCATATGAATGAATGTCATAAATATAGGTTAAAAGATTGAATTTGAAAATTTTACATAATGTCGAAGAATGTCATAGTCCTACTCTGGCAAGTAAGCAGTCATGCTCCATTACCTAGAGGAGTGACAGTTTATGTCAAAGGAGATTGAAGGGATGCTTTATTTAAAATTTAGTCATTCTGAGAGTCAGATAGACTGGTAATCTTGTTGTATGATGTTTATCAGTTTAAAACTTCTGAAAGTTGGGTTTTAGTCTTTAGAGTGACTTTAGGTTTATTCTCTATGTATAGGATAGGGAAAGGATATTTTTCAGTAAGGATGACCATAACCTTACACGTTTAGCCAAATTTGTGATATAATGATTGTTTTCAGTTTCTGAAATGGGATGGACTCACTGAGGTCCTTCTGCATGCAAAGCGCCGCTCAGCATGATAGATGGAGGTGACCTGGATATGTCCCCTTGCTTATCACTCATTTATTCCAAAAATATTTACTGGATGACTGTTGTGTGCCAGGCACTGCTCTAGGAGCTTGGGAATGTGGGATGAACAACACAGATAAGGATTTTACTTTCATGGAATTTATGTTCCAGGGAGGAGAATAGACAATAAACAAGAGAGATGTAGGAGAATGTGAGTGCCAAGCAGAGAATTAAAGTGAGATATGCTACATAAAGACTTCTTATGATTGGGTGATCCAAGGAGGCTTCTTTAAGAAATTGATATTTAAGATGAATTCGGATAGGTGATGAAGGAGTGAGCATTATGAGGTGGGCTAGATAGAGTGCAGAAATACAAGGGGTAGAAAATTTTTTTGCAAAAGCCTCCAGGAAAGAAAAAGAAAGAAAGAAAGAAAGAAAGAAAGAAAGAAAGAAAGAAAGAAAGAAAGGAAAGGAGAAGAGAAAAGAGAAGAGAAGAGAAGAGAAGAGAAGAGAAGAGAAGAGAAGAGAAGAGAAGAGTTGAGTTTGAAATCTTTGAGAAACAAAAAAAGCAAAGCACAGTAGGGAAGGGGTGGAAGAGAAATGAGATTGGGAGGAGTTAGGGACAGCCCCTGGTTCTGTGGTTCTTAGCTCCAGGCTTCATGTTAGCAGTGTCTGCAGGAACTTAAAAATTTACCTGGATCTCACCCAAGACAAATTAAATTGGAGTCTCTTTTGTTGCTGCTATTTTGTTTTATTTTGTTCCCAAGGGAATTCTAATCTGCTCTGCAGCCAGCATGGTAATTCAGGCTTTTGAAAAGGTAAGAACTTTTATCTTCAGATCAATGGAATATCAAGGGAGTCCTTTAACAAAGGGAATAATATGATTGGCTTTGTTTTGAAAGGGTCTTGCTGCTTCCTTTGTGGAAAAGAGATTAGAAGAGAAGGGCACCAAGGAAGGGGGTTCTCAGGAGATGGTGGCCTGACCCCAAAGTGGGGCTGGGGAGAAGCCTGGAGTGAGGCCGCATTCTGAAAATGGTGCTAATGGGGCTCTGGAGGGCTTCCTAAGTCCAGGAGAGGAGGCAAGCATCACACAGGACTCCTAGCATTTGGGTCTGAGCAACCAGGTGGGTGGTAGGCAGCTCCATATGCTGAAATGGGGAGGCCTAAGCTTGGGGAGGAAAATTTAGAGCTTGGCAGAAGTGCTAAGTGAATTAAATGCTTCAAGTTAAGTTCAAGTGTAGCCTTGTAGGTGCACAGAGCACAGAAGGGTCACAGCAGGACAGGAAGTTCTTAACAGATGCAGTATTATTGGAAGGAGCAGGTATTTGGTAAGCAGAGCTGTGGAGACACACCTTCCAGACTTCAGAAGTGGCCATGGTGTGCAGCTGGGCCGGAGGGTATGGAGGATCGTGGGGTAGGAGTCCTGGGTGTGGGGAGCAGTGTGGCCAGGGAAGAGGCTGAGAAGGCAGACTGGAGACCTTAGAGTGTTGGGCAGGATGGCTTAGGTCTCTGTGAGCCACTAGGAGTCAGCGAATATGTGTGAGGTGTGGAGGGGTCTGAGCAGTGTTGGGAGGCTTGGTCTAGGGACCCTGAAGCATGGATTAAGGGGAGCAGTTGGGGGGTGGAAAGAGCACCGTCCCTGCTGGGTCACGGAAGAGCCCATGAATGAGGACCTGCAGTCAGGCAGTGTCTGTAAGAGCAGCAGAGAGCAGATAGATTTAAGGGAGAGGCTGGTGATGACTGGCCTGGGCACTCCAGGTGCTGCCATGTGGAGGCTGGGCTCTCACAGAGTTGGGGCACAGGGGACTCTAGGTTGTCTGTGATGTGCTGGTCGTCTGCATGCTGCCAGTGATTGTGTTTCTTGTGCTTCTAAGTCATTACTATTCTATAGAAAAGGGAAATTCAAAATATTTTGTGTGTGTGTGTGTGTGTGTGTGTGTGAGCTTAAATAATTTGTATGAAATGAGCAAGGCAACCTAATTAGATGACCGCAAGTGACCTTTTCAGAGTTGCAGGTGGAGTGAGCCCTGTTAGAGGCCAGGCTCCAGGGGGCCCTGGCTGGGCTGAGGGAGGAGCAGTGTTCAGGGGAGGCCACAGCCTTGCTCCTCCTAGCGCTCAGGATGGCCTGCTGCAGCGGGAGGGACTGGGGGGCAGAGGCCTTGGGTGGAGGATGGAGGGAGGGTAAAGATGCTGTCGAGGTCGGAGTGAGAGATGTGAATGAGGGGGCCCAGGGCTGGGGGAGCAGCCCCCAGGCTCGGCCCTCCTTCCCTTCCGTGCCCCCGCGGCCCCTGCTGGTTTCTGTCTCCCTGAGGCCCTGTCGGCTTGCGGCGCCTTTCTCCACCATGGGCTCCCTGAAAGCAGAAGGAGCTTCACGCTGGGTTCTTTTTGCTCACGACCTTGTGATGGTTTCTGCTAACAAGGCGGTTGGGGTCTAGGCCTGTTCCGTGCTCCCCGAGCATGCCCACTGCCCTGTTGCCGCTGTGGGGGAGCGCAGGCTTGCCGCGGGCCGGTTCTGTGCGGCCTGGAGGAGGGCCTGTGGCAGGTAGCCCCCGCTCTCGTTCGCAGTCTGATTGCCACCGTTCTCCAGTCTTCCTGTGCTTGCTTACCATAACACAACACTTGCCCCCTGTGTCCCCAAAGCAGGCTCTAAAATTTACATATTTATTTTGTCATTTTTATCATAAAATACAACAGGTGTGCAAAAAAAAAAAAAAGGTTCGTAGACCACAAATGCATAGGTTAATGAAGAATTCAAAAAGAGACACCTGTGGAACCGGGCGCCTCGCCAGCCCACCTGAAGCCTCCCGCGGTCGCTTCGGGATTGCGTCTCTTCCTCCTCCCACAGGTAACCTGGTAACAGCTCTTCGTTTTTTATGATAATTTTCTTGCCTTAAAAAGGAATCTGAGCACTCCCTGAATATTATCCTTTGGTTCTGCTTGATTTGGAATCCTGGGTAAATGGAGTCACACTGCACATCTTCCTTTGTGCGTCGCCTCTTCTGCCCCACATTAGGGTGTGGTGCATGGCGGCTTCTGGGACCCCTGCTGATCAGTGTCCCCCGGTAGTAGTTTGGGAAACCGGGGCCCCGCCTGCCGTCCTCACGGCTGCCTCCCGGTGCTGCTGGCATGACTTGCTCTGTCAGCCTAAGAGGGGCACCGTGGGCTCATGGGATACGCTTCTCTTTACCTCTCCTGTGTTCCAGAATTTTTCCATGTCCTTGTCAGCACTTAGTATTGTCGTACTTTTTCCCCCCTAAACAAGGGTGTGTGTTCTTATTTCTTTGTGGTTTTACTTTGCTTTTTTCTTTGTTTACTAGAAACAGAGGTTGGTCACTTTTTCATATATTCATGGCCATATGGATTTCCTCTTTTGTGAAGCGGACCGTGTTTGTTTTCTGTTGTCTACCTCCTTTGAACTGTTTGCTGAGATCCTTGTACATTCTGGATCCTAGGCTTCTGGTAGTTGTACATGTGGCTAACTTCTCTCACTGTGTGGCTCGTCTAACTCTCCTATGGTATTTCCTCATAAACAGAAGTTTTAAATGTTGATATGGTCAAATTTTTAAATCATTTCCTTTATGGCTTGTGCTTTTTGTACCTCGTGTAAGGTATCCTTCGCTATTCCAAGGTCATGAAGATATTTTCTTTCTTTTTCCTTTTTGCCTTTTGATCCCTTTAATCCACTACTCTCAGCCTCCCCCCCACCCCCCCCCCCGCCCCACCTCTGGCAGCCACCATTCTGTTCTCTGTCACTGTAAGCTTGGTTTTTTTTTTTTTATGTTTCTATATCACAGTTTCTTCATCCATTCATCTATTTATGAATACTTAGGTTGTTTCCATATCTTGGTTATTATAAACATTGCTGTCATGAACATGAGGATCCATATATCTTTTAGAGTTAGTGTTTTTGGTTGTTTTTTTTTTTCCCAGATAAATACCCACAAATAAAATTGCTGAATCATGTGGTAGTTCTATTTTTAATATTTTGAGGAACCTCAGTACTGTTTTCCATAATGACTGCACCAATTTACATTACCACCAACAGTGTACAAGAGTTCTCTTTTCTCCACATGCTAACACTTGTTCTTTCTTTTTTTTCTTTTCTTTTCTTTTCTTTTCTTTTCTTTTCTTTTCTTTTCTTTCTTTTCCTTTTCTTTCTTTTCTTTCTTTCTTTCTTTCTTTTCTTTCCTTCTTTATTTCTTTTTTCTTTTTTTTTTTATAAATTTTAGCTATTCTGACAGGTGTGAGGTGATATCTTATTGTGGTTTTGATTTGCACTTCCCTGATATTTAACGATCCTGAGCTTTTTCACGTGCTGTTAACTATCTTTGTCTTCTTTTTGGGAAATGTCTATTCAGGTCTTTTGACCTTTGTAGAATTGGATTGTTTGGGGGTTTTGTTTTTGTTTTTTGCTCCTGAGTTGTAAGAGTCATATATGTAATTTGAATATTAGCCCCATATCAGACATATGATTTGCAGGTATTTTCTGCCATGCAGTAGGTTGCCTTTTCATTTCATCTGTGGTTTTCTTTGCTATGCAGAAGCTTTTTAGTATGATATAGTTTTAATTTATTTTTGCTTTTACTGATTTTAGTGTTGGATTTAAAAAATCATTGCCAAGAACTATGTCAGGGAGCTTACCACCTGTGTTCTCTTCTAGGAGTTTTATGGCTTTAGGTCTTACATTCAAGTTTTTAATCCATTTTGAGTTAATGTTTGTGTGTGGTGTAAGGCAGTGGTCCAATTTCATTCTTTCACATGTGGCTGTCCATTTTCCCAGCACTGTTTGCTGAATAGACTGTCTTTTCCCCATTGTGTGTTCTTGGCTTCTTTTCATAAATTAATTGACCGTATGTGTGTGGGTTTATTTCTGAGCTCTCTATTCTGTAACATTGATCTTTGTGTCTGTTTTTTTATGCCAATACCATACTGTTTTGACTGCACTTTGTAATGTAGTTTGAAATCAAGGGATAAGGATATTCTTTATATTAAAGTCTATATTTAATGTATTTTCTATGTTAAATTTAATAAATCAATTTAATATATTTTCTGTATGAAATAATTTTCTGCCTTAAACCTAGTGTCTCATGTTTAGGTCTGAAATTCATCTGAAATTAACTTATGTGTGTGGTAGTAGGTAAAGATCAAAACTAATTTCTTCTGTATGGATATACAATCATACCAGCTTTATTTATTGAAAAGACTATTGTTTCTGCCTCTGTGAGGCATCACACATCTTTCTGAGTGTGAGTCTGTTTCTGAGCATTCTGACTATTCTGTTGATCTATTCTATGCCTATACCACACTGGTTTAATTTTTTTTTTTAAGTTCTGATATCTGACAGGGCATTCATCTTCTTTGAGAGTATTAACTTGTCTGAGCCCCTTATGTTTCCATGTAAAGTTTTAGAATCAAGTTAGTCAGGTTTCATATCCCCAAATAAAGTTTTGGGATTTTATTTGGGATTGCATTGAGTCTATGAATTAATGTGAAAACAACAGATACCCTTACACTACTGAGTCTTTCTCTGAGTCTTTTTAAATGTTTTAATAAAGTCTTATAATTTTTTCCTCAGATCCTCAGAAGTCTTATATATCTTTTGTTAGATTTATTGCTAGGCACTTCATTTTTTTATACTATTGCAAATATTACCTTTTTAGCTGTTATATAGAAATGCAGTTGGTTTTTCTACATAGCTAATTGATTTTCTGTGTCAGAGAACTCTTCTAACAGCTTGTCTGTGAATACCTTTGGATAGTTTACAAACATAATCACATCATTTGTGAATAATGATAGCTTTGTTTCTTCCTTTCCAATCCTTATACCATTTATTTATTTATGCCTATCATGCTGGCTAGGTCTCCAGTTTCCTGTTGAATAGACATGCTGAAGATGAGCACCCTTGTCTTCTAATTTCAAAGGGAAATTCTCTGCATTTACTCTGATGTTTCCCATAGAATGGGGGGAGGGCAGTAGATAATCTTATAAAGGGAAAGAAATCACCTTCTATTCCTGGTTTTTCCTCAGGGTTTGAAATCATGAAGATTGAATATTATTATTATTTTTTTGAAGATTGAATATTATTAAACATATTTTCTATAATATTTATTGAGATGATTATATGATTTTTCTGTTTAGACTGTTAATATGAGAAATTAAGTTCCTAACTTCAGCATGTTAAACCAACTTTGTCCCTATTAAATCAACTTGATGTTTTATGTATTACTGGATTCAGTTTGCTAAAGTTTTGAGTGGGAGTTTTTATACCTGTGCTTATGAAAAAGGTTAGTTTGTGATTTTCCTTTTTCATACTATCTTTATTGTTAAAATATGGCATTGAAATATTTAATTTCATTCTGAAGCTCCTTGAGGAATAAAAATTAAGTTTTTTTGATGTGAAAGGCACAGTTGCATCGAAACAGAGCTCTTTACCTGTGCATATAGTTCAAGGATTGTCAAATCTTTGGAAATTGATTTCCTCTGGAAAATTTCAAATCATGTTCAGAATGTTCCAGTTTGGTGAATAACGAGAAAATTCCTTTATGTAAATTGTCTCATGGAAAAAAGAGTTGTTTTCAAAATATCTTGACAAGAATGTTGGTGACATGTATGCAATGTCCTCATCCTTGATAAAACAATTTTTAGATAATTAGATTTAAAATTTGTTCATTATTCCATTTCAGTCTCTAAATGAAATGTCAGTGTGGAAAGAATTTTTCTTGTCTTGGATAAGTATGACACTAATAATTTGAGAATTGAATCAATAATTGAGTAGTGAATTTGCTAAAAATAGTTTTTATTTTTGGAAGCTAAAGACAAGAGTTGCAAGTTAAAAAATAAAATCTATATAAAAGTCACATGATATAAAAGATATAATTTTGATTGACAGTAATAACTTTCTAAATCATATGTATTCCTTTTTCTGCATTAATATTTCTTTTTCTCAAGGGTGTTCAGAAACCACCTGGAAGTCCTGATGATATAACTTGCTTAGCTATAGGGACCTTTGGATCCCTAATTATAAAAAACAAACAAACAAACAAATTTCTGGGGCACCTTGGTGGCTCAGTCAGTTAGGTGTCTGCCTTTAGCTCAGATTATGATACCAGGATCTTGGGATTGAGCCCCATGCTGGACTCACTGCTGGGTGGGGAGTCTGCTTCTCCCTCTGCCAGTGTCCCTCCCCCTACTCATGCTTGCACATGCATGTATGTGCTCTCTCTCTCTCAAACAAAATCTTATTCAAAACAAAACAAGGGACGCCTGAGTGGCTTAGCAGTTTAGCACCTGCCTTCAGCCCAGGGCATGATCCTGGGGTCCCAGGATCGAGTCCCACATCAGGCCCCCTGCATGGAGCCCTGCTTCTCCCTCTGCCTGTCTCTGCTCTCTCTCTCTGTGTCTCTCATGAATAAATAAATAAAATCTTTAAAAAAAAATAAAACCCCCAATTTCCGAGAGAGTGGTGAGAAGGGAGAAAGAGCCAAGTAGTCAGCCTAAGAACAGGGTCCCTACCTCACAGGAGTGCTCTGTATAGTTAAGCATTATATGTATGCATGTTTTAATAGTTATATACCTCAGCTATTAATATCACTTATAGCAAACATGATGTGTGCTAATCAAATAGTAGCTTTTCATCTGGTGGTGGTGATAAGCTAAGAGTTTTAGAATATGAGGAGACATTAGCAACTATGGAATATAATTTTCTTGTCCCGGAGATGAGACCACTGATTTGCCAAAGATCAGAAAGGCGTTTATTATTAGAATTGGGACTGTATTTTTTTCTTTATTCGTTCCTTTTTTTTTTTTTAAAGGAAGTTAGAAAAGTCTCTTTTAAGTTTTTAAATTAAAATTTCACCCTGGTGAGATGATTGATTTGGGAACTCAATCCAAAGGCAAGCTGTCCAGTTTTCATCCACTCGTGTGGGCCACACAGAGGGAGAGGCAGGGTGTCTGGAGAATCAGGACCCCACCAGGCAGAGCCTCAGCCTCTGCCTCAAGCTGGCTGCTCAGTTCTGCACCAGCCCCGCATATCCAGCTGGCAGTGGGTATGCCAGGAAGACAGGCAGCAGCAGGGCCACATCCAGGGAACCTGGGTGGGGAGAGCTTATCTTATCAGAGGGCCTTCACACCTTCAGCCACCGGCGCTTCTGGGAGCCCCTGCCATGGAGCTCCTTGGAGTGGATCCCAGATGGTCCTCCTGATTCCAGGAGGCATGACCTCTGAGAGGCTACCAGCAGACACCTTAGGACTACAGGATCACCCCACCTGGCTTTCAAGCACCTGCCCTGGGAGGAATGGTGGAGGAAGGGGTGCTGGCCCAAGGCGACGCTCTGGCCCTTCCTGAAAGGTGATGAAGCACGATATAAAATTCTAACTATATTTCTTAAATTACTTAGAGGAAATAAAAACTGTGACCCAACTATGACGGCTAAGGGAGGAGAGCTGGGAGTGGTCGGTGGCATGCAAGCTGAAGAGGCAGAGCCTGACGACCAAGGGACAAACCATCAGATCCAAGAGAGGTCCACCTACAAGAGCCTTGCTCCCAGACTTGTGTGGATCTTTGTTATCCATTCCCGTACTGAAGGACATCTTGGTTGCTTCCTGGTTTTGGCAGTTATGAATATAACATTTGTATCTATCCATGCGTAGGCAGGCTTTTATGGGGACATAAGTTTTCAACTCTTTTTGTTAATACCAAGGCGCACAGTTACTATGGAAAGAGTATGTTTAGTTTTGTAAGAAACCTTGTCAAACTGCCTTCCAAAGTGGCTGTATCCTTTTGCCTTCTCTGCAGCATTCAATGGGAGTTCTTGTTCCTCACCAGCATTTGGTGTTGTCAGTCTTTGGGATTATGGCCATTCTTCCACATGTGTAGTAGTATCTTGTTTTAATTTGCATTTCTCTGATGACATATGTAGAAAATCTTTTCATATGCTTATTTGCCATCTGTGTATCTTTTTTGGCAACGCGTCTGTTAAGGTCTTTGGCCCATTTTTTAATCAGGTTTTTTCTTTTCTTGTTGAATTTTAAAAGTTCTTTGTATTTGGACACAGTCGTTTTTCAGATGTGTCTTTTGCAAATATGTTTTCCCCAGTCGATGGCTTCTCTTCTGTTTCTTGACATTGTCTTTAGCAGAGCAGAAGTTTAAGGAAGTCCAGCTCATCAATTATTTCTTTTATGGACTGTGCCCTTGGTGTTATCTATAAAAACTCATAGCCAACCCCAAGGCCATCAAGTTTTTTTCCGATGTTATCTTTTAAGAATTTTATAGTTTTGTGTTTTACATTTAGGTTCGTGATCCATTTTGAGTTAATTTTTGTGAAGGGTGTGTCTAGGTTCATCTTATGCACGTGAATGACCAGTCATTCTGGCACCATATGTTGAAAAAACTCTACTTCATTGTGTTGCCTCTGCTCCTTTGCTAAAGATCAATTCACTATATTTATGTGAGCCTGTTCCTGGGCTTTCCATTCTGTTTCATTGATCTAGTTGTTTATTCTTTCACCAATACCACACTGTCTTAATTCCTTGAGCTTTATACTAAGTCTTGAATTTTGTTTTTTTCCTTCAACATCATTATGGCTATTTCGAGTCTTTTGCTTCTCTCTATAAACTTTAGAATCAGTTTGTCAATATCCACAAAATAATTTGCTAGGGATTTTATTGGAATTGCAGTAAGTCTAGAGGTTAACTTGGGAAGAATTGATGTCTTGACAATATTGAGTCTTCCTATCCATGAACGTGACATGTCTCCATTTATTTAATTCTCTGATTCATTCATCAGAGTTTTGTAGGTTTCCTCACACTGATCTTTTACATAGTTTGTTAGATTTATACCTAAGTATTTCATGTGTTGGAATGCTAATGGAAGTGGTATTGTGTTTTTAATATCAAATTCCACTTGTTTGTTGCTTGTATACAGGAAAGTGATTGACTTTTGTATATTAATCATGTATCCTGTGATCTTGCTATAATTGCTTATGAGTTCAAGGAGTGTTGCTGAAATTTGGTTTCACTCAGGTGAGAAGGAGATACATTGACATCTCACTGTAACACTTCTGCAGTGGATTTGGTATTGCATTATTCCATTTTGGATTCCTTCTCAGTAGCTATTTTTTTGTAATTTTTTAAAGTTATTAAAAGCATGCAGGCTCATCTGGAAGGATACACACCAAATTGTTTAACATTATTTACTTCATCTGTGTGGGATAAGAAGCCAGAGTATCTGCTTTATGTATTCTCTGTTTTCCTAAACTATTAAATTTTTGAAATAAAACCTAGTAAAAAGAAGTACATAACAATGTAAATGTACAGATGAAAGAATTATTTAAAGCAAATGTCTATTGTAACCACTGTCCAGATCAAGAAACAGGATACTGCCAGTCCTGCGGAAACTCTGCTTCATCCCTTCCTGATCCCAGTGCTCCCACTCACCCCAGAGTGACCACTGTCCTGCATGTAAGGTTATTACTTACTTGGATCTATTTATAGTTTCATCTCCTAAGTGTGGGTTCCTAGTGACTTTTTAAAACTTAATGTAAATGGAATCATAATACAGAATCACATTTAAATAGAGTTATTCCTTTGTGGCTGGCTTCTATTGTTTAACTTCATTTTTGTGAGACTACATGTAGTGTAGTACATCATTTTCATTGCTGCAACATATTCCATTATATGAATATATGATAACTTATTTGGCCAGTCTACTATTCATGGACATTTGAGTTTCCAGTTTTACAGTATTATAAAGAATGCTACTAGAAACATTCTTATACAGGTATCCTGATAAATATGTACTTATATTTCTACTTAATATATATCGAGGACTGGAATTGATGGTCATAGAGACATAGATCTTCCAACTTTAGATACTGTCAAACAGTTTTCTAAAGGAGTTACACCAATTTATGTAACATGTTGTCAGATTAAAAAATCATTATTTTGGTGTGTATAGAGTGGCATCTTATTAAAGTTTTTATTTATATTTTGCTAATGCCTAAGAATGTCAGACTCATTTTTACATGTTAATTGGCCCTTGGGATTTTTTGCTGTTGTTTTTTTTTTTTTTTTTAAATTTGTACCAGTTTTTTAAAAGTGTTTTTTGGATTCATGGTACATGCGTAGCTCTGTTGGTTGAGCGGCCAACACTTGATTTTTGCTCAGGTCATGATCTCAGGGTGCTGGGAATTGAGCCCCACATCAGGCTCCCTGATTGTGGGGAGTCTGTTTTGGGATTTTCTCTTTCCCTCTGCCTCTCCCCACCTTCTCTCTCTCTCTCTCTCTCAAATAAATAAAATCTTTTTTCTTTAAAGTGTGCTTTAGATTCAAATTATCTGTCATTTATATGTATTACAAACATCTTCTACTACTCTGTGACTTGCCTTTTTACTTCTTTTAGGGTATCTTTTAATACAGGGTTTTAAAAAAATTTATTGTAGTTCAATTGATCAGTATTTGTGGTTGGTGCTTTTTCTGTTTTGCTTAGGAAATCTTTTCCTAATCAGTGGTCAAAAGGTATTACCTTGCTCTTTTTTCCTAAATGGTTTGTTTTGCCTCACATATTTAGATCTTCCACCTACCTGGAATTGATTCTTGTATATGGTGTGAGGTCAGGCTCATATTTCTGTCCTAAAAACAAATAGACACCAACCTATGTTTCTTTAACAACAACAACAACAACAACAACAGCAACATAATGAAG
Organism: Nyctereutes procyonoides; assembly: GCF_905146905.1. Taxonomy (NCBI): domain Eukaryota; kingdom Metazoa; phylum Chordata; class Mammalia; order Carnivora; family Canidae; genus Nyctereutes; species Nyctereutes procyonoides. Next base: position 19,127,478 of record NW_026575120.1, read on the forward strand.
CACATAGTGGAGGCAGGGCCTCATATGGTGGAGCCTCCACTGTGTTCTCATGATATGTCTTTCAGCCATCCTAAGTACATCCTCTTCCGCTCTGTTCCTCCAGTGATCCCTTCCTAGCCACCATCCTGTGTTTGGTCAGTGCATTCTCAAAGGTGAATAAGGAAGGAAGAGGACTTTGCCTTCTGATTTTAGAAGCATTCTGTCTAGCTATAGTTTTACTTTATTTTCATAAGTCTTTTTATAAAATGAAACTAATGGTTTTTAAAAGTGCAGCTTACTGCAAAACAAAATCTAAAACTTCAGTAATACTAAATGTTTGTCTCAATATTGAAGTCCTACACACATTTTGAATGTAGTCATACTTTTAATGTATAGAAAGTCAATGTTAGTTTCACTAAAATCTGTTGGAGCTTGCTTGAAGTTGGACTGAACTTGCTTTAGAAATAATCACTCTCAGTCTCAGAAGAATGTTTCTATGGGGGGGGGGAGAAAGAAGCTTGGCATAGGAGTGATTATTTTCTACATACAGGTCTATTGGAAGGAAAAGAAGCATACAGCTGGAAGGAATTTAAGATGTCATCTAGTGCAGGATTTTTACATCTAAAAAGTGGACTGTTCTCACTTTTAATATAATTCCAGAAAAGAAAATTCCACACCCTCTCCTGGTAATATTTTTTTTTCCTGGTAATATTTAATATACCTCACTGTCAGTGAGTTTTCCTTATGTTATGTCTTAAGTCCATTTTCTTACTCTGTTTCAAATGGGAAGAAAGAAATTGGGCCAACCATCTTGTGTCTATAATGATCCTTAATCTACTTGATATTCAAATATGTTTGTTTAGCTCTTTCTTTTAAGTCAGTTTCCAAGTCCTCTCATTACTACTTTTTATCCCATCTGAATTTTCTCTATGTCATCTATAAGTTATGATTTATAGACTCAAAAATTGAACCTAATACTTTTGCCAAGATATGACCAAAGAAATGCTGGTCTCTTAAACAAGACTTCTAACCTGAATTTTTGTGTTTGTGTTTTTATCTATACATGGCAGTTTGAACATAGTTGTTTATCTCTGTTTCCTAAGACTACGCAAAATGGTAACAGTAACAAATGAAACAGGTATAAATCCTTATGGACAAAGAAAATGGGAGGTGAGGCATGGTGGATGAAGGATATCAATGCATTTTTGGAAGATGAAAATGGATAAATGGGAATGGAATTAACAGAGGAGAGAAAACTGAAAGCCAAGTGCCCACAGAGCTGGAAGCCAGCCTAAAGAGGTTGATTTGTGGTCAGGACCAGAAACTTGGAGCCATACTTGGAATCACAAACTATACCAGAAGACAGGTATGAAGGGTGAGGCCAAAAACTGGTGTTGGGTGGAAAGCCCAAATAAGGAGTAGTTAGACCCCTTTTATCCCAGCCACCTGGGAAATTACCCCAGTGGATATATTTTCTAGAGAACTTAAACCAGAGAAGCATTGGACTTGGAAATGGCAGCTGTAGATGAGAATATGAATAAGACTTCTTAGAGAACACAGGATATAATATAAACTTCTGCATATAGAATTATCTCCTTTCTGGGCACCCATAACAGACAACCAGGCTCATAGTTCTCCATTCGTGGATTAGAGGATTAGAGGATTCTTTGCTGGAAACCTGACTAACTGAAGAGAAAAGACTTTTGGAGGCCTCCCATAAGATGACTCAGTCCCCCTTTAATCATGTCACATAAGTTTCGCTTTTGTGGTCTCACAGTGGACATTCAAGGATTGCCACATATTTGAGGACCATCTGTAACATGGACAAATGGAACCAAAACAAATAAACAATCAGAAAGAGAGGCTCAGAGGGAACAGAAAGAAAATCAGAGAGGGAGAAAGAACCCTCAAATAATTAAAATTGATATTCTCAGAGAAACTAGAGAAGATTCATGAAAGAGAGCTTGGAAATTAAAATATGATAGTAGAAATTAAAATTCAGTGAAAAGTTAGAATGTTGATCACACTGACCAGAAAACAGAATGAAAAGACTGAGATGGAAAGCATGAGAGAAAAGAGGAGGAAAAAGACGTTTCTTTTAGGAAATCCAAAATCTGACTAATAAGAATTTTAGAAAAAAAATAGAGAAAATGCAAGGAAAAATTTATAGAAGAATATTATGGAATACTTTACCAAATCTAAGGACATAAATAGCCATATGGAAAGGCTACATGAAGCCCAGCACAATGAGCAAAGAAAAGACCAATTCCAAGACACATCTGATAAAGTCTGTGAATTAAAAAAAGTTTTTTTTCTAACAGGTTTCACAGAGAACAAAAAGTAGGTCACATACAGAGGCTCAGGAAGCAGGCTAGTATTTAACTTCTCCGCTGCAATAGTGGAACCTAGAATAAATAGAGCTGTACTTTCCAAATCTGAAGGAAAATAATCTCCAATCTGGAATCTTGTACCTGGCCAAATTGTCAAGCAAATGCAAGGGTAGAATAAGATGGTTTTCAGACAGATATGCAAAGTCTCAAAAATTAGTTTCTCATGTATATTTTCATGGATGGTTCTTAGGGGCAGTGCTCTACTGAGATGAGAGGAGATGCCAAAAATTATGCAGGAAGTAGGGGAAAGTGAAGGAAGTTCCCTGATGGGAGGTAAAGAGAAATTCAAGAGCAACACCTGGATATCACTAGTTAGACCTGGAGGATAACCTTTCTAGATTGGACAGGAAGATGGGGTCGGGAGAGATGGGAACAAACAAGTAGGAAAGACCACCTAACATGTTTATCTATGATGAGATGAGTTTTCTAGTTTTATCCTAGAGTTAGATAAAAATTTTTTTAAAAAACAAACAAGCAGTTGAAAAATTGAGGTAATTATTAACACCAGGAAAAACAAAAGGTTGTAGAAGAAATGAAATATAATGTAGTATACTATTGGGCTCAGTTATGAACAATATTTAAACAGCTCTACTAATGTAGTGCAAATACTGAGTATTTTTTGTCACCAAAAATTGTGATATAGTTAAATGGAGAGGATTTTGAGGGGACAGAGGAAGTTATGTGTAGGTGAGAGCTAAATCTTCAGCAGGAACCAGCAGACACCAGCAGGAAACCAGTAGACATTAAAAATGCGTAAGAAAATAGCAGCTGAAGAATATTAGTTAAAATATGAAGGTAAATTCAGAAAAAAAAGCCAGAAGAGTTGAAAATGATTGCCTTTGATCACTGGGACTCAAATGTGGAAGGATGGTAAGAGCAAAGTACTGCTATTTTTATTTTAATTTTTAAAAAGATTTTATTTATTTATTTATTCATGAGAGACACACAGAGAGAGGCAGAGACATAGGCAGAGGGAGAAGCAGGCTCCATGCAGGGAGAAGCAGGCTCCATGCAGGGAGCCCAATGTGGGACTCGATCCCAGGATGCTGGGATCACGCCCTGAGCCAAAGGCAGATGCTCAACTGCTGAGCCACTCAGATGCACCAAATTACTGCTATTTTTAAGTGCCAGCATTGTAGTACCATTTGATTTTTAAATTGTGTGCATGTATTATTTTGATCTAAGTAAAATAAATAAATGTTCATAAAATTATGTGCACATGTATGAATTTTTAATGTATCTCACAAAATATTAAAAATTAATATTTAAGAAAAAGTATAACAAGTTTTTGGAATATATTGAAAAGGTAACATATATTTTAGTTTGTCATGAATCACGAGTTCAAAATCATGATAGATTTGATATTCAACATTGGAATTTGTGAAAACATAGATTTATTACCCATGTAGTGTCTAATTTATTCTTTAATATTTATTAAGCATTAGAAAAAAAAAGTGCCAGAATCATTGGAATTTGGATTTGCCTTCCTAGAGGAAAAAATCCAGTCATAATGAAATGGGCAGGTTGGCTCTTCTAATTTTAAATGATTAGTTGTTGACTATGGTTTGATTGAAATATACTCCAGATGATTATTTACTTGAAACATTTAATACTCAGTCCCCATGAGGATCTACTTCCAGCTGTGGACACTTCCAAACTCTGAGCCTCAGAGTTAGTGTGAGGGATGTGTTATATCATACATACGAATTTCTTTAACATAGTGCTTGGAATGTGGTGCCTGGTCTCCCTCCTTCCCCCTCCATCCCATGCCACCCTGGGAATGCATTCCAGTCCTTTGGGGTCAGGCAGCTGCTATCTTATCCTGCTTCCTCTTTATGTAAGTCTTGCTCTTTTCTTCATTTCGCAGTATTACTTAGTGGTTAAGTATATCAGAGATCTGTCTTCCTCAGGAGTTTTAAAATTCTTTTTCTTTTTCTTTTTTTTTCAGAATTGTTATTCTTGATATAAGTGAAAGTCCCTCAAGTATATTGTACTGTATTCTACTAAATACCTAGCTGCAATTCTGATTCCAAATGACTAGGCTTAGGCCATAAATAGGAGTAAGACATCTTACTTCTGCCCCTCATTTGGGTACAAGTTATGTTAAACCTCAAAAACCTCAGCAAGTGATAAGCAGACTTTCAGCAAAATGGTGCTTTTTATTTTTGTGATTTATCCTTTGGCATCATAGAACCTTCACCTCTTTGGCTAACGTAATTTTTTTTTTTAGCCAGCCAGACTCAGGATGTTTTATTGTATCTGTTATATTCTTGGGTGTAAAAATACCGGGAGAGTCTACTTTCTGAGACTCACTAGTGCATCTTCAGAAGATGTTTTTAGAAAATCACTGTCAGGTATTTCTAGGGAAGAGGCCTCTGATGATTCAGCTCCTGTCTGCTCTGTCAGGGAAGAGCATCTTGCCAGTTCATTGGCTTGATGGCACCACAAGAGCACCCTGCCCGTTGGACCTTAGCATGACACTGATTCAGGGGTCTCAGGTACGGTGGCAAGAACTCAGCTTGGTTGTATCCGAGTTCTTTGTGAGGAACAGTTCTAGGTTTGATCTTAGTTTTCTTCTGAATTTGGATAGAGATCGAGACAACTTAGAAGATAATATTTCATTAGCAGTTTAATAGGACTATATAAATAATTGTGTGGTAAACAATTATTTTTGTTTTGAAGGAGAAGAGAGCAGAGAGAAACGTGGAAGCTTTTTGGCCAGTTCCTCTCTGTAGCCTGTGTCTGGTCATGTGTAATTATCTGCATCAGCCAGTTGGGATCAATTTATTAAGTATGACATTGTCTCTGGGGGGCCCTACTCACTGTAGATTGAATGAAATTGGGAATTTGTCATATTGGAAGGGCTATTTTCCCCCCTTTTTTAAAAAAACAGCTTTCTCAAGATACAAGTTAACATACCATATGAAGCAACTGTCTAAAGTATACAGTTGAATGGTTTTGGTATATTACGGTATTAATTTTTTTTTAAGATTTTATTTGAGAGAGAGAGAGCGAGAGAGAGCAAGCGAGCATGCATGAGCCGTGGGAGGGACATAGTGAGAGGGAGAAGCAAATTCCCGGCTGAGCAGGAGCTCGTTCTGGGCTCCATCCCAGGAACCTAGGATCATGACCTGAGCCAAAGGCAGATGCTTAACTGACTAAACCACTCAGGAGCTCCAACAGTATTAATTTTTTTAAAATTGTGGTAAAATATATATAACAAACTAAAATATATACACCAAACTATCATTGAAACTTTTTGAAAAATTTTTAATTAAAAATTTTTAATTGAAAGTTAAAAAATCAGTATACATAACGTAAAATTTATCATCTTAACCATTTTAAAGTATACAGTTGTTCGCTTAAGTTCAGTGTAATTGAGTGCCTTCACATTGTTGTGGAATCACTACAACATCCCTCTGCAGAACTCTCTTTATCTTGCATAACCTGTAAAACAGCAATCCACCTTCTTACCTCCTTCCAGCCCCTGGCAACCCCATATTGCTTTCAGTTTTTGTGGATTTGATTCTAGGTGGCTTAGATGAGTGGAAGCATAGAGTCTATTTGTCTTTTTGGCTTATTTCATTTAGTATGTCTTCAGAGGTCACCTGTGCTAAAGCATATGTCAGAATTTCCTGACTTGTTAAGACTGAATAATAGTCCATTCTATATATGTACCATGGTTTGTTTATCCACTTAACTGTTGATAGGCATTTGGGTTGTTTCTCTCTTCTGGCTCTTGGGAATGATGCTGCTGTTAATATTGGTGTGTAACTACCTGTTAATGTCCTGAAAGGCCAATTTCTGACACATTCTTTAAGGCGACTATATTATATAAACTAAAAAATTTTTTCGCTTATATTCTGGAATAATTTATGTTGCTGTACCTTGTCAGACTGTTCAGGAACGTAAATGGTGCATAAGGACTCCATGGTGAGAGATACTTAGAGAATATACTGAGAAGAGAGAACATGGAGAGGAAATAACTGTCCTGAAAGGAAAAAGTGATTTCATGCAGTAGGAAGAAGTGACAGGCAGAGAAAAGGGAGCATCATGTAGAGAAATGGACCTACTACATATTTTTCTCTTGTGCTAAAAGGATAAAGTGTGGGCAGGAAACCAGGCTTAGACAAATGTCACCCTGACCCATAGTTTCAGGATGGCTCACAGTTGATGCCCATAACCACACCCCATGAACATCACACAAACATATTTAGGGACCAGTAGAAGACTCACTGCTTGCAGTTTTGGAAGTGTAGAGGACTAGGGGTTTCCTATAGGCTAGTTTTTATTTATTACATTCCTTTCCAGTAACTCCATAACAAGAATACTTATTCTTTGTTCCAGATGTTCTGAAGAGTGATTGGGTAGGGTGAAAGAACAATGTTTGTAAAAGTACTGATCTAGGAGAATTTATGTTGCTGTGCACCACTAGAGGATATTCCCAGTATTTATTTCTAGGTGATTTGGTGGCACGTTTGGTTAAAAAAATTCTAGTTGGCTTTATGACTAACTCCTAATTCTTTTTTTTTTTAAGATTTTATTTATTTATTCATGAGAGACACAGAAAGAGAGGCAGAGACAGAGGCAGAGGGAGAAGCAGGCTCCTCACAGGGAACCTGATGCGGGACTTGATCCCAGGACCCCAGGATCATGCCCTGAGCTAAAGGCAGACGCTCAACCACTGAGCCACCCAGGCATCCCCCTAACTCCTAATTCTTAACGATACTCTCCTATTTTGGTGGAGAGTGATGTCGTATTGTGGTTATAACAGTTCTGTTGAGGTTCATGTTCACAAATTTCTAACATTCCACAGAGGTCAGGGCAGAGCTATTGTTAGACGTGATAACATATCATAATTTGTGTGTAGTCAACAAAAATTGATTGTTGTAGCAGGAGTAAGATGGACATGTGAGCATTTTGCTTCCATTTTGGGGAGGGGGGAAAGAAAACCCTAATACTGAAACATAACCCACAGGCATATGTTAAGGCTAGGTTTAACTCATTTATCAAAATATACTTAAATATTTTTAATATGTTTAAAAATATATTTAATATTTTGTTATCAGTGAATAGAGAAATTGGGTAAAATACTAAAAAGTAAGTACTATACTCTGCTGAATTTATCCACATACACATATTTGTGTGGTTGAGTTGAATATTTAAAACCTATTGAGCCTTTGTTTCCTTGTACATTTTTGAGTGTGTGTGTGTTAAATGAAGAGAAAAGTACTCTAGTGATTTGATCCAATACTATGGCAATGATATAGCCTGAATTTTTCTGGGATACTCAAATTTCAAACTATCACCTCCATAATTATACTTTCAGTTTGTATACTATATGTCTTGCTTATTTGTTTTTTTTTGTGTTTTGTTATGTTATTATAGAAAAATGGGGTTGCTATATTTATTCCTCACTAGCTCATCTCAGAATCTTCCATTCTTGGCTGCCTGGAGACATTGGGGAGGAAAAGTATAGTATTGTAGTTTAGTCTGATAATTTGACTTATTCACTTCTTCAAAATATTTTATCTATTGTTTTACTACCTTACCTATTTAATAGACTCATTTCGTCCATCTGGAAACATTTATTGAATGTCTGTTTTGTTGGAAGCCCTGTACTGGGCATTGGCGAGGAGAAACAGGCAGAATCTTTGCTATCAGCACACTTGCCACCCACCATCAATGGTGCCATTTTGTACTTTCTCAGCACGCATTGTTATCAAAGAAAAGAAGTCGGAGGCAGAACACTGCTTTTCCAGGTTAAGTGTGTGACACAGTCTCACAATCTCATTTCTTTCTTTTTTTTTTAACGATTTTATTTATTTATTCATGAGAGACACAGAGAGGGAGAGGCAGAAGCAGACTCTCTGCAGGGAGCCCAATGTGGGACTCGATCAGGGGACCCCGGGATCACGACCTGAACGAAAGGCAGATGCTCAACCACTGAGCCACCCAGGTGCCCCACTATCTCATTTTCTATGAAACTCTCATCTATGAATTTAAATCTTCAGTTAAATGTTAATTGTTCTATAGAAAAAAATTTTTTGAGATTTCGTTTCATCCCTGCTAAAGTAGAAGATATAGCAAATAGGTGGCCATTTAATGACTGAACAGGGGAGACTTGGCCTTTGGTCAGTCAAGTCCAGAAATATGACCTTAACTGTTTCATTAGAAAGAAATGTATTTTTAGCTTCAGGACTGATATGAGAGGGGCCTTGCTGTGCTTCATTCCTACCACCAGGGAATCCCAACACAGGTGTGGCTCTATTCTCATCCCAGGAACTGAGTTATTGAAAATAGCAAGCATCTGGAAGAATGAGCTGGTTTCTCCCATGGTTCCCCCTGCTTGTCTTTGAAAGCTTCTTTTTGAAAGAGACCTGAAGTCCATTCTACAAATTACAATCTATTTCTTTGCTGTCTTTTGAGTGGGCTTTTCTTATTTCTTAGATATACAGCCTCCATTCGGGTGATAAGGTCATGTGTCAGTAATGTTCCAGCAGGATAGATCAGACCCACCATATATTCAGTCAAAATTCTGTGCCAGAAGTGTTTGAACTTTTAGTTGCTTTTAACTTTGGTCAGTCTACTCCTGGTATTCTCCTAGTGTAGCTCTGGGGCCATATTGCATATTTCTCTAGAAATGTGTTGAAATATTTGGATAAGCCAGTTTCATCTAGAAGCTGTAACATCAGAGTGGTTAGAAAAAGAAACTCATTGAAGCAGGTGCATGTTTGCTTGGGGTCAACTTTGGTGTAGTTTTATGTATTTCAAAAAAATAGGAAAGAAACAGTTTTCTTCTCTCAGAGTTGTCAGGAGGTTTTATAGGGTTTTTTTTCCCTTCACTATTGGAGAGAATTTGAAATTTTGTATTATTATTTGAAACATCTGAGTTCTTGTGTTTATCATGTTCGGTATTTCAGTAATAAAAGTTACTTGGTGAGAATTGTTCCCAATATCTTTTAAACTATTTTTTTAAAGTAGTGGAGATGAATCCTATTAAATTATGCTTTTCATAAGATTGAATTAGAGAAGTGAAATCTTAGTCTCCCTTGTGGTAACACACACATATCTAAGCTGTCTGCTTTATTTTGTTGCCTCTGGCAAGGAGCAGATTTATTATTCGGGCTCTCTCTAAATCTATAGTTTGACAGCCATGTCCTTGTGGTCACCAAAATATCCTTTTTATAAACTAAATAATCACAAACAACCTGTAAAAAGATATAGACATATTTCCATAATAGAAAATCCATTACATTGGAAACATCAGGTTATAATGTAGTCTGCATTTAATGATGGAAATCTACCTTCTCCATTAAAAGAATTAACAAACACAAAATATTTACTCAGTAAAAACTAATATTTCGTTTTAAACCTTGTTCCCAAAACCATCCACAGATGTGGAGATTCACTAGAAGGACTCACAGGATCAGTATAGAGCCCCACTATGGCTAAGATGGATCCCCGCAACACAGCCAAATGTAAAAGGGTGGAGTCTGGAGGAATCCATGTGCAGTCTTTGTGTGTTCTCTCTCTGAAGGGTCACATGGAGTGCACCTTTCCTAATATTGCAAAATGCAGATTACCTGCTTCTGCCCAAAGATGCCCATTTGAGTCTCAGAGTTTAGGGTTTTTATTGGGGTGATGGTTATGTTGGCATTCTCTGCCTCGAAACACCTACTAAAACTCCAGACTGTCAAGAAGAAATCAGACTTCCACCATAAATCACATGCTGCATACAAACAGCCTAGGCCCAGCAGAACGACCTTATCAGTTAGGGAACTCTGCATGTCAGTATCAGGAGCTTTGTGTGAGCCAAATTCCCAGACACCAGCCAAGGGGTCAGCCTTGCAAATTAGGTAGCCTTTCAAAAAACTGGAGCCTTGGGCCTGCTGTATTAATGTTTTCCCACCCAGACCTGCATTTCAGTTTGTAAACAGTTTGCAGAAATACCCCGAATTTTAAATTTGGAGGGAATGCAGTGCAGATTGTTTCTCTGAACTGTCATCAGGATCAGACTTTGCATTTAATAAAGGTATCTGAGCCACAGATGAGGAAATGATGATTCTCTATGTGATATACTTCTAGTTTTAGAAACTCCTGAGAGCCTAGTATTTTTGAAATTACAATTCAGTCATAATCTGGGTTACATTTTGCATACTCCAGTGACTGTTTCCGAATTTCTTGGATTTGGGTGTCATGCAGTTGAAATTGGTTTTCCTTCCAGTAGCTAAGCCTGGACCTTGCTGTCAGCTTATTGCTGAAGTGTCCCACCTTAGAGTAGCTCTCACCTGTCTGGTATTTCACTGTTGAAGTATGAAAATGAAATTGGATTTATCAGGAAACAGAATTGGAATCTAGGGAAGGGGCTTCATAAAGTCCTTACAGTTGTTACTTTTATAAAATTAACCCAAATGTTTGGAGCCATTTAGGCAACTAGAACAATTTAGAAATGAGGTTCTCTTGTTTTGTTTTATTGAATAACAACTATTCTTAAAAATCAAATGAATTCAGAGGTTTTAGGTGAATAAATAAAAATCACAGAATGATGGAGAAGCAGCTAGCACAAGTGGCTGCCGATTTACATCCATACTAAGAGACGTGAGTGCATTTGGCTCCTCCACAGATTCTTAAAACTCCCCCATAGAGATTACTCATCATCCCTTGTCTCTGTAACTCCATCAGGATTTCACAAGGCCAGGGAGGTTGAAAAGAGGGAGAGCAGCAAGTTTGTGAAGGAAGGGAGACAACAGGCTGGGAGACCTGGGCCAGGGAGACTGTCACAGGGCCATGCCGTTGAGCCTGCTGTTGGAAATATTCAGTGATCCCTTTGCCACGAATACAATTTTAATCTTCTGTGAAATGAACATTCTTCTCTTCTTGGTTTGGCTTAAGTGACACAGCACTCTTTTTGATGGTATTTTCTTTATAGGGAATTTAAATGGTTTTCCTTTGAGTTTATCTAATAGGCTTCAGTGAATGCTAACACATGTGTGTGTGTGTGTGTGTGCACATTCACACGGACAGTGTATGTATCCTTGTGTTCTCTTTCTTCTTTCTTGGGTGCTTGGAATAAAATTCTTGTCAAAACCAAGTGGCTCACAGAAGAGAACATTCAGAAAGCACTTCCTTGTCATGTAAATACTGCTTTTCCTCCTATCAAAAGCTAGACAATCTCTTTGGATAGGAAATATTTTCCATAATAAAAATCTGCCTGTGCCAGTTTCCTCTTCTTTTGTATAAGCACATCTTGTGTCTCTTCCAGTATTTGCTGATAACCAAAGACCTTTTCTGTCAAATGCTATGAGATTCAAGTGAGAACTGCCAAAAGCATTATTTGACAGGAGCCTATAGGGACTTCATTTAAAAGTGGCCCTCCACTCTTTCATCCGGGAATAGGAATACAAAAACATTCAAGAATTATATTAATTTTCTATTACAAAACACATTTTTATTAAAATAAATATTGAAACTCTAGATGAGCCACAATAACAACAGCAAAAATTCTTTATTATTCTACAACTCAGAGAAAATCCGTGTAGCATGGCTGATGTACATGGCTTACGGTGGGGGCAACAATGAATGAGACCTAATTATTTCTTTAGTGACTTACAGTCTGGTCCCCAAAGGGGAGGTGGGGGGTTCAGTGAGCGGGTTCCTGCAGCACAGTGTGAGGGGGGGTTGCACAATTGCTTCCTGGAATGTGGCATCAAAGCCAATGAAGAATGCAGAGGGGTTATTCTGGCAGAGGGGGTGGGAGGTGAGGAAAGACTTCCCAGGCAAAGGGAACAGGACAAACAAAGCTGTACAGGAGAGGGGAAAGTGTGACACGATGAGAAACCTAGGACATCAATCAGTATGGCTGAGGCACGGAATCCAAGAAGTAAGGGCTGAGGGTGGAGGCAGGACAGGTTAGTGGAGGGAGATGAGATCACAGAACCTGGGCCCACCGTGATAAAAAAGTTTGGACATGTTCATTTTGGTGTTTTTTTCCCTTTTGGTCTCTTATATGTAGTGGTCTCTCCTTAGTTGTAATCACCATGCAAAATATTTATTCACTAATGGGTTTATGGATTTGTAAGGATTTACTACAGGCCGGAAGCTTTGAACTCAAGTTTCGTTATTTTTGTATCTGCATAGTGGGCCAGTGTGGGGGAACCTGGGGAGCAAGAGGCAGGGGTAGAAGACTACCTTATCATCATCCCCACCCAGGTGACATAATATCCTTCTTACCACCCAGTCCTTCCAACAACCATTTTAAGCATCTATACAGTAATCCAACAGGTGGAAGAACCATAATTAACTGATAGAACACTTTTTTGTTGCATATTTAGGTTGTTAGACTATTTGGTAGCAAGTAACAAACCCCCAAATATCATGTGAGGCTGGGACTTGAACTCATGACCTTGAGGTCAAGATCTGAGAGCTGAGATCAAGAGTCCAACACTAACTGACTGAATGCTTCCCCATGCCCCCAGGCTGGGATAGTTTAAAGAAACACATGAGGGAAGCACAAATCTCATGGGAGCCAGAAATGTCCATTTCTCAGGATCTATGACAATTGTCTAGCATCAGGAATTTGTGATCTGTAATCTAGTATTTTGTAGCTCTGCTACTCCTTCTGTATCTCTTGATGTCTGTGTCAATTCCAGACTATTGACTAATTCACTATTTCTTCATTCAGGAGGGAGGAGGCTGATGTGCCCAGCTACTCACCACCACTCTTGACACACTTTCTTTCTAGGCTATGTCATAAGTGTCTCTTCTCCTGCCCTCCAAGGCCATCACTGGCCATCGTGTTCAACAGCCCAAGACCGTGCCCTCAATGGGGATGTGGGAGGGACATCACATCATAGAATGGGGCAGGGGGAATCATAGCATTTCCAGTATCAGTTGTTTCAGTTTTTTTCTTAAGGAAAAATACTGCTGTGTTACACATCACTATGCATGTTTTGGGCATGGCTTGTGCAGTATGTAGGAGGACTACCACCTTCTTTAATCTGGAAAGCATATAGTTCTCAGGACAGTCTTGGTTCCGTTACATCCCTTGACATTTGTAAGTGGACGTTTTTCTAGTTGATAGCCCTCCTGATTTTCATGATTTATAGAAGCCTTGATTTAAGTTTTCTCTCTCCCTTCCAGTCAAAAAGTACTTATTCAGGGATGCCTGGTGGCTCAGTGGTTGAGCATCTGCCTTCAGCTCAGGTCATGATCCCGAGGTCCTAGGATCGAGTCCCACATCGGGCTCCCTGCATGGAGCCTGCTTCTCCCTCTGCCTGTGTCTCTGCCTCTCTCTCTCTCTGTGTCTCTTATAATAAATAAAATATTTTTAAAAAAAGTACTTATTCAGTGCCTTCTAAATGCCAGACCCTGTTTTAAGCACTAAGATTACCACAGAGAATAAGATACTGAATATCCCTATTCTAATGGACCTAACTTTCTTGCAGGAGAAGGCAGAGAGTATAGAAAAAATTAACAATGAGATAATTTCAGATGTTTCTTCTAGGAAGAAAATGAAGCAAGTGTCTGAGAGACTGCCTGGGAGTCAAATACTGCTTTCTGATGTATATCCAGCACAAGGTCTTTACAGAGAAAATGTCTCCACTGAGACCTGACAGGTGCAAAGGAGCCAGGAGGTCTCAGGAAGAGCATTCCAGGCAGAGAAGATAGATGTGTATAAGCCTGGGGGCAAGAATGAACTTGGTGGGTCCATAGAAGAGATCTCAAGTCAGTGTGGGTGCATCATGGGAGCCAAGGGACAGGTAGAGACCTACTTTATAACCCCTGCCCCAGGGTCTGCAGAGAGTATTAGATAGACTCTGCCATTTCCACTGATCTTCTCACAGTTCCCTCCAACTTGCCTGCCCAAAGCATAACTTGTTGGTTTTCCTCTTAGCCTATACTTCTTCCAAGTCTCCTTCAGCTCAGGAAATTAAACCACCAATGGTTCATGTTACCCTAACACCTTCTCACTTTCCCATCTAAATTGCCTCATCTTGCAATCCTACATGCAACAGAAGCTCAAGTTCGTTCACTTCTGCTCATGTCCATTACCCTCATCCTCATTAAATTACTATGATCTTTTGCCTAGATCAATGCCTTGGCTTCCTGGCTGATTCTCCACCACGGTACAACATTTGTCCCATTTTCTAATTAGATTGTTTTTTACTGTTGAGTTTTTAGAGTTCTTTATACATTCTAAATACTAGTTCTTTGTTGGAAATGTAGATTGTAAATATTTCCCCCAGTCTGTAGCATATCTTTCTGTTCTCTTAACAATGTCTTTTGCAGAGTAAAATGTTTTAATTTTGATGGAAGTCCAATTTGTCAATTTTTCCTTTTATACTTTTGGTGTCATGTCAGAGAACTCTACCCAGTTTTAGATCCCAAAGATTTTCTCCTATATTTTTTTCCTAAAAGCTTTCTAGTTTAACATCTTACGTTTAAGTCTGTGATCCATTTTGAGTAAATTTTTTTGTATAAAGTGTCAGACTTAGGTTGAGATTCTTTGTGGGACGGGAAGGGGCTACTGATGTTCAATTGCTGCAGCAGAATTTGTTGAAAAAGCTACTTATTCTTCATTGAATTATTTTTGTACTTTAATGAAAAGCCATTTGGGAATATCAGTTGGGTCTCTTTGAGGTTCACTATTCTGTGTGTCTGTGCCTCTGCTAGTAACACACAGTCTTGATTACTCTAGTTGTATAATAATTCTTGAAATAGGTAAACTGATCCCCCCATTTTATTCTTTTTCAAATTGTTTTAGCTATTCTAGTTCCTTTACCTCCTCATATAAATCTTAGAATAGTCTATATGTATAAAACAATTTTATTGACATTTTTGTAGGCATTGCATTAAATCTGTATATCAGTTGGAGGAGAATTTGTGTGTTGAGTCTTTCAATCCATGAATTTGTTTTCCAGTGTATGAATCCATTTACAGTTGATCCTTGCACACTGCAGGAGTCAGGGGGCACCGATCCCCTGCACAGTCAAAAATTTGAGTGTAACTTTTGGCTCCCCTCAAAACTTTACTAATAGGCTACTGTTGACTGGAAGTCTTAATAATGTAAATAGTCAGTTCACACAGATTTTGTATATTATATGTATATATTCTGTGTTCTTACAATAAAGGAAGCTAGAGAAAAGAAAAGGTAATTAAGAAAAATCATAAGGAAGAGAAAATACATTTACAATACTGTACTATAATTATTGGAAAAAATCTGTGTGTAAGTTGACCTGTGCACAGCTCAAACCTGTGTTGTTCAAGGATCAGCTGTATTTAGATCTTTGAATTCTTTTACCAGCATTTTGTAGTTTTCAGCATGCAGGTCATGTTTTGTTAGATTTATGCCCAAGTGTTTTTTGAGTGATTGTAAATGTTGTGTTTTTAATTTCAGTGTCCACATGTTCATTGGTAGTATGGCTTTTTGTATGATAGTACAATTAGGTTTTGTATTTTCTACATAGATAATCTTGGCATCTGCAAATATGGGCAGTTTTATTTCTTCATTTCCAATCTATATGCCTTTTGTTTCATTTCTTGACTATTAAACTAGCTAGAAGTTTCATTACTAGATCTAATAAAAGTTGTGAAAATGGATATTCTTGCTTTATTGCCAGTTCAGTGTTTTATCATTCAGTATAATTTTAGCTGTAGGTTTTTTGTAGATGCTCTTTATCAAGTTGAGGAAGTTCACTGTATTCTTTTTACTTTTTAAGATTGTATTTATTTATTTGAGAGAAAGAGCAAGCGAGAGTGCAAGAGCAGGGGGAGGGAGAAGCAGACTCCTTGCTGAGTGGGGAGCCAGACTTGATGACTGAGCCACTCAGGTGCCCCAAAGTTCCCTGTGTTCTTAGTTTCCTGAAAGGTTTTTTTGAGTTTATTTCCTGAGAGTTGTTTGTTCTTTTTTTTTTTTTTATCATAAATGGGTATTGAATTTTGTCAAGTGTTTTTTTCTCATCAGTTGATAAGATCTTGTGATTTTCCTTCTATAGCCTGTTAATATGGTATATTACATTAGATTAAATACATGAATTCAACTTGCCATCCTACGATTGGAATCCTGTTAGTTTTTAAATTTTCAGAAATTGAATTGGAACATTACGTTTACCTCAGTCATAAGATACAAAATCTTAATTTTTAGCTGTTAATGTTGGCTTCTTATTTAAATGACTACAAATGTTTAAAATGCTATTGTTGTTATTAATGGACATTTAATTGAACTAGTGATTTTGAGAATGAGTATATATCCTTTCTAAACCTTCTAATCAGGAGATTCAGTTGATAAATTATCCATTAAAAGGAGGTCTGCTTTAAAGAGTAATCAACCTTTATCCCATTTTTGCTGCTTTCATTGGAACAAAGTTGTAAATTACTGAGTTATCTCAGACCATTGGTTCTGGAAATAGGAGCAACTTTGGTGAGGCAGCCTTCTTTGAGGTGCTAGGAGAATAACCTCAATTTTTTTTTGTGGGCTTTTAGAGAACTGGAAAGCTTCACTTAAGTATTTCATGAAATTAAACATGGGAAGGACTATCTGCTTTATTTAAAAAAAATATTTTATTTATTCATGAAAGACACACAGAGAGAAAGGCAGAGTTGTAGGCAGAGGGAGAAGCAGGCTCCAGGCAGGGAACATGATGTAGGACTCGATCCTGAGACCACGGATCACGCCCTGAGCTAGGGGCAGGTGCTCAACTGCTGAGCCACCCAGGCATCCTGGACTATTTCCTTTATTATTGATTGTATGATGGAGTCTACTTGTAGGTAATAGGTACAGGGATGATGACTTGAAAATAGTTTTTAAAATGTTAAATATATTAGAAACCAGTCTCTACATATTCCTCTCCTTACCACAGATGGCTTGATACATTTGCTATTCTTCTTTCTCAACACTCCTCACTGAAGAACTCTGTCCCTCACTTACTTAAACCTGGCAACATCTGTTAGCCATGTCAGCCACCACATGTATTTTGGCAGCTTTCTGGGACTTAAAGTTTCTTTTCTGGGAAAATATTGTGAAGTGCAGTGGACATACAAAATCTATTGTTATCATCATCACAGCTATTTGGATTACAAACTCTCTACCTGAAGAGGAAAAATTATTCCACAGTCAAGATGAGTTCTAATAAACTGCCTATTATTATTATTCGATTTCTTCCAGGTATTTTTTATACCTCTATAAACTGTCATTTTCTGTGCATTTTAGACCTGTGTGAGTGAGTTTAGGTCAGTTGAGGCTTTTCCATTCGTGATTCAATTTTCTATTCCTCTGCCTTTAGTTCTGCCAAGAAATAGTTCTTGGTGGATTTCATTTACTCTTTGGCCCTGGCTTAATGGCTTCTGCAGGGTCTCAATTGGTGTGTTTTCCATTTACACACCACCATCTACAGCAGCGTGAGGGATCAGCATTTGATTCCTCTGCAATTTGCTTCTTTATTATATAACTACTCTCATGCAGCTGAATATTATATACAACCATGAACTCACTAATATCCAGTGTGACTTTTTCCCCCCCAAATTTTTTCTGTTTTTCACACATCACTGAAAAGGATACATTTTCATTATTATACTTATTCCAAGTTTAGGACTTTAAAAGGAAAGGAGACCAACCAAATACTGGATCTGAGCAGCTCAGAACCAGTAGTTTGATCTAGGGGGAGGGGGAGAGGGAGGGGAGACTTGCCTCAAAATTTTGGAGGCTGTATTTTGGTTAATACTGAAGATTCTCTCTCTCTCTTCCCCTTTATGGTTTTGAATATCTTTGTTCTTTTTAAGAAGTTCCATTTAAGCTTTGCTTTTCGTATATCTAATTTTTTCCTCCCCAATTAGATTGCATATTCCTTGAAGACAAGATCTTTAAACATTTATTCTGTATTCTCACAGCAAGGAGCATTACGCATATATTGTAGTTGCTCAACAAATGGGAACTAAATGTTTTCCTGTAGCCTCTATGCTCCTGATGTACAAAATAGGCAGGATCCAGTCCTTGATCTCAAAGGGCTTACTGTCTGTTAGGAAGATGTGAAGTACATAAAAATATATGACCTGAGACATGATAGCAACCAGGAGAAAGATGAGATCAAAGTGCTCAAAGACTAATAAGCAGGATAGAATATATAGCAGTAAAGAAGAGCTTCATGAAGAATCTGGTGCTTGAGGTAGGTTTCAAAGAAGGAGTAGGATTTGGAAAGGGGTTTATTACAAGTAAGGAATGAAAAAGAAAAAACTGCCATTTTAGATAAATTCCTGCATGAGCAAAGGTGTGGCGCTGGGAAACTACCGAGTCCAGTTGACAAACAGCTTGTTTCCTACTTCCATGGCAGTAGAGAGAAGGCGGGGGATGTGTGCACACTCCCCCAGGTGAGGTGTGAGCTGATCCCCAACCCTCTATGACACCTCTGTTGGGTGGTTAACCAGCTGAATATGTGCATCCGTGGAGGTGGAAGGCTCATCACCTGTTGAGGTCCCACCTGTCATCTGAGCATTCCTACCATTGGGGCCTGGTAGGAAGACTGGCAGGTGGAAAGGGGTCTGAATGAGAGGGACTTAGGAGGTCCAGATGAAGAGTGTCCAGGTATTTACTTTTTAAAATCGTGATTGAAGTTGTGAGTTTAGTAAAGCTGTAATGGCAGCTGTGCAGGGCGGTGGGAGTGGGAAGCTCTTTCACAGTGATAAGAACCTAAAATAGAGGGATCTTTAAAGGAATAGAACAGAGAGGACACACACAAAAGGCTTTTATAGCATGGACAATGTTTTTGAAAATACTAAACTAACCTGTTCTTGTTCCCAGAAACCCCTAATTGTTCCTCATTGCCCTGCAGCTTTCTGTCCATTGCGACTGAGATCTTTATTATTTCTGGAGAGGGGTAGAGACTGCCTGGATGAAGCAGGCATGGCTGGGTTTCTGGGATCAAAACGAGAATTTAAGATGATGTGGTTTATGTATATAATGGAATATTATTCAGCCATTAGAAACGACAAATACCCACCATTTGCTTCGACGTGGATGGAACTGGAGGGTATTATGCTGAGTGATATAAGTCAGTCGGAGGACAAGCATTATATGGTCTCATTCATTTGGGGAATATAAAGAATAGTGAAAGGGAATAAAGGAGAAAGGAGAAAAAATGAGTGGGAAATACCAGAAAGGGAGACAGAACATGAGAGACTCCTAACTCTGAGAAACGAACTAGGGGTGGTGGAAGGGGAGGTGGGCCGGGGGTGGGGGTGACTGGGTGACGGGCACTGAGGGGGGCACTTGACGGGATGAGCACTGGGTGTTATTCTGTATGTTGGCAAATTGGACACCAATAAAAAATAAATTTATAAAAAAAAAGATCCATAGTGAGACCATCTGAAAGCAAGTGTTTTACATTTCCAAAAGCAGAGGTTTGTTGACAGAAGGAAGGAAGGAAACAACACAGTAACAAGAAAGGGTCTGGGCTCTCCTACAAGCCAAAGCTGACAGTCAAAGAATTCACAGTCAACCATAGCGTTGATGCAGGATGTGGCATCAGGACTGTATTCTTGAGAATGGAGAAGAAAAACTCAGGCAGCAGGCAGGAAGTAGAGGAATTCTGGGAGGTTAGGCCCTTTCTCTCCTGTCCAGGAGCATGTGTATCCGGGGGGAAGGGGAGGCACAGGCGAGAGAGACATTGGGGCACTACCTTCTGGGAGGGTCAGACAGTGCCTGGCGCACAAACACTTGAATCTGACTGAAAAGAATCGCTGGGTTGCAGTGAGCACACCAGGACAGGAGAGGACAGGCGGCCTGCTCCAGCAGACTTGGGGCACAAAAGCAAAGTTAAATTCACTTGTCAAAAATAAAGTTCTTTTCTTCCAAAGAAGTCATAGTCGACACAAATTTTTACCTTGGCAACACTTGGAAGAGGTGAGGTGTTCAGGCCAACTGCCAAGGGGTGGATGAGGCTTTACCACCACTTCACACTTCAGAAATTGAGAGAATGGTCACTGACTTGACAGGGTTGTTTAGTTGGTGCACGGTGGGAGGATGGGAGCATGGAGGTGCCGCAGAATCCTAACTTCTGATTGAGAACCGGGGGACATCAGAAATCATCTAGGCCCCCCTAGAATTTCCCCAGAGGAGAGGTCTTAAACAGAGGGTGATCCACTCACAGCTGCATACTGGGGAGGGCTGAGCCATGCTTTCTGGAGTTTATTCCTAGCCCCATCTATGCCTAATCAGCCTGGAAAAATTAATACCTATTCCATTTGACATCCATTCCCTTTATTAATTGTGTGTAGACCTGAGTGAACTTTCTGGCAGGCTGATTAAGTAATTATCTTACATTCGTGTAGAAAGCTTGTGCTTTGGGGATGGAAGTTTTTTCATCTTTAAAATAGGGACGATAGATCTCTGATCCCTTAGTCACATGGCATGTGGATTTAGAAAAATACCCTTGTTGGTCATATGTTTCCAGCTTCATGGAATTAGCCTAAGGGTTTTCATCTTGTTTAGGAGCTGTGGCAGCTCACTCGAGTAACCACTGGTTTGGGGTCTTTGAACCCAGAGCACAGCTAAAGTTCTAGGCTGGAGCTTAAGCCCCGCTGGCCTCGGTGCTTGAAGTGCGTGGCTGTGAAGGGTGGTGGGGATCAGGGCTGAGGCCTCCCAGGGCCAGACTGGACACGGCGGCTTCACGGAGGAGGCTGCACTGCGGGGTGGTGTTTGTGTTGAACAAAACTGCTCCTCACCCTCATTTTGTATGGCTCTTACTTTCCCTGACCCCTTTCTCAAAATATCTTTGAGGTGACATGTAAAGTCTTGGAAACTTTGTGGACAGTTGCATTTTCCTGTGTCATTCTTGGTTCCACAATTTTCTGGAAGGAATTTAGCATCTGAATTATAGTAAATTTTATATATTTCCATTATAAGTATAGAGACTAAACAAATAAATGCAAAGTCTAGGGTGCCTGGGTAGCTCAGTCGGTGAAACATCTGCCTTTGGCTCAGGTCATGATCCCGGGTCCTGGGATAGAGTCCCGTGTTGGGCTCCCTCCTCAGTGAAGAGCTTCTTCCTTTCTCTCTGCTCCTCCTCCGGCTTGTGTTCTCTCTCTTTCTCTCAAATAAATAAAATCTTTTTTAAAATGCAAAGTCTATGTTAATGAAAGAGCTGCAGATGTCATGAAATGATACATATATATTAGGGGGTTCAGTGAATAAGGCACCACTTTCCCTTACCACCTTTTATTCACTCCTATTCTTGATACTTAGAGTCTATAATGGGGAAGGGGGTTTGCGGTGATGGTCACTTTTCATCAGAGCCCAAATCCTAAAGTCAAATAAAGCAGAGGGAAACAAGGTCCCCTTTTGAGATTCAGCTCCCACCCACTTCCTGCCTGTCTTGAGCTGAGACTCAGTCTCCTCACTCGTGAAGATGGCGTGGGCTCTCCCCTGTCCCACACCTTTCCAGCTATCTCTTGCCTTCTCACTCTTCTCCCCTACCACTACTGAGCTTCTTGAAAAAGTTCTCTGTATTCAGGATCTCAATTTCCTTCCTCCTCCTCTGTCACTGGTACCCTCCTCCTTTGTCATTTATACCCATGAGTCCACTGAATAGGTTCTCTGCAGTGGACTCCGCGTGATTCAGCATTTTTTTTTAGTACTCAGTTTACCTGATTTCTCAGCAACATCTGACATTGTTGATTTTGTGTCTTTCTTCTTGAAAGTATGTCATTAAAATTTTTACAGACACATTTTGTTAAGAGTAGGGCCACCCCATGCACCCCCCACCAAGTTTAAGAAAGGAAATCTAAGCAACGTTAACACTTATTTTGAGCTTCTGAAAGTTCTCTACTCCTCTTCAGTCACATTCGGCTTCTCTGCTCCTACAAGGTAACTACTCTTCTAACTCTGGTGTTTGTAGGGTCTTAGGGTCTCAATATATGTATCTTCCTCATCTGAGTTCTGTCAGTATCCTCCAGCCAATGACCATCAGAAATGCAGTATTTGGCTGTGCTGGGTCTATTACTTGTTGCAGCAAGTGGGAACACACACTGTGGAGAATTGTTGGTGTGGGGAGCGGTTCTCAGTAAAAGAGTGGTAGAGAGAACCTGTTCTATGAATTTGGGTTTTAGTTGAATGATTTGCAAGAGTGTCTGAGGAAGTAGAGATTTTCTCTAAATAGATGCTGTCAAAGAGCAGAGGTTATTCTCTGATTAGGTATCTCAATAAATCTTCTCTGTGGAGACACTAAAGATAACGTGACTGGCAAAGAAGTAGCTGTCAGTCATTTTGCCCAAGAAAGGGATGTTAGATATTCTTGGCTTTGTTTTTTGTCTGCAATTGGACTAAATGATGAAGTGGACTTATTTCGTTTCTTTTATCATGGTCTCACAGTAACCTTGTCTGAGTCTGCTGTTCCTTGAGATGGTTTATGTTTAGTAGGAGAATCCATGGCCTTGCCAGGAGTGTTGGGGCAGCTTCTGAACATCAGAGGATTGCCATCCTTTTTTTTCTTTCTCATTTCTGAACAAGTTGAGAAACTGTAATCAGGCAGATGGAAACCAAAGTATCAGCTTGGTGATAAGGTTAGTTTAGAGAACATGTGGTGAAAATGGCTTTCCTGATGTTGGACCAAGGATAGCGGACTCCCCCACTCAGTCACGAGTAGCACTGGCGATGCTCAAGCCTACCGCCCCGGGCCTTTGTCTCGAGGTCATGACGGTATAGAGTTGGAGGCCGTTGGAGGTTCTGCAGACTCAGCACCAGATGTGCCTCTTGCTCTGTACTTTCCCTAAGTTGTCTCATTCACTCTTAGGGTTCAGTGATCATATTTTGTTGATGACACCAGTCTAGTATCTCCAGGCTAGACTTCCTCTCTAATAAGCTTATACCCCATCTCTAGGTGGATGTTTTAGAGCACTGCAACTTAACATGACCCAAATTCATAATCTCTTCCCTAGATTCTATGTCCCGATCCCCACAGCCTGACCCTACAGCTTCACCCCACACTCCAGCCACCCTGATCTGCCTGCATGGTCTGTATCCACCATATTGCCTTACGCCTCTGAGCTCTGCCATTTGGTTATTTCTGCCAGAAATGCTCTTTCATTCTTTGTCTGCCTTGCTACCCTCTTCCTTCAAGGCCTACCTCGGGTGTCATCACCTACAGAAGGCCTTTTTGGAACCCTCTAGGTTGGGTTAAGTGCTCCTGCTCTATGTCCATCTCTTCTTACCTTTAGCTCCTCTATTATAGCAATTAGCTCATTGACTTATCTGTTCACGTGTCTGTCTCCTTCACTATACCTTAAACTCCTTGAGGCCAGGAGCTCTACCGTGTTCATCTTTATATCTTGAGATACATCTATATTTGTGTATCTGTGCTTTGATCTTATGTCTATGCATCTATAGATGAGTGGGTAAGATAGCTATCTATCTGTATTGATAGAGCTAGATGTCTAATACCTTGAACTAGACTTAGCACTTAATGAGTGTTCGGTAAATGTTTGTTAAGCTAATTGTGCCATCTAAAGACTTTGTTAACATTTTATCTAGTCCTAGAATGATCAGAGCTTTGGTAATTGTAGTATTAAAAATAGTAAGCCGGGATCCCTGGGTGGCATAGCGGTTTGGCGCCTGCCTTTGGCCCAGGGCGTGATCCTGGCAACCCGGGATCGAATCCCACGTCGGGCTCCTGGTGCATGGAGCCTGCTTCTCCCTCTGCCTGTGTCTCTGTCCCTCTCTCTCTCTCTGTGACTATCATAAATAAATAATTAAAAAAATAAAAAGGAAAAAAAATAAAAATAGTAAGCCAAGTATTTTTTAATCTGGTTATATTTTACTTTACTCGGGATATATTTCAGAAAAGTAGTATTTAGATTGAAGTTTGTAAAGTACACAACATTTTCCTATAAATTACATGATATTTTCAGCAGTGGTTTACTTTAATTTCCGATTGGCTGTCATAGGTTAGAACTCCTAATAGGTAATGATGTTAAGTAACATCATTATCGGTCAAGAAAGCATTTTTCATTTTATTTATAATTTTTATCTGTAAATGATAAATTTATCTATAATTTTGAAGTTAAAGGCCTTTGCAAAATGGCTCTCCTACCCTCCTATGAAGGGAATGCAGGTGTCTGGCATGGAAACCAGGGCCCCTGCCCCACAGTCCCGTGTCCTTTCCCTAGGGCCCCGCATGCTGAGTGGCCTCTGCTGGCTGCCCCTCCTCTCTCTGGGGGAATGGGAGGCTGAATGTGGTCACAGGCAGTGCTCTGCAGGGGAGGCCCTGGAACACACCTGGTGCCGGGGAGAGATGGGCACTGTGTGGAGGGGGCAGTGCTGAGGGGGAAGATGGGGCTGCAAGGGAGAGACAGGTGCCAGTGACCTGAGAACAGACTTGATTGAATTCCAATTCCTATGTAAGCCAGGATCTGGTTTTCTGATTATCACCTCCTAATTTGGTTTTCTCAAGCAGTCTTCCTTTGAAACATCTGCAAGTTCTTCGCACCAGTCAAAATGAAGATGAAAGCAGTCAGGATACCACCCACTGTGAGGATTTTCCTTTGTATTCCACAAAGCAGTTTCACATCTGTTTAACGAAAATTGACATTACTTTTCATCACCTTTGCAATGGGAGGATCGTGCGCCCTGGAGGAAGAGTTTGGCCTTCCCAAATACTTTGGGCAAAGAACGCAAAGTTTCCATACTGAGGGGCATGCTTGCTTTTTGGCTTTGGGTGTGACACTGAAGGCAGTGTGTGTTCTGCACTCTGTCAGTTTCCTTGGTCACTTCTCAGAGCTGGCGTGGCCTGGGCGGGTGTCCCCCATGGAGACGGTCTCCTTGTTTTCTCTTCAGCTTCTTTGGTTCTATTCTTAGACCAAGGCTGTAGAATGTGTAACAGAGGTGGCCTTCATTTTGTTGTGTTTGTGCTTACGCCGGTTGTATGACTAGGCCTGCAAGTGGGAAACCAGCCTCAGCCAGGCACTGGCCCGCAGCAGGGTTCGCCCACGGTAGTTGCAGAAAGTCCTTAAAGATCTTATCTCATTATAGGCTTTTAATGGCAAGAAAGCAAGATTCATTAAAAGCTGAACCCTTCTGTAGACTGTCTATTCCACAGAATAATTGCATTTATATCAATCTTGAGACCCATTAGCTTTGTGCCAGGAAAAAATTCCAACTCTTCTTTCTAGATAGAAGAATCTATATAAAAAATAAATTAATAAACAATGCCAGTGACAGAGCCCATTGCATTTCTTTTCACCTTGCCCTTGGGCATATGAAAAAGGTTTGAACACTAAGGAACACAATCATACCAAAATAATTTTAGCAAAGTATTAGACAATAAAATGGTGAATATTTTGAGTTCTCAATTTTTCCTTTTTTTAAAAAATTTTTCCCTTTTTTAAATTAAGACAGTATGCATCCTTAGTAGTGGACTTGGAGTGGGAGTGGAAAAACCGCAATCAGAGGCAGTAGGTTGCTCAGTTGGTCAAGCATCTGTCTCATGAGTTCAAGCCCCATATTAGGCTCCGTGCCCAGCCTATTTAAAAAGAAAAGAACAACCTTAATTATATCTGCTTTCTATTTTATATCCACAATCATTTAGGGATTCTCTCCAGTGTCCCCATTTCTACACAATAAATATACCTTGAAAAGTTCATCTGAGAGTTCTCTGGTCCTTCAACTGGAGCAGTCTTTCCCTGCTCTGAACTACGGCAGCATTTTGTTTCTATCTTAATGATTGATCACAGTCCCTCATATCTCAGTTATTTTTTTTATACCTGCCCCTCCCAGAGGACCTTTACCCTTGTGAGGACAGTTGACCACGCTCTTTATCCCCTACTGTAGTCGACACGGTCTCTTTCACACAGTAAATATTCTGCGCATACTTGATGAGTGGGTGGATAAAATTCACGTTAACTGGAACATCACTGCAGAATTTCAGAAAAAATATTTTCTGTGTTCATGTCATTATGGAGTGTAAGCTTCTTACGATGAGCCCGGGCTCATCTTGTGCAGTTGCCCACTGCATTGCAGGTGGCTGTAGCCGGGAGTGAAACTCTGTGTGTGTTTTGTTCCTTTGACATTATGTGGTGCCATTGTAGAAATTGTAGCAATTGGTCCAGATTCACATAAGTAATCAAAAGGATAATATTCCAATTTATCTTTCAGGAAGAGGCATTTTCTGCTTGTCTTGGGCAGCTTTGAACTGAGAGCTGTTATGTATCAGAATAATGATGTATAGTCAAAAGAAGGAATCTGGGAACTCTTCTCACAGGAGAGACTTGAAGCCCTATTTTGGGAAGCAGCTTTTTTTGTTGTTTGAAGTTTTCCTTTGAACCCAAGGAATATCTCTAGTACCAGCAAGTGAAATCAGAACACTAGTATAATGACTCATACCATTTGGAGCACCTGGAAAATTGCATTTTGGAAGTATCCTAGGAATTTTTGAGATTTCTCCAAAGCAGTACCTGCCATCCTTTTAATAGTGACTTGGCAGGTGTGACAGCTAGGTTGTGCCCAGGGTCCATATGATCAGGCTTTTGGTCAGAAAAATTTGCTTATGGTTTGTGGTCTCACGTGCACAGCCCTAAAATATTGTCCTAAAGCTCAAACATTGTTGAAGAAGCTCAAGAAAACCAGCCATGTTCCCATCCACTGTGCCTGGAATTGAGCTAAGCCTTTCACTACGATTGCCGTTTGGAACTCCTCCAGCAACTTGCTGAGAACTGTACCGCTTGGTGTAAATGGCAGTTTGGGGAGAACTCTTCAGATTCATCACAAATTTCTTTTTCTTTTTTCTTTTTTTTTAAACTGGGCTTTTGGAGGATGATAGGAATGTGAGAGAGTTACTTTGAAATTTTGGGAGTGTCGTTCCGAGGCAAGAAACATGGAGTCTGGAGGTCCTAGTTCTAACTGCTTTCCAGCAATGCTGTAACTTTGCATGAACATCAGCTACTTCTCCTGGTTCATTTTTGTGGTCAGGGAGACGATGTCAGTGTCAGGCTTGTATCTAGGGGGGTCTGGCCTTATTTTGGCTCACACTGCTTGCATGTGAACTTTGTGCCAGGCACGATGCTGAGCACTAGACGTGCATGATCTCGTTTGCTCTCGGAAGGACCCGAGGCCCTCTCTGTGCTCCTGTATTTGGGAAACAAAGGCTGAGAGAAGCCGAAGAACTGCAAGATTCAGATAGTCCTCACCCTAGAACCTGTCCTCTCAACCACTGAGCTGTACTGATAGGATGGAAAGGGCTAGGAGATAGTGCTTCGGAGAGTCAAAACAAATATAAATGTAAAGTCTTATCAAGGCACAGTACTGGGCAGAGCAGGCGCCTGTCTGTGCAGACAGTTCGGAGAAGGCCTCCCCTCTCCCTGTCATTGCGCAGGCTGAGCCATGTCCGCACATCCAAAACTGAACTTGTCTTTCTGCTCTTCTGTTATATGTGTTGGTTTTTTTCAATGGTGGCCACAGCCTGTGAGTCACACCAGCTAAACCCTAGGCCTCATTCTTGATGGAACTTTCTTTCTCCCCCTCATCTGATTGGTGTCCAAGTCCTGGAGGTGGTACCCAAGAAAAGTTTCTTGAATCCACCCTCCCCCTTGTATTTAGTGGTGCTGCTTCCACGTCCCTTGGTTGGAACACCCTGGTAGTGGGGTGGCTTCTTGCCTGGCCCCTCCAGTGCTGCTCTTTGTCTCTCCAGCCCGTCTCAGCACTGCCCATTTGCTAGAATTCAGTTCTGATCATGTGACTCTTATAACTAAAAACTTAAATAGCTGGCTAACTATCACCTATAGAATGAAGTTTAAATTCCCATCATGATGTGAGTGCTGGTTGTCATTTGTGCAGGCTGTGATTATGAAATACTGTAGGCTGGTGGATTAACTAACAAATGTTGATTCACACCATTCTGAAAGCCAGAAGTGCGAGATCAGGGTGTTAGCATGGTCAGGTTCTAGGGGGGCTCTCTTCCACACAGGGCTCTTTGCTGCTATAAAACCTGTGCCTGCTCCTCTCTTGCCTCCTTACAGCCCAGCCCTGTGCATCATGAATTCCTCAGCCTTTCTGCTCTTCCCCGTTACCATGAACACTTGTCTGTGTGGTGAGCTATAGAGAAGCCCTATAGCACAGTGATGAAGAACACAGACAATCAGAGGCATACCACCGGGAGTAGGAGCCCAGTTCTGCTCTTTCCTTGCTAGATGACTTGAGCAGGTGACTAATCTCTGCCTCAGCATCTTTATCTGCAAAATGGGTATGATATTTTTTATTAAATTAATTTTTATTGGTGTTCAATTTACCAACATACAGAATAACACCCAGTGCTCATCCCGTCAAGTGCCCCCCTCAGTGCCCGTCACCCATTCACCCCCACCCCCCGCCCTCCTCCCCCTCCACCACCCCTAGTTCGTTTCCCAGAGTTAGGAGTCTTCATGTTCTGTCTCCCTTTCTGATATCTCCCACACATTTCTTCTCCCTTCCCTTATATTCCCTTTCACTATTATTCATATTCCCCAAATGAATGAGAACATACACTGTTTGTCCTTCTCCGATTGACTTACTTCACTCAGCATAATACCCTCCAGTTCCATCCACGTAGAAGCAAATGGGTATGATATTAATAGAACCTGCATCATAGGAGATATCAGAGAAGTTGGGGGAAGATGTAGATAGAACGGGGTTGTAGATAGAAAGGCCAAAGTTTACGGAAAGAGCATGGAATATTTTAGAGTGATACAGAAAACATGTTAGTGGATAGTTACATAGTATTAGCCGATAAGAAGCATTAGGATGAAGTACTCTGTGCCGTCTATCTTATGCATAAACAGGACATGTCTGTTGTGGGTAAATTTCGTAATAGGAGCAATGTCCTGAAATATTTTTAGGTAATACCTAAATAATCAGTTAATCTCCCGGCACAGACAGTGTGACGACAAGATAGGCTTGGCACCAGGTATGGGGAGTGGGTGCTGAAGAAGGCATAGGGAATGGCTAGAACAGGTGCTCATAGGCGCCATGGGGAGAAGTCTTAAGAAACTACCTGCAATCAGCACAAGGTTTTATTTTCCTGAAAAAATAATGCATCTTGCATTTATGTAATATCGGACATCCTTCTGTTAATGTTTTCTATATTATTGGTTCTACTTCCAGATGGAGATAGATGGCACAAAGAGAGAAGGCTTTGCTGATCCAGCCTCGTGAAGTTTCTAAAATAATTCTGCACAATCCGTGCTTTCTCCAGTCCCGTTACATAATAACCACTTTCTAAAAGAAAGCCCCTCATTTGTGTGCCACTGTCTTCCTTGTAGGTGGGGAAGTAAGAGAACTGAGGGCTGGTAGGCCATTTATTTCACCTGCAGTTGTCTTCTTACTCCAGATTGCCAGTGGAGTGTGAGATGACAGCTGAGAGTGGCCATGGGCACCCTCTCAGTGCAGGGGAGTCCAGCGGTTGCTTCTCCCAGCGTGTGATGGGCCGGAGCCTGGTGGCACCCGTGCCCTCCTCCCAGTAGGCGGGTAGCAGACCAGACTCCTGCATCGTGTGGTGCCGCCTGGGGCCCAGGGTCAGGGAGCAGGGGACTGGCTGACACCCGGGGGCAGGCAGCACACACGGTCAAGAGAAGACTGCAGATGGCAGACAGGGCATGCTTTGGCCAGTGCCTGGGTCATCACCCCGTACACCTGAGCGGGGAGCCTTACCAAGGCAGAGCCCAAGATGCAGAGGGGAGACGATGCTATGTGTGTGCCCCCAGCTCTTCCCTTCAGGACCCAGGGCCATTTTGCATTTTGAGAGACAGGTAGGTACCTATGGACTGCTTCTCTTCGGAGGCCTGTTCCGTCCCGGTTCCGGGGCTTTCTGTGCTGTGTGTGTTCTCAGCTTCCCACTCATTCTCTGTGGCCCTGCTGGTGGGCATTGCCTCCTCTCACTGCTTCTGTCTCATTCTGCACATCTTATAGCTTGTCTGTGCCTGATGGAAGAAGGTGCCTATGGTGCTGTTCGGGGGCGTGGAGGCATGCTCACTGCATGGGAGAGTCACTAGCCTCCCTGAATCCCAGGTTCCTTGTCTCGGAGGAGGGATTGATGACTTGCCTGGGCTTTAGGTGAGACAGCAGATGATGCATGAGGCCTAGGGAGTCTCTAGGGGTGCTCAGTGGCACCCCTGCCCTCCTAGGCTGTCGGAGCAGACATCAGCTCTCTGGCAGCACTTTTATCTTGCTCTGAGAGCTCTGTGCCTAGAAATGCTTTAAAGCCATTGGGTGATATATGGTAGAGGCATTTGGTAAACATTTTTTAAATATTTTATTTATTTATGTACTTATTTATTTGAGAGAGAAAGCAAGTGAGCGAGGGGAGGAGCAGAAGAGGGAGGGAGGGAGTCTTAAGTAGGCTCCACCCTCAGTGTGGAGCTTCACACAGGGCTCGATACCATGACCCGTGACCTGAGCCCAGTCCAAGGCTTGGGCATTTAACCGACTACACCACCCAGGTGCCCCAGTAAGCCTTATTTCTTGTCCTCCTCTTCCTCCTGTCTGTGTATACGGTGTGTGCATCATGTCATCAGGAAGGAAAGAACCAATTTCCCTCTCTGTGCTGCCCTCACTATAACTAAACGGGGATCCATCTCACCCCAGAACCACATGAGCCTTCATGGCAGAATGTGATGCGAGTCATGCTGCTGACCTCACCTTGGAGCTGGTGGGGACTGCTCAGCAGCCCTGCCTGGCACCTGTGCAGGTCCCTGTGCTTATCATTTAGGTAGAAGGTGCTTGGCTGTGAGCATTGCTCACTTTTAATCTGTGCCCTCCTCGTTAATTTCTCTGGAAGCTGTGCTGGGTGGCCTTGGGAATGTAGTTCCCCCAAGAGGTGCCCTTCTCTGAGTCTCTGCCAATGCCAGAGCTAACTTTGGCCTCCACATGACACATGGTACATGGCCACGGCATGGGCATCTCCTTTCACCATGCTTTAGAGGAAAAAAGTGAGAAATCAGTGTTTGGCAGGAAAGAATCCCATAGTGATGCCAGCCAGCATCTTAACCATCTGAGAGATGTTCTCTTTTTCTCCTTTCAAGGAAGAACATCTCTCAGTTGATTAAAAATTCTACTTGCTAGAGTGCTTTTTAGTTGAGCTGTCTTCAACCTGATATGTGGCTCTAAGTTCCTGGCATCTGCTTAGAAGCACTGGAGTGTTGCAGACATATTCTTTTCCAGCCCCAGCTGTGGGGCCAGGGCAAGGCCCACACTGGGCATAGCCAAACCGGCATTATTTCTAGGGATAGTATGAGTTTATGTAGCTGGTGAGGGATATGGAAATGCAAACCACAGCTAAATGGGGAGACAAAAATTTATATATAGAGAAATGGTGCTTCATGCCACATCTGAGAGGCTGGACAAGCTCATAAATAGGAAGGTTCATTAAGAGTTCAGAAGCAAGAAAAATTGGACATGATGGGTGCAAAATGAGGAACAGGTCTCAGCAAGCAGTCCAGGATTATTAAGGGTGATGAGCAGGATAGCCCAGTGGGTAAGAGCAGAGATTTAGCATCAAACCAAGCTGGATGTGAAAGTGGGCTTGGCCACTTGCCAGCTCTGCACCTTGGGCAAATTACTTCATTGCTGTAAGCCTCAGTTTCCTTATCTTTCATGGGGGATCATAAAAGTTAGCTCATAAGATTGTTAGAAGGATTAAATGAGATAATGTTTATAAAGTGCTTGGTGTGATGTCTGGCCCAAAGTAAATGCTCAGTAAGTGGTTGTAATTACGAGCAATGAGGGGTGTTGGAAGCCTGGTTTCACAGGGTTCTCATCTTTGGGTGCAGGGCGGCTCTGGCAGCCACAGAGAGCCCTGTGGGAGTGAGTGGGAGACAGAGGCAAGGCAGGTCTGTCTGCAGGGTTTTGGCAGCTTACTCCGCCCTGCATCTATGCTGGAGACACCTTCCTGTTGGGGAAAGCTTCTTTCTTGGGCTTATTCTGAATCCCTTGAGTAATGCCTTCTTGTGCCAGGACCTTCTCTCCTCTCACCCTGTGGCTCCACAGCTGCCACCTGTGCCAGCAGACCCCTAGGACCCTTCTTGAAAAAAGGCTGGAGGTGGCAAGGTGGGGTGAGGATGGGGGCAGAAGAGTAAATCTGTGCATATTCAGGGAGCCTGTCTCTATCAACGCTTCTCTTTGAAGTTTTGCCAGCAAATTAAAAACA
This sequence comes from Nyctereutes procyonoides, assembly GCF_905146905.1. Taxonomy (NCBI): domain Eukaryota; kingdom Metazoa; phylum Chordata; class Mammalia; order Carnivora; family Canidae; genus Nyctereutes; species Nyctereutes procyonoides. Next base: position 19,160,005 of record NW_026575120.1, read on the forward strand.
AAATCAAAATGAGAGAATAGCAAAAAGAGTTCAGACCTGTTTGCTGACATTTTGGCATGTGCAGGTGTTCCTTCATTTTCTGACTAGCAGACCCCAATTGCTTTTACCACATTTCTTTTTTCCCGTGTCAAAGTAGGGAAAAAGGAATCAGAATGATTCTTTCAGGAGACCAGTGTGGAGTTGAGGAGATGGCAGGGTACTCTCAATGAAGACATTCTCCACTGATGGGTAATCAGCCCCACTCCTTTGGGACACTCTGTGCTGATCCCTGGGAAACATGCTGTCAGAACCCGTCTCTAGGGAGGACCTCACCGAACAGACCCTCAAGGACCATTGTCAAGGCTGAGTCGAAGTCCTTTAGGAAGAGAGGGGCTGTGCTCCTGGTAGTGGCCTGGGCACGTGGCCTGGCAACAGGTGTCAGTGGGGTCCAGACACAGAAAAGTCACTCTGAGGAGGGCCCAGCGAGGCAGGCACCATGGGCTATGAAATTCAATGTTGACTGGGGGTCATGAAAACAAGTGCAGTCAGGAGGTAAGTAACCCCCCGAAGCAAGGTCTCTAGGGGTGTCAGGAAGGTTCAGCAGGGTGAGAAAACAAAAATATGTTATATTTCATTATTTTAAGAGTACCTTTTTGTGAACACATAACAATACTGCCAAACTCATATGTGACTTACAAACAAGTAAATCGACATACTTCTATATGTTATATGTCAAAAGTTGCTTATCACCTGGAATGTGTTGTCATGTCTGATGGGTTTGGAGATGGCTGATCATGAGTGCCAAAGTCAGAGGAAGTAAGCAGCAAGACTGCTGGCATGACGGAAGTCGCAGCCTGCGTGGACCCCTCTCTGTGGGGACAGAGCCTAAGGCCCAGTCCAGGAGGCTGATATCAGGGCTGGACAAGGTCAGGGAAGGATGCCTCAGACTCATCATGGCCAGCTCGGCTGGCACTCTGGGTGTCTAGTTGTTGACTTCCCTTGGAAGCCCCATCCCCATCTGAGAATCTCAGATTCGGCTGCAGTGCCTCTTCATTCATTGTCAGGCAGCAATACTGATCTGCTTCCCTCCTGGCTTCCACTATTCATTTGCTCTCAAGAACATACCTGGGGATAAAGCATTTGGCACTAGAATAGATGCTGACTAAATACTCGCAGGAAAAAGAAACCTGAGTTCCAGAAAGCTGTGTGACACCTGGGAAGCCCAGCTCTAATGCTTCCAAGTGGATGTGGTTTAGAGAGATTATGCGCTCTTAGGCTAATTTTCAGGCCATTTTAACTTCATTGCAAGTACCTCAGCCCTAAACTAGTTGTGCATAACAGGCAGATGATTGGACTCAACAAAGCAGTTGCAGGACTTGGTTGTGTATACTCATTTCCTTTAAAAGAAGGCAGATGGAAAAAACTTAGGAAAGTCTGTAAATAGCATGTACTGGGAGCAGGCACTACGAGCTCTATGGTTTTTCAGCTCTTATAATGGCTTTTATCTATTCTCTATTGAATTTTACAGAATGGTGCTCCACTTATGCTGTATGTTATTGGTCATTCATATCAAATTCTCAGTACAAAATGGGAGGCAAGCACACAGCAGAATAAACCCAGAGGGAGGGGCAGCTGGGTGGCTTAGTCCCTTGTGTCTGCCTTCAGCTCAGGTCATGATCCCAGGGTCCCGGGATTGAGCCCCACATAGTGCTTCCTGCTTGATGGGAGTTTGCTTCTCCTTCTCCACTGCTAATGTCTCTCTCTCTTTCTCTCACGCTCTCTCTCTCTCTCAAATAAATGAATAAAATCTTAAAAAAAAAAAACCAACAACAACCCTGAGGGAGACCACGTTATGTGTCACATTGGAAGCTGGTTACCATACCCCGCATAGATGAGTTAGTCCAAGATTGAAAGAATTATAAATGAAGCCAGCCATGTGTTTGAGTAAAGTTTATGGTGTTACATACATTTATATTACATATACATTCTCGAGAGCATTTGGAAGCTCCTTGAACAAGAGTCCTTGCATGATGCCTTTTCCACACACGTCCAATGATGATATATTTATTCAAGAGATATAACCTCAGTTTATGTTTTATTAGTACAGCTAATCCTTTGACTGAGGTTAACTTGTGCTATTGCCATCAAAGAGCTGATTGTATGAGCCAGAGTGGAATAGACTCGTACAGCAGCCTTGGGGCTTTGGTCTACCACTTCCTGGCCCAGTAGACACTGCTTGTTTCTTTCCCCCATCAACCCTCTTGGCTGTCCCTGCACACAGGGTGGAGGTGTCTTATAAAATTTATTGCCACTCTTTGAATGGTTTCCTTTATCACTCACAATGCCTGTCATTGTAGCGTGCAGTACTGCCTGACCTGGTCTCCCCGTGAAGCCACTGTCCTTTCTGCTTGCTACTGACCCTGACGAAATGCCATCAGTGGGGCTTGTCCAGGAATCCTTGGTGATTTGAGCATCTTGTGGCCATTAATAGACACATCTTGGCAGGCTCTCTGTCATAGTAAACAGCTCCCATGACCAAAATGTTCAACAGGATCTGTTGAGTCAAGTGCATACACCCATCCTTCTACTTCTTAGAATAGGTACTTTGGTCTAGTCCTAGAATTTCTGACTTCCACTGTCCCCATTTGGGGTGAACTTTGGACTCTGAACCACACTTAGGCTCATCTGGGTTTTACCCTCTACGATCTTCCACTCTAAGGTGAAATAATGGGAGTCTGAGAAACCCATCCATCGCTGGACCCCTTGGCATAGGCCCACTGTGTGCTCAGCCTCTCTGCCTTAAATGTTCAGAAAGTGCTGTAGATTCCTTAAACAACCCCCTATCTAGATACCCCAGAGAAAAAGTTCTCAGGGTTATCCTGGCCCATGGATGACGGAGCACCAATCTGCACTGAGAATGCTTTTCCATTCTGAGGGTTTGGAGAATAAGCTTGCTTTTGGTGGGCTTAGACCTGCGTGGATACCAGAAAGCATTGTTCTTCAACATTATTTTGCCTTTAATGTAGACTCTGAAGAAGTCTTTACTGTGTGGTTTGTTGCCCAGAAATTGCAAGAATGGCAGCAGAACCATTGCACTTGGATATTCCCTTCATTCTAATCAATAAATCCAGTGTTTAAGACACGATGTGTCACAGAACCATCCTTGGGGGAATTGGCCAGGGACAGAAAGTATTGAGGAGAACAGTTAGTAAGGATGGACATTTAAAACTTTCTGTTGCAAGAGGGGCATCTGGCTGGTTCAGTTTGTAGAGCACATGATTCTTGATGTTAGGGATATGAGTTCAAGCACCATGTTGGGTGTAGAGATTACTTACAAAAATAAAATCTTGAAAAAAGATGAAGTAAAAATTAAGTGGCAAGAAATCTGATGAGCACAAGGATTTTCTATAATTAAAAAATAGGAATATGCATCTCTCTTCTCCCAAAGGTTCTAAAATTGGTTATTGACAGGGCTCCAGCTTGTTCTCCACTCCTTCCCTGTTCTCAGCCACCCCCAAAGACTGAATTAGTCTAAAAACTGGGTGCCTTTTCTGAGTTCTTAAAATGCTAGCACTATGTGGCTGTGATCCCATAAAGCTGTATTTTCACTGTCACCTCTAACTTGTAGTAGTCCTTGGTAATTACATGATGCTTTCTGTCTGTACGCCTGTAAACACATGATAAATGTTAACTCTTTATTCTCACCACACTGCTGTAGATATAGGAAGAGATTGCCCTGGGTTAAGTCTGGTTTACCTACAGGGTTAACTCCACATGTGGTCTGGTTGCATCTCATTGAGGGGTTCTGTCTTGTATGTGGCAGAGCTGGTCAAGTAACGTGTCTTCTTAAGGACATCCTGTGCTGCCACGTGGAAACCCTAAAGTCTCCATAGAAGCAAGAAGCCGAAGGACAGCCACCTGACTTTAGGAAGAGGATACCCCCAGCCTCTACAGTTCTGCCAGCTGTTCCTGTTTTGGTTGCAGATTAGATTGCTAGACTACTCTGAAAACATTTTGTCAGTTAAAGAATGTAAAACTTTGTTTCCAATGCATTATTATTTGTTCCTGACATTTAAAAGCGGAAATCTATCACTGCTTCTTTGGCAGTGATTTTTATGGCTTTTTGTTATTTCTTGTAGAGTCATTTCTTCCTAAGATCTGTTTTTTTTCTCCTTTTACATCCTGAAGAATGGAACACCAAATAACTTTTAAATTTATACTAGTGAATTGAAAAGCTGGACTAGTGTTCTCACTTCGGCAGCACGTATACTGAAAAGCTGGACTAGACTTTAAAGAGACTTACCCACGGAACAAAGTAATTACTGTACAGTTTTAAATTTCTTTAGCCATCCATAGCTTTAACATATTGCTTTGTTAAGCAACATGATTTCAATTTATTATGCAAATGTAATAATTATTCCATTAAAAAATCTGTTAGAAAGATCGTATGCTTTGTTTCTGTGGCACAATAAGTAATGCTGAATGTTCCATTTTTGTTTTTTGATTTGCTTATTTTGTCTTTAATGACAACCCATTTAAAGTAAAAGTCTTTAAAATGCTAGAATAATGTGATAACACGTTTTCACTGGTAATTTAATACTTGGATATAATGAGTTCATCTGAGAGATTTCATTAAAAACAGCAAGGTGCCTGAATACCAAAGCTGAGATGTTTTTAATCACAGAATTATAGTAATTATACAAATCCCAAGATTTTCATCAGACAGAACAGGCTTCCAGGGCTAAACATGCACTTTAAACTTAGCACTAATAACTGTATATTGTTCTAAATTATAGCAGAGAGACTCCTTGAGCCAAGGGGAATATTGGAATTGGATTTTTAAGGAAAATTGAGAAATAAACTATTTGGTAAGAGGCCCATCACCAGGGTAATGGAAGAGGAGCCCTCTCTGGTGCATAAGACATAGCAGGTGCGTATCGGATAAAGTCAGTGAGTCTCTTATTGTTTACTCTCTTTTCAGCATTAGAGAGAATGCTAGAATGAACACCTCTCTCTTCTCCCAGAGTCCTGAAGTTGCCAATCGCCAAGAGTCTTTCTTCCAGTCAATAAACAGGACAGACTTTCTGTAAATGACATGATTATTGATCCCAAATCTGGGGTTTTCTGGTTTGGATGGAGACTCTGTATAGAATTATTTGGTTATTGTGGGAATTACTTAAAATGTCAAATTTCTATAAAATGGCCAGGACATAATACCCTCAGGGAGCTTGCTTTTAAGAGAAGTTATATAAAAAGATGCACCTAGGAAGATTTTATTTAAAAAATCTCCCTAAGAAAGACGTTTTATTTGATCTGTTTTCCAGCTCAGAAGGATCAAGGGAGACAAGGACAGGGAATCATGGAAGAAGAGAGAACATTGAAGAAGCATGGTCTGAGGTGTCCCTCAGGGGCGGAGGAGGGATGCAGGGTTCCTGGGGCGACAGCAGAGGGCAAGTGAGGTTGGCTTCTCACTTGTTACCAGGGGTCTAGAGTTGAGGTGCAGAGCATGTATTTGAATGAAAGGCTCTGGGGGATCCCTGGGTGGCGCAGCGGTTTAGCACCTGCCTTTGGCCCAGGGCACGATACTGGAGACCCGGGATCAAATCCTACGTCGGGCTCCTGGTGCATGGAGCCTGCTTCTCCGTCTGCTGGTGCATGGAGCCTGCTTCTCCCTCTGCCTATGTCTCTGCCTCTCTCTCTCTCTCTCTGTGTGACTATCATAAATAAAAAAAAATAAAATCAAATAAAATGAATGAAAGGCTCTGTGATCTGCCTGGGGATTCCTGATTATCAGTCAGGACACAGAATTCCTTCTGGAGGCTGGAGCAGAGACATGCCTGGGATTTGAGTCCTGACAAGTATTTCTGGTCTCTGTTCTCCCAACCCCATCCCTTTCTATGGTAAACTTATTATCATCCCCAGTATGCAAGCAGAATTGGAGAGTGAGCTGGAACAACTGTCCCTGGACTCCATCTTAATATGTGATCATCCACATTTATTTGCATATTTGAAGCATCAGGTGCTTCCCCATGTCTTCATCAGAAAGCTCAAAGACCATATTGAGTCTGCTTTCAGTCCTGGCCTGAGTGAGTGCACACAGGTAGCACGTGTAGGTCTCACCTTCTCCGTCCATCAGTGCTGGGCAGGCCTGGGCTGGAGAAATACCTGCTTATGATTTCACTTCATTGAAGTTTTGCTTTTTCCCTCTTAACCATCAAAATAACATGTGCCATTGTGGAAAATGTATAAAATAGAGAAAAATGTAGAGAAGTAGGAGAATCACTGTTAACATGTCCACCCAGAGGGAATTCACATTTTGCTATATTTCCTTCTAATCTTTTTTTTAAAGATTTTATTTATTCATGAGAGACAGAGAGAGAGAGAGAGAGAGAGAGAGAGAGAGAGAGAGACAGGCAGAGGGAGAAGCAGGCTCCATAGAGGGAGCCCCATGCGGGACTCCATCTGGGACTCCAGGATCACGCCCTGGGTCGAAGGCAGACGCTCAACCACTGTACTACCTAGGTGTCCCACCTTATAATTTTTTAACTGCATCCTCTCTTTTTTATGTGCACTGCTTGGCACTTGCATATTTGTGTTCTGATTTAGAAACATTTAACAGTAGTCAATCCCCTGTCTAATCATTTTCTGTAAGCCTCATGGGACAGCTATTGAATATTGATCACCACGGTGAACATACAGATGCTGTTACTCTCTTGATTAAGTGTTCCTGCCATTTGGTCTCCCCCCAGGTCCCTTGTTGTGGTCAGCTGCGCATCTGGAAGGTGATGATGGGAATGAATGGGAAAGCTTGGAGTTTTCACTGCACTTGCTGCTGCCTGGAAGATCATCCTTTAGAAGTAGGCAAACTGCTCCACGTGGTGGTAGACTTCCAGGGACCAGACACACTGTAGAAAGAAATGAATGAAAGTGGCTTTGGGGGCCCTGAACACATGCTGCCTGTGGTCTAGTCCAGGGAAGCCCTCCCGAGGGGCCCTGGCATTCTGGAATGTCACCAGGTCTGGACGCATGGCTGATTCCTGAGTGACGATGGTTCGCCGGGGGCTGCTTGCGTGGATCTCGCGGGTGGCAGTTTTGCTCGTGCTGCTCTGCTGTGCTGTGTCTGTCCTCTACATGTTGGCCTGCACCCCGCGAGGGGACGAGGAGCAGTGGGGGCTGCCCAGGGCCAATGGCCCCACGGGGAAGGAGGGCTATCAGGCCGCACTGCAGGAGTGGGAGGAGCAGCATCGTGACTACATCAGCAGCCTCAAGCGGCAGATTGCACAGCTCAAGGAGGAGCTGCAGGAGCGCAGCGAGCGGCTCCGGAGTGCCCAGCATCGCCCCAGCGACGCTGCCGGCCTGGGCTCCGAACCGGGGCCCCCAGAGAAGCCCCCAGCGGACCTGCTGGCCTTCCTGCGCTCCCAGGTGGACAAGGCCGAGGTGCACACAGGCGTCAAGCTGGCCACGGAGTATGCCGCAGTGCCCTTTGACAGTTTCACGCTGCAGAAGGTGTACCAGCTGGAGACGGGCCTGACACGCCACCCCGAGGAGAAACCTGTGAGGAAGGACAAGCGGGATGAGTTGGTGGAAGCCGTCGAGTCCGCCTTGGAGGCCCTGAACAGCCCCGTGGAGGGCAGCCCCAATCAGCGCCCTTTCTCGGCCACAGATTTCATAGAAGGTTGGCAAGTTCGTGAGTTGGGTGGAAGGTGGAGGAAAAGGCGACTGGGGCCGGGTCCCCAGGCAGGTCGCAGCTGCGACAGGCTGGCAGCTGGCTGTGGGAGTGGCGGGTGGGAAGCGTTAGGTGAGTGACAGCGAAGGTACATCGCCTGGGTTTTTATTTCTTGGACATATCTGATCGACTTCCTTTCTCATGAAAAGCACATGGAGTGAGTGGACAGGCTCGTTGTTCCCTCGTAGAAGAAGGGAGACGTTTCTGCTTTCATTAAAAAAATAAAATAAAGCAAGATATAAACAAAACACATTGAAACTCAAATAGAGGATGAGGGGCACTTTTAATTTTTCTCTTCCCTTGGGCCCTTCTCCTGGAGGGGCCTTGTTACCAGCCCATAAGCAGGACAGTAACTGCAAACTCGTAGTCTGTAGCGCTTGACGTTTGCCAGATGCTGTTTTATACAAACTAATTCCCTTTTTCTGCCTAATGACCCTATTAGGAGGATGAGGAAATTGAGGTTCAGATTAATTGAATAAATTACCTAAGATTGCTCAGTTAGCAAGTGATAGAGCCAGGGTTTGAACCTGGGCAATCTGGTTCCAGAGTCCGCACCCATAACCGCTAGGTTATATTGTAAAAGACTCTTACAGCACTTGAAAACTAATGAGATGATGGGCACAGAAGAACAGCCTACTGTTAGTTTTTGTTTGTGTCTAATTTTGGAAGAAAGTAGCCTTAAGTTTAGTTTCTTGGAAAATTCATTAGTGACTTCTTATTGGCGTTTCCCTTGTTACGGGGACAAAATCTACTAATAATTTGGGAGAAGAAATAACTTTCGAGGGCATCCAGCTCTTCCCCTTGTTTCTGGAGAGAATCAACTTTAACTTCCCAGACGTGTAGCTGTGTCCATGTCACCCCACTCCCAACTTTGGTTATATCGCCACCCTTTCATCAGGCAAGACTCCCTTTAGTTCATATCAGTCATATCACTGCCATTTACGCCTGTTCTCTTTGGACACGTCCCCATCTTATGATTTTTTTCACTTTTTATATGAACCGTAAATACGTGCAACTTTGATATAGAATTATTTTTACTATACGTAGAGCCAGGTAAAGAAATCTTTTACAAGATCAAGCTATTGGTTGTTGGGATTTTTGTTGCTGTTGTTCATCATTTATATGAGGTATTAAAAATGCCTAGCACATTTGGCAGCTAGCAAGTATAAGCACATGGTTAGCACTGGGTAAGAGTTCAAAATATCATGATGTTGCAGCATCACATTTTATAGTGCCTTGGAGTTTATGAAACATTTCCACACACAGTATCTTACTAGCTGACACCCAGGGAGAGCCATTTAAAAAAAAAAAAAAGAACAATTGTTATTCGTTAAAAAACAATCCTGGTTGCCACTTGCCCAGGAACTGCCCACTCACAAAGCAATTTCAAAAGAACTTGATTACAAATCAATGTCTGCAATTTGGGATGTTTGCCCTTGTGATTTTTCATCTGCATTCATATTTGAAACCTCTGCTTTTTGTGTGCAATATCTTCATATGCAAGGCCCATTGTTCTTAGCAGCGATGCAGGCATCTCGTCCCAGAATTTCTTTGCTCAGAGATACAACTGCTTTCTGTCAGAGACGCTGTGATCCTAGATACTGAGTGTTGCTTTCATGTGTGGCACACAGCCTCTGTTTTAAGGCAGATCAACCCACACGTATCTTCCAGATTTGGTGAAAGTCTGGTCAGCTGCTTTCCTATGATGACAACTGATGTGCTGAAGCTGGAACAAGTATGGGAATTCTTGGTGTTTAAAGGAACGATTATAAAAGCGCATGGAATGCTTCAGGGTGATAATGGTTTTGCAAAGCTTCAAGCTGACTGTGAGGCAGGTGGCATGATGACATGAGCATGGGGAGCTGTGTGGCTTTGACCAAGACCCTTAAGCCCCATTGACACTTGGTTTCCTCCTCTTTCCTTAGAGACTGGACTTAACATCCTCCAAGGCACTACCCACCCCAGCCTTCTGCAAAATGCAGAGCACTGCTTCAACTTTTTTTCTTAACTTTGCCAGGCAACCATCCCTGAAGGGTCCTCTGCCACCCACTGTGCTGGGTGACCAGGACATGCCACCAACCCTTTGGGATTCTCCTGTACAAAAGGAGGAATTCGGGCAGATTATCAGGTGTGGACTGATCGTGGCCACTTCCTAGGTGCCATGGAGCTTGCAGAGGGAGAGCACCAACCACATTAATGACTATCTGTTATCTGTATTAATGTAATTATTTTCTAGCTCTGAAACAGAGGGAACAGCATGTGCCTCCCTCTTCCCTTTCCTAGATGTGATGTTGGCATTGACTTTTGTGTTGGTTTCTTACATAAGAACATGACATTTTTTTTTTACAAGTATCTGGTAAAAGAAATTAAAGTAGAAAAGTGTGATCCAATTCTGTGCCTTAGGATGCCTACATATTTATCTCCTCAAGTGAACAGAAAATCTTCATGTTTGTGGTTCAGCTACTCCTTCAGTCTGGGATGTACAGACTCCTTTCTAAATCTGAGCGGCATAACTTCTGGCTTTGACTTCATACTTTCAGTCGAACTCTTGGACAAAAATCTGACGTGGTTCTGTAAAACAATTCAGCCTTCCAAGTTATTCTTTTACAATCCAAGTGGCTGAGAACATGAGTCTGTATGAGACGTTTGTTTTGTCTGTCCCCATGGGATTGCGCTCTGTTACCCCCACCAGCTTTTGTGGATTAGTGGTGACTCAAGTGGCTGAGACACTGACAGAGTTTGGGGGTGAGGTGGAGCCAAGCGAGTGATCCACAAGATAATGAAGGTTTTGAGAGCACCATGGATTTAAAGCGAGGGGCACAGAAGTCACTATAAAACCTTAGTAGCTCCTGTACAGTAAATCCCGACCTCCTGTGCTCCACAACCTGCAACTTGTGCTTCCTGGGAAAGAAAGCTAAGGCAAGGAGTGAAGCTAGAGTGTTTGACTTCCGTTGTTTGTGTCTCACTGTAACCTCTAAGGGATACCCTGTGACCACTTGGGTGAATCAAGTCCATTTCCAGGTCCTGGGCACTTAGAGAGCAGGTGCTCAGTGAGGAGAGGAAGTGGGCTCTTTGCTCCGTGTGCATTTCAGCTGTAGGCCTCTCTGTCAGCGACTTTGGGACTTGGGGTAGGAGAGGGAAGGCAGGCATGCAGATGCATTTCTGGCCGTCTTGGGAGAGCGCCTGAGGATCTTGGTGCAGAAATAGGGGAGAACTGGGGTGGGGATGGGCGGGAGAGTCTGCACAGTGGGGAGGGTCTGACCTGTTTGGAATGTGGGGAGATGTGCTGGCAAGCGGGATGGCAGAAAGACTTCAGGTCCTGGGGTGGGCCTCAGTTCTCAGCCAGCATCTCCAGCATATCCAGGGAGTGAGGCCGTTAGAAGTCAGGCCAGCCCTTCTGACTGGCTCTCACCTCACCACGCCCCGCCTGGGGCTCACTTCTGAGTTCTGAGTAGGCCTGGTGGGAGAGGAAGTGGCCCATCCTTGGGTTCTGCTGGAAACAGGAGTCCATCCCCTGTCAGGGCAGGTGCCAGAGCCCCAAGCTACAGTAAATGCTCTGCTGTTGTAGAATAGTTAGAAATTCTTAATAATTTCAACACAAGGGGTCTTTGGTTCTCATTTTGTCAGAGCCCTGCACATTGGGTAGCAAGTCCCACCTCCAAGGCTGAGAAGATAGGAGGGAGGCGTAAAGGGGAGACAGAATTAGGGGCAAGCTGTGCAGCAGGCCTTTGCTAGGGGTCAGCTCCATGGACCCTCACTGTGCAGAGACACATGGAACTGTGTTTTCTGTCACAGAACTGCAGGAACTGCAAGTATGACTCTGTGCAGTCTTGTCATTGTGCTCATGCCAGGCAGCTTTGTTCCCAGGGGAGTTTTCAGAAGTTGGGGTTGTCACTGCTCTCCTGCCTTGTGTTTCCTGTTAAGAGGCAACGAGAGCACTTGTGAAAATGGGGAGATGTCCAGGATGGACAAATGTGGCTTTAGGGGGACCAGGGAACAAAGGCTTAGCAGAGAGAGGGCCTGAGCTGGGGCCTCATGTGAAGGAAGGATGTGAGCCTAGGCGGGGTGGGGGGGTTGGGAGGAACACAGGCCAGGAGCACCTTCCTGGGATGTGTGGCCAGGGCTGCTGCTGACACTTCACCCGCTCAGCCCCTTTAGGAAGGAGGCGGGGTGGGGTCTGCAGAAAGGATTGTAGCTTTTTAGCCAGACCCCTGGTTTATCCCATGGGGGCATGGTGGGGCCTCACAGCAGGGGAACCTACATTCATGCATAGGATGCCTACTGTTGGGGCGGAATGTCCTCAGCGTTTGGGGTCCGGAGAAGGAGGGTAACGGTGGGTCTCAGGCTTGAGGGACCTGGTTATGTACACGGGGAGGCCCAGCACTGAGGGGTCGAAGGTCAGTAGGGGGTACTCTTCGGGATTGGTGCTGAGCACAGGCTAGACGTTCAGGGGAGATGCCAGCGGAGGCTGGATGGGAACCCATCCCTAAAGCCGACAAGGGATTCCCTGAAAGGGAAGAGGAGACCAGGGGAGGAGTACCAGAAAGCAAGCAGGCTCCAGAATAGGATTGGTGTCTAGGGTTAGTATGGAGACCAGCGTGGTCACCAGGGGTGGGGTTCACGAGAGCCCTGAGCTGTGGGCATAGGGGTTTAGCACAACTGGGATCATCTGGATCTGGAGGATCCTTCCCAGGAGGCAGTGAGGCCAGCTTTTGGGCCCCAAGTAGCCCTCCTTGTCCTGCTTGCAGTGGTCCTCAAGTGCTTAGGCAGTTCAGCATCTTGGAGGTCCTTGTGGTCAGGGGTGGGGTCTATCCCACTGCTCTTATGTCTGTGCACTGGATACTACTTCCAACGGTTCCCACACACCAGTTTACTTAATCCCCTCTTCCACCAGACAGGTAGACCTGCTCATGATCTCTGTCCCACATCAAGGTCCCTCCTTTGGTGAGTGTTGGGGCCAAGAATCCAGACGTCTCAACCTTGGTACCTCAGCACACCGTGTCTCCCCTCTGGTGGCCTCTGACCCAATGCACACGCTCCTCTGGCCCTGGGATGAGATGGGGAATCTTTTAAAGACGCATCCAAGGTGCTCAGACAACCTTGGGGGCCCTCCACCTAGTGAGTAGTACAAGACTGGGGAGAAGTTCTAATAGGAAGAGAAGGGGAAACATGAGTTCCCGGGGCGACCAGCAAACACACGACCAAGCGTGCACCCAGCTGAGGGCAGACTGACAGCGTCTAGGAGCCATTAGCGCAAACAGAGGTATTTAAACTGCCCATATGTGCGAGTCTTCTCAGAACCATTACAGCTTTGTGGGAGGGGGTTGAAAAGAGGAGTGAATACTGACTCCAGAACAGCTCCTTGAAAGCTGCTGAGGAGCCATTTGGCGCGTGTATCTGTTGTGTGAAAGACAGGGATTACTTTTCCTTTGAAAATGTATTTATTTGAGAGAGAGAGTGCATGGAGGGTGAGAGAACCCCAGCAGGCTCCCAGGCCCCCAACATCCTGACCTGGGCTGACGTCAGAGTCGGACACCCTCACTGACCCAGGCACCCAGGCACCAATTACTTTTTGATCCTAGTCTCCCAGACACACTTACCTTCCTTGGGTGCTCCTGACAGATGCCACGGCCATCCCCCCTGCTGTTCTCCACTGCCCTTCCTGCCACTCCCTCCAGCCCCATCCCCATTTCTCGGGCCTGCCCTGCCTGCTCTGCTCGTCCCACCCCATCCCTGTCCTTGGGCCTGGCCTGCCCATCCTGATGCCCTGTCCTCGGGCCTGCCCTACCCGTCCCGCCCCATCCTCCGGCCTGCCCTGCCCGTCCCACCTTGTCCCTATCCTGGGGCCTGCCATACCCCAACACTCCCTCCCCAAGAGCCCTCCTTAACCAGGGAAACCTGGGCTCCCAGCCTCTCTGCCCCATGTCTTCCGATCTGTAAGATGTTCTCTGAAATCTGTTCTCACTCTTTCCAAAGTGGTGGACTGTGTGGTGCTTTCTCCACCTGGTTTTAGAGCTCTCCCCTAGACTTGGCCCAACTTTAGGGATGACCTCTAGTGACAGTTGCAGCCTGTACAGCAGTCTTTACTGTTAGGGAGCCAGTGGCAGGAGCCTAAACGTCCCACTGCACCAGGGTCCACCTCCCTGCGGGATGGGGAACCAGGTCCTTGACCCTTCTCACCCCTGGAGTGCAGTGTACTCCTCGTCGACCCAAGTCACACCCTGCTCAGCTCGCAGCTCCAGTCTGGTTGTGGACAAGGCACAATTAGTATGTAGCAAAGAAATTGCTCTACACCTTTGGGAATAAAAGCATGTTTATAATCCAAGGTCGGCATGATACTCACTTTACAAATCTGCCCTGCCCTTAAAGTTCCATTGTAAATTAGATGTTTGGATTAGAGGATATTTTCCATAGAAGTAATACTGTAAAATAGTACTTGGGTTCCTTGGATAGACCAGAAATCCGATTTAAACTCCAAATTCAAACAGACTGGTGCTGGCCAGAGAGGAGGCTGGAGGTGTGGCAGAAAAGGGGAAGGGGAATGGCAGGTACAGGCTTCCTGTCATTCATTCATTTGGAATGGATGGGTCACAAGGATGGAAGGTGCAGTAGAGGGAATACAGTCAAGGGTATTTAGTAGCATTGTATGGTGACCAGTGGTGGCTACACTTGTGAGCATAGCATGATTGTGTGGACTTGTTGAATCTCTCTTGTATGCCTGGAACTAAAGTGACATTGTGTGTCTGTTATACTTCAATTAAGAAAGGGAAGTCATGTTCCCAGATTTTTTAAATAAATAAGTAAAAGCAGAATAAAAGCCAACTAAACTCCAAACTCAAGAACACAAATGCTAGAGATGAGAGAGAAGTGAGTGTGGAGAGTACTTGAGAAAGTTATTTTCATCTTCGGTTCTACACGTTACCACCAGTACCTTCTAAATGTAGTTCCTAATAGTAAAGCCATTTCCAAGACCTTATTTTGAAATATTTTACAGTTAATGAAGAGTTGCAGGAATGGCACAGAGTTCCTGTATATCCTTTACCTTGGTTCCCTGATGTCAATGTTTTATGTGACCATGGTGCAATGATCAAAACGAGGATGATAACACTGGTACAGAGCTATCAGCTAAATTATTTCTAGGTTTTGTTTTGTTTTTAGTATTTCTCCTCTGCGGGGGGTCTCTGAGCTTCTTCTATCTGTGGTTTGGTGTCTGCCATTCATTTTGGGGAATTCTGAGCTGCTGTTTCTTCACTTATTCCTTTGCTGCATTCCTTCTCTCTTCTTCTGGAATTTCAGTTATGTGTATGGCAGGCTGCTTGACATTGTCTCCTGGCTCTTGATGCTCTATTTGTTTGTTTGCACATTTTTACTCTTTGTGTTTCAGTTTGGGTAACTTTAGTGCCCCACCTCCAGTTAACTGATCTGTCCCTCAGCAGAAAGAGGGTTACTCCTGAGCCCATCCAGGGCATTCTTTATCTCTGTTACTGTATTTTTTAATTTCTACATTTCCATTTGATTCTTCCATTTCCCTGCTGAAATTCCCTGATTGCACATGCTGTCCACTTTTCCCACTGGAGCCTTTGACATATTGATCAGAGCTATTTTAAATTCCTTGTCAGATGATTCCAGCATCTGTGTCATAGCTGATTCTGGTTCTGATGCTCATTTTGTGTCTTGGATTTTTTCCTGCCTCGTAATTTTTGTTGAAAGCCAGACATTTTATGTACCTAGTAGAGACTGATCAACGCTCCAGGGGTGTTTGTCCCTGGAGATGGCACACTTCTCCTTCTCCTGGGCCTTTAGTGTGTGTGTGTGTGTGTGTGTGTGTGTGTGTGTATGTATGTATGTATGTAGGGGGGATAGAGTTCATCTAGTCAGCAGTGGGGCTGGGTTTGAGATTTGTTGTTGCTGTGGTTACCCTCAGCTCCATAGCCTTCAGATTCCTGTCATGATGCCTTGTGCTTGGGGCAGAGGTGGTTTTGCCTGAGCATCCTCTGCTCAACCCTGCAATTTAGGTCTTCCCTTCGCATCTCAGAGAAGGTCTTCTGGTGCTTCTCCCCTGTCCCATCCCAGAAGTTCTGTTACTTGTTAATTCAGGCATGTTGGCTTAGCCCTGCAGGACTGTGGGGCAGTCCCTGGTGTTCTGACTAAATCGAGATCCTACACAGGCACCATGTTGCTAGGTCTCGGGATGCTCTCCTGATCCACCTCCGGGAATAAGGCTTTTTTGACTTCTCCCTTCCGCTAGCTGCAGTGAGTTCCACAGCTCCCTGATGGCGAGAATGTTGATTGCCCTTTCACCACCAATAAACTTTTTGTTCCATGAAGAGGAGGCAGGAGAGAATGGGACAGGAGGAGTTTCTTGTCTCTTCCCATATGGCTACTGTCCTCTCCTGGCCTGAACCACATATATGTTTTCTGTCTTTTGTTTTTCTTTTTTAAAACTGATGTATAACTTATTAGTTTCAGGTGCACATATATTACAAAATGATCCCCATCTGTCACCATACAAATTATCACAGTATTATTGACCAGTTTCCCTCTGCTGTGTTAACACACGGATGTTAACACATCCCCATGATTTATTTTATAACAGGAAGTTTAGGGACACCTGTGTGGCTCAGCAGTTTTTAGCACCTGCGTTCAGCCCAGGGCGTGATCCTGCATCCCAGGATCAAGTCCCGTGTCAGGCTCCCTGCATGGAACCTGCTTCTCCCTCTGCCTGTGGTCTGCCTCTCTCTCTCTCTCTCTCTCTGTGTGTGTGTGTGTCTTTCATGAATAAGTAAATAAAATCTTAAAAAAAAAAGGGAAGTTTATATCTCTTAATCCCCTTCATCTGTTTTACCCCCCTCTCCACTCTGGGAGCCAACAGTTGTTTCCTATGTTTATGAATATTTGTTTTGTTTTGTTTGTTTTATTTTTTAGATTCCACATATAAGTGAAATTACATGGTATTTATCTTTCTTTCTCTGTCTGACATTTCATTTAACATAATACCCTCTTGGTCCATCCATGTTGTCAAGAATAGTAAGATTTCTTTTTTCTTATGGATCTGTATATTTGTATGCCACAATTTCTTTATCCATTCATCTATTGATAGACACTTAGGTATCTTCCATATCTCGTAAATAATGCTGCTGACATTATTTACGTGGGGGTGTAGAACAGCTCTTTGGTGGTTTTATTTTCTGCTGAAGTAGAATTGCTAGATTGTATGGTAGTTCTGTTTTTAATTTTTTGAGGAGTCTCCATACTGTTTTCCATAGTGGCTGTACCCATTTATGTTCCTGCCAGCAGAGTACAAGGGTTTGCTTTTTTTCCTCATCCTTGCTAACACTTGTTATTTTTGTCTTTTTGATAATCGTTAGTCTGACAGATGTGAGGCGATATCTCATTGTTGTTTTGATTTTCATTTCCCTGATGATGAGTGCTACTGAAAATCCTTTCATGTGTTTGTTGGCCATCTGTATGTCTCCTTTGGAAAAATATCCATCAGGTTCTCTGCCTATTGTTTAATCTTTTTTGTTTTTTGATATTAAGTTGTGTAAGTTCTTTATATATTTTGGATATTACTTCTTATTGGACATATGATTTGCAAATATCCTCTCCCATATAGTAGGTTGCCTTTTCATTTTGTTGATGTTTTTCTTCACTGTGAAAAACCTTTTTAGTTTGATATCATCTCATTTGTTTTTTATTTATTTTTTAAACTCAATTAGCCAACATATGGTACATCATCAGTTTCAGATGTAGTGTTCAGTAATTCATCAGTTGCATATAACACACAGCGCTCATTACATCACGTTTGTTTATTTTAGCTTTTGTTGTCCTTACCTGAGAATACTGGTATTGTTTAAGACTAATGTCAGAGAGTTTACTGCCTTTGTTTTCTTCTAGGAGTTTCATGGTTTCAGGTTTTATATTCAAGTCTTTAATCTGTTTTGAATTTATTTTTGTACAAGGTGTAAGATAACGGTCTAGTTTCATTCTTTTGCACATAGATGTTCAGTTTTCCCAACACCATTTATCGAGGAGACTGCCTTTTACACATTGTATGTTCTTGCCTCCTTAATCATTGATTAATTAACCATATATGTGTAGGCTTATTTCTGGGTTCTCTCTTCTGTTCCATTGATCTATGTGTCTGTTTTTGTGCCAGTACCACACTGTTTTGATTACCATAGATTTGTATTATGGTTTATAAGCAGGAAGTGTGACACTTCCAGCTTTTGTTCTTCTTTCTTAAGATCGCTTTGGCTATTATTTGGGTTTTTTCATGATTCCATACAAATACTAGGATTATTTGTTCTGGTTCTGTGAAAAATGTCAGTGATTTATTGATGGAGATTGCATTGAATCTGCGGACTTCTATAGGTGGTATGGACATCTTAATATTAATTAATTCTTCCAATCTATGAACATGAACTATATTTCCATTTATTTGTATCATCTTTAATATCTTTCATCAATATCTTATAGTTTTCAGAGTACAGGTTTTTCACCTCCTTGGTTAAATTGGTTAAATATTTTATTCTTTTTGATGCCATTGTAAATGAGATTGTCTTCTGAATTTCTCTTTCTGATAACTCCTTATTAATGTATAGAAAGAAATGTAATTGGTTTATGTATGTTAGTTTTATAACCTGCAAATTTACTGAATTAATTTATTAGCTCTAATAGTTTTTTGGTGGAGTCCTTATGATTTTCTATATAAAGAGTCATGTCGTCTGCAATAGTGACAATTTTATTTCTTCCTTTCCAGTTTGAATGCATTTTATTTTTATTTCTTTTTTCTTCCTTTCTGTTTTTTTTTTCTTTTGCCTTTTATTTATTTTTCTTGCCTAACTGGTGTGGCTAGGACTACCAATATGATATTGAAAAGTGGCGAGAGTGGGTTTCCTTGTCTTATTCCTGATCTTAGAGGAAAAGCTTTCCATTTTTTACCATTGAGTATGATGTTAGTTCTGGATTTGACATATATGGTCTTTATTATGTTGAGGTGTGTTTCTTTTATACCCATTTTGTTGAGAGTTAGTTTTCATTAAGTGGCTGTTGAATTATGTTACATGCTTTTTCTGCATCTGTTGAGATGATCATATGACTTTTATTCTTCATTTTCTCAATGTAGTATATCATGTTGATTGATTTGCAGATATTGAATCTTCCATGAACTAAATCCCATTTAATCATGGTGTATGATCCTTTTCATGTATTATTGAATTTACTCATTTTTTGTTGAAGATTTTTGCATTTATGTTCCTCAGGGATAATGGCTTTCTTTTCTTTCTTTTTTTTTTTTATGATCTTGTCTGGTTTTAGAATCAGAGTATTGCTGGCTTCACAAAATGAGTTTGGAAGCATTCCTTCTTTATCAGTTTTTTGGAATTATTTGAGAAGGGGATAAGTACTAATTCTTCTGTAAATGTTTGGTGGAATTCATTTGTGAAGCCACTGGTCCTGGATTCCATTTTTAAATTACTGATTCAGTTTTGTTACTTGTAATGTGTCTGTTCAGATTTTCTATTTCTTTGTGATTCAGTCTTGAAAGGTTATGTGCTTCTAGGAATTTGTCTTTTTTTTTCTAGGTTTTTCAATTTGTTGGCATAATTCAATTTGCTGGTAGTAGTCTCTCATGATCCTTTGTATTTCTGTGCTGTCAGTGGTGACCTCCTCTTTCATTTCTGGTTTTCCTTATTTGGGCCCGTATGTTTTTGTCTTGATGAGTCTGGCTAGATGTTTATTAATTTTACCATTACTAATAATCAGCTTTTAGTTTATTGATCTTTTCTATTGCTTTTTGGCCTGTATATCACTTTTTTCCACTCTGATATTTATTATATTCTTACTTGTACTGACTTTGGGCTTTGTTTATTCTTCATATGAACACTTTAAGACTCTGATTTTTTTAAATAATAAATTTATTTTTTATTGGTGTTCAATTTACCAACATACAGAATAACACCCAGTGCTCGTCCCGTCAAGTGCCCCCCTCAGTGCCCGTCACCCATTCACCCCCACCCCCCACTCTCCTCCCCTTCCACCACCCCTAGTTCGTTTCCCAGAGTTAGGAGTCTTTATATTCTGTCTACCTTTCTGGTATTTCCTACCCATTTCTTCTCCCTTCCCTTCTATTCCCTTTCACTATTATTTATATTGCCCAAATGAATGAGAACATATAATGTTTGTCCTTCTCCAATTGACTCATTTCAGTCAGCATAATACCCTCCAGTTCCATCCACATTGAAGCAAATGGTGGGTATTTGTCATTTCTAATGGCTGAGTAATATTCCATTGTATACATAAACCACATCTTCTTTATCCATTCATCTTTCGATGGACACCGAGGCTCCTTCCACAGTTTGGCTATTGTGGCCATGGCTGCTATAAACATCGGGGTGCAGGTGTCCCGGCGTTTCATTGCATCTGTATCTTTGGGGTAAATCCCCAACAGTGCAGTTGCTGGGTCGTAGGGCAGGTCTATTTTTAACTCTTTGAGGAACCTCCACACAGTTTTCCAGAGTGGTTGCACCATTTCACATTCCCACCAACAGTGTAAGAGGGTTCCCTTTTCTCTGCATCCTCTCCAACATTTGTGGTTTCCTGTCTTGTTAATTTTCCCCATTCTCACTGGTGTGAGGTGGTATCTCATTGTGGTTTTAATTTGTATTTCCCTGTTGGCAAGTGATTTTTCTTAAAGTATTCAATGAAGTTTCTAGAGAAAGAGCCTGCAAGAGAGTACAGAGTTCTCTACTTTTTTGAATCCCAGGGGGTTCCCTTTTTTGCCAGCTTCCTCTTAGTCTCCATCATTTTGTTAAGTACTTCTTACCAGTGTGTCCAGTTGCATCTACCCCAATAAATGAGTGCTCAGGTCTCTTCCCTGTCTATGGGCTACTGTCTATCCTTAGATTTTAGGCTACTGTTTGTTCTGTGAACTTTGCTCTCCACTAAGTCAAAACAGTGTTGCATTTGAAATCAGTCAGCCCCGTTTTCCCTGTAAGTGATGCTCCTTCAAGCTCATTATATTCTGAAATGGAAGCAGAAATGTGAAGCCACGTCTTAAAATAATAATTTAAAACCTATGATTATTTTTTCTACTTCTGTTTCTCTACTAATCAATAATCTTTTCTCAAATCTAGTTTCAACCAACATACACAATCCAACAGTTTAAAAGAACTTAGTTATATTGATTTTACTGAGCGAGGATGTTGTCATGTTGAAAATCTGGAAGTCCATTATTAGAAGATTTACTTTGAGTAAAAACCTCAAATTCCATGATCTCTTTTCTGTGACCAACAATCAAAGGAATGGCATTGTTAGTTAAAAACCGAGCTTGTACCATAACTCTATTCTTTATTTGAATCCTAATGTTTAAGGGTTGAACACTTGGATTTTTTCCTTAAATATTATATTATCACAAGTAAAATTATTCTTATTGTGATAATTTATCATTTACAAATACACTTTCCCAAACTGGTGGCATTGAGCCATTCCTGTCTTCCCCATTGCCAGAATTTGGGGTTATTATTTTCCATCTATGTCTTCCTTTCCCTTCCTAGAATTTCTGTTATAGTCCTCTACCAACTGGATTGGGAGAATGAAAAGGGTGGCAAAGGGAAGGGAAAAGGTAATATCTTATTCCCACCTCAAATATACACACCTTTTTCCTTCTTTTCCCCTCCCCCTGCAGGCCTGGTGACACATTGGTAGCTCAGGTATTGACACCACCTGCCCCATCTCTTTATCACCATCCCACACAAACCCTTATTAGGAAATAAGCGAAGAGGTGCCTAGGTGGCTCAGTCAGTTGATCATCTGCCTTCTGCTGGGGTCATGGTCCCGGAGTCCTGAGATCCAGTGCCTTATCAGGCTCCCTGCTCAGTGGAGAGTCTGCTTCTCCCTCCCCTTTGCCCTTCCCCCACAGCTCATGCTTGCTGTCTGTCTGTCTCTCTCTCTCTCTCTCATGCTCTCGATCTCTCTCTCAAATAAAATCTTTAAAAAATGATTTAAAAAAAAAGAAAGCCAAGACTTTAAGACCCCAGGAAACTATGCATTACCTCTGAATCCTGTCCTGATCCTTCTCTGGAGGCATAATCCCAGGCATTTACCTCTGCTTCCATCTTCCCTGCACCTGTCCGCCTCATCTGGAGCTTGTGCCCTGACCCACCATCACCAGTGACTTAGATTTCCCTCATCTCCAGTTCCCCACCTGTCCTATTCAAAATGTTGTTCCAACTTGAGGTTATAAATGTGAATGGATTTCACAGTTGTGTGCTTGGGTTGATTTATATATAGCACGGTATATACTCTACCACAGGCACATAATGGGTTAAAGAGGTTTTTGTGGGCTGGTGTGAGAACTTCACCACAGCAGATCATATTGTTTCTGTGCCTTGTGGGTGGGTTATAAGTACACTTTTGAACATGACCTATTAATAAATAGAGGACTACTCCCATATTGCCTTTGCACTGTGAGTGTTGCTGTCAGGACAGCCAGTGTTTTTCCTGCACTGCAAGTCAGACTCAATCTGATTCAGCCAGGAAAGGGGGCAGATGGATGGCAGTGAGGAGACTATTTTGACTGTAAGCAAGAGATGGGGTCTGTGAAGTGTCTTCTCCATCTGTTTCCATTGAGGTTGCTGATAAAAAGTTAGTATCTGCAGAGAGATACGGGCTTCTTCTTTGGAGTGAAAGGTCTGCTGAGCCTCCTGCCTAAGATGACTTTCACTCTAGGACCTGCAGGAGCTGAGGTGGGAGAGGGAAAACCAAGCCAAATGGCTCTATCCTGGAAATACTCGCCCAAGTCCCACCTGGCCCTCTTTTTGCCCTCAACCTCCTGTTTGTGCTGAAGACCCAGATCCAGGGAAGGAATAGACCTTTCCCACCTTGGAGGATTCCATTGGGGTTATCAGTTGGTATGGAAAATGTAGTTCTGAGAGATGACTTCATCTGAAGGTTTTTTGTAGGGACGATTCTGACACTAGAGAACAGAGCCAGGAGGAAATTAAGTTGCAAGAGGAGGCAATTAGGTTAAGCGCTACTTAAAACTTGATAGCTTGTTAAATGGGAACAGATGGGTAATGGGACACAGTGGATTTATGCTTGAAGGTTTTTAAAGACTTGGCTAATCAATGGTCTTTTCCTTCACTGGATATGCCCTACGCACCAGACATAGCGCTGTGGATAGACACAGTGATACACATAGTCCGTGCCCCCTCCAAAGCCCCAGGGCCCGGTGTGAGGGACACCCATGTACACAGGTGATGACAGCAGAGTCACACTTTAAACAAGTGATACAGGGATCCCTGGGTGGCGCAGCGGTTTAGCTCCTGCCTTTGGCCCACGGCGTGATCCTGGAGACCCCGGATCGAATCCCACGTCGGGCTCCCGGTGCATGGAGCCTGCTTCTCCCTCTGCCTGTGTCTCTGCCTCTCTCTCTCTCTCTCTCTATCATAAATAAATAAAAATTAAAAAAAAAGAAAAAAAAAAAAACAAGTGATACAGAGGAGAGGAATTAGCCATAGGTGGACATGGTCAGAAGGCATCAAGGGGAAGGCTACCCTTAAGCAGGGTTTTGAAAAATGAATAAGAATTGGTTCAGGCCAGGGTGTAGGGAGGAAAGAATTTTAGGCAGCACAAGTGATGTGGGCAAAACTTGAAAGTAGTAAAGCTTGGTGGATTCAGGGAATGAGATAATGCTGGAGTGTTAAGTAGAAGCATGATGGGTCTGGGTGGTAAGAGAAGTCGTGGCAAGGAGACAACCCTGAAGAATTAGCCACAGTTATCAAGGCTTCTACACACTGAGGGTTTATAGTTTACCCTACAAGCTATATGGCATGTTGACTTTTAAATCATGTGTACATTTGTTTTCTGGCTGGGATAGCAGGATGGAGCATGTATTTGAGTGGGTGAAGAATGGAGGCAGGTTTGGAAAATAGTTCAGTAGTTTGGTATGTTAAACATAGAGTTACTATGAATGCAGCAATTCTACTCCCAGTCACAGGCCCAAGAGAAATGAGAACTTACATTCATACAAAAGGTTGTACATGAATGTTTATAGTAGCCAAATGGTAGAAACAACCCAGATGTCCATCAGCGGATGGATTGATAAACAAAATGTGACGATCCATAACAACAGAAAATTATTCTCCGTAGAATGAAATGAAGTCCCAATACATGCTACAACAGCGATGTTCCTTGAAAACATGTTAAGTGAAATAATCCAGATGCAGAAGAATCCAGATGCAAAATTATATTGTATAATTCTATTTATGTGAAATGTCCAGAGCAGGTAAATCTGTAGAGACAGAAAGTAGATTATTGGTTGCCTAGGACTCTGAGTGGGTGGGGATGAGAAGTTGCTGCTAAGAGGTACAGGATTTCTTTTTTAGGGAGATGAAATGGTCTAAGATTAGATTGTGGTGGTGGTTGTACAACTCTGTGAATGGTGAATTGTTTGACCTGTGAACTATATTTCAGTAAAGCCACTTATAAGTAAATAAAAATAAATATAATGCTTTCTGTGTGCTCCAAAAAAAAAAAAAAATGAAAGCTGGTTGACTAATGAGGAGGCTCTAAAATTAACTAAGGGGACAGGGTTCTTGGACTGAGGCTGCTGCAGAGGGATCAGAGGGTGTGAGCAGTGTTCAGTGTGTCCAGGAGAAGGCAGTTCTTTAGGCCTCACTGTACAATCCTAGGCTTTTCCACAGACATTTCTCAAGAATGTTTGATGAATAAGCCACTATGAACATATTTATACCATGGCTTTTTCAAAAAACGATTTAAGGCAACTATAATATTTATTGATGTCAAATCTCTTTCCTACTTAGGTAAATGCTAAATTACATTCTTCTTCTATAAGACACAAATATGGGCAGACACTGGGCAGGAGAGGCGGGGCAGAGGCCAACAGAGGGAGGGCCCACGTCTTATTTTTACTGTAATATTCATTCAGCAGACAGAAAAATTAAAAACCTTTGTCAATGGATTGCCTTAACAATGAACTTCCAATTTGTAAATAACCTTCCAAACATGTTATCATTAGTTTGGGGCTAAACATTCAAGCATACTAAAGGGAAAAGATGTATGCCATGTGGGGTGGGTGGCTGTCAGCACAGAGCCCAGGAGCCGAATTGGCAGGATGGAACAGCCTGGGCCTGGGCCTCCAGCTGGTGTGGAAGTGGAATATGCCATTATCGTGCAAGCCTTTAGGGCAAAACCAAGTCAGATGGGGCATTGGGCCCGACACAGAGAAGGCTTGGCACTAGTTGGTGGGCAGGCCTAAGCAGGGTACATGGCACAGCATTCAGGAGGCTGGATGCAGATAGAAGTTTGGGGTCCAGCTATACCCCAGGAAACCGGCCGGAGATGCAGGCTGAAGCAGGAAATCAGGAGCAGTGTATTGGAACCTGAAGAGGCTAGTGCATTGACCACCCTGGGATGACTACTCAACAAACATTTATTGAACGTTTACTGCACGTCAGACATAGCCCAAGGGTATGTTGGTTGATCTCAGGATGAAGGCTCTGTGCTTCTCTGAAAAGGAGCCTTCATAGTTCTCGTGTAGATAATATTTTGTTACTTAAATCCTACAAATTTCTAGACATCTTCTAAAGGGTTCTCACTATTTAACAATGTTCCTATAAGACTGTAGTTTAAACACATTATTCATTTTCAAGTTCATGGCTGAACCTCTTTGAATTATGAATATGTTTATGGTCAATAAGTAAATAGAATTTATTAATAGTACAGAGTGTTCTTTGGCCTTCTTTCCATGTTTAATGAAATCATTAATCTCTATAACCTCTACCCACAAACTAAATTGCACTGGAATTCATGAAAAACAGCACTATATGACCTCTTTAAAGTGTATGGATATAAGAGTATGTCTTCAGTGATGTGGTACATTATGCAGAATCAGTTCTGCCCTTTGCAGATTATTGGGCAACAGAGAGGCACACATGAAATGCTTAAGAGTAAAGTCTAAAAAGACCTCACTTTATTTCATTAAAGATATACATGAGCATGACATAGGTTCTTGCTTAAACTTAAGTCCAGACTAGCAGTATGAAAGAAAAAAGGGCAAAAGATATGAACAGACCACAAAGGAACAGTCCAATATACCCATGAAAAAGTGAGATATGAATAAAAATGAAAACAAAAGTAGCATATCAAATTACTGTAATTTAAGAAATGATCGTACACGGCAGTGGGGAGGGTTGGGTAAAATGAACATTACACTGAGTAATGAAAGTATAAATTGGTACAACCGTTCTGTAAGGTGATTTGTACCAGATCCTGTAAATGTTCATACCTTTCCCTAGTATTTGCATTTTAGAAATCAGTTCTAAAAACTGATTTTCAGAAATGCCCTTGGATATTTACATTAAGAATGTTTATCAAAGGGGTCCCTGGGTGGCGCAGCGGTTTGGCGCCTGTCTTTGGCCCAGGGCGCGATCCTGGAGACCCGGGATCGAATCCCACATTGGGCTCCCGGTGCATGGAGCCTGCTTCTCCCTCTGCCTCTTTCTCTCTCTCTCTCTGTGACTATCATAAATAAATAAAAATTTTAAAAAAAGAATGTTTATCAAAGAAGTGTTTATAACAGTTAAAAATACGCCAAACGTCTGACAACAGGGACTAGTAAAATCATGCAGTATCTATGTAGCAGAATGTCACACAGCAGCTAAAAACCGTTTATTCCATTAAATGGGGCAAAGCCTATGCCTTGAGAAAAAAACTAGTTTTAATTGAGAAAATAATTACGAAGTTACATCTATATATCTATGTAAATAAAAATGATTGAGAGGATAAAAATACTATATCAAAGCATTTATTGCACCTAAGTAGTACAATCATTAGTGATGCTGTGTTTTCCACACATTCTCCTTGGAAAATCTGTTAGTCTTTTACTTTGCAAAAAGATAAAGCAATTATTGAATCATGTTGGCATTATTAAGAAAGAAAATGGTATGGCCTTCATCATGATCTTAGATATCCACGCTGGAGAGAACAGCTCTGCCTAAAGTTCCCAGTGGGTGAGATCTGCGTCATCTCACCTCTAAAGGATGGTGGCCCTGGGTCCTAGCGGCCCCCAACAGGTTTGGCAGACCCTGCTTCCCACTGCCCATGGCCAGCTGCTCTGGTGCTGTTCCCCAGCCTCTTTCCATGTGGCATCTTACATTGCTCTCTAACTGCTTTATTTATTTATTTATTTATTTATTTATTTATTATTTATTTATTTATTTATTTTTATTCATGAGAGACACAGAGGCAGAGACACAAGCAGAGGGAGAAGCAGGCTCCCTGCAGGGAGCCCAATGTGGGACTCGATCCCGGATCCCGGGATCATGCCCTGAGCCGAAGGCAGAGGCTCAACCATTGAGCCACCCAGGCGTCCCTCTAACTTATTTTCTTAAAACTCTCTTAGTGTTCCCCGTAAGAGGAAGGAGAGTTTTAAATGGCAAGAGGAAAGAGAACAAAATACCTCTTCTTGCTCCTGCTCCAAAAAGACCCTACTATCAATGGTGTCTTTTTTTTTTTTTTTAATGCCTGTCTCTCCCTTTTCCCTTCTTTCCCAAAAATACGTTTCGCAGTCAGTTTGTGAAAACCAGCGTGAGCTGCTACACCCTCTCGTTCGCGGCCTTCCATCTGTGGCTCAGTCTGCACACGGGCTGTATATTTAGAATGCCTAAATCAGGAGCGCTCCCTGTCCTATTTAAAGAAGAGCTGGAAAGTCAGATGGAAGAGCAGGGCTATTGATCAGGCGTGGCTTCTGAGCAGGGTTGGCTCCTCTCCTCGACTCCCAGAAGTTAGAAATATTTTGGGGACATCGAGGGAACAGATGGTCTGTGAAGGCAGCTGGCTGTGTCCTGATTAGTCTGTGGAGGCAACTGGTCATTTTCTGAGCGTGGCACAGAATTTCACTGCCGTTTGTGCCATTCAGGTGGTGGACAAAGGCTTCAGTTAGAACTCAGAGGTGTATATAAATCAGTTCCCACAAGTGGATGGATAGCAGCTCAGCTTGGCCTCCCAAGTAGAAGGTTCCTCACAAAAAGATGGAAGGAGTTTTTCTTATGTTTTGCTTTTAACTTGAAGTTGGAGCTACTCAACTGTGTTTAATAGTGTTAGGGAAAGATGTTGTTGTCAAGGGAGCCGGTGAAAATACAAGATAGGACACTTGATGGCAGAGACCCCACACACTCTTTTTTCTTTTATTATTTTTATTTTAAAAAATATTTTATTTAAATTCAATTTGCCAACATATAACACCCAGTGCTCATCCCCTCAAGTGCCCTCCTCAGTGCCCATCACCCAGTTACCCCATCCCCCCGCCCACCTCTCCTTCCATTACCCTTTGTTCGTTTCCCAGAGTTAGGAGTCTCTCAGGTTTTGTCTCCCTCTCTAATTTTTCCCACTCAGTTCCCCTTCTTTCCCTCTAGTCCCTTTCACTATTTCTTGTATTCCCCATATGAGTGAAACCATATATATGATGATTGTCCTTCTCCAATTGACTTACTTCACTCAGCATAATACCCTCCAGTTCCATCCATGTCAAAGCAAACGGTGGGTATTCATCCTTTCTGATAGTTGAGTAATATTCCATTGTATATATAGACCACATCTTCTTTAACCATTCATCTGTCAAAGGACATCAAGGCTCTTTCCACAGTGTGGCTGTTGTGGATATTGCTGCTGTGAACATTGGGGTGCAGGTGTCCCGAAGACCAAGACTAATTAGTAAAACAAAAGATACTCCTAGTGTAGTTCTTACTTAGGGAATTATAAGGACTTTGGGAACTCTGTGCCAGGAACCGGGGACAGAGACCAATACATGTATTTTCTGCTGTCTAACAGTGGGGAACATTTATCAGACAGTCCCATCCTTACACTGCCTTGTCTTGTAAGTTTGTCTTTGGAGACAGGCTGCCTGATTTAATTGTGGCATGTTGACACATCTGTAAATGGACATTATTAATACCTCCTGGGATTTTTGCAAGGAATATTTGGATTAACATATATAGCATACTGCTTTTATAGCAGTGCCCAGCACAGTAAATGTTTATAACTGTGACTGCTGTTTTTGTTATTTCTTGGTAGGCCTGGGGAAACATTTTTATAGCCCCAGAAATTTTTTATTCTTTCCCTGGCTCCTCATACCCTTTTGAATTGTACTTGATTTTCTCTAGGACACCATTGAGACAGTTGTGGGTTCATTTCCCTTTCTTGACTCATCTCTGAAATATCATTTAATCTTTTTTTTAAGATTTTATTTATTTATCCATGAGACACCACACACACACACAGAGGAAGAGACATAGGCAGAGGGAGAAGCAGGCTCCATGCAGGGAGCCTGATGTGGGATTCGATCCCAGGACTCCAGGATCCTGTCCTGAGCCAAAGGCAGGCACCCAGCCGCTGAGCCACCCAGGTGTCCCAGAAATATCATTTAATCTAAACAAAATTAAAAGTTTTTCAGTGAAGAACATTTTGAGAAGTTCTCACAAAATTAGAATTCTGATCTAACCCAGTGTTACTGTTTTGGGTATCATTGGTCATATTTGAGGATTCTGTAGAATGTTAATCATTGTTTTTGTGCATACAGAATCTGTTGAATTGAGAGAGTTCTCTTGGGAAGTATATGATATGGAGAATTTTGGATCTAGAATGAATATCAGTATTTGTTCACATTTATTTCAGCATATCTTGAAATGTGAGTTTCCTTCTTTCTCTTTTCTTTCTCTGAGCTGCTGTGTTCCAGTCTAAAACCTGAAGCCTGCTTTGGCTAGAAAGCTCAGTGATTTCGTGGTCCCCCCCTCCACGTTTTCCTAATTAGAATCCTATTAGGAGATAGATGGCAGGGGAAGGGTATCACAGTTGGTGTGGAAAGAGGCACTTCTGTGCTGAGAACTGTGATCGCAGGTGCGTACTAAGCCCCTTGAGCCGAAGCTGCAGACATACGTGTTAGGATGGTGGCTTCCTGACTGTTGGGGTTCATGAGCAGCTGAGTCTTTCAAAGCCTGACCATTTTTCTTGTCTGATTTTTACCCATTATTCTTATTGACTTTTAATTTATTGTGTTAATTGTCATTAGATTCCAGTTTCTCTGGCCCAGGATTCATTTGTTTTGCCCTTTGCACACAGTGCTGGGACTCCACCGTGATCTTGACACATGATGGCTCCTTCCCTGACTGTGGGCTCTGCTTCTTGGATCTGGAACCAGCTTGACTAAGCAAAAGCAGTAGTAAAAGAAAGTCATCCTTCTATTTCCAGATACCGTAGATTACTGTTGGGAGGTGAAATGGCGATCTCTTTTGGGTATTGGTTGGAGTGAAATCATTTGTCTTCTTAAAGCAATACTGTGCCTTAAGGATATAGTTCTTTCATAGTGCTTTTCAAATATTAACATGATAGATGAGTGCCTAGGGCAGAACATGAGTAAATGTTAAAACATAAGCTTTCAGGAATAAAATTTAAGCTCTTTAGAGTTGTCAACTTGAGAAAGAATTGGGGTAATTCTTCAGAAGAGAAGCATCTCATGAAAGTATGAGTTGATATCTGTATGAGGTGAACTTTCTTCCCCAGATATAATAGTTAAAGATATACTCTTTGCTTTGGCTTCCTAAGATAACGTATCTGGATCCTGATACCCACACACACAGGCATGAACCAGTAGCCTTTTTCATTCCTATTCATTCAACACCACCACGGAGCACCTACCATGTGTCAGGTATGCCCCAGGCACTGGAGATTTGGAAGTGAACACCCGGACAAAAAGCCAGGCTGCTGGAGTTTACTTTCCAGCCAGGAAAGGGACTAAACATAAATCTAAACAAATTATATAGTAAGAAAAAATAATTCCCTCTATATGGGAAAAATAAAGGAGGTTAAGGAGATCATGGGTCTGGGGAGAATACTACCATCTTAAATAAGATAGACTGACCTTGTTGAGATGGTGATATGGAAGGTGAGGCATCCAGTCATTCATGCATCTGGAGGAAGAGGATTCCAGAAAGAAGGAGAGCTGGTGCCCTGGCTCTGGGCAGCAGCCTGCTCATGTGCCAGAGGAACACAACAAGAGGCATGGGTGCCAGGGCAGAGTGGAGAAGGGGTACAGGGGCAGGTGCAGGCAGGGTCGAGGAAAGCATAGCCTGTGAGCCATTTACCCTCAATGAAAGGAGAGGACCTTGGCTAGTTTTAATCACAAAGATAACATGATCTGACTTAAGTTTTAAAGTGGTTATTTTGGATGCTGTGTTGAGAGTAAGCTGTGGGGTGGCAGGGTGGAAGCAGGGGGCCCTTAGGTGGCAGTAACCAGGATGGTTGTGGCTTAGACCAGAAGCGGTTAGCAGTGGTCAGATTCTGGGCATATTTTGAAGGTAGAACCAGTTTTGTTTGCTGATGGGTGGATGTGTGTGAGAGAGAGAGGAGTCAGAGATGACTGGGAATTTAGCCTGAGCAACTAGAAGAGTGCATTGCTCCTAATGGAGATGGGAAGACTTTGGGTAGTGTGTACGTGTGTGTGTGTGTGTGTGTGTGTGTGTGTGTGTGTGTGTGTGTACTGAGGGAACACGGGTCTGTCTTGCAAGTTATACATGTCTTTCAGATGTCTAAACTGCATGAAACTTCCTTTTTTTGAGAAAAATGTATAAAAAATGTACTTTGATAATATATTTCCTAAAAAATATGTACATGATACATTGAAATATGTATACATTCCCTTCATTCACTCAGTAATTGATAAGTACATATGAAGAGTTAGGCACTGAAACAAGAATAAAAGAGTCCCCTCCTCTAGGTAGGCACCAAGTTAGCAGGTGTTTGGTGACAGTGATAAGGTGATATTTTGGATCACAGAGATTGTGCACATATGACATGGGAGGAGGCACATGGGAAGGAAAGACATCAAGCCCACTCTTGTAGATTGTGGGAGATTGGTTCCCAGGGGACAGTATTCTGTGCTGAAGTCCCTGAGGAAGAAAGGGAGCTGGAGGTAAGGTTGGGGCCCATATTGGCAATGTACAGAGCCCTAGGATAGAGCAGAGCCTGGTAGATTGGGACTGGAACCCATTTTGAAAGAATGGACTGAGGCACTGGAGATTTGGAAGTGAACACCCGGACAAAAAGCCAGGCTGCTGGAGTTTACTTTCAAAGCCAGGCTTTGAGTTCAGGGTCTGAGTGTGTTTATATGAGGCTGGCGATGTCACTGAAAACCGGATGACAAACTGTGTTAGCTTTGCCTGCCCTGGATGGCACCAGGGAGCTACTGAAGGGGGCTGAACAGAAGGGTGATACTATCAGGATGTAGAAATACTGCTTTGGCTGCTCTGTGTGAAGGAATTGTAGGGCCTCCACCCCGGGGGACAGAGATCCATTGTAGTGATCTGGGGCTGAGAGGATGCTAGCCTGATTGGTAGTAGCAGAAGTAGGGTTAAGAGAACTTATGCAGAGAAGACGATTGGTTAGACAGTAATACTAGCTGGCATTTACATAAAGTTCAGTGTGTCCCAGGTGTGGCGTGGAGAAGGAGTGAAGGATGAATCTCATATTTGGCGGCTCATTTAATGCTGGTGCCATCACTGCTCCTGAGGAGGGAAAGAGCTGGAAAGCTGGGGGGTTTTGGTAGGTGATTGTGAGGTGAGTCTGGGACATAGAAAGGGAGAAGGTTGAGACAGTTGGAATATGAGTTTGGAGTTCAAGACAGAAATCAAGTGTAGAGTTGGAGCTGGGACTTGTTAGAGGGTCGATGCAAATTTAAACTGTAGAAATAGTTGAGATTCTCTGGTGCTGGGGTTTGAGAGCAGAGAGACCTGAAATCAGAACTCTGGG
Source organism: Nyctereutes procyonoides (assembly GCF_905146905.1). Lineage (NCBI taxonomy): Eukaryota > Metazoa > Chordata > Mammalia > Carnivora > Canidae > Nyctereutes > Nyctereutes procyonoides. Next base: position 19,192,535 of record NW_026575120.1, read on the forward strand.
GGCCCACCCACAACTGTGTGGTGGTAGGCAGAGAAAGGACACCTGCAGGACTAAAGAGGAAGTAGGGAAGTAGGTAGGAAACCAGAAGAATATGGTACCTTGAATGCCAAGGAAAGAAAGCAGTTTTAGATGGAGAGAGTGAGCGTTCACATCGAATGCCAGCCAGAGGTAGAGCAACGTGAGGACTTATAGTCTCCGCTGGAATTACCCACATGGAGTCAATGACCTTGGCTGGTGAGACCATTGTTATTGACTTGACAGAGCAGAATCAGAGAGGAAAGGAAGTGGGTTGAGGAAAAGGAAGGAGAGGAAGTGGAATCCTTGGACATAGACAATGTGATCTGGAACTGCTCTGTGCATCAGGGTGGCCACTCACCATATTTGGCTATTTAAAATCAAAATGATATAAAAATTAAAATTCAGTTCCTCATTTTCACTAGCCATATTTCAAATGCCCAGTAGCAATTGCACAGCACAGATTAAGAACATTTCTGTCACAGAAAATTCTGTTTGACAGCGCTAATCTAAACGCTGAGCCATGAAGGAGAGAAAGAAATAGAGCAGTAGCTATTCTGAGCATTGTGTGTGTGTGCGGGTTAGGGTGTGTGTGTGTGTGTGCACATTGCGTGCATCTCTATTTAATGAGATAGACGTGAGATATTTAGAATTGGTGGAAAGAGCTCATGTAATGCGTGTTTGCCTCTGTCCTATCAAGTAGCTGTAGTATATAGAAAAATGATCCCCTCTACACACACTAGCATTTTTTACCCTTATAGAATTATTTTGAATAACTTTAGGTGTGTTAAAATTTTACTTAGGAAGAGAAAATATTGCGTTGTCCCTGTATCGCCATAATTTTTAGCTTTGCACATAAAATGGAGCTGATAAATGTTTGCTGACAAATTCTGAGTTGCTGTTGGAGTACCAATGTTCTAGTGATGTCATGCATTCCATAATCACACAGCACATGTGAACTGAGTGCTTACTAAGCTGCACCTACTGTGCTGGGTATTGAGGATATAGAAATGAATGTTGTTGTTTTTTTAAGATTTTATTTATTTGTTTGTTTAACAGAGGGAGAGGGCACAAGCCAAGGGAGCAGCAGGCAGAGGGAGAGGGAGAAGCAGGCTTCCTGAGAGCCCGATGTGGGGCTATATCCCAGGACCTGAGCTGAAAGCAGACACTCCACTGATTGAGCCACCCAGGTGACCCTAGGTATCGCATTCTGTTGTTTATGTCACACCTGTTCTTTATGAGTTTTAAAATAAGATAAAATCCCTGTTGTGGGTGGGAAGATGAGGCGTCATAAACACAGGAAGCTAAAAACAGAACAGTGTGATTGGTAAGGTGGCGACTGGGAGTGTGGGGCAGATTGTGAGCATGGAGGGGCCCCGCGGCTGGAGCGGCAGTCTGCACGGCTGCATGCGAGTGAGAGGTGATTATGAGCGCCACTGGGAGTTTATCAGCCACACGTGAGAATCCGTCCCATTGTAAGGCTCGTGTCTGATGAGTGGCAGCCTTTAAGATTTGGAAACGGGCGTTGACCTTGTTGTTCCCAGCAGTGGGAAACATTTTAGGGCCTTGTGCAGGGAAGTGACCAGACTCAGGTGGGACCTGCCAGGTGCACGGACCTGGCACGCCTCACCAGCCAGCGAGACCAAGGGTGGGATGCGTGGCTCTTGCCTGGACTCAATGCTGCGTGAAAATTTCGGTGCAGCCATTTAGGAGGAATGAAGATTCCTCCTTCTCCTGCCAGCATGGTCAGGGTGCCTCATCAGCCAGCTGACCCAGTGCTGGGTACCTGTGGTGGGGACATGAAACAAGAAGAGAGACGAGCCCTCGTTTCTACTTATTTTTCTCCTCGGTGCTGGACGCCAGATGTCTCACTGACTCAGAGCATCAAAGATGGTGCCTCGGCATCTGTGCTCTTTGCCATGTGTGTGTAAAATATACTACTTGTTTACTGATCGGAATTTAAGGAGGCAACTGAAATAGGCATCGCTGCAGTTATTTATGATTCAAACTTAGGAAAATAAGCCTACTATATTGAAAATTATTCATTTAGGGCTCTGTCACAAAGAGGTATCGCATCCTGTTGTTTATGTCACACCTGTTCTTTATGAGTCCTGGTGCGCAAGGAGGATCTTGAAGACAGGCATTAGTGTGATTCACAATATTTTTGGCCTCTCTTCAGGTTCTTGTTAAACTTCACAGTTTCTGAGGGTACATAATGAGGAAAAGTAACTATCCAGGTTTTTTTTACCTGTATGTGCATGACTGTCCCTTAATTCTGGATATTTTCTTTGTTTTACCAGCAGTTCTTACACCTTTGAGCCGTATTTCTTTTGGGTGGCACTGGATCTCTTTATAAGCCTCACTTACTATAGTCAGGATTTTGTAAGCATATGAAGGAGACTAAGACAAAATTAATGAGAAAAACTAGAGGGAAGAAGTGCCCAGATTTTGCAACAGTAGTAATAACGAAGAAGAAAGCCATGTATCACATTATTGACATGGACAAAACCACAGGCCAGTTTGCAGGGCCTCTGGACTAGTGGCCCCGGGTAACACTTCGAGAACCCTGGTTCTCACTATGGATTGGATTGTCCCTCACGGTCCACTCATGGAGTAAATTCTCATACAAAGGAAGACAGCCTGGAGTCTTTCATAGCTGTGGCTCTGGAGGTGCCTTATTCTGTGTTGGTGACAGCTGTGACAACTGCCATGTTTATTGGAATGGGTGAGGCCCTGGAAAACAATTTTTACACAAGTTTTACAGATGGGACCCTGTTCCTGAATTGTATCTTCACATATGTCTTCCCAGTTTTATCTCCACATTGTAACAACCCCCGTCTTACAAGAGCAGTTATTCCTGAGACCAGTTACCCTTTGGTCTCCACTTTGCATCCCGTTCCGTGACACTGTCATGTGAGCCGTTCTCCGGGAGGTCCTCATGCTAGCAGTATTTCCTCTCCACATTCTTCTCATAGAGAGGACCACCATCCTAACATGGACTTTACAGAACAGGGAAAACCAGGGCTTACCAGGATCCTTAGCAGTACTTGCATGGCACAGATGCACCCCGTACTTATAGGGCCTTTTAAGGGGAATGAACAGATGCAGAGGGCGGGAAGCTCTCCCTCATGTCAGTGCTGTTTGCTCCCAGGTCATTTGACTGTTAAGCCTTTGAGGGATAAAAACCTCTGTCACAGGGGATCCCTGGGTGGTGCAGCGGTTTAGCGCCTGCCTTTGGCCCAGGGCGCGATCCTGGAGATCCGGGATCGAATCCCACGTCGGGCTCCCGGTGCATGGAGCCTGCTTCTCCCTCTGTCTGTGTCTCTGCCTCTCTCTCTCTCTCTCTCTCTCTCTCTCTCTCTCTCTGTGACTACCATAAATAAGAAAAAAAAATGATTAAAATGTTAAAAAAAAAAAAAACCTCTGTCACATTCCACCTCTGCAACATTAAGGCTCCTTTACTGATGCAGTTTGGAATAAAGCCGTTCAGTGGAGGAGGAAGGGGAAGCGTTATTGCTGTCGTTACTGAGGTCCTAGAGTCACTGTGAATGACTGCCTGTGAGTGACTTCACCTCCATCGGGGAATCGCTAGATTATGGAAGATCTGAGTGATGGTCTCTGAAGCAGGCCTTGTTAACATTGGCTGCACATTACGATCTCTGGGGTGTGCAGGCTGTACTACATACAAATTAAATCAGAGTCTCTTGAGGGGGGCTTGGGCATCAATATTTTGATGAGACTTGAGTGACTCCAGGGTGCCTCCATAGTTAGGAGCCATTGCTTTAAAAGAGCCTCCAGATGTAGAGCTGGCTGGTTCCTTGCTGACAAGAGGGTTGAAGTTCCCAACTGTAACTGTAGAACTATCAGTTTCTCCCATCAGCTTTATCAGGTTTTTCTTTTCTGTCTTTTCAAGCTCCTTTGTTCAGGGCACACACATTAGGATCATGATGTCTTCTTGGTCTTAAGTACTGTCTTTTTATCATTTTGTGATGTCCTTCTTTGTCCCTGGTAATTTTCTTTCTAAAGTCTACTTTACCTTATACAGCCACTCCTTTTTTTTTTTTAAGATTTTTTATTTATTCATGAGAGACACAGAGAGGGAGAAAGAGAGGAGACACAGGCAAAGGGAGGAGCAGGCTCTATTCACAGAGCCCGATATGGAACTCTATCCCAGGTCTCCAGGATCACGCCCTGGACTGAAGGCAGCGCTAAACCACTGAGCCACCCCAGGGCTGCCCCAGCCACTCCTTTCTTAAAATTAATGTTTGTATGATATATCTTTCTCCATCCCTCAAGTTACCAAAGTCATTGAATTTGAAGTGAGTTTTTTTGTAAACAGCCTATAGTTGTGCTGTGTTCGTTTCTTAACCGCTCTGCCAGTCTCTTCTTTTAACTAGTGTATTTAGATAACTTAATGGTTAGAGTTTATGTGTCTCAAGTTCACAGTTTACATAACCAGGTACATTTTTATTGTAAAGAATTCTGCAAAGAGATTAAATTCAAAATAGCTATCAGCAGGAACTTAACCAAGGGGGTCTTTGTTTATTCACGTGATTTTATAGCCAAAGTAAGAATTGATATCCACTTGAGAAGTTTTCTAGACTAGATTTATCATAGCTCAATTGTGTGAGGTCTCGGGGTCTCAGCTGCCCATTTGTTCATGTGTTTCACGGACCCAGAACTTTTTTCTGAGGAACATTTTCAGCCTGTCTGGGGAAGTCCTGCCCAGCTCCACACCGAGGTTGGGTGGCCTTTTGCTCTGGTACCTGGCTCGGGAGCCATAAGCGGATGTCACTGATACCAGGACCTCAGCAGCTGATAACGTTTGCACGCGCTCTTAATGAGCAGCGTAGCACATTGACAGATTTACACACCCTCACCGGTGGTACACCATCCAGTTATTGCTGCACACATGTTCCTGTATTTGTGTCTGTGTGAACGTCCTTTGATTTCGGATGTTTACATGGTAATAATAGCACTTTTTATACCTGTGAACTGTATTCCTTTTGTGTGACACCAGGTTTCTTTGTAAGGCAGTCAAGACATCATAAGCATGTGAAGAAGAGTAAGAGAATTAATGAGAAAAGTGAGAAGAGGGGAGTCTCCAGATTTTATAATACAATAACAATGGAAGAAAAAGGAAGAAATCCAGCTGTATCAAATTATTGACATTGCTAAAACCACAGGCACAGTCGCTGATAATGTTTGCACGAGCTCTTAATAAGCAGTGTAGCACGTGGAGGGATTTCCACGCCCACGGAAATCAGTTACTCACCTTCCACTTACTATTGCTGCAGGACGCATTGTCCCAGATTTAGTGGCTTAAGTTCATCATATTCATATGTTGACAGAGTCGGAGGTTCAGAAAGGACCTGGTGGGCTGGCTTGTGTTCCAGCATGACCGGGCCCCATCTGGGCAGGCTGGAAGGTGGGGCCGACAGCGAGCGGTTCACACCATCTGAAAGCTCCTTCACTCCTGATCTGGCAGCAGGGCTGTAGTCACACAGGGGCCAGGATGGCTCATAGGATGGCAAGGCCTGGCTCTGCTGCATGGCTTCTTCACAGCAGGGCAGCCTCAGTGTAGTTTCACTTCTTACCCAGCAGTTGGGGCTCCCATAGGAGGTGCTCCAGCAAGCAGAGTGCACACCTTCTCAGGCCCAGCGGTTGCAGACGCACTCAGGTCCAGGGCGTCAAGGCAGGGGAGCAGAGACCAAATCATGTGGGGGGTCATGACTGACTTGAGAAAAAAATTGGGGAGCACTACCTTACAAGTGATAGTTTAAGGAATTTTTTAAACTTGGAGAATCTATAAAAATAGATAATATTTAACTATCATCCGAAAACTGCATCTAATAGATCATATTGTTTCACTTTCCTATGGAATTGGTTTTTTTAGAGAGAGAGAGAGAGAGAGTGAGTGGGAGTAAGGGTGAGAAGGGGCAGAGGGAGAGGGAGAAGCAGACTCCCCACTGAGCAGGGAGCCTGACACAGGACCTGATCCCAGGACCCTGAGGTCCTGACCTGAGGCAAAGGCAGACACTTAACTGACTGAGCCACCCAGGTGCCTCCAAGATGGAATTGTACATTAATGTACATTCCATTGTACATTAGTCTTATGATGTTACTAAATTTGCTCTAGGAATTTTGTAGAGGCAGTGACTTTCCTAATCCTAAAATTACATTTATGATTCTTTTAGTTTATTATTTCATGGGCACAGTGAATCGTGTATCATTTAGTGCCCGTGTTATAGCGTTGGAGACACTGAAGCTTTGAGAATTGACCTTATCCAAAGTCATAGAGCAAGTTAATGGTTGAATGGAATTAAAATTCAGGTCTGTCTCTCTCCTGGGCCAGATTTTCTCTGTGAGAACTTTCCCTGGCTTTGTTATCAGGTGTCACTTTATGACTTGCTGCCTCCCAGGGATCTAGCGTGACCAAAATGTAGCTTGGCATTCTGAGCAGATTATTATATTAAAAAGGATGTTTCTTTTGGGTTGACATACCTCATAGCTCCCGATGGTCAATATTAAAGTAGTTTCTTAGTGTACTTTTAACCCCAAAGGGAAAACACCTTTTTTCTTTCATTGAGTGTTGTGTTTTCCCTTGGTGATCAAGTTGAGATGTGTGTCCGTGTCTGAGTCTGTGTTTGTAAGGATGTGAACAAAAGTGTGGTATGGGATTCATTCTTCCAACCTCATACTGGTTAGAAAATACTTTTTTTTTTAACTGTTTAAGATTCAAATTGTTATATTTTTGCTATAGTGGTTGTCCAGAAAATATAAGAAAATCCACAAACCCATATCCAAACAAAACCCAAAAATCTATATGGTGGCACACAGGAAGCCCTTCTTAGCATGACTCATGAGGCCATCATGATTTGGAACCTGCTTCATGTCTTGTCCTGTTCTTCACCTGGCCCCTATCTCAGCCTTACAGAATGTATGTTATGTGCCTTTCTGAAAGCCCCACACTTTCACCCCATACTCTTGTATACTGTTGTATATACAGGTCAGGCTGCCTGGAGGGTCCTCACGCTCCCTGCACTAAGTCTGTTTGCTATACAGGTCGCCTCCTTAATGTCATTCAGATGCTTGCCTCTCTGGGCACCTGTCCCTGTGTCTCCCAAGCAGAAATTGAGATCTCTCACTGGCACCCCTGACCCTAACCATTTCTGCTGTAGCTGCTCATTTCTGTGTGTAGCTGCTCATTTCTGTGCTCTCCAGGGCAGATCCATGTTTTATTCATCTTTATGTCTGTCACCAATGACAGAAGGTGCTTTTTGAAGGATCATTGAGTGAATGAGTGACTGGATTAATCGGTTTACAGAAGCATATCCCATTATTCACTATCACCTTACCTTTACTTACTGTCCTTGTGGCCCTGGAATGTTTGCAAGAAATGATACATTATTCAGATTTCATTTAAAGTATTGACAAGGTTGGGCCGTAGCTGCAAACTTTATGCTACAAAGTGGATGTTCAAAGTCCAAAAAGAAAAAAGGATTGGGGTTTTAAAGTGTGCTTTTCATGCTGATTCACCAGGTAGTTGTGGGGATTGGCTCCTCTCCCCTCCTGTGACCCCCTAGAAGCAGCAGGGATGGTGGATCTAGCCTTGGTATAGTATATGTTCACTGAGCATCTGGTCGTAGTTCTTCTCCCATAAGAAACTCCATTGCCTAATTCTTCATTTTTACTCTCTATCTTTTGTACTGGTTTGGGGTTAAATCAGTATTCCTCAAAATTAGTCCTCTGACCCAATTTAACAGATCTGGTATAGGACTCAAGAATCTGCCTTTTCTTTCTTTTCTTTTTTTAAATATATTTTATTTATTTATTCATGAGAGACACAGACTGAGAGAGAGAGAGAGGCAGAGACACAGGCAGAGGAGAAGCAGGCCCCACGCAGGGAGCCCGATGCGGGATTCGATCCCAGGACTCCAGGATCATGCCCTGAGCCGAAGGCAGGCGCCAAACCACTGAGCCACCCAGGGATCCCCGAATCTGCCTTTTCTGAAGCTTACCAGTTCCTACTGGCATAGATGAATATGTGTCCACTAATGTCTGTTATGGGAGAAAATTGTGACCTATATTCTAGGCCTTGGATTCTTTTCTTGCTCTTCAGCTTGGTGTGGCTTATATGTAATTCAGAAGTTCCACAGAAATACTCATATTTTCCCCCAGATGTCCAGTTATTTGCTCTGCTAGCCTATTTATAAAACTAAAATTAATTTTTATCACTAATTAGATAAGTTAGTCAAATAAAAGAAATGCTTATATAAGGTGCAGCTAATGATTTTCCTTGAAGCACAAAGTAGTTAATGTTGATGCTTTGAACGTACATTATGATTCAATTTTTTTTAAGATCCTATTTATTTTTTCATGAGAGACAAAGAGACACAGGCAGAGAGAGAAGCAGGCTCCCTGTGGGGAGCCTAATGTGGGACTGGATCCCACCACCCCAGGATCACGATCTGAGGCAAAGGCGGCAGACACTCAACCACTGAGCCACCCAGGTGCTCCTGCTCTTCAACCTTTTAAACTCCTGCTCCTTGCTGCTGTCTGCATCTGTGGTTATCAGCTCCCCCAGAGCATCCTGGATGTCCTGTTCCGCCATGTGTTGAGAGGAAGTCTTGCAGCCATTGGGAAACGTGCCCGACAGCGGCTGCTCTGACTTCCCTGCCCCGGATGCTTGTTCTGGAGTCCTCACAGGACTCCCCACTCTCTTGGTTCACCTGCTGCCGTGTTGAGCCCCTTACACTCCCTTTACTCCAGCTGGGCATCTAGACTGTGTTTTTTCATCATTGGTTTCTTAAAGTTAGGGAGGGAGATGGATCTGCAGTGTCTTGTGAGAAGAAGCCCGCAGTCCTTGAAGAGTGCCAGCTTGGGGAGACACGGAGGCTGCGAGCTGAAGGTCTCAGCGGCCTTCCATATGCTCTGGCCAACTCTAGGGCACAGAGGGACGTAGCACGCAGAGGCCCATGTCCCAGGCAGCCACACCCAGGCCTTGTCAGCTCCTGCAGGAGCCCTGCTGTGTCATTAAACCTGGACTTCATCAAAGTCCATTTTCCCCAGAACTTCTGCTATTACTTCGGACTCCAATGTCTTGGCTGTTTATTTGCACTCTGACCCATCCTGCGGCCTTGACCTGCCTTTTCTTAGGCTTTACCCCTCCCTCTCCAGCCTGAACCCCAGCGCCTTGACCTCCCTGCCCTGCACACCTGTCCTGCAGAGTCCGGTCCCGGATCAGGCTTCCCCATCCTTGGGCAGTTCTTCATGCTGCCATAGGAGAGCCGCTGGAGGTTCGGACGCTGCTGTCAGTGTGGGTTTGTCACCTCTGGCCTGGCTGTGCCTTGTGCCAGCTCCCATTCCCTGGCCACCATCCCAGCCCTCCACCCCTCTCCCCTTGGAATCCCCTCAGCCTCGGCCTGACCTTCCTTCCACTTTACAGAGAAATGGCCGACATTAGTTCTTGGGCCTTCCTTTGGCCTCTTGCCCCGAGCCTGCGGGACCTGCACCCATGCTCTCCTACTCCTGCCCTGTTGGGGAGAACAGACAATGCTGCTCTGTCCAAGACCATGTCCTTTCTGGGTCGTGGCTCCCACCCACCTCTCAGGTTCTCATTCCATCTGTGGATCCTCATGCCTCGTACTGTTTGTTCCTTTCTCCCCAATGTATGCATGGTTGTTTCTTTATTCTGTTTTTTAAAGACTTATTTATTTGAGAGAGAGCGTGCTCGTGAGCAGGAGGAAGAGAGAATCTCAAGTAGACTCCCTGCTGAGTGCTGAGCCTGACCCAGGCCCAATCCTGTGACCCTGAGATCATGACCTGAGCCAAAATCAAGAGTCAGACACTTAACTGACTGCACCACCCAGGTGTCCCTTTCCTATTTTTTTTTTTTTTTAAGAAAATGCCATCAACTCTGAGTTCCTCTAGCTGCTGCTTTGTTGCATTAATTCCCTTCTAATCAAGCACCTTCCTTCCCACCCTCCTGCCCTTCCTTTGGGCATGGGGTGTCCATTAGGGCTGTGGGAACACTTCTGGTGTTCACAGAGCTCACCTTCTAGTGCGGGGGAGCGGTAACAAGTAGGTGGGTAAGTAAACATGTTCACATAATGTGGGAGGCAGACAAACGGGTTAGCGGTGGACAGAGTGGTGGGGGCTCGTAGGGGTGAGACCAGAGAAGGCCTCTTTGAGGACTTGGCTTTGGGCTGAGACCTCACTGCACCTCAAGCAGAGGGGAGAGAAAAGGCAAAGGTCCTGAGGCAGCAGCAGTAACTCCCCAACTGCAAGGAAATGAAAGGAAAACGCAACTCCCTCCACTCACTGTGGCCACTTCAGCTGCCATCCCCCTTCACACCTGGCTTGCAGCCCTGTCACTCCTCTGAAGGAGGATGGTGATAAGTGATGATAAGGTCACCAGTGACCGTCTAGGGGCCGGGTTGGTCCCTGCTATACTGGAGCTTGCTGGAACGTGGGTGTGGTGCAGTCCCTGGCTCCCTCTCCTGCTGCTCCTGCCTCGGCCTCCCTGCTGACACACAGACTCTTTGGGGTGGGGGTGCCCCAGCCTTGGCCCTCCTGCGGCTCCTCGAGGTGGGGGCACCCCGGCTTCGGCCTCCCTGTGGCTCCTCAGAGTGGGGGCACACCAGCCTCGACCCTCCTGCTTCCTTTTTAAGGCTGCTTCCTGCAGCTCCTTGGGATGGGGGCGCCCCAGCCTCAGCCCCCCTGCGGTTCCTCAGAATGGGAACCCCCAGCCACACCACTCGCACTCATAGCTGCCTCCATGCAGGGAGGCCCATCCACTGAGCTCCTGCCCTCACACAGCTCTGCAAATCCACACCCCAAATCCTATCTCCCCTGTAACTGGAATCACACTATGCCTCTCCTCCCCTCTCCTCCCCTCCCCTCCCCGCTGTCCCATTTCTTAACTACGTTGTCTCGAGTTCTTTTTGGCTTCTCATCCTCTCTGCTGGCATTGCCATAGCTCAGGCCTTTGTTCATTGTCGCTGAACTGTTGTGGTTCTCCCCTGTTGCCATATGACCTCACTCCTTGGCCCCACGCTCCACTGCCGCGGGCTGACGGTCCCTACGTGGTGCCCCGGCTCCTCTGGTGGCAGCCACTAGGCTGGGCTCCAGGCTGGCCTGTGCTGCGGTGAGAGGGAGCTGGTGGGCCAGCCTGGTGCACCCTGCATGACCGCCCACCTACCCCTCCTGCCTGGTCCAGGCCTCGCTCTGCACCTCAGCTTTGCTGAATTGCCAAACTCAACATGATGGCTTTTAGTGTGTTCAGTGTCGTAGCTTAGGCTGCTATGTTTGCATAGAATGCCCTCTCTGATTTTGCCATCTTGGCAAACACCCCCTTGGTCTTCGGTTCTGGTGAAATGCCTTCTATCAAACTGTTCCTCCCCTCAGTAGGCAGAGTTTCCCCTCCTTTTTGTCCCCTCCCACTTGAGGCAGATTCACTCAGGTGCTTGTCCTGTCTTCATGCCTGTGTTGCTTCCCTATCTATCTTTCTCTTTGAGAGCACAGTGATTTTATTATGTTTATTTTATATTTCTAGTATAAAACACAGTCCACAGGAAATAACACACATAAGAAAGATCAGTGGGAATGAGAATCACCATGCCATGTGAATGTGAAGGTGTCAGTCTGGGGGTCCCTGGGGAGGACTCCAGCCCACTGCTACCCTGGAACCACAGCATGCCTTGGCTCCCTGCGTACTGTCAAATACCCAAGAGCCTTCGTGATAGGTAGGTTGTAGTTTTGTGGGGGGAGAAAATGCCTCTGAAAAGGAAGTCAGCTGTTAGTAGTAGTGATGAACCAAGGATGAGCTCTGAATAAAGTGAGGTTCTTAGAAATTTCTGGTAGATTAAGGTGCTGGGGTTGTCCACATTGGTCTGTAACACGAACAATTACACACCCAGTGCAGTATATAGAACTAAGAAAAGGCAATTCATGAATTGTTGCAGCAAGGACACCAGTCAGTACAACCATTTCTCATCAAATAAAAGAAATGTTGCATGAGGGTTGAAAACAACAATAAACTTGTGTCAGGCCATGTCCAGAAGCTGCTATGGACTGACACACCGTGATGAGCAGAGAGTAGAGTGTGTACAGACATTTCCCAATGCTGGCAGCTGAGGAAAAGCCTGAAGTGGTTACTTTTTATTGTTTTTTATGGGGAAAATTACTTACATGTGGTACCTCAGCATTTGAAGATTATGGCAGCCTCAGGAGCACCTCTCTCACAAATGGCAAATGTCTACTATTTTTCCTTGGAAAACAGAGCTGATAACAGATGGCACTGTAATAATGTCTCATTTATCTCACATGGTCTGGGAATGAGAAATTCCTTCTGAGCAGGATTCTCTCTCTCTCTCTCTCTCTCTCTCTTTTTTTTTAGCAGGATTTTCTAACTGAAAATCATTGATGCACCAAAATAGTTAAAAATTACTATTAGGAGCGAACTCTTTCTCAGGTATTTCTCTATTTCTCCTTGTACAGAGTAAGGAGGATACACTCTTATAGTGAAGTGACGTTTTCAAAGGCAATTTACATGGGTAGAGTGTTTTTGTATTCGGTGTCTCAGAGATTTAAATTCAAAACAAATAATGTTGGGCCTCTCCCTCTCCCTCCCTGTCAGGACGCCACTGTGCACTACTGTCAGCATTTCAGCCTGTTCTAGATTTTCTTTCCTCATATACTCTTTTTTTGTTGTTTAAAATATATTTTATGAAGATTCCCTCTTAAGATTTACTACTTTGAACGTCTTGTAGACTATGAATTTAGGTGATTGTTATTTAATAACTGTTAAAATTGTTGAGTCAGCATAAAAGAAAAGTCCCAAGGGTGGATGTGAAAATTATCTGTGTGGCCAAATGGTGGTTTTTACAATGAACTTTATATTGTTAATTCTGACTTCTGTTTTTCATGCTTCTGCATCTTTGCCCTGCTTTGAGCTGCTAATGTTGCATATGAAAAGTGACTTCTAGGGAGTAACCTCTCAGAGCGGGGTATGTTCCAGGCAGTCACTAAAAAGTCTGGTGGGCACAGGCAGATAGATCACAACTGCCCTGAGACTCTGTTTGTTCACTTGTCAAATGACAAGGCTGGACTAGATGATCTACAGAGTCCTGAGAAACTGAAAAAAATAGGTCAGCAAAGAAAAGTTTAAAATCTCTGAAGACCAGGGCACCTGGGTGGCTCAGTGGTTGAGCATTTGCCTTTGGCTCAGGCCATGATCCTGGGGTCCTGGGACTGAGTCCCTTCAGAGAGCCCGCTTCTCCCTCTGCCTGTGTCTTTGCCTCTCTCTCTGTGTCTGTCATGAATAAATAAATAAATCTTAAATAAAAGCCTCTGAAGACCAGGGTGTCTGGAGGATTTAATGGCCACTTTGGGTCCCAGAGGAGGAGTTCAGCTTAAGAGACAAAAGGTAGACTGGTGGGGAAGTGTGTCTTAAGAAAATTCAAGGCCTCTTCAGGGGAGACCCACTATTATCGTAAAGTATACATAATGTAAAATTTGCCATTTTAACTATTTTTAAGTGTACAGTTCAATGACGTTAAGCATATTTACACTGTTGTGTAACCATTACAGCCCACATTTCTAGAACTTTTTCATCATGTCAGACTGAAACTTGGGGCCCATTAATTACTAACTCCCCATCCCCTGCCCCCCAACCCCAATTCTGGCATCACCAGTCTACTTGCTGTCTCTAGGAGTTTGACAGTATAGACACCTCATATAAATGCAACCATAGAGTATTTGTCCTTTTGTGTCTGGCTTATTTCACATAGCACGTCTTTGAGATTCATTCATGTTGTAGCATGTGTCAGAATCTGCTTCCTTTTTAAGGCTGAGTAATAGTCCATTGTGTGTATCTACCATGTTTTATCTAGTCATCGGTTGATGGAGGTTTGGGTTGTTGCCATCTTTTGATATTGTAAACAATGGGGGTATGAACGTGTGTACAAGGATCTGTTCGAGTCTCTGTTTTTATTTCTTTTGGGTACATATCCAGAAATGGCATTGCTAGATCATGTGATTAACTCTATGTTTAACTTTTTGAAGAACTGCTAAGCTCTTTTCCATAGTGGATGTACCATTTTACATTCCCACCAGCATTGCAGGAGGGTTCCACTTTCTCAAAGGAGGAAGAGCAGTTGTATATGCACGACTAGAGCCCATCTTTCTCATGAGGCCTCTGGCAAGACCTATAATTAGGACAGTAGATTGAGGCCATAGTATGGAGGGTCTTGAAGGCCTGGCCATGGTCTTGATACTTTATTCTCTAGGCTACAAGAAGCCAGTGAGGGAAAAGCAGGGTTAGAACAGTACTGTAGGAAAGCTGAGGTCCATATGTGCAGGATGGATTGGGCCCTGGGAGTGGGACATGGGTTGGCAGAGGATTGTAGTTATCCTGCTGAGAGACCTGACCTAGGCTCCATGTGAGAAGGTGGGAAAGGCAGTGATGGTGGAGACCCTTCTGCGATCAGCAGGCAGCATTGGCCATACCTGTGTACACTCACTGAGTGAGGGTAAGTAAGAGTGTGAGGGTAAGGAGTGGTACCCCCTTAACCTCCAGCTTCTTGATTTCTGAGATCCTATGTTGATGATAAGATGCCGAGAAGGGCCTATGTCTGCTTAGTTCCTCACCTGCTGAAGGAGCAGACATCAGCAGCAGACCGTGGAGCTATGTCTTGGATGCCTGGAGGGGTCCCCCCCTAGTGGGTCATCCCACGAACAGCCTGGTCCCCTAGAATAGCAGAAGATGAGCACTAGGATGCTTGCTCAGGAAGTGGAAACACCAAACTCAAAGTAAACATAGTGTCTATGGGGAGAAAGAGGGGAAAAGAGGGTGCCAATTAGGGTATCTAGCCCCAAATCTCAACTAGCTCCAAAGTTTTTATTTTGATCTTTAATTTGCATAATGCATAAAATGATGTTATCCTATGCAAAACCAGTTTGCTTTGCATTTGACCTGCTGGTGCATGCGGCTCATTGGCTAGCTGATAGGCCATTTCT
Source organism: Nyctereutes procyonoides (assembly GCF_905146905.1). Classification (NCBI taxonomy): domain Eukaryota; kingdom Metazoa; phylum Chordata; class Mammalia; order Carnivora; family Canidae; genus Nyctereutes; species Nyctereutes procyonoides. The sequence continues at coordinate 19,207,571 of NW_026575120.1, forward strand.
TCTGCCTCAGAATGCTTCTGCCCTTCTCAACCTCCTAGTGTTTCCACCTCTGAAGATCTCCAGGAGGCACAGCGATCCATTGAGGTGTCCTTTGTGTTACAAGCAGACTGAGAGTGTGCAGGTGTGGGAGGGTGTGCCTGGGGGTGTGGTGGGTGGAGGCTGGGTGTGGGCTTTAGTGGACACAGGCTGCAAGAGATTTTTCTATATGACTTATTTAAAATGGAATTAAGAGATCTAAATGAGATTTATAAGGCATAATTAATTTAATTAGGTAGAGTATGGGGAAATATGTTAAAAAGTTGATGTAATAACTTTTTCCAAACATGGGACTTGGAAGACAGTGAGAAAGCAGCTGAACTGGTGGCGTGTGGGCTTAGCCCATGCGCCCTGGCCTTCCCAGTTTGCAGGGCTGTGCCTGAGGCCACCGATCCTGCTGCTGCCTGGCACACTGGGCTGAGGACACGGGCGCCGCCACTGCGGTTCTTCTGACGTGCTCATGAGAAGCCCTGTAATAAGAATTAGTATATTCTCTGGGTCTTTATAAGTAGATGCCAATCTCTTCAGATGGTTTCATGTATCTCTTCCTGCACTTTCAAATCTGTGGATTCTGATTTTTAAAAGTTAGTGATTCTTATCCTGGTGCCGAAAAAGAAAATGACTTAGTTAAAAAACCCTCTTCAGCCCACGTACATTTTTATCTGCACATTAAACTGTCAGCAGCCTTGCCCACATTTATAGAGAAGGTACACCGGCTGACACGGGAACAGGAGCTTGAGGCCCTGCTGCCAACCCCTGGTAGGCCCGTGTGAGCTGTGTGGACACTGTTCCCAAGAGCAGCTCCTTCCTCCCTCCCTGCCTCCTTTTACCCCTGGAAGCTGGTGGTTTCCCCAGCTGCTGCAGACAGCGTTGGAGGTGGGGAAGAGCCTGTTTCCTCAGTGAGTACTAATTGCCTGAGAGAATGAACAGACTTTGAAGGGAACCACTTCACATTTTCAAAGAAGTCCTTTGAGCTTCCTGAGAAATGAACCCCCTCTTTTCTGCCATGAATGGCCCTGCAGGGACTCTGAATTCTGTTCCAGCATGAGCCCTGCAAAACCTCTCTCACCTTCCCTGCCTCTGAGGGCCTGTGAGCAGTATGCCCTGTTACCCAAGGAGTTGAAGGGGGGTCTTCAGTCAAGAGCTCCCGCTGGTGACCGCGCTTGGGCCCTCAGGTCACTGTGCTGGCTGCCAGCGGATTTTGAATCCAGAGGCAGGCCCTCCAGATGGTCGTGAGAGATGAGGCTACCTTGAAACCCCGCAGTACCAGACTCTTCTCTGTGGCACCTGAAGGAGATCCAGACTTTGAACAGGATCAGAGAGGCTTAAGGACGAAAAGCTCTGACACAGCAGTGAGTGGAGCAGAGAACCTGGCAGCGTTTGTGAGGAAGACCTATAGTGCCCACAAACGTAGAGGGAGTGAGGGAAAACGGAGGGGTGCCTTGCCAGAGGCCTGGAGAACTGTCACTACCCTTGTGCAGCCAGTTATTGCCCTGGCGATGCACTTTTGCAGCTCCTCCAAGACCAAGGAGGGGTGTTCCAGCTAAAGCTGGGAGTTGGGCAAAGAGGAGGGAAGAGACCTGCACTAGGAAACATGGGGAATCAGAGGTCAAAGGTGAAGGAGCCTAGCTGGTGATTGGTTGGATTTGTATGGGAGTCTTTTCTGACACCCACAATACCAGCGATGTCAGGAAGGCAGTGGAATCTAGGTGGTGGGGAATCGTTTGCCTCTTTGGAAAAAGTCTGTCACATCAGGCCCTTGGGAGGCTCATCCTGAGAGCTGACGGGTCACAATTTCAACTTCACAAGTGAAACTGTGACATTTCAGTACCAGTAATGTGGCATAGAACACAGTTTGGGGGGGCCTTAAATAGGCATTCCAAGTAGTCTGGCTCTGGAGCACTGGCTGTGCTGCTTCTCAGAGGTGGGAAGGGTAATATGGAATTAAATAAGATGTGCACCTGCCACTGTGCTGGGTATTTTATGTATCATGAGCTTTAGTGCTACCAGAAGCTTCCAAAGGTCCACTCTGAAGTGCTCTAAATAGATTGCTTTGGTCAGTTTATCTGAAATGGCTATAATTCCTAACAGATAACTTTAACATTCTTTTACAATTAAATAAATGTAATAATTACAGTATTTAATTATATTGCAGGAAGTGTGGATGATAGCAGAAAAGAAAAAACTGTACAACCCAACTCCACATCACAGCCGATGTTACTTTGGCATGTTTCTCTACTGTCCATTTTCTGACTGCCTCTGTATGGTATAAATATAGTTTTGTATTCAACATCACAAACTTTAGTGTTTATCTAAAGTCTTCATAACTATGATTTTGAATTGATGGTATTTTGATTTCTTGGGGATTTTTAATGCGGGAGCATTTTGGGTTCTCAAATACTTATTACACGTAGAGATTTAATTTAATGTTTTAAAAGGCCTTTTGGGCTAGACCTCGGCTGTAAAAAAAAAAAATACTCAGCAGCCAAGGTTAATTTTAAAAACTACCTTTGTGTTTTCATCAACAGGGATCTACCGCACAGAGAAGGATAAAGGCACTCTGTATGAGCTTACGTTCAAAGGGGAGCAGAAGCATGAATTCAGGCGACTTGTCTTGTTTCGACCCTTTGGCCCTATCATGAAAGTAAAACAAGAAAAGCTCAACATGGGCAACACACTCATCAACGTTATCGTGCCACTGGCAAAGCGGGTAGACAAGTTCCGGCAGTTCATGCACAACTTCAGGTCGGTTGGTACATGTTTACCCTCCTCAGTGTGGCATGTGTTAAAATGCTGGTATCATTTCCTGTCATCGCGCTCGTTTCCCCAGCCAAGTACAAAGGCCCCTTTCTCTTCTTGTTCAACTGTTTCCTTCATGTGAAATTATCCTTTGCCTTTCCCTAAAGCAACTAGAAAACTGCCAGACAGATTTATCTTCCGAAGCAAAAATTCTGAAGAGTGGCTTCTCACCAGGACCTGCAGAAATGGCCTGATGCCTACTGTGTCCAGGGCTAGCTTGGGTTTAGGGTCGGGTTTGAGATACGGCACAGGCCACGCTGCCTCATCAGTGGAGGGAGGCCTCTCCCTGACTCTGGAAGGCCAGCGCCCCCCATCGCCCGTGGACTTGGCTGGAGGATGTGTGCCCTCAGCTGCCCAAGGTCTGCATGGGCTGTCCTGCTCCTGCAGCTGCTAGGATTGATTGAATCAGCATCCATTTTTTATTCAAACCTACATCTCAGAGATTAAATTTCGAATTATACCAAGAAGTTTCCAAGTACACGCTTTTATACTGCTCAAGAAGAGGGGTTTCTTTTTTTATGATTTTTTAATTTATTCATTTGAGAAAGAGAGAGCACGAGAATGGGGAGAGGGAGAACCAGACCGTCTGCTGAGCCGGGGAACCCAACACGGAGCTCCATCCCAGGGCCCTGGAATCATGACCTCAACTGAAGGCAGACGCTTAACTGACTGAGCCACCCAGGCACCCTGTGAGGGTTTGTTTTCAGATGCAGTAATGTAGTTTTTACATGTGTATCTTGAATCCCTTTATGTGCGGTATCAGCTTTTATAAGCTATCATGGCTAACATTCATATCACCAGTCACTGGTGTAGCTAGGTAAGCTAACTTACCTAGCTAGCTTATTATAAAGATAAAAGTTATATATGTCTAATTATAAATCTTGAACGATAACTTATTTTTATGTTTTTTATGTTTTTTAAAGATTTTATTTATTTATTAGAGTGAGTGCACATGAATGAGGGGAGAGATGGTGGGAGAGAGAGAAGCAGACTCCTCGCTGACCTGTAAATCATGGCCCTGAAATCATGACCTGAGCTGAAATCAAAAGTTGGATGCTTAATGGACTGAGGCACCCAGGCACCCTTCACATTTGCTTTTAATCTTTTATCATTAAATTCACATTGTAAAAAGCCAGTAATGCTGTGTAAGGGTGTGGGTTGATACTTCTCAAAATTTTAGGTGATGAATGCAGTCTTTTTAAGATTTTTACATTTGAAGGGGAACTCTTATCTAAATAAACTTTAGGGGATCCCTGGGTGGCGCAGCGGTTTGGCACCTGCCTTTGGCCCAGGGCGCGATCCTGGAGACCCGGGATCGAATCCCACGTCGGGCTCCCGGTGCGTGGAGCCTGCTTCTCCCTCTGCCTGTGTCTCTGCCTCTCTCTCTCTCTCTCTCTCTCTGTGACTATCATAAATAAATAAAAATTAAAAAAATAAAAAATAAAATATTTTTAAAAATAAATAAATAAATTTTAGGCCCAGAATCCAATAGTCTTAGAAGAAACCTTTGGCAGTCACCTGGTCTGCTCCTCCCTTAGTTCAGGATCCCTCCAGAGCATCCTTGACGTTCAGTACTCTGTACAACACGTGTGCATGTGTGCCAGGTAACTGCCTCCTTCACTGGGCAGGCTGCTCTGTTGTTGAGCAACTCCAGATAGAAAACTTGCTGTTCTTTGGATCTGTCGTCCACCTCCCTGTAATTCATACCCAGTGGGTCTAGTTCTAGCCTCTAAGGAAATGACTGAACAAATCCATTGCCTCTTGGACATGATAGTCCCAGACCTATAAAGACAGCCATCACAATGCCCATTGTCTTTCCTTCCCCAGGTTCAGGAGTTGGGCCTTATATTGTGACATCATGCAAAGTAGGGCAGGCTGATCTTGTCATCTGTTCCCAGTTTGTAGATGCTCTGTTGGGCACCATCACTCCAGTGTCAACAGTGTCCTTTAGCTCCAGTAGTGAAGTGTGTCTGTGGAACTTTGGCTTCTTGCAGCCTTCCTTTGGTGTCTCTGTGTCCCCTGCCTTCTCTTTGGGATGGCAGGGTGCTGCTGGTTGATCAAGCATGATTTCCCAAGAAGGACTAAACCTGTGGTCGGCACTAGGCGTTAAGTCAAAGCATTGCTTCCAGCGGTGGGTAGGCCCATTTCTAGTTTGTAGTAAGTTTCTTTGGCTAGGAAGCTGCCTAGAGCTTCCCAGATTAAGGGCCAGGAGATTTGCATCAGCTGGTCATGAAGACCAGTCACTGAGCCTGCTGGGCTTGGCAAGGTCGTGCTGACACTGAAGCAGTGTCTGCCTGGTCCTTTGTAGGGCTCCGCGGCCCCGGGGTAGCAGGATTCTCTAGGTTATATATGATTGGCTATTGCCTTAGTGTCATGAGGATTGCATGTATTTAACAATAGGACTAAAACTAGAGGGGAAATATTGTTGAGAAAGGTAAAATGGGGGTACCTGGGTGGCTCAGTGGTTGAGTGTCTGCCTTTGGCTCAGGTCGTGATCCTGGGGTCCTGGGATTGAGTCCTACCTGGGGATCCTTGTGAGGAGCCTGTTCTCCCTCTGCCTATGTCTCTGATCTCTCTGTCTCATGAATAAATAAAATCTTAAAAAAAAGAAAGAAAGAAAAGAAAAAGGTAAAATGACTAGCTTGCCAGTCTCCAAAATTCAGATGGTGAAATGAAATGTAATGTTAGTTAATGTTTTAAAAACCAGTAAAATGTCTGCTGTGGCACAGAGGCAGGAGAAGGTGGGTGGGAAGGTTTACTACTTAGGTAGGATATTTGGAAGGCCTATGTGTGCCCGACACTCGACCAGGCATAGGGGCAAGAAGATGAGTTCTAGAGGTGGTGTCTGTATTCGTGTGGACTTAAAGCTCCTGGAACAGAGCTGGGAGCTGCAGCAGAAGTAAAAGTAAGGGACAATGGGTCACAAAGAAAGCTACTCAGGACAGAGGACACTGGAGCAGAAGCTGGTGGGGAGTCTGTATGCTAGGGGTTTCTGAGTGTGTTGGGTCTCTGCAAAAATGGAATAAGAAAGGGTATGCAAACCTGAGAGGATTTAATTCTGTGGCATTTCACATCAGCCAGCAGAGAACGGACTGTTCAGTGTATGGCAACTCATCAAACAGCAGAAAATATTAAATTCTTACTGCATACCAAAACTCAGAGTAAACGCTGGTCCATTAAATAATTAAATAGAATTAATACAAACCTAAAAGTATTGGAAAAAATACAAGGGGCTATTATTAAATATTTGACCTTGTCTTTATGAAATCCCTTCTTTTACAAGATTAGCAGATATTAACTGTGGCTGGGACCGCAAATGGCATGATGAATGACTTTTGTTTTCTTCTTTTGAATTCTGTTTTGTAAATTTTTATGTAGTTGCCATATGTTTTATGTTTTGTTTAAAAATTCAACAGAAGATATTTTTGGCCACTATAATTTAAATGTGGATTTTTAATTTGTGAAAGAGATGTATAGCTTTATACAATATTTAAATAATACAGAACACAAGGAATGAATTATTTAAAAATCCACTCCTTGCCCTGCCTCCCCAAATTAGCCATTTTTAACATTTTTTTTTTTTTTATAAATTAATTTTTATTGGTGTTCAATTTACCAACATACAGAATAACACCCAGTGCTCATCCCGTCAAGTGTCCCCCTCCGTGCCCGTCACCCATTCACCCCCACCCCCCGCCCTCCTCCCCTTCCACCACCCCTAGTTCATTTCCCAGAGTTAGAAGTCTTTATGTTCTGTGTCCCTTTCTGATATCTCCCACACATTTCTTCTCCCTTCCCTTATATTCCCCTTCACTATTATTCATATTCCCCAAATAAGTGAGAACATACACTGTTTGTCCTTCTCCGATTGACTTACTTCACTCAGCATAATACCCTCATTTTTAACATTAATTGAACTGTATCATAGGTACTTTTCTTTGAATATATGCAGATAGAAGAATAACTTGCTAGCTAGAAATTCTTTAATACAACATGAGTTATACTAGATACTGTTTTTAATTAAAGAACTACATTTTTACCTGACTCAATTTATAGAAGTGAATCTGAAGTATAATCTGAAGAAATTGCTGATCTTTAAGAAAACATTTCTCTACTGTGAGAGACAGTATAAGTTCTGAAGAGATCCCTCTAAGATTACCTTTTTTGAGAGAGAAAGCACGCACAAAGTGCATGAGGAGGAGATGCAGAGGGAGGGAGACTCCTAAGCAGCTCTGTGCCCAGTGTGGAGCCCAGTGCATGGGGCTCAGTCTTACAACCCTGAGATCATGACCTGAGCCTAAACCAAGAGTTGGATGCTTCCCCAGATGAGCCACCCAGGTGCCTCTGAGATCCTTCTAAAATTAAAAAAAAAAAAAAAAGATTTTGCATAACAGGAAATATTGGAATTATTGTGTATTTTTTGCTGCCTATTCTCACTTTAGACTGGATTGAGAGAAAAGTCACCCCAAGAAGAGGAAGTCAGCACGGTCATTCTTTCTCCCTCTCCTGCCTACCATCCTCCAGGGTGTTGGCTGTCTACTACTTTTACCCTGTCAGGGTTGCAGCCTTTGTGTTCTGCTCTGTGGCTTCAGAGTCTGTATGTACATTGCATGGCTCCATCAGCAGCCCTCAGACAACAGTGGCTGCAGCCCAGAGGTCTTGCATGGTTAGAGTCCATGGAGAGAAATTTTTTTTTAATAATAAATTTATTTTTTATTGGTGTTCAATTTGCCAACATACAGAATAACACCCAGTGCTCATCCCGTCAAGTGCCCCCCTTAGTGCCCACCAACCAGTCACTCCCACCCCCAGCCCTCCTCCCCTTCCACCACCCCTAGTTCATTTCCCAGAGTTAGGGGTCTTCCATGTTCTGTCTCCCTTTCTGATATTTCCTACCCATTTCTTCTCCTTTCCCCTCTATTCCCTTTCACTATTATTTATATTCCCCAAATGAATGAGAAATTTTTTTCAAGAAGGGTCGTGAGTGCTTGAGAGTGGAGCGTCTACTCACAGTCATTTTGATTTAAGGATAACTTGGTGGGCTTACCATTCTTGGGCACACTTTCTTTCCTGGGAGTTTGGAGACATTCTTCTGGCATCTGATGATGCCATAGAGAAATGTGAGGACAAGTTTACTTGGTCTCTCTCGAGAATGACTGGCTTTTGCCTGAGTGCCTGAAGAATTCCTCCGAGTGTTGAATCATAGTAGCTTCATCAGGATATGTCTCATCACCGTTTCTGTTGTTCTCGCTCATATTTTTCCTATACTTAATTGAGTTTTCTATTTTGCTTTGTGGATTCTTTCATGTCAGGAAAATTTTTTGGTGTTTTAATTATGCATTAGCTTCTATTTCTTAATGCCTACTCTTTTAGCTGCTCTCACATAAGGCTTTCCTTGAGATGAGCAATTTGATTTTCAGATGCATCTATTCTGTCCCATGGCTGTGTTTAGTTTAGTACTTCTGTGTGTGTTTGGGCTGCCACCTTATTTTCTCAGCACAGAGTGTGCCTTTTAATCTTTTTTTTTTTTTGTCATTTCTTCTTGGATTTTTTTTTATTGAATTCACATTTTTATTAAGGAAGTATAAAATGTATAAGATATTTTCTTCCGTTTGAATTGTATTTTCTTTCAGACTGGGTTTTTCATTAACTGTTGAATGCTATTGCTTTCTTACTTCTTTCTTCCTTTAGTTTTGATACTGTTCTTGAGACATGGTTGCTGTGAGGTAGCTCTGTATCTTCCTTCTGCCTGGCACACAGAGGGCTACTCAGACTGTTCCCTCTGACCTTGTAGGGGATGGATTCTCCCTGGCTGCCTTCCTGTCTTGATGGAGAACTGTCTGTGTCCCACTCCTGGCTGTATTCTGAGGGCAAGGGATTTATTGTTCTATTCACTTTATTTATAGTCTCCAGGAACAGAGGGAGGAGAGCAGGAACTCAGTGGAGGCTTTGTGTGACCTTCATTGGAGGTTCCTAATTCCCGTGGCTTCTCTGCACCCTGGCATGGATGTGCGCTGTGCTAGGCTCGCTCTGTCTAGTGGTGGATGAGTCTTTGTCCTGAGGAGAGGATGATTTGGCTTTCACAACTGGCCCTCAGTGAAGGACTGAGGCCTGAAACATCAATCAGCCTCGTGAATTTACTTCTCTTACCTGTACCTGTTGTCTTCAGCAGCTCATTCCACCCCCACAAATCAAAAAGAGGAAAGAAGATAAGGTTTTGGCCTTCTGTTTAATGATTGGCTCTGTGTGTGTGTGTGTGTGTGTGTGTGTGTGTGTGTTGCAAAGGGTACATAGAAGATGCTTCAACTGATTGTCAGCATCGCCCATCCCTTCTCCTCTTTCTGATCTTAAGAAGGATCTTGATAAAAAATAAAATAAAAATAAAAAAAGAAGGATCTTGATTATGATCATCTTTTTCCTTTGCTTCTGCCCACCCCCTATTATTTGCAGGGGTTCGTTCATAAACTATAATGAGGATAGTCCTACTGTCCCTCTCTACTTCCCACATAAGGTGAAGAGACCACATGCTCCACTGTGGTTCTTCCTTCACCAGGATCCTGAATTGGGATTTGGGCCCTGTCTCCCCCAGATCAGCCGTTCCCCTGGGCCACGTTCTCTCTGCCTAGGTGGCTTCTCCCAGTCTCCTCGAGGGAGTGACTGGAGGTGGGAGCCACATGAGGCAAAAATACAATCTTCTGTGTCTTCCACTGTCTTCTTGTCTTCCATGTGAAGATTTTATGTGCTCTTTGTTGGTCATTTATTAGTAGCAAGATTTGCCATTTGCCACTATTTTTGGTACAGGGTTTGAATGATCAGTTTGAGATTAATGTATTTAAAACATTATCCTTCCAGTGCATGTCCTTTAAAATGTAGACACTCTTTGTCCTGATGGCATTTGAATGAGGGATTTTTTACAAGTTGCTTTATATAGCTGGCTTTAGTATTTCCTGTAAATTCAAAGTACCTTCCAGATGGGTCCTCTTGCAGCTCTGACACTGGTTATTACAGATAGATTTAGGGTTTTGTTTTATTTTTCACTTCAGCATCAGTTTGCTAACTATTCACCTACACAGAAGCCAAATGGCTAGGAATTATAACAAATATGCCTTCTTAGACAATAGAAATAGATGTAGAACCTGGAATTCCCCAGAGAGAATGGCCCCCGAGGGAAGACTAGGTCAGAGAAATCAGCTTACTTAGGTGATGGCCAGGCATGGGTACAATCTGCAGAGAACCAAAGACCAAATTTTTATATTCCAGAACTCTGTCAGGGCCAGGCCCTGGGGACGGAATTGATTCCTGGGTACATGGAGTATATGGACTAAGATATTTATTCTCATTATTATTTGAGTCATCTTAACTAATCCTAAAAATTATTTGTGTCAGGACGCCTGGGTGGCTTAGTGGTTGAGCGTCTGCCTTTGGCTCAGGGCGTGATCCCGGGGTCCTGGGATCAAGTCCCACATCGGGCTCCCTGCATGGAGCCTGCTTCTCCCTCTGCCTGTGTCTCTGCCTCTCTCTCTATCTCTCTGTCTCTCATGAATAAATAAATAAACTCTTTAAAAAAATTATTTGTGTCTATAGAAAAATACCAATTTAACAAAACCATTTTTATAAAGGTCACTAACAAAGACACTTACCAACAATGCAGAATGGAGGACAGGTAAACCTGGAAGCCAGGACTAAGGGGTAACCATTGCAGATTGTCAAAAATGCCAGCTCTGAACTTTCTGGCAGACAAAGGGACAAGGGGAAGACTCCGGCTGGTTTATTTCAGCCTTCAGTAAGGAAAAGAAGGCGAAAAGCTTTCTCCCAGCACTAGACCTGAAAGACCTTTATTGGAGAGGTAGAGGGCATTAAATAAGATGTAATCCTAAGATTTACAGGAAATAACAAAGCTAAAGCTTCCATATTGCCCTCTCCAGGAGCAGGAAGGCAGCTGGCAGGAGCAGCCTGGAGCTCTGGTCTGACTACTGTGGGGGGTACTTTGTGGTGCCGTCGTTGTTTATGGACAAGATATGGCTTTTTCAAAACTCTGGCAGGCCAGATCTCTGTGCTGTGTGTGGTCCTGGCCCGTGGGGCACCCTCAGTCCCCAGGAGCTGTGTCATCTCCCGTGAATGCCCCATGGACCTCTGGTGGGTCTGGAGGACCATCATTCAGACCCCTTTACCTGTGGCCAGAAATAGGAGTGCATCCGGGTGAGCTTGCTTAAAATCGAGCCTTGTTTTGATGCTCCCCCTTTGCCCAACAGCATATTAACTTAAATCTACCCCCTCCTCTCCTGCTCTACTTCTTCTTCTTCTTCTTCTTTTTTTTTTTTTTAATCACCTAATTTGCCTTTGAAACTATTCTCACGTTTGCTTTTCTGGCTGTCTGGTTTCCCTTGGTTTCGGTGTTGTAGGTCTCAAGCTAGTCATTTGTTTCCTGGTGTAGTTTGTGATAGCAGGAAGAAACCCGTAATAACAAAACTATAGATTGCCTCTGTGTCCTTATCTCTGAGCCTCTCTCAGAAAAAAAAAAAAAAAGATTTTTATGCAAATGATGTTTTTATGATTTCTAGAGTCTTTCCCAGTTCAAGTTTGCTTGATTTTTATTTTGACTACTTCCAGCTGGTCTGTGAACCCTTTCTCATGTTGCTAGGATTCTCCTCAGACTTTGGTAGTTAATTTTGTTTTAATGTTCTTTCTTTCCTTCTTCTGACTTTTCTCTCATCCCTCCCAACGCATTTATATTTTCAGACAGGATCAGGGACATCTTTTACTTAAAGTTTCTTTAGTGATATTTTAATCCCTTTTCTGCCTAGAACTGTTGAGATGTTTCTGAAGATTTCTGAATTTTTTTAAAAACAATGACTATGGATTGCAGAGACTGAATTGAGCCCTAAGGATAGGGCTAAACTGGCATAACAGGAAGGCCTCAGGTCATCATCACATAGAGCATTGTGGTTGAGATAGGGCCCTGGTTGTCAGTTTTTCAAAAGGAAAACTAATGTAGTTTCCACAGTATCTTTCTCCCTCCCACTCAGGCCCCTCTCCCTCTCCCGCGGGCCCTTTCTCTATACCCATGTGGCACCCAGGAAAGTTTTATGATTCATATATCTAAGAAACACTAATTTCCATCATTCACCTTATTCAGAGAAAAGTTTCTATTTGGGGACCTTGTAGAAGGTGTTTCTTCTTTTGTTTGAGCCACAGATTATGTGAAAACATATACCCAAGAGTAGGAAATGGTGAATTGGAAATGAATCCGTTTGCTCTTCTGAAACGGGCAACCAGGAAAGTGAGTCCTGATTGCTTGGTTGAGAGTCAAAAATCAGTCTCATTGCTTAACACCGATTGGGCTAGTCAAGCAATGGAGTCCAGGAATTCTGCTTGGGGCTAGGGGAGGGGGAAAGGAACCACCAAACCAAAAAAAGAATATTATTTTTTAAAACCAAATGACAGGAGGCCCCAGTCGCTCTCCCTTCCCTCTTCAGTTGGTACCTGTTCCTCCTGTCTAGTGCCTTTTGGCTATAAGCAGTTTCCTTCTGTTGTCATTGTAAACTGTAGGTAACATTTGGAAGCTGATGGGTCATTCTGTATATATTATCTCGTTTGCACAGGACATAATTAAAAGTAAATAATAGATCTTCTCATCCCTGATATATTTGAGTAGAAAGTTGACTTGGGAAAGAATGGTGATATAATTTCCTGGCATCTGTGCTTCTTTAGCCAAGAAAACCCTTTCTCTGCTTCTCTCACCTGCGTGGAGCCTACTCACCTGTTAGGGCTCAGCTTGGATACTCCCTCTTTGTTGAGACCCCTCTCCCTCCTCTCAAATCTTCCCAGTCTCTGGGCTTGATACACCTCTGGATCTTTGCTGCAGATAATCTATCTGTCCTTACTTTCTTTAGCTGTCCATTCCTTCCAGTACACTGGTCCCTGAGGCAGGTAGGGTGACCAGTTGTACCAGTTTGCTTGGGACTGAAAAGTTTCCTGGGATACCAGTGCTAAAACTTGGAGAATCCCAGGCCGACCTAGGTGGTTGGTCCCCCTCACAGGGACCATAAATAATTATATTTTAAAGTCTTTTTTTTAAGATTTTATTTATTTATTCATGAAAGACATACAGAGAGAGAGAGGAGAGAGAGAGGCAGAGACACAGGCAGAGGGAGAAGTAGGCTCCATGCTGGGAGCCTGATGTGGGACTTGATCCTGGGTCTCCAGGATCACACCCTGGGCCAAAGGCAGATGCCAAACCGCTGAGCCACCCAGGGATCCCCAAAATCTTATTCCAATAAGAGTACTGCATTGTACCACAAAGTTGCTCAGTAAATATATTTGAATCTGTGTTTCCATAGGCCACTTAGCCCGAGGTATAAAAACAGCTACTGCTAATTATATAAAAATACAATTTTCCAGGGCACCTGGGTGGCTCAGTGGTTGAGTGTCTGCCTTCCGTTCAGGTCATGGTCCCAGGGTCCTGGGATCAAGTCCTGCATCGGGCTCCCTGCACGGAGCCTGCTTCTCCCTCTGCCTGTCTCTGCCTCTCTCTGTGTCTCTCATGAACAAATAAATAAAATCTTAAAACACAATTTTCTTTCTCTGTCACCTTCTGTGGCAAGACGTCCAGCCTTTTGTGCCCTCCTGGTCTTTCTAGGAATCCTCAAGGATGTTTCACATATGCTCAAATACAAGTTCAGCTTCCACTGACTAGCCCAGGCATCAGCTGCCTGATGCCCACACACTGCTTCTGACAACAGCCAAAGTCACTGGCACTTGCTAATGCCACAGAGGCTGCCAGTGCCGCCTGCACGGTGCCAACACCACCACATTAACTCCCCAGAGGTCCTGGCTGGAGCTCCTAATACCCCCTTATAATCATGTTTTCTGTAAAGAGAGCCTTTCTGTGTTTTCTGCAGCCCCATTTCTCTCTAGAACTTCCCCGTGAGTCCATAGGAGCCAACTATAGAGCAGGACAAATCCTGGGGATGTGTGTTTTCAGAGTCTAGCTCCCCTCTGACAACTCTGGTGTTTTACTGAACCTGATTCTTCGTAAGATAGTAGTTCTGGCCAGGGTGGGTATTTTGTACCCTCTGCCCTGGCACATTTGGTAAGGTCTGGAGACCTTTTTGCTTGTCACAACTGAGTGGGGCCTTGGGAGTGTTACTGACATCCAGCAGGTAGAGGCCAGAGATACTGCAAGACATCCTGCAATGCGCAGGACAGCTCCTCCCACAGTAGGGAATTCTCTGGTCCAAAATGTCAGTGGTATGAGGTTGAGAAACCCTACTTTAGGATGTGTTTTCTCCCTGGGAATCCAGCGCTTCCTCCAAATAGGCCTTGGGTTCCCCCAGCCCCAAGTCCACCAGATGGCTCAGTCTCATCTGACTGGTCCCATCAAGAATGCAAGTTAAGCAGTCCTTCCTCATGGCCCGTTTACATTTGGAGTGTTGTTGAGGTTTCTTCCATCCTCCTCCAGGTCACACAAACCCATCCAGCTCTAGAGTCCTAGACAGGCAAGACCCAAAGCTGTGAGATTTCATAAGTACGTCCTTCACCCTGCTAAGGTAACCTGAGGTATACAAGTACTAGGCTGGTCCTTTGGAAGCCTGGATCACGTGCCTGGCTGCCTCCACAGCTCGGGCAGATCACGGGAGCTTCTTTCTGTATCTCTGGACGGAGTGTGTGAACAATGGTCAAGTAGCTCTTTCCACAGTGCATTTGTCCGGCCTAGCAACAGAACTCAAAGACCATGATATGCTTTCTGTCTCTTGAGAAATAAAAATACAACTGTAAAAGTGACTGCTATACATGTTTTCTGACTGGAAATATATCTTAATTAGTCCCTGTATTCTGTGGCACAGTATCCTCAGGGGGAAGGAACTGTTTGTTTTCCCAGAAAAAAAAAAAAATCTTAAAAAGACAAAGTCCTTGTGGGTTGCCATTTTGTTTTGTTGATGGTTCCTTTTGCTGTGCAAAAGCTTTTTATTTTGTTGAAGTCCCAATGGTTTAATTTTGCTTTTGTTTCTGTGGTCTCAGGAGACATATCTAGAAAAATGTTTCTATGGGCAGTACCAAAGAAATTGCCACCTGTGTTTTCTTCTAGGAATTTTATGGTTTCAGATGTCACGTTTAGGTCTTTCATCCATTTTGAGTGTACTTTTGTGTGTGGTGTAAAAAAGTGGTCCAGTTTAATTCTTCTGCATGTGGCTGGTCCAGTTTTCTCAATACCATTTGTTGAAAAGACTGTCTTTTTTCCATTAGATATTCTTTCTTGCTTTGTCAAAGATGAATTGACCATATAATCATGGGTTTATTTCTGGCCTCTATTCTGTTTCATTGATCTATGGGTTTGCTTTTGTGCCAGGACCATACTGCTTTGATGATCACAGCTTTGTAGTACAGCTTGAAGTCTGGAATTGTACCTCCAGCTTTGTTGTTCTTTCTCAAGATTACTTTGGCTATTTGTGGTTCCACACATATTTTAATATTATCTGTTCTAGTTTTATGAAAAATGCTCTTGGTATTTTGATAGGGATTGCATTAAATATATAGATTGCTTTGGGTAGTATGGACATTTTAAGAATACTAGTTTTCTTCCTATCTGTGAGCATAGACTATCTTTCCATTTGTTTGTGTCATCTTTGATTTCTTTCTTTAATGTTTTATAGTTTTGGAAGTATAGTTTTTTCACCATCTTGGTTAAGTTTATTCCTAGATATGTATTTTTGGCACAATTGTGAATGGGTTTGTTAATTTCTCTTTCTGCTACTTCATTATAGTGTATAGAAACATGACAGATTGCTTTATATTAGCTTTATATCCTGTGATTTTACTGAATTCATTTATTAGAAGATATTTGCCAGGGATCCCTGGGTGGCGCAGCAGTTTAGCGCCTGCCTTTGGCCCAGGGCGCGATCCCGGAGACCCGGGATCGAGTCCCACGTCGGGCTCCCGGTGCATGGAGCCTGCTTCTCCCTCTGCCTGTGTTTCTGCCTCTCTCTCTCACTGTGTACCAATCATAAATAAATAAAAATTAAAAAAAAGATATTTGCCAAAGACATATTTCATAAGGGGTTAATACCCAAAAGACATATGGAAATTATACAACTCAACTCCAGAAAAACAAATAATTTGACCCAAAAATGGGCAGAGGACCTGCATAGACATTTTTCTAAAGAAAACATACAGATGGCCAATAGACACATGAAAAGATGCTCAGCATCGCTAATCATCAAGGAAATGGAAATCAGCACAATGAGATATCACCTTACACCTTTAGAATGGCTAAAATAAAATACATAAGAAACAACAAGTATTGGTAAGGGTGTGGAGAAAAAGGAACCCTCGTGCACTGTTGGTGGGAATGCAAATTGGTGCAGCCACTTTGGAAAACAATATGGAGGTTCCTCCAAAACTTAAAAATAGAATTACCATATGGCACAGTAATTCTACTTCTGGATATTTACCCAAAGGAAACAAAGATAGTAATTCAAAAAGATATGTGCACCCGTATGGTTATTGCAGCATTATTTATAGCCAAATTATGGAAACGACCAAATGTCCATCCATAGATGAGTGGATAAAGATGTGATATATATCTGTATATATGTGTGTGTGTGTGTGTGTGTGTGTATATGGACTATCACTCAGCCATTAAAAAAGAATGAGATCTTGCCATTTGGAGCAACATGGATGGACCTAGAGAATGGTATGCTGAGTGAAATAAGTCAGAGAAAAATAAATACCACATGGCTTCACTCGTATGTGGAAGTAACAAAACAAATGAACAAAGAAAATCGAGACAAGCAAAAAAGCCCCAGCAGACTCTTAAATATAGAAAACAAACTGGTGGTTGCCAGAGGGGAGGTCGAGGAAGAGGATGAAGTAGGTGAAGGAGATTAGGAAAACACTCATCATGATGGGTACTGAATAATGTACAGAATTGCTGGATCATTTGAAACTATATAACTATGTTAATTAACTTCAATTGAAAAAGAAGAAGAAGAAAAAAGAAGGTCTTTGTGAAGAAGAAACAGAATTTTTAGGCTTCTAGATTGAGATGGTAGAATGACCACGAAGGATTGTGGAGCTAATACAAAGCATCCATGTGAAATGAAGAGCTTTCCTGAAGAGTTCTTAGGAAGTTGGGTTTCCCTGAGATTCACTCCATACTCTTTGTTACAGCCCTACCATGGTTGTTACAGAGACATGCTACCAAGGGCACCTAAGTTGGCTCGAAGGAACCAGGCACAAATAATCACACCAAAACACACACATCTTCATGTGCATAGTCACCCACATACACACTCTTTCCTCGCACACTTCATTCCAGGGAATGGGTTCTAGTAAAGCTTCTTTGAAAAATATAAATATGACAATATCATTCAGACAGGTTGGTGATGGTGTTTCCATAATACTTGTGCTTGTTCTCTAGTAGAGCATTTTTTTTGTTGTTGTTGTATTATAGGTAGTTTTAACTGTGTATGGTGGATAGAGAACTTACCAAGGGCAGAAATGTCTTATCCATTGTTTAAGACCCCTGGTAGACCATCTGGCACACAGTGTGTTGCTTGCTTGGTTATTGTCCGTTGAAGGAAGGAAGGAAGAAATGAGTACAAGAAATGGAACTGTGGAGGAGCACCCCAGAACCAAGTCTGCTTTGCCTTTCTGGGAAGCCTCAGCTGAAGAAAGAGCAAAAACAGAAACTGTTTCAAATGATTTTAAAATGCCAGCAAAGATGTTACTAGAAAAACAAGAATGCCTTTTTTTCAGGCTCAGCAGGTAACCCTCTGCTGATTCTGGGATACATTTTTTTTTCCAACTACACATGCCATTTTAAACACTGTTTTGGGGGTGCTTGGTGCTGTGTGTGTGCTTTCATTCTCCCCTGGCAAAAAATTAAAGCATCATCTGGCAGGTTTGCAAAAGAGATCCTTTATGGACAGAAGATTTTGTTGTCAGTAGGTGATGAATCGATCTGCAGGGACAGGGTCCGTGAGGGAGCTCTCAGTTTGAAGCACGCTGTCACACGCTGGGCCTCTGTTCCTGATCCCTTGTCTGTGTCTAAGAGCTTTGCCATCAGGTTTCAGAGGCAGCTGTTACCTTTCTTCCACGGGAAACAAATAGATTCTCAGAACCAAGCTTGTGACGAGGATGAGCCCTGCTAACTCCAGCCTTGGGTCAGTATCATCTTCCCTGAAAGCTCTTCCCTCTGGACTTCTCTTCTTCCTCCTCTCTTCCTCTACCCTATCCATCCTTCAGGCCCTGGCCATTCCAGCTGATAGGATTTACCGTGCTTTCGGAGTTCGTGTATTTGCTAACTGTGCCACAAGGTGTCATTATTTTATTTGAGCTCATTTTATTTCCCAAGTTTTTGGAGCACAGGAACCATATCTCCTACATCTTTGGATTTTCCCCAGCAACCCAGGTAGGCAGTCACTCCTCTCTGATGCTGTTATAAAAAGCACTAAATAAATTGGTCTACAGTGAGAACTCAGGGACTTCTGGAAAGCTGTGATGTGGACTGTGGTTTGGGAGGTTAAGGAAAGTAGTGAATATATAGAGACAAAAGGAATGAAAAAGGAAAAATGTGTAAACTGTCAAAATATCACAAAATATTATTCCACCAGTAGACTCTCTCATTAACTTGCTTTCAGAAAACTCCTGTTTAAACTATGCACACACACATATGTGCACACACATGTTCACATAAACACATGTGTATATTCACATATACATTCATATAGGCATATCTATACATGATTTTTGCACATATTACATATGTCTATGTGGTAAACCCTCAGCAGAGTATTTTACCAGATTAGTGTATGTGTTAACTGTTCAGAGAACAGGACGTGGATACATAAATCAGCTGTGGTGGAGAAAGTAGGTCTGGACCAGTCCAGAGCCAGAGGTCGGACCCCTGAAGGGCCTTCAGGGCCCCACAGCATGAGTGCCAGGCACCTGGATACTGAGTCACAGAGGAGGAATGGGGGGCAGTGAAGGTGATTGTGTCTGCTTGGGAAAGGCGAGCTGCCCTAACCTGGCTCCTGCCTCACCATCCCCTCAGGTGTAAGGAAGGGCTCTTGGAGTCCTACGTGAAACAATGTCTTCTTACCTTTGTTCATTCAGCTTTTAAGACAGTTTATGTTGGGCAGATACAAGAAAGGTCATAGATAGAGATGCTAGCCTCACCCTATCTGGACTTTAGCTTTCTTATCTGGAAAATGGAATTTCTGTCCTAAACAGACTTCTGGCAAAGAAAGGTAAGGACCCAGTGCCCTTTCCATGACACTAGGTGGCCCCATGGGCTAAACCTGTGGCAGATTGGACCCATGTCCTCTTGCACCTGTGTTTTAATGTCCTAGGCTGGCACATTTCCATTTCATTGTCTTCTTGGTAAGACCAATACAAATGCAGGCGGTTGTGATGACCAGCCAGAAGCATCTTGGTGTCCATCTCTGCTTTTCTGGCAGTTCACTCAGTTTGCTTCAAGAACCTTCTGCACTTTACAAAATAGGTATTATTAGACCTTTTATGTTGTTGTGAAAACAGGACCAGACACATGTGTGTTTTGTTTTCTAGGGAGATGTGCATCCAACAGGATGGGAGAATTCATCTCACCGTTGTTTACTTTGGGAAGGAAGAAATGAATGAGGTCAAAGGAATACTTGAAAACACTTCCAAGTAAGTACAATGTGGAGCTATAATGAGGAGTCATAGTAACCGACCTCAGGAGTACATGTCCAAGGCTGACACTTCTGCTTCTGTGGGTCAGATGGGCGGTCAGCTGGTCACTTGCTGTGCTAGGAGGAATTGTGTGTCCCCCATTCCTTGGGGATCACCCACCTGACACTGGTCCTTGCCGTGTTGACTTTGACAGTTGAGATGAACTGCCCTGAGGTGCAAGGGTTGGGGCACAGGCTGCTTTGGGCTTCTGTGTGACTGGGTGTTGTCTCAGTGCTGCTGATCTGGAGACTTTATGTCACAGAATGGGAATTAGGGACAGTGTATCTGTGCAATGAGCTCGGCTGAGTGATATCCATGCTTGGGTTTCCTCCACTTAGCAAATAGTCTCACTCTTTTGACTTGCATTCATGATGCATTTTGAAAGATTAGGGGGAAGCCAGAAGTGATGGCTGGAATGGAATCCTTGATTAAACCTACTCAGTTGAATAGAAATTATTTAACCAAAAACATTAGACTCAGGATTGTATATTTATATGCCATTGATCAGTTGCATGGGGGAGTAAATGAAAGCACAGATGGATTTTCTTCGCTATCCAAATAAATTAAAAAGTATTTATTTGATAAATATCTGTGGCATTTTCTGCTAGTGAGGAAGCCCGAATGGTACCACCACTCTGCAAGGGAGCTTTGCAGGGCTTCACTTGAGCAATTAGGTGGGTAGTTTCTCTGTAAGTGAAACCTGGAGGGGTGTCAGTAGTACTCAGTGGCAGAAAAAGCCTGAAGAGATCCATATGGCCTGAATATAAACAGGGCCTCCTGTTCTGAGTTTCTGATAAATGGAAATAGGATGATAGTCAAAGGTTAAGAATATAAGATTGAGTGCACTTTTGTATTTGTTTTCATACTTTGTTACTAATTTGGTATCTATGGGCACGAGATCAGAATGCTTATTAGAATTACCTAAATGTTCTAAAGCAGTCTGCTGGTCTTATTTCTCTAAAACAAAACAAAACAAAACCCAAAGTTTTTTTGGAGTGTAGGCATGCTCATTTGTTAATATATTATTTATGTCTGCTTTTGTGCTGCAACAGAATTGAGTAGTTGTGACAGAAACTATATGACTTGTAAAGCCTCAACTCTACTGTCCAGTCCTTTGGAAAAGGTTGACCTCTCTGTGCTAAAGCAATATGGAATTCAGAACTTAAAACTAGCAACTGCTTAAAATCTAGACCCCTATCAAAGGGAGATCAAAGAGAATAGAATAATTGAAAATCCTAAATGTAAGTGAAATAGAGACTCTCAAATCCAGCACATTGCAAATATCCTTTTCATCTCTGCTTAGGAATGAGGAATTATTAGAATTCATGTCCTCTGCCCAGTGGATAGGTTCCAGCATCTCTCAAAGTATCCATTCCTGGACATGGATCTTTTTTTTCATAAGTTTCCTAGATGATTCTAACATGCAACCAGGATTAAGAGTCATTGTCTGAGAAAGTAGTGGTCCACCCTGGGGGCTGCCCCATCCCGAGGCAGTTATCCAGGTGATTCTAAACTGCAATCAGAACTGAGAAATTCAGTCCTCCTGAGTCTGAGCACTTTAAAAGATATTTGCTGATATATATAACCAGCTTGACATGAGTCTGAAGGCCAAGTGGAAGGCCAGTTTAGTGTGGTTATGAGAAATATCCTTTTTAGTGACTGGAAGACTTAGGACTCTTATTATTAAGGCATTCTTCTCTGTGTCAATTCTCGATCAGAAGGTTGCTTGCTGAGCAAAGAATGAAGAGAATCTGAACAAAAAAAGTAGAAATCATTTCAGTGGTAGGGATCGTTTACTTAGTTTTGGAAAATTTCCAGAGATTAATCTACCCATAACTGAGAACTTTGTGCTGCGGTGGGCCAGTCAGTGCTTTAACTCTGGCAAAATGAACTGGAACCCCATTCTTCTGTGTCCATGTTCTCATTTGGTAACTGGGGATACGTGCAGGATATCTCTGATGCCTTGGGGGTGTCCTACCCCCTCCATGGTGTTGCTCTGACCAGAGCAGGGATGGCCCACCCTCTGCAGCCAGGCCTGACTTAACCCTGCAGCCCTACCATTCCACCTTCCACATCAGTCTTCCTAATCACTTACTGCCCTCACCTCCTAGCAAGACTTGCTTTAACTTGTAACCTCATCTTTTTTTTTTTTTTTTGTAACCTCATATTGATGGCTTCCAGTTCACAGCCAAACTGGGCCGGGGGGTCGGAGTGTGTGGTATTTGCCCCTTCATCCTCACTCCCATCATGGTCTTCCACTTGGTGTTCTCTCCATCCTCCTTTCTACATACTCAGACCATCACCCTTCCGTGCCCACCCGATTGCCCACTCTGGAGCTCTTCCTAACCTTCAGGCTTCTCTCTGGACTCAGACGGTACTTGCTGTCAGCATCTCTTCTGTTTGTCACTTGGCATATAATTTGTCTATTCCTAACTAGGTTATAAACTGCGTAGTAAGTACTACCAAATTACATGGCTCTTTGTAAATCTAGTTTAGTGCCTTACTCAGAACACATCCAGTGTTTGTTCATCAAGAGAAGGATAGGGGCACCTGGGTGGCAGAGCCAGTTATGCATCTGACTCTTGGTTTCAGCTTAGGTCATGACCTCAGGGTCCCGAGATTAAGCTGCGAATTGGGCTCTGTGCTCAGCGTGGAGTCTGCTTGAGATTCTCTTTCTCCCTCTCCCTCTGCCCCTTCTGCTCTTGCTGTCTCTCTTTCTCCCTAAAATAAATAAAATCTTTAAAAAAAGAGAAAGATAATGCCACATACACAGTATATTTATACTCATAGTAATCTATATGAAAACTTATAAGCCCTATTTAAATGTCATTTTTATCATTCTTTTAGGGTAGCTAAACTTTTGTGCAAATGCATCTTATCTTTGAACAATAATAATAACCATTATTTACATGAATTATCTTGGTTAATACAGCAGCCTCATGAGATAGGTGTTGTTATTAATCCCATTTCATAGACAAAGAAACTGAGGCTGGGGATCCCTGGGTGGTGCAGCGGTTTGGCGCCTGCCTTTGGCCCAGGGCGCAATCTTGGAGACCCAGGATTGAGTCCCACGTCGGGCTCCCGGTGCATGGAGCCTGCTTCTCCCTCTGCCTATGTCTCTGCCTCTCTCTCTCTCTCTCTCTCTCTCTCTCTCTCTCTCTCTCTCTCTCTGTGACTATCATAAATTAAAAAAAAAAAAAAAAAGAAAGAAACTGAGGCTGGAGAAGTGGTTACTCAGGCTGCCATCCCTACCACATCAGAGAGCCAGGATCTGAGCCTCAGCTGTTAACTGCCAATACTCCAGGTCTTAACATGACACCACATTTTCACTCCAGTGTAATCCCTCCTGAAACTCATAATTGTCAGTTGAAAGTCATAAGATTTAAAATCAGCCTCAATGATAATTTATTTCATCAGGATACCAGCATTGTGATTAAACTGTTCTAAATCTAGACAAATGTATATATGTTAAGAATATCTTCTAAAAATCTAGTTTGGCTTATGTGCAATGTTTCATTCTGTCTCTAAATTTATGTTTACTCAGTTGAGCTTTACATTTCAATTGATGGCTGTAGATTAGTGTTTTGGAAACTGCAATTTGTGATTCATTAGGGGGTTGTGTAATAGCTTTAGTGGGTTATGTCCAGTGTTTTCAAAAGATTGAAATAAAATAGGATAGAAGATATCAGGGTGCATGCATCAGAAGTAGTAAGGATTAAATATTGTTTGGTAAGACTTTAGAGAGAGAGAGAGAGAGTGAGTGTGTGTGTGTGTGTGTGTATCTACTGTGTCATGATGTATAATATATTCCTTTGTAAGGGTTGCAGTAAAAATATTTAAAAACCACTGCCATGGATAACAGTACAAATCAGTTTTCAGCATCTGATTCTTATTCCATAAAGTTTTCTGTATTAAGCTGCAGTTAATCTCAGATTAAAGCCTAGCTTAATGATTCTCAAATATAAATGTGCCTTGGAATAGCCAGGGTGCTTTTTAAAATGCAGATTCCTGGGATCCAGCTCCAGAAATTCTGAGTCAGTAGCCCTGAGATGGAGAAGCTTTGTATGAGTTCCCTGAGTGATGCTGTTGGAGATGGCCCATGGCCTACACAGAGAAACACTGGCCTAGGTAGGACATTTGCTTGGAGCTATGTATCAGGAAATTTTAAAAAATTATAACAGGTAGGCAGATCGGCATGAGTTAGCATTTACCACATTGCAACTTCATCTTTGCCGAATCATAAGGACACAGGGCATCTTTCAGAGGTATTATCTCTGAGATCCAGAGATGAGACACTGCCCTGTCTTTGCAAGTATGTGACATAAGAGGGCTTTTTTCTAGATGTATTGTTGGGGACCTGTTTTGCTCTGGTGTGTGTCATCATTTCATTGCCTCTTTGAAAGGATTTGTTTGACATGTACCCTCAGGAAGATTTTATCAGGACCTCCAGAAGAATATTTGGGGGAAAGGTTTTATTCTAGTTTGTTTTCCTTCAATTTGTTTCTTAAACTTGAGCAGTATTCTTGTTTTGTTTTAATTTTTTTCTTACGTAATTTTTAGATACTCTTTCATTCGCTAAAATAAAAAAAGCAGTACAGCAAATCCCTCCCAAGAAGATAAGGAATCTTGGACCCTGGGAGGCATCTTGTGGATTAAGGCAGCATCTCAGGCTTAAGGCCCTGCCACCTGGCATTTGCCAGAGGGGTCAAGTATGGTTCTGCTTGGTGGAGATTCTGCTCTTTGTGGAGATATACCTGTATTAGGTATTCTAAATTGTGCCTTGGGCAATTTGAACATAGCATATATAGTATTATAATAATGTTAACTTTCCGGAGTGTGATGATTATATTATTTAATGTTATAAGGGAGAGTGCCCTGATTCTTGGGAGATACTTCTCTTCAAGGGTAGAGCTGTCATGCTGTCTGCAACTAACTTTGAAATGGTTCCAGGCAGGCAGTCAGGCAGAATGTTGACACTTGGTAAATTTAGGTGAAAGATAATGTGGATATTTATTGTGTCTTACATTTCTGAAGGTTTGAAATGTTTCCAGATGAAAATATTGGGAAAATAGATTATGAGAAAAATTAACTGATATTGTTTATATATTGGAATATAATTCAACGGTTAAAGAAGGGTGATACCAGCAAAAATGGTAAAATAAAGACCTCTGCAAATACTCTATAATAAAGCAATGAGAAAATTGCTAAACACGGTCCAAATCAACTGTTTAAGAACCCTGAAAATTAAACAAAGCTTGCAGTAATCTGGGAAGTATTTATCCAAGAAAAATGACTGAGTTTTTGTGCAGCTTTCACCTGCCTTATTCCCACCTTCTCCTTAGCTCTTCCTTCAGTAGCTTTGGAATCTCGTAGTGCACAAGCACAGCAAGAGCCATGGCCTGGCAGCCACCAGGGGCCACCGAGAGGCCGGAGCTCTTATAAAGTGTCATTCCCAGAAAAATGGCATGATTTGACCTGTGTGGGGTTTTCTGGAAGACTCCTCTCACAAGGTTGTCTTTATTTGACCTAACTCAGAGCTCTCTCAGTGGAAATAGCCTTTCCTCCAAAAAAAACAATTATAGGAAGTTTGTCACTTTGTGGCTGCCTGAGATGATAGATAAGAGTTGGACCAAACAAAAGACTAACCAAAAAGCTTAAATTAAAGGGGGAGGCTGAGGAGCAAGATCTCCTCTGGGCCTTTCAAAAGCTCGAATACATTCCTGGGGATCTAGAAGGCCATGTTCAGGGCTAGGGCTGTGCTCAAACTTGGGAGAGACACGAGCAGGCCTTAGCTTTTCACCTCTGGCTGACCTTGAGGCTTTATGCAAGAAGGAAGTAAAGGCTAAGGAAAGTGGTCAGCTGCCTGGTTGAATGTTTATGGCAGGCCCTTGAGGGGCCTTGGGAAAGATACACAAAATCCCTTGGCAAAGATTTGGAAACTTACTTGTTCTAGACATTTCAAGAATGTCATTTTGTCACACACAACAGAGAATACAGACTTTACAGATTTAGTTCAAGAAAGACACTAAACAAATAACAACAACAAAGAACAACAACAATAAACAATGAGTTGATTCTCATTTCCAGGATTGCCACATTACATTGCTGAAAAGGTTAAGTTTTAAACAAAAAGTTATGAGATATGCAAAGAAAAAGTATGGCTCATGCACAGGAAAGAAACAATCATTAGAAATTGTCCCTAACGGGGCATCTGGGTGGCTCAGTCAGTTAAGTGTCTGCCTTTGGCTTGGGCCATGATCCTGGAGTCACTTGATTGAACACCACATCAAGCTCCCTGCTCTGAGGGGAGTCTGCTTCTCCCTCTCCCTCTGTTCCTCCCCCTGCTCATGCTCTCTCTTTCTCTCTCTCTCTCTCATATAAATAAAATCTTAAAAAAAAAAAAGAAAAGAAATTGTCCCTGAAGAAGCCCAGGTGTTGGACTTACTAGGCAAAAACTTTAAGTCAGCTATATTAAATATGTTTAAAGAATTAAAAGAAAACATATTAAAGAACTAATGAAAAGCATGAGAATCAAGTCTTGCCAAATAGAACCTTGTCTTACCAAATAGAGACAGAAGTTATAAGAAAAGAACCAAATAGAAATTCTAGGGTTGAAAAGTACAGTAACTAAAGTTAAAAATTCACTAGGGGGGTGCTGAACATCTGGTTTGAACAGGCAGAGGAGGGAATCTGTGAACTTTAAAATAGGTCAATTGATATGATGAGGTTTAAGAAACAAAAAAGAAGGGGATCCCTGGGTGGCTCAGCAGTTTAGCGCCTGCCTTTGGCCCAGGGCGCGATCCTGGAGTCCCGGGATCGAGTCCCAAGTCGGGCTCCTGGCATGAAGCCTGCTTCTCCCTCTGCCTGTGTCTCTGCCTCTCTCTCTCTCTCTCCATCTATGTCTATCATAAATAAATAAATAAATAAATAAATAAATAAATAAATAAATAAATAAATCTTAAAAAAAAAGAATGAAGAAGATGAAGAAACTTCAGAGACATGTAGTATACTGTCAAACATGCCAGTATAGGCATAGTAGGAGTTCCAGAGGAGACAAGAGAAAGGGGCAGAAAACAATATTTGAAGAAATAATGGCCCCAGATTCCCAAACTTAATGAAAAATCTGAATCTACACATCTAAAAAGCCCAACAAACTCCAAATAGAAAAATCCATAGAAATCCACAGTAAACATATCATAATTAAATAGTTAAAACACAAAGAGAGAAGACAAGAAAGAATCTTGTATGTGGTAAGAGCAAAGCACTCATTGGGACCAAGAATTCTTAATAAGATTGACAGCTGATTTCTCAACAGAAACAACAGAGGCCAGAAAGTGGGATGGTGTATTCAGAGTGCTGGAGGAAAAACACTTAACCAAGAATTCTATATTCAGCAAAACCATCTATCAGAAATGAAGAGGAAATTAAGACATCCCCAGATAAAAAAGAACTGAGAGACTCCATCACTAGCAAACCTGCCCTATAAGAAATATGAAAAGGATCCTTGAAGACTGAAATGAAAGGACACTAGACAAATGCAAATCCTTGCAAAGCAATCAACAGTTGCAGTAAAAGTAAGCATTTCCCTATTTGTAGGGAAATATAAAATACTGTATAAATGTGTTTTTTGTTTATAACTCTTTTTTTCTCTTATTTTAAAGATAACTGCATAAAACAAGGATCATAAATCAACACTGTATTGACAGACAGTGCATAAGGATATCATTTTAATACGATAACAATACAAAGGAGAGGAGAGGGAATGGAGGTGATCCTGTACATGTACAATTTTGTACATGGTAGAAATTAAGTATTTCTTCAAAAAGATATAGAAACTCTCAGTAGACCTATAATAGGTAAATGGATTGAAATAGTAATAAGAAAACTTCCCCTAAAGAATAAGGCCAGGCACAAATGGCCTCACTGCTGATTTCTTCCAGTCATTAAAGACAAATTAATACCAATGCTTCACAAACTTTCAAAATTTGAATTTCCCAATTCATTCTATGAGAGCATATTACCCTGATACTATAACCAGATAAATACTAAGAAAACTACAGACCAGTGTCTCTTATAAATATAGATGCCAAAATCCTCAAGAAAATCCTGGCAAACTGTATCCAGCAACATACAAAAGGATTGTACATCATAATGAAGTGAAACTTAACCTAGGAATGAATGCAGGATTGACTCAACATACAAGACTCCTTCAGTATAATACACAAAACTGTGACCATCTCTATCGACACATAAAAGGCATTTGAAAAAACAGGGATTCACTTTATTTTGGATATTTCAGATAGATGGAATCATATCCTACATGACCTCTTGTGTTTGGCTTCTTAACTTCCAGGGATGATTTCAAGATTCGTTCACACTGTAGCATGTATCCATAATTCACTACTTTTTATTGTATAGTTCTTGATGTAAATGGTATTACTTTCTTAGGTTTTCTTTCATTGTGTATGGAGACAACTGATTTTATATGTAATTTTGTATTCTGAAATCTGAAACTAGAACTTTATCAGTTTTAACAGATTTTTGGTCTTTAGGGTTTTCTATATATGAGATCATGCCATCTACAGACAGAGATCATTTTGCTTCCTTCTTCTGATGTGGATGCCTTTAGTTTCTTTCTCTTGCCAAGTTGCACTGGCTCGCACTTCCAGTGCTGTGTTGAATAAGAGTGGTGAGAGTGGGGCTCTTTGTCTTGGTCCTTATCTTCGAGGAAAGGCTTTTGACTTTTCACTGTTGAGTACAGTGTTAGCTGTGGGTTAATCATATATGGCCTTCATTAGGTTGAGGGACATTCCTTCTATACCTAATTTGTTCAGTCTTTATCATGAAAGGATGTTGAATTTTGTCAAAAGATTTTTCTGCATCTTTTGAAATATCAGATGATTTTTATTGAAAAATTGTATGATTTTTATCCTTCATTCTGTGAATGTGGTGTATCAGGTTTATTAATTTGCTGGTATTGAACCATCCTTGCATCCCAGGGATGAAACCCACTTGCTCATGGTGTCTGCTCCTTTTAATGTATTGATTTGGTTTGCTAGTATTTTGTTGAGGGTTTTTGCATCTGTGTTCATCAGGGAGATTGGCCTATAATTTTCTTGTCATGTCCTTATCTGGCTTCAGTATCAGAGTAATGCTGGCCTTGTAAAATGAGTTTGGAACTGTTCCTTCCTCTTGAATGGTTTGGAGGAGTTTGAGAAGGATTGGCATTAATTCATCTTCAGATGTTTAGTAGAATTTAGCCATGAAGCCATCTGGTCCTGGGGCTTTTATTTGTGGGAAATGTTTGATTATCGATTCAATCTCTTTGCTCCTTATTGGTCTATTCAGATTTTCTATTACTTTATGATCCAGTCTTCGTAAGTTGTATGTTTCTAGGAATTTATCCATTTCTTCTAAGTCACCTAATTTGCTGGCATATAACTGTTCATAGTAGTTTGATGATATTTTGTACTTCTGTGGCATTAATTGTAATGTCTCCTCTTTTGTTTATAATTTTATTAATTTGAGTAATAGCCCTCAAATCTCTTTTATATAGTCCAGTCAAAGGTTTATCCATTTTGTTTATCTTTTTGAAAGAAACTTGCTTAAATGGAGTTGTATAAGCTGGCTTGTATAAGGTCAGAATCTAGAAAGTTCTAAATTGTTTAAAGTGCCTACTAAGACAAGCTGCCTGAGAATCTGTTTATTTTTAAATTCTTGATAGTATTCAAGTGTTTTCAGTAAGAACTCAAGTGATTTCGATTTTTAAAGCTGTTAGATTTAAAATCTTAAATTATACATTGAATGTAATATAGGTTTTTATGTAAATTTTTAAAGTTTTTTTTTTTTTTTTTAAGTGAAGGGTTATTGTGGGAAGTGCCACATCCAGGGAATTTCCTTATAATGGTGGGGAAGAAGTCTGTAGGAGAATAGATCATATTAGACAACAAGATCTTTTATCATTTTCAATTCAGCAATTCTGGGAAATGCAAGTCAATTAGAGAAATTAAATCTCCAGGAGAAACATTGGCTTTCTGAGGTCATTATAACTGCTAGCAGCATGATTGTATATAACTTGGAGGAGTCCCTGTGCGCCAGACTTACTATAGAAAGGAGGGTAATTGAATGAGAAACTTGAGAGTGTCATCAGTCAAGAATACAATTCAAGAAGAGAAGAAGAAGAACAGTGAGTAATCATGGGGGCCTTTTTTAGAGCTATGTATTCTGAGTCAGTGGGAAATGACATAGTATAGGACGTGGTGTCCTCACTCTGTAATGAAAAAGGCCAGTTTCCCCTCCCCAGGCTGTTACTTTAGGTGTGCCACCAAGTGTCCCATTTCTTTGTATGGATACATTAAGTGTCTCAAACCAAATTGTATCTCATTTTTCTCAGCTCTCTTTTTTTCTGTGATTTACATATTTGCCATCCTTCTAAAAGCATGGGTTTCTGTCTTTGCAATCTATTGGCTAGCGACTTTTTGCTGATATATGGGGGCCTCCCCTGCTTGTACCTGAGGGAAGGAGGAGCCCTGAGCAGTGCCCCCCCAAATAGCGAAGGCCTGAGATACACCCCAGCCTTCCCCAAGGATTTACCCCGTGATTCATCTGAGGCTTATTGATCATCCATGGCGTCCCCATGTGGGCCAGTTACTGCAGAGTGCCTGAGAATCTCTGAAGATCCTGCCCACCAAGGTTTTACAGCCCGCTAGGTCACCAGGTACATGTCTGTAAGACAAAGGCAAGGAAGGCACGGGCACAGAGGAGACGAGGGAGAATGAGGCACCGTGCCTAGGAGGGCAGAGAGAGCACTTCAGTTTGCAGCATGGTGGGGGAGGTGTGACACTTGACTTGGGTTGTCAAGACCAAGCTGGATCTTCACTGGAGTGGATTCAGAAAGTACATAGCAGGAAGGGACCCTGAGCAGAGGCAGGAGGCCCCAGCCATGGCACACCATCAGTGATCATCTTCTGGCAAAGGACAGAACAGGGTCCTTGCCTGTGCACTTTGGTGGCCTGCGTCTGTGGGATGTACAGCCTCGTGGCCATGTTGGGCACATTCCCAGACCCACCACCAGACCCCATTGGGGTGAATCAGGGTTTTGTGTTGAAATGTGTCCTTGCTCTTACATCGGCCTCACAGCCTCTTCAGACACATTTCCGACGATGCTGTGGAGCAGGGGTGCTCTGGCCTAGAGAGCCAATCCCCCTGCCCAGTGAGCCACCTTTCTGAATGGCTATGGGACGTGGTGAGGGAGGGACCTGGCTCTCATGCAGAAGCCGCTTTCTCTTCATCTTGTTGGCGTCCTGTGCTCAGGAGCTGGTGCTGATGAGTTTGAGATGAGAGGGAGGTATACAAGGCCAGGCCCAGATGTTCACCAGTGGATTAGTCTCTCTGTTCTGGAAAAGAGAGGAAGTAAAGTGGTTCCGATTCTTTTTCTGGTGTTTCCAGCTCTGCCCCCTTTCTTGCTAGAGAATGCTTGGTAACTATCAGAGGACCTTCCTGACAGCAACGAGGAGAGCACGGGCCGCCTCCAGATGCTGCGCAGTTATAGGAAGTGCCTTGGGTGGGCTGCTCAGGGGAGGACAGTGCTGTGGTCCATCTATAGATCCTAGCTGAGCACAGCGACCTGGCTGCCACCCTGGGAACAACAGACAGATAAAA
Source organism: Nyctereutes procyonoides (assembly GCF_905146905.1). Classification (NCBI taxonomy): domain Eukaryota; kingdom Metazoa; phylum Chordata; class Mammalia; order Carnivora; family Canidae; genus Nyctereutes; species Nyctereutes procyonoides. The sequence continues at coordinate 19,238,780 of NW_026575120.1, forward strand.
GAGTCGGCCCTCTCCAACACCTACAACTGGCGCATGGTGCCTCCCGGGCCAGCGGTGCCTCTGTCCCCACCCGGCCTCTGTGCACTCATGTCAGCAAGTCCTTCAGCGCAGAGGCGGGCCGTGGGCACACTCTCTCCTGGCGGCCGCGAGCCCGCCCTCTCCTGGAGGAAGGGGAGGCCTGCAGAGCTGGTGGGGCAGGTTTTTTGTGGGGGGTGGGGGTTGTGTTGGCCCCAAGGGGCAGAGCCGGGTGCCATGCACCCACAGTGCCCCGTGCAGGCTGGGCCACGCTGACAGTAGTGCAGTGGATGTGAGGTGACGTGGATGGCCTCATCCTTGTGGAGAGGCTGAATGAAGAGAAAGGAGGCCGACTGCCTTTACGTTGGGGCCACACAGAGGGTCCCTTAGTGTCCCGAATTCTCTTTCTCTAGAAGTAACACACTGAAGCCTAGGAAACATCCTAGAGATGGTTATTAGAAGACTTTTCCAAAAAGTTCTTCCAGATGAAGGCCATCTCAAGTCCTAGGCACGGTGTTCCCCCCGCCCTTCTTTCTGGTGGCCCTAAAGGGCAGACAGGCCCAGCCCCCATCCTCTCCCTCCCCGCCCTCCACCAGCACAGCAGCTTGAGCCAGGAATTGGGAATCTGGGGATGGAATCACCCAGATTAATTTGCACAATGGGTGAATGTATACATGAAATTACCACTCTGCCCTCTAAATTTGTAGTTCTCAGTGAGTCTAACCATCACTCAGTAGTCAGTCCCTGACAGCCTTGTTATATCTATGACACCATTACCTCAGTTTCTAATTCTGCCTTGTGTTCTTGGGATTCAACGTGACTGAACTTTGGTAAAAACTTGATATGTAGACACAAAGAACCATACACCGTTCAAGGAAGGAAACTGGGCAGTTCCTTTCACACAGCCTGTTAAGGAACTGCACTCCTCTTCCTTTGGTGAAACTTGCTTGCTGTTGTTCACGTGTAAAGCATTTGTATTTCTGAACTCTCTGATGGTAGATCCTGGAAAGCATCTTGGAGGAGGCACCTGAATTAGGAGTCACAACCTGAGTGAGGAGGTCCTTGCTCATGGGCATGCCCGTCCTGTTCGCCTGCCAATTAGCTAACAGATATCCCTGCAGACTGGGGACGGGGGGGGGGGGGGGGGGCAGAGAGTATGAGCCTTGAGATACATCCAGAAGGGAGCCTACTACTAGCCATTAGAAAAAGATGAGCAGGGGAGCCATTATGAAGAGAAGAATGGCATAAGTGAGAGGTGAAGGAATTTGCCACAGGCCAGGCCCCCTGCTCATGAGCAGGGGTAGGAGCTGGAATAGGACTCAAAGGAGTTCTCTGATTGTGTCTGGCCGAAGACAGTTCCTGTCCCTCTAGGTACTACGCGAATTCCTGGAATTTCTGCTCACCCATTTCAGAAGGTTCTGGTGTCTCAGGAAAAGAAGAGCCAAATGAAGAAATGTCTTGCTTGGCTTTACCACCAGAGGCCTGGGAATCCTCTCCTGTGCTGATGATAGCGAGAGCTGATGCTTACGTGTGCTCTTGGCAGCGTTTATCCAATAACTCTGTGAGGTAGTTAAGGAAGGTGTCATTATTCCCATTTTGCAGATGAGGCAACTGAGCTTCCAGGAGATTCATGGAATTGCATAGATAACAGAGTTGATCTATAGGAGAGCCAGGTCTGGGATGGCCCTATCAATCTATATCCAAGTCTGTCATTTTTCCCACCAAGCTCTCTTGCTTTTTCTGAAGGTGGGGAAGGAGTCCAGGCTTGAATCTCTTTGGAGATAGACATTCATCAAGACTACCATGCCTGATCTTGAGTTGCATACAGATGAGAAGATACTAGGAGGGGCTATTCCAGTGTGATTTTATGTCTTTGGCCCAGTGGTATCATTCAGGTGGCTCAGGAGGCACGGAGGTTGTCCTGGGTCCTATTGACCTCGCCTCCACTGGTTCAAATTTCTCTATCACACAAAATATCCATTAGCTGTAATGATACAGTTTTCACTGTGGGGAAATTGCTAGAGAAAGAAGTTAACTGGTATTAAAGCTTCACTAAGAAATAATAAATAAATAAATAAATAAATAAATAAATAAATAAATAAATAAAGCAAGCTTCACTAAGTGTTCTTGGTACCTTTAATTTCAGTGAGTTTCCAGTGAGTCTGGCTCATTCTATATCTTCTCTGTTAGTCTCTGTACCCTCACAGTTACAAGATATCTGACAATGTGGATGGGCCCTGGCCGTGTGTTTTCTAAGGCATTCTGTCCGCCTGGGTGCGTGAGCACATGATGACAATGTTCTTCCCTCATAGAGCTGCCAACTTCAGGAACTTCACATTCATCCAACTGAATGGAGAGTTTTCTCGGGGAAAGGGACTTGATGTCGGAGCCCGCTTCTGGAAAGGAAGCAACGTCCTTCTCTTTTTCTGTGATGTCGATATCTACTTCACCTCTGAATTCCTCAACACGTGCAGGCTGAACACGCAGCCAGGTATGGGTCTCTGGCCTCGACGCTTCCCTTCCTCTCACTCCTTCATGGTTCCCTCTGACATCCTGCTTCTGAACAGGCCTAATTTACCCCAAGAAAAGGAAAATCATCTGGTTTGATTTCTCCTTTGATGTCAGGGTGGGACTGTTGGCCCCCATAATCCTGAGATGCTTTGTCCTAAGTCTAGGACCCCTGTTCCGTGTTCAGCTGGGAGGTGGGCTCTAGTGAACATCCACAGGACAGGGCGTGGTGGGGATGATGAGGGCTGGAAAGCTGTCTGAGATTGAAGGGAAAGGAGTGGCCATGGGCAGACACTAAGGGAGGCAGGGATCTGAGCAGAAAGAATCCACATGGAGAAAACCATTCTCCTGGAGTTTAACTTGTAAGCAGGCTAGTATTCAGCTGATAACCACTGTTAAATCATTGATGCTCTTGGGTGTAAACTGGTAAAGAGCAAATGCCCTGGGGTCCCTAAATCTACTGCTGCCTGAAGTCACCCTGGCCCTTCTGGCCACCCTTCAGAATTCCACAAGGCAGCAGTTAATGGGTTAATATCTGGCAGGGCAGCTCAGTTGCTCCCCAGAGCCCCCATCTGTCAGGACTTTGCATGCCACTTCTGTGCTACAGATAGAGGAGAGTCTGCCCATGTGGTCGAGGTGTGTAGGACTGCTGAGATCTGTTTTATGGCTGAGTGAAAAGAAAAGAAAAAGTGGATGTGAATATCTGGGATTATCAGAGGGCTGAATATGAGTGAACAAGCCTACTAGCTTTGCTTTAAGTGAATGTTTGTTTTCTGGTTTGCAGGGAAGAAGGTATTTTATCCGGTCCTTTTCAGTCAGTACAATCCTGGCATAATATACGGCCATCACGATGCAGTGCCTCCCCTGGAGCAGCAGCTGGTGAGTAATTATCCCGCAGGTGCCTTTGTGCAGCTCTCTTCCCTGTCTTTCATTACCAGGGGCACCTGACCACGAGTAAAGGTGAGTGGAAATCTGTGGATTGATTCCCACAGTAATTTTTAAATTTGGCAGACGTTCTGGCCTTTGGTCCCAGGGTCTTGTTGATTAAAAGTGCTTGTAATATTTAAAAGTGGAAAATAAGTAGGAACAGTACCTTACAGAAAGGTAATTTCACACCTTCATAGTTTTCTTCTATGGCTTTTAGAAACTAGTATTATCACATTATGGATGCAGCACATTTTTTCTTTGTTATTACAGACCCTCCCAGGTAAGAAAGGTGACAGCTAGGAAGCAGAAGTCAGAAGGGGGTGGCTCACTGCAGGTCACCCAGTGAGCACATCAATGGGGGAGTGAGGACCAGACCCAGGACCCTTCCCATCATCCCCACACATGGCAGCCACTCTGGAGCACGGTCACCAGCAAGGTGGGCCCTAGAGGAACGTTGGAGGGGCTTCTGTGCTGAAATCTTGGGGGGCGCCTGCATGGCCCAGTGGTTGAGCATCTGCCTTCGGCTCAGATCATGATCCTAGGGTTCTGGGATCAAGTTCCACATTGGGCTCCTTCAGGGAGCCTGCTTCTCCCTCTGCCTATGTCTCTGCCTGTCTGTAATAAATAAAATCTTAAAAAAAAAAAAAGATCTTGGCTGCACAGGTGGTGGATAGTGGGACCACACAGCCCCCCAGGATCTCTGTATGCTGAGTGGTCTTGGTGGTGGCGGTGGTGGTGGCCCTGAGTCCAGAGAAAGCAGTGTGGGCCACGGGAAGGTGTGGTAAAGCCAGAAGAAGGTCTCTGTAACACAGGTAGGCAATGCCCTTCTGAGACAAAATTCCCCATTATTGTTGTCATCCCCAACTTGAACTCTGACCTTTCCCGGCAGAGGTATCAACTAGGTTTGTCTAAAGCTGCGTTCCAGCTCAGGATGACTGTCAGGAGGCATCTGACCTTGGGTTGTCTGCTCTTCATCACCTTGAGTGTCTGTGTCTCCTCTTGAGGCAAAGCCATGTTTCTTCCCACTGAGTACCTCTTCGGGTACAGAAGGGAAATCCGCTGTGCGAACGTGAAGCTGTGAGGGAACCCCGTCTCTCAGGCTTCTGTGCAACGGGAGAGTAAATTGACTTCATTGAAAACATGTGTTCTTTGAGACTCTTTTGGCAGACTGATTCGGTCCTTAAGGTTCCAGAAGTAGCAAAACCTGTTCTCTGTAGCCCCGTCTTCCAGTTAACCTCTGTCTGATATAGGGATCTTTTCTAGAAGGTTTAGCTTGGGTTCCCTGAGGTTGAATGAGGTTGAGTCCTCGCCCATCCCAGCGTGGTTTCCCTTTGGCCTGTGCTGCCCAGTACCGTGATCATATAGCTCTCTCGTCCTCCAGTGAAACTCCACTACCACAGATAGACCGAGGACCTGTTCACGTAACCATATGTATATGTGTGCTGGATATCTCAGCACCATCAGAGTTTTTCATTCCCCAAGAATCAGTTTTTGTCTACCTTAGGATGATATCACTTCTGTTAAGACACAGACCACCTTGTTTCCTTTCCATGAGTTCTAAGTTTCTATTAGGGCTGGAGGGGGAAAAAGAATACAGGATTTATTTTCTTTCAGCCAATCAGAATGTAAGTTCCTTTGGTTTTAAATAAAGTACTTCTTTACATTTGACATCAAATATGATTAATGTTTCGACTTCAAACTCATAAAGATCTTATTTGCTTGCAAGGAATTCTTTTCATTTCACACTTTAAAAGTTTTATCCTTTTATTACCATTCCTGCAGAGAATTAGGTGCAAAGGGAAGCTAGACGTGTGATGTGGTTAAGCCAGTTTCTGAGATCCCTAGAATTAGTAGTCAAGCAGAAACAACTGAGGAACGCCTGGATGTCTCAGCGATTGAGAGCATCTGCCTTTGGCTTAGGGAGTGATCCCAGGGTCCTAGGATCGAGTCCCACATCGGGCTCCTGCAGGGAGCCTGCTTCTCCCTCTGCCTGTGTCTCTGCCTCTCTCATGAATAAATAAGTTTTAAAAACAAAACAGAACTGAGGTCTCTATGTCCACAGCTAGAGCCTCTGAATTATCCTGCAGCCTTTGACAGTTACTTCCAAATACACCTTAGAGCTTTCCTAGAGCACATAAATCTGGTATGTTAGGGTTCAGTGTTCATGATGGCTTAGTCCAGAGAAACACAGTAGCTGTCTCTGAGACACAGGGGGTTCTCCATCTACAAGGAAAGTGTTGATTATGTTCCTTATTGGACGAGCCATTTCTTGAGCACTTGCTGCCTGCAGAGATCTAGATTGGAAGTTCTGGACGAATCAGAGGAACTGAAACAGTTTTGTATGAAGTGATTGGGGAGGTCACTTTACTGTCTTGTTTTTATGGACTCGCCCAAGATCATACAACCAGCTAGTAGCAGAACTCAGGTTGAAAGCAAGATTTCCTTACTCTACTGCAGTGGAAGCAGATTTGCTTAGGATCGAGATGAGGGCTGAAATATAAAGGAAATGATCTGACAAAAATTCCAAAGGAGAACATCAAGCTACAGAAATTAATTTAATGGAAACAATGTGTATGTGCTAAGAAGGTATACATTGAAACAAGATGGTTAGACATGGTAAGTTAGGAAAGACTTCCTACCAAGGGTTCATTTTGACTCAGTCATGAAAGATCTGAGATCTACAGATATTCTTTTTTTTTTTTTTAAGATTTTATTTTATCTGACAGAGAGCATAAGCAGGAGGAGCAGCAGGCAGAGGGAGAGGGAGAAGCAGGCCCTCCGTGGAGCAGGGAGCCTGAAGCAGGACTTGATCCCAGGACCTTGGGAACATGATCTGAGCCAAAGGCAGACACTTCACCAACAGAGCCACCCAGGCGCCCAGATCTATAGATATTCTTGAGAGCCACCCTAGAATATCAGTGTCGAGGTGGAGGGAGAACACAGATCCAGAATGGAGCCATAACGAAGAGCACTCACTGATGCAAACACGAGACAAGTGTGCGCAGCCCAGCGAGTGTGACCTTAGTAGTCCCTGTGCTGGTCACTGCCTGTCAATGGCTCTGCTGTGACACTTTGTCTTCAGACTAAAGCCAGAAGTCACATTCGGGGGCCGGGGGGGGGGGGGGGGGGAGGGCATTCAGACTAGTTGTTTCTTTACTTTTGAGTATAGACCATTAATAATAAGTATGTGAAATCATGGGATTTTATGCTAACATTTAATTTTTTGAGTTGTAAACCTGAGATAAAACTTGCTGATATTTTTATGTAGAAAGACTCAGAGAGATAGGACTGACTCTGGCTTAAATGATTATTAACTTTAGACATTCCACTTTCCTGGTTCCAACCTGGTTCGTGCTGGTACCCACCCAGCTCTTCTGTCTGCAGAGCCTCTCCCTCCCCGGACACCCGGCCTTTCCTTCCCCCTCTGCCAGAGATACATTTCCAAAACATAGATTAATCCCATTTTAAATCATCTTGTCTGGCTTAAAGCCAGCTAGTAAATGTTTAACCACCCACCCTCTGGAAAGAGGGAAGGCAAAGCCCTGATGCACGGTGTTCGCCAGTTTCCATGCTGCCAGTGATTCCAACCCCCCATCCCCCCGTGGCCTGGTGGAGGCCCAGAACGATGTCACTGCACACCAAGGTGGGGTGAGGTCTGGGAGCTGGCCTTGCCAGCCCCAGCATAGCACTGCCAGCCTTGATGGCTCTTTGGTATTAAGTGCCCCCCCACATGGACCGGTGACAGAGCATGTGTCTGCAAACCCCAGCACCTGGTGCATGGCGCCAGCTCAGTAGACCCCTGGCCTCTCTGCCTGGTGCGTGCCCGGCCTGTGTCTGTGCCCTGGCCTTGCCCTGCGAGGCCCTGTCGCCACCACCCCCCCTCCGAGGCTTGGGGGGTGTGACCTCTCAGCCTGCTGTGCACCCCACCCAGCATTTCTGTGCAGCGACTTTGTGCCTGTCTGTCCAGGGTGCACACGGCACACTGAGTCCTGTCCTCACCCTCTTTGAGCCTAGGTACCTTCCCTGTCTGCCCCTTCCAGGAAGTATGTTACCACTAATCTGCATTTCGGTTTACATTTCTAAAACTTGCTGACTGAGCAGAGTCCATCCTTTGGTCTGCTCTTACACAGATAGCACTGGGTACCACAAGTGGTCATGCCTGCCATCCGCAGCCTGTCAGAAGCCAGCACTGCGCCCGCCTTATTGTGTGGACCCACCAGTGACATGCAGGGGCACGACTGCTCGTTCCGCAGACAAAACTTGCTGCACTGAGGCATAGGTCACTTGCTGGGATTGCTGAGTGAGACACTGGGAAGCGAAGGTGGCCCTGTGTGATGAAGACAGGGCCAAGGTCAATGCTGCGTGGCAGCCACGTGTTCTTAGGCCTTGGAGTGCTTCCAGGAGAGTGGAATCCAGCCGTGGGTATAGAGTCCTAGATGAGGGAGCCTGGACAGTTCTCCCCCAGCATGATACCCTCCAGAAGATACCTTATTCTTTTAAGCAGATACCAGTAAAAGAAGCCTTGTGGGAAAATGTGGGTTAACAGGGATCTTGGAGGAGGTGGCATTCAAGTCCATTCTTAGACCAATTCTATGAAAGCTGTGCCTCCACAGTATTTTATTTCTCAAGACATAGAAACGGTTACAGCAATCCTGGTGTTGGTCCGGGCTCAGTCATTCCACCTCTGCACCCCCATCCAGACTCCCCCAGTGCCCAGGTAAGGGAAGTATCATGCAGGGTCGGGGGCACCCACCCCAGCCACTGAAGGCCTGAAGCTCGGGGTTGCTGCTGCTTGCAGGCAGGACTGGCTGCGTAATTCGTGTGGCCCAGTACAGAGTGGAAGTGCAGGGCCCCAGTGCAGGAATTATTAAGCATTTTAAGAGCATCAAATCCAGGAGGAAAGCCTCTGAGCGTGGGGCCTGCCGACTGCAGGGCCACATACCACAGGTGTTTCTCGTGAGTGTGAGCCTGGGCAAACACAGCCTTGGCTCTTGGGAGAGAGCCACTCCTCTAAATCAAAGAGAGGTAATACTCTGCTTGTGTATTTGTTATTTATTTTATTTCAGGGCCCAGATTGCACCATTAAACCATCGGCACCATTAAACTGACAGGCACTGACCGCCTTCCTGGGTCCCCCTGCAGCTGCAGGGTGGCCGTCTTCCCACATCTCTGGGGAGAGATTCTGGTCTGTGCTTTGTGTTTTGGTCCCAATAGAAAATAATCAGCCCTGTCACATGCATCACCCACAGAGGTGTGGGTCTGGAAACTTCCTGTGGGAGAGCAGGCTTGACAGCCGTCCTTCTGTGCTGTGCTATGCTCCTGCCCTGCAGTGCTCTGCTGAGATCTAAGGTGGAGAGGGAAGGGGGCTGCGGAGACTTGAGAGGAGGCTAGTCCTCAAAAGACCTTGTGTTGAGTCAGGATAGCACTTGAAAACAGATCGGCAAAATTCAGGACAGAAGGAGATGTTTTTCTTTTGACTTATGATCTTTATCTGAGAGTTTCTTCCTCCTCTGTGGTAGTAAACATTGTTGGTGTATATCTATCTTTTCAAAGCTTGAATAGAGCAGTGGAGCTTCTCGTGCCTGGGGCGGAGGCTCTAAGCAGCAGAGCCCTCTGCTTAGAGCCCAGGAAGGCGAAAACATTTTTGTCCGTTTGTCCAAAGCCACATGATTCTGAATTTTCCCACCAGAATCCCTGGGCCCTCATGACTCACCCAAGAACTCCTTATGTGATCCATGTCTGTTTCCACTGGCATGAAGCCCTCTCTGCCCTAAGACTGCTCCTCATCCTCTCTTGGAGAAGCATTTATTGAGTACCTGATGTGTACTTGACAGTGATCTGGAGGCAATCAACCAGACCAAGGCCCTAGGCTTATGTTCACCAGTGGTGGTTGGTGAACACAGAAAAGAGAGGAAACAAATGCATCAAACAGATAATTTCAGAAAGCTGTGTTATGGAGAGAATAAAGCAGGTGACAGTATAGAGAGTGACACGGTGGTGACAGAGGTACAGGCTGCCGACCCTGGCTGACGAGGCCGGGATGACTGCTCTAAACAAGTGATGTTGGACCAGAGCCCACTGGTGAGCAAAGAAAAGGTGACCCAGGAAACGGGTCTGCAAGTGTCTAGCCTCAGAGACCTGCCAGCCTGGTGTGTCCAAGGGGCAGGACAGAAGGAGACTGTGTGAGGGGATGTGAGCTGGACGAGGCAGGCGGGGCTTTGGTCACGTAGGACCTTCACAGGACAGAGGTTTTCTCTGGGTTTTATTCTAATTGTATTAGTGAGAATGCGATAAAAGCCCCTTCAGGGTTTTAAATTGGAACATGCTGTGATCTGATAAACATTTGAGAGCGCTCACTCCCAGCTCGGCTACTCGTTGAGGGCACGATGTCAGTGACGTGGCACAGCTGTGGGGGGTAAAACCTGTCAGGAGTGAACTCGGGCTTGCCCTGATGTTATATGCTGTGGGTGCCATCAGATTGGTTTCCACCAATGGCTAAATTTCAAGGAGCATTTCAAGATAGTGGTTTTCTTAGGCTTGCCAACCAGTTAGGAAGTTTTTATATAGTGCATTCCCCAGCTGGTAAATCAGTTTGTGTCTGTCCCACTGGTCCCAGGTGAGGGTCACTCTTGACCTTGTCCAGCCTTGCTGGGTGCTGCATCCACAGCCTGGGTGTGGGGCGACCACCTCTTGCCACCCCCCTTGTCCTTCTTCCCAAGCCCTGGCCTTCCTCTTTTAGATTCCATACAGACCTCAGCCAGATGCTTGAAGTTGGGATACTGGCACTTCTCTTAACTCCATGTTTATCCAGAAGCTTAGAGGACTGGTCTTCATCCTGACCAGCAGAAAGGATATTAAGCCATTAGCTGCAACAGAAACCGTGTGTACCTGCTATGAAACAGAAACTCTTTTTAAAAAATGACTCAATGGAGATTTTCCCAAACTTTCCTTCCCTGCAAAATTTTTCCAGTTGATACTAATGAAATTACCTTGTCACTTGGGAGATATTGTATAACAGGCCTTTGTTCTGAGGAGGAATTGGAACACATCTGCTGGGACTCACTGACAAAATCTCTCTTGGTCCTCATTTTCCTTCCCCAAACCCTGACGCGTATGTATTCACTCGGTGCGGGTGGTCGTGAAGAGGAGATGGTTTCATGGATTACAAAGCAAAAGAATTTTTAATTTCACAGCTCTGCCACGAGCCATTTATGGAAGACAGTTGAGGCTGTGGTAGAGACAAGAAGCTTCGGGAAGGTGGAAGATGTTTGGGAGCTGGGAGAGACCTTAGCGGAGGGTTAGTTCAACCTCCTGATTGATTGGTTGATTGACTGATTGCTTTTATTTGAGAAAGAGAGTGACAGAGAGCATGAGTGGGGGAAGGGCAGAGGGAGAGGGAGAAGCAGACTCCCTCCTGAGCAGGGAGCTGATTGCTTGTTGGGCTCCATCCCTGGCCCCTGGGATCATGACCTGAACTGAGGCAAATGCTTAACCAACTGGGCCATCAAGGCACCCCTTAATTTTTTATTTTTATTTGGGGGGAGGGGCAGGGGGAGAAGGAGAAGAATCTCAAGCAGGCTCTATGCCCAGCACAGAGCCCCACGCAGGGGGCTCAATCCCACAACCCCAAGATCGTGACCTGAGCCAAAATCAGGAGTCAAATGCTTAACAGACTGAGGCACCCAGGTGCCCCTCAACCACCTCATTTAAAGGAAAGGAAGTAGAGGCTCAAAGAATTGCGGGATCTGACGGAAGCAGAAAAGTCAGCCCATGGGCAAGCTGGGAGGAGACGCTGGTGCTCCTCCCCTGCTACACAGTCTGTGATGAGCAGTGAGCAAAGGGAGCCAAACCTCACAGAAAATGGAGAAGTCCTGGTGGGTGGGGACCTGCTGTGGCCCCCTCCCACTTCCCCGTCCCTCAGGAGAGTGATTTTCTGCACTAAGCACCGATGTTAACCCCAAGAATGAATCGTGAAAAAGAACTATTACACTCTCAGAATGAGTCCCAGAATTAGCTCCGCCAAAAAACTAAAGGAAAGTTTGGAAAGGTCTTGCTGCTTTAGCAAATGCATTGGAAATTTCTTTGCAGAGTAACAGGCTGTGCAGGCCCCGGCCTTGCTCTCTGAAGACCGTCCCTGCTTGGATGGCCTCCTGGCAGCCCTGCAGCTTGGCACCACCACAGATGCTCTTGGGAGCAGTTTGGTTTTAAAATAGTTTAGAGATGAATGGACAGAGCCTTTCTTCAGAACCTGGACTCCTGATGCCCTTTACCTCAGTGAGCAAGAGGTTGCAGAGCCCAAGTAACACACTGCCTTCTCAGGTTTTCTTTGCATTTCCCGAGGGAGTCCTATGTGTGCCCCTGTGCCAGGGCAGCTGACTCCCCGGCTGTTCTCTTTGCCTTTCCTCCCTCCCAAGCCCTGGCTGGCTCCCCACCCGGCCTGTGTGAGGGGCCGAGGCCTCCTGTTCTCTCTGGTACTGCTGCTGTGCCAGACACGTAGGTGGCTTTTCCATGGTGCTGCTCAAAAGCTTGCTCTCCTGGTTTGTTTTTGAGTGTGAGTGTGAGCATGAGTGTGTGTGTGTTCATGCCGACACCCTAGGAACCTTCCAAGCAGAGGAGCCAAGGACCACAGGGCCCATCTCGGAGCTGCTGCATTCAGGGTGTTCCTGGCTGTCGGAAAGGCCTGGGGCCCAGCGTTTCCCGCGCAGGGCTGTCGCTGAGCTCCCCACTTCGCACCGCTGGCACTGCTCTGTGACGTCTCTCCATCACGGTCCCCTCTGTCCACCCCTCCTGAATGACCGAATGACCATGTTCTCCCCGCAGGTCATAAAGAAGGAAACTGGATTTTGGCGAGACTTTGGCTTTGGGATGACCTGTCAGTACCGTTCAGACTTCATCAATATAGGTAAGACGAGCAGCACGTCTGCGCCTCTGCTGCCACCTGGAGGCCAAGGCCCGAGGCCCAGAGCAGGCGGGAGGGCCTGGGCGGGTTCCTGGGATGCTGCGTGTACCCACTTCCCAAGAGAGGGCTGTTGCTCTTGTCGTGGACTTGGGGGCTGGACCAGGAGGAGGCTGGGGTGTGTGTGACCTTGAGCCCCTCTAATCTCCCCTAGACCCTTCCAGTCACCCCAAATGTGGCACACAGACTGAGGGCAAGGCAGTTGCTACAGACAGATGACTTCAAACCGCTCCCCCGGCCGCCACCACCCCACTCCCAAGCCTCCTTCTGACCTAGTTCTGGCTCTGGTCCCTCCCAGGCAGAACATTCTGGGCCTCCACAGTAGCAGGATCCACTGAGAAACATAAGGGCAACGTGGGAGATTTGGGAAAATCACATACCAGAAAAGATCCAAATTTCTCTCTGCTGAACCTTCGAAAATTCCAGATGCTACTTCAGGCTCCAGCTGAGCGTATAGTCACTGTCCGTGCACACACGTTCCCAGAATGCCCAGAGGAAAGGCCCTTAGGTCACAGTTGAGGCCAAAGGGCACAGGGACAGCACAGCAGGTGGGGGCTGTGGGACGAGAGCACTTCCTGTCCCTCAGAGTGGCACCTGCTCATGTGCCTTGAGACAGAGTGACATTGTGACTCTGCACACCAGAGGCTTTGGTCTTGGGCTCAGGCTCAGGGTGGCTGCTGGCATGGGGTCAAGAAGCTCCAGCTCCCAGATCATGGACACTGCCACCACCCCGCCTTATCTTCCTTTCTAAAGCAGGTTTCCGTTTCGAGAAACCCTGTGTTCCCGTGCTCTGTGTACACAGACAGATCCATTTGTGATGATGTATGTTTATCAGACTTGAATTTAGAATAAACTGGATTTTCCTAAGGATGGGGCATCACGGCAGCTGACACATGTGGGAACGGTGGGCTCCCTCCATGAGCCATTGCCGTCACCTCAAAGTCTCTGGGTCACTTCTGGACCCCAGTCATCCCTTAGCATCTTGTATTTATCTGTAAGCATCTAACTTTTGCACCGTCTCTTTAATAAGCTGTAATGATACCGATAAGAAACCCATTACAATGAAGCAAGCACTTCCCCTTCCGTGACTGCTCGCTCGGGCATGACGTCTAGTTCACACCAGGATAAGGAACCGTGGCTCAAGAGAGGTGACCTGGGTGAACTGAGACTCACGTTCCTGACCCCTGACTCTGTATGTCTGCCCGTCAGCCATCGGGGGCCACCAGCCACTTGTGTGCAGAGCCCAACCATGGGCAGGCGCAGGTGGCCTGTGCATGGGTCCCCCTCCCGGCCTGGTGGTGATGGGCGGCCTGGAGCAGAGGAGAGTGGCCTGGGGGCCATGTGGGACCAGTGATGACAGGCATTTGGGGGGACTTCACCACTTTTCGTCAAAGTTACATTTACGTCTTGGAGGGTTCAAGCTGGCAAGGCGGCAGCAGGGCCCACTGTGGGGCTCAGGGCCACTGCATGGCAGTTCCGGCAGCCCTAGGAGGTAGGCGGCGCCAGGAGGCCTGTCTGTGACCTTGTGGCCTCCGGAAGCGGGTGCTGGCCGCCGCCGCAAAACCTTCCCTTTGGGGTGTCTGAATTCTCCCTTGCAGAGGGACACCCACAGATTTCAGAGGGGCAGTGACACACGCCCCCTAAAACACTGCCGCACCACGCACTGAGGGCCATGCCTGTGTGGGGCAGGAAGGGCACAGAGGTCAGAGGCGGCCGAGCAGCATGACTCAGCGATGTCCTCTCTCCCACAGGTGGCTTTGACTTGGACATCAGAGGCTGGGGCGGGGAGGACGTGCACCTGTACCGCAAGTATCTCCACAGCAATCTGATTGTGGTGCGTACACCTGTGCGGGGGCTCTTCCACCTGTGGCACGAGAAGCACTGCGTGGACGAGCTGGCCCCCGAGCAGTACAAGATGTGCATGCAGTCCAAGGCCATGAACGAGGCGTCCCACGGGCAGCTGGGGATGCTGGTCTTCAGGCATGAGATAGAGGCCCACCTTCGCAAACAGAAGACGAGTAGCAAAAAAACCTGAACTCCCAGGGATAGATCCAGGGAGGTTTTGTACTTTTTTCCCTTTGTGATCACTGAACATGTGGCTGTGACAAAGAAAAGACTTTCCTCAAGGGCAAGAAAAAAAAAAAAAAGCTCAACTGATTAGTAAAAGAGATGGGAGAGAGCCTCTGATTTCTCTCTGCCTATTTGGCTCAACGCAACAGGAATTAAAATCTCTCACTTGGCCTGCAGGAGCAGCCCAAATGCATCCCGTGCAGAGTCTGACAAAGGCAGGATGATTGTGAGGTTACAAGCCTAACTGCGTGGAGGGTTTGTGTTTACAGCAGAGTGAGAGCTATTATCTTTTGTGCCCGTTGAAATATTCACAAATTATAAAAAGTTTGTTTTATAAGGAGTTCTTTCAAATGAAAGGCAAGCACATGTCTCCCCTATGAGTGATGACTGCGTGGGTAGGGCTGTCGTGCCTGGAAATGCTAACATATCAGGAGACCTTGTGAGCTTCGGAGATACACTCATGGTGATCCTTGTGAGTATATTAAGCAAAACCAAATGGACTCAAAAAGAGAAAAAAAGAAACTTGTGTCATTTCCATCCAAGATTAACCAAAAATAATCTGCTCATCTTTTTTTTATTATAGTTTTAACCATCCCCGTTTCTTAATTTTATTTAAAAATGCTTTTTTTTTGCTTATGAGTTATATTCTGCTTATTTAATTACCAATTTGCAAGCCTTACTAAGATAGCACAAGTTAGCATACATTTTTATACATTTTAAGAAAATACTTGTATTGTGAGAAACTTTTGTTCAGATTGAGCCCCATATCCAAGGACATGCCAAATGCTAATCCCGTCAGACCCTGAATGTCAGGTGGAAGTCGTGGCATGGGACTACTGATACATCGAGACTTAGAGATACTTTATCTGAAGAGTATTTCCCAAGAGGAGCAACTGAACATTGGAGGGAAAGAAAGATATACGTTTTCCTTTAACAGAAAGCCTCATTCAGACTGGTAATATCTTGATTTATTCAAAAGTCAGAAAACACATTTTCTCCTCAGGAGAACTGGGGACCACGTTCTTACCTGTTTAAATAAACCAAAGTATACTGTGTGAACCAAACTATCTTTTTTCAAAGCAGGGTGCTCTTCCTGGCTGCTGGCTTTTATGAAAAGAAATGCAGAAAAATGTATTTTGTGAAAGATCACTCCATCTGCCAGAGTCAAGTGGGATGGAAGATTTTGCTACATGTTCACCCACCCCAATCTAGGGGAAAGTAAATATTTTTTAAATTAAACAGTTATACTTAGCCGCCAAGATGCTTCTGAAAATGGCATTTTATTACAGTTTCCAACTATTTTTTAAAAATACAGTTAACATTGAGTGATTTCTACATTCATGTGAAAATTATTTATTTATTAGCCAGCACCAGATGCATGAGCTAATTATCTGTGATTCCTTGCCTTCTGTTTGCCCACAGTCAACTCATTGTTTAAAAGCTTCCAGAACATTCAAGCTGTTGGTGTGTAAAAAAAAAAAAAAAATGCATTGTATTGATTTGTACTGGTAGTTCATAAGATTTAATTAAAACACAGGACATGAATGGAAGGTAACATTGGACAGCTAATAAAATATGATTTGTGGATATAATTTCTTCTTGGAATAAGAATGCCATGTCTTTAGTTTTGGGAAAACTTTTTTAATGTGGAGAGACCAGGGTTTCTGAACCCTGGTGCAACAGACCCCATGGGCTAGATCCCTCATAGTTGCCAGGGCTGCCCTGTGTACCGTAGGGTATTTAGCAGCATCCCTGGCCTCCACCTGCTAGATCCAAGGAGCATCTCTCACCTACATTGACAATCATTATGTCTGCAGTCATTGCCACATGTCTCCTGGAGGGCACAAAAGCACCCCCCTACCCGCCCCCTTTGAGGACCACTGGTCTAGAAGGAGAGAACCACAAGGGAAAACCTGGCTGTTAATATTATTTCACTTGTCTTTTTTTAGAAGAAATTGAGAAATGATTTCTAAGGTCCTTTTCTGACTGGGTTTCATATTTTCACATACAGTTGGGATACTGGAGATTCAGGGCATCTCTGGCCTCTCTCTAGCAGTTCTGGGGGCTCCACGGGACTGCCCTGCACAGTCCTGCCCATATTCTCCAGGTGTCAGGAGGATGCACTTCCAGCAGGCCGGCAGCAATGCTGCGACCTTGTGATTAGGCAGGTCTGGGTGTCCTGCGGACTGTGTAATCCCAGGCTGCACTCTGGGGGCCAACCAGCCATTTTTGTGCTGCTGTCAGTTGCATATCACTGATGCCTGAGGCAGTGATTAGGAATTGAGTTTCAACAGTTGGTTAAGAATTGCTGAGGTAGATGAAGAAGAAAGGAAACAGCATAATATTGACCTATTTCTCTCTTTTTAGAACTTAGGTATAGCAGTTTTATTAACAAGTAGGAGTCCTCTTAAAGCACCTATAAGAGGGGGTCTGTTTTAGTTTGGGCTGCTGTACAAACGTCCCTGGATGAGGTGGCCTAACCAGCAAGGGGATGATTCAGGTCAAAAACGCCGAGAATTCCGGGATCGAGGGGCGGGCAGATCCGTTGTCTGGTGAGGACCCATCTCACTGGATCCGCGCAGGACAGAGACCCGGCAGAGGGCTAAGTACCTCCTAAGGGCCTCACTTCCAAATATCATCACAGTAGGGCTTCAACATCTGAATTTGGGGTGGGGGGGGTTGCAAACATCCAGGCCTTAGCAGGACCTACCCTGTCCTGTATACAGAAGGGTTGGTGAAGGCCCTGCTGCGACATTACAGTTAGGGGGCTAGGAATTTAACCCCAGACAGCAAAGGAAAGGAGTGAGGACCTCTGGCTTAGAGGACCCAGTCCCATGAGAACTTCTAGAGGAAGGAAGCGCTGAGTCTTGGGCCTGTGTGATGTGCTGTCCGCATCTTCCCTCTGTTCTCGTGGTATCTGGGTCACCCAAGAACTAGCCCAGCCATCTCCCTGGTGCGGGGGCCTCCATGCAGACCTGGGTCCCCTCTGAGCCGTGGTGAGCTGACCCACCTCTTCCCCCATCTCACTCAGTAATGGCAGGTCAGTAGCTTGAAGTGGACCAAGGTGGGAGTATTTACACTGTGGAAACAGTTGGCCGAGGCTACCTAGCAGGACTCCCCTGCACTCCTGCCCCACCACCCCCTCCCCATTGCAACTGGTCATCACGACTGCATCGATGAGCCCCAGGCAGTCGAAGAGCATTAGAGGTTTTTGAGGTTGGTTGTAGAGCCAGGCACCTCCCTCACAGAAGACCACCTCCTAAAGCAGGCAGTACCATTTTCCAGGTGCGGGAACCGTGAGGAGCTTGCTCGGGCTCACACCTTCACACCACATCCTGCCTCCAGCTGCAGAGGGCTACAAGGTCAGGGTGGGGGTGGGGGGAGGAGGGAGCTTCGGCCTCCAGCAAGTCCAGAGTCTGTTCTCTGCTGCCTCAGTTTCCCACCATGTTCTGCTCTTCAGCACACCTCAGAATCCCCTGACAATGAGTGAGAACAACACAGAGGCCCAGGAACACACGGAATTCACAGAGCTTCCCCGTCCTGGCTGCAGTCCTTCTGTGAGGGTGGGGGCTCTGAAGCCTTGGAAGTAGCCTTCTGTATGACCCCATATGCCCCCCAGCATTGCCCCCCACATGCCCCTGTATGACCCTGTATGCCCCCCTCATGCCCCCATATGCCTTCTGTATGCCTTCCATATGCCCCTCATATGCCCTCCATATGTCCCCCGTATGCCCCCCGCATGCCCTCTGTATACCCCTGTATTCCTCCCATACCCGCCATATGCCCCCCATATGCCCTCTGTATGCCCTCCATATACCACCCTGCATGCCCCCACATGCCCTCTGTATGCCCTTTTTGCCCCCTGCATGCCCCCAACATGTCCACTCTGTGGACATAAAGGCTTCCGTGAATGGGAGGGGAGCACAGGTTAAATCCTTGCCTTCTGAAAAAAGGCCTGACCTGGATCTGAGACTTGCTCATCAGGGGTCCTGTCCTCAGGGGGATCCCTTCAAGGGTGGGTGTGTTTTACTCCCAACACCCATCAAATAACTGGCAGCTTTGTGTGATCCATATTCTGATTGGCTTTATATTTCAATTCAAAGCTGTTTCTCCTGGCATGACCCCACCAGGGCTTTGCTCTTGCTGCCAAAAGCTGTGGGGAGCCTGCCAGCCCAGGGTGGGGACGCTGGGCGGTGGTTCCTTCTACACACAGAACATGTTCTCTCAGCAGAGGTGCCTTTCTCAATGTCTCTGTGACACTGATCCTTTGAGCTCGCCCTTTGGAGGTTCCTCCCCAGGGTCTCGGCCTTTTCGACCTTGTCTGCTCTTCCAGGGGAGAGCACAGATCATGACCTGGGGAGAGAAGCAGGCACAGCCCCTGGGCGCTCTCTGCCTGTCACCCCATCACCCAGAGGCTCAGGCAGGGCCAGGCCCCTTCAGCAACCTCTGCCCAAAACTCCCCAAATGTCTGGTGGTCGACTGTACAGACGGCCTCCAGCTACAGGCTATACCCGGTGAACTGGATTTCCTCTTCATCAACCTGGGGGGCAGGACTTCAGCTCGCTGTTCCCTCCTGCTTGGCTGTTAACTCCCCATTTCTGACTCCCCCCCACCCCCCGCCAGTGTCTGAAGAACGACAATAATCATCACCCAGCCTGCTAGGATGTGAAACCCCTTTTGAAACAGCTGAGTGAAATAAGTCAATCGGAGAAGGACAAACATTATATGATCGCATTCATTTGGGGAATATAAAAAATAGTGAAAGGAGAAAAAATAAGTGGGAAATATCAGAAAGGGAGACAGAACATGAGAGACTCCTAACTCTGGGAAACGAACAAGGGGTGGTAGAAAGGGAGGTGGGCGGGGGTGGGGGTGACTGGGTGACAGGCACTGAGGGGGGCACTTGATGGGATGAGCACTGGGTGTTATGCTATATGTTGGCAAATTAAACACCAATAAAAAAATAAATAAATATTCAAAAAAAAAGAAACAGGAAAAATAAATACAAGGGGAGAACAAACAGCAAAACCCTCACATTACATTCAGAGAGGCTGAAGGAAAAACGTATTAACTACTGGTTCCTTCTCTGGTCGTTAGCCTCAAACATCCCACCTGTAGGGTGTGGGGCTGTCAGGAGGGGCAGTGGGAGCTGTGTTTGGGAAGCACCTTCCGAGTTCCCCCACCGCCACCGCCACCACCACTGAGAGCACGGCAGGGGGCTAGGGTCGCTCGGAGCCATGTGGTCCGGCTGTTGAAGTGCAGTGCGGTGGAGGGTCACCAGAGCTGGGCTCAGCTGGCAGGAAGACGTGAAGGAACATCCTTTTGGCTGAAGGAACACAAAAGCTAAGACTGATGACGGTGGTGGGGGCTCGCCCCCTTCCTGGCAGTCTGGGTTAGCACAGGCTCTGCCCGGCCTTTTTGGGTGACAAAACAAAGTTAATCCCAAAGGGATTTGCGGTTGCAAGGCTTCGGTCAAAAAGGCAGGCAAATACTTAGGGGATTTGTGATCAGGAATTCCTGAGCAAACTCAATTTGTCAATGACCAATTTGGGGTAAGGACTGGTCCCTGCAGACTTGGGGGTTGTCAAAATCCACCATTATGAGGATGCCACCCATAAACCTACCGTTCGTCATTCAGACAAAGGTAGCCATCTCTCTGCATGCTACTTCAACTGGCTGATTCGTCGTGGGACTCCCCGTTATACCCCTTACTCTAAAAGCTGCCCTTTCTCCCTGACAACTCATCCCACAAACTCCAGCAGATGGGCCATTGGTATACACAGCCCATTGGTCATAGAAACCGAGTTCATAACAGAAGAGCAGGGAGGGCATGAATCCTGCCTTAGTTGGACCTCTGATTCACAAAGAATAACTACTATTTCGGGAGAACTTTATATATGCCAGACGCTTTGCCCACTTCTTTTCTAAGCCCCAGAACCCAGTGGGTTTCTTAAGTAACTCCTGTTGGAGAGCTGAAGCTCAGATAGGCTTAGTATTTTTTTTTTCTTTTCGTTTAAGATTCCACACAGTGATAGGGCACCTTGGTGGCTCAATCAGTTAAGCATCTGTCTTTGGCTCAAGTCATGATCCAAGGGTCCCGGGATCAAGTCCTGCATCAGTAAGTAAGGGACAGGCAGGGCTAGGTAGGGAGAGGTAGGGAGGGGAGCCTGGAATCAGACTCCCAGAAATCCCAAAAATGTGGAGGTGAAAGGCCACGGTAGATAAGCAAACCAGACCATCCTGTCCAGATGCCCGAGGTGGAGCCTTGTTATAAGAGCTACTTGTGACCAACAAAGAGTTACCGGGCCCTGAAGAGGAAGTGAGCCCTTGAAGGTGTTCTCACTAGTCCGCCCTCGTGGTGATGTCAGTGGAGACGTTAAGAGGATTTGAAAGGCCAAGCCCTCCAGGCCCCCAGGGACAACCCCGAGGGGACCCCCCTCACTCCTGAGCTCTCTCTGCATCCTCGATCAATAAGCCCCCGTGGCTTCACCCAGTCTCCTTTGTCTGAGAGACTCCCTCTTCGCTCCGTGAGGCAAGAACCCAGCAATCCTGCCTCCCCCTGCTCAGCCCGGGGGTCTGCTTCTCCCCCTCCCTGTGACCCGCCTCCCTGCTTGTGCTCGCTCGCTCGCTCGCGCTCTCTGTGTGTGTGTGTCTCTCAAATGAACAGAAACTCTTAAAAAAAAAATAAAAAAGGTTCCACACAGCTGGCCAGTGAGCTAGGCTGGATCCGCACCGACACCTGCCGGACTTTCCGCGACAGGGAGCCAACTCAGGACCAGTGTGTCTTCACCACCCGAAAACGAAGCCCTTGCGCCAGGGAGGCCTCCTGGAGTCCTGGGCTGGGGCAGGAGGAAGGGCCGGCGCGGGGCGGGAGGGACCGGGACGGCCTCCGCGGCCCAGGTGCGCGTGAGAACACGAGGCGCGCACAGGCCGGAGGGCGCCGCGAGGGGAGGCGAGAGGCGAGAGGCGCGCGAGGGAGGCGACGCGAGGGAGGCGACGCGAGGGGAGGCGAGAGGCGAGAGGCGACGCGAGGCGAGAGGCGACGCGAGGCGAGAGGCGACGCGAGGTGACGCGAGGCGAGGGGAGGCGCGAGGCGACGCGAGGGGAGGCGAGAGGCGAGAGGCGAGGCGAGAGGCGAGAGGCGACGCGAGGCGCGAGGCGACGCGAGGTGACGCGAGGCGAGGGGAGGCGCGAGGTGACGCGAGGGAGGCGAGAGGCGAGAGGCGACGCGAGGGAGGCGACGCGAGGGAGGCGAGAGGCGAGGCGAGAGGCGAGAGGCGACGCGAGGCGCGAGGCGACGCGAGGTGACGCGAGGGGAGGCGACAAGAGGGAAGGTGACGCGAGGGGAGGCGAGAGGCGAGAGGCGAGGCGAGAGGCGAGAGGCGACGCGAGGCGCGAGGCGACGCGAGGTGACGCGAGGGGAGGCGACAAGAGGGAAGGCGACGCGAGGGGAGGCGAGAGGCGAGAGGCGAGGCGCGAGGCGACGCGAGGCGAGGCGCGGCTCGGACACACCTCAGACCCGGAGCGGGCGGGAGGCTGAGGGGGCGCAGGCGGGCGGGGCGGCGCCGGGAGGGCGGGCGAGCTCCGCCGGCGGAACCGGAGCCCCGGGCCTGAAGGCACCGACCGCGTCCCCGTCCCCGTCCCCGCAGGCAGGAACGCCAGGAGGCCCCGCAGCCCCTGTAGGTCGTCTTGTCTCCTTGTCCGTCACCGGCGGGCGTCCCAAGGCGTCCCGCGTGAGGCCCACGGCGCTGCCTGCGGAAAGCTGCCTCCACAGGAAGCCGCCGCTCTGAGACCTCCGGCCACGAATGATTTTAAATCCAAAAGCACATTTTCGCCACATTAGCACATGCCATTATTTTACACTTAAAAGGGATGGTTAATTAAAAATGGCAACTTTGGATATAGATGCCCCTAAGATACTGTAAGTGACCTGTCCATGCCCATTGCCACTTGTTCTCCTTTTTCTTAACTCTGTGTTTCTGCTTCTTTGGCACAAGGTTTGGGCCCACGGGCGTTTCTTGGCATCGCTCATCGCTCAGCTCTGCTGGTGACCCAGAGGCACAAAGTCACTTTCGTGCGCATCCTCCATAGCTGGGGAGGGCGGGAGACCAGGACCAGGGGCCCTACAGGTGACCCGGTGGGGGCTAATGATTGTGAGGGCCTGGAGGACCGGGTGGCAGCCAGAGAATCTGGGACGACTGTAAGAGGAGATTCTACAATCTCCCTGAAGTTGTTGAGAACGAGGAGAGTCGATATGGGCAGTGAGAGGCATTTGCACCCAGTTCCAAAGAGTAGGCCGACTGGAGTGTTGGGAACCCGGACCTGGAGGGTAACAGCAGGGAAACACCCCAGACCAGAAACCTTAGGCCAGCCAAGGAGCGGAGCTTGCTGAGGTGGCAGAAGGGGGGCGGGGAGCGGGGCAGGGTGCAGGACCAGGGCTCGGACATCCTTGCCTTAGGCCCCAACGAGGGTCAGACACAGGGAGACTGTATCCAATAGCTGAGCTACGATGAGAATTCAGGCTTCCTCAACCCCATTCGATTTTTTTTTTTAATAAATTAATTTTTATTGGTGTTCAATTTACCAACATACAGAATACCCCATTCGGTTTTAACCACTTTCTGAATTCTGTACTGTTCTCACCCCCTAAGAATTTCAAGTATTACTGCTGGCCATCACATCATCAAAAAATGGACAGTTTATTCCTCTGAATGTTAATAACCAAAAGGATAAAATAGTACAGAACTCAGACCCACCCCCCCTTGTACTATTAGGTTAATTCAGTCAGGTCATTTCTTGTTTTCTAAGCCATCTCACAGTACTTAGTACATCCCACAGTTACTTAGTGTCATTATATCTGGATATGACTACACTTATTTCTTCCAGAATAATTTTAAGCAGAGGGTGATGCTGGAATCGTATGTCTTCATAATTATTAGTGACAACAGGGTACTTTTCTATTCATTTCAGAACCTTAAGATTTCAGAACTGGATGAATAAAAACCAGCTAGTAAAAACACTTTCTTTTAATTAAAATAGAACTGCCATATGACCCAGTAATTCCACTTCTGGTATTTATCCAAAGAAAACAAAAATATCAATTCAAAAAGATACATGCACCCCCTATGTCCATTGCGGCATTCTTTGCAGTTGCCAAGATATGGAAGCAGCCCAGGTGTCCATTCATAGACAAATGGGTAAAAAGATATGGTGTATGTACACCATGGAATATTACTTGGCCATAAAAAAGGATGATATCTTGCCATTTGTGACATGGACCTCAGTGGTATGATGGTGACTGAGATAAATAAGAGATAGACAAATACCCTATGGTTTCACTGATATGTGGAATCTAAACAACAAACAAAACCAAGCCAAACTCATAGGTACAGAAAACAGATTGGTGGTTGCAAGAAGGAAGGAGGGTTGGGAGGTGGGCAAAGTGGGTGAAGGGGGTCAAGAGGTACAGACTTCCAGTTACAAAATCAGTAAGCCATGGGGACGCACAGCATGGTGACAATCGTTGATAATGCTACAGTGCAGACTTAAAAGTTGCTAAGAGAGGTTTTTTTAAAGATTTTATTTATTTATTCATGAGAGACAGAGAGAGAGAGGGAGAGAGAGAGAGAGAGAGAGAGACAGAAGCAGGCTCCATGCAGGGAGCGCAACATGGGACTCGATCCCAGGTCTCCAGGATCACACCCTGGGCTGAAGGTGGCACTAAACTGCTGAGCCACTGGGCTGCCCTAAGAGAGTAGATCTTAAAAGTGATCACAAGAAAAACAATTTTGTAACTTTGTAAGGTGATGGATAACTAGACTTACAGTGGCGATTGTTTCAGTGGTCAAAGATTGTTTCAAAGGTCAAATCATTATGTTGTACAGCTGAAACTAATTTAATGTTAAATATCAGGTACACTGCAACTTTTTTAAAATACCTTTTGTAAAAAAAAAAAATAAAAGTGAAAACTGAAGTTCAGAGGGTTAATGGTGGGAAGATATGGGGACAGAATAGAAGTTTGTAACTTCCTGTCCCGTGCTGTCTTTGCAGTTCTATAAAGTCATGGCCATTTAATCACTGAAATGAAGGTTAAAGACAGGGTCTCTTGGATAAATGTCTAGTTGACAGTCATCTCTCAGACTATAGGTACACAGGGGACATTTCAAGTGACACTTTACAATGGTCTGTGTTTAAAAACCTTCTCGTTAAAGCACACACACACCCATACGCACACATATACACACATACCCCACTGTCTTCTCTATCTTTTATACTGGCAGTGGTGTTTTATCCAACCAAGAACCTCATGAACCACCTCTGCTCCTTTGGAAAGAGTGCCGACGCCAGGAGGAGGACTGGAGTGCAGGGGCATCTCCACCTTCCCAGAAGCATCATCTCTGGCTCAGGGCACCCCTGGTATAGTGACTCCAGCCCTTGCTGGGCTGGCCCAAGGGTTGCTAGGGGTTGGGGGTGTGGAGATGGCAGGGAGGTGGGATACAATTCCTGCCTGAGCAAACCTGCATCCCAGAACTGCAGAGCCAGGTGGGAGGCTACTCTCCTCTCCCATCCTTCCTTCATCATCAGGGGGCAGGCTGTAGAGCAACAAACGGCACATAATGCCCATCAGGTTCTGTAATGACATGAACTTCTGTGTTAGTTTCTGAGGGCTGCCGCAACAAATTATCATAAACTCAGAGGCTTAAGACAACAGAAGTTTATTCTCTTATAGATCTAGAGCCTGGAAGTCTGAAACCAAGGTGCCAGCATGGCCACATTCCCTTCTAAGGTTCTGAGGAGAATCTGTGCCATACTGCTCTCCTAGCTCCTGGGGGTGGCCAGCTCTTCTTGGCATTCCCTAGCTTGCAGGAAATCCCCTGGAATCCGTAGTCTCAGCCTGTGTCACCCCATGGTTGCCTCTCCTTTGTGTTTCCAAATCCCTCTCTCCTTATAAAGATGCCAATCATTGGATGGAGGGCCCACCTGAACCCGATATGAACTTGATCACATCTGCAAAGACCCTATTCCCAACTAAGGTCATGTTCACAGGTACCAGGGCTTAGGACTTCACCCTGCCTTTCTGGGGATACCACTCAGCCCACAACATGCTCTTCTGTGCTGGCCTATCACTACTGACAGCAACTCACACATGCATGCACTTCAACTTCCTTGGTGTGCTTGTGGATGGATCCAAAGTAGATGGGGTGACCACTGTCCTGTTGTCTGGAATGAGAAAACTGCACAACAGTTTGCTCACTCCCGTACAGTCCACAGTATTTCTGGACATGTTAAGCTTCTCCTCCGTTTTAAACTCCTCATTCGATTTCCATTCCCAACTTTTGTTTTTCAGTGCCTCTTACTTATATCCTGGCTCCAACATGCATGATAAATGAAGTGTGTCTGCAGAGTCATTTCAGCCACCAGTAAAGGCTTTTTTGCCAGCTCCCCAAAGCCAATGTGGAACTTAATCTAAACACAATCCTGAGATGTTTTGAAATGATGCAAAGCGGGAGTATAGAGGTCATGAAATAGTTACCATGAGCTACTGGGTTTTGAAGTATGCCTTATTTCCTAGAAAGTTTCCATTTATTCTTTGTTCATTTATATACATCATTAAGGTTGTAGACTTCATGTTAGGGAGTTGCTGAAATTGGAGATCATCTCCCTTGACTTTTGGAGTGGATACAATGTGGTTAACTCCAGCATTAGTGCAGAAGAGAGATCTCCATGGGGCTCCAAGCATCCTTGCTCTTGATCAGTCCTGGCTATGCTGCAGGGTAACCTTGGCTTCACACACAAATGTCTGTTTCAGCAGCGTTTACCCAGAGGAAAGCCCAATGGAGGCTGAGGATGACGCAGCACGACGGAGGCTGTCACTCAAAGAGTTCCAGGTAGTCGGGTGGCTCGTCCTGCTGACCACAGGGGTACAGAAGGAGCTCTTTCCCCAGGGAAGTTATGGGTTCCTCCTGTGAATCAGAAGGCAGAGATCAGACCAGGCTGGGGGGACGGGGAAGGGCAGGCTGTTAAGATACCGTAAATAATAATGCCATGCCCTTCCAGCCTCCTCAGAGTACAGAACTTGTTGTATACCCTTGATTTACATGGAGCTTTATCGATTTATGACAATCTTAAAAGAGGTTTTTCTCATCTGCAAATTGCCATGTATGATTTTTCCCTCCTGGGCATGCATTCTACCCAAGAGTGGTCTCAGACGGGATCCGTCTGTGCACCGATGTTTAGTATCTTCTACGTTCTCTGCGGGTTCTCCCTGAATATCTGAGGAGGGACCAGGTTCCGGGATAAAGGAAATGCAGTTAAGAATCCGGAGTATCCGGAAGAATTATCAAAGACTAATCCCCCCATTACCCATTTCAATCTTTTTTCTTGTAATTGCCTTTCATTGCTAGGGCCGCCGAGGACACCACCGCACAGTGTAGGCCATTTCACCTTGTGGTAGTCCACCAGCGCTGCCAGGGTGGCGTGCTGCAGCCGGTCCGCGCCCAGGAAGCTGTACGAGTCTGTAGAGGCATCTATGAGGAAATGCTTACAGCCCTCCGCAGACAGATAGGACAGGGCATAGCCTTTGATCCTCTCACTGACTCGGATCAGAAAGCTGCCCGGTACGCAGGTGCTCAGGAGCTCATTTGCTCTCTTCAATGTAAGAATCCCTGTAGGAAAGAAAAGCAGGTATTTCAGCCAAATCATTTCGAGAACCCTCTTCAGTTAATGTAGCTGTGTGGATAACATTTAGTTAAAAGTAAGAGCAACTTCAAGTCCATTGGGACTTCTTTTTTTTTTTTTCTTAAATATTTTATTTATTCATGAGAGACAGAGAGACAGACAGAAAGAGGCAGAGACACAGGCAGGGGAGAAGCAGGCTCCATGCAGGGAGCCCGATGCGGGACTCGATTCCAGGACTCCAGGATCATGCCCTGGGCCAAAGGCAGGTGCCAAACCGCTGAGCTACCCAGGGATCCCCGCCATTGGGACTTCTTAAGCATATAGTACAGTATCATTTATCTCCTGGTATTTGGTGACTGGGCAAGCAGGGGAAACGACAGAAGCCACTGGATAATATCAATGAGAGTGTTTAACCTTC
Source organism: Nyctereutes procyonoides (assembly GCF_905146905.1). Taxonomy (NCBI): domain Eukaryota; kingdom Metazoa; phylum Chordata; class Mammalia; order Carnivora; family Canidae; genus Nyctereutes; species Nyctereutes procyonoides. The sequence goes on from NW_026575120.1 coordinate 19,266,352, forward strand.
AGAATATGTTTCCACCTGTGCCCCTGGTTATAACACCACAGATGTTAGGCGGCTTCTGAGTCTGGTAGGACCCTTTACAGGCATCCTGGAAGTGTTCAGTTCTGGAAAGGGACTGGAAGGTGCTCTCCTCAGTTTATTAGTGAGGACTCTGTGGCCTGGAGAGTTATCCTACACGGTCTTAAACAGTGGTTCTCAACCAGGACACCGTCTGGAAATGTCATGGGTAGGGGGTGCCACTGGCATCCACTGCATAGAGGCCAGGGATGCTGCTAAACAGCCTACAGTGCATAGGACAGCTTCACACTCCAAAGAGTCATCCAACTCAAATATCAATAGTGCTGTGCTGAGGACCCTGGCTTAGAAGTCAGCAAGTTAAGAATAAAACCAGGAGGGACCCCTATCTACAAGTGCTTTCTACTCTAGCTACTCTTAAATGATGCTTCAGTGGCATTTAAAGGAATAAAAATTTATATACATACATAAGGATTTATATATACGCTTCTGTATTTATGTTTTCATATATATTCAAAATAAAACTCTTCATATATATGAAGTTTTATATGTACATATAGTAGAGATGAATTCACACTAATTCAGACCAGCCTTTTCCCCAACTAGTCCAAACTCTCGAGCCTTCTTATTCCTATTATAGTTCATCAGATGTATCAGTAATGCTGTGAGACATATAGGGAGTGTGCAAACATGTGTTGGAGAGATGGTGAAGTCATTCACTTATTCAAGTGAGCTCAGATTTGGGAGGAATGGCACTCTCCTAGTGATCCCTTTTGCCTCAGCAGACAGAAGCTCTTGCTTCTCGTAATCCATGGTTTGCTCCATATTGATATTCTGTATCTTGTTATTAGGGAAAAGACAGGCAAACAATCTCCTGGTGAAAAGGCAATGGATAGATTATTATAGCCCTTTACTCTTGTTATTAGTAAAGTTAATTGAGAATTGAACCTTAAGTGTCCAGAGTAGGACATCATATAAAAGCATCTCTATTTTCCAGGGCACCTGGGTGGAACAGTAGGTTGAGCATCTGACTCTTGGTTTCGGCTCAGGTCATGATCTCAAACCCCACATTGGACTCCCCACTCAGTGTGCAGTCTACTTAAGGTTCTCTCTCCTTCTCCCTCTGTCCCTCCTCTCTCTCGCAAATAAATCTTTTTAAAAAGCATTTCTATTTTCTTTTTTGTAAACAGACCTTTAATAAAGGTGGGGATTTAAAAATATCACCCATTCTCTCCCAGCCAATACCAACCAACTAATCCCCCTGCTTTCTCTTGTCCCATGTACCTTTCAGGAGGACCCAGGGCCAATGCCTCAAAGTTATAGCGCTCAAGCCCTGTGAGGCTCAACCCCAGTGAAGCACCAGGATAGGAACTGGGGGTGCTGAAAATGCTTGACAGGTCCCCTCACTCACAGATAGGAAATATCCCTGAAAGAGAAGAAGAGTCATAGCCTCTCTTCTAGGACCTCTAGCTCTACTGCACTGAGGCCCAACAAGGTTACAGGTTACTGATGCCTGTGCATGATCTCCATTGTCTCTAGTTACCTTTCTGCCCCTTCCTTGAGGAGACTGAGCCAATGGAAACTGCAGCACCACTGATACTGAGTGAGCCTCTTGGGTCAGCTGCTGTCTTCTCCATGTTAGGCACTCAAATGATGCCCATATAAGTGCCAACAGATACGACTGCTGCTTCCATTGGTCTAGTTTAACCTTTCTAAATTTTTTTTAAATTTATTTATGATAGTCACAGAGAGAGAGAGAGAGAGGCAGAGACACAGGCAGAGGGAGAAGCAGGCTCCATGCACCGGGAGCCCGATGTGGGATTCGATCCCGGGTCTCCAGGATCGCGCCCTGGGCCAAAGGCAGGCGCCAAACCGCTGTGCCACCCAGGGATCCCCTAGTTTAACCTTTCTAAACACAGCTGATCCTACTGATCATTGCAGATGACAACCATAATCTGAAACAAGGCAACAGGTAACCAGCCTACCCAGGCACTAAACATGACTGAAGTTTCATGACTCTGTATTTGATTGTCTATGAAACCAGGGATATTTTTCACTGACACCGAAAACTCCCTTTCAGCAGTGAGGGGGCTCATAAGCAATGAGTGAAGGAGAAGCAGCATTCTGGAAAAACTTCTTCCAGACTTCCCAACAGGCTAACTCTGAAATTCCAGGTTACTTCAACAGATTGGGTAGATGTTATAATTTATAACATCAGCATGTTATCCAGATGGATTTAGATCCTAAAATGAAAGCTATTCTGGAAAATTATAACCAAACCTGGGTTAAGTTAGGTTAAATTCTTCCTAAAATCAGGTCTGATAGTAGCTGTAAATCCAACTTTCCAAAAGCCTCTCAAACTGAAATTATTACCCATTACACACAGATCTTGGCACTGTGTAATATCCAGAGACACAAGAATACAATAAAATGATTTTGTGGCAAATCTTAAGTCGTAATGGAGATTCGAACACAATCATTCTGACGGCAGGTTTAGAAGTGAAGTGCTGTGGGGACCACACTTTGTTCTTGTTGCTTCACAACAGGATTATCATTCCTGAAGAGCATAGTCTTTTGGCTTATCTGATGATACTTGTCCTTGTACAATTTGTCATGATTCCATCGAAAGCAGGGAGGCCTGGCTATGATTGCTGCCAAGCAGTGAGCTTTGTCTGCATGCAGAGAGAATTCTTTAATACAAAGACAAAACCCAGTGTCAGATATTAATCTCTGTGCACAGGGCAATCTCCTTACCCTGGAACATGACTCTAAGAATTCTGAAGCAGGAGTCTTCATCCAGCTCCCTATAGGCAGGGACACCTCCAGGCAACCTTCCTCTGACCACCTCTCTGATCACACATATTATAAGAACCAAGCCCATGTGAGTTCACAGAAGGATTTCTGTGCTAGTGAAGAGGGGTAAATAAAAAGCTTTCTTTTATTTCATCAGTTTTTCAAATGAGCCAGATATTCAGCAGTGCTCTATTTTAAGTTGAATCTGGGCAGGGTGTGTCAGAACTACTACAATCTGGAAGAAAGCAGATGTCACTGCATGCACAAGGTCTTACTGGGCAGCTTGTAGCTCTCAAACAGCCTGGGACAGAGCTGGCTAAAACCCCTGCAAGCCTGAACACCCAGCACAGAGGTTCACAACAGCAGGAATTGGGAGACAGCAGAGAGAAACGTCCCACTTCTTTCTCTGAGTGATGCCAGAGCACTGTCTAGGACAGTACTGTTCCATAGAACGTTCTGTGGCATGGGAAATGTCTCGCTGGCCATATGGAGGCCATTAGCCACATGTGACTATTGAGGGCCTGGAATGTAACTAGTGTCACTGAGGGACTCACCCTTTAATTTTACTTAATTTTAATTAATATTGGTTAAAGAGTCACATATAAATAGTGGCTAGCATATTAGACAGGGTGGCTTTTTTTGTTTTGTTTTTTTTTTTGACAGGGTGGCTTTAAACCCCCTGGAGTGAAGGTAGAGCTCCATGACAGGCCTAGGAAGACTATTTTTTTTACACAAAAGAGGGTGAACAGACCCTTCTATACTTGATATAACTTAGAAACCCCAGCATGGCCCTAGTTAGAAATCCAAGTGGCAGCTACCACCCTACAGAAGGAGGGCAGGTCTCCACCACTTCCTTCTGGAAAATGCCCACTTGTTCTCCAAGACGCAACTCCATTGTTCTCCATGAAGCTTTCTGACTTCTCCCTGAGCAGTAAGTCAAGGTTGCTCTACACACGGTTCCCACCTCGACCTGAGACTCACCTGGTCTATCCCAGGTCTCACCTGGTTCCCCCTCTATCATGGCATGTACAACCCACAGCTCTATCAGAGCACTCACAGTATATTCTACTCTGTCTCTCCCTGCCCCGCATCCTTGTGCTCTCCTAGAGGCAACTACCGCATCTTATTTATTTCCACACTCGCAGCACCTGCCACTTACAAGATGCCCAGAAAAGATCTAATGAGTAATTTTGTCTTATCACCAAGCCAGAAACTTTCTTCTCTAGGACACTTCTATGCAACCACTGCCTCTAGTCTGAACATTGTTATGTATAGGGACAAGTGATATATACATTTCTCCAAGGCACTACCAACTTTGTTTATATGTGTACATTTGTATGGCCTATTTACAGAATCTGGAAAATGCGTGTTTAAAAATAGATGAAAGGTAACCAAATAATAGTAGCATATAGAGTTCTTAATGTCTGTCTGGAACTCCTCAAATGGCATATTACTTCATTTAATCCTCAAAGCAGCCAGATGAACAAGTACTGTTCCTACTCTGAAATCTCAGATGAGCAAAACCTGCATGAGAGAGAGTTCACAATGTGCTTCAGGTCACTTAGGCAGGCCAGAAAAAGCACTGGTCTTGAACCCAAGCAGTCTGACCCCAGAGTTCAGGCTCTCTCCTACTCAACCAAAATACTACCCCTGTGTGCTAGCATTTCACGCTGCTCAATGTGCCTCCATTTACTATCTCATTTAATTCTCAAACAACTCAAAATAAACAGAACTGCTATTACTACCATTGCCATGCAGGTGGGAAAACTGAAGGAGAAGAGGTATATGCTCTAGGTTATAGGATTAGTTTAGTGATGGTTTCAAGTTTCTTGTCTTTCACTCAAGTATTTTGTTTTTTAACCCCCCTGGGCTCATGAAATTTTTCCTGAATTTGGCTGAAAATAAATTATGAATATTTATTTCACAAAGAGTTGTTTGTTTCTGACCTGGGCAACATAGAGTAGGGGTGGGGGTGGGTTAGAGGGAGAGAGAGAATCCAAAAGCAGACTCCTCATTGAGCACAGAGCCCAACACAGGACCCTAAGATCATGACCTGAGCTGCAATCAAGAGAAAGACACTCAGCTGACTGAGCTCCCCAGGTCCTCTGACCCAAGCAACATAAAGATGATGCATATTTCAGTGATTACTTAAGTATAGTCACCTGGATGCAGAATCATCCATCAGTGACCTATGACACCTCCCCTAAGCTCAGGATTCCTGGTTCCAGGGACTAAGAAGCCCCAGAGCAAGGCAGGCTTCAGCATTCTCCTTGACCATTCTCCTTGACCATGCACCAGTCTGCTGAGAGCTGTCTGGGGGCTGCCCTTCCAGAGCTCTGCCAAGAAGCTCTCATTCCTTCTTTTGTCATTTGTCATTCTCTGCTACTTGGGCTGCCCAGAATACCCTGCAGGGAGGAGACAGTGCTAAAATAACTTTCATGAAGGAACTCATCTCCACTGTTAAGGTGAGCTCAAAGTCTTACATTGCAAAGTGCCTAGATTATGGGTGAAAAAAGAAAAAAAGAGTTTTATTCTATAGATTTTATTTATTTATTTGAGAGAGAGAGAACACAAGCAGGGGGAGTGGCAGAGAGAGAAGCAGACTCCCCACTGAGCAGGGAGCCTTATGTGGGGCTCTATTCCAGGACCCTGGAATTATGACCTGAGCCAAAGGCAGATGCTTAACTGACTGAGCCACCCAGGTGCCCAAGAAAGCTGAGTCTTAGAAGAACTTATTTCCAAGTAGCAACCCTGCCAGATGCACACATTATCCATAGGAGGTCTTAAAGTTGGACATGAGCTCTATATTTTCCCACTTTAGCTCCTATTTTATGCTGTTTTTTTGTGGTTTTTTTTGTGTTTTTGTTTTTGTTTTTTTTAGCTCCCTAGTACCTAAAGGAAGTACTTTCAGAGAAGCTCTGGGACCTGTACTAGATCCTCTATATGGAGGGAGATCCACTATCACGTCGAGCTTCATCCTTGAGGTCTCAGGCCCTTTGAGATGAGGAAAAGTAGAGCTTTCAAAGTTATTCATAATGTTTCCTTAATGAATCTAGAATTAAAATTACATCACTTGTTCTTTCTTCATTACCTTAATGGCTAACACTTATTAACTAGGGCTTACTGTGTGTCACATTTGGCACTAAGTACTTCACATACATTAGCTCACAAACCTATTGAATGATTCTATGAGGCAGGTAATATCATTGTCTGCATTACATAGAAATTCAAAAGTCATGTGACTTGCCTGAGGGCACAGAGCTGGCTGGTGGGAGCTGGGACTTGGCCCTGGAGATGTGCTCCTAACCACTATCCTCTGCTGTGTCCTTGCCCAACATAGAGAAAGAGTGTCCACGTTTTATAATCAAACCATGTGATGACAAAGAAACTCTGGCAATAAGAGTACAGATTAAAAGTACTTCTCTGGCAGCCCGGGTGGCTCAGTGGTTTAGTGCTGACTTCAGCCCAGGGCCTGATCCTGGAGTCCCAGGATCAAGTCCCACGTCGGGCTCCCTGCGTGGAGCCTGCTTCTCCCTCTGCCTGTCTCTGCCTCTCTCTCTGTGTCTCTCATGAATAAATAAATAAAATCTTAAAAAAATAAAAAAATAAAAGTACTTCTCTAAATACCAGAATCCCCCTTTCCATAAAAAATCTGAAGTCAAACCCCCAAAGCAAGTCACCTTCTTTTGCCCCTCATCCATCCAGTCTGTCCTTCCTTTGTCTGTGGGGTCTGTCTTGGTCGCTCCAAGAACACAGAGTGAAGCCACAAGACTGAGCCCTGGGCATCAGTAATGGGAAGCGTGGGGCACCTGGCACAAGCAGGCCATGTCACTCAGTGGCTGGCAGCACTAGGGTGAGGACTCAAGGGCATTATTTTAAAAACTCAAGTAAGCAAGGCCTTTAGGATTAATGTACTATTCCCAACATTAATGGAAATACATACTAATGTTTGTGCAGCCAGTTTGCTGCACTGGAATAGAGAAAAGTCAAGGTCTTCCAGAAAAAAAACCCCACAATAGTGCATAGTATTTGCTGCAGAAAAGTGATCTCTTTTCAAGACTGAATAAACGTATATAAGAGAGTAATAAAGAGGTAATAAATGTTACCCTCTCTATGTTTCCTCTTCAGTTACATAGGAAATCTGAACAAATGCTAAGCAGTCAGATAAGAGAACTACATAGAATAATTCAAAGTGCTTTCATGATTACTGTAGATGAAGTTTTTGTGCTAGAATGTAGGCAGATGTCCAGGCTCCATGCTAAAGCGATGGCGATCCCTCTCCAGGGTAGGACAGGGACTGCCGGGGAAGGGACTTGCAGTTGTCCTTCCTGCCACTCACAGTGACCTAGTCCTGCTGCTGGCCACATGAAGCCTAGGAATCACATGTGTAAATGAGGCCAGATGTGCTTAGTAAGACAGAAGCTTGAAAGGCTCCCTGTGAAGGGGGTGCAGAATTCCGACGGCTCCACAATTAAGAAATCACCACCCCTCAGCCAAAAAGTTGAAGGACAGATATCACTTATGAGTGCCAGTTCCCAGGTTCATTAACATTTCAGCCTGAAGGAAATCCTGGGCAGCCTCTGTGATGCTCTGCGTGTGCAATGTCTCCCGTGTGTGCACTCGCCCTGGGGGGCCAGGGCCCCAGCGGCAGGGGCTGTGGGCTGGCAGGTGCCCTTGGAGTGGGAGCCAGGACTCCACCTGGACGGGCCGGCGTGGCTCAGGGAACTGAAGTCCCAGAGAGCAGCTGCCTCCACAGAAACACCCAGCACCTGCTCTCCAAGGAGAAGGAAACGTTGGAGGGACGTGTCAAAAATGGAAGCATTCAAAATAGCTGCAGTGTGAACTATACTGAAATCCCACAGGTGTGAAAGGGATTTGCTTTTTAAGTAGCTTAAAATATAAATATTGGGACTAAAGAATTTAGAGGCAGGTTCAATTATAAACCATGACAGAAAAAGATATCCACAAAGAAACGGATCAGGATGGAAACATTTCAGCAGCAGGTTAATTATATCCATATTTGAATAAGGAAATATGCATTACATTACATTTCAGAGGAGTAATGATCGACTATTGATGCGAAAAGCAAATACGCCAATTCTCTAACAACAGAAGCAATTAGAAAATTTCCAAATCAGAAATTTGTTTATCTACTATTGCTGGATAAACCACCTTCCTCCTCCCAGCCCCTGGTGAATTCGAAGCTCCTAAACACTGTCATATATTCAGAGGAGATGGGATATGCTAATGGAGAGAATGAAGAAATGAGTCTGTGGGTTTCTGAACAGGCTTTCAAACTTCAGTTTTATCTATTTGTTGGCTCTTTGCTTGAAAAAGTGTAAAAAAAGCATGTGAGTGAGTACAGTTACTTATATATCTGCACATTCTGGATACTCATAATCAGGAACCACAGTAAGTAAAATGACTTTTCAAGACATTAAATTTAGCCACAAGGACTCTCCAACACTCATCTCCACTGCACAAACATTCTGCAACATAACGGGTGTCTTAAAGACCGCTATAATACGGTGACCAGATGGAAGAAGAAAATGAATAAAAACAAGGACTGTATTTCAGGGTCAAGAGAGTCTAACAGGATGCGAGAAGGGGGACAAAGGGAAAAGAAAACAATCCTTCTTAAGGAAACAAAACCAAACAGACTTAATTACAGTATTCAGAAGATTTTAAATCTAGAGAATAGAAGAGTTTATTGTAGCAAGTCTAGGACTCACCCCCATCTCACCACACCTTCCCTCCCAAACTTGACAGGCCATGTTCTGTTCAACTTTTTCAAACAACTTAATTCCCTGTTTTGCAGTTGTCCTTTTGTCCTTCCAAATTCCTGTTGCCTTCTGGGGTGACCTCTTGGGTTCTGGGATTTTTAAGGACAGGCCCTAAATAAATACTTGTCAAAAGAGCAGAGGCCAGTTTTAGCAGTAATTAAGATCCATTTTATTGAAGTGCCACTTATTCCTTGTATATGGTATTGTCATGATGCTGTTATGACAATATTTGTGGCAAGATGAGGATTTTAATAATGAAGAGAAAGGTGGAGAGAACAGGAAGGGCAAACTTACTCTTTAGATGTTCAGTTCTGGTAAGTCATAATAACAGAAACACTATGTACCAGGCACTGTGGTAAGCACATTATATATATTAGCTGATTTGCTTTTTAAAAAAAAAAACTACTCTACAGTATAGATATTATCATCCCTGTTTTAAAGAGGAGAGCATGGGATGCATGAGTGGCTCAGTGTTTGAGCATCTGCCTTTGGCTCAGGTCATGATCATGGGTCCTGGGACTGAGTCCTGCATCGGGCTCCCCACAGGGAGTCTGCTTCTCCCTCTGCCTCTGCCTCTCTCTGTATCTCTCATGAATAAATAAAATATTTTTTAAAAAATAAGTAAATAAAGAGAACATAGCTCAAACCTAGGTGATCTGGAGTTGGGAGTCTTGTGCCAAACCTATACCACACAGTTGACCCTCAAACACCACAGGCTTGAACTGTGTGGGTACCTCATATGTGGATTTTTAGAAATAAATATAATACTGTAAATGTATATTCTCTTATGATTTTCTTAATAATGTTTTCTTTTCTCTAATTTATTATAAGAATATAGTACGTAATACACAGAACATGCAAAATATGTGTTGACTGTTGATGTTATTAGTAAGGCTTTTGGTCAACGGTGGGTATTTGTCATTAAGTTTCTGGGAAGCCAAAATTTATTTGTGGATTTCCAACTGTGCAAGGAGTTGGCACCTCAACTTCTACATTGTTCAAGGGTCAACTGCACTATCTTTCTATACTAAGAGCTAGGAAAACTGTACTTCTTGGGCTTTATATTTTTTAAAAATCAGCTTGAGATATGATTTTTATTTACAATAAAATTTACTAATTTTAAGTGTGTAAATGATCAACTTTGACAAATGTATGCAGTTAGGTAACCACTACCACAATCATAATATGGATTCCATTTCTATTATTCTAAGCCCTTGTGGCCTTGGAGCACTGTATTAAAGACCTGAATGTTACATATCTGCTTCTTGAAATTCTACCTGAGAGTGAGCAAAATAGTGTCTGGACAAAAATGTGCTTTTTCCTTATTCTCATAGGTGGGGGATGGGACAAAACTTATGCCGCATGAAGGTTCCTTCACACTTTTACTTCACCACAGACTGAGATTTAGTAAACACATCCATTTATTAGAGAAACACATCTCTGTGGTATTATTGTTCACTGATTTATATTTAAGTTACATAAAAAGCATGACACGGGTGTTCCCCCTATTAATGGTCAGATATGCTGGGGATTTGAAGTTAAATAGATCTGGCTCTGAATATTGACACTAATGGTAGAAACCTAAAAAGAACTTAACATCTTAGTTCCTTGGTTCTTATTCCATAAAGTAGGAATAAAAATTACTTTCTTTAAAGTGCTCGATGTAATGCTTGGCACATATGGGACCCTCAAAAAATTACAGCTCCAACAAAATGTAATACATATATTATAACATACTGCACAATTGGTAAAATGAATGAGCCAGTCTACATTTATAAACAAAGACAAATCTACATAACATAATGCTGGGAGAAAACTCAAGTCGCAGAGGAAGGCCTATAGCATGACACTATGTAAATGTTAAACACAATATTGCATGTTTTATAGAAGCAGATATATGTGTTTTATATATATTTCAATATATTTTACAAAAATGCACACATACATACATATGTAATGAGAGTATAAAAATATGGATGAAAAAGACAACAAAAGAGTGGTTCACCCCTGGGAGAGAAGTAAGTAGAGTCAATAAGGAAATAAAAGAGAGGGCCTTCATTCTTTAGGGCTTTATTTCTTCATAAGAAAAACAGATATGAAGTAACTATGGCTTCTAACATTTATTGTATCCTGGAAAGTAGATATAACATTTGTTACATCACTGGTGTAATAGATTCCTTTGTACTCTCTGTTCAAAATATTCCATGATCAAAAAAAGTATGTTTTAAATGAAGGGTGAGAACCCCTCCATAGTGTAGGTAGGCCTCATCCAATCAGCTGAAGGCCTTAAAAAAATACTGACTGACCTTCCCTGAGCAAGATGGATTCTGCCAGAGTTCAGCCTTTGGACTCGGGCTGCTAGTCTTCCCTGTGTCTCCAGCCTGCTAGCCCACCCAACAGATTTGGGACCCATCAGACCTCCAGGCATGTGAGCCATCTCTTAAGATGCTGACATAGAAGGATCTTCAGCAAAGGCCCTACAAAAGGGGCCAGTGTGGTGTGTCAGGGACAGAACAGGAACATGTGATGGAAAGCAATGATCAAGGTAGGGTTCTGTGGGGAATGTGGTTTGAGATGGAGCTGCACCAAAAAGTGCAGTGAAAGTTGAGACCCCATGGCCTCTGTGAAAAAAGCTTGCTGAGAGAGTAGTGGGGAGACCACATATCTAGATGTGCTTGAGATCGTCAAAAGATGCTCACAAAGTAGAGTTCAGCACTGCATTTCAGAATCTCTCTTGCACTTGGGATTCTCCAAGTTCTTACATCTAGGAGATCAGAGGAAATGCCTTACTTTACTGCCTGCTGAAGTGGCACCCAGGGCCAGGTATTTGCCTTGTCATGACCCCGAGTGGGAAAGGAAACTTGACGCGTCGATGTGGGGTCTCTGCTCTTCTTTGCCATCACACTGTTAGTGCTTCCTGGGGTCTTGTCCTTGGTCTTCTCTTATTCCTTCCAGTTCACTCCTGGAAAATGTCATCCCCTCCCATGCTTTTCATTGTGTACTGATGACTCCAATCTATTATCTTTCGAACTGATCTGTTAATCCAATTACCAAATGGATATTTTCACATGACTGCCCCAAAGACATTTCAAACTCATGGTATCCCAAATAAGCTCATTGTCTCTCTTCTTTTTCTCCCCTTAATTTCCTGATACTGCTGTGTTCCTTCTTCTAACTTATAGCATGCCACCTTTCACCAGCCCCACACACCAGAGACCTGTAATCTTCAGTTCCCTTGTCCTTTTCTAACCATTCCCATCCTGTCTAAAGCTAATGAAAAGAAAAGGGTAAAAGTGTGAAATTCCATGGGGAAAAATTAGCTGACCAAAACAGTAACATAAGAAAACCAACTTTTGGGGGCGCCTGGGTGGCTCCCTAGGTTATAATGTCTGCCTTTGGCTCAGGTTATGTTCCTGGAGTACTGAGATGGAGCCTCGCATTGGGCTCCCTGCTCAGTGGAGAGCCTGCTTCTCCCTCTCCCTCTGCCTGCCACTCCCCCTGCTTGTACATACTTTCTGTCAAACAGATAAATAAAAATCTTGAAAGCGGTAGGGGCAGCGCCTGGGTGGCTCAGTTGGCTACTCATCTGCTTTGGCTCACACCATGATCCTAGAGTCCCAGGATTAAGCCCCGTGGAATCTGCTTCTCTCTTTCCCTCTGCCCCTCACCATACTCATGCTGTCTTGCTCACTCACTCTTTGCCTCCCAAATAAATAAAATCTTAAAAAAAAAAAACCCACCAAAAAACAAAGAAAGGCAACTTATGGAGTGTATGATAATGGAAGGAAGATGGTAAACCAATATAGAAGAGCTACCAATCTATTATTTCAAACAGAGCTCATGATCAATAAACAATTATATTTCAAAAATATTAAGATATGCGACTAATAAGTTATTATATGTAAAACTCAACTTATTTTTTAACCAAAGCTCCAACTGGATTTTTAGTCCAAATTTCTCTTCCTAGCTTTAAGCAACTATTTCAAATGGAGTTGCCTGTTAAAGTACCAGGATTTTTAAACATCAACCAACGTTTTAAATTTCTCATTTCCTATTGTTAGAATGACCTACTAGGCTTGTAATCAAGAATAATGACATCTTCTGTCCAAAGACACAGAAACGATAAAGTACTGACTTTGTCAGTGCTTATCTTAAAAAGGGGGAAAAAAAGGCAACATGAAACATTCCTCTTCTGACACTGATGTCACTCTTTCAATGTCTTCTTTTCTTTTTTAAAGATTTTATTTATTTATTCATGATAGACACAGAGAGAGACGCAAAGACATAGGCAGAGGGAGAAGCAGGCTCCCTCCTGGGAGCCCGATGTGGAGCTTGATCCCTGGACCCTTGGATCATGACCTGGGCTGAAGGCAGACACTCAGCCCCTGAGCCACCCAGGGGCCCCTCTTCCAATGTCTTCTGAAGGGAAGAATGGAAAGGAAGGAGGCTCATGACTCAGTCCTAAGAGGGAGAGGTGCTCCTCTGGGGTCACTAAAGCCTGAATCACCAAAGAACATGTATTTTCAAGGAAAGCTAGACAGTTCCATAGTGATCTGACTTAAAAGCAGCCCATTAACAGAAAGCCCACTATAAAAAATTTTTTTCTTTTTAGAAGGTTGCCATGTTGTTTGTTTGGGAGCCTATTTTTGAGGCTATATTTACGTATGACATGATACTCACTAAGAGAGAAGCCTTCAACATGATTCAAACCAAGATACCCTTTAGGACAACTGTGCTCTGTGAGAGAATCTTATTTTTGTTCTAAAGCACTTTTGTTGTACATAGAGCCATTCAATCCAATTCAACCACAGACCCTTAAAGAAGCCAACTGAAGCAAGAAACCACTTCTTTGCCTGAAGTCCAAGAAACTGAGAAGACAGTGAACTGTGTGCTGGCTAGACAGAGGGCTTGAATAAATCCAGTTTCTGGGGTCATATTAAGAAATGGTTTAGGGGATCCCTGGGTGGCTCAGCGGTTTGGCGCCCGCCTTCAGCCCAGGGCGTGATCCTGGAGTCCCTGACCGAGTCCCACCCACATTGGGCTCCCTGCATGGAGCTTGCTTCTCCCTCTGCCTGTGTCTCTGCCTCTCAGTCTCTATCTGTGTCTCTCATGAATAAATAAATAAAATCTTAAAAAAAAAAAAAAGAAATGGTTTATTAGGTAGTATCTGCTCAGGTTCCAACAAACACACCTGGCAGTGTGTTTTGTTTTGTTTTGTTTTTTGCATGTTAATAAGAATGCATCTAATTTTATTTTTCAATCACCAAGGAAAAGAGAGAAAATCTACAGCACTGTGAGCCTTTTGGAGAAAGGTGCCTTTAAAATACAAGGTAATACTGTCATTATTGTTCTCATATCATCACTACCCTTGCTCATTTGGTCAACAGCGGTTCCTCACCGTTTCCTTCCTTTAAATTCCATCACATTCTTGTTCTCATTACCCTGAGAAGCAAAACATTACATTTTGTGGGAGCATATTACGCAAAGTTCAATTCCCAGTTGTTCGGAGTGAATGATAATTTGGACCGAGGATAGAGTAGGCATTTTTAGGCAATTTGCATTATCAAGGAAGAGGATAGAAAAGTGCTCCTAGGATGTTTCCTTAGCCTCCCAAGGAAAGCTATTGACCAGTGAACTTGCAAGTATTTTTCTGGCCAATGGTATAACCCTGTATGTGCTTGTATGGGGAGGAGCTGGAAAACTGAGGAGACCAAGGTCTGGTTGGATCTCCCTGACAAATGCAAAATCTGGGCAGTTCTTAGTAATCTGAATTCCTTTTTCCCCTCAGACTTATTTCCTCATCCCAAACCCATCTTGATTTCAAGCACATTAAATTATCCCCAACAAAGATAGAAACTTTTCAGATCTCCTCTGAGTTCTTCTTTTTCTAAGTTTTGAGATCATGGTTTCAAGAGACTTACCAGGTAAAGGCAAATTATAAGATTTGTAATAAACGATTTGTAGTATTATTGAAGCATGCCCAACCTTCAGTGCTACATTCTCTGCCCTTTTTGTGCCCTCCCTTGTAGCAACCTGGTATGACTCTCTTCCTTTAGTTGGTCCCTAATGTATTCCTAGTTTCTGGCACACATAACTCCTACCTTCACCTCTGTACTTTGTTTTCTCATGGTTGATGGGAGAATGCTTTTTCCATGATGTTGGATAGAATAAGCCTCAGAATATCAAAGAAGAGTCTGTTTGCTATGGAGGGGGTACTCATGTTCTGGAGGGAGAATTGGCCCAGGAAAGAGATCATGTGGCTCCAAATTTCAGCTTGAACAAAGGCTTCCCAAGCCTGGTCAAAGACCTGAAGATGCCACCTCCCTTCTATGCTCCCTGCCTTGACTTTGTCACTAAGGTGGCAGAGGCGTTGATGCTGGTCAGAGGCCGCTGCCTCCTCCAGCAGAGCATAAGATGATGACCTTTCATTTCAGTATTCCTAGTTTACACTCTTTTTACAGAGTTTTCATTTAAATTCCAGTTAGTTAAGATATGGTGTGATATTAGTTTCAGGTGTACAGTATAGTGATTCAGCACCTCCACACATCATCCTGTGCTCAGCACGCCAAGCACCCTCCATCATCCCCATCACCTGTTTTCCCATCCTCCCACCACCTCCCCTCTAGCAACTATCAGTGTGTTCTTTTTTTTATAATACATTTATTTTTTATTGGTGTTCAATTTACCAACATACAGAATAACACCCAGTGCTCATCCTGTCAAGTGCCCCCCTCAGTGCCTGTCACCCAGTCACCCCCACCCCCCGCCCTCTTCCCCTTCCACCACCCCTAGTTCGTTTCCCAGAGTTAGGAGTCTTTATGTTCTGTCTCCCTTTGTGATATTTCCCACACATTTCTTCTCCCTTCCCTTATATTCCCTTTCACTATTATTTATATTCCCCAAATGAATGAGAACATATAATGTTTGTCCTTCTCCGATTGACTTACTTCACTCAGCATAATACCCTCTAGTTCCATCCACGTTGAAGCAAATGGTGGGTATTTCTAATGGCTGAGTAATATTCCACTCTATACATAAACCACATCTTCTTTATCCATTCATCTACCTGGCAGTGTGTTTAATGCTTAATGGAAACTTAGATAAAAGTAACAGAATTGGGGGCGGGGCAAGATAGCAGAGGAGCAGGGTCCCCAAGTAACCTGCCCCCACTAACTTACCTAGATAAGTTTCAAATTATCCTGAAAACCTACGAATTCGACCTGAGATTTAGAGAGAATAGCTGGAACGCTACAGAGAGAGGAGTCTGTGCTACTAACAAGATAGGAAGGCGGAAAAAAAAATAATAATAAAGAATCGAGTGGGGGAGGGGCCCCGCAAGGAGCTGGGCTGGCTGCGAGAGCCCCTGGCACAGGAAAGCCCAGTCCCGGGGAAGCAGGAACTTTAAAAACTCCGCACCGGATTCTTCCCAGACAGAAAGACGCTTAGCAGGGACACCGGGCAGAACCACAGGAGGGGCAGTGGAGCCTCCAGTCTCCTGGGGTCACCAAGAGAGGAGGTGCGCCCAGGGGGAGAGGGCGCCTCAGACCGACCTCGGTCAAGGGCTGGAGCGCACGCGGCGGGGCCTCGGGGAGAAGCTCAGGTAGGGGCTCTCCGCGGAGAGTCTGCGCCCTGCTGCCTCCGGGAGCTGCGGCCCTAGAACGTGATTCCAGCAGCACAGGCCCCGGATCCCAGGGCGCTGGAGCAGACACAGCCAGTGATCCTGCGCTCCCCCCGGGGACAGGAGGAGGTGGGGAGGGCACAGGACAGCGAGGACTCTCCTGCCGCAGGGCGCCCCCAAGCTGTGCAGATCAGCACCCACTGCCACCCCAGGGAGCAGCCAGGCCAGTGCGGACTGGGAGCTGTGGCAGTTACTACGATAACTGACTCCAGAGCTGGAAGGCTGGCCGCTGCCAGTGTGGTTTTTCCTCCTGGTATCACCATGTGCCTGGGACGGAGTGGAGCCTCCAGGGGAACAGCGGCCTCACAGGATAAACAGCTCCCACTGAGCCATGCACCTGGCAGGCAGGGGGCAGGGCAGCTCCCCAGGGACACACACCTGAGAATCAGCACAGCAGGCCCCTCTCCCAGAAGACCAGCTAGAAGGGCAGGAAAGAGCAAGTTCTTGAGGGAGCAGCGCTGGAAAGCTCCAGGTGAAGACGAGGGATTTACAGTATATAGAACCAGAGGATACCCCCTTTTTTTTTAAACCTTTTTTCCTTCCTTTTTCCAGTACAACTCGTTTTTAGCCACTCTGCACTGAGCAAAATGACTAGAAAGAAGAACTCACCACAAAAGAAAGAATCAAAAACAGTACTCTCTGCCACAGAGTTACAGAATTTGGATTACAATTTGATGTCAGAAAGCCAATTCAGAAGCACAATTTTAAAGCTACTGGTGGCTCTGGAAAAAAAGCATAAAGGATTCAAGAGACTTCATGACTGCAGAATTTAGATCTAATCAGGCTGAAATTAAAAATCAATTAAATGAGATGCAATCCAAACTGAAGGTCTTAACGATGAGGGTTAATGAGGTAGAAGAATGAGTGAGTGACATAAAAGACAAGTTGATAGCAAGGAAGGAAGCTGAGGAAAAAAGAGACAAACAAAAGACCATGAGGAAAGGTTAAGGGAAATAAACGACAGCCTAAGGGAAAAATCTACGTTTAACTGGGATTCCAGAGGGCTCTGAGAGGGACAGAGGACCAGAAAGCATATTTGAACAAATCATAGCTGAGATCCTCCCTAATTTGGCGAAGGAAACAGGCATTCAGATCCAGGAGATAGAGAGATACCCACCTAAAATCAATAAAAACTGTTCAACACCTTGACATTCAATAGTGAAACCTGCAAATTCCAAAGATAAAGAGAAAATCCTTAAAGCAGCAAGAGACAAGAGATCCCTAACTTATATGGGGAGAAATATTAGATTAACATCAGACCTCTCCACAGAGACCTGGCAGGCCAGAAAGGGCTGGCAGGATATATTCAGGGTCCTAAACGAGAAGAACATGCAGCCAAGAATACTTTATCCATCAAGGCTCTCATTCAGAATAGAAGGAGAGATAAAGAGCTTCCAAGATAGGCAGAAATTGAAAGAATATGTGACCACCAAACCAGCTCTGCAAGAAATATTAAGGGGGACTCTGTAAAAGAAAGAGAAAGTCCAAGGAAGCAATCCACAAAAACAGGGGCTGAATAGGTATTATAATGACATAAATTCATATCTTTCAATAGTAACTCTGAACATTAATGGGCTTAATGATCCCATCAAAAGATGCAGGGTTTAAGACTGGATAAAAAAGTAAGGGGATCCCTGGGTGGCTCAGGTGTTGTGCGCCTGCCTTTGGCCCAGGGCGTGATCCTGGAGACCCGGGATCGAATCCCACGTCGGGCTCCCGGTGCATGGAGCCTGCTTCTCCCTCTGCCTGTGTCTCTGCCTCTCCCTCTCTCTCTGTATGACTATCGTAAATAAAAAAAAATAAAAAATAAAAAAAATGTAAGGCCCATCTAGAGACTCATTTTAGACCTAAGGACACCTACAGCCTGAAAATGAAAGGTTGGAGAACCATTTGCAAATGATCCTCAAAAGAAAGCTGGGGTAGCAATCCTCATATCAGATAAATTAGTGTTTATCCCAAAGACTGTAGTAAGAGATGAAGAGGGACTCTATATCATACTTAAAGGATCTATCCAACAAGAAGACCAAACAATCATGCATATTTATGCCCCTAATGTGGGAGCTGCCAAGTATATCAATCAATTAATAACCAAGGTAAGGACATACTTAGATAATAATACTGGGAGTTTTCAACACGGCACTTTCTGCAAATGACAGATATTCTAAGCGCAACATCTCCAAAGAAACAAGAGCTTTAGGGCAGCCCAGGGTGGGGGGGGGGGAGCTCAGCGGTTTAGCACCGCCTTCAGCCCAGGGCCTGATCCTGCAGACCTGGGATCGAGTCCCGCTTCGGGCTCCCTGCATGGAGCCTGCTTCTCCCTCTGCCTGTCTCTCTCTCTCTCTCTCTCTCTCTCTCTGTCTCTCATGAATAAATAAATAAAAATCTTAAAAAAAAAAAAAAGAAACAAGAGCTTTAAATGATACACTGGACCAGATGGATTTCACAGACATTTACAAAACTGTACATCCAAATGCAACTGAATACAAATTCTTCTCAAGTGCACATGGAAATTTCTCCAGAATAGACCACATACTGGGTCACAAATCTGGTCTCAACTGATACCAAAAGATTGGGATTGTCCCCTGCATATTTTCAGACCATTTGAAACTTGAATTTGGGACACCTGGGTGGCTCAGGTGTTGTCCCAGGATCGAATCCCACATTGGGCTCCTGCATGGAGCCTGCCTCTCTCTGCCTATGTCTCTGCTGCTCTCTCTCTCTCTCCTGTCTCTCATAAATAAATAAAAATTATAAAAAAAAGAAACTTGAACTTAATCAAAAAAGAAATTTGGAAAAAACTCAAACACATGGAGGTTAAAGAGCATCCTGCTAATAGATGAAAGGGTCAACCAGGAAATTAAAGAAGAATAAAAAAGATTCATGGAAACTAATGAGAACGAAGATACAACCATTCAAAATCTTTGGGATACAGCAAAAAGAGTCCTAAGAGGGAAATACATTACAATACAAGTCTCCCTCAAAAAATTGGAAAAAAACTCAAGTACACAAGCTAAACTTGCACCTAAAGGAACTGGAGAAAGAATAGCAAATAAAACCTACATCAAGCAGAAGAAGAGAGTTAATAAAGATTCAAGCAGAGCTTAATGAAATAGAGACCAGAAAGACTGAACAGATCAACAAAACCAGGAGTTGGTTCTTTGAAAGAATTAATAAGATAGATAAACCATTTGCCAGCCTTATTAAAAACAAAATAGAAAAGACTCTAAGTAATAAAATCACAAATGAAAAAGGAGAGATCACAACCAATATCAAGGAAATACAAATGATTTTAAAAAAACATTATGAGCAGTTATATGCCAATAAATTAGGTAATCTAGAAGAAATGGATGCATTTCTGGAAAACCACAAACTACCAAAAGTGGAACAGGAAGAAATAGAAAACCTGAACAGGCCAATAACCAGGGAGGAAATTGAAGCAGTCATCAAAAACCTCCCAAGACTCAAAAGTCCAGGGCCAGATGGCTTCCCAGGGGAATTCTATTAAACGTTTAAAGAAGAAACAATATCTATTCTACTAGAGCTGTTCCAAAAATAGAAAGGGATGGAATACTTCCAAACTCATTCTATGAGGCCAGCATCACCTTAATTCCAAAACCAGACAAAGACCCCACCAAAAAGGAGAATTATAGACCAATAACGGTAATGAACAGAGATGCAAAAATTCTCAACAAGATACTAGCCAATAGGATCCGACAGCACATTAAGAAGATTATTCACCATGACCAAGTGGGATTTATCCCTGGGATGCAAGGCTGGTTCAACACTGGTAAAGCAATCAATGTGATAGATCATATCAACAAGAGAAAAACCAAGAACCATATGATCGTCTCAATAGATGCAGAGAAAGCATTTGACAAAATACAGCATCCATTCCTGATCAAAACTGTTCAGAGTATAAGGATAGAGGGAACATTCCTCAGCATCTTAAAAGCCATCTATGAAAAGCCCACAGTAAATATCATTCTCAATGGGGAAACACCGGGAACATTTCCCCTAAGATCAGGAACACGACAGGAATGTCCACTCATCACTGCTATTCAACATAATATTAGAAGTCCTAGCCTTAGCAATCAGACAACAAAAAGAAATAAAAGGCATTCAAATTGGCAAAGAAGAAGTCAAACTCTCCCTCTTCGCAGATGACATGATACTGTACCTAGAAAACCCAAAAGACTCCACCCCAAGATTGCTAGAACTCATACAGCAATTCAGCAGTGTGGCAGGATACAAAATCAATGCCCAGAAATCAGAGGCATTTCTATACACTAACAATGAGACTGAAGAAAGAGAAATTAAGGAGACAATCCCATTTACAAGTGCACCCAAAAGCATAAGATACCTAGGAATAAACCTAACCAAAGAGGTAAAGGATCTATACCCTAAAAACTACAGAACACTTCTGAAAGAAATTGAGGAAGACACAAAGAGATGGAAAAACATTCCATGCTCATGGGTTGAAGAATTAATATTGTGAAAATGTCAATGCTACCCAGGGCAATTTACACATTTAATGCAATCACTATCATAATACCATGGACTTTCTTCATAGAGTTGGAACAAATCATCTTAAGATTTGTGTGGAATCAGAAAAGACCCTGAATAGCCAGGGGAATATTGAAAAAGAAAACCATAGCTGGGGGCATCACAATGCCGGACTTCAAACTGTATTACAAAGCTGTGGTCATCAAGACAGTGTGGTACTGGCACAAAAACAGACACATAGATCAATGGAACAGAAGAGAGAACCCAGAAATGAGCCCTCAACTTTATGGTCAACTAATATTCAACAAAGCAGGAAAGACTATCCACTGGAAAAAGGATAGTCTCTTCAATAAATGGTGCTGGGAAAATTGGACAGCCACGTACAGAAGTATGAAACTGGACCATTCTCTTGCACCATACACAAAGATACACACTCAAAATGGATGAAAGATCAAATTGTGAGACAAGATTCCATCAAAATCCTAGAGGAGAACACAGGCAACACCCTTTTTGAACTTGGCCACAGCAACTTCTTGCAAGATACATCCATGAAGGCAAGAGAAACAAAAGCAAAAATGAATTATTGGGACTTCATCAAGATAAAAAGCTTCTGCACAGCAAAAGAAACAGTCAACAAAACTAAAAGACAACCTACAAAATGGGAGAAGATATTTGCAAATGACATATCAGATAAAGGGCTAGTATCCAAGATCTATAAAGAACTTATTAAATTCAACAGCAAAGAAACAAACGATCCAATCATGAAATAGGCAAAAGACATGAACAGAAATTTCACAGAGGAAGACATAGACGTGGCCAACAAGCACATGAGAAAATGCTCTGCATCACTTGCCATCAGGGAAATACAAATCAAAACCACAATGAGACACCACCTCACACCAGTGAGAATGGTGAAAATTAATAAGATAGGGAATAACAATGTTGGAGAGGATGAGGAGAAAGGGGAACCCTGTTGCTCTGTTGGTGGGAATGTAAACTGGTACCGCCACTCTGGAAAATGGTGTCGAGGTTCCTCAAAGAGTTACAATAGAACTACCCAGTGACCCAGCATTGCACTGCTGGGGATTTACCCCAAAGATACAGATGCAGTGAAAAACTGAGACACCTGCACCCCAATGTTTATAGCAGCAATGTCCACAATAGCCAAACTGTGGAAGGAGCCTTGGTGTCCATTGAAAGATGAATGGATAAAGAAGATGTGGTCTATGTATACAATGGAATATTACTCAGCCATTAGAAACGACAGATACTCACCATTTGCTTCAATGTGGATGGAACTAGAGAGTATTATGCTGAGTGAAGTAAGTCAATCGGAGAAGGACAAACACTATATGGTCTCATTCATTTGGGGAATATAAAAAAATAGTGAGAGGGAATAAAGGGGAAAGGAGATAAAATGAGTGGGAAATATCAGTGAGGGTGACAAACATGAGAGACTCCTAACTCTGGGATTCGAAAAAGGGGTGGTAGAAAGGGAGGTGGGATAGGGATTGGGGTGACTGAGTGATGGGCACTGACAGGGGCACTTGACGGGGTGAGCACTGGGTGTTATGTTATATGTTGCCAAATCAAACTCCAATAAAAAATATACAAAAAAAGTAACAGAATTTTCAGGTTAAAAATCATAAAGTTCAACTCCTTCATTTAATAGTGAGGAAAATACAGCTCAGATAACTTGACTTACTACAGAGAAAGCTGATTTGCTCAGTCATTCACCTCTTAACGGAGAGCTGATGTTTTGACTGCTCACCAGATGCTCTGCACATCACATACAAGGGCATGTATGACTCTCTTCCAGTGGATGGTGGATGGTGGATGAAAGGCATTGCTGTTTGAAGGAAATCACAATCCAGTGCCCTAGTAGAGATGCATAGGAGGCACTGCTTTCCCCACCCACCCAGTGGTGTTTTATCTGTGGTGACAAATTACCTATACATGCAGAGACTACAACTGCTCACTGTTTTCAAATTTCATCATGAGCTAGCAACTCACTGAGAAACCTTTGAAAAACTGCTTTGTGAAAATAATTTCAAAGACTCTTCTTGGGCAGCACAAGTAAAAAAGGAAGCCTTTCTTCCTTCTGCCCTCTTGGTGGGCAAGCACAGCACCCTCCAGCGTCAGATGAGGTTCCTTCAAAGGAACCCGTGTACTCACCGTGGAACCAGGGCGCTATAGTGTCTGAAGCCTTCTGGTAGCCTGCTCGCAGAGGTAGCTGCTCCTCTTTGAACCACCGAATGATGTCCTCCTGGGGAGAGCTGGATGCTGTCCTTGTCACTCCCTGGGTTCTGTTATTCAGAGTTAGATTTTTTTTTCAAATTAGATTTAACTAATTTGAAAACAATGCCTTCGAAAATCATATTTATCCTGTATATATAGATTATGTATAAGAGGAAAGAGCATCCTATATGTTTGAACATCGGATTACATGGGCTGGGCTAATGGGAAGTTGGATCTCTAATTACTGCCATTATACAACTAAGTCCTCAAGGGCTGCTCAAAAAAATAGATAGGAACATAAATCTGTCACCTTGTCCTTCCAATCCTATCAGACTAGTCATGGGCATGAGCTACTGCTGTTAATACATAGATTTTAATTCATTTTTAATATGAATGAAAGGTCCATTAACTTCCAATTAAAATTTGAGAAAATAACTATTAAAAAGTGAAATACAGGGGATCCCTGGGTGGCGCAGCGGTTTGGCGCCTGCCTTTGGCCCAGGGCGCGATCCTGGAGACCCGGGATCGAATCCCACGTCGGGCTCCCGGCATGGAGCCTGCTCCTCCCTCTGTCTGTGTCTCTGCCTCTCTCTCTGTCTGTGATGAATAAATAAATAAATCTTTTAAAAAAATGTGAAATACACCCCCAGCACTATTTTCCTTAGGAACATGCTCTCACAAACCAAAAAATGCAAAAAAATAATTTTCTTTAACAGTTTCAGTATTAAACTTTCTCTTCTGTTTCCAACCTCCCTGACTTGCTTTCTTCCTCCTGTACTTGGAAGAGGTTTGGTTCTGCTTAAAGACAGTCTCAGAAATATAAAGTCAAAGAAAGAAGAGTGTTTGAAGTTTGGTAAGAAAAAGATACAAGTGGCAGAATCATCTTGAAATATATTCAGTAGCAGAACTTAAGTTCTGGGATGTAAGTCAATTTCCATCACAAAAAGTAACTTTGCAATGTAATAAACATATTTCCAAGTCTGTCACAACAGCCTACTCATTTTGAGCAGAATTCAGTGTAAAAATGATGAGTTTGGATGAACTGCTGGGATGCCTGTCATGTAAATTAACTTATGGCTCTTTCTGCATTTTATGGTAACACACGTCTCCACGAATTGCATGTGACATGTATTTCAGATGTACATGTATGCATGCACGTATCCAGTTACATACTACATAGTATTTTGGAGAAGATAGCCTATACTGGGGAAACCAGATACCGCACGCACGTGAGATTACACGATGAGTGCTGTTACCAGCTTTCAAATTAGGTTCTTTTTCTTTGGGAAGTCTTTGGAGGTTAAGCAAAAACTCTAAGGACAGCCAATCTCTGTCTTTTCTCAGGCTGGCTCCTCACTGACTTGGTCATCACTGTGGTCCCAGCCCCCAAACCATCCTGTGTGGCTGCCTCACAAGAAGCATTTTGTGCAAGTCTATGAAGTTGGAAAAACAGCTCAGTGAGCACAGCTCAAAAGAAGAACGGCTCTTATTAAAGGCCACCTTCCTGCTGTCCATCACACACCCACGGCACGAACAGTACCGTGGGCCAGGGCACACTATGAATGACTATGAATGACAGTCACACCCTTGGAAGAACTGGGAGGGCAGGGGCGGGTACACACGCAGCCCTGCGGGGCTGGACGACGCCCTGACCAGCTGGGAACACTCGAGAGGGCCCTGAGCACGGATTCATACTTTTGTGACTTGACCACAAAATAGCCGATCCCAGGGTTTTTTTTTATTACTTTTCTTGGGTTTTTGTACATAAGAAAAAAAAATCATTCTCCACACTGTCCCCGTATAGAACATGATCTTCTGGTCCTGGTACCCACATCCCAAAATGGAACCATTCAGTTGAGTAAGTAGAAATCATTGTCATAGAAAAAAGCTCTACCTTCCTGTTTCCTCTGAGGTCATAATCCCCGTTAGGAAAAGCCTTGAAGAGCACTACTGACTCCAAGCAAAGAGAGATTTCTTTGCTTTTAATTTCTCCATACTTGCAACAGAGAAGTCTTTCTGCTTTTTATTTCAGAAGGTGAGACTTGAGACAGTTCTGTTTCATTCAATTGCTATGTGATTACTCTGGTATGTAAATACTGTCTTTCTGCGTATTAGAATATGAAAACAATCATATGATATCCAGGAGACAATAATTTTATAACCAGCTAACTAACACAAGGGAAAGGGGGTTTCTGCTATGATGTCATCGTTATTTTTCTTCAGGGATTTTACAGAACAAACTGTTCTACGCAATTTCCTACAGCCTAGGGGGCAAAGGCACCCTCGTGACCAAAACAGTACTCATTCCAAAGAGGAACAGTTCCAGATTCTCAGTGTAGGAGCTCGACTCTGTAGCCGGAAGGGAGGGACCAAACCTTTAACCCCGAGGAAGGAGAACTACTCTATGATGCCCTGAACTGCAGCAAGCCCCGCCTCCTGCTTTGGCACTACGCAGGCTAAGGGTGATGCTGAGTCCTGACTGAAACCCATTCTGCTTCCCCCTCAGTGGCCATCGTAGGGAGCTGATGGGGGACCAGTGGGGCGCCGGTGGGAGCGCTGGTGGGGCGCTGGTGGGGGACTGATGGGGGCACTGGTGGGGCGCGGAGGCACCAACTCCGTGTTCATCCTTAATCACTGTCTATCTTAATTATGACAACGGTGGGTATTTTCCAGACGACAAGGGGTGCATCCGGCGCGGTGACCTTGGGGCGACTGGCCAAGTGGAGGAGAGCTGGGCTCCGCGCTGCGGCCGCGACCCCCCCCCCCCCCGCCCCGGGCCGCCTGCCCTTTGCCTGCGCTGCAAGCCGTCTATGTGGCTTCCTACCTGAGAGGCTGCCGAGGGGACCCCGCTGGGTGCAGGAACTGCGGCTTGGGTGGAAGGGGGGGTCTCCTGGGTCTCTGCGGAACAGCTGGGGCGCCGTGCTGCCCCCCTCCGCTCCCTACCCTGTCCGCCGCCAGGGACAGCCTCTTGTAGTCCTCCCGCGCCTGTTTCGCCAAAGAGCGTCTCTTCTCGTCAGCTGCTTTGGATTTTCGCACTAGGAAAACGAGGGGATTTGAGAAGGAGATGGTGGGAAGGATCTGCTGGTGAAGGGAGCAGTCCCTCAGGAGATGCTGTCACTTGCTGATAACAGACCGTCGCTGTCATCACCTCCGGCTCACACAGCTCGGGCCTGTGCAGCCACAACTGCCCAGCCTGCCGCACAATCTCTGTCTTTCTAAGGGTGGCGGTGGCAGTGGTGGTGGCGGTGACAATGGCAGTGGCGGGAGGGCTTCCTAAGGGGGAGAAGGAGGACGAGGAAGGGAGGAGATAGAACTGGAGAACCACGTGTTGGAGAATTTCCTGCACTTGGCAAGACCAAGGGATGAGTCATAGCCCGAGTGCGAATTCCAACTGGCCCAGAGCCTTTGACCAAGAGGTGATGTCACTTCCCTGACGCCCTCAGCTCGGGTCACTAGCGGCGACCAGCTGTCGGCAGCTCCTGGTGCAGTCACTCATGGCTGTGGACAGGGTGACAGGTGGGCCAGTCCCGCCAAAGATCACACTCAGAGGCCCCCCAGAGCTGAGCCAACTGTGAACTGGCCTGCCAGGGAAAACACTACAATGGTTCTCACGGCAATCAGAGAACGTGCTGGTACACATAAAAGCACCTCAAGGCCACCTTCTAATGTTGCTTTGTATAATAGAGGGCTTATTGTTTTGTTTTGTGTTTGTTTTAGCAACACGGCAGTAAAGGGCTATGATGCAGGATGTTAGGACTAATTTTTATTGAGTGTATTTGCACTTCAGGCATTCTTGGTCAAGCCCTGTTAAGTCTCATTTCAAATAGATGCCAAAAATGTTCCATTACACTAGAATTTCACTGCAGAGAAGTGATTGGATCTTGCAAATATCTTCATTTCACAAAAACTGTCCTGTTCATGGTGTTCACTAATGAAACTGAAGACAGGATGCTCCACATCCTGCAAACATTCTCACTCTCGTTCTCTCCCTTAACTGGCCCCAACGGATGACCCAGCTGGTAAAGCTCTTTCTGAGTCACCTGGAAACCCTACTGGTATTTCAAACCTGCATTGTCTCCTAGCATCCCTGAGTGCATTCTGCTCTGCCTTAGCCCACCCCACCTCCTCCTGAGGAGGGTCATCTCCAGCAGCGCTAACTCAAAAAGGAGTTAGGGTCAGGTCACAGGCATGGGACAGATGCTGATATATTCAATTGGTTATCCCTGGTTCTTCTCTTACAAAGTTAAGATGAGTTCGCTATGAAAATTTAGAAAAGTAAAGAATAACAAGAAGAATTCAAACAAATCTGAAATATCATCTCTTCAAAAAAAATTAACATGTTAATAACTTTCTAGTTCTTTTACTTCACATACCAAGGCATTTTAAAATAGGGGATGTTTCTCATACTATTTTATAATTTTTTTTCTTCAAGTGAAAAACAATTTATAAACATATCCTAAGGTCCTTAAACATTTCCAAAACATGTTTTTTCAGAGCTATATACTGTTCCATCAAACAGACATACTATACCACAGCTGTGATGGCACAAAGACAATGGAGAAACTTCCTACTATTCAAGAAGTGACTCGTAAGCCTTTGTGTAACAACTTGGTAATAATTCTCTCAACAACCATTTTAAGTGCTTCCTGGATTGATCATTTGTTAAGAGAAGGAATTGGCCCGGTGGGTCTAAGGTGTTACAGAGGCCTCTGGGTACTCACGAGACGCCTGCCACTCCGAATCTTCTTTCCAGCTTTTATAAATCTGCTTGGTTTTCTCCTCGTCTATTTGTTTTAGTTCTTCATCTTGTGTTTTCTTCATGGATTCTTTCTTCTGTTTAAAAGAAGAAATAAAAACCAGAAATAAACACTAGTGATTAACTCTGGCAGTTTTCTGCGAGGAGGGTTTAGAGGCAGGGGAGGAGGTGGTGGGGGGAGGAGGAAGGGAGAGGTGGGGGGAGGGGGAGGAGGCAGAGGGGCCAAGGGCACTGAGGGGCCTAGTTTCTGTGTGACTCCCACTGGCCCCTGACTGGGCAGTTTGTTGTTGCAGGAAAAGCTTGGAGTCGGTGATACCTGAGGCTGACTCTGTCATGACCTAGCTATACCACCTTAGGGACCATTACCAAACCTCTCTTAGGCTGTCTTTGCCTTAGCAGAATTAGAAAATTTAGAATGTTTCATAAGGTTATAGTGAGGGTTAAATAATATTTTAAAAGTATCTCCCATAGTATATGAAACACAGTGAGACTCAATAAATATCCATTTTTCTCAAACACAGTGATGTAGGAATGACTTAGAGGCAGATAGGGCTAAGCAGGGAATGATAAGGGAAAAGCCCCAGAGTCAGGCTCCTACCCATCCCAAGAAAACAGAGATAAAA
Organism: Nyctereutes procyonoides; assembly: GCF_905146905.1. Taxonomy (NCBI): domain Eukaryota; kingdom Metazoa; phylum Chordata; class Mammalia; order Carnivora; family Canidae; genus Nyctereutes; species Nyctereutes procyonoides. The sequence continues at coordinate 19,294,738 of NW_026575120.1, forward strand.
CAGTAAAAACAGAAAAAAGTAAACTTGGCTCCCTAACTCCAAAATGTTAGGGAGTCTCCCCCTTTTAATGGCTACTAAGTAATCACAGAAACATGTCATTAAGGTGTTATCGATAGTCCCTGCTCAAACCAAGACCACACAAGAATCTCAAGGCCATGGGCTCCCTGACTAGGCTGCAGAAATCCCAGATGTAGAGAAATGTTATGGAGATGTTAACCTGAGAAAAGGGAACACCTTGTTTGGGCTCATGATATTCATAAAACCATCTTGTTTGTCATTCTGATGGTTACAAGTCTGCCATGTTTGTTCTGAAGAGCCACCCTGATAGTGACATGAAATGTACCAAGTCCCCTGGTAAGGTCCCTATAACAGACAGACCCTACAAACCCTCAGCAACCCTGTCAGGATCCCTCTCACTCCTAGAGCTTCCTCTGTATCTCTGGTTAATAAACATCTGTCGCTTTGCTGGCTCTGGTGTCCGCACGAGAACCCAGCTCTCCCGTTTCAACAGCACTTACCAGGTTTCAGTTGAATTCCCTGAGGCAGTGTGTGAACACTGCAGTATCTGACCAGCTCCATAAAATAACAGTACATTTCTAGAGCAGTCTCGGCTGTATCTCCATGTGCTCTCAAACCAGTGTGTCTAAATATGTGGTACTAGGGGGGCCTGGGGGCTCAGTGGTTGGGCGTCTGCCTGCGGCTCAGGTCATGATTCCCAGGTCCTGGGATCCATTCCCACGGGCTCCCTGCGGGGAGCCTGCTTCTCCCTTTCCGTCTACACTCCCAACCCCTGTTTGTCCTCTCTCTCTCTCTCTCTCTCTCTCTCTCAAAATAAATAAATCTCTTTAAAAAATTATCTTAAAATGTGGTACTTACACATTTTTGATGACCCAAAAAGGAATATTTTGTTTACTATATATATATAATATATATATTTTTTTACTAAACATCCTCTTTGAAAAAATATAAAATAAGAAACACAAGTCCTCCTTTAAAAGGAAATATGCTTTTTTTTATTGTAAAACATACATAACATAAAAATTACTGTGTTAGCCATTTTGAAGTGAACAGCTCCATGGCATTAAAGGAACTAGTTTTTAACTAAAGAGAATCACACACCAGATCACTTAGACCTAAAAAGTACTTTGTTGGGCAGCCCAGGTGGCTCAGCGGTTTAGTGCCGCCTTCAGTCCAGGTCATGATCCTGGAGACCCGGGATCAAGTACCATGTTGGGCTTCCTGCATGGAGCCTGCTTCTCCCTCTGCCTGTGTCTCTGCCTCTCTCTCTCTGTGTTTCTCATGAATAAATAAATAAAATCTTTTTTTAAAAAAAATACTTTGTTTATTTGGGTACTGCCTTTTGAGTGCTTATTAGAAAACAGAATTTAGCACTTGGTGAACTAAATAAAAGCCTTGGTCACCTCAATAAACAAGCTAAGAGGTTGTATAAAAGCCTGACCATGCTTCGCTCTCCATCCTAAAAATGAGTTTTTTTTCTTTTATGCTTTCCCATAATAAAAGGATAAAGACACTCTTTCTGTTAAACTATTTCACCTCAACTAAAATATAAACCTTGATGTTGGGAAACTTGTTTTCAACCATTGTGGGAAGTCATAAATCACAGTTAATGTAAAAGCTGATAATTCATACACTGTATTTCATTTCAGATGTAACTGAACTTTTGTGTTCTTATTATTTTCAACTTTTGTGTATTTTTTTCTTACTTTCTTTTTCTGCCTAGAGCTAAGCCCTCTTGGTTTACAATATTACAAAAACTGAAAAAACAGCTTTTGGTGTTTTAAGTGACTGTTAAAATTTGCTGTCACCTAACTGAAGCCATTTATAAACCTGAAATACATAAAAAGTACTGCTAGCAATTTCTAAGTTTAAACATAAAAAAACTTAAAAGTGGAACTTTGTTCAACTTCCACATGAATATTTTAAAATGATTTTAAATGATTAGAATAGAGCTATAACATTAAACCATGACAGCATGAATATTGTTGCTTAGGAAAAGCAAAAAGTTTACAAAGTGACTCCACTGAAGGAGAAATATTCAGTTCCTAATAATGCAGGTGGTATGTGGTTGATGACAATCAAATGTTGGGGAGTGCTACAGCAAGTAAATCATATTCCTTTTTAACCTGCAGTATCATTCTGTATGGGGAACAGAAGGAAAGAAAACAAATTAACAAGTTTCACAGAGTAATGGATGAGATGAGCCCTGACAACTACATTTATTCCAAGAAGCTGGAAAACTTAAGGACTTTGTCCTGAGTTTCTCTAAGAATTCCTCCAGAAAATTTACTTTGAGCAAAATCTTTACAGATTGGTCTTTACATCCGCTGCTTAGGAAACCAAACCACCAATTCCTTTTTAGAAGTGTTTGCAGGAAGCATGTAGGTCCAGGATGGGATGGTGAGCTAAGCATGGGAAAGTCCGGTGAGGGGATGAAGGAGCAGCAAAGCTGAGGATGGACCCTGGTCCAAACAGCCACTGACTGAGGTTTAAACACAGGGATGGGCAGTTTGATGTCAAAACATCTCCCACAGAAAGCCTCCCATCCCAGCCTGTAATAGAAATAGTTCCCTCCAGTTTCCTCATTAGATCCTCTCCACTGCCTCCAAAATTGGAAGGCTCTGTTTTATTCTTTGTTCTATAGAGAAGATGGGTGAGTGATCTATCTGTTCATCCATTCTCTTGAGTTCCCATATAATATTTTTTTAAGATTTTGTTTATTGATTGATGAGACACACAGAGAGGCAGACACACAGGCAGAGGGAGAAGCAGGCTCCCTGCAGGGAGCCCAAAGCACAACTTGATCCCAGGACCCCGGGATCACAACCCGAGCCAAAGGCAGACACTCAACCACTGAGTCACCCAGGCGTCCCTATAATTTCTTAAGTTAGAGAAGAGATGGATTGGTCCATGGCTATGGCCATTCTCCTGAGAGAGTGTAAAGACAGAGAAAATCTGCCTATCTCATAACTAAAAATGCTGGATAACCACTGGTCTAGTCTACCCCCCTTATTTTGGAGACAAAAAAGCCCAGGTCCTCTTCTCTTTTCCGTCAAGACTCACTCTCTAGATGATCTCATCTTTCATCATGGCTTGACAGAACACCAAGATCCCAGGGTCTGCATGATTTCCCTACAGGGGTCTCCATGATTTCTCAGCCCTAGTCTCCCTTCTCTTTCACTGACCTCTCTGCTATTCCCTGACCATGTCCAGCGAGCCTTCATACTTGCTGTTGCCTCTGCCTGGAACATAATTTCCCCTTGCGATCCGCATAGCTCCCTCCCTCATTCCTTCAGGTCTCTACTCCGATAGTGCCTTCTCAGAGTAGCCTTATCTGACCACCTCTATAAAAAGCCAATTCCCAACGTCCCAGCATTCCTCAGCTCCTTCATCCTGCACTATTTTTCTCCACAGAGCTTATGATCATCTGACTTCATAGATGTGTTTGTTGTCTGTCTCCCTCATTGAATACAGGCTTCCTGAGGGCAGGGATTTTATGCTTTGCTGTGTTTGTAGTCCCTGTAACAGTGCCTAGCACATAGGAGGAACTCAACAGACAGTTGGTTGAATAAACATATAAACCCTTTGTCTTTCTATCATTTAAGATGAAATTTTGAACACAAAATTTCAGATTTACTGAAATTTTCCTTTAGATGCTTTATTGCTGCTGTTTTAGAAAGGTGCCTATTATGCCAGCGGTATGCACACTGGACTACACTGCAAAAATTCATCATGGTTTCACTAAGTCTCCATGCAAGCTATCCCAGTTCATGCACATCCCTGCAGACCAGTCAGGGAATCGATGGCACTGTCTGCTGGAACACAGGCCTCCACCATGGCTCCATCTCAGGCCTGTAGTCACTCAGAACCTTCTCTTCACAGTCTCATATCTTATACTACTTTTTCAAACTTTCTGCAGGTCAAATCCTACGATGGTCTCCAACTGCCTGTCATGCCCCATTTATCATGAGGCATGGTCAGTGCAATGGGCCAATGGTCATGGCCTAGCATGGTGGAGGAAACACTGTGCCCTATAGACTGTATCTATAGGGAGAATGATACCTGGATGGATGTGTGAGAGGAGAGATCTGAGTGCCCAAGGAGCTCCTGGCACAGTGGGCCTGGATGGCACAAGAGGCTGCTCATCGGAAAGGGTCAATCTCCCAGAAACAAGGAACACACAAAGAACTTAATATGAATTCAGATTTCTGCCAAGCTAAATGCTTCGTTTATAGCTCTCTGAAATCAGTGTTCCCTCAGTGTTCAGTGTAGCCCAGGATGTTGTCTGTTTTAGATCTTCTGTGAGGAGTTTAGCAGATATGTCTTGGCAGCTGTTCTTTCCACAATCCTCAAGACTTTCGCAACTCCAGACAAACAGGTAAAAATGAATAGCTATGTTCACGAGCTTTTAAAGACAGATTTCACATTCTGCTGCTTTCATTTCTGCATGAGACTAATATAGCAGTTTGTGAAATATTAGTGGAAATGGCTATGAATTTAGCCCCCTGAAGACAGAATTTAAGTCTTTACCTGGTGAAATCCATATGCCTTCATACGATTGATAGAATCTGCCAACATTTGTTGAATATTTCTTGAGGAACTGGAGAGTGACTAAAAATTAAATGAAACACATTTTTATACCATTTAGAGCTACAATGTAATTTCAGCAGATAATCTGTTAATGCTTCCCTCGATTCAATGTCCCTTAACCTGCTTCCCCCCATAGGTAGAGGCACCAATGTGTCCCACCAGCACCTGAGTTCCTGAGCGGTAATGACCGAGGCAGTAGGTATGTGAAGCCTCAGCTTCCCTACTCAGTAGGGACCCTGAGGTGGTTTGGTCATGATGAGTGGGTTTCTGTATTTTGTTCCCAGCTGGCCCCAGGGCCCCTGAATGACTTCTAGACATCACCATCATCCCTTCATTTAAATTCTCTTTTTCTCTCTATCCCTGCTCTATGTCATCCTGTTTTAGGTCAGATCAGAGAAACACTTAGTCACTGCCATCTCACTGCATATGCCTCACTCCCTGGCTAGGACCAGAAGCATGACTGGTGCCTGCCTGTGAGCCAGCCCATGTTCCCTGCCTGATTGCACTCCCTCTCCATCCCTGTTAGCCAGCCCAGTGTCTGGGTTCCTACTGCTGGAGAGATGGATTTCCCAGGAGGCAATTCCTGACCATGGGGTTCCCAGATCCATCGCCTGGATTCCCTAGTGTCACTCCTGCCCACCACATGCCAACTGCTCTGGCATTACAACGGGGCTGGCATATTACACCAAGTGCCTCTATAGACCAGGTCAGCTACCCGTGACCCCCTCACCCGGGCCCTGGCCTGAGTGCAGAGTCTGGGCCAAGTCCCAGCATGAAAAGCCACATGCCCTAGACAGCTTAATAGAGCCAACTGCACCTTTATTACCAGGATTTATGTGTCTTGTGACTGAGGACTCACTCCTGAATTTTGGTATCGTTCAGAAAATGTCGGTACATTTACTTACCAAGATTCAGTGTGGAGCACAGAGGATACTGTAGAGTCATTACTATTTTGCCCTCTTTTCCACAGTAGCTACACTGCATTTCCCAGCTGCCCTAGCAGTTAGGTGTGCCCAGGGGAATAAGTTATCTCTGATATAATGTAGGTAAAAACTGGTATTTGCCACTTTTATTCTAGGCCTTAAAACCTCCTTCACACATGCCTCTAGGCCACTTCCTCCCTCCTTTGGGCTAGAATGGTGATCACAGTCACACTGCTGCTGAAGACAGGAAAGCCATCAAAAGCCTGAGTCCCTACTTGACTGTGTGAACCTCTCCCTCCTGAACCAGAACCCATCCTGGATGTTATAAGGGAGAAAGATGAACTTCCATTGTGTTTGACCATTGCATTTTTGGTCTATTTGTTACAAAAGTTTCATTTATCTTAGTTAATAAAACTGGCCACAGCAATTGCTGGTGGCACCCTTCAAATCCTCTGCTGGGATTTCTTACTATTAGTGTTACTTCCACTGATGGCCACTAGTCACTGAAGGCCCATTATGATGAGGCACTGTGTTAGTGACTTACTAAATGTGATTTTATTCCTCACAACATCTCTGATGGATCGGTAACACAGTGCCCAATTATCAGAGGAAGAAACTGAATCTCAGAGGAGCTGTGTACCTTGCTGGCATCACACAGCTGGCTTGAGTTTATACTTTTTCCACTATATCAACATTGTAATGATAGGAAATGAGTTGTAGATCAAAAGTTTCTTTATGTGGGATGCCTGGGTGGCTCAGTGGTTGAGCATCTGCCTTCCACCCAGGTTGTGATCCTGGGGTCCTGGGATCAAGTCCCATATCGGGCTCCCTTCATGGAGCCTGCTTCTCCCTCTGCCTGTGTCTGTGTCTCTCTGTGTCTCTCATGAATAAATAAATAAATATTTTTTTTTAAAAAAAGGTTTCATTATGCTTATTTCTTGGCAAAATAATAGATCCTATAGGTTTCACAACTGCAACCTACCATATTCTGACTTGCTGTTTATTTTAATATTATAAAAGGATACATAATTGCTTTGCATCCAAAACAGTACAATAGGGGCTCCTGGGTGGCTCAGTCAGTTAAGCAGCTGCCTTGGCTCAGGTCATGTCTCAAGGTCCTGGGATCGAGCCCCACACCAGGCTCCCTGCTCAGGGGGGAGCCTGCCCCTCCCTCTCTCTCTGCCTGCCACTCTGCCTACTTGTGTGTGCTCCCTCTCTGTCAAATAAATAAATAAAATCTTAAAACAAACAAATAAACTACAGTAACCATTCCTCCTAATTTATGAACGGGTCAGAATTGTTCCAATAGTTTCTGTGTATATCTATTTAAAAAGGGCTTTGACTTGCAGTCTCTGAATAAATTTCTACCATAAGGAATGTGAGCTTTAAAAACAGGCTCACTCTCCCTTTCTTCAATAATATAAGATGTGTGGGGCATCATTTTGCAAAAAGGATCAGTTTCTGCTATGTTGAAAATTAGGCAGGTAACCCCCCACCCTTGCCTCCTCAAGCATTGTAGATTAAATTTCCAGCTACAGTAGCTACACGCTCAGCCTCTCCACTGGCTTGTCACAGGACCTGGACCCATGCAGCCAGCAGAGCTTGGGACCAATGATTTGCCAGTGGCACCTCCACCATTCTCAGCCTTTCAGCTCTCAACAAAGTCTCAGTTGTCTCCTGAATTAGCATCAGACTAACAGGCATCTGACACGTCTCTTCTAACATATATTCTACTTTGCCAAATGTTTTTCCTCCTATCGCATGCCAATTACTGTCACGGATATAACACTTCACATGTACTCTGAGTTCTTTGTCCCATAGAATTATTTGTTCAACTGAATGATTCATCTTATACACACATACAACACTATTTTCTCAACATTTGCTTTTTTTAATGATCTTAATTTTTTTCTATCACCAAGGGCAAGCTACCCCAAGATGGACCACTTTGGCATGCAGATTCTTGTTGAGTTAAAAGTAATCAACCCACAATGTATTCAGGAAAAGCTCTTTAACTCCTCACCTGCAAATGCCTAAAAGAATTTAGACAGAGGACCTGCTCCAGAAAGAGAACCATTGCTACAGACAACTACATCATACTGCGAATGGGATACAGCAGAAACAAAGAACCCAGCAAAGCCTGTCTGATCAAAGTCCCCTATGTCCCATTCTTTCTGAGTGGCCCAGTAAACATTTCACCAAACATTCACTCCTTTTCATTTCCTGTGAATTGCATTCCTTCCCTTTAAGTCCCAGACCCCTAGCCTCTTTCTCTTTAGTTCAGGATGATACATATATCTTATTTTACTTGACTGTCTTTGGAATTTCCATGTATGTGGGTTTCCCATACATATGAAATTAATTTGATTTTCTCCCGTTAATCTATCTCGTGTCAATTTGATTCTTAGCCTGGCCTGGAGGACCTTGAAAGACAGGAAATTTTTTCCTCCCTGATGCCAGCATTTCAACATTCTCACTGCTTTTGCGCTTATCAGAAATGATGAGGTTATTAATATTCTTATTAAGATAATCCAAACTAAGCACAGACACACTAACCAGACAATGAAATGGATGTGAGGCTGGGGATGAAGGAAAGACTGTGACCATCGGCACCATCTGCTGGTGCCAGTCAGAGTTGCTTTCCTTTCTTTGTCAGAAGTTTGAGGTTCTGTTTTCAGCATACCAAAGCTCAAAGCTGGTTCTTGAGTAGAAGAGTGAGCATAAATGATTTCGATTAGTTTAGCAACCACCCAGTTAACAATCGCCCAGTATGTCTTCTGAAGCACTTCTATACATCTAAAATATATTGCACACTCTAAAACTATCCACATATACTAAGAACCACATTTGTAAAAATTCTAATTTTCAATGTGCGCCAAGATCTGCCATTATTCCAAAGTGCTAAAATAATATGGAAAACTAATCAACACTTGTATAGATTAGGTTCATTCAGACACATTTACATGTTCGTTCTACAAATCCATGGGACACAAGTTTAGTGTAATAGACAAAAAATAGTATGATCCCAAAGAGATTTCCTTTATTAAAAAACAAAACAAGATTATTGGCTCAAAAAGTGATGATTAATGATGTCAATATCAGATGGAGACAACCTCAGGGATGCTGTTGCCACTCTGAGCATTCCCAGAATGAAGATGGAGAGGCTTCCTAGAGAGCGTACCAGGCCCTCTCCGAAATTTTCATATGCTGCTGTGTTCCAGGAAATATACTCTTTAGTTATTCCTGTTTGTAATGAGAAAGAGAGGAAAACTCCCACCTACCTGCATGATTTCAAAGTGCTTTCAAGTCCAATATATCATTTGACCCTCATTATCAACCCTATAAGACTGTCAAGGTACTGTCCCTTTACCAAAGAGGTAAACTGACCTACTAATATGGAGGAAATCAGAGACTGAAGGCCGTGTCTACAGCTTGCTCCTTCATGGGGTGTTCCGGAGAGAACATACATTTGCTCTCATGCATACAAGCCTCTGCAGCCACCTCCCAATTGCCACACTATAGATGCTTTGGTAGCTGCTGAAACTCTGTGGGCACAGTTAAAGCAATCTTACCTGCTTCATATTTTGTTTATTTAAAAATAAAAACTGCCACAATATTTATATAAAAACTCCACAAAATAAAGTGAAAATTTGAAAGCCAGTGCCATCAAAAGCTAGTGGACTTTCTACAGACGCCGAGTCAGAATGGTCCCCTCTAGTCAATGCAGGACCAATTAGATCTGGGAGTGGAGCCCATCGGTATTGACCAAAGGGTATGGTGTGTGTGCGTGTCTGTGTAATACATATATATTAATTATCATTAAACTTAAAAGTATGACAGTTCAAATTTATATAAGCAATTGGATTATCAAAAGATGCTATAGCAACATCAGTATTACATGATTACAAATTATATTTCCCCCAGAGACTATGTGTCCTATAAGGATTATTCTAATTATATTCACTTTTTTTTAAAGATTTTATTTATTTATTTATTCATAAGAGACAGAGAGAGAGAGAGAGAGAGAGAGAGAGAGAGAGAGGCAGAGACACAGGCAGAGAGAGAAGCAGGCTCCATGCAGGGAGCCTAACGTGGGACTCGATCCCGGGTCTCCAGGATCAGGCCCTGGACTGAAGGCGGTGGTGCTAAACCATTGAGCCACCCAGGCTGCCCCTTATGTTCACTTTTAAAATGTGATTTGAAAAATAGTTTGTTCTGGCTTTTAATTTAATATTCACTCTGTTTAAAGTCGGGCTATACAATTTTATTAATTCAAAATAAACCAGAAAGCTCCAATAAACAGAAAAATTTTAGCACTTAATTTTTATAGTGAAAATGAAAATGATGAATTAACAGATTAAAACCAAGAATTTACTTTTGAAAACAGAATAGTAGGGTAAGTATTTAGCTATCCTGTTCTTACACCTCTTACATCCATGGTATTCCTTAATGGACCACAGGTTAGAATAATAACCTTCATGAAGGCAAAAGAGCACGTCAGCTTAATTCACTGATATCCAGGGCCTCAGCAAATAGAAAAGTGACTGGTATTTAGTAAAGGGCTTCAGTATTATTTGGTGCATAAGTGAACTCACCATAAATTCACAAAATACTTTCTCAATCATTAAAAAATATTCTGCCTTGTTTTAATATTAAAATTCTCTGAAAATCAATGGTCTGTAACTCACCCAGTTCATTAATCAGGTTACTGGAATAATCAGATCATCCTATTTCCAGCCATTTTTTTTTAATTTTTTATTTTATGATAGTCACAGAGAGAGAGAGAGAGGCAGAGACATAGGCAGAGGGAGAAGCAGGCTCCATGCACCGGGAGCCCGATGTGGGATTCGATCCCGGGTCTCCAAGATCGCGCCCTGGGCCAAAGGCAGGCGCCAAACCGCTGCGCCACCCAGGGATCCCTTTCCAGCCATTTTAAACAAAATTTCCCAATGATGACTATAATATTAAGCATTTGAGCATACTGAGATTTAGCTTTTTCTTTCTAAAATAATAAGAGAGGAGAATAATGAAACTGCCTTGATAAAGTTACAAAGGGAGAATAATATAGAGTGGAGATACCTTCCAAAAGCCAATAGACTAACAAGATGAAAAACAGTCAATTTTACTGGTGAAAATATGGTACATGGTCCCTGTGGAATGATTCTTCTCTAACATGAATTAGGACAATGGAGACCTAGGGAGTCCTTTCCCTATTTGCTAACACTGTTCCTAGTAAAATTTCTGCACAGGGACTACTGTGTAGCCTGTACAGCAGACTCTAATGTGGTGTGTTGTTTTATGGTACATCTTTAAATAACACATTGTCTGAGTTTATTTTACACAGATTAGAGCAACGAACTGTCATATGGATGAACATCTGTCCACTTCCACTGCAACTCTCAAAGCAATGTGCAAACAGCAGCACTGGGCAGGGACAGGCTCAGAAAATCAGATAATGCAGAACTGGTAAGGGCTGTTAGGGCAAAGCATTTCAGATGTGAAAGAGTTTCAAAGGCCACCCTCACTGTCTCACCAGAACACACCCGATATATGTTCCATGAAAAACGAAAAGAAGCTAATAAGCAAGGGAAATAAAGTAATCATTCAATATAAAGTATAAGGATAAAGTAATAAAGGATTATTGAGAGAATAGACAGAGTCTTAAAGGCATGATGGCTGTGGGAAGTCTTGGCACAATGGAATAGAGGAACCTAACTATAAATGATAGAAAGTAATATTTATATCATACATAATACCATATAAAGCACTTCAGTATTTATTGCTTCATTTGGATTGTTCTCATATCCAACCCAGTGATACGTAGTAGCTATTATAACCGCTATTGTTTAGGTAAGGAAATGGAGCCCCGGACAGGTTAAATGAGTCAGCAGGACCTCATGTCTCTGGACTCAGGATTCCATGATTTCTTCTTGGCACACTACTTCTAGTGAGTTGGATGAGTGAATTACTGTAAACATCATGCAAAATAAAGTTGTGTTACTAACTTTGTACTGTGCAATTCTCAAGACTAGAAATGTTTTTCTCTCTTGTCATTTACTTTATATTAACCATTTTATACAACATAGTGCTTTTAAAAACATAGCAGCTTAAATGGCTTCTAAGGCTCTAGGACTTTGTAATTCTATTTTATACAAAATGTTATTCTAGGGGATTCCTGGGTGGCTCAGCGGTTTGGCACTGCCTTCGGCCCAAAGCGTAATCCTGGAGTCCCGGGATCAAATCCCACATCGGGCTCCCTGTGTGGAGTCAGCTTCTCCCTCTGCCTGTCTCTGCCAATCTCTCTCTCTCTCTGTGTGTGTCTCTCATGAATAAATAAAAATCTTTTTTTAAAAAATGTTATTCTATAGACTACCATGAAATTCTATTACAGTTACACGGAAACTACTTGGGTAATCGTGTAACTTTCCAATTACGGCTCTACTTTGGAATTAATAAAATGAGCACAACAAATCCCCCCAATACTTTGTCTCTCACAACGACAACATTAAAATGCTTCCTGCAGGTATATGAGAAGGAAATATACATCAAGGGACACAGTTATAGGTTTGGGATTATCCCTCAGTTTTCTTCACTTCTGTTGAAAAGAAAGCCACAAGGGCCCAAAATGGTGTCATTTATGTTGAAGCTCCAAGTCAGTAAACTAAGACTTAATACCTAACCTAACTGCACTTTCAACTCACCAGAAATGTGACCTTTCAACAGCCCACATGGAAATTTCCTGGTCAGCATGAGGAATTTTACTGATAGACCACTTCTGTTCCTCTTAGGAGGGCGACCTTGCCTAAAACAATGGATTCTTTGCTACTCATTTCCTTTTCTCCAGTCCCTCTCTAACTCTCCTTTCTGATAGCCCTTTGGAGTTCCCCACTATTTGCTAAATGCTGTCCAATTCATGAACCAATTAATAAAGGCAGTTAGATCTTCAAAAATTGCTCAATTTTATTTTTTGTTATTTGACACATCCAGTTCAATCCTTAAAATTCTAGTTTGCATTTCAGGAATACATTTTTCCATTCTGTTTGCACTGGGGCTTCTTATTATAAATGTGAACCCAATTCCCTTCAGAGCTTGATGATATGACTGTCTGCAGATAAGAGCCAGGAAACGCCAACATGGTCCTACTATGTCCATGGTTCCACCACCACCTACTCCGGGGTGGGGTGCAGACTCCTCCACCCTGCCTACTCAGCTAGCTTTAGTCCTCACCTCCGATTAAATAACCTAAGGAACCGTGATTTAGTATTACAGTTCACTCCTTACAAAAAGCACAAACCACATATATAACGCAAGACTTTGATTGCTCTACAAGTAGCACCTGGAGAAGAACAGGAGTCCAAAAACAACTCAGCATATTCTGTTCTATTCTTTCAAAGAAGTGGTCCTGATCTTAGTATCTTGCCTTTGAGTCTCTCCTTTTTAAAATCTGGTTTTAGACAACTGTTGGTTTCTGAGTAGAGAGCAAACTTAACTTTTTGGTTCGGAGGGGATGTATGGAAGAAAGAAACCTGAGTGGAAGTCTCTCGTCATGTCTGAAAGTAGTTTTACAGAGTGTTCCTTCGCTGCTATTTACTAATGGGAATACAAAGCTGTGAGTTAGAATAACACTTATAAATACAACTGACTACCACCACAATGTCAATGTCAAGTTTACAATAAGAATGTACATTTTAGTAGCATGTTTTTGTTTTCATTTTGTTATAGCAAAATGCCAGATTTAAAAACCTAACAGTCCTGTGCATGAGTGCAAAGCAGGGGTAGAGAGGGGAGAGGTGTCATCGCAAACTCTACTTCTTTAAAGATAAGAAGAGGAGGAGTCTTGTTAAAGGCATTTTAATCTATGAGCTTCAAGGTCTTTTTTTTTTTTTTTTTAAGGAATGCTTTGAATCCCAGATGTTTGTGTTCTAATTTTTTTAACCTTCTATTTTGCAGTATGGTCCACTCTGAAGGCCATTTCTACAAAAATAACAAGTAATTCTCTGGAGATAAAATCTACAAGTGAGCAGATACAGTTTTACTCAAGGTCCCCTTAGGGCAAGAATGGTCAATCTACTGATTAATGAGTTCCCAGCCTACAAATGACATATAAACACAGAAACACAAAGGGGTTTACCTTTGAATTAGCATAATCTGCCAGCTTCTGGACCACACTGAGAACTGTTCTGTTCTCCTCCAAATTCTCTTGCATAAGAGTGGGGAAAACGAGTGCATCCAGAAGGCTGTCCATATCCAGGGTCCCTGAGATCTCCACTCCACTTCAGGGTACTTCTAGTTATACCTGAAACCCCTGGAATGGAAAGTCCCGCACAGTGCATCATCTGTCACCTTCTCTGCCTCCTGTTAACTTCCCCTTACACTTGCCTTGGCCTGGGAACGGTGTCTGCCTCCCAACCTGCCTGTCTCAGAGCCTGGCTGGGTGACAGCCAGATCCCAATATTCACCATCACCTCCAGTTCAGGGACAGGCTCCCAGGAACACTAAGTGTCCAACCATGATCCACTGAGAACCATGACATTCTCACTAAATATCAATCAGGGCATCATTTCTGAGTTTCCCAAGCACTATCACCACTGCCAAAAATAAGGACAGGGCAGGTATTTTGTAGGAGGCAATAGCTTTTCAGAATAAGAACCATACATACTCAGCTCTAATCCAGTCATCATCTCAGCCTCATCTCAGACTGCACAAACCATGGAGCCTCCCTGGTCTCCCACTATTCATCTGAAAAATGAACAGGACGAAGGCTGGGCTCATGATAAAAAGAGCATCTTACCACTGAAGAACTTGCTGCTTGCATCAGATGATATGGGGCAAACATCATGTTTATACATGTCTTCAGCTTCCTTTGTAAAGAAACAAAGGAGTTTCTTTGGAGGAATGGGTTCCTTACAGAGTACTACCCAGAGCCCCACAGCCACCTCTGAGGGCTGAAGCCTCCACCCAGACAAGAGGTCTTCCCCATGTCAGTGGTACGGTTTCACAGTATGTGGCACTTAATCGGGCAGTCTTACCTTTGGCTATCTATTTGTTAAAATGAACATGTTAAATCAACATAAGTATACTATTTCAAAAAAATGTTTTTCATAAAGATTATCCTGAATGTGTAGAAAACTGTTCTGATCCCAAGTATTCTAAGCCCTGAAGTGGGGATCAAACAACTCTTCTCAAAACCCCCAAATTTGTTTCTCACAGCTCAAAGTGTTGAAACAAATTCTTTACCCTTATACTTGGGGCAAATCTTTCATTATTCTATAAGAAATCTCTTTGGATGAATCCATCTGCTAATGAAGATATACAAATGAATCATTATTATAATGGTATAAAATAATCCAAAGGTAAACCTCACTCCTGATTCTATCATGAGTGAGTTGGACAGTTAGGTATTCAGGGCCAGGCCCAACGAGAAGATATGGAGTTGGGCCAGCTGAGACAAAACAGCACTGACATCCTGTTGTACAGCTTAGACAGGACCACACCGACATTGCGTTTTACAGCCTTTGCAGAAGTGACCTTGCTAAATGTCCTAAAAAAAGACAAGTAACCATCACAGGCAGGGGGCAGTTAAGACATAAGCCCCAGATGTCAGCACAAACCACCATCCACACGTGGATACTAACCTAATAGGTAGACAGATACATGACCAAGCCCTGACAACACAACTCAGCACACCCAGATTGCTTAGGAAAGTTCTGCAAAAGAGCTCATAAAAACCCCCAAACTTAAACATTCTGATGGCAACCTTCTCGGGTCCCCTCCTTCTCAGGGAGCTTTATATTCAATAAAACTTTGCTTTGCTGCCCACCACTCTTCATCTGGTTTACCTCTTCATTCTTCGAAGAGGCATGACCAAGAACCGCAGGCACTGAAGACACAGAATTCCTGCAACAGTTCCATGGAGGGAAAGGTACAACTCTACATTTTTTTGTATGTGAGAAGCTTAGCTATTTCACAGGTGGGCCAAAAGATACACTTTTGAGTCTGGGGTGAACAGCTGTGGAGAATAGCTCAGAAGAGGATTGCCAATTGACTGGGAAAGACAAAATGTGTACTTTATTGCCAGGAATGAGATTGGGTTAACCTCAGCCTTGTCCTACTGGTCTTGAACTTCACATATTTGCCTAAATGTTACTTGAATATGAAAGTCCAGACCTCATGCTGAGGCTTATCTATTGAAACTGTATGGAAACCCTCCTTTACAGTTGTAGTGATATAAAAAATATTTGAGGGGCGCCTGGGTGGCTCCATAGGTTAAGCATCTGCCTTCAGCTCAGGTCATGATCTCAGGGTCCTGGGATTGAGCCCCAAGTCTGGCTCCCTGCTCAGCAGGGGCTCTGCTTCTCCCTCTGTCCCTTCCCTTGCTTACTCACATACACACACTCTCTCACTCAAATAAGTTAAAATCTTTTTTAAAAGTTTTTTTTAAATAAAAACAAATAAAAAATTTTTAAAAGATAAAAATATTTGACTTCAAGTCATGCTAATGGGTATTGTTTCAGATTGTGAATGTTTAGAGCCTGGAAAACTTATGCGGAATCATCTCAGCAAGCATCCCATCTCCAAGCTCACTCTGATGGCCCACAAACTCAGTAAGTGTGAAAGGGATTCTTTTCCAGCCAAAATCTTGATTTCTGCCTTCTGACACCTCAAATAGAGGACCTAGCTATGCCACATGAGAATTCTGACCAAAAGAGCTGTCAGATAACAGATACGTATTATTTCAAGCCATTCTGTTCACAGTAATTTGCAGCAATAGAAAACATACACAAGACAAGTGTGGCTCCCATCCCATCATGTGGCCTCTCAGCACCTCCAGAGCACCCTCCCCATCCCAGCCAGGGTACTTTCTCCCAGTCGGGCTGCTCTCCTCACAGCATCCCCACACATGATGCTTTCCTTATCACACAGACACTTTGCATTTCCCTCAGGCTCAGGCCTACCCCAATCCCTGCCTTCCACAAACCAGACAACCCCTGGCCAGTCCCCTGCTGGAACTTGATTCTGTCCTGCCTCACTGAATACTAAGTACTTCTGATCTTTCTCCTAGCTCCTGAAAGATAAATACCTTGTCTGTGCCTCCTTTGAGGCTCCATAATACCTGTCACTACATGTACTGGGAACCTTTGAGAAGTATCTGCTCAGAGAAGCACTGGTTCCATCCAGCCGGCCAGACCGAGTAAGGCCTTCACCTGTGCAGCCTGCCTGCCTGCAGGACACTCTCATGCAGAGGACGAGAGGCTTTGAGAATTTGTAGCTGAACCAACCCCTTGGGTTTGTAGTGGGATTTGCAGTTCTTCAAGCATTCCCAGATATACTGTCTCAAGTGATTTTTACAAAAAAATCATGAGATAAACATGGCCGGTATTTTTAATTCCCAGTTTTTCTGGTTGAGAAAACAGAAGCTCCAGAAGGTCCAGAGATCTGCCTAGCTGGCAAAGTGGCCTAGTGATAGACACCGCCACACGGATCAGTGCTGGCCCCGAAGACTTAGGAGACAGCGGTGACGGGAGCGTCACGGCAGGGCCCTGAGCTCTGAGAAGCACCTCCACCCAGAATCAGACTGTTTCCGGGCAGTTCCACTGAACCGTGTCTGTTTCTCCCCTATTTCCCCAGTCCTTCCTCTTCGCCTTCCTCCATGCTCTCTTACAGGAAAAGTTCTTCTGGGCCTAACACATTCCTGCATTAGGGGAAGAAACCCCAAATGCTAACAGTGTGATCCTTAAGATACAGATGGGAATACCCTCCCGGGGCACAATGAGATGGCCCCCGAGGAAAGGACCTGCTTTCTGGCCCAGCTCCACCTCTAATCAGGCTTTGTGGAAACCATTGCCCTTGAACCGTTCACTCAGAGAACAAGAACCTGTTTCATATCTCTGCTGTGAGGAGGAAGTGAAATGGCAAAGTCTTTTTTTAAAAAATCTATTTATTCATGAGAGACACAAAGAGAGAGAAAGAGAGGCAGAGACACAGGCAGAGGGAGAAGCAGGCTCCATGCAGGCAGCTTGATGCAGGACTCGATCCCGGGTCTCCAGGACCATGCCCTGGGCAGAAGGCAGGCACTAGACCGCTGAGCCACCCAGGGATTCCCGCAAATCTAAGTCTTTTGACAGCTGTACAGGGCTACACACATTTTAAATGCCAGTTTCCTCACCTCAACCACTATCCCTCCAATTACTAGCACAAAGGCCAAGCTGCCTGCTTCACCAAATAATTTCCCAGGCTCCTGGCTATGCTCCTAAGATGTACTGTTTTCTCCCATTGAAGCTGGCCATAGCATTCATTCAGGCTGATTTTATCTTGCTCAAAATATTTCTGGGTAAACAAGGAGGACAGTGAAGGAGTAACTAGTAACTATTGAATTTACCCCAAGTCCCACATAGGCCCAGAGGGGTCCCTAACTCTGTTTGCCTTGACCCTTTCATAAGATAATCAGAGCAGAGCTGGAAAACACTGCCTGACACAAATGCAGAAATACAGTGTACCCTTATGCTTCGGCACAAATACAATGGGTCACCACTGGCCAGAAGAACTACTTCCCACAACTAAATGACTCCACACTAGAGGCTTCTACGTTGCTGGATGCACATCAATATTTGGGTAGAATTTAACATTCTCCAGTTCTCCGCAGCCCTTCAGAGAGTTTGGATGAGACCAGTAAGGGGTGCTTTCACATTCAGGTCTGGAGTCCTCTGGTGATGATCTGTCATGTGGAAATTTATTACAAATCTAACAAGGCCATTTTACGTTGGTAAATCTATAGTTGTTTTTCCGTGAATCCTGTTCATAATTCTGGAAGACTCATTGCTCTTTAAACCTGTCCACAGTCATCCAGGCAAGCTTCATGATCACTAACTTCAATAAAACCTGTTTGACAATTTTTCTCTTTATAATAAATTTTAGGCCATGTGTAGACCATGGTGTTTAAAGACATGACAATAGCCTTCTAAATACTATAGTTAAAATAAATTATGGATGAAATGTAGAACTCTTTACAGGCTTGCCTGAATTGCATTTGTAAACATAATGGATGACTCCCAAAGCCCTAGTCTTGGTTTCTCACCAGAGTTCCTGTCTAAAGGTGCAGATCTGGGGAGTATGATGAATTCTGTTTTAAATACACCAAGGTTGTGATAAGAATTAAAGTAGATAAACAAAAACGAGAGCTTTCTAACTGAATTTTGGGCAAGCCACTTATCTCTTTGAGCATTAGTCTCTTCATCTGTACAAAAGAAATACTTGCATTGTCTACCTCACAGGAGTATTGTGAAATGAAATAACTATATGAGGGATCCCTGGGTGGCGCAGCGGTTTGGCGCCTGCCTTTGGCCCAGGGCGCGATCCTGGAGACCCGAGATCGAATCCCACGTCGGGCTCCCGGTGCATGGAGCCTGCTTCTCCCTCTGCCTGTGTCTCTGCCTCTCTCTCTCTCTCTGTGTGACTATCATAAATAAATAAAAATTTAAAAAAAAGAATATTAAAAAAAGAAATAACTATATGAGAGAAAGTTTTGAAACTCTAAGTCAAATTGTATGCACTATATTATTATGAATAAAATCAACTTATACTACTGCCACACTTCAAGTGGCATGCAAAATCCTTGATATCTCTTCTCCTCTAAAACTGGCTTCTCCCTGTGGTCTATGTATACAATGGAATATTACTCAGCCATTAGAAACGACAAATAACCACCATTTGCTTCGATGTGGATGGAACTGGAGGGTATTATGCTGAGTGAAATAAGTCAATCGGAGAAGGACAAACATTATATGGTCTCATTCATTTGGGGAATTTAAAAAATAGTGAAAGGGAATAAAGGGGAAAGGAGAAAAAATGAGTGGGAAATATCAGAAAGGGAGACAGAACATGAGAGACTCCTAACTCTGGGAAATGAACAAGGGGTGGTGGAAAGGGAGGTGGGCAGGGGGTGGGGGTGACTGGGTGATGGGCACTTGATGGGATGAGCACTGGGTGTTATGCTATATGTTGGCAAATTGAACTCCAATTAAAAAATATAAAAATAAAAAAATAAAACTGGCTTCTCCTCCAGATGTTCCTGTTTATGCTGATAACAACCCCATTATCCCAGGCATCTAAGCCTAGAAACGTGGCTTGTACTAGAAAGCTTGCCCCTCCACCTACTCTGACCCACAAATGATCCATTCAAATTATAAAATTTCAAAATATAAATCTGATCCGGTCAAACCCTTGCTCAAAAATCTCTGACAATATTCAATGGTTCTTGAAAACAGGGGTCAAAACACAAAGTTGTCCCTGAGAGCCTGTCCTGTGTGGCCTTGCCTAGCGTCCCACTCATCCACATGGCTCCTCTGTCCCTTCTGCACTCCAGCCTCCCTTGGGTTCTCCTCAGCCCCCTGTCCTCCTGGCTACACTGCCTTTGTCCATGCTGTCCCTTCACTGGAACCGCCGGCCCAGTCATCCTCTGCCACCATCTCCAGCTCCATGTCCTCTGCAAAACCCCTCCACAGTCCCCACTGTTGTTCAAGTTCTAGTGTGAGGGGGGTGCACAGAAACATATCCTTTTACGGAGATCACTTACTATCTTTTGAAATGACATGTTATATGAAGTCTCTCTCTGTTCTCTCAACTACAAAGTTCATTCAGCAGTGATTCCATTCTTACTCCTACACTACAATCTCAGTGCCAAGCATGTAATGGGTACTTTTTAAATGAGTGAGTAAATCTGTCAATCTTGAGATTGTCTCCTCTCACTGTGGGTGTATTACACACATATGCATGTGCATAAAATACAATCCCTGTAATATTGATGATATAGCAAAATAATAGCCATGGTATTTACTTTAACTTCTACTTTAATCTTTTGTCCTGCTTTTGAAAACATTTTTTTCCTAAGGAAATACTATAATTCAAGCTCAAGGATAAGCATGGATACTTGATGCTTTTGAAGGAGGTTTTTTGATCTTGCTGTTTTGTTTCTCATTTTAGGGGTGCTAGAAAAGGAGGGAATTTGGTATTAAATGTGGAGTACAAAGCAGCAGATGTGAGGAAAGGACCCAGTTCTGACCCTGGGATATAAACCAAATTTTAGAATTTTATGCCCCTAAATATTTCGAGCCTTATATTTGCAGCCCTTTATAAAGCCTCTTCACATTCCTCATTTAAAAAGACAAATGCAATAGTTAAGGAATGACCTAGTGGTCCTGCAGACCTCTGTTTGAATCCCAGTTCAGTCAACTATGAGACCTTGGGCAGATTAAATAACCATCTCTAATCCTGTTTCCTTACCTATAAAATGGACAAATACAGTCCCTAGGAAAAAAGGTCATTGCGAGAATTAAATGAGACATTCAGCAGTGTGCCTTGCCACATAATACGCCCATGAAGTAGGAAGAACAGATGACTGTAGCCCTGTCTGAGAGCCTCATGGGGGTCAAGAGCCCACGCAGCTAGTGTCATGGAGCTGGGGACCTGAATGCAAGTCAAACTACAAATCCCCTGTTAATTCTTAGTTTAATTAAATTCCTGGCAGAAGAAGGTACTTCATTAATATAGTTTTATTGCTCTTCCAAACTACAATCTAAGCAGCAAATGATGTCTGAGCTCTTTAAACCAACTGAAACACAAGAGAATTCACACCAACTCTGATTGTAAAGTTCTATTGTGTTGAGGAAATAATGGTCCCCACAGTCACAGGCAGAATCTGTGAAGCCAAACATCACAAAAATGCCAGCGTCCGGGGCCTGGGGTCAGTCAGCCTGGGTGCCAACCTGGCCCTGTCTTGGTGAGTAACGTTTTACCACAACAGAGCCTCACCTATTCACTTGGGTAGTTGTGACAGACCGTATGGTCTACGAAGCCTCAAGTATTTACCATCTGTCCCTTCACACATACAAAAAAGTTGCCCACCTCTGTTATAGAAGACAATATATCGGGGAAAAATAAACCCTGAAAATATCTTAAAATGTAAAACTTTATTCCTAGAGTTCTTTCTTTATGCCTTCAGTCTCATGAAAAAAGGGGGTGTGAAGTAGCAGGTGAGCCAAATTCCCCAAAATGAAATGAACACCAGGACCTTCAAGTTGGGAGGGATTCTTCCAAGAAACGTTTGAGATCCTGTTGTTCAGCTACATTCATCTCAGTGTCCCAATATCTCTAACTCCTCTGGTTATGAAATTCTCATGTTTACACATATGAAAGACTCACTGGGATTTTCTCTTCTTCAAGGGATGGTGATGGTCGAGAGCCTTTCCCCAGCTCCTCTTCTTCTGCAGCTTTCTTACAGATACTGTGAGTCTCCTGGGTATCTGGTGCTTGCAGATCATAATATTGTGATTTCATTTTCAAGCTATTGGCAAATTCTTTGGACTGAGTTTTTCTGAAGAGAAACAAATGTGGAATTATAAAAAACATTCTCCAACACAGACAGCTTTTCCAAAGCAGATGCCTACATTCAAATTATGTGAAAAACACTAACAGCTACCATTTACTAAGTGCTTATAATATGTTAAGCCCTTTGCTAGTATTTAAAGACATTAATTTAGGAGCACCTGGGTGGCTCAATTGGTTAAGTGTCTGACTCTTGATTCTGACTCAGGTCATGACCTCAGAGTCATGAGATCAAGACCTGCTTCGGGCTCCGTGCTCAGTGCAGTGTCTGCTTGTCTCTCTCCCTCCTCCTGCTTGCGTGAGTGCTCTCTCTAATAAATAAATAAAACCTTTAAAAAAGAAAAGGCATTAATTAATCCTCATAATAACCCTATAAGGAAGGGGTTGTGTCATCCTTGCTTGATTGCAAGAGGCTCAAAATAATTGTATTATTTATCCAAGACCACATAGTGGCACAGCCAGGATTTGAACCCAGGTCTGCCCAACTCCTGTTCAGAAGCTAGACTGCTAGAGCACCCTGCCTTCCTATGATGAGCAGCACATAACTACTTTATCTCTGTATGCCCATTTATAATTTTAGTTATAGGAATTGATGGGCAGCATCACTAGCCCTCGGGACCTGAACTGAGGTCCATATGTCTGCTGTCTATCTCATAAGCTCAGATAGGGCTGTCAATACTCAAGGGATAAGAGGCTTCACAGAAGTCACCTTGGCCCCTAGCAGAGGGGATCGATCTATCATCTGCCTCACCACGACCAGCTGAGTTATCCTATATCTCTGGTTGATCACGTCACTCCCTTATTCAAACACCTCCACCGTCCACAGAATAAGGTCCAAAGTCCTAAATCTGGCTTCCAAGGCACTTCAGAGCACAGCCCTCTGTCTCCTGCTACTTGCTCATGTATACCCCCAAACACTTGAAAGAACTCATTGTCACTCAGAGAACCATACACATTCAAAACTAGGGGTCTTCATCATGTCCTCTGCCTGCCATCTCCTTCCTGACATTCTGCAGCTGGAAAACTCTACTTATCTTTCAAGGTTCAATTCAGATTTCACTTCTTTTGTGGTTTGGAATAATGGGCTCAGTTAATGCTCTGTTAATAACTTAGTTGTAGCATGAATCACAGCCCGTCCTGACTGAAGTTAATCGTGTACTGGCCTGTTTCTTCTCCTAGACTGGTAGCTTGTCGTTCACCTTTGAATCCCTACCACCTGGCACATGTAAGCACCCAGAGGCCTGCCCTCTCTAACCAATCTTGTTTGAAGGCCCAAAGCTTGAACAATGTTGCACCTCTCACTTATATTCCGATGCTCAGCTGTGCCAGCCTGCGGTGCTCCAGCATGATTCTAGTGAAGCCAGTTGATCATGGGGGAACCACATCCAGATCAAAACTGGGATGACATGTGAGGAGGTAAAATGGCTAATGTGATCACATTGTGGGAATGAAGGGAACCATGAAAAGTATAAAGAAACTTGCCAGAGGGATTTAAAGTTACTTTTGTGACTCTCAGGCCCCACTCTACTCACCCTGCAGATACTGGGAAAAAGAGGAATCTTTGTATGATTTTATTTTATTTTTTTTATTCCCTTCCCCCACTTTGTATGATTTTATATGCGGCCAGCCTCTCACTGGTTTGCAGATCTCGTACCTGAGCTCTTCCGCTTCCCGCTCTGCTTTCAGCTGGGCCCTCTCAGCAATGATTTCGTTGCAGAGCACATCGTAGGGTTTATCCAGATGGTGTTCACCCATCACCCACACCCAGACTTCCTTATCGGCTCCCAGTTTCCAATGAACAGATTTGCCATTCTCTGCAAGCAAAACAAAATTTGGATTGGACAAGTATCTTTAGTCATGGGTTATTATGTTTGCCATCGTTAAAGTATTTAGGGTCTTTCAGGAAAAAAAAATATATTAGATGAGACAAAGCACTTCCAGTCTCCTCGGGAACAAGCAGCATTCCCAGGGAGCAATGGAGGTGGGAGCCATGGGTGGCAGCTGTAGCAATGTTTGTTTTAAAATATGAATATGGGGGCACCTGGGTGGCTCAGCAGTTGAGTGTCTGCCTTGGGCTCAGGGCGTGACCCCAGGATCCTGGGATCGAGTCCTGCATGGGGCTCTCTGCAGGGAGCCTGCTTCTTCCTCTGCCTCTCTCTCTCTCTCTCTCTCTGTGTCTCATGAATAAATAAATAAAATCTTTAAAATAAATGAATAAAATATGAATATGGTTTTTGAGTGTGCCCATTTTGTAACCAAAGAAGGCGAAATGGTGAGAAGGCATGCACTGTATATGCTAACATCAGATATCAGAACCTCTAAGGTCTGAGAATCTTCTGGAACCTTAGAAGTATATAGCTGCTCCCAGGTTTGGTTCTTCCATTTTAGAAATAGACTGGCTTTAGTTTAAATCCTATCCCTGCCACTTACTCGCTGTGTGACTTGGACAAATTATTTAATCTCCCTAAGCCTCAATTCCCATGTCTGCAAAATGGGATTACGACTGTGTACAATGCAAGACCGCCATGGGGAGCGGGCAGGCCAGACATGCCAGCTGTTGCCTCCAGTGCCTGCCACATAATAGGAGTTCATGAGAGGTTAAGTGCTACTGTCACCCTGCTATTGTTTACTTGGAGGTTCACACCAGCTTGTGAGAAGATAATACTACTGGTAGTGTGATACTTGGTGAAGCTACTTAAATGACCTTTGTTTACAATTGGTCTCAGGGGTTGTATTACATTTTAGTTCCTGGACTCCTGAGATGTGGCCACACAGGTCATGCTCCCTGAAACCTGGGCTATGGGGAGCACACCCAGGAGAGGCCAAGAGGTGCCGTCCCTAAATCTAAAAGCCCCCAAGCAGACCTATCAAAGTCATTATGGTCCATGTTGTAGTCAAGATCCCTGGGCCATAAGGACCCTAAACTGGCCGGTGGCATTGAGTATGTGTAAGAGGGCCCCTGATGGGCACAGGCAAGGCTAGGCTTATAGGTGAGAAATCCACACTAGGATTGTGTCTCATCTTCATATATCTAGTAGGTTTCCAATTAAAGCATCTACTGTCCAGTGAATTGTTGACCTACTTCCTACTGTGGCCTCAGGATACATTCAAGAAGCAGGCTGCTCAAACTCAGATGTGCTCTTTATTTGGGCACTTTCCACCCTTCTCAATGCAATGAAGACTCTCTATGGTACAATAAAATTCTAAATAGGACACTGGGGCAGCGGGGAGGCAAGACAGAAGCCTCACTATAGGAGGAGTCAAATGTATCATTCAGAAGGAAGCTGACCTCATTCTGTTCTCTCAAGTGGAGAAACAGTGAAAGAGGCACCAGCTATGAAGGGAAGATGGATCCCAAGTGTGCCCTCATGGGGATGGGCCCTGGCTGGCTGTGGCTCTGTTTGAGGAAATGCCAAATGATTTGTTAACTCTAGAAAACTGTTATACATCATAAAACTCCCTCTATTACAGTCTCTCAGGGCAACTAGCATTTTTTACTATGTCCATCTCTCAACTTTCACCTAAGTAACTCTTACAGCCGGAGAAAGATGCCTTGAAAGGAGGGTGGAGAGGGCCAGGGAAGGCAGAGAGGAAGGACCCAGAGATTCCTGCCGTTTTGCTCAGTACAGCAGGACACCTTCTGCAGAGAGTGCTGCAGGCTGCGGGCTGGGGGAATAAGTCTCAGGGGAGGAAGATGCTGCCCTACGGGTGAGGTGGGGTGAGACCCCAGAATTGCCTGTGAACAGAGGTGGGGACTTAGCGACTAAAAGTAGAGAAGATCACCAAAGAAGACTAGAAGACTAGAATCTTGACATTTTAGAAGCAAGGGAATGGTCGGAGGGTGGTGAAGGTGAAGAAAGAAATGACTAGAGGCAAGAAAAAGAGAACTGTCAGATTTAGCCGGATGCTGCAACAAGGGCTCTTGATGGAAAGGCGCTGACAATAAATCTCTGCTCTGAGTGTTCCTCACCTTCAGGATCTCTTCAATGTCGCCTGAGAGCAAAGAGTGTGGGGGGCTTCAAGGGCTTCCCCACGGCTCCCTAAAACCGTACAGGAGGCTGGAGAA
Source organism: Nyctereutes procyonoides (assembly GCF_905146905.1). Taxonomy (NCBI): domain Eukaryota; kingdom Metazoa; phylum Chordata; class Mammalia; order Carnivora; family Canidae; genus Nyctereutes; species Nyctereutes procyonoides. The sequence goes on from NW_026575120.1 coordinate 19,320,715, forward strand.
GTGATTATACTAAAATGAGTGTGAGCTCTGGTCCCCTCAGTCTGGTACCAAGATGGGGGAGGCCCATTCAGGCACAAAAACTTACTGAGTTTCTAACTCTGAGCTTAATGCTGATGAGTTAAATGCTGCAGGCGATACAGGGATCAAACAGATGTGGCTGTTTTCCTGCAAGTCACCTAGAGTCTGTGAGAGAAAGAGCAAGGCGAATTTATTCATTAAATAAATAATAAATTATTTATTTAATGAATGTTATTGCATATCTACTATGTGCCAGGCACTGAGGTAGACATGCGTAAGCATTTATGAGTGAGACAGACCAGCCCTTCCTCAGGGAACTTGTTCTAGATGGAGACAGAAATCGAACACTTAATTAATTATAAAAGTAACACAACCTGGGGAAGGGGCGAGGGAAAGGATGCCACCACAGGAATGCTTAAGGAGAAAAACCTATCAGTTTGAAGGACCCTTGAAGGATATACGTTATAACCGCAACAGACTTTAAGTCCAGTGAAGACTCACAAGATGGAGAAATCGCTTTGGAAGCACACAGAAGAAAAAAGAAGTTCTTCTACTGCATTTTGGAGGAGGAATGTAGAATTTAGACAGAGTAGGAGTCAGTTTGGTGACCTATACAAAGATGATCAATGATCAGAGCAGGAAATCACAGAAGGGCCAGAGGGGATCAGGGTCTAAGGGAGAGCTGAAAAGACCTTTAGATGTCACCTGGCCGTGGGCAGAGGATCCAGCCCAGGGCACAGGGCCACATGGCACAAGTCCCAGACACCTGGCTAAATGATTTAAACGTAGGACCCGCACTGCATAAAGCCAGAAAGTGGTGTTAAAATTCCAGTATTTCTAACAACGCTTTATGTGACCATGGCTATGTGACCTTCTCTCACTGAGCCTGAGCTCCCTCTCTGATAAAACAGAAGCAGTAAGTCACACCTCCCGGGCCTGTCACATGATCAAAGCTCAAAAATATTAGTTCCGTGTTCTTGATTAAGTGGCCAGGGAAGAGTCATGGCTGTCTCTGTGACATGGTGCCAGGGTCAAAGAGTTCTAGGAAGTACCATACCACGTCAGCATGGAGGCTGGGTCTGGGAAGTAGGAAGTGTCTGTCCAGTGGCCAAGTGGGGACACTTGGGATCAGGCGTGAAGACCAGGAGTGAGGTACCAGGGGTCTGAATGAGGGAAAGGTCAGTAGGGATCAGGAAGGACTCAAAGATGATGCCAACATTGTGAGACTTACTAACTGGGAGGATGGTGGGGTAATAAGCAGAAACAGTGACATGAGGAAAATAAATTTGTTTGAGCTGTTTTGGAAATGGAGAATAAATTACTTTTAACTTTACAAATAATCTACACAGAGAGCTTCAGTAGATACCCAAACTATGGAGTTCAGAAACGCCGTTAAGCTGACAATGTGAATTTGGGAATTATATTACAGCCATCATCGTTGGAAGCCACTGGCACAGAAGAAGTAATTGCAAAGGGAATGAAGCCTAGTGAGAACCTAGGAAGAGCATGTACTCCATTCAGGAGGCAAAACGTAAGCAAAAGGGTAGCCCAGGTGGCTCAGTGCTTTAGTACCACCTTCAGCCCAGGGTGTGATCCTGGAGTCCCAGGATCGAGTCCCATGTCGGGTTCCCTGCATGGAGCCTGTTTCTCCCTGTGCCTATGTCTCTGCCTCTCTCTGTGTCTCTCATGAATAAATTAAAATTTTAAAAAAAAGGGTGAGCAAAAGAACATCCTGATTAAAAGAGAGAGAGAGAAAAAGATTTCTGATTACTAAACACGACCTAATCTAGTTGCCTGGGGAGAATGCACTGCCATGCAGCCAAAAGAGGAAAAGGGAGACATAGAAAGGGGGATGGAGAGCCCTGAGGAGGTCGTGGGCAGTCCCTGACCTTAGAGAGTATCTCTAGGGAGACAGGCAGAGACAGGCTACAAACGCAGGACAGAAAGGATGGTAAAAGGTAGAAGTTGTAAAGACGTGCTCTGGGGACGTTTATTAGCAAGGAAGTAAAAGAGGACTCAGTTATTCATTCAACAAATATTTACTGAGCATCTGCTATGTGCCAGGCACTATACTACAGGCCTATGAGACAAAGGCCTATGATGAGATAATGCATCCCTTAGGGGTATGGAGGGTTGAAAGATTTCTTTAAATAGAAGAAACAGGGCAGACTCTGGCTCAGCGGTTTAGCGCCACCTTCAGTCCAGGGTGTGATCTTGGAGACCCGGATGGAGTCCCACATCAGGCTCCCTGCATGGAGACTGCTTCTCCCTCTGCCTGTGTCTCTGCCTCTCTCTGTGTGTGTGTGTGTCTCATGAATACATAAATAAAATCTTTAAAAAGGTATTTAAATAAATAAATAGAAGAAACAGGGACACATTTTATACTCGGGGTTTGGGGTGGGGAGAGAGCAAGGAGGCCTGGGGAATGAATGTGCAGAGGACAGGTAAAGAAGCAGATGCTGACAAGACAAGGAGAAAAGCTCCTGTCTGCCAACAGCTGCAAACTCCTATACATACACCCACATTTCTGTCCCCAGGGTATTTCCTGAAGGTAAAGGGATAAACTTAAGAGATCCTAAAGGGGCAGGTAGTACATCTTATTATATTTTACTGCAGTCTGGATTTTCTGTCTACTTCACCTTGAAATTAGATGCACTCTTTAATCAGGGAACAGTGAGGGAGGGACCTTTTCATAGCACTTCCATTTAATTATAAGGTTTGTGCCAGTCCTTCCTTGAATCATGTTTGCATCCTTCAGTACTCATCATATTTGCTAGCTTAGGGCTTCTTGAGAACTTCTAAAACCAACTTTTCTAGATCGGTGGATCAGTCCTTCTCTGCACAGTAGCACAAGGGACCGCTGCACAGACTCTCATCCACACCCCATTCACCATATAAAATCTCCAACTAGGCAATGCTGTAAAACATCACATAAAAACGGGGCAACACATTCTTGGCAAGGGAACGGCCAGGCTTATTCCAGTCTTCCACTGGTGTGTGCTCACACCATCTTCATGTCCGATCTCTGCCCACCTGGCAGGCGCAGCAGGGGTGCAGGAGGGAGAGACTGGAAGTGTGGGTGTTCACATCTCAGGTGTGGGTCAGCAAAACCCCCAGGGCTCTCCCCAAACTAAGACTGTGATTCAGGGGGTCAGCAGCTGCTCTCCACTCCAACCTGATCCAACTCAGAAGGACAAACATAGTGACGGACAAGGACAAGAGACATGACAGGAGAATTATGTACCATGTCCCTACACACAGAAGACCAAAACCTGAGTGAACAGAAGCCACAGCATCAACACTAGGGGCCTCCTGACCAGTTTATGTATTAAACACAGACTATCACTGGGGCTGACGCAGCACCCACCAGGACCAAGGTTGTTCAACTATGATACACTTCCCTAAATTCGCAGCCTCTCATGTGCCTCCCCCACTCAGACCCTCCTCTCGGGACCCCACCCCCACAAACAGAAACCAAAACATGAGCGCCAGGACTCCAGTACTACAGCCATGTCCCCTCTGACTGATGCCCACACCATGTCGGCATTAAATATTCAGAGTGTCACCCAAGGCTATTACTAGCCCCATCTTACAAGAAGGAAGTGGAGGCCCAGAGAGGGTATTTAACTTGCCCAAGATCACAGAGCTAGTGAAATTGGAACCAGAATTCAAAACCTGTCTGCAGGACTGCAGAACCAGTGTCTAAGGCAGCCTTATAATGCATTGTCCAAACTGAACACTTCTGAGAGCAAAAAGGATGCCAGGACACAAATGCAGACAGGGCTGTGACAGGCAAGCTCCGGACACCGTCACGTGCCCTCCAGGTCCTGAGGAGCAGGAGAAGGGCCAGGAGAAGGTGAGACCCAGCCCTACATGCTTGCAGAGTCCCCTCGGGACTTCTTAAAATGACTGAGGACTGTTGCTTTCCCCATTGGTTGCAGGATTTGTTAGTCTGGGTTCATAATCCTGTAGTTACTAATACTAAAGTCCATCTTTAAAATTTCTAATAATTTTTATGCCTATTTTATTTTATTTTCTATTTAGGTTGAACCTGAAAGGGAGAGAGTAGGCCAAGGAAATGAGAATTAGCCAGAAATCAAGACTAGTCCAGCTCTTTTTTTTTTAATTTTTTTTTATTTATTTACGATAGTCATACAGAGAGAGAGAGAGGGACAGAGACATAGGCAGAGGGAGAAGCAGGCTCCATGCACTGGGAGCCTGACGTGGGATTCGATCCCGGGTCTCCAGGATCGCGCCCTGGGCCAAAGGCAGGCGCCAAACCGCTGCGCCACCCAGGGATCCCTTTTATGCCTATTTTAGAGACAAAGTGCAGAAAGGATGCTAGAGAAGCTGCATGTGCTTGGGCTATAGCCCAGGAAAGCAGGAGGCACTACAGATAAGTGAGAACTTGAGTCAGGAGAGGAGACCAGCTCAGGACTCAGGCAGGTGAATGGGAAGGGGAGATGGGTTATCATCCACACGTGGGTGCTCACCACAGAACAAGATAAACTGAGCAAAACTACCACACTCAGAGTCAGGGCCAGAACCAGTGGTTCAGAACAGACATGGAGTAGATCTGGACCTGAGTTCAAATCCTAACTCTGCCAGAGACCCATACAAATCACTTTCTCTGTTTGTTTGTTTCTTTCTCTTTTTTTAGATTCTATTTATTTATTCATGAGAGATACACAGAGAGGCAGAGACAGAGAGAGAAGCAGGCTCCCTATGGGGAGCCCACTGTGGGACTCGATCCTGGGACTCTGGGATCACGTCCTGAGCCGAAGGCAGACGCTCAACCACCGAGCCACCCAGGCGTCCCTGTTTGTTTCCTTCTTTGTAGGAAGAAAGGTGACAACATTTACCATACACAGATTCTTGTGAGGTTTAAATGAAATAGCGTAAATATAATGCTTATATCTGGCACATCCTAATGGGCCAGCACTTTGGTAGGAAAAAAGCACTAGGGGATGGAACAGATGAACTACAATCTATAGGGTTCAGTGACTGGATGTGTGGTGAGATCGGAGAGTACCAGAGTGGCTCCCAGGTTTCTGGCTTCAGTGACAAGGGAAAAAGCAGTGCCACTGATTTTAACAGAGAATGAGAGGCAGTGGTGAGGAGGATTGAGCTGACACTGATGAGCTTGGCAGTATGGGTTTGAGCATTGCTGGCATATAGGTGGTGTTTAACCCTAAAAGGTAGAAGCAGGGGGTGCCTGGGTGGCTTGGTCCCTTGGGCATCTGACTCTTGATTTTGGCTTGGGTCATGACCTAGGGTCATAGTTATAGGATCAGTCCCAGGTCCGGTTTCATACTGAGCATACTGCTTGCTTGGTATTCTCTCTCACCCTCTCCCTCTGCCCACCACACCCCACTTCACCGCCCTGCCACTACTCACCATCTCTCTCAAAAAACAAAAACAAAAGGTAAAAGTGGTGCCCCACGGAGATGCTACAGAGACCTTAACCTAGGGTCTGTGGACCCCAGCATCTGTGAACAAGATTTAGGGAGAATGAACATTGTGAAACTATATTCAAAATGCGGTTTATGTGCATTTTCCTGATTGAAGCTCTCATTAAATTTTCAAAGGAGTCTACGAGCCTCTCAACCCCACCTCCAGGTCACAAGCCACCAGTGCAGAGTGAGGCCCCCTAGGGGGAACATGGACATTCAGGGCTCAGGCAGAGATAAAAAAGAAACTATCATGGAGAGAGCACGAAACCCATGACATCGAGAAAGAGACTGAAAGAGGCAACTCTAAAGTCAGATGAGGCTGGAGTCGACTAGATCAGCACTGAGTCCGTCAGGGGAGGTCACTACAGCAGCTTCAGCTTCGGGAGTGAAGGGGAGGGAGGGGCTGCCACTGCAGGTGGCACAAACCAGTGGTTTATGGCCACTTCATGAAAAATGGAAGGCCCTCTAGCAGGGGCCTTGTTCACCGGGTAGCAATGGGCCTGCTGCAAAGGTAGTCTCCCAGATGCAAGTCCATTTCCAGGTCCCATACAGCCCCTCTCACACCGCCCACGGCAAGCAGATGGCAGCCTACCGCTTAGGTTTCCGGCGCTTGAAGGCCCAATGAAACCAGTGCCAGGCAGCCCACTGCTGAGGAAAGGCCTCTACCATTTGTTTTACCAGAAAGAGCTCACAGCACCAAGGCAGGGCCCTGACACAAGCACACGTGTTAGATGCGCATGAGGCACCTGCAGACAAGGGTAACGTCTTAGCTCCAGGCAAGCTGGCCATGGAGCCAGTTTGTGACCTCACTACTCGGCAAAGTCTGGCTCAGGGTCCAGCAGCCGTTGTCCTGGGCAAGCTAGTGAGTCCCAGTCTCACTCCCCTCCCTCTGTAACGCGTGAGCAGTAAGTCAGCTTCAGGCTGGGCTGTCATCATTTAATGAGATCATATATTTAAGCACGGAGCTCAGGTCTGATACACCATCAGCTCGACGGTGCTACTTCTCTCGTCTAGAGCTGCGCTGTCCAAACGTGAGCTACATCTGTAATTATACCTTTTCTAGTAGCCCCATTACAATAGCAAAAGAAATAGATGAAATTAATTTTAATAAATTTTACATTATCCAAAAGATTATCAGGTCAATATAGAATTAATATAAGACTATTAATGTGGTATTTTACATTATTCTTCCTATCAAGTCTCTGAAATCTGGTAGTTTACACTTGTCACATGCCTCAATCCAGACTATTCTCATTTCACGTCCTCAACAGCCACAAATGGGGCCTCCGGCTCTATGTCCTCCACAGGCCGAGGAGGCCATGATCCTCTACCTCTCTAAGAATCACATTTTCCCATTACATTTTGAAATTATTTTCTCATCTATTACTAAGTAAAAATCCATATTTTTAATTGCATTTCAGCCCTTTCTACTTTAGCCATAGACTGCTAAAGGTTCCTGGTGTGCACAATATGCAAATGTTTTAGTGATGCTCCCTGAAAACTCACCAGAGTGGACCATATAGAGAAAAAAAAAAAGACCAGATGACAATGAAAGAACTGCCAAGTGATGAGCTAAGCTGGTGCAAAGGAATGACGGGGAGGGAGGGCATATGATATATTTAAAGAGCCAAGAAAAGGACAATCTCCAGAACCTGGCTCAGAACTGCTAATAAAAAAGCAGCACTGTCAGCCCAGTATGAGTTGGAGGCATGTAGGGGGTGTTGGCAGGGGAAGGCCATGAGCACCAGCCTCAAAGGATCAGAGGCACACAGTGAGATCTAAGCAAACAACAGCCAGGGCCTCGGTCAACAGCACAGATACACAGCTCTGGGGAGCACCAGCCATAACACTGCCTGGTACTAACTGTGGCTTGATCTTCAAAGGCAGAACATGAAGAAAGATGGAGAAGTACTGTCTTTTAGGGGAAGTCAGGAAAGAATCTCAAACCTTTTCTTTTTCTGTAGTCATGAGAGAACTAATCTAGTGCAAAATGTATTTTTCCAAGTGCTAGATTTAAGGGAGTAACAAACTTTTGGCATGAAATATTGATAGAACGTTCACTGTGTATATTAACATACTTTTTCAATGGTCATTTAATAGAATAATATAGATTTTCGAAGAGGTAGATTCAAAGTCTGCAAAAAAAAAAAAAAGAATTTAAGCAAGGAAATGAAATTACTATCTTAAGTAGTAACACTCATGTTTGCTTGGGTGCTGAGACCACTTCAGCAAACATGAGAAGCTCAGTTTTAGAGAGTGTCTGGGCCACTGACAATAGGAGCAGCAGCCCTTCACCTCTCCCTGGCCCCAAAGTCATCCGACATGTCAGTATGCCATCCTCGCGGTGAACATCGGTGCCCAAAGACATCCAGCTCTATCTGATGAGCTCTGACTCAGTGGTGCAGGAGATGTAGAAGCCAATTAAGAAATATAAAAGGGTCATGCTTCAGCTTGGACATGTTACTTACTAAAAAAAAAATTCTATTTAGGATCATACAGGGTACTGTGAAATCCAGTAAATCTGGGTACCTGCTGGTGGTGTGACTTTGCATATATTACTTAACTTCTCTGATTCTAAGTCTCTCCACCTATAAAACAGATGAGATCAACTTTGCAGAAATTTTGTGAAGACAAGACATAATATACGTAAAAGTGTCTGATGAAACATGTCCTTAATAAAAACCTATTGCTATTGATAACCACAATAATCAATAAGATACTCCTATGTATTTCCACATCATTATAGAGGCTTAATGGGAAAGGTTTTAATTAAAGGCAATATAAGATAAAGGTCCCTAAAGTGACTTCCTTTTTGAGTCTGTCTACACCAGCGCACATTCATTTTCTCCCTCTTTGAAACCCCTAATGGTTAGATGGGCAAGAACTCCTCCCTCATGGTCTCAAAAGGCTCTCTCAAGCTACCAGGGTTTCCTTGCATCAGGAAGAAGTGTATCTGAGGGACGCCTGGAGCGGGGGGGGGCTCAGCGGTTTAGCGGTTTAGCGTCTGCCTTCGGCCCAGGGCGTGATCCTGGGGTCCCAGGATCCAGTTCCACATTGGGCTCCCCACAGGGAGTCTGCTTCTCTCCCTGCCTGTGTCTCTGCCTCTGCCTCTGTGTCTCTCGTGAAGAAATAAAGAAATCTTTTTTTAAAAAAATATGTGTAGTATGACTTTTTCCCTCAACAGCAGTATTTGCATTTTAAGAGGGAGTTATCCTAAAAAAAGACAATGCAAAGAAAATTCTCTTAAAGTCTAAGAAATGTAAATGTTAATTGCTATAAACCTGCTGATACAATGCCTTTCTATGCTGGTTGTAGAATACTTGGCACCAGTGACAATACATGGGAGAGAAGCCCTTCCTCAAGACCCACTCCAAACAAACTGTACACTCACTTGTACTCCAGGTGAGTCTGGTTTCAAGTAAGAGATCTGCTTACAGCCACCCAAGCGCATGGTAATTGCTGTGCACGGATGGTTCTGTGTGCCTAAGTATGAACTTCAAGTTGATAAATAGCCCTGTTAGGATCTCAACAACACGTAGGGTTCATCTACCAAACTGGAACACACACCTGGCTTGCTTCTGGTGCGAACTGGTAACGCAAGCGGGAGCCCCTGTGCTAACACATCCAGGGGAGAGACCCGGGTGAGCTCACCTTTCTTCGGCCTGGATGTCACTGGCAGGGACTCCTTTTTTTCCATTGCTACTTCTCTTTCTTTCCACCGGCGGATCTGTTCCTCCCTCATCTTGAAGAACAGGATCTGTTTCTGTTCTTCGCTGAGCTCTGCCAGCAGATCGGGATCTATGTACATTTCGGATAGTATCTGCTTCAGCATCTCTGCAGGTCGGGAGTCTTTTACACCTGTGGCAGAAGTTCTTGAAAATGCCCTCCAGGTGGCCTCCCCTGGGCTGGCACCCAGGGCACCCGCACACCTTCCCAGACTCTCAGCAATCCTAGTGACCCAGACGGTGACTCGGAGAGCTGGCCCCTGGCTCCTGGAACCACGGATACCGTCCACAAGGCTGTTCAGGAACCTGCAGAGAGCAATAGGAAAAAGCAGGCAGTGTTCAAATGTGCAGACGCCAGGCAGGGGTAGGCTCATGAATCAAGCTTGGAGGAAATACAGTATCACTTTTCATTTCAGGTGAAAGGAGAAGAAAAGCCGAGGCATGCTTTGTTAAGAGTTTGTGTAACTTGTATCCCGTAATTTCCAGATAGTATACCAAAAAAACAAAACAGATCCTAACTTTTTACAGGTCAGTCTCAGGGAAACAAAAAAAATTAACAGAGGTTTGGCCTTCTCCCAACTAAGCAAACATATTATTACCTCAGAGCCTAAGCACCAACTGGATGGCTGAGAAAAGAATAAAAGAAAAAAAAAAGGCACAGGAAGAAATTAAAAGATTTTCTCCAAACAACTTATTTCAAAAGAAAATACTGTCTTTGAGATTTCACAGAATTACGTACCCCAAACCAAACCAAAACCGGGCCATGTTCAAGGAAGGAAAAAGAAGAAATAAAAGTCAGACAAGGCAATCTCCAGACAGCCCACCTGAACCATGAAAACAGTGTAGGAGCAGGAGAAAACATCCCTGTATATTCTTGAAGGTCACCAGGTTTTAAGTTTATCTGTCCCATATATCTAATTTACTAAAATCTGAATTTACGGACCAGAAAAACTGGGAGAACAAAGAGGTAACTAGGTTCATAATAAAGGCTCCTGATTTACTAAAGAGTTTCTTAGAGGCTCCTTTGGTAAGAAGCCACAGGCTCCAGCACTCACAAGTGCACTCACAGTGGTTGGGGGTGGGGATGGACGATTCCATTGAGGTTTCATGTAACTTAGTCATTTCTACTTAGTTGATTTTTTTAAAACTTTTAATTTTTTTCGATATAATAAGATACACAAAAAAGTTTACTTACTGCGACTTTTCAGGATCACCGGTGTTAAAGAAGTTGACTGGGAATTGGGGCTCACAATGCCTCAGATAATCTCACCATCTAGCCATGCCTCTCAAATACCTCCTCTGGCCAACTAAGTGCAAATGCTCACAAGCTTCAGACTATCACTTAGTCATAACCCCCGGCTCCTCCGCTCCTCTTCGGCCCTTCACCTTGTCATCCCCACAGACTCCCTGGGAGCTCCCCTGCAGCTTCCCTTCTCCTTCTTCTTCCCTGCAAAGCTGTTCCTTCATTTACACAAGCATGTTCAACAGATGGGGAACCCCAGGATGTTTGCATACACAGCACATACTTAAATCCACTACCTATTCATTGTGTAGCTGGGACCTTTATTGAGGCTGGAACTATTCTTGCTAACTGCATCCTATAATCTCCTGCAGCTTTCAAACTACTGGAACTCAAATGGAACACAACATAAGAAAACTTTTAGGGGAGCCTGAGTGTCTCAGGCAGTTGAGTGCCCGACTCTTGGTTTCTACTCAGGTCATGATCTCAGGGTCATGCACTCAAGGTGGAGCCTACTTAGGATCCTCTCTCTCCCTCTGCCCCTGGCCCCCACCTAAATTTTTTTTAAGGGAAAAAATTTAAAAACAAATAAAAGCAGTGTTTGACTCTAATTTGGTCTGCTGTGTCCCTCCAAAGTTCCCTTGCTTTGAAAGATGACCCTCAAAGTCTGTCACAAAGAATTGATATTCTGTAATTTTTTTTTTTACTTTTGGGTTCCAACAAGCTCCTGGAGGGGCAGGGCCAAAAAAATCCACACTAAAGGAGAATTTGCCAGAGGCTGAGCTCTGTCTTCCTAGGAACAACAGGAAGAGTCTGGCTCCCCAGCACACTTGACTCCAGGGCTCTGAGACCAAGTGGTAAAAAACAAGAGTACTCCTTGATGTTCCAATAGGTGTCTTACATTGGCACATCCCATGACTGATGATTGCCTTTCACAGAAATAAAACATGGTAGAAAAGGAAGAACCCAGCGAGGCCTGAGGTTCTGTTTTGTTCCCTATTTTGAATGGGGTGAATCTTAGCAACAGGGATAGCATGGCCTAAAACCTGGAACCCTGAAAGGGCCAAATTCACATTGTTCCCCTCTCCCCTGCCCACAGTACTCCCAGCGACAAGAGCTTGCACGCACTGTGCCAGCCACTACCTCAAGCACCTTGAATGTATTAACTTATTATATTTTCACAGTTACCCTGGGGATCCCTCCTGCCCTTTCACAGATGAAGAAGATGGTGAGTGGCAGAACTGGGCAGTCTGACTCTAAGTTGGCTCTACTGTCCTCCAGTAGCACAACTGTTTATAGTTTCTCTATAAGCTCAGAATCAGCACATCATCAGGATATGGTACCATGTATGAAATTTCAGAATGAAGAACAGTAGGATCTTACAGCAATGTAAATGCTGACTTGAAGGTGCGTGACACACAATGCCTCTGAGGGGCAGAAGCCTCATCTAGGTAACTGTAGATAAGCTGAGGGGAGGTCAGGTATGAAAAAGACCTCCCCCAAGGAAGGAAGCAGGGAAATGTTACAGTGGCCCATGTGTGCATGTTTGTCGACTTGATTCACAGGTACTTCGTGTTCTCAGTTTCCCCTCTCACAGCCATCAGGAGTTGCACAAATGGTACAGCCTCTCACAGGTGTGAAGAGTTCCATGAGACACTCATGCTCTTTCACAGTTTTAATTTGAGTTTGTTTTGCCTTTTCTGGCAAACATGGATTTTTAGCATTAAACTTAACCACTGGATCTCGAAGGAAAGACACTGGCTTCCCCGTGTCCTCAGTGGATACTTGGGGACTCAGCTAGCACTTGCCTTGGAGTCAGGCAGATGAATAATATGCATGCCATTCTAAGGCTGTGAATTAACTCCTTCCTCCCTTACACTTTCAGATGGAAAAGTCAGCACAGGGTGATCACAGAACACCTAGCAAGGACCCCAGCATGAGCTTCTGAAGAGCTGTATGCCCTTCAGCTGTTATTTCACTACTTTGTTTTCCCATTCGTGAAATGAGGAGCTGCACCATACATCTTTGTAATTTGAAGACTATGTCATAGGTCTATGTGAAGTTACAGACACAAGTGGAGGTAGGGTAGAGGAAACAGGAATGAGGAAACTAACCAGGGTTTTTCCCACTTTCAGTCCCTGAAAGGACAACCACTGACACTGATTCAAACTTTGAATGACTTTCCTCATCTAACACACTTGAGAGCAGCAAACTTCCAGTTATTCAAGATCCAATAAAAAGAAGAGCTAAGCTAACTCAGTTTTCTTCTTAAATAGCACTTTACTTAAAAAAAGGAAATGACAAGCAACAAGCCCAAATCTGCTATTTATTCCAAAACTAAATTTCTAAAGGGTGATAGGATCAGTTGTTTTCCAGGATAACATACATTTGGCCTGACTCTCACATCATCCATAGCCCTGTTCGACAAAATAAAAATTGTGTTTCTAATGATTCTAAGACCTTGGCAGGTAGATAAAGCCTAAATTATGGCAGTAATGTAATATGGACAGTAAAACTTTAATGGTGAGAATATAATTTAGAGCACCTGTGTGGTTCAGTCAGTTAAACATCCCATTCTTGGTTTGGCTCAAGTCAGGATCTCAGGGTAGTGGGATTGAGTCCTGCCTTTGGCTTGGCACTGACCATGGAGTCTGTCCCTCTTCCCCTTTTCCTCCCCCTACTGCCTCTCTCGCTCTCCAATAAATAAATAAATAAATAAATAAATAAATAAATAAATAAATAAAATCTTTTAAGAAAATGAATATAGTTTGAATTGTACTTCTTTTAAAACGGTCGGCTATTTTCAGATTTTCATTTATCTTATTCAACTTCACCTAATAGAGTTTATCTGCAAAAGGGCTATTTTTTTTCTAAAGATTTTATTTGTTTATTCATGAGAGACAGAGAGAGAGAGAGAGAGAGAGAGAGGCAGAGGGAGAAGCAGGCTTCCTGTGGGGAGCCGGATGAGGGACTCATCGGGGATCAGGACCTAAGTCCAAGGCAGACTCAACCACTGAGCCACCCAGGTGCCCCAAAAGGGCTATTTTTGAGGATAAAATGATTTACCAGAGGTGATAGCAATTTGGTAAGTTTTGTACATATGTGCCATTCTTCAGAAATGTGAAACTACTGTACAGATTTATCTAGGAAATTGCACTCATGGGCCAAATCTACGCCTGCATATGACTTCCACGTGCTTATTCGCTTTCTAAAGCTCCAAGTCGTTCGCATTGAGCAGGCGATCCAAAGCCTCTCAGACCGGTGCCGGGCTGGCTCTGCGGGCGGAGCATGCGCAATCTTGATTTCCCTGTTCTGAGTTCGAGCGGGTGATAGTGTTTACTTAAACAAACAAACAAAAAACCCTTTTAGGAGGTTGGAGACTAAGATCAGAGAGCGGTGCCCTTGCTCCTGCGCCCTGAGTCCTGGAAAGGGAACGATACCTTCACGGAAGCCTACAAACTGGCACCTGCGCGCCCGGCTCTCGGTGCCCCCGCGAACCCGGGGGCCGGAGCGGGCAGGGGCGGGGCGGGGCGGGGCGGGGGCGCGGGCGGCAGGGCGCCCACCCGACTGGGAAGACCGAGGCTGGGCTGCCCTCCTGCGGGCGGGGCCCGGGAGCCGGCTGCCCGGCGGTCCTGGAAGGTCTGGGCGGCGGAGTTCCGCGCGGCCTCCCCACGCGGGCGCGGGCGCGGGCCGGCGGGGGCGGGCGCGCGCTGCGGGGCCGCGGAGGAGGCCCGGACCCACGGCAGGCACACGGCCCCGCGGGTGCTCCGGCGCTCCCGGCTCGCCCACCCCCGCCGGCCGCCTCGGCTTGGTGACGCGCCCGCCCCCCTCCCGGTGCCCCAGAAGTGCTCGCCTTCCCCCTGGGGCCCGCGCTCCGCGCACCGCGCACCGTGGCCGCGGGCCCGGGGCCCCCCAGCGCCTCCCGCGCCCTCCCGAGCCCCCACCCGCACGGTCCCGCGTTCTGCCCCCTGGCCCCGCCGCCCCCTGCACCTACCGGGCGGGGCCCCGCGCTCCCCAGCAGGTGGCCCCGGGCAACGCGGCGTCCAGCGGGGCCGCCAGAAGCTGTCGGAGACGGAGGGAAGGCGGCTCAAACCCTCGGCCTCGCTATGTGCAAACAGTGTCCCTGCGCCCCCGCCCGCCCGCGCTGCCCCACCCGCGGCCCGCGTGCCCCGGCGGCTGACTGGGTGCTCGCGGCCCCACCCGGGCCCCTGGACGCGCTCCAGGCCCAGACGTCGGCGCGGCCTGCTGCCCCAGGGGACCCCCACCCCGGGCACCCGGCCCGGAGCTGCCCGTGTGGGGGCCAGGCCGCCGCCCTCCACCTGCAGCCCGCCGAGGCCGCCGCGCCCTCTCGGCCGCGGAACGGAGTGGGGTCCGCGGCCCGGCCTGCTCCGCCCCGGAGCTCAAGGTCTCCTGCGAGCCCGGGCCTGCGGCGGCGGGAGGCCTTCTCGGTCACAGTGACAGTCCCAGCAGGCCAAGTCAGCTCCCCTCCCGGGTGGGCTCCTGACTCCCGGAGCTTACTTTACCCGCCCCGCCCCCTTTTGTTGACATTAAAGTCATTTATCAGACACTCTGGCACTTGTCAGTACAGGCCACAAAGCTTTGTAGGGCAGAATCAAGGAGGCGAAAGGCTGGAAAGATGGAGCCTGCAAACAACAGACACGGAGGGGAAAATGAAAGAAATCTGGAGAAGGGAAAGAAGGCAAAGGAATCTGTGAATAGCAGCAAGAACAGGTTGGGGTGGTGCCGGAAGGGAGGAGCTGACGGAGTACAGGAAAGTTGGGCAGAAGCGAGTAGAAACGTGGCAGGGCATTTTCCATTGTGCAGGAGCGTTGGGAATGTGCGCAGAGAAATAGCCTGCTCTGGGGAACCCCACCCTGCACATGCTGGGGAGGAGTCCAGAACACTGAGCCTTCTCCGGTCCCTCCGGTCCTCTCCACAGCCCACCTGACACATTCAGGGGGCTGATTAGCTTCCTTCAAAAGTGAAACTTTCTTCTTCCTAACTTCTCTAGACCTCAGAAGTTACTCAAAGTTACTCAGAGGAAGAGCCTTGGGGGCAGAGAGAAGTCCTTGAGAACCTATTTAGGAACCATTCCAGGGATCGCATCAGGGGAGAATTTCTGGTTTACTTTTGGTTCCCACTGCTTATTAAATGAATGGCCTGTGACTGCATTTGGCTGGATTGTCTCTTGCCCCTGGGTAGCGGCCGTGGCCAGCTGAAAATGAATCCTCACATTTCATGGATCCAGCAGTTGAAGAACCAACAGGTGGTTCATCAGTCAGTAAAATTTTCCTACAACGGACACTGGTTGCAGCGGATGACCTTCCCCCACACTCAAGTTCATGTGCTGATAAAGTCTTTCTTTTTTTTTTAATAAATTAATTTTTATTGGTGTTCAATTTACCAACATACAGAATAACACCCAGTGCTCATCCCGTCAAGTGTCCCCTCAGTGCCCGTCACCCATTCACCCTGATAAAGTCTTTCTTTATAAGAGTACTCCCACTTGGCTACTAACCTGTCTGTACTTCGGTTTTCCCTTCTGGATAATAACAACGCCTACCCCATGAAGTTGTTGTGAAGGTTAAATGAGATAATATATGTAATGTGCTTAGAATAGTTCGTGAACTGGTGGATGTACAAATACATTAGCTTATATTATTTCACATCACATACTGCAGTTTCAAGTTATAACTTCATACTCAGACCTTGGATTTTGCCTTGTGTGGTACCTAGACTCCATGTTAACCTCAGTGATCCATCCCCACCTCCTCAGTATGTCACTTCTGAGATTAGGTTATAAAAGACGTGAGCACATGCCTGGCTGGGCATCCAGCACTGGTCTTTGAGGCACGACTGTGAGAACACCAGCCTCAAACTTGTGGTGCACGTTCTGGCCCACCAGCAGCCTGGGTGACTGCTAGGTGTTCTCCACGCAAGCAGTGGGCAGAGCCGCTAACCCTGTGAACAAGATGGGAGATGCTGAAGCAGGCAAGAAGATCTTTATTTAAAAATGTGGGGGCACCTGGGTGGCTCAGTCGGTTAAATGTGCGCCTTCCACTCAGTGGTGATCAGGGTTCTGGGATCCAGCCCCACATGGAGCTCCCTGCTCAGTGAGGAGTCTGCTTCTCTCTCTCTCTCTGCCTGCCGCTCCCTCTGCTTGTGCTCTCTTTCTCTCAAATAAATAAATAAAATCTTCTTTAAAAAAAAAAATGTACTCAGTGCCACACAGTGGAAGAAAGTGGAAAACACAAGACTGGTCCAAATCCCTGGGCCTTTTGAGATGAAAAACAGGACAAGCACTAGGATTTTCTTATTCCAGTGCTAGCAAAAACAAAGGGGTTATCTGTGGAGAGGAAACTCTGATGGAATATTTGGAGAACCCAAAGAAACATATGCCTGGTCTTTGCTGGTCTTAAAAAGAGGAGTGAAAGAGAAGATCCTACTCCATATTTGAAACAGACAACATCTTCATAAAATGTTCTTGCAACTTAAAAAATATTAGTTCTAAGTCAAAACTTTCTAATTTCAAATATTGCATGTTTAAAGAAGTCATTTTTGATCTTACTTGATCAGCCTGTAATAAGTTTAACATTTAAAAATAAAAGTTGAAATTAACAAAATAAATAAAAATAATTTTTTTAAAAAAGCCTTGTAGCTTGTCTTGGTTTCTCTCTCTCTCTCTCTCTCTCTCTCTCTCTTTCTCTCATTCTCTCTCACCTTTCACTCTAAAGGAAGTCAACTGCTCCATCATGAGCAAACCTTTGGGGAGGAATTGAGGACTCCTGCCAACAGCCACAGAATCAATTTGGAAGTGAATCCTCCAGCCCTAGTCAAGCCTTTGGATGGCTGCAGCATTGGCTTATAGCTTCGGTGCAAATTCATGCAACCACCTAATTAAGCCACTCTCCAATTCCTTTTTTTTTTAATTTTTTTTTATTTATTTATGATAGTCACAGAGAGAGAGAGAGAGAGAGAGAGAGAGAGAGAGAGGCAGAGACACAGGCAGAGGGAGAAGCAGGCTCCATGCACCGGGAGCCTGATGTGGGATTCGATCCCGGGTCTCCAGAATTGCGCCCTGGGCCAAAGGCAGGCGCCAAACCGCTGCGCCACCCAGGGATCCTGCCACTCTCCAATTCCTAATCAACAACACTGAGGTACTAAATTTGTGTTATATGAAGCTACTAAGTTTGAGGAAATTTGTTACATGGCAATGCATAACTAATATATACCTCCTCATTAGTCTTGTTTTTAAGCCAGTTTTAGATAGCTTTTGTGTACAGAAAATTTCATATACTGGATAACTTCTGTAAATGCAGATCCAAGGACCTCACCTCAGAGCTAGGGAATATAATGTCTGTGAGGCCCAGGCAGTAAGCACTCCAAGTGATTAGATCAAAGATGGGGTTACAGATCATGCTTTCAGAAACTCTGCTCCAGACTCTCCTTTTTTTTTTTTTTGTTTTTAATTTTTATTTATTTATGATAGTCACAGAGAGAGAGAGAGAGAGAGGCAGAGACATAGGCAGAGGGAGAAGCAGGCTCCATGCACCGGAAGCCCGATGTGGGATTCGATCCCGGGTCTCCAGGATCGCGCCCTGGGCCAAAGGCAGGCGCTAAACCGCTGCGCCACCCAGGGATCTCCCTGCTCCAGACTCTCCTGAATGCAGTTGCCAAAGTCATCTTTTTTAAACATTAACTCTAATGCTTCATATTTGGTTGCTAAAAATCCTTTGATGACCACTTCTTCTTGTTTCAAGTAAGACGAAAACTCCTGTCAGCTTTCAAGGACGAGGGCAGCCTAGTATTCATCTTCCTCAGCTTTATTATCTCCCTAATACAGACCCTGCATTCAGATAATCTGATATTTTCCTGGCTCTTAAACCTACACAGGCTCTGCAGCTTCACACTGTGGCATTTGTCTAAAATGTCTTGCCCCAGGGTCCTGGGATGGCTCAATCAGTTAAGCATCCAAATCTTGAATTCAGCTTCGGTCTTGATCTTATGGTCGTGAGTTTGAGCCCCATGTTGAGCTCCACCCTGGGTGTGAAGCCACCTTAATTAATTAATTAATTAATTAATTAATTAATTAATTAATTGAAATGCCTTGCCCTATAACTTGGCTTATGAAAATTCTACCTATTCTTCAAGCATTAATCTTTAGGAATCCTTTCCTGTCTCTTTTGTCCTCAGCTGGAAGCAATCCCTGCCTCTTCTATATTTCTAGTGCTTATATCACAAGTTAGCTTTTAACACATTCAAGAACCAGTTAGTGAACTCTTGCTAAGTGCTGGGCCCTGTGGTGACATTGGAGGATGGCAGAGAGCAGACAGCCAAGGCTCCTGCTGCATGCGTAGCTGTGTATGTTTTATGTCTCTTTGATCGTAAACATCTTGATCACAAAGACTAATCCTATGCAAGTTTGAGTCTTACCCAACACGCAGGCACACAGTAGGTATTCAGTGCGTGTCAGCTGGATGGGTGTTGACAGCCCAAATGAATTTTAGGGTGTACACAAATACCCTCAGCAGTCACTCAGTGTGGAGCCTGGTAACTCATCTTTTTTCTCTCCTGCTTTCCCTGCCATCCTTCTTGTCTTGTGCCTCTTTCCTGTATTTGTGAATATCTCCCTTTTCCTCCTTTTATTTCTGTAGTTCTTTTTCTATCCTCTTAATTTTGTCCTCCTTATCTTCTACCACCTTCCTTTTGGTTTCCTCTCTCCCATCACCCAGTATTTTCTCTTTCAATTGGCACAATTGAAATTAATTTCACAAGTAGACAATTAAAATGTTACAGATTCTAAAAAACATCAAGTGGCTCTGTTCTTTACTCATGAGGCCCTCCCTTACTTTTCCTCCCTTTGGGCCAGTGCTCTTACTAGTGGCCTAGGATGCCCTGTGAGGAGGACTGCTGCCTTCACATGCTGGCAGCATCTGATAGGTGGGAGGTCTGGATGACTAGGCCTTGGCAGGGCACAGGTGCTGAGCATCTACTGTTGGCTGGCCCCTTGGCATGTAGAGACATGTACTACAGGTGTCACCAGCACATGTGTTCAGCAGTGCCCCAAGGCCCATCCAGGGCCAGTGCTCCAAGAGAAAAGCTAAATATCTATTTACTATGTGTTAATTTTTTTAATTTGTCATTTATTTGTAGTAATGGATACCATGAAACAAATAGCCTACATTTTTTTTTCAAGAAAATGAGAGACTCTAAAAAAAAAAAAAAAAGGATTTTATTTATTTGACGGAGAGGGACAGAGAACACAAGCAGGGGAGCGGCAGGCAGAGGCAGGACCCTGGGATCATGACCTGAGCTGTAGGCAGACGCTTGAGCAACTGAGCCACCCAGGCATTCCTTTTTTTTTTTTCTTTCTCTCTCTCTCTCTCATTCTTTTTTTTTTTTTTTTTTTTTGGTGAAACACAGAATGTCTTATCAGAAACTCAGAGCATAGATTTTGAAGAAATAAGTTCATAAAGGTAATTCAGGGAAAACACTGAAATATTTTAGAATATTTTAAAGACGAAAGTAAACACCAATAATTTATATTTATGAAAATGAATAAAATAAAGCCCTCATAGAGCCATAAAGGAATGAAAATAGTTCAAAATTAAACATAACTGCTGGCAGAAAACTGAAATAGCACACTTTCAATACATTTTTTTATGATTGGTAACTTAACAGATTTATTTTGAGATTTGATCAAGTTCTAGTAAAGTTGAAACATTTTAGTATTTTTCTTTCACATATACTTCACATTCACTGTGGGGCAAATGTATGACTTTAAGAATTAAAAATGTGGGGGCCCCTGGTTGGCTCAGTGGTTGAGTGTCTGGCTTCTGCTCAGGTCGTGATCCTGGGGTCCTGGGATCGAGTCCTGCATCTGGCTTCCTGCAAGGAGCCTGCTTCTCCATCTACCCCCTGCTCATGCTCTCTCTTCACTCTCTCTCTCAAATAAAAGAAAAATCTTAAAAAAAGAAGAAAGACGTTATGTGTTCCATATATTTCTGTAATGCAGTGGTAAGCAGACTGTGGCTCAGAAGAACTGCTCATCTGAGGCTTGGGGATAGAACTGGACAACTTATACCCCAAGTGATGTGGGACATCTGAGAACAGCCTGTGTTAACCCATGCTCTCTTACAGGTTGAAGCTCTGAAGAAAACTTTTCTCTTTCCTGAGAAAGGAGCAGAAACCAGCTTCGACCAGTACGGTGACGTTCCCTGAACCTTCCCACGAGCTCTGAGTACATCACCTAATGCTAACAAAACCAAAGTCTCATCCCTTCCTTGGACCAGATTCAGAACCAGGTCTTGATTTCCTGACATCGCTCTTCTTGCGATGTTTGCAAAAAGTACACAAACTCTTTTTAGTTTTATAAGAATTCGCTGCCAGGGAGCACAGAAGTAGTCTCGAGCATGTATTAAAGTAACCTTGGGAGGTTTAATATTTGTCCCTTTCCCCCTCTCCCAAGGGGCTCCTATTTGATTGGAATGGGATGGCACACAGGCATCAACATTTTGTTCAAAGCATCCCAGGAGATCCTAATGTGTTGCCAAGGCTGAGAACCACCAAAATATTTGGAAACAAACTTAATTGGCTATGGTTTTTGAACGAGCAGTGGTGGCAGTCCCTAGACTTTATGAAAACAGAGACGTCTGGGTGGCTTAGTGGTTGGGCATCTGCCTTTGGATCAAGGCGTGATCCTGGAGTCCCGGGATCGAGTCCCACATCGGGATCCCTGCATGGAGCCTGCTTCTCCCTCTGCCTGTGTCTTTGCTCTCTCTCTGTCTCTCTCTCTCAAGAATAAATAAATAAATAAATAAATAACATCTTTGAAAAAAAAAAAGACTTTACGAAAACAGCCATGAAGCTAGATATTCATGTCTCGGGTTCCTTTCTTAATATAAGTCCCACCACCTTCTCTGGAAATGAATGTTACACCAAACCCAGTTATTTAAATGCAACGAAACAGGTGACAGCGTCTGGCTCATCATGGCTGCTTCAATATATCTAACTTTTGCTTCTTTCCTTCCTTTCACTGCTCCTGGTTATGAAAGCCAGATGTTCCCTCTGGCCTTCCAGTTGAAGAAAGCACTTTCCTCTCTAGACCAGAGGCTGCCTGCCCCCCACAGCAGGGCTCCAATGTGTGGTCACGTCCTTCTTTCCTGGAGGTAGCTCCAGTTCTGCCCCCTAGCAAGTCTTGCCTTCTCCACCAAACCAGTTCCCTCCATTGTACTGTTTGCCTGAGGACTTTTCTCTAACTAGAAATTGGAGTTCATTCCACCCATGGGTAAGGGGACATACTTTGCCTCTTCCTCTAAGGGTTTGTTTAAATAAGAGCCAGCTTATGGCCACAGTGGTGAGTGCTATCATTTAGTTTATGACAGAAACTTGGTTTTTATTGGCATGTTAATATTCTAATGACAAGGCATTTTGTGCAGTATCTAGCATAGTAGAAGGTTATGGCCAAAAAATGACAGATCATGCTATACAAAAGAAAAATATGAAAGAGGGAAGACTTTCCCTTGTGGAGTCTCTACCCACATAGTATGTATATAACCACACTTGCCAACCCTCATTGGGATTAAACACTACATATTTATGAGTTCTCATTAAAAGACTATAAACCATACAATGTTTGGGACCAGAAGGAATCTGAACATCACCTGGACCCCATTCTGCCACTGAAAGAAATGACGCAAAAACAATTTTAATAATTACAGAACTAGCTGATCAGAGGCATATCCAGAATTTCAAAAGACTGACACATAATCTTTGCAGAGTTATTATACTATGTTAGATTAACTAGCTCATTTGCCTTACTGAACTCAGGAAAGTGTGAAGGAAACCACATCCTGTGATTCTTTCCTAACATAAAGCACCCCTGTGTGTGGAGAGGCATACAGGAACTGCCCTCAGGCTGCACTGGTTCTTGGCAAGCAACTGGTGCACAGGATCACTCCAGCCTCCACTCCCAGCACTGGGCTCACAGGACAAGACCTGCAGATAACATGCTACACTTTCAAGCCCCCTCTGGAGGAAACAAAGCTGAGGCTGAGACCCTCTTAAGTATAACATGCAGGTATTGATGAAACAACAAATTCATTCTGAAAGTTAGGTTCTGACCAAAGGAGGAAGCATAAGGAGAAGGAAGGGAAAAATTGAGAAGGAATAGAGGAATCAAACCAAAAGAATCAAGAGAATGGAAGTGAATTTGAACACAATTTGGTTGATTTCTTAAGTGAGCTTTCCTTGGTGCTTTCTCTTGGAGCTTCAAATTCACACTTTTTTCTTGTAGGGGAGTGGTTCACACAGCAGAGAAAGCAAGAGTGCATTTGGCTTCCAGATTTTGAAGAATCCTTAATGGAGGAAGAATTTCTGGCCAGTATTGGACATGAAAGCATGATGTGTGTGTGTGTGTGTGTGTGTGTGTGTGTGTGTTTATTATCTGGCATTTACTGAGTGCTTTTCATGGCTCAATTATTTTTTTAAATTGAAGTCTAATTGACATGTATCACTATGTTAGTTTCAGGTGTACAGCATAATGATTCAATATATGTATACATTGTAAAGTGATCATCACAATACTATCTAGCTACCGTCCATCCTCATATAGTTACAAAAAGTTTTTTTCTTGTGGTAAAAATTGTCAAGATTACCCTTAGAAACTTTGAAATATGTGATACAATATTACTGACTAGTCACCACACTGTGTATTCCATCTTCATGACTTCATTTTATAACTGGAAATTTGTACCCCTTGACCCCCTTCACCCATTTTACCTGGCCCCCAACTTGCCTCCCTTCTGCCAACCACCAATCTGTGAGTTTTGTTTTGTTTTGATAGATTCCACAATTAAGTGAAATAATATGGTATTTATCTATCTCTGACGTCTTTTGCTTAACATAATACCCTCAAAGTCCATCCATGTTGCAAATGGCACGATTTCATTCCTTTTTGTGGCTGAGTAGTATTCCACTGTAGATGGACAGGTAGACAGATAAACAGAACTACCACAATTCCTTTATCCATTCATCCATTGGTAGACTCTTAGATTGTTCCCATATCTTGACTATTGAAAATAATGCTGCAATGAACATGGGGGTGCAAATATCTTTTTGAGCTAGTGTTTTCATTTTCTTTAGATAAATACCCAGAAGTGGAATTGCTGGATCATATTGTAGTTGATTTTTGATTTTTTGAGAAAGTTCTATATTGTTTTCCATAGTGATTTCACCAATTCACATTACCACTGAGAGTACACAAGGATTCCCTACCCTTGATGTCCTCAATACTTGTTATTTCTTGTCTTTTTGATAATGCTTATTCTGACAGGTGTCTGATAGTTGTGGTTTTAATTTGCATTTCTCTGATGAAAGAAGTTGAGCATCTCTTCATGTGCCTGTAGGTCCTTTGTATGTCTTCTTTGGAAAAATGTCTATTCAGATCTTCTGTCCATTTTTTGATTCAATTGTTTTTATTGTTGTTATTGAGTTGTGTGAGTTCTCCACATATTTTGGATATTAACCTTTTATCAGATATATGGTTTACAAATATCTTCTCGCATTCAGTAGGTTGCCCTTTAATTTTGTTGATAATTTCTTTCACTGTGCAGAAGCTTTTTAATTTGATATAGTCCCATTTGTTTATTTTTGCTTTGTTGCTGTTGCCTCTGGAGTCGGATCAAAAAAATATTGCCAAGATAATGTCAAAGAGCTTACTACTTGTTTTCTTCTAGGAGTTTTATGGTTTATGGTCTTTCATTCAGGTTTTTAATCTATTTTGAATTAATTTTTGTGTATGGTATAAGAAAGTGGTCAATTCTTTTGCATGTGGCTGTCCAGTTTTCCCAACACCGTTTATTGAAGAGACTCTCCTTTCCCCATTATATATTCTTGCTTCTTTTGTCACAAATTAATTAACCATATGCATATGGACTCTCTACTTCATTCATCTGTGTGTCTGTTTTTATGCCAATACCATATTGTCTTGATTACTACAGCTTTGTAATATAGTCTGCAAATCAGAAGTGTGATGTCTCCTGCTTTGTTCTTCTTTCTCATGATGCCTTGGCTATTCTGGATCTTTTGTGGTTCCATACAAATTTTAGGACTGTTTGTTCTATTTCTGTGAAAAATGACTTTGGAATTTTGTTAAAAATTGCACTGAATCTGTAGATTGTTTTGGATAATATGGATATCTTGACACAAGGATTTTTTTAAAACACTATTGATACTTCCAGTTCATGAGCATGGCATATCATTTTTTTGTGTCTTCTTTAGTTTCTTTCATAAATGTCTTACAGTTTTTAGTGTACAGGGTTTTGACTTCTTTGGTCAAACTTATTTCTAGGTATTTTATTCTTTTGATACAATTGTAAATGAGATCATTTTCTTAATTTCTCTTTCTGATAGTTCACTGTTAGTATATAAAAACACAACAGATTTTTGTGCAAGCATATCTCACAGATATTGCAGGTTCAGTTCCAGACCACCACAATAAAGTAAATATCACAATAAAGCAATCCAAATAATTTTTTTTATTTTCTAGTGCATGCATATATAAAGTTCTGTTTATAACATACTGTACTCTGTTTAAAGTCTGCAATAACATCACGTCTAAAAAAAACAAGGTACATACCTTTAAAAAAAAAGATTTTATTTATTTATTCATGAGAGACACACAGAGAGGCAGAGACATAGGCAGAGGGAGAAGCAGGCTCCCTGTGAGGAGCCCAATGCAGGACTCCATCCCAGGATCCTGGGATCATGACCTGAGCCGAAGGCAGATGCTCAACTGTTGAGCCACCCAGGCATCCCAAACAAGATATATACCTTAATTAAAAATGCTTTATTGCTAAAATATGCTAAATATCATTAGAACTTTCAGTGAATAGAAATCTTTTTGATGTTAGAGGGTCTTGCCTTGATGGTGATGGCTGCTGGATGAGGTTAGTAGTTGCTAAAAGTTGGGGTGGCTATAACAATTTAAAACAGGACAACAATGTAGTTTGCCACATAGATCGATTCTTCCTTTCACTGGAACATTTAGAGGCTATTGTAGGGTTATTAACTGGTCTAATTTCAGTATTATTGTGTCTCTGGGAATAGTAAGGCAAAGGAAAGAGAGAGAAGCAGAATAGTCAGTTGATAAAGCAGTCAAAACACACACATTTATTGATTAAGTTTGCTGTTTTATGTGGATGTGGTTCATAGTGCCCTCAAAAAATTGCAACAGTAACATCAAATATCACTAATCACAGATCACCATAACAAATATGATGAAAGTGATAAAGTTTGAAATATTGTAAGCATTGCCAAATTATGACATAGATTGGAAGTGAGCAAATTCTCTTTAAAAAATGGTGCTGAGGGGATCCCTGGGTGGCTCAGTGGTTTAGCACCTGCCTTTGGCTCAGGGCGTTATCCTGGAGCCTCGGGATCGAGTCCCACGTTGGGCTCCCTGCATGGAGCCTGCTTCTCCCTCTGCCTGTGTCTCTGCCTCTCTCTCTCTCTCTCTCATGAATAAATAAATAAAATCTTAAAAAAAATGGTGCCGATAGACTTGGTTGAGGTAGGCTTGCGGCAGAACTTAAATTTGTGAAAAACACAATATCTGTTAAGTGCAATAAAACAAGGTATGCCTGTATGTTGATTTTTATACCCTGCAAATTTACTGAATTTTTTTTTATAGTTCTAGCAGTTTTTTTGTAGACTCTTCAGGGTTTTTCTCTATATAAAATCATACCCACAAATAGTGACAGTTTTACTTTTTCATTGCCAATTTGGATATCTTTTATTTCTTTTTCCTGCCTAATTGTTCTGACTAGGACTTCCAATACTATGTTGAATAAACCTGGTTAGTGTGGGCACTCTTGTCTTATTCCTGATCTCACAGAAAAGCTTTTCACTGGGGAATATGATGTTAACTGAAGGGTTTCCATACATGGCCTTTATTATGTTGAGGTACATTCTGTCTATACCCACTTTGCTGAGAATTTTTATGAGTATATGTTGAATTTTGTCAAATGCTTTTTCTGCATCTATTGAGATGATTATATTATTTTTAATCTTCATTTCTTAATGCAGTCTATCATACTGATTGATATATAATGGTCTATTTTAAGTTGATAGCAAGTTAAATCTGTATGCATTCTAAAACTCTGCTTTTTTTCCTGGAGTTTTATCTTGTTCTTTCATTTGGAACATATTCCTCTGTCTCCTTGTTTTACTGACACTCTGTTTGTTTCTATGTATTAAGAGAAACAGCTGATTCTTTCAGGCTTGAAGGAGTAGCCCTGTGTAGGAGATGAACCATATCTTTAATCTTGCCCTAGCTCTTGATTGTCTCTCGAACCGTCTCTCTGTTTCAGAACCACTGAGCCTGGCAGCAGCCACAGGAGCAATGGGGAGTGGCAGGGCACCAGCCCATGGACAGGCAGGACACTTGTCCATCAGATCACACAGTGTGTTGGTGCCAGCTAGGTAGAAAGAAAATGTAAAGATGCTACCTGCCTTTTTTGGCACTAGAAGGTAGAAGAAGAGTGCCAAAAATAGCATCTGCTAGTGCATTTGTCCCCAGAAATTTCCAACAGGCTTTTGATCCTTTGGCAGATGCTTTAATGTTAGCAAATTAATCTGCCTCACATATGATGTAGGTGCTTTTCAGTTTGCTGCTTTTGCACTGGGTCCTGGATCAAGAGTCTTTGTATGAGCCTTCTAAGAGCAGAATTTCCATTCCTTATAGCCTTGTGTTTCTCTTGGATGTAAGGTTTGTTAGTTTTTGAAGCTAGCTGTTTTGGGAACTTCTCTCTCAGGTTAGGTCCCCTGGGTTGCATGCTGGATGTGAGACACAAAACCTTTGCATCACAGAGAGAAGCTCTGTGTGTAGGAGATCACTCCCAATTCCTCCTGGCGTGGGCCACATGTCGGGGGCGGGGGGTTTGGAGAGACTGTGTCTCTTTTCCTTACCCATCTGAATGTGGCCTTTTAATTTTTGATTGTGGAAGATCTGTTGAGCTAGTTTTCAGGGAGATTTTTAGAGGGAATTAATTGTATATGTAGCTATATACTTGTTTTGTCTTTGGGACGTAAGTTTAGGATTTTCCTAAGCTGCCATCTTGAAATGCCTCCTCCAAAAGCATAAATGTTATTGTTAGTTTTTCAACATGGTGGACAGCCCTCCTAAATTGGCTAAATAAAAGGGCTACCAGGAACAAAAGACCCAAATTATCTGGGTGTTTTTGTTTGTTTGTTTACGATTTTATTTATTTGACAGAGAGAGAAAGAGAGAGCACAAGCAGGGGAAGTGGCAGGCAGAGGGAGAGCGAGAAGCAGGCTCCCTACTGAGCAGAGAGCTCCACATGGGGTTTGATCCTAGGACCCTGGGATCATGACCTGAGCTGAAGGCAGACGTTTAATGGTCTCAAGTCATCTGTTTTTTAAATAATATTTCATAGTTAGAAAAAAATATTCATAGTTAGACTTCAGGAGGTAACATATGCCACTAAAGAGATGACACTTAACAGAAATAATTTCTAGTCCTCTGTGTGTGTTGTAAATGATAATGGCACCATAAATCCTTACAGATTAACATGTACTGTTATATAGTAAACTGGTAGTGGTGAGACCAGGGCTGGGATTCAGGATGTCTAACATTCAGTCCAAGGCTCTTTCTTGTATGCCCTACTGTCTCTGGCAGTCTCATTTCCCTGCATGCATAGTAAAGCTGGAACTTTGTCTTCTTATATTTGTATCCCCAGAGTCTAACCCAGTACATGATATGGAGTAGGGCCTGAATACATGTTTGTTGAATAAATGAATGAATCTAAATTTGGGCTTGCCCAGGAAGAATCAGTACTTCTCTGAATAGTCAGGGTAAGCTCATTTTAGGCCTTGTAGCCTAAGAAATTATCAACATGTTTTATGGAATTATCTTAATCCCAGGAATGGTTCATTAAAGTTGAATCTTCTGAGATGAGATACTACTCTGTAGGAAAGGAGGGAATAATTTATGGGGATCATATTATTATCCTGTCACAGAATCATATATTTGTTTATTTTCCCTTGAATTTTTATGATTTTTCAAATAATCACTCATTACATGCAATGATATAAATCTTTTATCCCTAAGATGTGAATGACACACATATGAGTAACTATTGTTTTTAAATACATAGCATTTCTAGAACTCTGGCCCAGAAGAATTATTATTATGATTGGTCTTGCAATTTTAGTAATATACCATTTGAAATTATTATTCAATAGTTGTATTGTCTTTGGTTGTCCAACTAGATTAAAAACTCCTTTGGATCAATTTATGCATTTATTCATTTCATATCTCCCTCCTGCCTAATAAACAACTGAAAGCACAGCAAAGATGAATTTCTAAGCACACAAATCAAGGCAAAGAATGTAGCTCTCTCCTTTGAGAGAGCTCTTAGTGAGGTCTGAAAATGTTTTGGGAAAATATTTGTCTTTTCAAATTTTCATCTTGATCCAACGTAATAGATATTGTAGCTAGAATGGAATTCTGTTTTATCAAACAGTTTTTCCTAAGAGTATATATTTTTTTATAATGAAACTTTTTGTTAGTAGGGCAAAATATGTAGACAGAATTAAGAGAGCTACTTTTAGGATATTTGAGTTAAGAAAAGAAGCCACATATGGCTCTCCTTCTCTTCCTATTTTTCCTTCTTTTCCTGCTCACTTAACATGTTTAAAATCTGTAGGTGTATACTTTCCATTGTTAAAGTGAAAGGGAAATGAATGATTGCTTCTGCTTATTTGTCAAATGTGTAGTAAATGCCTATTATTACTGGAGAGGGAGGTTATAAAAAGAAACAGTCACTGATGGCAATAAGCAAAAGGAGAAATGCTATAAATAAAAACAATTATAATAACTTTAACAAAGGGGTAGAAAGTATAAAGACCTACAAAGGCTACAGAGACAAAGCTGTGAGCATTCAGGGAGAACAGATTACATCAACCTGGAAGGATCTCTACCTTGTATATGGAAAATTCTGATGGTCTTTGATGGGGCAGGCTGCCCCTGAATGCACCACTTTGGCATATTGATTTTTAAAAATTAAAGTTACTTAAGCAACAGCTACTGCAAAAAGGACACTTATCCTCCTTTGTACACCTGAAAGCAGAATATAAATCTTCCATATGAAAGGTGCCCTCATTACATCAGGAGGTAAAGAGGGAATTTAGGGCTGAGAAGACTGGATAAACAAACCTTGTTGCTTCACTATTTACTACCTCAAGCTCAAATTCATCTATCTTGTCAATTCTTCACAAATTTATTGTTTCAAAAGGATATAAAGACTGCCTGCTTTGGTCACTTATTTGAATATTATATTTTGACAAGCATATGAAACTAAATTTGTTTTTCCCCTGTTAATCTATCTTATATTAATTTAATTATCAGGCCATTCAAGAAACCTAGAAATGAAGAAGTTTTCTTCCTTTACATTATCATAAAATTTATCTTATATTTCCTCTCTCTTTTTATAGCTTATTGGTTAAGGAAGGGTGAGAATTCGTGGGGCAGTCCCAGAGGCAGTTGGGGTTCTCAGGGAGGCTGAACACATAACAAAATTTTAAAGCTCTAGGATTTTCTCAACTAGAACTTTTTAGTTCTCTGGCTTGATCTTTCCAGCTTGCATCAGCAATCTTTTACTGTATAACAAACAGCCCAAAACTGAGTGATTTTAAACAATAGCACTTTCATATTTCTCATGGGTCTGCGACTTGACTGGATGGTCATTCTGCTGATCTGCGTGGGCTCACTCCTGTGGTTTGGCTGAAACCTGACAGGCTGGAACAGCTGGGCCTCTCCCTACACCTGGCCTCTTTCGTGCGATCTTCACATAGCAGTAGTAGCATTTCAAGGGGACAAGTCCCAGTGTATTGGAGCACAGGTGCCCATGATCCTATTGGCTGAGGAAAGCCGCAGGGCCACAGCCAGAGTCAACCCAGGAAGTGCTACACAAAGGCATGAATGCTGGGAGATGCGACTCCCTGGGAACCACTGGTGTAACAATCTACCACACAGTCCAATACAGAATTCTCTAGAATATGAACAGCATGCCCAGGGAAGCTCAGAGTTGTATAGGAATTGATTCTACAGTGTCCTGGGTTGGTTTATTTCTGCAGATATCTGATATGGAGTGACTAGACAATTCATAAATTATAATAAACCACTGCAGTATTTCCTATAAGGACTTTTCTTCCTCCTTCCCTCCCTCAATTCCCCTCCCTCCCACCCTTCCTTCCTTCTTTCCTTCCTTCCCCACTTTCTCTCTTTCCTCTCTCCCTCTCCTCTTCCTTTTTTCCTTTCTCCCTGGAGGACAATTACTTACTCATGCTAAATTAGGGAGCATTAAACACATTCTTAATCTAACGATCTTTGCACAACCTTTCTCCCTATCCATCTGCAGAGGATATGTGGTCTCCAGTTTCATTTCCTTTAAACTATACAATTGAGGACTTCTTGTCTAACATTTTATGTGATTTTCAATGCTTATAATTAATGTATTTGATATTTTGTTTACTTTTCAATGCCACGAATGACCCTTATTTACCTCCTAATTAATTTCTCATTAATTTTGTTTTTATGATGTTTAACATTTACTAGTAGAGCCAACAAAGAGGAATGGTCCCAAACCAGATCCTTTAGCACTGAATCTTGTATTCCTCAAACTATATTTCTTCCTAT
Organism: Nyctereutes procyonoides; assembly: GCF_905146905.1. Taxonomy (NCBI): domain Eukaryota; kingdom Metazoa; phylum Chordata; class Mammalia; order Carnivora; family Canidae; genus Nyctereutes; species Nyctereutes procyonoides. Next base: position 19,351,870 of record NW_026575120.1, read on the forward strand.
TAGCATTGATTTACCTTATTTTAGCTGGTAATCTGATTATAAGGCTGTGGTCTGATGTATAACTTGGGTTGCTTTTCAGAAAAGAGATAATCATTACATATCAAATAAACCTCAACTTGTAACTAAGTGAATTCAAAGTACATTTTAAGATAGATTTTAGTTTTCATTAAGCTTTAAGGTATAGTTTAACAAACAGTAGAGTGCCAAATAGGAGCAGGATGTTGAGTACTTCTTTCTGTTGTGCCTTTTGTAGGAGTCAAAATTTCCCAGTATGCCAGGCCATTATATGGGGGATAAGTTCGGCCCCTCTAGAAGCCACATTAACACTCTCAGCTTGCACTACCTGGCTTAAAGCAGGAGGTAACTTGGGCATTAGAATAGCAGGTCCTTGAGCAACTCATATTCTTTGTCTTCTATAGAAGTGTCAGGTTAAACAAACGAACAAAACAAAACCTATTCATTACCAACCTCATGAGTGCTAATGTGAGTTCTGTGAAATCTCTATTATCAGTGGATTGCCCTGAGCTTCATCATTTTATCATCATCATTATTAGTCATATTGTTCTTCTTACTTTGTCATCAATGAGCACATTTTTTGTTCAGGCACATGTACATTTGAAGGAAATGAAGAAAAGAAGGGGAACATCAAAGAAAATGTCAGAGCCTTTCTTTTGGCTCAATGAAGCAATTTTAGGGAGTAGGGAGGAAAGGTTAGATAGATTCACCATATTCCTCTTTGGTCAGATTACCTTTGGCACATTTGTTTGATATCAAATGTGATATCAATCACAACCCAGTGCCGTTTTTTCCAGAGAATAATGAATATGTTAAGTGAAGGATAGTTAAAGGAATTGGGGATGGTTAGCCTGAATAAAAGAAGGCCTGGGGGTATGTGGAAACATCTTCAATTATCTGAGGGAGTCCTGTGTGGTTTCAAGTTATTTCTAGTAATAGAAATACTTTGGATGAAATAAGGACATTTGAAATATTAGATCAGCTATTGTTCAGCAGACATCTCATCTCTTCTGATAATCATTTACTAAATGAAGGACAACCAGAACTTACCACCATCTTCAACCTCTACTGGTCCATTTTCTTGTGTATTGATACACTAGGTTTCATAATCCTTAGTTCTGACTGTGACTCCTTTCTAAATATTTGCACCCACACTAAATATTTTCACCCACCACTGCTTTCCAGTTTATCACATTTCTTGTATTAAAGCTCATTCCATGATTTCAGAAAACCACAGGCCCAAAATGGCATCATTTAGATTAAGACCCCAAATCAGGGAAGCCTGGGTGGCTCAGTGGTTTAGCGCCAGCTTTGGCCCAGGGCATGATCCTGGAAACCCACAATCGAGTCCCGTGTCGGGCTCCCTGTATGGAGCCCACTTCTCCCTCTGCCTGTGTCTCTGCCTCTCTCTCTATGTCTCTCAATAAATAAATAAAATCTTAAAAAAAAAAAAGACCCCAAATCAGTAAACCAAGACTTAATACCTAGCTTTACTGCAGTTTCAGCCCTGGGGAATACCTTAAGCAGTCAACATAAAGTTTCCTGGTCAAAACTAGGAAATTTATTGATAGGCCCTTTCCATTCCCCTTAGGAGGGTAACTTTGCCTAAACAATCATTCGTTGCTAATATCTTTTCTTTCTTTCTTTCTTTCTTTCTTTCTTTCTTTCTTTCTTTCTTTTCTTTCTTTCTTTCTTCTTTTTCTTTCTCTTCCTTTCTTTTCTTTTCTTTCCTTCCTTTCTCTCTCTCTCTCTTTTGAGAGAGAGTGTGTGCATGCATGAGCCAGAGACAGGGGGAGGTACAGAGAGAGAGGGAGAGAGAGAATCCTAAGCCGACTCCACACCCCGTGCAGAGCCCTACATAGAGCTCAGTCTCATGACCCTGAGATCATGACCTGAACCAAAAGTGACTTGGCTCAACCAACCGAGCTACTCAGGTGCCCCACTAACCACTAATATATCCCTTTTTTCTTTTTCTTTTTTAATGCACTCTCTCAGCCTTTAAAAACCTTTGCTTGTTTTGCTCAGTGGAGCTTCCCTCTACTTGCTAGACAGTATGCTCCTTGATTCACAAATCATTTAATAAAACCAATTAGATCTTCAAATTTACTTGGTTGCATTTTGTTTTTTTAACAGATTTGGTGGCAGTGTTGGGATCTGAAATGAACTTCTGATGGCATTTGGGGACAATGAGAAACACAGGCAGGGACCCAAGAAGCCCTTTGAGTTCTTACAGTTTCCTAGGCTGTTGATAAGTTTCTCTAGTTTTGAGCTTTGCTCTTTTTGTTTGAGCTACTGACCTAACTGGCTTTCCAGTGCAGGGTTAATGTATTAGTTTAGACTAACAAAAGTCTAACAGAGCACCAGTTCTTTGCCCTTGGTTCAGTCTGTGATTCCACATGGGAGTCCTTTCCCAATTTCCAGGCTACTATCCCTGTTTATTGGAGTTTGCTGGTTGAGTCCTTTCCCTGTTTCCCATTCCTAGTCTCCATTTACTGGTTTAGGAATTGCTGATGGTGGCCAGTTATTCTTGGCCAGTTATTTCTTAAGTTTACTGTTGGTATGTTAAGGTGCACAAGTTTGTTTGTCTTGTTTTGTGTAAATAAAAGCTTAGCTGATAGGATGCTTAAAATCCAAAGAATTAAGAACATCAACTTCTAGCACACCTGCTTATCTGAAAGTCTAAAAACTATAGTGTTAAGAGCTGTGAATATCTAAAGAAATGGCAAAATTTTAGAATTGCAATGTCCATTGTAGGGAATACTTCAATTAGGTAAGATCATTCCAGAAGTGCACTTGACAGCAAGTTTCCCAAATTAAACAGAATGGGAAACAGGCAATTAAAACAGGCAATCAGAAGACTCCAAAAGGTTTTAAAATCCCAAAATAATTTCATTGGATGATTCAAAAGGCTAAAGAAAAAATAAAGATGTAAGAGGTATCTAAGACAAGACTTGTAAGACTGATATTAAGACAAAGAAATTAAAGGAACCTCTTTAAGGGGAAAAAAAATTAGTTTTTTCTTTGCTCCTTGTCCTGTTTCTGTTCTTGTTAGGACTTGCCTCCCCATCTTACACACACCTTGATGTATGTCCTCCTTGTAAAGATGAGGGGTTGATGATTTCTTTGGAGTCTTCCAGATCAATGGATAACATCTAAGAAGTGACTATGTGAGGTTGTCATGTATGTTTTCCAAGACCAATGACTCACCAAAGCCCCTGGCTCCAGGGTATAAGCGACTTATGCAGGATACCTGAGCACTTGTTCTTGTCCAACCAATTCTGGATGCCTGAGACAACATGTACACGAGACCACCTTCCTCAATAAAAACCCCAGAGCCCAAGCAAAGGTGAGCCTCATGCTTCTTTTCCTTTCTGGGTCTCCCATATGCTCTGTATCTGCTCTCTCCATGTCTTCAGTAAACTTTGCTCCTACCTCCTCCCATTGTGTTTGATTTCCATCTTGTGCAAAGTCGAGGACCTCTTGGCTGGTCCTGTGGGAACCACTCTAGGTCCTTGGACCCAGCCTGCCTGCACCAGTGTCACTCCTACTGCTCCCTTCTATCCTCCTTTGAGGACTTATTCTGTTAATTAATCCTCTGTCGAAATTGTTTTTCCACTCTGAAATGATGCCACAACCAGAAACAAAAGTCCACCAAGTTAATAGACACTTACAGGACCTCTCCTATCTATCTTCAAAGGAGGGCTCCCGAACGGTCCCTCCCAGAGTTCACAAAACTGAGGGATTTTCTAGTAAAAAAAAAAAAAAATCATTCACTGATTTTTGCAACATCATTCATCTAAACTAAGAGGAAACCGATAGCTACCAGAGCCTGCAAAGGGGATCCTATAAAAACTGGCAAAATGTAAACATTCTTATTAGAATAATTTCTTTTAAATCCCTGTCTGTAATTCTTACTTGAGAGAGAAAAATAAAATCTTACCTTGTCATTTCCTTTCTAAATTCAAACCTACTGTTTATCGATCCTCTCTCTCCCAAGAATAACCATTTCCTTATTGCTTGTTTCATTTTGCATAACTGGGTTTGGTTTTCTGCCTGTCAACAACTCAGGTTGTTGATTCTTTCTTTTGGTTACCTTGGGGAGTGGCTCTGGATTTGTGAAAGGTAATATCCTTTGCACCCTCTTTGGGGGCCTATCTTATACCCAATAGGAGTTATTCAACACTGCCAGAAATATTTAAAACTATGTCGCTAGAGGGAAAGGAGCATATTTAGGATAAGATAGTTGGATAGGTAGATCAACCTATGAAGTCATTTAGGTTATAGCCTAATGCTTTGAAGAACTGAGAACAACTATCTTAAAAATCTTCGCAAAACAAAAGTCAGCTCTGGAGGCAATTCAAAGTTCACCCATTCCTGTTTATCTCAAAAAGCTTGTAAATTATTGGCCTCAGAAAACTAAAATCCTTCTTGAAAGAACTTAGCATTCTTTCTGTGTCTCTTAAAGCCATATATATTATCATATCTTTGAATTGTAAACACAGTCTACACTGCACCTGAGACTTGAAGGGAAAAATGAGGAGAAAAGAAGCCTTATTAAAATACAAACTGCTAAACAGGCTCCTGTGCCCAGACTCTTGCATAGCCTCATGAGATTAAATCCAGGAACAAACACAAATCTCAAAAATCCTCTCCACAAAGACCCCAAGTAGCCAAAGAAATCTTGAGAATGATTAACAAAGCTGAAGATATCATAATTCCACATTTCAAGATATTTTACAAAGCTGTAATATTGAAAACAGGATAGTCCTGGCACAAAAATAGACATATAAACCAATAAAACAGAATAGAGAGCCCAGAGACAAACCCATGCTTATATGGTCAATTATATGTCATAGATGAATATCTATGACAAGAAGGCAAAAATATACAATGAAGAATACAGTCTTTTCAGCAGATGGTGCTGGGAAAACTGTTCAGCTACATGCAAAAGAATAAAACTAGACCACTTTTTTACGCCATAAAAAATATAAACTAAAAATTGATTACAAACCTAAATGTGAGACTTGAACCCGTAAAACTCTTAGAAAAAAACATAGGTAGTAATTTCTTTGACATTGGGCATAGGAACATTTTTTAGCTATGTCTCCTAAGATGAGGGAAATAAAAACAAAATTAAACTATTGGGGCTATGCCAGAATAAAAGGTTTTTGCATAGTGAAGGAAATCAACAACAAAGTGACAAGGCAACCTACTGAATAGAAGTTATCTGCAAATGATATATCCATAATGGATTAATATCGAAAATATGTAAAGATAACACCAAGAAACCTAAATAATCCAATTAAAAAAAAAAAAAGAAGCAGGGGACCTGAACAGAAATTCTTCCAAAGAAGACATACAAATGACCAACAGACACCTGAAAGGATGGTCAACATCACTCATCAGGGAAATGCAAATGAAAACCATAATAAGCTATCGCCTCACACCTATCAAAATGGCTAGAATCAAAATGACAAGACATAACATGTGTTGGGGAGGATCATGCACTGTGGGAGATGCAAATTGGTGCAGCCACTGTGGAAACAGTGTGGAGGTTCCTCAAAAAATTAAAAAATAGGGCAGCCCCGGTGGCTTAGTGGTTTAACACCGCCTTCAGCCCAGGGCGTGATCCTGGAGACCCAGGATTGAGTCCCATGTCAGGCTCCCTGCGTGGAGCCTGCTTCTCCCTCTGCCTGTGTCTCTGCCTCTCTCTCTCTCTCTCCCTCTCTGTGTCTCTCATGAATAAATAAATAAAATCTTTAAAACGAATTAAAAATAGTTACCATATGATCCAGTATTCCACTATTAGTTATCTACCCAAAGAAAATGAAAACACTAATTCAGAAAGATATATGCACTCCTATGTTTGTTGCATCATTATTTACAATAGCCAAGATATGGAAGTAAGCCATGTCCACTGTTAGATGAACAGATAAAGAAGATGTATACATGTATACTGTACACACACACACACACACAGAGAGAGAGGAATATTAGCCATACAAAAAGATGAGACTTTGCCATTTGTGGCAACATGGGTGGACCTAGAGGGTATAATGCCAAGTGAGGTTAAGTCAGACAAAGACAAATACCATATGATCCCACTCAAATGTGGCAGTTAAGTAACAAAACAAATGTACAAACAAAAAAAATAGGTAAAAAAACCAGACCCATATACAGAGAACAAACTGGTGGTTGCCAGAGGGGAGGTGGGTAGAGGATGGGTGAAATAGGTGATAGGGATTAAGAATGCATTTATGGGGCAGCCTGGGTGGCTCAGCGGTTTAGCGCTGCTTTCAGCCCAGGGACTGATCCAGGAGACCGGGGATTGAGTCCCACGTTGGGCTCCCTGCATTGAGCCTGCTTCTCCCTCTGCCTGTGTCTCTGTCTCTCTCTCCCTCTCTCTCTGTGTCTCTCATGAATAAATAAATAAAATCTTAAAGAAAAAAAGAATGCACTTATGATGAGCAATGAGTAAGATATAGAACTGGATCCTAATATTGTACACCTGCAAGTACTATAACATTGTATGTTAATTATGCTTCAGTAAAAAAATAAATAAAAGTGAAATAAAATATTTTAAAAATCTGGATAAGAACTTGGAGACCTCACCTCACTAGTCTCACTATTCAAATACACCTGAAATCCCAGACTGAGGCCATTATTGCAAGGAAGTTCTATTTATTTTTCTGTTCTCATGATACCCTCCCTCCTTTGAAAAACATAAAATATTTTCACTGATTTTTTTCAGTCAAAGAAACTGTGTAAAGCATGTGCTCAATTTCAATTAATATGAAATAGCTAATTTTTGGAAAAAATTCCTCTTCACAAATATTAGTAACTATAAGATCTTTGCATTTATCTGTGTGTGTCCCTACATATGTTGTAAACATGATATATTTTTCTACCTCTGGGTGGTATTGCTAAAATAATTTGTAAAAGATCCCACCTGGTTTTAAACCAAGTGCTTGTAAGAACTGGGCATTCTACAACTCTCAAAAAGATAGAAACTCAATGTTTTTTCAAGTTCATCTTTCCTAGATCATCTAGGAAAATATTTGATATAAAAGCTGGTTTAAAGTTGTTGCTTTAGGGCCCATGGGTGTTTCAGTTGGTTTAGCATGTGCCTTTGGCTCAGGTCATGATCCCAGGGCCCTGGGATGGAGCCCCATGTCAGGCTCCTTGCTCAGTGGGGAATTTACTTCCCTCCCTCCCCTCTGCTCATGCTCTTATATTCTCTTTCTCAAATAAATAAATAAAATATTTTAAAAAATTAAGTTGTTGGTTTATTTTTTTATTTTTAATTTTTTTGGCCTCTGAACCTTTTATTGGCCTCCTGCCCCTCAAGGGAACCCTGCTTTGCTGCCTCAACGCCTCAGAATTTTGGTGTCTTTGGTCTTAGACATCACCTTGCCATCCACGATCTTGTGGGTGGTGGTCTTGTGGATGGTCTGTAAGGAGTCGCTGTTGTCCAGGGCATCAATAAGACTGAAGTCCTCCCAGTCTTCCAACAGGCGACGGTAGGTGGCAATCTCAGCCTCAGTTTGACCTTGACATTCAACAGGGTTGACATTCATCCTGGGCCTGGTGCTGCCCCTCTGCTGCGGTCTGGGACAGCTCTGACTCCAGGTACAGCAGGACCCCGTTGAGCTGCTCCATCTGCATCGCATAGAGGGTCTCAACCTCCCTCAGGCTGTTCTCCAAGCTGGCCTTCAGGTTTCTCATGGAGTCCAGGTTGATCTCCAAGGACTGGGCAGTACGACTCAGCTCTGAGAGGGTCATCTCAGCTTTTCCTATCTCAGCAATCTGTGTGGTGACCACTGTGGTCCTCTCCTCGATCTACTGGGACCAGTACTTGTCCAGCTCCTCCCAGTTCTTCTGAGCCAATTCATCATACTGGGCCTGGATATCTGCCACGATCTTGCTGAGGTCCTGAGATTTGGGGGCATCCAACGCCACCATCAAACCAGAGTTGGCAATTTGGTTTTGTACACCCTTTATTTCTTCCTCGTGGTTCTTCTTCATGAAGAGCAGCTCCTCCTTGAGAGCCTTGATCTCTGTCTCTAGCTGCAGCCAAGTAACATTGGTGTCATCAATGACCCATGGATGTCACGCTCCATAGACTGGCACATGGCCAGCTCCGTCTCATACTTGACTCAGAAGTCATCAGCAGCAAGATGGACATTGTCAATCTGCAGAACGATGCGTGCATTGTCCATAGCACTTGCAAAGATCTGAGCCCTCAGGTCCTCCATGGTCTTGAAGTAATGTCCCCAGTCTCTGACCTGGGGTCCCTTCTTCTCCAGGTGTTCCCGCATTTTCATCACCAGTTTCTGATTATCAACCTCCAGGTTCCTCACCCTCTCCAGGTAGGAGGCCAGGCAGTCATTCAGGTCTCGCATGGTCTCCTCACCCTGGATGCCCTCTATGCCCGCCAGACCCCCAACCATCCTTGAAGCTGAGCTGCTGGACCCCCAGCCACCCCGGAAACTGGTGGAGCAAGATAGGAGATCTGGGAGCCCGAGCCCCCTGTGCCTGCATAGACACTGGCCACGCTGCTGCTGATCGGCCAGACCCGGTGGCTGGGTGACTGCACAGAGCCCAGGGACCGGTAGTTGGAAGAGAAAGTGGAACGGGTGGTGAAGCTCATGCTGTTCGGAGAGTAAGAGGGTGACATGGGAGGCCAGGACTCAGGCTCTGGCCAGGAACTAAGTTGTTGGTTTAATTAAAATAGGCATATCTTTAGAGTTATCAGCAATAAAATTAAAACTTTTTTTTCTGCCTGACTTAAGTTAAAGTCAAGTAAATTGAGGTTATTTGTTATAAAAATATTTTAAATAGTTTGGAAGAATGACTAAATTTGATGTCACATGAAGTTTTTATATAGGTAATCTTAGCATTATTGTTAAGAACAAGTACATGGAATAGATGTAAATAATTTTTTTAAAAAAATTAGGTATATTTTTAAATAGTCTCCCAAGAGCTGTCTGGGTGGCTCAGTGGGTTAAGCATCTGTCTCTTAATATAGGATGCACATCAGGCTCTGCACTGGGCAAAGAGCTTGCTTAAGATTCTCTCTCTCTCTCTCTTCCCCTCCTCCACTCTTTCTCTTTAATTAAAACATAATAATAATTGTAAAAAATAAATAGTCTCCTAAATATTTCTGGTAACCTGAAAACTTAGTTTTGCTGAGTTAGGTTAAATGATGAATTAAGTTAAATTTATTTAAAATCCAGATCATTTGCAAATAAGACAAAAAAATAAACCAAAGTGAGCACTAAATGACCTTTGAATATGTTAATGCTACATTGGAAAAATTTAAAAGGCATATGTTTTTAAAAACTATGAAAGGTATTCATAACTTTGCAAATCTAAAGAATGCTAGGGCATTTGAATGACTCAGTGGGTTAGCATCTGACTCTTGATTTCAGCTCAGGTCATGATCTCAGGTTTGCGAGAAGGAGCTCCACCGCACTGGCCTTGCACTGGGTGTGGAACTTGCTTAAGACTATTCTTCTCCCACCCCCTCTGCCCTTTCCCACCCAGCCTCCCTCTTCCTCCTTCTCTAAACAAACAGGGCAGCCCAGGTGGCTCAGTGGTTTAGCACCACCCTCAGCCCAGGTCGTGATCCTGGAGACCCAGGATGAAGTCCCACGTCAGGATCCCTGCATGGAGCCTGCTTCTCCTTCTGCCTATGTCTCTGCCTCTCTCTCTCTCTGTGTCTCTCATGAATAAATAAATAAAATCTTTAAAAATAAAATAAAATAAACAAACAAAAACTGCTGATGTAACAGTTCACCATTGCTCACTACTTGGTTAAGGTTGCTAAGGGTTAAACATTCTACTTAATATATGTAATTAAAGCTACTGGAAATAATAAGGGAAAACATCTCCATGTGGCAGGAGAGTAGTGTTTTCTGTAACAGAAGGTTTAAAAAAATGGAGATACATTTTTTGTTGAGGAAAAAGAAAGTAATTTCGTCCTAAAGTAAGGCTGGCTGTTTAAAGAAAAAAAAAAAAACAGAATGTAAAAAAGAAAGTTGTAGAAGTTTTTTGAAAAGGGAATCTTGTTTTCTTTTGAGAGAGAGAGTGCACGGGAGTGCAGTGGGAAGGAGGGAGAGAGAGAATCTCAGGCAGGCTCCATGCCCAGTGTGAATCCTGACAAGGGCTGGATCTCACAACCCTGAGCTGAAGTCAAGGGTCGAATGCTTACTTGACTGAGCCACCCAGGTGCCCTGAAAAGGGAATCTTTGAAAGCACATTTTAATTTGTGGCCAAGTCGACCAAGTTGAAAATGAATTCATTTAAAAAGCAGTTTTAATATCAAAAGTAAGCTGGTGCAAAATTAGAATTTGGTTTTCTCTCACTTAAAAGGACATTTTTTTGGGACTCTTAGTCTGCTTAAGTCTTTTTAACCTGGAATGTTCCAAAAGATTTGCTAAACAATTAGGCTTATTTGCAATGTTAAATTATATGGTGAAGCATTGTTAAATAAAAAGAGTACTAAACCTTCTTTATGTTGCATTTGTAAGATTATGGTATAGGTGGGTAGAGTCCATTCTGGTATCAAAAATGGCCCCTCATTGCCAGACTTTTGCCATCCTGGTCCTTCCAACATGGCAACAGTCTGCTCCTAAATAAAATATTAACAGTGACTGTAAATTAAGCAAACAGGGCTTTAGAAAACCCAAGACAGATTTGGTTCCTCCTGGCTCCCTGACAAACCCCATTTTTTAATTTTTGCATTCATTCATCCACCATAGTACATTTAAGATGACTCATACATTAGGTGTTAGTGGGGAGACTTCTATAAAACAGAAACAGTCTATCAACCATGTCTGACTTTTCAGGTCTATAATTCTGGAAAAAAAGGTTTTGCTCCTAGTGACCTCAGGTCTCCTCTCTCTACCTGCTTTGAACATTTCCTGATGGACTTCATTCACCTGCCACTCAGTATGGATTATCAACATGTTCCTGTAATTGCATGTATGTTTACCAGATGAGTAAAAAGCCTTTCCTTGCTGCAAGACTGATGCCCTCAAAGCAGCAAAGAAAGTATTAGAAAGTGTGTTTCCCATTTGGGTTACGCCTTCCACCATCCCCAGTGATTAAAGCACCCACTTCACTGGACCAGTTACATGAGCCTTATACAAAATCCTCGCAAACTTCTTGGAATTCTCTTGCATACGATCTTCTGCTGATCCCTGTTGCCTCCTTCACAGAGAGGGTAAAGTCAAAGCTCTCTATCCCTGAGGTGGGCTCCTGTCTCCCTCTCCAGTTTTATTCCTTACACTATTTGTTTTACACTTTTGGCTTCAACAGCAGAATAATTTATCATTTCTTGCACCACCACACTATTTTTGGCTTCTGCATCTTTGCACATACCATCTCATTTTCTGGAATGCTCTTCCTTTCCTTCTCTATATTGCCCCCACTTACTCCCTTCCACCAAAACACTCCACTCCCCACCCCCCAGCCAATGTCTAACTCATCCTTTTTTTTTTTTAATTTTTTTTTTAAATTTATGATAGTCACACAGAGAGAGAGAGAGAGGCAGAGACACAGGCAGAGGGAGAAGCAGGCTCCATGCACCGGGATCCTGACGTGGGATTCGATCCCGGGTCTCCAGGATCGCGCCTTGGGCCAAAGGCAGGCGCCAAACCGCTGCGCCACCAATGGATCCCTAACTCATCCTTATCCTTGCTTCCTTATCATTGCAGGCTCCTCCACAAAGCTGATCCTGACCTCTTTTCTCCTCCACTTCAGAGTTAGGTACTCCATTTGAGTTCTCCCATAATGCGTGTTATGAAGTGTTGGAGCACTTATTCGATATTTTATAACATCAAGTTATAAGAGGTCTTTTGTCCTATGAGACTGTACCTTTAAGGGAAAAACTAGTGTCATTCTTTGTTGTAACCTCAGAATCTGGCAAAGTACCTGCCAGTTAGTAGATAATTCATTAGTATCTGAGAAACTAATGAAATGTGTAGAGGATGCTTTGAGGCAACCAACTTGAACCATGGAAAGCTGAGTAAGATAAAAGGCCCACAGGGACCCCCAACCCCCTGGCTGAGTATGGACAGGCCCACCAGGCCACCTACCTCAAAATCACCATAGGCCCTAGCTGACCAATGGGTTACTTACCCCTGGACACAGGTCCCAATAAAGGGGAATTCCCTACATTCCCATACCTCCTCCCCTTCCCCCTTTAACTACCACCCCCACCGCCCCCCCACCCCATCTCCTGGCAGACAGTTCCCTGCCCTGTCCTGCCAGCTGCTCCCTTGCAGTGTATTCAATAAACTTCTATCCCTTTGTTCTGCCTCAGGTGAGTTCTCTCACTGCCCAGGCCACTGACCTCCACCCGATTAGGTTGCCCCACATTTGTTGGCCCCCTATCTAATCAGGGAACCCCACATTTGGTAGCCCCCAACATTTGATGGCCTTTATGGGGGAGCCTCTGCCAACCCAGGGGTCTTCCTGGATTCTCCAGGAATTTCTTGGGACTTGCCTTAGGGGACCAAGTCTAGTACTCCTTGAGGAATTGACAAACTCTGGCTGAGGTTACTCCTTGGTAAGGATCCAAAGACCCAAGGAGAATCAGGAGGACTGCCCTTGCCTGAAAGGGTGAGGGATTTCCCCTTTTGCCCATTGGAGGGATTCTTTCCTCCTTCTCCTTTCTCTTTTCAGCTTTTCCACAGCCTAACCTTAGAACTTTCCAGCCAACTGAAGATCTCTGGCCATGGCAGCTCCCTAGTGTGGTCTGCAGATCTGAGAGCAAACAGGTCAGATTGTCTATGCCTATGAGGGTGAAGGACCCCTTGCCTCTGCTTTCTCACTCCACCCCCCAAGGTCTGTTTCCAACATGTGGCACGGCTGGCAATGGCAGCTTGACCAGGGCGAGTCCACATATGTTACAGACTCAATTGGGACCCTCTCCTGATGCTGGCTGACTCTTAGCTGCCTTACTTGTTTCAGCTACCTCCTCTTTTTCCTTTGTTTCCATGGATCCAGCCCACATCTTAATCTATGGGTAAACACTTTCCTACGCATCTGAGTGGTGAGTCCTCCCCATCCTTTTTCTGATCTGGTTCAGCCACTCGGTGTCTGGCTTTTCCTGTTGTAGGTGACACCCCAACAGGAAGTGCTACCACTATCTGCAACCCTGTTTTTGGTGAGATGCCCCCAAAGTCAATCACCCTGTATAAGGTCTGGTCCTGAGTAATGACCGGCAGGACTAGATAGGGATCCATGGAATCAGGCTCACAAAAATCCAAAAAATGTGGAGATGAAAAGAAACCATAGATAAGCAAATCAGACCATCCAGGTGCCAGAGGTGGAGTCTTGTTATAACAGCTACTTGTGACCAACAAAGAATTACCAGACCCTAAAGAGGAAGTGAACCATTGAAGGTGTTCTCACTAGTCCGCACTCATAGTGATGTCAATGGAGATGTTAAAAGGACTTAGGTTCCCTGGTTGGCTTTTTTTTTTTTAATTCAATTTGCCAACATATAGTATAACCCCTAGTGCTCATCCCATCAAGTGCCCTCCTCAGTGCCCATAACCCAGTCATCCCATCCCCCCATCCTCCTCCCCTTCTGCAACTCTTTGTTTCCCAGTTAGGAGTCTCTCCTGGTTTGACTTCCACTGGTTGGGTTTAAAAAAAAAAAAGACCAACCCTTCAAGCCTCCAGTGGCAACCCTATCAGGACCCCTCTCATCCCTGGGAGCTTTCTCTGTATCTTTGCTTAATAAACTTCTATCACTTTGCTCAGTCCGCTGTATCCATGAAATTCATTCTTCGACTCCGTGAGACAAGAACCACGCTCTCCCCCTTCAGTGCTTTCTCAGGTCACTGGGATGTCCTGACAGTAATTGTGATTACTGTTGTGCCCAAGATTGTGAATCCGAGAAACCACCAAGGAGCCGACACCGATGCAAACACACGAGGGTTTATTTACAAGCTCGAGCTTGGGTCCAAGTATACCCGACACAGCCGAGCAGGGACTTGGGCCCCGAGGTGGGTTTCAGCTTAGTTTTAAGGGTTGGTGTAGGGGACCTCCAGAAGGGGTGGAGGAATTTCTCAAGTTCTGTTTACATTCTGATATGGGGCCTTCAAGGGCATTGAGCTCTGTTCTTATTCTAATATGGGGCTTCCTAGGACGTCAAGCTGTAAACTGTTTCTTCCTGTAACTGAAGTAAGGTAAAGTTCAGCTTATTCACAGGGGCCTGAGATGGCTGTACTTGTGCTAACACTGAACTTAAAGTGGAATGGCCTTAATTTTCTTGGCCTCCACAATTACTAGTCAGAGCTTTGTTCCTTTTGGTGGGATGCCCCTTTGGGGATTGGTGGTGGGTCTTTCTCACTATGGGACAAACTCCCTCTATTCCTTTGGACTCACCCTTGGACTGCATTCTTTTAGTGGGGGGCTGTTGATACTGGAGAGCTTGGTTCTTGTCTCACAGAGTCAGAGACTTATATATGTATAAGAAAGATATAAGGAGTGGGAATACATTTTGTTGAAGGGAAAAGAGAGTAATTTTGTCCTAAGGTGAGACTGGTTGGTTGGAGAGAAAAGGCTTAGAACAAAATCTGAATGTAAATGAAAATTGTAGAAGGTTTGTAAGGGGAAAGCTTTAGAATTTTATATGTGGAAGATAGGCTAAGGTTGAAGTGAATGGATTTTAAAAGTTCACTGGTATAAGACTGGGACTGTTAAAAGACAAAGTTTTCTTGGATTGTTGGTCTGCTCTGGATTAAAAAAAATGTAAACACAGGTTTTTTTTTCCTCTTTTGTCTGCCCAGAAAACCAAAATTTCCATTTTGTCTTTATCAGGTCCTTGAAGATCCCTAATCCTATTTAGGCATGTGCTTTATAACTTTCTGAGGTTTTAACAAACTTCCCTGAGATTTGAATTGTAAATGAAGTCTTTTTGACTTATTAGGCCTTTTTATTTAGTATGTTAAATTACTCTGGAAGCACTGCTTAACAATGTTAGGTCTTTGGTTATGTCCTTTGGGTAAATGCTATAGCTATTCTAGAGATTATAAGCAATTCCTAAGGTTTTCATGTGTTTTGGTAACTCTCAGATCTTTACCCATGTCGTCCATTTTTGGGTTTTCTGTCATTTATAGTTATTGTTCTTATTCTTTTGCAAAATGAGTTTCATCTTCAAGGAGATTCATAAAAAGGACTTTTGATGAATACAGCTATTTGATACCCTTAAGATCATAAAACTAAAATAGCTAAGAACTTCCAGAACTAACTAAAAGCTGTATTCTAGCTGACAAGAATTAGTAACGTGGGATTAAATGAATTAAGGAAGGTGATTATAGTTTTTTTTACTCTTCTTTGAAACATTACTCGTTCTCTATGTTCTTCCAGATTAAGGAAACTTTCTCCTAAGATATTGATGATATACAGAAATATGATAAACTATTTCTTTGTGAACAGATTGAAGTGTTTAACTTTTCTGTCTACTTGAACCCTCCAGAATTCAGAAAAGTCACAGTGAGTATTCTTTCTTCTTTGGTAATCATGGTCATTTGCATAAATTCAATAAGAATCTGTTCTCCTTGTAACAGGACATCATTGGAAACACCGGTATTTTACCAAGGCTTTGACTGGAATGTCATATTTGAGAGACCTGCATAGACTCAGATATGACCAGGCAGCTTTAAGGAACTAAGGTTGACTTTATGAAGCATGAAGCCAATAGAGCCTCATGGAAATGTTGGCCTGATACCTTGCTCACAAAATTTCCAGAAGCCTTACCAGGTGAGTAAAGAATGTCCCTTCCTGGCAGGTGCGGGAACTTCAGGATACCTTGGGGACCTCAGGGAGAGGAATTCACCCAAATCTACAAGTACTGCGGGCATGTCTGATGGCAAGTACTTGGCTTCTGGTCTAAAGAGGCTAATAGAAGTTAAACTTTGAGATTCCTTATAAAAAATTTCGGCAAAGCAGATTCTAAAAGATCTATATAATAAATCACTATTCTTGCTGAGCTTATATAAATAACGGGGCCAATTTTGTTAAAATTGGACTTTTTTGAAAAACAAACTTGTCTTGATTTGGCTATCTTTGATAAAAACGAGGGCAATTATAGAGAAAATGTTTCAATAACATCTTTCTAGATATTATATTTTAATACTATTTATCATAAACTAGATTCTGAATTCTTCTGGTTTCCTCAAATATCTGTGCCTTCCATTCTCTTAAAGCCATTTATGCATGGACATGACAATTGTACTTCTATAGAACATTAACTCTTCAGAGGTTATTGATCTTATTTATTATAGCAGATCAGACTTAAAAGATTTTCCTATTGATAAGGCAACTGGCAGTTGGTTTACTGATGGCAGCAGTTTCATGGAAAAGGACATAAGAAAAGCTGGGTATGCTATAGTCAGTCTAACTCAGACTATTGAGGCCAAAGCCCTCCCAGCAAATATGTCTGCCAAAAAGTGGAGTTAATATTCATAAATCTCGGGATCCCTGGGTGGCGCAGCAGTTTGGCGCCTGCCTTTGGCCCAGGGCGCGATCCTGGAGACCCAGGATCGAATCCCACATCGGGCTCCCGGTGCATGGGGCCTGCTTCTCCCTCTGCCTGTGTCTCTGCCTCTCTCTCTTTCTCTTTCTGTGACTATCATAAATAAATAAAAAAAAATTAAAAAAATAAAATAAAAAAATATTCATAAATCTCTAAATGAATACATAGACCATATTGTATCTTCTCACTCCTGTGAACCTGTGAAAGACCTTGAAACTCTTTAAATGACAATGATGGCTGTACCTTTCTTTGTCATTATCTTTTCCCAATTTATACTGACAATTCCTTCTTACAATGGGCACAGCATTACACTGAGCTTCAAAATCAAGTTTGCTGGATATGTGGTGTTCTGCCTCTATCAAGCATATCTCGTTTGCCTTGATGGTTCTCCCCATTTCAGGGCAGAGGTAGGCATTCCTTATATAACTATGTCTTAGAGATGATCTCTGACCACCCTAATACTGCTATATTTTGTGATATTTCTATAACAAAATGAAATGTTACCCTCTGGCCTATGGTCAATGCCACCTGGAATCTTTTAGGCCACAATCAGACATTTTCATGCTTTCAAACTATTAAGGTTCTGACTGAATTCACTCACCCACAAATAAATGGGGATCAGAAAATGCCTAAGTTACAAAACCCAACTTCTCAGTTTTACTGAAAGGGATGTATCAAATTTGGGATGAATATTTATGGCTTACCTCCACAATTGGACAGTTATGTCAAAAGGCAATTCTATGCTGGGAATAAAGAAACCATACTTATAATACTTGGGCAAGTAGCACAGGGCAGTTAGGATGGCTGTCATCAGAAGTATGCTCACAAAGCATTGTTCTTTGGGTTACTGATTGGTTTGCTATTGATTGTGAAGCAGGAGAGCTAGGTTTTCATCTCACAGAGTCGAAGAATAAATCTCGCAAAGGAGAGTGAGTAAAGCGATAGAAGTTTATTAAGCAAGTATGTGAGAAAGCTCTCAGGAGTGAGAGGGGTCCGGAAAGGGTTGCCAGCAGGGGCCTCCACTGATGGTCTTTTATTTAGAACTGACCAGGAAGCTTGTGGCCTTATCATTTTTGTGATGTCTTGGTTTGAGTAAGGACTGCTGATAATATCTTTAACGCCTTACTTCTTCTTTGGGGTCTGGTTATTCTTTGTTGGTCACAGATGACTATCATAAAAAGACATCTAAGGCAGCCTGGTTTGGTTTGTTCCCTCATCTATGGTTTCCTTACACCTCAACATTTTTGGGATTTCTGTAAGCCTGATCATATAGCTCCCTATCTATCTCTTACTAGTTAGCCTCACCTGTCCCTTACTCAGCTGGAGGAGACCCAGAATTGGATGGTTGGTTCCCAGTGGGACACAATGGCAATGTGGCCACGGCTTCCCCCAGGCTGGATAGGTCACTGTACTCTGGGTTTTGCCTGGATTCACAGATGCATTAAGACCATTACCGACCCAGCCAATCTTCCAAATTTAAAGTAACAGTGGACATGTCCTGTGTTTCATTGGTATGACCACCTACCACCCTTCTTTATTCCCTCTTTAGGACTAGAGGATGTCACTTGGCACATGGAAGCTCTTAATAAGTACAAAGCCAAAGCCCCAAATGATACTCAAAATAGTATTTCCCTATTAAATACTTAAGTAACACAAGTTCATAAAGCAGTTTTACAAAATAGAATGGCATTAGATGTTTAACCTGCTGCACAAGATGGAATGTGTGCTATCATAAAAACAGAATGCCATGTATACATTGCAGGTTACTACAATATTTCTGGGTTTCTAACTGACAGGAACACTCAAACTGATACTCTAAAAGATCCCTCCCTTTCTTTTACTGATGGGTTAACCTCTAGATAGGAGGAAGATTTTTGTCAACTATTAATTGACTCTTATTTGGGCTTCTTTTTCTTCTTGTTGTTATAATCATGTTTTGCTATTTTCTCCCATGTCTCTTCACCTGGTGCAAGACTCCTTCACTGCCATAACTTCAAGCTGACAGATGATCCTCTCTGCTCAAGGAGAGTCCCATATGTCATCAACTCTAGATACAGCTGTCTCAGCCTTCAATAACTTCTATTAAATTCCCAACTGATCAATGTTGACCCATAGGTCGGGATATCTCTACATCCCTCATTCAATGTGAAGCAAGAAGTTACAGAAGATAAGACCTTCCACCCTCAGCAGACTTAAAGATTTTAGGGGTCTAAATTGTTTAGGGAAGAATGTAGAGGCCGCTTTTAGGCAACCAGCTTGAACAAAGAAAAGCTGAATAAGGTGACCCCCTGGCTGAATACAGATAGGCCCATCAGATGACCCATCTCAAAATATGCCTAAGTCCTAGCTGACCAATGGGTTACTTACATCCAGACACAGGTACCAAATAAAGGGAAATTCCATATCTTCCCACACCTCCTTACACTCCCCTTTAACTACCACCCCTATCCACCACCTCCTGGCAGATAGTCTCTACCTTGCTGTCCTGTCAACCACTTCCTTGCAGTGTATTCAATAAACTTCTATCTTCCTGGTCTACCTTTGGTGAATTCTTTCACTGCCCATGCCACCAGCCTCCACCCAATCTGGTTGTCCCACATTTGGTGGTCCATATAGGGAAACTTCATGGCCCCCACAAACCTGGGCATCATGTTTTGGTGCCAAGATGCTAACCGTCTCATTATTCCCTGACAGCATATGAAAAATGGCTCTACCATTTAATAATCTTATGGTTAAGGTTTACAATGTTACCAAAATATAATTCTAACAGCACTTTAAAGCTTAAGAGTGTAAGTTTACACAGTTGGCCCATCAGTATCACAAATGTGACAGAATAAGTACTGTCTGTTGTCTAAAATTAATAAAGCACTCTACTACTGACCTTTGGGCTCCCTAGATAATCAGAATATGTCCAAGGTTGATAGGCAAGGTAAGAAGGAAGACAAAACCCCATGGAAGTCCAATATATTGCAATCTCTGGAATGAAATTAGAGCAGTTGAGGAAGGAGTGCTTATCATGTGCCATGGCCATGGTTCAACTTTCAAAGGTTTTTTAGATTCCCTGAATTGATATACTCCATTCTTAAATGATTTAACTCTTATTTGGGGCTATTTTGAAATTCTGAGGGAAATCATGAAGCAGAGCTTAAGACCACTATATAAGTTGCCAGAATGCCAATCTACCAAGTAGGTTTCACAGGGACCCAAATACTCCATCCTTCTTTATGAAAACAGAACAATGAAAACCCCTTCACTTGCCACTGTGCAAAATGCTCTTGGACCTTTGGAATGGCCAAATATCCAGAAAGATAAACTTTAGAAGCTTATCTGTTTATTTATCTTAATTAAAGAAAATATTAATTGTTTATTTTGGTTAATCATCTGTATTAATCATCTGTATTTCCTAAGAGGAAAGCCCTCTGTTGGTGGAATCTGGGCTCTCAGAGCAAATGTAATCAGGTAAAAAGACTCTCTTACTTAATAAACTGTTTCCTTCTATGGGCTATAGCCTGGTAATATAGTATAGCATAAATATATAGTATGCAGATGGCAAAATGTGTTATAGTGCAATGATATAAAGTTTTTTAGATACAAATGTTATAATTGAATTGCAAGTGTATAATTGGTTTTTGCCAGGGTAACTTGAAAAGATTGGTGGGATGGGGCACCTGGGTGGCTCAGTCAGTTGAGCTTCTGACTTCAGCTCCAGTCATGGTCTCGGGGTCCTGATATAGAGCTCCGTGTGGGACTCCCTACTCAGTGGGGAGTCTGCTCATCCTTCTCCCTCTGCCTCTCTGCCCACTCTTGCTCAT
This sequence comes from Nyctereutes procyonoides, assembly GCF_905146905.1. Lineage (NCBI taxonomy): Eukaryota > Metazoa > Chordata > Mammalia > Carnivora > Canidae > Nyctereutes > Nyctereutes procyonoides. The sequence goes on from NW_026575120.1 coordinate 19,372,252, forward strand.
TCTCTCCTTCTCTCTCTCAAATAAGTAAGTAAGATCTTTAAAAAAAGGATTAATGTATTATTTTTATCTGTGAGTTATGTGGCTTGTGCTTAATTGGGCATTCTCAATGAGAGCCATAACCATTAGCCTCATGATTGTTGGAGTCCTTTGGTCCTTCTTACCCTATGAATGACATACACTCTGTTTCCTTTTGCTCTGTTAAACTCATTGGTATCTCCAGGGGGACCACTTCCTGCTGCTCCCTGAGGACATGCCAGCTGTTGGCCATAGGCCCCTGTCCCCTCCCTTCTGCGCGGGAACCACATGCTACCCTCTGCCCAGAATGGTGAAAGTTGCATTCATTGCAGCTAGGAGCCTTTCCTTCCTTCCCCAAATGAATGTTAATGTGACAATAGCCCTAGGACTGGCTTCTGTTTTCCCACATCTAGTGTGTTTGGCTGTTTGGCGGGGAACTAACTTCCTTACAGGACAAAAGGAACTTTTTGCAGTTACACTTTTGGAAGTGAGTTTGTCATTAACCAAAACATCCATGCTTCTGGAAATGAGTCCCTACACCTGAACACTACTCTTTTGTAGAAATGGCCTATGATTGAAAGATGACAGTTCGGAGCAGAATAAAGACGAAATGAAGAATGCAAAGAAGAGTGAGGATACCTGGAGGCTTATCTTGGTTCCTACAGAACAAATAAGGGGTCCAAGGCTCAGTCACTCCTCTCTCCAGCCTCAGTTTCCCCAACTCCATAATGAGGGATTTAAAAGGAAAGGAAACGAAAAGTTTAAAATTCTACAGTTTTATAAACCTTGAGAAGTAGATAACTAATTTGAGTCAAATGTAATTAAGGGTAAATGCAATACATTTGCAATTTCAATCACTATTCTATACATATTGTCATAAATAATAAATAGGAACGATTTTGAAAATGCCAATAATCTGGTTTCTCCAGCCCATGACAAGATATATCCAGTTGTCAACCTATTTCTTTTTCTTTTCATAAATCAGAAACTAATGCCTCAAGATTTAAACGTGGAATGATTTAAGACTAGAAATTCTGGTTGATTCAGTAGGAAAAGAGATGTGTTCCTGTAACCATTTAATTTAAATTTTTTTCATTCTTAAAGATCAAACTGAAATCCAAAACCAAGCCAGTTAAATTTAGCATTGATGTGTCAAACATTCATCAGCAATGACAGTTTCCTAGAGCCTCATGAAGGACAAGGGTCTGGGGGGATGTAAAGGTCCTGTCAGTGTTTGTTATGATAATGCACCTAGATGAATTTCAAAAGTACTTTGCCATCTGCCAAAGTCTTGTTTTTTTTTTTTTTCTTTTTTTGCCAAAGTCTTGTGATGCCAGATCTGGACCCTATCTTACAGTGATTAGTGAGTGGCTAATGATATATGAGGCATGGGAGACTAGAACCCTTGATAGGTTTCCAGCACTTGAATATTTCCCAGCATGTCCCTCAGCACTTCCAAAGGGAGCAGTACAAATGCATGGGCACTCATGTAGAACTGAACTATTTGAATTATTCTCAGTTACAAGTTTACATGATCTGACCCAACAGTCAAAAAATATGTGCCAAGTGCCAGTATTTTCTAAGCACAGTGCTAGGTGGGAGAGTATATGTATCTATATATACATAAAAGCAAGATAAGGTTTTTGCGCTCAGGTTTTCAGTCCGTCGAGGAAGGGTAACATTCTTCAGACTGACGTAATAAAGATTCAAGTATGGGCAACGCGGGTGGCTCAGCAGTTTAGCGCTGCCTTCAGCCCGGGGCGTGATTCTGGAGACCCGGGGATTGCCACGACCGGCTCCCTGCAGGGAGCTTGCTTCTTCTCCCTCTGCCTGTGTCTCTGCCTCTCCCTGTGTCTCTCATGAATACATAAATAAAATCTTAAAGAAAAAAATAAAGATTTCAAGTAGATTTCTACTGGATTCCTGAAACAGAATACCGGAATTATTTGGGCAAAAATATCACTAAAACTTTAAGTGACCTGATCAGCACCTGCACAACTGAAAGAAAGGCCCATTGGCCACAGAAATGGCACAGGCTTAATTTAAGTACTCAAAACACTGATGAGGTGGAATCTTTCCTCATCCCTCTAGGAGACTTACTTGCACAGGCTTCTATGCTCTCTCTTCTCTCTTTGTCTGGTTCTGTTTTTGTCCTCTGCCTACCATATACTTTAGAATGGAAAAATTAGTTAAACGATCTCAGTTTATGACTCAATCCTGGAGACTATCTACTCTGAGAGTTGCATAGTTCTAGATCACATAGTATGGATAGACAACAGAATGTAGGTACACATGCAGACAGAAATAATATGTAAAGTGGATGCAGCAAATATTCACATGGACTTTGTCATTCCTCACCTTTTCTGTTCTCCAGTTGATTTATACAACAGGATGTGGTCCTGAGAAGGGTCCAGAGAACACTGCCCTCTGTGGACTGGTGTTTTAAGAAATAATTCAAATAGTCTTCAGTAAAAAAACAAAACAAAAAACTTATATTAAGTGTTTACTGTTTGTCGGGCACCATGTATTTTCCATGCTTTAATTCATTTAACCATCACAGTAAACCTTTTGTTATCTCCATGTTATAGGTGAGTAAACTGAAGCAGAGAAGTTACTTGCCCAAGATTATGCAGCTAAAGAATTGTAGAGCTAGGATACCAATCTGGACCATTAAACTCCCAAATTTATGTCCTTAACTGGTACACATTCTGTAATCCTAGAGTGAAAAACTGATTGGAAATCTTTGTCACACTTCCCATGCCTTCTGAACCAAGTGGCATCCTAAAGTATGGTTGGCATCCACAGAAGCTAATCTATCTGCCTCACTGGCCACCCTTATTGCAAACCAACAAGTATGCTCCTGAGTCACTCATGGCGTGAACATCTGGCTGGCGCTTACACCTTCAGAACCAGCATGCCTGTCTGGAAGTGAAGCTGTCTAACTGACTTTTCAACTGATATAACACAGGGAAATAAAGTTTTCAAGGCATCTCGGTACTTTTCAAACTTCCTTGAAAATGATATATTAAGTAGTTACGAAACATGCCTTGGAAAGGATTCTGTTTGATTTAAATACTTAAAGATGTACTTAATGAAGCATATCCATTTTTAGAATCATTGCATAATGTCTTGCCTATTAATTGTGCTTCATAACTTTGATGATTGAATAGTCTATTGGTATAATGTTTTTGAAAGGGAAACCATTCTCTAAGATCATAAACGTATTTATATAATCATCCCCTGTTTTTTGACCTCCATGGGATGCAAACCTATTCTGGCTTAGCATGTTATCTAAGCTATTTTATATGTGTAAGACTTGCCTCTACATTTAGTTATTAAACTCCTTTTAAAAATTAATATTTATTTATTCATGAGAGACACACAGAGAGAAGCAAAGACATAGGCTCCCTATAAGAGCCTGATGTAGTACTCGATCCCAGGACCCTGGGATCACGCTCTGAGCCAAAGGCAGATGTTCAACCACTGAGCCACCCAGGTGCTCAGTTATTAAACTCCTTAAAAACACATCAAGACATAGGGGCACAGTAAGTGCAATACCTAATAAAAATTGCTGCCAAATTGAAATGAAAACATACAGGCACTAAATTATCATTAGGTATAAAAATCAAGTCATGGATGACAAATAAAACTTCAGAATTAATTTTAGAAACTGATAGTCTCCTTTATTCCCTCAGGGACTGCAAGTCTCCTGGTTTTTTGTTTTGTTTTGTTTTTTAGATTGTATTTATTTATTTGATACAGAGACAGAGAGCACAAGTATGTAGAACAACAGGGAGAGGAAGAGGGAGAAGCAGGTTTCCTGCAGAGTAGGGAGCCCAATGTGGATCCCAGGACCCCAGGATCATGACCTGAGCTGAAGACTGAGCCACCCAGGTGTCCTACAAGTGTCCTTTTTAATCTCGATTTTAAAGATAAAATTAAGCAGCTCATATTTGTGAATATAATGAAGTAGTTAGTGTAAAAAGGTATCTTTTAAAAATATCCAAGAATAATGTGAGTTTCTGAAAGACATTAAATCCCATAATCAAATATGCTAGCTTTTCTCACAGCAGAATTTAAAATAAATAAAGTAGGGCTTATTCTATTCTATTCTATTCTATTCTATTCTATTCTATTATTATGTTGATCTTTACAAAAAGGACAGTTTCTATTCCCATTCATGTTGCACCCAGACTTCCCAACCTTGTAAGTATTGGCAGCATTTAGAGGCATTTAAAGGAAGGCTATCTGAACACAATCCAGTCCCTTGTCCATGGTTCTACAAAGAAGCAGAGGTGCATATAAAATTTAAATCTCTGAGCTGGAAGTGTCAGCTATCACTGTCCCTTATTATGGAACCAAGAACTTGGGTTTTTAATTCTTGGGGCTGGTGAAAACCTGTGCAGATTATCAAAGGAGCCTTGTTATGAAATAGTGCTTTTTACATGACTAGATCTCAGCTTAGAAGCTAGTAAACAAATGGCCTTTATGGATGAGCAGTGACAGATTGGCTGTGGAGAGGGCAAGGGCAAGAAGGCCCTGAAAACAATATGTATTTAATAAATGCCTTCTGTGAAACATGGTCATGCAGATTTGGAGAGGAGGGAGATGGAGCATACTTTGCATATATAAGGAGTGCACTTTTACCTGAATGCAAGCACACGCATGGGACAGGGACAAGAAAGTGGGATATGGGTGAGGAAGGTAACAACAAAAGGGTGAATGATAAGCTAGTGGAAGCAAAAAGGGCAGACATGCCCAAAAATGCCTGAAGGAAGATATTTCCAGCCTTCAAGTTTTCTTATCTTTAAAATGAAAAGAATGAAATATGTCTTGGTTTGATAGGAATTCATAGAAACTAACTCTAGCTGCTTAAAGCAAAAACAAGAATATACTGGAAAGATGCTGGGGTAGGTAATATCCAAAGAAGGGCTGAAAATCTAGGCCCAGAAATAACAGGGACCAGGAACCCCAGCAGGTGGATTTGTGAATTTGTTTTCTAGAATGTTGCTTTGCACATGATTCAATAACAAGGTCCCTCTCCTCAGAAAGCTCTGTGTCTCTCAACCTAAAAGCTCCAATTTCTGGGAAACACAAACAGATGAGAGCTGAGGACTATACCATATCGTTCAGTTCTAGGTCAATTCTGCATGAACTAACACAGTTCACAAGAACGTTTATATAAATAAGTAAAATAAATCTTTAATGGTACAATTAAAGCTGGGTAAGTTTGGTCAGGAAGGAGTTCTTAGAAGGGAGACAGATTGAATGGCAAATTTTATTTTATATTTATATTTTATTATTTTATTATTATTTTATTTTATTTATTATTAAGATTATTAATTATTTATGTATTCATGAGAGACCCAGAGAGAGGCAGAGACACAGGCAGAGGGAGAAGCAGCTCCCAGAGTGTGGGACTCAATCCCAGGACCCCAGGATCACGACCTGAGCCGAAGACGGATGCTCAACCACTGAGGCACCTAGACATCCCTGAATGGCAACTTAAAAGGACCTGGTTTGGTGAGGCACAGCCTAGTTCAGATAGTGAGAAGGGCGTGCACAGAGGCAAGCTTTGTTTTGGGAAGAGGAACCACTTTGCTGACTAGTCCAAAAAACTAAAGTCTGAGATTAAGGAGCATTTAAGTCAATTAGGTTAAAGCTGAGCTGATTTGTCAGGAGCCTTGGGTTGGGAGGCAGCCTGGAGGAGAGGAAGAGCAACATATTGTCATGGAAAGAGTAGGAGTGGGAGTGTGGGAGCCCTGCCTCTGCCACAAATCAGCATTTTCTCTGTGGGTAATCAGGTTCCCTTGGCCTGAGCATCTGCACCTGTAAAGGGAGTCTGTGCTTCTACCATTGGCAATTTTGTTTTGCTTATTCATTCAAAAAAATATTTATTGCGCAACTGCTATGTTCCAGGAAGAACTTTACGTGCTGAGGATTTAGCAATGAACAAGACAGTGCCTTTCCTGATGCAGCTACATACCCAATTGATAACGCAGCAATCAAAACAGCAGTTGATCAGATCGTATGATGGTAAGCTTTGGTGTGTTTCCTCGCTCCGGCATTTCCTGTACACATTTCCTCCCTAGAGCTGCTTCTTGGGGTTGCTTTGTTCCTTTGCTCGTTCTCCCTGCCATATCACATGGTATTGTCATTATCATGAAATACTTGCCAGACTTGTAAATGGAGTGCTTGAGGAGTCCCAGTAATAACCCCACTCTTTCTTTTCCAAGTTGTGAACCATTTAAGACAAGAGTGAAGCAGATGGGACACCTAAGTGACTCCTTTAGTTACTGGAGGATGCTAGGGAACAGTTTATGTTTGCCATGAAAAAGTCCTTTGGACAGTTAGCCCCAGAATTAAACACATTGGGTCAGTTCAGGCCCTCCTCCTGGTGGCCTGAGAGAGCAAAATGCATACTTCTCACGGACAGCTGGTTCCCAGGAGATGGAGAAAGCCTGACTGACAAAGATCCAGTTCCTTTCCCCAACTCACAGCCAGTAAGTCCTTCTGCCTCCCTGAACCTACTGGCTATTGATGATATATTGTTAAGTATTTTCTGACTTCTTTTCTATCTGGATAAAGGAAGAGAATTTTATTCCACTTCCCAAACAGAAACAAGGAAGTGACGGGGCCCCATGAAACATTCCCTGTGTAGCACTGTTACACCCACCCCTGACTAGAGGAAGCCCCTGTTTAACACTCTCATAACTGCTATTACACGACCCACTTTGGTAAGTTGTCCAACCTCTGGGTACTGTTGTCATGAGGCCTGGGGGCTCCGCTGAGTTTTCCACCAAACACTTGGAGATTAGGAAGACTGCTACAGAAGGGATTAATTAGACACAGGCATATCATTTGAAGGACAAATAAATAACTACCCAGTCAGTAGTACTTGACTGAGTAAGGAATTGGCCTGTGCTGTCAAAGATGATGTGATTTAAATGTAAGTTAATAACAATTTAATAAAATTGAAAATTCAGTTCCTCAGTCCCACTATCACTTTTCTAGTGCTCAGTAGACAATGTACCTAAGGCTATCTCGTTGGACAGTGCAGATGGTGGACATTTTATATCACAGCTCTACTGGATGGTGTTTCTAGAAAAGCTCCCATTAGTTGATTGAAGAGTTGGTCCATTGATTAACCTTTGAAGTACAGACAGCGGAGAGTCCTCAAGTCAAACCTGGGCAATGAGATTACATCAGTCTGGGTCCTGGAGAAAACAGATGGCACACTTGAAGGGTCAACTGAAGAGAGTTTAATAAACAGATTATTCCCAAAGTTGTGAATAGGGCTAAGTGAACCAACAAAAGATGCTGAAGCATCTGGAAGCTTTGCATGGTGAGGAGCCATCACCACCCTGGTGATGAAAAGTCTGAGAGAGGAAGACATCCTTGGACCTATTGGGCAGTTGGGGAAATGTCCTGACTCTCTTCCTGGTCTTCAGCTATCTTCTGATGCCTTCCCTGGCCTCCAACTGGAAGCCTGAGGGCAAGAGCACCTGGGGATGCAAGCTGCAAGGCAGACAGAGCAGGAAAATGGAATTAGAAGGACAAAGAAGAGGGATCAGATCTCCTTGCAGTTGCTGCCGAGGACAGAGGGAGAGTTCAGAGTGGTGTGAACTTCAGGTGAGGCAGTCCTAATGCAGAGATGGATTGGCCAGAGGGTTGCTGCGATGCTACCAGTGGTTTATCTAGGGACAGAGACAAGAATGCCCAACACATGTGGTGCCTGTATCTATTCATGGGGCAGTTTTCTCTCTCACTGCAATGAATATATTGGCAGTTTTGAAAACTTGGCCAGGTGTTTGTGAGCCTTGGACCAGGTGGGGAAACAACACAGTCCCTTGGTGTGACTTACTGAGGAGTGGGTGTGCAGTCTGACCTGTTCTCTGCAGTGGCCGCTTTGAGAAAGAATGTTTGCTACCATGTGGTCAGTTTGGTTTCCAAGACATTCCTAAAACATTCAAGAAATGTTTTCTTCTTCTTCAGCAGTATTCGCAATTAACAAGTGAATAGTGCCTGGGGCGCCTGGGTGGCTCAGTCAGTTAAGCATCTAACTCTTGATTTCTGCTCAGGTCATGATCTCAGGGTTGTGGGATTGACTCCCGAGTCAAGCTTCACACTCAGCAGAGAGTCTGCTTGGGATTCTCTCTCTCCCTCTCCCTCTTTCCCTTCCTCTGCTCTCTCTCTCAAATAAATAAATAAATCTTAAAAAAAAAAAAAAAACAAATGAATAATGATAGGTTAAAACTGTTTGCAATTTATTTTGATGTGTTTAGTTGAATCCCAAGTAATAAAGTACACTTTTATAACTCAGTTATGCTTTAATTTTACTCGCCTTTCATAACAGCAGGAAAATTATAGAACACTTGGTAAGGAGAAAGTCACCCACTATCCTAACTCATAAAATGTAAGTTTTTAAACATTTGCTTCTCAGCTTTTTACTAGTTGTACCAATAAAGACTTGTATTGTGCTCTGTTCCTTAATGTGATTTCCTGTTTAGTAATTTTAATTTCTGCATAATATTCTTTCTATGACATACCATAATCATTCTCCATTGGTTAGCATTTAATAGCTTCCATTTTTCATCATCAAAATTACTGCTGTGAATATCTATGAACTTATGGTTTTCTTCTAATTTAGCTTACTTCCTTAAAATAGATTCCCAGAGATAGAATTATGGGCCAAAGCGCTTTAATATTTTTATATATTTTTAAAAAGATTTATGAATTTATTCATTTATTCATGAGAAAAGGCATTTATTCAGAGAAAGAGGCAGCGATGTAGGCAGAGGGATAAGCAGGATCCCTGCAGGCAGCCCGATGTGGGATTCGATCAAGGACTGTAGGACCATGACCTGAGTCAAAGGCAGACACTCAACCAGTAAGCCACCCAGGTGCCCCAATATTTTTATAACTCTTTACATATATTGCCAGCTTCCTTCTTCTTCTTCTTCTTTTTTTTTTAAATTTATTTATTCATGAGACACACAGAGGGAGAGAGAGAGAGGCAGAGATACAGGCAGAGGGAGAAGCAGGCTCCATGCTGAGAGCCCAAAGTGGGACTTGGTCCCAGGTCTCCAGGATCATGCGCTGGGCTGAAGGTGGCGCTAAACCGCTGAGCCACCTGGGCTGCCCGCCAGCTTACCTTCTGAAGGATTGTGCAGCTTCACAAAATCACCATTGATATAGAAGGTAGTCTGATTCACAGAGCCCTGCCAGTAGAGAAATTGTTAAATATGCAAATTAACTGGAGGGAAAGTTATATTACTGAATTCAGTCTTGCATTTAAGAAGTATATATATTGCTATACTTGCTATCGTGCTATATATATATATAGACACATACATACTATGCATAACATTTTACATACATCTAGCTTGAGGAAAATTAATAACTCCAGGGGTAGGATAGACCTCGGCAGCCTTGCATGTGCCCCAGAAACCCCCACATATGGCCTGGCCTATCCCTACTAGGCCAAGATTTGGGGACCAACTTCAGAAAGCAAGGCTTCTTAGCCCATGGACTGCATATGCAAATTAACTCCTGCAACCTGCCAAAGGCATCCAAGACCTCTAGCAGACCATATTCCTAGAGCTAGGGCTTCCTTAAATTGCAATTCTGCTGCAGAGTGAGGAAAGTCATTTGACTCATACCCTTGTGGACCTATGCTGGGAGGATACATGGGCCTTGTTGGGAGTCAGGTCTTTTAGGTGTCTTTCAGCAGAATTCTTGGCCATGCCAGGATGGCAAGGCTAACAAGCTCCTTGAAATATGGCTTTTAGGGGGAAAAGCAACTGTGTTTTAGAATGGGATGGACTTCACATCATTGTGAGTCCCCTAGAAGTCCCCATGGGGGCTCAGTCCATCTTCACAAGTCCCAGATATAGAAGACCATCCCAGGGTATATATAACATGGAGTTGCAGCAGCTTTTCCATGTACAGTTTGCTCTGGTGCACCTGCTCCCAGGTATCAGAATCTCTAGGTCCTCTAGATAGGGCCTATCCTTGCTGACCAAGCCGTCCCCCTGAACCAGTCTTTCCCAGAACTACACCAGTAGTGAGGACACTTGAGTAGTGTTTACCTTCAGACCCCATTGGGCTCTATTATCCTTATGGGACTAGAGTCCTCTCTGGCAATTGTATTGCCTAGGTGTCTCCCATACCATATAGCCCTAGTCAGGCCCAGAATGACTTCTGAGATCTCATGAAATCTGGTATCAGAGGAAATAGCTACTCTGTTGTAGAGCAGAGTGGAGCCTGGCAGCCCCATGTGTCCCCCAGCAGTCCCTACCTGTGGCTCAGCCTGTACCTACATGGCTTTGACCCAGAGACTGACTCTAGGGAACTTGGCTGCAGGATGTAAGCCACAGGAGCATGAGTACTCTGATCCCTGCTTGCCTCCCACCCTCATGTGTCCAAGTCCTCTAGGCCTGAGTAAGCAGGGCTGCCCCAGCCCTATAGGTTGTCTTCCTAGAGTTGGGGTTCCCTGCATTGCACTGGTGATGCAGAGTGGGGAAGGTCTTAGAGTCAGACTCTTTATTGACTCGTGCTGGCCAAGATACATGGTGAGTCAGGTTCCCCTGGTATTTCTATCAGTGGAATTCCCAGTGATACCCAGGATTGTGAGGCTAGGGAGTTAAGTTGGGGTACAGGCTTACCTGTACCTGAATTTTAAAGTACGGTGAATTTTGGCACTTCTTTGAATCCCCCAAATGTCCCCATGGGGGACCAGGTCCATCCCCACAAGTCCTGGGGCAGAGTGCATGGATGCTGAATCACCATGACAGGCACACGTGCAGCATACTCCACCAACCTGCCTCCAGACATCTGGTCTCCTTCGTCCTCAGATAAGACCATCCCTCACCCACCAGGTCTTCTTCCTAGAGCAGACTTTCCCCATGTGTCATTGATGAGGACATTTGAATCGTGGTCACTATCAGACCCTATATGGCCCTGTTGTTCTTAGGGGGCTAGACATCTGTCTGGTGGTCATGATGCTCAGGTGCTTTGTTTTGAAGGCAAATTATGCTTAGAGACTGAGTTCATTTTCCCCAGCAATTTATTTAATATAAGTTCACTGTGGGAATTTGACAAGCCAATAAAGAAATGACATAGTCCAAATCAATGATAGATTGATTAATTGTACTATTGTTCCAAGTAAGGAAAGATCATTTATTTTATTTTATTTTATTTTATTTTATTTATTTTTTGTAAGGAAAGATTTTAGAATTAAAGTCCAAATTGAATTGAGGTGCACCTTTATATGATTTGGCACTTGGGAGAGATGGCTTAGTCAACCAAGATCTGATGTCCAGCTGCCAGCATGAAAAGTCAAAGTCCCCTGTTGCTAGAGCATGTTACTAGCAAATGATGCCACTGGGATTGATAGGCAAGATGACATTCTTCAAAGGACCACTGTATGGCTTTTGCCACTGCTAATAAGAGGTGCCTTTACTGCTGCAGGAGCTAATTGCCCCCAAGATCTTCAAAGAGCTGTTTTAGATCAGCAAAGCATAATTGTGGCCAGATCAAACAGTCTGGCATCATCCTCACAAACTCTCAGAATTTATAGTTTAAATACCAATAGTTGAGCTACTGAATTCTTACCTGGTGAGAACAGATGAGATGATGATATCCTGACACTTACTTTATTTTTATATCAAAACAATAGTTTTTGTTTTTGTTATAAGCAAGTGGATTAAAACAACTTCACTTACATGATAAATAAGTGGATTTGAAATCATTCAAACCAACACACAACACTGAGTTATATTGCCCAGTATATATGCAGTTTGCTTGCTCCCTGACAGGTGTTCTAGTCATCTGGCCCATTTTGCTTACCAAGGAATTTTGGGGGTAATATTTCTCCTTACTACTTCACTGATGAAAAGGTTTGAATGGTGATTTCCGTCAGGTGCATATGCCTTTCCTCTCCTTATAGGAGTCGAGGCCTGACTGGCAACTATGATTCCCAAGTATTTCCTGTTCCATCTAGTCCTAATCTGGCCTAGAATGGCCAATGAGATCCTGTGAAAACTGGCCCTGATACCGCAAAGGATCTGCCGTCAGAGGAATCTGGAGTATTCCCCACATGTCCATGCCTTTACCCAAACTACCCTACTGTGGCCTTGATCCAGGTGCCCATACAAGGGGAGCCTTCATTCTACAGAGCAGCCAACACATGGTTACTTTGCTTTCTGGGAAATTCCCGAACTCAGGCTTCAGATTTCTAGGATTATGTGTATAAAGGGTGCCCTAGGGACGCCTGGGTGGCTCAGAGGTTGAGCATCTGCCTTCAGCCCAGGGGCGTGATCCTGGAGACCTGGGATCGAGTCCCACATCTTGCTCCCTGCATGGAGCCTGCTTCTCTCTCTGCCTGTGTCTTTGTCTCTCTCTGTGTGTCTCTTATGAATAAGTAAATAAAATCTTTAAAAACAAAACAACGACAAAAAAACAAAGGGTGCCCCAGCCAGCGAGCTGTCTGTAGCTGGGATTACTCTCATTACATTGATGATATGAAGAGAAAGATCATTAGAATCAGACAGTTTGGGGCATCCCGGTGGCTCAGTGGTTGAGCCTCTGCCTTTGGCTCAGGTTGTGACCTTGGGGTCCTGGGATCAAGTACTACATCGGGCTCCCTGCGTAGAGCCTGCTTCTCCCTCTGCTTGTCTCTGCCTCTCTCTCTTTCCATCTCTCTTATGAATAAATAAATAAATTTTTTTTTTAAAGAATCAGTTTGCTGTGGTCCACTGTTGAAGAGATACTCAGGCCTATGTACAAATCAATCCTTCCAGCTGTTTTTGATTAGAGAAGTTCCAAAATTTGCCCCTTATCATAAGGATCAGGAATTCCCATGAGACCTGGCTTAAGCAAAAGAGGCAAATGTTTTGGAGTCAAGTGGACCACAGAAGTCTACAATGAGAATGGGTAAATCCCCAGAGATAAAAGACCTGAAACATACACGAGAAGTGTAAATAAGGCCTTGTGGCTCTAGTATGTGTAGTTCTAGCCTGCTTTTCTCACCCAAGGCATCAGGCTTCTAGGCCTGTGGTGTGGGGCCACGCTTCACCCAGCCAGATGCATTCCCAGAGCACCTTTTGCCGATGAATTAGATCTGCTTTCAGCAGAAATGGCCCCTTATTTTAAAAAAAAAATTATCTTATTAAATTCCAGTGTAGTTAACATACAGGATTATATCAGTTTCAGATGTACAATATGGCAATTCAACAATTCTATGGAATTATATGTATTATTACACTACTCAATGTTCTTCATAAGTGTACTCTTAATTTTCATCTATTTCACTCATCACTGCACCTACCTCCCCTCTGGTAACATCAGTTTAGTCTCTACGGTTAAGAGTCTATTTTTTGATTTATCTCTTTTTTTCTTTGTTCATTTGTTTTGTTTTATAAATTCCACAATGAGTGAAATCGTACGGTAATTCTTTCTATGACTGACTTACTTCACTTAGCATTATACTCTAGATACATCCACGTTATTGCAAAAGGCAAGATTTCATTCTTTTACATGGCTGGATAATATTTCATTATATATATATCACATAATATTTCATTATATATAACATAATATGTATCACATAATATATGATATAAATATATATTTATGTGACATATATAAAATATATATTTATGTATCACATTATATATATCACATAATATTTCATTATATATATATATATCATATTTCTTATCCATTCATCTATCAATGGACACATGGGTTGCTTCCATAATTTGTTTTTTGTAAATAATGCTGCAATAGACATAGGAGTCATAGGACTGCATATATCTTTTCAAATTAGTGTTTTCATATTCTTTGGATAAATACTCAGTAGTGGAATTACTGAAACTCCATATCGTTTTCCAAAGTGACTGCACCAATTTGCATTCCTACTGACAGTTAAAAGCTGATTCCTTTTTCTCCACATCCTTGCCAATACTTGTTTCTTGCATTTTTATTTTAGCCATTCTGACAAGTGTGAGGTGATACTGTGGTATTCATTCACATTTCCCAGATGATGAGTGACATTGAACATCTTTTCATCTGTCTGTTGGCCATCTGTATATCTTCATTGGAGAAATGTCTGTTCATGTTTTCTGTCCATTTTTAAATTGGATTATTTGGAGGTTCTGGTGTTGAGTTGTAGAAGTTGTTTATATATTTTGGATATTAACCAGTTATCAGATGTAACATTTGCAAATATCTTCTCCCATTTAGTCAATTGCCTTTGAGTTTTGTTGATTTTTTTCCTTTGCTGTGCGGAAGCTTTTCATGTTGATGTAGTCCCAATTGTTTATTTTTGCTTTTGTTATCTTGCCTCAGGAGACGTATTTAGAGAAATGTTGCTATGGCTGATGTCAGAGAAATCATTGCCTGTGCTCTCTTCTAGGATTTATGGTTTTAAGTTTCATATTTAAAATCCTTAATCCATTTTGAGTTTATATTTTGTATGGAGAAAGAAAGTATTCCAAATTCATTCCTTTTGCATATAGCTGTCAGTTTCCCAGCACCTTTTGCTGAAGAGACTGTCTTTTTTTATTTCATATTCTTGCCTTCTTTGTCAAAGGATAATTGACTATATAATCATGGGTTTATTTCTGTGCTCTCTCTTCCATTCTATTGATCTGTGTCTGTTTTTATGTTAGTACCATTCTGTCTTTATTACTACAGCTTTGTAATATATCTTGAAATCTGGGATTATAATACTATAAGTTTTGTTCTTTTTCAAGATTGCTTTAGCTATTCAGAGTATTTTATTTTGTTCCATACAAATTTTAGAATTATTTTTTTCTAGTTCTGTGAAAAATTCTGTTGGTATTTTGATAGAGATTGCATTAAATCTGTAGATTGCTTTGGATAGTATGAACAACTTAACAATATTTGTTTTCAAATCCATGACCATGGAATATCTTTCCACTTGTTTGTGTCATCTTCAATTTCTTTCATCAATGTTTTATAGTTTTCAGAGTACAGGTCTTTTACCTCCCTTATTAATTCATAGATATTTAATTATTTTTGGTACAATTATAAATGGGATTGTTTTGTTAATTTCTCTTTCTGTACTTAATTCTTAGTGTATAGATATGCAATGGATTTCTTTATATTGATTTTGTATCCTGTGATCTTAATGAATTCATTTGTCAGTTCTAGTAATGTTTTGGTGGAATCTTTAGGGTTTTTGACATATAGTATCATGTCATCTGAAAATAGTGAAAGTTTTACTTCTTCCTTACTAATTTGGATGCATTTTCTTTATTTTTCTTGTCTGATTGCTGTGGCTAGGACTTATGTTGAATAAAAGTGGTGAGAGTGGACAACCTTGTCTTGTTCCTGAACCTAGGGGAAAAGCTCTGTTTTCCCCATTGATCATGATGGTTGCAGTGCATTTTTCATATATGGCCTTATTATGTTGAGGTGCACTTCCTTTAAACTTACTTAGTTGAGAATTTTTATCATGAATGGACGTTGTGCTTCATCAGATGCTTTTCTGTATCTAATGAAATGATCATATGATTTTTATCCTTCCTCTAGTTGATGTGATGTATCATATTGATTGATTTGTGAATATTAACCCACACTTGCATCCCAGGAATAAATCCCACTATACTGTAGTTAGTGAACAATTTTTTTATTTTTTTATTTTTTACTTATGATAGTCACAGAGAGAGAGAGAGAGAGAGAGAGAGAGAGAGGCAGAGACACAGGCAGAGGGAGAAGCAGGCTCCATGCACCAGAAGCTCGATGTGGGATTTGATCCCGGGTCTCCAGGATCGTGCCCCGGGCCAAGGGCAGGCGCCAAACCACTGCGCCACCCAGGGATCCCTGAACAATTTTTTTAATGTATTGTTGGATTTGGAGGTCAAGGCAAGATGGTGAAAAGTAGGGATCTGCAACTCACCTGGCCCCACAAACTTACCTAGATAACTTTCAAAACATCCTGAACACCTATGAATTCAACCTGAGATGTAAAGAGAGAACAACTGGAATACTGCAGAGAAAAAAGTTTTCACTTCTAACAAGATAGGAAGGCGAAAAAAAAAAAAATCAAGTGGAGGAGGGGAACTGCAATAAGCTGGGCTAAAGCAGAACAGTGAGAGCTTCCAGGATAGGAAAGCCTAGCCCTGGAGAAGTGGGAGCTTTAAGAATCCATAGCTGGATTTTTCCTGGACAGGGCATTTGGGAGAAGCCAGTCAATTAGGTGGGCCATGGGGAGCTCCCTTTACCCTAGAGCTGGCTACAGATGGAGGTGGCCCAGCAGCACAGGGCCCTGGATCCAAGGGCACTGAAGTGGACAAAGCCAGTGATCCTCCATTCCTCCTGGGACAGGTGGAAGTGGGGAGGGCACAGGACAGTGAGGACTCTCCTGCTGCTGGGCTCCCTGCAAGCTCTGCAGATCAGTGCACCCACGCTGCCCCAGAGCATCTAGACCAGTAAGGACTGGGAGACTGCGTTAGTTACTCACAGGGAGCTTGACTCCAGAGCTGGAAAGTTGGCCACTGTCATTTTTTTCTGCTTCTTTTCACCTTTCACCTGGGAGAGGCAGGCTGCAGGGAATAAAGGCCTCACAGGATAAACAGCTCACACTGAGCCCAGCACCTGCCAAGGGGTGGGGCATCTCCGCCTAGGCGCACCTGACAATCAGCACAGCAGACCCCTCCCCAGAAGACCAGCTGGAAGAACTGGGGAATAGCAAGTTTACTGACCAAGCAATGCTGGAAAGCTCCGGGACTGAGGGAAAATAGTATATAGAACTAGAGGGTCTTTTTTTTTTCCTTTGCATTTCTTTTACTTTTTTTCATTATGACTTGTTTTTATATCAGGTTAAAAATTTCCAGTTTTTTTTCTCTTTTCCCACCTTTTTTTTAATAATAAATTTATTTTTTATTGGTGTTCAATTTGCCAACATACAGAATAACACCCAGCATTCATCCCATCAAGTGCCCCCCTCAGTGCCCGTCACCCATTCACTCCCCCTCCACCCTCCTCCCCTTCCACCACCCCTAGTTTGTTTCCCAGAGTTAGGAGTCTTTATGTTCTGTCTCCCTTTCTGATATTTCCTACCCATTTCTTCTCCCTTCCCTTCTATTCCCTTTCACTATTATTTATATTCCCCAAATGAATGAGAACATATAATGTTTGTCCTTCTCCGATTGACTCATTTCAGTCAGCATAATACCCTCCAGTTCCATCCACGTTGAAGCAGATGGTGGGTATTTGTCATTTCTAATGGCTGAGTAATATTCCATTGTATACATAAACCACATCTTCTGTATCCATTCATCTTTTGATGGACACCAAGGCTCCTTCCACAGTTTGGCAATTGTGGACATTGCTGCTATAAACATCGGGGTGCAGGTGTCCCGGCTTTCATTGCATCTGTATCACACAAATTGTTTTAAGATTTGTGTGGAATCAGAAAAGACCCCGAATAGCCAGGGGAATTTTAAAAAAGAAAACCATAGCTGGGGGCATCACAATGCCAGATTTCAGGTTGTACTACAAAGCTGTAGTCATCAAGACAGTGTGGTACTGGCACAAAAACAGACACATAGATCAATGGAACAGAATAGAGAATCCAGAAGTGGACCCTCAACTTTATGGTCAACTAATATTTGACAAAGGAGGAAAGACTATCCACTGGAAGAAAGACAGTCTCTTCAATAAATGGTGCTGGGAAAATTGGACATCCACATGCAGAAGAATGAAACTAGACCACTCTCTTGCACCATACACAAAGATAAACTCAAAATGGATGAAAGATCTAAATGTGAGACAAGAATCCATCAAAATCCTAGAGGAGAACACAGGCAAACACCGTTTTTGAACTCGGCCACAGTAACTTCTTGCAAGATACATCCACGAAGGCAAAAGAAACAAAAGCAAAAATGAACTATTGGGACTTCATCAAGATTAGAAGCTTTTGCACAGCAAAGGATACAGTCAACTAAAACTAAAAGACAACCTACAGAATCGGAGAAGATATTTGCAAATGACGTATCAGATAAAGGGCTTGTTTCTAAGATCTATAAAGAACTTATTAAACTCAACACTGAAGAAGCAAACAATCCAATCATGAAATGGGCAAAAGACAGGAACAGAAATCTCACAGAGGAAGACATAGACATGGCCAACACGCACATGAGAAAATGCTCTGCATCACTTGCCATCAGGGAAATGCAAATCAAAACCACAATGAGATACCACCTCACACCAGTGAGAATGGGGAAAATTAACAAGGCAGGAAACCACAAATGTTGGAGAGGATGCGGAGAAAAGGGAACCCTCTTATACTGTTGGGAATGTGAACTGGTGCAGCCACTCTGGAAAACTGTGTGGAGGTTCCTCAAAGAGTTAAAAATAGACCTGCCCTACGACCCAGCAATTGCACTGTTGGGGATTTATCTCTTTTCCCACCTTAACTACAATATTTTCCAACTCTTCATTTTTAAGCTTTTTCCTTTTTGACTTTCATATTTCTACAATTACATGTCCTAGATATATTTTTCACTCCTGGATTCTCTTCAATGTATTCAATTTAATTTTGGTAGATATATGAGATATGTTTTTTTGTTTTTGTTTTTGTTTTGTTTTGTTTGTTTTTTCTGTCTCCTTTTGTTTTACAATGGTGGAAGTTACTATCTTCCAACACACAACCAAAATACATACAGAACCAAGTATAACACTGTGTTGGTTCATTCTGTGAGACTATGTTCTCTCTTCTTTCTCATTCTGCCCCCATCTTTTATCTTATGTTTTTGTGGTCAATGTTGGGTATTTATATTAAGTATTGCTGATTTATATAAATTTGGTATTGAGCATTTTCTAGTATACAGAACAAAATACACTCAGAACCAAGAGGATCACCCTCTAGGTCCCCTCAAGGAAATTATATTCTCTCTCTGCCACCACTTCCTTTTTTTTTTTTTGCCACCACTTCCTCATCACCACCATCACCCCCCTTTTTTTTTCTTATGTTTTTCTTCTTCTCTGTTTTGATTTTTTATTTTTACTATTTTGTTTAAAAATTTGTTTTTTACTTTAGTGGTCCTTTTGTTTTATTTTGTTTTGTTCTTCTTTTTCTTTTATTTTCTGGTCTCTGAGCTCTTCAGAATCATCTAGGGTGTATTTTACTTAGGTCATGGTTGATATTTTTGATTCAGCCCACTCATACAGCCACTTTGCACTGGACAAAATGACTAGAAGGAAGAATTCACCACAAAAGAAAGAAGCAGGAGCAATACTCTCTGCCACAGAGTTACTGAATGTGGATTTAAATATGATGTCAGAAATTCAATTCAGAAGCACAATTATAAAGCTACTGGTGACTCTGGAAAAAAGTGTGAAGGACTCTTGAGACTCATTGCTGCAGAATTGAGATCTAAACAGGCTGAAATTAAAACTACTTTAACTGAGATGCAATCCAAACTGGATGCTCTAACTGCTAGGATTAATGAGGTGGAAGAGAGAGTGAGTGACATAGAAGACAAATTGATGGTAAGAAGGAAACTGAGGAAAAAAGAGCAAAATAATTAAGAGACCATGAGGAAGGCCTTAGGGAAATAAATGATAGCCTGAGAAGGAAGAATACACATCTAATTGGGATTCCAGAAGAGACTGAGAGAGAGAGAGAATCACAAAGTGTATTTGAACACATCATAGCTGAGAACTTCCCTAATTTGGAGAAGGAAACAGGCATTCAGAAAACTGAAAGAATATGTGACCACCAAACCATCTCTGCAAGAAATATTAAGGGGGACCCTGTAAAAAGAAAGAGGAAGCCCAAAGAAATAATCCACAAAACAGGGACTGAATAGGTATTACAATGACACTAAATTCATATCTTTCATTAGTTACTCTGAACATGAATGGGCTAAATGATCCCATCAAAAGATGCAGGGTTTTGAACTGGATAAAAAAGCAAGACCCATATATATGCTGTCTAAAGAGACTCATTTTAGACCTAAGGACACCTCCAGCCTGAAAAGGAAAGGTTGAAGAACTATTTACCATTCAAATGGTCCTCAAAAGAAAGCTGAGGTAGCCATCCTAATATCAGAAAATTAAAGTTTATCCCAAAGACTGTAGTAAGAGATGAAGAGGGACACTATATCATACTTAAAGGGTCTATCCAACAAGAAGACTTAACAATCATGAATATTTATGTCCCTAATGTGGGAGCTGCCAAGTATATTGATCAATTAATAACCAAAGTAGAGATACTTAGATAATAATACACTAATAGTAGGAGACTTCAACACAGCACTTTCTGCAAATGACAGATCCTCTAAGCAGAACATCACCAAATAAACAAGGGCTTTATTTTTTATTTATTTTTAATTTTATTTATTTATTCATGAGAGAGAGAGAGACAGAGACAGAGACAGGCAGAAGGAGAAACAGGCTCCATGCAGGAAGCCTGATGTGAGACTTGATCCCGAACTTGAGGATCACACCCTGGGCCGAAGGCAGCACTAAACCACTGAGCCACCTGGGCTGCCTGAAACAAGGGCTTTAAATGAAACACTGGACCAGATGGATTTCACAGATATTTACAGAACTTTCCATCCGAATGCAACTGAATACACATTCTTCTCAAGTGCACATGGAATTTTCTCCAGAATAGACCGTATACTGGGTCACAAATCTGGTCCCAACCAATACCAAAAGATTGGGATTGTCCCCTGCATATTTTCAGACCATAATGCTTTGAAACTAGAACTCAATCAAAAGAATAAATTTGGAAGAAACTCAAACATGTGAAGGTTAAAGATCATCCTGCTAAAAGACAAATAGTTCAACGAGGAAATTAGAGAAGAATAAAAAGATTCATGGAAACTAATGAGAATGAAGCTACAACTGTTCAAAATCTTTAGGATACGCAAAAGCAATCTTAAGAGGGAAATACATTGCAATACAAGTCTCCCTCAAAAAAATTTAGAAAAAATCTCATATATACAAGCTAACCTTGCACTTAAAGGAACTGGAGAAAGAACAGCAAATAAAACCAGGCAGAAGAAAAGAGTTAATAAAGATTCAAGCAGAATGCAATGAAATAGAGACCAGATAAACTGTAGAACAGATCAACAAAACCAGGAGTTGGTTCTCTGAAAGAATTAAGAAGATAGATAAACCATTAGCCAGCCTGATTAAAAAGAAAACAGAAAAGACTCAAATTAATAAAATCATGAATGAGAGAGGAGAGATCACAACTAATACTAAGGAAATACAAACTATTTTAAAAATGTTTTATGAGCAACCATATGCCACAAATTAGAGTTATAGTTTGGAAGAGATGGACACATTCCTGGAAACCTACAAATTACCAAAACTGGAACAGGAAAAAATAGAAAACCTGAACAGGCTGATAACTAGGGAGGAAATTGAAGCAGTCATCAAAAACCTCCCAAGACACAAAAGTACAGGGCTAGATGGCTTCCCAGGGGAATTCTATCAAACATTTAAAAAAGAAATAATACCTATTTTACTAAAGCTGTTCTGAAGGGTAGAAAGGGAGGAAATACTTCCAAATTCATTTTATGAGGCCAGTATCACTTTGATTTCAAAACCAATGACCCCACTATAAAGGAGGATTACAGATCAATATCCCTGATAAACATGGATGCAAAAATTCTCACTATGATACTAACCAATAGGCTCCAACAGTACATTAAAGGATTATTCACTATGACCAAGTGGGACTTATCCCCGGGATGCAAGGGTGGTTCAACACTCGTAAAATAATCAACGTGATGTATCACATCAATAAGAAAAAAAACCAAGAACCATAGGATCCTCTCAATAGATGCAGAGAAAGCATTTGACAAAATACAGCATCCATTCCTGATCAAAACTCTTCAAAGTGTACACATAGAGGGAACATTTCTCAATACCATAAAAGCCATGTATGAAATGCCCACAGTGAATATCATTCTCAAAGGGGAAAAACTGAAAGACTTTCCCCTAAGACCAGGACACAATAGCGATGTTCACTCTCACCACTTTATTCAACATAGTATTAGAAGTCCTAGCCTCAGCAATCAGACAACAAAAAGAAATAATGGCACTCAAATTAGCAAAGAAGAAGTCAAACTCTCCTTTTTCACAGATGACATGATACAGTACACAAAAAAACCCAAAGACTCCTCCCCAAGATTGCTAGAATTCATATAGCAATTCAGCCATGTGGCAGGATACAAAATCACTGCCCAGAAATCAGTAGCATTTTTATACACAATGAGACTGAAGAAAGAGAAATTAAGGAGACAATCCCATTTACAATTGCACCCAAAACCACAAGATACTTAGGAATAAACCTAACCAAAGAGGTAAAGTATCTATACCCTAAAAACTACAGAACACTTCTGAAAGACTTTGAGGAAGATATAAGAGATGGAAAAACATTCCATGCTCATGGATTGGAAGAATTAATATTGTGAAAATCTCTATGGTACCCAGGGCAATTTACATGTTCAATGCAACCCCTATCAAAATACCATGGACTTACTTCAGAGAGTTGGAACAAATAATCTTAAGATTTGTGTGGAACCAGAAAGGACTCTGAATAGCCAGGGGAATATTAAAAAAGAAAACCATATCTGGGGGCATCACAATGCCAGATTTCAGGTTGTACTACAAAGCTGTGGTCATCAAAACAGTGTGGTACTGGTACAAAAACAGACACAAAGATCAATGGAACAGAATAGAGATCCCAGAAATGGGCCTTCAACTCTATGGTCAACTAATATTTGACAAAGCAGGAAAGACTATCCACTGGAAAAAGGACAGTCTCTTCAATAAATGGTCCTGGGAAAATTGTACAGCCACATGCAGAAGAATGAAACTGGACCATTCTCTTACACCATACACAAAGATACACTCAAAATGGATGAAAGATCTAAATGTGAGACAAGAATCCATCAAAATCCTAGAGGAGAACACAGGCAACACCCTTTTTGAACTTGGCCACAGCAACTTCTTGCAAGATACATCTACGAAGGCAAGGGAAACAAAGCGCAAAAATGAACTATTGGGACTTCATCAAGATAAAAAGCTTCTGCACAGCAAAAGAAACAGTGAACAAAACTAAATGACAACCTAAAAGTGGGAGAAGATATTTGCAAATGACCTATAAGATAAAGGGCTAGTATCCAAGATCTATAAAGTGCTTATCAAACTCAACATCCAAGAAACAAACAATCCAATCATGAAATGGGCAAAAGACATGAATGGAAATTTCTCCAAAAGACATGACCAACAGACATATGAAAAAATACTCATCATCACTCGGCATCAGGGAAATACAAATCAAAACCACAATGAGATATACCTCACACCAGTGAGAATGGTGAAAATGAACAAGACAGAAAACAAATATTGTAGAGGATGTGGAGAAGAGGGAACCCTGTTGCACTGTTGGTGGGAATGTGAACTGGTACGGCCACTCTGGAAAACTGTGTGGAGGAGGTTCCTCAAAGAGTTAACCATAGAGCTACCCAACGACCCAGCAATTGCACTGCTGGGGATTTACCCCAAAGATACAGATGCAGTGAAATGGCAGGACACCTGCAGCCCAAAGTTTATAGCTGCAATGTCCACAATAGCCAAACTGTGGAAGGAGCCTCAGTGTCCATTGAAAGATGAATGGATAAAGAAGACGTGGTCTATGTATACAATGGAATATTGCTCAGTCATTAGAAAGGACGAATACTCACCATTTGCTTCGACATGGATGGAACTAGAGGGTATTATGCTGAGTGAAGTAAGTCAGTCGGAGAAGGACAATCACCATATCGTTTCACTCATATGGGGAATATAAGAAATAGTTAAAAATCTCTTGTCTCTAGCTGCTTTAAGGATTTTCTGTTTATCTTTGAAATTTGCAAGTTTCGCTATTAAATGTCGAGGTGTTGAACGGTTTTTATTGATTTTTCTGGGGGGGGGGAACCTCTCTATCTTCTGGATCTGAATGCCTGTTTCCCTCCCCAAATTAGGGAAGTTCTCAGCTATGATTTGTTCAAATATGCTTTTTGATCTATTGTCCCTCTCAGCACTTTCTTGAACCAATGGGCATATATTTTCTATAAAATATTGGTACTACTATTCTTAGCCATCTCATAAAGCTGTCTAGCTGTGCACTGGCTTTAGAGATAGCATGTGTAGAACAGTTAGCATAGTGGCTACCGAAATGAAATGCCATAATCCATTTTTCTTCCTTCCTTCCTACCTCCCTCTCTCCACCCCATCTCCTTTTGGCAGAATTCTTTCTGGTTGACCTTCTATTTGCCTACAATATATAGGCATAAGAATGGGGTTGGCTGATACTTTTTGTATGTTTGTTTTTCCAAGTTCACCAACTTCTATTTACTAAAATTGCATAAAATAAAAAGTTCTTCCAGCAGGCGGCACTGTAGGCTTCCAGAGGATCTGGAAGGCACTGGCTCCAGAAGTAGGTGCCCATTCTACAGTCAGAAAAGAAGCCTTTCTAGTTTTGTTCAAGGACAGAGTCACATACTCAGGATTTCATCCTGGAATCCAACAGTGTTGCCATGTCATCTTGTTACAGACAAGACATATAGCCTTCCTGAAGTACTGCAATCCTGGAGAAATAGAAGGGCAAGTTAGCCCAAGTATGCATGGAGAATAATCCTGGTGAAACACCATAATGTTAGCTTTATATATGCCGTGTAACAGAAACTGGACTGAATTAAAGGTCAAATAAACAAATGAACCAAAGAAACCAAGTAACTTAAGTTTAAAAAAGGATATAATTAAGCAGAGGTACTCTTCAGAATCTCCTTACAGCCTAAAAACAAAATTAACATTGTTTGCTTCCATTCCTGAATGCTCTAATTGGATAAGTCTGGGTGGGATCTGGGCCTCTGTGTTTTCTTAAGTTCCATAGATGATTCCAGAGCATGATCCCGGTATCTGGTACAATGTTGCAAAGGTCATCTGTATTATTCTTGACCTGTATTATCTGTATTATTCTTGAGTCAGTGTGATATAATGGGAAGAACAGGTTACATCTAGTGAGCTTTCAGTTTTCTGAATTGGCTTGCTCATTTGTGAACAGGGCCAAATTGCATAGCTGGACTAGTTCCTGCAACTGAATCCAGACATTAACTGTGATTGGGTGCCTAGATCTCTCCATATGATCCCCCACAGCTCCCAAACAAAACCACTGACATGATGTTGAATGTGTCACTGTTGAGATGTCCTTTCATCCTCAGTAATGAATTACAATACAGCGATGTCCTTTCCCTAAGGCTGGTAAGTATTAGGAAATTGAGCCTCTGTCATGATATAGTTTAAGAAGTAGCAAATGACTCTTAAAACAGTGCTCCTTTGGGTCACTATTTAATGATTTGGGATACAGAGACTCCTCAAAGGAATCATTAAATCTGCTCACAGTAGGAGGAGGAAAGTAATATATGGTCATTAATGATTTTATTTACTCATGTTGAGAGAAGACACTAAAAGAAAATCTCACTGAAAATGCACTGAGCCTGAACACTGGGGCAGTCAGTCTCCTTGGGAACCTTCCATCTGACACTTGATGAAACAACAGCCAGCCTTTCTGTTAAAACTGGTCACCTTGTAAAACCCTCTAGTTCCCACCTTTCCTCCACTTCTCCCACTTGACACCCTCTTCTACATCCTTCCAGAGGGAGACAGAGGTCAGCCTCTCTGTGAGGCCTTCTGTCTCCCTTGGTCATTTCAGTCCACCTTTCCTGGCCATATATGTTGCAAATATGTCTCTCCCTTATACGTTAAGTTCCCTGAGCACATGAACTGAGTCCTTCAAAGTAGAAGTCATTAATTAATGAAAGAAGATTAGTAGACAAGTATGATTTTCCTTATGTGCAGGTAATATGGGTGGAAATGTACATACTATGTCTGAAATAAACATAACCCCATCACCCCCTACCTCCCAGTATCTCGTTTATCAGCCAAACAGGTATTTAATTTTATCAATAATTTATTCGATTTAAACATTGTCCATGCCTGAGGGCTTTTTGAAAATATAAGCATTCCTTAGGAAGGATGAGACCACCTCCTTGGAGTAAGTGTGATTACCAAATCTTTTTTTATCAGGAAGAATGTAAGGGTTCAGGACAGCTCAGTGACAATGCCTTGGGAGTGAAGGATTTTTTTTTTAATAAATTAGTTTTTTATTGGTGTTCAATTTACCAACATACAGAATAACACCCAGTGCTCATCCCGTCAAGTGCCCCCCTCTGTGCCCGTCACCCATTCACCCCCACCCCCCGCCCTCCTCCCCTTCCACCACCCCTAGTTCATTTCCCAGAGTTAGGAGTCTTTATGTTCTGTCTCCCTTTCTGATATTTCCCACACATTTCTTCTCCGTGAAGGATTCGAAGTACAAGTGTCACCTCAGAATTTTGAAGAGGACCAGCCCTGGGCAAATGGATGTCCTATAGTGGAGGACATGTTTTGGTACAAGGGAGCATTATAGCTGGATTTTGAACAGGCAGAATGTCCAAGTTGGAAGAGAATCCGAGCCTTCATTTCATAGAAGTAGCAGCTGAGGCCCAGGGAGAGGAAAAATTCTGTCCAAGTCAGCAAGAGGACCTCACAATCCACCTGCAAATTATCTTCAGTACTGATATAAGCAATGTCCTTGTGCAGTTGCCCTTGGTGGCATTTGCGAGGCAACATTCTCAATGCCAGAAATTTGTTCCACCTTCTATCAGAGGGTCATCTGAATTCTCCAGGACTCTTTTCTTGAAACCTAGGGATTATATTTTTAACATGAATCTACATTTTTTAAAAGATTGTATTTATTTATTCATGAGACACACACAGAGAGAGGCAGAGGGAGAAGCAGGCTCTTTGTGGGGAGTCCGATGTGGGATTACAGGATCCCAGGACCCTGGGATCATGACATGATCCAAAGGCAAATGCTCAATCACTGAGCTACCTTGGTGCCCCTGAATCTGCATTTTTAACAAGTGCCTTCAGATGAATCCAATGCATAGCACGTTTGAGAACTACTTGTCTATGTTATTAGGAATGTTCATATAGCTAATCATAGGGGGTTTTTTTGTTTGTTTTTTATTTTTTTGTTTTGTGTGTCTGTGTATGTGTGCTTAAAAGAGTCTTAGACATAGCATGAATGCCTTTATTTTTTCTTTTTAGTTACAGATAAGTTACACATTACTAACCACAGTCTACTTTCATGAAAAGTCCACTTTAATGATTAAGAAGTCAAAGAAAAAAATAAGCTTACTAATGCCACATTTTCATGTTTCCTTGGCTCCTTCGTTTCCCAAAAGGAGAAAACCAGACCCAAGAACTTAGTGATTCTTCTCAAAATCACACAGGTAGTTTTGTGACAAAGCTGTGCCGAGGAATCAAAGCCCTCTTTTATCACTACCCCAAACATAGGACTATGTAAGCTTAAAGAAAAGTCTCATGAGAAGAGACCACACTTTCATAGTGGTTAGTACTAGAGACTAAGATTCCCGATGTGAAATGAAGGTTTCACTTTGTACTTGTTTGTGTTATTTGAATCTATTCCAGTTATAAGCAACACAAAAGACTAAATTACCTGAAAATCCTCCTACTTCAAACACCAGACAATGCTGTAATGCATATTGCAAATAGCCCTTCCAACACAGAGCTGAGCTTGCAGGAAAGAAAGAAAAGTGCTCATGTGCTGAAAATCAGGGTGGCTTTGCCTGATGCCACAGCTGCTCTGGGAGCATCAGCCTGAGACAGAGGAAGAAGCTTCTGCTCACAGCATGCAGAGGTATGAGTGAGCCCCTCACATAGGCCAGGCCTGGGTGGGCTGACCTCACACAGGAAAAGAAGAAGGAAATGTTACTGTTTCTGCCAAAACTCAGAGTAGGAAAAGTCTCACTGAGAAGTTGCAACTTGTGATTTATTCAAGTAGAAATTGTATTTTATTCAGTTAAATTAGAAATTGATAACAAAAATATGAAGGAAAAAAGAGAGAAGATGCAAGTATACAAAATACATAATGAAGTAACTATAGACACTTCAAAAATTTAAGGTTGTTATGAATGAATATATACTAATGAATTTGAAAACCAACCTGAATGTAAAATGTAACATGTAAAAACTATAACAATTGACACAAAGAGAAATTTAAAAATTAAATAGACCAGAACTTCTAGAAAGGATGGTGGTATAAGAGAATCCTAACTCACTTCATCCCATAAATACAGCTAGATAACACTCACATCAGTGTAAATAATTCAGAAAATGACAAGAAGATTGACAGAACTGACTCTCTCCAGCTAAATGTAGAGAAGAGGCCACATAAAAAGGATAGAAAGAAGAGAGATATAGTCAGGAACCAAACTGAGCTGGGAGAGAGACAGTCCATGGCAGGGAGGATACCATAAGCATGGAAAAGTAGGGTGAACAGGCCTCATCCCAGTCACCCCAGAAATGGGAAAATCTGCTTTGGGAAGATGAATTCCCCACAAAATTTGACTGGTTCTTTGAAAAGATCAACAAAATTGAGAAGCTTATAGTTAGACTTATTGGAAAGAGAGAAAGAAAGGAAAAAAGAGAGAAGCAAGAATTCAAATAAGCAAAATCAGAAATGAAAGAAGAGAAAAATCAAGCAACACCACAGAAATACAAAGGGTTCTTATAATAGAGAGTATTATGAAAGATTATATGCCAACAAATTGAGCAACCTAGGAGAAATGAATACATTTCTAGAAACAAAAAACCTCCCAAAACTGAATTGAGAAGAAATATAAAATTTGAACAGACTAGCAATGAAATGGAATCATTAATCAAATAACTCCCAACAAACCAAAGTCCAGCACCAGAAGGCTTCACAGATTAATTATACCATTTTAAGAAGAGTTAATACTTATTCTTATACCATTCCAAAAAAACCTAGTGAGGAAGGAAAGCTTCCAAATTCATTTTATGAGTCTAACTTTACTCTGGTACCAAAACCAGATAAAAAATACCCCCCAAAATGAGAACTACAGGCCAACTTGTCCAATGAACATGATGAAAATATCCTAAAAAAATAGGAAGCTAAATCCCACAATGCATTTAAAAAATCATTTACCACTATCAAGTAGTATTTATTCCTGTAATGCTAATGTGGTTCAATATTCACAAATCAATCAATGTGATACATCTAATCAACAAGACAAGATAAAAACCATATGATCATTTTAATAGATTCAAAAAAGCATCTGACAAAGCACAACATCCATTTATGATAAAAACCCTCAACCAAGTAGGTTTAGAGGGAACATACATACCTCCACATAATAAAGGCCACTTATGACAAACCCACAGGTAACATCATACCTAATGGTGAGAACCAGGTTTTCCCTTAGGATCAGGAATAAGCCCAGGATATCTACTCTCCTCACTTCTATTCAACATAATACTGGAAGTCCTAGCCATAGCAATCAGACAAGAAAAGGAAATAAAATGCACCCAAATTGGTAAGGAAGAAGCAAAACTTTCACTATTTGCAGATGACATGATACTATATATAGAAAACCCTAAAGATTCCACCAAAATACTACTAGAACTGATGAATGAATTCAGTAAAGTCACAAGATACAAAAAAATAATATAAAGAAATCCATTGCATATCTATACACTAATAATGAAGTAGCAGAAAGAGAAATTAACAGAACAGTCCCATTTACAATTGCACCAAAAATAATAAAATACAGAGTAATAAACTTAACCAAGGAGAAGAAAGACTCTAAAAACTATAAAACACTGATGAAAGAAATTGAAGATAACACAAACAAGTGAAAAGACATTTCATGCTCATGGATTGGGAGAACAAATATTGCTAAAATGTCCATACTATTCAAAATAATCTACAGCTTCAATGCAATCCCTATCAAAACCCCAGTAATACTTTTCACAGAAGTAAAATATATTTTCCTAAAATTTGCAGAGAACCACAAAAGATCCTGAATAGCAAAGCAGTCTTGAAAAAGAAACACAAAATGAGATATCACAATCCCAGATTTCAAGATATACTATAAAGCTGTGGTAATCAAAACAGTATGGCATTGTCTCAAAAATAGACACATAGGTCAATGGAACAGAAATAAACCCATGATTATGTAGTTAACTAATCTACAACACAGGAGTCAAGAATATGCAATGGGAAAAAGATGGTGTCTTCAACAAATGGTGTTGGGAATTCTGGATGTCTACATTCAAAGGAATGAAATTGGACAACTTTCTTATACCGTACAAAATATTGACTCAAAATGGACTAAAGATCTAAGTATGAGACTTAAAGTCATAAAAATCCTAGAAGAGAGCACTGGCAATGATTTCTCTGACATCAGTCACAGCAAACTTTTTCTAAATATGTCTCCTGAGGCAAGGTAATAAAAGCAAAAATAAACTATTGTAACTACATTAAAATAAAAAGCCTCTGTACAACAAAGGGAATAATGAACAAAACAAAAAGATAACAGTGAATGGGAGAAGATATTTGCAAATGTTATATCTGATAATAGATTAGTGTCCAAAATATATAAACAACTTCTACAACTCAACACCAAGGAACACCAGATAATTCAATTTTAAAATGGGCAGAAAAAAATGAACAGACATTTCTTCAAAGAAGACATCCAGATGGCTAACAGACACATGAAAAGATGCTCAACATCACTCATCATCAGGGAAATGCAAATCGGGCTCAATCCCAGGAGCCTAGGGTCATGACCTGAGCTGAAAGCAGATGCTACAATGAGCTATCACCTCACTTCTGTCAGAAGGGCTAAAATCAAAAACACAAGAAACAACAAGTATTGGCAAGGATGTGGAGAAAAAGGACCCCTTTTGCATTGTTAATGAGAAGGCAAACTGGTAAAACCACTGTGAAAATAGTACAGAGTTTCCCACCAAAATTAAAAATAGGATTATCATTTGATCCAGTAATTCCACTACTGCATATTTAACCAAAAGTATGAAAATAGTAATTCATAAATACATATGCACCCTTATGTTTATTTAAGCATTATTTACAATAGCCAAATTATGCAAACAGCCCATGTGTCCATCAACACACCCATAATGGAATATTATTCAGCTGTAAAAAAGCATGAAATCTTGCCATTTAAGGCAACATAGATGAACCTAGAGGATATAATGCTAAGTGAAATAAGTCAGTAAAAAAAAAAAGAAATGCCATGTGATTTCACTCTTATGTAGAATTTAAGAAACCAAATACATGAACAATGAAAAAAATGAGACAAATCTAAAAACAGATTCTTAAATATAGAGAACAAGCCGGTGGTTCCTAGAGAGAAGGTGGGTGGGGGGATGGGTGCAATGTGTGAAGAGGATTAAGGATGTACTTATCATGATGAGCTGAGTAATGTATAGAACTGTTGAATCAGTATATTGTGTACTTGAAGCTAATACAACACTGTACATTAATTATACTGGAATAAAAAAATAAGTAGACCAAGAAGTACACAAAATTTTAAAATGGAATTAAAATACAGTTTCTCTCAAAGCATAACATACACTCACTGTGGTATGCAGCCTCTTACATATCTCTCAACAATCTCATGTCTCCTGGGATTCACGCTCCCATGTAATTAATTCTCTGCCCCTGAGTATGGGCTGGATTTTGTAGTTGTCTTCTAGCAAAGTGTTTGGGTATCACTTCTGTGTTTAGGTTGCGAAAGACTGTGACTTCCATTTTGCTCTCTCACTCTCTTTGTATCTCTCTGAGCCCTCTCTCTGGGTGAAATATGATGGCATGCTGTAAGTAGTCTTATGGAGAGGCTCATAGGCAAGGAACTTATATCTCCAGCCAACCATCAGTGAGGAGCTATGGCTTGTGTACAGCCATCTGATTGAGGTTGAAGTGGATTTCTGGGGCCAAGAGCAAAGTGAATGAACTTGGAAGCAGATTCTCCCTCAGGAGAGTCCTGACTGTTGCGCTGACTGCCATCTTATGAGAAACCCTGAGTCAGAGGCACCCAGCTAAGCCTTGCTCACAAAAAGTGTGACATAATAGATGTGTATTTTATGTCTCTAAGATCTAGGGTTGCTACATGGTACAGGCTTTGAATCAGGTGACTTATATTCAAATCTTGGCTCTGCTCCTTTATTGTAACTTTAATTATTTGTTTATTTTAAAATATGATTATTTACTCATTTATTTGAGAGAGAGAGCACAAGTAGGGGGAGCAGCAGAGGGAGAGGGAGAAGCAGGCTCCCCACTGAGCAGGGAGCCCGATGTAGGGCTCAATCCCAGGAGCCTAGGATCATGACCTGAGCTGAAAGCAGATGCTTAGCCAACTGAGCCACCCAGGCATCCCTTGCTTGTTTATTTTATTTTATTTTTTGCCTCACCTTGCAAGTCTCCTGCAGTGAGGGAAGAAGACATTTGGTTTGAGGAAATGCTGAGGGGCCACAATATGAAAAATAAGTATTACTATTCCTATTAACTACGATTAAGAATAATTCTGTATCTTCATTTTAAATATTACATCACTTATTTCATTTTCTTGTCTTATCACATTAGCTAGAACTAACAAATAATGTTTAATATCTCTTGTGAGAGAAGACATTATTCTTTGATTCAGAGCATACTTACTGAATGTCAGCAATGTACTAGGAATCATCAGTGAACCATATAGGAAAAAAAAATCCCTACCATCATGAAAAGTATGGCCTACGGCCTTCTCAAGGACTGAGGGGGTTATAAAGAAAATAGATGAGTAAATTATATATATTTGTCTGTTAAAAGAAGAGTAGATTATAGAAAATAATAAAAGAAGAGTGCTAAAAGTGGGATGGAAGGTATGCAATTCTAAGTAGGATGGTCAGTGTTGGCTTTGCTGAGAATGTGACATTTGAGCAGACCAGAAGAAGATGAGGGGTGTGCCAGGGGAATATCTAGAGCAAGAGCATTCTAGACAGGAAAAAAGAATCAATTTAAAGACTCTGAGGCAGGAGTATGTTTAATGGACTGCAAGAAGGCCAGTCTGGTTTGAACTTTTCTCCATTATATAATGGAGAAAGTGGTAGAAGATACTGTCAGAGAGTTAAGAGGCTCAGTACATGGAGGACCAGATCCTACACATGCAGAAGTACATAGGCCATAGTAAGAATATGATTTTTACTCTGACTGAAATGTGTAGCCATTGAAGTTTCTTGACTTATGTCTTGTATGGGTCACTTTGACAGTTATGTTGAAACTAGATTCTAAGAGGACAGAAAAAAGTGGAAGCAAGGAGTTCTATTTGGAGGTTATTGCAGACATCGAAGCCCACTATGTTGGTGGCTTGTACCTGAGCCAGGGTAACAGTAGTGTGAGTATCAAAAGTAGTCAGATTCTAATGATGGCAGAAGGGGCAAGATTTGCAGACAACTTGTGAGGCTTTGGGAGAAAAGGAGGAATTAATGTTGAACCTGAGGCTTTTGGTGAAAGCAACTGGATAGGTGGAGTTGCCATTAACTGAGATGAAAAAGATTATGGGGAGAGAGGTTGGGGAAAAGAAAAAGATCAGGAATCTAGTTTTGGACATGTTACATTTGACACATGTCTATATCAGGGATCCAAGTAGAGATGGCCATAGGCAGTTGGACATAGTTTGGGATTAAGGGTTGACATCTAGGCTAGAGATAGAAATTGAACAATAAATAATGGTGATATTGAAAAGCTATGAGACTACTGTGAATATCAGGTAAACCTATAGAGAGAATAGAATGGAGATTAAGCGCTGAACCCAAATCTGAGCCCAGATCCCAAAGTTTAGAATGTCAAGGAGAAATAAAAGCCAGCAAGGAAAACTGAGAAGGACAGGCCAATGAGTTCACAAGAAAGGTAGGAAGACAGCACTTGTTGGAAAATAAGTGAAGAAAGTATTTCCTCATTTTAAGAACAATAGCTTTTACATTTCACCCCAAGTACAATGCTTTCTCTTGGTTTTTGATAGTTCATAAAACTTTTGTTTATTTTTCTCTTGTTCATATTTTACTTAGAATTTTTGTTTGAAATAGCCACTGAAATTTATTGAATATTTTCCTAGAATATGTCGACATAGGGCCTTTACTGGGTAATTGGTTGATGAAATTTCATGTTGATAATTTCCTCATATGAGCATTTTGAAATAAACTTTTCCTGGTCATAATTTTAAAATAATTTTAATATGCCATTATATTTATTTGTCTATTATTTTATTTATAATTTTTCATCTATTCTTAAGACAACTTAAGTCATAGAGTTTTTTTGTATTTTATCAGATTTTGGTAATAATTGTTACCTTTTAAAATAAATTGGGAGCCTTTTTTTAATGTACTGAAATAGTTTAAATAATGTTGGGATTAGTATTGCAAAACCAATTGAATCAGGTGACTCTAATTTTGAGTGGGGGGATTTATTTAAGTTTCCTATATGTTCTCCAGTCAATTTTATTGCTTTTTATGTTTCCATAAAATTTTCCATTTCTTCTAGGTTGTTATTTATATTACCATTGAACAGTATACAATAATTTCTCATAATTTTTCTAATCTTCTTTGTGTCTATGGGTATATTATTTCTCTTTCCTGGTGTTGATGTGTTTGTATTTGCCTTTTCTTTTTTTCATCTATCAGGCTTTATGGAAGTTATCTATTTATACAAATAATGGAGAATTTGATTCTATTGTATTTCTGTGGTTTTTAAAAAATTTTAATTATTTAAAATTTTTACCTTTCTAATGGCCTGCACCTACTGTATTAATGTTTATTTTCAGGTCTTTTTCTCAATTTTCTCAAAAGGCATACATAATGAACTTATCTTTTATTTATTTTATTTAACTTCAAGCTAGTTAACATATAATATAGTATTGGTTTCAGGAGTAGAATTTAGTGATTCATCACTTACTTATAATATCCAGTGCTCATCCCAACAAGTGCCCTCTTTAATACCCATCACCCATTTAGCCCATCCCCCCAACCCACCTCCCTCTAGCAATCCTCAGTTTGTTCTCTTAATTATAGAATCTCTTATGGTTTGCCTCCCTCTCTGTTTTTATCTTATTTTATTTTTCCTTCCCTTCCTCTATGTTCATTTGTTTTGTTTTTTAAATTCCATGAAAGACTGAAGTCATATGGTATTTGTCTTTCTCTGACTAACTTAACCTTAGCATAATACTCTCTAGATCCATCCATCTTGCAAATAGAAAGATTTCAATATTTTGGTAGCTGAGTAATATTCTGATATATATGTATATATACATATATACACACATATATACATATACATACATATATATGTATACACACACACACACCACATCTTCTTCATCCACTCATCAGTCTATGGACATTTGGGATCTTTCCATAATTTGAGTATTGTTGATAGTGTTGCTGTAAACATTGGCGTGCATGTGCCCCTTCAAATAAGCATTTTTGTATCTTTTGGATAAATATCTAGTACTGCAGTTGCTGGATCATAGGGTAGCTCTATTTTTAATTTTTTGAGGAAATCAGTAATGTTTTCCAGAGTGGCTGCACCAGTTTGCATTCCCACTAACAGTGCTAGAGGGTTCTCCTTTCTCCTCCAGATTCTTGGCAACATCTGTTGTTTCCTGGCTTGTTAATTTTAGCCATTCTGACAGGTGTCTCATTGTTGTTTTGATTTGTATTTTCCTGATGCTGAGTGATATTGAGGATTTGTTCATGTGTCTGTTGGCCATTTGTATGTCTTCTTTGGTGAAATATCTGTTCACGTCTTCTGTGCATTCCTTGACTGGATTATTTATTTAGGGGTGCTGATTCTGATGAGTTCTTCATAAATTCTGGATACTAGCCCTTATCCTATATGTCATTTGCAAATATCTTCTCCCATTCCACAGACTGCCTTTTAGTCTTGTTGATTGTTTCCTTCACTGTGCAAAAGCTTTTTATCTTGAGAAGGTCCCAATAGTTCATTTTTGCTTTGTTTCCCTTGCGTTCAGAGATGTGTCTAGTAAGAAGGTACTGTGACTGAGGTCAGAAAGGTTGCTCTCTATTTTCTCCTCTAGGATTTTGATGATTCCTTGTCTTACATTTAGGTCTTTCATGCATTTTTATTTATTTATTTTTTTTTAATTTTATAAATTAATTTTTATTGGTGTTCAATTTACCAACATACAGAATAACACCCAGTGCTCATCCCGTCAAGTGTCCCCCTCAGTGCCCGTCACCCATTCACCCCCACCCCCCGCCCTCCTCCCCCTCCACCACCCCTAGTTCATTTCCCAGAGTTAGAAGTCTTTATGTTCCGTCTCCCTTTCTGATATTTCTCACACATTTCTTCTCCCTTCCCTTATATTCCCTTTCACTATTATTCATATTCCCCAAATGAATGAGAACATACACTGTTTGTCCTTCTCCGGTTACTGTGGCCAAGTTCAAAAAGGGTGTTGCCTGAGTTCTCCTCTGGGATTTTGATGGAATCTTGTCTCACATTTAGATCTTTCATCTATTTTGAGTTTATCTTTGTGTATGGTGCAAGAGAGTGGTCCAGTTTCATTCTTCTGCATGTGGATGTCCAATTTTCCCAGCACCATTTATTGAAGAGACTGTCTTTCTTCCAGTGGATCGTCTTTCCTCCTTTATCGTATATTAGTTGACCATAAAGTTGAGGGTCCACTTCTGGATTCTCTATTCTGTTCCATTGATCTATGTGTCTGTTTTTGTGCCAGTACCACACTGTCTTGATGAACACAGCTTTGTAGTACAACCTGAAATCTGGCATTGTGATGCCCCCAGATATGGTTTTCTTTTTTAAAATTCCCCTGGCTGTTCGGGGTCTTTTCTGATTCCACACAAATCTTAAAATAACTTGTTCTAAGTCTCTGAAGAAAGTCCATGGTATTTTGATAGGGATTGCATTATACGTGTAAATTGCCCTGGGTAACATTGACATTTTCACAATATTAATTCTGCCAATCCATGAGCGTGGAATATTTTTCCATCTCTTTGTGTCTTCCTCAATTTCTTTCAGAAGTGTTCTATAGTTTTTAGGGTATATTTTGAGAACCATTTGAATGGTAAATGGTTCTCCAACCTTTTATTTTCAGGTTGTAGGTGTCTTTCTGTCTAAAATGAGTCTCTTGTAGACAGCAAATCTTTTTTTCTTTTTTATAAATGTGATATGTCAAGTTGGTTGATTTGTGAATATTGAACCACCTTTGCAACAAAGGAATAAATCCCACTTGATCATGGTGAATTATTCTCTTAATGTACTATTGGATTTGATTTGCTAGTGTTTTGTTGAGAATTTTTGCATCCATGTTTATCAGGGATATTAGCCTGTAATTCTCTTAGAGTGAAGTCTATCTGGTTTTGGTATCAGGGTAATGTTAGTCCTATATAATGAATTTGGAAGTTTTTCTTCCATTTATATTTTTGGGATAGTTTGAGAAGAATTGATATTAACTTGTCTTTAAATGTTTGGTAGAATTCTTCTGTGAACCCATCCGGCTCTGGACTTTTGTTTGTTGGGAGATTTTCATTACTGATTCAGTTTCTTTCTTTTTTTAAAAATTTTTATTTACTTATGATAGTCAGAGAGAGAGAGAGAGAGAGGCAGAGACACAGGCAGAGGGAGAAGCAGGCTCTATGCACCGGGAGCCCGACGTGGGACTCGATCCCGGGTCTCCAGGACCGCGCCCTGGGCCAAAGGCAGGCGCCAAACCGCTGCGCCACCCAGGGATCCCCCTGATTCAGTTTCTTTGCTGGTTATTGGTCTGTTCAAGTTTCAGTTTTGGTAGTTTATATGCATTTATCCATTTCTTCCAGGTTGTCCAATTTGTTGACATACAGTTTTTCATTATATTCTCTGTATTTCTGTGGTGGTTGTTATTTCTCCTCTCTCATTTGTGATTTTATTTATTTGGTTCCTTTCTTCTCTCTTTTTTTGATAAGTCTGGCTAGAGGTTTATCAATTTTATTTTATTTTTTCATAGAATCAGTTCCTGGTTTCATTGATCTGTTCTATTGTTTTCTTAGTTTCTATGTAATTTATTTCTGCTCTAATCCTTAATTTTTCCCTTCCGCTGGATTTAGGCTTAATTTTTTGTTCTTTTTTAGCTTCTTTAGTTGTAAGTTTAAGCTGTTCATTTGAGATTTTTCTTGCCTCTTGAGGTAAGCCTGTATTACTGTATACTTCCCTCATAATCACTTTTGCTGCATCCCAAAGATTTTAAATTGCTGTGTTTTCTTTTTTTTAATTTTTAAAAAATATTTTATTTATTCATGAGACACAGAGAGAGAGGCAGAGACACAGGCAGAGGGAGAAGTAGGCTCCCTGCAGCGAGCCTGATGTGGGACCATCCAAGGACCCCAGGATCACACCCTGAGCCAAAGGCAGACACTCAACTACCCAGCCACCCAGATGCCTCAAATTGCTGAGGCATTTTCATTTGTTCCCATGTATGTTTTTAATTTCTTCTTTTATTTCCTGGTTGACTCATTTTCTTGTGATTGACTTCACTTTTCATAATATTGTGACCAGACAAATGCATGGTACAACCTCAGTATTTTTGTACTTGTTTAGGCCTGATTTGTGACCCAGTATGTGATCTACTCTAGAGATTGTCACATGTGCATTTGAAAAGGATGTGTACTTTGCTGCCCTAGGATGAAGTGTTCTGAATGTATCTGTTATGTCCAGGTCCAATGTTTCATTTAAAGTTTTGTTGATTTCCTGCTCAGATGATCTATTCATTAATGTAACTGGGGTGATAAAGTCCTCTACTATTATTGTATTGTTTTCAGTGAGTTCCTTTATGCTTGTTATTGTTTTATGTATTTGGGTGTTCCCATGTTGGGGGCATAAATATTTACAATTGTTGGATCGTTTTGTTGGATAATCCCCTTTATTAAGATATAGTGCCCTTCTATATCTCTTGTTGTAGTCTTCAGTTTGAAATCTAGTTTGTTGGGGCACCTGGGTGGCTCAGGCAGTTAAGCACCTGCCTTTGACTCAGGTCATGATCTCAGGGTCCTGGGATGGAGCCCCACGTTGGGCTCCCCACTCAGCAGGGAGTCTGTTTCTCCCTCTTCTTCTCCCTCTGTCCTTAACCTTATTGTACTTTCTCTCTCAAATAAATAAATAAAATCTTAAAAAAAAATCTATTTTGTCTAAAATAAGTATTGCTACTCAGGCTTTCTTTTGATGTCTATTTGTAAGACGAATATTTTTCCATCCCCTGACTTTCAATGTACATGTGTTCTTGGATCTAAAATGAGTCTCTTGTAGGCAGCATATAGATGGGTACTTTTTAAATCCATTCTGATACCTTAAGTCTTTTGATTGGAGTATTTAGTCCATTTGCCTTCAGAGTAATTTTTGATATATATGTTTATTGTCATTTTATTACTTGTTTTGTTATTGTTTCTGGAAATATCCTCTGTCCTTTGTTGTCTTTGTCACTTTGTTCTTTCTTTTCCACTCAAAGAGTCCACTTTACTATTTCTCATAGGGCTGGTTTAGTGATCACAAACTCATTTACTTTTTGTTTGTCTGGGAAACTCTATCTCTCCTTCTATTCTGAATGATAGTCTTGCTGGATAGAGGATTCTTGGCTGTAGATTTTTCCCATTCAGCGTGTTGAATATATCATACAACTGCCTTTTGGCTTGCCAAATTTCTATTGAGAGATCTGTAGCTAGCCTTATGGGTCTTCCCTTGTAAGTTAGGGACTTCCTTTGTCTTGCTGCTTTTAGGATTTTTTTTTATTGCTATATTTGCAAATTTAATTATAATATGTCTTGGTGTTGGCCAACTTTTGTTGATTTTAATGGGAGTTTTCTATGCCTCATGGAGTGGGATATCTGTTTCCTTCCCCAGATTAGGGAAGTTTTCTACTATTATTTCCTCAAATAAATTCTCTGCCCCCCATTTCTCTCTTCTGAGACTCTTAATATAAATGCTATTATTTGTTGGAGACCCTGAGTTCCTTAAGTCTATTCTTGTGATCCATAATTCTTCTTTCTTTTCTTTTTTTTTTTTAAAAGATTTTATTTATTCATGAGAGACACAGAGAGAGGGGCAGAGACAGGACAGAGGGAGAAGCAGGCTCCATGTGGAGAGCCTGATATAGAACCTGGTCCCAGGACCCTAGGATCATGACCTGAGCCCAAGGCAGACACTCAACCACTGAGCCACACAGGTTCCCCCATAATTCTTCTTTCTCTATTTTGTTCAAATTCATTATTTTCCATTATTCTATCTTCTATATCATTTACCCATTTGTCCCCTGTATTCATTATATCCAGTCTATTTCAAATATTGGTTATTGCGTTTTTCATTTATGACTGTTTTTAAACTCTTTTATCTTTGCGGTAAGGGCCTTCCTAAAATCTTTCATCTTTTCTTTCTTCCAAATTTTTATTAAATTTTAGTTAGTTAGCACATAGTGTAATACCGGTTTCAGGAGTAGAATTTAGTGATTCATCACTAAGGTATAACACCCAGTGCTCATCTCAACAAATGCCCTCCTTAGTACTCATCATCCATTTAGCGCCCCCCCACCTCCCTCCATCAACCCTCAGTTTGTTCTCTGTTGTGAAGAGTCTCTTATGATTTGTCTCCCCCCTCTCCTTCTTTTTTTTCCCTCTTCCCACACATTCATCTGCTTTGTTTCCTAAAT
Source organism: Nyctereutes procyonoides (assembly GCF_905146905.1). NCBI lineage: Eukaryota > Metazoa > Chordata > Mammalia > Carnivora > Canidae > Nyctereutes > Nyctereutes procyonoides. The sequence goes on from NW_026575120.1 coordinate 19,412,940, forward strand.
TCCATGTATGGGTGAAATCATACGGTATTTGTCTTCCCTGACTGTAAAGTCTTCATTCTTTTCTTAAGCCCAGAAAGTATCCTTATGACTGTTGTTTTAAATTCTCCATCAGGTATATTACTTATATCTGTTTTGATTAGATCTCTGACTGTGACCTTATCTTGTGTTTCATTTGGGATGAATTCCTCCGTTTTGCCATTTTGTCTAAGTCTCTGTCTTCTCTGTGTTAGAAAAGCCTGTTATATTTCATGCTCCTGAGAGTAACGGCTTTATGAAGAAGAGGTCGTGTAGTGACCAGTGCCTGGCATTCAGGGAGTGTCTCTGGGGTGTGCTGTGTGTACTCGGTTGCTGTGTTTTGCCTGCTCTAAACTTCAGGCCAGTCAACTGCAGGGGCTGTCCTTACCTTCAGTGGGCAGTCTTTGGACCTTGGCCAGAGTGTGGCTCGTTTTAAGTAGGTGTGCTCTGTTCTGCTTGTTAATGAAACTTGATTCTACTTTCACTAGAACTGAAGGCTTGCAGAAATCTCTGGTCAGAAGATGTGGTGTGGGAAGGAATTTCTGCTGGTCTTCTGGGAGAAGGGACCCATTGTGCTAGGACTGAGGCACACTTGCTTGAGAAGGGCAGTACCAGCAGAGCAAAGGGGGCACCTGTGGGGGCGGGACTTGGTGTAAGCAGGTTAGGCAGCCAGTGTCAGTGCTGTGCTGTTTACTGCAGGTGGTACTGTGTTTATGCTGAGGTGTCGGGGAGGGACATGGTGCCAGCCAGCAACTTTATCTCTGGAGAGGGGTCTCTGTGCTTGTTTCTTTCAGGGAAGCACTCCCAGAAGTGTGAATAATTTCCTTCTGTGCATCCCAGGTGTTTTTCAGATCGCTGTTTTCATGCCTGCTTTCTCACCCAAAACAGCTCAGTGCCCTCTGGACTCTCTCCCAGCCAAGCCAGCTAAGTTTTAAAACTCTAAATTTAAAGAACATGATGTGGATGGGGGCCTGAAGACTCTTCTGGGGGAGAGTCTCGCCATGCTGGGACTGCTGCAGGTTTGACTGACGAGGGCAATTGTGCCAGAATGCAGCGGCATGGGATTTGGAGCAAAGCAGGTTAAATAAAGAATGTCCAATTGTACTGTTGTTGCCTTCAGGTGTATTTGCACCTATGCTGAAGAATGCAGGAGTGAAATTGTACCCACCAGCTTATGAGTCCCCAGAGGGGTGTTTCTGTGAATACCATCTCTCATAGATGCCCTCCAAGAAGGGTGAATAATTTTCCCCTGTGAGCCTTAGGCCTTTCTCAGATTGTGCCATCCACACCTTTGTTGTTTGCCTGTTTTCTTTCCAAGAGTAGGGCTGAGCCCTTACTTCTCTATTCTAGCCAAGCCTGCCAATTTTAAAAACTCCAGTCTTCAAGCTTTGCTGGTTGCAAAGACTAATGAAAATCAGCCCCTCTCATTTTCCCAGCCAATGGCTTTGGGGAAGTGTTCTCCTTGTGCATTCTTCTGTGTTCTCTTGCCCTTCCCCATAGCCATCACTCTCTCCCCTCTGCTGTTCTCATGATCCATTTACCTCCAAATCCTGTCCCCACATTTTGTACTTTCCTTGATGTAGCTTCTTCTCTCCCTCTAGTTGAAATCTCCTCAGGGAGATTTCGTGGGTATTCAGAATGATTTGATAACTATCTAGTTGTGTTCAAGAAATGAAATGAAGCTAATGGCCTCCTCTTATGCAGCCATCATCACTTGGAAGTAAATTGTTCATGTTTCTATACACTACCAAAGAGCTACCTGAGAGAGAAACAAAGAAAGCAATCCTGTTACCATAGTATAAAAAACTATAAAATATGTCTCTCTGGGGTGTTACCTGCATGGGGCTCCCTGTCTCCCCCAGTCATGTCTGTTTCAGCTCCAACTGTTCTGTCTGGGCACACCCCATAACCACTCAGCTCCAGCCCTCCTTCTAGGGTGCCCCTGGCACAGAGTTTCACAGGACTCTTTGCCCCATGCCTGCTTCACCTCCAACCATTTGCCAGGTTGTGCACTGCACTACACAGAGGGCATCAGGACCCCCCCACACCCACACACACTCCCCGTGTGTGCACTTACTTCTGCTCCAATCATCCTGCCAGGGTGACTTTGGCACACCAGATGACCACCCACTCATGCCTGGTACAGCTCCAGCTAATCAGTCAAAGCTTTCAGGCACATGCAATCTACATGGAATATTTCTACAGAGGATCACCCCTTCAAGATTGGGAGAGGTTGCTGTTTGCCTAATTTGTGGAAACAAGCAGAGAGTAAACCAAGAGAGGATACAAAGGATATGCTCCAAATGAAAGAACATGATAAATCTTCAGAAAGGAACTACTCAAAATGTAGATAAACAATCTACTTGATAAAGAGGTCAAAATAATAGTCATAAAGATGCTCAGCAGACTTCAGAGGAGTGGATGAACTCAACAAGAACATCAACAAAGAGATAGAAAATATTAAAAAGAACCAATCAGAGTTGAAGAATAAAATAACTAAAATTAAAAATATAGTAGGAGGAATTAACAGCAGATTTGAGGATTCAGAATGGATCAATCACCTAAAAGATAGGGTAATGGATAGCACCTAAGCTGAACAGCAAAAAGAAAAAGAATTTTTTTAAAAGGGTAGGTTAAGGGACCCCTAGAACAACAAGTATATTAACATTCACAATGTAAGGATTCTAGGAGGTGGAGAGAGAGGAGGCGGAGGAAAATTTTTTTTTTAATTTTATTATTTTTTTTAATTTTTATTTATTTATGATAGTCACACAGAGAGAGAGAGAGAGAGAGAGAGGCAGAGACATAGGCAGAGGGAGAAGCAGGCTCCATGCACCAGGAGCCCGACGTGGGATTCGATCCCGGGTCTCCAGGATCGCGCCCTGGGCCAAAGGCAGGCGCCAAATCGCTGCGCCACCCAGGGATTCCAGGAAACTTGTTTGAAAAAAATAACAGCTAAAATATTCTTAACCTGAGGGAGAAAACAGACATTTGGATCCAGGAAACATGGAAAGCACCAAACAAGTTGAGCCCAAGGAGATCCACACCACCACACATAATAATTAAAATGTCAAAGATTACAGATAAAGAGAGAATCTTAAAAGCAGCAAGAGAAAAACAATTAGTTACATACAAGGGACGTCTCATAAGATGATCAGCTGATATTTCAGCACAAATTTTGCAAGCCAGAAGGTATGTTCAAAATGTTGAAAGAAAAAACTTACAACCAAGAATATCATCATCATCATTCAGAATTGAAGGGCAGATAAAGAGATTTCCAGACAAAAAGTTAAAGATGTTCATCACCACTAAGCAAGACTTACAAAAAATGTTAAAGGGAATTTTTATTTTTATTTTTATTTTATTTATTTACTTATTTATTTTTTTAAATATTTTATTTTATTTATTTATGAGAGACAGAGAGAGAGAGACAGACAGAGACAGAGACACAGGCAGTGGGAGAGGCAGACTCCATGCAGGGAGCCTGATGTGGGACTTGATCCCGGTACCCCAGGATCATGACCTGAGCCAAAGGCAGACGCTCAACCGCTGAGCCACCCAGGGATCCCCATTAAAGGGAATTTTTAAATCAGAAAAGAAAAGGCCAAAACTAGAAGTAAGGAAATATTGAAAGGAAAACAATTCACTGATAAAAGCAAATATACAGTAAAGGTAGTAGATCAATACTTAATAAAGCTAGTAAAAAGATTAAAAAACAAAAGTTAGCAAATTGATTATATCTAAACTATTATTTAAAGGATTCACAAAATAAAAAGGTGTAAAATATAGCATCATATACATTAAATGTGGCATTGGGAGTAAAAATGTAGTGTTTTTGGAATATTTTTCTGAGCACTTGAGTGACCATTAGCTTAATATAGACTGTTATATACTTATAGCACACCAAAAACCTATAAAACAGATAGAGAAAAGAATCCAGGCATAATAATAAAGGAAGTCATCAATCACAAGAGAAGAGTGCAAGAAAAGAAGAAAGGAACAGAGAATTACAAAAACAACCAGAAAACAGCAAAATGGAAAGTATATAATCATGAAAAATTAGTTTAAATGTAAATGTTCTAAATGCTCTAATTAAAAAAAATAGGGTAATGGAATGGATTAAAAAAACAAAAAACAAAAAAGACCTGCTTATACACTACCTAGAATAAACTTACACAAGACCTAAAGCAAATATAGACCAAAAGTGAAGGGGTGGAAAAAGATATTCCATGCAAATGGAAATGAAGAAAGACTGGGGTAGCAATATGTATGTCAGGCAAAATAGACTTTAAAACAAATGCTGCAAAAAAGAGACAAAGAAGGTATTACATAAAGATAAAGGGATCAACCTAATAAGATTGGATACAATTATAAATATCTATGCACCCAACACAGGAGCACCTAAATACAGAAAGCAAATATTAACAGAATGAAATTGACATTAATACTAATAGTAAGGGACTTTGACTCCATTTGCATAAATAGCTAGATCATCCAGACAAAAAAATTAATAAGACTGGCTTTGAATGACATGTTAGAACAAATAGATTTATCAGATTTATACAGAAAATACCATCCCAAAACAGCAAAATACACATTGTTTTGAAGTACACACGGAATATTCTTCAAGATAGATGACATGTTAGGCCAGAAAACAAATGTTGAAAAATTTAAAAAGATCAGAATCATATCAAGCATCTTTTCTGACTACAATGGTATAAACTAAAAAGTCAATTACAAGAATAAAACTGGATGTTGGCCATTTGTATGTCTTCTTTGGAGGAATGACTGTACATGTTTTCTGCCCATTTCTCAATTGGATTATTTGTTCTTTGGGTGTTGAGTTTGATAAGTTCCTTATAGATTTTTGACACTAGCTCTTTATCTGATAAGATATTTGCAAAAAGGGACGCCTGGGTGGCTCAGTGGTTCAGCGTCTGCTTTCAGCTCAGGTCATGATCCCAGGGTCCTGGAATTGAGCCCCACATCAGGCTCCCTGCGAGGAGCCTGCTTCTCCCTCTGTCTATGTCTCTGCCTCTCTTATGAGTAAATAAATAAAATCTTTTTAAAAAAGACATTTACAAATATATTCTGCCATTCTGTAGGTCGCCTTTTAGTTTTGCTGTTTCCTTTGCTGGGCAAAGGCTTTTTATCTTGAAGAAGTCCCAATAGTTCATTTTTGCTTTTATTTCCCTTTCCTTTGAGATATATCTAACAAAATGTTGCTGTGGCCCAGGTCAAAGAGGTTGCTGCCTGTGTTCTCCTCTAGGATTTGGATGGATTCCTATTTCACATTTAAGTCTTTCATCCATTCTGTGTGTGTGTGTGTGTGTGTGTGTGTGTGTGTGTGTGTGTGTGTATGGTATAAGAAAGTGGTCCACTTTCATTCCTCTGCACATAAATGTCCAATTTTCCCAACACCACTTGAAGAAACTACCATCTTTCCAGTGAATAGTCTTTCCTGCTTTGTAGAATATTAGTTGACCATAGAGTTGAGGGTCGATTTCTAAATTTTGTCTTCTGTTCCATTGATCTATGTGTTTTTGGGTCAGTACGACACTGTCTTGATGATCACAGCTTTGTAGTATGACTTGAAATTCAGCATTGTGATGCCTCCATCTTTGATTTTCATTTTCAACATTCCTCTGGCTATTCAGAGTCTTTTCTGGTTCCATACAAAGTTTAAGATTGTTTGTTGAAGGAGGGTGGGGAAAAGATGATTAGCTAAAGAAAAGAAAGGATAGTTTTGGGCCAGAACATTGTCTTCAGGTGGGGAGGGGGGAGAAGGGGCCTACCAGGTTTTCCTCATGAATATTACCTCACTATTACTAATCAGAAAATTTCAGATTATAGAGTTTTAGGGATTTAATTTAGAGAGGCATGGTAGGGATGGATTTTGGAAGGCTTTAAAAGCCAAGTCACATTTACATTGAATATCATGGGAAATAAGATCCACTGAAAAATAGTTAGGGAAAAGCAGTTTATTAAGGAAGATTAATCTAATAATGGAATGAATATCTGATCATATATGGGGTGGGATAGGGTCACTAGGTGATTGAGCCATATCCCTCTTTGTCAAAGGCCCCATTAGTAATCCCTCCATGTTTCTGAGGTTCACTTTTCTATTGTGCTAAACTTATTCACAAGTACTTGGCTATAGTGAACTAAAAGTGATGCAAATTCTTTTTTTTAATTTTTAAAAAGATTTTATTAATTTATTTGAGACAGAGAGAGAGCACAAGCAGGGGAGAGGGGGTGGGGAGGATAGAGGGAGAAGCAGACTCCCCAACAAGCAGGGAGCCCAATGCGGGCTCAATCTCAGGCCCCTGGGATCATGACCTGAGCTGAAGGCAGACACTTAACCAACTGGGCCACCCCGGTGACCCAAAAGTAATACAAATTATTTTGCCAGCAGCAGTCAACAGAGCTTGCCCCAGCATTAGGGGGCATAAGCCAGGGGCAAGGAAGCATTACCAGGGGATGAACAAAGGCACATACACAAGTCCTTTCCCTCAACAGAACTGTGTGCTTGTGAAATAAATCAGATTAAAATCATCTCCTATGACTTCATAGGACACAAAAGGACACATAAAAAGGCTAAACATCAACCAGTGCTAACAGAGGATGAGGGAAGAGGACAGTCCCATCGTCTCTGTGACCGTGAAGACTGTAGCCATGTGGACATGAACCAAAGCCTTCTTTTAGCACCAGGTGTGATTCTTCTGCCCTGGAACTGGTTCTTTTGACTTATTAGCAGGCCGCTGGGGATTTGATTCCCACACCTGGAAGGTGAGAAGAGAGTGTGGATAGATAAGCCAAAGTGTTATGGATTTAGCAGGTTAACTTCCCTGGTCTAGAGGGCTGCTGATGGACAGGAGTTCTCCCTTCTGGTGGTAGACTCCAGACTTTAGAGAAAGAAATGAAGAAGTGAGAGTCAGAATGAGAAGCCCCCCTCTCTCCCAGTCCTATTAGCAACCTCTGACACAAGAACAAATATTTAAAAAGTATGATTACTACTAATATCACCTTTTTATTCTTTTTCAGAATGTAAACAGCCCTAATGTTTTATGAAGTTTTCTAAAAGTTTATTTCATAAGTCAATCATTTCATTCATTCATTTTGTAATTTATTTCATTCATTTTTTTAAAAGATTTTATTTATTTATTTTTGAGAGACACAGGGAGAGAGGCAGAGGCACAGGCAGAGGGAGAAGCAGGCTCCATGCAGGGAGCCCGACGCGGGACTTGATCCTGGGTCTCAAGGATCAGGCTCTGGGCTGAAGAGGGTGCTAACCCACTGAGCCACCCGGGCTGCCCTCATTTCATCCTTAATGCAGAAAAATTGTAGCGAATATGTTATATAGAAACCAGAAACCAATAATGATGACTTTTGGCTTTAACTCTTCCACACATTATAGCATACTCCATTACATGGTATCTGGGGGTTAGCCATTCTCCAAAACTTTCAAATATAAGCTCCATTACCACATTGAGTTTTTAAAAAATTCACTGATTATTCTAAACATATTAATCACAAAACCCAGCAAATGAAAAAATTTTAGATCCCTTGGTTCTATATGGAGGCATTCAAATAATCCAGAAAAGAAATGTTTCCATCTTTCTGGGGAAAATACATGAAGGAAACCTCATTTAAAATGGAGTTTGGGTAGTCCAGAAGGGGGAGCCCTCACAAACCACTCATGGTGGGTGAGGGAACCAGGAGGAAGAAGGAAGACGAAAATCACTTCAACAAAGGGAGGGCACCTTTCACATGAAATTTATCTTTTGCCTTTTAGGAAGGAAGCCCTCTCCCCTGCCTCAGCAACAATGCGTTAGCCACTCTTTGCAGCAGATGAGAAACCCCCACAACCTCAAGCTCCTGTTCTCCAATACACTTTTGTTCAGAACAACTTTCCCCAATTGCCTTCTTTTTTAAAGATCTTTTTTAATATTTTAATTCTAGTATAGCTAATGTGCAGTGTTATATTAGTGTCAGGTGTACAATATAGTGATTCAGCAACTCCATACATTACTCAGTGCTCTGATAACTGTACATTTAATCCCCTTTATCTATTTCACCCTTCCCCCTCACTCACCCAATTGCTTTTTAAAATGTGACAAAAGTTGACCTTCTCTTTGTCTCTTCAGACTTGCCTGTGGTAACAATTTAAAATACTTAGAACAGTGCTGTCCGCATTGTGATTTTCAGCAAATTCTTGATTTATTGAAAAAAATCTACATAGAGAAGAAGGCAAATGCACTAATAAGGCCAAATTCCTTGACTCATTGTATATGGGTAATATGGCTTAGCTTTCCATGTCATTTCAAATTTGGCATGCAGAAAAGCCAAACAGAAATGAAAAAAGGGATAGATTTAATTGATCTCTAGTAGTAGATAACTGAGTGTGAAGTTTCTAGGGTTTGGTGACAAACCAGAATCTGACACTCTCCAGTTATTTTTTTTTTAAGATTTTATTTATTCATGAGAGACAGAGAGAGACAGAGAGAGAGAGAGAGAGAGAGAGAGGCAGAGGGAGAAGTAGGCTCCATGCAGGGAGCTCAACGTGGGACTCGATCCGGGGTCTCCAGGATCAGGCCCTGGGCTGAAGGCGGCGCTAAACCGCTGAGCCACCCGAGCTGCCCCACTCTCTCCGCTTATAATCTCAAAGCTAACGCAGGCAAAGATGTCTAAAGTAAAAAGTGAAGCATATTTCATTTTACATAGGTAAAAAGTCAGTTGTTTGCCTTACTTTTCCCCCCGGTGATTTTCTTAATGCTCTACTTCATTTTCCTTACAGAGTTTCATCACTTTCAAATATACTACAAGGGCCAGCTACAGTGGTAACTTGAGTCAGATGACAAATAGAGAAAATATTGCTGGTATTTTTAGTTTTTCTACTTTTCTTTAGTAACTGTAAAGAGCAACTGTGCATAAAGAACGAATTACTTCAAAGGCCATGACATTATATTACTGCTGTCTCTATTCTTCAAAAGCACTCATGTTGCCTGTGTTCTTAAAATAATACATATTACTTATCTATGGTAAATTATCAAAAAAATCAATACACTTTCAAAGAAGGTACATGGCTTTTTTTTTGTTTTGTTTCAAGTTTTTATTTTAATTCCAGTTAGTTAACATATAGTATAATGTTAGTTTCAGGGGTAGAATTTAGCAATTCATCACTTACATGTAGCACCCAGGGCTCAATACAAGTGACCTCCGTAATGCCCATCACCATTAGCCCATCCCCCACTCTCCTCCCCTCCAGCTACTATCAGTTTGTTCCCAAGAGTTAAGAGTCTCTATGGCTTGCTTCCCTCTCTCTTTTTCCCCCCTTCTTACCCTATGTTCATCTGTTTTGTTTCTTAAATTCCACATATAAGTGAGAGCATATGAGCATATTTGTCTTTCTCTGGCTGACTTATTTTACTTAGTATAATACACTCTAGCTTCATCCACATTGTTGCAAATGGCAAGATTTCATTCTTTTTGATGGCTGAGTAATATTCCACTGTGTGTGTGTGTGTGTGTGTGTGTGTGTGTATACCACAACTTCTTTATCCATTCATCAGTTGATGGACATTTAGGCTCTTTCCATAATTTGGCTATTGCTAATAATGCTGCTATAAACATTGGGGTGCATGTGCCTCTTTGAATCAGTATTTCTGTATCCTTTGGGTGAATATCCAGTAGTTTCTGTAGGGTAGCTGGACTGTAGGGTAGCTCTATTTTTAACTTTTTGAGGAACCTCCACACTGGCTGCACCAGTTTGCATTCTTATCAACCAGGGTACATGGCCTTTTGAATGTTTTTATTTTGTATAATATAGACAATTGATTTTATTTATAACATATATTAATAATTCATAGTTTTGCTCTTGGAAGTCTACTAAAAAGTCAAAGGAAATACAATAAACTATTTTTTGAGTCTGTTTTAGTTGTAAATAACTGTCACATTAACTCTCTAAAAATATAACTCTGTCTAGAATATTCACCTCTCAACAGCTTAAAATGTAGCATTAAGGATAGCTCAAATAACATGTTTATTATAAAAACAAAATTTTCAAAAAAGGATAAAATAAAGTACTTATTTATTATGTTAACCTCTAAAATAAAACTGCCAGTTATTTTAACGGCAAAAAATAGGCTTTTTTTGGAATAGTAGAGAATTATAATCCATGACAAGCAAGCTATAGCAAAAATTACAGGCAAATCCACTGAACAAAGGAGAGGAACCCTCTTTTATAGAGGAAAGGGGGAAGTTGGAAGGCATGTTGTAGACAAAGAGTCCATTGGAGTAAACGGGGGGGGGGGTTGGGAGTGTGGTAGCTTCTCATTGGCTGAGTTGTGACTCTCTCATTGGATGGGCTCTCAGCACGGGGAGGAGGTAAACCTTTCCTCCTGCAAGGATGATAAAGTTTCAGGGTCCATCTTTTCCTGTTGGATTTGCAATTGATGACAAGTGGTAGTACATGATAGCTCTTCCTGCCAAAACTCCTGACTCCATTTTAGTGAGGTTTCTCTTTATTAGTTTTCACAGCTTACACAAATTCTCTGAAAGGTTTCCTTTCCTTATACTAGATGACTGATAAAGAAGGTGAGTTGGATGGAAGGATTATACACATCTACCATTCTATCCTGATCTTCAGTTCTATCTGGGTACAAAATGGTTCTTTGCTTTTTACTTTTAATTCTGACGCTTGAACTTTGTTAGTAAAATTTATTCCTTTCCTTCAATGAAAGTCTTTTAATATGCTCCACACAGCCATTTGAAATTGTAATTAAGAATTGCACTACATTGGGATGCCTGAGTGGTTCAGTGGATGTGCATCTGCCTTCAGCTCAGGGCATGATCCCAGGGTCCTGGGATTGAGTCCCGCATCAGGCTCCTGGCAGGGAGTCTGCTTCTCCCTCTGCCTATGTCTTTGCCTCTCTCTGTGTGTCTCTCATGAATAAATAAATGAATAAAATTAAAAAAAGAATTGCAGTACATTAACACCTGTACTCCTTAAAAAATGCACCATAACCATGTGTCTGGACCAAGATTTGTGCAGTTGGACACTTGTCTCCCATATTGCATAATATAAAATTGTAGGATAAATGTGCCCCTGATAATTAAGCAAAAGATATTATTACTGAAGAGTCTCTGAAATATATTTATTTTGCCATGAGGCTTCCTGGCATTAATTTCATTAAAAAGTTACATCAGGACAGCCCAGGTGGCTCAGCGGTTTAGTACCACCTTCAGCCCAGGGCCTGATCCTGGAGACCCAGGATCCAGTCCCACGTCGGGCTTCCTGCATGGAGTCTGCTTCTCCCTCTGCCTGTGTCTCTGCCTTTCTCTCTCTCTATGTCTCTCATGAATACATAAATAAAATCTTTTTTAAAAAAAGTCGCATCAGAGAAGTATTAAATATCATTGTATAATAGGTATGAGGAGGATCATGCAGTGCAATGTTTCTTTCACTATCAAAATTAAAAAGGATTTCACCAACAAAAATAATACTAAAAGGGATTATGAACTCATTAATTTTGTAATTGAAATGAACAAGACATATTCCCATTCCCATAAGGTTTGAGAAGAAAAGGTGATTCCATAGCCTTTTTTCTTGTGCGCAAGGAAAGCAAAACCTGAAGATTGGGTACAGCTATGAGAGGAGAGCCCTAGACAGCACATGCTCCTCAGAAATCTCCACCTGTGGCTACAATATTGACCATCCATTAAAATGGAAGGAATTTGGAGATGCTGTTATAAACATTGCTACTCCTTCTTGACAACTTTAACAGTTTTTGTGAGATTGTCATTTATAAGAATGATATTGGGAGCTCTTTACCTATATCTGTTCTTGTTAATCCCATTGCAAATTTAGCATCAGCTCTCTTTAGCACTGGGTCACCCATCACGTCTACCATGGTCAGGAATTATTGCAATTTGCCTCTGTCTTAAAACATTACTCTCAGTTACACCTTTTACTGGATTGTATTTGTCAGTAGGACTAGATGCTGCAAGTACAAAGTTTTGGCCAAATCCTATCTATGAACTGTTTCTGTCTCTCTATTTCTATTACTTATTTCTCTTACATTTCTATTATATACAATCTGTACCCTCTGAACATAGATAGTCTTCAGGGGGCCTGTATGATGCTACATCTTAGGGCAATTGAACTTTCAGTACAAAGGTTATCATGATAATCATACACATAGTGATTCCACCATTCTGACATTTAAAATCCTATCTGGCACCTCAAGTACTGTGAGTTGACTTGTGTTTCCCAAAAAGATAGATTCAGTTTTAACCCTTGGTACATGTTAACATGACCTTATTTGGAAGTAGGGTCTTTGCAGATATAATTGAGATGAGATCATATTGCTTAATAGTGGGCCTTAATTCAATGACTCGTGTCCTTGTTACAAGAAGAGCATTTGGACACACACATAGAGGGAAGATGACCCTGTGAAGACAGAGGCAGGGAGTGGAGTGATGTGGTGGCAAGCCAGGGAACACCAAAAATTACTAGCAGAAGCAAGGAAGGATTCTTCCCTGGAGCTTTAGAGGGATCATGGCCTTGTCAAACCTTGATCTTGATCTAGCCTCCAGAACTGTGAGAGAAAAAATTTGTTTTAAGCCACCCAGTTTGTAAGAATTTGTTAGTGCAGCCACAGGAAACTAATACTTCAGCTCTCACAGGATCCTCAACACCTACAAGAGCAATGCATGTGGGATCTTTAATAATATCCCCTTTGTTGCCGGGTCAGGTTCATTTTCAGCATCTGGAAAATTCCTAAGTCATTGGTTTCATAACCTTTTGGGAAAGATGTCTATGCATCTGCCAATTCTCTGGGTATTTCTTTTATTCAGGATATAACACCATCTGTTAAGTCATAGTCCTGAGGTTCCTTTGATGAACAACAGAAATCCCCATCAGGCAGTTTTAAGACTGAAGTCATGGATTTCTTCTCTGAGTAGAAGGTATGTACTTTTATAGACTCTCTTATATTATACCCTTCCTTTCTCCCTTCCTTCCCTTTCCTCTTTCTTTCTTTCCTATAGTCTATTTTTATTTTATTTTTTAATTAAAAAAAATTTTTAAAAGATTTTATTTACTTATTCATGAGAGACAAAGAGAGAGAGAAAGAGGGGCAGAGACACGGGCAGAGAGAGAAACAGGCTCCATTCAGGAAACCTGATGTGGGCCTCGATCGTGGGACTCCAGGATCATGCCCTGGGCTGAAGGCAGGTGCTAAACTGCTGAGCCGGCCAGGGATCCCCTCCTATAGTCTATTTTTAAATGCAGTATAAATCCTAACAACACATACTTTATTTTATTGCCAGTCTGTTGTAGTGGACCTTTGATATCTAAAAAAACAAAAAACATATTGGAATTATAAGAACCATTAACATAATATTTGTTAAAAAGATATCCCAAAATGGGTCTGGAACAGACTTAAGTTTGGGAATTGTTCTATAATGATCTCATCAATGTAAGCCTGGACTATCATTCTGTTAATTGTCAGTGTTCTTATTTAACCAAGCAAACGATTGCTGCATTTCCTGTAGTTTCAAAAGCTTCCAAGTGCTTTGGTAAGTTATTATCTTTTGTTATTTTCTTTACAGAATAAGCCAAGGAAAGAGAGACTGCAAATGGAAGGCTTTTTGGGATCACCACCACCAAATTCCAATAATGAAAAACTGAACACTATATCCTATATTAAACTGCAATGCAATATAAAGACCACTTGTGCTCCCCAGTTCCAAAAGTCCATAATTTGACATTAAGAAGACAAAGGCGGAAAAGCCATCAGCAAATCATACTTGCCAGTTTCGTTGTGGATAACTGAGTTTGTCTTATAGAATCAACTACTCTTCGGTGCTAGTAACATCTGAATCTGCTGCATTTGTTTTTGCTCTCTTGGGTTGTTTTACCCTCTCTGGTCCTATTAGAATCTGTTTTCTTTGTATCATCTTTGCTCTTTATTTCATGAGTCAGCAAAGACAGGATGAGACTGTTTTGGAGTGAAGAGTGACTGTGGCCGCCTAGGACCCAGACAGCAGCATGTGGTCACGGGTCAGTGTCTTCTTCACCATCTCCTACCTCCATCCTGAGGTGGTGCTGGAGGATCAGCAGCTGGTCCACTGCAGCCTATTGCCCTAGGGGACCTGCACCAGTTTCCCACTGCAAGGTCTGGCATGTGGACCTCCTCCACCTGGATCCCAGCTGCACAGCAGATATCTAGTGGACCTTGCTGATGTACTTCTCTGGGTTGCGGAACTGTTCCTTCTTACTCACTAGTCATTGGAGATGTCACGGCACGACATGCACCACCCTCCTCAATCTCCACATTCTGGAACAGCTGGCAAACCCAGCTTCCAGCCCAAGCCTTGTGCACCCCCATCTTCATGTGCCTGCACCATTGGCTCACTCCTGAGCATATTTTTTTGTTTCCTTTCCCTTTTCTTCAGTGGGCCTTCAGGCCCTAGCCAGAAGAGTCACTTGTGCACTTTTTCTGCACCCCCAGCTACTTCCACTGAAACTGAAAGTGCCAATTCCCCCACTGTCCCCCCCCATCCTCTGCAGCCCCACTGTAACACCAAGCCTCTTTCTGTCACACGTAGGCTCTCAGAAGGCTTCAAAGACCACAAACACTCAAATGAGAGCAAGCAGAGGCCATTTATTCAGAGCTTGATTTGGCAGGGAAGTCAGCCACTGCCATACCTAGGAAGAGACTCAAAGAGCAGGCAAGTAGTGGGAAGATTCTATTGTGGAAAACAAGGAAGGCTGTGGGTAGGCCTTGATTAGAGGCTGTTCACCTGTGGAAAGAAGGCAAACATTCTATGTGATTGGTTGGGGAGTATATTTGGCTTTCTCTAGTTGGTTCTGAGTTAGAAGCCCTGGCACAAGCAGGGCAAATATTAGGGGAACTTGCATTTATTGATCAAATCTTGACCATTTGGGTCTGGTCAGTGCAGACGTTGTGGGTCAGTATTCTATTTTTGTATGTGGTACAGCCACAGTCCTTCTGTATATTGTCTCCCACTGGTCATCCCCTATGCTTCCTTTGGCCACTTTTCAAGTAAAAGCTGTCATTGGGAGTTTTCTTTTTTCTTTTTTTTTTTTTTTCATTGGGAGTTTTCAATAGGAACTAACCTTCCAGGGTACTAGGTTTAGCATTTTTCCCAAGAGAAAAAGCTCTAAGTGCTAGGCCTCTGGTACATACAGTCTATGCCCAGGGCTGTGTCTTTTAGGCCTTCAGAAGAAGGTTAGCTGAGCTCTTTGCTTTTTAAAATTGTGAAACTAACCCACCTCTCTTAGTTCTATTGCAGTGCAGCCAGTGGTTACAGAAAACCAAATACTGTCTGTATATTCATCATATGCTCATGAATAGTAACTAAAAAACTGATTATACACCACATGCAAGGGTCTCCATGACACAGTGGATGAGATAGGGTGTGGTGGATATTCTGTGGCCTCAAATTTGGTATTAATCCAGTTTCTGTATTCATGTAGCTTCCAAATCCATTTTTATTATAGCCTTTTTTCTGTGTTTGAATTATCACCATGGTGTAGGGAAATATGTAACGCTCTGTTACCCAGAGCCTTGGAGCATCTTGCAAAATCCTTCATCATTGAGGGATGATGTTTTGTCTTCATCTTTACTTTCTCCCTGCATCTGGTTAGCAGCAATTGGACAGTCAATTGGTGATTCACTGGACGCTATTTAGTTTGTTCTGTCAGCTGTTTATTAATCTGTAACTTCCTGTTAAGATGCAGGGTGTGCTTTTTAAAGAACCCTTACACAGCATGAATTTTATTTTGGGACTGGCTGTGCTAATAAATAAAGAGGATCTGTGAAAGTTACTTAGTCCTGTAAACCATATTCTCTTAGCAAAATTTTGTGGGCACATACCATGTGCAGGAATAAATGAGATAGACTCAGCTTCCAGAAGTTTACCATTGATTCCAAGGAGACAAGTGTAATAAAGTGTGGTAAGTACCACCATAGATGTACAAGATATGGCATGATGCAAAGGAGGAATTGGAAAGTTCCAGGGGAACAGAGGAGGGAGAAGGTTTTTATAGAAGAAACTAGAAGACAATCTAGAAAAGATTTCTAACAAAGATGTCACATTTTGGTGACAATGTAGAGGGGCAGATTGGAAAAGGAAGAACTTGAAATTAGGGAAATTATTCAAAGGTTATTTAGGAGGCTGTTGCAATGATTTAGGCAAGAGATAGAGAAGGCCTAATTGAAGATTGAGAGAGAGGATGCAGAAAAGATTTGAGAGAATTTTTACAATGAACTGATACAGGGAGAGGTGAGGAAAAAATTGAGCAAAAGTTTTTGGTTCTGAGCACTTGGTAATTAACATTGCCTTTAAACAGATTGTAAAAGAAGGAGAAGCAGGTGATTTGGGTGAGGGCTGTGGAAACAATGGGTCCATTTTTGGACCTGTTCCCATTCAGTGTGACATGGGGACATCATTTGTTCATTGAAAATCCAAGTTTGAAGTTTGAGAAAGAGGTCTGGGCTGGAAAAACAGACATGACTGGCATCTAACAATTTGGAAGCATGTTTCCATTAAAAACCAATGGTGTTTTCTGTAGATGGCATTGTACAAATGACTAGTACTTTCAAAGTATAGAGTTTATTTGAAGATAGTTTTTTATAGAAATGTAAGTAAATTCTAGATCATGGTTTTTTTCTTTAATGGTGTCAGCTTTTATGTTGGAAATTGGGCCTACCAGGGCAGAGGAAGTGGGCCATACAGACTGAATACAATCTGCAAATTGAACTTGGGGGTTTTAACATTGACATTAAAAGTGTTACTTGCCCTTTTGGTATTAGAGATTTAATGAAAACTGTATAAACTGGTGGAAACCATGATAAGCTATGGAAAACCATATAGTTGCATTTAATCTTGGAATGCTGTACAGTGTTCTTTACCAACAGTACTTCACTAGTTCTGGGAATTTGGAAATTGGAAAAGCCTGTCATGTTTTACTAGACAAAGTGGGATCTTCAGGAATCCTTTTTTATTAAATTGTCTTTGGATCCAGGAATCTAACCTAACCCTAAACTGAACTCCAACCCTAAACTGTAGCCTTAACCATACCTCTATCCCCAACCCTAACCCCAAGTGTAATACTAACTCTAGCAGAAATCTACATCTGTACACCTAGACTGACACTTCATTCTCAGCTGAGCCTTCACCTGAACACTAACCATCCACTTAACAGTAACCCCAACTCTGAACCTAAATATAGCACTGACTCTATTTCTTGTCATTAACTCTAACTGTAACCTAGAACTGGCTCTTTTAGGGGTAGGCCTATGGGGGAAAGTGTTCTTCAGATCTCTAGTAATTAGATAATCAAAACTGAGACATGAATTTCAGACCAAATGAGTAATTTATAGGCAGACCATCAGCAGACCATCTTTAACAACATATCATGATTAGGTAACCTGAGCTTTCTGATAAAGATATCCAAAGGTCTTGCTATTGTTCTTGGATGTCTACAGGATATACTTGTTTCTGTTCTCTGATTTCAGAATGTGTATTTTACCTAGGGGTTGCTGTGAAAATTCAGTGAATATCTCTGGAAGGCAAGATCCAAATTAAGAGTATGTTTCATAGACTTTACAAAGTCTTCCAGGGCTCCCCAAAGTGTCAGACTATCCTCTTCCAGAAGGCTTACAGAAATCTGGGGGTCTTTCATTTATATCTAAATCCCAATGTGACTCATAGCCAGACCTTACCAGCTGTAACTCATCTCTATTAGACTAGCAGTCTTCAGGACAATGTTCAGTGTTACGGTCTGGGATTATAGAAGTAATATGAGATACTGTATTGCATTCAGAAACTTAGCAGTCAAGCTGACGAGAAATGATTAACATATGCAAACAGTGAGAGCATATGATGGGGCAGAAGGTATTACATGGTACAGACCTGGGTACTGAATTGTTTCAAAGTGTGGACAATCCTTTTTCTTATCTTATGACACTTAACATCTTACCAAAACTATGTAACACATATCCAGTCCTTCTTAGGATCCTGGGACGTTGATAGACAGCAGATATTAGTATAACCATTCATATTTCCAAATGTAGAAATAGGCTCTGGGGAGTTAATTATGTCCCCTCAACTCTCCCAGCAGAAGCAGCAAAGCAAGAGTTTTTAACACAAGTTGGCCAATGTCAAATCCACTGGGAAGGCAGGCAACTTGCTCCAATCCAATAAGAAGCTCGTTAAATTTCATGATACTTGACCTGGGCCTTGGAGGATGGAGTAAAATTTGAAGAGATGAAGGGAAACATTAATATTTTGAGTGGGGTGAATGCTATAAGGAGAAGGCAAGAAGCCAAGTATGGGATAGTGGACGAGGTTAAGATTGGTTGCATAAAACGGGGCTTTGAGAGCCGGTCAAAGGAGTTTATGTGATGTGTGGGGTTTCACTAAGAAGTCAATCAGCTGGACAGTAGCATAAAGAACGATCCATCTGCTACTGTGCAGGTGTACGAGGAGGATTAGAACAAAGAGGTCCCAGAGGCAGGAAGGCCATTTAGATAAGTGGCTTTGGGGTTGGTTACAAAGAAGGGCCTGGGATAGGGGAGCAAACATTAGTATTAAATGAAAATAAATGGGTTAAAAAGAGACCATTCAAAAGGATTGACTTAGTAGTGTGATTGAGCATGAGAAATGGAGAAAGTGAAAAAAATCAAAGAATTCCGAATTTCACGTTACTAGTTTTGTGGCCTCAGGCTAGTCATAAGATCTGTTGGGGCGCCTCATCTGGAGACAGTGTGATGGCAGAATGTGACAGTGTCCCTCATCTCATGTGGGACTAAAACTCACTAGGTACATAGAAATATTGGATTAATCAGCTGTTTTAATGATGAAGGGCAATTTTTAAATATCTAGAAAGATATTCTCAATAACATTATTTAAAATAATAAAAAATTGAGAAATATCTAAATGTCCTACAATGAAGGAAGATGTAAATAAATTATGACCATTATGGGCAAATTAAAATTATGTTTGAACAACCTGGGGGCATAACTTTCAAAATATAACGGTAGGTAGAGAAAACAGGACACAATACTATCTGAACATCATTAAAAATAAATATATGGGGACACCTGGGTGCCTCAGTGGTTGAGGATCTGCCTTTGGCTCAGGGTGTGATCCCAGGGACCTGGAATTGAGTCCTGCATCGGGCTCCCTACAGTGAGCCTGCTTCTCCCTCTGCTTATGTCTCTGCCTCTCTCTCTGTGTGTCTCTCATGATTAAATAAATAAAATCTTAAAATATATATATATATATATATATATATATATATATATATATATATGAATAGAAAAGAAGACTGGAAAAAACATCAAGAGTGGTCATCTCTGGCTGATGGTAATGTGGCCAATTTGAATCATCACTTTTGTACTTTGTACTTTTCTGGAATTTCCAAATTTTGTACAATGAGGCTTTTCTCTTTTAAATAAGAAAAAATATATTTAGGAAAATAAAAAAAATGAGATCAGCTACTACTTTTTAAAATCTTTAGATGTGTCCCTTCTAACTGTTTAAAAATAAAATATAAAATAGGTACACCCTTCTCTATCTGACTTGGTAAGTATCAGTGGAAGAGAATAATGTTGAAGAAGTGGTAGAGATGGAGAAGTGACCTTCAGAGGAAACGGGCAATAGAGCTGAACAAGATTTTGCAGTGCTGCAAAAATAGAGCAGTTTTTCCTTCCTTTTTTTTTTTTTTTTTTTTTTTTGATGCTCCGGAGCTATTTAATATACAGTAAAAAACAGACAGCTTTCACAGTCTTAAAAACAAAAGACATTCAAATGATCAACAATAAACATTTTGCATTTTTACTGGTAACAAATATTTTTAATGGAAGCAAAGCACATGAAAGCAAGTACTGAAGGAAAATCAGAATACTACTCTGTAAGGTAGTTTGATCTTAGGAAAATGCTTGCAGCTCGTATAAATACAAAAGCAACTCCAGAAGTAGATAAGAACGCAGTTACATCATAATTGCAAACAGTGCTTCATTGTACAAAGTGTTCCATCAGGTTTGCTACCCTCAAGAAGACCTTTACCAGGATTCCTCTTGGTTCTCCATGAGGACTGCAGAATGTTTCCATGGACTGTGCATTCGAGCAGAAGTGGAAATTGACTATCCAGTTGTCTTATGAAACATTTATGTATTGGGAATTTTTAATAAGCAACTGTATAACTAAATAAAATATTTCTAGGAAATAAGACCACAAATGGGCCCTGGAGGAACATAATTGAAAACTAGTTGAATAATTCTTAGAATCTTGATATTGATACTGATCCATGATATTTCCTGGCTTTGTGCTTAGTAAATAGATAATATGATGTGACAGGGCTACTTCCTTGAAGCTATACGAAGTGTTAAAATAGTCTTTGACTCAGTTTTCTAATAACTATGTTATTTCACATGACCTTGTACTATCCCTTAAATAAAAATCCTTGGAATTATCTTTAGTAGGCAGATAAGTTTCTGCCAGTTGGAACCTTCCTTTTGGTTTATCTTGGAATTTACTTACATTTACCAATGTGTTGTTTTAAACATATGCTAGTTCAGGGAGCTCTCCTCAAATATTTTTTCTCTTCCCTACAATTTTCATTGGCCTTGCTCTGTTTATCATCACTACCTGTTCTGGATGTCACTCTGACATCCAGAGTGACACTAAAGCACACTAGGGTCTGCCAGGGAGAGGTTTAGGTCCCTAAGCCCCAATAAAGAGCAAGTCTGAAAAGGGTCAGGGTACAGCTTCTGTTTGGTTTTTCCTTAGGATTAGCTTGTTATTACACTTCAGGTAGACTCAGCTATGCTAATTTTCTTGGCTGTGCTCACATGCGTAAAAATGGCATAAAAAAAATAAACGAACCTAGCCAACGGTGCAAGAACTTAGCCACTGCCTCTTGCCATCTCCCAGTGTTTGTGATTCTTGGCTGTATTTTATGCTGCTATAAGTGGACAAAACACTTCATACAGAGATGGAGGGTTTTTCCTAGTCGTATGATATTTGTCTATACAAGTCGTCAAGATACATACTGTAAGATTGTTTGCTTATGATATCACTGTAGATGATGCCAGAAACATTAGGAAAACAAAAATTTGCACATCGATACTAATTTTTAAAAAGTTGAATCTCATTAGTGTATTTGCACCTTTAAAAATGTCTCATAAGAGGAAGGTAAACGCTACTGGAAAGGAAGGAGAGAGGATGGTAATGGACTGGGAACTTTATGGCCTTACTCACAAAAATGAAAAAATCAGGCCTGAGATGGCTTTTCTATTGCTGTTCTCTCAGCTATATTTTTACTTGAATAACTGTCAAAATACACTACAAGTTATCACACCATCCATAATCAGTGTGACATCTGGGGCCCTGTGAGAGGCCAGTGTTTCTCTAACATTAGCTGACCAGTGCGCTTCCTGTACGTGCTCTGACTTGGTCATCAGAGCCAGAGAGTCTGATTACCCTAGGCTTGTTTTAGAATCACTCTCTCTCTCTGCTAGTGCAAGTGTCTCCTGCTGCACTTACCTCATTGTCACCCTGAAAAAGCCTACTCTTTCAACAAATACATACAAGCAAAGAGCTAGTGAGGCAGCTCCATCAACTTGAAGAGACTTTTAAATCATTTTGTAATCGACCATTCCTAATTTGCTCGACACATGTACATTTTACACCTTTTCCTTGACAAATCAGCTAAGATCATGTGGTGGGGTTCGTTATGGCCTGAAGTATGGAAGAGATGAATGAGGTAGAGAATATTTTTGCTATTTTACAAAGAGAAGGATTGGGATTTTCACTCCGTTGTGGAGTCCAGGGAATAAACAAAGTCACTCACACCAGGCAGCTTCACTGAACGCATTTTATATTTTAAGTTTCTGACACAGCCTCAAAGCAAAGAGAACCTTTCCAAGGACCTAACGAGATGCAAGCCTGGTGAGTCACTGAGGAGCATGTAAACTTTCATGTGAAGCAAAACACTAGTAAGACTATATTTTAGGAGGAAATGTTGGGTCTTTAAAAAAATTCTGTCCTTTCTGTAACCATGACTATGTAAAAATAAGAATTCTTACATGGTGGTGGGTGAGGTGATTTGAGGTATTTTCTGGGCTGCTTTGTGTTATGTTTTCCTTTGGAGGGAGGAGGGTCAGAAAAATACTCTTGGTTTTACCATTTAAATCTACTCTATAAATTCAAATTGCCAGTGGCTGGGTATTTGAGGCTCCAGGCAGGTTGATGACTTGTGAATCATGCTTTTCTTTCAGTATATTTTGAAATATTGATTTATTGGATATATAGAGTTTTCATGAACATAAACTGAAGGATGATTTTATTGGAAAACTCAAGTATATCTTGATTTTAGAAAATCTAGTTCCATTTTTTTAAAAACCTTGCTTTTTGTCCTTTATTTAATAATATCTTTAGTGTGGAAGATGTGAAACCATAACTAAAAGCATTGAATTGATGGCAAAGAAGGTAT
Source organism: Nyctereutes procyonoides (assembly GCF_905146905.1). Lineage (NCBI taxonomy): Eukaryota > Metazoa > Chordata > Mammalia > Carnivora > Canidae > Nyctereutes > Nyctereutes procyonoides. The sequence continues at coordinate 19,435,486 of NW_026575120.1, forward strand.
AAATAAAACTGTGAATGGCAAAAATATTAGAATAAGATACCATGTATTTCCACAGAAAAGCTGGACATTTAAACTTCAAAAAACAGAGGCAGAAAAGACAACTTTTTACTTCCCACTTATCCATAGGAATTGTCTTTATTACTGTAACCAGACCCACTAAGCTGCCCTTTATACCGACCTTTGCTCTCATGAAGCAAGTGGGGAAATAACCACATGAGAAATCATTGCAGTTTATTAAATGTCAAAGAGAAACTTGTTAACCAGACGTATCAGATAACCAATTGCCACGCAGAGCACTTGCTAACCCAGGAAGTGTCTGTCTTCTCTTTAAGGATAACACAGTTTACAAATAATTACGAACAAAAGATTAGAAAGCATGTGTATCATGTTATGCTATATGTTCCTAAAAAGACTATTTCCATTAGTGTCATTCATAAGAGTGATTAAGTATCAGTGTGTTAGAAAACTGTAAGTGCAGAGAATTTCAGCCTCATTCCGTGATGTCAGATACATGGGCAAGATATAAGCACAGGAGTGAGGTTACAAGGACAAGCATCAGGGGAGGAGAGTCCTGGGTATGTTTACTGTACTTTTTGTGGATATGAACTGAAAAGACCAGTTTCTCAGGAAGAACTCCTGTAGTTATGAGATGGGATTTTTCCCCCCACTTCCCTGAGATGAGGGAAGGACTGGATGTTTCTCCGTCTCACTTTTGGATGTTCCTTGTTTTTGAAAAGGAGGAAATTAAATTGCCTACAACCTTTTTCCATTAATGGCATCTCCATCCTTCCCAAAATTTCAGGGTCACTCTTGATTTTGCTTTTTCTCTCACACCACACATTCAACTCTTCAGGAAGTTTAGTCAGCTCTGCCTTCGGAAATATCCAGAATCTGACGCCTTGGTTCAGGCTGCCATAGTTTCCCACCTGGATAATTGCAGTAGGTGTGCCCTCTGCTTCATCATATGTCCCCTCCCTGGAAATTTTCAACACAACAGCCAGAATGACCATTTTAAAGCATAAGTCAGAGCACATTACTCTGTGGCACTAAACAAACAAACAAACAAACAAACAACAACAACAAACCCTTCCAATGGCTCCTTATTTCACTTGGAATGAAAACCGGTCCTGGGGATCCCTGGGTGGCGCAGCGGTTTGGCGCCTGCCTTTGGCCCAGGGCGCGATCCTGGAAACGCGGGATCGAATCCCACATCGGGCTCCTGGTGCATGGAGCCTGCTTCTCCCTCTGCCTGTGTCTCTGCCTCTCTCTCTCTCTCTGTAACTATCATAAATTTAAAAAAAAAAAGAAAAGAAAGAAAAGAAAACCGGTCCTGCCAATGGATGGCTTCCAAGTCCCTTCTATCTTCTCTCCTCTCCACCATCATCTCTTACATGACCTTTTCCTGAGGTGTTTCCTTATAGTTCTACAAACACGTCGGGCACATTCCTACCTCAAGGTTTTCATGCTGGCTGCTTTATCTGCTGGAACATGTTTCTTCAGATATTGACATAATTCTCTCCCTCATCTACTTCAAGTCTTTGTCTAAATAACACCTCAGTGATACTTACCCTGACCACCCTATTTAAAATCACAATCTCTGGTCTCTATCACCACTCTGGCTGGTTCTATTTCCTAACCAGCTCTGTTTTCAGTAGCAGTTATTACATTCTAAGATATGCTTTATATACTATTACGTTCATTATCTGTCTCCCCTAACTGGAACATAAGACTAACAAGGGCAAGGCTTTGACTGTTTGTCTAAGTATCTCAGCCCTTGCACAGAATATTGTATAAACTGAATGTTAATGGTCTATGCTTCTCCCTAATTGGGGGATCTTTAAAAAAGTTATGTTGTGGGCTGCCTGGGTGGCTTAGTTGGTTAAATACCCAACTCTTGATTTTGGCCCAGATCATGATCTCAGGGTCATGAGATTGGACTCACATGAGGGCTTAAGATTCTCTCTGTCTGTCTGCTCCTCCCACACTCATGTATGTGCTCTCTCTCTCTCTAAAAAAAAAAGATTTATGTTGTACATTTCTTCATTTTTAGGAAGCACTCTTTCTATGTCATTCCAGGAAGTTTCTGCAGAAAAGATAACCCTCCCCATTATTTTATAGCTTTCAGTCATAAGTATCTTTTCTTTTACCTAACTAAAGTTTAACTAAAGTTTTCATCCCTTCTGGTCTCCCTGGGAGACAGGTTTATTGGGCCATACTTTCTCCACCATCTCTTTCTTGGTGTTGTGTTCTGGATCTCTTAATCCAATTCATAGTTTCTGTATTTTTTGGACCTTGAGAGAGGTTTTAAAGCAGGGAAAAGAAGTCAGTTGCAGGAGACCCCTATCATTGTTCCCTCTTTCTGCAACAGAGAGGTCTGAAGGAAGAGGAAAACCACTATTTGATGAGAGAAGAGGTTCCTAGAGAGTGAGATAAGTGCTGATGATCCTTGTGATAGTCACAAATTTCAAGACGATATTCTTTGGTAATGGAAGACAGAAGGAGGAAGAGTTTATTCAGGGATGGTTTGTAGCTTGAAATGAAATGTTATTAACTCTTTTTTTAGAGCCTATAATGGAATTTGTGTAAAGGGACTTGTATGGTGCTTTTTGCACATCTGGCACTCATTACATGGTAGCTGTTTTTATTTTATTTAATTTTTACTGACTTCATGAGGTGGACGTTATTATTCCTTTTTTGACAGGAAGAATAAAAGCCAACATTTATTGAGTTCTTGCTATGTATCAGACACTATTTTAAGGACATTATATGGATTAATTTATTAATCCTTACATATACCCTAAGAAGTAAGTATAATTACTACTGATTACAAATGATCATTGGGATCATTTAATGAGTGAAGAAGAATATCAGAGATTAAATGGCCTACCCAATGTTAGCCAGCTAACAGCAAAGATTCAAAGTGGGGCCCTTGGTGCCACTTCACCTATGTGTATTAATTTATAAAACAGAGATAGTTTCTAAATAATAAATAATATTAAAATAAAAATAAGATGATAATTTAAAAATAACTATCATTTACTAAATGCCTGCTCCCCTGCCCTGGTCTCACTGTAGGCCTCTAGTACTTACTTCACAGAGTTATTACAAGTATAAATGACATGACAAGTGCTTGCACATTGAGAAGGTGAATAGACGTTGTCTGGTTCCCACCCAGGAATAGCCATGATTAATATTTTTACACAGAAACTTCTAGACATTTTTTCTATGCCTACTTACAAATAAATAAATAAATAAATAAATAAATAAATAAGGATTATATTGTATGTTCTACCTTTTTACTATCCAAAATATGAACATCTTTCCATGTCAATAAATATCCATCAACAGCATACTTTCTCAGTGAGCTTGATATCACTTCCAAGTCAGAAAATATTCTAGGGGTTCATGGGGGAGAAAGAAAACCTAGATATTTCAATTGGTTTGTGACCTTCTCTGCCTTTCTAAATATATTTTACTTTTGTTTTTAAAGAAGGTTCTGCATCATGTGTTGCTAATTTGCAAAGTGATTGGGTTATTTTATATTTTTCTCTTAAGAACTGTATCTTTTTAAATTTATGTGACATCCTTGGTTGATTTCTTTCCAAACACATGCGTGTAGTCAGTATATCTTCACAAGGAAAAAAGTCCCCACCATTAAAGTGACAGACCACGTGTTTGGTCTTGTAGAGCTTTCCCTTCCTTGGTGTGCTCCTGGAGATAGCCCATAGTTTGATGACACATGTACTTCTATGTTATACCATGCAATCCCCACTTATGAAAGGTTTCATTCCTTACTACCTGAATTCTCAAGACTCTATAATCTGCACAGTGTGGTAAAATGCTACAATATTTTACAGTGTTTATAAAATTTTATATTTGCAACTATTACAAAAAAAAGCAGACTATGACACACAGCTTTACTGGAGCCATACTTCAGGCAAGTTCATGAATAAACTGATCTCAGCAATATTTTGTTGGATGAAACATCAGCAGAAACTGATAATGTAGAGTCTGAGAAATCCGTATAGAAGATGATAGTAAACATAATGTCCCTCCATAGTTTACATCTCATGTTCAGTTTTGCAGTTTATTCTATCCCACATACATGCATATATCTGAAGTTTTAATAGGATATTTTTAGGTAACCACAATCCCTGCTCAGTTTTTAGCAGGAGTTTAATATCTTAAATATTATTAACTTTCAAATGACTTCTATGGAAAAGAAAAAAAAACTCGTACATTTCTTAGGCAGAAAATACAGACCAACCATCTGTTAAATATCTATTTAATATGTAATCAAAAACATAAAAAAGATAATCAGTATTTTCTTAATCACTCTTAAAGTGATAATAAGAGCAGCTAACATTTTTGTATCACTTGCTTATTTGTGTGCACTTCCCTAAGGGTTTTATGTTACATGTAATTAATTTATGAGTCATACAGTTTTCACAACTATCTCATGAGATAGGGACTTTAAATAATGATTGGAAATAAACGTGTCTCAATATATAAATTAATTTTGAGAAAGATAAAATTGAATATATTCTTGTGTGAAAATGTGTATAGTCAACAAATTTGATGGTGGGAAAGCAATGCAACGTATAACAAAATGGTTTCAATCATTTTTTCTAAAGATATTTTAAGAAGCCATTGGATATCTTGGCTAAAGACACTTTTTGAGTATTTTTTGTTTAATCTTAAAATCTTCAGAAAAAAAGCTTGACCCATTTAAGAAGTCTCTTAATCATTTCACAATCTATGTAAGTCAAATTATAATGCTGTACATCTTAAACTTACCTAGTGCTGTATGTCAATTATATCTCCATAAAACTGGAAAGGAAAAAAAAGTCTCTTAGGAGTAAGAGTCTTAAGGTCAAACAAAGCAGTATTTGATGCAACATACAATTTGAAGATAAAGAAGGAAGCATTCCTAGGAAGTTAGTAACTTCGCTGCCAGAGCGACACTGTTATGATAGAACAAAGGAAAGACAAAGGAAACTGTAGCGTGTGCTGTGGGGTTGTTGGTTGTTTCTTCCTCATCTTGTTCCGCTAGAGGTAAGGAAGAGAACACTTAGGGATTTGGAGCAGAGAGAAGGAAAAGTAACTTTCTTTTAGAAAAGAAGATTCAGGGATTTTCGATTCCTCTCATAATAAAGATATAGATACAGATAAAGTCCTAATTAGAATAAAGAACTAATAAAAGGCCTGATAGGGCAATAAGCTTTCTTGTCCACAAGATTGTTGCATGTATATTATATACAATGTATACACTTGTTTGTGTGCTGAGCAATTTCTGATTTTAAGAAAAGGTTCAGTGAGTCCTTTTTTTTTTTTTTTTTAAGATTTTATTTATTGGGATCCCTGGGTGGCGCAGCGGTTTGGCGCCTGCCTTTGGCCCAGGGCGCGATCCTGGAGACTCGGGATCGAATCCCACGTCGGGCTCCCAGCGCATGGAGCCTGCTTCTCCCTCTGCCTATGTCTCTGCCTCTCTCTCTCTATATATATATGACTATCATAAATAAATAAAATTAAAAAAATATTTAAAAAAAAGATTTTATTTATTTATTCACGAGAGACACCGAGAGAGGGAGAGAGAGAGAGACACACACACACACAGAGAGACAGAGACACAAGCAGAGGGAAAAGCAGGCTCCATGCAGGGAGCCCAACCTGAGACTCCATCCCAGGTCTCCAGGATCACACCCTGGGCTGAAGGTGGCGCTAAACCACTGAGCCACCCGGGCTGCCCATGAGTCCTTAAGGACAGAACTATTAAAGTTGAATTTTGTTCAGAAGACCCTAATATACCTGGATGTTTGAGTTTCTTTAAATCTTGCTCTGTATCAGCTCATGTAGTTACACAAGAGTTGATAAACATTTTTCCTCCCTTACTCTATTTGTAGAAAAGAATAAATGTCTGCATTGTAACAAGTGTACGGTTCTCACCTGGAGAATGTAGACCCATCACCGGGGCTTCCACCCTTTGGCACCTTCCTCCTGGTGGTAGCTCAGCTTCCCTGTTGGAAACGTAATCAGTGTCCTGGGATAGTGTGTGTACACTCAGACTCTTTGCGATCGCACACACTGTAGGTTTCATATGTCATAAAGGATTGTACACACATTGGGTCAGTGTCTCTACGGTAAGCCGCCTATTTTCCCTTTTCTAAGAAAACCCTAGCTTAGAGCATACTGTTTTCTGAGCTTTGTAGGAAGCAGCCAGAAAGCAGCGTGTGTCACCCGAGACTTGTTTGTTTCCTTTGGCCCTCCACTGAGTTTGGCTTCATGTTCCTCTTTCCTGGGCAGAAGCTGGAAATTAGAGCCTTGAAGGGATTTAAATGCTGCACTTGGGGCAACACTTGGCCAAGCAACACCTGGGCAAGGTTATGACAAGGTTTCTCCACAGTTATGACTGGGAGAGTCTAGGGGTGAACATTGATGGTCCCCTCGCCTCAGACTGATGTTGCTTTGGGCGCCTCCGACAGCAATGGAGCCAACCACGGCCGTGCTCGGGTTACTCCCCCACGTGGGTTTCTCCTTCAGACAAAAGTGGTGCCATTGAACCATTACCACTGCTCCTGTCCCAATAGCACTTTTCTCCTTATTTTAAAGTGTCATTTTACCAGGAGATGTACTGAAGGGAAGAGGAAGCTTTAAATAAATAAGATTTCTCTTTCTTTTCTAAGCTTTGCACCCTGGAGTCCAGCATCCATCACTCTCTGTGTAGACTCGGTTCACTCCTGTTTCGTGGGCTCCTAGGAGCACGGCTTCCTAGCTCATGCCGAAGAGAAGCTACGAGACATCTACATGCCTTTCCGTCTTGTCTGCTTCCAAGTTACCACAGGTTTATCTATCTTATTCTCCCTCCTATCTTAGAGGAAAAGAAATCCTTCATTTCTTTCCAAAACCGTCTTTCTTCATCTTTGTCAATGATCTTTCTCTTTTCCTACCTTTCCTGGGATTTAATTTACTATTTCTCTCTCTCTCATTCTCTCTTCTAGTTTCTCCTTCCTGGTACATATAAATGTATACAAGTCTTACCCCTGCACCTTCCCTAAGGTCACAGTCCCCATCCAGTTACCCTTCTTCCCCTCCGCTTTGTTTCATTGCCAACTTCCTGATAGAGTTTTCTGCAATCGCTGCTTTCTCATCTCTTGTCTACTTTTCAGCTTGGTTTCCATCCTCATTACGCAACTGAACTTGTCATAGCAAAAGTCATCCATGGTCTCAAATCTAGCGTCCTTCTGAATGGTCATCTAACTGGACCTCACCACAACTGCCTCTGTGCTAAGCAATTTTTCATTTAATAGAGATTTTTTAAATAGAGATTTTATTTATTTGAGAGAAAGAGAGAGAGACAGATAGCAACAGAGATAGTGAAAGAGAGCATGACTAGGAAAGAGGGGGAGAAGCTGAGCAGGGAGCCTCATGTGGGGCTGGGTCCCAAGACCCAGGAGCATCCTGAGCCCAAGGCAGCCTCTTCCTCAAGATCCCCTGGGCATCCCTAGTCCTCTCTTCTGACAGTCCTCCCCGGGTCTACAGAGCACCTCCCTACTCCTCCCTGACTAGTCTCACCCTTAAACGTTACCCATGGTTCTGTCACGGGGGTTGATTTTAGTTGGGTTTGCAGAGGTGGGCTTGGCAATGGCTCCTACCATGTTTTGTGTGGTGACACTTCGGGGCCTGGGCCACTCACTGGGTTCTGCGTTCTCTTCTTCCCTACAGCCTTACAGAAATTGGAATGTTTCAGAGTATCTAACACGCAAATCCAGAACTTGATATTCTTGTTTTCCTTCCTTTTTTTCCCCCAAGATTGTATTTATTTGCTTGAGAGAGAGTGACTGAGAGAGAGAGAGTGCAAGCAAGCATAAGTGAGGGGAGTGAGGGCAGGGGCCAAGGGAGAAGCAAGCTCCCCACTGAGCAGGAGCTGGACCCCAGGATTCTGCATAAAGTATTTCTGATGCACAAGTACCATGTCTTTTATTTAGGAAATGGTGGTGCTTGTTACAAGTTATGCAATATCCCTTTACCACAATGTTGAGAAATGTCCAGGAAACACACCCAGTGGAGATTTCCTCTAGTCTTTGGGTATATTCCCTCAAAGGTTTCCCAAAGTTAGAAGATTTGCTTATACTACAGATTTGTATGTGGAGGCTAGAGTTACTCGCCTACTTCTCATTTCAGCAAAGTCTTCCTTTTCTACTTTTTTTCTTTTCTGTCCTTCCCTTCTTGCTCATGGGACTATTTTACTGGAAACTATTAATAATCCCCCCAAATTGCACTTTCAACTTTCCCCTAAAGAACAGAGGAAACAGACAACAGAAGTTGTGCACATATCAAACTGAAAGAGAAAAACTCAGAAAGTAGCAAAGAAGCCTGAAATAAAGCGTAAGACCTATTTCATGGCCTCAAGGGGGAAGGCGAACAGAAAACCTACCACTGAAGCTCTAGGAATTTCAGAGGCCCTCTCTGGTCCTCTCTGATATTAATAGAGGGAAACTAATCACCCCAGATAGGTCGTTGAGAATTTTAGAGTATCAAAATTCATTTAATGTTGCACCATTCGCAGATGTTGATAAAGTTTATTTCTAGCAGTTATTAAAAGCCCATTGTAGGGATGCCTGGGTGGCTCAGTGGTTGGGCATCTGCCTTTGGCTCATGTTGTGATTCTGGGGCCCTGAGATAGAGTCCCACATTGGGCTCTCCACAGGGAGCCTGTTTCTCCCTCTGCCTGTGTCTCTCATGAATAAATAAAATTTTACAAAAATAAATAAGCAAAATCCCTATTTTTTTTGACAAACTAAAGATATTGATTTTCTCAGGCTCAGTCTTTTCGTTTTCCTTTTTTTCTTTTTTTTTTTAAAGACAACTTTTAAAGGAATGCGAACACTTTTGATAATTTTCCAAGGAGCAGTTAATTACAATGCCCTTTTAGGATGTAAAAGATTATCAGAAAACTCTTTTCTTTACCTTATTTTGTAGTTTTGTATGTTCTGGAGAGTTTCAAGAGTTTACACCAGAAGAAAACAGCTTTAATTTAGAATGGAAGTGCTTGGATGGGAAAGGATTGATCATGCTAATGATATTGTATATTGTTTATTCTTTCTTTCGCTCTCCCAAATATTTCCATCCATCTATTAACAAACAAAATGTTTATTCCTGTTTGTTTAGTTTTGTTTCACTTTCTGTAAAAATCAGAGTACTCACTAATTGCTGTGGGAGTTTAAGTTACCCAGTCTAACAAAATGCCATCCAGAGTCTGAAACTATGTAACATCCATCCCTTTGAATAATCTACAATGTTTGCAACTCAGCTGCAATGTTTTTTTCAGGATCTAATCTTTGTTCAGAAGTTGAATGGCAAACAGCAGAAAATCTGTCATCTCAGAATTCTCCTTCCAGTGGAATGAGTCTAGGCTTTGTGTTTTAGACACATGTGAGCACAGTTCCAAAACCATCCATCTTGCTGAATAGCAGATGTGAGACCGGATAAGAGAATGTGTGATTCCGTGGTTTCCTTGTGCTCATTTTGTAATGATTCCACTATAAGCAAAAATAAGTAATGACAACGTTTTTTCAGACTTTGCCTCGAATCAGAATCGGAGGGCTTGCTCCATGGCTGGGCCTTACCCCTAGAGTTTCTGATTCGGTGGTCCTGGGGAAGCCCGAGAATTTGCACTCCTGAGTGCCCAGATGATGCTGATGCTACTTGGACAGAAACTGCACTTTGAGAACCGCTGTTCTAACTATAATGTTACAGCATGATAATCATACATGACAATTTAGATGGATTTCTATTTTCATCTCTGCATATGTAAGAGAAACTGAAAGATTAATGTGGGAATTTCACTTTTTGGTGAAGAACACATACAGAGAAAAATTATATTTTAAAAACTGACTATTCCCTATAACCTCAAAAGTGTAACATCATATGTATAAAACACCTGAGACAAACCAAGTCATCTTTTTCTCAGTGATTTTGTTGCTACAGAACATCTCTGGTTTTGCCTTTGCAAACAGATGATGAGATTGATGTCAGATGGCTATTGCCGAAGCTGGATCCATTTGTACACAAAACCTGTCTAATCAGCAGTCCAGTTGGCCTATTTTACATCACAATATCTAATTAATGGTCATCTGCCCTGGTGGCAGGATTAAATCAGTACTGCTCCTACACCCAAAACAAATGTCTTTCTCTGGAAATTTTACCTTTGGAATTCAAACACAAATCAAATTCCCTGAGTCACTATTCGAAGAACAGGTGCAAGAGTGCCCCACAACATGTTGTTATTGGTTTTGCCTCACTTAAAAAAAAAAGTTAAAGTATTTATGGCTTTTGAAGACCACCAGTCTTTTAATATTCCCTATGTGATATTTCACCTTTTTAAAAAGCCCACGTGTCAGAAAAGAGGAGCTCTGGAGCTCAAGCTCATATGCTATGAAGCAGCCGAGCAAAGACTGCACCACCAGAACTGAGTGGTGGGTGCGGCTGCGGGTGCAGACCCAGCAGAGGCTGGGCGACACCCTGTGTGCAGGAGGAAAAGCCCCACAGGGCACCAGGACACTGCTCTCATGCCAGCGCTGGCAATTGTTGCACAGAGGCTGATGCACAACAAGTGCCTAAATATTTTCCTTTCCAAACTTTTGGTGTCCTGTAAGATGCAGCCTGAGTCTAGAACAGCTTACAATCTCTAGTGCTTACACCTAGGTCTGTGTTAGCAAAGTAGTCTTAAGGGAAAACGAATCAACAATATTGTACTTGGTTATGATTGTCAGGCATGTTCTCTCTTTGACCTGCCTCATCTAGAGTCTCCCCTTCACCTTCCAGTGTAACTGCTGCTGCTAGGGAGAGGCAGAGAGAGTCAGGGAAGTGGTCTTAGCCTTCACTTCATTCTTTCTCTACAGTTTTGATCCCTCTAACTTCTTCCTTTTACACCACCCCTTATTCTTCTAATATGTAAAGTGACTACAAAGCCATAAACTGGTTGCCCAACTGCACAGGAGAAACAGTGCTTTTATTTTAAAGATTTTATTTATTTATTTATTTATTTATTTATTTATTTATTTATTTATTTGAGAGAGAGTGAGATTGAGCAGGGGGAAGGGCAGAGGGAGAGGAACAAGTAGACTCCGTGCTGAGTGCAGAGCCCAACAAGAGGCTTTTTTTAAAAAAAAATTATTTTATTTGTTTATTCATGAGAGACACAGAGAGAGAGTCTAGAGAGGCAGAGACACCAGCAGAAGGAGAAGCAGGCTCTATGCAGGGAGCCTGACATAGGACTCCAGGATCACGCCCTGGGCCGAAGGGGGTGCTAAACCGCTGAACCACCCAGGCTGCCCCCAACAAGAGGCTTGATCCCATGACCCTGGGATCATGACCTGAGCTGAAACCAAATGTCAGATGCTTTGCTGACTGAACCATCCAAATGCCCCACAATCCTTTTATTTTATAGCTATGACTAGAATAGATCTAGTCTTAATTATATTTTTCAGCTTATTCAGTCTTTCTTTTCTCATTTTTTCTTTATTATTTTTTCTCAGTCTCAAACTGAAGTGTCCTCAAGTTTTCCCACAAATTCGCAAGTTATTTTATTGTCCAATGGAGTGTGCTCAAAATAATGTAACTCTTAATACTAGTCTCTCCAAAATATAAGTAAAAAATGGTCATCTGCAAATATCATGTGCAAACTCCAGCAAATATAGATTTTTAATATTATCTATGATTTTGGATTATGAATGACTGTTTTCCATGATAATAGATAACATAGTATATTGCCTCATACTTTAGCAGGCTTTAAATTATTGACTGACTGTCCTTTTGTCCTGTGAGTTTAATTATACAAAAACTGAAAGTTTATGTTTTTATAATTATTCTCAAGCCAATGGTTTACTTAGTAAATTGCATTATAACAAAGTTTCTAAGGTTTGACAAAAGGATAAATTGTTTTTCTTCACAATCTCCTAAGGCTATAGTTTTATAGTTATTTCTTTAAAGATTTTATTTGTTGATTTGAAAGAGTGAGAGAGAGCATGAGCTGGGGTGGGGCAGAGGGAGAGGGAGAAACAGACTCCCCACTGAGCAGAGAGACAAGTGAGGCTCCTGTTGAGGACCCTGGGATCATGACCTGAGTTGAGGACAGACACTGAACTGACTGAGCCACCCAGGAGCCCTTATAGTAATTTCAAAACAATGTCTTTTGAGGGTGCTAAGACTAAAGACCAGTGAGCAGATCAAGCTGAAAACAAAAATAGCATGGATCCAATGGACTATTATTAATGAATAGCCAGTGGCCACCAGACTCATATACTTGAGCTTGAAGTAAAAAAACATAAAATGAGAAGTTCTCTTTCTTTCTTTTTTTTTTTTAAGATTTTATTTATTTATGAGACACACACACACACACACACACACACAGAGAAAGAGGCAGAGACACAGGCAGAGGGAGAAGCAGGCTCCATGCAGGGAGCCTGATGTGGGACTCGATCCCGGGTCTCCAGGATCAGGCCCTGGGTCGAAGGGGCAGGCACTAAACCGCTGAGCCACCCAGGGATCCCCAGAAGTTCTCTTTCTGAAGCATTCATATCTCGAACCATGTAAACATCTCATAACAAATTTAACTTGTCTCCACAGTCTGCTACCTCATTCCAGCTTGACATGATGTCTAAACAGTGGCTGAAAAAGTAATTGTTCAGAAAAATGACCAGCCATGAAGTTCTATCCTGTTCTGAAAATGAAGCTAAGCAAATTCTGAAGAGTGGAATGTCCCTCAAGAGACTCACCTCCTCAGGGGACTCTCTAGATCTATCTCCCCTACTCCCTGCTTGGGGGACATGTTTCCCAGTATCATGGGAAAGAGGCTGTGATTTAGGCACAGAGAGTCAGACTAAGACTCTTTCAGGACAGGTCCCATACATCCTCTCAAAGGTGAAGAAGAGAAGGGTCAGAAATGGCTGGAATTCTAACAGAAGCGATATCTTAGGGAATTGGGCTGCAAGTAAAGACTCGGGGGCTGCGATTTTAGGCCAGGCTTCTCAAGTTCTGCTGGCTTAATTTGGAAGATAATGCTTATGGTAGCTGCTGTTCAGAATGGTGGCTTGTGGTCTTCATAACTTTGAATGTGACGTTTCAGAATGAGGTAGGATGGTGGTAACATATCAATACATATTTTCCAGTGGAAATAAAAGTGAAAGGAACGTGAAATCTTGAGTGTTTGGGGTTGGAGGAACACTTAAGACATTCGACAACTACTTATTATTGATTTAAATGTACCTTTTCATCCAGAAAAAGAAAAAAATCTCATCTTCACTGTTTGATGGCCACTCCAAGAAGGGAAAATTAGAAAGTCTATTTTTTTCTTCTTCTGGGCTTTAGAATAGGGAAAGTGGGGCAGACTAGTGGTGAGGAGGAAGAAAAGGGACCAAGGAAAACTTAATCCTTCAAAGCATTTGTATTGTATTTTTATTGACTTAAAACACTGATTATGACAACTGAGAAATGTTGAGAGTGGAGAGGAAAGAGCATGTTTTATATATTCATTAGTAGAGAATTGCCACAAACACAACAGCTATGATGCCTGGTCTTACAAAGGAAAGTGGCTGAAGATGTAGATTCTAGGGGGAGACACATATGAGGCACTGACCTTGGGGACACAGCTCATTGGGGTGCCAAAACTTCGGTCATCAAGATAAATAATATAATACTAGCAAATTCCTTAAATTCTGTGCCTGAGGCAAGTGGCTCACTCCCCTCATGCTAGTTCCATTGATGGATTCTAAATGAATTTGACGAATCTTTTGTGAAGAGGGTTATAGAAAGCAGATTTCTCAGGGCAGGGGCCAGGGAGGCGGTCCTTAGTTGGCCTTTAATGTGTCATGGGGACATCTGGGATATACATGCCAAGTGTAAGTGATTCAATGAGATCTTTGAAAATGTAACCCAGAAATTCCATACTTGAAACAATCTAGTTAGAAAATGTAAGCTTAACTTTAAGGTGTGTATTGGGTTGAATGGTAGCCCTCAGAAAGATCTGTCCATGTTCATGACCCCTGAGACCTGTGATCTCAGGTCTTAGATGTGACCTTTCAAATGTGACTTTATTTGAAAAAAAAAAAAAACCAAAAAAGTCTTTGCTGATATAATTAAAAATTAAATATCTGAGATAAGGAGATCACCTCGTGTTACCCGGGTGGGACCTGAATCCAACAGGTGGTGGGACTGGTGGGGGACACGCGGGCGGCGGGGGGGCGGGGGCCTCCCAGCCTGGGAAGCTTCAGGCGCAAGGAACGGCTTCCCCCTGCCCTGGGGTCTCCCGAGGCCTGCAGACTGACCCGCACCTTGATTCTGCACTTGGAGCTCCCAGAGCTGGGGGGGAATGAATGTGTGCTGCGGGGAGCCATGGGGCTGGTGGCTGTTGTTAACAGCCACCGCGGGAAATGGTCCCCATACGCGATCCACCGCAGAGGCATCGCAACGGGGGCGCTGGACGGCATCCCTGCGGAATGCTGCCTTCTTCGAGAGTAAACTGAGGCTCTGCCTTTAAGTAGGGTGACCAGGTAATTTATTGACCAAATCAGAATACTTTGGAGAAAAGGAGTACTATTCATCATGACGCCTGGACAGCGGGGACAAATCCTGGACAGACTGCCCTATGTGATCAAGGGCCTACACTGTAAATTCCCAGCAAATTACTGGTCCCTGCTAAGTTTGTTATTGGAACTACAACCTCACTTTAAGTATAGATGTGCAAGGAGTTCTAGTGTAGAGTGCAAACACTTCAGGGGTTTTTTGTTAAGTAGATCAACAGAAATGAGTACTGACTGGCCTTTGAAGCAAGGTTTTCTTTTGTGGTTTTATTTTTTAAAGGTTATTTATTTGAGGGGGGACAGAAAGAAAGAAGCTCAAGCAGACCCCCACTGAGCGGAGAGCAGGAAGCAGGGCTTGATCTCAGGACCTTGAGATCATGACCTGTGCAGAAATCGAGTCAGACCCTGCTTCGCAGATTGAGCCACCCAGGTGGCCCTGAAGCAAGGGTTTATGTTGCAAAAATCACCGAGCAGATATACTTACAAGAGCAGGGACTCTGACTCTAGAGAGCTGGAGGACCAGCACTGCCTGCCGTGGGACATTGGACCAGCTCTCCAGGGTCGTTGGAGGTGGTGTAATGGGTACGTTTGTGTGTTTGTCATTAGCAGCAGCGCTTTCCATTACGCCTGAGTTTCATGGTGTTTTGATTATTAAACAGCTAGAGGAGCTTAAGTATTTGGGCGAGAAAAGTAGAACCAAAAAAATCTATTTTTCTCATGTTAAGGGGTGTATAAAATCTTTAACTGAATCCACTTAGAGAAGAATTATCCACTTCAAAATCATACAACACTGTACCTTGGCTATAATGTTCATTAACGAATCAGGTTTTTTTTTTAAGATTTTATTTATTTATTCATGAGAGAGACAAAGAGAGAGGCAGAGACACAGGCAGAGGGAGAAGCAGGTTCCATGCCGGGAACCTGATGTTGTAGGATTCGATCTTGGGTCTCCAGGATCACGCCCTGGGCTGAAGGTGGTGCTAAATCACTGAGCCACCCACGCTGTCCCAATCAGTTTTGTTTTTTTTTTAAACCAATCAGTTTTATGTTTTGGTTTAGAAATCTAACTTCATTATGACAACATACACTTTAAACTTTGATAATATGCTTGGTATTTCTCTGGTTTTAACTGTGTTAAATATGCTGTAGCAATGCGAAAAAAAATGTTTTCTGTATTTCTAGGGTATATCAATGAGCAATATCTAAGTTTCAGCTTTTCAATAAAAAATATTTCTGGCACCAGCTATATGCTGGGCACTTTCTCACATGCTAGGGATGCAAAGATGTGAGTACCATCTCCACCTGTTCCACTTTCTGCCCTCTCTTCCCCATTCTGTACCCTGGAGACTGACCCTTACCAATGGCTCCCTTGCCTCCTGGCTTCCAGTCAGTGTTGGCTGCACCTGCGAAGTGGTGCTCATCTGTCAGCAGCTGTGTCCACTTGACTTTCTCTGGTTCTCACTCCAAAAGGATTCCAGTAACTGGTCAGCTCTAGGGCTGGTAAATATGAGGTTTGGGGGAGCTGGTGAGAGAAGGGAAGGGACAATACTACAGGATTTCTCTCGTTTTCCTATACTCTGCTCGCAGTTTTGTAAATAGTCTGTTTGTTAAACTGACTCCAGATTACTAATATGAGAGGCTAAGATCCTAATTGAAGAAAGTACGGACTCACCATGAAGGAGCTCACTTCTAGCTGGAGAGACAGACGTATAACAGCTAACTGTATCATAAAATAAAAACTTTACAGTTAAAGGCCCATGCAAATTGATGTCAGGGCCCCGAGGAAAGAATGAGGATGTGTTCCCAGGAAAGACAGACGCGAGGAGACACATAGAGTAGTCTTCACCCAGAGCATAGCACCTGAGCCATGGAGAGAGCAGAGGTGGTGGATTTCCTGGCATCTTTATGCCCTCACAACCTAAGAGATCTTGGGCTGGTTCATTAATGATAGTGACACAGACTCAGGAAGAAAGAGGAAAGTCCTGGAGATCCCACTGTGGTGGGGTTTTCATGGTTACTATTATAGAATAATGATATGTGGTTAGATGAGCAATAAGCCCAAGCCCGAAAGCCTTCCAGTCCTAAACTTGTTGCTAGCTAACTGTATGAACAAAAGAGTGTTTCCTACCTAAGCTTCTCTCTGTTTCAGCTGCTTCCTCTACTAAGTGGAGAGGATAATTCCTGCCCCTCCTCTTAGAGGATTTCTGCGAGGCTCAAAATGAAATAGTGCTTGTAAGAATATTATAGGACTAAAGCACTGTACAGATGTAAAACATGTAGGTGTAGGTAAGATGGAACAAGGTTAGCCATGAGTTGATGATAATTGAAGCTAGATGATAAGCACATAGGAGTTTATTACACATTCTACTTGTGCGTGTGTGTAGAACATTGTGTTGAGAAATAATTGACTTACAGAAAAGCTGCAAAAATAATACAGAAAATTTCTGTATACACTCCATCAGATTCCCCAAATGTTGATAATATACCCCTTGTGCTTTGTCATTCTCTATATGTAATATGGTTGAATGTGTATGTATTGGGTTTTTTATTAAATCATTTGAGAATAAGTTATAAATATGATGACATTTACTCCCATGAATGTGTATTTCCTACAAACAAATTCATCCTCTTTCATGCCCACAGTACAATTATCAAAATTAGGACATTAATGCCTATATAGTATTATAAATATTACATGTATGACACTTATACAGTATTATCTATGCTTCATAGCTCAGTCAAATGTCACCAAATGTCTCACTAACCTCTTTTATAGCTAAAGAAAAAGAATTTTTGCTTTCTGGTCCAGTATCCAATCAAGGATCCAATCAAGGACCACACTTGCATTTAGCAGATGTTTGTTTAATGTCTTTAATCCCTTTAAATCTGGATCAGTTCCTGTCTTGTCTCTCTCTCTCTCTCTCTCTCTTTTTATCATCTTGCAGCGCAGCCCTTTATTTTGTAGAATGTCCCTCAGTCTAGGCTTGTCTGATGTTCCCTTATGATTAGATTCAGGGTGTACATTTTTGATGGGAAAGTCATGTTACAGAAACCCAAGTTCAGCTTCCCATTGTTCTAAAGGCTAATACTCAAGAGATAGGTTTGGACTGGAAAGGAATATGAGCTTTATTCAGAGGCCAGCCACCTGGGGAGAAGGTAGACTCTTGTCCAAAGGCCTATCCAAGGTTTCTGCCTGGCCCATGAATTTTTAAAGGGAGTGCAGTGGTCTGTGACATTTCTTGATCAGGGGCAGACTCCGTGATGTCAGCCTCAAGAGTTATCGTGGTGCTTGGAGATTGGGCGAGAAGGTCCGATTCCTTGGTACCCAGGGCCTGTGCAGGAGTATTCTCTTGTTTCTTTAAAGGGGGGCAAGGCCTACAGATGTGCAAAGGGAGGCCAGTAAGGTCATTTTTCGCCTTAAAAAAAGTGACCTTAAAAAATAAAATAATTTTGATAAAAGACTGCTGGGCTAATCAGAAAGCTAAGGGGGCTTCAAACAGACTTCTTGGTCTCTATGGCCTGGAACATTCTGGTCTTTCATTCCTTAAGGCCTGCAAATCTCCAAGAAAGTAAATTAGTTCTGGTGAAGGGCCTTAAGTCAGCAAGCAAGAAGTATGCTAACTTAAAGCAAGGTAATGACTCTTAAGACCAGCCAGAAGGCTGTGACAACCACAGAAGGGATGTATCCTCTCAGAGTGTCCTATCAAGAGTCACACAATATCTGTTTGTCACATTATTTGTGACTAACTTTACTTGATTAAGGTTATTTAAGCCAGTAAAGCCACATTTTCTCTTTGTCATTAATAAACATCTTGTGAAGAGATCATTTACTTTCATATATTTTTAATTTATATTTTTATAATAAAAATAGGGACAGTGGGGGATCAAGAGTTTAGTTTTAGATAAATTAACTTGAGATATCAAATAGAAAACCAAATATATGAATATGAAGCTAAGAGTGGTGTTTTAAGGTAGTGTGGTATAATATAGATGAATCATTGAGTAGATTGAGGAGGAAATAGAAAAGGAAGTCAGGAGCCTTTGTAGAATTTTTTATAAGTTTTGATTGTGAGAAAGCAAAATAATGGGGTTGGTAACTGTAGGGAATATAGGGTCAGGAAAGGATTTTTCTAAATTTTGGGAAATAGAAGAACATCCTGACATGCTGATAGGAATGATACAGCAGGCACAGAGGGATTGGAGGGGGTACGTGGCACAATGGAGAGAGGGGTTTTCAGAGGCAGTGAAGTCTCTGAGCATAGTTATCCTCAAGTCAGGAAGCTGGGTTCCCATCCCAGTTCTGCCACTCTCTAGCTGTGATGCTTGGGTAAGGAAATCAAACCCTTAGTACCTCAATTAATCCATTTGAAAAGTAGGAGTGTTGATGAGAATGAAGTAAGATGATATCTATAAAAAACATAGCACAGTGTCTGCTGAAGTGAGTGCTATGTACATGCAAAGTTAAACATGATCTTGAACTCACAGTCATCTAATACCTTAGAATTGTTTTCCCTCTGACCTAAATTCTGGGGTATTTCCTCAGAACCCTTCTGCTCTTTAATTACATCTAATTTGTTATTTAATCCAGACTTTGAAATTTTAACTTCAATAACTGTATCTTTCATTTTTAGTTCTCTTTAGATTTCCCTTTCTTCAGATAGTGTCTTGATCTTTAAAATGGTTTCTATTTCCTGTTTTAACTTTTAAATTATTTAAACATAATTATTATATAGTCCTTTTCCAATATTTCAATTTGGTAGGGAGCACATGTTTTCCTATATATTTATATGTGCTGACTTTCCCTTATGGTGATTCATTTTCTTTTGTGGTTTGTAACTTCTATTTGTGAGTTCATTTTTGACTGAAGTTGTTTGTTTCTCTGGGTGTCCCATGAGACTCATTTTGCATTTTCTTTTGCCAATTGTTCTATGGGTTTCAGTGACCTGGGAACTATTTTTATATTAATTTTGCAGCTTATTATCCCACAGATTAGGGCTCTATACTTACTGGGATTTCATAACAGGATTTGTTGTTGTCCATTTATTTGATTTTTATTTTAAAATCAGAAGCCTTTCCAGAACAGCTAATACTAGAATTTTCTGGATTGTCTTTCCAGGGACTTAGCTACAGAAAGCTTTTCCCAGTTTCAGTTCTCTATTTTGCAGTCTTAAGACCACATCAAAATACCCTTCTTAGGGCATTAAAACCTCAGTCTTTTGGACCTGTATCCAGGGATGATGTGCCCCCTGGGCTGCCAGAGGCAGTTTGTAAGCCTATCACTCTGCCTGAGATATTTCTTGCTGTTACCAATAACAGTAGAAAGTCCATTTGTTCTTTCAATCTTGGCTATGTGTTTACGCACTTCTTTTGTTATATTTTATGTGTTTGTAGAAGGGATAGAACTTGTTTTAGTCCAAATGACCCTTTTGTAGGAACCAGAACTCTGCCACTTAATAGATATAGATATGTAGATATTATAAAGAGACCTAGCAGGAAGATTTTCCTGAAGAATATGCAAGCCATCTTTTTCTCCATAGATTCTTCGAACTCAGCTCCTGGGGTAAGCTAGATCAAGGATCCAGAACTGGGTACCAGGAATGCATCTCATCAGGCCTCTTGTAGAATTGCTTTTCTCAAATTACAATTTGACATGACATTCTCACCTTATATAGGCATATTTTATCAGAAACAGCCCTGTGAAACCCATCACTGCCTTTGCTATAAAGATATTGCTGAAAAGAACAAATTCTGCCTTCTGTATTCCTCCTGAGTAACTGGATTGGTTTTCTTTGGTGGAAACTCTGAATTGAGTAACTGCTAGTGTTGTCCTCTTTGAATGGACAATAAGAAAGCTTAAAGCCAAGTTTGTAGCCAACTTCTAATAAGAGTATAAGGTTCTTGGCATGCATTATTGGATTCCAACCTTGCTCTTGGCTCCATCTTATTTAACTATGTCTATTTTTTCTCTTTCAGTCTCATATATTTGAAATGTACTTTATCTTGTTACATTGTATTTATCTCTGTAAACTATTTTACATTTTTGACAGGGTAGGGTGGATGATGTGTGTCTATGAATGACTAACATTAATGTGTAAGGTACCAAGCTAGTTGAATAACACAGTAAATTGACCTCTATGAGTTTCTATTAAGGGCAGGAAATAATTTATAATCCAAGGGCAAAAGAGTGAAGATACCACAAAATAATAGACAACTGTTAAAAATTAAAGTTGAGGAATATTTATAGGAATGGGACACACACAACAACAAAGTATTTATCTAATGCTCCCCCTCTCATGTATCCAGAGCAATGCAAAGAGCAAAGAGCAATGCAATAATAAATCAGTAATAATTATCTCCTTTAGTAGGAATCTACTTCATCTTATTTTATTATTTATGTATTCTTTATTTTCCAAAATATTGATTATAAACATATATTTCCATTATAATTATATAATGGAAAAGCAGATGAATACCACTGTATCTGTCAGGACTGCAAGAGGAAACAACATTCACCCCAAATGGTTTAAATAAAGAGAATTGAATGGTGGATATTCTAAAGAGGCATGTGCTGTTAAAAGAATGAGCAAAGATTGTTCAGGCTTCCCAAAAATAGTAACTCCCCCCACCACCCAGGATATTGGAAGGGCACAAGAGAAAAGAAATAAAACAGTGGCTTGGGGCCAGAGGCTATTCCACCAGAACTGTAGTCACAGAGAAACATGAACATTTACAGAGATACAGTGCCAAAGCAGAGAGGCAGGAGGAAGGAAGTATTCAGATCTCTCTCCTTTACCCACTGTGATGATCAATTTTGGGTCAACTTGACTGAGCCACAGTGTGCCCAGATATGTGATCAAGCATTATTGTAGGTGTTTCTGAGGGTGTTTGGGGATGAGCATAACCTTTAAATTGGTAGATCGAGTAGTTTACCCTCCAGAATGTGGGTGAACTTCATCCAATCAATTGAAGGCCTGAAAAGAACAAAAAAACCGCCTGTCCCCCAAGTAAGAGAGAATCTTTCCTGTCTGACTGCCTTTGACTTTTTCCTACTTTTGCACTTCTCTGAAACATGAAGTTTTTCTGGATCTCAAGCCTGCCAATCCTTGGGAGGGAACCCCATACCATTGGCTCTCCTGGGTCAGCAGCTTACTGAGTGACCCTACAGATCTTGGAGCTTGTTAGCCTCCAGATTAGTGTGAGCCCATTAATTATAATACACCTATAAATTATGCACACATGCACACACATCTCGTTGGTTCTGTTTGTCTGGAGAACCCTAATATCTGACTAGTACACACTCTGAACTCCTATTGGTGCTTTCCATTGGCCAAAACCAGCCAGCAGAGGACCTGGATGATGTCCTGGGGCTCAGAGCAATGCAGAAGACAGTGGCTGAGTCCCAGGATTGTGCATGCTGAGGGGATGGTGGAGGTCAGGGGTGTGAACAAATGGAGACAAACAAAATGCTATGGTGATTCAGAGAAGGGAGAGATTGGAACCAATGGGGAAAATTTTATATAGAGCTATTTATCTGTGGATAAAATTGGATTATGACAAAATTATGTAATACCTATAAAGTTCTGTAATATGCCAGCTCTTATGAAGATTAAGCTGCATAGTACTACACACCACAGGATGATACTACGTACCCAATAAAAATTGTAATAGCATTGGGGCTCCTGGGTGACTCAGTTGCTCAGTAGGTTGAGTGTCTGACCCTTGGTTCAGCTCAGGTCATGATCTCATGGGTTGTGGGACTGAGCCATCTGGGGCCCTTCACTCAGTGGGGAATCTGCTTGAAGATTCTCTCCCTCTACTCCCCCACTCACATGTGTGCTCTCCTTTCTTCTCTGTCTCTGTCTCTGTCTCTAAATAAATAAATCTTAGAAAAAAATTATAGTAGCACTTGTCATGTGCCAGACTCTATGCTAAACGCTTTACATGAGAAATTGGATATTTCCTTTTTAAATGTTAAATAATGAGACAGAAAAATGAACCCCTTCACAGAGGCCTAGATATGTAAAATGCAGCAGATGGTTGGAGGAATGATTGCAGTTTGCTCAGGCACTCTGCAAATAAGAGGTCCTACGGCTTGAGGAGACCATGATGCCATTTTGGGTTTCATGTTCATTCAATGCAATCCTAGTTATGGCCAGAACAACACTGACCTGTAGTCCAGCCAGAGCCACGCCATGTATAAAATCAACCTCAAATGCCCAAAACCTCACATCAGGAATGGTTTATGTTCTTGTAGAAGGAGAGTAAGCTCTTTCCATTCAGGGGACCTGTAGTAATCTCCCCTGGCTGTGGCCCATGCCCAAACCTAGAAAGTAAGTAAAACAAGAAGAAAGCTCAGAAGGGCATATGAGGAAACAAGTCAGTTGTCAGTCATGGAAAGGAGTGGGGAGGCGTTCCACTTTCTGCTGATGTGAAATTCTATTTCTTCTAGTTTTGTCAGTGTCTTGCCAAGCCTTTGGAAGAATGAACGTGGGGATGGTCCTGCTGTCAGATAACTGTAGGTCCTGTAATAGGAAGAGAAAAAAGCATAAGTGAAAGGAAGCCAAGCGAAATGGATCAGATCATTCTCTGCAAAGTATTAAAGCCTGTGGCAAAGCCAGGGAGGCTTCTCCTCATTGTCCCTAGGACTTTTCTGGGCAGAGCATTTTGAAGGTCAGCCCAACGTAGAGACTGACATCAATCTGACTCCTATCTGCCCTGAAATGGTTCTTGTCACTGACTGATCAGACAAGAATGTTGGGGCTTGTTCAGGGTTCTCTAGGCACCAGTTAAGAACATCCAGTTTGGGAGCATCTGGGTGGCTCTGTCGGTGAAGCATCTGCCCTCGGCTCAGGTCATGATCTCAGGGATGGAGCCCTGATCTGGCATCCTGCTCAGTGGGGAGTGTGCTTCTCCCTCCCTCTGCCCCTCCCTCCACTTGTTCTCTCTCTCAAATAAATAGATAAAATCTTAAAACAAACAAACAAAAAAAAATTCAGTTTATTTATTTTTAAAGATTTTATTTATTTATTCATGACAGACACACACACACACACAGAGGCAGGGACATAGGCAGAGGGAGAAACAGGCTCCATGCAGGGAGCCTGACATGGGACTCAATCCCAGGTCTCCAGGATCACAGTCCTGGGCCGAAGGTAACGCTAAACCACTGAGCCACCTGGGCTGCCCAAGAATATTCAGTTTAATTGCTTACATGACAAAAGACACTATATTCCAGCCTGAGCTTTGACTGGATATTTTGGGAGGCATGGTTATTGACATAACCTGAGTTAAAGTGCCTAGTGAGTGACCGGATCTTAAAGAGCAAGAGGCCAAACCTGTGACACTGAAATGAAACAGGATCAGGATCTATGAATGAAGGAAGACAGCCAACAGCCCAGACATTGACAAGTCCCGCATAGCTTCAAGATGAATCTGCTCTGGCCACCCAGGACCTGAGGCTGGTACTGCAGGTTGGGCATAGGGGAAGGATCTTCCATTCCCAAAGAACTTCATGTCACAGGTCTGAGAGCCAGAGAGTATGGGTTCTAGTCCGAACCCTGCCTCTAAGTTTTCCTATGTCTTATGGTGAAATGGCTTCTCTGGCCTCAGCCTCTTCATAATTAAAATGGTAGAGTTGTGTAAGAAGGCTTCTAAGGGCTTTCCCTGTAGGGGGTATAGCTCAGTAGTATACCCGTGAGTTCCAGAACCTAAGGTAGTGGCACCTAAAACATGGGTTTCTAGTCTTTGTGCAGCTTCTGATAAACTTCAAAGGAAAAACAATCTCAGCTCCAGAACCTGGCACAGGATGTCCATACTGCCAGGGGCATCTTGGATTCTGATCTCTAGCTGTGATCCAAGAGAGCTTGTCAAATGGCAGACAAATTGTCACTAGCTTATCTTATGTCGTGGCGGGCATTATTAACGAATCGTATTATTTTCCTAAAACCCTTCTCAACTCAGAGCTTCAAGCAAACACTACTAATAGATTAGGGTAGGCTTGCTAGATGAAACTTATTTGCTATCTCTGCTCTCATCTTTCCTTCTAGTTTGACATTCTTCATTGGATAACATCAAGATTAATTGCCTTGCATGGAAAATTCAGCTATTGTATGAGATGACTACATTTGAATTAGGGCTTTAAGTAATTGAACTCTATAGACAACAGTCTTTGTATTTAAGCATTACATTAGTGAAGACATTTGTTTTCATAATTTAGCACTGTGTAAACAAAGATGCGGTTACCATAGAATCATGGCATGTGAAGAAAAGAAACTGTAAACATGTGTCTGGACATCCTTTTGTCCCTTGGAAGAAACACAGTGCAGTTATCATAACACATTCAGTGATAATATTGCTTTATCTATGCTGAGTAATAGTATTACATGTGTCTCTTCTGGGAGATTTCCATAATCTAATGGAGTTTCACATTTGGCCTTAATTATCTTTTACTTAATTTAATTCATTTGATTTAATTTAGATTGCTGTCTACCAAGCTAAGTTTTTCATCCTTTTCTTGTATATATACATAGCAATTATTAAAAGGTAGCTATCATATCCATTTCCAAATGTCACAAGTGGGTTAAAAATTCTTTGGACTGAGCCCCAGGTGGCTCAGTGGTGTAGTGCCTGCCTTTGGCCCAGGGTGTGATCCTGAAGACCTGGGATCAAGTCCCCTGTCGGGCTCCCTGCATAAAGCCTGCTTCTCCCTCTGTCTGTGTCTCTGCCTCTCTCTCTCTCCCTCTCTCCCTGTGTCTCTCATGAATAAATAAATAAAATCTTTTAAAAAAAATGTGTGTTGGGGAGGGGGGTTTGCATTACATCATCTACTCTGATGTTTGATGCTCTTCCCAGAATCATTTCCAAGTTATCTACATTATGTTAAGTAACGAAATACACTTGGGAAGTTTTTCCTTTGTCAACATAGAAAGTTTGTGTAGGTTGTTTGAATTTTGTGTGATAAAACTGGTGTTCAACTTTTCATATTCTTCACTCATTCAAAGATAGTTGTTTCTTCTATAACTCACAGTGAGGACCAGAGAAGACCAGAAGTAAGGAGCTTAGCTGAGGAAGTGTGAGTTATCAGAACAAGCCAGGAGAAGACATATTTGCATTAAGATGCAGCAGACCATCTGGGAGAAATCAAGACCAGTAACATATATGACAGGGCTTCTCCACTCTGATGAATGCATCTGAATAAAAGGGGGCACATGTTGTCCCTACCTGGGTCAAGAGCACAGTGGGTGAGCATCAAAAGTACCTTAACCAAACAGAGAATTGAGGTATCTGTCCATGTCCTGGAACACTGGTCCAAGGCTGACATAGGGTAGAGGCTGACTCATGTGAAGCTAATAAAACTTATGCTGTAGGGCCCCTAGCTTCTATGAACCACTTCCAAGAGGCCCTGGGAGGGGCCTTAGCAATGTGTTTACACAGTCAGATGTTCTTTTTAAAATATGCTCACAGAAAGGAAAAGAAAAGATATTTTGTTTTTAAATTTTTATTTATTTATTTTAGAGAGAGAGAGAGAGAGAGTCAGAGGAGGGGCAGAGGGAGAAGAGAATATTAAGCAAACTCTGTACTGAGCATGAGCCCAATGCAGGACCCAAAGATCGTGACCCTGAGATCACAACCTGAGCTGAAACCAAGTCAAACTCCCAACCAACTGCATCACATAGGTGCCCCAAGAAAAGATATTTTAAGCACTGTTGATCAAGATTTCAGTCTCTGTCTCTGTCCTTTACCTCATATTGGGTGTTTTTATAAGCTCATGTCCATTGATTGTCTAGTTGGGTCTTTTGCCTGAATTTTTTGAACTAGTCATTTGGTTTTTGGTGTTGAGTTGTGTAAGTCCTTTATAGATTTTGGATATTAATGCCTTATTACATATATCATTTGTAAATATCTTCTCCCATTTAGTTGCCTTTTTGTTTTGTTGATGGGTTCCTTTGCTGTGTAAAAGCTTTTTATTTTGTTTAGTCCCAACACTTTATTTTTACTTTTGTTTCCTTCATCTGAGGAGACAGATCCATAAGTATGTTATCAAGACCAATGTTGACAACATTATTGCCTATGAGTTTTTTTAAGGAGTTTTATGATTTCAGGTGTTACATTTAGGTCTTCAATCAATTTTGAATTCATTTTTGTGTACAATGTAAGAAACTTATTCAGTTACATTCTTCTGCATGTAGCTGTCCAATTTTCCTGACATCATTTATTGAAAAGACTGTCTTTTCTCCAATATATATTCTTGCCCCCTTTGTCCTAGATTAATTGAGATAGGGTATTTCTAGGCTCTATCCTGTTCTATTGATCTGTCTGTTTTTGTGCCAGTATCATGCTGTTTTGATTACTAAAGCTTTGTAATATAACTTGAAGTCCAGAATTGTGAAACCACTAGTTTTGTTTTTCTTTCTCAAGATTGCTTTGGCTACTTGGGGTCTTTTGTGGTTCCATATAAATTTTAGGATTATTTTGTTCTAGTTCTGTGAAAAATTCTATTGGTATTTTGATGAAGATTGCATTGAATCTGTGGATTGCTTTGGATACTATGGACACTTTAATAATATAAATTGTCTCAATCCATGAGCATGGTATACCTTTTCATTTGTTTGTGTCTTCTTCAATTTCTCTCATTAATGCCTTATAGTTTTGAGTATAGGTCTTTCACCTCCTTGGTTAAATTTATTCTGAGCGATCTTACTTTTTTATGATTTTAAAAAAATACTTATTTATTTATTCAGAGAGAGAGAGAGAGAGGCCGAGACACAGGCAGAGGGAGAAGTAGGCTCCGTGCAGGGAGCCCGATGTGGGGCTCGATTCAGGGTCTCCAGGATCACGCCCTGGGCTGCAGGCGGTGCTAAACCACTGCGCCACCAGGGCTGCCTGCGATCTTACTTTTTATGATACAATCCCAATTAAATGGGATTTTTTTCCCTTAATTTCTCCTTCTTTTACTTAATTATTAGTGTATAGAAATGCAACTGATTTCTGTAGATTAATTTTTTATCTTGCAACTAAATTCATTTATTAGTTCTAAAACTATTTTGGTGGAGTCTTTAGTTTCCTACATCATATCATCTGCAAATAGTGACGGTTTACTTCTTCCTTACCAATTTGGATACCTTTTATGTCTTTTTCTTGACTGAATGCTGCAGCTCAGACTTCCACTACTTGGATTGAAGAAAAGTGGTGGGAGTGGACATCCTTATCTTATTCCTTATCTTAGAGGAAAAGCTTTCAGTTTTTTTACCATTAAATATAATGTTAATTGTGGGTTTTTCATAAATGGCCTTTATTTTGTTGAGGTAGTTTGTCTTTGAACCCACGTTGTTGAGTTTTTATCATGGACATATGTTGTATTTTATCAGATGATTTTTCTTTATCTATTATTGAAATAATCATATTTTTATCCTTCCTCTTGTTAATGTGACATATCACATTGATTGATCTGTGAATATTGAATGACTCTTTAATACTGTGGAATTTAGTTTGCTAATATTTTGTTGAGAATTTTGTGTTCATGTTCATCAGAGATGTTGGCTGGTAGTTTTCTATTTTTATAGTGTCTGTCTGATTTTGGTATCCGAGTAATGCTTGGCCTCAGTGAATGGATTTGAAAGTGTTTCTTCCTCTTCTATTTTTTAGAATAGTTTAAGAATAGGTTTTTTTTGTTTTGTTTTGTTTTGTTTTAACAAATAGGTATTTTTTGAATGTTTGGTAGAATTCACTTGTGAAGCCATCTGGTCTATTTGTTTTTTGGTGAGTTTTTTGATTAGCAATTCAATTTTATTACTAGTAATCTGTCTGTTCAAATTTTCTATTTCTTCCTGATTCAGTTTTGGAGGCTTGTATGTTTATAGGCATTTATCCATTTCTTCTAGATTGTTCCACTTATTGGCATATAATTTTCAAATATTTTCTTGTAACTATTTGTATTTCTGTAGTGTTGGTTATTAGTTCTCCTTCATTTCTGATTATTTATTTATTTTATTTATTTGAGTGTTCTTTTTCTTGAGTCTGGCTAAAGGTTTATCAATTTTGTTTATCTTTTCAAAGATTAAAAAAGAATTTTAAAATATCTTGGTTTCATTGCTATTATTATTTTATACTCTTTTTTTAAGGTTTTATTTATTCATGAGAGAGAGAGAGAGAGAGAGAGAGAGAGAGAGAGGCAAAGACACAGGCAGAGGGAGAAGCAGGCTCCATGCTGGGAGCCCGACAGGACCCGATCCCAGGACTCCAGGATCATGCTCTGGGCCAAAGGCAGGCGCTGAACCACTGAGCCACCCAGGGATCCCCGCTATTGTTATTTTAATCTCTATTTCATTTATTTCTGCGCTAATCTTTATTATTTTCTTCTTTCTAACAATTTTGGGATTTATCTGCTCTTCTTTTTCTTGCTCCTTTATGTGTGAAATTAGGTTGCTTATTTAAGATTTTTCTTATTTCTTGAGGTAGGTCTATGTATCTATAAACTTTTTTCTCAGAACTGCTTTTGCTATGTCCCAAAGATTTTGGATCATAACGTTTTCATTTTGACTTGTCACCATATATTTTTCAATTTCCTCTTTGATTTCTTCACTGGCCCATTTTGTTTATTTTTTTAGGTGAAAGATTATCCTGATGTTGCAATGAGAAGTTTTCTTCAAAAACACTGGAACTTTCATGGAAATAATTAAGCTGATTATTGGATTTGATGCATTTTTGTGTGATCAACTAACAATTTTTTTAAAATGACTTGCTTATGCAAAATAATTTACATAACATTAATCAAAATAACTGGAAATCCTTTACAAAATGAGTTGCAAAATCAAATAAATAAACCAGAAACAAATACTACTCCATAACTGTAAATTCTTCATAGGATATAGCAAATGCTTTATCAGTTGGTGATTATTGTGCATTAGTCTTGTAACAGAAAAACCTATGCATAATTTTAACTTTGTTACCAAATTAAAACCATTTATCTGTGACTTTATTCAGAAAAGTAAAAGAAATAGTCATCCTATGACAATATATGAAGGAGGCTACAAAGGGCAACAAGCACCCTTTCAAATATTAATAATTATGTAGGTCATATGACATACACAGCTCATTCCTCAATCACTTTAGAGAAAAAGCTGTCCCAATAGTACTGGTTACTATAGTATTTTTTTAATTTAAATTTGTTTTTAAATTTTTTGGTTACTGTAGTATTTTCACAATAGTTAATAAGTCTGCTTTTCAGGCTTGTCTAGTACAGTACTACCCAATAGAAATATAATATGAGCCATATTAAAATTTTCTAGTAATCACAGTAAAACAAGTAAAAAGAAATAGTTGAATTATATTTTAATGATGCTTTCTTTAACCCTATGGGCGTTACTATGCAATCAATAAAAATACATTTAAATATTTAAAGAATTTTTTGTGTACTAAATCTTTGAAATCTGGTATGTACTTTATGTCGCAGCACCCATATGACTAGCCACATTTCAGGTGTTCCATAGCCACATGTGGCTGGTGGTTACTACATTGGATAGTGTAGGTATAGTAGTTTGTGTGTTTTAAACATATATGACTACTCATATTTTTCTTTAAAGGGACTAAATACAATTAAGCAGTTTGTCTATTATAAAGTATTCAAGCCTTGCAACAGGGGTGCAAACTAATAACAAGTTAAAGTTAACTGCAGGGCTAGATCAGATAGGGCTGGCCTCTGGGACTAAACCTCTCCCAGGTGATCAGCAGGGCCTTCACAAGAGTAACCAGGCAGGTCCAGCACGGGCTGGGCCACCAGTTAGAGCTGATGACCAAGCAGCCAAGTCACAGGACCTCAGAGGGGTATGCTGGGCAAAGCTTACAGGCTATGGAGGAGACACCCAAGGCTTAAGGGTGACAGAAGGGGACCCCGGGGGAGTAACAGATGATTTACCTTCTTGAATGCCAGTGAGGGTGTGCCAGGGCCCTGGTGCCAGGGCCTGGAACTTTGTATAAATATGACAACTCATTAAGCCTCAGAACAATCTACAGTTAGACATTATTATCCTGAATTTACAGGTAACACCAGTAGAGCTGAGAAAGGTGGACAATTTGTCTGACATCACACGGTAGAGAGTGAAGTCTGAATGTGAATGCAGGTCTGTGTTGTTTCAAAGCCTCTGCATGCCACACTGCCATATGTCCCTGTCAGAAAGAATGTTATTCCAAAAATGGAGGTCTCAGGAATCAAAAACATGAAAATTACTTTTACACCCTGATTACCTTATCCCCAGTTCTGGCATTGCCTAAAAAGTCAAGACTTTTTGTACTATTACCACAGCGTCTTCCATAAAAAATAGCCTGGGAAAACAAAGATTACCCACTGGCAAGATGTAAAGCAGTGCAACAGCAGCTGCTTAGAGATTGCAGCTTATGTTGTGGTTTCTAGAAATGTATTATGTCGTGTGAACAGAGAGCACCTATGTTGCTCAGTATTTCTAAATTCCATTTGAAGTAGTACAACTCAAGTATTTCCCTTTGTTTCCCAGAGCTCTTCTGAAAAACTGGATGAAGTTTACTCCTTCTTACCTTTTCTCTCTCAAAGATGAAACTTTTAGCAGGAAAATTCTTCTAAAGGAAGAGAGTGTAAAAGCCTATGAGGTAATCTCAATCTGAATGAACATCCTCTAAGTAATTGAAAGCTGATCGCCTCCTCCTAAACCCTTTAGTTTCTGGTTTCTGCTTTAGGAGTGCGCGGTTTAGGTGTGAGCTGAGGGCTAACATGGCTTGGAAGGCAACCTAGAGGACTGTAGCTTTGAGCTCTTCACTTATTGACAGTATGTCTGCAGGGAGGTGCATGAATAATCTTGGAGCAACCTCATGCTTAAGTATGGATAAAAACAATTAAAAAAAACTATAGGCATTAGTTCTGCCTTTGGCTATGACTTTTTTTTTTTTAAGATTTTATTTATTTATTCATGAGAGACACACAGAGAAAGAGACAGAGGGAGAAGCAGGCTCCATGCAGGGATCCTAATGCAGGACTCCATCGTGGGACTCCAGGATCACGCCCTGGGCTAAAGGGACGCGCTCAACCACTGAGCCATCCAGGTGTCCTTGGCTATGACTTTTCTAAAGGTGGCTAAGTGCCTAGCCTCGGTTCTTCCTCTGTAACATGAGAAGAGATTGCTGTCCTGAGCACGTTCTGAAGGTGCACACGAGTTGTGTCTTTCCACAACGTCAGCTTCATTCAGTAATAAAGCAAAGTCAATCATAATTATAGAGCAGGTTGGAGATTCCAAAGTCAACAACTCACCAGGTGACTAAGCGTGGCCTCTTACGTGGCACGCAGAGCGGACCAGAAGGCAAGTCACACAACAAACGAGGTAACAGAAGTGGTGACCACAGCCAGAGTCAGTCTGTGGGCGCGCAGCTGAGACAGGGCCTGGGTCCGGTGGGTCCGGGTCGGGCCGGCACTTGGCGCTTCTGCTGTTCCAACAGGGCAGGGCCTCGGGGATCTCCTGTCGGAGACCCTGGAGATCGACCGACAGAGCCTTCGGCAGCCGCTGCCTTTTGAAAGTGGTCAGACACAGAGGTCACGTCTGAGGATGCTGACAGTTCGCTGCCCAAGTCCTCCCCGTAATAAAGGGATTGAATCAGTCTCGGGCTCCTGCAGACCCCCTTTGGTTCTGCGTGTGGTCAGGCCTGGGTCCCCAGGACACCTCCCAGGAGCAGCACCGTTACCTGCCTATGTCATTGCTTGGCACAGGCCCCTGCTTGACCTGAGAGACCCCATCTTGCTC
This sequence comes from Nyctereutes procyonoides, assembly GCF_905146905.1. NCBI lineage: Eukaryota > Metazoa > Chordata > Mammalia > Carnivora > Canidae > Nyctereutes > Nyctereutes procyonoides. The sequence continues at coordinate 19,467,827 of NW_026575120.1, forward strand.
TCTACAATTGACCATTTCGTGGGGTTAGTGGGCATATTGAATGAGATTACATGAGACAATATGTGAAAGTGCCTCACACAGTGCCTGGATCATGATAAATAAAATATTGAATGAACACACAAAGGAATATTTTAAGCTTTTTTAAAAAAATCATTTACAGAATGATTATACCAGTTTATCATAGAAAATATTTAAGTCCATTTCCCACATTACACATTCTTGTAATTCATGGCTTATTTTCCTTAGTAGGCTACACATAGTTATATGTCTTTTTTATTTTATATATTTATTTTTTAAATATTTATTTATTTGAGACGAAGAGAGAGAAAGCACACACAGAGGCAGAGGGGGCAGAGGGAAAGATTCTTCAAGCAGACTCCCTGCTGAGCTCGCCGAGAGGCTCCATCCCACCACCCCTGAGATCGCGGCCCCTGCTGAAACCAAGAGTTGGACACCCAACTGAATCACCCAAGTGCCCTGTACATCTTTTTTTAAAATCACAAATTTCACATAACCAAACAACTTCCACCTCTATTTTCTTTATACATTGATTTCACAATTAAGTCAGAAACTTATACAGTGTGGCACATTGGTATCTTCATTGTCCAGAGATTGAGTCAAAAGGCTCTGAGATGCCTGCTATTTGCACAGCCAAGAAGTGACTTGGATCTGGACACCTAATTTGACAGTGCCTCTGCTAAGTCTGCTCGGTTCTCAGTGCACTGAGGGGAGCATTGGGTTCACAGATAGCTCAGGGACAGCTCTCATTCTAGCTGACCCTATTAATGAGTGGAGAACATTTTAATACCTGCACACTTTCTCTCATGGCAAGGGTAATGCTTGAGAAAAATGATGAGCAGCAGTGAGCACCAGGTCCCTTATTAGGTGTCTGATGTGCATCAGCTCACACAACCCTCACACCCTTACCCAATAAGATTGGTCTAGTATTTCCCCCATTTTCTACTGAGGAAATGGGGGAAATAAGTTAAATAACTTGCTCAGGGTCACTTTGTTGCAAGAATTCTATGTCTTTAGTGCCCGTGGTTCTTGGTCAGGTTGCTTTGAAGAATGAAGAGGTAGACCAGATGAAGAGTGGTGGGCAGCAAAGCAAAGTTTTATCAATCAATAGTACAAAACTCTCTGAGAGGGTAGTCATTGGAGTGTCTAAGTTTAGAGATTTTTAGGAGCTCTTTTGCAGAACTTTCTTAAGCAATCCGAGCGTGCGGAGTCGTGCCATCAGGGCTTGGTCATGTATCTGTCTACCTATTCGGTTAGTGTCCACGTGTGGATGGTGGTTTGTGCTGACATCTGGGGCTTATGTCTTAACTGCCCCCTGCCTGTGATGGTGACAAATGCCTTGTGGTTACTTGTCTTTTTTAGGACATTTAGCAAAAGTCACTGCTGCAAAGGCTGCAAAACGCAATGTCGGTGTGGTCCTGTCTAAGCTGTACAACAGGATGTCAGTGCTGTTTTGTCTCAGCTGGCCCGACTCCATATCTTCTCGTTGGGCCTGGCCCTGACTACCTAAATGTCCCACTAACTCCCATCAACTTGACTGGTAAGCAGTAGAGCTGGGACCAGATCTAGTTCTGTAGGCAACAAAGTTTTAACCACTGAGCCACAACAGTGAGAGCTGCGAAACATGACATGCTGACAGCACTCTGACCATTTGAAAATGGTAGATGTGTCTATTAAAGAAAATTGTGTATTTGGGGCCCATCACACCATCTATAGAGATCTGGCTCTTCAGTAGAATTTTCCCCAGAAGGTGATTTTCGCGGGAGGAGGTTTTCTGAAGGAGAGACTTTACCAAGCACTGTGGCAATTTGGAAGAAGGAGCCAACAGGGCTTTGTGGAGTTGGGTTCAACTTCACAGATATATTTGAGCTGGATGTTATAGGGCATGTAACAATATGCCAAATAGAGAAACACAAGAGCCACACAATGTGTCCCACATGAGCTGGCAAGGGTTTTGCAACACATGATCTCTCAATATTCCGTCTTGGAGCTGCAGCATCTGGAGAGAACGCAAGTCCTCCTCATCAGCATGGGAAGAGGCGATTACTCATACAGCCTTGCCTAACCGAAGAAGAGCTAGAATTGTTGATGAGCAAATGAAATGTTTGGTGAGCTTTAACTGTCTTTGCCATGCCAAGAGGAAAAGAATTTTAAGACAATCTGGCTATGACAAAAGAAGAGCCCCTGGAGGGGTGATAGGTAGGGTTAGATGCAGCACCTGGAATTTGTAGGGCCAGGGTCAAGTAGCCATGAAAACTTGGTCCTTCTGTATCCTGTCCACATGCTTCCACGCTTTATCCCATCCCTGCTCACCTCTACTGAGATAGTTGTAGATACTTCAGAAGTAAGCTGATAAACATTCTAGGTCTAGTAGGGGCTGGAAAGACGTGGTATGTGGAGATCCAAGGCCATGGCAAGTTAGTAACCCCAACAAGGTTTCCAGAGTGTGGGTCCCATTGTACCCATTTCCCTTCTCACCTCTCTCTCTTATTTGGGAGAGAAAATAAATGAGGCAACCTCTGAATGAGATGGGGAGGACAGAGGAAGGAGAAAGAGAGAATAAAGTACTGTATACTAGATCAACACGTGACAAAATGTTAATAGTGGTTGTGAGAGGTGGGAAGATCATGGACGACTTTTTCTCTCTCTTTTACCTTCTTTCTTTTCTGTATTTTCACATTTCAAAACTAAGTATTATTAGTTTTCGTCATTGAGCAACTTGCTTTATTTAAAACATGATTCATGGGACACCTGGGTGGCTCAGCAGTTAAAGTGCCTGCCTTCAGCCCAGGGCGTGATCCTGGGGTCCGGGATTGAGTCCCACGTCGGGCTCCCTGCGTGGAGCCTGCTACTCCCTCTGCCTGGGTCTCTGCCTCTCTCTCTCTCTCTGTTCTCTCATGAATAAATAAATAAATAAAATCTTAAAAAAAAAAAACATGATACAGAAGCTGTACTATTTATTCTGCCAGCGGCTCTGTGAAGTTGACACTTAAAATTTTGATTTAATTGTCTACATTATGCAATGAAGAATAGAAAAGATTAGCGAAAAGTCCTCCAACTTCTCAGTGAAACTAGTCTTGAACTCAATCAAGGATCTGAGGATAGAGTTGGGCCCCTGCCTGGGAAGAAGATCCCCAGGAAAGGGGCTGGAAGCTGCTTGGGTTGTGGTGGGGGTGGGGTTCTGCTCTCCCAGGAGCACGTTTCTTCAGGGCTCCTTCAACGTCTGATTCCTCTCTCTGTCTAGAGAAAATTCTCCCCCGTTTGCTTATGATTAAATAGTGAAAATAATTACTATTGATTTTAAGAATCTTATATTAATATAAATACTTTAAAAAACCCTTTGTAAAAGCCAAACGCATGTTAATTATGTGATGATTAGCACGTTTGGCAGCCACGGAGGGGAGGGTTGGGACATTATTTATCTGGACAGACATAAAGATGAACACTGAAAGGACAAGACGTCTGGGGTTTGTCATTGAAGCGATGCGAATTGTTTTCCTGTGTGAATCAAGCCAGGATGGTAACTTGTGTTTATGTCACTGCGAACATTCTTTCCCTCTGCATCACTGGAGACATTATACAGTCATTCTGATCTCCAGCTGTTTCTAATCAGATTAAATGAGAATGAAAAAATACCCTGAACTGAACCCACACCATCTACAGATAGTTCTTGCTTCAAGTAACAGTGGGGGAGTGACATGTTCCTGTCACTTCCTTACAACATATTTATTTCATTTCGGATGGAGAAAGAAACCTACTAAGAGCTACTAATCAAGCAGAAGATCTCTGCTAGTCTCGCTCTGGATCCCTTGACCTTTGTAGGGCCCACTAGAGAGATTGTCCGCCAAGCCCAGGCATTTTAGTACTGTGTTTGAAAGAGGCCACACATTATAGCTAAGGCCTCAGAAGATATCATAGATTCTGAATAGCAGCCAAAGCCAACAAGTACTTTAAATACCAAGGCTAGGAAATGTGTCTGTAAGTAAGAATGCACAACATTTTCTCTTTGCTGATAGCTGCAAACTTCTCAAAAAAAAAAAAGAATGCTTCCTATACTATTATTGTAAAGGAATAAAATGGTAAAGTTTTGTGTGAATTGGTAGATTGTAAGTGAAATTAGTAAGAGCAAAATCTGTGTCCTTTCAGTTTCCATTTACTGAAAATCTCTGCCTCGTAATCTCGCCCTTCTAAATGTCAAGTGAGGAAACAGAAGGATGGAATAGTCTCAAAGCCAGAGAAGGGCAGAGTCAGGAGTCAGCCTCACCTTCTTCAGACTCAGAATCTGGGCTCTTCACCTCTAAACTGTAATAGAACTGAAAAAGCCCATGTAAGAAAATACAGGGCGATTTTTCTGAACTGGAGGAAGAAAAAACTTTTTGTAGTATAAACAAATGAAGAAACCATAAAGGAAAATGTACAGATTTAACCACATGAAATTTTAAAACTTTTATATAAAAAAAAACACTTTATAAAAGTTTAGGAGGTTAACAACTGAACAAAACATTCACTACATGTATAAGTTAATATTCTAAGTATACAAAAGAGACAAATGTCTGAGAAGATGGAGAAATTTTAAAAAACCATAAACTAAAAATGTACAAGATAAGAAATACAAGTGGCCAATAGACATGGAGGGAAATATTCTAAGCCAGAAAAATTACCCAGAAGGGTATGTCCAGGCTCCGAGACTCCTTGTCTGATTCCCGTTTCTCCACAGGCCTCAGCTTGTCAGAGCAGGGCCCCCGAGGCCTGCCGGGTCGGCCACCCCGACGCCCTCGCACCCTGTCCCGCCGCGGGTCCACGCCGTGCCGTGCAGCCTGCAGGACAGAGGGCGCTTGCGGCATTCCCAGATTTGACTTTCCTGGTGTTGACTATCTGTGAGCTTTTCTGCTGAAGCTTGAATTTAGTCATGGGCTGGCGATCACTTAGCTAGTGAGTGAGCCTGCCTGACTGCTAAGCATTCCTAGTGAGCTGTTCTTCCCTGAGTGCATGTTGCTTTAGGGTTTCGTGCCTTTGCCTTCCCTGTTTCCTACCGTCTTTGCTTCCCTTCTCCCTCCCCAAGGCCAGAGCCAGCACCGCCTCCTCTGAGAAGCCCACGTTGCATATGGCAGAGAGCATCAAGTCACCTCCTTACTCTCCTCACACTCTGTGTATGCGAAGACCGACAAGGAGGTAAAGCACACAGACCCGTGGGCCAGGCTATCTGGGCTCAGTCCCAGCTCTGTTGCTTACAGACTGTGTCATCTTGAGCCAGTTCCTTCTCCATGCCTCAGTAACCTCATCTGCAGGATGGGGGATGCAGAAATGTTGGAGGCCTTGAGGTAGGCAACAGGGTGCTCAGGACGGTGACACCTAGTCAGTGCTGTTCTATCATTCCCCTATAAGACCTCCCACTCAGGGTAGGTAACTGTTTATATGTAGAGCAGGACTGAAAGAGCAAAAAAGAGGACCATCAAAGCTCAGTTGTGCAGATAAAGTACAGTTCTTTGAATTTGTTCATAAAGTTTCTGGGCTTCCTCTTGACAGACAACCGCCACTTCTACTCTTCTTGCTTTGGGAGATGAAGCAACCAAAGTCATTCCAGCTTTGTAAGGGAGTTTGATCCAGTCATTTAAATAGCCCATTGATCATGCTGTCTTTGAAATAATTGCTTAGACTCTTATCTGTGTTCTCCAAACCCCACCCACATCCTCCAGGTGGGCATCTGAGGTTTAGGAGGGAGAGGGAATGTCCTGCCTCTGCCTGGGGAGTGTCAGGACCTCCAGGACTGCAGTGCCCCCTGGTCCTGTCTCATCCCCACTCATGGGCCTTTTACTGGTGCTGCTGCTACAATTCACACTTACCTCCCCCTCACTCAAGAAGACCTCCCAGCCTCTCCCTGCTGATGAACTCCTGCAGATGCAGCTTCCTCCCAGTCTGTGTCAGGTCTCCCCTCCTGTTCCCTGTCCAGATGGTCTACACTTCCCCCCCTCCCAGCTTTCTTGCTGTGAGTGGCCTCTCAGCGTAGTACCTGCACCACATGAGACATGTGAGGAGCTCAGTAGCACAAACTGGACCCTTTACCTGCTGCCCTGCCCTGATTTATGCCAGGACAACCAGACTCCTCAACTCTCCTGCCCCTAATACTTCCAAACTCTATCAAAGATACATACAACCTCTTCTGACCATCTTATTCCTACAATCCATCGAAGTAGAATGAAGGCCTTCCTCTGTTTCTTGTGGATTGGCTGTCCCCACCTCCCCTTACATGAAACTCTGGTCTGCACATCTGGCCTGAAATTTAACAGCTTTCTTCCCTTCATCCCTTCATGTCATGTCTGCATAGTGCCTGCCTTTCAGGCCTATTTTGTAATGGAAAATCTAATTCAAAAATCATGTCCACTAGAATCTTAATGCTAATGTTTTCCTTTTCTTTTCCCTTTGGCATTCATGCCACAGCCTTAAATCCCCTCAAGGCTGGCAAAGAAAGAAGTTTAAATACCGTCAACTACCTTCTCCAACACACACACACACACACACACACACACACACACACAAATGGAAACGTGGGCCCCATTGTTTGCGTTTGTTTCCCAGCCCCTGAGCTCCACAGAGACAGACCTCACCCCAACCACTGAGCTGGTCTCTGTCTCAACTTGAACACTGACTGGCCCTACCACTTACACTTAGGCATCTTACTTGGCCTATCTGTGTCTGTTTTTTCATTTGTAAAATGTAGATAAGAATATAACTTTGTGGGATTGCTCTGAGGGTTAAATAACTACACAGAAATTTTTCAGAACAGTGCCTGGTGCACAATAACTGCACAAAAAAATGAGAATCATTGCTATTAGCTCAGTACTTCTCCAGAGTGATTTGCTCAATAAATGTTAACTGAAAGATCATACAATGAGGTAGCAACTAAATTTAGGGCATAGATCGGGAGTTCTGATTATCAGACCAGAACTATGAGTTTAATTGCACTGTGTCCTTAAAAAGAAGCCATTTGTAAGGCAGATGCAATACTGCTGTATGTTTTGTAATCATGTGTCTAATCCTTACAGGGGAACTGCAATTAGCCTTTCTTTTGCCTAATGCCATGCATTTAAATATTTAAGACTTATTCCCAAAGCTACTTTTAAAAACTAGGCTGAGAGAAAGTAAAGACACAGAAATAATAGCAGCAATAGGGAAGTGAAAGGAGCAGGGCTGTAAAAATCAAAATAGGGGATCCCACTTGCAGCTCTGGTTCATATGAGCCAAATGACTGTGGGTAAGCTTCCAGTCCTCCTCTTGCAGCTGCACCAGATGTCTAAGTTCATTCCAATAAACAATACTACTCCTTACTTCTTTGAAGAAAGAGCATGTAACATTATGAACCAGACTTGCAGCCCTGAATTTGCTTACATAGCCCTTTAATTTGATTCAGGATTCCTTCAAAGTCCTCTTGCAAAGAAAGGCATTTGAAAGCCACTGACACCCCCCTTGGACTACAGGAGTCTTGTATTCAGATGGGTCTCTTGTACAACCAGAAATATTGAAGGGGTCTCGATACATGTACTTTGGATCCCTTATCTCAAATGACTTTATTGATTTAAAGATATTGATGAATTTAAATGTAAATTATTTATGAGTTAAACAGTAACAGCAAACACTGTTAAACACTCCTTGAGAATTTCCTAAGAAAAAAATTAAAGTGAAAAAATTAATTTATTTTACTCTTTTTACCCGTCATCATGAAGATATTTTTGGTCATACTTCTCAAATTTTCTTCAAAATATTTAATATAACCTGGTTTTAATGCTGTAAGAATCTTGGCATAGGGATCCCTGGGTGGCGCAGCGGTTTGGCGCCTGCCTTTGGCCCAGGGCGCGATCCTGGAGACCCGGGATCGAATCCCACATCAGGCTCCCAGTGCATGGAGCCTGCTTCTCCCTCTGCCTATGTCTCTGCCTCTCTCTCTCTCTCTCTCACTGTGTGCCTATCATAAAAAAAAAAAAAGAATCTTGGCATAAGTTTTGATTATAAGTTAAAAAATATTTTATCATTGTAAATGCCAATAGCAAATCTTTGATATTATATGCATAAGAATTTTTTATTTTAATGTGCATACTCTTTTTGAATGGACCTGTGAAAAATAGTATTTTGGGAAAAAGTTAAAGAATTGTCTTTAGTTCCACCTCAATTATCTTAACCTTCTGTTAATTAGTTTATGCGTATATACATAGTCTAATGACTGTTCACTTATCTATTTACCTATCTGAAGTTTAAGAATATATTAACAAAATACTTAAATACCCTGTAACAACATAGTCATGAGTTAAATAAACCACGAAGATGAGAGTGAGCATAGTGATATAGACATGCATCAACTATGCTGATGAGAAGGATATTAGCATTTATGAATTATGTTCCCCCTTTTTCCTAGAGCACTAGTTCTTTACTCAGACTAGTAATTTCTCATTTTCACTGTTTACTTTTAGTTCTCAAAATCCATCCTTTTTATTTTCTGTTTACTTTTTTTTCCCAGAGGGGCAGGGAGAGAACATGTGTGTGCACGAGAGAAAGAGAGAGAGAGACAGAGAGAGAGAGAGAGAGAGAGAGAGAAGGGGTGAAGAGTGAGTAGGGGAGGGGTAGTGAGAGAGAGAATCTTAAGCAGGTTCCATGCTCAGCAGGGCCCGATCTCACAACCCTGAGATCATAACCTGAGCTGAAATCAAAGTTGGATGCTTAACCTAATAAGCCACCCAGGTGCATCAGTTTACTTTTTATTTTCATATTATATTCTACTGTTAATTGAGTATCTTTTCCCATTTAGACTTTAGATGCTGTTACATTCCTTTTGTGGAATCTTTAAAATTATCTTTTTTCCCCTGGTTCTCCCTTTCTTCTCTGTAATCTTGTGGACCTCCTTCTCAGCATGTCATACTGTCTACACAATTACATTGGTTGCATTTGTTGTTGAACTTTATATTTTTGAGCTTTATATATAGTAAAATTGTGTTTGAAAGAAAACTATCAATCCTGTTAACTGCCCCCAACTCAATCCTACCCTTGAATCTTCCAACAAATCTGTATGGGAATGTAGCAATTAGGTAATAGTTTGTACTGAACAACCTCTGCTGAGATACAACAGGCTCTCTTCCTAATGAAAAATCATGCTCACTTTCTCTTTTTGTGGGGTAATATTTTTCCTTACTGAGTGATATGCAATTTCTTGCGATCAAGAAGGAAGAGCTAATTGATCTGAGATGAAAAGATACATAGAAAGGTACAGTTCCTCCAGCATTAACACCCCTCCATATGTGTAAGTACAAAGAAAAATTCTGAATCAACTTTTAGAAAGATGGATAAAGTTACCTCTAATGGACTTGAATAAAACATATTATTGGTAGAAAAATTCCAAAGGATTCATTTGTCAATCTGTGAGTCTAAAAGTCTCATGAAAAATAAGGAGAATCAAAGAATGTGACAATGGGAAAGGCCTAGAGATCATGTAGAGGCCCACACATCTTAAGGATGAGAAAATGAGGTCCAGTGACAGGAAAGGACCAGCCAGAGCCTCCTGAGGAATTACTGGTAGAGCCAAGAGTAGAACCAGGCCCACTCCAGTGCTCTCACTGGAGTTTGTTGAAGATGCCAAAATCAGTCTTCTGCAATCCATTGCTGCGATAGTTTGTCCTGAAACCTACTGGAGACCTAGTGATTATCCTAAAATTGACTGAAGGAAGTTGAAGGATATATTTTCCTATTCTTTTGATTGATTTCACAAAAAAAATACATTTAAGTTGGCGTTAAAATTCAGGCTACCAAAAATGTCTGTATAATTTCACCATGGTTTTGAGTCTTTTTAGTGTATTGATGGTCTGTTTTTGTATATTATAATAAAGGTACATTGAAGTTTCCCCTATTATAAGTGTATTGTTTAAAACAAATTGAAGTGTCTGAGTAGGGATGGTTTAACAGAAACACTTGGGAGGAAATTCCACTATTCCAAAGCATGCCTTCAGTATAGAAAAAGAGCAAATGTGTTGATTTTTCTTTTGGGTGTGTTGGTTTTCTTTATGTCTTAGTCATAGCATAATATATGGAAAATTCATAGGACTTTATTTTAGCAAAGAAAATGAAATGGAACAGTTACTTAATGGTACAAGACATTTGGGCAAGAACCCAAGCACCTGGATATCTAAGATCTATAGCCTTCTTTAGAATAGCTGTTCCCTTCTTGTGTGTATGACTTTCATAGTCACAGATTGAACTATACAGAACTCTAACTGCCTCTATGTTTCTATAACTAAACCTCAAGTCTACCTTAAGGTCTCATTCTTTCTGAAGATAAAAATCAAAAGCATTTGTAAATCACTTATACCCTAAAGGGTTAGCATCCAAAATATATAAAGAAATTACAGAACTCAATGCACCAAATATTAATAATCTAATTAAAAATGGAGGAAGACATGAATAGACATTTCTCCAAAGAAGATGTCCAGATGCACATACACATATACACACACACACATATTACTCAGCCATAAAAATAATGAAATCTTGCCATTTGTGATAACATGGATAGAGCTAGAGAGTATTATGCTACTTAAGTCAGAGAGGGCAAATACCATGATTTCACTTATACATGGAATTTAAGAAATGAAACAAATGAACAAAGGGGGTAAAAAGAGACTAAGAAGCAAATTAAGAAATAGACTCATAACTATAGAAAAAACCTGATGGTTACCAGAAGAAAGGGGGATACAGGGATGGGTTAAATAGATGATAGATTTAAGTAGTACACTTGTAATGAACACTGGGTGTTGTTTGGAAGTGTTGAATCACTATATTATACACCTGAAATTAATATTATGCTATATATTAACTAACTGGAATTTAAATAAAAACCTAGAAAAAAGGAAATGTGATCTAAAAAATTACATCACAGAAAGATTCTTTAAGTTAGTCTCTTTCTCTTTTTCCCCTTGTTCATTTGTTTTACTTCTTAAATTCTACATATGAGTGAAATCATAAGGTATTTGTCTTTCTCTGACTGACCTCTTTCACTTACCATTCATTATACCTTCTAACTCCATTCATGCGATATATCTATATCTATCTATATCTATATCTATCTATACCTATACCTATACCTATCTATATCTATATCTATATCTATATCTATATCTATATCTATATATCACATCTTGTTTATCCATTCGTCCATGGATGGACACTTGGGCTGCTTCCACAATTTGGCTATTGTAAATAATGCTGCTATAAACATACAGGTACATGAATTCCTTTGAATTAGCTTTTTTCTTTTTGGGGGGTAAGTACCCAGTAGTGTGTCTACTGGATCATAGGGTAGCTCTACTTTTAAATTTCTGAGGAACCTTCATACGGTTTTCCAGAGTGGATGCACCAGTTTGCATTCCCACCAACAGTGTAAGAGGGTTCCCCTTTCTTTACATCTTCCCCAACATCTGTTTTTTCTTGTGTTGACTTTAGTCATTCTGACAGGTGTGAGGTGATATCTCATTGTACTTTTGATTTGTATTTCCCTGATGATGAGTGATGTTGAGCATCTTTTCATGTGTCTGGTAATTATCTGGATGTCTTCTTTGGGAAAATGTCTATTCATGTCTTCTGCCCATTTTTTAACTGGATTATTATTTTTGGTATGTTGTATTCTATAAGTTCTTTATATGTTTTGGAATACTAACCCTTTATCAGATATGTCATTTGCAAATATCTTCTCCCATTCCATCAGTTGCCCTTTAATTTTGCTGATTGTTTCCCTTGTTGTGCAGAAGTTTTTTATTTTTGTGAAGTCCAATAGTTTATTTTTGCTTTTATTTACCTCGTCTCTGGAGACATATCTAGAAAGAAGTTCCTATAGTCCATGTCAAAGAGGTTATTGCCTGTGTTGTTCCCTAGGGTTTTAATGGTTCTAAGCCTCTATGTCTTTAATCCATTTTGAATTTATTTATGTGTGTGGTGAAAGACACTGATCCAGTTTCATTCTTTTCCAAGTTACCATCCAGTTTTCCCAACGTGATTTGTTCAAGAGACTGTGTCTCTCCTATTGGATATTCTTTACTGCTTTGTTGAAGATTAATTGACCATATAGTTGTGTGTTCATTTCTGGGTTTTCTATTCTCCTCCATTGATCTATGTGTCTATTTTCATATCAGTACCATACTGTTTGATCACTACAACTTTGTAATATAACTCAAAGTCCAGAATTGTGATACCTCCAGCTTACTTTTCTTTTTCAAGGTTGCTTTTGCTATATGGGGTCTTTTGTGGTTTCATACAAATTTTAGGATTGTTGTTCTAGGTCTTTGAAAAATTCTGGTAGCATTTTGATAGGGATTGCATTAAATGTGTAGATTGCTTTGAGATGTAGAGACATTTTAACAGTATTTGTTTTTCAGATCCATGAGCAGGGAATGCTTCTCCACGTCTTTGTGTCCTCTTCAATTTCTGTCAATGTTTTATAGTTTTCAGAGTATAGCTCTTTCACTTCTTTGGTTAAGTTTGGTTAAGTGAAATTGAGGTATCTTACTATTTTTGGTTCATTTGAAAATGGTATTGATTCCTTGATTTCTCTTTTTGCTGCTTCATTATTGCTGTATAGAAATGCAGCAGATTTCTGGGTGTTGACTTTGTATCCTGGACTTTACTGAACTCATTTATCAGTTCCAGCTGTTTTCTGATGGAGTCCTTAGGGTCTTTTATATAGAGCATTAACTGGACATCCCTGTCTCGTTCCTGACTGTAGAGGAAGAGCTTTCGGTTTTTCCCCATTGAGGATAACATTAGCTGCGGGTTTTTTATAGATGACCTTTATGATGTTGAGTTGTGTTCCTTTTCACCCTTCTTTGTTGAGGGCTTTTATCATGAAGGTATGTTTGTACTTTGTTAAGTGCTTTTTTTTTGCATCTATTGAAATGATAATACAATTCTTAAAAAAAAGATTTTATTTATTTATTAGAGAGAGCAAGAGAGCACAAGCAGGGGGGTGGGCAGCAGAGGGAGAGGGAGAATTGGGCTCCCCACTGAGCAGGGAGCCTAATGTGGGGCTCAATCCCAGAATCTTGGGATCATGACCTGAGCTGAAGGCAGAGACTTAACTGACTGAGCCACCCAGGTACCTCCATCATATGGTTCTTATCTTTTCCTTTATTAATGTGGCATATCATGTTGACTGATTTGCAAATGTTGAACTGTTCTTGCAACCCAGGAATAAACTCCAAATGGTCATGGTGAATGATTCTTATCATGTATTGCTGGATTTGGTTTGCTAGTATTTTATTGGGAAATTTTGCATCTGTGTTCATCAGGGATATTGGCCTGTAGTTCTCTTTTTAGTGGTTTCTTTATCTAGTTTTGGTATCAGAAAATGCTGGCCTCATAAAGTCAATTTGGAACTCTTCCTTCATTTTCTATTTTCTGGAATAGTTTGAGAAGAATAGGTATTAACTCTTCTTTAAATGTTTGGTGGAATTCCTCTGGGAAGCCATCTGGCCCTGGACTTTTGTTTGTTGGGATTTTTTTGATTACTGATGCAATTCCTTTGCTAGTTTTCAGTCTGTTGATTTTTTTTGTTTCCTTCTGTTTTAGTTTTAGTAGTTTTATATGTTTCTAGGAATTTATCCATTTCTTCCAGGTTGTCCAATTTGTTGGCATATAGTTTTTCATAACATTCTCTTATAATTGTTTGTATTTCTGTGGTGTTTGTTGTTATTTCTCCTCTCTCATTTGTGATTTTATTTATTTGAGTCCTTTCTCTTTTCTTTTTGGTGAGTCTGCCTAAAAGGCTTATCAATTTTATTAATTTTTTCAATGACCCAGCTTCTGGTTTCATTGATCTATTCTACTGGGGTTTTTTTGTTTGTTTGTTTCTATATAATTTATTTCTGTTGTAATCTTTATTATTTCCTTCCTTCCTCTGCTTTTAGGCTTCATTTGTTGTTCTTCTTCTAGCTTCTTTAAGAGTAAATTTAAGTTGTTTATTTGAAAATTTTTTTGCTTCTTGAGGTAGGCCTCTGTTGCTATATATATTCCTCTTTGCTTTTTATTTTATTTTATTAAAAAAAATTTTTATTGGAGTTCAATTTGCCGACAAATAGCACAACATCCAGTACTCATCCTGCCAAGTGCCCCCGTCAGTGCCCATCACCCAGTCACCCCAAACCCCCACCCACCTCCCCTTCCACTATCCTTTATTCATTTCCCAGAGTTAGGTGTCTCTCATGTTTTGTCACCTTCACTGATATTTTCACTCATTTTCTCTCCTTTCCCCTCCATTCCCTTTCACTATTTTTTATATTCCCCAAATGAATGAGACCATATAATGTTTGTCCTTCTCCGATTGACTTATTTCACTCCAGGTCCATCCACGTCGAAACAAATGGTGCGTATTTGTTGTTGCTAATGGATAGGTAATATTCCATTGTATACATAGACCACATCTTCTTTATCCATTCATATTTCGATGGACACCGAGGCTCCTTCCACAGTTTGGCTATTGTGGACATTGCTGCTATAAACATCGGGGTGCAGGTGTCCCGGCGTTTCATTGCATCTGTATCTTTGGGGTAAATCCCAGAAGTGCAGTTGCTGGGTTGTAGGGCAGATCTATTTTTAACTCTTTGAGGAACCTCCACACAGTTTTCCAGAGTGGCTGCACCAGTTCACATTCCCACCAACAGTGCAACAGGGTTTGCCTTTCTCCACATCCTCTCCAACGTGTGTTGTTTCCTGTCTTGTTAATGTTCCCCATTCTCACTGGTGTGAGGTGGTATCTCATTGTGGTTTTGATTTGTATTTCTCTGATGGCAAGTGATGCAGAGCATTTTCTCATGTGCATGTTGGCCATGTCTATGTCTTCCTCTGTGAGATTTCTGTTCCTGTCTTTTGCCCATTTCATGATTGGATTGTTTGTTTCTTTGCTGTTGAGTTTAATAAGTTCTTTATAGATCTTGGACACTAGCCCTTTATCTGATACGTCATTTGCAAATATCTTCTCCCATTCTGTAGGTTGTCTTTTAGTTTTATTGACTGTTTCTTTTGTTGTGCAGAAGCTTTTATCTTGATGAGGTCCCAATAATTCATTTCTGCTTTTGTTTCTCTTGCCTTCATGGATGTATCTTGCAAGAAGTTGCTGTGGCCAAGTTCAAAAAGGGTGTTGCCTGTGTTCTCCTCTAGGATTTTGATGGAATCTTGTCTCACATTTAGATCTTTCATCCATTTTGAGTTTATCTTTGTGTATGGTGTAAGAGAGTGGTCTAGTTTCCTTCTTCTGCATGTGGATGTCCAATTTTCCCAGCACCATTTATTGAAGAAACTGTCTTTTTTCCAATGGATAGTCTTTCCTGCTTTGTCAAATATTAGTTGACCATAAAGTTGAGGGTCCACTTCTGGGTTCTCTATTCTGTTCCATTGATCTATGTGTCTGTTTTTGTGCCAGTACCACACTGTCTTGGTGACCACAGCTTTGTAGTACAACCTGAAATCTGGCATTGTGATGCCCCCAGCTATGGTTTTCTTTTTTAAAGTTCCTCTGGCTATTGGGGTCTTTTCTGATTCCACACAAATCTTCAGATGATTTATTCGACTTTGAAGAAAGTCGATGGTATTTGGATAGGGATGGCATTAAATGCGTACATTGCCCTGGGTAACATTGACATTTTCACAATATTAATTCTGCCAATCCATGAGCATGGAATATTTTTCCATCTCTTTGTGTCTTCCTCAATTTCTTTCAGAAGTGTTCTATAGTTTTTAGGGTATAGATCCTTTACCTCTTTGGTTAGGTTTATTCCTAGGTATCTTATGCTTTTGGGTGCAATTGTAAATGGGATTGACTCCTTAATTTCTCTTTCTTCAGTCTCATTGTTAGTGTATAGAAATGCCTCTGATTTCTGGGCATTGATTTTGTATCCTGCCACACTGCCAAATTGCTGTATGAGTTCTAGCAATCTTGGGGTGGAGACTTTTGGGTTTTCTAGGTATAGTATGATGTCATCGGCGAAGAGCTAGAGTTTGACTTCTTCTTGCCAATTTGAATGCCTTTAATTTCTTTTTGTTGTCTGATTGCTGAGGCTAGGGCATCCAGTACTATGTTGAATAGCAGTGGTGAGAGTGGACATCCCTGTCATGTTCCTGATTTTAGGGGAAAGGCTCCCAGTGTTTCCCCATTGAGAATGGTATTTGCTGTGGGCTTTTCATAGATGGCTTTTAAGATGCTGAGGACTGTTCATTCTATCCCTACACTCTGAAGAACTTTGATCAGGAATGGATGATGTATTTTGTCAAATGCTTTCTCTGCATCTATTGAGAGGATCATATGGTTCTTGTTTTTCTCTTGCTGATATGATCAATCACATTGATTGTTTTATGAGTGTTGAACCAGCCTTGCATCCCGGGGATAAATCCCACTTGGTCATGGTGAATAATCTTCTTAATGTATTGTTGGATCCTATTGGCTAGTATCTTGTTGAGAATTTTTGCATCCATGTTCATCAGGGATATTGGTCTGTAATTCTCCTTTTTGGTGGGGTCTTTGTCTGGTTTTGGAATTAAGGTGATGCTGGCCTCATAGAACGAGTTTGGAAGTACTCCATCTCTTTCTCTCTTTCAGATCAGCTTTAGTAGAATAGGTATGGTTTCTTCTTTAAACGTTTGATAGAATTCCCCTGGGAAGCCATCTGGACCTGGACTTTTGTGTCTTGGGAGGTTTTTGATGACTGCTTCAATTTCCTCCCTGGTTATCGGCCTGTTCAGGTTTTCTATTTCTTCCTGTTCCAGTTTTGGTAGTTTGTGGTTATCCAGAAATGCATCCATTTCTTCTAGATTGCCTAATTTATTGGTGTATAGCTGTTCATAATAAGTTTTTAAAATCGTTTGTATTTCCTTGGTGTTGGTAGTGATCTCTCTTTTCTCATTCATGATTTGATTAATTTGAGTCTTTTCTCTCTTCTTTTTAATAAGGTTGGTTAATGGTTTATCTATCTTATTAATTCTTTCAAAGAACCAACTCCTGGTTTTGTTAATCTGTTCCACAGTTCTTCTGATCTCTATTTCATTGAGTTCTGCTTTAATCTTTATTAACTCTCTTCTTCTGCTGGGTGTAGGATCTATTTGCTGTTTTTCTCCAGCTCCTTTAGGGGCAAGGTTAGCTTTTGTATTTGAGTTCTTTCCAGTTTTTGGATGGATGCTTGTATTGCGATGTATTTCCCCCTCAGGACTGCTTCTGCTGTATCCCAAAGATTTTGAACGGTTGTATCTTCATTCTCATTAGTTTCCATGAATCTTTTTAATTCTTCTCTAATTTCCTGTTTGACCCTTTTAGCAGGATGGTCCTTTACCACCACGTGTTTGAAATCCTTCCAACTTCTTCGTGTCATTCAGTTCTAGTTTCAAAGCATTATGGCCTGAAAATATGCAGGGGTTGATCCCAATCTTTTGGTATCGGTTAAGACCTGATTTGTGACCCAGTATGTGGTCTATTCTGGAGAAAGTTCCATGTGCACTTGAGAAGAATGTGTATTCATTTGCATTTGGATATAAATTTCTGTAAATATCTGTGAAATCCATCTGGTCCAGTGTATATTGAAAGCTCTTGTTTCTTTGGAGATGTTGTGCTTAGAAGATCTGTGGATTATAGAAAACACTGTGTTCAAGTCACCAAGTATAAGTGTATTATTATCTAAGTATGTCTTAACTTTGGTTATTAATTGATTGATATACTTGGCAGCTCCCACATTCGGGGCATAAATATTCATGATTGTTAGTTCCTCTTGTTGGATAGGTCCTTTAAGTATGATATAGTGTCTCTTCATCTCTTACTACAGTCTTTGGGATAAACTTTAATTTATCTGATATTAGGATGGCTACCCCTGCTTTCTCTTGAGGACCATTTGAATGGTAAATGGTTCTCCAACCTTTTATTTTTAGGCTTGTAGGTGTCCTTATGTCTAAAATGAGTCTCTGGTAGACAGCAAATAGATGGGTCTTGCTTTTTTATCCGATCTGAAACCCTGCGCCTTTTGAGGGAATTGTTAAGCTCATTCACGTTCAGAGTTACTATTGAAAGATATGAATTTAGTGTCATCATAATACCTATCAGTCCCTGTTTTTGTGGATTGTTTCCTTGGTCTTCCTCTTTCTTTTACAGAGTTTCCCTTAATATTTCTTGCAGAGCTGGTTTGGTGGTCACATATTCTTTCAGTTTCTGCCTATCTTGGAAGCTCTTTATCTCTCCTATTCTGAATGAGAGCCTTGCTGGATCAAGTATTCTTGGCTGCATGTTCTTCTCATTTACGACCATAAACATATCCTGCCAGCCCTTTCTGGCCTGCCAGGTCTCTGTGGAGAGGTCTGCTGTTAACCTAATACTACTCCCAATAAAGGTTAGGGATCTCTTGTCCCTTGCTGCTTTAAGGATACTCTCTTTATCTTTGGAATTTGCAAGTTTCACTATTAAATGTTGGGGTGTTGAACGGTTTTTATTGATTTAAGGGGGGAATCTCTCTATCTCCTGGATCTGAATGCCTGTTTCCCTCCCCAAGTTAGGGAAGTTCTCAGCTATGATTTGTTGAAATACACTTTCTGGTCCTCTGTCCCTTTTGGCACCCTCTGGAACCCCAATAAATGTAGATTTTTTTTCCTTCTGAGGCTGTCATTTATTTCCCTTAACCTTTCCTCATGATCTTTTAATTGTTTTTCTATTTTTTCCTCAGCTTCCTTCCTTGCCATCAACTTGTCTTCTATGTCCCTCACTGTTCCACCTTGTTAACCCTCATCATTAGGACCTCCAGTTTGGATTGCATCTCATTTAATTGTTTATTTTATTTTATTTTATTTTTTATTTA
Organism: Nyctereutes procyonoides; assembly: GCF_905146905.1. Lineage (NCBI taxonomy): Eukaryota > Metazoa > Chordata > Mammalia > Carnivora > Canidae > Nyctereutes > Nyctereutes procyonoides. The sequence continues at coordinate 19,486,696 of NW_026575120.1, forward strand.
ATTGATTTTCAATTTCACTTGAATCCTTTATGCTTTTTTCCAGAGCCACCAGTAGCTTTATAATTGTGCTTCTGAATTGGCTTTCTGACAATGAATTGTAATCCAAATTCTGTAACTCTGTGGGAGAGAGGACTGTTTCTGATTGTTTCTTTTGTGGTTTTTCCTTCTAGTCATTTTGCTCAATGCAGAGTGGCCAAAAACAAGTTGTACTGGAAAAAGGAGAAAGAGAGAGAAAAAAAGGGGGGGGGGAGAAACAGAAAACAAAAAACAAGGGAGAGTATCCTCTGATTCTATAGATTGTAAATCCCTCGACACCCCCTGGAATTTTCCAGCACTGCTTGGTCAATTACTTGCTTTTCCCCTGTCCTTACAGCTGGTCTTCTGGGGGAGGGGCCTGCTGTGCTGATTCTCAGGTGTGTGCACCTGGGGGAGCTGCCCAGCCCCCTGCCAAGTGCACGGCTCAGTGGGAGCTGTGTATCCTGTGAGGCCCCTGCTCAGTCCCAGGTACAAGGTGACACCAGGAGGAACAACAACAGTGGCAGCAGCCAGCTCTCCAGCTCTGGTCAGCTCCTGCAGTAACTACGACAGTGTCCCACTCTGCAGGGTCCTTGATGCTCCGGGGGTGAGGGGCGCTGATCTGCCCAGCTCGGGGCGCCCGGCGACAGGAGCGTCCTTGCTGCCCTGTGTCCTCCCGGCCTCTGCCTGTCGCGGGGAGGGCCGGATCTTGGGCTGTGTCCCTCAGTGCCCTGGGCTCCGGGGCCTGCACCACTGTGACCGCGCTCCTGGGGTGCGCAGCCCCCTCTGCGCAGAGGTGCCTCTGGGGCTGCGCAGCCCCCTCGGTGCGGAGCCACTGCCCGAGCCGCCCCCGAGCTGCTCCCGGGGCCCCGCCTTTGCGCGCTGCAGCCCTTTAGGGCGCTCGTCCCGGGGTGTGGGGCGCGCTCTCCCCCGAGGGCGCACCTCCTCTGTGAGTGCCCCTGGGAACCCCGGGGGCTCCACTGCCCCTCCTGGGATCCTGCCCGAGCTCCCTGCGAGCGCCTTTCCGCCCGGGAAGATTGGTGAAGCTCCTGCTTCTCCGGCCTGGGCTTTCCTGTCCTCGAGGCTCTCGCCGCCCGGCTTTAGCCCGGCGACTTGCGGGGGCCCCTCCCCCTTGGATGCTTATATTTATTTATTTATTTATTTATTTATTTATTTATTTATTTATTTATTTATTTATTTATTTATTTTTCCGTCTTCCTACCTTGCTAGAAGCGCGAACTCTTCTCACTGTAGCCTTCCAGCTGTTCTCTCTTTATTTTTATTTTATTTTATTTTATTTTTTTTTCTGTTCTCTCTTTAAATCTCAGACCGAATTCGTAGGTTTTTAGGATTTGAAAGTTATCTGGGTAAGTTGGTGGGGACAGGTGACTTGGGGACCCTACTCTTCGGCCATCGTGCCCCGCTCCCCAATTCCTATATATTCCTCTTTGGACTCCTTTTGCTGCATTCGAAAGGTTTTCCACTATTGTGTTTTCATTTTCATTTGTTTCCATGTTTTTTTAAAATTTCTTCTTTGATTTCCTGATTGACTCATTTATTGTTTAGTAGTATGTCATTTAACTTCCATGTATTTGTGGTCTTTCTAGATTTTTTTCTGACTGGATGGCTCAGTCATCTGGGCAGCCAACTCCTGATTTCAGCTCAGGTCATGATCTCAGGGTCTTGGGATTGAGCCCCACTCTGGGCTTCACATTTAGTATGGGGTCTGCTTCAAACTCTCTCTCCTTCTCCTTTTGCCCCTCTGCCAATGTTGCTCTCTAAAATAAATAAATAAATCTTTTAAAAAAAATAGTGCCATGGTACGACTTTAATCTTTTTATATTTCTTAAGGCCTGTCTTGTGCTAATATACGATCTGTTCTAGAGAATGTTCCAGGTGCACTAGAAAATATTGTGTATTCTGCTGTTTTAGGGTGGAATGTTCTGAATATATCTGTTAAATTCATCTAGTCCAGTGTATCACTCAAAGCCATTGTTTCTTTGTTGATTTTCTGTTTAGATGATCTGAGTTCATTGATGAAGAGGAGTGGTAAAGTACCCTAATACTATTGTATTATTATCAATGAGTTCCTTTATATATGTTATTAATTTTTTAATATATTTGAGTGCTCTCATATTGGGGGCATAAATACTTACAATCACTATATCTTCTTGTTGGAATGTCCCATTTCTCAAATCTCCTGTTACAGTCTTTGTTTTATTTTATTTTATTTTTATTTTTTTTATTTATGATAGAGAGAGAGAGGCAGAGACACAGAGAGAGGGAGAAGCAGGCTCCATGCACTGGGAGCCTGACGTGGGATTCGATCCAGGGTCTCCAGGATCGCTCCCTGGGCCAAAGGCAGGCGCTAAACCGCTGTGCTACCCAGGGATCCCCCAGTCTTTGTTTTAAAATATAGTTTGTGGGGCAGCTCCAGTGGCACAGCGGTTTAGCTCCGCCTTCAGCCCGGAGTGTGATCTTTGAGACCCAGGATCGAGTCCCACGACAGGCTCCCTGCACGGAGCCTGCTTCTCCGTCTGCCTGTGTCTGCCTCTCTCTGTGTGTCTGTCACGAATAAATAAATAAAATATTTTAAAAAATAAATAAAATCTAGTTTGTCTGATATAAATATTGCTGCTCTGGCTTTCTTTTGCCATCCATTTGCATGATAAATATTTCTCCATTCCTTCACTTTCAATCTGCAGAGTCTACAGTTCTAAAATGAGTCTCTTGTAGGCAACATATAGATGGGTCTTGCTTTTTAATCCATTTTGACACTCTATATCTTTTGGTTGGAGCTGTTAGTCCATTTACATCCAAAGTAATTATTGAAAGATATGTATGTATTGCCATTTTATTGCTTGGTTTGTAATTGTTTCTGGAGACTTTTCTCTGATCCTTTTTTGTCTTTGTCACTTTTGGTCTGTCTTTTCCACTCAAAGAGCCCCCTTTAATACTTCTCACAGGGCTGATTTAGTGGTCACAAACTCTGTTAGGTTTTGTTTGTCTGGGAAACACTTTATCTTTCCTTCTATTCTGAATGATGGCCTTGCTGAATAGAATATTATTGGCTGTTTATTTTTCTCATTTATCACGTTGAATATATCAGGCCACTCCTTTCTGATGTGCCATGTTTTTATTGAGAAATCTCCAGGTTACTTTAAGGGTTTTCCTTTTTAAGTTAAGAACTTCTTTTGGGGATCCCTGGGTGGCGCAGCGGTTTGGCGCCTGCCTTTGGCTCAGGGCGCGATCCTGGAGACCCGGGATGGAATCCCATATCGGGCTCCCGGTGCATGGAGCCTGCTTCTCCCTCTGCCTATGTCTCTGCCTCTCTCTCTCTCTCTCTGTGACTATCATAAATAAATAAATTAAAAAAAATAAAAAAAAGAACTTCTTTTGCTTTGTTGCTTTTAGGGTTTTTCTTTATTGCTATATTTTCCAAATGTAATTACAATAGTCTTGGTGTTGGCCTGCTTTTTTTGATTTTGATAGGAGTTCTCTGTGTCTCCTGGACGTGAATGTCTGTTTCTTTTCCCAGATTAAGGAAGTTTTCAGCTATTATTAACTCAAATGAATTTTCTGTCCCCTTTTCTCTCTCTTTTTCCTCTGGGACTCCTATAATACAAATATTATTAAGTTTGATGGAGTCACTGACTTCTCTAAGTCTATTCTTGTGTTGCATAATTCTTTGTTCTCTGTTTTGTTCAGCTTCATTCTTTTCCATTGTTTTATCTTCTATGTGACTAATTAGTTCCTCTGCTTCTTCCAGCCTGCTGTTCATTCTATCAAACATGCTTCTAATCTCATTTATTACACTCTTCATCTCTGATTGATTCTTTTTAACTTTTTTCTGTCTGTTGTAAGGATCTCTCTGATGTCTTCTATTCCTTTCTCAAGCCCAAAGTGTATGTTTATGATAGTTGCTTTAAATTCTCCATCAGGCATAGGGGTACCTGGGTGGCTCAGTCAGTTGTGTCTGACTCTTGATTTTGGCTCAGGTAATGGTCTCAGGGTTGTGAGATTGAGTCCCATGTCAGGTTCTGCACTGGGCATGGAGCCTGCTTGGGATTGTTTCCCTCCCTCTCCCCCTCTTTCTTTCTTTCTAAAAAAAAAATCTCCACTAGGCATGTTACTTATATCTGTTACTTAGATCTCTGGCCATGACCTTGTTATTTCATTTGGTATAAATTCTTCCCTCTTCTCATTTTTCCTAAGTCTCTGTCTTCTCCTGAGTGTTAGAAAAACCAATTATGTCCCCTGCTCCTAAAAGTAATGGCCTTATGGAGGAGAGATCATATAGTGCCCAGGGCTTGGCACTTCAGACAGTGTCTGCAGCATGTGCCACATGAGCTGTGGTGTTGTGTTTTGACTGCTCTATCCTTCAGGCCAGTCATCTGCAGAGGCTTTCCTTGCTTGCAGTGGCCAGTGTTTGGACCCTGGTCTGAATATGGTGAGTTTTAACTAGATGGGCTCTGGTGTACTTATTAAATAAGACCTGATACTTCTTCCACTAGATCTATAGAACTCTTTCCACTAGAACTGTAGAACTCTCTGGTTGGGTGCTGTGATGTGGACAGAGGTTTCTGATGCTTTCTATGGAAGGGTCCCACTGCACTGGAACAAGGCAAGCTTTTCTGAGGAGGAAAGTTCCACCAGAGTGCAGAGGTATGGCATTGGGTGCAAGCAAGTTAGGCAGCCACCGTCAGCACTATACTGCTTCCCATAGGTGGCTCTGTGTTTATGCTGGCAGGCCAGGGAGGGAAATGGCACCAGCCAGCTCCTTTGTCCCCACAGAGCTGTCTCCATGAATGCTGCTTCTCAGGGACATACTCCAAGAAGAGCAAATTATCTCCCCACCATGTGCCCCTAGGTGCTCTTCAGATCGCTGTCACCATGCTGTCCTATCCCTGGGTTGTTTGCCTGCCTTCTTTCTATGAGTAGCACAGTGCCCTCCAGGCTCTGTCCCAACCAATCCCACTGACCTTTAAAACTTCAGGCTTTGAGCCCTACTGGTTGCAATAACTCATATAATTCAGCCCCTCTCATTTTTCAAGCTAATGGCTTTGGGGAAATATTCTCTTTGTGTGTCCCCCTGTATGCTCCTCTCTCTCTTACCCTTTTCTGTGACCATGGCTCTCTCTCCTCTGCAGAACCTGCAATCCATTTCTCTCCTAAACTACATCTCCATATTTACTACCTTCTTCAATGTGACCTCTTCTCTCCCTTTAGTTGTGGAGTTTGTTCTGTCAGTCTTCAGGTTGATTTCTGGGTTATTTAGGATGATTTGATTGCTATCAAGTAGTGTTCACAGGACAAGACAGGTCTAGGGCCCTTCACTCTGCTGCCACCTTCCTCTACCAACATACTCTTAATTCATAGAGAGTAAACTAATGGTCACCAGAGGGGAGCCGGGTGGGGGCAAGGGTGAAGTAGGTGATGGGGATTAAGGAGTGCACTTGTTGTGATGATCACAGGGTGATGCATGAAATTGTTGGATCACTGTATTGTACATCTGAAACTAATAGAACACTATATGTTAACTATAGTGGAATTAAAATTTTTAAAAATGAGAATATCACTTTTAGAAATGTAGTCAGGGGCGGAGGGGCAAGATGGCGGAAGAGCAGGGTCCCCGAGTCACCTGTCCCCACCAAATTACCTAGATAACCTTCAAATCATCCTGAAAAATCTACGAATTCGGCCTGAGATGTAAAGAGAGACCAGCTGGAACGCTACAGTGAGAAGAGTCCGCGCTTCTATCAAGGTAGGAAGACGTGGAAAAAGAAATAAAGACACAAAAGGCCTCCGAGGGGGAGGGGCCCCGCGAGGAGCCGGGCTGAGGCCGGGGCGAGTGTCCCCAGGACAGGAGAGCCCCGTCCCGGAGGAGCAGGAGCTGCACCAACCTTCCCGGGCGGGCGGAAAGGGGCTCGCAGGGAGTTGGAGCAGGACCCAGGAGGGCGGGGATGCCCTCGGGCTCCCTGGGACACTAACAGACACCTGCGCCCCGGGAGAGTGCGCCGCGCTCCCTAAGGGCTGCAGCGCGCACGGCGGGGCCGGAGCAGCTCGGAGGGGCTCGGGCGGCGGCTCCGCGGAGGGGGCTGCGGGGCGGGAGCGCGAATCCACCAGCGCAGGCCCCGGAGCACAGGGCGCCGGGACACAGCCCAGGATCCGGCCTCCCCCGGGACAGGCAGAGGCCGGGAGGGCCCAGGACAGCGAGGACGCTCCTGCCCCAGCTGAGCAGATCAGCGGCCCCGCCCCGGAGCCTCCAGGCCCTGCGGACGGAGAGCTCTGGAGTTACTGCTCCAGAGCTGGCCGCGGCCACTGCGGTTGTTCCTCCCGGGCCCCACGGGGTAAACAACCCCCGCTGAGCCCTGCACCAGGCAGGAGGCAGAGCAGCTCCCCCAAGTGTTAACACCTGAAAATCAGCACAGCAGGCCCCTCCCCCAGAAGACCAGCTGGACGGACCAGTTCCAGGGGAAGTCAAGGGACTTAAAGTCTACAGAATCAGAAGATACTCCCCCCGGGTTTTTTTTTTCTTTTTGATTTCTGTTTGCTTTTGCTTTCCCCACCCTTTTTTCCCTTTCTTTCCTTTTCTTTCTCGTTTTCTACTCTCTTTTTTCTTTTTTTCTTCCATTTTTCTTTTTTCTTTTACTCTCTTCTTTCCTTCTTTCTCTCCTCTCTTTTTCTCCTTTTCCCAATACAACTTGTTTTTGGCCACTCTGCACTGAGCAAAATGACTAGAAGGAAAACCTCACCTCAGAAGAAAGAATCAGAAACAGTCCTCTCTCCCACAGTTACAAAATCTGGATTACAATTCAATGTCAGAAAGCCAATTCAGTAGCACTATTCTACAGCTACTGGTGGCTCTAGAAAAAAGCATAATGGACTGAAGAGACATCATGACTGCAGAATTTAGAGCTAATCAGGCAGAAATTAAAAATCAATTGAATGAGATGCAATCCAAACTGGAGGTCCTAACGACGAGGGGTAACGAGGTGGAAGAACGAGTGAGTGACATAGAAGATGAGTTGATGGCAAAGAGGGAAACTGAGGAAAAAAGAGACAAACAATTAAAAGACCATGAGGATAGATTAAGGGAAATAAATGACAGCCTGAGAAAGAAAAACCTACGTTTAATTGGGGTTCCCAAGGGAGCCGAAAGGGACAGAGGTCCAAAATGTGTATTTGAACAAATCCGAGCCGAAAACTTTCCTAATCTGGGAAGGGTAACAGGCATTCAGATCCAGGAAATAGAGAGATCCCCCGCTAAAATCAATAAAAACCATTCAACAACTCGAAATTTATAGTTAAGCTTGCAAATTCCAAAGATAAAGAGAAGATCCTTAAAGCAGCAAGAGACAAGAAATCCCTGACATTTATGGGGAGGAGTATTAGGGTAACAGCAGACCTCTCCACAGAGACCTGGCAGGCCAGAAAGGGCTGGCAGGATATATTCAGGGTCCTAAATGAGAAGAACATGCAACCAAGAATACTTTATCCAGCAAGGCTCTCATTCAGAATGGAAGGAGAGATAAAGAGCTTCCAAGACAGGCAGGAACTGAAAGAATATGTGACCTCCAAACCAGCTCTGCAAGAAATTTTAAGGGGGACTCTTAAAATTCCCCTTTAAGAAGAAGTCCAGTGGAACAATCCACAAAAACAAGGACTGAATAGATATCATGATGACACTAAACTCATATCTGTCAATAGTAACTCTGAACGTGAACGGGCTTAATGACCCCATCAAAAGGCGCAGGGTTTCAGACTGGATAAAAAAGCAGGACCCATCTATTTGCTGTCTACAAGAGACTCATTTTAGACAGAAGGACACCTACAGCCTGAAAATAAAAGGTTGGAGAACCATTTACCATTCAAATGGTCCTCAAAAGAAAGCAGGGGTAGCAATCCTCTATCAGATAAACTAAAATTTACCCCGAAGACTGTAGTGAGAGATGAAGAGGGACACTATATCATACTTAAAGGATCTATCCAACAAGAGGACTTAACAGTCCTCAATATATATGCCCCGAATGTGGGAGCTGCCAAATATATCAATCAATTAATAACCAAAGTTAAGACATACTTAGATAATAATCCACTTATACTTGGTGACTTCAATTTAGTGCTTTCTACACTCGATGGGTCTTCTAAACACAACATCTCCAAAGAAACGAGAGCTTTAAATGATACACTGGACCAGATGGATTTCACAGATATCTACAGAACTTTACATCCAAACTCAACTGAATACACATTCTTCTCATGTGCACATGGAACTTTCTCCAGAATAGACCACATACTGGGTCACAAATCGGGTCTGAACCGATACCAAAAGATTGCGATCGTCCCCTGCATATTCTCAGACCATAATGCCTTGAAATTAGAACTAAATAACAACAAGAAGTTTGGAAGTACTTCAAACACGTGGAGGTTAAGGACCATCCTACTAAAAAGATGAAAGGGTCAACCAGGAAATTAAGGAAGAATTAAAAAGATTCATGGAAACTAATGAGAATGAAGATACCACCATTCAAAATCTTTGGGATGCAGCAAAAGCAGTCCTGAGGGGGAAATACATTGCAATACAAGCATCCATTAAAAAACTGGAAAGAACTCAAATACAAAAGCTAACCTTACACCTAAAGGAGCTAGAGAAAAAACAGCAAATAGATCCTACACCCAGCAGAAGAAGAGAGTTAATAAAGATTTGAGCAGAACTCAACAAAATCGAGACCAGAAGAACTGTGGAACAGATCAACAAAACCAGGAGTTGGTTCTTTGAAAGAATTAATAAGATAGATAAACCATTAGCTAACCTTAAAAAGAAGAAAGAGAAGACTCAAATTAATCAAATCATGAATGAGAAAAGAGAGATCACTACCAACACCAAGGAAATACAAACGATTTTAAACACATATTATGAACAGCTATACGCCAATAAATTAGGCAATCTAGAAGAAATGGATGCATTTTTGGAAAGCCAAAAACTACCAAAACTGGAACAGGAAGAAATAGAAAACCTAAACAGGCCAATAACCAGGGAGGAAATTGAAGCAGTCATCAAAAACCTCCCAAGACACAAAAGTCCAGGGCCAGATGGCTTCCCGGGGAATTCTATCAAACGTTTAAAGAAGAAACCATACCTATTTTACTAAAGCTGTTTGGAAAGATAGAAAGAGATGGAGTACTTCCAAATTCGTTCTATGAGGCCAGCATCACCTTAATTCCAAAACCAGACAAAGACCCCACCAAAAAGGAGAATTACAGACCAATATCCCTGATGAACATGGATGCAAAAATTCTCAACAAGATACTAGCCAATAGGATCCAACAACACATTAAGAAAATTATTCACCATGACCAAGTAGGATTTATTTCCGGGACACAAGGCTGGTTTAACACTCGTTAAACAATCAATGTGATTCATCATATCAGCAAGAGAAAAAACAAGAACCATATGATCCTCCCATTAGATGCAGAGAAAGCATTTGACAAAATACAGCATCCATTCCTGATCAAAACTCTTCAGAGTGTAGGGATGGAGGGAACTTTCCTCAGCATCTTAAAAGCCATCTACGAAAAGCCCACAGCAAATATTATTCTCAATGGGGAAGCACTGGGAGCCTTTCCCCTAAGATCAGGAACAAGACAGGGATGTCCACTCTCACCACTGCTATTCAACATAATACTGGAAGTCCTAGCCTCAGCAATCAGACAACAAAAAGACATTAAAGGCATTCAAATTGGCAAAGAAGAAGTCAAACTCTCCCTCTTTGCCGATGACATGATACTCTACATAGAAAACCCAAAAGCCTCCACCCCAAGATTGCTAGAACTCATAGAGCAATTTGGTAGCGTGGCAGGATACAAAATCAATGCCCAGAAATCAATGGCATTTCTATACACTAACAATGAGACTGAAGAAAGAGAAATTAAGGAGTCAATCCCATTTACAATTGCACCCAAAAGCATAAGATACCTAGGAATAAACCTAACCAAAGAGGTAAAGGATCTATACCCTAAAAACTATAGAACACTTCTGAAAGAAATTGAGAAAGACACAAAGAGATGGAAAAATATTCCATGCTCATGGATTGGCAGAATTAATATTGTGAAAATGTCAATGTTATCCAGGGCAATTTACACGTTTAATGCAATCCCTATCTAAATACCATGGACTTTCTTCAGAGAGTTAGCACAAATTATTTTAAGATTTGTGTGGAATCAGAAAAGACCCCGAATAGCCAGGGGAATTTTAAAAAAGAAAATCATATCTGGGGGCATCACAATGCCAGATTTCAGGTTGTACTACAAAGCAGTGGTCACCAAGACAGTGTGGTACTGGCACAAAAATAGAACATAGATCTGTGGAACAGAATAGAGAATCCAGAAGTGGACCCTCAACTTTATGGTCAACTAATATTCGATAAAGGAGGAAAGACTATCCACTGGAAGAAAGACAGTCTCTTCAACAGATGGTGCTGGGAAAATTGGACATCCACATGCAGAAGAATGGAACAAGACCACTCTCTTGCACCATACACAAAGATAAACTCAAAATGGATGAAAGATCTAAATGTGAGACAAGAGTCCATCAAAATCCTAGAGGAGAACACAGGCAACACCCTTTTTGAACTTGGCCACTGTAACTTCTTGCAAGATACATCCAGGAAGGCAAAAGAAACAAAAGCAAAAATGAACTATTGGGACTTCATCAAGATAAGAAGCTTTTGCACAGCAAAGGATACAGTCAACAAAACTAAAAGACAACCTACAGAATGGGAGAAGATATTTGCAAATAACATATCAGATAAAGGGCTGGTTTCCAAGATCTATAAAGAACTTATTAAACTCAACAGCAAAGAAACAAACAATCCAATCATGAAATGGGCAAAAGACATGAACAGAAATCTCACAGAGGAAGACATAGACATGGCCAACACGCACATGAGAAAATGCTCTGCATCACTTGCCATCAGAGAAATACAAATCAAAACCACAATGAGATACCACCTCACACCAGTGAGAATGGGGAAAATTAACAAGACAGGAAACCACAAATGTTGGAGAGGATGCGGAGAAAAGGGAACCCTCTTACACTGTTGGTGGGAATGTGAACTGGTGCAGCCACTCTGGAAAACTGTGTGGAGGTTCCTCAAAGAGTTAAAAATAGACCTGCCCTACAACCCAGCAATCGCACTGTTGGGGATTTACCCCAAAGATACAGATGCAATGAAACGCCGGGACACCTGCACCCCGATGTTTCTAGCAGCCATGCCCACAATAGCCAAACTGTGGAAGGAGCCTCAGTGTCCATCGAAAGATGAATGGATAAAGAAGATGTGGTTTGTGTATACAATGGAATATTCCTCAGCCATTAGAAATGACAAATACCCACCATTTGCTTCAACGTGGATGGAACTGGAGGGTATTATGCTGAGTGAAATAAGTCAATCGGAGAAGGACAAACATTATATGGTCTCATTCATTTGGGGAATATAAATAATAGTGAAAGGGAATAGAAGGGAAGGGAGAAGAAATGGGTAGGAAATATCAGAAAGGGAGACAGAACATAAAAACTCCTAACTCTGGGAAATGAACTAGGGGTGGTGGAAGGGGAGGAGGGTGGGGGGTGGGGGTGAATGGGTGACAGGCACTGAGGGGGCACTTGACGGGATGAGCACTGGGTATGTTGGCAAATTGAACACCAATAAAAATAAATTTATTATTTAAAAAAAGAAATATCAGTTCCAAGTATACCTATTGCCATAAAGGGTTTTCAGTCATTTTAGGATTTTCCTGCCCCCTTTTTTCTATTTTGAAGGATCATGTACATTCCAGAGGCTTGTCTAGCATCATTGTCAGGGCAGAAGTAGCATTTGGGGAAAGCACAAGAGCTCTAGTTGTTTTCTGTCCTACAGTGGCACCTAGTGAGAAGGACATTTGCTTCACCCTTGGGTGTGGACCTCTCTGCATACTGGTGCTTGCTTGGGTGAATTCATCCCTATCTCAGTTTGGGCAATAGCATCCACACTCTTGTCTCAACTAAGAGACACTCTTCATATGTCCTCAAATAAGACCACTGACTTTTCTTTAAGTACATATCCCCATTTCTCAGTTTTGCCCACACTATCCCCTCTATTTGTAGTCTTCTCCATTCAGTAATCTTGTCTCAGAACATTATTCAATCTTGGAATATTTGTGAGTTGTGGCCACAATGGGTCCTTACGCCTGTCTGACGGCAGTGAAGTAGCAGTTGCCCTCCAGCCTTATGTAAACTGTCCAAAGCCTATAGGTGCATGTAACTTGGGTCCTCAATTACTAACTTTTACATTCAGTTTTTAAACTGAACTCACCATAGACAAGGGAAAAAAATCTGACAAGAGTTATGACAAATAAATATAAGAGCGGAATGGAGAATCAAGAGACCTGCTCCCAGGTCTCATGAATGCCACTTAGCAGGCTGTGTGACTGAGTCCCTCAGCATGTCTGCACCTCTGTTCCTCACTAATACAATGACGGAGTGGGATTAAAGTAGTAAAGGCCCCTTCCAATACTAAAATCAGTGGAAACAGCTTTCTGATGGGCACACCTTTCCTCTGAACTCTTCCCTCAAGTGAACTTGATTTATGTATTCACCACGACGCACCTCTCTGCTCAGGGAATAGTAATTCCCTCACCTCTGAAGTACTCTGTGGTGTGAATGTGCCTTAAATAATTGAATGAGAGAGAAGGAGAGAAGAAAGAAAAGAGAAAGTAGTTCACTTACAAAAAAAATATTAAGAAGAAATTTTTTGTAAGCAACTGGAAATCTATAGTGTATCAGGGTACATTCTATGACATTAAACTAGCATATTAAATTACCTTCACCTTTGTCTTCATTCATTGTATTTTACCTTTATGCTTGTTTATGCTGATGACTGATTATATCATGTTCAGTTAACAGCATAAATAAGATGATCTATCTATCATCTATCTATCTTTTACTTTCAATCTATATACAATTGAGTTTTCATCTCCTAAAATAACCGATTATGGAGATGCCACCTCCTGCAAGAAGCTCTGTGATCCCTCTGAATCAGAAATAATCTCTTTCTGTTCTAAACTTCTTATGTTTTTATCTTTCATATCACCACATATTTTAGATTTTTGTATTTGTGTCCTTTTGTATTTTACATTCTGTACTGTAAGGTGCTTGACAATAAAAGAGACCAAGTTTTGTATATTAAAGAATAGCCACAGAATCTAATGCATGGTAGTGCTCAAAATATGTTTTCTAAATGAATAAAATGACAATTGCATCAGTTAGCTTTCACTATGATAAACTGTATAAAAAAATCAATGAGATGCAAAAATTTATTTCTCTCTCAGAGGTTGTGGACAGTCAGGTATCTGTGCTTCGGGGTGATGTTTGCTTCAGTTCTGCTCCATGTGTTTTTCACCTGGGACTCAAGATGAAAGAGACACTTCTATCTGGAATGCTCACTTCTATTGTTGAGTGGTTATAAGAAGACTGGTGGGAAATCTCAAAGCTTCTTCAATCATCTATTTGGAACTAGCAGGAGTTACTACTTCCCTCACTACTACACTACTCAGCCAAAGCAAGTCACCCAGCCAAATCCTACTTCATTGGGAAATATTCTTCTCCCAGGAATGAGGAGGAACAGGTTCAGAAGTGAGGGAATATTTACTGAAAAATAATATAATCCACCAGAAAGACAATGAAGGATACAGAACTAAAAATAAGCAGATCCACAGGAGATCTCCAGTGTTATAACAACAGTATTGCCAAGCTAAGCAAGTGCATTCAAAAAGCTCTTTCACATTAATTTTCCATCCTTATATAATTTCTCGTTAGGAAGTTGTTGTATACATAGCTCTAGCCTCCATGAAAAATATACATAGATGAAGAAAAATTCAGATTAGCTATAGAATAACTTGCAGGTATTCCCCCAGGAGACTAAGAATGATGGCTTCTTTCCATTTCTGACCTAGGCTTAGAGAAAAAATGGATAGAGCATCCTTAATGAAATGAAGTTAATTAAAAATTTTTGTGTCTTTTTAAGATATAATTTGCATATCATAAAATTCATTCCTTTAGAGTATACAGTGCAATCCAATGGTTTTAATATATTGAAAGAATTGTGCCACCATCATCACAATCTAAATTTAGAAAATTTTTCTCCTCAAAAAGAAACCAGTACTCCTTGTATTCTCTCCTTATTACCCGTCCCGCAGTCCAAGACAATCACTAATCTACTTTCTATCTCATCAGATTTGCCCACTCTGAACATTTCATAGAAATGGAATCATAAAATACCTGTTTTCAAGGTTTGCACATGCTGTATCGTACTTCATAATGTTTGAGGGTTGAATAGTGTTTCATTGTGTGGATATACTACATTTTATTTATCCATTCATCACTTAATAGACATTTAGGTTGTTTTCATTTTTGACTATTATAAACATTTGTGTATAGGTTTTTGTGTGGACATATGTTTTCATTTCTTCGGGTACATATGAAGGAGTGGAGTTAATGGGTCAGATGGTAATTCTATTAACCTTTTGAAGAACTGCACCATTTTATATCTTAATCAGCAATGTATACAGTTCCCAATTTCTCCACATCCTAACCAATGTTTGTTATATCGGTCTTCTTGATTCTAACATCCTGGTGATAGCTTACTGTGGTTTTGGTGTGCATTTTCTAAATGACTAATGATGTTGAATACCTTTTCATATGTTTATTGGCCATTTGAATACCTTTTCTGAAGAAATATCTACTGAAAGACACTGCTCATTTTTAATTAGGTTGTTTCTTTACTACCGAATCCTAAGAGTTCTTTATATATTCTAGTTATCAGTCCCTCATCTAATAAGTGATTTGCAAACATTTCCTTCTGTTCTGTGGTTGTTTTTTCACTTTCATGATGGTTTCATAAAAAGAAATCCTTTTTACCTTAGCTCTTAAGTTTACTTCTTTCATGCCAATGCATCTGTATTTCTTTAACTGTAATAAGATGCTAGACTGGGTGCTGAAGGCTATGACTTCACATGCCTTTGTCCCCATAGTTTCACTTTGTTCATTTTGTCAGCATAAAGGAAGTTAACTTAGCACTGGCTGAGGCTACCTCCTTAAACAGAAACATAATCACACTGCCTGTGTTTGCACACCAACTACACTTGGATGAGCCCTGCGCAACTAGATGAGCCGCAGTTCAGTTGTGGCTTGATGGGAGCAATGTCTGCTCTTACTCAGGTGAAGCTCTTTCTGCCTTGAACTGAAGTTCAAGGTCATCAATGCCTTTCAGCATCACTGCTAGTTCTCCTCTGGGTCATATCACCATGAGAGTTTATTTTCTGTTATGTTAAGAGTTATTTAACCCTTCAGATTTAGTCCCAAATAATCTAATTTGGAAAGGCATAGTGTTGCATGGACTTTAAATCAAGTATCTCCCTTGCAGTGGTGCAGAGGTACTTGAGAAAGCTTCATTATTTCCAGTTAATGTTCCATGACCATGCCTGCGTATTCCCAATCCTCTGATTTAAAACCTAAACATATGAAATGACCTAACAAAAAATGTTAAGCCCATAAATTTCCAAACATGAATGTGACTTTCTAAACCTGAAATCCCTTGAGAGCCCTTTGTTTCCAATATGCAAGAAGGCCGTGGTGTGCAAAGCCTGCTTTTAGTTTCAGGCAGTTTTCCAATTAGTGAATTGTAAGCTTGTGTGGAGCTATTACAGGTCAAATGTTCTTAAATTCATTAATAAAACTGACTGGAAGCCCAGAGAATTTAGGACAATTTATGGAGCTTTCAGAGCAGTCAGATCTGCTGTGGACAAAGTTAGAGACACTAGTTTCACCACCCTTGCTTCCCAATTTCCTCTTCCAATATGTTGAAACTTATTTAAAACATGAAATCGTATGCAAATAGTCAGACTCTTGGACAGTGACAATACTATGGTATTAGGTAGAATTTCCCAGGAGAAGTCTTGAGACAAAAAATTGACTCCCAAGAGATTTATTGGGTGTGTCATCAGGAACCACTCCTGTAAGAGATTAAGGGACGTGGGCTCAAATTGTATTCTCAGCATCTGGGATGTGCTGAAACTTAGCCCTTGTTATAGGACTGAGGTCAAGAGGTGAACAGGGGTAGGTTCTGATGGGGATACATATCTTGTGGGTAGAGGCCTCTACACTGTCTTCAAGTAAGGGAGGATGCTGCAATTAATAGAGAGGGTGGCTCACTTCTGTAGGCCCAGAGGGCTTGGGGAATTAGGAATTTCAAGATCAAAGGGGGAAGCTGAAATCAACTCAGAAGTCCTTGGCTAAAAGTTTCATCTTTTTTTAGAGGTCTGCTGTTCTCACAATTATCCTGAGTCTGGTAGTCAGCTTTCTCTGCCTTCTCTATCCAGCATTTGAGAGCCTCTTTGTACAATTCAAGGAGGTCCTCTTGCTTCTTCATTTGGCTCTCATTTGCCTGTAAATTGCCTTCAGGTTTTCTCTTTTCAAGAGTGTCAACCTATTTTAGCAATAGCTACTGAATTACATTATAGTTACTATTTTCTCCAGACTTTGGACACATCTGGTTCTTTATACCAGCTACTGCATTTCCTTCCACTGGTATACCATTTCAATTTGCTACTGGTAAAAGGTTTAACAACCAAACCAAGTATTAGTTTCCTATGGCTTAAAAAACAGAAATTTATTCTCTCACAGTTCTGGGGGCTAGAAGTCTGAAATCAAGGTATCAGTAGAGCCAGTCTTCTTCTGAAGGCTCTAGGAGAGAGAATTCCTCCTTCCTCTTCCTATTTTTGGTAGCTCCTGGCATGCCTTTGCTTGTGGCTATATGACTTTACATTTTGCCTCCATCTTCATGTGCCTTCTTCCCAACATCTCTCTGTCTGCATGTTTCCCCTCTTTTCAAAAGGATGCCAATCATTATATTTAAAGCAATCCTAAATCTAAGATGATTATCCTGAAACCCTTAACTAATTACATCTTCAAAGACCTTATTTCCTTTTTTTAAAAAATTGTTTTAATATTTCAAATCTTTATTTAAATCCCTGTTAGTTAACATATAGTATAATATTAGCTTCAGGAGTAGAAGCTAGTGACGCCCAGTACTCATCATAACAAGTGCATTCCTCAATGCCTATCACCCATATAACCCATCCCCCACTCACCTCCCACCATCAAACCTCAGCTTATTCCCTATAGTCACCTGTCTTTCTTATGGTTTGCCTCCCTCTCTTTTTTTTCCATTTCCCATATGTTCATGTGTTTTGTTTCTTAAATTCCACATATGAGTAGAATCATATGGTATTTGTCTTTCTCTGAGTGACTTATTTCGCTTAGGATAATACTGTCTGGTTCTATCCTTGTCATTACAAATATCAAGATTTCATTCTTTTTGATGGCTGAATAATACTCCACTGTATGTATGTATGTACATATATATAGACCACATCTTCTTCATTCATTCCTCAGTCCAAGGACATTTGGGCTCTTTCCATAATTTGGCTATTCTTGATAATGCTGCTTTAAACATTAGAGCATGTGCCCTTTCAAATCAGTATATTTGTATCTTTTGGATAAATACCTAGTAATGCAATTGCTGGGTCATAGGATAGTTCTATGAGGAAACTTCACACTGCTTTCCAGAGTGGCTGCACCAGTTTGCATTCCCCCCAACAGTGTAAGAGGGTTCCCCTTTCTCTGCAACCGCACCAACATCTGTTGTTTCCTGTGTTAATTTTAGCCATTCTGACAGGTGTGAGGTTGTACCTCATTGTAGTTTTGATTTGCATTTCCCTGATGATGAGTGATGTTGAGCATCTTTTCATGTATCTATTAGCTATCTGGTTATCTTCTTTGGAAAAATGTCTGTTCATGTCTTCTGCCCATTTCTTAACTGTATTATTTGTTTTTTGAGTGTTGAGTTTGACAAGTTCTTTATATATTTTGGATACTGACCCTTAAGCAGATATGTCATTTGTAAATATCTTCTCCCATTCTGTGGGCTGCCTTTTCGTTTTATTGATTGTTTGCTTTGCTGTGGAGGAGCTTTTTATCTTGATGAAGCCCCAATAGTTTATTTTTGCTTTTGTTTCCCTTGCCTTCAGAGATGTGTCTAGTAAGAAGTTGCTCCAGCTAAGGTCAAAGAGGTTGCTGCCCATGTTCTTCTCTAGGATTTTAGTGGTTCCTGTCTCACATTTAGGCCTTTAATCCATTTTGAATTTATTTTTGTGTGTGGTGTCAGAAGTTAAAGATCCTCTTTCCAAATAAGGTCATCTTCTGAGGTTCTGGATGGATGTGAATATGGGTGGTAGGGGAGAACACTATTCAATCCACTGTAGATAGCTGGTTTTGCCAGTGACCATTTGTGCTTTTCATTGTTGTTGTTAACTATGGAGCAAGAAAATCTCTGGAGAGTCAGAAAACACAGTAACTATTACTCTATGACCTGGGAATTAATATAGTTATTTTGGAGACAAAAAATTAATGCTATTTTTCATCAATATTTCTTCAATTAACAAATTTTTAAAAATATTTAATCAATAAAAAATTTGATGTTATTTAACTTGCCCAGAGTCATCCATCTGTGGATGTGAATATGAATTTTAACTTTCTTAGGCATTTAAAAAATTATGAAATATTCAAACATACACAAAACTATAGAAAATAATTTAAGTAACACCCAGGAGAGAATGACCCATCTTTAAGAACTCTTTTTTAAAAAGATTTATTTATCCATTTCAAAGAGAGAGAGAGAGAGAAAGAGTGGGAGGGAAGGGCAGAAGGAGAGGGAGAGAGAATCTTAAGCAGATTCCATGCTGAGCTCAGAGCCCAATGTGGGGCTAATTCTCATGACCCTCAGATCATGACCTGAGCCAAAACCAAGAGTTGGAGGCCTAACCAACTGCATCACCCAGGTGCCCCATCCAACTTTAAAGAACTCTTAATATTTGGTTGTGTTTGCTTCAGATACTTAAAAAAAATCATAAAAACAGTTAAAGAAACCTTTTACATTATTAGTCTGACTCTATTTCTCTCCCTTCTTTTGCAGAAAGACTAATATGAATTTGGTATTTATCCTTCAGATGACTTTCTTACATCTCTTGATGCACATGTGAACAAACTCGTGGATACATATTTGGAAATGGAGACTGGCTTTTAGGATATGTGCATCAGGGCTGGGACCAAGGTGAGGCAAGCACAATACCTGGAACACAGCTTTAATGTTGTGTCCTGGGCACCTGGCTTGACTCAACCTGGCTGACCCCAAGCGCAAACATTGTCAGTTTTCATAAATATCACTAAATTACTCTTCCATATGTTTGCACTGATTTACTTTCTCATTGGCAACATGTGAGGGTCCCAGTTATATCACATTCTTGTCAAATTTGATGTCAGACTTTAAATTTTTGCTACTCTGATGGATGTAATCCAGTCTGTTAGTTCAATTTACATTTTGTTTATTACTAGTAAAATTGAGCTTGTCTTCTAAGTTTATTTACCATTCAGATTCCCTTTTTTCATGACTTGCCTTTCATATTCTCTACCTGTTTTTCTACTGTATTGCTTATATTTTTCTTATTGGTTTATAAGTGTTCTTATGTTCTGGATCCCAACATTTTTGTATTCTATAGGTTACATATATTTTCTTCCAGCCTGTCCTTTGTCTTATATTGTGCCTTTTGTTATGTAAGAGTTTTACGTTTTATTTTTTTAAAGATTTATTTATTTATTTATCAGAGACCTACAGAGAGAAGCAGAAACATAGACAGAGGGAGAAGCAGGCTCCCCGAGGGGAGCCCGATGCAGGACTCGATCCCAGATCCTGGGATCATGCCCTGAGCCGAAGGCAGATGCTCAACTGCTGAGCCACCCAGGCATCCCAAGAGTTTTACATTTTAATATACTCAAAAATATGTGTTACCTTTATTGATTATATTTTTCTCTTCCCCAAACCTGATGTTATAAAAGGTAATTTCATAAATTTTACTCTAAGATCAAAAGTTTTACTTTTTACATTTGTCTTTAATACATTTGAAGTGTATTTTTGTGTATGATATAATGTTTTTACATGAATAACCAATTTTCATGAAGATAATCAGCAAAACATGCTTGAAGAATATGCATTAATTTTTGACTCAGGAATTTCATGATTAAGATTTATCACAAAGAAAGGAACAGAGATGTATGCAAAGATTTACTAGAATGATGACCACATCACTGCTTACTATATGGAAGAATTGCAGACAATCCAAATATTTAACAGTGGGAGAACGGATGAAATAAATTTGAATACAGCTATATAATGCATATAGCTATAAAAATAACACATTTGAAGAAAATTAAATGATATGGAAATAAATTAATTATAGGGTCTCAGTGGAAAAGGCTGGTTAAAATAGTGTATATGTATGAAATTAATAAATCACAGGATAGAAGCTACAGCATAGGAAATATAGCTAATGATACTGTAATAGCATCGTATGGTGACAGATGGTAGCTACCTTTCTGGTGAGCATTGCATAAAGTATAGACTTGTCAAATCACTGTATTGCACACCTGAAACTAATTTAACATTGTGTGCCAACCATACCTCAATAAAAAGTCCAGTGTATATGATCTAATATTATTTTTAAAAGAAAATATAAATACAAGATAAGTTGAAAAGTTATTTATTGAACTATTAATGTTTATTGTCTCTGGGTCATGAAATTATGGACGGAGGATTTTATTTTATTTACTTCTTTTTTCACATCTATGTTTTCTATATTTAAGATGTTTTACTTTTTATTAAAAAACTGCAAGTTATTTTGAAATAATCACTCCAAGGATTAAGGTTAACAGAGCATTCCTATGTGATTAATGATTATACTAAGTGGAAAAAAACAGACACTCCAATTTTAAAGGAGTTTGTTAAATAAGTCATGTCACATTCCTTTGAGAAATTACGATTTCCTTTATAAAGTGAGTAATTCTCATCCATTCCAATTTTCTCTTTTCGGAAACACGGAATTTCACCTACTCAGTTTATTTAAAATGAGACAGATGGGGCAGCCCGGATGGCTCAGCGGTTTAGCGCCGTCTTCAGCCCAGGGCCTGATCCTGGAGACCCAGGATCGAGTCCCTCATTGGACTCCCTGCATGGAACCTGCTTCTCCCTCTGTCTGTGTCTCTGCCTTTCTCTCTCTCTCTCTCTGTGTGTAAATAAATAAAGTCTTTTTAAAAAAATGAGATAGACTTATATACTCCACTGACTTCTTAAAAATCAAAGTTTTATGGCAAGTTTTTTAGGCTAATATAAGTTTCTCAAAATTAACACTTAGAAAAATGTCATTTCTTAGATTCAATTAAACCTACTGAACCTATAAGGGAATCTGACAACATGTATGATGTTACGGTAATTTTTTAAATGACAATAAGTTTCAATGATCTCAATTGTAAGGATGATATTATTTGCTCTACCTGTTTTATGAGATTGTTATAAGGACCAAGGAAGATAATGTAGGAAAATGCTCTATAGAATCCAAAATTTATATAATTGTTAGGAATTAGAATTACAAATAGGATTTAAGTAGCATGCATTAGGTTTTATTTGAAGTTCCATAAGTCTTGTTTCCAGTTCTACTGACATACTCTATATATTATCTACATGCATATTCCGTACTCCATATCAAGGCCTGACTTTTGATAGTCACTACCATCTCTGGGTGTGTGTGTTGGTGTAGGCTGGAATAACATCCATGTGGTTGAGTACTTCTATGTGAGATAAGACTCTTCTGAGAATTGCTTTTATTCAGAGCTTCTCCTTTCCTAATGGCAATGTAGGAGGCACTTTCCAGATTGTTTTCAAGCCTTTCTTAGCTAAAGCTCATCATTTCTAGTTGTGCCTTGGAGTTTCTTTCTATCACTGATTCAGGCCCCATTCTTCAATAGGGAAAATTGTCAATTTCCTGGAGTTTTGTGTCCAGCTCGTCACACATAATTAAAGCCCATGACAGTTAGGTGGGCAGCACATAAGTGGCATCTCTCTATTTTAGCCTGCTCCATCAGCTCCTCTCCCCAGTAACTCTGTGCCACCACAACTCTGCTGCATGACAGTCCTTAAGTGTGGCCAAGGAAAAAGAGAACTCATGAGGACAGAGGGAAAGAAACAGGAATGCCCTGGAATGTGATTTTTGCTTTATTAGCAATTAGCTGATTTTTAAAAGTTGGAAAGAATTGTATCAATGTGTTGAAGAAGTGAGTATATAGTAGAAGTCTCATTATTTTATTGATATATTTGAATTTTGTTTCAAAAATTAGAACAACAGTGTTCTTGCAACAAAATGTAAGATAATTATTTTATGCTGTGTAGCTTATACTTGCAGATGTTAGGTATACGTGATGGAGAATAAAATGAGAACTCAGGTGATTATGTGGTAACCAAGGTGGGGTAATTAGCAGAGTGAGAGTCTCTGTCCTCCCTCCTACCCAAAATGGGGTTAACATTCATTCACTTGTTAAGCGTTTACTGAGGAACTCCTATATATTAAGAGATATCCTAGGTGGTAGACACAGCAGAGGTGGAAAAAGGTGAGGTCCTGCTCTCATGAAGCTTGAATGGTAGGGCATGGAGGAGGTTGAAGGCTAAGACTTAGACAAAGAGGCACATGATAATGAAAATAAATAAATACAAACATATCAGTTTGTGGCAAATGCTATGTAAAGATTTTAAAAAGTGATGTGAAAGAAACTGCAGTCATCAAGAAAGGTCTTTCTGAAAACGTACCATGTAAGCTGAGATCTGAATGATAAGGAGCAAATCATATAAAATCAGGTGAGAAGAACACATAGCTGGAAGGCTCAGCTAATGCAAAGGACCAAGTTTAACAAGTCCCAGTGGAACAAAGAAGGCCAGTGGGCATGTAGTGGGGTGGTGAGGGCAGATGGCAGGGGTGTATGTGTGGATAGGTAAGTCAGATCACGCAGAGCTCTGTGAGACAAGGCCAGAATCACAAGTCCAGGGGTTTAATCCAGAATGAGGTCCATTTTGGGGAACTTGGTTCTTAGGAATGAGGTAATGAGGAAGCCTAGGTTCTTAGAATCAGGCAATGCCAGGTTTAGATAGTTTATCTGGGTTGGTTCAAGGACCAGTCTTTAAGGGTAAAGAGCAGACATTTGGAAGACGAAAGCCATTATAGAAACCGTATCCTGCCCTGAAGGAATACACTAGCAGGTACTAGGTGAATTGGTGATGATCTCAGTTGATGGAGATGAAACATCAGAACAAGGTAGGACAGACTGGCATCCTCTAGGTAAAGATTTAGTAGGGCTACCATGGCTCTTAACTCATGTAAGCATCACGTAAGCACCAGTTCAGCCCTGTGTATCCCATACGACAGACATGGGGCAGCAAACAAGCTCCCAAACCCACTCGTTTGAGTGTGGGAGCTCTGAATGTACTACAAGGTCTGACTTTTGTTGGCTAACAGCCTCACCAGGTCCAAGCCTAAAGTTGGTAGATCGTTTTGGCAGGGACAGGGCATATATAGCTACACAGTACTGGAGTAGACTGAGAATGACAACCAAGAGGGAAAGAATTTTGCTTTTAAAGATTCAGGATCAAATTTGAAGTCCTGCACCTTTGAGTTTGGGCACCACTCAAGCCAACCAAGCCTTTCAAGTTTTTGACATTGTAAGGCAACCACTTTGTAAAGGAACAAAGGTAAAAGTTCATTGTGAATAAGACTTGGTTATGTATTCCAAAGGAAGAAATGCCCAGGATTAGGCCAGGCACAAGTTCAGGCTTTATGTGTCAAGAAGTATCTCAGAATAGCAGAAAGTGTCCCTTCTTCAAAAGTGGCATCATATCTGACAACAACATCCTTAATTTTTGTAACCAGGAAAAACCCCATACTCTTCTTACTAGACCATACTGTCTTCCAAGTAAACACATTCCTAAGCTTTTTAATTTATTGTAGTAAAATTAGACCATAATTATGAATTGAAATGAGGCATATTTCATAGAGATAATATATAATATTAAGTTAAAATGTGTGTGCCTGTTTGCTCGGTGGAAACCAAAGATAGGTAATATACCAACTGCGTATATCACATGAGGATCTTTCTTAAAAAGTTAACAAGAAAATCATTATTTTTTTTATTAGAAGCTTTCGTTTCTTGGTACCTCTGTTCTAGGCACTGTGCTGACCACATTTTGCATGATTTCATGTCACCTCTATTGTGTTATTGTTTCTAACTAAAAGTAATGTACTGAAGGAATCCCAGGGTTTGGGGGGCCATCTGATCTGACATATCATTTGACTTATGGCAGCTTTTCCATTAATGTAATCTTCTTCACCTCACGGGACTTGGGTAATCACTTATGTGTACTTCTCTCTTTTGAGGGGAGGATGAAGACAGTGACAAATTAACTCAACTAAGGCTCGGACCATAGATATTAGAGATAGAAGGGCTTTGGGAGGTATAAGCTAGCCTTGTGCCTTCAGAAGATTATGCACAGGAGGGCAGGAGAGGTTAAATCACCTTCTCTGTGCCACAGAGCTAAAAAATGGCAGAATGAAAACCACAGTCCAGATCTTCTGTTAAGATCCTCCCACCTTTTAAAATCTCTTTCTTCTAAACTGAACTTTGTTGTGAAAGTGAGATTCAATGTGTTTGAGATATGGCCCATTTGTACCATGAGTTCTCCTTGACCAGTTCAAAGTATAGAGTGAAGAGGTAAGGGTAGAATAAAAAATGGTATATTATGTTTCTACCTGGCGGATTCGGAAGAATTTAAGAAAGGCAAAAAAAAAAAAATCTGTAGCTCATAATAGGCACTACCCCAAGGAATAAGATCATAGCCTTATCCCAGTCCAAGCTGGAACAACATTCTATCCAGATGATGAAACAAACATGCCTCCCTCCTCCCCATCTCCTCCACTCACACATGTCTGTTCCATCCCTCCCATCTGCTGACATCCTAAACCTCAAAACATCCTGAGGCTGCAGGTCAGGATTAAAAAGGGAAGGTGTTAAGGGGTACTTTCAGCCAATCTCAAGTGTTTTTTAAAATGCAAGAATAGTAATTCGCATTAAAAAGGCACCTTATAGTGTGTGTGTGTGTGTGTGTGTGTGTGTGTGTGTGTGTGTGTTGGGGAGGGAGCACTCTTCCTGGTGATTGTGCCTGAATCCTGGTCTTTCCTGACTACTAATGAGATTTCCTGCATGGCAGAGAAATTGCCTCTCACTCTGTGAAAAGAGCCAGTCCCAGAAAGATCTCTGGAAAGACAGAAAGATCTAAACAAACATAGACCATACATTGATTTAATGCAGATGCTGACTCTACCAGGAAAATGAGAAGAAAGGGGAATATTTGGAGAGAAGCAGCATCTCTTCAAAGAGAAAGCAAAGCAAAGCAAAGTAATACAATTAAAGACAAAGAATTGGCAGCCAGAAAATGATCTTGTAACTAACATTCATAACCATGTCAATTAGAACACATCAAAAAGTGACTCTGGAAGCAATAGAGAAAACGTAGAGCTTTAAAAGAGGGTAAGGAATCCAATCAAAGCATGAAGCTTGCTCACATCCAAGCTGTGAAACTATCACCTCCCTGGTAAAGAAGGATTGAGGCTCAAACTGCTCTTATTCTAGCATGATTTATTTACAGATAAATTATATATCTATAATTAAGCACATAGATTTAACTGAAATGTTTAGCTACAATATTACACATACCATGTTTGTTGAATTATACTTAAATGACTACTTTGAATTTAAAATACCATTAGGGAACTAGGTAGTGGGGGTAGAGTGGGGAAAAGAGTAGAGGATGGAGAACTCCAAGACCTAACTTTATTTTGCATAACAAAAGCCCATCCTAGATTGGGGCTTTCCACACCTTTGTCTGCTTGCTGGAAAGGGGGTCATGTTGGAGTGAAAGTCCCATCAGTAGATTGAGGGTGTGCTTGTGGACTGAATCAGTGAGTGAGTCAATCCCTGCTCCACCCAGGAGCAAAATGACAATAGCTCCTTTCAGGGCATAGGTGTGAGTCATGTTTGAGCATCAAGCTCTGCAATGCAACACCATGACATCACCTCTGCAGCCTACTATTTGGCCCACAGAACAGTTGTGGAGGCAATGACTGAATCTGAATCAAATTCAACTCTGTTAAGTTTACCTTTGCAAGGTCAACATCTGCTACTTGCTTTTTGGCCAGCCAGCAATCTAGAAAATGAGTGTAGATGACTTGGTTAATGAGTTTTTAATAATAGAAATCTGGGTCCTGATTAAATTTTGTGCAGCATGTCTTTGAGGATGCTAGTGTATCTTGCAGGATTTCTCAGAGTTGTCAATTATATATAAAAAATTATGACAGCAAATGCTCTTTTAAAAAGTATCCTATATATTAAATATGTATATGAACAACTTTGTGTATATATACACATATATCCAAATATTCATTTACTTACATATACATAAGTACTTAATGCTACTGTATCTGTGTGTATATATGTATACATAGGCATATGTGTGTGTACATAAAGTTGTTCACTGTAACATTTTTTATTGCAATAATAAATCCAACAATAAATGCCCAACAATAAGATATTTTAAATTGTATTATGGGCCATATATACAGTGGGATGTTATGGAGCTGTTGTCAAGAAAAAAGTGTATCAGCATACATTATGAAAGAAAGCTCTGGGATAGGAAAAAAGGACCATTTATTTTTTTAAAAAGGGATATATGTAAATATAAATGTATATTAAGGCTTAAACAGTCTCTGAAAAAATAGGGAAAATAGCTATTAACTGGTTAGGCTCTGGAAAGGTATTTGTGGGCAGGTGAAGGTAGAGAGGTGTGAGGGGGAATTTGTTAAAATGAAGTTTTTCTTAATGTATCTTCTAAAGATAACAACCATTAAAGAAGGCACAATGATTGCATCCAATAATCAGAGGCCAAATGTAATTTCTAAGATATTGGCTGCTGAACATATACTGTAAAAATGGTTCCAAGTTTCCATCCATAAGGATTCAAGTGCCCCCAAAACAATCTCACTGTTAATGTCTTTATTCTGCCCTGTTTTCTCTTTAGCTCTATTTTCAAGGAATTGAGGCACTCTCTTTCTAGGTATTTTCTTTCTCAATTATTCAGACAATCACTGATCTAATAACAAAAGGAAGCTATTAGAGATACTATGTGCCAGATATTACTCATACTTGATAAATTGCATGCCCAAGGGAATCTGAAAAGAAGCAGGTCAACAAAAATAGAATGTAATTCATGTTGATTAATACAATATGTGCCAAACAATTCTTGTAGGGGAGGAATAATCGCAGCATATGTTAAGAAATCTATCAAGTGAACATAGGAGATTATGGCCCTCATAGGTTTCAATTATTCAGTGGACTTCTCTGGATTGTTAATTTTGGATTAGGCATGATGCCGGGCATGAGCAGGGGGACTGTATGGTGAAAGGAACAGATTAAGTTAAAACAGTAATTACAGTGCAATGGAGTAAGTGGTAATGTGGAGGTCAAGAGGAAAATACATCTAAGCAAATGCAAAACAGTATATAAACATGAAAGAATGAGGTATGGAAGGAAAGACAAGAATACTGCTTCTTGGGCATGGAGGATACATATCTCCAAATGTCTGTTCAGCATGTCCACTTGGATATCTGATAACCATCTCAAACTGTATATACCTTACATTGAGCTTATTCCTCTACTCTCTACCTCCAGCAGCTTCTCCTAGGTCTTCCTCTTCTTAGTGAATGGCAACTGCATCCTTCAACTACTCAAGTCAAATGCCTACAAGTCACTATTGAATCTTCTCTATACTCCATATACAAAGTATCAGCAAACTTTTCTGGATCCCCTGAAAGGATCCAGAACCTGATCACAACTCAGCAGCTCTATTGCTTCCATCTTGGTTGATGCCACCATCATCTCTGCTGCGTTGCCCCACTTTACCTACATAGCAGACAGAGTGATCTGTCTATACAGTAAAATAGATCATATACTTCTCCAGATCAAAACCCACCTTGATTCCCAACTCACTCTGAGTGAAAGCTAGAGTCCTCACTGGTTGATCAAGGTCCTGAGTAATCTGACCCTTCCCCCTCCTCATTCTGCTTACCTCCTCTCTACCCACAGAAGTCTAACTCTTCCTCCAGCTTCCCCCCCCACTGCCCCCACCACTGCCCCCAGGCTCGCCTGTTCCACTCTCTCCAGCTCTTATCCAATGGCCCTTCTCAGTAAATCTAATTGCCCTTTGTAAGTTGCAGTTTCTCCTCTTACTCTATCTTCTTTTTAATTTTTCATATCATACGTAACTATCAAACACATTCTATATTCTATGTATGTATTTGGTTTATTATTTGCCACTTAAAATCCACCCCAGAATATAAGCTCCAGAAGAATAGAGATTTTTGTCTGTTTGGTTCACTGCTGTATTCTCAGAACTTAGAATAACATTCAGAATATTATAGACATTCAATAAATATTTGTAAAATTCATGAATGAGTAATTGGGGTCTGAATAAAGAGTGAAATGATCAAAGTTGAGATTGAAGGGATACACAAGGGTCCAACTCTTGAAGGTGCTGTGGTAAAACTTCATCAAACAATAGAGGGGCACCTAGGTGGCTCAGAGGTTGAGCATCTGCCTTATCTGCCTTTGGCTCATGGCGTGATCCCAGGGTCCTGGGATGGAGTCCCACATTGGGCTCCCAGCAGGGAGCCTGCTTCTCCCTCTGCCTGTGTCTCTGCCTCTCTCTCTGGGTCTCTTATGAATAAATAAATAAAATATTTTTTAAAATTAGAAAATCACAGGACAAGAGAGGTGGTTATACCATTTTGTGTGTGTGTGTGAGAGAGAGAGAGAGAGAGAGAGAGAGATACTTAAATACATATAGAGTATAAAGAATGCAATGGGTGGGGGTAAGACAGGACAAAATGGACAAAGGATTTGAATGGACATTTCTCCAAAAAGATATCCAAATGGCCAACAAGCACATTAAAAGATGCCCGACATCATTAGTCACTAGGGAAATGCAAATTAAAACCACAATGAAATATCACCTTACTAGAATGACTATAATCAAAAAGAGGTAATGTAATGACAAGTGTTGATGAAGCTGTGGAGAAATTAGAACTCTCAACCATTTCTCCTGGAATTCTAAAATGGTGCAGCTACTGTAGAAAACAGTTTTGCATTTGTTCAAAAAAGCTAAATGTATAGTTACCCTATGACTCAGCAATTGTGTCTTGATGGCTCATTTCTTCTTGTCACTGAATAATATTCATTGCATGGATATACTAAAACTTGTCTATTTACCTATTGAAGAACATCTTTGTTGCTTTCAAGTTTGGGTAATTGTGGATAAAGATTCTATAAACATTCATGTGCAGGTTTTTGTATGGGCATAATTTTGTAACTCGTTTGCAAAAGCAAGATTAAATATCAAAGAGCGTGATTCTAGATCATAGGGTAGACCCTATTTAGCTTTGTAAGGAACTGACAACCTGCCTTCTGAAGTGGTTGAACCATTTTGCCTTCTCACCAGCAGCGAATGAGTGTTCTGCTGCTTCTCATCCTTACCAGCGCTTGGTGTCAGCAGTGTTTTGTATTCTAACCATTCTAGTACCTGCATAGTTTGTTTTAATTTGCAGTTTCTTGATGAAAAATGTTGAATATTTTGGATGCTTATTTGCTATCTTTAAATCTGTATTATAGTATTATATAAAAAGCTTCCAGTATCTCCAATCTAAGTATGAATTGCTTATTTTTAATCTCCCCACATTTCCAACCTTAAATTCCAGTTGAAATTGGGGAACTGAATTTAAGGAATTTAAGGACAGACCATCGCTAGTATGCCCATTCTCTGGTATAGGAAATCACTCATGTAATATGTAAAAATTGACTCATAGCATGAGACTGACCATAAAGCCCAGAAGTTAATCCGTTTGGCATTTCTCCCTAGAAGATACCACTGTTTTTACTACCTTCCTTGCAGTTTATATATTCTAACTTAATTTAATGGCATTTAAACATGCCCAAATAGCCAGAGTGGAAACTCAGAGCTACCTTTGAATCTTCCTTCTGCTTTACCTTGCACATTAATATAGCTACTATACCTCATGAATTCTACTTCAAAATGTTTCTGGAATCCATGTCATTTTCTTCATCCTCACTGACAAATATCATTGAAATACCTTTTAAACTTTTTTCCCCCCTGCTATTGAGGCCTGATGTGGTAGTAGGAGGCTTCCTATTATGATCAGAGATCTAAGATACCCACTTCTACTTCACCAGAGTACCTTCACTTTTTGTCTGTTTTCTATAGTGAGATTCAACATAGATTTAATTTTTTTGAAAGGGTCCTCCAAGCACAAGCAACCAAAAAAAATTCCAATAAACTGAACCTTATCAAAATTAAGACCTTATATGGATCAAAAGACACAATCAAGAAATGAACAGAAGAAAATATTTGCAAATCATGTATCTGATAAGAGTCTTATAACCAGAATACATGAAGAAGTCTTCAACTCAATAAAAAAAGGACAAATATGCCAATTTTTAAATAGACTCAGCAATTCCACTCCCAGGTATATATCCAAGAGAATTAAAAACATACGTTCACACAAAAACTTGCACATAAATTTTCATAGCAGCAATATTTCAAAATATCCCAAAGTGGAAACAACCCACATGTCCATCAACTGATAAATGGATAAACAAAATATGGCATGGGCATACAATGGGATGCTATTCAGCTGTGTAAAGGAATAAAGTACTGATTCATGCTGCAGCAAGGATGAACCTTGAAAACATTATACTAAGTGGAAAAAACAGACACAAAAGGCCACAAAAGGCCACATATTACATGAATCCATTTATATGAAATATCCAGAGTGGACAGATACACACAGAAAGTAAGTGGTTGCTGGTAGATGGGCAGATGGAAGAACAGTGAATGACTGCTAACAGTTATGGAGGTTCTTTCTGGAGTCATGAAAATGTTCTGGAATTATATAGAGGTGACAGTTGAATAACATTGTGGATAGACTGAAAAACACTGGACGTACTAAAAAATACACATTAAAGTGGTGGATTTCTTGTTATATGAATTATATCCCAAATAAACATTGCAAAAGAAAATGGTGTCTTCCAGAAATTATCTAGAGATTTAGAGACAACTTTGTGATCCAGAAAATAAATGGATGGATGAAAGAGACTACTGTGGATTTCTGCTGAGGGGGGATTTGTGGAGAATTCTTTTTTGCCAGCCTGAGTGATCCTCTCAGATAAGCAGAGTTGGACTTAGTTCTCAGGTTGCCATACTCTCAGGGTCACTGCTGTCGTGAGCAGTTTGAAAATGCAATTGTTCAAACTGAGTGCACACAGTGATGGTGGGGCACACAAATGCCTGTAAGAACATGATGATAGGCCAGTTTAAGGGCTGCTGGCCAATGCCTTCTCCTGAGGTAGGGCAGAGCTTTCATACGTTCTTGTAAAACTCAGGCAGAAATGAAACTAACTACTAGAAATAAGGAAACAATGACAAAACTAAAAATACCACTATAACTATAAAAGCACATGGGTTTCATACATCATGGGAAAATAATCTCCTTATGCATTGAATGCTTTTTCTCTGGCCACCTGTGGAGTTTGGGATAGATGATCCCGTCAAACCAGCACTCATCTGAATTCATTCCCAAAAGAAGAACACAGGAGTACAAGATTTGAGTTTAATGGCAAAAGACAAGTGTTTTTTAAAATATGAGCAAGTTAAAAGCTCATTACCCAGAAATACATCAAATGCTGTACATCTTGGGAGGAAATGGTCTGATGAACCTTTTCTTGGAGCCACTCCCTGATCTACAGCCAGAGTAAGAACAATAAAAAAGATATAGTCGAAGCAGCAAGACGGAGACTCCATGTGGTTGTTAAGGCAAACCCACCACAAGAGAGAGGAACTTTGAGAAAAAGAATTCAAGAGTGGTTTTCTTTTTTTTTTTTTTTAATTTTTATTTCTTTATGATAGTCACAGAGAGAGAAAGAGAGAGAGGCAGAGACATAGGCAGAGGGAGAAGCAGGCTCCATGCACCGGGAGCCCGACGTGGGATTCGATCCCGGGTCTCCAGGATCGCGCCCTGGGCCAAAGGCAGGCGCCAAACCGCTGCGCCACCCAGGGATCCCAAGAGTGGTTTTCAACGTATGGAGTAATGGGATATAGCCTGTTGTAAGTGGAGTAGTCTCCAGTGTCAACTTCCTTAGGAGACCCAGGATTGTTGAGGGGCCCTGACTGGTAGGCAACCTTGTCTGGATTTTCAAGTTAAGAATAAGATGACCCACGCAGGCAGGAGGAAGGAAGAGGTCTGCAATAGACTGGTATGTAGAAATTTTGTGCAGTGCACAAAGTGGAAAGTTACATTATATCTTGTGTGTTATTGTAGGCTGACAATACTTGAGTTCTTAATTTATACTAGAGCAATAGTACTCAAAAGCAAACAAATAGTAATTTGACAGATATTTGACTATAATCACTGCATATTGTAAGCTATATAAGGAGTTACATATTTAACTCACTCCCAAGGAAAGAGAAATGGAAGGATTTTTTTTTTTTAAGGCAAGGAAAGTATACATCTTTTTGATTAGTTTTCTCATGTTCTGTCATCATGCAAAATGAAATTCAGGTCTGAAGGGCAGTAAGCAGTAACAGATATGCAACAACCATCTGGAGTGGTACATGAGTAGTCGCTAAGGAAACGATTCCAAGAAGGAATCCATAAATGCCTTCACCAAAGCCAAATAATGTGAAGTGTTGTTAAAGAAACAGTGTAGGATTTTTCTTAACTTCTTGGTTAAGGTAAATCAGATCTGATTATACGTTAGATGCTAATTCCTACCCAAATTGTTGAAATCTTTCATGAAAATGAATCAAACTGATAATTCTTAATAGGAAATTTGAGAACAATCAAGCTCTCTCAATGTTGCATAGCTTCTCAAAATAATTTATAATCTTAGCAGGAATACCACATCTTCACACATTACTCTCTTCTCATAACTCATGGGATTCTTTTTCTCTTTGTGTTATACTCGACAGGTCCTATAGATCCTTTTCCTGTTTTAATAAGTTTAGAGAAGGTAAACTTAATTACTTTAATTTCACATAGACTTGCGAACACAGACTGACCCACATTATAAGAAGACAGCATGCATGTTATCACAGCGTACCTGAAACATATCTGGCAGCCATTAAATCATCTGCTAAATTACCTTCATGTTTGGGCAGGATTATGTGAATGAGGGAGTGGAGAAGGGAGAAATAACTTTTAGGTAAGTAAGAGTCAGAAGAAAAATCAAGTAGGTCGAGAGCCATGTTCCTTGCCTTGCCTTCTGTGCCGTGGTATCCCCCCAAGGAGTCTCACAGCCCCTTAGCTGAAATTTGTGGGGTCAAGTGAGGGGTCTTTCAAATTTCTGAGTGTTTTGGACTTCATGAAGGTAATCTGCTTTGGATATTTGACCATGTCATGCCATGACCTCCCCAGGGTGGGAGCTGGAGCTCATGACCGCATGTATCAGCATGTCTGCAGTTTAATGTATGAACGTCACTAAGTAGGATAAAAAAATGACTGAAACAGCCTTTTGTCAGTTCAGATCAGGTTTTACCTTCAAATGAATTCTGAAAAATCCTTTGGTTTTTAGAGATTATTTTGGAATTGTGGATAAAAGATTATGAACCTGTAATGAAATTAAAGAGCTTGCCCTCTTTGTCTTGGTTGTAGGTGGAAAATCATCTCAGATATCTTTTTCACCCTCTGCGTCCCTTTGACACTTCATAATAGAATATTTTTTTAAAATATTTTATTTTTTTATTCATGAAAGACACAGAGAGAGAGTCAGAGACATAAGCAGAGGGCCTCAATCCCCAGACCCTAGGGTCATGATCTGAGCCAAAGACAGACTCTCAACCACTGAGCCACTCAGGTGCCCTATTTTTAAGATTTTATTCATTTATTTGAGAAATAGAGAGAGAGAGAGCGAGTGTGTGTACACTCATACAAGCACATACAGTGGGGGAGGGGCAGAGGGCAAGCAGACTCCCTGCTGAGCAGGGAGCCCCACTAGGGGCTTGAACCCAGTACCTGGGGTCACGACCTGAGCTAAAGGCAGACGCTCAACCACTGAGTCACCAAGGCACCCCTATAATGGAACTTGAGCAAAAGAGCAGCGCTGCAGTGCTCGCTTTGGCAGCACATATACTAAAAAAAAAAAAAAAAGCTGCGCTGCAGGCCCTAGTCTGAGCCCCACTGTAACAGATCTATGTGTCTTGGGAGAGAAATTTGACATTCATTCAGAGATCCTTGTTAGGGATACAGCCCTTCAAAGGATTCTCTAATTGCTGATTTTGGTGAATCATGGTGAGTATGTTACCTTCCAGATAATTATCTTGGGAATCTTTCACTCTCTCATTCACTGTCACCTAAATTTTGTCAATCATTTATCTTAGCAGTTCAAGATTATCTGATGATAAAAAAAAATGTTTACTTTCCAAGCAAATGTAAATGTATGCCTATTCTTCTGTTTCTTCTCTTCCCCCTGAACCCTCTACCCCCACTCCAAGTTAAATGGGATTGAAAATATGAGCAAATTCTGAAAAACCTTATTTTGATAACTAGCACAAGCATAACGAGTATAGTCAATGTGAATCTCTTTGGCTGTGAACCAATTTTCATGGCAGAGCTGTCAGTGTAGGAACTGAAAATGAAATTTTCTTGGTCTTCAGACCTACACAATGAAGAAAAGTTCTTAGCTGGGAGAACTAAGGGCTTTGTTAGCAAGCCTTGCTCCATTGTAGTCATGTAGACCAGGGCTGTCCAACAGAAACATAATGTGAGCCATACTTGCCATTTAAAATTTTCTAGTTGTCACATAATATAATTGCCAATAATATAGTTGCCAATAATATACTTCATGTAAGCTCATATATCTAAAACATTAATTTTCTGATATGTAACCAATATGAAAATTAATGACAAAATATTTTACTTTTTTTCACACCATGTCTTTGAAATCTTGTGGCTATTTTATACTTAAAGAACATCTGGATTTGCACAAGTCACATTTCAAGTGCTCAAGAGCCACATGCTCTTGGCTACCATATTGGACAGTAAAAGGAATGTGAAAGTGTAGAAAGCAGTAGTCTGGGGACAAAATGGCTCCTACTTTGACTCTTCTTTCACCTTAATTCTACTACATATTGTAAAGAAATGTAAAGACCACCAACTAGGTGGAAAATAATGTCGGTACCTCCAGTAAACTAATGAAATACCCAGGACTCATGCTAAGAATTGTGTGTCATTCCTTGGCTAGGTAGAAGTCACACTTTGGATCCAAAATTGGGGTAATAGTGCAATCTGAAACGTGTTGCCTACTGGTCTTTTTGCAAAGAAATTTGCAGAACAGGTATCTCTATTGCTTTCAGCCCTGAACTTCTGCTGGTAGCAACTTAAACTGCTCTAAGGAAAACATGAACATGGTAAATGCTAACAAGTGAATGTTAAAATGATTTAAAAATAAAATTCAAGCATGTTTAGGCAGTTAGCCTTCTTGCCTTCTGGAACCAGGGAATTTAGGTCTTACAATCTTATTGTGCAATAATGAGTTGCATCTAGATTTTGACAACTACAAAATGAGAATAATATTTAGTGTTTATTATAGGCATTGTTCTCAGTGTATTACTTGCATTGATTTGCTTCATCCTCACAATAATTGTATACAGAAGACACTGTATTTTATTCCCACTTGAAGGATGAAGAAACAGACCAAAGAGGTAATTTATCCAAGATCACACAGCTAAGAAGAAATGAAATAGTATTCAAACTGGTGTTAGTAATCATAATTCTGTAACCTACTACATTTATAAAATGAGATAAAAATAAAATGAAACCTGATTGCCTTAAATAGAAATCACAGTATAAATGCAATATTAAAAACAATCTTTTAGTGAAAATACCTTTGTTAAAGGAAATCGTATTTGCTGTGGCTTTGTTTTATAAATATATGTATCTTGTCCCTCTTTTAATACACATGTTAGCATAATATGTAGAGTGCTATGAATTTTGCTTCTTTTTAAACCTAATAACTTAGCCTTGAGATCTTTTCACTTGAGCATTAATATAGTATTGAGTAGTATTTCTTTTTTTTGATTCCCAAATTTGTTTTATTTTTTAACATTTTATTTTATTTTATTTTTCATATGACAAGTGTACTTTCTATTCCCCATCCCTATTTCCCCCATTCCTCCACCCACCTCTCCTCTGGTGACCATCAGTTTGTTCTCTAGGGTTGAGTCTGTTTCTTGGTTTGTCTATCTCTTTTTTTCTTTCATTCATTTGTTTTGTTGCTTAAATTCCACATATGAGTGAGATCATACAGTATTTGTATTTCTCTGACTTATTTTGCTCAACATTATACTCTCTAGCTCTGTCCATGTTGTTTTATTTTTAAATTATATGTAACAAACTGCTGAAATTTAAACTCATTCATTCATTTCATTCAAATATCATCTATTAGTGAAACTTTCTCTGATCATTTAAAGTATAATAAACTTTCCCAGCCCTTGGCAATCTCAATCTTTATTAATTATAAATTTATACATATAATTCCATAGGATAAATATATAAATTATAAATTTTTGTATAAATTCATTATTCTGAATTTACTTATGTGTTTGTGCTCTTTCTGTCCTTAATAATGTAAGCTCCATACAGGCCAGATTTTTTTTTCTGTTTTGTTCCCTCCTATATCCCCAGTACCTGATAACAATGTTCGGATCTTAGTAAATCCTCAATAAGGATTTACTCAATCCTTAACTGAACAAATGAATGACTTAAAAAAAATGTATGTATTTGAGAGAAAGAGAGTGACAGCCCAAGCTAGGGAGAGAGGCAGACTCCCCACTGAGCAAGGAGACCAATGTGGGACTCGATCCCAAGACCCCAGGATCATGACCTAAGCTGAAGACAGATGCTTAACCTACTGAGCCACCCAGGTACCCCAAATGAACGACTTTTTAAATATTTATTCATTTATTGATGCTGAAACAACACATATAGCAATTAGGTACATCGTCTTTGGAACAAAATAGACTTAGATTAGAATCAATATTTAAATATTAAAAAATTTTTAATATTTAAAAAATTTAAATTTTTTTTTAAATATTTAAAAATAGTAAATACCTTGATCTTGTAAGGTTATTGGGAAGATTAAATAGGACACTTATTTCTAAAAGTAGCATAGAGGCTGGCACAAGGCTATGCTCCATGAATATTGTTGTTGTTAAATTTTTATTACTTATCCTTTCATTAAATAAACACAGTGCCAAATACTGTGCTAGGTGCTAAAGGAGGTTGAGTTAAAAAAAAAATACATCTCTTTTGAGATAAATCATAGCTTTTAATACACTGCTGGATTCATAAGAAGTAAAGGAGCTCTTAAAAAAAAAAAAAGAAAGAAAAAGAAGTAAAGGAGCTCTTTAAGAACATCCATGTCCCACAAACTCTAGCCCACAACCCCTACCTCCCAACCACAAAGTGAGCTGAAAGAAGAGTCAGAAGCTGGGAGCAGTATAGGAAAATGAGAAGTGTAGTGTTTTCCTGAGAAAAAAGCCTAAAAGCAGTACTGCCCTGAGAAGTTCAGGCCTCGGGGATCCCTGGGTGGCTCAGCGGTTTGGCGCCTGCCTTTGGCCCGGGCACGATCCTGGAGTCCTCAGATCGAGTCTGGCGTCGGGCTCCCGCATGGAGCCTGCTTCTCCCTCTGCCTGTGTCTCTGCCTCTCTCATTCTCTCTCTGTCTATCATGAATAAATAAAAAATAAAAAAATCTTAAAAAAAAAAAAAGAAGCTCAGGCCAGTACCAGGTGGATAAGGGAAATCTGCCATTCTGACAAAGAGAGGACTAAAATAGTACCTGATTAAGTAGTAGCAAAAACAGGCAGAAATTCTGAGGAAATCTACATGATTTCCATGATTTTTTAAGATGCAGATATGAGTTCAAAAAGACCACCAAAAACACAATAAGCTACCATGTTGCAGAAAAAGGAAACAAACAGGTTTAAACCCCCAAGGATTTCACATTTTTAAATTATTAGATAAACAATACATAATATAGAAATAAAGGATGGGATTTTAAATTTGATGAGGAAACAAAATGACAGGTATATTTACAAAAGAATCTAATAGCACTTTTTAAATTGAAAATATAGTTGCTGAAATTAAAAAGTCAATGGAGAGGTGAAATGGGGGATTAATAGCAGCTGAAGAGGGAGTCTCTGAGGGCATACATAGAAACTATGAAAAAGAGATAGAGGCATGTGGAAAAGAGAATGAGAAACCTGCCATAGGTATAACCAGAGTCCCAGAAGCAGAAGTAGAGAATAGGAAATATGGATGAGAGGTGATAACTGAAGAGAAAAATGGGTTTCTGATGAGAGTAGACTCACCAAACAGGATAAATAAAAATAAAACTACACTTAGATAAATCAGAGTGAAACTGCAAAATATCCAAGCAAAGAGATCTTATAAGCAGCCAAAGAGAAAATGCAAATCGCTCACAAAGTTATAACAATTAAACCTATAGCAGACTTCTAAACAGAACATAAAAGCAGCCAGAAACTGTGGAATAACGTCATGAATAGTTGAACAAAAACCTAGAAAAGCTGTTTACAGAGTAAGTCTGAAATAACAACCATTATAGACCATCAAGGCTGGGAGAATTGCCACTAGCAGATCTTTACTAAAGAGACTTCTACAGAATCCACTTCAAAATAGAGAAAAGTGGTTCCAGAAGGAAGGTCTGAGATGCAGGAAGGAATG
The DNA here is from genome assembly GCF_905146905.1 of Nyctereutes procyonoides. NCBI lineage: Eukaryota > Metazoa > Chordata > Mammalia > Carnivora > Canidae > Nyctereutes > Nyctereutes procyonoides. The sequence goes on from NW_026575120.1 coordinate 19,525,605, forward strand.
GTAAGCAAATAGATTAGAAAACATCTAGCTTATAATAAAAAAAAATTATGTCTAGTTGTCAAACTATTCCAAAGCTCTTGCATTTTGGGGAGAAGATGAAGATAATGGATTACAATTAGGCTTTGTTTACTCAAGAAAGATTACTGAAAAAAAAAATAGTAATAGAACTTTTTCATTTCCAAACCAGAAGCAAAAAGAGAATGAGAAAGATAAATGAATAGAAGTCATGTTAAATATTTTTTAAAGGCAAAGAAGAGGGAGAAAAGAGGTGTAGAAAACAGACAAAAATAATAAAATAAGGTGGAATAAACAAGTCTAAATATATCAATAATCACAGTGAATGTAAATGTTATCATCTTACAAAAACAAACTAAATCAAATAGAGAAAAATTCCAGCTATGTAGTATTATACGAGATATGTTTAAAACAAAAGCACCAGGGCAGCCTGGGTGGCTCAGTGGTTTAGTGCCACCTTCAGCCTGGGGCGTGATCCTGGAGACCCGGGATCGAGTCCCGCATCGGGGTCCCTGCATGGAGCCTGCTTCTCCCTCTGCCTGTGTCTCTGCCCCTCTCTCTCTCTTGTGTCTCTTGTGAATAAATAAATAAAATCTTAAAAAAAAAAAAGCACCAGAAAGTTTAAGTACAAGAATAGAAAATGATATAGCAGATACATACTAATTTAAAGAAATATTATATTAAATAGCTTTTTGAATAAAGAAAACAAAACCACCCAAAATCTTAACCACAATGATTTTTAATTTTTGCAAATTTTTCATTTTTTCCCAAACTTCCATATTTGGATATTACATTTGTGATACGCATTTAATTTCAATTCAGTTTTTTTCTTTTTAAAATTATAGTATAATTTCCCATGTTTTCAGATTATTTGTATAATATTTATTTTGAAGGCAATGCTAACAAATATGTTTGACCTTTTTATAATTCAATTATATTTCTTGCATGACCTTTGCACTAGTGAATTTTAAAAGTTCATTACCAACTGTGTGAAGTAAAAACTCATTGTATGTATCCTAAATGCTTAGAACTTAAGAATTTATGTATCTTCTGGATACTTCTTGATTTAGGGACTGCCCATGTTCATTTTATGCATGTCACTCAGATTTTAGAGATTTTGAACATAAGCCTACTTGGTCTTTGCAGGCTGAGCATTGTCCTCCTTTGCACATCCTCACATAGCACCACCCATCCTGCAGATCATTTTATTTGACTCTTCCTGTCTTTCTAGAGGGCAGAAGGCTGCTCAGTTGGTTGGGAGTTGCAGTTGAGGATACAGAACCTTTGTACAAAGTCTCAGGATGGAGTACGAGACTGAAATAAAAGTGCTCAGAAATACCAACAAGAGATGACAACAATAACAAATGTTATTCATACAAGACTTCCTACGGGCTATGCACTGTGTAATCATATTACATATGCCAGTGCTTACTGATGAATCCAGAAAGGCCTCAAATACCTGTCTGATTCTTCTCTTTTTCTTCCTCCCTTCTTTGTTTCCAAATAAATTAGAGACAAGTGAGTAGGCATTCAGGCTTCTTTGCCTGTTTGCAGAAGCTGTAAAGTTGGCATCAATGCTTCCATTCATCTGCCTTTCTTCTGGGTCAAGAGGGCACAATGACAATATGGATTATGAAACAAAGGGGTGTTAACTTGGGGGCAGGAAGTCAAAACAGAAAAAAAATCCAAATAAACACACCATAGAGGTCAATGTTAATGAGCACAGAACCAGCTCACAACTAAGATTTTCCAAGCCTTTTAAGAACTAAGTAAAATTCGATTATGTTTCAATGACTGGCATCACAGAAAAGCCGAATAATAATAATACAGTAGTGCTGTACATAGACATTACTTACATACATAATTATGACTTTATGCAAGCAGATGAGCTTCTTTGTTATCTCTGACACAAACCTTAGTTTTTCTCCTAGGAGTTGGAAAAAAGTCAATGTGTCAGCAATTCATCTATTTCTGCCTGTTGGTTCATCATGCAGAAATTAAATGAGGTGCATAATGTGAATTTAGATGTCAACATTCTGTTGAATTCTAGAGAGATGTACTAAAATGTTTAGTTTGCATTATAACAAATTTGTGTCAGTCTGAGTTTGTTAAATTTGGATTATGGAAAATTGAAGATTTGCATAAATCTAAATTCTACTAAGGACCCTGTGTTAATACATTCTTCACATTATTTTCCCAAAGGATAACTTTGATCTGTTCAATCCAATCATTAAAATTTTCATTATGTAATTTGGAAAGCAAATATTTTCTTCAACATCAAATATTAAATTAATCTTTTGAACAGGTCCTAAAATATTTAGTAGTTTTATCTGACAGGTTAATCATTTGACGTGAACATTATCATGATGTATTAAAAAACAAAATAAAACAACAAAGAAAGGTTCACCCTGGCAATCATTCAATTGGTGTGTGCTAGAGTCACCTGTAGGCACTCCCCAGGTGCTTCTTGACAAATGGCACTGATCTGGGAATAGAGGCTGGTCAGGCCCCAAGCTCCAGGCCCCAGAAGTCAGTTGAGCATGTCTAAGTGAGCTACCTTGGGCCCTGCCCAACTGATAACAACAAGAATGATAATCACTATTTAAATGAGGCGGGTTTTAATATTGTACAACACAATATTAAATATCAGCTTATGTAAAGCAGCCTGCAGCATATGCTGTGTATTGGTTCACTTCTGTAATAGCTTATCCCACAGCTGGCTCCTTCTATTAATGGCCCTGCTACCCTCTTGGATGTCACCACTGTGGATACCAATCTAATCTAAGCCCTCATCACCCAGACCGAGGCCAACGGTAATCCTTTCTGCATTTTCTTGCTTTACCGTCATTCCACTTAAACCACCCTCCACAGTCAAGCTAATTGTGCTCTGCTAAAGCTATCGTTGTGTCATACCACCACTGAACAAAGTAGAATGGTGCACAACTGCTCTCCTCCATCTGGCTTTACAGTCTTCCCTGTCTGCCTCCTTCCTCTCCTTCCTTATTTCCTCTCTCCTCTTCTTTCTTCATTCCTTTTGACTTTGGATTGAATTCTAATATACATCTAGAAGAGTACATCTCTTAGTAAATTCTCACACAACTGACTAGCGACCCAGACATTCCTCCTTGCTCCTTTCCAGGCTCTACCCACACACCTTAAAGGTGACTGCATCCTAAGTTCTAAGAGCAGGAATTAATGTAGTCGATCTTTACTTTCATTAACCTCCTACATGCAGGACTCAGGAAAAGGCTCTAACACAGGGAGCATGACGATGTCGTGGGCCCCCTAGACCTTGTCACCTATGGCGACCAATCTAATTGGAGTCCCACACTGATGGATCCAAATGTCTTGAGATGTCATCTGCCTTAATCAGAATTTGCTCAGGAGCTGCCAGCTGGAGGTGTCAAGGTGACAGCTAATGAGAATTCGGTAGGGAGAAACTGGCAATGGGTAGCACTTGCTGATGATGTTCTGAAGCTAATATATGCATTTCACCTCCCTCCCATTTTCTCCATCCTTGCTCCTTAATCATCTCCTCTGCTTCCTACTCAATTGCATTTTAATTAACAAAGCCTCAAAAGGCACCTGAGACTTGTGGCAGTCAATCAATAGAGTCCTCAACTAATACCCAGGGCCTCCTGTATCTCAAGTGAAATGTCTCCTGAGTGGAAGAGTCTTTGATGCTGCTCTTACCTAAAGAACATTCTCCCCATCTTCCAGGAGCAAAGGCATGAAAATATTTTTTTATCTGTGATTCTTTTTAACAGTAATTCAAAAAATGCTACTAGTTGTTGCCTTATTGTAAAGTTGAGATTTTTCTTAAGCATTTCTACTGAAAATATAACATAAAAATAGTATATTAAATATTGAAGAAAAGTCAGTGGGTATTACTCATAATCTCAACCTAACTCTACAACGAGTTTAATTTTGCATATCATCTCTCAAATCCTGTCCGCATTCATTTCAATTGGCCTGCTGTAGCTATTGTAGCGCTCATATCAGGAGATTCAGTAGCTTTTTGTTTATGCAAACGAAAGGAGTAAGTTTTACAGCGCCCCCCTATAAGATAATTTTAGTACAGAATCACAAAGTTTTGCCTTTCTCTTCTACATATCCCAATCATTCCCATTGCTTAACTCAGCTAAGTAAATGGTAGCCATGCCAGGACATAAGGAGCCTGGATTCTTCCTCCTGCATTGTCAGTCCCTGTTTACATAACACAAGGATGTCATCTACCTCACAGGATGTTTTATTAACTCAATAAATCCATACAGAGTACTTACTACACATGCACGGGGCCCCTGCCAGGATGGGGCAAAGCAGCACAACTAGCTACTAGGGCACCTGGACGGTGGACAGGTGAGGGTTCGGGAAGGAAGAGGTGATGGTTCCACTCCAGACCATTTTTTCCTACAAAACCTTGCCCTTTGACATTCATGTGACTTGTCACACTGCATCCCGTGTCTCTGTCACTTCCCATCACTTCTTCATTCACTTGTTCCCAGACTTCCTCTCCACTCCAAATTCTGTCACTTTTTGTAATTGTAACATTCCTAGGCAAGTCTATGTTAATTCCCTGTCATCTCAGTTTCTTTACCTCTGTCTCATATGATCTTCTTTCCCTCTACTTTAGTTGCCTTCACTTATAGTTGCCCTGGACAATTTGCACCAACTCTGAAACCTTGAATGCCAACATCAAGCTCCCAAACTATCCATATCCTTCTAGTTTAATTATTTATGTATCCCTACTATAGATATCCTTTAATCTCATCATGCCTTCCACTTCATTGATCCTCCCACTTTCTCACTATCCAACAATATTCTCATAAATACCTCCCTTCCTGTTTAGGTTCAATTCCATACTCCACCATTATAATCATTTTTTACACATGCCATAAATTTACTTATCTGACATTGCTTCACAGATGTGTTATGGGCAAGTATCCCCAGTAGCAGCATAAGGAATGAATTAAATTATAAGGAAATTGGAAGCAAAACTGTTGGGAAGTGATTCCAACAGGATAAAGTGATTCCACAGATATAAATCTAGTCTTTGAAAAGGTAAATGGGCTATATATAAACGTATGGTTGTACCAATTTACATTTAGTAATATCTTCATTAAGAATTAATAATATTCGACTTGATCAAATAGTTCGACCTTGGGTTTGTCATGGTCAAATCATCATGATTTTTAAGTAAATTCCCCAGATTATCTCAATCTCTTTACGCCCACAAGCTGTAAAATGTTTATAGTTTGTGGTTTGGGGGGCTAATCAGGCCTGAAAGTATCTTTCCACAGTAATTGGAAAAAGCCTCCCATACTCAGCTGGCTATTTTTAAACACAAGCAACCTCTCAGTCCTTCCAAATCAGATTGCTTTAAACTTGGAAAAGAAACACTCTTATTCAGGACATGTGTGTAGCAGCTTTGAAGGTCTAAGACCCATTTCCTTCAAAGTATCTGGATTGAAATAGTGCCTGGAAAAAGTGACTACAGTAGCAATAAGTTTGAAAACCTCAAAAATAGTCATACAGATTTTAAAGATGTCTTTAAAAGCAAATAAATAAAAACTAATTTTACACAAATTACCTGTGAAATGAAAGAGGTCAAGAACAGCTCTACTCTAAATAACGAAAGAAATGAACAGTGGAGAAAGAAACGTGTTGAACTGAATTAATGCCAAGAGACCTCTAGCAAAGGGCTATAAATGATTATTTTATTCATTGTTGTTTCAAAATCCAAAAATTGTAAGTGCACACTGGTGTGTTTGGTTCTGTGGTGGTAATGCATGCATGGATATGTTGATGAAAGCAGTTTGCTGCCTACTGAAAAGGAGGTACGACTCAAGCACCCCCCTTTCATAGGCTCTGCAGGTGTGGCACCTGCCCTACTTTCACCTACTGGGACATCTTCAACATAGCGGTAACCCAGAGAAAATGATGGGGAAAAAAAAATGGATCTCCTAGGAAAGGCAGCTGAAAAAATTAGTTTTAGTTTTAATAGGACAGAAAGCATTATAGTTCTAGGGTAGTTCTAGGACTAGAATGACTTATCCTAAAGAAAGTACAGTGAAAAAAAAAAAAGGAAACAAAATAGTTCCAGTAAAAAAACAAAAACAAAACAAACTTGACAGATTACGACTAACAGATATTTACAATGTGACTAGGTAATTTTATACCAGTATAAAAAAATGTATTAGTGACATGCATCTATCATATACTTGGGCCTCTGAGGAGACATTTGAAAGATAGCATGGTGGGTGGAAAGGGCCCTCAGGAGATGGGTTGGTTCCAGCCAGATCTCTGACTCTTACCACCACTGACTTTGAATAGTTAGCTTCCCTTTTCTGACAATTCTTTCCTCTTCTTAGACTAAAATGTTGACATCCACCTTAGCCAGGAGGAATGACATATCATAGACTAACCAGGACAGAGTCTATGGATGTAGATGCGCTAAAGAGTGGAGTAGAAAGCCAGCCTCCAGCTTGGCCCTCATCCTCTCTGTAGAGAGGAAGTGATGTTATCCACTAGGGGAAGAAGCAGGAGCCTATGTGAGGAGAAAGTTTGGAGGAGTGTCTTAGTGAGCAGAAGGAGATCAGGAAAAGCTGGCAAAATCACTGTAACATTTAGAAGCACAGATATGTAGTGAACCCGACAAATGGCTCCTGGCAGCAGCAGCATTTCCCAGTGTGCAAAGATGGAAATCGTTGAGCAGTGGGAGTTGGAGAGAGAGTAGGGGTCAGGAAAAGGTCCCGCAGTCAAATCTAAAGAAATATTGCCGCGTGCATTCCCTTTTTGAAGATTCATGGTGTGTATTAGCATATTGAAGGCTCTGGGGAGACACACAGGAAAGAAACAGGATTAACTATTTAACCCCTGAACTCGCTTGACCATAGAAACTTTTTAAAATGTGCATTAGTGATGGTGACCAGAGGGGACGTGCATGGGGAGATGGGGGGAATTGGGGATGGGGATTAAATATATGCTTATCATGATGAAAAAATAAAATTAAATGAAAAGAAATCATGCTGGAAAAAAGTATGCTTGTTAAAATTTCACCAAACACAATACACTGTTCTAGGGTATAAAACCCAAGCTTGCTAACAGGGTGGATAACACCCTGAAGGATCGAGCTCCTGCCTCTGCCTGCCACAAACTTAATGTTTAGTGCTGCTAAGCCAGATCATGGGGGGCTCATCCACCCCCCCCCCCCCAGTCTGCACACTCCACACTGCCCGGCTAACTATGACTTATGGTTTCTTTATGTATGTTTTGCTCACTGAAAAAAACAAATGCTCTCCCACCTTTCAGACTGGCTAATTCCTGTTCATCTTTTAAGATCTGTGTGAGAAGTATTCAGGAGGCCATGCTTATCAGGGGTATTTTGTGACTTTGAGTGGAGTCATATATTCAGAAAAATAACTTGCCTGCGCATAGCAATGCCCATTCTGTAAATTGCTTTCTTACGTATTATCTCATTCAGTCCTTGCTTCTATTCTACAAGGGAGACCTTATTATTATCATCATTTTATAAGTGAGAAAATGAAGATCAGCAAGCCCCAGTGACTTGCTCAAGATTACCCCACCAGGAAATGGCAGAAGCAGGGCATCTGCAATTCAAAGCCAAGGCCTGCCCATACAGTGGGTCTGTGAGCTATTAGAAATAGTCTCAAAGCATTTAAAGCGCTTCCTGTAAAAAAATCATCTGCTTCTCCCTCTACCTCTTTCTGTGTGTCTCTTTTTCTGACATCATCACTGCCAGCATCATAGTGTCTGCCTCTTGAATGGGCCTTTAGTGACTGAGAAGGACAGAGAATCTAGGGTGGAATAAACCTCATTTGTACCCTGTGCACATGTCTCTTCTCACAGCTGCTGCTGTTCCCAATTTTCTGCTTGGCTGGATTTTTTTTTTTTGGCTGGATTTTTTAAAGAGTGTTAACTGTGTTTTTCCTATTGCTAAATGCAAAACAAACAAAAAGCACAGTCACATGTGTATACACATGCTAGTATATGTCTTTTCGAAGCAAATATTTGTAATAACAAGGAGCTGGAAAGGATGAAACTTGCCTCTAAAATTTTTTTTACATCATTTACTATATATTAAAAGTAGAAAGTGGACAGCCCTGGTGGCTCAGAGGTTTAGCACTGCCTTCAGCCCAGGATGTGATCCTGGAGACCCGGGATCGAGTCCCACGTCAGGCTCCCTGCATGGGGCCTGCTTCTCCCTTTGCCTGTGTCTCTGCCTCTATCTCTCTCTCTCTGTGTGTCTCTTGTGAATAAATAAATAAAATCTTTAAAAAATAAAAAAAAAAAGTAGAAAGTGACTAAAGGAAAATTCTCTACCTACAGTTGTAAACGCTCAGCCCAATAAAGACCTGTGCTCTTGTAGGGCTTTATCTTTACTAGTTGCCCCACGCCCTTGACTTGTGTGGAGTTCACTTGGAATAGACTATCCCTGGCCTGCTTATGGTCCATCCTCCCCTCCTGCTGCCCTACTCTCATCTCCAGGAGCTGCTGAACCTGGACAGTGTATGAGGAAACACCTCAGAAAACCGCTTGCACCAAGATATTAGTGGTATGGTGGGTTGGCACCTCCCAGAGTAATTAGAATTTTAAAAGAGAATCCTCCCTCACCCCTAGGTGACAATTGACCCAAAGAAGTTAATCTGTAAGGGTGGGACTATTGGATCTATGTCACTCTGAGGAGCATCTCTTTTAAGCCAAGTCGGCCTTCCTGGCATCTTTCAACTCACATCATGTGGAAGGACATTTTCTTTCCCCACTTATAGGGCCATCCTGACTTCCAGAGGGAAGGAAGTAATGCTAAGTTGAAATAGAGGCCCTAACACATATGTGTGTGAGATGGAATAAACAACCATTTTCCATCATTGAAACAGCTGCACAAACCTAATGAAAAGCATTCTACTTCAAACAGTTATACTTTTAAGTATTGCTTTCTGCCCTTTACCTCTACTCTTCTTTTACTCCTTTCAAGATAAATAGGACTTTTTTCCCCTCCTGCTATTATATTTCTTTCTGAAAGGCATAAACTATGTGAGAGAAGCACATTCATTCATATCCAGGCAAGGTAGTCAATGCCGCCTGGTGTGCCAGGCAAAGGGGAAGCGGATCCATGTGCCCGTGTCTGGACATGGCCACTTGCCCACTAAGTTCAGTGAACCAAACTGGCTCTGTTCTTCTCCCAGCAGAAAGGACATGCTGTGTCTCACAGACAGTGTTTCTGTTTGCTTCCTGACAGGAACATAGCCTGAGGGCTGCAGAGAGTGACTTGGATGTCTGGCACTAGTTACTAAGGCTGCTGCCTGGCCAAGACACCCTCAGAGTCTCTGTTGATTTATCTAAACCCAGAGGTGCCAGTGTGAACTGTGGGAATTCCTGAAATGTGGTACGAGTGAACCTGGTACACTCACATCCAGCACAGTATGGAGAAGTAGCTCTTGCTAGATCCTCAAAAAATGTTTATTGGGCTGGAGAACTGAACTGAATGCACTAACAAGTTGTCTTTCACACACTCAAAGTCACTTCCTCCTCAAAAGCTTTGAAGGACCCCCTTGACTTTGTTTTCAGGGCACTTCATGATCTAGAACAAACCCTCTAATTTCCCATTGTAAAGCATTCTTTGCACACACTCCATCATTTTGAGCCACATATCATGTGCCCTAAACTTGCTACATAATGTACCATTTCTGTGCTTTTCCCCCAGGTCCTCCTGCCTTGAATGTATAACTCCCTAATCTTTACCTAGTATAATACTGACATACAAGGCCACCTCGGGTGACACTTCTTCTATGCAACCTGCCTGACGGCTGTCAGAATCAATCTCTCTCTACTTGTACCTCTATTCAATATTTATAACCTTCTGTCTTATATTAAAACTGTATTTTTCTGTCTTCTCCATTAAATTACAAGCTTCTGAAAGACAAGAACTTGCCTATATATACACCATTTCTTCATTTAACAAGTATTTATTGTGCTACACTCTGTGCTGGGGCCTGGGTATGAGGCGAAGAATAAAATCATATGGTGCTTGCCGTGGTACTGGGTACCATTGAGTCGAGCACACATATGTGTCATCATATGTGCTGTGAAACCTATTGCAGAGATGCATCCCTAAGTAAATATTTTCTGAACTGCCCCCTCTTCCCTACTCTGATCTCACCTTGATCTTCAAAAGTCAAATGCTCATCATGCTCCTCACATGTCAGTTCACTCCTATTCTAATCTCCTTAGCAAATGGGTGCTGGACCACACCCTACATTCTCCTCCAAGCACATTCTCTTATTATTCAGTATGCAAAATTTTCAAATCTTTAAGTTCTGGTTCCTTTTTGCTCAATAATTCCAACTTTATGTCATTTTTCTCCTCTTGTATTTTACTGTAAGAGGTCAGAAGAAACCAAGTCACTTCTTCAACACGTCTGCTTAGAAATTTCCTCAGCAAAGTATCCAGTTTCCTAACTAGCAAGTTCTACTTTCCACAAAGTACTAGAATACAAACACAATTTAGCCGCGTTCGTCACCATGTTGTAACAGGGATTGCCTTTTTTTCTCCATTGTCCCGTAGAATGTTCCTGACTTCCACCACATGTTCCTGAATGGCCTTTAATGTTTGCATTTCCATCAACATTCTGTACATGATTATTTATGTATTTTTTTTAAAGATTTTATTAATGTATTCATGAGAGACACACAGAGAGAGGCAGAGACACAGGCGGAGGGAGAAGCAGGCTCCTTGTGGGGAGCCCGATGAGGGAGTCGATTCCAGGATCCCAGGATCACTACCTGAGCCAAAGGCTGCTGCTCAACCACTGAGCCACCCAGGTGTCCCCATCTATGTATTTTCTAACATGGAAACCTTCCTTACAGCTCTCCTTTCCTTTCTGAGCTCCCACCACAATTGTTTATAAAAGTCCCTGTATGATCATTTTAGCTTCCTCTAACGTACACCTGAAGGTCTTCCCACCTTTACCTATAGTCTAATTTCAATGCTACTTCTACCTTTTTAGATATTTGTTGTAGTAGCACCCCATTTGTTGGTATGAATTTTTGTCTTATTCAACCCAGGCTGCTATAACAAAATACCATAAACTGGGTGGCTTATCAACAGTAGGAACTTATTTCTCAAGGTTCTAGAGTCTGGAAAATCTGAGATCAAGGCACTGGCCAATTCAGTGTCTGATGAGAGCTTTCATCCTGGTTGTACACTGCTGACTATGCCCACATGACAAGAGAAGGAACAGCCTTCTGGCCTCTTCTTTTAAAGGCACCAATCCCACCCAAAGGACTCCATCCTCATGACCTGATTACTTTCCAAAGGCTCTACCTACAAATACCACCACATTGGGAGCAGATTTAAACATATAAACCTTGGAGGGGGGCGGGGGACACTAACATTCAGTGCATTCAGCATTCATCTATTGACTATCTCCAATGTCCACTCTTCTGAGCCCTGCAGCACATTGGCCTCATTGCCTCTAAGGACATTTACTTACTTGTGTCTGGATTCAGAGTTTTCCATGTAGGCAGCACCTCCACTGGATCTAAGCTGCTTCTGAGCACTGACTAGTGCGTACTTACCCCTGTAGTCCCTGCCACACAGATGCTCAACAATATTTGTTGAAATGGTGAATTTGTGTCGCTTCATGGCAATGACATATATGCCACTGATGTTAGAAATCTCAACTGATACAAAACAGAGGAGCATAGAGGGAGGGAAAAATAAAACAAGATGAAATCAGAGAGGAAGACAAACCATAAGAGACTCTTAACCATAGGAAACAAATGGAGGATTGTTGGAGTGGGGGTGGGGGGATGGGGTAATTGGGGGATGGGCATTCAGGAGGGTGGAACAAGCACTGGGTATTCTATGCAAATGACAAATCACTGAATTCTAACTCTGAAACTAACAATACACTATATGTTAATTAATTGAATTTAAATAAAATAAATTTAAGAAAAAGAAACTCATTTGTTCAATTTGTCTCCTCTTAAAAGGAAACATCAGGATTCAAATTCTTCTCTATAGTCCTAACATGGTAATTATTCAATAATGTTCTGAGTTAGGGCAGATATTTTTATATTACACATAGAGGTTGAATCTGTGCTCCAGTGAGGTATGGTGCTAGTACTGCAATCTGGGTAGGGTTCGTATCTTTTTATCACTCGTCTCCAAAACAAAGCCTAGGCCTGTCTCCAATTAACATCATTCCTTTGACCTGAATTATAGCAGAGGTCCAGAAATCCTAAAAACAAAGCAGGGAATCCATTTTGGATAAGTCAGTATTCCCAAATATTATCTAGCCTACTATTCTAAACTTATTTCTTCCTGTTACTTAAGGGATCACATCATTCTTTTCTTGGGAGAGAAATTGTGTTTAACAGTAATCCAGGTGACTGGTTTGATTCTGGATCATTTTGCCCTTGCAGGAGTTAGGGAATAAAGCAAAAAAACCAAACTCCCAAGGACTGAAGATCGCTGTGTTTTCCCATCAGAGCCTTTACACAGGAGCATTATTACAGCAATGTAGTAGCATTATTATTGCAGGGTAGAGAGTGATGCTCAATCGATTTGCCTTTAGTAATTGTTTTTATTAAGACCTAAGACCTAATTAAACTTCCTTCACTTCTATTTAAACAGTGCCTCAGAGGGAAAGTTGGTATGCCACACACACAGCTTTCCAAGTTCACTGCTGCATTAGTCATAACTTGATAGTGTTTCAAGTGAATTTATTTTTTGGAATATATAAAAGATTATCAATATGTAGTTCTGATCTGAGTTTACAACTAAGCCAAATGTTTTACTTAGGGTAGAATAGTTGCAACACCAAATTATTTGGGATTTTTGAGAATGAGTTGCGAGTTAGAAAAAAGAAAATTTCTTTTTTTTTTTTTGTATTTTTTTTATTGGAGTTCGATTTGCCCACATATATTATAACACCCAGTGCTCACTCTGTCAAGTGCCCCCCTCAGTGCTCGTCACCCAGTCGCCCCAACCCCCCACCCACCTCCCCTTACACCACCTCTTGTTCATTTCCCAGAGTTAGGAGTCTCTCATGTTCTATTACCCTCTCTGATATTTCCCACTCACTTTCTCTCCTTTCCTCTATAATCCCTTTCACTATTATTTATATTCCCCGTACGAGTGAAACCATATAATGTTTGTCCTTCTCTGATTGACTTATTTCACTCAGCATAATACCCTCCAGTTCCATCCATGTTGAAGCAAATGGTGGGTATTTGTCGCTTCTAATGGCTGAGTAATATTCCATTGTATACATAGACCACATCTTCTTTATCCATTCATCTTTCGATGGACACCGAGGCTCCTTCCACAGTGTGGCTATTGTGAACATTGCTGCTATAAACATTGGGGTGCAGGTGTCTCAGTTTTTCACTGCATCTGTATCTTTGGGGTAAATCCCTAGTAGTGCAATTACTGGGTCGTAGGGTAGCTCTATTTTTAACTGAAAAAAGAAAATTTCTAAAACTTTTTGAAATCTTCTTTCTTTCCTTTCTTTCACCATAGGAACAATATGTGACTGGCATCAGAATAAATGTTATTGGCAGAAAGTGCTAGAAAGGGAAGGATTACTGATGTTTGGAGTGTCTGGCAAAAGTGTCAGAAAGATGGTGGAATCTATACAGGATCCCAGAAGGCAGTGGCATTTCCAGAGGTGGGGACGACAGAGAAGGGAAGGACCCAACAAGGGTCGAAGTGAAAGCTTTGCATGGAGAGCACACCTGCATGAGGGGATCGCATGGAGGAGCAATGGAAGAAAAGTCTGGAAAAAGAGGGAAGGTACAGATAAACCAGTGGCTAAGGTTATTATCCTTATGTTGGAAACTGATGACCGACCACAGCTCATGGGCATGGCAGACTTGGGGTCTAAGAAGACAGATGTAGCAGCAGCTAGTAATATCAGTTGAATGGGGATGGAGTGAGCATTGAGGGAACTCCAAGTGGGTTGGAATGAGAACAGGGAGGCACTGACAGGCACTTGGCCCCTGTTTGGAGTTAGGACAAAAAGGGCTCAAGTGCTGGCTTTGTCTCTTGTTAATGGCCTTGGGCAAGGTGCTTCATCTCTCTGGGCTTCAGTTTCTTCATCCTATGGCCTCTTGAGGACTAAACTGGATAGCACATGAGAAGTCTTGGCACATGATGGCACTAGATAAAATTGCAGCTACTGTAGAGTTCAATAGAGAAATGAGTCATTTCCTGTAATTAGTTATAAAAAGTGCATTTAAACATAATCCCTATTGATCGAATCAAGCTTTTTTGAAGGCTGCTTCTGGTAAACTCACAACACTGTGAGTCACTGAGGAATAATCTAGAACAGTTAGAGATTAAGCGAAGGAGGTATAGCCTCTGACTCTGACCTAGCTCTCAGAAAAACAAACACCTCAAACCTCGCTCCTCATACCGCAAACTGTCCCACCCCACCGCACCCACCCCCTCTGTAAAGGGGAGCCTGCCCCCTGCCAAGCTGCAAGGAACCCCACCTTTGACTGTCCAGAGCTTCCACAGTGGAAAAGTTTTTAGAAACCAAAAGAGCCACCTGGGCATGACACAGAAGAGCATTCACATTCCTCATGGCCATCGCTCTGATCTGTTCAAGAACTTTTTCCATTTCACTTCCAAACAGTCAGCCTGTGTGATCAGATACTGGGGTAGACACATACCAACTTAAAACAGAAAGAGTCACTCAAAACATACCCATGTGTGTGGAGTCAAGATGGCAGGCAGCAAAGGAAATAGAAACAGAATGGAAATGGGAAAACTCCACCTACTTCTTCCAAAAACTATCATCACAAGGTGGAATATCTGACATGGTGTCAACTTCTGAAGAAATGAGCTGAGCTTGCTTTTGGGGGAGAGACAAAATGGCCACAGGGGAGTGAGTGTGAAGAAAAAGGCAAAGGACTTGAGGGGATCATTTGCCTCTGGTACTTGAAGAGGATGTGAGGAAATTTTTCTTTTCCTTTTTTTTTTTTTTTTTTTACCTCTCCAAATCTCAAGTGTTTGTCTACAAAAGAGAAGATAAAGTTGGTCCCTTAATAGATGCATTCTGAAGCAGTGTGGCATCATGGAAAGAGCATAAACTTTGGAGCCTGAAAGACCTGAGTCTGAATCCACTTAATTGCTATGTCACTTTGGGAAAATAGTTTAACTTCTGAAGACTTCTTCAGTATCTGTGTTTTTGAGACAGTGACTCCTTGTGAGGATTAGAAGTGACATATATACATGTATCTAAAATGCCCATGGCAGTGTCAGGCATATAGTAGACATTCGGTAAGTGGTAACTGTCTATGTCAGCATTAACATGTTCACTATTATGCAAATCTTGTATAAGCCACTACTGTGAGGTGTACTCTAGCCAGTAGATAGAATATCCTGAAGAATCTTGAAGCCTTATTCGAAATAGTGTGAATAGGAATGCTCAGTGCTTATTATTGGCATTGCTCAGACTTTCCTAAGTTTTATCTTTCAGTTCAGTCTGTGTCCCGGCCCTAGACGTGCTCTCTTTAGCCTCTTCGTGCCTCCCCAGCCATTGGGGTTTCACTTCTGCCAAGCCCTTCCTCAGTCTCATGCCCTACCCCTACCTCTGCCCCGTTTCTCATTCTTTCTTGACTCAATAATGCATTTTCCGAGCACACAGAGCAGGAGAAGCTATAGTTACTACCTTCTTTTCTTCCTATCAGGCTGTGGATGACCACCAGGTCATAGACAAATTGGACACAGTGACTCCACAAATTTCCCCCTTTAATTGCCAAGGGCAGACCACTGTGGATGCCACCTTCTGAGAGAATGAATGATTGTGGAGGGACAGGTTGTGATGTGACTTCTTTGACTTAAACTCCAAAGAGAATACTTCCAGGAATCCTTGGGATTCCTTGGAACATGCAGCTCTAACACTTGTTCTCTGGAATTCCAATTCTTAGGAGAATTACTTATCTTCAACTCAGATAACAAATCTTGATTGTACCATTTTTATACGATCTTGAATCATTTAAGCTCTTAAAGACACTAGGGAAACCACTTTAGAGCAAATGTAACACATGTGTGGTGAGTAGTTCTTTGCTGGGAATCCAGGCTTTGGAGAAGGGAAGAACACATAGGCTGAACAAGCTGTGCTAATTGGGTCTACCCATTCTAGTGAGGAAAAAGAGCCAGACCTGGATGAAAATCTCAAATTCCTGTACTCTCAAGTCACATTGCTCTAGCAAGTGACTTCATTTCCCTTATTCTCTCTTTTCTACATTTCTAAAAGGAGGATCCTGTTGCCTACTTCCTAAAGTTGTCATAAGGTTTAAGTGAGAGAAACAAGTGCTCTGATACCCCTTCCCAGTGCCCACTCATCCCTTGTTCAGAGTCTAGAATGTTCTTTTTCTCTCTAAAAGTAATAAGAAATCACTAGCAGAAATAGAGTACCATTTAAATTATCTGTTGTTGCGATCGCGCCTTACGAATCTTGAAGGTCAGGGGTGGTGTGAGTCAACCTAGATACTTTCAGACAAAGAAATCTTGAGTCTTCAGAGAAATTAGAGACAATGATTTAAATTTATTTTTGATATCATTACAACAAACCCATGCTATCTTAAAGACCTAATATATATTAATTTTGTGTTTACAAAGTGTTCTTACATAGATTATCCCATTTGACCTTCAAAATAATTCTGTAAGGCAGGAAAAGCAGAAATTTATTTCTCAGGTAAATACACTGAAGTTCAGAAACATGCTGTGATAAAGAAGATGTGGTCTATATATACAATGGAATATTACTCAGCCATTAGAAATGACAAATACCCACCATTTACTTCAACGTGGATAGAACTGGAGGGTATTATGCTGAGTGAAGTAAGTCAATCAGAGAAGGACAAACAGTGTATGTTCTCATTCATTTGGGGAATATAAATAATAGTGAAAGGGATTAAAGGGGAAAGGAGAGAAAATGAGTGGGAAATATCAGTGAAGGAGGCAGAACATGAAAGACTCCTAACTCTGGGAAACGAACAAGGGATGGTGGAAGGGGAGGTGAGTGGGGGGATGGGGTGACTGGGCACTGAGGGGGGCACTTGACAGGATGAGCACTGGGTGTTATAATATATGTTGGCAAATCGAACTCCAATAAAAAAATTAAAAAAAGAAAAGAAACATGCTGTGAGTCAGAGCTAATAAATGATCACACCAGGACTCAAGCATATGTGTCCAGACCCCAATTCAGTCTGACTCTTCCCTCATCCCAAATAATTTCTTAGCTCTTAGATGCTTCCCATCACATGAGAAGCATAAAAACATGCATGTGATTGTCCACTGAAGATTAAATATATACATTTCATGACATAGCTCTAATCATTCCATTGGGGCAACCAGTCTTCTCTAGGCCTCAGTAGTATGTGGGTATAAACTCCAAGAGTTACTAACATTTTGTGAGAAACCATGATGTAATAGCTACTATGCTAAGTAAGCCCTTTATATGCACTTCCACCTAATCCAAATTATCAAAGAGGTTAAGTAATTTGCTCAAAGTCACACTGGATTCAGAGAAATGTTCGTCTGGCACCAAAGCACATGTTCTCAATCATAGTGCTATTTACATCATTGCAGAAATCCCTGTTTCTCTGGCACTTGCCCCAACTTCTCATACAAAACTCCAGCTTCTCTTAAAGATGCCCCCCAAGTACTTAAGAGTATCCTAAGGAGATGTCTTAAATGTGTCCTCCAAGTAAGTCCTGTCAGTCCTTCTGGAAACTCTTTAGTGACATCTACTTTATTCTTCTCCTCCTCCAAACCCCACAATCTAGAAATATTTGGCTGTAATCACTTCTGTGGTAGGTTTACAAATAAAAATTAGAAGAAAGAAGTGTCCTGAACATACCACCACGACCACCATAGTTCTTTTGTACATCGTTTTATTTGGAGGTTGAAGTTCTCAGGTAGTTGTGGGAAAGAGGCATCCGGCAATTATTTCACTTCCCTGGGTCTCACATTTCTCAACTGCCAAATGAAGATGATGCCACCTCCTCATGGGATTGTGTTCTGCCTTGAATAGCATAAGGTATGTAAAGCACCTAATGTAATGCCTGGCACCTGTAGAAGCTAAAACAAAAAGATGGTTTCTTCTCACCCAAATCCCTGTTCTGTACAAAAACATGGCTCCTTGCCTTATTAGCAGCTAATCAGTTAACAAACTAGTATTATTGAGGGATTCCAGTGTCCAAGCAAGGACTTTTATTGGATAATGGGTGAATTACATAAAAGGACCAGGCACCACTCATACAGCATTTTTGTTGAAAAACAGTGTGAATCAGGCAGACCTAAATGAAAATCCTGACTGTTAAAAATAAATAAATATATATTTTTTAAAGTTAAAATAAAAGTTCTCAATCTCTGGTTCTGATCAAAAAGAAAGAAAGAAAAACAGTGTGATCAGATCCACATATCATTATTTCTGCGGAGGGTCTAAGACTTGGACATAATGTTGTTTTGCCAAAGTTTTCTCTGTGATGGTGTTTGTCATAAAGGAGGTACCACATCCCATGCGTATACTAGACAGCCCTGGTACATTTCTAAGTAGATATACACAGAGTCCTTTGTTAGCTGCCTGGAAATGCAGGCAGAGCTTCTGTAACCTTGGTTGTAGAGAGTGTGCAAAATGTTTAAAAATAAAAATAAATGGAGAGCCCCAACCACCTATCCTGAGAACTTCCCAAGGGAGCCTGGCCGTTGGTGGTCAGCCAGGGCCTCAGCCCTGACATTGCAGGGGTGCCCTCAATGGAAGGCGATGGCTGTATATGTTCTCATTCATTTGGGGAATATAAATAAGAGTGAAAGGGAATATGAGGGAAGGGAGAAGAAATGTGTGGGAAATATCAGAAAGGGAGACAGAACATAAAGACTCCTAACTCTGGGAAACGAACTAGGGGTGGTGGAAGGGGAGGAGGGCGGGGGGTGGGGGTGAATGGGTGATGGGCACTGAGGGAGGGCACTTGACGGGATGAGCACTGGGTGTTATTCTGTATGTTGGTAAATTGAACACCAATAAAAAATAAATTTATTATAAAAAAAAAAAAGGAAGGCGATGGCTGAGCCTCAGGGGGAGAGAGCTCACACTCGTGTGCTGCATAGCAGCCGACTTTCGGGGCTATGTGCTCAGTTGGTCTCAGGGCATAATTCTCTGGTTTCCTTTCAGTCAAGCTCAAATTGAGAAAGAAAAGACCTTTCCCACTTCCTGCTCTCTTCACTCCTCATGAACAAGGCCACAGAACTCAAAATGTTCTTTTCTATTGTGAGAGGTATTGAGCCTATAGTAACATTCTGCAAGTGAATTACTACTCAGTGAACTTCCAGGTGAATCACTGTAGTTCTCACAGAGGCTAAGTATTTCTTTAAAAGAAACAAAAGCCCCTTGCATCTAGTTTGTCACCTGAATATTTTTTCTCTTATTTCATCTTTCTCTTTTTTCCTTATCTCTTTTTCATCTTTATGTCTTTATTTTTATTTGTGTGTGTGTCTGTGTGTTTGTGTGCATGCGCACTCGAGTGATGCCAAATATTTTGATGTGGGACTATGGGACTAATCCTGGGGAACTCCTTAATAACCACAGAGTTTAAAGAGGAAATTCATTAAAACACTAAAGCTGTTTACAACTGTGCATTATTGGTACAGGCAAGGTAGATTAAAAATACACTTTGAAGTGTCCTGGAGGCTTCATCTATAAATCACGTAGTGTCTCACAAGTCAAACACCAAAGAACAGGTGTAGTTAATATGGAATTTAGGATTAAAAAGAAACAAATAACTTTAGTGTTTTCATTTCAAATATGAGGAAGGGGACCTTTAATTAAGAAAAAAGAATTCTGTCAAATGCAACAGGGTGAGAGTGGCGGAGTCTTGACCGTCCCCTCCCATCCCTCATTCCTAGATTGTTCTCCAGCAGTCTGTCTGTTTTTGTGATTCTATGAAGTGAGTGCTGAATCCAGTCCCACAGCCAACATCACCCCTGTTCTTTGAAGACCCTCCGGGTTCTGAAGGTGTGTCATTTGCTTCCTCAGGCTGTCAGTGGAGCCACGGGGCCAAGTCATATCTGCTCACAGCTGCTAGCATTTGCATCCCTGGGCACTGAGATCTGAAACTCGACCCTGGCAAGAGCCAGCCCTACCCCCTTGGAGGAAACGGCTGAACAGCCTGAGCAACAGCAGATGAAAACTTCCTTCCTTTTCATCCAGCCGCAGCACCCCCACCCCCACCCCTGCACCCGCCAGAGCTCTCCCCTCCCGGTTTCCAGAGGCCCAGGCCTGGACAGCAGCCCCAGGGGGCCTGGAGGAGGGACACATTTTCCCAAGTCCCAGCACTGGCTTCCTGGCAGGCCAGGCGCACACAGGGCTTGGTTGCTCCTCCCTCTCGCCTGCTGCAGAAGGGGGGCCCTGGGACAGAGGAACCCGCTGCTTTCCGCTGCGCCACTCTGAAGAAGGAGAGAAAGGATAAACCCCAGGATCTGGATGTAAGGAGGGGTGGCGTTTGCAGAGCCCCACATCACAGGCTTTCCCTGGCCCCTGCCTCCAAGAAATTTGGACGACTACTGCCCCTGTCATGCAGACTTTGTAGCCCAGCTCCCATAATGAGCAAGGAAAGCAGCAATCCCTCCATGGGCTGGGAGCACCGACCCCAGGACCTGTGGAGCATGGACCCTCGGTCTTGGGATCCCTTGAGATGTTCAGTTCCACAGGCCAGCCTGGCTCACACTACTGACAAGGGCAAAAGTGCTGTGCTGAGGAGAGGTGTTGCCACCTGCCAGGTTCTCCCGAAGAGCTGTGAAGAGGGCCCCTGCAGCACAGTGCAAGCCAGGAGAGCCAGGCTCTACATGTACTGTCCGCCCATTCAGACTTGCCGGAGCTCCCCGGCCCCGCCTGCCCCTCTGCCTCTCAAGGTAAGAGAGTGTGTGTGGCTGAAGCCCCAGACCCCAGCTGTTCCCCTGGAAGAGGAATAGAGAGTGGGGTAGATGTGCCCACAAGGGTTCCCAGCTCTGAACACTTAGGTGTCCCCTCCACTGTGGATGGGGTGCACCTCAACAGCAGAGGTACTCACCAGCGACAGTCCCCTGGGCCCTGGATCTTTCCTCTGTGCTCTGCCACCTTCCCAGCCATTAGCTACATTTTGTTTGGACAGAGAGAATGAATAACTATTTCCCAAGATCTCTGCCAAAGACAGGAGGAGAAAAGTCCGGCAGGACAGGACCAGAGCAAGAACAAAAGAGGTGTACAGACCTTTACTGAGCCCTATGCATAATCCAGCCATCATACTAGATGTTTTCTTATATCCCATTTATCCTCATAACCACCCTGAAAAATAGAGGCCCATATCCCCAATTCCAGATGGGGGAACTGAGAAGTGGCTAAGCAAAAATCCTCTTCCTTCCAAAAAGAAAAGAGCAGAAGCAAAGTGTGTTCTCCAGAGTGAGCTCTGGGGACTTTGGGGAGACTTCAGTGAATTTTGTGGAGGCTTTCAGAACTTGGGACTCAGCCACATCTTTACATGCTTGACCTCCTATGGCCCACATCTATTTCCCATCACCCTTTCTTGCCTCAAGAGGATCTATAGCCTCCCAGCCTCCATTTTCCAGCAGAAAGGGAAAGGATGGGTATACCTGTTTGATCTTCAGGGTCTCTTCCAGCTCTTACGGGCTTTATCTCCAATCACGGCCATGCTGACTCTTTGCTATTAGCTTCTTATTCTCTGCATCTCTGACTCCACCTCCTCATCATGCTGATGCTCTCTCCACCCAGTTCAGGTGTATGGCTGCTAAAGTGGGTGGACAAAATAAAAAATTATGCTTTCATTTTCCCTTTATTCACAGCATGGACAATTTGCTATAGTTTGCACATATATAAGTGACAGCAATGAGGGTGAGGAAGACTATGTTTTGGAATTGCTGGGATGAGATAGAAGAGTAAGAACTCTTATTGGGGTATGTGAAAGGTTGACATGGAGAAGATTCTCAGGGACCTCACAGGAAAAATGGATGAAAATCACATGGAAAATGGGTCTTGGGGATCCCTGGGTGGCGCAGTGGTTTGGCACCTGCCTTTGGCCCGGGGCGCGATCCTGGAGACCCGGGATCGAATCCCACATCGGGCTCCCGGTGCATGGAGCCTGCTTCTCCCTCTGCCTGTGTCTCTGCCTCTCTCTCTCTCTCTCTGTGACTATCATAAATAAATAAAAAATTAAAAAAAAAGAAGCCTTTAGAAAATGGGTCTTCCGTGGGCTTGGAAGTGATGTGGCTTTATCTAGATTCTGTGGCTCTCTCCTGAATGCTTCTATACATCATCCTTCCTTTCCCTTTCCCTTTGTAATAGGGAGCTTGTGCAGTCACAGTTAAGAGTCGGGGAGAAAGGGTAAGCCCAAATTCTACTCAGAGGGGAACTCTTGGAAAAAGAGAGATGCTAGCTAGCATACTTCCTTAAGAAATAGTTTACATTCCTTCCTAGTTCTTGTATCCCTCATTTCCTACAGGGATTTAGAAGGAATGACATACCCATGCATTAGAGCCCTCTCTCTGTATGTGGGGTCACACAGTAGTTTATGTACTTTAAGGCTGGTCTGATAACTTGAAAACTCTATTTTCTTACCCTCCCCTCAGAACGGTTGCCATTTCTCTAGGGAGAGGCACCTTGGGAGTTGGTCCAAGTGGTAGATTTCTTACTTGCCTGCCTCACTGTAGCCACTTTTGCTAATGGGCTTCCAGATAAATGCACTATATAAAGTAGAGATTGCAAGGTTCCAGACTAAAAACTTAGATTTGTGTACAAAAGTGTTGGGCCAGGGAAAGAGACTCTCAGTATTCCTGTCTTAAGGGAAAGAAGAAGAGAGCTAATTAGAGGACTTCTGAGGAGGACCAGGGAATACATGGTCCCTATAGGGTGGGACACAAGGTGGTTAAGAAGCAGGGCTAAAATAATTAACCTTGGGTTTTCTGGTTAGACGTTATGATTCCCTCCACCACAAGAAGGCAAGTTGGGAAATTAGCACCGTCAGACCACAAGTCCTTTAAATGCCCTATGGCTATTATCAACCAGGTAACCTCTGCCCGGTCTTTTGTGTTAGAGAAGGAGAAATTAACAGAGAGAGATTTTCCATCTGCTCAGTCCTGATCAGACTAAGTTGTCTAGATTTAATAGATTAGTGTATGAGAATTCTCCAGTCTTCTCAGACTTTGGAATTTAGCTATATAAGTCACAGCAAAGTGGCAGAAAGGGGATTAAAAACATCTTCTTAAAAAAAAAAAATCTTCTCGTCACCTGTGAGTGGAAAACCCTTGATTACCCATCATGGGAAATTTCATTTGATGTACTCAAGAAAAATGTGATAGATTGTATTTGTTAAAGTGAAATGCTGGTTATATGAAAGCAAAGCCTACATATACTACATGTGCATAATAGGATTGATTTCCAAGCAGAAAAATCTGGATCTTAAGTATAAACCCTCTTTTTCACAGTACTCCAGATGGCTAAATTTATTCTCTCACAATTGAAACAAATGCGCTTCAATGTGAAAATTGTTTACTTAATCCTTCCAAGTTATCACAGTCAGCAGCAAATCAAATCAAATCAATTTATTGATTCCTAATTTATAGTAAAAACAATTATAGCATTGTGTGACCCACATAGGACTTCCAATGCACTATTTCCTCTTATTAAAACCTCAAAACTCTATGAGGATATACATTATTATCATCCCCCTTCATGTATGAGGAGACAAGAGGCTTGGGGATGGTCAGCGACTTGCTGGGTCCCATAAACAGGATATGGAAGCTCAGGACAGAACTCTGGTTTTCCACTCAGAGGCCAAAGCTGGCCTTCTCTCAGTATCTTCTGAGAAGGTGAGATTTCTTTGGAAGGCAACCCACTACCTCCTAGGACCTGTGATACTATATTCTTACTTTCTCTGATGGAAAAGATGGGAGAAAAACCCTCAGGAATATCACATCTAGTGACTAGCCTTGTCTAACAAGGGCTGCTTTCTAGAAGCAATGAAGGCCTGGGTTTGGAGGACTTGGAGTTGCAGCTCTGGACAATGCCAATTGAGGGCTATAACATTCCTGTGGTGAGTCTGTCAATGTGAATCAGAAAATGTTCCATGGTCTGAAGCTAGAGTCAGCCCTAACAATTTGTTGGGCCCCATGTTCTGCTGCCTCTCTGTGGGAATGAGAGGAACTGTCAGTGTGTGGCTTTCAATTTGGGGCAAAAGATACAAAGATAAAGAAAAGAGATATAACACAAGAGAGTGAAATAAACCTTCTCTATAATAATTTTGGGAAATTTCCAATTTTCTTAAAACTAGGTCTCCATATCTTACAAATTTTATATTTTGAAATAACAATGACTTTTGGTATGTAAATGACAGAAAATCTTCCATCAAATACAATTTTTATAAGCCCCCTTCCCAAATTTTCACTTATAGCTTTAAATTTCCTAGAAATTTTACCTTTTTCTATTGGTCTTCTTTATTCTCTTCTTCTGTCATCTCAAAAGCAATCACCTTTTTGAGTTTTTATCACCAGCTTCTAGGAGTGTTCAGGTTTAGAAGACAAAGTGGAGAATGAGCAGGACGGACCTGGAGTCCATGGGGGGTTTATGCGGGAGGGAGACAGAGATGGGTAGTTCTTTAAAGTAGTGAAGAGAAGTAAGTGTCTACTACTGCCCTTTAGGCAGGCCTTGTCAAGCAGACCAGAACAAAAATAGTTTTAATTTTCTGTGTCATGGATTGTTTTGCCTTAAATAAGACCCATGTCTGAAATATAAGTTTGTAAAGTGCATTACATTTTTGTTGGAAAGGTTTATTTAGAGTAAAGGTTTCTGACACTGAAATTAAAGAGTTGAAAGTGAAGTTCTGGTTCAGACAACTAACTAGCTAAGTGGCCCCTGACAACTCATTGAACAAAGCTAGGTTATCACATTTTCTGAGGTCTGTCCAGTTCTGACACTAATCAGTATGACTCTATTAATCCAGAGAGGGAAGGAAACTGTTTAATGAAATAAAAGTGTTAAAACAATCAGTTTGTCTCTAAAGATCAATGATTTTGTAAAATGACCTCACTGCAAGGAAGATACTTAGTGGGCTTGCCTCTCTCAGGGACGTCTGGGACGCCAGTGGGCACTAGTATGGTTATATACATGAATAACACAGTGCCTGGCACTTAACAATTAGCTGAAGGAGTGAATAAATAAAGGAATGAAACTTTGAAAGGCTGATTAGCATTCAGTGAGATCAAAGAGTCAGTGCCTTTTCTGGGCAATAAAACAAATCACTACCATGGGATTTTTAGGGCTAGAATTCCCAGCCGTCTATCCCCAAATGATTGATACTTCCTTTTTTGACCAGATTCCAGGTGAATTAAATTCCCCTCTGGTGTTGAATACTGACCCCCCCCCCAGGTAGGTATTGTAAATACATAAATTTGTAAATGACCCTTGGAAAAGATCATTTATCTTATCTAGGGTAAACACTTACCCAAATCTGTTGGACTTTTCTGGGCTGTCATAAGTTTAGAAACTGTTCTGCACATAAAATGGTATTCTAGATAATCCTTTACATTAATCCTTCTTGGTGAGCATTTTAGATTTTTTAAAAAGAAATTAGAACAAAGAGAGAGCTTGCACAAATGCCTATATAGTAATTTTAACAACAATATAGATAAATGTACAATGGTGTCCCTTTTAAAAGATTTTGGTACTTAGGAGACAGTGTTGATTGGATTGAAAAGCTTATCCTTAGTCTATTTTACACTGCATTGGTTTTGACATAGATGTCTTGATTTATTACTTGAATAAATGAAGTCTGAGATAGCACAATGGGTTTCAATTCTTTTTTATCTTGTGATTTGCCTCGGTGTTCCCATGGCAACATTTTCTTGCTCTTTTTCTCTCCTTACCCTTTCCTTTCACATTCAAATACACAAGTCCTGTGGATCATTGTACAAGTCCTACCATCACAGAACTATATGCACTGCAGTATCTTGATTGGTAGGAGAGAGCAGAGAACACATGGGCCACTTTATGGTTGGGTGTCCCTGTGACATACAGAAAAGCAATTGGAATGGGAGCTGGGACTCTAATTCAAGTTAGCTAAGTAAGGACAAGTCTCTTCATTCTGGGTCTTAACTCCTTATCTGTAATGTGAAAAGATTAGACTGCCTTCTTCCTATCTAGTTCTATGATTCTAAGTTCTTGCCAAGCCATTTGTGCCTACTTTACAATTCAACCAAAACTACAGCTTTTGATGACAAATTTCTAAAAGACCATCATATTTAGAAGTTACTGTGAGTTGGAAAACTCCTTTATTAGTAAAATTAGATGCCTCTCCACTATCCAGAGGGTAAACAAGAACTACTTGTTTTTAAAAGTACTTATTTATTTTTAGAGAGAGAGTGCAAGCAAGGGGAGGGACAGAGGGAGGGGGAGAGAGAGAGAGAGAATCGCAAGTAGACCCCCTGCTGATCACAGAGCCTGATGCCAGGCTCCATCTCTCGACCCTGAGATCATGAACTGAGCTGAAACCAAGACTTGGATGCTCAACCAACTGAGCCACCCAGGTGCCCCAGAACTAAATACATCTTAAGGGGCAGCCCGGGTGGCTCAGTGGTTTAGCACAGCCTTCAGCCCAGGGCCTGATCCTGGAGACCTGGGATCGAGTCCTATATCAGGCTCCCTGCACAGAGCCCGCTTCTCCTTCTTCCTGTGTCTCTGCCTCTCGCTCTGTGTCTCTCATGAATAAATAAAGAAAATCTTTAAAAATAAATAAATACACATTAAAACACTTTGTATCAAGTGTTAATTGTTTTTATAAAATATTAGTAGCATTAGACGAGTATTAGTTTGGCCCAAGACATTTGGACAAAGAGAATAAAATTGAATGTTTTTTATAACTATACCTAGGAGTTTTGTCTTGTTATTTTCTTATATTAAAAAGGAAATAAATGCTGAAAGGGGTTGTTCAGTGTTTTTTTAATCTCTTTAATCACTTATTCAGCAAAAGGAGCATTTGAAAATCAATTCCAATCAGAAATTAAGACCTAGAGTGATGAAGAGACTTGTCCTCACTTAGCTACTTTGAATTAGTTCCAACAGATTGCCTCAGTTTAACTTTGAAGGTTTGTGTCCTTGAACAAAAGTGTTCTATTTATAGATTTAGTTAGGGTTCTTGGTTGTGTATGATAGAAATAATCAAGGATTATATCCCAAATGCAGGGGACTCATTGGATGAAGGACACATGTCTAAGAGTGGGATCTCATAAAACCCTAAGGCAGAAAAGTAAATGGGCCTCAAGACCAGCTGGAGTGAAGGCTCCAGACCTTTCAGGACTCTCTATCTCGTTTTTCTGTTGGTCTCTGCTCTTCTCTGAATTATTTTTTCTTTCTGCACATCTGCTTCCTCTATTCCCTCTTCCAAAGGAGGAAATATGGTCACCCACAATTCCCAGGCTTACAGCTCCTCTCTAGAGACAATGCAGACCAGACTATGACTGGAACCCTTTAGACCTGCTTCCCAATCTCCTGGGAAGAGGCTCCTTGGTCCAGTGTGGGTTGGGTGTCCCCCCGGTTTACTATGATGAGGGTGGAGGCAGGTGCAGCTCACAAGGTGCTACTGGGTCTGTGAAAGCCCAAAGATGGTGATAAATATGTATATCTTAAAAAGAGACAGTTTCTAGAAACTAATGGGATATGGAGAGGTGGGCAACAAATTTGGACAACCAAGCCAATAAATGGCCAAAAACACTTTCACGTAGTTTTCGACTAAAATTTATAACATGATTGCTTTGTATAAATATCCTATCTGAGCCTTCTCAAATTTTAGAGAAGCCATTTTTATATGCCTTTGGGGAGATTTTTATTTATTTTTTTTTATTTTTTGGGGGGAGATTTTTAAAAAGAGCATGCCTGGGAGCACCCGGGTGGCTCAGTGGTTGAGTGTCTGCCTTCAGCTCAGGTCGTGATCCGGGGTCCTGGGATCAAGTACCACCTGGGGTTCCCTGCAGGAAGCCTCCTTCTCACTCTCCCTATGTCTCTAGTTTCTCTCTCTGTATCTCATGAATAAATAAATAAATAAATAAAATCTTTTTTTAAAAAAAGAGCATGCCTGAACTAAGCAAAATGTTAGGATCAAACTATTGCCTTATGGTTTATGAATAGATTTGCTTCTAGAATCCGTACTAGTTATGACATTGTAAATATTCTCTTGCAAATATGTTTCTTCGTCATAGGTTTTTCAGAGACTATAGGATGCTATAAGATTTACAAGAAATTGAAGTCCTTAGTGAAAGTGGAGTTTATAGATTACCATCTCAGATTCTACATGTGATCTCTTGCACTTTACAGCAACTCACTGGGACTCCTGACCCACTATTCAAAAATTAAGAATAACAAAAATTGTATGGGTAAGCCATATTCCTTGAGCCACATTATATTGATTCCTTGAATTGAACCATGTCAACAACAACAAAAAAAAGATGGGCAAAAGAAGGAAGATGGTCCCATATAGTTCACATTGTTAGGCTATTGCAGGGCTGCATTTTTAGGAGGTTTACTTTCCCTCATTTTGAAGTAATCAGCAGCTGCAATGCTTTTTTGGCTGGCCTTTGTGTTATACATATTTCCTGTGATTATATTTAGTCAACTTTAACTTTTTGGAATTTAACTTTCAATTTTCAGAATGTGTGATTTTGTATTAACCTTTTAATTACCAGGTCCAGCAGATTATGAGCAAAAAGCTTCAGGGCATTATTCAATCACTTACAATGTTTTATCATTTAAAGATCCCACTTTACCAGCAAGGAGCATGGTGTCTCTTTATTGAATTCTTAAAGTGACTGTATGATGAAGGAACAATTAAAATGTCATACCATTTATCCCCTGCCATAAGCAAAAAGTTCTCAAGAGAGTTTGTTATATATACTTGATCTTTTTCCATAAAGGATTTCAAGTGTACTACAACTATAGCACAATTAATAAATAAAAATAATGTTGGGCAGTCCTAGTGGCTCAGTAGTTTAACGCCGCCTTCAGCCCGGGGTGGGATTCTGGGGACCAAGGATCGAGTCCTGCGTTGGGCTCCCTGTGTGGAGCCTGCTTCTCCCTCTGCCTGTGTCTCTGCCTCTCCTTCTATGTCTCTCATGAATAAATAAATTTTTAAAAATGTTAAAGGTAAATAGTAATAAAGAATCAGGTCTAGGAAAATATAAATAAGGATCAAGATGAAAAAGAGATCAAGTCAAAATCAGGAAAAGAACAACAATAACAACATAAGTACTATAAAAGCTTACAGAGTGGTGTTTTTGAGAGATTTGGATTTGCGCTTTCTAGGTATCCATGCTGTAAGGGACATGGTTAACTACCTAGTTCCCATTGTGAGAAGGGAGGAGGGAAGGAAGGAGAAGGGAGGAGGAAGGAAGGAAAGGAGAAAGGGGAGGAGAGAAGGAAGAAGAGAAGGAAGGAAGGGGGAAGGAAGGAAGGAGGGAGGGAAGGAAGGAAAGGAGAAGGGGGAGAAGGAGGGAAGGAGGGAGAGAAGGAGAAAGGAGGGAAAGGAGAAAAGGAAGGGGGAAGGAAGGAAGGAGGGAAGAGAGAAGGAAGGAAAGAGGGAAGGAGGGAAGAAAGGAGAGAAGGAGGGAAGAAGGGAAGGAAGGAGGGAAGGAGGGAAGATAGGGGGAGGGAGGGAGAGAAGGAAGGAAGGAGGGAAGAAGGGAAGGAAGGAAGAGGGAAGGAGGGAGGGAAGGAAAGAGGAAAGGAGGAAGGAAGGAAGGAAGGAAGGAAGGAAGGAGGGAAGAAAAGAAGGAGAGAAAGGAGTTTCTTTAACATGTTCCACAGAAATAATTCAGAAAACCAAATTTTGCTTCCCCTTTAAAATAGCAATAAAACAATAACATTTTGGATAAAATCTTTTCTAAGGAGCACTTGATATTTACTATTCCCTTGTTTCTTTAGATATATATACAACATAATTTAATTTTCTTGATAACTTAAGTAATTTCTATAATAACAGTATCATTCGTTGGCAACTTTACATCTATAAGACTATTTGCTTTGTATGTAATGCCCCCAAATACTCTGCTCTCTGAGTTCTTGTTGATTTTTAGTGATTTTTCTGTTGCCTCCCTTCTGGCCTATTTCTCATTACTGCTATTAGTGTGCCTACATCCAGCATCCACCACATGCCAGGAAACTAGATAACAAATTTGTTTAAATTGTAAAACAAGTTTGTTAATTATGTAAAGTAAAAGTAAAAAACCTCTATGTGAGGGGTTGAGTGGCTCATTTAGCAGACAATCTCATGAATTTTAATATGGATGTTTCTTTTGGTTTTGTGTGTTCAGACCTGATACTTTTGTCATGACTATGGTCACAATGTGGATGAATAGTTGCTAAAGAAACAACTTCTGTATTCATCCACTCAGTAAATATTTTTTGCTCTCCAGATCTATGGCAGGCACTGTTCTAGGCACTAGGAATCATCAGAGAATTGAACAACCACAGTTGTTGCTCATATATCCTGTTAAGAGCAGGAAATGAAACAAGGAAATAAGACCTGAACATCAACGTCAGATTGAGACAAGTGCTTGGGAGAAAATAAAACAGAAGGCAATGGTAAGGTGAAGAGTGTTAGAATGAATCATTTGATTTGTGTGATAAAAGTTGGCCTAACAGAGAAGGTGACTTTTGAATTAAGACTTAAATGAACAGCAGGAGCAGGCCAGCAGAGGATTGGGAAGAGAAAGGCTCAAGGCAGGATTAACACAGGAGTCCCGCATACCTGCAGGATCACGAGTGACCATTGTTTCCAGAAAAGTCAAAGCCATAGAAAAAGGAAGATCATGGAGAGCTTCATAGACTCAGGTAAGAAGTTTGAATTTTATTCTAAGGACAATGGGAAGCTTTTGGAGAGTTTTAAACAGGAGAGCAACACAGATTATAGGACTTAATATTCCTGACTCCCACTTCCTAATCTTATCGAAAAATCCTTGAGGCACACCATTTAACTCCCTCTGGATGATAGGGAGCTCTAATTTTGTCCTCAAATCCTTTAGTTCTGAACCAAAGAGCTATGATGGATCCATGAAGCATTAAGACAGGCTAAGGGGAAGGATACTCCAGTTACTCAAGTATTTGACATTTCCCTGGATGAAACTGCATTCTGGTGATAGACAATCTAGCAGGTCCTTTCAATATTTGTAACCTTGAAAAGTTTGATTTTGTTTAGGATAACAATGTTTAGGATTTAAATTTTTAAAAGTTTCTTTTTTATTATAAAATGTTTATTGTTTATTATTGTTTATTATAAATGCACATAACAGGTGCTCCATAAATATAACCTCTAGATTGCCCATGGCATAGCCACTCTAAGTGACCTCCTCTTTTACTAATCCCTTCACTTCCTTCCTCATGTCCTCTAGTTTCTCCACCTCAAGTTAAACTATGAGGCTAGTTTCTCCACCTCAAGTTAAACTATGAGGCATTAAACTATGAGGCTTCCAGGCTGATGACTGGTCAAGCAAGGGGTAGTTGGCATTGTTGGAATCAATCCAAAATAGAATAAAATTTCAAACTATCTTTAGGGTCATACATTTAGCATAGTGGTATATTTATAAAAATATATTTCTCTGTGGCTTAGACCAATGTTTAAGGAGTTCTGGGGTGGGCAGTGACCAAGGAATTACAGTAATATTTCTGTTTGGCTCAGCCTGTTGACCTGGTTTTCTCAATGTACTTTGTAAATAATCTCTGTGAATAATGTCCTCTCAATAGTGATAACTGTTCCTAAAGAAATAGCTTTACTCCATGCTTTGAACAACCTATTAAATAAGTATTTTTACCATAAATAATCATTCCTACTTTTCATGCCATCTGAGAAAGCTAATGGCAAAATTCTTTCCATATTCATCCTCAATCTGTTTTAGTAAGTGAACTTTCTCTTACAGCTCTCTACAAACTGCTCTTCCACCACAAAACTGTGCTGTTTTGTGAACTATCTATGGCTGACAGCCTTCTGGGCATTTAGCGGGTTATCTTGTTGTTGGGAGCCTCTGAAGCTCTTTGGGGGGAAAAAAAGCATTAGAAAAATCCAACTAGAAAGAATCATACTGTTGACTACTGTCAATTACTTTAGGAATTGTTAAAAGAATTTTTTAAATGTCTTTTTTTTTTTAGTTTTCAAAATAAAAATGTTTCTGTAGGCCCTTTGGGCAGACATAAAACAGGTGGGACATTCTTTCCCTGCCTTTTATAAGCTTGAAGGTTGAGACAAACAAACATATATGCTAAGAGGCATTCTTAGACATAGATAAGAGACATCAGCAGAATAAGGACAAAGGCTTGCTACTTTGTGAAATAATCAATGTAGGCCTGCACTCTGGTGATGGCCAAATAAGAAGGTTGTTGTGCAAGTTACTACCTGCTCATCATGATTTGAGGAGAAAAGTCACCACTTCTGTTCCATTTAGTCAGGGGAAGATTTATATTTGGGATCAGCTTCAGGAGCTTTCTGAGTGAAGGAAGGAAAAGTATGGCTCATAGAATGTAAGGAGGATTTACTATGGACTTTCTCCTGAGTTCATGTGTAAATTTTCTTATTCATTAATAAGGAACATAACAACTAGTACAGTTATACACACATAGAGTGAATGTTTTCCTAACTAAAAACTAAGATTTCTGGGTTGTAAGTTTATACCTTTTATTCAAAATATAAAAAACAAATTTAGAATAATAGACTGCATTTACTGAATAAAAAATATCACAAAAAGTAGCACATATTTCAGCATAAAAACATGCATCATGTAATCCAACATTGGAGAATTTGAAGTCATGACCAGAAAATCTGGACGTAGACTGCCATGTTTGTGCAATAGAGAGAGGTAGCACCCGCCCCCCCCCCCATGTAGAAGATTTCTCCTCACCTTATAAGATTTCCCTTCCCAGGTGGCAGGCAGTGATGGCAACTGATTAAGGTCACTTCGCAAGGTGTTGCTAAGAGACAGCAGACACACAGGGATGGGTCTTGTAAGCTTGATCAAAGCCAGTGAATCTGAAGCTGTTTCCTGGCCAGAGTGCACAGGGGGACAGGGAGGGGAGGTCGGGCTTGGGATGCTTCTTTGAATGTGGCTCCTTGTGCAAGGACCACAATCCTGCCTGTAGCACATGAAGGATTCTGTCATTTGGACAGCAAATCAAAGCAGGTGATCTGGGTTGGGAATGAGCGGAATATGGCCTCCGAACAAAAATGAAGTTTAGAACTTTGTGACACCATAACAATATGTCAGTTCACAGCAGTCATGTATACATTGTCTCTTCTACATCTTTCTTTCCAGACCAAATGATTTTGGAGACCTCTTAGGCCTTTTAATCATGAAGACAGGCCAATGAATTTGTAGTTTTAATATCCCTCCCTTTAGACTTGCCTAGCCTATGCTACAGGTACAACCTGTTGCCTTATGAAAAAATTGGTTCTTACTCTGTTAAGAGCAAGAAAAAGAAGAAACTAGTCATTCATGAATTATGACTATAGTGGGTCTCAAAAGCCATCACCATGTTCAAAGAAAGAGCTATTTTATTATTTTTAATAAAATCACACTAAAATCTCGCTCCATACTCCCATCTTCCTGGACTAGCAATAAATTGTCTCAGATATTCTCAGGGTTCTCTGTCCACTAAAATTGGGTCAAGGATCCTGAAACTTCCATGGTACAAAAGCATTCATGAATTATTGCTTTTGCTTGTCCCTTCAGGACATAGTCTGCATAGCACCGTGGTGAAGAGTACAGACCCTGGAGCCAGATTCTGGGTATGAGTCTCCGCTCTGCCTGCACCTTCCTAGCTGGGTAGCCTTGGGTAACTTACTTAAATCAGTACTTCAGTTTCCTCATCTATAAAGTAGAGGTGAGGCAAGTTCTTACCAGATAGAAAATAAAAATTAAGTTCCAGTTTGTAAGGCGCATAGACCCATGCCAGGCACAGGGAATGCAGATACTGGGGACCTCCTCCAACTTTGATCACCAGTTCTCCATCTACTACAACCTTTGCCAAAGGTTGTCATTCTAGGCTGTGTGCTTTCAGGTCTGGCAGCTCCATTGCTTCTCTGTCCCAGGGCCTGGGGTCTGCACTCTGTGCTTCTGGAAGAGTAACACATAGGAAGGAGACAAGTCAGGAGTAGGGGAGTGGAGGTAAATGTCTCTCTAGCTGTAGGCCTGAATAATGATTCCTTTTCTTACCCCCTTCCATCTCCAAATGGTAAAGACTCTCTTTGTTGAATCATAACTTCTGTGTTATGTGCACCTAGTATGTGAGTTCTCTATCGAGTCATCATCTCTTGCAGTCCAAAACTGATGGACCTGGGAGGATAGGAAACGCATTGAAGGTTAGAAACCTTCAGGAAAACAAAAGAGATCTCTCTGTAGTTGGAAACGTGAAGTGATTTGCCTCTGAGTCCTAAAACAAGGTTAGGAAGAGGGAGGCAGAAATATGAAAGCCTGTAAAATCCTGGCTAAGTGCAAGTCATTTCATAAACATACCCACCCTTCCTTTAATTTCTGCCTTCTCCTGTTTAAAACTTCCCGGAGAGCGCTGCCTCTGAGCAGCCCCCTGAGATTAATCAGAATTTTCATTGTACCCTTTGTCAGGCTCAGGTCAACACCTTCCTCTCCCAGACACTTGTTTTAGCATCTTTAGTGTCTTCTGACAGAAGGGAAATGTCTTGAGAGACACAGTGACTTGACATGATAAACCTCCCTAAGGCACAGCAAAGGGCTCTGCTTAGAGGGAAGGGCACTGAAAAAAAATCAAGAGAAAATTCACAAATCCTTATTAATAAATTATTCTGCCCCTCAAGATGGTTTAGAGAGGTTTTTAATTATTAGACCACATTCTAAAAATAACTCAGGCTGGGTCTGCCTCGCCTAAGAGGAAATAGTTAAAGAAAATTTAGATTTTACAAAAATTTATTGATAAACTATGCTGGTTCTTTGGATTCAATATCCTGGATTCAAGATTCAAGTTACTTGGTTAGTTCCAGTGTCTTTTTTTTTTCTTCTTAATTTTTGGGAGATAAAACCAACCTTGATTTACACTTGGGATCCTGTTCAGATGCATCTTAAACAGGATAGCAAAGCAGGGAAAAGCACAGACCCTGGAACCAATGTTCAAATTCCAACACACACGTATTAATTATGTGACATTTGGCAAACATTACCTGTAGTTTCTTCAGTAAAGCAGGGAGAGCTTCACCCCAGCGTCCAGCAGCTGTTGCAGCCCCCTCCCTGGGTGCCCTACAAGGCAGCTTGGCTGACGGAGCATGGGCTCTGCAGTCTCAATTCTGCTGGTTATGGTGGGACTTGAAATAGGAACTCTAGAACTGATGCAAAGACGAGTGAGAAAAGCTGCACATAGGTCTTCAATAAATATTATTGAAGACTTCAACAAGTCTTGCTCAGGACAATAATGTGCCCAAAGTGCACAATGATGTGCAAAGTGGAGTGCACAAGAAAATCTATTTGGTACAGAAAGAAAAAGATAGACTCCTTTTTATATTTTTACATCTGGTCTTTTAAAATTTTTATTTAGTGTCATAAAATTTATGTGATATATCAATATGATAGTATTCATTGCAATGACTGGGTTGGGGAAAAGACTTAAACATTACTAGGTATAAGACACTAAAAACTTATATTAAAAACAAATACTACTTACGTGACAATTTTGTTGAGGTCTTATGCTTCTTGTAGCATCATGATGCATCTGAAATAGGGTAGGAGTGCCCAGGACTATGATCTGCTTCTGTTCCAAATTCCAGTGTGTGGAGCGTTTCCCCACACCACCAACCAATTCTATAGCATCTGGGTGCCCTGTGATTCGACTCAGTTCTGATGCTATCAACATGGAGACAGCGTCAGATCCCACAGGTTCAGTGTTTAGTACCACAAGACTATCCCTCTTCCCCCATTTTAGATGCCAAACCAGATTGCCACCCTTGCTTCTGAACTATTGGTTCTAGATTGGAACTTTCCATGACTACTCCTTGAGTTCAATTAATTTGCTAGAGCAGCTCACAGAACTCAGAGAAACAGTTTAGTTACTAGACCACAATTTATTATAAAACGATGTAACTCAGGAACAGCCAGATGGAAGAGACTATAGGGTGAGGTACAGGAAAGGGAGCTTTCATCCTCTCACTGGGCAAGTATGCCACTCTCCAAATCTCCAGTGTTTGCTCACCCAAAAGT
Organism: Nyctereutes procyonoides; assembly: GCF_905146905.1. Classification (NCBI taxonomy): domain Eukaryota; kingdom Metazoa; phylum Chordata; class Mammalia; order Carnivora; family Canidae; genus Nyctereutes; species Nyctereutes procyonoides. The sequence continues at coordinate 19,561,896 of NW_026575120.1, forward strand.
TTCCGAGTCCCACCTTTTTTGGTTTTATGGGATCTTAATTGCACAGGTATGATTAATACTAACCATTGGTAATTGAACTCGATCTCCTGTCCTTCTCCTCTCCAGAGTGGTGTGGGAAGGAGGAACTGGACTGCAAAGCTCCAATTCTAATCACAGGTTAGTTCCTTAGGGACCAGCTCTCACCCATGGAGGGCTTTCCAAAAGTTACTTCGCTGACATAACAAAATGTATCTTCACAGCCCTCATTACTTAGGAAATTTCAAGGGTTTCAAGAGCTCTCAGCCAGGAATGAGACAAAGACCAAATACATATTTCTTATTATAAATCATAATATCACATACAGGCAATAGGCTGTTTTGTGATACTCCTACCCAGAGGGAATCTCTTCTAGTCCTGAATTCCCTACCACCTAAAAATAGGATCTTACCTTATGTTATAGGTTGAGATTTGGAGTAGGGTTGCTAGATTTAGCAAATAAAAATAGCAATATGTGAGACACACTCTTGCTTTTCAGTATAATTATTTGTTTACCTGAAATTCAAATTTATTGGTGTCCTATATTTTATTTAGCAACACTTGGTTAGAGGTGGACTTGTCAACTTGTCCTTGTTTGAAGTCAACTTGTTGCACTCAGCTAAGTGATCTTTGACAAATTATTTAACTTCTCTGAGCCTCACTTTCTTTGTACCCCTCCATTATTGTGAGCATCCTTTTTATAGAGGATGTCAAGCACTTGCACAGTTATTGCACGTAGTAAAGTTCTTACTAAATTCTAGATGTAGCAGCCACCGGGGCAGCACGGAGGAGCCAGACACAAAGAAAGGGGCTGTTTGCGGGGTGGGGTAGGGGGTTCGCTATGTCGGATGACGATTCAAGGGCCAGCACCAGCCCTCCTCACCTTCGTCCTCCAACCAGCAAACCAAGAAAGAAACAAACACCCCCAAGAAGAAGGAGAGTAAAGTCAGCATGAGCAAAAACTCCAAACTCCTCTCTACCAGAGCCAAGAGGGATACCAGAGATGTATCCCAAGGGCGATAACATCTATGAATGGAGATCAACCATTCTGGGGCCTCCAGGATCTGTGTATGAGGGTGGTGTATTCTTCTTTGATATCACTTTTACACCAGAATACCCCTTCAAGCCTCCAAAGGTTACATTTCGGACAAGGATCTCTCACTGTAATATTAGCCGTCAAGGAGTTATTTGCTTGGATATATTAAAAGATAATTGGAGTCCAGCACTAACCATTTTTAAAGTTCTCCTTTCTATCTGCTCCCTTCTTACAGACTGTAATCCTGGTAAGGTTAATAATTCTTTTTCTTTTCTTTTTTCTTCCTTATCTGAAAAATACTTGTTTTGATAAGGTACAAAGCTTTTGAAGAACAAAAAGCAGGGATGCCCAGATGGTGTAGCTGGTTGGGTATCTGACTCTTGGCTTGGGCTCAGGTCGTGATCTCAAGGTTCTGGGATCAGGCCCTGTGTTGGGCTTAGTGTGGGGTCTGCTTGGGATTTTCTCTCCCTTTGCCCCGCCTGCTCATGCTCTCTCTCAAATGAATGAATCTTTTTTTTTTTTTTTTAAAGGACAAAAACTAACCTTTTTTGAAAAAAAGTTTTAAGCAGGGATGCCTGGGTGGTTCAGCGGTTGAGCATCTGCCTTTGGCTCAGGGCCTGATCCCTGATTCCCAGGATCGAATCCCACATCAGCTCCTTGCAGGGAGCCCGCTTCTCCTCCCTCTGCCTGTCTCTACCTCTCTTTCTGTGTCTCTCATGAATAAATAAAATCTTAAAAAAAAGTTTTAATCAAGAAAAGTTCAATCTGCTAGTTGAAAAAAGGCAGCAACTTCTATGCTATAGGAACAAAGTGTTTTAAAACTAAGACTTACAAAATTGCCTTAGATTTTTACATTTTTCATACGGTTCCCCTAAACCACCTACTTCTAACTAAATGTTGAGTTTCTTTGCTTAATAGTTAGTGGTTCTCAGACTGATTAGGAGTGAGAGGAGGCTTAATTTCCTTTTATTATTAAAGATTTACCATAAAAGTTTCTATTTAGGTTTCAACTTAATTGTTGGTTTTGACCTGGCAGCCTGGTTTTTTTCTAGGTAACTAATGTAGAGGTAAATAGTGTTATATTGTAACAGCCCAGAGGACTTGAAGGAACAGTCAGTGTGAACACAGCTGGATGTTCATCACAGCCTTGAACATTCCAGTTTTTATTGAACTTACTTAACACTCCAGTTAAGTGGGTGGTGGTTGTTGGGAGACAAATAGAATGAATTAAGGAGATGAAGCCACACTAGTGCTAAAGCCTGAGCATTCTTTCCCCCTGCATACTGTTTTAGAAAGAAAAAGTGCCCAGGACAATGGAATGGCATTTCAAAACTGGCTTTGATCACAAATACTTTGCATATTTCTTCCCAAGCTGTCAATTTATTGGCTAAAATTTGAAACATTCTTTTCCTTTCTTCAAAATAATCTACATTTTTTTCTTCCAGCTGACCCTTTGGTGGGAAGTATTGCCACTCAGTATATGGCCAACAGAGCAGAATATGACAGAATGGCCAGAGAGTGGACCAAGAGATATGCCACATAAATTGGGTTTTCACAACGCTTACATTATTTGTCTGTCACAGAGAGAGCTGCTTATGATTTTGAAGGGGTGGGGGAGGGTGGGAGTTGGTAAAGAGTAGGGTATTTCTTTTTTTTATAAATTTATTTTTTATTGGTGTTCAATTTGCCAACATATAGAATAACACCCAGTGCTCATCGCGTCAAGTGCCCCCCTCAGTGCCCGTCACCCAGTCACTCCCACCCCCCTTGCCCACCTCCCCTTCCACCACCCCTAGTTCGTTTCCCAGAGTTAGGAGTCTTTCATGTTCTGTCTCCCTTTCTGATATTTCCCATGGAGTAGGGTATTTCTATAACAGATATTATTCAGTCTTATTTCCTAAGATTTTGTTGTAACTTAAGGTATCTTGCTACAGTACACAGAATTGGTAATAGCCACTTTAAAAACTGTTATTAGTTCTGCAATATTAGCTGAAATGTAGTACAGAGAATAGACATTTTGGTTCAGTTGCTTGTAGTCTGTAAATTTAAAATAGCTTAATTTTGTACAGGTTACACACATGGCGATTTATGTAAAGTCCTTGCAAGACTACAATTTTTTTTTGTTCAAAAAAATTGGAATTTCTTTTCCCTTCTTGGGAGGGAACATTGATATTTAACAGTTTTTTTTTAAAGGGAACAGACCTGACTTTATTCTTTTGTATGTGTATATACAGTTATCTCAACATCACTTGTGGAAATTAGTCTTTCTTTTTTTCCAATGTAATTATCTTGGAATCCTGTCAAAAGCTAGCTAACCAACATTCATAGTTGTATTATTTTGATCTATATGTCTGTCCTTCACCAGCACCAGTTTTATGAACACAGGATGTTTTCCCACTTATATAGGTCTTCTTTAATTTCTTTCAGTGATATTTTATAACAGCATACAAGTCTTTCAGCTCTTATTTAAGTTTATTCATAAGCATTTCATTCCTTTGATGCTATTGCAAATGGAATTGTTATCTCAAAATCCTTTTTAGTTGTTCATTATAGTAAATAGTATATTACTGACTATTGTATGTTCACCTTGTATCCAGCAACTTTGCTGAATTTATTTATTTATTTATTTATTTATTTATTTATTTATTTATTTATTATATTTATTGGAGTTCAATTTGCCAAATTATAGCATAACACCCAGTGCTCATCCTGCCAAGTGCCCCCCTCAGTGCCCATCACCCAGTCACCCCAACCCCCCACCCACCTCCCCTTCCTCTATCCCTTGTTCATTTCCCAGTTAGGAGTCTCTCATGTTTTTTCACCCTCACTGATATTTTCACTCATTTTCTCCTTTCCCATCCATTCCCTTTCACTATTTTTTATATTCCCCAAATGAATGAGACCATATAATGTTTGTCCTTTTCCGATTGACTTATTTCACTCAGCGTAGTACCCTCCAATTCTATCCACGTCGAAGCAAACGGTGGGTATTTGGCATTTTTAATGGCTGAGTAATATTCCATTGTATACATAGACCACGTCTTCTTTATCCATTCATCTTTCGATGGACACTGAGGTTCCTTCCACAGTTTGGTTATTGTGGACATTGCTGCTATAAACATCGGGGTGCAGGTGTTCCAGCGTTTCACTGCATCTGTATCTTTGGGGTAAATCCCCAACAGTGCAATTGCTGGGTCGTAGGGCAGGTCTATTTTTAACTCTTTGAGGAACCTCCACACAGTTTTCCAGAGTGGCTGCACCAGTTCACATTCCTACCAGCAGTGCAAGAGGGTTCTCCTTTCTCCACATCCTCTCTAACACTTGTTGTTTCCTGTCTTGTTAATTTTCCCCATTCTCACTGGTGTGAGGTGGTATCTCATTGTGGTTCTGATTTGTATTTCCCTGATGGCCAGTGATGCGGAGCATTTTCTCATGGGCTTGTTGGCCATGTCTATGTCTTCCTCTGTGAAATTTCTGTTCATGTCTTTTGCCCGTTTCATGATTGGATTGTTTGTTTCTTTGCTGTTGAGTTTAATAAGTTCTTTATAGATCTTGGAAACTAGCCCTTTATCTGATAGGTCATTTGCAAATATCTTCTCCCACTCTGTAGGTCGTCTTTTAGTTTTATTGACTGTTTCTTTTGCTGTGCAGAAGCTTTTTATCTTAAGTCCCAATAATTCATTTTTGCTTTTGTTTTCCTTGTCTTTATGGATATGTCTTGCAAGAAGTTACTGTGGCCAAGTTCAGAAATGGTGTTGCCTGTGTTCTTCTCTAGGATTCTGATAGATTCTTGCCTCACATTTAGATCTTTCATCCATTTTGAGTTTATCTTTGTGTATGGTGAAAGAGAATGGTCTAGTTTCCTTCTTCTGCATGTGGATGTCCAATTTTCCCAGCACCATTTATTGAAGAGACTGTTTTTTCCAGTGGATAGTTTTTCCTACTTTGTTGAATATTAGTTGACATAAAGTTGAGGGTCCACCTATGGATTCTCTATTCTGTTCCATTGATCTATGTGTCTGTTTTTGTGCCAGTACCACACTGTCTTGATGACGACAGCTTTATAGTACAACCTGAAATCTGGCATTGTGAAGCCCCCGACTATGGTTTTCTTTTTTAAAATACCCCTGGCTATTTGGGGTCTTTTCTGATTCCACACGAATCTTAATATGATTTATTCCAACTCTCTGAAGAAAGTCCATGGTATTTGGATAGGGATTGCATTAAATGTGTAAATTGCCCTCGGTAGCATTGACATTTTCACAACATTAATTCTGCCAATCCATGAGCATGGAATAAATTTCCATCTCTTTGTGTCTTCCTCAATTGCTTTCAGAAGTGTTCTGTAGTTTTTAGGGTATAGATACTTTACCTCTTTGGTTAGGTTTATACCTAGGTTTCTTATGCTTTTGGGTAACAATTGTAAATGGGATTGACTTCTTAATTTATCTTTTTTCAGTCTCATTGTTAGTGTATAGAAATGCCACTGATTTCTGGGCATTGATTTTGTATCCTGCCACACTGACGAATTGCTGTATGAGTTCTAGCAATCTTGGGGTGGAGGCTTTTGGGTTTTCTAGGTATAGTATCATGTCATCGGTGAAGAGGGAGAGTTTGACTTCTTTGCCAATTTGAATGCCTTTTATTTCTTTTTGTTGCCTGATTGCTAAGGCTAGGGCTTCCAGTACTATGTTGAATAGCAGTGGTGAGTGGACATCCCTGTCGTGTTCCTTATCTTAGGGGAAAGGCTCCCAGTGTTTCCCCATTGAGAATGATATTTGCTGTGGGCTTTTCGTAGATGGCTTTTAAGTTGCTGAGGAATGTTCCCTCTATCCCTACACTCTGAAGAGTTTTGAGCAGGAATGGATGCTGTATTTTGTCAAATGCTTTCTCTGCATCTATTGAGAGGATCCTATGGTTCTTGTTTTCTCTTGTGTTGATATGATCTATCACACTGATTGCTTTACAAGTGTGAACCAGCCTTGCATCCTGGGGATAAATCCCACTTGGTCATGATGAATAATCTTCTTATGTATTGTTGGATCCTATTGGCTAGTATCTTGTTGAGAATTTTTGCATCTGTGTTCATCGGGGATATTGGTCTATAATTCTCCTTTTTGGTGGGGCCTTTGTCTGGTTTTGGAATTAAGGTGATGCTGGCCTCATAGAACGAATTTGGAAGTACTCCATCTCTTTCTATCTTTCAGAACAGCTTTAGTAGAATAGGTATGGTTTTTTCTTTAAACGTTTGATAGAATTCCCCTGGGAAGCCATCTGGCCTTAGACTTTTGAGTCTCAGGAGGTTTTTGATGACTGTTTCATTTTCTTCCCTGGTTATCGGCCTGTTCAGCTTTTCAATATCTTCCTGTTCGAGTTTGGTAGCTTATGGTTTTCCAGAAATACGTCCATTTTTTCTAAATTGCCTAATTTATTGGCAGATAGCTCCTCATAATAAGTTTTTACAATCGTTTGTATTTCCTTGGTATTGGTGGTGATCTTTTTCATTCATGATATTATTAATTAGAGTCTTTTCTCTTTTTTTTTTTTTGATAAGGCTGGCTAATGGTTTATCTATATTATTAATTCTTTCAAAGAACCAACTCCTGGTTTTGTTGATCTGTTCCACAGTTCTTCTGGTCTCTATTTCATTGAGTTCTGTCGAATCTTTATTAACAGTCTTCTGCTGGGTGTAGGATCTGTTTGCTGTTCTTTCTCCAGCTCCTTTAGGTGCAAGTTTAGCTTTTGTATTTGAGTTCTTACCAGTTTTTGGATGGATGCTTGTATTGCCAAGTATTTCCCCTTCAGGACTGCTTTGGTGTTTCCCAAAGATTTTGAATGGTTGTATCTTCATTCTCATTAGTTTCCATGAATCTTTTTAATTCTTCCCTAATTTCCTGGTTGACCCTTTCATCTTTTAGCAGGATGGTATTTAATCTCCACATGTTTGAATTCCTTCCAAACTTCTTCTTGTGGTTTAGTTCTAGTTTCAAAGCATTATGGTCTGAAAAAACGCGGGCGACAATCCCAATCTTTTGGTATCGGTTAAGACCTGATTTGTGACCCAGTATGTGGTCTATTCTGGAGAAAGTTCCATGTGCATTTGAGAAAAATTTGTATTCAGTTGCATTTGAATGCATTAGGGGCATAAATATTTATGATTGTTAGGCCTTCTTGTTGGATAGATCCTTTAAGTCTGCATTTGTTACTGTGCTAATAAACAATATTAAAACATAAATAAATAAATAAATAAATAAATAAATAAATAAAAAATAAATTTTATTTATTTAGATGTTATAATCACAGATGACACTGTTACTTGTAGTTTCAAACATTACACAGTTTTATGTATTATTACCTAGTTTCAAGTATTTTTGTATAAGTCTTATCTCCTTTATTAGAAGTTGGGATCGACATCTGCACAGAGATGCACATAATGGGCTTGTAATTTGTTGAACTCTGCATAAATATAGCCTCTACCACTTCTGTGGAGTCTGGTTGACTGGCCGCTTGGCTGGCCCCTTCTTCCCATTCTCCTATTCCCTTCCCCCATAGGAAGAATAAAGCTTGATTCCTAAGTTATTTTAAGCAAGTTAAGCCCTTTTTTTTAAAATTTTTATTTGTTTATGATAGTCACACAGAAAGAGAGAGGCAGAGACCCAGGCAGAGGGAGAAGCAGGCTCCATGCACCGGGAGCCCGAGGTGGGACTCGATCCCGAGTCTCCAGGATCGCGCCCTGGGCCAAAGGCAGGCGCCAAACCGCTGTGCCACCCAGGGATCCCGCAAGTTAAGCCCTTGTGGAAAGGCTTCAGTCAGTTTTTATAGGCCAAAAGATCCCACAATATGTATAAGATTTATCGTTCATATTAAATTGAAAAGTTCCCTTGTGTAATTCTTTGGAACTACTGATGAAAATGAATGGTATTCACTAGAACTGTTGTAAAGATTTAATGACCCTTGCATTCAAGCTGCTGAAAGTAAATAATTATGCTGCTCAATAGCTATTTTTCTGCAGAGTTTAGACAGTTTGAAACAACTTGCCGTATGTTAGCTTGACATTAATTCAGGGTGTGTGAACAATCTCCATTAGAATTGTGGGCTAGATATGATGGGAACAGACATTTTTATAGAATTATGAAGCATAACAAGGATTGGGGGAGGGGACTCCAAGGACAGTGACAGGGTATAGTGGGAAGGACTTCCTGGAAAGGAAGGATCTGTCTAGATCACACCACGAGAGAATGAGAGGTGCCCAGAAGAAAGAACCACCATGGTCCCCACAGAAACAGCAAGCCCAACTCCAGATGACCTGTTTATCACTGCACCAAGGCACTTCATTCTTCTCCCATGCCAGCTGTTTGTCCTGCGCCCATTTGCTATCAAAAATGAAAGTAAAAAATCAAGACTGAATGTAACCTTATCTTTAAAAAATGTCCATGACCTTAGCTTCCCCCATTTCAACTCTGTTACTCTTAAGTATCCCACTGGGTCACCCATTTCTCAGGTATTCTAGGAGCTCTGGAAGTATCCTTTGAAGAGGAAGAAAATTTTTCCTTGGCCCAAGATTTTTCTAGCTGGACTAAGAATTAAATTTACAGGAGACAGATTAATAGGAGAAAAAGCCCAGTTTGATAAAGTACACATTGAAACCCAATAATGAAATTGAGATATAAATAAACGACCAAGGCAGGCAGTTTTTATACTTTTTACCCAAAGAGACAATAATCTATGAGGCATTGACAAGACAAGGAAAACTTAGCTTTGGGAACTTTGATGGCAAGGAATTGTAAACAGAATCTGTGTTTTGGTAGTCAATTACTAAAGTAACAAGGGTTATTTACACAGCCTGCTCACCTCTAAGTTTCCCATCTCCAGGTGTAAGGATGTCTCTTTACCTACTGGGATAGGCAGGGTACCTTTCACATGGGAGGTTTATTTCCTGCTTTGAGGGTGCTAAGGATGGTCTAAGTGTCCTTCTTGCACAGGCTATCTCTTAAGTAACTTTGGCGTCTTAAGGCCACCCAAAATGTACACAGAGTGGTACATTTTGGGTGGCCTGCCCTTAGCCCCTACAGCTCCATATGCAGGCTGCAGAGGGGACTGGGAAGTCAGTCTTGTATTCCCAGTCATGGATTTGAGCCATGAACAAGTGAACTTACATGAACCTTTGGGCGTGTGGAAGATTCCTCTCTTCCACATCAGCATCAGAAAGCATTTCTCATGTGCCTCACTAATGGAGGGATTTTCTTTCAGAGCCTGGGTGTCCATGTTGAAAGCTAACGGGAGACCCCTGCAGTTGGCAGAAAAGACATAGTACATAGAATGATGCTAGGAGCACTTCTCTAACCTGGCCAGTAAATAGTACGAAGGGCTACATTTGATAAATCCAGTGGTTACCCAGTTGTCTCAAAGGGGGAAATGAGTCACACATTGGTGTCTGCTGTGGGTCTCTCCAGAGCAACTCCTACATGCTTTCCCTATCTTGCTGTGCTTCACTTAACTCTGAGCCTTGGGTATCACCCCTTGCTGCTGGCTCAAGACACACCAGGAAAAAGTATGTCTGGACCACCAAACTGTACTTCTATATGATATTTCTGGCCGCTCATTTTTGTGGGATTTCCTGTCCTTTCACAAGGTATTTGAGTGATGTTAATGAAAGTTATGATTCAGACTTGTTAGCTCATTGAATGCATTGGTTAAAGTCCAAGGGCTGTCCTGATGCCCTTTCTGTGGGAGATGTTTGAAAAATGCAGTGGCTCTTGGTGCAATGACAACTTTTGGTTTCCTTATCTCTCAAATGAAGATTTGGAAGCAATGACCCTGGAGTGTCTTCCATCTCTAATATTCTGTGAGCCTCTGAGAGGGAATAATAGGTATGAACATGCTATAAAGCACTATAAAGTAGGTGTCACTACTGTTACTTATGTTTTCCTCTGCATTGTATCACAAACTAAGATGTAGCGTGTTACCAATTTCTTTCAATAATTCCTTCAAATTCACCAATTTTTAAAAATTATAATTAAGATAATTGAATGTCTACCCAAAGAACTCATCAGTCTTATAGCTTCAGCATTAACTCTCATTCATTTAACAAATATTCCTTTCCAGGCTCTGTGCTAAACAGTAGAGATATAAATAATAATAATAATAATAATAATAATAATAATTCACAGATTTGTTCTTGAAGTGTAAATAATCTAGCTGGGAAGACATACATTGAATAAGTAATTAAAAGTATTATGAGTGTTATAAGGGAGGTCAAGATGCTATAGAAATGTAAAAAGGGGACACCTACCCTGGTTTGAGTGGGTAACAAAAGCTTCCTGCCAGAAGTAACTATCCAGGTTAATATAACAGCTAATATTGTTGAATATTTATTACATGTCATCATGTCATGTGCATTATTTCACTTAGTCTTCACAAAAGCCCCGTCAGGTAGGGTCTATTATTATTTCTACTTACAGACAAAAAAATCAAAGCACAACAGGTGAAAAACATGCCCAAGTCTCCCAGCTAGTTAGAGCTAACACCTGGAAACAGGCACAGGTAGTTTTATGCCATACACGTTACTGATTCTGGGTAGAATAGAAGCTAGACAAGTCTATAGACAAAGGCTGGGTCGGGTCCTGCAGTACTTGATGGACTGTGTGAAATTGCACTAGAAGAAAGTATCAAATGGTTATGTGTGAACTTGGGAGGGAGTTTTTCACTGTTCCTTAAGATGATAATATTTTTGTGAAAGAAGAACAAGTTGCTTTAAAATCCAAGAAAGGAGATGGGATGGTTTATATACAGCCAGAAATATTAGGGTTTGTGAGAGGTAGAGTTTCTCTAATGTAAAACATAAGAGTTTCTCTTATGTAAAACATAAGTAAGATAGATGGCAGTCTAATTTTTTAATAAGCCTTGAGTAATAAAACTCAACAATGATCTTAATGAAATCCACCTGGTATTTATCAGATGGCAATAACAGTGGATATTCACTGTTTTGATAATAAAATAATTCTAGCTAAAGTCACAAAGGCATTGATTCTAGCATGTTCTTTTTCTCAATACCTGGAATTACTATTTAAGGAAGAAGTGGGAATAATGAGGAAATATTACAATGGTGGTAAGGAGGAATTTTCTTTCTGACATTTTAAGCATAGCTCTAAAAAAGTTTAACTTGAACATTTCTTAGCTAGGAAGGATATAGCATTTAAAAGATAAATGTGCTGGGCAGTATTTAGATTCTTCAGTATTATTAGAACACTTCCACCTTAACTTCAAAAGAAGCAATTTAAGCATGTCCAATATTACTCTATCTAGGTGCATACCAAAAGCATCTTTAATTACTAGGAATTACATGCCACTAAAGCCTAATTAACTAGAATTCAGGTACCTGGACTTCACAATTAACTCAAATTGTATCTAAGGCTTAAGGAAACTTGCCAGATAATAAAGTGTCAAAAAAAATCCAGCTTATATATTTTAAGAGTAAAGCATATCATGCTGACTGTGCGCCTCAGGCCAGGATTCTGTGCATTTCAGTTCTGCTACACTTGGGATTAAAGGCATGAATTTGGAAATCAGATGGACCCAGCTGAGAGTCCCTATTATACTTGCTATTAGTCTCCAGGCAAATTATTTAATTTCTTGATAGCTCAATTCATTCACCTGCACAAAAGGGATAATAATACTGTCTTGCAGTAATGTAGGAAGAGTCCAAAGGGTTTGCATAAGTAAAGCAGAGAGCCAGCTCAGGTGCTTGACAGATAGGTGTTCAAGAAACGGAAATCTTTTAAAACCAAGATTTAGCCAATCCAATATCACAAATAATAAAGAAAAGTGACATTACACTTGGTATTCAGTACTCTTATGGAACATTATGCCTTCATTTTTTCAAAAAATTATTTTTAACAATGATAATTAAAATTAAAATATTTCCTGGTTAACCCTTGGCAAGCTACAATTAAAATCAGGTAACTAGAATGCCCAATTTAGAAAATATTCAGGTTAATAAAGACTTGACTTTTTACATATTCAGAAACTGCAGTGTTTTATCTGCAAAAAAAAAAAAATAGGACCACTTTTCAGAGTCAATGAAATGCTCAACTCTGATTTTAGTGAAGTTTAAATAGACTGCCAGGTGGGAATTAGTGCTATTTTTCTCTGCCTTTTTATCTTTTTTTTTAAAGAGTTATTTATTTATTTTTATATTTTTTGAAGATCCTACTTAATTATTCATGAAAGGCATAGAGAGAGAGAGGCAGAGACACAGGTGGAGGGAAAAAGCAGGCTCCCTGTGGGGAGCCCAATGCGATTCCGGGACGAAATCCCAGGATCATGACCTGAGCTGAAGGCAAATGCTCAACCACTGAGCCACTCAGGTGTCCCTTTCTCTGCCTTTTTAAGTTAATTCTGAATTTGTCAAGTCTCACTGTCTCACACATGCCTTCTAATTAATTTATTAGTTTTGGGTTTTTTGCTGAATACTTTTTAACATCTTTATTTTGCAGGGCTAATAGACTTTTTTCTTGACGAATTTTGAGTGGTTCTGAATTTTCTTTTGCATTTGAGGCAAAATAGTCAACTCACATACATATGACTTTTAAAAGATCTATTTTTCAAATATAGATTATATCATGTGTATATAGTAACACCTATGTAAAAATATACTAATCTATCTGGTCAATATGGATTTTGGTATAATTTAATGTTTCTCAAAATGCAAACTTCAGGTTGTAACATAGCTTTTATTACTTTTATTTTAAAAGTTATGTATTTTAAATAATACTGGTATATGCCTTCTGCTTATAGAAAATAATACTGAAAAAAAAGAAAATAATACTGGTTTGTCATTTATTGATGGGAATTCTAAAGATTTCTTCTTAAATTCATTAAGTAATTTGTTGTAGGAATTGAACAGATATTATTCATATGCAGCAAACTTTGTGCATATGATGTGTGAGGAGGTAAAACTAGGGAAACAGTGGAATATTGCTGCTCTTAGCTGCACGACTTGAGCAAGTCACTTACTTTTTTTTTTCACATCACTTTTCTAAGCTTTGGTTTCCTCATCTATGAAATGGAAATTGGACCTTATGATCACCGCACCAATTGTAAGCATCCTGAGCCTACAACCAGATTTTAGTCATCTTTCTCTCCCAACTACCAATATAGTGAGAGAAACACTGTCATGTGACTCAATGTATGACTGTAAGATTGAATAAATTATCTGGAACCCCTTCAATTCTGCCATTTGAGGGTGCCTCTAAGTCTATAGTAATTAATATGTCAATTTTCTTTTCAGTTGCCTACTCATAGAAACACATTGCATAGCCACAAGCTGAATATCCAAACATTGTTGTGTGTGTGTGTGTGTGTGTGTGTGCGCAAGCGCACCCTGGACATAAAAAAATACAATGTAGGAAACAAGAGAAGTGTCAGAAATGATGAATATCCTCAAGGAGTTTACAGTTTACAGGGAAGGTAGTAGAGGGCAAGTTAGGCATGTAGGTGAGCAAATATAATTGGATGTGGCGAATTTCACCCAGGATGGGCAGGTGAACGTTGTCAGCAAGTATGAGGAGGAGATAGAACATGGCCAGGAAGGAAGAGGAGTTTAAAATAAAAGGTAAGAAGAGGAACATTCTAAACAGGATTAGCCGTGTATGTAAAGTTTCAGCAGCGATGTTTTTAAACATGTAATTTAACAAATTTACTAGCCCATGAGCAAAATAGCAATACCTGTTTAGTCCTGCTTCAGGGACATGTTAGTATTTGCAAACTAACATGCTTGTTGGTTGAGTCATTTCATTAATTTTGCCTCGTTGCCAATGATTAAATTATTAGCTATGTCCTTTTTAAATTTTCCAAAATATTCTCTAACTATAAGAATCTTGACCAACTAAATTACTTTATCTCTTTTGCTTGTTTGTTTTCTAAGTATGGTACGGTTGTGTGTGTGTGTGTGTGTGTGTGTGTGTGTGTGTGTGTAGGAGTTATTTATAAGGACTGCCAACTATGATTTCACTTATTTCTTTCTGAGAAATTCTAAGCTGGTATAGGAAAATGGGAAAGGGTGAAGACAAATGAGGCATGATCAGATGCCACTGGTGGAGCCTGGCACCTGGCTGATGCCATGCAAATGTGCCAAGGCTATAAAGAAAACCCTGGCTAATGAATGTGCCCTACTGTGTTTTGTGACTGAAGAGGACAAAGTAAGGGCCAGTCACAGTAGGTAAAAGCCAGGAGCCTTCAACAAGGGGTTGTTGTTACCTTGCCAAAGAAGTTATCTAGATAACCGGGTACAGACACCTCCTGAGCCACTTGCTATTCTAAAGCTTTATGCCCTTGCATGACTGGTTGCTTCCATTTATCATCTTTCATTTCCCTCTTTCTTCCTTTAGTTAACTTTGTAATTGAGGGAATTATAAAGAAGAATTTCATCCTATCAATAAAAAACAGCATAAGAATGAAATGATGATCACTTTGGCTTCATCAGGGAAGCATGTCCTACACTAACAAGATTTGTTGACATATATTAATGTTAGTGTTGAGCTGTATATAAAACCTACAGATCTCTGCGACTATAGGTATAAGGAAACCAACAGTCCTATCAGTGAAGCTGCAGATATTTATGTATTGATAAATAAGAGGTATTGATAGCAAAATCTTTATATAGATATTTCTAAAGCTGCTTCTTAGAAACTCAATTAAATTTTAAAGTGATGTATTTTTCAATTTTCCTCTAGTTTCTTGAAACCACATGCTCCTTAAAACCCAATCTTCAAAATGTATTCACTTCCTTCACCTGACATTATTCACAAATAAGGAGAAAAACAAACCCCAACTCAACAAAAGCTAACATTTCAGGGAGTTGGGCCCTCCAAACATCATAATATGATATAATTGCTACCATTTGAAAGATCAATGACATGTAGGGCTCCAAAGCACTTATCTCAAGCACTGATGTTACAGCAGCCCAGGCCAACTTGCTAATCCTTTGGGTCTCAGTGCAGTTGCTTGGGATGCAATGTGAGGCACAGCACAAAGCTAGAAGTTCCCATGGTTATAGGAGACAGAAGGCACCCTGGACTGGAGGCTGGCTATCCAGAGCTGAAGGGGACTCTGACAGGCTGGAAAAAAGAAAATGGTCCAAGAGAAAGAAAAGCCTTGAACTGTCTATGAAATGTTGTTTCTTGCTTATTTCTCTCCTTTCATTGTCTCCATAATCTATTCTTTAACCTTTCTTCTTTTTGTTGTGGGAGTGGTTAAAGGTCTCAACTCAACATGCTACAAACATAGAAAATTTTTAATTTTTTTAACAATTGATAATAAACTTGCTCTCATAATTTCCTTGATTAGGTACCAAGGAAGGAGAAAGAGGAATCTATTTGATTTCATCAAATAAAGTATCCCCATGTAATCTGATACTGTTTTAAATCCCAGACTTTTCTAAAAGCTTAAATCTCTCACCTTCCTGTTAAGGCTAGTTTTTTGTTCAAGAGCAACTACTACTGCTACTGTTGGGAAGAATGAGTTGCAGAGCTTGGCATGCCCTGTATTCCTTGTCCTTCTCCTAATTTTCCCATTTTTTCCTTTGAGCTGCATCCTATGCAGAAGCAGCAATAGAGCTGGAGGATAGAGCAACTATCTTCCTAGGAGAATGGAGGCAGTCTACAGAATCTAGAAGCCTGGGTGTGCTCACTCTTTGTTGTCCCTGCTATGGTGGCAGTCCCTGGTCCAATTCCTGGCATGATGATGCAGACTCAGGACAGCTGGGTCTATTTGGGTGGAGGGAAGTGCCCATGACTTAGACCTTGATCATTCTGATTTTCATGGTCTCTACTAAAACAGGGATTATAGTGTAGGTGGCAGACAGAATTTGCATGAGCAGCATTCAGCTCCGAAATGTAACCAGCCCAAAAGATCATTGGAAGATAGTCAAACTTTCTTGTGGCTCTTGCCAACAGTATGTGCTATATCCCTTCAGGCTGGGCAACTCTGCTTTGCATAGTGATCTCAAAGGCAAGCTATTGGCTTCCCTCCTTTGGTTAATTTCATTTGGATCACAAAAACCAGCTGTGTTCTTGCCTTGATACCCAAAGCCACAGAGAACTGGAATGACAATGTCCTCACTTTCTCCTTCTTTGGTGTGCTCCAGGCTATGGTCCTCTTTCATTCTATTGTCCTAGGTACTGCTGAGCTCTTGCCATCAAAAATATCCAGATAAGCAGCTGGCACCATTCCTTAATTTCCAGAAACACCTCCAAACTTCAGAGCACTTCTATACAATGTGCTAAATTATTCCAATTCAGAGAAAAAGAAGGGATACTGGCAGTATCTTAGTTGGACCTAGCTGGTAGAGTAGACAACACTTAAAGTATCACAAAGAAAAATTGATTTTTGTGTGTTCACATATGTGTATGTGCATATGTACAGTTCTTTGAGTTTCAACACACACATATATATATACATATATAATACATACACCTGTAAATTTGTGCAACCAACCACTAGTATGATCAGGAAAATATAACTGTTACATCACTCCAAAAAAACGCACTTGTGCTATTCCTTTATAGTTATACATCCCCCTCACTCATAATCCCTGAAAATCATAGATCTGTTCTTCAGTACAATAGTTTTGTATTTTCAAGACTGTCATAAAGATGAAATCATAGGTATATAATTTTTTGAGACTTGCTTCTTTCACCCAGCTAGTCTCAAGGATTTTGAGGTTCAACCAAGTTATTAGTTATTGCATATATCAATAGTTGTTCCTTTTTAATGCAGAGTATTCCACTGCATGGGTGTTCATCCATTTACCCTTTGTAAAACATTGGACTGTTTTCAAGTTTTAGTGATTATGAATAGAGCTGCTATAAACATTCATGTACAGGTCTTGCATGAACATTAGTTTTCATTTCTCTAGGGAAAATACTCAGGAGAGAGATTGCCAGGTCATATAATATGTTTAATTTCATTAAAAAAAAAAAAAAAAAAAAAAAACAGGGGATTCCCTGGGTGGCTCAGCGGTTTGGCGCCTACCTTTGACCCAGGGCGCGATCCTGTGATCCCAGGATCGAGTCCCGCGTCGGGCTCCCAGCATGGAGCCAACTTCTCCCTCTGCCTGTGTCTCTGCCTCTCTCTCTCTCTCTCTCTCTCTCTCTCTCTCTCTCTCTGTCTATCATGAATAGATAAATAAATGAATCTTTAAAAAACAAAACAAACCTGCCAACCTATTTTCCTAGAATTGTCCTACCATTTTGAACTCCCACCAACCATGTAGGAGAGATTCCATTTTTCCTTTTGCCAGGATTTGATTATTTTCTCTGTTTTGTATTTGTGCCATTCTAATACGGGTATAGTAGTATCCCCTTGTGGTTTTAGCTTGCAATTCCCTAATGTCCATGCTTACAATCTCTTTAGTGAAGTAATCATTTAACTCTTTTTCTTTTTTTCCCCCTTAACCCATTTTTTGAGTGATTTTTTTTCTTTTTTGAGTTTTGAATGTTTTTAATATATTCTAGATATAAGTTCTTTGGAATGTGGCTTGTGAATATTTTATCAGTCTATAGCTTATCTTTTCATTTTCTTAACAATGTCTTTCACTAAACAAAAGTTTTAAATTTTTAATAAACTACAATTTATCGTATTTTTTCTTTTATAGATCATGCTAATGGAATATCATGTCTGAAAACTCTTCATCTAATTCCAGGTCATGATATTCTTTTCAGTTGTTTTCTTCTAAAAGTTTTATATTGTAGGTTTTGGATTTAGGCTTACTACCCATTTTTAGTTAATTTTTGTATGTAAGATATAAATTGAGCATGCTTTTTTTTTTTGTATAAGGATAACCTGTTGGGGATCCCTGGGTGGCTCAGCAGTTTAGCGCCTGCCTTTGGCCCAGGGCGTGATCCTGGAGACCTAGGATCGAGTCCCACATCAGGCTCTCTGCATGGAGCCTGCTTCTCCCTCTGCCTGTGTCTCTGCCTCTCTTTCTCTCTGTGTCTCTCATGAATAAATAAGTAAAATCTTTAAACATAAATAAATAAAGATAACCTGTTGTTCCAACATCATTTGTTGAAAGGGCTACACTTTCTTCATTGAATTACTTTTTCATCATTGTTAAAAATTAAATAGTCATATTTCTGTGGGCCTATTTCTGAGTTCTGTTCTGTTCCCTTGAACTATATCTATTTCTTGATGAATACCACTCTGTCTTATTACTATAGCTTATAGTCAAAATTGGGTACTGTGATTCCTCCAACTTCATTATTTTCCAAAACTGTTTTAGCTATTCTAATTCATCTATCATTCATATATGTTTTAGACTCAGCTTGTTGATAGTTTCAAAAATTCTGTTTGTATTTAGATTAGTATTGCATTAAATCTATAAATTAACTTGGTGAGAATTGACATCTTTAACATGTTGGCTCTTCCAGTTAATGAACACAGTATCTCTCTATTTATTTTGGTCTTCTTTGAGGTTTTTTAATGGCTATTTTGTAGATTTCGGCATGTAGCTCCTGAATATGTTTTTAGACCTTACCTAACTAAATATTGCAATCTGGGGACTTATGATAAATGGGATATATTTTGTTTTAGTGTTGATTCTTTTGTAAATTACAGTAAAACACACATAACATAAATTTTATCATTTAAATCATTATATATATATATATTTTAAGTTAACTCTACCCCAACTTGGGGCTTGAACTCACAATTCTGAGATCAAGAGTCACATGTTCTACCAACTGAGCCAGCCTGGTGCCCCTCAGTTTAATCATTTTAAAATATACAAGTCAGTGGCATCAAGTACATTCAAAATGTCACACAACTATCACCTCTATCTAGCTCCATAACTTTCTTGTTACCCCAAAAATAAATGCTATTATTTTTAAAGTTCAGTTTTTAATTGTACATTGTTAGTATATAGAAATAAGACTCTTGTGTGTTTACTCTGTATCTTGTGACCTTTCTGAATTTACTTACTAGTTCCGGGAGTTTTACTGTAGATTTCTTGGGATTTTCTACATAGACAATTATGTAGTCTATAAATGAGAATAGTTTTATTTATTCCTTTCCAATCCATTGAGTTTTTTGTTTATTTAATTTTATTTTTAAAATTGCCATTTTGTTCTTCTTTATATTGTCTGATGCCTTTTAGTTTAATATTTCCTTCAAGAATGGTTGCAATTACTTATCTGAGCACTTTTACAATAACTATTTAAAGTCTTTTATCAGATAATCCCAGTATCTATGTCACCTTGTTGGTATTCACTGACTATCTTTTCCCACATGAGTTAACATTTTCCTGATTCTTTGTAGGCCAAGCAATTTTGGATTGTATCCTGGACTTGTTGAATATTATATTAAGAGACTTAGAACTGTTTAAATCATATGAAGAATATTATTTTTGTTTTAGCAGATAACTGACCTGGTTAAGTTCAGGCTACAATTCCAATCCTCCTTTTGTGGTCTGTGGTTCCAATGTCAGTTCAATTTTCAAAGTTTTTGCAGTACTAGTTTCATTTGTCTCACAGGTGCACCACTCAGTGGTCAGTGTGGGAATTGGGTGGAGTTTATCCATTAACTCAGTTCTCAAAGTCTTTGATTTACTAATTAGCATCAAATCCTTGCATGGGTATGACAGGCTTGAGCCTAGGAGTTCATGAACAACTGTACATAGTCAGTTTCCCAAGATGCTCTTTCACTATCGCTCTAGTATTTTCCAGTTCACTAGTTTCCCTTTTTTGATCCTCTGGCAAGAAACTTTCCACTTCCATACTTGTACCATATCTGGGGCCAAATTACAGGAGGAGATATGAGAGGGAGAAGATGAGAGAAATGAAAGAAAAGGAAAGTAATGCGATTTTATCCCACTTCTGAGAGCTGCAACTCCACTGAACAGAGAAAAAAAGCTTCTCTCCTTTTGGGTTTTGGAGTTTGGGCTCTAGCAGGTTGCTGTTGCCACTGCTATCACTGCCGTCATCATTGCCACAGGATAATCTGGTGGCTCATACCTTTCATACACTCTCTGAAATTTAGTAGATACCTTCATTGCTTCTCAAGCCAGAACTGCAGTGCTTCTCCTGATCTCTCTCTATAGGTATCACAGTGCTCACTTCCACATTTCCAGCTACCTCAACTTCAGGCTGCAGCACACGGAAGGGAAAATAAAATGATAAACTTACCAACAGTTTCAGTGCCAATATCCTTCCCTGATCTGCCTGTTAGTATATATTTCTTTTTTCAGTTCTTCAAATATCTGAACGCTGATTCCTATTTAGGTTTTATAGTTGCATTCAGTGAGAGAACAGGTGGCATGTTCTTATGCCATCATACCTGGAAACAGAACTTCTGATACATTTTGCATGATGTAATTTTTTTAACCCAACCAATTTTGATTTGAAGAAGTGTTGTTAATTAAGGCATTATTATATAAAATTAGAATAAAAGATTACTAGATCTTTCCATGCCTCAGGTTTCTCTTCTGAAAAATGAAGATAATTTTTACTTTACTAAGTTGTTATGAGATTTAGATAAGGTAATGTATATGTAACACTTAGAATTGTGCCTCGAACATGATGTTATATAAGCTTTTGGTATCATCATTATACACCATTATAAAGACATTAATCATTTTTGTAAGATTAGATCTATTTTGATATTTCAAATATATGTGCAAATAGAGATAAAAGATAAATTTTAAGCAATTATATAGAATTTAGGAAAAATGTAAAATAAATATAGTATCAATTTTATACTTACGTATGAAAGTCAAGCAAGTAAAATACAATAAAATTTAAATGTGAAAGTTAAGCAATAAAAAAAATCCACTGAAAATTTGGAGTTCTTTCTTTACTATAGATACCTAATTGTAAAAATAAACCATGATGTTCCTTGAAGGTTATTGCAAATGTGAGTTTTCTTATTATATGAATATATAATTTCTCATTGTTTCTCTGAAGAACAATTTAGTACGAATCCAAAGCTCATTCAATTCTAAATGCTGAAAAAATTTGGATTCCTTACTAAAACCACTCCCTCTATTTGGGAAGCACTGAGTCTTATTTTTCAAACCAATAACAGTTTACATCTGCTTAGTTGAATTTTCCTAAAAAAATCCTGTCCAAGTTGCTTTAGAAGTGTCCCTTCCATTCTTCCTGTTGTTTGTACATAAGAACAGTCACACTAACAATTCTGTATATTTTGTCAGGCTTTTTGTTGTTCTCAGACATTCTTGTGGCTTAGTCTTTAAGTCAGGGATGAGACACTCAATTACAGTTTTTCAAAGGAGGAGAGCCATAATTTTAACTTGATTAGCTGACATCATTCTTTAATTTAATTCATATTTCCAAAATGTCAACAAAGTCCAGCCCTGTTTCTCCTTAGAAATATTTTCTTCAAATGTAAAGAAAATCAACTCAAAAATCCCAAAATCGTGCCTACTTAAATTATACCAGTACTATGTGAAAAGTCTGAGTGAAAAAAATCACTATCTCCAAGAGGCAGTCTCATTAAACTTCTGTACTTGTATGTTGTATCTTACTTGACACCTTCTCCCTGCTCTCAATAGTCATCCACCAAACCAGTATAGTCCCAACTGGAAGAGAGCAGCTTTCACATCTCCTCATGCTGTCATTCTTCCCTTATGCCCATGGGGCTAGCTCAAGAGAAGGACAGGGCAGTTTCTGAATATTGAAATCTACCTTCCCTTGTGCTGGAGAGGAGAGGGCACAAAGTGTGTCCTTTATGTCACTGACATCTGAGGAGAAGTGACAATTACAATGTGATCTGGGCTTTCAGGGATTACCTCTAAAACTGGTCTGGAGACCCTAAAATTCCTTTCCTTCAGACCTATATAGTCAGTTGCAGGCCCCTCAATTTTAATTTTTCTCTCCTAGCAACTTCTGAGTGTGAGAAATGAGAGGCACTATCTGCTAGTTAATGAGTGAAGGGTGACAAATGGGAAGATGGTCTTTTATTAAGAGAAGATAAGTGCTAACTAGTTGCTCTGGGAACCTGAGTTTGGCACTTCTCTGCTGCTAGACATCCTGTCCATTCAAATCACTCATCAATGCACAGAATGGCCTTGAGGAAAGCCTTCAGAATATCTACAGATTGGGTCACTTTTATAAATAACCAGAGTTTTCTGATTTCTATAGGAAGATTACTTGGCCTAACAGTGTTTTCAGGCAGCTTTAGTCATTTATATGTTGTCTTTGTGATTTTTTTTCCACAACTAAGTATCTCTAAAGTCAAGATTTGTTTTTTTTTTTATATTTTATTTATTTATTCACAGAGAGAGCACGCACAAGCAGGAGGAGTTGCAGTGGAAGAGGGAGAAGCAGGCTCCCCACTAAACAGGGTGCCCATGCAGGGCTCAATCCCAGGACCCTAGGATCATGACCTGAGCTAAAGGCAGACACTTAACCAACTGAGCCACCCAGGAGCCCCAAGATTTGATGTTCTAATTACATGCTTTCTAGCATATGTTAAAATAGGTACGTCTATCAAAATATATCAGAATCTCTAAGATGGGACCCATGTATCAGATCCCCAGGTGATAATAATGATTTCAAAGGTCCCCAGGTGATAATAATGTCTGGGCAATGTTGGTGAGACCTCATGCTTTAGAGTTGTTGCACAAAAAGGTGAGATGTTGTATATGAATGTCTACCCAATAGCTAGCACATAAATGTTAAATTTCTTATACTTCTACTAACAAAATGGGTGCTTCTTTTGTATTCTTTCACTGATCAGCAGCTAAAAAATCTCAAATTACAAATAAATATGCTTTTATAGGTGATGTATTCTAAATATATGCTTTCATTGGTTTCTATCAGTGAAATCACCATGTCTTGATTTCATAATACTGTCTTGATTTTCATAATACTGTCTTGATTTCATAATTCGTAAAGGGCTTCTATTTTGTCAATGCTGGTTACTTGAAGCTCTTTTCTGCAGAAGAATGGTATCACTGTTAAGAATATGACCAAATGGCTACATGCAAGGTGATCAGTTGGCCATGAAATCCAAGGAAGGATTTTTTGTTTTGTTTTGTTTTTTGTGGTGGTATCAGGCTCTGGGTATATAATTGTGAATAAAAGGGGTAGATTTTTACCCTCTTCTCATTTATGGTCTAATGAAGGAGAAAGACCGCAAATAAAACAAGCAAACAAATGAACAAGTGGGAAATAGAATTACGAATTGAGGAAAGTACTACAAAAAAAAAAAAAAAAAAGAATAGAGAACTGTGGGTGAAAAAAATGCGTGGAGGTAGAACATACTTTACATGTGATAGTGAGGAAAGACCTCTATGAAAGACAAGACATTTATGCTAAGACCTAAAATGTGGGAAGAATTTTACACAAAAAGAGTAGAAAGAAAGAGCATTTCAGGTTGGAGTGCAAAATCCTGAGGTTGGAAAAAAGCTTGGTGAATTTAGGGAATTGAAAGAGCACCAATGTGATAGGATCCCAGAAAAAAAAAAAAGTATCACGCTTACTTACTTATTACTGATGTATTTTGGTTTATTCTACACACTGTGGGAAGTCACTGAAGAGTTTGAGCCTGGGGGTTACTTTAATTCAATATATATTTTTAGATTACTCTGACGATAGATTGGATACAGGCAAGAATGGAAGCAGAGAACAAGATCAGAGGCTATTCAATGGTTCATGAAGAAATGATATGAACATGGACATGAAATATATTGTGAAGTAGAATTGACAGAAAATGGAAAAGAAATGTAGGGGTTGATTAAGAGTGAAGGAAGAATCTTGAGCAACTTGAACCATGGCAAAGACCACAGACAAATAAGTTGGTGTGTGAGGGTGGGGGTGGTGCATCAAGAGCTCAGTCGGGATGTATGAAGTCTGAGATGTCTCTGAATTCATTCAAAAGGAAAGGTTGGGGAAGCAATTGAACTCTGACGAGAGGATGGAGCAGAGGATAAAAGTTTAGGCATCATCAGCAGATTGAAGATATTGAAGACAACAGATATAGGTGAGATTACTCAGGGAAAGACTGTAGAGGGAAAAGAATAGAAGTTAGGGCAAAGCCTTGGGCCTCTGAGCATTTAGAGATTAGGCAGCAGAGGAGTCACAAGGATCAGGCACAGACACTGGCCAATCTGAAGAAATGCTGGTGATATCCTTAAAATGGGGTCTTGGAAGCCCCCTGCTGTGCTATTTTAAATAAATGTTTCTCAGGGCCCAGAAGAAGATCTAAGACAGCAGGAAGCCTGGGGCAGAAGTGGCTTAGGACTGTAGCTATTTACAAGTGGTACCAAGCATTTCAGTATTTTAGCAACTGGTATAGTCAAAGTGGTGCAGACCAGTTGAATATCAGTACTGGTACCTGTAAAGGAACATGGAAAAGTAACTAGAGTGGTAGACAGAATTTTTGGTGTCTTAGAAGCTGGAAGGTTTAATTGTGTCTAACTCTGCTGAGATGAGGCAACATGCAGACCTAGATAAGAGAAATTTCAGTGGAAAGATAGGAGTGAAACCAAATTACAGTAGGTTGAGGAGTAAATGAAGAACAGATATGTGTATGCCACTCTTGAGAAATTTGGCTACAAAATAGAGAAGAAAACTGAGTAAGTGGATGGAGGGATGTGTAAAGAGACCGTAAAATATATTTGCATGCCAGTGAGTAATAGAGGGGAGTAAGTGTTGATGATACAGAGTCCAGGGGAGAACCAAAATAATACAGCTTTGAGAAGAATAGAGATGAAATAGCACTAAGAGTTCATCAAAAGCTAGCGAAAGAAATGCGGGCAGAGGCAGGCCAGCATGGAGATTTGGTGGTAGCGAGATGAAAGATTACAGCCTTGTCTGAGACCTTATATTTTCTTTTTTAAAAA
The DNA here is from genome assembly GCF_905146905.1 of Nyctereutes procyonoides. Taxonomy (NCBI): domain Eukaryota; kingdom Metazoa; phylum Chordata; class Mammalia; order Carnivora; family Canidae; genus Nyctereutes; species Nyctereutes procyonoides. Next base: position 19,586,807 of record NW_026575120.1, read on the forward strand.
TTCTAAATTTTTTAGTATTTATTTAAATTCCAGTTAACAACAGTTTAATATGAGTTTCAGGTGTACAATTTAGTGGTTGAATACCTACATAAAACACCTAGTGCTCATCACAAGTACGTTCCTAAACCCATCACCTATTTAACCCATCCCCCAGCCCTCAGCCCCCTCCCCTCTAATAACCATCAGTTTGTTTTCTATAATCAATAGTCTGTTTCTTGGTTTGCCTCTTTCTTTTGTCCCCTCTGCTCATTCATTTTGTTTCTTAAATGCCACATGAGTGAAATCATATGGTATTTGTCTTTCTAATTTATCTAGCTTAGCATAAAACTCTCTAGCCTCATCCACATTGTTGCAAATGGCAAGCTTTCATTCTTTTTTAATGGGTAAGTAATGTATTCCATTGTATAGATAGACCACTTCTTCTTTATCTGTTTGGACTGTTTCCATTTGGACTGTTTCCATAATTTGGCGGTTGTGGATAATGCTGCTGTAAACATTGATGTGCATGTATCCCTTGTAAATTAGTATTTTTGTATTCCTTGGGTAAATACCTAGTAGTGTAATTGCTGCGTCATTGGGTAGCTCTATTTTTAACTTTTTGAGGAATCTTCATACTTTTCCACATTGGCTGCACCAGTCTGCATTCCCACCAACAGTACATGAGGGTTCCCCTTTCTCCATATCCTCACCAACACCTGTTGACCCTTGTGTTGTTATTTTAGCTATTCTGATGGATGTGAAGTAATATCTCATTGTGGGTTTGATTTGTATTTCCCTGAGATGAGTGATATTGAGGATCTTTTCTTTTGTCTGTTTGCCATCTGTGTGTCTTCTTTGGAAAAATATCTGTTCCTGCCTTCTGCCCATTTTTAATTAGATTTTTCTTTTTTTGAGAGGTTATGAGTTTTATAAGTTCTTTATGTATTTTGGATATGAACACTTCAGATATGTTATTTGCAAATATCTTCTACCATTCCATCAGTTGTCTTTTAATTTTGTTGACTTTTTCCTGTGTTGTGCAGAAGGTTTTTATTTTCATGAAGTCCCAATAGTTTATTTTTGCTTTTGTTCCCTTTACCTCAGGAGACATATCTAGAAAGAAGTTCTTACAGTCCATGTCAAAGAGGTTATTGCCTGTGTTCTCCTCTAGGGTTTTAATGGTTCCATGTCTCACATTTAGGCCTTCAATCCAAAATTCCAAAATTGAATCCAAAATTCAATCCATTTTGAATCTATTTGTGTGTGTGGTGAAAGACAGTGATCCAGTTTCATTCTTTTCCATGTTGCCATCCAGTTTTCCCAACACAATTTGTTCAAGAGACTATCTCTTTCCCATTGGATATTCTTTACTGCTTTGTTGAAGATTAATTGACCATATAGTTGTGTGTTCATTTCTGAGTTTTCTGTTCTGTTCCATTGATCTATGTGCTTATTCTGTGCCAATACCATACTGTCTTGATCATAACAACTTTGCAATATAACTTGAAGTCTGGAATTGTGATGTCTCCAACTTTGCTTTCCTTTTTCAAGGTTTTTCAAGGCCACTCAGATCTTTTGTGGGTCCATACAAATTTTAGGATTGTTGTTCTAGTTCTGTGAAAAATGCTGGTGGTATTTTGATAGGGATTGCACTAAATGTGTAGATTGCTTTGGGTAGTATAGTGTTTGTCCTTCAGATCCATGAACAGGGAATATTTTTCTATTTTTTTTGTGTCATCTTCAATTTTTTTCATCAGTGGTTTGTAGTTTTCTGAGTATAGGTCTTCTACCTCTTTGCCTTGGTTTATTCCTAGGTACCTTATTGGTTTTGGGGCAATTGTAAATGGTACTGATTCCTTGATTTCTCTTTTTGCTGTTTCATTATTGGTGTATAGAAATGCAACAGATTTTTGTACCTTAATTTTGTATCTTACAACTTTACTGAATTCGTGAATCAGTTCTAGTAATTTTTTAGTGGGGTCTTTCTGGTTTTCTAGATACAATATCATGTCATCTGCAAATAGTGAAAGTTTGACTTCTTCCTTGCCAATTTTGGATGCCTTTTATTTCTTTTTGTTCTCTGATTGCTGTGGCTAGGACTTCTAGTACTATGTTAAATAACTGGTGAGTGTGGACATCTCTGTCTTGTTCCTGACTATAGAGGAAAAGCTCTCAGTTTTTCCCTGTTAAGCATGATTTTCAGCTGTGGGTTTTTCATATATGGCCTTTATTATGTTGAGAGGTATGTTCCCTCTAAACCTACTTTGTTGAGGATCTTTATCATGAAGGTATGTTGTACTCTGTCAAGTGCTTTTTCTGCACCTAATGAAATGACCATGTGGTTCTTATCCTTTCTTTTATTAACATGGTGTATCAAGTTGATTGATTTGTGAATACTTGCAACTCTTGCACTCTTGCAACCCAGGAATAAATCCAACTTGATCATAGTGAATGATTCTTTTAATGTATTGTTAGATTCAGTTTGCTAGTGCTTTATTGAGGATTTTGGCACCTATCTTCATCAGGGATATTGGCCTATAGTTTTCTTTTTTAGTGGTGTCTTTATCTGGTTTTGGTATCAGGGTAATGCTGGCCTTGTAAAATCAATTTGGAAGTTTTCCTTCCTTTTCAATTTTCTGGAATAGTTTGAGAATAGGTATTAGTTTTTCTTTAAATATTTGATAAAATGCTCCTGTGAAGCAATCTGGCCCTGGCTTTTGTTTGTTGGGAATTTTTTTGATTACCGATTCAATTCCTTTGCTGTTTATCAGTGTGTTCAAGTTTTCTATTTCTTCCTGTTTCAGTTTTGGTAGTTTATCTGTTTCTAGGAATTTATCCATTTCTTCCAAGTTGTCCAAATTGTTGGCATATAGTTTTTTATAATATTCTCTGTATATCTGTGGTGTTGGTTGTTATTTTTCTTCTCTCATTTGTGATTGTATTTATTTGAGTCCTTTCTCTTTTCTTTTTGCTAAGACTGCCTAGAAGTTTATCAATTTCATTAATTTTTTCAAAGAACCAGCTCCTGATTTCATTTATCTATTCTGCTGTCATGTTCTATTGTTGAGTTTTTATCTCATTATTCTGCTCTAATCTTAATTATTTCCTTCCTTCTGCTGGATTTAGGCTCTGTTTGTTGTTCCTTTTCTAGCTCCTTTAGGTTGTTTGAGATTTTTCTTGCTTCTTGAGGTGGACCAAGAAGGTACATACCTGCTATGTACATCCCTCTTAGGACTGTATACATCCCTTGTAGGTCCAAAGGTTTAGGACCATTGTATTTTCATTTTCCTTTGCGTCCATGTATTCTTTTTTATTTTTTCTTTGATTTCCTGGTTGACCTATTCATTGCTTAATAACATGTTGTTTAACTTCCATGTATTTGTGGTCTTTCCAACTTTTTCCTGTGGTTGACTTCTAGTTTCATAGCACTGTAGTCAGAAAAAACTTATGCTATGATCTCAATCTTTTTGTATTTGTTGAGGCCTGATTTGTGACCTAACATGTGATCTACTCCAGAGAATGTCCCCTGTGAGGGCTTATACTTTCTTAATGAAGAACAGCAAACTGAGGTCATCGCCAATAGTCAAGAGATAAGGTGGGATTTAGGGAGCAAAAGAAGCTTCAGTCCAATTTCTTTTTGCAAATTTTTACATAGTGAATAGCTTTATTGTATGTTTAACTTTCTGTTTCATTTTATTTTTGTCTTTGCTTGTATATTTTGAATCTGTGCAACTGAGGAAGGGGTTAGCAAGGAATACTCAAGTATATTTGCACCAGACAGACATCAGTATTCACTTAGCTTCAGAATATGGAAAGCAGAAAACCAGAGAAGGGGTTTGGAATAGCTGATGAGGAAGCCTGCACAGACACCATATATACTCTGGAGTCTGAATGGAATGTTTTCTGTCGGTTGAAATATGAAAATGAAGCAACTGCCCTGTTAACATGGTCTCCACTAACCCATATCTTGGTTTGCCCATGCATTTTTCTGTGCTAGTTAGATTCCATGCATGGAATATGTCCAATCTTTCCATCAGGAACATTCTCTTTACTTTGTGGTCGTTCAATGAATAAAAAACTCTGACTCACTTCAACTGAGAGGAATGGTTCCAAGACACATTTTAGATTTGATATAAATATTCAAACATCCAGACTCAGCCTGGCCTGGCTAATGAGGGTAGAAGAGAGTCAACTTTCTTTATCCGAAAGCTGCAATGTAACAAACTGCCCAGAGGCCACAACGGGTTTCTTTTGTGGCTTCTGAGTGTTAGATTTTGCATTGAAATAATTTCTTTTGTTTGTTTGTACTTGAAAAAGATGAAAGGGAAGGAAGCTACCCCATGAGAAAGTTGTTATAAATTATCACACTTAGATGAGATTAAAACTCAAAGAAGCAAAACAAAGGGCACAGTATTTGACATTAAGGAGGAAAGAAAATTCAGACCAAGAAACAAATATTTTCAAGATAATAGAATTATTTTTCATTAGACAATATATTAATAAGGCACATAGCAACACTTTTAGTATAAGACAAATAATTTGGGGGAAGTAATGTGTCCTCTTGACATATACATCAGCATGCAGTGTGGAGCCTGAAGTTGGACTGTGCTGAATTCTGTATCTACCATTATTTGGTAGAATGGCTTTCCAGTCATGTTTAAGGTAATCTGAATACAGGAAAGGAAACGCTGAGAAGATTAAATCTCTGTTGTCACAGGTCACAGAATGGGGCGTGGATGTAGTTGGGTCTGGGACTTAGCATACTGGTCCTAACTGTATTAATTTTGCTTTGTTAACACACTTTATCTTTAGCATCAATTCTACACTTACCTTTCTGAGCCTTTTGCCTTTTCTTGCTATCTTGGAGTTTGAAATAGTCCTTTTACCCCAGAACCAGTGATATAGATCATTGAAAAAGCCTGCAAGTCATCTAGGAAATAGATGTGTCATTAGTTATGTATGAACTGCCTCATCAGTAACCTTCAGCTGTCCATATTAGTTAGGTAAGGCTAAACTCTTCCTTGGCAACATAGCACCCCTGAATCTCAGTGGATTAACACAACAAAAGTTTATTTCTTGCTAATGCAAAGTCAAATAAGGGAAGAGAGATCAAGAAGGTTATGCAAAGGCTTTTCACCATCACAGTCCAAAAATGACATATATATCTCTTCCACTCACATTAAATAGGATTAGCTGCACTGTGTGGCTACCTGCAAAGGGGGTCAACATGTGGTCTTCTAGGTGCCCAGGAAGAAAGAAACAGGACAGACAAGCTTCTACCATGCATTTTCTTTCTGTTGGCATTATATATATCATATAACCAGTAATGTGTATAGTGTTCCTATTTTCTAAATAACTTAGTTCAACAGTCCCTCAAGCCTCGACTTGCAGATATGCCAGAGTTAACAATTATTGGCATTCTTAGATGCTATTAAGGGTAAATTTTATTAGCATGATTCCTGTTTGGGAGTAGGCTTTTAGAAAAAAAAATCCTATTTTTATAAAATAGTTTCAGATTCATGTAATTAGCTCACACGTATTATTAAAACTAAGATTAATTCCCTGGACTGCATTTGGCAAATTCCCAAGTGAAGTTTCTTTGCTTCATTTTTCAGCATAAAGACAAGTAGGGGAGATGAGAGGAAAAAAACAGAAACATATGGGGCAAAGAAGCTGGCTCCATGCAAGATGATTATAGGAAACATAATTTCCTTGTTCCCTTCCTCCCTTCTTTTCTTTCTTCTTTCCTTCAACAAATATTATTCAATCTCTGCCATATGCCACAAACTCTGCCAGGCACCAAGGAAACATTCACAAACAAGGTCGTCATTGTCCCCATATTAGGTTAACACTGAGTGCTGTAACAGATAAACCATCAAATCTCAGTGGTTTAACACAATAAAAGTTTGCTTTTAATTCATGTAAAATCCAAAATGTGTGTTTCAGAGCAGTGGGAGGCTGTTTTCAATCAAGTAGTTCACTCACATGGCTCCACAAATTTTACATGTGACTTCCAAAGTGTATGACTGTAAAAGCCAGCAGAAGGGAAAACACGTGGATGATCTCATGGAGGGATGTTTATAGGCCTGGCTGCGGAGTGCTCTTCACCACTGCCATGTCCAAACGCAGGAAGGGCGGGCCAGAGCAGGAAAGACTTACTGCACCATAGAGAAACAGACTCAAGGAGTCCTCTTTTGGTTTACAGAAATAAAAATAAAAATTTCATTTATTCACTTGTTCAACAAATAATCATTAGTGCCTTCTCCTTCAGGCATTGTTCTAGATACAGGATATACTACAGGGAACAAAATAGACACAATTTGGGACGCCTGGGTGGCTCAGCTGTTAAGCGCCTGCCTTCGACTCAGGGTGTGATCCTGGAGTTCCCGGATCAAGTCCCACATGGGGCTCCCTACGTGGGGCCTGCTTCTACCTCTGCCTGTGTCTCTGCCTCTCTCTGTGTGTCTCTCATGAATAAATAAATAAAATCTTTTAAAAAATAGACACAATTCTTCTCTCATTAGACTAATGGTAATGTTTAAAATATTCTTAACCAAAAATTCTACTTTTAGAAAAAAGTAGAAAAAATTCTTCTTAAGAAAATCTTGTATATATAAATAAGAAACTAGGGGTGTCTGGGTGGCTCAGATGGTTAAGTGCCTGCCTTTGGCTCAAGTGGATCTCAGGGTCCTGGGATCAAACCCTGTTTTAGGCTCACTGCTCAGTGGGGAACCTGCTTCTCCCTTTCTCTCTGCCCCTCCCCCTGCTTGTGTTCCCTCTCCCTCTCTCTCTCAAATGAATAAATAAAAGATCTTAAAAAAAATGAACACTCATACAAAATGTTTACTACATTATTGTTTGTAAAAGCAAAAAAATATGGAAATAAATGTCCATCATTGGAAAAATAAATTATAATATATTTATTCAATAGACTACTATAAAGCAGATAAACTTTAAAAATTTGAGCTACAACTATCAACATGAATAAATCTCAAAACCACAATATTGTATGAAAAAAAGTAAATTGCAGAATGATTACTAATAAACCAGTTACATTTAAACAAATTTAAGAACCCCAGAAAATAATACTGTATACTCTTCATGAATGCAAATATATTAAAAATTAAAAACATGCATCAACATGGTGAACACAGAATGTAAGATAGTGGTTGTTTTTTCGAAAAAAAAGCAAAGCAACAGGGAAATGGATTGGGGAGGGATGCACAGAGGTCCTTGTGTGTATCCATAAAGCATAAATTATCTTAGAAGAATCTGAAGCAAATACGGCATAATGTTTACATTGGATAAATCTAGATGTTCACCATTTCATTACCTATTTTTTGTTATTACATTTGAACTGTTTTTGGTACCCTCTTTAACTGCTCATTGCCTCTATCCTCTTTCCATATTTTTCCTTCCCAAACATCCTACATATCGCCTGGCTAGTGTCTCAACTACTGGTCCTTTCAAGGGGGACATTTTCCCTTCTTGCCTTTAGGTGATGCATCTGAGGCAGTACAGAAAGGCTGTTAGTGGGGAGGAGGGAGGAACAGGGCACGGTGTTAGGCTTTCAAGTGGGGAGGAAATGGTAGGTAGAAACATGGTCACTAGAGCTCCCTACTTACACTCAGGTCTGTACCCAAACACCTGTCCTCCCCAGTTAGTCTGACTTCCAAGTCCTGGTGCACCCAATGGACCCACTCACCATCTTGGAGCCTCAAGTCCTGACCTTTAGGCATCATCAAGATTTCTAGTAACAAATATTCCCATTTTGCATGGATAATTTGTCCTCTCTTGATGACTCTGGATTCCTTCCCCAACTTGGACTCCTTGATTAGCTGTAGTCATGCAAAGACTCCACTCCATTCTTCAAGTTCTGAATTTTGACATTGAAGCACAGTTAGAGAAATCCCAAGAAATCCATACATGTATTTATAGCAAACCAATTCTCAGCTCCTGATACTTGCTTTTATGACTTTCTGTATTTTTTTCTAACTTTCTGGCTTTATTATCATAGTAGCTTTTCCCGACCACCTGTCCTCTCTTCAAGCCTCCATCTTCTCTTCCACCTACCCTTATTCCTACCTGAGGATCTTGCCATGGGAAAACTGAAACAAAGCAAACTGTGGACACACAGCACAAATGCTCCATTCCCCTATCACCTTTCTCTATTTTTATTTCTACATCTGTTCTCTCTTCTTTTGTTGTAGTTCGCAAGGAAGAGGTTTTCCTATTTGTTCCCAGAGTTAATTCATTTACCTGTGCTCTAAATTTCTTTACATCTAAGCTGAGAGATATTATTTCTGTATCTTGTCATCCTCTTCTAGCATCTTGTGTAGTCTGTCATTTTCAGTTAGCTTTTGTGTGTGTGTGTGTGTGTGTGTGTGTATGTTTGATTGCCTGCATTGTTCTAGATGCAGTGGATATAATAAAGAATAAAAATGTGGCTCCTGCCCTCAGCTACTTAGGGTAAGATAGTAACATGCTATTCCCCTGACTATTATAATATAGTCAGCACGACACCATGACAAATAGTTCTCCAGGTATTCTCAGGAAGGGACAATTATTCTGATGGGGGATTTTTATTTTCTCAAGCTTTTCAACTGCCCTGAAGCCAGTTTCCCCCATTCTAGCAGCAAAATTATAGAAAAGGAGAAAATGAATGTAAATTAATTCATTAATCCGTTCAGAAAATATTTATTGAGTGCCTATTTTGTGTTAGCACTTCTGGGATGCTGGAGGCTTCTTAATGAGCAAAAAAGGACAAGACCCTTGCATTCCTGGAGCATATAGATAATTGAATAAGAAAAGTCTCAATTATACAACTAAGTATGCTATAGTGAGTGCTAGAAAAGGATGCTGCTGGATCATGTAAGAGCATAATAGAAGACGTGGTCTTCTATTAGAAGCAAAGAAGTCTTCCCTGAACCTGGGATAATGGAACTAGGAACTGAAGAATGAGTGCTGGTTATGGAGGCAAAGATGGAGGCAAGATAAGGGCTAGCCTGTGCAGAGCTCCTGGATGGGAAGGGAGCTCAACAGGACATAAGCCTAGAGGAGGCCATCAAGGGAAGGAGATACCATGGAAGGTTGGGAGGCATGCATGTCAAGTGAAGAGATGCCATGAGGGAGGGACTTACAGATTGGGGTAAGAAGTTGTATGTTTACTCTAAGAGCCATGAAGTTGTTGATGATTTAAGAAAAAACAGATCATAATTGGATGTATAAATAAATGAGCACTCTAGCCTGAAGGTGAAGAACAGTGTAGAGGGGTTAGGGGTCAAGCACTAGACTTAGAATTGGGAATTATAGGTTCCATCTCCAAGTTTTATAAGTCCAGTGACCTTGGGCAGATTCTTTTCTTCCAGAGACTTCATTTCTTCTGGACAGAGGCTTGTATGTGACTAGGTTCTGGCCCACAGGAGGTCCTTAGCCCATTTGTTTAATTCTATACCTTTTAAAATCTCTAAGCCTCATAGCCAAAATCCATTTGACAGGTAGGGATATGGGTGAGGGATGTAGACTCTGGAACCCACAGCATTTCTGTGGCGAGTTAAAAGAACTTCAGGCAAACCTCCCAGGCCCAGGAGAGGTGGAATCACTTAAATTAGAACACTTTTTTTTTTTCCTAATTTCCAAATTGCATTTGTCAAAAACAAACTTAGCAGAGCTGACGTGGCCTCCTTAACCTACATCATAAGTAATGAGATCTTGATCTAAGAATTATTGCAATCTCTGTCACGAATTGGCTGGCTTGTTTGAGCAGAAGTGCTATGTTTTTAAAATCCTGGCTTCTTCAAGACTTCAATTTTCTGCTCAGTACTGTTTGGAACTAAAAATTTAAGTGTTTCATTCCTTTCCTTGTTGTGATTGTTTTCTACTAATGGGTTAGTCAAATAAGAGGTGAAGCTAATAAGTGGCAGGGACGGGATCCAAATGCAGGGAGTCTGGCTTCAGACTCCAGATTTCGCCAGGCCACTCTGCCTTCTCACTAGTTAAAGCATACTCAGGAGCCAAGAGGATAAACACCTAGATGTCTCCCTTTTCATTAAATAAGAAAATAAAGCCATCTTCACTGTTATCTTCTCTCACAGATCTTAGAGGCACAGGAAAGTGTTAGAAGCATAGGAAGCGCATCCATACATATGATTTAGGTGTAAGGAATCCCTGAGCTCCTGCCTATGTGTAGGATTACAATGTAGGAAATATGCTCCTCCCTCCTCATTGGAGAGTATAATCTCCTTTGATAGCCTGTGAACCATGCTCCCTTCCCTACTTCCAGTTCATATGTTGAATTCTTAACTTCTGGCACCTCAGAATGTGACTGTATTTGAAGACAAGGCCTTCAAAGAGGAAATTAAGATAAAATGAGGTTGGATGATTGAGCCCTAATTCAATATGACTGGTTTCCTTATAAGAAGAGATTAGGACACAGACCACACACAGAACGAGGGGCAATCCTGGGGGCCAGAGAGAGCAAGTGTTCATCTGCTTGCCAAGGCGGACAGGCCCCAGGAGAAACCAAACCTGCTGATGACTTGATCTTGGACTTCTACCTCCTGAAACATATTTCTGTTATTCAATCCTCTCACTCTGTGGTGTTTTGTGATGGCAGCCCTAGCAAACTAATACAGAGCCTCATGTAGCTCTACCAAATCCATGTAAAATGAGAAAACCTGATTAAGTTTCCTTGCTTTCCTGCTCATATGGAATAAATCTGACTCTGTGACAGTTTTCTATATTTTGTGAATGAGGCTGCCTACTCCTTAAGCAAATTGCCTTCCATTTCTTTCAACTCAACATCACATAGGTTTCACATTTATTGACCATATTGATGATTTGGAATCTCCTCCCTTTCTTCTTTCTCATTTCTCTTATGAAGATAAATAAGCTAGCACTTTGGCAGTTAAATTGCCTAGAGTACACAAAGTATTAATTCAGTAGCGAAGTACCTTTCATAGGTTACCCGTATATCATTGTAAGTTAAATGGTTTTTTTTTTTGTTTGTTTGTTTGTTTTACCATGATTAGTGCTATAAACCGTTTCTTCAGAAATCTTTCAAAGGTGTGGGCTTTGGGGAGACAAAGTACACCCTGCCCTTATAAAAGGATCCCATAAAAGATGTCTCTAGCTGCTTTAGCCACCAAGGTGTTAGGTCTGCCAGAACCCTGTAGCCTGTAGGAAAGGGTAGGGCCACTTCTCTTTGAAGAGCCGAAGAAGTTGGCTCCATTGCCCTACCAGGTTCACTGGCATTTAATTTCAGTCCCCGAGGGCAGCTCTCAAGCTTGGCCTCACCCTGGCTGCTGCTTCTGACAGAAGCTTTAGAGAATGAAGTAGAAGCTTTTGGCCCTGTTCTTTGAAGTGTTTGGTTGTGCCCATACTGTTTGTTCTAGGTTTAGGCAAGCCAAGGATGCTAACTGGTTTGTCAGTGGAACTGCTGCATACAAAGGTGGAAAGTAAATCTGAAGGAAGATTCATCTGAAAAAAAAAAATCTAACCATTAAGACACTCAGTGGCCCAACTGAACTTTAAGTAGATGTCACCTCACAGCAGAAACTTCAGAGCAGGAAGCCCATCTGGCCACAGCATTAGCTCCCAGGGCAGTATGATGGCCAGCTTCTGCCTGGAGCATGGGCACCTTGGGATCCTTGTTCGTTCGAAGAGGTTCCCATTCTTAGGAAGGAGAGGGGCTGTTCTCTGACTTATTAATTCACATAATTCAACATGTCCCTATTGAATGCCTGCCTTGTGCCAGGTATTATGTAAGATGTGGGAGGACAGTGATAAATAGATATGATCCCTGCCCTTTGGGCTCAATAGTATAGTTGTGCAGAAGTAAAGGTTGTGTTTCCTTCCCCACCCACCCTCTGTATCTCCTTCTTCTTTGTCCTTTCTTCCATTCATCTGTCCCCTGTACTTCTACTCCCGGAGGTTTGCATCTGAGGAAGACAGCCACAGGAAGAGTGATGCTCACCTAGGGCAAGAATGCTTAATGGTAGAATTTTATCATCTGGGTAGAAGATCTTCTATGATAAATGAGCATCTTGTGGACCCTCCAATCACACAATCCTGAATCCCTTATTTTGTGATGAAGTCTGCACACTGCAGTCATAGTGCTGTAGCCTAGAAGCCTCGTGGAGGTCCACAAAGGCTGCTCCAGAGTGCCAAGAACTACAGGCTTGCAAATCAATAGTGCATGTTGTCATTAGCAAATAAACAGCTGAGTGGCATTGCATTTCTCTGTTGAGGCTCTTAAATACTTGTCTACTCAGGCACAGTTTGGTTCCTGCTTCCTGCAAACAGATATATGTCCCCGCATACACAGGAATGAGAGGCCTGCTGGCAGTGAGCCCCACAGAGGTGGTGGTAGAGGATATGCTGGCAAATATAATTGCTGGCAGCTCTTGGTCCCAAGGATGCCAGTCATAAGATTTAATTCTTAATTCTTCAGATAGTATGTGGACTGAGGATGGATAGGGAGCACTCTTAATCAAAGACAAGTATTCCCCTGAGGCTCACACCTGAGAACTTTGTCCCTGTTCCTACTCACTTCAATGCTTTTTCTTCTATTGCAGGACTAACCAATCATTTCACTTGCTAAGAATTGAATGATAGTAAGTTTCAGTATTAAATACTGTTTAGCCAACAGTATTTCTGTGAAACTTCTTTTGTTGACTCTAACAAAATGTCATCAGATCTTATTAAATAGGTTAGCATCTGGAGTTTCATTTGGATAATCCAACATTGGATCAAATTTGTAAGAAAAAAGTTTATCTTGCCTTAAAAACTTAAGGCAAGAGTATACTTGGGTATTTCAAGAGGCAGAAGGAAATGATAAGGGGAGTACAATTAAGTAGGGAGTAAGGATGGCCCTTTGTTAAGTCTGACTTCAAACAGATGCATGGTGCTGGGAATTTACTTCATATTTAGTGAATAAATAAGTGATGCCCCAAGAAAGGAAATTGATCAATGCTGAAATGATGAATAAATCAGGATCCCTATCAGATGTGAAAGTGTAAGATCTAATTATTTCATCTTTTTATAAACAACATTTTTTGGTCCCCACTGGATGATTCCAATAAGAATCTTGGAATTCTAAACTTGAAACTGATTTCAATTGTCCTTGGTAACCATTTATTAAAGGATGATGGTTATGGCTTAAAAAGTGATAGAAAGAAAAGCATTTGAGAACATAGTAATGATTAGGTTGATAGAATCCTGAATTCAACTGGGATCAAAATGCCTACCTGGCAGGTTATTGTGAGAATTAAATGAATTAGTGGATATAAAGCATCTAGCATAATGCCGGCACCTAGGAGATGGCCAACAATTGTTAATAGCCTCTTCTCAGCCCTCTCAACACTAGCTGAGTTTTAGCTGAATTAGATAGTTGGTTTCTTTAACTTCCTTCCATTTCTAGGATTTCCTTCCCCTTTCAATGGAGATGTCACTAAGGGAAGGAATTATTACCTTTCTTTTGTGCTATAAAGAAACTTCATCTTTGCAAGAGCCCAAAATTTTCTAACTACTTGGTGAACTTCTATAGAGTCAGTCTTAGAGAACAACAACTGGGAACTGCTATTTTCAAGTGCTCTATGCTGTTGCTTAAAAATGTGTTTTATTTTTCCAAGAAAGATGCCTGACATATTCAAGGGAGTTTTGCTACTGTCATTCTCAAGTCCCTTAACGCTTCTGATATATTGAAAATAAGACATAAGAAAATCTAGGGCAGCCCTGGTGGCTTAGCCATTTAGCGCCGCCTTCAGCCCAGGGCCTGATCCTAGAGACCCAGGATTGAGTCCCACATTGGGCTCCCTGCATAGAGCCTGCTTCTCCCTCTGCCTGTGTCTCTGCCTCTCTCTCTTTTCTCTGTGTCTCTCATGAATAAATAAATAAAATCTTAAAAAAAAAAAAAGGAAAATCTAGGCCCTTTGGTCAAGGGTTTGATTCTGTGAATCTCTTAGTTTTCTATTATCTCTCCTTAAAATTTTCTTCCTATTTCCTGTGAGAAATAAAGTCCAAATCCCTGATAATGCCATTCAAGGATTTTCATAATTTAGACCTTAACTTTTTTCAAAGTCATCTCTGTCTCTCCCTGGAACATACCTAAGTCTTCACATTTTTCTTCACAGTCTTCCTCATCTCTGCACCAAACTCCTCTTCATTCTTGAAGAATCTCTTCTATGAAGTTTTATGGTATTCATAGAGCAAGGTTATCATTCTTTCTTATGTCTTTAAATTCCACAGTACTTTTCATGGTTTATTGTAATTATTTTCATGTCTTTGTCCTCACTGGACTACAAAGTCCTGGAGACCAAGTCCTGGGCACTGGAAGTCGCTAGATTAAGGACTATGGAATGAGTTGAAAAGGACAGTAAATATAGTGAAAAAGAACAGTTGATAATTTATATTCATTTAATATCTGCTATAAGCTGGGTACTGTGTTGGAGTGCTGGACGCTTTCTCGGATATAATTGATAAAATCTTATTTAATCTATTCAACAGCCATACAGGGATTAACCCATTTGCAGATTAGTAAATGGGTTAAGGATAGAGTGACTTCTTTAGACTACTTAAGAATAGAACCTAGATTTGAATCCTATCTGATGTTCCAAAACCCAGGCTCTTTGCAATACACTAGGCTGACTCAGAGAAGGGAGATGCTACAATGGAAGATATAGGCTGGCATTAGTAAGCAGTATAGATTTGATAGGGGAGGAAAAGCAGTAGGGTACCAGCTAGTGGAGCAATTGAATTGTAAACTATTGAGGGCCTGGATAAGATAATAAGTAGAGAGTACTTAATGAAAGTGATAGACACTGACAAGGAGGAACCAAACTGAGAACCAAGCAAATGAAAAGCTGATTCATAGAAATCACCAATGCAAACAGGACATGGTCCAGATGTGGTTGAGGGACAGAGGACCTGCAGTAGGGGCAGGAGACAGTCCTTGGCCTGGATCCTCAGAGGTAGCTGCTCCAGCATGTAGAACAGAAAACAAAAAAGACTCAGGTCCTGCAAAAAAAAAAATCATAATGTGTTAAGTCCTATGTGAGTATTTGAGATTGGACATGAGAGGTGGTCAAGGTATTTTTCACCTATGAACCTAAAAGTGACCTGAAAAAATAATAGTCTGAATCCATTTCTCTTTCAGCTCAGATTTGTCAAGTTCACAGGGCATATCAGCTGCTGCTCAGAAAGGACAGCACTCAGCCCCACAAAAGCACTGACAGATGAGAGGGCTGTTTGAGTTGTGTTTGGCTGAATATCACAGTATATGGAAAGGTTGACCATAAATGACCACTAAAACTGTTTGAAATATTGTTTATGCAGCATGATTCTGCACATATGAATTCTTCCACAGCCATTTTGGCTGAATATGCTATTTGCTAGTCTGTAGTATTTGACAAAATGTGTGGTCTGATGCTGAACACAGAATTGTCCTCCTGGCTAATATGTGTCAGGTCTTGAGTCCGCTCTTTTTCCAACTCTTCTGTTCTGTCCTCTCTCCCCTTTGCGGACCTTTTATTTCTATAAGGTCCAAGTAGTTTAAGGACAAGAACCAGATAATTATAGAGTAGAGATAAGACAGAGTAAGGGCTATATTTTTCTTTAACTCCCTCTTACTTACATTATTGGCCAACTCACTGATAAAATATTTCTTTATTAGATCTTACCAGAATGGTAGTCGTTTTTAACTGGAGATGAGAGCAATTATTCTTCTCTTGTAAAGTTGTGCTTTCTTTTTAGGAAGCATGATTCTTTCACAGGCATTTAATTCAATTTAAAAAAGAAAGAAAATTGAACTTTTGGCAGCAAACTCAAGCATTATGAATGAAATTAAAATGCCCAAGTCTGTGCTCAAGAGCATTATGTGGATTTATGATACTCCTTTGAGTTCTTCATAAATTCAGCTATTTTAAGTTTCAGTGACCCGTTAAAAAAGCACTTTCATGCATGGTTTTTGTTTATATCCTCGATTTTTTTTTCTAAAGAAAACTGCAGAAATTCTATTGGTGTTTAGACCTGGTCAATTTCATAGACTGCCTACTTTGCTGGAGCAGAATAAAAGTTTCTGGTATTTCAATCACTAACATTCAGCTGTTACATATGATTTTTTTTAACTTTATGTATTATAGAACTAGACGTATCATGCCTGATATATTTCTTCCAAATATGTGCCAGTTTTCCGTGGAAACATGTTGAGGACTTACATAGGACCCTCATCCCACAGTTCATTAAGCATATGGAAGGGAAATCATTTTGCAGAATGTAATTCTAGAAGCTCGGTCACCTGTAAAATCACTTTGGAATCTGATATCCTTAAAAAAAAAAGAGCCCACAGGGATGAAATACCATATGTTAGGTGTAATGTGGGAATCTGAATCTTTTTCTTCTCCTTTGTTATATAAGTTTGTTTATAAGTTTTAAAAACCACATGTTCATCCAGCTGTTTCTAATCAGTTATGTTTTGTTCCCATATAAACACATACACATAAAATAAGACAATTTTAATGAAAAGAGAAATTTTCTTTTTCCCTTAAAGTTTGATGATAGAATTCATGTAGAACTCTAAATTATGAAAATGTACAAGGTAAGAATCCAAAAGAGAATTTACAACAAAATGCATTTTGATTGTCTCTTTTTCTTGTCTCCATTTCTCAAATATGTTCATTCACTTAACTCTATAAAAGCACATATTTTAAAATATTATTAGCAAATAAGATTTTTGGTCTCTTTTTAATGAGAAAAGATCAATCAGAATATTTTTGCTGACAAGATCAACAGAGAGGAATCCTGGTTGTTCAGAGCATGTTGGGACACATCCTTACTGTTGTCTTATCTATTTAAAAGCTGTCTGGGCATATAGTCCAGTGTGTTTATCTGATACATATTGACTTACAGCTTTTAGCTATCTTTATGTACAGCTCAGGAAAGTTCAAGAGGTATAGCATTTCTAGCAGTTACAAGGTGACAGAGAAAATATTTGGTCGCACCTTTTGTATTGAATTTTACTTAAATAAACAATGGTAACTTAGATTTGTATATGACTTTATAGTTTATGGTTTTCATATATATTCTCTCATTTAATCCTCACAAACTTATACTTTTTTTTACCATGAATTTAAGGCTCAGGGGACATAATTAAAAAGTGTCAGGGTGCCTGAGTGACTAAGTTGGTTAAGCAACTGATTCTTTGTCTCAGCTCAGTTCATGATCTCCTAGTCCTGAGATGGAGCCCCCAGCCCTGCATCAGGCTCTGCACTCAGCCCAGAGTCTGCTTCAGATTCTCTCTCCCTCTCCTTCACCCTCCTCCTCTACCTTTCTCCCCACTCATGAGTGTACTCACTGTCTCTCAAATAAATAAATTTTTTAAGGGATCCCTGGGTGGCGTAGCGGTTTGGCGCCTGCCTTTGGCCCAGGGCACGATCCTGGAGACCCGGGATCGAATCCCACGTCAGGCTCCCGGTACATGGAGCCTGCTTGTCCCTCTGCCTGTGTCTCTGCCTCTCTCTCTCTGTATGTCTATTGTAAATAAATTTAAAAAAATTAAAAAAAATAAATTTTTAAAAAATAAAATAAGGTAAAAAATAAAATAAAATAAAATAAAATAAGGTACACCTGGGTGGTTCAGTGGTTGAGTATCTGCTTTCCACTCTGGGTGTAATCCTGGGGTCCCAGGAACGAGTCCCACAGCAGCCTCCCCTCAGGGGAGCCTATGTCTCTGCCTCCCTCTGTGTCTCAAATAAATAAATAATTAAATAAATAAATAAATAAATAAAATCTTTTTTATTTTTTTATTTTTTGTAAAGAATTTTATTTATTTATTCACGAGAGACGCAGAGAGAGAGAGGCAGAGACACAGGCAGAGGGAGAAGCAGGCTCCATGCAGGGAGCCCTACGCAGGACTCGATCCCGGGTCTCCAGGATCACACCCCAGGCTTCAGGCAGCGCCACACCGCTGCGCCACCGGGGCTGCCCAATAAAATCTTTTTTTAAAAAATAAAATAAGATAACATAAAATGAGTGTCATAAAATGGGGCCCATTCACTTTGGCAGTGTACCTTACCATGCTAGGATCCTATGAGCTACTAAAGACAGGATAGGATAATTAGCTAGACCAACTCAGAAGAGCCTTCTCTGAGATAATGCGTTCCCATTTGGCTTCTGACTCACAGGATGTAGGGGGCCATACAAACGTAAATAAGGTAGGTTCTACATAAAATGGGATCAAGTCTCACAGTATGTAAAATGTTGAAGTTAAAGAAATCTTACATACTATGTGGTCCAAGCACAACTCACAGACAGCATCCCTAACTACTGGATACTTCCAATAAGAGACATAGTACTTCACAAGTAGCTTATTCAACAAACTCATCATTTGCATTGATATTCTGGTCTAAGCCACCATAATTTCTTACCTAACCCACTGAGTCTTAGCAGGTCTTTTCTGCTATCTTTCTTGTCCTGCCCCAACCTCCATGATCTATTCTTCATACTGCAGCAAATGAACAGTTAAAAATGTAATCAGGTTGAGTTATTCTCAGGCTTAAAGTTTTCTAAGGTATTCCCACCATGCTTTAAATCTAAATCTGAATTCTTACTATGGCCTTAAGGTCCAATGGTCTGGCTTCCTGCCTAAGTCTCCTGCCCCTCACCTTCTTAAGTGTTCTGCACTGACCACATGGGTCTTTTTGCTGTTCCCATTTCATGATATTTGCATGCTGCTCCCTGTGCCTGCTGAGCTTTATCCATGCATCTGTGTATGGCACATTTCCTCATTCAGTCAGATCAATGCTCAAATAGCATCTCCTCAGATCAGCCTAACTAAAATAGGTCCCCTCAAATCACTCATAAACGCTTGATCTGCTTTATTTTTCTTCATAGTTTTATTATTCCTTTATATTATTTTTTATATTCAATTTTAATTAACACACTGTTATAGTAGTTTCAGATGTACAATATAATGACTTAACAATTCTATACGTGTTTATTTGTGTGGATGTTTATTGTCAGCCTCCCTACTGTACTCCATGAGTTAGGGACTTTGTCTCTTTCATTCTTCACTATGTGCCACAAGTAGATATTCTATATATGTTGATGGAATGAATATATTTGTTATTAGAAAACTTTCCTTTCCATTTTAAGACTGAATTTATGTGGAATGAAAGATGTCTATAAATTTCCCCAATCTGTGTTTTTTCCACAACACCACACCATCTCATTTAAGTCAGCAGGAAGAGATGAAGTTGGTGGTATAGCTAAAATGGCAAAGGAAACATGATAAGTTCAACTTTGGATATGCTGAGTTTGAAGTGTTACTGGAACACTTAGACTAATATGTCATATACCATAGATGTAAAAACTGAAACTCAGAAATGAGCTCAGATACTTGCATTGACTTTGTAATTGCAGCTGTGGGAAAGGATGACATTGCCAAGAGTAGAGTAACAGAAGAAAAAGAACAGGGAAAGAAGAGAGGTGGAAAAAAAGTAAAGATCAGAATCTTTACTTACGGAAGCAATTTGCAAAGAAAAAGATCCATGTGGTCTCAGAGTCAAAGAAGAAAGAAAATCAATATAGGGAAAGTCAAGTAGGGTAAGTACTGGGCAGAAGGAGATGCAGTTTCAACAATGTGGGATAAAAAGTCAAATTTCTCAGGATTGAGAGACTAAGGATGAGGGGCTTAATGGTTAAGAGTTCTGGAATTAAAGTGCCTGGATTTAAATCTAGACTTCAGCATTTACTGTATGCCCTTGGGCAAGATTTTTAGTGTCTTTATGCCTTATTGCCTCATATATTAAACAGGAATAAAATTAATATCTATCACATTAAGTATTATGAGAAATAAATGAAATAATTCATTTAAATAGTTTACCCCAGTACTTGACACATAGTAACTGCCTAAAAAAAATTTAGTTATTATTTCTTTTGGTAAAAGTTTAGAATATCAAGGAAGGAGAGAGATAAATTTTTGGAAATTAATAGGGTCAAGGGAAGACTGTTTTTTTTAAAAAATAGATTTTATTTATTTATTCATGAGAGACACAGAAGCAGAGACACAGGCAAAGGGAGAAGCAGGCTCCCTGCAGGGAGCCCAATGTAGAACTCCAACCCAGAACCCCAGGATCATGACCTAAGCCAAAGGCAGCCGTTCAACCAATGAGCCACCCAGGTGTCCCATAGGAAGTTTGCTTTTGAGTGAAAAATCCTGTAAAGAAAGGAAAAAGGATCACAAACTTAGGAACAGTGCTTAGTTTTTGAAATTCTGAAATAAGAACACAAAACAGATTATAAGAATGAGAAGAAATATGGATATTTTTATAAAGAAAAATGTATTCCAAAGTCACCTTGATAGATCAGTCCATGTCCCAGCTTGTTGAGAGTTTTGAGTCCTTGTTTCTTATAATGTCACATGCTGGCTAATAATTCCAACACTTGAAGTGATAAGCTTGATAAATTTGATAAGCACTGCAAAGAGCTAAGAATAGATTTCCACAACATGCTGTGAGAAAGCCTCTCCAGGTTGCCATTGATCAACACGGAATCAAGTGGCTATTGATTTAACACAATCTTTTCAGAATTTTAGGTTGGAAGTCATCTGAAAGGCCATCTGACCCAATCTCCTCTGAATTCTCTCTACAACGTCTTTAGCAGGCAGTTTCATATAAGCTGTATTTGAACAGCATCCCATTTGATATATTGCAAGCCAGACCTTTCTTCCTCAGGTTAGATTCTTCAGCATGTAAAGTTCTCCCACTGATTTGCCATGGGCTTTGAAATGGTTACATTCAACCACTCCTTAGGTTTATTTATTTATTTTTTTTAAGACTTTATTTGTTTGAGAGAGAGAGAGAGCACACACACAATGAGGGAAGGAGCAGAGGGAGACACAGACTCCCTGCTGTGCAGAAAGCCTGATGCAGGGCTCCATCCTGGGACCCTGGGCCAAAGGGATGCCTAACTGAGTGAGATCACCTAGGCACCCCTATCACTCCTTAGATTTAAGGGACAGAGGATTCTTTTTCTTTTCTTTTTAAAGAAGACTATTTTAGAGAGAGAGAGAGAGAGAGAACACACACAATGAGAGGGTTAGAGGGAGAGGGAGAATCTCAAGCAGACTTCCCAATGAGCAGGGAGCCAGAAGCAAGGTTCAGTCTTGGGACGCTGAGATCCTGACCTGCGCTGAAACAAAGAATGCTATACTCAAACTGACTGAGCCACCCAAGCACTCCGACAGAAGAATTCTTTCAAACAAATATATAACCTGGGATTGAAGACCCTGGTAGTGACTTGTCTATTACAGTCCTTTGTTAGTAATGTAGAATGACCTCAAGGACAGGTAAATTCTAATGTGCAGTAGGAAAGGTTGGAGCACAGAGGATGTTAAAGAGCATAAGATACTGCTAAAAGGGTTAGTTCTAGAGAGTTGTGAAACAGAAGCACAGAGCATCAAAGGAAGGGAAATATTGAAGGCAAATTCATCCTTCTTCATACCCCTGGCTTGTTCTAACTCGAGGTGGATGATGGGGTGAGGTATCATCTAAAGAGGAGCCCAGGCCTGAGCATTTCAAGTACGGGCAATAAGATAGTCCATTTAGCCCATTTAAATGGACCTAGCCAGAAGTACATGGATCTGGTCTAAGCTAAGAAAGCTAAAGGTATTTTTGGTCTATCTGTGGTGAGATTTCCAACCCCAGCCACGTAATGCTACTACAGTCTAGTCTAGATGCAGTCCAACCCAACCCAGCCCAACAAGCTCTGAGTTCATCTAATCTGAATTTTCTGTTTCCTCATCTGTAAATTACCTTATCTATTAGAATTCAGAGAGCTGGTTAAAAGGCCTCTGGTAGGTCTTCCCACTTTTAAGTTCCAAGATAGTAGCTTACCCTTAAGATCTCTGTGGAGACTCAAGAGGTCACCGCAGGAGGCAGATAGGCAGTGGCAGCTCTAGAATTTTAACCTAGGACAGAATTGGGGCCAATCTATTAGAAGGGGAAGGCTGCAGGCTGTCATGGAGCTGCATCTTCTTGGCAAGTGGCTGTTTTTACCCTAATTGCATAAGCATTGGTAGTATTTAGGGGAGGTTAACAAGATTTGGGGGAATGTAAACCTCCCCCATAAACAACCACTTGTGCCATTTCTGGAAATAGTTCTGGGGGGATGTTGTAGTAATTCTTCCAGCTTTATACTCCTGGCAATCTCCATATCCTTTGTTCAGCTTTAGGAAACTAAAAGGCCCAGCAGTGGTATTTGAACACTATATTCACCATCAGAAGATATTCCTTTTTCATCAGGAAACTTTGGTTAAGATTTGGACAAGAGAAGTATAAAAGAGAAACTAATTTGTTTAAAAAAAGAAAAGAAATGAAAAGTTAAAAAAAAAAACTTCCTAATTCAACAATGAAATTATGACTGTTAATGAAAAAATGAACTGATCTATTCTGGCCATGAACACTTTACCATTTATGATGATAACACTAGCATCAATACTAAACACTGTGCACCTATTAATACCAGTTTTCATCTTCATAGTGTTTCACCAATAACTAATTAATTAAACAAACCTATTTTAATTAGTTGCCATGGTAGCAAATAAAGATACACAGAAATAGTTGCCTCCATCAAATCTGTTCTTAGCTCCTGAAACATAATTCAGTATGGGCAATAAATCATCATTACGTAGCACTATAATATGTTTAGAATGGCAATTATGTTATAATGTTACTAATGAAAAGATTCGCAAGTACACATAAGTACATGCAACAGCAGATATTTATAAAGATAATTTTTTGTTACACAAAAATTTTTTCTGTTACTGAATTGGATAGCTAAAAATGAAAATTTCATCTATAATTATTACTCTGTATCTTATCTATTATGTTTCTTCCTGGGTACCCATCCTGAGAAGAGGGTCATCAGAATTACAGAGGCTGAAAAAAAATCTGCTGTTAAATTAACAGTGAAGAGAAGAGTTAAGGGGAAGGGTGGGAAGATGACCCAGTCACCATCTTCAAGTGTCTGAAGGGTTATTGGAGGGAAAGACAAATTGGACTGATGATTTGTCCTCTAGGATCCAGACCAAGGTGCACGGTGGAAACTCTGGGGAAAATATGGTCTAAGACATCATGGCATTATGGTTATGGCAAACACTCTGGAGTCAGATGGGGCCTAAATCCAGACTCTGTCCCTTCCATAAGTCAGGCTACCTACTCTAAGCCACAGACCTGCTGCTCGGGGTCATGTGGGGATTAAATTAAAGCACTGAGAATGCACTCAGGCCTATGCCTTGTATACAGTGAAGAGTGCATGAGTGTCAGCACTTCATTAGTGGAAGGTTGTTAAAAAAGGAATGGGTTGCTTTGTGAGGCAATGACTTACTTCTCTGTCACCAGAAGTAATGTCACCTGTTAAAAATATTGTAGAAGGGCTTTCCACTTGAGGGTGAGATTGAAATAGGTGATTCCTGGGTCCATATGATTTTTTGGAAAGGGAAGGTGGAAAGATTTCTTTTATCTTTCAGCCTTTTCTACACTGGATTCTTTCTATAATGTAATGCTTGGGAGACTGACTACGTTGGTGACATGGTATTATTGGTTAAATGATACTAATTATATGGAGCAAACTTTTCTCTTTCAGACTTTTGCTCTGAAATAGCCATAATTCTGGGGGAAAAATCCACTTGTTTTAACAATCTAGTCTCTACTAGGTTTTCCTCTGAGACCCCTTAGGTCATTTTAAGTGGAGATTTTTTTTCCAACTGGTTTCCCTAAGTCTGTGGCTCACTGTATTTAAAATTACAAATTACTTCCCTTAACATCCAGAATGTTTGATGTCACAATCACATTTCCCTAAATATTTATATCAACCTCTACCTTGTCGTTTGAGTCTTCTGTCAGTGAGCAAGCAGGGAACTGATCTAGGTTTTAAACAGTAGGAGCTTCTTTCCCATCCTTTTTCCCATTTTTCTTTCCTTCTTTCTAAACAATACTGCATGGTGACAACTCTGGTCTAGTTGCACAGAGCTGCTGAAATCCACAACATTCGGGGCTTGTTTGTGGGACATGATGTTGGGTTGGTCCCAGCCACTCCTGAGACTGCTACTCCTAGGAGTGTGGCTGTTACTATGACAAAAGGGAGCAGTGAACAGACTAAGAGCCTTCAAGAGAGGCTGAGACGGAGCCAAGGGCACAGGAAATGAGAAAGTGAATCCTGGAGAGGTAACTAAGGCAAGGGTAAAAGGCTCAATATAAACAGTACAGGAAGAGAATGGAAACAGAAGAAAAAGAAGAGCACAAAGCAGAGAAAGAAAGGAGGTTTAAAATCTGTTCTTTTACCTTCAAGCCTACATCTACACAGATCCTTCAAATGCAGCAAAAATTATTCTTCAGAGAAAATAAAAATTAAAGTTTGAAGGCCAAAATAGATAGTAAGAGAAAAAAATGTCCTTTTACAGATAGCCATTGTAGAATTAATCATTTACTAGAAGCACTATTACTGCGTAGGCAATATAAACTAGTCTATCCAGTATGGGCACTTTCCTTAGTAAACCACAGATGAGAAAAAAATTAAAGGAGAAAATCTCATATTCAAGAATAACTAAAAAGTCATTTTTCGGAACAAAATGGATTTGAAGATAAATCCCTCTTGTTCGGTGCGTGTGTGTGAGACATCTATGTGGCATTTTTACCAAATGACAAATTTTAGAGCATTAAAATAGCCCTCCTTTTTGATGTTTATAGTTTCAGAATTTATGTAGCTAAAATGTGGGCTTATTCAACTTATATTCAGAACAAAATGAGAGGCAAGTTCTACACTCTGACATTATGTTGAATATCCATCAACTACAAAACTACTAACACTTTCTTTGAAAATATTTTCCTACCTGAAAAAATTCCACAGCAAATTTATAACTTAAATTATAAAATAAGTCAACTTGGCTTTCAATTTGTCCCTAAATATTATATTTAACATGTAACACAACAGATGATAAACTATCACTCATATGGGTTGTGTGTGTGTGTGTGTGTGTGTGTTTTGGGGGTAGTGTCAGATGATAAAATGTTGGGGGTAGTGTAAGATGATAAAATGTTGATTTTTAAAACATAGAAATTGCTCCACAAATCTTAATGTCTTTTCTATAAGGTAAAAGAATTTTTATTTGTAATTCATTTGACAAATGAAGATGGTAATTGGAATAAAATGATCAGGATACATGACTCATTGGCTTCAGGTTGGCATCCTCCATTGGTCCCCTCCTTCCAAGTGTCCAGTGGCCTGAGAATCCCATTCCAAGTTGTGGGGAGTGGCAATAGGGACTCCCCTCAAAAAGTGATCATTTCTCTAAAATAGAGTAGATCATTGGATATATCCAATTATTAAATTTTTTTAATAATAAATTTATTTTTATTGGTGTTCAATTTGCCAACATACAGAATAACACCCAGTGCTCATCCCGTCAAGTGCCCCCCTCAGTGCCCGTCACCCAGTCACCCCCACCCTTTGCCCTCCTCCCCTTCCACCACCCCTAGTTCGTTTCCCAGAGTTAGGAGTCTTCATGTTCTGTCTCCCTTTCTGATATTTCCTACCCATTTCTTCTCCCTTCCCTTCTATTCCCTTTCACTATTATTTATATTCCCCAAATGAATGAGAACATATAATGTTTGTCCTTCTCCGATTGACTTATTTCACTCAGCATAATACCCTCCAGTTCTATCCATGTCGAAGCAAATGGTGGGTATTTGTCGTTTCTAATGGCTGAGTAATATTCCATTGTATACATAAACCACATCTTCTTTATCCATTCATCTTTCGATGGACACCGAGGCTCCTTCCACAGTTTGGTTATTGTAGACATTGCTGCTATAAACATTGGGGTGCAGGTGTCCCAGCGTTTCATCGCATCTGTATCTTTGGGGTAAATCCCCAGCCGTGCAATTGCTGGGTCGTAGGGCAGGTCTATTTTTAACTCTTTGAGGATCCTCCACACAGTTTTCCAGAGTGGTTGCACCATTTCACATTCCCACCAACAGTGTAAGAGGGTTCCCTTTTCTCCGCATCCTCTCCAACTTGCCATCAGGGAAATACAAATCAAAACCACAATGAGATACCACCTCACACCAGTGAGAATGGGGAAAATTAACAAGGCAGGAAACCAATTATTAAATTTTTATAGTAAAATGTTATGATGACTTGACTGGAACAATTGCCTTGCAACCTATCCCAAGAGTGCATAAGAGTTTCCTCATGTGTAAAATAAAGAAATTGAGTTAAATAATCTCTAATGTCCCTTTTAGTTCTGTCTACAAAGTTGATTGAATCCCTTACTCATGGTTTTATTTTTCTACCCCCATTTAGTTAACATGCAGAAACAAACCTGTCATCAGAATGTCACCCACTTTCTTCACAAGTAGCACTTATCTACACTATGATGAATCTAACATACTTGTTAATGAATTTTCATCCTAAGTCTCCTTATTGGAGAGCTTTTAGATCATTTGTTGAGAAGTGAGGGAATACCTTCACCTACATATGTGTTTAGTACTTTTTCAGATTATTCTTGACTTTATTGTGTCAAACAACAAAAAGCAGTTCAACAGGGTAGATAAAAGAATGAGTTTAAATTAGTCATATCACTACCCTGTTCCTCACTGTGATTTTATTCCTAGAAGTAGCATGGCAAATGTGACTAAACTGGTAACTGTTTTCAGAATACATGATTCTCATATCTTCCAACAACAGAATTCCCTTATAGCTTTCAAAGTAGTATGCTTATTATTTGGTACTTGATTATGTGTACTGGGGCTACGTATTAATCAATGTAAGTAATGTTCTTGCTTTAATAGAAAAACCCATAAATTTCAGTAGCTTAACACAATAGAAGTTTATTTCATGTACTTCACAGAATGTATGCTGGTGAATGTTCTGGTTGCTCTGGGCACTGGCAACTCCCTCATAAACACGTAAGAGAACAAGGAAGATTTTTGGGTGTCAAGCTTTGAAGTGGCATATACTACTTCTGTTGACATTTCATTGACCAGAACTAATAAAATGGCCCCATCTAGATACCTTTGGGCTAGGAAATAGAGTCTTCCTAACATGTGTAGGAGGAAATTAAAACAGGCTAGTAAACACAGGGGATTGTTTCTGCCATAGTTATTCCATAGCAAGGAGCCACATTTAGCAATGAGTTGAAGAAGAGGAGCCTGAAGGGAAAAGCAGCTTATCCAGGTACATTTCTTGGCCAGAGTTAGGATGATCCTCAGAGGCAGTAGCAATGATCATGTTGAATTTCTCCTGTTTGAGTAATTCAGAAATGAAAGAGTGGTAAAAGTTTAGAAATTAAGTTGATTTGGGGCTGGAGAGGATAAATGTTGAGTTGGGGAAAACTGTGTTATTCTGTAGTGTGTGTGTGTGTGTGTGTGTGTGTGTGTGTCTATGTGTATTGGGGGAGTATTTACAGAATCTGGAGATATTATTCTCTGTCAGATATTGGCTTCGTATTTTTGCCTGGATGCCCCACCTCTTAACCTTTCTACAGTCTACACTTGCTTATAATATGCCTTATTTTCTTCATCGTTGGCTTAAATTCAAGATCTCTCTAAGCTGTAGGGCACCTGGGTGGCTCAGTCAGTAAGTGTCTGCCTTCAGCACAGGTCATCTCAGGGTCCTGGGACTGAGCCCCACATTGGGCTCCCTGATCAGTGGAGAGTCTGCCTCTCCCTCTCCCCCACTCTCCTACTTGTGCTCTCTCTCAAATAACTAAAATCTTTAAATTTTTTAAATCTATTTATTCATGAGAGACACAGAGAGAGAGGCACAGACATAGAGGGAGAAGCAGGCTCCACGCAGGGAGCCCGATGCAGGACTCGATCCCAGGACTCCAGGATCACTCCCTGGGCTGAAGGCAAGGGCTAAACTGCTGAACCAACCAGGCATCCCAATAAATAAAATATTTAAAAAAAGATTTTTCTAAGCTGCAACCTTAAGAAGCTAGAAAAAGAAAAGCAAATTAAATCCAAAGTAAGAAGAAAAATGGACATAGAAACAATAAAAATAGAAATCAATAAAATAGGAAATAGAAAAACAATATAGACTATAAATGTAACAAAAAATTAATTCTTTGAGAAGATCAATAAAATTGACAGGCCTGTAGCTAAACTGGTAAGGAAAAAATAGACACAAATGACCAATATCAAGAATGAAAGTGAGAACATGACTAGAGATCATAGAGACATTAAAAGGATAATAAAAAAATGCTATGAAAAATGTTTTTGAATTAATTTTGACAGTGTAAATGAAATAGACAAGTTCTTTAGGAGCTCGCTTAAGAATTAGATAACCTGAAATAGATATCCATATATAGTTTATATGTTATTATTATTATTATTTTTTATAGACTCTGCACATTTTATTTTTTAATTTTTATTGATTTATGATAGTCACACACAGAGAGAGAGAGAGAGAGAGAGAGGCAGAGACACAGGCAGAGGGAGAAGCAGGCTCCATGCACTGGGAGCCCGACGTGGAATTCGATGCCGGGTCTCCAGGATCGCGCCCTGGGCCAAAGGCAGACGCTAAACCACTGCGCCACCCAGGGATCCCCAGTTTATATGTTATTATTACATTCAATTATATATACATATATATGTATATTTTTAAAAATTTAATTTGTAATTAAAAACCTTCTCCAAGAAAACTCCAAGTCCAAATGGCATTGCAGGTAAATTATAATTTCCAAACACTTCTGGAAGAACCAAAACTGAATCTACACTAACTCTTCTAGAGAGTAGGAGAGAAGAAAATATTTCCCAACTCTTTTATGAAGCCAGCATTACCATGATATTCAAATCAGAAAGATAGAAGAATGGAGATGTCAAACCAATATCCTTCATGAACATAACTGCAATGATAGTAAAAATAATTAGCAAGTTGAATTCAGCAACATATACAAGGTATAATTGTTATGAACTGAATTGTTATGAACTGAATGTCCCCTCAAAAAACCATATGTTGAAGCCCTAACCCCAATGTGACTGTATTTGGAGACAGGGACTTTATGGAGATAATTAAGGTTAAATGAGGTCCTAAGTGTTGGACCCTAATCCACTAAGACTGGTGTCCTTAAAAGAGAAAGAGACCCCAGGAGTGTGGACACACAGAGGAGAGACTATGTGAGGAATAGCAAGAAGGTGGCTGTCTAGAAGCCCAGAAGTGAGGTCTCTTTGGAAGCTAATCAAGCTGGCTCCTTAATCTTGGACTTCAGAACTGTGAAAATGTATATTTTGTTGTTTAAACCACAAAGACTGTAGTATTCTTTTATGGCTGCTTTAGCAGACTAATGCAATAATATATGGTGATCAAATTAGGTTTATCTCAAATGTAGGGTTGATTTAACATTTGAAAATCAGTCATTGTAATTCACCAAAATTACAGGATAAAAAAGAAAAATTATATGAGTATATCAATAGATGCCAAAAAAAAGAAAAAAGCATTTCACAAAATTCAGTACCCATTCATGATAGAAAAAGAAGAAAACATCCACATGCAGAAGAATGAAACTGGACCACTCTCTTGCACCATACACAAAGATAAACTCAAAATAGATGAAAGATCTAAATGTGAGACAAGATTCCATCAAAATCCCAGAGAAGAACTCAGGCAACACCCTTTTTGAACTTGGCCACAGTAACCAGAGAAGGACAAACAGTGTATGTTCTCATTCATTTGGGGAATATGAATAATAGCGAAAGGGAATATAAGGGAAGGGAGAAGAAATGTGTGAGAAATATCAGAAAGGGAGACAGAACATAAAGACTTCTAACTCTGGGAAATGAACTAGGGGTGGTGGAGGGGGTGGGGGGTGGGGGTGAATGGGTGACGGGCACTGAGGGGTACACTTGACGGGATGAGCACTGGGTGTTATTCTGTATGTTGGTAAATTGAACACCAATAAAAATTAATTTATAAAAAAAAAAGAAAAGAAAAGAAAAAGAAAAAGAAGAAAAACCTCTCAACAAACTGGGAATGGGAGGGAACTTTCTCAACCTGATGAAAATCATCTACCAGAAACTTGTAGCTAACATACCTATTAGGGAAAGACAAATGCCTTCCCCCCTAAGATCAGAAACTAAGCAAGAATTCTTACCAATTTGATTTAATATCATACTAAAGTTCCTGATCAGTATAATAAAGAAAGAAGTAAAATTATCTTCATTCACAAATGACATGATCAGCTATGTTAAACATTATAAGGAATTTATTTCAAAACTGTTAGAATAAGTCAGTTTAGGAAAGTCACAGGACACAAGATCAATACACAAAAATAAAATTTGTTTCTCTGTATTAGTAGCAGAATATTTGAAAGTATAATTAAGAAAATAATAACATTTACATATCATGAAAAATTATGTGACAATGGGTATAAACTTAAAATAATATGTGTAAATACTATACACTGAAAACTATATAACACTGATGAAAGAAATGAAAGGAATCCTAAGTAAATGGATATATATATATATATATATGTATATATATATATGACATGTTCATGTTTCAGAAGACTAAGTGCTGCTGAGATTTTCAATTCTCTCCAAATTGACCTATGGAGTCATTGCAATCCAAATCAAAATCCTAGAAGGCATTTTTAAAGAAATCAACAAGCTGACTTTCAAATTTATATGGAAATACAAAAGACTAGAGGAGGCAAAACAATTTTGAAAAGGAAGAACAAAGTTAAAAAACTTATATTACCCCATCTCAAGATAATTTTTTAAAGAATGACATTAGAATGACTGGATATCCATGTGAGAAGACATTTCACTTATACCATAATATAAAAATTAAGTCATAATGTAAGCATAAAATTCATTTATTTATTTGTCAGAGATGAAGAGAGAGAGAGCACGAGGGCGGGCCGGCAGTGGTGGCAGGCAGAAGGAGAAGCAGGCTCCACTGAGCAGGGAGCCCCATGTGTGACTCAGTCTCAGGACCCTGGGATCATGACCTGAGCCAAAAGGCAAACAACCAACAGAGCCACCTAGGCATCCCTAAACATAAGACTTAAAACCATAAAACTTCTAGAAGCAAACATAGGGGAAATCTTTGTGACATTATATTAGGCAAAGATTTCTTTGTACACTAAAAACACAAATCATAAGAGAAAAAAGAATTTTTAAGCAGATACCTTATGAAAGAAGACACAGAAATTGGAAATAAGCACATAAAAGGATGCTTAGTGCCAGTCATCATTAAGAAATGCTAGTCAGGGCAGCCCAGGTGGCTCAGCAGTTTAGTGCCGCCTTCAGCCCAGGGCCTGATCCTGGAGACCTGGGATCGAGTACCACGTCGGGCTCCCTGCATGGAGCCTGCTTCTCCCTCTGCCTGTGTCTCTGCCTCTCTCTCTCTCCGTCTGTCTCTTATGAATAAATAAATAAAATTAAAAAAAAAAGAAATGCTAGTCAAACTACTAACCACACACATGAAAAGCCAAAATTAAAAAATAGAAAAGGATAATACTAAATGTTGGCAACAGTGTAGAATACTGGACTCTCACACTTTGCAAATGGGAATGCAAAATAATATGGTCAATTTGGAAAAATATTTGGTATTCTAAAAAAATAGAGTTAAACATATATAAACCATAAAAGTAGCAATACCACATCTGGGTATTTATCCAATAAAGAACATGTATACACAATAAAACTTGAACATATATATGCATACTTTTTTTTTTTTTGTAAAAGCCTAAAACCGGACACAACTGTCCATCAACTGGTAGAGAAACAAATTATGTATCCATGCAATGGAACACTACTGAACAATATAGAGGAATAAACTATAGATCCATATAAGAACACGCATGAGAGGTACCTGGCTGGCTCAGGGGTAGAGCTTGCGACTCTTGATTCTTCCACACCAGCTGGGTATATTACAATTCAACTCAATTCTGACACTATCTACCTGGAGACAGCATCATATCCCATAGGTTAAGGGCTCAGTCATTAAGAGACTAATGGCAAGACCACCTCCTCTTCTTCAGAAACCACAAGTCCAGGTTGCCACCTGGGCTTCTGACCAACCTGCTATAGATTGGAGGTTCCCATAGCTCGCTCCTCAGGTTCAGGTAATTTGCTAGAGCAGTTCACATAACTCGGAGAAACAGTTTACTTACTAGATTATCAGTTTATTATTAGAGGATATAACTCAGTGACAGCCAGATGGAAGAGATGCAAAGGGAAAGTATGGGGAGTGGGCACAAAGCCTCCATGTCCTCTCTGAATCAGCCACTCTCCCAGAATCCAAGTATTTGCCAACCTATACTCTCTCCCAACCTGTGCTTTTTGTTTTTTATGGAGGCTTTTATTACACAGAAACGATTGATTAAACCATTAGTTCTGGGCATCAATTCAACCTTCAGCGCCTCTCCCCGTCCTAGAGGTCAGTGAGTTGGGACCCTATAGTCACATGGTTGGTTCTCCTGGCAACAAGCAACAAGTCCCATCTTCAGGTGAGGCCCAAAAGTTACCTCATTAACAAAACAAAAGACACTTTTGAAAAAAAGATTGTATTTTTTTATTTGAGAAGATCTAGAGAGAGAGCACAAGTGGGCAGAGGAGGAGCAGAGGAAGGAGAAGCAGACTTCTCATCTGCGGGGAGCATAATGTAGAGCTTGATCCTAGGATGCTGGGATCATGACCTGAGCCAAAGGCAGATGCTTAACCCACTGAGCCACCCAGGTGCCCCAAAACAAAAGACATTTTAATGCTCTAGTCACTTAGGAAATTCTGAGGGTTTCCTGTGCCAGGAATGAGGACAAAGATGAAATAAGTATTTCTTATAAATCATAATATCATAACACTTAAAATTGGTGAACTTTACTGTCTGTAAATTGTACCTTAATATAGCTGATATCAGAGGGAAAAGACCCTTTTTTCCAGGGTCCATGA
Source organism: Nyctereutes procyonoides (assembly GCF_905146905.1). Lineage (NCBI taxonomy): Eukaryota > Metazoa > Chordata > Mammalia > Carnivora > Canidae > Nyctereutes > Nyctereutes procyonoides. The sequence goes on from NW_026575120.1 coordinate 19,619,737, forward strand.
TGGGATTTATTTGAATCAACAGACCAAAATAGCTGGTCTCACAGATCTTAGAAGTGAAGTGACTCAAAAAGAGTCACTCTGTCAGAACTGAGCCTCAGGCATGTGTCACTTCTTGCAAGTAATTCAGCAGTTTTGTCTAGAATGAGAGTCTATAATGGGAAATAGAAAACTGGTAGATCTCTCTCCTTTCAGAAACATTTAAATTTACAGAAAATTTCAAATGTAAGACTTCATAATGCATGTATTCTGTGATGAGAGTTCTAGTCAAAGTTCTCTTACCTACTTTGTTGATAGTGCTTACCAACATTACTCTCTGCAGAGTCAATGAGATTCTTAAACTTGTTACTCCTTCCTAAAACAAGAAGAGAGAATTCTTTCATTCATTTATGCATTCAATGAACATCTGTTGAGCATCTCCTCTCTGAGAGGCAATATGCCCCGCTGGAGACAAAAAATAAATGAATGAATAAGGTGTGGTCTGTATCCTCTGGAAAGTGCTATATCTGCTTGGAGTTTGTTGGAGTCACAATTCAGAGCATTCAATGGGATTTGCCATTGTCACTAAAGACTTGCCAGAAAGACTGAGGATAATGAAAATAAAGAATATTTTTATTTTTTTATTTATTTTTTTTTAAATTTTGTTGACATTTGGTTTTATTTTTTTATTTTTTTTAATAAATTAATTTTTATTGGTGTTCAATTTACCAACATACAGAATAACACCCAGTGCTCATCCCGTCAAGTGTCCCCCTCCGTGCCCGTCACCCATTCACCCCCACCCCCCGCCCTCCTCCCCTTCCACCACCCCTAGTTCATTTCCCAGAGTTAGAAGTCTTTATGTTCTGTGTCCCTTTCTGATATCTCCCACACATTTCTTCTCCCTTCCCTTATATTCCCCTTCACTATTATTCATATTCCCCAAATGAATGAGAACATACACTGTTTGTCCTTCTCCGATTGACTTACTTCACTCAGCATAATACCCTCCGGTTCCATCCACGTTGAAGCAAATGGTGGGTATTTGTCGTTTCTAATGGCTGAGTAACATTCCATTGTATACATAAACCACATCTTCTTTATCCATTCATCTTTCGATGGGCACCGAGGCTCCTTCCACAGTTAGGCTATTGTGGACATGGCTGCTAGAAACATCGGGGTGCAGGTGTCCCGGCGTTTCATTGCATCTGAATCTTTGGGGTAAATCCCTAACAGTGCAATTGCTGGGTCGTAGGGCAGGTCTATTTTTAACTCTTTGAGGAACCTCCACACAGTTTTCCAGAGAACACAGGCAACACCCTTTTTGAACTTGGCCACAGTAACTTCTTGCAAGATACATCCACGAAAGCAAAAGAAACAAAAGCAAAAATGAACTATTGGGACTTCATCAAGATAAAGAATATTTTTAATCTAAAGTCCTTTAAATCACCAAATGCTGCAATTTTTCAAGTGGGAAGGCCAATCTTTCCCAGTCATAGAAAAGGAAATGAGGGCCTCCTAAAGATTAGAAATTCCCATCCCATGGTGAGACAGTGAGTGAGCTGAGACTCTTATCTGTTGCTTGACTCTTGTTCAGTATTCTGGAGGCCCCTGGGGTCATCTTCACTGTCTCCTCTCATTACAGACTGTAGAGCAGCCTGTTACTATGTTATGCTTTATTCTTGGAGAAATGGCTGGTTACTTTTACAATTCAAACACACACACATCACTGGTAATTTCCATAGGTCACTTCTACTCTGTAAAAAATATTATAAGTGAAATGCTTATTTCAGCAAAGAAATACTTTGTATGGATTCCCCCTTCAATACAAATACTGCTTTTGAAACAATTCCTTTTCATTTGTTGAACGATTCAGAAAAAAAGTGATTTGTCTTTTTTTTGGGGGGGGGATAGGGACTTTTTCCCAAATATTTTCTGCAATTATTCTGATGGTGAAGCATTTTCTGGTGAAGATAGGTGTGAAATGGAAAGGCAGCTGTAGCTATGTAAAGATTTGGTTTTTGTTTTTAATGGTTGAGTTGGTACACAGTATTGCACTAAAAAGCTTTATCTTCTCATAAAAATAAACTAGTGCAATCACATGGTATTCTTGGACCAAACTTTCATTTGTCATTTATTCAATGCCACCTATGTGTCAAACCCTGTGTGAGGCAGGAAGGTCAGGAGAACTTATGAAGATGGCAATGTTCTGTCTGCATTGTCTAAATATAGGAGTCACTAGCCACAGTTGAAATATGGCTAAAAACTGAATTTTAATTTAATTTTAATTCATTTAAATTAAATGGGTACATGTGGCTAGTAGTCACCAAATTGGACAGGATATGTATGAGGAATAAGTAATATGAAGCGTCTCAACATGGACAATGTGGTTGTGGTGTACTGGGCTAGATGCAGATAGAGGTAGGATTGTTTCCAGTGATGTCTGTCCACAAGGGTGCCCAATCTTTCAGAATCATCACCTTCAATGAATCGACAATGAAAGGGACTTATATAAAAGTCTATATCCATTGGTACAATGTATACTGTGCATACTTCAGTGTCCATGTAAATATTTATGTGCCCACATATTTATAGTGAGAAGATAAAATACTTGGACTCTTTCAAGCTAAGAAGTGTAAGAGGATGGTGAATAAAGCTCTGTCTTAGGTTCTATTGCAGTGTCAATGCAATAGATATCAAAGTGAATGTGAGGCAAACCTCTACCCCATATGCAGATTTTTAAGGAAATGGTCCTGAGACCCTCTTCCATAATATTGGGTCCTACACCCATATCAAATCTATAAAAAAAAGTGAGAGTATGAGAAGAGTGGGAGCCTAGCTCTCCTTCCCATCAGGAGGAGGTGGGAGGTGCTACTCTCTAATTTTAAGCCTAGTGAAAGGACTTCAAGGGGCCCCTTGTAGATATTTGAAATTGTTCCCTGTGCCTGGAAAATACTGAGGATGGTGGCCTAACCCAGGTCCCAAAAAGCTATTGGAGACTGCTGCTTCCCGGGAAACCCAGCGTAGGAGTCAGTTGAGCACGGTTTGAGGGCAGGGCCAGAGAGCTCCGGCGGCTGTGTGGTTGGGACTAGTCTGCACTTGCAGAATTAGTGAAGCCAGGGACAGCAGAGCGTTCCTGTGAACCAGATGTGGATTACGTGCAAGAGAGCTGGTCTCGGGTCAGCCCTCTTGGGGTGGATTCAAAAGGGTGCGCTAGAGGGAGACTGAGCGGGAACAGGAGATGTCCTCCGGGGGCCTCGCCCACCGCCTTCCCTACCGCACACTTCCAGCTAAGCGGAGATTATTAAATCTATTATTAATGCTAGGTCAAAACTTCTTTTTAGCCACTTCCCTTTATCTTGGTATCTTCTAGCGATAAGACTGTCCTCGTGACATAAAGGTGTAACACAAACGCACGCTAAGCACCGTGCAGCTGGCCACGTGGACGTCCACCTCCGGGCTGACTTGGCGGGAGCTGAGCCCTGGGCTTGCGCTCGACCCGACACCTCCCTTCCCCTTCCCCTTCCCCAGACGGGGGCGCCTTTCCAGGCCCCGCCTGTGCCGCACGCGCCGCGGGACTTTGGCGCTCGGATTGAACGCGCAGCCCGTCAGGGAGCGGGCCTGCAGCACGCTCGGTGTGCACGGTCGCAGGCGAGCCGGCCTGCGGCGGGGGTGGGTGCGCGCGGCTCTCCCCGGGGACCCTCCTGGGGGTGGGCCTGCGGCTCGGCCCCGGCCCCGGCCCCGACCCCGACCCCGACCCGAGGCGCCTCCCCGGGGCACCCCCGCCGCCGCGGCCCCGGGGAGCGCAGGCGCGCGGTTCCCCCTCCCGGATCCCTCCCCGCCCTTCCAGGGAGGAAACATCCCGGAAAGCGCCTCTCACTTTCCTCAGGGTGGGAAAACTGCCGGCAAGGACACAAAGCAGCAGGCAGGCTCCCCGCCCGTGGGAGGCCGCCCTGAGGGCGCGCGCGCCGGACCCCGCGTGGGCTCCGGGCCCGGGGGGCCGCCCCTTCCCCCTCCCGCTCCCGGGGCGCCGCCCCTTCCCCCTCCCCCTCCCCCAGCTGCCCCTCCCCCTTCCCCCGGGCGCCGCCTCTTCCCCCTCCCACCCCCGGGGGCTGCCCCTCCCCTCCCCCTCCCCCTCCCCCGGGGCGCCGCCCCTCCTACCCCCAGGAAGTCGCCCCTTCCCGCCCCCGCCCCCGCCCCGGCCCCCGCCCCCGCCGGCGCTCGGACGTCTCCGGGGGCCTCGGGGGCGCGCGGGCGGACGGACGGCCTCGGCCTGGGCATCCTCCGCCAGGGTGCGCACCGCCGCCACCGCCGCCACCGCCGCCCGGCCGTCCCGGGAGCGCAACAAAGAGCGCGCCGCCCGCCGGCCCGACGCTCCCCGAGGCTCCCCGAGGCTCCCCGAGGCTCCCCGAGGCTCCCCGGCCCGGACCCGGCGGCGGCGCGGGCGATGGAAGATGGAAGGCGGCCGCGCGGCGGTGAGACCCCGGAGCGGCGGGCAGGGGCGCGTGCGGGCGCGGGGCTCGCGGTCGGTCCGGGCGGGACCCCTTCGCGTGGTGGCGCCCGGCCGCGGTGCCCGGCCGCGGTGCGTGTGCGGGTGTCGGGGTCCGCTCGCTGTTCCCCGGCCCGTTCTTTGTGTGCGGAGCCCAGAAGGGCTAACTTTGTGGGGTGAGGTGCGGGCGCTTCGAGAACCTGACTTGGACGCAGAGCCCGAGCCGCTCGCGCTCCTTAGTGATCGGGGCCGGGACGGCGCCGGTTTCACTCCGTCCAGGTCAGCTCCGGTAATCTGGGCTATCACGTTTCTCTGTCGGAAAGAAAAACAGCAAAAATCCGCAAAACAAATTTGCCTCGAGCGAGCCAACAGGGGAAGATTATTTGGTTTAATATTCTCAGGAGCTTTTAAGGACGTTTCATTCTGTCTTACATGCATTCAACTTTTATCTGCTGTTTTCAGCTGTGAACTCTAGCAAATGATGTTCCGAGATTTAAAAAAAAAAAAAAAAAAGAATCCAGGTTAGCACTTAGAGAACGTGGGTTTAGAACGGTGTCGTTGACTTCAATGATGAATATTGTTTTCCCGTTGCCCTCGAGGTGAAAGGACGTTAAACACCCAGAACGCAGAAGATGTAAAAGGCATTAGGATTTCGTCTTATAGGAACTGTTTTTGCTTGACGGCGGGATGCAGGATTTCCACTCCAGGGTAACTCTTCAGTGCGTCCAGGTGTTGGTGTGGGGCAAAGGCAGATCACCAAGTGGGATTCTGAGAATAAATGCTTCAGTTCATTAACTATAATTGAATATATATATATATATATATATATATATATATATATATATATATATATATATATAAAGGATTTTGCAGAGCCCAATAGCCAGGTAAGTAAGACAGAATTTCTGCCGTCAAGGAGCTGCTTTCTAGTAAGACAGACTTCTGCAGAGGTTATGATAGAGGAACCCAGAGGAAGGAGAGCTTCTGACCTAAGGCTTGGAAGTCTTTGGAAAGGAGCTTGCAGTTGAGCAGGAGCTTGTAGTGAGGAGGGTTTGGCTGGCTTTTTGTGTGTGGCGGAAAGGATGTTCCCTGCTGAAGGAAGAGAAGTGCACGTTCTGTTCTATAACAAGAAATGCTTTACTGTTCTTTCTTAGAGTATTTACAAATCGAGATTTTTTTTTCTCTAAAAGTCATTAAATTCCTCTTCACTAAACAATGCAATATGCTCAACAGAACCAGCAAAACAATACGGAATAAATTAACACCTTCCCAACCAATTTTTAGTGCCCTGATGCATGTGCTTCTAATAACTTTCTTATATCCATTCACAGATCGTATCACAAATGTCTGATTTGTCTTGTCAGATATTTCGTTAACGTATGTTTTTTTTTATACTAAAAGGAGCAGAGTGGTACCCTGGAAAGCACTTGGGTGGGACACTTTGTCACTGAACGAGTTATCGCTGTTGTCTTGGGCAAATCATTTAATCTCTAGCTAAAGTTTCTTCTTTTGTAGGTTGAGGGGATTGGGTAGGTGCTTTCTGAGAGCTGTCTAGCACTAGCATTTTATGCTAACATGCTTTAACATGTATATGCATCACTTAGTGATGGACTTTTTTTTAAGATTTTGAGAGAGAGAGAGAGAGAGAGAGAGAGAAAGAGAGGTGGGGGAGGGAATGAGCAGTGGGAATGGGCAGAGGGAGAAGCCGACTCCCTGCTGAGCAGGGAGCCTGATGTGGTGCTTGATCCTGGGACCTGGAGATCCTGACCTGAGCCAAGACAGATGCTTAACAGACTGTCTCTCAATTTGTATGCTTGTGAACAGATCATCACTCTTACCCTGGCCATTGAATGTGGAAGAGCCATTAAAGCTGAAAAGCTAAAATAACCTTATTTTAAGGTGAAATTTCACAGTTGAATGTTATTTTTAAAAAATGCAAGCATAAGCTTGACTTGCAAAACTCAATTTGTGTTGGCTTTAAAAAAAGTTTTGTTGACACTCTTCATTTGTGAACAAAGAATAATACTTTGTACATTGTACTTAGAGAAGTTCAATTTTGCTTTTAATTGAATAGTAGCAGTTGAAAAATGAAATACCTTGGAAATCCTTTTAGGTTAGCAAATCTTGGGAATTTGGAAATAAAATAAAATAAAACAAAATCAGTTAATTGAAAAAGGAAAATTCAGAGATACTTTCCATAAATGGCTCTATTCACTTTTTAAAAACTTGGTATTTGTGTATTTGTTTGCTAATCCTGATGGAAAATATGAATGGGATTTTGTCTTACCTTACATTTGAAAAAAAATATGTCCAAGTCATTACCACTTTTAGAGGTGATTTTTTTTCCCTTTAGAAATTCTGGAGTCTTCTGTCCTGCCTTATTCATAAACCAACATGTCATTGTGATAATGGGTTAAGTTCAGTCAATTTTTTTTTTTTAGATTTTATTTATTCATGGACACAGAGAGAGAGGGAGAGGCAGAGACACAGGCAGAGGGAGAAGCAGGCTCCATGCAGGGAGCCCGATGCAGGACTCGATCCCAGGACCCCAGGATCACACCTTGGACTGAAGGCAGGCACTAAACCACTGAGCCACGCAGGCATCTCAAGTTCAATCATGGTTAAGCTGAGGCAAAAACTACGTGAACATTAAAATATGTATGTGCTTTGGCTTCAGATTGGTTTGTTCGATGTTTACCTGCAGTATGTTGTCATGTGGCAGTTATGAAAGGAGTGTTTCTTTGGGCTTGGGTTGGATTAGGAGGTGAGTAATGGATGGTGATCCTTTCCAATATTCAGAAATGAATTCGGACACAATTGAAGTTTAAGCAGTCTGTGAAAAATAATCTGGTGATCAGTAGGTGACCAAAGTCCACTTAACCTCAGGACATGCGTCAGGCTCACAGAAGGCTGGGGATCTAGTCTAGCTTTAAATTATTGTTGTTTTGTGGGTTCTCAATATTTAGGGACTCTTCACCTGTAGTCTGGGCCAAACATAGAAATCCTTAGCTTCCCTTTGCTGAGAGTGGAGGTGATTTATCTTGAATACTGCCTTTTAGTTCTTTCTGAGTCCTTTTACAGTTAAACCAGCCTAACCTTATGTTAGAGGAATACAGGATCCAGATGAATTTCTCCAGAGCATGTGTTCAGAGTGCCTGTGCCTGTATAGTTTGTGGTGTTTGTGATGTTATGTGCAGACTCAGAGGTTTACCAGAAAGAATTTTAGTGGTGACATTTTGAGAGTGTGTTCCTTTGTACTTTTCCTGTGTTTCCGAGTTACAAGACCATCTTCCAAAGACATTTTTCACATACTGCAAATTGATGTTAGTTGCAGTGGCTACAGTAGCAATGTCAATCGCTGTTGCAGTTTACAGAAGGGAAAAAGGATAGCTTGCAGCATGTAGTTAACAAGTTATTCTTAAATCTAGATCACCAGATTTCCATGCTTCCTTTGAAAAGAAGGTGTAACTCCTAACAATAATGAATCTTTGCTCATGCTATCTTATTTATATAAAAATAGCACATGTCCTTGCAGTCCTTGTTTTTTGCTGAGCCCAGAAGGTCAACATACTGGGCCCCAGTCGGCAGGGACTTTGTCGACAATCTGGGGCACAGAGGTGGTGAAACATTTTTGCTCTTGGGCATTCCTGTATGAGGGAGTCATCAGCTCCTCACCTCTTCTTCTGTGTTAGTGCCAGGCCCTGGCCAGGGCTCGCCACTCATTTCTTGAGGCTTGCTTAACTTTGAACAGTCATCTAGTATGAAACTCTTTTTTCTTTGGCCACAAGTCAGTGATATGAGTCAGAATAATTGTACATGTTGATGGATAGTTTTCAAGTTTATTCTTGGAGTTAGGGATTTAGGGTAAGTGGAAAAGTGAACATTTGACTGAAGCCTGGGGCTCTTCTCCTACAGAGTATTCTCATCTGGGTTGTCTGAGGAGCAACATTTTCCTTTAAGTTTCATCTTAAGCTGTAGCTTCTAGAAAAGGCTTATTTTAAGCATTTTAGAAAAGTTTATTTAAGTTTTCAGGAGATGCGTTGTTACCATCTCCTTTGAGACCTTACTGTGTGCGTTGACAGATCACCTTCTCTCCTCCCCATGACAGCCCCATGAGGCCACTACTGTCATTATGTCCATTCTGAAGTCTGGAGATGCTAAAAAGTGGCAGAATAAGATATAAATTCAGTATGGTTTTCTTAACTACTGTTCCGCTTTTATGTCCTCAAAGTTAGTGTTGTGTATTGCTGAAACTGAACTTTTGGCTCTCATATTTAGATTCTTGGAGGTCTTAGAATCTGAAATTGGTTGACTAACCAAAAACCATTATTTTACGTACGGGTTGGTTTAAGTAGTAGGACAAGGATTGTAGTTTGGCTTAAGAGATGGAAACTGTAATTTTCTTTCAGAAACACTCTTAGTCTCTAAAGGGATCACTAAGTGGATTACGTAAGAAGTTCCATACAGTTATAAGCAATTCATTGGAATTCAAAATAAAGCAGATTTCACAATTTAAAATTGACTATAAGGCTCACTTCTTTTATAATTACATCACCTGAGAAGTAATCTAGACTTTTTTTTTTTTATATAATTGTGGATATTGACACAGAGAAGGCTGCTTTTTTCTTCTCATGAGCGGGACTTAGGCTGTTGAGAAAGGGAACCTGAAACAATGAGGAGGAAAATGGGGAATGAGCTGAGGGCATTAATGAAAAGATTGGGCGGCAGCTGCTCCCTTTTCACTTGCCTTCTGTTCCCAGACTTTTGCTAAGAAAAAGTGAATTATAGAAATGAAGCAGCTTGGTTCTTCCTATGGCTATTTGGTCTGTGGACAAGGCAAGTAGAAAAATGTAAATAGAAGAGGCTGTAGCTTCTTTTGTTTAGACTTCAGGAGATTATTGGTTAAGGGCCAATGGAACTATATATTATTATTTTTTTTTTTAAATTTTTTTTAAAATTTTTATTTATTTATGATAGTCACACACACAGAGAGAGAGAGAGGCAGAGACACAGGCAGAGGGAGAAGCAGGCTCCATGCACCAGGAGCCCGATGTGGGATTCGATCCCAGGTCTCCAGGATCGCACCCTGGGCCAAAGGCAGGCGCCAAACCGCTGCGCCACCCAGGGATCCCTGGAACTATATATTAAATACGTATATGTATATGAAATTTCTCTGTGTATGAAAATGTATACATACGTATATATTTTTTTTAATTTTTATTTATTTATGATAGTCACACAGGGAGAGAGAGAGAGAGGCAGAGACACAGGCAGAGGGAGAAGCAGGCTCCATGCACCGGGAGCCCGACGTGGGATTTGATCCCAGGTCTCCAGGATCGCGCCCTGGGCCAAAGGCAGGCGCCAAACCGCTGTGCCACCCAGGGATCCCTACATACGTATATCTATATGTATTTCTCTGTATATGAAAACATACCCTCTTTCTGAATTTAGATTTTTAGTAACCCTTTCCAAGAAGTCATCTGATAGGCACAGTATATATTCACACATAAGACCCTGGGAGAAAGGGCAATCTAGATGTAAGACTGAGTGCGTAGACAATGCGGTTAAATGATTGCTGCCTTTGTGATTAATAATATTTTCTAACAAAATTCTATTAGGAATACTGAGAAATGACAGCAGGCTCTGTGATCTTTCATAGCATCTCCTGTGATCTTTCCTTCATGTTTCTAAAAGCAACAAGTCCTGAGTGTTTAAAGAAGCAAGATATTTCCTTGAGTCTGAAACTTTTTATTTGAATATCAGAGTTCACTCTGGGCAGATGTTTATTTTCAGCTTCGTTTCTAGTGGCTTCAAAGGGTCCATGAGCTGCCTGCCCCATCTGCTGATGCTTATTTCTCCCTATACAAATCCTCTGTGCAAGAAAAAGTCCAGTTGCTTTCCATGAACTAGTATCTATAAGTAAATTAAGGCAGAAACTGAAATACAGACACTATTCATTTAGCAGATGTTTAGTACTTATTGTGTGCTGAGTTCTGTGGTAGGCTCTAAAAAGCCTTGTCTACTGACTAGTAAGAAAGCCTGCCAGGAACATTCAGAGGCATTTGGGTACTTCTGAGAGTCAGACCTCACAATCTGTAAATACTGATAATGTTCTTAAGAGCTCTGAACTTACAAACTTTAGTAGAATCAGTGAAGTTTCTGTTATATCAGTAATGTTACATAGAACTTTCTGCTGTGTTGGCAACATATTTGTGCTGCCAGGATGGTAGTCAGCAGCCTCATGTTGGAATGTGGCTAGTGAAATTTAGGAACTGAATTTTAAGTTTTATTTATTTAGGTGGATTTAAATAGCCTCATGTGCTAGTGGCTAATATGTGGGATAACATAGCTCTAGAGCAAAAATGCACTAATAGATGGGATTGGCTGTCCTGGGCAGTCATTTCACAGTTGACCATCTGGTTGCTTATGATATGATCACTGAACAAGGCTTTGCTGCATTTTTAGTTTTGCACATATTTACCTGATCATGTCAAATAATATGAAAGCAGTGAGAGTGTATGGAAGCATGGGATTATAATGCAAATGAAAGTGGAGGTAGAGTCATTGAAAGTGATAAGCAAAAGTATTCCGCAAGATGAGGAAAACCTTTGATAAACTGGAAAAACTTGAGTGTCTTGTTATTATATGAATACTGGGTTATATTATACTATTAATACTACCATTATATTACTATTGTATTAATAATGAGTTGTTTGAAAACTTGCTGAGATGGTGAGAGCATTGCAGTTGACTTTTTTTTGTTAACAACCTGTGGATAGTGCTATAATTTCAGGTCCCTTTTGATCTGCTTACATTGCAGTGAATATGAGGGTATCCAAGTGGCCAGGCTCTTTCCTAGGACCCCTCAAAGCTGTCCTGGAGGCCCAGTAGATTTTCAGTGTAGATGAAACTCGGAAAGACGCCTGAATAGTATAGATATTGGAAAGGAATTGTGCATGGTTTTATTTTTTTATTTTTATTTTATTTTTTTGTGTGTGCCTGGTTTTAAAACTACTCCTTAATAGAGGTGCTTCTGCACCATCATTAGATACCAAAACACAGTAAGACAATGGAATGCAGAAAAAAAAATTTTACTCTTTGTCCCCCAAATACTTTTTTTTTTTTTTTAAAGATTTTATTTATTTACTCAGGAGAGACATTAGAGAGGCAGAAGCAGAGGGAGAATCAGGGAGCCTGATGTGGGACTCGATCCCAGGACCCCAGGATCATGACCAAGCAGAAGGCAGAAACCTAACCAACTGAGCCACCCAAATTCTTTTTAATGATAAGTCCAGGAGGTAGACAGCCCTGTTTGCAGGCTCCAGGATTTCTCCAGGTAGGCATATGGAAATAGCTTTGAGTGTAGCATGTGTGAAATCATGAGAGAATTCTCATGGTTTAGGCCCTTGTTGAAATACATTCCAGTTTTGGAGTTTTGTAACTTGTGGTGAATACACCATGAAATCAAGGCATAGCAATGCAAAAATTGGGGGATGGGAGAAGGAGAAGGAGTAACATGGATTCTGCATTTACTACATGCCGGGTTCTTTGTGAAGTGTCCATGTGTGTGTGTGTAAATTTGTATATTCTTCTATGTTCTTTACCATATTGTGAGATAGGTGGTGTCCCCATTTTCAGAGGATGAAATTGAGGCTTATGAAGTTTTAAATGGGATTCTTTTAAACACAACTTTCTTGACAATAAAGTTTACATACCACACAATTTATCCATTTAAAGTGTATGTTCAGTGATATTTAGTGGTCACAGAGCTGTGCATTTGTCACCATAGTCAGCTTTAGAGCATATTTTATCACCTCAGAATAAACTTTGGATCTATTAGCTGTCCCTCACATTCCAACCCAGGCAACTGATAATCTGCTTTCTATAGATTTGCCTATTCTGTATAATATGTGGCTTTTTTTTTCAATATGTGACTTTCTGTGTCTCCTTTCATTTAGCACAATGTTTTCAGTGCTCATCTGTGTTGTACTTTATTCGTTTTATTGCTGAGTAATATTCAGTTGAATACACAAGACACATATCATTTTTTCATTCATCAGATAATGGGTTGTTTCTATTTTTTGGCTATTAGGAATGATGCTGCTTCGAACAGGCATGTACAAGTTTTTTGTGGGGACGTATGTTTTCATTTCTTTTGGGTATATACATAGGAATGCAATTGCTGGGTCATATTAAAACTCTTATGTTTAACACTTGGAGGATTTGTCAAACTTTCTCACAGGGGTCACACTATCTTACATTTGCATCTGCAGTGTATGAGAATTCCCATTTCTCTACATCTTCATCAACACTTATTTTCTGTGTTTTTGATATTAACCATCTTAGTGGGTGTAGAGTGTTATTTCATTGTGGTTTCCCTCTTGTTGTTAAGCATCTTTTCGTATGCATGTTGGCCATTTGTATATCTTCTTTGGAGAGATGTCTGTTTAGATCCTGTGCTCATGGTAAAATGGGTTGTCTTTTAAAATTGGGTATTTGTCTTTTTGTTATTGAATTGTAAAATTTCTTTATATACTATGGATACAAGGCTCTTGTCAGATATATGCTTTGCAAATATATTCTTCCATTCTGTGGGTGGTCTTTTCATTTTCTTATACTTTGAAGCGAGTGACTTTATCAAGCAAAGCATGAGAGGGCTTAGCACACTTCACATACTTAACTGAGGTCAGTCAACAAAATGACTTGTTAAATGGCTTGTGTAATGAATGTCATTTTGTTTGTTTCTGGCTGGAGAAAAAGATAGGTTTAGCCTTTGCCTAAGCAACTCAGGCAGGATTGCAAAACTATCATGTGTATTGAAAATAAAACTCGGAAGTCACTTCTCTATAGAATTTTATGTATAGAAAATAGTCCTTTCTTCCTGGATTAGAGAGAACTGTTTAAAAGGAATAGGAGACTGTACGTAGAAGAGCCCTCTTTTGAGGTCCTGTAATTTTATGATCTAAATAGTGTTTCCCATATTTGTCTCACAGGAATTACCTGGTTTTATGTAATTTTTTTTTTTTTTTTTTAGAAGGAATTACCTGGTTTTAGATTTCTAGAGCCAATTGAAGGTTTTGGTTCAATAGTTCTGAAGTGGCAGTTTTCATCAACACTTCATATGATTAGGGTCAGAAATACTTGAGAAATTGTGGTCTAAACTGGTGATAATAATGACCTTTTAGTGGTTGCTCCTATAACTTAATTAGACCTTTTTAGTGGGTGTGCCCTCCAGGGATGAGCATCCTTCACTGAGGGTTATTACAAAAAGAAGATCCAGCTGGTCTGGCTACTTTGGTTACTGCAGTTACTGATCTTGATCCAACACAACCCAAATTCTCTACCCCCCCCCCCCCCCCCCGCCATATAGTAGAGGTGGTTCCACTATAAAAATTAAAAACAAGGTTCATAAACATTTTCATGTCATGAGGTTACCACCATCCTCCTGAGAGTATCCTTTTCTTCTCTTTTAAGATGTGTTTATAAATTTCTTAGCATCGTTGAATCCCGTAGCCACACAAATCTCCACGTAGCTTGGATGGTAGGTTACTTACCTGGATGGGTGGGAATTATTTTCATTCTTAAAGTCACACAGCTTTTAAGTGGTAAAACTGATCTTGCTTGTACCCTATATTATTATTGCTTGTAGTGCACTGTGGATGCCAAGAGGAAAATTCTAGTACTTTGTGTGGTGCTTTGGCATACAGTAGTTACTCAGTAAATGTTTGTTCAGTGAAGGAGTTGAAGACCACAGTCTATTTAATAGCTAAGCCCAGGAACTCTTCCAAAAAGGTATGGACAGAGTGGGTGCTCTGACATTTAGCCTTATGTCCTGGTGGAGTAGAATTTCCAGACTCAGAAATGATGGCCTCATCATTTTTTGCCGTTGACCTTACTGTGGGTTTTGTTGCATCTCCTGTTTTAGAGGAGTGGCATTTTCCCCTACTTTGCAGACAGCATTTATGGTCTGCTTTTAGAGCTTCAGGAGTGTGACTTTTCATTACAACTTTCTTACAAATGATAATCGAGGGCACAAGAGATAAGAGTAATGTGTCACTGTGAATTTCCTCACACAGACCTCTTCCTTATGGCAGAGAAAGGTACGTATGGGCTGTGTTTGCCTGGAGTTATGTAATGGTCTCAGAAACCTGTTTCATCTATTCTTTTGATTTTACCGTATTTCATTCTTGGTTCATTTTCTTTTACCTTCCTTATGTGGCTCGTATGTCAATAGATTGTCTCTTATGTTGTTGGGTTCTGTTTGGAAAAAAAAGTGTAATAGAATGGCATATTCTAAAACAGACCTACAAAAGGTATATTTACATTAAAATATATACATTCTATATATTTTAATTTTTTTAAAAAGATTTTATTTATTCACGAGAGATACGGAGAGAAAGGCAGAGACATAGGCAGAGGGAGAAGCAGGCTTCCTGCAGGGAGCCTGATGTGGGACTCGATCCCAGGACCCCAGGATTATGCCCTGAGCCAAAGGCAGACACTCAACCTCTGAGCCACCCAGGTGTCCCTATATATTTTAATTTGATATGTAAAAATATTTATGTATTTCAAAGAACTTGGTAGGCTTAGAGCAATTAAAGCCAACATTTTAAAAGCACTACTAAAATAAATATATCTGTGATTAAGTAATTTGTGAGAAAAATGTTTTAATTTATAATACTATCTGTCAAGAAGGTTCACATATGAGCTAAAAGGATAGCGGTTGTCTCAGTGTATGTAGGGGTATTTGCATCATGAGTCTTGTAAGTTTTACTTTGTTTCTATACAGCAAAAACAATTTAAAAGTAAACTATTGTTGGTAGAATTTTCTTATGGTCATTTAAAGGTCTCTAAAACATTCCTTTTAGCTTTCATGGAAACAACTTGTTCATATATACCCATATGTAATTGTTTTACATAATATTTAATTGAATTTCACAATTTCAGTAGCAAATATAACCTGACACAAGTCAGTTTGGGAGCTAACATAGTTGATTCTTGGTGACCATCAACTCAATGATAGGAGCAGAATTTCGTAAGCTTGACAGTCTTGATTACTAGCTCTGGGCACCGAGTAGTAATGGGCATCAGCTAGGATATTTCACGGGATGAATGTTCATTCTGCAGTTGGCTTATTGGAGGCTGGTTAAGAGCTTCTGCTATATTACATGACTTCCTATATATAACTTCAGAAACAAACATATATATGAGAATTAATATTATTAAGTAGAGAATTAGACACTCGTTTTTTTGAAAGTCAGTTTTGTCTTTTATCTGCCTCACATTTCTGTTTGTGTACAGAGTTACTTTACTCCTGAATAATTTATTTCTGCATGTGAATTTTTTTGAAATTATTTTGCTTTCCTTTTTACTTGGAAGATAGCTGAAGTTCTTTTAAAATGTGGTTTATAGGATCCCTGGGTGGCGCAGCGGTTTGGCGCCTGCCTTTGGCCCGGGGCGCGATCCTGGAGACCCGGGATCGAATCCCACGTCGGGCTCCCTGCATGGGGCCTGCTTCTCCCTCTGCCTGTGTCTCTGCCTCTCTCTCTCTCTCTGTGATGACTATCATAAATAAATAAAAATTAACAAAAACAAAAAAAAAAATAAAATGTGGTTTATAAAAATATGACCCACCCATGTCTATCTATTGAGTGAATACATTACTAAAGTATTAAAAAACACAATTTTTGTCTTATATTTAAGTTCAGAGATTCACTAAAACTAGGTTGCACCCAGATTTTTTAATATTATTAAAACATTAAGTGCTTTGTACTTTGTGTCATTATTTCTCTTTTTTAGAAACTGAAGCCCATTATATTGGCCTGGCACCTTTCACCTGCTTCAGGAAAGGTGTATATATTGGGACCATCTCTTCAGTGTGCTCTGGTGAAGCAAGATCCAGGGTTTTGAGAAATCCTAATGCCTTTGAAGTGTTTTAGAGTATCTCTCAGTTTAGAGAACTATTTCTTTACAAATACTGTTTTTTTATGAGGTTAACTTAATTATCAAATTGGGACAGCTTTGTTTTTTCCAAAGTATCTAAATATGTATATACATACAAAATGCTTTATTAAAATATAACCCTTTGGAAAGGCTGCAAAGTATGCTGTTATATATTATGTACAGATTTGTATCACTGTTCTCTTCCATTCACTCATATATTTATTAAACAAATATTTATTGTCTCCTATGTACCAGGCATTATTTTAGATACTGGGGATACACAGTGGTCAACAAAATAGACAAAAAATGCTTTTGCGAGGTGCGATAGACTGTGTATGTGTGTGAAGTACTTTGGGGAAAAATAAAGCAGAGGAAAGAGATTAGGAATGAGGTAGAGTTGCATTTATAAACAGGATCATCAAGCATCACCTCACTGAGGTGCTTTGTGATAAAAGGCCTAAGGAAAGTAAAGTGAGTCATGTAGGGAAGAGTACTTAGGAATAGTGGACAGCAGATGCTAAGTCCTGAGACTGAGACATGATTCCCGCCTTCCATACTGGTCCTACAAGACCAGTGTGATTGGGGTAGAGTGAGCAAGGAGGAGAGCAGACACCAGTTCCTGTGAGGCTTCTGGTCTTATAAGCTAGTGTCAAGGGCTTGGGCTTCTGCTTAGAGTGAGCAAAGAAACCAGAGGAGAATTTCAAATAAAGATGTGACATGATTTGGCTTCTGTTTTAAGAAGACAGACTATTGCTGTGTCTCATGACCTAAACTTAAGTGGGGAAGGGTAGAAATGAGGACACCAGTTAAGAGGTTAATGTAGGAACCCAGGTGAGTGTTGCTGACGAGTGGTTATGTTTTGAAGGTACAGTAGGGAAGCTTTCCTGAGTGACAGGATGTGAGGTGTAAGAGAAATCAGTGGTGAATTGCAAGGTTTCTGGCTTCTGCAGCTTGAAGGGATGGAATTGCACCAACTAAGCTACAGAGATACTAATTTTGGGGGAAAGAGCAGGAGCTCAGTTTTGGAGATGCCCCATTGGCAGTTGGATGTATCACTCTGAATTTCAGAGCAGAGGTCTGGGCTGGAGGTAGACATTTGAGAACTGTCAGAGTATAGGGATTGGATGGAATCCATAAGGGAATGAGCGTAGAGCAGCAGAGAAGTTCAGGAACAAGAACTTGGGTGACTTCCACACTGAGGTAGGGAGATGAGATGCAACCAGTAGAGTTGAGAAGAGGCAGGAGGAAAACCAGCAGAGTGTGGAGTCTCGGGAGCCAAGTGATGAAACTGCAGGACAGTGAATCAGATGCTCCTAACATAAGGGTCAAGACTTGTCCTAGGTATTTAGCAATGGGAAGGTCGCTGGTGGGCTTAACAACAGCAATTTTGGTGGAGTATTAGGGACCAAAACTGGTAAGGATGCAAGAGAGAGCAGGAATAGATAAATGGAAATATCAAACGTGGACAAATATTGCTCAAAGGGAAGGTGAGAAATATAACTGAAGGGAAAAGTGAGGTCAAAAGAGATTTTAAAATGGAGAAAATAGCAAGATGTTTGCTGATAGGTAAGAGGAGGAAAAAAGGAATGAGCCTTCATGTAGTAGCATAAATCTTGGGAGAACATTAGTTTTGTTTGATAAAGCTAAAATCATTTGGCTTGCTATTGTAAACACTAATTTTTGTTAATGTTGTCTGTATTTTCAACATACAACGTTCTTATCTTCCCATCTCCATCAAATACCAAAACCTTTTCTTTTGTCTGAGCCTTTAAATAAATGATGTTTTGGTATGGATAGTTTCTTTTCATCTTACTCAGCCTAATGTAGTCCTTAGTTCTGCACCTGTATGCATGGGCCTGAGGTACACTCAATTCACATAATTTCTTTAGTAGCTGTTGACATTTTTTAAAAAAACTTTATTTTTTAAGAGCAGCGTTAAATCCCAGCATAATTGAGAGGAAGGTACAGAGATTTCCCATTTATCTCCTGCCCCCACCTATTTGTAGCATCCCCCATTTGCATTTCCCATCAGAGTGGTACATTTGTTAAAATTGATGAACTCACACTGACACATCATTATCACCCAAAGTCCATACTTTGCATTTGGGATTTACTCTTGGGGTTCTGCATTCTGTGGGTTGGCAAAAATGTGTAATGATATGTATCCTTCATTATCATATCATACAGAATATTTATACTGCCCTAAAAAGCCCTCTGTGCTTTGCTTATTCATCCTTCCCCACTGTCCCAGCACCTGACAACTGATCTTTTAACTATCTCTACAGTTTTCTTTTTCCAGAATGTCATATAGTTGGACACATGAAGTGTGTAGCCTTTTCATGTTGGCTTCTTTCACGTAGTAGTATGACTTAAGCTTCCTCCATGTTTTTTCATGGCTTGATAACATTTGTTTTTAGTGCTAAGTAATATTCCATTGTCTGGATACACCACAATTTATCCATTCATCTACTGAAGGATGTCTTGGTTGTTTCCAAGTTTTGGCAATTAGGAATAAAGCTGCTAAGAATATAACATCTGTAGGTTTTTGTGTGGATGTAACTTCGTATTTACTGTTGGGTAAATACCAAGGAGCATGATTGCTGAATCACATGGTAAGAATACATTTAATTTTGTAAGAAAATGCCAAATTGTCCTCCACATGGCATTTTGCATTCCCACCAACATTGAATGAGAGTTCAGAGGTACTACTAATGAGCTTATTTCTTTCTTCTTAGGTTTTTTTTTTTTTTTTCTTCCTACTTTCTCTTATTATCAGGTCCTCTCGAACAGGAACTTTTTGACTTTCAGAACAGGTAGTATTTCAGAATCTTCTGTCACCCAGCCTTTGCATTTTTACTGATCTCTGCAAAAAGGCTATTGGCTCCTGGGTATATGTGTAGTAATTAGGTAGCTGAAGAGACTCAAGGTACATTTATTTGTAAGAATGGCAGACTTCTGGGTCTTATTTAAGTCCTGAAGCACCACATACTGGTGAAAGCTTCTTAGATAGATGACTCTAGATTTGAAGAGGTTCTTATCAAAGATAACATTTTTTTTTTTTGGTTGAGGAATAGTTCGAAGTTAATTACATATAAATTCTGAAAATTCATTTAAGTTTTACATTTAGTTTCTGCTAAAATTTAGATATGGTATCTTGTCCTGAATTTAATTTTCAGGACAAGATATGAGGCATATTTTTTAGGATCATCTATATCAGTCCTGTCTAATGGAAATATAATGTAAGTTTTATATATAATTTTGAATTTTCTGGTAGCCACCTTAAGTAAGTAAAAAGAGTCAGGTGAAATGAATTTAAATAATATAGTTTACTTAGCACAGTATATCCAAAATATTGTCATTTCAATATGTAATTGTTATAAAAATTGTCAAGATCATTTGTATTTTTTTCGTCCTCAGTCTTAGTCTGATGTGTATTTTATATTCCTAGCATATCTGCCGTATTTCAGATGTCCACTGCCCCGAGTGCTTATTAGACAGATCTCTATGCAGAACAGTGGGAGATACAGGGGTAGTTTTGTTTCTGTCTTTATTTCACTATCCTCTGTGAATATCAACACACTATTGTTAAAGTGATAGTGTTTATGGTTCGTTAAATAATTAAAGTAGGATGGGCATTTTAAAATCTACCCTAAAATGAATAGATGAGTGTGTGGAAAACATAATTATAAATATGCAGAAAAAACCACTAAGCTGTGATTGACTTCAGCAATGGCTAATTAATAGAGGCAAGGGTCTACATAACTGAAAAGTGGCTGAGACTTTCTGATAATAAGTTTTAGCAAAATTATCTAAAATAATTTGCTTCTTCAGATAACCTTTGAGTATTAGTTGTAACAGCAACTTTACTAAGAATTTTGAAAGCTGAGAAGCACCATCCCAAATGCACTTAACATGATTTTCATTTGATTCCCACAAACCGCCCCATAAGGTAGATAGGGACCATCATGACTCATATTTTACAGACGGGGAGCCTGAGATGAGAGGTTTAGTAATTTGCCCCAGGTCACACAGTGAGGATCCAAGATTTGAACTCTAAATAGTCTGATTCAAGAGCTTATTTTCTTAAAATCTGTGTGAGACTGCTTCCTCAACATATCTTAACAATGCATCTTTAAATTGTATGATTGAGGGGTGAAGAATGGGGATCACTTGATTTAGGAAATCAATATATTCTGGAAACTTGACTGTAAATTAATTCTTTAAATAAATCATATTCTGTTCATCATTAGTCTTAATTTTAGAGTTGCTTTGTCTTGATTTTTCACCGATCTTCCATTAAAATGGAGCCTCAACACTTTATTACTCTGTCCAACTCTGATTTGGGGGAAAAAACGCCTAATAATATGTAAGGCAAACCTTCAGTGTAAGAGAGAACTAGAGTTCAACAACAGTAACAACAACTATTTATTGAGTGATTACTGCATGCCAGGCATTGTGCTAATAAGACTTTGTACTTCTTGTCTTATTTTAATCATTAAAATGATGCTGCACGGTTGGTTTTCTCTTCCTCAATAAGTCAAGAAAGTACCAAAAGCAGTGCCACTGCAATCTAAGACAATTAGATTCTGTGAGAATTACTATATTTGATCCTGGGGATCATATTTTAAGAGAGACACTAACAGTGAAAGGACAATTATGTAGCTGAATGGTAGGTGAGTGGTCAGAAAATAATGTGATGTTAGGAGAGGTGGTGGAAACTGTTGTCTTTAACCTAAGGAAAAAAGACTCAGTGAATAGAATAGTTGTCTTTAAGTATTTAGGACAAGGAATATGATCTAAAGAGAAACCTATGAGAAAGGAATATACTTTTCTGTCTTTCTCCAAAGAATATAGAGGAAAGGAAAAATTTACAGAATAATTTATTTTTATTTCTGAATAAGAAAGAACTTTCTCTCAAAGAATTGTTTGAAAAACTAACCCAACTTTTTGTTTAGCTTTGTTTGGACAGAGGCTGGGTCCTTACCTAGACATTTTAGTTTAATGCTTGTGTTTGGAAGATTTGGATTATGGGAATTGGCCATTGAGCAAGTTGTCCAATTCTTCAAAAAAAGTTTTTTCCATTCTTGGGGGTTTGTGATTTTGTCATAAACTATGTCAAAATCAGATGTTTTTGTAATATAAATAATTGTCTCATTTAGTTTGTAAATTAAGTTGGAGATTGTGATTTAATAAGAATGTCAGAGCTTCTGAAATCTTATCACCTAAACTCATTTTGCAATTGAGGAAATGGAGAGAGAAAGAGAAGATAAGCCCCAGTTGGACAAATAGTCAGGTACTGACTTCCGCTCCACTGCTTTTTTTTTTTCATTACCATTACTAACGTATAGGGGCAACAGACTACATCACCTACAGCACATGTTTAAAGGTCCTTTTTAGTCTTATCCAGAGCTAACAGAATGAAGCAGCTGTAAGTTCATTTTCTAATTGGGGTACATTGGAGTCCTTTCGTTGTTATCTCATCTGAACTTGGAGCTTAGTGATTTTCCTAAAGACAAACATTCTGTTTCTTCATGGTATATTAGTTCCTTGAAGACATATGCATCTTCACATTGAAGGCAGAAAGAAAGCGACAGTGGTGCTGAGAATTTATTGTACATTCAAATACTTATTGAAGATCTCTGTGTGCCAAACACTTTTCTAAGCACAGTTGTACTGTCACAGGCTTTACTCTGAAATGGGAAGCCATCAAATAGTTTTGAGCAGAGGATGAGGAGATTTGCTTTTTATTTTTTACTTTTATTTCTTTTAAGTATGGCCGAAATAAAAAAGGACTCTAGGAGCTTCAGCCAGGCATGGTCTGCCTTGATTGAGTGAGACACACCTTTTGGCTGAGAGGCACAAGACTGGAATAACTGCTGTCAGAGGTTCATATAAATTATATAGGTAGGTTCACGACAAAACAAGTATAAACCTCTTGAAAATAGTCTACCGTATACCAGCTTGTAAAACATTATAACTTCATGATGGAATTTAAGACCTGGGTTTGAATCCCTCCTCTCCGTGGTAATCTGATTTTGAAATGTATTAATTCTCCGAGCTTCAATTTCCTCATTGGTGAAATGGGGGTAAAACCTTTTTCATGGGACTTTTTTAATGGCTAAGTGATTAAAATGAGACCACACATGTGAAATCCTCAGCTCAGTGCCTGGCACATTTCAAGCATTCAGTCAAACTAGTACTATGATAATTTAGTCAAGGGAATTTTACGAATGGGTAAATTATTTTAAAGATAGATTGGGGGTGGTAACTCAGTGTTAATTTATTTTTAGTTTAGACTAAATGTCTTAAATACCTTTGTCTAGAAGCCTTGACATTGACCCAATGCTTAAAATAGTATGCTTTCTTAACACTGTTTTACATGTATATGAAATTAATCCTTTTGTTTGTCACTAGCTGTTGTGTCACAATGTGGTAAATTCTAGAGCTCTCCTCCACATTCCATGGACCTTATCAGTTTTGCAGTCTTGGTTATTGATCAAAGCACAGGAAAGAGCCCTGCCTGTAGGTCATAGTTGACCTGTAGCCATGGGACTGGTTCATGGTGAAGCTTCCCTGGGTTTTAGGGTGTGTGTGTGTGTGTGTGTGTGTGTACACTCTGTTATCCAGAATCTTTGTCCTCTGAGAGTAAACAACACCTTATGATTCTATGGATAAGTTCACCTCTGTAATTTTTTTTGTTTGCCCATTTTTATATCTGGAAATTCAGTCTGACTTTCAGTTCCATATTCTATCAGTATTCTATCTATTCTGTCTATGGCTGGTTAAAAGCATAATGAAGTTGACTTGCCAGTCGCAGGTGATACTGGGGCAGAGCTCTGTGTGAACTGACCTGGACCTCTGTAAAACGCGTCTTCATGGTGCCCGTCTTTCCTTGGGCTGTGGCTGTTGGGTGCTTCTAGCCCAGCTCCATGTCTTATTTTCCCGAGGCTTTAGGTATCATCTAGCTGACTTGATAAATTCATGTGGGTTAATGGGAGAGGGTTAGAGGACATTTTAACTGTTTTTGAAGGCACTACTTTACTTTCCTCTCCTCTCAGTTACTTGAAAATACTTCAGTGAAACTTAAGACCACTGTGTTAACATAACCGTACAGTATTATTTTCAGTTGAGTCATTAGTGAATGTCATAGGAGTCTTCTAGATCATTAAAAAAGGTAGGTGTGTGGCAGGACTCTTGTGAAGATATGGGCAGGTATGGCTTTTTCCCCCCTCTTTGGATTGTGTAATTTTTAAAATTCTACTTTAAAATATAAAATTTTAATTTTACACTTTTTCTAACTTGGGAAAAGGCCTGGTAATTGGGATATACAGAAATATTTAAAAGAGACAACAAAAAATCAACTAATCCTTCTACTCAGAGATTAAATAGTTAACCTTTTTTGAGACATTTCTATTTCCTCTCTTATCTAAGTTATATGTGTATATATGTGTTTACATAGAATACCGTTTTACATTGTGTTTTACTTTGCTTAATATTATAATATGAACATTTCCCCATATCATTAAAACTATTTACAAATACAGTTTATTATTTATTATTTTTTGACGAGCACACTTTTTCTTAAATTGAAGTATAGTTGACATACAATGTTACATTAGTTTCAGCAAATATGTCTTTTTTTTTTTTAAGATTTTATTTATTTATTCATGAGAGATGCAGAGGGAGAGGCAGGCTCCATGCAGAGAGCCCTATGTGGGACTCCTTTGTGGGACTCCAGGATTACACCCTGGGCAGATAGTCAACCACTGAACCACCCAGGCATCCCAAAAAATATGTCTTTTAAATGGCCACCTGCTATTTAATCTTAGGGCTTTCTGCAACTCATTTAATCAGTTCCCTATTATTGAATACCTAAGATGTTTCTAGTTTTTTATTGTGATGATATATATATATATATGTATATATATATATATATATATATATATATATATATATACATACACACACACTTTATATATAAAGGCTTTTACATAAACTTCTGTGTCTTTGGTTATTTCCATAGAATATTTTCCTAGGAGAGGAGTTTAAGAGTCAAAGGTGCAAACTTTTTAAGGCCCCAGAATCCATGTTCTTTCCTGGAAAGGTGGTGCCATTTACATTTTACCCACCATCATACAGAGTCAGACAGAAATGTGTAGTTTTTAGGCGTTTCATGTTAGGGCTGGCTCCGTTTTAGCCATTATCCTAAGTTTACACCTTTAAAAAGGAGGTGGTGGCATCACAGAGATGAAATCTTTGTATCTGGAAAAGATCTAGTCCTACTTTAATAGTTTTATAGATGAAACTGAGAACTACAACAGTGAGCTAATTAATTTACCCAAGATCATATAGCTTGTAATTGGCTGAGCCAGGGTTAGAGACTTGACTCTTTTTTGTTCTGTATCTTTTCTTCCTCAGCTTGAACCTGATGCACCAGATAGTTGTCTCCAGGACTGAGCTACAGGGGAATGGGGCCAGATTTTTTTTTTTTTTTTTTTTTTTTTGGCTATAGCAGATCCTCCATTTGGTGTACAGTACAGTACTATCATCTCGCCTCCTGACATGCCTCCTAACCATATTCTTAGCAAAATCCCCTGGCTTAATTTTGGTAGGCCTAACTTGAGTTATGTGTCTATATCTGTGGCCAAGGGAGTGGAATGCCTTGGCTAGGTCTGCGTCACATTGCCACATGCATGGTCCAAGGTAGAGATGAAGGGAGTCAATTTGGAGTGAGATTAGGGGAGAGAGGATTCCACGAAGAGGTGTTCTATTATGAATAGAGAAAGTGCTGGCCAGGCAGAAACAACAGCTGTTGGTGACAGATGAAGTGGGGCTGGCCAGAAGAGGCATATGTTGTATAGAGGAAGAGTGAGCACAGGGGCCAAGAGTGGGCTAGAGCTTAGCCTAGAAAGAATAGAAATAAGTGAGTTAAGGAGGTGTTAGGTGAGGGAGATAGGGATGGGAGAGAAGGGAATTAGAAAGGTAGGCTGAAGCAGATAGTGCAGGACCTTATAAAGTAGGCTGCATGGATTTTATCCTATGAAAATGGGAAGTCATTGAAGGGGTTTAGGCAGTTTGACATTTTAAAAAAGATCACTCTCAGGGCACCTGTCTAGCTCCATTGGTAGAGTGTGCAACTCTTGACCTCGGGGTTGTGAGTACGAGCCCCATGTTGGGTGTAGAGATTACTTAAGAATAAAATCCTTAAAAAGATCATTCACCATTCCATTTTCCACACTGTAGAAGGGGAGCAGGGCACTCAGGAGGCATTTGTAGGTGAGGGAGGAAGGCTTCTTGGATGGGAATGGCGTCACTTGTGATACAGACAAATAGATAAATAAGCCATACTTTGTGTAGATCAGTAGGACCTGATTGTTGATGGTTTGTAAGGAAAAGGGAATGAACTAGATTCTGGCTTGAGTAACACAATGGATGGAATTGCCATTATTGAGATTCAGCACTCTTGTTGGTATTGTTTTGTGTCACCCAATTCCTTCTACCTAGACTGTGGATGTCCTGAGAATAGGATTAGACATCCTCTATTCATCATTAGTTGTAGCACAGAGCTGGAGTGTGTGATAGGCACTGGGTTCAGCATCTATTAGGTGGGTGGTTGAGCCTAGTCACCTTCCAGGGTGGGCCTTGAGGGGAGGCTTAAAGTAACAACGACAAATCCTTATTTGTTCGGACATACCTTACTGGATTTTTAAATTTGCTTAAGATAACAAATTGTGTGGGAAGAAGGTACCAAGAGTTGCATTTTATAGCAAATGTAATCAGTCCTTAGAGTTAAAGAAATCTGCCTTAATTTATTGAGCTGTAACATTTTCTATTCCCTGGTATTCTCATTAAATCATCTACCCTATTCTTGTTCTTCTGGGTAAATTTTTTTTTTTTTTTTTGCCTAAAATTCGTATTTTTCTTTTCTGCCTTTGGCATCCTGATATGAAAAGTGAAACAAGACACTATGTAACTAGCCACGTTGTTTCTGGGTGGTCCTTGAACCTTTGATGCTGCATTGATTATCTCTGTTTCTTTCAGTCTCTTTTTTTCTATTTTACAAAAACCCTCATTCTGAAGTACCTGTGAGCATGAGGCCCAGACCAGAAGAAATCAGTCCAGTGGCCCAGCAACCAGCTCCCTGAGGTTGTAGGGCCTACTAAACCTTTTCCCAGAATGTGCCCCTGACATGTACGCACAATGCCTTGCCGGGTCTCAGGAGTTGCTCACCCATGCTGGTGCTTTGGTTTGTCTTATTCAAGGCTGTTGCTCTCTCTGGTATGCTTTTTATTTCCTCTCAGGAGAAACTTTAAAACAAGAGGGCTTGAATAGAAGCAGTTTAAGAAAAATGGGTCCAGAACACAAGCTACCCTTGTCTGGTGTCCTCACTGTGTAGGCTGTGGTTGAGGGAGGATGCTCCGATGACCCCATGGTTTGCTTGGCCTAGGTGTGCAGTTAGTTTTGAAGCCCCCAGCTCAAATGGCAGACTCTAGTCTACAAGTACACACCTCACCTTCTGGGACAGAAACATGCTTTTTGTTCTATCATTGCTCCATTTGCAGCAGATTTTTTTGGTTATTTACTTAAGTTTTATTTGAGAGTGTGTGCATGTGAGAGCATGAACTCGTGCACAAGCAGGGGGTACAGTCAGAGGGGAAGCAGACCCCTGCAAAGCAGGGAGTCCCATTCGACTGGGGCTGGATCCCAGGACCCCGGATCACACCTAAGCCAAAGGCAGGCATTTCATCCACGGAGCCACCCAGGGCCCCTGTGGCAGATTTTTAAAACAGTAATTGACTACGAGAATCTCAGAAACCAGAGTTATTTTCCCTACTCTTATTTGTATACTCCTGAAGGATTATTAGAACTCTAACTTCTGTTCCTTAAAAGTTTCTAAGGAAAAAAATGCCCCAAAACTTTGGGGTTTCTATCGCACTCCCAAATCAATGCTTGTTTTTTACGTGTGGTTGTATCATTAAATGTTCTTGTGGAAAAATTGTTTAAGGAAGTAGAGCTGTAGAGGGCCTTGGCTTATGGGGATTGGGTGAACATTTTGAGTTAGGTAATGAGGCAGCTACAACCATGTGGAACAGAAGTGATGATTGGACTAATTAGTTAAGCCATTTTGTAAGTGCCATGCCGACCCAAGGGTAATGGCCTAGAAATGCCGCCTTTCCTGATTTATCTGATAGATGAAGAGCAGGTTTTACACATGGGGTTTACTTATTTTTAAAATTAGGGATTTGCCTGGTTTTCATCTGTTTCAGTTTTATTTTTCTGATAGAGGAGAGGCAGGTATATCTGATTTTGGAGTGTGGGACTAGGGCTTTTCTGCTTGTTTCCTTCTGCACTGCCTTGTTGTAGTGGAGCAGATCTAATAGGGCACCTGTAGTCAAGACTTAGGTCTTTGCAAACAACTGGAGTGTTTTATTTGGTCAGTGAACAAGCAACTTTCTAGTGGCAGGCCTCTTGACATTTTTATATACCTAACTTCTTCATGTGTACATTTATCTATCTGTTATTCCTTTGGTGTCTATTGTGTGCCAGATACTATTAGATACAAAGGATACAAATATATGTAGCATTAGAGATTTTATTTTGTTCAGTGTTACTGCCCCAATTGCCCCAACTGCTTGGCATGGTAGATACATATGTTCAGATTCACCTCATGCAATTCTAGCTGATTTGGCAAAACAGATTTTTTTTTTAAAGAAATTTCTGTAGACTGAATCCCATTTATTTCCTTGTAGTTTCAAACTTTAAGCTGAATCTCTTCAAATGATTTGCTTTCTTTTTTTTTTTTTTTTAAGATTTTATTTATTTATTCAGGAGAGACACAGAGAGGGAGAGAGAGGCAGAGACACAGGCAGAGGGAGAAGGCTCCATGTAGGGAGCCCGATGTGGGACTTGATCCTGGGACTCCAGGATCAGGCCCTGGGCTGAAGGCAGACCTCAACCACTTAGCCATTTAGGTGTCCCAATGCTGCAGATCTTTTAAAAATAAAAATACAAAGTGAAAAATTTTGCCAAATTTTAATATGGTATCAGGTGCAATTTACTAAGCACTTTTACACATGCTGTGTTGTTCTATCCTGCTGCCGACTGTGAGTCAGGCAGGCATACCTGTCCTGTGGTAACCCCGATACTGGGCACATTGTGTGGAGTGCAGAAAAGTTAGCCGATTTTCCTCAGGTCTCATAGCCAGTATGTAACAGAGACAGAACATTACCTTGTCTTCCCTTTCCTGGCTAATTTTAGTCTCTTCTTAAAGGAATATTTTCCTCTGTAGTCAGTTCACAAATGGCTACAGTACACCCACTGGGTTTAAAGAATCCTTAGGGGCATTCAGCAGTAAGTAAAGTGTCTAACTCTTCAAAAACAGCATTAGTAATATATATAATATATATATATATATATATATGTATATATATATATATATACACACACACATATATATATACACTAATCAGATAAATATAGCACTATTAAAACATTCTTATGAAACTTTTTTCACACAGTGAACATTTTGTCCCGATTTGTCCATTGTCCTTAACCTTAAGTGAGAGTGATGGGTTTTCTGAAAATCTGTAGTGAGGTGAAGAGTCAAACAGCATTCTGAGCCCTCTGAGTGTATTTTGTGATATACAGTGGAGTAATTACACCAAATTTGTAGGAGTGTCTCGAGGATTACATGGTAATCCATTTAAGCAAGGTGCTACTCCTATGAGGTACTCAAGGTTTGGTAGCAAGAACAAAGTAAAACAAAACCAGGTAAAAACCTAAACACCAAAGGGGAGAATAAAACTATTTTTAGGTGCCTTCATTTGCTTTATAATTGAAATTCTAATTCTAATTTTTATTTATTAATGCAGTCCCTTCAAAGACCTCTACTATTAACCTAATTTCAGTTATTCTATGTATGTGAAATGATCAAAATCATTCTTTTTAAAATAAAAACTTCTCAATTCAGTATGACATTTCACAGTTAATCTGAGTTAATGAGCCTTTATTACATCATTACCAGTTAAGGATTTTGAAGACCTATTGCTCTGCTACACAGCATCCTGTGGCTTGGGAATTTGAGACACAACTGGAATCTTAGTCTTTAAATAGAATTTTGGGTAATAAAATGAAGTGGGTTATCAACAGCAAAGCTTGATTAAATATGATTATAATGTTATTAATTTAGTCACTAGAGATCTATTAAAATCAAACTAATTAGAAAATATTTAATTGGCTTCTAGGAAATAATAGAAAATGTTATAGAGTGATTTGCTACCCAAAATCAGGAACAGAGAATTAGAATTGATTCTGAGACCTTTTCATGGTACTGAAATACATCATTCTAATACTTAAATATTTAGGGAGAAAAGAAATCCAAAACAACTGTTTAAAATATTTCATCTGTCTTATGAGATAATGATGAGTATTGATTTAATTATTTGGGTAATATTTTTGTATAGTGCAGAAGTTTAAAAAACTCAACATTTTTTTATAGCTACAGTTAAGGAATTATAATAATATTCATAAATTTGCTTTGTTGCCTCATTTAAAAAACTGACACTTCCTTAGAATAGTCTAATGGTTCCTTTAGATCTTTTCTTTTTAATTTTTTTTATTGGAGTTCAATTTGCCAACATATAGCATAACACCCAGTGGTCATCCCGCCAAGTGCCCATCACCCAGTGACCCCAACCCCCCACCCACCTCCCTTTCAATTACCCCTTGTTCGTTTCCCAGATTTAGGTGTCTTTCATGTTTTGTCACGCTCACTGATTTTCTTACTCATTTTCTCTCCTTTCCCTTTACTCCCTTTCACTAATTTATATATTCCCCAAATGAATGAGACCATATAAAGTTTGTCCTTCTCCAATTGACTTACTTCACTCAGCATAATACCCTCCAGTTCCATCCACATCAAAGCAAAAGGTGGGTATTTGTTTGTTTCTAATGGTTGAGTAATATTCCATTGTATACGTAAACCACATCTTCTTTATCCATTCATCTTTCGATGGACACCGAGGCTCCTTCCACAGTTTGGCTGTTGTGGACATTGCTGCTATAAACATTGGGGTGCAGGTGTTCCGGCGTTTCACTGCACTTTTAGATCATTTTTTGATGGAATTCTTTAAAAAATCTGTTATTCCCTTTTTTGAATTAAAAAATGTGTACTTAATGCTGCTTAACTGTTTTTGATGACTCATGTTGACTGTTTTCTAGTATTCACTTAAAGTTGGCTTTATAGGCTATAAATCTGTATCTTAAAGGCATTATGGTAAATTATTTTGATGTATGGTTAGCCAGGTTTTAAATAACAGTTTTAAATAATAGTGTTTAATAACCAGGTTTAAAAAAACAGTTTTAAATTATGCTATTTAACAATTAGGTATTCAGCCCCTATTGTAGATGTACATACAGAATCTTAAGAAAAAATGTTTTAAGTACTTTTCAAGTATTAGTTTATTTATTCCTTACATCTTAATGAGGTTGTTTGTTTTATAATTATCCTCATTGTGAAGTCACAGGGAAGTTAAGTACCTCGTCTAAACTTACCTACTGGTAATTAGTAGCATTTAGATTTTAATTCTTTGATCTGGCACCAGAGTCTTCACTCTTAATCACCAAGGTAGTGTGACTTTGTTGTGTAACAAATGGATTTTGTTTTTCATTTTGGGTAATCTGTGGCCTGTTTTGTTTCTATCCTGATTTTTATATGTTGTGAAACTTTTTGTTCACTCATTTGTTCAATATATATTGAGCACCCATCATGTGGTGCTGAGGGCTCAGCAGGTGATCTAGGTAGGCCCTTACTGTTGGAGTTCAGTCTTTAGCAGCTCATGACTGTTAGTGCTTGATGTCTAGTAGGAGGGAAGACAGATGTAGCAGAGTGTGATTTACTGTGGGGTTACAAAGAACTCACTGAGAAGTGAGGGGCTGGAGAGGTAAGCTGGGTTGAGCTAGAGTGGGAAGGAGGTGTGAGGAGAAGAGGGGTGACTTTCTGGTTAGAAGGAACAATTAAGCACAGAGGCTGGGGTGAGAGGCTGTGTATGTTGTTCAGGGAACTTTAAATTGTGGCTAAAGCTCAGTGTTTTGAATTGGGAGAGATGAAGGGTGTAAGTAGTATAAAAGTGTTTGTTCTAAGTTAAGATAGAAGAGTAAAATGAATAACTTTATGCTTTACTGTAATTTCTGCATAATAAGGCATAGAAACAGAATATATGGCTTCCATACCTGTAGAGGAAGCAATGATAAATCAGTTCAAAAGGAGGCAAGAAAGATTAAAATAAAATAGGTGGTATTAATAGCACAAAATAAGATGGTACATCTTACAAATGTATTTGTAATTACATTAAATGTGTATGGACTAAATTAAAAGACAAAGATTTGACGGACTGATAAAAACCAACCCACCAGAGAAGGCCATACTTTTTTCTTGGTTCTCACAATATGAGAAATGGCAAGAAGTGGCCGTGAAATAATATACCCCCATCTCCTCAACTCCCCTTGTACTCGGGAAGCTGTCACCTTCCTGGGAAGGGCACTGGACTGCCCACTGTAAGTGCAATGGTCGTACTGGGAGCTGGCAGGTTAGTTGTTCTGGATTATGAAGGACTGGCTCCCTACTACCTTGTGAGACCTTTATGGCAGAGGTGGGAGTTTTATGTACATCCCTAGTGACTTATGCAGTGTTTGACATGATAGTATTTGGTATACATAAATATAAATACCTTTTCTAGTATTTATCATGTGTATACACTTGATTTCCATATGAGATAGTTTCACTTTTCCATAATATCTGTTAAAATATGTATAAGTATATAATAAATATTTCTTAATTCAGTCAAGGTTAAATCTGACTTCTGCATAGGGATATTCTACCTCTGAATGCTTTGGAGGCTTGTTTGTATAGCACAGAAAAATAAAAATCACTTCTTTACATAATAAAGAACCTAATAACCTACTTTTCCATAAATATATTTTATAGGTAGAAGAGTTTTCTTTTGGGGTGGTGGTGGGGATGGGTGAAATAGGTGAAGGGGGTTAAGATTAAGAGTACACCTATCTTGATGAGCACTGAGTAATGTATAGAATTGTTAAATCACTTATATTGTACACCTGAAAGTAATATAGCACAGTATGTGTTATAACACACTGGAATTAAAATAAAATTAAAAAAATAAATTAACATCCAAAAAAGTTCTTCCTTGTGTTTTGAAAAGCATGATTTATTTAATACCAAAATAAATACTTTGCTTATATAAAATCTATAGTAAAATATTAATAATAAAATAGTAGAAATATTTTTCTTGGAAGAAATATTGGGCAGAATATGTCAAAACGCAATTTCGTTTTCTGGAGTAAAGGTATTGTTTGATTCTATTAGCCCAAATGCTTAAAGTTCCCTTGTTGACCAAGAATATACTGCTTGATATAAAACTCAGTTGACTTCATGTAAGAGCTACTTATGAGTGGAAAGAATTACAGAATCCAAAGTAAAAACAA
Organism: Nyctereutes procyonoides; assembly: GCF_905146905.1. Lineage (NCBI taxonomy): Eukaryota > Metazoa > Chordata > Mammalia > Carnivora > Canidae > Nyctereutes > Nyctereutes procyonoides. The sequence continues at coordinate 19,652,648 of NW_026575120.1, forward strand.
GACATTTCTGTTTTTAATCACAATATATAAAACTTAAAACCTGCAGCCAGAGTCTAATTGGGTGTACTTTTTGCATTAGACATTTTGGAAATGTTTATTGAGAAATAAGGTATATGCTGTTTCCCCTCAGTGTCCTGGTGGTCCTCTTGTCTAGGGATTTATTTGGTTGTCATGAAATCACAGAATTTTAAGCCAGGGAAAGGTTCTCAAAAAACTCTTGTCACTCTTTCATCCTTCAGATGAGAAGAAAATAGATCCACAGTGGTAAGATGACTGGACTGAATTTCTATGACTAACTCTAGAAGGAAATAGAAAGGGAGAGAGGTTGAGAGGGTTAGTGTCAGAGAGAGAGAGAGAGAGATGAGAGACTGAGATTGAGAGGAGGAGGGGCATAGAGGATGATAAAGAAAACAGTAATGTCCTTCATTGCTCCTCAGAACGGGGAAGTAAAGCAGGGATCTGACACAGTGCATATATGGGGTGAGCGGACACTGGCAGTGGTCGGGAGCTAGGAATGTTCTATACCCTCAATAGAAATCCTGCCTCGAGCTAACTGAGACTTGCTGGCTGTACTTCAGTCCAGCGACTGTGGAGCTAACTGTTTCAGGATATATAGAGATGTTAAGTAGAGAAGAGGCAAATTGAAATTTATGTGTCTGATAATTTGTCAGATTTCAGATGTTTCAAATCTTAGCAAAAGGTACCTTTTCTGCTTTCTTTTCTACTTTCAAATCTGAGCCAAGTTGTTTGACCTTCCTTGCTTAGTTGGAGTTTGACTTTTTAAAAAGAGTCATAATGCAAACAAATTTTCAGAGGTATTTTGATTGTTCTAGTTATCCTTTCCCAGTTCACACAAGGTGATTTGCTGCTGTGAAGCAAGTGTTGAAACGGTGTATGTGGGTGAGCGGCGCTGGTTTTTAATGTTGCCCACGGTGCCCTCTGGACTTTCATCAAGCCTGTGGTGTTTACCTGGCGCCAGATTTAGGTTCTTAAATCCCTGAATACCTCCCTCAAGTCAGGTGGGAGCCTGGTAGTCTTAGCTACTATCAATTGTTTTCTTTGGTATTACTGTGATACCTGATTTACAACTTCTTAGAAAGCGTGTGCTCTTCACTTGTTTGTACTCTAAAGTCCATTTCTGGTTATATCATTGGAAGTCTTTCAGTTTGACCTCTTAATTTGTAGGTTCTATACATACATAAATTATGACAGTTAATATGTTCTCATTACACAAGTAATGTATGTTCATTTTAGGAAAATCAGAAAATAGGGAAAATAAGAAAAAATATAAAGTACTCTATAATACTTCTCCTAGAGAAAGCACTGGTAACATTTTAGTGCATATCTCAATGGTTTTTCTCTGTATGTTTATTCACATAATACTAAATATATTTTAATAAAAATGAGTTTGTATTGTATATACTGTTTTGTACTAGCATTTTTCATTTGCATATTTTATAGCTCTCTCATGTCAATAAATATAGTCTTGCATTTTCAAAAGACAGGTCTCTTCTTTAAATTATTAACTTATTTTATTTAAATTTAATTTGCCAACATACAGTGTAACATCCAGTGCTCATCTTGTCAAGTGCCCTCCTCAGTGCCCATCACCCAGTTACCCCAACCCCTTCCCCCACCTCCCCTTCCACAACTCTTTGTTTGTTTCCCAGAGTCAGGAATCTCTCATGGTTTGTCTTCCTCTCCAATTTTTCCCCACTCAGTTTCCACCCTTCCCTTATAGTCCCTTTCACTATTTCTTGTATTCCATATATGAGTGAAACCATATGATGATTGTCCTTCTCCGACTGACCTACTTCACTCAGCATAATACCCTCTAGTTCCATCCACCTCAATGTAAATGGTACATATTTATCCTTTCTGATGGCTGAGTAATATTCCATGTATATACAGACCACATCTTCTTTATCCATTCATCAAAAGACAGATCTCTTTGCCTCTGTCTTTTAAAATACAGGTAAGTACAAGAAAACAAAAAAGTCCCATAATCTCACAACCCATGTTGACATATTTGAATGGCTAATAATAAAACAACTAACATTAAATGGTTGCTTACTGTTCTGTTAACTCCTTTAATCCTCACAGAAGTTATCAGAATTGGATACTCCTATTAATCTTGTTATACAGATGAGGATACTGAGGCTGTGTTTAAGTACTTTCCCAAAGCCATAGAGCTAGTAAGAAATGAGTTTGGAATAGGACTCAGGCAGTCTGGCCCCAGAGCCAATTTCTTAACCATATACCAAAGGAACAAACAGAAATACTTTTATGTCCATTTTAGCATTCATTCATCCCCTATCCAGTCCACTTCTGTTGATACAGGAGGCATCATACACATTTTTCTAAACAATAATAAATTTGGAGATCCTTATCGGTATACACAGAGCTATTTCATTATATATAACAGCTACGTAGACATCCTTTGTGTATCTTGGTTTAATTATCTAGTTCACTGCAATGGACAATTTGGTTGTTTTCAGATTTTGTACCTATAAGCAATGTGGCAATAATATTATTATACTAATATTTATTAAGTGATAAAACCAGGTACTATTTGTAAAGTTCAAAGAGCAGTACCTGTTTTATAATAAGATAGTTATTGTTATTACTGTTAATACTATGTGCCACACCCTGTGCTAAAATTTTATTTAATCTTCAAAATAGCCCTAAGAAATAGTGTTATTATACCCAGGTAAGAAAACTAAGGCCTAGAGAGGTTAAACAGTTTTCATTGTGTCACATGGTGAAGTGAGTAAAACCCAGGATTTGAACCCAGCCTTGTGATTCTGGGGCACATGATCTTCACTACTCCAGTCTATATATGCCTAACATTTGGCTCCAGGGAGTTGTGATCCTCCCAGTACCCAGAAGTGGAGGAGCCTGAATATATTTATTTTGGTGAGAACATTTAAGTTCTACTCTCAGTAAATTTCGTTTTTACAATACAGTGTCATCAACTGTAGTCACCATGTTTTACATTACGTCCTCATACTTTTATTTATCTCATAGCTAAAGGTTCGTACCTTTTCACCAATATTTCCTTATTTTCCCCACATGTAGCTCCTGAGAACCACTTTTCTACTCTGTAAATGTTTGACTTAAATTTTTTATTTTTTGGCTTTTTTTTTTTTTGTTTGTTTTTAGATTTCACATGTGATACTGTGCAATATTTGTCTTTTTCTTTCTGGCTTATTTCACCTAGCATATACCCTCAAGATACATCATGTTTTTGGAGTGACAGGATTTTTCTTTCTTTCTCATGGCTGAATAATATTGCATTATATATACATATAGTAATATATATATATTATTTATATAAACATGTATGTAATTATATGCATATATTTATAAATGTATATTTATGTCTAATGTACATAATGTGCATATTATATATTTATAAATATACAAATACACCACATCTTCACTATCCATCCCTTGATGGACACTTGGGTTGTTTCCATATCTTGGCTATTGTAAATAATGCTGCAATAAATATGGGAATGCTGATATCTTTTCCACATACTGTTTACATTTCCTTAGGTTATATCCCCAGAATTAGGATTGCTGGATCACATGGTAGTTTTTTTTTTTTTTAACTTTTGAAGAAACCTCCATACTGTTTTCCATAGTGGCTACAACAATTTACATTCCCACCAGCATTGCACAAGGATTTCCTTTTCTCCACACCCTTACCAATATCGTTATCTCTTGTCTTTTTTTTTTTTTTTTAATATTTATTTCTTTTAGAGAGAAAGAACATGTGAGCAGGGGGAGGGGCAGAGTGAGAGTGAGAGAGAATCCTCAAGTAGACTCCTCGCTGAGTGTGGAGCCCAGTTGCGGGGCTCAATCCCAGGAACCCTGAGATCATGACCTGGGGCGAAGTCAGGAGTCAGATGCTTAACTGACTGAGTCACCCACATATCCCATCTTTGTTTTTTTGATGATGGCTGTTCATGTAGTTGTGAAGTGATATCAGAATGTGGTTTTGATTTGCATTCGTTGATGACTAGTGATTTGAGCATCTTTTATGTATTTGTTGACCATTTGGATGTCTTCTTTGGAAACATAACTATTCACTTCCAATGCCCAGTTTTTAAAATTAGATTGTTCCTTTGTTATTGACATGTGTTTATTCTTATCTTTTGATATTAACTCCTAATAGATATGTGATTTGCAAGTAGTTTCTCTCATTCCATAGATTGCCTTTTCACTTTGTTGATGATTTTCTTTTCTTTGCAGAAGCTTTTTAGTTTGATGTTATCACACTTGTTTATTTTTGCCTTTGTTGTCTTAGCTTTTGGTGTCAAATCTTAAAAACCATAGCCAAGGGCTGATTTCAAGGCCTGTGTATTCTTGTAGGAGTTTTATGTTTTCATATCTTATGTTTAAGTCCTTATTTCCATTTTGAGTTGATTTTTTTGTTTTTGGTGTAAGATGGGGTCCGTTTTTGTAGATTGTTCTTTTCTTTTTTTTAAAAAAGATTGAGTTCTCTATAAAATAATTAGCCCATCGACTTTCATATGCATTGAAAATGTTTTTCCAATGTAAGCATTTTTAATGATTATGTTTTCCATTATATGGAGATACTGTAATTTATTTTAATGGCCAGTCTTTTTGCTTCTAGTTTTTTATTGCAGTGCTGTCAAGAACATCCACTTAATATTTTCTTATGAAATTTCTTAGAAGTATAAGTGGTAGATGGAAGGGAATACACATTTTTAAGGCTTTGATTCATATTGTTCTATTTCCATCTGAAAAATATATTGGCCAGCAGTGTATAACACACTGCCTGTGTCCTCATAATTGATGATATTACCTGGTGTTATTAAGTAAAAAAACCTTGGCTAGTATGTACTCCTTTGTTTATGAGTTAAGATTGAGATTTTTTCCATATATTTATTAGGAGTTGATTTTTTTTTTAGGAGTTGATATTTTTTCATGAATTGTCTGTTCAAGCATTAAGGAAGATTTTAACTTTATGAACCATTTTTCGATTGTTATTCCAGTTTTCTACCAGTGGAATGAACTGCCTCACCTTCCCCATGGATGATACTAACGTAGCAGTTAGATACTGCAACTGTTTAAAAGCCAGGGAATGAATATTTATTAACTTTTAATTATAAGTCAGTCTTTAATCTTTCTGTTTTAATCTTACAGGTAAAGAACAAGAGGCTTAGATAGGCCAAGTAACTTACCTAGGTTGCCATAGTTGTAAATGGCAGAAATAGGATATACACCTGCCTAACCTTGTGGCACATGTTTCTTCCACTCTAACCATGTAGCCTCCCACTCCTGGGCATACCTTGTGTAAGAAGGCACATTTATATTAGGTGTTAAGTTAGCTGGTTGAAATTTAAGATACATTTTGACCAAAAACAAGAAATTTTCAGAAAATACCTGTTTAGAAATATGCTAATGTGATATAGAGTACTTTAGAAACTTGGTGTATTTTTCTGTTTCTTTTTCTGCTAATTCTTCCATTAAGAACTGTGATATAGGTCGCCTGGGTGGCTCAGTCAGTGAAGCGTCTGACTTCAGCTCAGGTCATGATCCTGGGGTCCTGAAATCAAGCCCCATATCGGGCTCCCTGCTTTGCAGGGAACCTGCTTTCCTTCTTTCTCTCTCTCTCTCTCCCCCTCTGCCTGCCACTGCTCCCCCTGCTTGTGCGTGCTCTCTGTCAAATAAATAAAAGCTTAAAAAAACAAAACAAAAAATCAAACTGTGATTTATTAGGGGCATAGAAAATGGGTGGGGATTAGGCAGAGACCTTTTCCTTAATAGCTTTGACCTCTTCCCCTTCCCCACACTTTCAGGGGAGTGATACTTCACTTGGCTTTTCTTCCTAGTGCATTTCTCTTCATACCCTGGCATTAGAATGCTGCTTTCCGTGTTTCCCAATGCCATGGTAACAGTGCACGGTAACTGCTTTCCTTGAGGTCAAGGAAAAAGACTTCATATTTTTCTTGCTGTTTGATCTGTTGTTTGTAATTAGCACTTTGATGTACCCTTTTCATCTGGTGAAAAGCAAGAAAACACTGAACAGTCGACACTGCAGGACTTGCAGGAGGCAGTAGCTAGCAGGCCTGTTAAGCCCAAGCCCTTTCTGACTATGAGTTCTAAGATAGCACCTCTGGAGTCTTTTGCCACCAATCCTCTGCCCCTTTACTCTCTGTGCCTTTCTTTTTTACCTTGACATGGTATATATTAGAATTTGTTTGGGGAAGCCTGGGTGATTCAGCGGTTTAGCCCTGTCTTCAGGCATGATCCTGGAGACCCGGGATCCAGTCCTACATTGGGCTCCCAGCATGGTGCCTGCTTTTCCCCCTGCCTGTGTCTCTGCCTCTCTCTCTCTCTCTGTGTGTGTCTCATGAATTAAAAAAAAAAAATGTTTTTGTCAGTCTACCCCCAACTAGGATGTGAGCTTTAGGTGAGTAGAATTTTCTCTTGTTCACTGTTTTACGTGTACCCTGGGACTAGCTCTTCGCAGGAGTTTCATAAGTATGTGTCAGGCAACAGGACTTGGTAGTGAGAAGCCTAATTTGCTCTCCCTAGATCTCTTCCCTTTGAAGGCACGTTTGGATTTTATTTGGTCCTTCCTGGGAAATTTGGTAAACTCCAGGGGATTTTGAAGTCCATGAAGTCTCAGGGCCCGAGCCAGGTGAGAGTTCCGCGAAGAGGGGTTTATAGTTGTGAAAGATTTGCATGAAGAATAGCTCAGACCTTGGTTTGGATCTTGACCTCAGGTATTTTTAGTCATTGTATGAATTTGAGGAAAGCTTTCTGAGCCTCTTTGCTCATCTGTAAATGTGCATGATAATACCCAATTCCTTGGTGTGCAAGTGAAGGTGAACTTTGGCAGTGTGTAGAAACAACTGGTATATTTTTTTAAGATTTTATTTATTTATTCATGAGAGATACAGAGAGAGAGAGGCAGAGACATAGGCAGAGGGAGAAGCAGGCTCCTTGTGGGGAGCCCAATGCAGGACTTGATCCCAACACTCAGGATCACACCCTGGGCCGAAGGCAGAGGCTCAGCCGCTGAGCCCCCAGTGCCCCAATAGTAATAGTTAGAATACCTAGTAGAGGTGACACAAGCTTAGATGTTATATAGCGTCTAGTACCCCCGTGTTTCTTTTTTTTTTTTTTCCTTAAGATTTATTTATTTATTTTAGAGAGCGAGCATGAGTGCTTGAGTCTGTGAGCAAGGGAGGGTCAGAGGCACAGAGTCTCAAGCCGACTCCCTGCTCAATCTCAGGATGCTGAGATCCTGACCTAAGGGAAATCAAGAGTGGGCCGCTTAACTGACTGAAGCCCCCCCACCCCTGGCACCCCTACTCCTGTGTTTCCAATTTTGCCTCCTGGAGTAATAAACAAGTGAGTATCTTCTTCAGTCACCATCATTCAGGTACTTAAGATCAGAATTCATATGTTATCTTGTTGATTTTGGCCTCCCCCCCCCCCCCCCCTTCAGAGCTCTCTCTGGACCAGCTTACTCAGCGCTGGCAGTTTTCATGTTGTGTGTTTTGGTCAGTCTGAGCTGCTGTAACAAACTACCATAGACTGGATGGCTTACATATTAGCATTTCTCATGGTTCTGGAGGTTGGAGTCCAGGTTCAGAGTGGTGGTGTGGTGGTTCTGCAGTGAGGGCCTGGTTTCTGGTTTACGGGGCCGTCCTTTGCTGTCTTTACACAGGGGGAAGATAGCTCCTTGGCTTTCTGTCCCCTTCTTATAAGGGGCACTAATCCCATTCTTGAGAGCTCTACCCTCATGACCTAATTACCTGGCAAAGGCCCGCCTCCAAATACGATTGCATTGGGATTAGAATTTTGGATGCAGATTTTGGGGAGACACAAACACATTGCCCAGTGTTCCTAACGTTGGCCACCTAGCCTGCTGCTCTACTTCCAGTGGTGGGGAGGTTGCTATTTTGCTGTAGAAACTATTCCATTGTTTGGATTCCTTTAAGTGCTTTGAGGAATGACTTATATTGAGTCAAAATCTGTCTTTGTGGCTGTGGCAGAAAATGTCTGTCCTGCCTGCACTTCACCATTTCTCATAGACTCCCCTCTCTCCTCCTGTTATTTGCTCTCAACAATATGATAATATTAGCATCATTGGGAGAATTAATCACACTTGTTTTCCACAGGCCAAAGATATATAGAGAAATGAATCTGTAATACATAATTAAAAGAGGAGCTTAATTGACAATGGGATACTGTATTTGGTTTTTTAATGAGTAGCTTCCATCAGATCATTCTCTATGAAAACAGATTTGAGGTAACAGGCTATTCATTCCTTATTATTTGAATCTGTAAGATTCAATACCTTTCTTTTCTGTTTAATGTGATAAGCATTAAGTCTTTACCTGAACTCTTCATAGTATTTTAGATCTGGGAGGTACCTACACACTGAATTTCCTGTAGACCCTTCTGTGGCAGATACTTATCTCTTCTGCGCTCAGTTTTTTGCTGTGGTAATCAAAGGAAGTCAGCAGCTGGGCTCAGCCTACCCTGGCTCACTCCCTGCATCAGGCTGGGCTTGTGAGTCTGAGGAGCCCTGAGTTCTTCCAGTTTGCCTCTGTAGACTGTTGAAGGCAGCCTGGCTGGCTGATGGGCATCCTGCGGACAGTATCTATGATCCAGAGCCTGGGTGGATGGAGGAGACTGCCCACCGTGGTGAAGTAGTGGCAGGAGCAGTGGCTGCAGCAGGCGGGGCTGTTCTGTTGCAGGACCTTGGCGATGCTTTGCCCTGCTTGGCTCCTGTCTGAGCTTGCATCTGCAACCCTCCTGTACACAGTGAGCTCCCTGAAACCTTGCCAGTAACAAACGCCTTTTCTGCCTAAACTATCCTGAGACAGTTTCTTGTTTTTCACCAGGAACCTAGACAGTACATTCTTATTTGAGTGTTTTCAAGTTGTGGTATAGGATTTTGGTGTTTAATCATCTCTGCCTAAGCACATTTGAGGTTTGCTTGTTCTAGTTAAGGAATGTACTCCTTAGGATGTATAATTGCTATTTATGTGGCAGTTAGGAGTTCTGTCTTCTCATCCTTAACTGATTTTCAGAGTACTCTTCTAAGAAAGATTAATTTGTTTGTTTTTAATTAAGTTCTATGCCCAGCATGGGGCTTGAAACCCTATGAGTCCTATGCTATACTGACCAAGCCCCAGGTTCCCCAGAAAGATTTATATTTTGACCCTTTCAAAGCAGATACTGATAGAGTAGGCAGTCAGACATGACCTGGAGATATAAGTGGTGATAAATAGGTGATACGTCAGAAGCCTGAGGGTACAACATCCTGACTTTGCCTTTTAACATCTTGGCCTTGCTGCTTCCAGCACCCTGAGGCTGACAGAGCAAGAGCCACAGGCACAGAACATGTATATGTACTCTCCTCTTCAGCCTCTGCCCCATGGTAACCTGTGGCTTCATTATAATATATTTATGTTGTGGTTTTGACCGCCCCCCCACCCCCCAACGCTTATAGGAGAAAATGACTCTGACAGTTCTATTTGTGTTTGTTCTGGCAAGTACCTTGTACGGCCAAAAACTTGCCCTCTCAACCATTAGAAGGAATCCCTTAGATGATTGGAAACAACCTCAGTTGGAGACTGCTCTTGCCATGACCCATAACCTCTGCTGACATGAAAAGACCCCTGACTGGTGCAGCTGCCCACTTCTAGGCCTGCCTGCTCTCCCACCTTAACACAGTGCTCTATGCTTGCTACTTTCTTTCCGTCTTTATTTGAACGTGGATCCTCACATAAATCCTTCATGGGAAATCCAAGACCTGAGACCACTCACACCACACAGACTCTCCCACTAGTAATAGTACTTCTATTTATTTTACTTTATTTTTTTAAGTGGACTCCACACTCCATGTGGGGCTTGAACTCATGACCTTGAGATCAATAGTTGGATGCTCTCCCTACTGAGCCAGACAGGCGCCCTGGTAATAGTATTTTTTAAAAGAAGGTGATCAGGTGGTGAAATGCCAGGATATTGAAATTTTGGACGTGGGAAGTGTTACAAAATGGTAGAGCTATGACTGATGTTAGGAAGGTTACAATCTATTATGAACACTGAAGTTTTTACCAAGCTCCATGTAAAGGTTCAAATTGCAAATAAGTTTAAGAAAATAAGGTAAGTTAATTTATCAGTGTTTGGATATATCAGGGTAAATAAGGATTTTTTTCCCCTCTTTTACCTAGCAGGTTATTTCTTATTTCAAAAACTAGATAGTTAAGAAATAATTAATATTACCTTGCTCACTTGTATACGTTTATGAACAAAAATAAACTTTTTAAATTCTTAAATCTATATGTAATTTGGAGGGGTTTTTAAAAAAATCCCTGTGGGCCATTCTATATGGAGACCTATGTCTGTGGTGTCTACAAATCCATAATAATAATCTATTCATTCAGAATATTTATTTCTTATGACTAGGATTTTCAGATACCTAAAGGTCCTTGGGTTTACTTTAAATTACACCCATTTTTCTTAAATCATAGGTAAGTTAACAGGAATTTGGGTCTGTGGAGTATGATAGCCAAGGCTAATATTAATAATGTTAATATTAATGATACTAATACTATAACAATTTGGATATTGAATTTTCTTACAGAAGAACACTCTATGAGTACCATACCTTGAACAAATGAAGTATAGCATGACCTCTTTTTTAGAAATGGACCCAAGTAAAAGGCCATAAGTATAAAATAGTTTTTAACAAGACCTAAACATGGATACTTTGTATTTCATTATTGAATTTACCCCCATTAGGAATTTGTATTGTTTTCTGGTCATTCTATAAATTCACATTGTGCTGTGGATTTCTAAATCTAAATTCAACTATTTTGTTTTCAGGATTTCATTAAGATACTGTGCATTGTGGGGCACTTGAACAAAGAATATTTGTGGGAAAGAGAGTTTTAAAAGACTATGAGTATAATGTAACTTTACTTAGTACCTTAAAACTGTTACTAAAATGGATCCCAGTAAAAGAAGGCATACTGAACATTAGCTTCCCTCTGCCACCTGACATGTTTATTAAATAAGTAAATTTTATATCAAAACATAAAGATTTAAAAGAATGTTCTTTTCAAAGAAGACACTTTAGAAGGCTTTACTCTTATTTTTATGATTTTGCGGTAGCTCAACACAATCCTGGATCTTTTTACTTTGGAATTACATTTATACCCTCCATTGCATTTTGAAAAATTAACATCAGTGGTGGTGGAGTTTTATTTTTTTGTGGGTGAATTTTATTTTTGAGTCAGACTATAACTTTTAAAGTTTGCTCTGTAGGCCAGGTGATAGCAAGCTGGGACATAGTATCTTTTTAGTGAGACATTTAGGTGTGTCTGTAAAGAAACCTCCTGTCTTATGTGATGTGAAAACTGGTTTTGGAAATTACTTCAGAACAGGATTTCTAAATGATTTTCTCAGGATTTCTTGAAATAACAAGTGTGGTTTCCTAGAGGCTCTTTGAATGAGGACAATTCATTTAGACATACAAATTCTGTTTTTTTTTTTTTTCAAGTTCTGTTTTTAAAAATAAAGTTCAATATACTTTATGTTCTGCCTGTGAAATCTTCCTCAATGTTTGAGTATCCCAATTAGGCAGAATTGGACTTGGGAACAGTTTTTCTGAGTTGGGAAATCTCAGTTATCGGGTAGAAATATAAGATGATTTTAACCAAGGGCAATGGCTACCCTAAAACAGAGTACAGTGTTTTAGGTGGATATATGTAGATATTTTTATTTCCCCTCAGGAAAAGGTACAGTGTATTCACCATCTTCTCCAAGGTTCCTGGAACCCCAAAACAATTGAAAACCAAGAGACTTTCCCTTCTCTGGCACTTCAGGAACTGTAGGAGCATGGAGATGCATTTCTGTACCCTGTTTCTTTTATAAATCTAGAGCTGTCCCAAGGAGCTGAAATGAATGTCTTCCATGGGTGTAGTTGTTCATTTAGCTCCTCAGAAAGGTTACCAGTTTCATTTTGGTGGTTTAGATTTAGATCTTTCACTAGCCTCTTGAACTTCTTGGACATTGGAAGCAATTCCCCTCATAGCATCTGGGAATATACGAATGGGCCCTCAATACTTAATCCTAATTCTATGCATTTGGAAGCAAGTGAGTTTTGGCGGAAGCCTGTTTTTGCTCAGTCTTTTGATTTTCCTGGTAAGCTGCATGTTACTTTTGTGTGCTTTTTGCCTTTGGTTACTAACTTGATCATATGACTCCTGGCAGTTAATGGATATATCTATATATCTATATCTATATATCTATATCTATATCTATATATATCCATGATTCTATTTATTTGTTTGAAAGAAAGTGAGAAAGCAGGATTGGTGGGGAGAAGCAGAGGGAGAGGGAGAAGCAGGCTACCCGCTGAGCAGGGAGCCTGACTTAGGTCTCACCTTGGGACTTGATGCCAGCTCCCTGAGGTTGTGACCTGAGCAGAAATCACAGTTGGCTCCTGAGCCACCCAGGAGCCCCATTTACTGCTGGTAATCTTAAGATACCTTTGTAGAAGATTTGAAGTAGAATCCCCTGATAGGTCTTAGAACCTACACGAAAAGGAAGCCAAGTAAAAGACTTTATGGAACAGTGTATTCCCATTTGCCTGGAATAGTTTGGGCCAGGCAAGAAGATTGGAATAAGTTTTTCTCTTAAATCTCAGTTTTGTTTATCAAAACTTCTCAAACATTTCCCTTGAATTACCCCTAAAATACTAAGTAATGTTCCTTCTCCCAACCTTGCTTAAGTAGTGCATGCCCTAAAGCAATATGCTGCCAGAACATAATTTCTTTTATAAAAATGTTACGCTCATTTTGCATTACATTTAAGAATATATTTATTTTAATATACAAATCAGGTTTTAAATGACTGTTTATTCAAACTGAACTCCAAGAAAATGTACCCATTGATCCTGGGACCTTGTGTACCGCTTGACACACCACTGAGTAACCCTGAGGATTTGAAGATACCATGTTTGAGGAGCACAGTTGTAGGGTATAATTAGAAGCTAAGAGGTCTGGGGAAGTATACATTTTTAAAAACTACTTTGTCTGACATTGTAGTATAGATTGTAAAAATTTTGTGAGAAGTGGAATGGCAATCCCTTTTGCAAAGTATATAGTAGTTTGAAAATTATGAAGAAAACCTAACAAAAATGGAGTTGCAAGGTCAGAAGAGAGAGCCTTCATGCCCTACCACTTGTCAGTTGTAGAAACAACAGGAGAGAGAGAGAGAGGTACTTTGCAAGTCCATATTACTTTACTACCCCAACAGGAGAAGGAAGGGTTTTCACCTTGCTCGAAAGGGCCCAGCCAATGAAAAGCCACTATACTTGGAACTCCAAGTTTACTCCCCCAGTAGACTATAATAGCCCCTCTCAACTTCCTCCTTTTCTCTAAAACAGCATTCCTCTCTTTTGTTCTCCAGACTTAGCTATGGTTTTTGCCATAGCGTGGTAGTATGTGTGTCCTCAATTGCAATTCTCTCCTATACCCAAATAAACCCATTTTTGCTGGCAAAATAACTGGCAGTTTTATATTTAAAGTTAACAGTATATAGCCACCTAATTAAGAAATCCATCTTATCTCAAATAGCCCAGTGCATTCCACCCTTTAGTGAGAGTCAGGTCAACTGTTTCCTGACTCTGGGACTGTGTGCCACCTGTGATCCTGGGAAAAGTTATACATCACATTTTTTTTTTTCCATTTTAAAAAGGGAGATTAAAATACTTGCTGCCTATTCCTCTCATAAGATGTTCTAAAGATTAGTGAGATCATGCTAGTAATGTGCCTTAAACTCTGGAAGAAATGGGCACGGCATGGCTTTTACTCTGCCATTAAGGTCCTATATATTTGTTTACATGCTGCTTTAAACAATAAAGTAAAGTCCTGTTTTAAGCTGGAGGCCCATCCAGTCGGTGTGTCAAAATGAGTGGTATGCTCGTTGTTTTCACATGTTTTAGCTTGCCTTCTGCATGTTTGACTATTGCATGTTGGATTGCATGTTTTTCTGTAGACTTTGCTTACTACATTTTGCAGTTTCAAGTCTGTTTGTGGGACTTGGCTTTGTTAGTAACTCTAGGCTGTTATTTTTAAAAACACATAATTTAAATTTTGTGTACTATTTGAGTAATAAATTGTCGTTCTGGCAACCTGATGTGCATTCTCACCAGGGGATATGATGCAGGCCGAGGAGGGGGCTGATGAGAGGGGAGAGAACAAAGCCTTGCCAGCAAAGCAGAGTGGTCCTTTTGTGAATGGCCCAGTAGGGATGCTGATTCCTGAGGGGTGTAGCCTCCTCTCTCTGGGTAGATCTTCCCAGGTTTCATTTGGAGAAACCTCTTGGGCTTGGCAGGATGTGCTCATAAATCTTTATGTAGCCAAAACCTGACTAGTATAATAACTGCATTTAAAAGTCAGATGCCAGAGTGTTCAGAAAGGCATTATTTCTGAATTATCAATGAATGAAGCTACTGTAATAGAAGACAGCAACGTTTAAAATAATGTTGATATTCAGGATGGCAGAATTGGGGGAGTTTGGAATGAGATGGGAGAAATACAATTTTAAACATAAGATTCCACTGAAGTATAATGCTTAATTGTTAGTGATTTTAAGCAATGAGTTAGGCATATTTAAAAATAGCTTTTTAACATGAACGAACCTTTTTGTGAGTTGAACTTCAATGAAGAATAAGTTGGTCATGCAAATTGTTGTTAGTGGTCTGTTTTAAACATTTTAGGGCTGGGATTAAAAAACACTTTTAGGCTCTAAAAGCAAAAAGTCTGACCTACAAGCAACATTAATTATAATAATAATCCATCGTATATAGCTCAGTGAAAATGTGTCACTTTCTTTATAATGTTATGTTTTCTTTGAGTTTCAAAATATGCAAAAGGAGTGGGTTAGATGTAAAAACGGAGACCTGTGAGTTGAGTGAATTGAGAATAGTTGTAGACACAGGAGTCATTTGTGCCCCTGTGGGTAAAAACAGCCACTCTGCATGCCAACAGCTTTGGAAATCAAGGGGGACCTTGCAAAGAGAGAAGTGAAGGTAGTGGTTGCTCATGAATTAGCATTGTAAGGAGGAAATCATTGCTTGTGATATGAATTGGTTCTGAGGCAACAGAATCCTTGAAAATAGAAAGTAAGTATCTCCAGGGTTTTAAGGAGTAAAACATTATTTTTGTGAAGTGTAACAAGAGATATTGATTAGAATTAGAAATAAATATTTCTTAGAACTTAATTGAACTATTTCGCCTATAAATATAGGCAAAAACAAGTGGAAACTATGCATATATATATGCTGCCTTCTTAACGAGGTATCATATTTTTGATAGAAGTACTGAAATGTTTAAATTCATTAGTTTTCATGACTCTTCTTTCCTCTGTATATGAAGAAGGCCTACCTATTGTGGCTACATTACTGAAAGCAGCACCACGATTCACAGAGAAGTAGTAAGCAAATCCTAAAAGTATGGAATACACAGGAAGAATGGACCCATCCGATGGGGCCAACTTGATAGCTCCTACTGTTTCCAGTGACATATTTGCTTCATGTTGCAATAATATGGCCTTTATATTGTAGCTAGAAGCAAAGCCTTAAAATATTTGCCGTTTTATTAAATTTGTAGTACTGTTAATTATTTAACAGTTATTTGTAGTACTGTTAATTATTTAACATTGCTACTGACCATTCATTTCCACTCCCTGCCCATTTCTTATTTACTCCTGGCAGTGTTGTGTAGTAGAAATTGCTCGGGCAAGGTAAATGTAAAGAACTAATCATTGGTTCTAGTCTTTAACTATTTTGATGGTCTCTACTCACCCTCCTGAGTAATTTTGAAAAAGAATTTATTTTGTTTATGCTTTGCATTTCAGTTGTTGCTAGTTGAGTATGTATAAAATAAGAAAAGAAAACCCCTGAGGTTCATAAACTGAGAATCCATAGCACGCAGAAAACTTTGAGAACCTGGTATATGCATAAGAAAAGTTTTGAAGGAATTTTTTAGTTTTAGAAGCAGAAATTAAGGAAGTCAAGTTCTTTGTGGGTTGTAATGTATGGGAATATTATGGTCTAAGCAGAAATCGTCCAAAGATCTTGGTTCTCTGGATGGTTTGATATGACCTTTAACCCTGTGTGTCTTTTTTGAGATACAATTGATTATGGAACCTAGATCTCAAGTCCTTGTAATGATTAAGGTGATACAATATATGAAGTTGTATACCCAGGCACTCCTGGCTCATAGTTTGTAATCATACATACCTTTTAAAAAAATTAAAAAAAATTTTTTTATTAGACAGTAAGAACTATCTAGGCTAGTCAGTTCTTCGACATTTGGAGGTATTCAAACTTCAGTAGGCTGTGGAAGGATTCAAGCATAAACTTGATAGTCAAACTGAAATAACTCCAAGTCCCATCTAAGAATTATCTTTTTACCCAGTCAAAAAAAGACATCTTAATTGCATATTACATTAGCAATATGGTTTGCCATTTTTTTCCAAAACAACTTTTTTTGGTCCCACAAAAAAAAAAAAAATCCCTTTGCTGCATGTCTTTATTGTTAAATCTTGCCAACTTTATTTTACTATTATTATTATTTTTTTATCTTGCCAACTTTAAAGCCAACCAAAGACATAAGTTTTTTAATGTTGGGGAAAGTGTTAAAGGAAATTCCTGATAGGCACAACAAGGTTTTAAGAATCATGGTTGACCTGTCTTCATTTTTAGACTAATACAAAATCTTTGCAGAATGAAAGCCAGTGTTGTATATTTTACAAAGTTTGATGAGGAAAGTAGGTAATGTCTGTTATGTGCTTGAAGGAATGAGCTCTGAGCAGTGGTGGAAGCACATTCATTGTTGACCAGGACTTAGAAATATTTTTGTCAGATACCTGATTTGATGGACTGTACCTTAATGACAATTTAAAGACCTGTTAGAGGAATATTTATATCTACAAATAGCTTCTGTGTATATTTATTTTTTATGACTCTTATTTTTTGTTTTCTGTTGCCTTTAGATAGTGTAAATTGTAGCAACATGTTCTGTTACTATGTTCTGTATTACTGTCCCATTGTGTTGACAGCTGTGTAGACTACCGAGTACTGAGATGACTAAAAAAGTATTGTTTCTACTACTGTTTCATTAACAATGCTTATGCTTAGAGTTTCTCCAGTGTATTTAGCTAAAATTTCTCTGTTGCTGAATTTCATCATTTTTCAGTGGAGCTGTAAAATGTCTAATTGCTATACTCTCTTTAACTTCTGGTCTTTGAGAGTATGATTACTCCTCAGAATTTTTTTATATTTGTCCTAAGCTTTTTTACTCTTTGCAGAAGTCTCATTTTTCAGGTCCTTAAATCATCTTCCTTATTCTTTTCAGTTAAGCTTGGAACTCTAATAAGGCTCTAATTGGGATCTGTTGGTTGTACATAGAGTATAAAAATGACTTAGTTACCACCTCCAATTTTTGGCAACTCTGTTATGTGAGTATCAGCTAATGATCTACTGTGATTAGTATATTTATGCATTTCCTAATTTGTTTTCATGAATTGTTTTGTTCAGTTCTGTGTTTGACAAGTTTCCATTATTGAATGATTTCTGATTTAATTTATTACTCTGACATTCTTTTTTTTTAAATCTTTATTTATTTATGATAGGCACAGAGAAAGAGAGAGAGAGAGAGAGAGAGAGAGAGGCAGAGACACAGGCAGAGGGAGAAGCAGGCTCCATGCAGGGAGCCTGATGTGGGACTCAGTCCCCCGTCTCCAGGATCACACTCTGGGCTGCAGGCGGCGCTAAACCGCTGTACCACCGGGGCTGCCCAATTCTTGATTTTTTTTTTTCTTTTTAAATTTTTATTTATTTATGACAATCACACAGATAGATAGAGAGAGGCAGAGACACAGGCAGAGGGAGAAGCAGGCTCCATGCACCGGGAGCCTGACGTGGGATTCGATCCCGGGTCTCCAGGATCGCGCCCTGGGCCAAAGGCAGGCGCCAAACCGCTGCGCCACCCAGGGATCCCCAATTCTTGATTTTTAATAGTGTCTGCTTGCCTTTAGAGCCCTTCTCCCTAATAAACTGTTGGGAGTCTTACCAACTTAGAAGAGAACAAGATTTACCCCCAGTTGTTCATATGCAAGAGCCTTGAAATGTTCTCCTGATTAGTGTATATATATTTAATTGCATGGGCCTTTGAACACGTATACTTTAATCATTCTGAAAATCTGTTTTCTGTTATCTCAATATGTGTTTGCTGGATTGTTATGTTCCAGATAAGGGAAGTGTTACACTAATAATACCACCATCTCCTTATATTTTTAACTAATTTGCTCTTGTACAAAAAGATGATTTGTTCTCAGCTCCCCCGGGCAAAATTAGGGGTCTGTAATCACTCATATCAGTAGTCTTCACTCATAAATTTATATGAGCTACCAACCTCAGTTAACCAGATTTTACTATATGTCTGAGTAAAATGTATAGGTAAATAATAAAGAGTTTATCATTATTTGGAACTCTGCTTTTATTTTTCCACAGGAACAGGGATCCCTGGGTGGCGCAGCGGTTTGGCGCCTGCCTTTGGCCCAGGGCGCGATCCTGGAGACCCGGGATCGAATCCCACGTTGGGCTCCCGGTGCATGGAGCCTGCTTCTCCCTCCGCCTATGTCTCTGCCTCTCTCTCTCCCTCTGTGACTATCATAAAAAAAAAAAAAAAAAAAAAAAAAGGTTTATTTTTCCACAGAAACAAATCAGTTTCTAGGTTTCTTTTTTTTTTCTTTTTAAGATTTTATTTATTTATTCATGAGAGACACAGAGAGAGAGACACACAGAGACACAGGCAGAGGGGGAAGCAGGCTCCATGCAGGGAACCCGACGTGGGACTTGATCCCAGGATTCCAGGATTACGCTCTGGGCGGAAGGCAGGTGCCAAACCACTGAGCCACCCAGGGATCCCCAGTTTCTAGGTTTCCAGCAAGCCCAATCAAGTATTCTTAAAATTAACTTTTTTTTTTTTAAAAAAGATTCTATTTATTTATGAGAGAGAGAGAGAGGCAGAGACACAGGTAGAGGGAGAAGCAGGCTCCACACAGGGAGCCCGATGTGGGACTCAATCCTGGGTCCCCAGGACCACATCCTGGGCTTAAGGCGCTAAACCGCTGAGCCACCCCGGCTTCCCAAAATTAACTCTTAATATTAGTAAAGCACTAAGTATTATTTGAGCGCAGCCTAAAAAAATATAGCTTATCACATGATTTTTATATTCCAATTATAGATGTAAAAATAGAACAAGCCTCTAATCTGCAGAAGCTCTGGAGATCTAGACTGTGGGGTATGTGGGTAGGTGGGTGGGAGGAGGGTATATGTAAATGTCTTTAAAACTATAAAAGTGAGGATACCTCTCAGTGAATCATTTATTCTCCAGTGTTCTGTATTTAAGAACAAAGGTAATTTGCATTCACTCATTATTCTTTAGCTCATGGATTGTTGAAAATCCACGTTTGTGAGGGTGACTTGCCTTTTGTAGCCCAAAGCCTGCTTATTCTTCCCTTTGACTTTCCGCAACGAGGGCAGCAAGGTGAGTCTGTCTCTGCTCTGGAGTTCCTGTCACCGCCTCCGCCTCCCCCTTTAGGCCAGCTTCCCTGACTCCATCCCTGGAGAAGCCCCAGAACCCCTACTTGCCTTGCCCCAGGGGAGTATGCATTCAGGAAATGGGCTGAGTGAGTGGACAACAGCTGGTAGCAAAAGAATGGACCTCCAGGGGCTTTTTAAAAAGCCATGAATTCAGCTCTTGTCTTTGTGAACACACAGTAAAAACCAGGCTTGGCAGCAGGGCTAGATAGTGATTAGGTGAGGAGCCCAGTTCTCCTTTTGGCCACTGTCTTCTCTTTGGTCTTGTAGTCCATTTCCTGCTTTGCTCTTTAGTTTTGATGCTGTTTTTTAATGGCTTTCTGTTATCTTGTTTATCTCCTGGCTGTTTTTGGCCTCTCACTACTCTTGAGAGGCCCTCTGTCCCAATTTCCCTTGGTGCTGTTACTGATTTTGAATATCTAACCTATTAGCTTGTCAAGATAGTAGGGGCTAGTTATAGGGGAATTGTAAATTCCCGCCCATCAATTGGGCCATCCTCTTCTCAAACAGGAGTGTTTTTTCTGCTTGTTCATAGGCAGGCATGTGCCAGTAATCTTTTTAAAGGGAAAGATGCTACACATGATAAGATTTGAATATCTCTATTTATAGCCATGTAAATGGAAGGAATGGATGGTTTTATTTTTGGTGTTTCAGCAATACAAATTTCTTAGTTTTAGTGGAATAATGGAGTATATTTGAATGAACTACAGTAACAAGGAAAATATTAGTGGAATAACAATTCCTTGATAAGTCTTGTGATTGTTTCATTAACAACTCATTTGTACTTCAAAGCACAAAAGGTATATTCATGGAAAAAATGTGAATGTGAGTCCTTGGTTTTTTGATTGCATAGATGTAGAAATAATTATAGAATAAAAAGTGTGCACTTATGTATATATATGTATATATATATATATATTTGCCTGTGTGCTTGTTATCAGTTTCTATGGCTGCTGTAACAAAGTACTGCAATGTGGTAGCTTAAAACAACAGGAATTTATTCTCTTACAGTTCTAGAGGCCAAAAGTCTGAATGAGTTTTAGTGGCTAAAATGATGGTGCCAGCAAGGTAGTGGTTCCTCTAGAAACTAGGGAAGATCAGTTTTCTTGCTATTTCCAGCCTCTAGAACTGCCATTTCTCACATTCCTTACAAGGGGCATTTGGACCCTTCACTGCTCTAATAACATAGCACTGTTTCTCTCATTCTTGCTTTCCTCTTTCTTCTTTTTTGTATCAAACCTTGGCCCACCTGAGTAATCCAGAATAGTTTCCTTATATCAAGAAACTTAATCACGTCTTCAAAGTCTTTGCCATATCAGGCTGCATTCACAGAT
Source organism: Nyctereutes procyonoides (assembly GCF_905146905.1). Lineage (NCBI taxonomy): Eukaryota > Metazoa > Chordata > Mammalia > Carnivora > Canidae > Nyctereutes > Nyctereutes procyonoides. Next base: position 19,673,657 of record NW_026575120.1, read on the forward strand.
AGCAGGGATTAGAACGTGGATATGCTGGCCTGTTGCAGTGAACATACATGTTTGTGTCTGTTTAAAATTCTCTGGGTCCTCTGAGCCAGTCTATAAGCAAGTATACTCTAGTAGCAATGAGCATTCTCAATCCCCCAAAGTCCAGTTCTTGTATCCAAATACTAAATAATATTCTTCACTGAAAGGGACTTTTTTTTTTTTTTTTAAGAAACAGCTGATTGTAGGGAGAAGCCTGGAATGTCCTGTTGTACCAGAAAATAAAGTGGTACTCATGGAATAGTGGAGATATGTCCAGAAAAACAGAGGCCAGGTAGAAATTCCACTGGCCAAAACCAGGCAATCTGAGCTTTGAAGTAAATAATGAAAGTAGATTACAGCCCACCGAATAAAATAGTAAATTCAGCCTTTACTGATAAAAATAAATTTATAGGTTGAAAATTTGATGAGGAGCAGGGTATTTACATATTTTCTAAGTATTTTTCTACAGCATAATAATTACAAAGAGAAAAAGTTGCGATTGTCAGTGGAAAAGCCTGGCAGATCAAAGTGAATAAGATTAATAAGTAAGTGGAACAAGTTAAATTTGTGCGTCCTGGAGGATGGATGCAAAGAGCAGAATGGCATCACTTCTATGATATTCATATGGAAGATGCATAGTGTGAATTTAATCATGAGGAAATGTAAAGACAAACGCAAGGTGAAGAACATTCTACAAAATAACTGGACAGTAATTTTCAAAAAGTATCATAGCTAGGAAAATTAAGGAATATAATGTAATGTAATAGTGGGGTCTAATGGCCAATTGGTAGTTCTAAATTTCACTGTATGAGGACCTGGTTAGCTACTTACTAGTGGACCCTTGATTTATTTATATAGGTCTTTCTTGAGCTGATTACATTCTGCAGAGAAAGCTCTTTATTTGCCTGCCTGCAGGGTAGACTCTAGGGTGCAGCCAGCATTTTACAGCCTGGGTGGGAGAAGAAGACTAAGCATCTTAACGTTTAGCAAATAAATCCCCATTTCCACTATAGTATCTTGTGTCATTTGTGCCTGGTGTCCCTCAGCTGGAGGTGTTCTTCAAAAAAATGTCTCTAGTGAATGCAACTCCATTCTTTTGCCTGGGTTAGGGAGGGACCTTTGCCCATTGAAGTGGGGGTAAGGAACTGGGGAGCTGATAGTTCTTTTTTACTAATCCTCCTTGTTTTAGCCACTCCTCTCTCCACCTTCCCCTCCCCTTGGGCTGTGAATACTGTGTGGTGTGACTTTGGTTCTGTTCTCTCTTGACAGAATGTAAGGTACTTGTTATACTAAAATTCCTTTTTGCTCTTAGCTCTTTCAGCCTTCCCCAATGTGGTAGTTGTCTAGGTTGCCATAGTAAGGTACCTCAGAGTGGGTGGTTTAGACAGCCATAGATTTGGAGACTAGAAGTCTGGGATCGGGGTGTCAGCAGGGCTGGTTTCTTCTGAAAGCCTCTCTCCTGGCTTGCTGATGGCTGGCTTCTCCTTGTGCCTTCATATGGTCCTAATCTCCTCTTATTATAAGAACACCAGTCATATTGAATTAGCATCCACCTTAATGATCTTATTTTAACTTAATTACCCCTTTAAAGACAGTCTCCAAATAAAGTCACATCTAAGGCACTGGACTTCATCATATCAATTTTAGGGGACACAGTTCACCCCATAACACCTACCTAATTGACTGTTGCCTTTTGCAGCATTAGCACTCAGCCCTGCCTGCATGTAAGATGGCATGCACAATGCCTTCTATCCACAGGCCTGATTTCTGCTGGGCAGTGGGAGCAGATGAGATTGAAGGATCAAGTATGAAGTGTGAATGTTGGAACCAAGTGTTTGTTCTTAATGAGTTCTGAAATACTGTTTTTAAAATAAAATACTTTATTTTAGCTTTTAATCATCTCTGGCTTAAAGCATTTATAATACTCAGCTCTAACTGACTAGGAGGCTCTCATATCCTCTGAACCCCACGGTGAAATTGAAATGATAAGGAAATGAAAGAACATACAACACCCTCCTCAAACTCTGCTCTCAGCCCCTATTCCACCCTTCTCTTCCTCTGGCCGCATCCGTCTCCTCCCAAATCAAATTGCTTTTACATCTAAAATTTGCTTGCTGCTTTCGGCTTCTCCTCTTGATGTTTTGTAGCTAGACAATTAGAAGAATTATTTTACATCATGTGTTTCTCATGTGTCTAAGATCAGCGATTCAGCAACATCCCGAGAGTTGGATAATGTAATAGAAAATTCTTTGCAAATTTGAAAAGCTATATAAAAAGTAAGATTGAGATTTTATTTGTCCTGTCCATGTAACAGTGGACTCGCATCTTTAAATGCTGGGCCTGTTTTGATAATCATGTCATTGTAATGTTATCACACGGGATTTGTGTTATTCCTCCTTAATGTAATATTTGTGAAGGTGGCTCAGAAGTGTGAAGAATCTTTGTGCTTCAGAATTTGAAGGGATTTTAGAGATAAATATGAATAACATTCTTTATCAATAGAGAAGCTAAAGTCCAAAGATAAGCATTAGTGTGAGATTGAGTGGAAATTCCTGGTGGGATTAAAGTCTAGATCATCTAACAGTCCATTTGCTAATGTTACTTCATATCCCATACTTCTTAATGCAATTTATGTTTCTAAATGACTGATAAAAATAAAAGATCTATTTTATTCAATTAGTAATACAGAGGGAAATGTGGACTGAATTATATGGGGCTTCCTTCAAGTTGCTCATTTCAAATACGATTTTTCAGAGACCTGCAAAAATTATTGTAGAGATGGGTACTTGTTTATAACACTTGGCCTGGGAATAAGGTGTATATATATATTGATATATATAATTTTATATATATATAAAATTAACGTAGGTAGAATGAATTTTATTTCACTAGGCAAGGTGGAGGAATGTTAATGCTTTGATTCAGGTTTGAAAGTTGGGTTTTAGGATCCCTCATAATTGTCATAGTGTAGGGTGCTTTATCAGAGTGGAACCTTTTAGTGTATTTAATTCTGGGTAAAGCATCCCTTTAAAAAATATTTCTCTTCTCTACAGTCTGAATATACTTCGAACACCACTTTACTTCCAATCTGTAGCACAGATGTGCTCTGTGAACTGGAGTCAGCATCTCCCAGGAACTTTTTTAGGAATGCAGAGTCTCAGGAATCTCAGGCACCACCCCGGACCAGACCTGCTTAATCTATATATTAACAAGATTCCCACGTGATTCATATATACAAGAAAGGATGAAAAACATTGGTCTAGGACAGTGGCTCACAAAATTCAATCCCTGGAGCACCAGCATTAACACTGCCTGCAGCATTATTAGAAAATGCAAATTCTCAGGCCAAACATCCAGACCCACTGAAACAGAAACTCTGAGTGAATCCAAAGTACATGTTTTTAACAAGGCCTGTTGATGATGCTAATTCATGCTGAAGTTTGAGAGCTTCTCTAGAGCAATGTGTTTGCACCAGTTTGAGTATGATTTACGATGAGATACACATTTTACATCATGCTCTGACATACACACACACATGTTCATGTGCACATGCACACAGTAACTTAGAAATTTTATAAAGCAATGCTTATCTTCAATAGTAAGATATCATAGTCTGGTATTTTCAGTTTTATTTTTTTAAATATATATGTGTGTATAAATTTATTTATATTTATATATATTAGTGATCGGGTCACTAATGGGTGATGAGATGCACATTGATTGAAGCAGGGCCTCTTCTTTTTTATTTGTTTTGTTTCATTTCATTATAAGTCTACTCTTTAATCCCCATCATGTATTTCCCCAGTCCCACCACCCACCTCCTCTGTGGTAGCCATCACTTTGTTCTCTATAGTAAAAAGCAAGGTCTCTTCTTTTGTGCCATCGCCCTTTTTGGCAGTCCGGTAATGCTCTGGATCTCTTGTCAGAATAATGCTTTCTAAGTACATTTAATAATATACGTGGAGCTTCAGGAAAACCAGTGATAGTATTTAACAGATGTTTAATGATTTATATTTAACAAAATATTAAACAAATTTGTGATATGGTAATACATTTCTTTATTCATAATTAAATTTAGTGGTGGATCTAGTAACTACTATCATTTCAAAGTAGGGATGAATGTAAATTGTGTTTTAAGATATCTGCAGTAACCATTATATGGTGTGAAAATGGTTGTGATTTCCATTGGTAACAAAGTTGCAGCTACTGATAATAATACTGTGGTTCATTGCATACGTTCATATTTGAAAAAAAATGCTACATTTCAGCTTAAGGTAAGTGAAAATAAAGATGGAATTTTTTTTCCACTTCAGGAACTTCAGGTTTCCAGAATTCTATTGATAGGCCGTTATGAAACTGAGGTTAACAACCCTTAAGGGCTGAAGAGGAATGTTCCTTTAGAGAACAGTTTTCAGGCTTTAAATTGAAACTGTGCCAAAAAATTATCTTTCTGTAATTTCTTAAAACTGGTACTTCATTGATGGCATCTTTTCTTGTTTTTTAGAACCATAGTAATGGATTTTGTCTTTAGGATTTTCTTTTCTGTTGTTTTACTGAGACCTTAAGAGGTCACCTGGAAGCACAAATCCAAGCTATTGATAATGTCCCTTCTCCAGTCTCCCTGGTCTCAGTACATGGACCCAGTTGCTTAGGCCAGATTCCTGAGAGTCATGGGTTCTGGATTCATGATTTGAATCCACAATTTATAACCTTGGTGAAGTAACTTACCCACTCATTGCTTCTTTCTGTATGTGGGGTGATAGTAGTGCCCACCTCACAGGATGGTTCTGAGTGTTAAATGAGATACCCCATGTATTGCATTAGCGTCACCCAGTCCAAGCTTGTTCTGCTGGCCACATGCCAGACCAGTAAGTCAAGGGCAAGATGTTGGGGCAAGGAAAGCACTTCTATTCAGAAAACCAGCGAACTGATGGTAGACTAGGACTATTGTCCCAAAGAACCATCTCCCCAGGTGTGAGATTTGAGATTTTTTATGTTAGGAAGAGGGGGAAGTGGAAGAGGGTTGGAGTGCAGAGGTGGCTGATGTCTCTAGATATCTGAAGGAGGTTGTGTAACTTCTTTGTCCTTGGTCAGTTGATCTTTGCATACAGAAATCTGGTCATGTCATTCCGTAAATCTTGAACAGAGCATAGTCATTTTTGTACATACTTTCTTATCTCCCTGGGTGAGGTAGATTTTGGATGGAAAACAGTTTTTGCAAATCTTAGCTGTAACATGCCCATGTGCAGGTTACAGTAAGCAGAAGTTTCTAAGCTATAGGTCACAGTATCAAGGGAAATAGAAGCAATATGGACATGTGAAGTTTCTCTCTGCTGCATCAGAGCAGTGATTTGCCAGGACTAAGTGATTAGCAAATGTTACTCATTATACTTATCCCTGATTTCTCCTTTTCTCTCATTCCTTAAATCCCAATTTATCAGAAAATTTATGTAGAACTTCCCTATAAAATATATTTAAAATTCATCTACTTCAGCCAATTTTCATGCCATTTTTCTACTCTAATCCTCCATACTCTCTAACTTGGACTCCTAACTGTTGCCTGCTTCCTCTTGATGCATTTCAGTCCATTTTCCTATGACAATCAATATTCTTTTAAAAGCTTAAATGAATGATTTTTAAAAAATGTTAGTGAATCACTGTATATTACAAACCCTTTACTGGCTTCCCAGTAAACCTTTCTTTGACCTACACACCTTGTGTATTTGGTGCCTGTCTCCTCTCTACTGTTACTTTCTGCTGTGTTATTGTCCTAGCCAGTCACTAAAGTTTCCCATTTACCCACTATTCTGTAGTCACGTTGGCTTTTCAATTATTCCAGTAGCCTAACCCTTTCATGCTTAAGGTCATCCTGTATGACCCTCCCTCTGGTTAGATGGAGGTTTCTGGCCCTCCCTAGCCTCTCATTGTTCTCATCTCTGCAAGCATTCATTCCTCAGAAAGCCTTCCTTAACCACTCTACCTAAATTAGGGCACCATATTCCTCTTCTACCAGTCTGAAGCTCCCCAAATATATCAAAACGTTGCTATTTCCTCTGTGCTGGGGAAAAGGATGATTAAGATCCTGTAATTATCAAGCATGTAACTCCAAGAGAAGCATGCACCTTTACCAAAAAGATAAATTTTACACATTATGAACATTAAGTGATAGTAGAACTATTTTAAGAAATAAATTGTTATCTCAAAATTGTACAACTGGCTTTTTGATACTGGTATTAAAGAACAAAGAGAAGCCTGCTCATTGAACTGGTCTGCAGTAGCGTGATAGAGTGAATCAGAACTTCATCATGGGCTTTCTCACTACTGTCAGTCATTTCTGCTCCAATGAATATAATAAAAATAATAAAATTTCCCTCTTTGAAGTAGTTTCCTGGTTGCCAATAAAACCCTTTGTGTTTCTCTCAAAGTGAATGGTCAAGTATGCTACTTAGACATGAGAAAGGAAGGTGTCTCATGACTGGAAGGGTGGAAGCCAGTGAGGGCAGTGTCTGGATCCTGATTGATTTTTGAATTTGGGGTAAAGTGGCAGAAAAATGGCTCCCTGACTGAACTAGGTCAGGTTTCTCTGTGTTTTCCAGCTTCTGCCTTGTTACTGATTTTTAATTAATCCTGGGCCAGAGAAAGGAGGCATTTCTGATTCTTGGCAGTTGCCTAAAGCAGCAAGGAAGAAGGTCATAGGAATTCAGAACCATGATGTGAACCACTTTCACTGTTACCATTGTAGTCTTTCAAATAGAGGACTTGAAGGGATTTCAAAGAACAATGGGACAGATGCTTAAATTTAGGACAATTAGTGGGATGCCTGGGTGGCTCAGCCATTAAGCATCTGCTTTCAGCTCAGGGCGTGATCCCGGTATGGGGATCCTATATCAGGCTCCCTGCGTGGAGCGTGCTTCTCCCTCTCTCTATGTCTTTGCTCTCCCTGCGAGGAGCGTGCTTCTCCCTTTCTCTATGTCTTTGCCTCCCTCTGTGTCTCTCATGAATAAATAAATAAAATCTTTAAAATAAATAAATTTAGGACAATTAGTATAAATGGGATGACTGGCACTTCTGCTCTATGCCCCATGTTTGGCTGAATGGTGTTCCTTATTATAAAAAATATGGTCTCTTTTTGGGGAAAGACTACTTTTTGTTGGCATATTTTAGTAGAACCCATGCACAAGTATTCCTGCTATGTGCTGTGGGGTAATGGTAATCATTTGGAAAATGATGCATCTAAAAATAAAATACAGTTTTCTAATTACAGAGAAGTAACATGAATTTAATTAAAAAAATTCCAGCAACCCGCAGCTGATCTCATATTCAATGGTGAAAAGCCAAAAGCTTTTTCTTTAAGAGTAGGAACAAGACAAGGATGCCAACTCTTGTCACTTTTATTCAACATAGTATTGGAAGTCTTAGCTGCAGCATATAGTCAAGAAAAAGACATAAAAGGCATCCAGATTGGTAAGGAAGAAGTAACACATCACTATTTGCAGATGACATGGTATTACATATAGAAAACCTAAAGAGTCCACTAAAAAACTATTAGTACTGATAAGTGAATTCAGTAAAGTCGCAGGATACAAAATTAATATACAAACATCTGTACAGTAATAATGAACTAGCAGAAAGAAATTAGGAAAACGATCCTATTTACAATAATATAAAAAAGAATAAAATACTTGGGAATAAATTTAACCAAGGAGGTGAAAGACCTGTACTGAAAACTATAAGACATTGTTGAAAGAAATTGAAGATGACACAAATAAATGAAAAGATATATTGCAGTTATGGACTGGAAGAATTAATGTTGTTAAAATATCCATACTAACCCAAAACAGTCTACAGATGCAGTGCAATCCCTATCAAAATACCAATAGTACTTTTCATAGAACTGGAACAAGCAATCCTAAAATTTATATGGAACCATAAAGGACCCTGAATGGCCAAAGCAGTTTTGAGATGGAAGCACAAAGTCAGAGGTATCACAATCCAGATTTCAGAATATACTTCAAAGCTATGTATGTTACTCAAAACAGTATTGTCTGGGCACAAAAATAGACATGTACATCAATTGCACAGGGCAGATAGCTCAGAAGTAAACCCACAGTTGTATGATCCATAAATCTATGATAAAGGAGGTAATACAGTGGGGGAAACAGTCTTTTTAATAAATAGTATTGGGGCAACTGGACCACTTTTCTTACACCATACACAAAAATAAACTCAAAATGGATGAAAGACCAAAATATAAGACCTAGAACCAAAAAACTCATGAAAGAAAACATAGGCAGTCAACTCTCAGACATTGCCTTTAGCAATATTTTTCTGGGTCTGTCTTCTCAGGCAAGGGAAACAAAAGCAAAAACCAACTGTTGAGACATAAAAAGCTTCTGCACAGCAAAAGAAATTAACGAAACAAAAAGGAAAGCTACTGAAAGGGAGAAGATATTTGCAAATGACATATCTGATAAGGGGTTAATATCCAAAGAAACTCATCCAACTCAACTTGAAAAAAAAAAAAACAAATAATCGATTAAAAATTGGGCAAAGCGCCTAAATAGACATTTTTCCAAAAGAAGACAGATGGCCAAGAGACACATGAAACTATGTTCAACATCACTCATCAGAGAAATGTGAATTACAATCACGAGATATCACCTCATACAGTCAGAATGGCTAATGACTATTATCAAAAAGACAAGAAATAACAGTGTTGATGAGAATGTGGAGAAAAGGGAACCCTCATGCACTGTTTGTGAGAATGTAAATTGGTACAGCTACTATGAAAAACTGTGGAGGTTCCTCGAAAGATTAAAAATAGAAGTAGTGTGTAATCCAGGAATTCCACTTCTGGAAGAAGAGAACAGAAACACTGATTTGAAAAGATATATGCACCCTTGTGTTTATTGCAGTGTTACTTCCAATAGCCAAGATATGGAAGCAACCCAAGTACCCATCCACAGATGAATGGATTAATAAGATGTGGTATATATGTACGAGGGAATGATACTCAGCCATAGAAAAGATGGAAAGCTTGCCATTTATGATAACATGGATGGACCTAGAATGTATTATGTAAGTGAAATAAGTAAGACAAAGACAAATACCATATGATTTCACTTATATATAGAATCTAAAAAACAAATCAGTGAACAAACATACTCAGAAATACAGATAAGTGCAGAGAATATAAATGTAGAGAACAAACTGGTGGTTGCTAGAGAGGTGGGGGCTGGGAGGATGGCCCAAGTAGGTGAAGGGGGTTAGGAGGTCAAACTTCCAAATAAGTAAGTCACAAGAATAAAAATTACAGAATAGGGAATATAGTCAATATTGTTGGAATAACTTTGTATGGTGACAGGTGGTAATGACATTTATGGTGATGAGCATTTTGTATCACTATTGTATACCTGAAACTAATATGTTGTATGTCAACCATATACTTCAATTAAAAAAATATTGTACCATAGTTCTGCTCCCCACGAAGCCAGTTTTTGTATTTTTCTTATTCCCCTATAGATGTACGCTTATTTTTCTCTAAAATTGCTATCTTGAATTGATCATCTTGTATTTTGCTTTTTGTTGTGTTCTATTTTTCATATTTCATTTTTAATGGTTGTGTAGAATTCTGTCAAGTAGATATGTCATTATTGCCTAAACATTCTCTTGTGTTTGGTTTGCTTTATGATATATTTTTATGATATATTTTAACTGATGTTCTTGTTATGTTTTAATTTTGCAGGCAGAGACATTTGTTTGGGTTAACAATGCATCAGCGCATTCCCAGAGTGTTGCCAAGGCCAAATATGAATTTTTATTTGGCAGATCTGAAGAGAAACCTCCAAATACTAGTAAGTGTTTCCTGACTCTCCCCCTTCAGGTAACAGATGTGAAGTGCTACTGAAATTTCAAATATCAGAAACTGAGAATTCTTCAAACCAAGAACTCATTTGAAATTACCCAGAACAGGCTATAAGAATCACATCCTGTATTTCTTAGAAAGATTGTTTTGAAGAATAATTAAAGTGAGGAGGTTTCAAAGGGCTAGGAAGGCAGCAATGAGGGTGGAGAAATACTCAGTAGGTGATAAAGGGGTTATCAGTGTGTTTGGGAGTTAGCTCAGAAGGGATGTTGCTTGTAATTAGGAGCCTGGGCTCTGGAGCTAGATGTACTGCATTTGAACTCCAGCCTTGTAGTTTATGAGGTTCGTGACTTTCAGTAGGCTGATCTGTTGGTGTGTCAGTGCTATCACCTGTAAAATGGGATTATACATGTTATAAAGACAATAGTTAAATATGTCTCTGAGTTCTCTTAAGGTTTTAAGTATATTGACCTTTATGAAGATCTTAGAGCCATGTGTGGTATGTAATAAGTGCTATGAAAGTGTTTGCTGATGTTATTATTTATTGTAATCATCATCCTCATTTCCCTGACCTTTGAAGCTGGGATTTAGATGTACAGTCCTGACTTTCCTCGATTTTATCACTGTCTGACACTGATTTTTGTTTTGGGTAGTCAAGGATTCTGACCTAATATAGCTGTTGTTCAGTTGAAAAAATATTAAATAATAACTGCATTTTTGTCTTACATGTTAGATAGGATTATGTAATGGACCCCATAATATTTGGGGATAGTAAGAATGTAGTGCACATGCAGCTGTTTAATAATTGCTTTTATCTTAATAATGAATACTTATTAGATATTTCAATAGTTGAGGACTCTAATGAAGTATAAATCAGCTTGATTGTTTTTTAAAAATCGTTCTGCTTTCATTAAAGTTCTCGAATTTCTATTTATCATTCAGCATAAATACCTAACTATTCTGGGCTTGAGGTTGGGGCACTTAATCATCTATTCACTATTTCTCAGACAGGGGATACTGATTCACCCAAGACTATTTAAAAGTCCTTGACATAGCCTTATCTTGTCACATTGTGATTTTGTGCTGATTAAGCTTTTTTTGGACTTTGATAAAAAATTATTTTTACTTCGCTATGTAGAGATAGTATCAAATGTTTACATAGTTCTCTGACTTGGTGGGTGAGTTTGGTTCTTCCTTATTCAGGTTTTGAGTATACCTGTATACCTGAGGCAAATCAAAATGAAATTTTAATGACATTTTAAACCTATTTTTATTGGCCTTGGTAAAAATGTTAGTATTATTTGTTTCTAGTGTGAAAGTATGCATGCATTTATTGAATAGATATATTTAAAGAACACTTATTATGTGTAGTCACTTGTACTTGACACTGTGAGGGGCAAAGAAGTTAGAATTCTTTGCCTTTAGGAGCTTTTCCTTTGGTCAGGGAGTAACATTTCTGTAAGTGACTAGAGGGAGGGAATGATTACTGTCCGCTGTGACTTCATGAAGCAAGTAGAAGTTGGACTTTTGTAAAGGATGACTAGTGTTCTGATTAGTAGGACGTCTGGGGAAGGCATTTCAGATTGGAAGGGATGATATGAGTAAGGGTATGGTGGCAGAAAATAAAAATTGTTTGAAGGACGGGAAAGAGACTAGCCTGGTTGGTTAACAAAGCATATCAGTAAGAGAAGTTTAGCAAGATAATCATGTAAAAAGGGGCAAAACCATGTAGGGCCTTCTACGGCAAGGTAAAGAGTTTGAATTTTATCCAGGTGTGCAAATGAAAGTGGCAAATCTAGATGAATTAATCTGGAAATTGGAATAGAGTAGCAGAAGCTGTTGCTTACCACAGGAGGGTTGTAAGATCATTTTCATATCTTTACGTATCTTTTCATATCTTTACAAAATTTATGGCATATTTTTTCATTTCAAAAACACTATTGAAGTTTTTTACATAGACTAGTCGTCTGTCATCCAAACACTGCCCAAATTTAGAAGACTGTAGGGTAAGGTAGTAGAGAGAATAGGACACTGTTTTATTTGAATTTGATTGATGGACATACCTCTTTCCACAAAGATTTTTTTTTTCCTTAAAAAAAAAAGTGAATTTAATAAGTGATTTAGACTAGGTGCTTCAGAAATAGCCTGCTGGAGAAATGGACGCATCCCCAGTCATATTCTGGTGTCGTCGCTTGAGGGGTAGAGCCCTAGTAATGACATATTCAGATCAGGCACAGTCACTTGGTTTGTGATCCCCAGTCAGGCCCAAGGAAAGTGGTGCTGCTACAACAAGAGAAGGCTTAGACTTTGCCATTGAGCAGGGATTTAACAGGAGTTGTAGGTGGGAAGTTCCAGGGAAAACAAGTCAAGATTATTTGCCAACTATAGCTTACCGCGGGAATTTTGAATCAATGAAAGGCTTAGGGTGTTGGATGGGATACAGGAGAACATGTGAATAGTGGGAAGAATCCTTTGGCTTGAAATTAAGATCTAGATTCTCATTATCTGTCCATCAGTATAGTAAAAGGAAACTGATAACTGTGCTTCTCTGGTTTCTGTGTTCCCTCTGCTTCCTGGAGCTGCAGCTTTCAGGAGCTTCTCAAGGGCTAGAGCAGTGGTTGGTACTTGTTGAGAGGCTCTGAGCTATGTGTGACACGAGTTGTGATGTGACTTAATGAGGCTGTGAGCTACCAGAGGTAGGTTCCCCTCTTCCATTCCAATCAGCTGTTGGAATATGTGTGAGCTGCATTGAACTTCAAAGAGATAAAAAGAGGTATCGTAGGAGCCTCACCTGGGCTAGCCATAAGGCCTATATTAGTGTTTGGGTGGCAGTGCCTTTCAATTTTCCCCTGTAGGTTGCCACACTTTGATGACCAGCACAGCTTTTCTAAACTAGTCAAATAACATTTAGTTTAACAGGAGGGTGGCTTCATTTTGGGAAAGCATATTTTTTGATGTGTTTGTAAGGCAGTATCAAATGACCATGGTTGGTTGGTCTTTCTTTTGGTCACAATCTGGAAGGAAAAAATATTTGAGAAAGTCTTTGAAGAAAACTAAGACTCTGTTCCTTAACTTATAGGGAGAACAAGGGACTTATGGAAGTGTGTGAGGAAGTAAAAGGGCCTATAGGATGCTAGAAGGGGAGTCAACTTCTTATATTAACTCTTAGAAGTTGACAAAATCTTACTCCTATATTCTTTATTGATCTATAGACTTTTTAAGGTAAGTAGGTAAAGAAATGCACCTCAGAAATCTTAAAGAACTTGCCCATGGATACATAGTTTAGATGCTTTAGAATGAGATGGAGATCAGAGAGGAGGTGAGGGGCCTGGGGATTGATATTGGTTTTCCAGAGCTCTGAGGGGGGAAACATCACTCACATGGAATGAAATCCAAGGCTGCAGTACAGATGGGGTAGAGATCCAGGTGTATCTTCACATGATATCTAGAAATGGACACAAAACTGGTGTTCGACTGTTAACCTTAAAAGTAAAAGAGCCTCTTAACTTTACTAGCAAATCAGCTTATTCAGGAATAGTAGAGCGATTGCAATTTGGGACACGCAAACTATGGTAAAACATAGCAGATCAAAGGAGAGGAACCTTACTTTATAGAGAGAAAGGAAGTTGGAAGGGGCTGCTTTTAACAAAAGTCTATTGGAAGAAAGTGAGAGTTTAAGGTGGTGACATTTCTCATTGGTTGAGTTGTGGCATTACTGGCTGAGCTTATTGCTGGCCAATGAGAAATTCTTCCTTTTTCCCGCTGGAATCATGAAGTAAGCTTTTTCCTGTTGTGAAACCACAGTGTCTCCCTTCATGTTGAGGTCTGCAGTTGGCCAGTGGTAGAGCATGAGAGCTCCCCTGTTGGCCTCCCCCCTCCATTCACAGACTGGGGAAAACCCACAAATTATTCCCAAAGTAAATGCAAAACCACTGAGAAATCATTTCACAGCTCAGGACATAGAAAACTCATATTAATAAATAAGTCCATAATCCATAACATTGATCAACTCACAATAAAATGGTATAAATTGCAAAAAGGAAGGAACTTGCATGGAAGGAAGGGAAGTCCCTAGATGCACAACAAATAGGGAATCAAGACCCAAAGAACTAGAGGCAGTAGAATATTTTGAGATTGTAAAATTGGTTTGTTTAAAAGATAAAAGAGGGGAAAGAAACCATTATGATGAAAGAGCAAAGTATGAAGTAGAGAACACATATTTGAACATGAACCAAATACAACATACAGAAAATAAAAAAAATATGTAGATAGGGGAATAAAAAAAAATTCCACAATGTGGGATTAGGTGTACATTATTAAGTTTACATTTGGTGGGGGCTGATGAACTCTTTTTTGAAGCCCGCATCCCCCCTGCTTATCAAATGTTATCTATAGAGAAGTGAAAAGAAGGAGAAGAGAAGAACATCCGTAATTCCCAGCAATATGGTCTCATTTTGGTAAAGTTCTCGTTTTTTTCTAAAGATTTTATTTACTTATTCATGAGACACAGAAAGAGAGAGGCAGAGACACAGGCAGAAGGGGAAGCAGGTTCCATGCAGGGAGCCCGATGTGGGACTCGATCCCAGGACTCCAGGATCAAGCCCTGAGCCAAAGGCAGACGCTCAACCACTGAGCCACCCAGGTGCCCCAGTTCTGATTTTTTTTGTTTGTATGTTCCATACCCTAGAGTGCACAAATGTTTCTTCTTTTCTTGTTTCTTCCTTGTTCAGTAAATATATGAGTGGTTACTCTGTAGCAGACATTGTTACAGGTTTTGGGACTAGAGTAATGAACAAAATTATCCAAATGATATGTGTGTATAATCTGAAACCTATAACTTTTACCCAGTCATGCATGGCCAGAAACGAGTTCTGTACCACTCTCCATTCCCTTCCTTGAGGCATGCTGCCAACACGGGTCTCCCAATCTCTCTCTAAACCCCGGGAGCCCTACCCCTCACTGCTTTAAGTAAAGACCCCACCACAGTCTCCTCCAGTTATTCTTCCCAGTGGCAGTGATTGCTGTTTTGACTCATTATTGCTTTTTTATTCAACTTGTTTTCTTTTCCTTTTTAAAAAAGCTTTTAGTGTAATTGCCTTACAGATAATATGCTTACATCTGTATTTCTTATCTACTTGAAACGTATTATTAAAAAATATTAATTCTATAATATGAAAAATCAGAAATTTGGCTCATATTATATTCTACCCATCCCCCGTAACAAAAGTTGTGTTTTTATTATTTACTTGGTTACAAATATTAATATTTCAAACTTTGTTTCTTTAGCCATCCGTTCTAAAAAGTCATCTCACAACCTTCTATAAAATGAGAATGCAACACCTCTGCATTTCCCCTTCTGTCTCCCCCTTCCCCATGCTAAGCCTCCATCCAGCTCACCTTTACTTCTACAGGAACTGATGGCACAATCTTCTGTTCTGTAATATGACAAAATCTTTTGTGTTTTGCTACACATTGACTCTAAGAATTTAAAACCAGCACCAGCATTAGCAGAATGTTAACATGGTTGGATCTGATGTGAAACAGAAGTAGATCCTGCGTTAGCTGCCTACCGTTCATGGGGTTGGATCTGATGTGAAACAGAGGTAGATCTTGTGTCGACAGCCTGCCGTTCATGGGTATACAGTTAACCAGAGCAGCAGGGAGAAAAGAGTGAGGGGCGGGGCCAACAGATTGTTATAATTTATTCATCAGTTGTTATGTCTTCACTTTATCACTAGGTATATCTGTGTTATTTGTAACAGGTCATTCATTTTCATCTTGAACACATCCTTAGAACCTTCTGACAACTTGTGCTAATTTGTGCCAAAAGTTTTCTAGGCCTTTATCCAGCTGTTCTACTTAGATTTTAACAGAATTTTTTAAAAAAGATTTTATTTATTCATAAGAGACACAGAGAGAGGCAGAGACACAGGCAGAGGTAGAAGCAGGCTCCCTGTGGGGAGCCCGATGAGGGACTCGATCCCAGATCACGCTCTGAGCCAAAGGCAGATGCTCAACCACTGAGCCACCCAGGCGTCCCTAACGGAATTTTTTTTTTTTTTATTGCATTCTTGATTAGATGTACTTACTCCTTCTTGGATTCCACATTTCATTCTTGGAATCTTTTTTTTTTTGGCTGGAGTATATCCTTTAACCTTTAGTAATACTTTTGGAGAAGTTCTGGGATTGGTAATATTTCTCAGCTTTGTATGTCAGAAAATGACTATCCTGTTTTTATGCTTTGTTGTTTTTTTTCCAGAGTGAATGTCTAGGTTCCTTTAAAAAGTCTGATGTTACTGCTTCACTTTCTGTTGCGCCCATTGGTACTGATGTCATTCTGATGCTTGCTCCTTTATATGCCATCTGCTCTTTCTCTTTGGAAACTTTTAAGTGTTCTTTTTACCACTGTCCTCTGACGTGTCAGGAGGCGTAAATCTTTCATTGTACTTTCTATATGACACCTGTTGAGCTCTTGCAGTTGTATTTTTCTGTAGCTCTGGAAACATTTGTTCTATTTTTTCTTTTTTTATTCCCTCTCCACTTTTTTGATGGTTTTTACTTCAAAATTCCTGTTACAAAAAAAAAAAATCCTATTACATGGATGTTGGTTTGCTAGGATTTGGTTAATGGTCAGTGTCTCTTATTTTTTCTCTATTTTAAAATATTACCTTATATTCTTTCTAATAAAATTTGAAAATTTTACTTTGAAATTTTTTATCAAAAATTTCACTTTGATAATTATATTTATAATTTCAAAAGCTGTTTCTCATTCTCTGATCACTCAATTTTCATTGTAATCTCTTCTTTTATGTATCCATTTTATGTTGAATTTCTAAAGAATTAATCATATTTGTTTTTTAAGATTACCTTCTGTTCATATAATTTCTACTTCATCTGAGTCAGTTCTATTTTATTAAATTTTGGAACTTCTCTTGGAAGCTGCTGTCTTTACTCAAATGTCTGTTGGAGTTATTCTTTTCCCATCCATATGGCGTGAATTAAAAGACTGAGTACCCAAAGATAGATACCTAGAATTTCTCTGTATGTGTGGAGTGCATCCCCAGCAGGCCTCTTTCTTGTAAATAGAGAGGGCTGAGAAGAATCTTGATGAGTTGAGATTTGTCAACTGGTACGGGGTAGAACGGTGGGCTGCCTGCTATAATCAGGCTAAGTGCTTAGAGACCACCAAGCCTCTAGGTAGGGAGGATGGTGGGAGAGGGTCTAACATGGAAAGCTGTTTTATAGATAATTCTTCAGTTAATCAGAGTGACATCTATTCTTCTTCCCATTCTAGGTATGGACACCTGTCAACCCTGGGCTTTTTGTTTCTCTGGGCTTTATCTGAACCCTTCTGGGTTAAGGTCTTGGTTGTGATTTCTGCTTTATTTTACCTGTGATTATAACCCTTATATCCTTTTCAGTCTGAAAAACTCATTAAAATTTCTGGCTTAATAATTTTCCTCTTTTTCTCAGCATTGTTAACAAATGTATTTTCTTTTGAAATTTGCTTTCATTTAATTTATTTTTTTAAAAAAAGATTTTGTATATTTATTCATGAGAGGCACCGAGTGAGAGAGGCAGAGACATAGGCAGAGAGAGAACCAGGCCCCCTGTGGGGAGCCCAATGTGGGACTTGATCCCCCAGACACAGGATCGTGCCCTGAGCCGCAGGCAGATGCTCAACCACTGAGCCACCCAGGCGTCTCTGTTTTCATTTTAATAGGACTTAGAAAATGAGAGGAGGCGAACTTGTGTCCTTGTCTGTCATAGTAACCCAAAGCCTGAATAATTCTTTTTTTCCAGTTTTATTGACATATCATTGACAGCATTGTGTAATTTTAAGGTATATAATGTGATGACTTGATATATAAATATATTGTGAAGTGATTACCATATTAAGCTTAGTTAGCACATGTATATGTCACATAGTCACTATTTCTTTCTCTTCTTTTTTTGTTTGTGGTGAGCATATTTAAGATCTACTCTCTAAGCACATATTTAAGATCTCTCTTTTTTTTTAATAATAAATTTATTTTTTATTGGTGTTCAGTTTGCCAACATACAGAATAACACCCAGTGCTCATCCCATCAAGTGCCCCCCTCAGAGCCCGTCACCCATTCAACCCCACCCCCCGCCCTCCTCCCCTTCCACCACCCCTAGTTCGTTTCCCAGAGTTAGGAGTCTTTATGTTCTGTCTCCCTTTCTGATATTTCCCACACATTTCTTCTCCCTTCCCTTATATTTCCTTTCACTATTATTTATATTCCCCAAATGAATGAGAACATATAATGTTTGTCCTTCTCCGATTGACTTATTTCACTCAACATAATACCCTCCAGGTCCATCCACGTTGAAGCAAATGGTGGGTATTTGTCGTTTCTAATGGCTGAGTAATATTCCATTGTATACATAAACCACATCTTCTTTATCCATTCATCTTTCGTTGGACACCGAGGCTCCTTCCACAGTTTGGCTATTGTGGACATGGCTGCTAGAAACATCGGGGTGCAGGTGTCCCGGCGTTTCATTGCATCTGAATATTTGGGGTAAATCCCTAACAGTGCAGTTGCTGGGTCGTAGGGCAGGTCTATTTTTAACTCTTTGAGGAACCTCCACACAGTTTTCCAGAGTGGCTGCACCAGTTCACATTCCCACCAACAGTGCAGGAGTGTTCCCCTTTTCTCCACGTCCTCTCCAATATTTGTGGTTTCCTGCCTTGTTAATTTTCCCCATTCTCACTGGTGTGAGGTGGTATCTCATTGTGGTTTTGATTTGTATTTCCCTGATGGCAAGTGATGCAGAGCATTTTCTCATGTGCATGTTGGCCATGTCTGTGTCTTCCTCTGTGAGATTTCTGTTCATGTCTTTTGCCCATTTCATGATTAGATTGTTTCTTTGCTGTTGAGTTTAATAAGTTCTTTATAGATCTTGGACACTAGCCCTTTATCTGATACGTCATTTGCAAATACTTCTCCCACTCTGCAGGACGTCTTTTAGTTTTATTGACTGTTTCTTTTCTGTGCAGAAGCTTTTTATCTTAAGTCCCAATAATTCATTTTTGCTTTTGTTTCCCTTGTCTTTATGGTTGTATCTTGCAAGAAGTTGCTGTGGCCATGTTCAAAAATAGTGTTGCCTGTGTTCTCCTCTAGGATTCTGATAGATTCTTGCCTCACATTTAGATCTTTCATCCATTTTGAGTTTATCTTTGTGTATGGTGTAAGAGAATGGTCTAGTTTCATTCTTCTGCATGTGGATGTCCAATTTTCCCAGCACCATTTATTGAAGAGACTGTCTTTTCCAGTGGATAGTTTTTCCTACTTTGTCGAATATTAGTTGACCATAAAGTTGAGAGTCCACCTCTGGATTCTCTATTCTGTTCCATTGATCTATGTGTCTGTTTTTGTGCCAGTACCACACGTCTTGATGACGACAGCTTTGTAGTACAACCTGAAATCTGGCATTATGATGCCCCGGGCTGTGGTTTTCTTTTTTAAAATTCCCCTGGCTATTTGGGGTCTTTTCTGATTTCTCACAAATCTTAAGATGATTTATTCCAACTCTCTGAAGAAAGTCCATGGTATTTGGATAGGGATTGCATTAAATGTGTAAATTGCCCTCGGTAGCATTGACATTTTCACAATATTAATTCTTACAATCCATGAGCATGGAATATCTTTCCATCTCTTTGTGTCTTCCTCAATTGCTTTCAGAAGTGTTCTGTAGTTTTTAGGGTATAGATCCTTTACCTCTTTGGTTAGGTTTATACCTAGGTTTCTTATGCTTTTGGGTAACAATAGTAAATGGGATTGACTCCTTAATTTATCTTTCTTCAGTCTCATTGTTAGTGTATAGAAATGCCACTGATTTCTGGGCATTGATTTTGTATCCTGCCACACTGACGAATTGCTGTATGAGTTCTAGCAATCTTGGGGTGGAGTCTTTTGGGTTTTCTAGGTACAGTATCATGTCATCGGCGAAGAGGGAGAGTTTGACTACTTCTTTGCCAATTTGAATGCCTTTTATTTCTTTTTGTTGCCTGATTGCTAAGGCTAGGGCTTCTAGTACTATGTTGAATAGCAGTGGTGAGAGTGGACATCCCTGTCGTGTTCCTTATCTTAGGGGAAAGGCTCCCAGTGTTTCCCCACTGAGAATGATATTTGTTCTGGGCTTTTCGTAGATGGCTTTTAAGATGCTGAGGAATGTTTCCTCTATCCCTACACTCTGAAGAGTTTTGAGCAGGAATGGATGCTGTATTTTGTCAAATGCTTTCTCTGCATCTATTGAGAGGATCCTATGGTTCTTGTTTTTTCTCATGTTGATATGATCTATCACAGTGATTGCTTTACGAGTGTGAACCAGCCTTGAATCCTGGGGATAAATCCCACTTGATCATGATGAATAATCTTCTTAATGTATTGTTGGATCCTATTGGCTAGTATTTTGTTGAGAATTTTTGCATCCATGTTCATCAGGGATATTGGTCTGTAATTCTCCTTTTTGGTGGGGCCTTTGTCTGGTTTTGGAATTAAGGTGATGCTGGCCTCATAGAACGAATTTGGAAGTACTCCATCTCTTTCCATCTTTCCGAACAGCTTTAGTAGAATAGGTAAGGTTTCTTCTTTAAACATTTGTTAGAATTCCCCTGGGAAGCCATTTGGCCCTGGACTTTTGTGTCTTGGGAGGTTTTTGATGACTGCTTCAATTTCTTCCCTGGTTATTGGCCTGTTCAGGTTTTCTATTTCTTCCAGTTCCAGTTTTGGTAGTTGTTGGCTTTCCAGGAATGCGTCCATTTCTTCTAGATTGCCTAATTTATTGGCGTAGAGCTGTTCATAATATGTTTTTAAAATCGTTTGTATTTCCTTGGTGTTGGTAGTGATCTCTCCTTTCTCATTCATGATTTTATTAATCTGAGTCTTCTGTCTCTTCTTTTTAATAAGGCTGGCTAATGGTTTATCTATCTTATTAATTCTTTCAAAGAACCAACTCCTGATTTTGTTGATCTGTTCCACAGTTCTTCTGGTCTCTATTTCATTGAGTTTTGTCGAATCTTTATTAACAGTCTTCTGCTGGGTGTAGGATCTGTTTGCTGTTCTTTCTCCAGCTCCTTTAGGTGCAAGTTTAGCTTTTGTATTTGAGTTCTTACCAGTTTTTGGATGGATGCTTGTATTGCCAAGTATTTCCCCTTCAGGACTGCTTTGGTGTTTCCCAAAGATTTTGAATGGTTGTATCTTCATTCTCATTAGTTTCCATGAATCTTTTTAATTCTTCCCTAATTTCCTGGTTGACCCTTTCATCTTTTAGCAGGATGGTAGTTAATCTCCATGTGTTTGAATTCCTTCCAAACTTCTTCTTGTGGTTTAGTTCTAGTTTCAAAGTATTATGGTCTGAAAAAACATGGGGGACAATCCCAATCTTTTGGTATCAGTTAAGACCTGATTTGTGACTCAGTATGTGGTCTATTCTGGAGAAGGTTCCATGTGCACTTGAGAAAAATGTGTATTCAGTTGCATTTGGATATAAAGTTCTATAAATATTTGTAAAATCCATCTGGTCTAGTGTATCATTGAAAGCTCTTGTTTCTTTGGAGATGTTGTGCTTAGAAGATCTGTCAATTACAGAAAGTGCTGTGTTCAAGTCTCCCAGTATTAGCGTATTATTATCTAATTTTGTCTTGGGGATCCCTCGGTGGCTCGACTGTTTGGCTCCTGCCTGTGTCTCAGGGCACAATCCTGGAGTCCTGGGATTGAGTCCTGCATCGGGCTCCCAGTATGGAGCCTACTTTTCCCTTTGCCTGTGTCTCTGCCTCTCTCTCTCTCCCTCTCTATGTCTAACATAAATAAATAAATAAATAAATAAATAAATAAATAAATAAATAAAATAAAATAAATCTATCTTTAAAAAAATCCTGTCTATGTTTGTCTTAACTTTGGTTATTAAGTGATTGATATACTTGGCAGCTCCCATATTCGGGGCATAAATATTCATGATTGTTAGTTCCTCTTGTTGGATAGGTCCTTTAAGTCTGATATAGTGTCCCTCTTCATCTCTTACTACAGTCTTTGGGATAAACTTTAATTTATCTGATTTTAGGATGGCTACCCCTGCTTTCTTTTGAGGAGCATTTGAATGGTAAATGGTTCTCCAACCTTTTATTTTCAGGCTGTAGGTGTCCTTAGGTCTAAAATGAGTCTCTGGTAGACAGCAAATAGATGGGTTTTACTTTTTTATCCAGTCTGAAGCCCTGTGCCTTTTGAGGGGATTGTTAAGCCCATTCACGTTCAGAGTTACTATTGAAAGATATGAATTTATTGTCATCATAGTACTTACTCAGTCCCTGTTTTTGTGGATTGTTTCCTTGGACTTCCTCTTTTTTTTTTTTTAAAGAGTCCCCGTTAATATTTCTTGCAGAGCTGTTTTGGTGGTCACATATTCTTTCCAGTTTCTGCCTATCTTGGAAGGTCTTTATCTCTCCTTCTATTCTGAATGAGAGCCTTGCTGGATCAAGTATTCTTGGCTGCATGTTCTTCTCATTTAGGATCCTGAATATATCCTACCAGCCCTTTCTGGCCTCCCAGGTCTCTGTAGAAAGGTCTGCTGTTAACCTAATACTTCTCTCCATAAAGGTTAGGTATCTCTCGTCTCTGGCTGCTTTAGGGATCTTCTCTTTATCTTTAGAATTTGCAATTTTCACTATTAAATATTGGGGAGTTGAATGGCTTTTATTGATTTTAGGGGGGTTTCTCTGTCTCCTGGATCTGAATGCCTGTTTCCTTCCCCAAGTTAGGGAAGTTCTCAGCTATGATTTGTTCAAATACACTTTCTGGTTCTCTGTCCCTGTTGGTGCCCTCTGGAACCCCATTAAATGTAGATTTTTCCTTCTGAGGCTGTCATTTATTTCCCTTAACCTTTCCTCATGATCTTTAAATTGTTTTTCCCTTTTTTCCTTGGTTTCTTTCCTTTGCTTTTGGTGTGAGAAGGAAGCTGAATAATTCTTTTTTTTAAATTTTTTTAAAATTTTTATTTATTTATGACAGTCACAGAGAGAGAGAGAGAGAGAGGAAGAGACACAGGCAGAGGGAGAAGCAGGCTCCATGCACCGGGAGCCCGATGCGGGATTCGATCCCGGGTCTCCAGGATCGCGCCCCGGGCCAAAGACAGGCGCCAAACCGCTGCGCCACCCAGGGATCCCTAATTTTTTTTTTAATTTTTATTTATTTATGATAGTCACAGAGAGAGAGAGAGAGAGAGAGGCAGAGACACAGGCAGAGGGAGAAGCAGGCTCCATGCACCGGGAGCCCGATGCGGGATCCGATCCCGGGTCTCCAGGATCGCGCCCCGGGCCAAAGACAGGCGCCAAACCGCTGCGCCACCCAGGGATCCCTAATTTTTTTTTTAATTTTTATTTATTTATGATAGTCACAGAGAGAGAGAGAGAGAGAGAGAGAGGCAGAGACACAGGCAGAGGGAGAAGCAGGCTCCATGCACCGGGAGCCCGATGGGGGATCCGATCCCTGGTCTCCAGGATCGCGCCCTGGGCCAAAGGCAGGCGCCAAACCGCTGTGCCACCCAGGGATCCCGAAGCTGAATAATTCTTAATGATGGAAGGTTTTGGGTAAATGTGGAGCATCTTATTGTGTTGACCCCCTCCCCATTCACACCGAATTCCTGGAAGGCAGGATGCAAACAAAGTAGCATTGCAGCCTAACCCTATTCATTGCATCTGGACCCAGGACCCAGGAAAGCTAGGAGACATTGCTTTAGGAAAAATGTGGGTTGGTGTAGAAAACCACAAACGTCAGAAGTAACAAATGACAAATCCACTAACTCTAGGGTCTTCTGTTGTATTATTTTCTTGTCTTCATCACAGATACAGTTGGTTTGTTATTTTATGCCTAGTCCCTTGGTAAATCCTCTATCTTTGGCACATTGTATTTAGTTTGCTCCTTCCTTTACCCTTCCCAGCCTCCTTCCCACCCATGATGGGAAGCAGAAAGATAATTTTACAGTATGATACACAAGTATATATTAGACTAGCTCACCAATCCTTGGCCCTTATTAAATTGGCCAAATGTCCAGATGTCCTCTGTTATTTTAGCTATTGCATAGACCCTGCTGGATAGGCTGTAGTCTTCAGTGGTCTGTTTTGGCGTGGTGAAGTAGGCCAGGAAGTGACTGTAATCTTTGTCTCTGGGTAGCGTTTTGGGTAATGATAATCCAGCATTTCATCTTCTCCTGGCTTGGTCCACATACGTGCTCAATGAACTGTATACTGGTAGCCTCAGCCACCTCCTCAGAACTGCCTGGTGTTTCTTGGACTGAGATAGCTAAGGAACGTTGCAGAAATCAATGTGGAGGGCATGTTGAAAAGCTTGTTCCTCCTCTCTGCTCAGTACAGTATTTTAATTTTGCCTAGGAGATCCATTTTTTTTTTGAACCATTGTTCATTGTATTTTTTTTAAGGCACCTATTGAAATACTGAACAGGATTTGACTTTGAGAGTGGGATACGATCAACTTTAGAACAGGACATCTCAATTGGAAAAGAGAGCTTTTTTTTTTTCCCCCAAATTGAAGTATAGTTGATACATAAGGTTAAATTAGTTTTAGGTGTACAGCATAGTGATTTAGAAAAAAGCTTTTATCTCGCTAAAGGCACCACATGTAGTTGAGATCAAACTTATTTTAGGTACTTATTAGCCATTAAGAATTCATTTTTAAGGATTTCTCTTCTTTATTTCATACTAGATGTGTCTAGTGTTTCATACTAGTGTATTCAAACACATACTAGTGTTTCAAACACATACTAGTGTTTCAATGTGTCTGTGTTTCATACTAGAGAGATAGTCTGTACTTGACTTGCAGAACTTGCCGAGTGCTGTTGGGATGTTTTAGAGTAAATTTGGGTCCTTGAGATGGATCCCTGAACCAAATATTTTATTGTCAAGTGTAGAGACTGCTTTACAAAGTGTGCCTTTGGCAGCATTGCTCTTCGTCTTCCTTAAATGAACTGTCTAATCTTAAGTTTCCTTTTATTTTTAGGTAGAAGGTGTCTTTTCCCTTTTATTTTGTAAAGCAAGGGTTATATGCAGCCGTCTTTCATTCATGCTTTGTTTAGCTTAGCCAATGTTTTATTTAAAAATTAAGCTAACTTTTAAAATTTGGGAGATTCCATACAAAAACCCAGATTTCAACCTTTTGTTAAAAATCTGAGACTGCAATGCTCAGTGGGCACTGATGCTAAGTAGCAGCTGGCCCTGTTGGAGCTCAGGTTCACCAGCGGTCACCAGCCCTTTTGTGTGGTCTCCTGTTTTGCCTGCTTGTAACCTCCTGAAGTTTGTAGGCATTTTGAGCTAATGGTCTCTGCTTCAAAGTCATACTAGTGTAAGACTTGACACATTCAGTCATGTTTTGCAATAATGATTCATTATGTCATACTTTGCAACCCTGACTAGCATCCAGCAGTGGGTATATCATGAAGCTAATGCAGAGGACTTTTCCAAGGCCTTGAGAGACATAGCAGTTTTTTTCTTCTTTCTCTTAATGAGAATACCCCAAATTGGGCAAGTTTCAGGAGGCACAAAACTGAATCTGGCCCTGCCAGCATGAAAATCACCTTTTCATAGAACTCTTAAAAAGAATGAAGATTCCTGGGCCCTACCTTCTCTAGGCCTATGCAATCAGAATCTCTGGGCAAGGCACTCAGGCATCTCTAAATTTTTTTTTTTTTAAGATTTTATTTATTCATGAGAGACAGTGAGAGAGAGAGAGAGAGAGGCACAGACACAAGGAGAAACAGGCTCCATGCAGAGAACCTGATGTAGGACTCGATCCTGGGTCTCCAGGATCACAGCCTAGGCTTGAAAGCAGCGCTAAACCACTGAGCCACCTGGGCTGCCTGGCATCTCTAAATTTTTAAGCAGCCCTCCGGGTGATTATTATACACACAAGCTTAAGAACCACTTTATTAAAAATACTGATTCAAAGGGATACATGCACCCTGATGTTTATAGCAGCATTATCTACAACAGCCAAATTATGCAAATAGCTCGTGTCCACTGACTGATGAATGGATAAAGAAGAAGTTTTATATATATATATATATATATATATAATGGAATATTACTCAGCCATCACAAAGAATGAAATCTTGCCATTTGCAACGTGTGAATGGAGCTAAATAAGTTGTTCAGAGAAAGACACCATATGATTTCATTCATATGTGAAATATAAGAAATAAAACAAATGAGCAAAGAAATAAAACAAATGAGCAAAGGGAAAAAAGAGAGAGAGAGAGAGAGAGAGGTGCAAACTAAGAAACAGAATCTTAAGTATAGAAAACAAACTGATGGTCACCAGAGGGGAGGTCAGTGAAGGGATGCATGAACTGGGTGATGGGGATTAAGGAGGGCACTTGTGATGAGCACCAGGTATGGTATAGAAGTGCTGAATCACTATACTGTACACATGAAACTAATATTACACTGTACATTAACTAACTGGAATTTAAATAAAAAACTGCATTTAAAATTTTTCTTACTACTAAAAGGATTTATCAATACATTTGAACTATGATTGTGGATATATTTTACAGACATTCAAAACCGAAGGGCTTAGGGACCACTGCCAGCTTGAAGACCCATCAGTGAAATGAGAAGTCATCTCTGAAATTAAAAAGTAATGTCAATAGGAAAATGTGATTTGATTATAAAAATAATGTGCATTAATTTTTAAAGAATTTATGAAGAAGTTTTCACATATCTGTGATAATTTGTCTATTCATGTGGAATTTCATCAGCAATTTTTGTTTTGCTACGATTTATGTAAATGTTTGCTTTGGAAAACATTTTTGTATAGGTGGAATGAGGTAAAGATTCTGGAGTTACTATAACGTCAGACAGTAGTATGAGGGAAAGTAAGATTGCAGCCTGATACAGCTGCCTCTGTTCTTATTGCTTGAGGAGGTTGAATGGTTATTTTAAGGCAGTGGTTTTGGAAATTTGTGGGAATGTTTTTAATTGTCACAATGATTGGGAATGAAGGTTGGCTACTGGCCTTTCCTGGGTCAGACCAGGGGTGGTAGGTATCCTGTAGTGCTTGGGACAGTTCTGTACAGGGAAGAAGTGTTCGATATGCTGCATGACTTTGAATGTCCTCCTGGATGGTCCCATAGGGGAGAAAATGTGTTTTTAATGATCTGGACTTAGGATATCTAAACAGTGTTTTCTGCATTATTTTAAATATCGCTGCATTTTCTAGGATTATAACTATCATGTGAACCAAGGGAAGATTTTACTTAGTTTGGAAATTTACAAAAATTGTCCACTGTTTCAAAATACCATGTCCCACAGGCCATGTTCCTGCTGTTGAGTTGTCCACTTCACACCCTGTTAGTCTGTGCTCAAGCCCTGCTGTCCAGGTAACTTTGTGCTTAGGTGCAGGCAAGCAGCTGATTAACCTAAGTACTTACATAATGAAAATAATTTTAATTTTTGTATTGCATTTAGTAAACTGCTGAGTGTACCACATTCCATAAATTATTATATTAATTATCTTGAACTTTACATTTAGGCAAGTTATATTATTTTTGATTGTCACTTCAGGATGATAAAGGAGGAAACATTGTAAAATATTTGTTATAAAATCATGACCTGAGTTGAAGGCAGAAGCTCAGCCCTTGAGCCACCCAGGCGCCCCTGAGAATGTAGTATTTAAAGGAAAATCAGCAGGATTAGCCGGAATATGGAAGGAAATCAGGACAGGAAGATTATTTGGGAAACGAGAGAAAGGCTTTTAATAAGGGATTAATTCATGCCATATATGAATCTAGTAAGATTAAGACTGGAGTGTCTAGAAATTAAGAGGTAACTGAATGCAATAAAATAGAGAAATGTGTGTATGTTTAAAGTTGTTTAGGTTAAACCTTGTGGTCTTATGACTTGTTAAAATCACTCAGGGTAGATGGTTGCTGTTTCCTTGAAATGACTCCTCACCCCATGGCAGCCCACAGTGGCTTTTGTCACTGAGACAGAAGAGTGACTGCATCTCCTAAGTAAAACTCTGCATACATTTACTGCTAAGCGAGAATGTTTTCTGGAGTATAGGGTGGCAAGTATTTGAATACCAGGACTGGTGTGCCCTAAGCAGCATGAAATGGTTTAAAATATGTGAGGAAACATTATTCCACCTGCCACTGTCCACCACTTTCTTGAGCGTTCTCATGTCAGGCTGAGTGAGGATGAGGACTGGTCAGAGCCCAGGGGCCTCAGCTCAGCGGACCAGGACATGGTGAGTCTTTGGTCTTTTTAGGATAATCCTACACCTGGAGGTTTGATTAATTGATAGGCACAACATGATTCTGAAAACTGGAGCATCTTTTAGGATAACACTTTAACCTAATTACAGATACCTAATGAAAGATTTCTAGGTTTTCCTTCAATGAGTAGATATCCCCCCCACCCCCGCCCCCGCAAGCTTGGAAGGAAATTTTTTGAAACTACAGAATTGTATTCCTGAGTTCAAAATTGTTCACATTCTGTTACTAGTGAGACGACACTGTCCTCTGGTGGACAAAGTGTGTGGCACTTCCAGTAGCAGTTGTCAAGGTGTCAAGTGCTTTTCCTGCAGGCAGATTTCCTGCAGATTTGGAGGTCACTAATACGCTTTTGTTCTTTCTGCCTAATCTAATCGGGGGGTTTATAAAAATTCCAGTGGTGTACAAATACATAATCTCATTATGTTATGAAATGAAAGATTTTGGATTTTTTTTGAAGGTTTTATTTATTTGAGAGAGACTTGGCTAGACAGAGAGAGAACACTAGTGGGCAGGGGTGAGAGGGAGAGGGAGGAGCAGATGCCCCGGTGAGCAGGGAGCCTGACACAGTCTCCATCCCAGGACCCTGGGACCTTGACCCGAGCCGAAGGCAGATGCTTAACAGACTGAGCCAGCCAGGCACCCCAAGATTTTGGAATTTTTATGGAAAAAAAAATCCACTTCAGTTTTTGAAATAGAGATTTTAACCAACTATACCATCAGATGGACATGTTAGTAGGCTGCTGATAATAATATTGCCTGAATATAAGATGCATTAAAATAATACATGAAACCCAGTCTGGAATGCTATTTGTTTTTTTTTCCCTAATATATATAAATATATTTTGCAAAAACTTCCAAAGAAGTCAGTATTACTGGAGATGTAATGATTGAAAGACAAATGTGGAAAGTCCTAAATTTTCCTTAACAAATAGGTTTTTGGTTTCTGTGTTTGTTTTGCTGTGTATTAAATTATGATATAGGCTGATAAAGTGACTAGGATATTTTTCTTAATTTTTTGGGTTCAATCCTGAGTGAACCATTTCACACACATATTATGTAACAGATACTCTACTAGAAAATTTTTATATTTGTTTAAACCTCAGAAGAATCCTCTGATCCTCTGTTACTAGTTTCGTGTTCCCTCACCCACTTTATTTCATGGATGAGACTCACTGAGATTTAAATAATTTAACCTTAGGTTTCATAGGCATGGGGCTGGCATGCCAGCTTGAGCGTGACTTCCGAGCCTAAGTCTTCCCACAATGTCCTAGGTTTTCATAGAGAATCAAAGTGGGTGCCACTGTTTCCCCAGCTGCCATCTACGTGAAACTGGACTGTAATTCTGACTTAGTCATTGGTAGTATGATATTGGATAAATTATTTAACTTTTTGGCTTCACTTTTTCTTCCTTTTTTTTTTTTTTTTAAATCTTGAAACAAAAATCTTCATGTCTCCCTGAGGTTTGGGGAATGAGGAGACGTTGATATGAGTTCATGCCTTATCCCAGTCAACCAAAGCACCACCCCCTCATTTATTTCTTCTACATATTGGACTATTGTGTGAGATACCATTTGAAGGCACCATTTTTCCTCTTAAAACATTTTTGTTTTGTTGGTCTGTGTGATTTCTGAGGTCTCATGTAGATCATTATTTTTTGACAGGTGTTGATGCAGTGTAGTACCCCTTTGTATTTTCGTTTGAGAGGGAAAGGAGATAGGACCTAAGGCATTAGATTATTTAATGTATGTTCCTTCCTTTGGTAGCAATGCTGACGACAAGGCCATTAAATGAGGAAGAAAGCAGACTCTTGATGGAGCAGTCTTCTGTGTCTCAGGATACTGAAAAGTCTCAAATCTTTTATCTGTTATAATTGGAGCATCCAGCCTGCCCTTGTTTCCTTGCAGTGTAACTTCCTCAACCCAAGCCTCTTCATCCAGAGGGAAATTATAATGCCAGGAATGTGATAAAAGTAAAAAATACATAAAAATACTGAAACATAAATTAAAATATCTATTTGCTGTTGACATTGTAGAATTAGAGATTTCTTGGCAAGATACACGAGAGCAATGAGCAAGACCAAGCACCCTTTCATACATTGCTATGTTATCTGTGTTTTCTTTTATAGTTTTTTTTTTCCCTTGTTGTGTCTGTTCTGTTCGCATATTGGAGTATCCAGTCAGTATTCACTCACTTGATAAGACAGTGGTGCTGACAAGGCCAGAGTCCTATCCTAAGGAATAGATAAGTTTATTTCAGTATATCAGGAGACCTACAAACAATTTTACAAAAATATTTCTGTTGATTATGAGGGCGACACCAGCAAATGAACAAGGATGGCTCAATGTAAAACCCAACTAACTGTACTAAGGAAAAACCAGTTTAGAGAGCTTGCCTTTTTGATGCACATTGTTAAATATTTAAAATATGGTCTCAAAAAAAATAAAAAAATAAATAAAATATGGTCTCTTTAGTTGTCCTTGGAACAGCTGGCATGGTGAACTTTGAGTTAGTTCTGGTGAAAATGAAGAGAATTCTTAAAAGAAGCTTGACACCCTGTTCTTTTTTTTTTTTTCACCCTATTCTTTTTAAAGGAAAAATGACTAGAGATTCTTTGTGGTGGCAAGTTCCCTAAAATGTGTTGGGAAGTGAGATTTAAATAGCTTTGGTTCTTATATCTAGGTGATTAAAAATAAGAGGAAAAAAGTAAGGGCAGGAAATAAGTATCTCTTGTTGAATACATTTGAATAATCTTTACAAATATTTATTGAGTATTTGCTGCATACCCAATACTGCTAATCACTACTTATGGGAAGCTGATGAATTTATGAGCAAGATGGTATACTCGGAACCACTAAATAGAAGATGATGTATTTAAATGCCAGATAATTGGTTTAAACCTCATAAACAGATGACTAATTTCATGCTAAAGATCCTGTGTAGAGACAGACATACGTTATAAAAGGAGACAGACTGTCAAGATCAGAAGCAGCATGGGAAGCCAAGGAGATGTGGTCATCATATTATGTACAGGAGAGGAGAGAAGAGCAGTGGGTAAAAGCATAATCAGAGGCTTCTTGGAGGGATGATGATGTGTTCTGTGTCTTAAAGGGTAGTTAGTATTTGAACATAGGGAAAGAATGGGGAGAACATTGTGTTCTGGGAGAAGATGAGAGTGATGTGGAGAGCAGTAGAATATGGACTCCAGTGGAGGGGTGAGTGAAGGTATGAATGGTCGTGGCCTTTAGTATCAGCTCAGAAAGGTGTGATTTGCAGTCTGTCCTGAGAAGCTTTACTTACTCTCTGTCCAGAGAAGCTTTATTTAATCCCTCTCAATCTGATTGAGGGCCCCCTCTGTACCTTAGAGTACAGAGCTTTTGAGTCAGTCATTCTGAAAGGCACTAATTTATTTGTAGATTTTTCCTGACTAAATAGGACTTCCACTACACCTTGTGACCCTGCCTGGAATTTGGCTATTTTTGAAATTCCACATTCTTCAATTTACCTATTATATTCATGGTGGATTACTTCTATGACAGTTTGATTTTAACTTTTTTATGTTGAATCTTAAAATTTAGATTTTTGTGCTATATTGGTTTCCTCATGTGCCAAGTGCAAGACATTAAAAATTAAATCCTGTTTAACAATACATTTAATGAATTTGTCTTAAAAAAAGACTAATTGAAAGAAAATTAAAATTTAGCCACTATGTATCATGAATATTATAATGTTTTATTTAGCTGCCCTTGTATTGACAGTGTGTTATTCCACTGGTATTTAGGAACTCATTTTTATCTCTGAATTTGAATTTTATAGAGATGTTTTACAGCAAGCCATGAAATGAACTTGAAACTTGAGAGTCCTTGCTGGTATTTTGCTCTCACCACCCACCCATTTGCTTGTAACTCTAAATTTCTCCATTTCCTCTGTTTATAATCTTTGACATCTTCTGATTTGGGTATAATTATTTGTCCTATGGTTTTTTTATACTGTTCTATGTTTTGTTTGTTTGTTTGTTTGTTTTTTTATACTGCCAGTATAAAAAAAAATATTGCCCAGACCCTTTGGTGCATTGACATTTTTTTGAATGACTTGAACTAAAAGGAAAATTTCTTAGGTGAGTGAGAGCTGTGAATGTCTAACATGAAACCCTCTGAGGGAGGATTTCTTAACTTCAGAGGGTCTATGAGCCCCCTAGAAATTTTATGCAGGGTTTCTGTAAATGTCCATCTGGATGCTTCTTATTGGGAAAGGGTCCATAGCTTTTTCTAAGAGATCCACGATACCAAAAAATTAAGAATCACTTCTGAGACTTGGAGAACAGAAAAATCAGTTTAAGGACTATATTTTCCTTCTGTTACAAATATAACTATTATCCTAAATCAACAACACTAATAAGATGTTTATTGTAAAATAACCTCTGTGAAGTAGTTCAGTTACTGAATCTATGTTGTCATTGTTTTTTGCAAGATATATCTCATACTACAAAGATCAAACGGATTGATTTATACTTTATTTCTTCCTTTTAAAAAATTGTCGTATTTACTGTGTAGGGATCGCTTTCTATAATCTTTATAAATATGAGGAGTGGTGAAAAATGTTTTGGGTCCATATATCCATGGATTGCCTTGTAACTTAACATTGTCATCATCCTAGTAAAGAATTAATGAGTACCTTTTAACTTTTGAACAGTAGGGTAGTTATCTAGGATATAGAAAATGTGAAAAAGTAAGTGGGGAAAGCATTATGAAATCATGACTATATAAGGACCCAGTGAAAAGTGTAGGCAATATATATTTTAAGAGTAAAAAGGAGGGAATGATCATAGAGTCGGGTCAAGCATGGAGGACCTCAGTGAGAAGTAGAACTTATGTGGGGATGGTCATGACTGATGAGTAAGGCATAGTTGGAAGAGAAGGAATAACTGCCTAATAGTTTTATGGGAACACAGCCATGGATTAATTTACTATTGTCTGTGGCTGTTTTTGCTACTGTGGCAGAGTTGCATATTTGTGTAGAGACCTTATGGCCCATGGAGCTTAAAATATTTACTATTTAGTCCTTTACAGAAAAGATTTGCTGATTCCTGAGTTAAAGAATTACAGCTTTAATTTAGTCACACTGGGAATTTGTTTTGTTTTGTTTGGGGGAAGGGAGGCATATAATGGGACTGTGGTGACAACAGTGCTATGAGAAAAGTACTTTAGGAAGATTAATCTAGCAAAATTACTTAGAGTGTTTTAGAGGATATGAATTCATGCTGAGGTGGGGAGGCTGCTTAGGACCAGTAGCTAATTCCTAAAGCAAATAGTACCTGCTCTAGAGAAGCAATAGTAATAATATAAATGAAGGGATAGACGCATAAGACTTTTAAGAAACTAGTTATAGTCTTGAGGACTAAAGATATGGGGAAATGTGAGGACTCTAAGGTGACAGGGGAAGTTAATATTACATCAAAATAGGAATTCTCTCTCAGAAGCTAGTTTTTCAGGGAAGGTGATCACTATGACTTTGACATGTTGAATATATTACATGAGACATCTGTCAGGTAGTTTAGTATTGTTGACTCTTTGCTTTTTCCCTGCTTCTCTGGATGGACCCAACTTTCCAGGGATGGTAGGTACAATTTCAAGGGGGGCTGCCCTGAGACCCCATACAGGATCCCAGAAAAGAGAATTTATTTCCTCAGTCCAGGTTTCCTTTTTCCTGGTAGCACCTTTCAAAGCTTGAAGGCAGGGGGTTGGCTTGGTGAAATAAGGAGGATGTTTAACACGTTTGATTACTGGCTATGGAGCAGTACAGCTTCCAAAGGCTCCCTAGAACATACCGATTCAAGTTTTGCCCATCTTACAAAACTCTTCCTTTACATTCATCACATGAGACACACATCCCTCCTAGATGCCTCCTAAGATCCCCCCCACCCCTCCCACTGTGCAACCGAACTAGTTTTTTTGTGAACTGTTTCTAGCTGTGGTTCACTCTATTTGCTTTCTCATTATGTTGTCATTAACTTGAGTTTCTCATATGTTGTCCTTATCTTAGGTTGACATGTAGGAATGTAGCCTCAAGACCCTTAACTCTCCTTGGGAAGATTTCCTCTGTGTTTGGCTTCCTTCACTCTTTTTTTTTTTTTTTAAGATTTATTTATTTATTCATGAGAGACACAGACAGCAAGAGAGGCAGAGATACAGGCAGAGGGAGAAGCAGGCTCCTCGCAGGGAGCCTGATGTGGAACTCGATCCTGGATTCAGGGATCACAGCCTGAGCCGAAGGCAGGCGCCCAATCGCTGAGCCACCCAGACATCCCAGCTTCCTTTACTCTTGTACTTGAATACAAACTGGTCCAGAGTTCCCTTGTTTTTTCTCCTTGTTCTGTTACTGCAGTCCAAGGCAAGACCGCACCCCAGATGTCTGGTCTGGCTGATTGATAGTTGCTTCTGAATTAACTATTTGAATCATTGACGTCTTTCTCTTTCTATCTATAGTGGTCTCCATATGATTAGTATTTCCTGCTCAACAGAGGTGTGAGGTGGGCTGAAGCTTAGGAGAGATGTTGGGTCTGGACACCTGGAATTATCAGGGTAGAGCCCTACTTTCAAATACCATTTTGTGATTTTCAGTTACTTTATCATGTGACCTTTCTAGTTTTAATCTTCTAGCAACCTTGACTTGTGAATCAAAATTAATTGCAAATTTTTATTTTAGTGAGTACAAAAGGCTGGAAAAAAGTTGACTTTTAATGATTTTTTAAAAAAATAATATGTGAAAGCTGAAGCTCAGAGAGAAAAATATTTGCCCAAATTATATAGTAAGTAATGGAGCAAAGACTGATTCCTACTAGTAATAGTAATATTAGCTAGTTTGTACTAAATATTTCCTATGTGCTGGATGCCCTTTTAAGCACTTTATGTGTATTAACTCATTAGGATGCCTTTGCCACCATACCAGTTTGTCTTTTGGATGATAAATATTTATTACAAGCTCTTGTATTTTAGAAGGCAAAGAATGCTAAGTTAGAAGAGCAGTAAGCTGAGAATTGATCGATCTTTTTTTTTTTTTTACATTTGTTTTTATTTAAGTTCGATTTGCCAACATACAATGTAACACCCAGTGCTCATCCCATCGAGTTCTTGATACTACCTATAATCAAAGGGCAGAAGAACCATGACTAGGACCAGGACGGTATATTGCTGTACAAGCCAATGGGGGGACAGTTTCTAAAAGAAATGGTATTCCGTTCTGTCCTTTGGCTGAGCAGATTGTGTTCTGTTTTGGGGGCTGAGTGGAGAGTTTGGTTCCCTGCCATCTAGCTCATGGATGCCCTTATTGCTCCTTACGGAGAGATGAAACTTTACATTTTACACTGACGTAGTTGAGATAAGATGAGAATTTTTGAACAGAAACTCTTACCAAAAGAAGGAAAGAAAATAGAGATAGCAAATAGAGGAGTTTATAGGATAGATAATTATTTAAGTATGGCTCACTGAGTCCTTCTGGCTAGCATTAGTTGCCCAATTGAATACAATTTGGATACTTACCAACTTTTCTATGTTAGGGGAGATTCAATTCCTCATAGTATTTGCTTTCAAATTTTACTTCTGTGTATGGATAAGGACCCCTCAGGTCACCTCTTTAGCTCAAGACTCTACTTTCCTTCTAATGCTGTCCTGGCACCCTTGGGCTCTGATTCCACCCTGGGCCCCATATGTGATGAAGGCAGTTTCCTGACTGTAAACATTTTCCTCGCTAATTATACACAACCAGAGTTTTGTGCCATCTTGAACTGCCCTGCGCTTTGATATTTGTGCTTCCTGAGATCTCAGAGGTATGAGGATACAACAGGTAACAAAATAAAAAAAAAATCAGTGACTTCATGGAAGTTTCATTTGGATCTTCGGAGGCTTATATTTTTATTACATTCTGAATAATGTTAATTAGCCAGTTGTCAGTGTAAGAATCTACTTAGGATAATACTGGAAATAACTAGACCATTCGACAATAATTTAGTTAGTTAAAAATGATGTTTATGTGGTTTATATTAATAAAAATAACATGATATGAACACTATGGTAAAATAAGTTAATACAATCAACAAGAAAATAAAAGTTCAAATCCCCAAACTGTGCTAGATTAAGATATAAGAATGAAGTATAATCTAATGATTTTGTTTCCTTCTACTCTTCTGTATGTGGGCTGGCAACTAAATTCCTTCTTCTTCCTTTTTTTTTTAAACTTTGGCCTGAGAGATGTTTCTTGCTCTTCTTGTCTTCTAATTGTGTGTCAGCAAGGTTTCTTCAGCTTCATACTCTTGATCTGTAAAAAGCAGTTAATATCCTATATACTCCCAAATTAGGGTAAGGATGTTTTCCTAAAAAGCTTGTCAGAAAAGGAGTGGCCTTATTTATTTATTTTTTTAAAAGATTTATTTATTTATTTATTTATTCATGAGAGACAGGCTGAGAGAGAGGCAGAGACATAGGCAGAGGGAGAAGCAGGCTCCTTACAGGGACCCCATGTGGGACTCGATCCCAGATCCCAGGATCACGACCTGAGCTGAAGGCAGGTGCCCAACCGCTGAGCCACCCAGGCATCCCTGGAGTGGCCTTATACTCAAGTTTTTACTGTTCCTATATTAGAGATGTTTTTATTATTTTGAATGACAAAGAACTTTTTGGAGAAAGCACGTTAGTTTGAAACAACTACAGATAATGCTAGTTGGGATGTTTACAGAAATCACTAAAACAGGTTAAAAAAAAGAAGAAAATGTTTAAACACGTTTAGTAATTATTTCTGGGGAAATGATCCTGGAGTTGTAAGTGTCAGAAGTCACTGTAATGTAGCCTTTTAAAGATGACTTCCCAAGGACATAGAGTAAGTGGTTACATTATGAGTATCATCTAAAGTGAATGGATACTGTAGATTAGGATAGAATTTCCAGTTACAGCATCACACAGATTTAAATATTGTTGTATCTCAATTTAAGACAGAACTGAAGATGTAATATAACTCAAAATAAGATGCTATGGTAGCAAAAATCCTAGTGACAAATTGCATGTGAAAAGCTTGAATAATATAATTCTCTGAAATATAAGTGAATAAAAGCTAATATTTTTGTTTTATGTGGTATGTTGTTAAATACATATATATACAAAATTAACATGGAAATAACAAAATACAAAATTAGCATAACTTATGTGCAAATTTGTACAAATATGGACAAATTAACAGTAAAAGTGCTAATAGATAAACTGAGATCTTTTAAAAAACACTTTTTTTTAAAGAGAGGTGGAGAGAGGAAGGAGGGGCAGAGGGAAAGGGAGAGAATCTTTAGTTGACTCCACACCCAACACGGAGCCCAGAAGTGGGACTTGATCTCATGACTTTGAGAACATGATTTGAGCTGAAATCAAGAGTTGGACACCTAAGTGACTGAGACCAACTCAGGCACCCCAGGTCTATTAAAAATTTTAAGAGTTTGAGCAAAAATTAATTTGAATCAGGCAGCATCCAATATAGGAGACAGACCGGAGTTCCAATTTGCTGTATGAAATGAAAAACTAAATAGGCAGAAAGGAATGGAACAAGGAGGTTATAGTAGGCAACAAAATGGGTTGGTTATTGTAAAGTCACTTTCCTATAGGGGATGGCTGGGGCCTGTCAGGCATAGTATATAACTAGTACTGATCAGGTGATTCATTCCTGATTGAGTGGTGTAAGATTACATTTGTGAGAGTGCCAAAACTGTACTTCAGATATGTCTCAGTTTGGTACTGTGGAGCTTAGGAATAAGCGAGACCATTGCCTGTTGGTTTTTTTGTTTGTTTTGTTTTGTTTGTTTGTTTTTACTTTTTTATTATTTTGTGTTTTCTTTAATATGTTACATTTCACTGTAGAGTTAATTTTTTTTTAACAGTATTTTGGAGCATAAAGCTCTGGCATCATACCAGTCTTGGTATTGCCCACCACTCCTCTGTGCTCACTTGGATTTATTTCATATTGTATCTTCCTAGATTCTATTTATCTGTCTGGGTGAAGCTTAAACATTCAGATGTATCTTATGATAGAGACAATAGACATATATAAACTAAATTTCAGTAACCTTGAAATTGGATTGAGTTTTTTTGTTTGTTTTTTATTTTTAAGATCTAAGAACCAAACTTAAACTCTTGATTTACTGGAATTTGCTTAATGACAGACAGTTATTTCAAATAAGGAACTATTGTTATCAGTTCTTCTGATAGTATTGTCTTCCACATGGATTTAGGAATTAATAAAAGCTAACAATAAAATATGATATGGTGATAAGAATTGGCATCATATAGGCAGTCTTGATTTGTAAAAGTTTAATTCTGAAATCTCATACTAAATTAGGGAACAATTTGCTTGCTTGTCTGTATTACTTTGAAGATTTTGAGAAATAACACATATCAAATAACAATTTATTACCTACTGCTTATCATTTCTGAACTAAAAGGGGCAGTGCTAGGGATGCTAAAGAGGAGAAATACATTACTGATTAGAAATTTTGTTCTTGGGCAGTGCCTAGTTGTTTATTTCTCTTAAAAATTTATTAGAAAATTTGTACCTGGCCTTTTTTTTTTTTCCTGGCTTTGTTTTATCAGATATGGTAAGGCACACAGGCATGGAAGCAGTTGTCATGAAGGAAGAAGTTTATATCCACAGATCCCTAGAAACAGGAAGCATAGTAGGTATTCAGGGCAACATGGGGAAGGAGGCCAAGGGGGCCCAGTCTTTCCTGTGGTTCCTTGCAGGAAGGAATGGGCAAGCAGGATAGGTTCATGAGTATGTTTAGGATTGGAAAGTTTGAATAATTTCATGGGTGTTCTGGTCTATCATGGTAGTTCCTACTTGTCCAGTACAAGGCCCTGGAGTGATTTAGGATAGGGGGAATATTGGTTTAAGAGTGTGAAGGATTTATGAAGGAAATGTGGTGTGGCTGTAGATTGGTTTGTATATCAAAAGTGCACTCCCCTGGGAGTCCATTGCTATCTCCAGGAAACGGCTACTGGGGCGGGGAGGGATGCGTTGCCTCCTCAAGAACCAAGCTCCTAATGCCAGAGCATCAGTACAGCAAATAAGATACAGTCAATATAAACTTTATATATATATTACTGTACAAAATGTTTTATAATTTAAATTTCATACTTTATTAATAAACATTGGTTGTAGTTAGTTGGCATACTTTTACTTATAAAATATTCCTTTACATTCTAATGAAAAATAAATCCAGCTTTTTTGATTACTTCACTCTGTCAGTGATATTTCTAGAAAAACTATTATATTTTACAGAAGAAGTATAAACAGAATATTGGTTTGAATTTTTTAATAGTTCTCCGAAGTATCTGGTATTATGCATCCTTTAATAATAATGGCAGTATTATTAGATTAAGTTTCAGACTTAAAATAATTTCAAGGATGGTACTTCTGTCAATCTAAATAAAGAGGTAAACTGAGGCAAGCTTGAATGACCAGAAATTGAGTTTATTTGGTAATACCAGAGCAATTGCAGTTTGGGAAATGCATGCTGTATTTCTGGCCAAGGAGTACAGCAGTGAAGGGCCAGCCAGAGTTCAGGCAGGTAAGTTCTTTGGCTTGAGGATTGAGAGAGAGTGGTAGCAGATACTTGTAGGTCAGGAGATAAGTCTTGGAATAGGAATAGGAATAGGAATAGGAATAGGAATAGGAATAGGAATAGGAATAGGAATCTCTCTCTTAGTTGCTAAGTACTGTTTTTCTGTGGGTGCCTGTGTGAGTTTCTCCATCTCATATCCTCTGGTTCCATTTTAGATTGAAATCCTTTCATTTAATCTAGTTATGGACTCAACTGCTGTTTTTGTATATACGATTTTTAGAGATGGTGCCCATGAGAGACTAGAGAATATGTAACAAGTCTATTTTGAGCTTTACTTTTTGAAATAGAAGATTTTAGAGTGTCAGTCCAAGATACTGTTAGTTAAAGCCTAATGTGAAATGCTAGACATTTGGAATTGGAACATTTGTGAGGTGGAGACATATTTCTTCATGGTCCTTGGTAATTGCGGTTGGATAGCCTTATAATAGCCATAACTTTATCAAGCATCCTTATTCTTGTATTTTACTTTCTTTGTTTTTCTCCTTTAACATCAGCTTAGTAGCATGCAGATTGGATATATTGGATCCATTTAGAGACTGGAGGAAAGTAAGATGGGGGAGGAACATTTCACATGCTGTTGCTTTAGCCATTCAACCCTTTTTGTTCTGTTTGTAAAAAAAACAGCATAGCTGTTAAGTATTGGAAGTAGTATGTTTTGCTTTTTCTTTCCCACGGGGTCATCCACTGACTTTGACTTGGCATTGGGGAGGGTGCAGGCTCAAAGGATGTGACAGAAAAGTCATGATACATAGCCTAGCCCGCCAGGTAGCCCTTGAAACTACCGGGAAACTGTGGCCTTTAACTGTGTTTCATAGGGTCGTGGAGAGTTGTGTTAAATAAAAGCTTGAATTAAATACTTGAACTAAAGGTATATTTTTCTCTAACATAAAAGAAGATGAGAGTGGGAGATTTATGGTGGGTTTGGGCACTCATTTTCTGTGTCATCTCCCTAACTAACAGGATGCCTACAGTTAAGGATGGCTACTTGGCTCTAGCCCCGTTCCATATTCCCGGCAGAGGAAGAAGTTGGGGAGGGCAAAAAGGTAAACGCTCCTGTTTCTTCCCCAAAAACTCCCATAGAAGGAGCTTTTTTGAAAGGCATGCCTAATAACCTCCATCTTCCCTCTCATAAGAAGTCAGTGTCATTGATTGGTTAATGTTTATATGAAGCCAGTAGAGGTTTTTATTTGCTTTTCCCATCAACTCTGGAAAAATAGCAGCTCTTCTTGGGAGAGGTTTTTGAAAAGTTGGTAGTTTTAGTAAAAAAATGTGATATTAATACTAAAAGAAATGATTTTGGAAAACAATAATAGTGAGCCTTGAGCTTTTATTATATACTGGTTGCTACTCTGAGTGCTTTATATATTTATATGCATAGTCATTAATCCTCAGAATGACCCCATTGTTTTCCTCATTTTTTTTGGATGAGGATATTGAGCCTCTCGGAGGTTAAATAATTTGCTTAAATTGACATAATTGGAAAATAATGGAGCCCAGATTAGAAGTCTGGAACGTGTGCTTTAACCGCACTTTAATATTGGCTATAATTTAAAAATCTGCAGCTTAGAAATAAGGAAACTAATGCTGGACGATTTTAAGCCATTGTCTCCAGGTCCCTTGAGCAGTCAGCACTAAACTCCTTCTTGACATTATTTCCGTTGTTTCTGTGTGCGGTCTCTGGGTGCCCTCTCCACCTTTATCCTCTTATATTTGGGCCAGTGTTCTGGAGAGTTGGCTATTTTTGGCTTTCTGTGGTTCTAAATCTTGAAAATTATGTTCTTCCTTTAGAATGCTTATACTTGACAAGGAAGCCCACAGGAGACAATGTAGCCTAGTGGTTGAGAGGGTGGACTTTGTGGCCTTCTTGCCTATGTTTGCATCCTGCCTGTGCCAGTTCTAGCCACGTGACCTCAGACATG
The DNA here is from genome assembly GCF_905146905.1 of Nyctereutes procyonoides. Taxonomy (NCBI): domain Eukaryota; kingdom Metazoa; phylum Chordata; class Mammalia; order Carnivora; family Canidae; genus Nyctereutes; species Nyctereutes procyonoides. The sequence goes on from NW_026575120.1 coordinate 19,715,422, forward strand.
TTACATCCCTATTTGTGTTTCAGTAGTCTTATCTGTAAAATGGGTTAACTGTAGCAGCAGCCCAGGGGGCTGTTGGTAGGAATAGATGAGTTAATACAATAAACCTGCCTGGTGCCTGGTACATAATAAGCATTATATATGTATTTTCTGTTGTGATTTTATTACTTAGTGGAAAGGTACATTCTAAAGTAGGTTTCACACATTTTCTAAAACCTGTTAGTCTCTTCTCAGTAAATGCATATGGAATTAATGAAAATCACCATCAGTTGCTTTGTGTTGTTGGCCTATGCTTTTGACACTGGAGTATTAAGGTTATAGAAGATGAGTTCTTTTTGCTGTTTGTATTAACCTCCATTACCAAGACTAAAGACCAGTATTACATTATGCTTTTCATCTTGTGCTGTTTTTCACCTCACTTTTCTCATCTATAAAACTGTTTTTACATATAGTATTTTTATTGAGAATGTGTTGGAATTATTGCATATGTCCAAGGTACTGTTAGTGATGTAAAAGTTTATGCCATCATATTTAAAACCAGATGTTAAATATGAATTTTTCATATCACATTTTCCAAGTAATATCAATTACCTATGAAATATTAATTTAATCACAGTAATGATAATGTAATCATCAGTAAAATGACTTGAGATGGCAGCGTCATTTAGTAGCAAGATAAGGACTGGCAAAGCAAGATTTCTATCTTCCTACAGCAGTTTTTCAACATTGTATTTGCTTTTGCCTGTTCTGTTTAAAACAGCATAGGAACTAAGCCCTTTTAAAGGGAACCCATGCATTTCATTTCACATATGTCATTCTCTCATCAGAGAAAATGCTGCATAATCCTGAGATGACAGCCCCACCTCTGATGTCACCGAGGATGGTACAATCCTCTCAGAGCCTTCGCTGGGGTTTCTGCCGCTGCACTGGGGAAATGGTTACATTAAAGCTAACTCCCGGCATCTCAATTATCTCCTTGGAAGTAGTTTTCACAAATATAGAAAAGCCCTACGGTGGTTGTTTTCGGTAAGCTACCAAGGTAGAGAGAGACAGGCAGAAAGGGGGTGAGTGAGCGAGCGAAAGAACAGGCAGCTTAGCCTTTGTGAGAGAGGATCCAGGCGGCAGCACCTCTCCGCGAGGGTTTCTGGTGCTCAAAGTGCTTCCACTGACATCACCGTGTGCAGTGCAGGGCAAAAGGGGCTGCCAGGAAATTTGAAACTAATTTGCTTCCAGTTGACTAGAACAGCAGATTTTGAATTAGCTGCCTTTTTTTCTAGCTAACTTTTCTCGAGCATTAAGCTGATGAACTGGGCATTTTCTATGATCAATGGGTAACTGCTGGAGCTGCAGTAATCTCTGTGAGTAACCTCTGTTTGTAGGTCTGCGCAGGCAAATATATTTTATATATCTCTCTTGTAAAATGCTGCTGTGAAATGATCCATCTGTATTACTGACTGCCTTTGCTTACTAGTCTTGTCCTTTGACTGTCCCGGTAGGAGACTCCTGGGGCTGGACCAGGTTGTGCTGAATCCTGACATAGGGAAGAGCATACTGCATTATTTAGGGATGCCTGAGCCAGTATTTTTTAAATTCCCCAGTCATCAAAAAGATGCCACCTACCCCCTGAGTGCTTTTGCCCAGTACCTTACCTGGCTTTAACTGGGAATGTTTATTTTAGCATCTGATATTGGATTCTCCACAATTTTTTATTTTTAAATAGAAAGCAATATTCTTACCTGTGATTTCATTACCTTTCATTGTTTTTTTTTGTTTGTTTGTTTTTGTTCAACCGAGCTTTCCTGAGAATACAGTTCTCTCAAGCTATTTCTCTACTCTGTTTGTGATGTATTGTATAGAACGAGGCAGGAAAACGGGCTACCCCTGTAGTTTTAGAAAGACATAATATTGTGGCGCTGGATGGGAATAGGGGAGGAGTTTCTCTTAAAGAGCTCAAACCCCTTTCCATCTGCATGCCTAATGTATGGCTATGACCACACGGTAACACCAAAAATGTTCTGTGAACACTGTAGTTAAAGCTGAGATGGTATCTGCTGGAGATTTATAACAGGTATTTTAATGCTTTGGTTTATACATAGGGGTGTGCCTTTTTGTGTCTATTCAAAGTGTCACTTTTAGAGTAATACAAGATTTATTTTTCTCTCACCTGGGTACTTAACTCTCTGTAAAATCTCCATTTCAGATCTACTTGGGATTATTGCTCATGTTAGTTTGCAGCTGAATCCTTAGCAAGACTGTGGGTCTCTTTTTGAGCATGAAAATTACTGAATGCAAATCTGAATCAGCTAAAGCTTCTTACAGACTGCAGGCTGAGCACCTAACATCTGTCTTGACACAGCAGTGTGCAGAAGTCCACAGCTGTAGTTGATCATCACTGCTAGGAGCTCCAGCTGCTTGGCAGGCATGACTAAAAAAAAAAAAAAAGAAAAAAGATGTATTTTGAATCATCAGTTTCAGTTTCTTAAATATTAAAATATTTCATAAAATATTTTTAGAAGAATTTCTATTAATACTACCACATTTGTATCAACTTTAGCAGAAGAGAGCCTGCTGTAAACAAAACTGTGGAATTCTTTAAAAGTTAAAGTTTTTTTTGCATTTCAAAGTAAAATTAAAACAACAAGTAAAGATCAGAGAGAAGTGTTAAAATTGGGTTTTTCAGAGAATAGAATGTGGTTATAAGGTGCTACGGGGTAGGCGAGTGGGGAGATGTTGACCAAAGGGTACAGACTTCCAGTTCTCAGATGAATGAGTTCTGGGGATCTGAGCTACAGCATAGTGACTGTAGTTAATAATATTTTATTTTGTACTTTGAAACTGCTGAAGAGAGTAGATCTTAAGAAATGGTAAGTATGTGACATGATGGAGATGCTAGTTTAAACTATGGTGGTAGTCATTTTGCAATCTATAAGTATCAAATTAACATGTATACGTTAAACTTACACAATGTTGTATGTCAATTATAGCTCAGTAAAGCTGGAAAAAAATTAAAAAATAAAATTACGTTTTTAAGAGTTTGAATTCCTAGACAGGAAGAAGCAGTAGAAAATGGATAGAGTAGATGAAATCAGAGGAGCAAGCCTGATCAGAAGTGGTAAAGCTGAAAGGAGAAGCACGATGTGTGGATATAAGAAGAAACAAAAGTTATGAGAAGTGGATGACAGTGGAGGAACTTACTGTTTGAAAAAAGGAAACCAGCTTTAAAAAACAATGATTTTAAAGCTGGCTTAAAATCAGGTCTTACAGCTTTAGTATTTCTTCTCCATGACAAGAACAGTGTTTTGCACACTTGCAGAGACTTGGGTTTACAATTAATGGGCTGTTCTTATCTCACTTATTTTACCTTCTGTATGCTGTATGCAGTGCCGCTCCTTAGCTTGCAGAACATCCTCTGAAGTTGACTGGGATGATAAGCTAGTCTCATTTCCCCAGGGATTAGAACTGAATGAGCAAAAAAAGGTTCTGAATCATTAGTATGTGAAATTTCGCTCATGGTAAGCACAGCTGTAACTATTAATCAGTCAGGAAAAGAGTCTTCAATTTATGCAACAGTCCCTCTACTTGTGTGCACATACTAATAGCTTGTGTCGTGGTTAGCAGGCGTTTTCCTTGTTTTTACAGCATGTAAATAAATACCTGAAATGTCTGTGTTTCTAGAGATGTGTTAGTGACCAGACAGTAGCCAGCATTCTCTGTGACTTTTATTAGGGTGAAGGGTATGTACTGAAATACTTAGATTACTCACTTAGTAAATTCTCATTACTCATACTCATTTTCTGTTATTTTTATCATGCTAAATATGTTTTCTACTGCTTAGTAAAAATGGACTAGATTATTTTCTTTTCTTTTAGGATTTTATTTATTTATTCATGAGAGACACGGAGAGAGAGAGAGGCAGAGACAGACACAGGCAGAGGGAGAAGCAGGCTCCATGCAGGGAGCCTGATGTGGGACTCTATCTGGGGCTCCAGAATCATGCCCTGGGCCTAAGGCAGGCGCTGAACCGCTGAGCCACCCAGGGATCCCTAGATTATTTTCTTAACGGCAACTTTTTGTATTGCATTGCAAATCTGGATAGTACATCCATGCGTCACTGTTACTGGAGGGGTTTATTGATTATTAGACTTAAAAAAACACTGTTATTCACAGTTAAGGATTATATACAGGTGAAACTTATTTGAGATTTTTTAGCTCTGCGAAGCTTTTTATATTTGCTTTATAAATTGGACCTTTGTCTTCCAATTTTTTGTAATTGATTTATGAAATTTCAGACTGATGGGGACAAAATAGTTACCCTCCTGTTTATAGGACTGAACTCCTGTTTGACAAATTAGGGGGACTTTAAGCTTATTTCTGTAAAATCTCCAGTGTTAAAATAATTTAGGAATATATAGTTCTTTTATCTTACTAACTCATGGTATAAGTCTTAAGGTGTTTGCTAGCTGATACTCATTAAGGAAAAAAGAGTACCAGGGACATTATTGCATTTTTTTTATTTTTTATTTTTTTTAAAGATTTTATTTATTCATGAGAGACACACAGAGAGAGAGAGAGAGAGAGAGAAGCAGAGACACAGGCAGAGGGAGAAGCAGGCTCCACACAGAGAGCCCGACATGGGACTCGATCCTGGGTCTCCAGGATCAGGCCCTGGGCCGAAGGCTGCACTAAACCACTGAGCCACCCGGGCTGCCCTGCATTTTTTTTTTTTTTTAAAGATTTTATTTACTTATTTATTTGAGAGAGAGAGAGAGAGAACAAGGAGGGGAGGCACAGAGGAAGAAGTGGACTCGCAGCTCCCCACGTGATCCAGGGATCATGACCTGAGCTGAAGGCAGACACTTAAATGACTGAGCCACCCAGGCACCCCGATATTATTGCATTTATGAACGAAGTACATGGAAAGGAGAGAAAATAGATTTTTAGGGGCTAAGTTAGCTACAATTTATAAAGAAATGAAAATCTGTTGATTTGTACTCATAAAAAATAGATTACAGACCCCTAGTGCACTCTTGAAAGTACCTCATCAGAATGAATTTGCCCATACATTTTAATGTTATGAGTAATATATCCAATTACAGGTACATTAAAAGTCTGGGAAAATACCCTGTTTTTAGAAATTGAAAAAGCTTACCTTTCCCTCAACCCTTTACCTTTAAGCTCTCCTGTTATTTCTTTAAGGCTCTGTACAGATGTTCACAATGCTCAGGCTGCATTTGCATTATTTCAGGATTTTATGGTCTTTTTGCATAAGTAGAGTTGAGTCATTGACCATTCATTGTGAGAGAAATATACTATGAGATGTAAAATAAAGAAGAGATTATATGACTGTAGAGGCGATTCTCTTCCTCTCTTAAGAAGGATTCCAGGATAATTGGAGGGCAAATCCAGACCAGAATGAGCAAGCCTTTCTCTTGGTATCAGTGAGGGACTGTATGCTCCATTACTTGTTGTCTATTTGAATAAGCATTTAGACTTTTCAGTTGGGAGGTAGGAGCTCTTGGGATTCTCTTTTAGAATAAAAAAAGGAGCCATTAAAGTGTAGTCGGAACAGACTCTAAATATTGTAGTAGTTCTGTGGAGAAGTGCTTCTCATACTTTAATGTGTATACAAATAATTTGGTTTGTTTTTGTTTTTTTAAATATGGATTCTGATTAGGAAGGTCTAGGGTGGCACAAACTCCTGGGTGATGTTAGTGCTGCTGTCCCAAGGCCACACTCTGAGTAGGAAGATTCTAGGACAGTACTTTGAAATAGAATTTCCCTGATCACAGAAAAATGTTCTATATCTGTGTGGTGCAATATGGTAGCCACTAACTACATATGGTATTGAGCACTGGATTTTCAATTTTATTTTATTTTAATAAATTTAAATTTAAATAGCCATATGTGGCTGTGGGTAACATATTGGGCAGCATAGCATTTAGAGTAAGATAATATAATAGAGAAATTTATTCTTACTGGTAATAGCCCCTGCACAAGATAGTGTCCTTTTATTTTTACCACTGCCTGAGCTTTGTCTGCAGTAGATAAGTGTGTACAAATGGGGGCTACTGGATGGCAAGCTCCCTGAGGGCAAGAGCCATGTTGGCCTGTTTTCTAGTGTTCAGCACATACTTGGCTCACAGAAAATGTTGGCTGAGCAATTGGAAGAATTAGCTAGCTGTCATGTTAGGAAGGACCCCTGTATTTTCAGCATTCTATTCAAGCTTGTTTTGGGGACTAGGGGACAGAAAGGCAGATGGCACTGACATGTAGTATTTTGCTTGTGTTTTGGTAGGTTTCTTTTTATTTCTGTTTTGAGATTCTGTTAAGTGGTATCCTGATGGCTATAGGACATTCTTTATTTATTCATTGATCCAACAAATATATATCCATTTTCTAGGTATAGTTGTTCTGGGCTCTGGGGATATAATGACAAGGAAAGCAAAGTTCCAGCCTTTTGTAGTTTATATTCTCATGGCAACAAAACAAAAACAGTACAGAGCAAAAACAAAAACCTCTTCCTAAAAATGACTAAGTCCAATTATAATTACGGTTCTTTTGGGGCTGTAGGCATAGACTTGACAGTCATAGTCTCTTGGGAAACCGAGGTACTGTTGCTCAGAATCCCTCACGATAAACCCTTTTACTTGCTTCACATTTCAGTTTCCTGTGTCACAGTCTGCAGTCGACTTGCCAAATAGTTTTTACTTTTTTCCTTTGACCGTTTTCTTTTAAGGGGTTTGCTAGCCAGGATAGAAGAAGATCTATTTCATTTACTGGTCCTCAAACAGGATCATTATTAGAAGGGCCACAGTCTTTTTGAAGCCCATCTATGGAGGAGGCGCATTTCCTCATGATTGGAAGAAAAACAGGATTTTTTTTTTAATGAGATATAACTGACATATAACATTATATTAGTTTCAAGTGCATAACGATTCAATATTTGTATACTTTGCAAAATATTCACCACAGTAAGTCTAGTTAGCATCTATCACCATATATATAGTTTTTTTTTTCTTGTGATGAGGGCTTTTAAGATCAACTGTCTTAGCAACTTTGAAATGTATGATACAGTATTGTTAGAGTCACTGTCCTGCACATTACATCTCTATGACTTCTTTCTTTTCTTTTTTTGTATATTTTTTATTGGAGTTCGATTTGCCAACATATAGAATAACACCCAGGGCTCATTCCATCAAGTGTGCCTCTCAGTGCCCATCACCCAGTTACTCCATCCCTTCCCCCCCGCCCACCTCCCCTTCCATTACCCTTTGTTCATTTCCCAGAGTTAAGAGTCTCTCATGTTATATAACTGGAAGCTTGTGCCTTTGGACCCCTTCACCCAATTCACCTAAACCTCACCCCCTGTCTCTGTAACCACCACTCTGTTCACTGTCCATGAGTGTGGATGTTGTTGTTGCTATTCTTAGATTGCCACATGTAAATGAGATCATATAGTGTTTATCTTTCACTGATTATTTCACTTAGCACAGTGCGCTCAAGGTGTCTGTCATGTTATTGCAGATGGCAAGATTTCCTTCTTTTTTATGATTGACTAATATTTCATTGTGTGTGTGTGTGTGCGCATGCATGTACATGCATGTTTGTGTGTGATTTTCTTTATTCATTTATCCATCGATGGACACTTGGGCTGTTTCCATATCTTGGCTCTTATAGATAATGCTGCAGTGAACAGGGGGGGTGCCTGTGTCTTTTCAAATTAGTGTTTTCATTTTCTTTGAATACCCAGAAGTGGAATTGTGTTAGTACTATTTCTAATTTTTTGAGGTACCACCATACTGTTTTCTGTAGTGACTGCACCAATTTACAGTCATTCCAGTAGTGCACAAGGGTTTCCTTTCCTCCACATTCTCTCTAATACTTGTTATTCTTGTCTTTTTGAGAATAGCCGTTCTAAGAGGTATGAGGTAATATCTCATTGTGGTTTTGATTTGCATTTCTGTGATGATTAATGATATTGAACATCTTTTCATATACCAGTATGTATATCTGTATGTCATATTTGAAAAAAGTCTTTTCAGATCTTCTGCCCATTTTTATTTTATTTTTTTCTTTTAAAGATTTTATTTATTTATTCATGAGAGACAGAGAGAGAGAGAGAGAGACAGAGACAGAGACAGAGACAGACACAAGCAGAGGGAGAAGCAGGCTCCATGCCGGAGCCCGATGTGGGACTCCATCCCGGGTCTCCAGGATCACACCCCGGGCTGAAGGTGGCACTAAACTGCTGAGCCACTTGGGCTGCCCCTTATGCCCATTTTTAAATTGGATTTTTTTCGGTCATTGAATTATAGGAGTTCTTTATATATTTTGGATATCAACTCTTCCCAGATGTATGATTTTCAAGTATTTTCTCTCAGTTAGTAGGTTGCCTTTTCATTTTACTGATGATTTCCTTTACCAAACAAGAAACTTTTTAGTTGTATGTGGAAGTTTTTTTTTTCTCTTGTTTTGTTTTATTTCAGTCCTGTCCCTGTTTCCCAGAAGTAGATGGCTATTTGATATACAACCCAAAACACTCTTGAAATTGATCATGTTAACATTCAAAAGTATCTCATTTCTTTCTCAATATATTAAGTTAAAAGAAAAAAAATTACTGGGTTTATTTCATCACAGGAAAAGCATCTTTACTAAACAACAGGAAAAAATTTGTTAGGGATCTGACCAAATACACAAAGCGGTAGATACGATTCCTATTAGAAAAGGATGACTCCTAAAGGAATATAAGTAGCTACCTCCCAAAGTATATACATTCCACACAAGTATGAAAAGCTCTTCTTCTCTCTCCCCTCCCCGCCCTCCAACACATATGACATTACATTTTCATTCCTTTGAGGGGAAAAATAAATGCAGAAAAGCTATGAACTCTTATTAATTCAGATTCTACTAGTGTGTGGTTTATATTTAGGTAAGTGCTAAAGTTCTTTTTTTATACTTTGCAAATCCCTTTGTCACACATATGAAACCAAATTTGGGCAAGACTAATTCAGTAAGACTTTCTGGAAGAGAAATAGCTATTTTAGTATTCACGTGGATTCTTACATTAGTAATAGATTTAGACTGACAAAGGTGAAGGAAAAGCTTTAACAAGTTAGGTGTAAGAGCCCACAGCAGTTGGCACAGGCTGCACAGTAGCTTTGTGGGAACACGTTGAAGTTAGGGGCGACTTGGCAGAGGGCATGAGGTGATGCTGGGTGTGGATACTGGCTGGAGTGGGAGATGTGGTGGTCTTTGCCCTGGCTCAAGCACATATCCCCTTTACCTGTGCGACAGCCAGTAGCCTGTGTTGTTATTCCTGAGTCTGTTTATGCTCGTTCTTTCTCTCCTGTTTATTCCTTCAAATGCTACCAGAATAACTTTTCTAACATGCTGAATGGACTTTCCATGCTTTGGCAATATTCACTTTTGAATCCCCTATGTTTAGTAATAGCAGGTAATTAATAAATGTTTGTGAAATTTGAAGGAATTTTGGAAATGATAGGCATTTAATGGGAATTATCTATTATCTGTTTCAAAAGGGAACAGAAAAAAAGTCTTATAGTAAAAGAATTTGGTCTTTAAAAAAAAAAATCACCCCAATACAAATAGTCCTGATTTTTAAAAATAAGTAATAAATCAGAGATTCTAAATAAAAAGGTCAGGATTAATATTTTATGAAGTTTTGTTTGCTGTTAAATGCAGCTTAAGTGGTGACATGAAATGCAAACCAGAAATAAACTGCTCTTGCTTTCTAATGAAGAAGTGTCTTATTTGAAAGTAAAGATATGATGCTGTGCTGAGTCAGGTCTATCCTGGGCCATGTGATGCTTAAGGCTATTTCTACCCAGAAGCTACATCTGGAAGCTTTTTCAGTCTTTATTGTGTCTGGTAATATTATTGCTGTTAGAAATAAAGGTCTGGCAACTCAGAGGCCTCTTAGTTTAAAATATGAGCTAACATGATGTCACTTATTTTATCTATTTGTACTATAGGTAATGTACAGCTAAAATTCTCTTGACATTTGTTAGGGGAAAGATGACTTCTTGCAAGGGATGGTGATTAAGGGAAGGCTTCATTAGGGAGAAGGGATTTGAGTTAGGTCTTGAAAGATGAAGACAATCTGGTCATTTAGAGATGGGGAGAAAAACTGTGTCCTATAGGGAAAAGATTTTGAGCAAAGGCAAAGATGTGTATATATAGTTAATCTTATTTCCACTATATATTTCAGAGAATCTTTTCAAAATATCCATGTGCTGTACCCCTCCTTCAGTTAGAGAAGTAATAGTATAACATATTTGTAAAGATTGTTGAGCAAGCGAAGTAGTTTGGGAAAAATAGATTGGGACGGAATTATGGATCATTACTCTGGATCAAGGAGTTTGGACTTTAGACTTTATTCTGTAGGCAAACTGCAGAACTACTGAAAGCAGCATAATTTTTGGTTTAAGAATAAAATGGGAAAATGAGGCTGGCATTATCTAACAATTTTGGAAGATTTTTAAATTTTAGGGAAAAGGTTGAAGACACACATATTAGGGTACCTTACTACAATAAAGATAGAGGGGTGGGGGGGGTTAAAGCATAGTAGAGGTAGAATAGAAAAGCTCTGATTTTTTTTTGTTGTTGTTGTTGTGTCATGTTGGTAGAGTACATAGTCCATTTGAGCCTGGTTTCTTACGTAATTGTTAGGTGGCTGAATTCTTAAATACCTTCAACCTTTGAAATTCTATGTTCTTTCGTTCTTGAATTCTTTGTAAAGGTATATTCTAGCTTAGAGAACTAATGAAAAACATTTAAAATCTAAAGGAAATATTTCCTACTGTGGACTAAGTACTTCTCTATTCATTTTAAGCTCTTTTACTATGTTAAAGAACAACATCTTTTTGGATTATTCACTTTTTACTTTCATTGCATATTAATAATAAATTTATAGCTTTAAAGTGCTGAAGAAACTGGTTAATGGAGAGAAAAATTTTAAAAGCCCAAAAAAGTGTAAAACATGAAAAATGTTTTATGAAAGTGTAAAAAGGTATAAACAGATGCCAATATAAGATATTTCCCAATTTGTTTTATGAAGCCATCATTACCCTAATACCAAAACCAGACGAAGATGTAATACAAAACAACTGCAGACTAATATTACTCAGCAAAAATACTAGAGGAAAAAAATGTCAATATGCCACCCTAGTAAGAGAGATTTTACTGTTTTTAACTGTCTTTGTTTTCAAAATCAGGATTTGAAGAACTGCTACCTCTTCAGATTTCAGCAAGCCATATTCTCTTAGTTCTGTCTTACGAAGGTATTATAAGTACTGCCATCATAGAGAAGTGCTTGTTGGATTCCATCCATACTATATTCAAATTTAATTTTAAAAATGTATTTCAAATTATTTTAAAAATGGAATATTAAGCAATATACGCTCTCAGATGTAGTACCTTTCATTATATTTTGTATACTATGGGATACCATATATAAATTCATGTTTCCAAGTTAAGCTCATTTTTTGCATGTCTTGGAATTAAGTTTTTCATGTCATTTAGTGTATATATTCAGACATTTATCTAATATTTCATTAAATAGAAAGGTTGTAGTTCACAGTGCTTTAACAATAACAACCCAAAACAAAAAATGTGCTCTTTCATAAAGTTGTCAAAGTGAGTATACTACATTTCCCGTGTAGATGAGGATTTTCTTGATATAAAGTAACCAAAACCATGTTCAAAATTGGATATTTTGATATCGGATATTTTGATATTGGATATCAAAGCTGGTATAACTTTAACTGTTATCCATAAACTCCCAATTTAAATCTTTCTTCATCAGAACATTTTTATTGTTCTCACTGCCTACCATCTTAATAAGAAAATGTTGTAAACTTGGTTCAATATAGTAAATATATACTAATTATTGTCTTTACTGCTATATATATATACATATATATATATATATATATATATATATATATATTACATATATATATAGGGGTTCTGCATAACACACCATTTAAGTTTTATGCAGCTGGGATCCCAGAAACTTTTCTTAACACATTAAGTATCCTAATCCATTTTGACTTCACTTTCATTCTCAAAGGATGTTCTGAAAGCCTTTTTTCCCCCATAGAAATCCAATAGCGAAGGGGAGGCTTCCAGCTGAAAAAGTGTTTACTGACTTTAAATAGATCAAATCAGTCTCAGAGATTGCATTGCACAGATGCTGTTGGCTGGATCATAAAGCTGTATGTTTTTATGCCCAATGTAAATATTCTAGTTACTACTTCATAAGTGGTATATGGAAATGAAATACATCTTATTGTAATCTATTTTTGCATATGCAGCAGTTGAGTTGCATGTATGAGACTTTATCAAAAGCAGGCGTGATATGGATGTGTCAGTAGATTGTCTTCTTCTACACTGAAACCTTCGTGGTTGCCCTCGCGTAAGCTAAGTGGAGGGGACCACTGGCAAAGTTATGAGAAAGATGTATTGCAGGGTGGTTGACAGGCAGGAACAGTGAAAGAATCAAATAAGGATTATTGAGTGCCTGCTATGTGTGGATATTTATTAATACATGTTGGAACTTGTTCAAAACAAGTTATATGTCCATTCTGTTGTGTTCATAGGTGATCATGGAGGAAGCACTTTACTCCCACCGAATGTCACAAATGAATTTCCAGAATATGGGACCATGGAGGAAAGTGGAGACGGCCTAAGAGCTTCTCTGGGATTTGATACAGAGTCTCTGTCAGGTGCCCCACGAGGGCAGCAGGAGGTCCAGTTTGTTGATGGCCCCCACTCTAGGCTCAACAACGTTACAGAAGGACCACAAGATGGCAGAGAGTCCCATCCTAGATGTCAGCTCAAGGAACAGAGTTTACAACCCATTGATGATTTGATTTCAACTCTGAAAGCCACAGAAGCCAGAATAGCTTCAGGAACATTACATGCTACAAAGATACTGGAAAAGGATGCTGTTTCTAGTTTTTCAACTCAGCAGGTGGAGGAGAAGCTGGACACTGCCCCTTATAAAACAGAGAGACAGAGAACCAACAAAATATTTCCTGCTGGCCGAGAAAAAGGACCAGATGTACCTCTTTCAGCTGAAGTTACGACTGAGGAGAACTCTTATTCGAGCATCCAGAAGGATGTGACTGTACTGTTAGCTGGAGAGGCTCAAGTAGAGCTTTGCAGGATAACTGATGATGCCAGGAAAGGGGCTTTGCATGTGCAGGGGCCAGCTGGTCCAGCATCCTCTCTGGGGAACCCAGCAGCTGCCCATACCTCTGTAGGTACTGTTGGTTTTCTGAGGGAGATGAGGTCTGATCAAGGTAGCTCCACGGGACGCCCAGGCCGGGTCAAACATGTGGAATTTCAAGGGGTAGAGATATTGTGGACAGGAGGGGAGAAAAGAGAGCCACAACAGCCTGTGGATTTTGAGATTTCACTGGAAAGGACGACCCCTCCTGAAAGCAGAGAGTTTCCCCGAGTGCCAAGCCATCTCATCTCATCTGCTGGTTTGTATAATTCAGTTGGTTTAACTGAGAGTGTTTGGGATGAAACCTGGAGCGCTTCATCAGAGAAGCCGGGAGCTAGCTCAGGGGCATTCTCGCCTCTGCCTCTTGTTGACAGTGGAGAGGATGAAGTCTTCCTAAAGGAAAACAAAGAACATCTTGAGAAGAAACCTGAACTGGAGAGAGACAAGGAAAGGTGAGCTCCCATAGCCAGTCTGCTCTCTGTGATGCCTGATATGCATCATGGGCGACCTTTATCCTGTGCTTAGCTGTGAGAACTCCACACAGTACTCTGGTCCTTGTACAGTGGGAGAGGAGTTCCTGTAAGCTAGATTGGTTTTAAGTCTGTAGGTTATGTAAGTGCTTTTGTTATAAAGTTGTGCATTAGCCATCGACTAGGGGAGGCAGAGTTACGGTGAAACTGTGAACCCTAAATCATGTTGATACATTTCTGACATTTTTTATATTTGCCAGGTTTAAAGTTTTCTAGCATCAAGATAACTACAATACCCCACAGTTATCTTTAATAATATGAAGAGATTGGAGTCTTGATGTATCCTATAGTCATATTTTAGACACTTCTTCTGGGTGCAACACCAGTGCCTGCATACAAGCTCCAGACATGTGTGAACACTGAAGCTTTGGGTTCAGGCTGCCTCAATTTCCTGGGTTTAGAAAGGAGGTCAGGAGGTCAGAAGGTGACTCATAGTTCAGCTGTCCCATGGCATTCACCTGAGAATCCCTTCTTGCAAGTAGCATGTTTTGATTTTTAAGCCTGAAAAGTCAACTTATATATATGATATTTTATGATCTTTCCATGCATTTCTGGCAGCTGTACCAGCTTTAAAGTCTTGATAAATGGAAGACATGATTTGTCTTTCTTCACTTCTCTTGATTGCAGTCTTGAGCATGCAGTGCTGCTTTTGTCAAAGTCATTTATTGTGTACTGTCATTCCAGTTTGAATTCCATCAGTCTTCATAAGACCACATTTTATAGATTATGTGCAGGAACATCTGTGTCAAGGCTGAAGGGCTTTTGTGTTTTTTTTTGTTTTTTTTTTTTTGGCGCAAAGAAATGCCTTTTCCTCTGCAGTTAATTAACAAATCCACCTATAGCAATGCTCCTTTAGATGGTTACCAGGATGTCTCTCCTTTCTACTCCTGCCTCCCCAACTCCCTAATACATAAAATCTCTAGACTTCCCTTAAGAGCATGTGGCTCACTAATGATATTCCCACTGGAATATGCACTTATGGATATTATTAATTCATTCCTCCTTTTCTCTCTCTCTCCTCTCACAAATGGTGTTTGGTTGTTCACAGTGTTCTTGACCCTGCTAGATGCTGGGCATAAAAGGATGTTCACAATAGGTAATGGCCTGTGGTCACTACCTTCATGGAGTTTACTGCTGAAGATAAACACTGACCATATAAATAGGTTAATCATAAATTGTGGGAGGTTCTGTGAAGAAGAAGAAGAGAGACATACTGGAAAAAATAAATTCAGTTGATAGCTCTGAGAAGGCCTTTTTGTGGAAATGATAAGTAGGCTGAGGCTTGAGAAATGAGTATGAGTTAACTAGGTGGAGAATGGGGAGAAAACCATTCCAGGGAGGATCAGCACATGTAAAGGGATAACATGCAGAGGAGGGCTGCTGGGATGCCTGACTACATGCACTTCCTAGAGTTGTGTGAAACAAAGGCTTTATGGCAAGTTTGAAGATGTGGAATTCCAGCAGTGTGGCTGGACCACGAGGAGGCCAGGTGGGAGTGGGAAGTGAGTGTGGAGGGGGAGGGAGGAGCTTCCTCAAAGGAACTTCCCCTTTGATTCCATAAGCAGGAAGAAGTTATTAAGAGAGATAAACCCAGGATACTCTTTGGTACATGGTAGACCTTTGTAATTTAAAAACAACAGAGAAAAAAAAAACAAAAAACAAAAACAAACCCACAACAGAGACAACTGTATGGTTGATGTGAATCCTCATAATACCTAGGAATACGGGTACTTATGAGGTAGTTTTTTTTTCCTGTTATTCCTATATCTAGGAATCTGAGGCTCAGAGAGGTTAAGTGAAGTTTTCTAAAGTGACACAGCTGGTGATTGGCAATCCAGCATTCAGCTGCAGCTTTTTCTAACTCTTGATCTCCTCCTTTTACTGAGTTTTAAAAATTTTACATAGCTCTCCTAACATTCATTTTTATTTTATTTTTCTAACATTCATTTTTAATATTTGAACAAAATGCTACATACTAATTAATTGATGCTTCACCCATATATATTAAATTGTAATTTGTTTATAGTTTTTTCACTCTTTTGGTTAGCCTTGCAATTAACATGTCTGTTGGCTTAAAAAAAAAATTTTTTTTTAAAAGGTCCTTCACTGGCTAATTTTGGGCCTGAAATCTCTCTTGCAGTGCTGCCTTGTTGTCAGCAGAGGGCGGCCCTTAGATTCTAATGTATTCATCTTAAAAGCATTTGGTTTTGTTTAAACCAGAAACTATTAATAGACTGATGAAAGTTTAGTGTATTTTACTCCATTAGGTTTACACACTATATTTATCTGTGCCTGTTAACACTGAGTATGACAGTAGCTGTTAATAATTTGAATTTGTGGAGTTTAGTTCATTAAAATGAGAAAATTTAATATTTTATCCAGATATTCATTAGACCAGATTAGTCACATGCTAGGAAACTAGTATGAAACTAAATAAATTATTTAGAGGGTTATGTAGTAAATGTATGCTAAGAGGTTTCTCAGCCTATGTTTCCATGATAGCTTCCTTTCCAAATATATTAAAATATAACCCCAAAGAGTATAATTGTTAGCTTTACAGAATATTACCTTTTTTATATGGTTGAAATATAGGAAAAAGTAAAAAGAATATTAACCTAATATTGAAATTCTTTATTCTTATTTCCTTTCCAGGATTCTTGAGCAAGAGGAGCACTTTAGGGGAGGAGAAGATGATCTCCTTGGGCATGGGTATGCAGAAGACTCCACTGATGTGTACAGCTCCCAGTTTGAAACTATTTTGGATAACACTTCGTTATACTACAGTGCTGAGTCCTTGGAGACATTATATTCAGAACCCGATAGCTATTTTAGCTTTGACATGCCCCTCACTCCGATGATCCAGCAGCGCATTAAAGAAGGCACTCAGTTCCTGGAGAGGACATCGGTGGCAGGACAGCAGGACATCCTGAGCATCTCAGCAGTTGGTGAGATAGTGATGGGCTGTTCTAGTGAGATCGCCAATGGGCTGAATGACACCAGTGACTCCATCTACACGAAAGGCACCCCAGAGATTGCTTTCTGGGGAAGGTACTAACCCTATTCTCATTACTTTCATGCAGTGGTTTTGGTGTCATTTTCTCTTTGGGAAATCTGAGTGTGGAATATGTCTGAGCAGCATCTGGCCAGTTTCTGCTGGATATAAGTGAATGATGTGAGTAGAAAGTAATTGAGGGGCAGGCAGAATATGCTTTAGCAGTTTGCCAAATTGGCAAAGTGTGGTTATCGCGTTAGGTGACATTTCCTGGATTACCATATGTAAATTGTCGTGAGCAAATATTTGTGGGTGAGGTGGGTGTTAGTTCCCATGGTGCAGCTTTGGTAGCAGTGGTATGGTGCTGTGAAAAGAACACTGAGAGGTGTTGACTTTCGTTTTGGCACTAATGTTGGTTGATGACTTGGAGCAGGTTGCTTGACTAGGCCAGAAATTCCTTAATTGCAATTAAGGATGTTGGGTTAGATGGTCACCAAAGTCTGTTCCAGGCCTTTGCTGTATGAAATCCTGTTCAGTCAGACCTTTTTACTGTTCCTGAGATGGTGGGGGAAGAATCTGATTGTATGAATGCTTGATAGAGCCAGTACCTTGGTCAAAGCTATAAATACAAATATTAAAAAATCGCAATTTCTACATCTGTGAAATTTAGGATTTAAATCTATCTGGGAGATAAGATGACAAGTAATATAGTTTCTATCTGCCATACTGGTCATTTAGTGATTCCCTGTCTATTTATGGATTATCCAGCATTTCATTTCTTCTTCATCATCCTCAGGTCACTTACCTATCCTTTAGCATCTTTATCAGTGGGCAGGAAATTCTAAACTTCTTAGCGATTTTCTGAATTTAGTTTTTTATTTAATTTACTTGAATTAAAGTGTATCAGTGCATGTGTGTTGGGAGAGGGGGAGGGGAGGTTAAATGGGGATAAACTATTTTAAAGCTGTATGAAAAAGTGTCAGTGCTTTTTTTCAGTCAGTATTCATGTTACAGGTTTCCAGCGAACCTCTCTGTGTGAGCAGACTGTCTTATGTGGAGCATTTTCTATAATTCGTTGAATGAACACATTTAAGACCAGCGTGTTATAGCATTGTAGCTATGCATTTCCATGTGAAATGGACCACGGATGTTGATTATCTTCTTGGGTCACTAGTGAGATAATGAAAAAATATTAGCCTTAAAAGTAGAAGACCTTGGTCTGAATTACTTGGGCAAGCCACTTACTTTCTCTGATATTATTGGCAAAACAGGGTTAATGATACCCAGTATGCTGTGTGGCTATGAAATTTAAAGAATTAATATAGATTTAAGCAACTAGCACAGTACTTGGCACAAAGTAGGAGCTTGAGTAAAGGTGTGAATCAGAATTGGCTTGGCTGCTAAGTCCACATTTAGGCTTCCTGCATCTCTGAGAGGGGGTATCTCTGGAGGGGATCTTGGAGGGGAAGGTTTCTCTGAGGCAGGTGGCCTCCTCTCAGAGGGGAAACTTTTTGTTTTGCTCATTTATCCTTCTGTTTTACCATCATCTCTGATAACTTTAAGTTGTGATAAAATGCAATAGCATAGGCACGCAGATAATTTTATTAAAATTTCAGTCCACCTTTCTGGGGTGAGTTGAAGTTTATATTACAGACCCAAAAAATAAGTTGGGGAGCCCAAGCATTTTGGGCTGAGAGGCTTTGTTTACAGAAGCTGCAGGGACGGTAAGAAAAAGAAGAGGTGAACATCAGGGAGTCAGATCAGGAAGAAATTAGGTAAAAGGCTTATCAAATGTATGGTTTGTTTACTTGGAATAGGAAGTACTCATCATTGGGCCCAGCATGGGTGCCAGTCATTATTATTAGGGTAGAGTTAGATAGTTAAGAGAGTATTAGGGTAGGTTACAGTATTTTAGCATCTTAGATTTAGACAGCTGTATACTTCAGGCCTTCTCAAGACAAAGCTACAGTACCTGCATTGTAAAACCACAGGATCTTGGCCAGTAGTAAGACAAACCAAGAAACAGACTCGGAACAGTCTGATGGTTACCAGAGGGAAGGTGGGTAGGAGGATGGGTGAGATGGGGAATAAGGAAGGCAGCAGCATTTTCATAACAAAAAAACCCAACGCTAAGTGTTAATATTATGAACCTGAATCCAGGAAAAAAATTATAGCTTTTTCAGGTAAGTTTAAGGAAAGGACCACTCTTTTTGTCTGTTGCACACAGTTTATTTAACAGTATGATTGATAGAAGAAATGATTTGGTACTTTACCATTCTATACAGTGATTGAATCTTCTTGAATTTTCTTATATATAGTAATTACAATGCTTACATGACTTACACTAGAATTGCTTTTCCTCATTCAAGTTTTATATAGAAGAAAGAAAAGAATGCTTCTTCTCTATTAACATTCGCATGGTCTAAGAGAGATTATCCCTATTTTTTCTCTAAAACCAGTTTTATCAGAGAAACAAAGCAACAGTTTCTATATCTGCCAGACAAGAGTTTGGATTAAGCTAGTATGTATAGATAGATGGGTGTGTGTGGGGGGTATGTCCATGTGTGCATGCAGGAGCTAATTCTTGTAGTACAGAGGTAATACCTGGAGAATGCCCACAGAGTTTACTATAGAAAAAAGTCTTCTCACCATGTCATAAAGTCATTGGGATACATTATCAGCTTGCATTACTTCAAGAATCAGTTTCTGAATATTATTTTTCTTCTCACTTTTAAATGTAGGTGTTTCAAGCCTTGAAAATACAAATAAAAATAGGAATATAATGAACTCATTTTTCCTGTTAAAAAAAGTCATGTGTCACCAGCAATGACTACAAAAAGAATCTAAACAAAACCTCCCTACCTCAAAACAAACAAACAAAAAACCAAAAAGAGAACAGATATTTAAATGTACTGGTTTTTAACAAAAAAAAAAAATATTCTTTGTATTGTTTGGATGGATGAGGTGGGGATTAAGGAGCACACTTTTGATGAGTACTGGGTGTTGTATGGGAATGTTGAATCACTATATTGTACACTTGAAATTAATATTACATTGTATGTTAACTAACTGGAATTTAAATTAAAGCTTAAAAAAATAAAATGGAATTCTAGTACTGAATAAGGAGTATTCTTAGAGATGTGCCAGCCAAACTTCTCTCCTAGCCCTGGCACTCTTCCACATGCTTCCTGGCTAGTGGTCATTCTACCTTCCTTGAACCCTGCTGGTGGTGATGTGGTTGGACCTATTTGTGTTCTTTGAGTTGGCATATGATAATAAGTGGTTATAGGGGGAAGAGGTTTTGTTTTATGATATATGTCTCTATTCAGGGTTAAAAAAATAGAGTGGGCTCAATGATCCTAAGAAATTTTAAAGAAACTAGGTAACTTTTACATTTTTCTTTACTCCCTCTTCCTTATTGATGCTTTCAAGTCACAGCACCAGAATTGTAGGTTGAAGAATTATGACATTTTTCAGCTTAAAGGGGTCTTAGATAATCTGGTTTTATGGTAAAGAATCCAAATCCCAGTTTGATGGGATAGATTTACCTCGTGAGAGATCCTGTACCAAAATTACTGTACTAGAATTCAAATTGTCTGACTCCTAGACCAGATACATTCATTGTTCTACGCTGCCTGGTCTCATATCTTTATTCTTTTTCTAAATCTAATTTCTCTCATTCATAAGTCTATAGCATCAGGAGTCTGTAGTTGGTAATTGTAACCAAGTGGTGGTGGTGGTGGTGATGGTGGTGGTGGTGTGTGTGTGTTTAATTTGAGAAAAAATTTGCCAAATTGATAATAAACATGTCTCCATAAATTTTTAAAGTAATCAATGAGCAGGCTTTTAAACATTTCTTCTACATCAAAGCATTCTTCTACATAGGTAAGGAGATAGACTATTGAGCCTGTTAAGGAGATCCAGACTAGAATGCTGACTGCACAATTGTCAACCTGATTGACTTCCCTCAACCAAGCACTCAGAGACAAAGTGTTATAATTCAAGGGGGAAAAATATTCTCCAATTTTATTAATGTTGTGACATTTACATAAGCAAAGTGACAAATAAGTGCACATGTTTAGTATTTTGTCTCTATTCACTGGTCTTGCTGTTTGTTGGCAGTAGACTGGGGGGCTCTGACCATATTAAATAATGAGAATCTGAAGAAGGCTCAAAGGAGAGGGGATGATACCACTAATCATATGACTAGTGACTAATGATATGACTGTCTTCCTGATAATGCTTCTTTGATTCAACTAGACCTGAACCAAGAAATTAAGCCCATTTCTATTGAGGCATTGATGTTATTGTATAAAATGTTAGCTCTCAGCCAATAGAAAAGATTATAAGATTACTTAGAGGTTGTCTTTCAGCACAATTTAATATCAAAGGCATCCTGTAGGTTTTATTTTGTAAACACATGAGTGCGTAATTCTCATAAGAAGCCAGGAGAGGGACGCCTGGGTGGCTCAGTGGTTTGGCGCCTGCCTTCAGCCCACGGCATGATCCTGGAGTCCCGGGATGGAGTCCCACATCAGGCTCCCTGCATGGAGCCTGCTTCTCTCTCTCTGCCTGTGACTCTGCCTCTCTCTGTGTCTTTCATGAATAAATAAATAAAATCTTAAAAAAAAAAGAAGCCAGGAGAAAGGAGCTAGTAATGTTTTAATTTTCCAGGTAAGGTAAATAAGGCATAGCACAGTTGAGTAACTTGATCAAAGTCACACAGGTGGTAAGCAGCACACCCAGGATTTGAACCCGCCAGTCAGGCTCCAGAGTCCATTTATTGTTCGTTTCTAAACAAAAATGCATTTGACACGGCCTAGGTATATTTTAAAATCTTTTTCTACGACAGTACATGCCTTTACTTTGTTGCTAAAGATGATTTCAGTGGCAATATTTGACATGATTTCTTTTGAACGCAGGATGACACTGTTCTCTGTTGTGTTGCTTCTTTAAAGACAGGTGCTAGTGTTTGGAAAAGGTGATGAGGTTGTCCTATTGCTTCAGCAAAACTTAGTTTTGTCTCTCAGGAACACCTTCCAGTTTGGGATTTAACCATGAGTTGGTGGCCAGAGGGGGGGTGGTTCTTCCCTTATTCTCTCTCTCTCTGCTTAAGTCAAAGAAGAAAACATTTCAAATCTATAATATTCTATTGTCAGGTTGGAAGGGACGTTTTTGAAGAGTACACGTGCTCACTATTTGTCTCTTAAAGATTATATACTTTTGCGATAATCAAATAGATCATTCTTTATAAAGTGAAAAAAACCTCTTAAGACCTTGGACTAAACCTGGACAGAAATAGTTAAGTTCTCTCAGGTGCTCTGAGTGCTCTGAAGACTGAATATTGGTGAGGGAGCTGCACATCAGTCAGGAAATAGCTCACCCTATGAATGTAACACAATATTTTAATGAAGGAGCAAAGAGGAGCATCCCCTCCCTTTGTGGTCCGCTACACAGCACTCAGGCTGACAGGGTCACATAGCTCCAAAATTAGAAAGGATGATTATCTACTTACAGTTGTACATGTTCCAATGGGTTCCTTTGTGTCTGGGTGCTTCTCCCTCGCTGGCTTATCCTCTGACGATTGCGGCTCCAATCAGTAAGTTCTGACCTGAAGACTAAGGCACAGATGTTGTCACTGTGTCCATTAACAGAGCTGAACATTGTCCATTTCCATTGAGCTTGGGTTTGGACAGATAGGAAAAGAGAGATCAAATACAGTAATATGGCAGGAGCTTTCTTCTGGTTCTCTGAAATATATAAAACTGCTTTTTAAAATCACCTGTTTGGGGTAATGGATATATTTTATGTCTCAGCTTCCTAGTTTTCCTTTCAGATAGCACTCCAGATAGGAGGCCAGCAGAGGAGGTGAATTGCATCTGTGTGCAGCTGGCTTGCCTGAGGGAGTGCTTCAGCCCACCCTGAGTCCTCTCTGAATTGGGTAGTTTTGGGTTTTGTCTTCCTCTTGTTCCCGTTGCCTTACATGGAATGCAGGCATTTAAAAGTATCCCTTTCTTAGTTTTTCTCTTTCTTTAGTGTCTTTCTGTCTAGGAAAAAGTCATGTGAAATAAGATTAATATAGAAATTTGGGAAGTGTTGATTTCAAAAATTCTTTTGATTCCAATTTAAGACTTGCAGGCACTTAAATATGAGGTATAAGTATTAAAATAAGAAATTAAAATAATGTGGTATTAGGTAAGCTGGTGACCGAGAGAAGGATTTGATCTTGTGAAATGGTTTTTAGATATCTGGCTGACCACTGAGTTCCCAACTTTTCTTGGATCATTAGGAGTGGGAAGCTCTGCTGTCTCATAGGTTCATTATTGGTGATTTGCTCTTGCCCTAGTAATCTCTTTAGTCCTTTTTTTTTTTTTTACGCTTTAAAACTAGTTCTGCAGAGAATGGGTTCTCATTTTTTTCTTTCTAGCTTGCTTTCTAGGAGTTATAATGGATTTTTTTTTTTTTAATTAAAGGGGCTTCTTGCTGAGTGATGAGTGATGTGGGCTTTCCTAGGAGAGCCAGGCATACCTGGGTTTGAATCCTGCCGCAGTTACTTACTTAGTGTGTGATCTTGAGTATTATAGAAAATCTGGGAACTTTTCTAAGTGTAAACTACAATGAATAATATCTATCTGGTAAAGGAAGGAGAAGCAAACGGGATGAATCAGGTGACAAAAATCAAGAAAAGGAAATCAAGTGGCTGGTGTACATAGTAGGAGATAAATAAATTAAAATTTATGTCATCATGCCACTCTACCATGTGCTCGAGTCCTGTATCAGCCTCTGAGCTGCCAGCACTGTCCTCTCAGCTCTAAGCTATCTGGCATACCTATTACTGGACTTCCTGATATATCCTTTCTTTTCAAAAAGTACAGTGCACTGTGGTAGGGTGACATAAATGCGGGGATTTGGGGTCAGAAGACCAGGAGGTCAAGTCATCCTTTTCACTGGCTGCCTGATCTTGGGTAGGTTGTTTTACTTCAGAAAGCCTCTGATTCCTAACGGATAAAATGAAAGTAACTTTACCATTCAGTGTATGTTTTTGTTGTAAGAATTTGCTAAGTTCTAGTTTGTGGATATTTATTTTAAACCTGTTGTGAGTTTTGTAGTACTCTCAGTAATAGACTAAGGGATATAAGAAAATAGGTAAGACAAGCCTGGTAAAGAAAAAAAAAACATGCAAGGATTTGGTGACTGTTTGAGTACAGGACATGCAGGCTGATTCAAAATCATTGTAAGACTTCAAGCTTAGAGGACTTACTGAATCCAGAAGTTAATAGGAATTGGGGATACCAGGGTTTTGTAGGAGAACATCTTGTAGTGGAGTCATTTTACACAGGTTTAATTTGAGGAGAGGGATGGTGCTTTATGTAGAAATGCTGGTGGGAATATGAGATTGAAGGTTGGCTGCAGAGACTGTGGAGTGACCTTGTAGAGGTGAAGCCCACAGCTGTGGGTGCACGCGGACTCATGGAGGGTGAGGAGTGCATGGAGGCCAGCTGCAGAGATGCACACAGAAGGAACACCAGGGTGCTGCTTATGCATCAAGCACACATTGATCCGTTTTCCTGCCAGGAAACAGTATGGTTTTTTAGTACAGTATGAGTTCTGAAGTCAGACTGCTTTGGTTCAAATTTTGGTGAATGATCTCCTTAAACCTCAACTTTCTTATCTAGGAAAAGGGATAATAATTTAATTCCACCTGATTCATACTCAAAGTATGTTGGCTGTTATTGTCAGTAATAACACTGCTTGAAGTATTTTCTTTAAAACTTTTTTAAAGTCATCTGAAAGGAATAGACTGTGGTCAGATCAATTTAGCTATTGTATATCTGTATTAATGATTCTAAGAGCCTTAGATTACTTGAAGTTGAGGATTTTTAATGACAATTTGTTTTACTCTCTTTATAATTATCTATTTAGCAGCTCTATCTCAACACAAAGAAGGTGACATTTTTGTAGTCTAGTAATATAAAAGTTTTAGTACAGAGAAAATAAGAGGTATTGCATAGTTATTGCAAAACAAAATCATAAAAGTTCTTTATTCACAGTGTTACTGGTAGTTTCAGGATTCATCCTGTACTATTGTACGTAGTCAGGTATGGGCCTGTCCCTTCTCTTAGGCAGTGATCTTCACAAGTCTTCAGTGTGGAGACTCAAAGAATCTCTGTCACAGGAGCCTGCACATACCAGCACTCGGTTTTTGTTCAAAGAAGAACTTAATTACCAGCTGCTAGGTACTTGGTGTCTCCAGAGAGCAGGCAGATAAGATAACTTCACAAATAGTTCTAGGACAGGCCTAGTGAGCCAGCCTCAGGTAAGGTCCTGAGGCTGGGGCTGCTTCCAGTCTGAGATGTCCTGAAGGCCCTCTGGAAGTGTTGCTTCTTGTGGGGGTTATTGAGGCAGAGGCAGATACATGTAAATGGTCATGGGGGGAGTAGGCAGGGTCACTATCGGGATGGAGCCAGACTGAGGCAGAATTGGTAACATGTACTTGGATTTGGGGACTCGAGGGACCTGTGAACCTCTTTGCTTCTGTTAATGTTTTTAGACTGAACAGGTGCTGCTACACTCAAAGGCAGCCATTATATGGTTGACTTTCACCACTTCTGAAACACTTTAGGCATACCAAAAAGTGTAGAAAATAATAAATACCTGTGACCTCACCAGCCAATTTAAAAAATAAACATTGCAGATGCATTGCCAGTTCTTGTGAATGCCTGCATGGTACCATTCGTCTCTTTCTCTTCTTTAGGGTAACCATGACCTGTGGGTGTTTGTCATTCCTGTATAAATGCATCTGTAAACTACTAGATAGTATTTTTTTATATTTTTAAACCTTATATAAATGCTACTATCTTCTCTCCTTTTGTAACTCACTTTTTTGCTCAGTATTTCAAATTCATTCTTACTGATTCATGAAGTCCAAATTTATTAATTTATTTGCTGTATAGTATTCATTACATGGATGTATACTAGAATTTATTTCCATTTTCCTATTTATGAACACTTTGGTTGTCTTGTATTTTTGTTATCTCAAATGGCATCATGGTGAACACATTCTAATTCATGGCCTTTTGTGCACTAATGAGAGTTTCTCTAGGCGAGGTGTATATTTAGGAATAAAATTGCTGGACAGTAAGTTATAATCATTTTCTGGGTGAACCGAG
Organism: Nyctereutes procyonoides; assembly: GCF_905146905.1. Lineage (NCBI taxonomy): Eukaryota > Metazoa > Chordata > Mammalia > Carnivora > Canidae > Nyctereutes > Nyctereutes procyonoides. The sequence goes on from NW_026575120.1 coordinate 19,741,363, forward strand.
GCATTCTTGAAAATGTGTATATTACATTTTCTTTGAGAGGATATAATTTTATCTACTTCTGTTTATAATTTTTAGTTATTTTACCTCCTGATCCTTATAATTCTGTTAATCCCAACAAAAAGAGCTGGTGCCTGAAGGAAATGCATGGGAAGGAAAATGAAGTAAAATACTCCTTTTCTTTCCTGTTGAGGAGCACTGAGTGCAGACTCTGTTATCCATTAGTTGGGTCTGGTGGCCGTCCTTTCTCTGGACGCTTAAGGCTCCCAGTTTGGAAGCACCAGCACCAGTGACAATTGTTGCTCCTCTGACTTCTGTGACTGTTGCTTGTCTGCTTCTGGTTGTGTGAAGCAAGACTTAACAACAGGGCAAATGAATATTTTCACATTAGTGTTATAGCAGAAAAACAGAAACAAAACTAGAAATGAAAATAGGAAAGCACAAATCACATAAGATTGTGAATTTTATATAGCATAAATGAATTCAATCTTTTCCCTATGTGTGCGCTGCAAGAAATGGTACTTCAAAAACAGTACTTCAGAAATCTTAGTGCTATTATGGAAGAACAATGCTGAAATTACCTTTTTTTTTTCTTTTTTAAAATGATGTTGGGCAAAAAAAAAAAAAAAAAAAAAAGATATTGGGCAAACTTTCCCTCCTCCTATAAGAGCCACTCCAGGTCAGCTAGGACAGCTGTCCTTCCTCCCTGTGATCAGCTTGCTGTCTGGCTTCCAAAGAGTTAAATGGAGGCTTGTGAGATCATGTGTGACTTCACTGGGTCTGGACTTTTGAAGCAGATCTCTTGGAGGGAAGCTGCCTGTTGAGAAGGAGGCTGGCTGAGAGTGGGGTGGGGAGCATGCTCCCTGAACTTCTTTGCAGTCTTTATCCCACAGCCCCTCAGGGACAGAGTGGCGTTCTGGGAGCATGTCTCTGTGGAGTCAGCGTGGAACAGTTGGTACTCATGACAGAAGCAGCTGTGTAAGTATATTAGAAGAGGCCTTGCTGATTATGAAGGTTTGCTGAACACATGGAGCGGGAGAATATTCTTTGTATTCCTGACAAAATTAGGGGCAGACTCTTTGCTGACAGACATAACTGGAATTCAGTTTGTTTTCTTTGTCTCCTCCTAGGCAGTACTGGATTCTGTATAATTGTAGTTACAGAAAATTCCTTGGATTTTAAGTTGTTTTATTTAAAATGGAAAACATTGTAAGAAAGTCTTAGAAAATGATAATTCATTTGTATTGTTTTCTAAATATGGTTGAAAAAATGAAGAGGGTGTATTTGTTGTAGGGTCTGTAATGTTTGGACAGGATGAGATTTTTTTCCTTAGTAGAGCTGTGCTGCTCTTGGAGGTGCTCAGACACAACTGTAGTGTGCTTTCAGCTACCTTTTCTGAAACCGCGACTAGGCATTGGAAGGTCACCAGCTTACTACCTCCATAGTCCACCTCTGAGAAGGTCTCTCTCTTATTTCATATTCATAAATAAGGCCAGCGATGGTAAAGAAAGGAGCTTGAACCCAGTGTGTTGGTACTTTGTCCATTCTTGAGATGCTTTAGGTTAGAGGATTCACGAGCACCTAGATGCCCATAAGAACCCTGGTGTTTGGATGCCCAGGATGGCCAGCTGATTGTAACAGATGTGTTGGTGGGTTGGTATTGGCTAAGTTGAAGTTTCTTGCCTTGATAACAGTTTTTAAGTTCATCATTTTAAATTCATATTTCCAGTATTTTATAATGTCATTTATCTTACATAGCCATCAGCACTAAAAAAGCCTCTTTCCAATTGGATATTTTGTTTGATAACTTTAATAACAAAGGACAAAGAGAATACTTGATAAAAAGGATGTGGAACATTTTGTGACAGGCTTAGTGGTTATGAGTTTGGACTTAAGCTATTGATTGAGTCTTAGGCCTATTGATTGAGTTTTATCTGTTTTTTACGGTTTGACCTCTAGTAAGTCACTTAACCAGCCTTCAGACGTGACCTCGAGATGGTGATAGCACCTAACCTGAGAGATGATGTTGTGAAGATTAACTGAGGTGCAATGCATGGGAAGCACTTGGCAGAATTTCTACTGCATTAATAAAAACTCAATAATTATTAATAAGCTGGCTTTTGTTATGTTTAAGTTGCCCTTCCTTACATCAGGCCCGTGAGGGCACTTAGACCTCAGAGGAGGTGGTGGTGGACTTGTAGTTGTTGCATGCCCACACCACAAGCATGCAGGGTTCCAGGCAGTGCCCTGAGCCTCTGACAGACAGGCTTCCCCTTGACATCTGTCCATCAACACCCTGTGAAAGCTTCCTTATGCTTGTGTCCTGTTGATAGTGTACCTGTTCCATCATCATTGGAGGGGAGCACAGCACTGCACATGTACCTCAGAGGAGGAGTGTGACCCACACTAGGAGTAATGCTGAAACAATGGTCAGAACCAAGCCATTCTTTCTGCGTTCTTTTCATAGGTGTACATTGTCCTTTTCCACCGCTGGTGGCTGTTCTGATAGGGTTTCTCTGTGTTTCCAGCTTGGCCCTTTCTATCTTTATGCTCCCGGGGTTAGTAGCTGTGCAGCTTTTTAAAGCTGCTTAACTTCTATCTCCCGAATTATAACTTGTGGATAATGTCTTTTTCTTATTAGATCTTTTCCTAATGCTTATTGAGATTAAATAAGATAAAATATGGGGCACCTGGGTGGCTCAGTCAGTTAAGTGTTTGCTTTCAGCTCAGGTCATGGTCTCAGGGTCCTGGGATTGGGCGCATGTCGGCCTACCTGCTCTGTGGGGAGCCTGCTTCTCCCTCTTCCCCTCTCCCAGCTTGTGCTTTCTCTCTCAAATAATTAAATAAAAACTTTTTTAAAAAGTAAGATAAAATATGTGGAAATGCTTTAGCACAAAGTCCTAAGTAACAACAGATTTTTTTTGCTCCTCCAAAATTTTTTCCATTCTTCTATTACTGTGAAAGGAAAATCCATGCAACTTGTAGATGGGTCTCTTTCCCAGTTTTGCTTTATAAAGGTCTCATATATAGATCAGTGTTTCTAAAGCTTTTGCTTAAAATGATTTTCTTGTGTGTTACAAGTTTACTTTGTCTAGTGTCAGTTTCTTTGTCCCCATGACTTTCCCGGGCAGTCATTATAGCTTTTACATTTAATTTTGAACTAGTTTTCAAAACTATGAAACAAATATGTGCCAAGTGGTAAAAATTGAAATCGATGTTCTCTTTGTTCCCACGTTGCTCCCACTTTGCAGAAGGAACCTCCTGATGATTTCTAGTGTGTTTTTTAAGGCATGGTCTGTGCCGACTTTGGGAACCATGTTTAGACTGCCTTACTGGTGCAAAAGTGCAGATGTGGGATGCAAAGTTCTGTCAGATTTGCCAGCTCCCTCTGTAGCTCAGTTCCTCCCTCCAGCTCTGCGGCAGCATGTTTGGAATGTTTGGGAGCTCCTACAGGGAAGCTGCCTGCACAGCTGGGCTGTGTCACCAGGAGCCGCATGCACTGGGCAGGTCCAGCTGTAGCCACACTGCTGTGATTCATGTGATCAGGCCAGATTTTCTGCAGGATAGTGAGGCATACTGGGTCTGACCCTACTGTGAAATGTTCAGTCCTGGAATTCTGGGGAGGCAGAATCTGTGTTGGGTTCCAGCAAGGATTTTAGTCATTGTTTAGCTGGCTAGAGGGTGTGGTTCAGTCAGCTCTTTGAGCTGCTGTTGTGTTAGACTTTTTGTCATTAATAACACTGGGTGGAGGGAGCATACAAGTAGGTGCACTGAATGTGAAGTTGGGAGATACAAGCTCAACTCCAGCCTTGCTGCTTACCAGCTGTGAGCCAGGCCAAGGCATCTTTGCTTCTGTTTCTTTACGTGGAAAATGGGACTCTTGTGAGGGTGGGATACAATAATGCATGTGAAAGTGCTAGGTGGACTGCAAAGTCCTCTAGGGGTTTTTAAATTTGTTTTTCTTAATGGATTGTTGGAAGGACTGGCTTATTTCTCTTGATTGGCTTAGGTATGTTAAATTCTGTGCCTTGGAGAAGGAGGAATGGTGTAGCTGGACTTGATCCCACCTCTTTGTGAAGGCTGCTGGTCCCCTCTGCTGTTGAATGCTCCTGGCGTACCTATAAAGCCTGCACTGGGAATGGGGGAGAGCAGTGTGATGTCTCAAAGAGGGCACTCCATTTTGTTGATTCAGCTGGTCCTCTTTTGAGACCCTACTTTTTAGCAGAGGAAGCACTGAGAACTGAAGGCCCTGGGCATCTCCACTGGCCCATCTGTGCTATTGATTGTGAGATCTGGGAAGAGTCCTTTCCTCTGCCGATCTCTCACTTTTCTCATCTGTAAAACAAAGGCGGTTGGACAGAAGACTTTTTGGCGTGTGGGAGTGGAGATGGTGACTAGATATCTGACTTTTTCTATCTTGCCTCTATCTTAATTATATCCATCATCTTACTGATCAATTCTTACTGCCCCTTTTAAACAACTTAGGACAGTTGTCTTCTTAGGACAGATAAGACAAGTGAGTAATGAGGCTAAACATCAACTTGAGGGATGTTGTATTGATTTGTGAGACCTAAATATAATGAAAACCCTTTAAGAGTGACAGGGTTAAGAGTGAATGTCAGATTCTCCTGTCTATAATCCAGTGACCTTGACAAGCTTTATTTTATAGCATGACTATCTAGAACTAATCATCTTTGATTAGGGCTTCCATGTCTTAGATCTATTGTTACAGGAGCTGTGAGTACCTGATGGGAGAGAGAAAAAGGATACCATGGCAGGTGGTAGCTGAAATAGAGATGCCACCATGAGAAGAAACAGAGTGTGAAAAGGAGGGGCCTTTTGCCAGCCTGGTATGAGGTGTTTGCATTGCTGTGGCTTGGTTCTCATTACTATTCATCCATTCTGGTTTCTTAAGTTGTTTGTTTGTTTGTTTGTTTCATTATTTTTTAATCTAAATCTTATTCACTACTGGAGCACATTTATCATGTGTGGACATTTTAGTCTGGCTTTCCCAGGATAAGACTGCATTTCTCGGTGACGGAATGATAGGGAAACATTTGTATTTCTTCAGTATTTTGCTGCTAAAAGATAAAAAGAGTTAAAAACCGTCTCTGCAGCTTATAAATCAGATGGCTTTAGGACTGGACCAAGTATCGTGAGACAGTCATTGCTTGCTGTGACTTGTGTTTAGTGAGTTCCTTAGATCAGCAAAGCCAACTGTTGGAGTCCTATGGAAAGTGTCCTTGTTGAAATAGTTCAGCTACAGAATTCCAGGATTCATGAATTCAAGTCAATGATTGGTAGGAAGACAATAGATTTCTTATGTGATTGGCTGCGTAGCCCAATAATGTTCATATGTTAAAGAGATTATCTCTGTTGTGGACTCTTCTGTCTCAGTGTAAGTAGAGATTCTGTTGCTCAAGATTTCATACTTCTTTCCAATTCCTAAAGGTGAGGTCTTCAACATTTACCTTGCATAAACTTTGTGACAAGTAGATCAATACCTACTTAAATGTCAAACGTATAAGTGCTGCTTCAGGATTGGAGGTGGGGATATGGCCAACAGGTTTAGAAGGTAATGAAGAATAAACCTAAGGACTAAGTCAATATAAGATGAGTTTGGCCTTGCATTTTCTGGCATCTTGACCTTGGGAGAGCTGGTGTATTCCATCCTTGACTATGACTTTGAATTCACCGTGATAATTGCTGGGCATTATCTTAAGCTTAAAAATGAGAGAACCAAAGTATCCACTGGAAACACAGCCAAAAAATGTTGGCATATTTTAATGTAATAAGGAACTGCCTAGTCTCTGAGCCCTACCTTCTCTGTAGGTCCTGGTACATTCTGGAGCTGATCATTCTGGAGCTCCTCACTGGTAGGCAATATGGATTTCACATCTCAATCCTTAGAATATAACCTCTTTTTAAGGAGAAAAACATTTTTATTAGCAAAATATTTTACTGGGAAATTTAGGTTGAACAAAACAGGCACCACTATTACACACACACACACACACACACACACACACGGCTATTCACAGAAATATCCCAACATGAGAGAGAACATACAGCATTTACATTTGAGCCACAGTCCTTGGATTCTTGAAATGTCAGCACTGCTACATACTGATTCTTAGCTCCATGCCTGGCTTTATTTGGTTGCTGCAAAGTGAGAGCTGGCCATCTCCTGATTCAGCAATATCTCTTCCTGGTCTTCTTGGGATGTCTCAGGGCCACACAGCCATAGGGCCAGCTCTTGCAATGAGCTGAGAGATACATCTGGAGAAGCTGGGCTGTTTGCCAGGGGTGGGGTTGCCTTACCCAGTATTTGTTAAGTATTAAAATCCACCCATATTGGCTAGTGTAGAATTAATATTTGTTGTGTGTTATACTCTGTTTTCTGAACCATACCTAAAGACAGCAATCTGCTATATCTGTACACCAAGTTGATTAAAAGTTGAATTAGATATATCTTCTTAAAGAACTTATAGAGGAAGTCTCATTGTGAAAAATAACAGGATTTAGGTATTTCTTTCCCTTCAAAATATATAATATATAATAAAATATTAATATTAAATAATAATATTTATTATATATAATAGTATATAAGAATATTATATATATAATAAAATATTATATATTTTGAAGGGAATACGGCCACCGGCTATCCTTTCTGTGCTTTGATGCCATTCTCTAACTTGCTTTTTTGATAGCGTGTTTTTCTCCTTCCTGCTTTCCGTCCTCTGTCTTTCCTGTCTCCTCCTCAGAATTCACATTGCCACAGGGTCTTTTCCTTTCTTTGAATATTTAACCATGTTCATGTCTCCCCTATTGTTTCTCTAGTCCACATTCTTATCTTGCGGAGCCTCAGTAGCCACCGATGAGCAGGGCCTTTAGGTTGCTATGTTGTTGGTATGGCCATTGCACATCTAAGACCCGTGAGTCTCTGATAAGCCCAGGTTGACTCCAGGCCTGTCTATGAAAGGTAGACATGTACAGGAGCCCCGTGTCCTCTGGTGATGCAAGTGGTAGTAGGAAGAGTGCTGCGCTGGGAGTCGGAAGACTTGGGCTCTAGCCCTTGTTCTATTTCTTCTAAAATTTTTTTTTTTAATTTTTTAAATTTTTTTTTTTTTTTTTTTTTTTTTTTTTTTTTTTTTACGATAGTCATACAGAGAAAGAGAGAGAGAGAGGCAGAGACACAGGCAGAGGGAGAAGCAGGCTCCATGCACCGGGAGCCTGACGTGGGATTCGATCCCGGGTCTCCAGGATCGCGCCCTGGGCCAAAGGCAGGCGCCAAACCGCTGCACCACCCAGGGATCCCTATTTCTTCTAAATTCTTAACCTGTCTCTTCATTCACTCCATTTTCATTCATTGCATTCATATGGAAAATGAGAGTATATTAAATAATTCACAAAGTGTGTTTTCAACTCCAAAAATCCATACTTGACTCTGAAATTACACAAATTCTGGCTCCTTAGATTAGCTCTCTGTAACCAATTAGAATCTTCTTTACAATAACAAATTGAAAAATCATGAGGAGACTGTGGAATTGGAGCAGGTAGGATAACACCAATATTTACCAACAATGCTCATAGAGTTGATAGGATGGAGAGCAACTCGCGGGAGAGGCCGTTTTCCCATCCTTTTGTGATCTTTTATTATTATTATTATTATTATTATTATTTTATTTTATTTTTTATTTATGATAGTCACAGAGAGAGAGAGAGAGAGGCAGAGACACAGGCAGAGGGAGCAGCAGGCTCCATGCACCGGGAGCCCGATGTGGGATTCGATCCCGGGTCTCCAGGATCACGCCCAGGGCCAAAGGCAGGCGCCAAACTGCTGCGCCACCCAGGGATCCCCTTTTGTGATCTTTTTTGGGCTGTGTACACAGCTTGACTTTTGCATTGTTCTTCCATGGAAGCAACATCTACCAATTACCCTTTTTCAGTCTGAGTTGGCTGAAAAGAAATACTTATTTTGAAATCCAAATGTACTCTGCTAGGAAGATGAGCGCAGAGATAGGAAGGCGTTAGGGTTTTCCTTCTCTTGGCCGAAGTGACTGAATGTTGCATCTTCTTTATCCCTTCTTAGAGTCCTTGTTTCTCACATGAAAGCAGAAGTGTGACCCACAGCAGCTGAAATGAAACCAGAGTGTAGGAGGTTAAAGTCCATGTAATTCTCTCTGGATTCTAAGTTATCCAATGTCTGGATATTGTATCCCCTGCATTTAGGAGAAATATTCTCTGCTCTTTGAACTGAAGTATGGACTTGGCAGTCAGGAGCCTGGGGTTTTTCTAGTACTTTACATTAGCTCTGTGGCTCTGGGCATGTCACTTACCCATTTCTGAGCTGATCTTGTCTTTAAAATGAGGGAGTTGGGCTAGGCAGTATTTAGATTTATTTCCAGAGCCAGCATGCCACGAGCCCTGTAATTTTGCTCTTCATCTGCGAGACCATGAGAAAGAGGTGGCAGTGAGGGAGACAACAGTGACAGCACTCAGATTCTTCTTATGCCTTGTGTGGCAATTACAGCCTCCTTGAGGGCATAGGCTTTCTTTTAATTTTTGTACAGCACTACGTTTGGGTTACCACAGTGTTTTAAAATTGAGTCTTCTTTTGGGTTGGTGTATTGATTTTAGCATTTATGAAGGCATCAGCAGTCTGAGGCTCTCCCTGTGAGGAGACAACCTCCCAGAAACATGAGCGGATTTCACCCTGAATTTTCCTTGTCATGGTGGTGAAGTTTTGAACTATCTGTACCTTCAAGAGGAAAATGTCTCCCTCCGTGGAATGGTAGAAACTTCTGTTGATCTCTCTGTTTTTTCTTCAACAAAAGCCTCAAGGACATTCGTTGTTCCCAAGCTTGTCATAAATGTCTGTTGGCATCCTGGTTGAAGGACCTGCTTGTGGATTTCAGCCCTTCCTTAAGCTTAGCAAGGGACCATCAGTATTTCTTCAGGGAATTCTTTGCCTTTGCCTTCTTGATAACAATAGTGCCATTTAAAACATTTGTGACAGGCACTGAGGAGGGCACTTGATGGGATGAGCACTGAGTGTTATACTATATGTTGGCAAATTGAATTTAAATAAAAAATTTTAAAAATGTGTATTCTGATTGATAAAGTTGAGTATGTGCATTGAATAGATTGTTAGGAATTGTTTTCTGCTCCTGAGGAGATCTGAAAGAATCCTTCTCCTATTTTTACTTCTTTATGGTAGCACAGGGCAACTTCAGAGTTGGCACATTGCCCTGAGTTTAAAATACATCCTGTCTCAGTGAGGGATGCCACTATATCCAGTCCTGGAGAATGCTTTTGTTTAGGCTTGTACCACTGACTTAAGGGAAGGGTATCCCTGTGAGTGGGAGATTATTACAATTGTATTTAGTTATCTGTGCTGTTGGCAGAAATAGGAAGGATTTCATTTACTTATATATGCCTATTTTATTCAAAATCATAGTTTCAACAGGAGGGTATAATGCTGAGTGAAATAAGTCAATCGGAGAAGGACAAACATTATATGGTCTCATTCATTTGGGGAATATAAAAAATAGTGAAAGGGAATAAAGGGGAAAGGAGAGAAAATGAGTGAAAGTATCAATGAGGGTGATGAACATGAGCAACTCTTAACTCTGGGAAACAAACAAGGGGTAGTGGAAAAGGAGGTGGGCAGGGGGATGGGGTGACTGGGTGACAGGCACTGAAGGGGGGCACTTGATGGGATGAGCCCTGCATGATATGCTATATGTTGGCAAATCGAACTCCAATAAAAAATAAACAAAAAAACCCCAAAATCATAGTTTCAGTATTCTCTCCTGTCATACTTTTAGACTGGGTTACAGTTTGATTTATTTTTGTTTCTCTCTTCTGCTGTGTCCTAATTGATATACTGATGAGATATGCAAAGCTTTGCCTGAGGGAGAAAAGGGGGTTAGAGGGGTCAAGTAGCCCCCACCCGTGTGATGACACAACTAAGAAGGCATGGATGTGGTAGTCACAGAGCTCTCTGAGTTTGGAAGTACCTGCCCTCCCAAAGCCCTGTCCTCTACCCTGGAGGTGATGACTGAGGATGGAGCTGCTACCCTGCCTCTGTCACTAGCTCTGGGACCACAAACAGAGCCATGCCAGTCGGATGGAGCAGGTGCTGACTGCCCAGGGGCCACTACTCCAGCTGATTGCAAGATTTCTCCAGCTGACTGCTGATGCGATACCCTTTTCTCTCCCCATCTTCTTCAAGATAATATCTGTATTGATGTGCCAAGCTTCTATGAGTAATCTCAAATCAGAATAGTAATAGTGAGTTCCCCCCCCCAAAAAAAAGAATAGTAATATAGTAATAGTGAAAGATGCTATTTACTTTTGAAGAAAAATATTAATTTACTAGATATATTTCTACCTCCTGATTTTTTCCCATTTAGAACAAACTTAGCCTCAAGTTAAAACTTTGTTCTACTTAAATAACAATATTTTAGACAATCTAGGCTAGTTTGTGAACTCATATGATGTGCTTTGATCCATCCATGGTTGTACATTTCTAGATTTGAGTACAAGGCTTTTCTCACCAATTTGGAATGAACTGGTCATTGTAACCAGTTTTGTATGGGACAGTTGTTTCAGATCCTAGCCCTATAATGACATCATTTTCTTTATACTCAAAATAAATGCTGTGCAGACTAGATTATTCTGGAATTTGACTGCTCTATTTTTCTCCCAATTAAAATCTGTTGCAAAGGAACCCTGCTAGTGAACAGTTTCCCTTATAAGTTATTGTTTTTGTGCTTCTCATTTTGCTAGTAATAAATCTTATTTTTCCATGAGAAAGCAGTCCATTCTATTTAAGATGGAGTGGGAGTTGTGGTTGAAATTGCGAGCACATCCAGTGTGTTCTATTTTGATTTTCTAGCTTCAGAGTATTCAGCGGAAATGGTTTAATATCAGTGCGGTTTGGGTTCAAGGGTATAGAACAGTAAGAGCAATAAATATGGTGAATAAAAGGAGAATCATTATTCTATTTAGCCAAAATAAAGTGTACTCTAAATTGTTTATACATAAGGCCTTGAAGTAGAGGAATTAGTAATTAGTAATAGAGTTTTCAAGTTTCTGATGGAAGGTATGCTTGTTTACTTCAAATTATTTATATGAAAAACAATAGGGGAGAGGTCACCTTTTGTTTTTTTAAGATTTTATTTATTTATTCATGAGAGAGACACACACACACAGAGGCAGAGACACAGGCAGAGGGAGAAGCAGGTTCCATGCAGGGAGCCCGAGTCCCACGTGGGACTGGATTCTGGGTCTCCAGAATCACACCCTGGGCAGAAGGCAGTGCTAAACCACTGAGCCACCTGGGCTGCCCGAGGGGTCACCTTATAGAAAATTCCACCGTCTTTAGAACTCTCAGGGAACGAAGGGCAGGGATGATCTTTACTTTCTATGATATCTTCATATTTGATGAATAATTACCTGAACTCATGGTTTATCCTTGGGAAGCCACAGCCCTTAGATCATTATGGGTAATTTATATGATTTAAAGGGTATTAATGCATGTCTTGCTGTAACTATTTTACGTAATCCCATCAGGCTAACTGCTGGACCTCTTTTAGGGCTAGAATTCTAAGTATGCAATGGCTTAGAATCACGTGTAGGGCTAAGAAACTTTCTTTATCAGGAGATTTATCTTCACAGCCCAAGCTGGCCATTTCCTGACAGTATTACCTTGGGCAAAAAAAAAAAATGGGCCTTTTGTCCCTTTTTAAAGGACAGTAATATACGTACTTCCTAGAGGTGTTTCAGTTAAGGTAATGCTCATGAAGCACTTAACATAAAGAAAGATGTCAGTTGTCATCATTATCAACTTATTCCATATACTTGAAAATGTCGGTGTTTTCATTCTGCTTTTTATATTATTTCCATCAAGCATAAAAGCTTAAATTAGCAACAGGGGACATTATTGCATACTCATTTCCTTGCTACTTCTCCACTCTACTTTGTACCTCGGTGCCCTTTGGTCAGGGGTCGCTAGATGAGGATTAAAGCTGTATCTCACAGCTATTATTAGAGGAGGAGAAAATCCAGAATACAGAGTTCTTTGCAGTCATCTTTCCAGGGAGAGGGAATTTCCTAATGTCTCTGGTGGTACTTTATTGCATAAAGAGAAAAAAAAAAGTAGAAAAATTTAGATAACGTCTGATTCCTATGCTTTGATTTTTAAGTATGGTGATTTTAATTCCTCATGCTGCTGTTTGTCTATCTGGAATAATAACTTTCAGTGACCGGTTCCTTAAAATTCTTCCAAAGATTTTCTTTTTTATTAACATCCACAGCAGAAACATAGCTTTCTAGAGTGGTGCATTGACATCAGGTAAAAACAACATGGAAACTGAGTATCTCTTTTTAAAAGTTAGAATAATATGAAAATTTATGGGTCTCTGCCCAAGAAAAATCCCATGCCTGATTCCATAATGACAAAAGGGAACATAAGAGAAAAACCTCTGTACCTTAACATTTTACCAGGCTTTCTTTAGTCACTACACTTATTCTTTGATATATATTTACGTCTAAAACCTTTGCTGAAGAGCTCTCATTGACTGAATATTAACAAAGTCTATATATTAGTAAAACTATAAATTTTTTTGAGATTGAACTCATCTTAAAACTAAAGAAAAACTTCTTTATTTTTAAGTAATCTCTATACCTAACGTGGGGCTTGAATTTACAACCCTAAGATCAAGAGTCATATACTCTACCAACTGAACTAGACAGACACCCATAAAGAAAACATTTAGATTGCTACGAAGAGATCCAGAAAAGATTTTTCCCTTTAAGCGCATGGTAGGAGCATTTTTGTGTCAAAAATGAACTACATCTAATAGACTACCTCTAAGCAGGCTCTGCAACACAGAAGGTATATAAAGGCATGTAAACTTTGAAACTGCGCAGTCTTGAGCTGCTTTGGGATAATGGGAATGTACACAGTGATACCATACAGAGTAGTTGTGGTTTTTTTGTCCATGGAGCTCTGGTTGTGGGCTAAATGCTAGTTGGTGTGATCTTCAGTCAGCTGACTCAAGTCCCATTGTGTATCCAGTGGTAGGCTCCAGGTACTCCTTCCTTCCTGGGATTCTAAGACATTTGAAATACTGACTAAAATGGGAAGATGGTGAAGTCCATTTGATTGTTGGCCTTGGGAACAGCAGAGGAGGGACTCTTTTTCTGCTCCTATGACAACAAGTAGCTAGGGTTTCCTCATCAGCTATACACCTCTGTTGGCCTTGAGTATTCTGCTTACACATACAGTAGGTTCTGGAAGGGGCCAGGGACCCTTTGTAAGGTCAAGCTTTTAAAGTTCATTGTTGGGATCCCTGGGTGGCGCAGTGGTTTGGCGCCTGCCTTTGGCCCAGGGCACGATCCTGGAGACCCGGGATCGAATACCACGTCAGGCTCTCGGTGCATGGAGCCTGCTTCTCCCTCTGCCTATGTTTCTGCCTCTCTCTCTCTCTCTCTTTCTCTGTGTGACTATCATAAAAAAATAAAAAATAAAAAAAAATAAAGTTCATTGTTAGCCCTCATATATTGAGCCATGCAGGATTTTTCTATAGGTAGTATGGTTCAGTGTACAAGACTTTTCTTTTCCTGATCCTTCTAAGGCTTCCTGAGAATGGTTCATTCCTGTTAGCAGCACGCAACTGTCTCTTAAAATACTAAAGAGAATTTTGTCCGTCATCATCAAAGTTGAGTCACCCAGGCATGCCTGGGTGATACCAGCTGGCTGGGTGCAACCCAGAGAAGCCCACCCACTCACCAGCGTCCTTCTTTTTACCCAGTTCAAACAACACCTGCACTTCCATTCATTTCCACATGGGATCCAGGGAGCTCTTTCTCCTCATGGCAAGTAAGAGTGATTGATTCCTCCATGCTAGTGGGTTTGCTCGCTTGTATGTGTGTTTAAACAGACATTTTTAAAAATAAGAAAGTATAGAGAACTCCCAGTTTTATCAAATGGTTGACAATGGAACTTGCTTTGTCAGAAGCTTAATAGGGTGATACTGAATTCTACTCCAGGCATTCCCAGCATTGCCCAGGGGCTGCTTTCATGAGTTGTCCTTGCTAAGAATGCATAACATATGCTTTCCGTGCTATACATGAACATGCATATGCACGGGTATATACGTCAGCAAGCCATAACAAGTAGGACAGTTTACTAAGTCATCATAAAGTTAGGTACTACCTAAATGCCTTACGTATGAATTGTCACTGCAGCCAGGACTTCACCAGGCAGTTGAGGTTATAAACTTGATTTTTATTCAACAGAAATTATGAGACTTCTTTTACTTTCCATCCCCTACTTAGGTTGTTTTTAGTGCTTTTTTTTAGTAGCACATAAGTATTTTAATAACCTGACCAGGTATAGTAGACTGTTGTAGAATTTTAGAGGAGAAGGCACATTCATAATCCAGCCCTCTCCTAAACACCCACCTACCCTTCTCCAGAGTTGTGCAGATGAATGAATATACTAAAAGTTAAGGAAGTGAGGCAGCTTGCCTCAAATCTCACAACTAATGATGAAATGGAAACAAGAATTCAACTTCCTTGACTCCAATATATATCCTGCTGTTCCAGAATGTCCTTGACATGTGCTTCCCCATCTGACCACTATTTGTAAGTCTGCCTTACCACACTGGCATCGTAGGCCTGTGCTGGGGAGGCAGGATAAGCAATGTGATGTCTTAAGTCAGACTGTCTGGATACACATCATGGCTCTGACATACTGCTTATTTGTGCCTCAGTTTTCACATCTGTCAAGTGGACATCCTAATAATACCTACTTCATAGGGTTGATATGAAAATTAAGTATGCAAATGCCTGTAAAAGTCTCAGAGCAGTGCCTGGAACATCGAAAGTACTTAATACACATTAACTGTCATTTTTTTTAAAGATTTTATTTATTTATTCCTGAGAGACACAGAGAGAGGGAGAGGCAGAGACACAGGCAGAGGGAGAAGCAGGCTCCATGCAGGGAACCCGATGTGGGACTCGATCCCGGGACTCCAGGATCATGCCCTGGGCTAAAGGTAGGTGCTAAACCACTGAGCCACCCAGGGATCCCATAACTGTCATCTTTATCTGAATGCAGATAGGCACTGAATGGCAGTGCAGAGAAATTGAGTGTGGTCCATTATAGATTACACTGAAATGTTTACCTCCACCTGGGCAGACCAACTAGGGTTCATTTAGTTCATGTAGCATTAGCAAAATATATACGAACCATCCAGGTCATCTCCAGAAGGCTGATGTGTTTGTCACAAGTATGAGACATTTTGGCTTAGCCTGCCCTCCAGTACACACCTCCTCATCCCAGCCTATAACACAGGAGTGATTAGGGGCATGAGGCTTAGCTGCTTAGCATGATATGGTGGGATGTTTTCAGGCGGCAGGTAGTTCTCGCTGTAAGCTCTTTAGGCTTGTTCACTTGGTAATCACATTGCTTTGAAATAATTCAGAGACCTGGAGGACAAAGGGATCAGAAGTAGGATCATGGATAGTTACTTTTTTCTAAGCATGAGCCATTATTTTGTTTGTTCATGTAAAGATGTAAATTATTATGTGGAACAGTATGTGGGAGGAGAGAGAAAGGTTTTTATGGAGCCATGGCACTGCATTGTCTGTCTATGTGAATGATGTGGGTGAAATAACCACAAAGTATGCTAAGTAACTACCACATCTGTCAGTCCACTGCCACAGGCTGCAGGGGAGGCAGGGAGATATTGTGTGAAGCTAATTGTGTCATCACTGTGTCATGGGAGAGCTACAGCCAAGCCCAAGTCTTGCTTTGTGTACTAAAATACTTGGAGGATAACCCCATTGGTACTTTGAGCGGGTGATACCTGTGGTGAGTGGTGTGTTCTATAACTACTAGAGTTCTGAAACCTTCTTAGGAAACTTGCTTTTCTCTGGAGGAGTAATCTTGCTTCCAGCTTACATCTGCAGAAGCATTTCTCTTCAGTCGCCCCTCTGTGACTGGCCATAGGCTGTCACTCCCTTTGCTTTGCTGTAGTAAACATGCTCTGCCTTTAAGGGCCATGAGTTGTATGAGGAAAAGCAAATTCAAGGTGCTTTGGTGGAGAGAGAATTCTGTGAGGAAGGTGTTCCTAGAGAAACCAGGGAAATTTGCCTTTTGATAAAGGATCTTTTAAAGGAAAAGCTTTGCTGTATTGTTTTTTGGCCATTTTCCTCTTTTAGGCTTAAGAAACAATTTTCCTTTAAAAATAAGTTAGATTAGGGCAGCCTGGGTGGCTCAGCGGTTTAGCACCACCTTCAGCCCGGGGCGTGATCCTGGAGACCCTGGATAGAGGTCCCACCTTGGGCTCCCTGCATGGGGCCTGCTTCTCCCTCTGCCTGTGTCTCTGCCTCTCTGTCTCCCTCTGTGTCTTTCATGAATAAATAAATAAAATATTTTTAAAAAGTAAGTTAGATTTGTGTTTAAAAGTTCAATAGAGAAAATGTGTTTGTACTAGGGATGCCTTTTCTGTCTGTGCTCTGATGAGATAATAATGCAAGAAACTGATGAATTCACCAATTCAGAACACTTGTAAATGGTGTACTCTCAAGTTAGGATGCTGGCACACTTCCATGGCTGCTCTTCTGGTTAAAATGAGGAGCAATACCTTGGCTGCTTTTGAGAGGGCTTAGAGCTTAGTGCAAGAAGTGTTGTTGTTGTTTTTTTTTTAAAGATTTTATTTATTTATTCATGAACAACACGGGGGGGGGGGTGGCAGAGAAACAGGCAGAGGGAGAAGCAGACTCTCTGTGGGGAGCCTGCTGTGAGACTAGATCCCAGGACCCCAGGATCACACCCTGAGCCAAAGGCAGATGCTCAACCACTGAGCCACCCAGGCATCCCAAGAAGTAGTATTTTGAGATTTAGTTTCCTATTCAAAGACTTCTTTCTGTTTGTTTCAAAGTTGGATTTGAGTTATCTGCCATTTCCATTTGATAAGCCCATTTCCTCTGGGTCATTTGTAGAATATTTGTTTTATTGAACATAATTTTTTTTGAAAAATTGAACTTTGGTTTGCATGTACTTTAAAAAGTTTCCGTAGGGACGCCTGGGTGGCTCAAGGGTTGAGCGTCTGCCTTTGGCTTAGGGCGTGATCCTGGAATCCCAGGATCAAGTCCCACCCACATCGGGCTCCCTGCATGGAACCTGCTTCTCTCTCTGCCTGTGTCTCTGTCTCTCTTGTCTCTCATGAAAAAATAAATAAAATCTTTAAAAATAAATAAATAAAAAGTTTCCCTAACTCTATGTAGCTTTGTTGTTGTTTGTTTTTTTAAACAGGACAGGACATATTTAGTGAATAGTGATACTTTATTAATCACAGAAGTACTTTGGAGAGCAGATGTGGAGTATTTCCTTTCAAGGAAACCATATTCTAACACTTGTCAAGAGTGGTAAGACCATGAATGCAGTCCTTTGGATAGTATTTTAAACTTAATGTTTCTTGATCACATCATGAAGCCATAGCTCTACATGTAATCAAAACTTAAACTCTAGTATTAATGGCAGAAGATTGTTTAGAAACTAAAAACCCTGCTCAGCGCTGCCAGGTGAATACAGGTGTGAGCTTTGTCAGATAACATTGTGTGATAACTGGTTAAGCCATGTGATTCATTCAATAAATGAGACAACTTAAAACCATTCATAATTATGCTTTATTAGAGAATTGGAGAGCTGTGTCTACACAGGGCAGGCATCTAGAAGAGTCCTCTATTATTTCATTCTCAGACTAACCCTCCCTTACCCAGTGACTGGCTATCTGATGTACAACAGCCAGCGTGACATTTTGAAGATAAAACGAGTTGTTGATCTGATTGAAGTTAGAAGAGAGTCATCCTAGTTCTCACCCAGGATGGAGTACTTGAAAACCTTAGAGCTGACTAGAATGTTTTAGAGTTTCTTCTCTCATTTCATTTAGTGTGTACATTTTATGGTCTCTTGCCAGTTCGTAATAAAGTGTTCAGAACAGTGATATCTTGATAATTTAAGTGGTATGAAAATTAGGCCATTAGGAAGGAGATGGAAAGCATAGTCAGTTTCTTCTGAACCTACCCTGACTTTGATTGAACTTGCTCTTACTCCTCTTGAGCTCTGTGTAGGTGAACCTATGTTCATTTTACTAGGTAATGTTTTAGATGACATTAATGTGGAAATATTTGAGCAGTTTATTACAATATGGTATTTTGGTATTGGCATGTGTTGAGAAGACTTGTTTACCACAAAGCAGTGAAGAGGCTCTTGGTAGAGAGCTGCCCCTGGTCAGAGTGCCCAAGAGCTTACTCATGACTGATTCAAGAGCATCTCACATTTGCTATCTTCTACTTTCTGAACCTTGATTTTTGCATGTGGAATGCCATCTACTGGAGTTTTAAGATTGTGTATACTATTTGTATCTGTGACTAGTAATATTATGTATACTGCTATCTGGGCTTCTGGTTTTTGTTTCTGAGCATAATCCGCCACCTTGAAGTCTCTTTAGTTCCTTTCTGTCCTGGATATGTAACTAAAAGCCTTACCCATTGGATCAAACCAGAAACGAAGTTTATTTTTTTTTTTTTTTGTATTAGTTTCTGAGTTAGAATTTAGTGATTCATCAGTTGCATACAACACCCGGTGCTGATTTGCCTCCCTGTTTTCATCTTATTTTATTTTTCCTTCCCTTCCCCTTTGTTCATCTCTTTTGTTTCTTAAATTCCACATATAAGTAAAATCATATGGTATTTGTCTTCCTTTGACTGACTTACCTCGTCAGTATAATAATACCCTCTGGTTCCATCCATGTTGTTGCAAATGGCAAGATTTCTTTTTTTTGGTGGCTGGGTAATATTCCATTGTGTGTGTGTGTGTGTGTGTGTGTGTGTGTGTGTGTGTGTATACACATACCACCTCTTCTTTATCTGTTCATCTGTTGGTGGACATCTGGGCTCTTTCCATAGTTTGGCCATTGCTGCTATAAACATTGGGGTGCAGGTGCCCCTTAACATCACTATGTTTGTATCCTTTGGATAAATACCTAGTAGTACAATTTCTGGGTCATAGGGTAGCTCTATTCTTAACTTTTTGAGGGACCTCCATACTATTTTCCAGAGTAGCTGCACCAGTTTGCATTCCCATCAACAGTATAAGAGGATTCCCCCTTCTCCACATCCTTGACAACATCTGCCTTGTTTCCTGCCTTGTTCATTTTAGCCATTCTCACTGGTGTGAGCTGGTATCTCATTGTGGTTTTGATTTGTATTTCCCTGGTGTTCGGTAATGTTGAGTATTTTCTCATGTGTCCATTGGTCACTTGTTTGTCTTCTTTGGAGAAATGTCTATTCATATCTTCTGCCCATTTCTTGACTGGGTTTTTTGTTTTTTGGGTGTTGAGTTTGATAAGTCAAAGAACTTAAATTGAACAAGACTTGCATGTATATTAAAAACCCAACCACTTTAAAAGGAATCTAATTCTAAAAAGGAAAGTAAGTATATATCTGTTGAAGATAATTTCAAAAAGTAAAGTATAATGTATTCATTGAAGACAACCTGAAAAGCACAAAGAAGAAAACAATCTATTATTCTACCACCAAGAGATTAGTACTGTTGCCATTTTGGTATATACATTTTCAATGTGTGTGTGTGTGCACGTGCGTGTGCACAGAATGTATCAACTTGATTTAAATAGAATTTCCCCAAGTTTGGTGCAGACATTATTTGTAGTATATGAGGTAATGAGCATGTTTCATTAATAGTTATATATTCTAAAATGTATTATAAAATTATAACTAGCACATCAAGCCTGTGATTTCATGGTTACAATTACTGTGTAAGACCTTTAGTTGTTGGGCGTCCTCCGTACCTCTGCAGTGCCTCACTCCTTAGGTGATTTCACTAGGTCTTTAATATCCAGCACATCAGCAATCTGGTCAGCTCTAGCATCTATATATATATATATATATATATATATATATATATATATATATATACACACATATTTTAAATTTAGTTTATTTTTTTTAAAGATTTTATTTATTTATTCATGAGAGACACAGAGAGAGAGGTAGAGACACAGGCAGAGAGAGAAGCAGGCTCTCTACAGGGAGCCCAATATGGGACTCAATCCAAGACCCAGGATCATGACCTGAGGCAAAGGCAGACGCTCAACTGCAGAGCCACCCAGGCATCCCTAGCTTCAAAATATATTAATAATTCAATTTTTAAAAAAATAATTCTTTACCATCACAAATGCCTCCATGATCCAAACAATCCAAGTCATGATGGTTTATTACAATATCCTTTTAACTAGTGTCCCACTTCAGTCTTTGAACAATCTCTGTTGGCTTCTCATCTCAGAGCAAAAGCCAGAGTCCTTACCATGACCTATAAGTCCCTACAATTTAAATATACTCCATGTCTACATCTTACACCTTTATGATCTCATCTCCTTTTAGCCTTCTTACTTGGCTTTACTCACATTGGCATCTTTCCCCTTATTTGAACACACCAGACATGTTTCCACCTCTGGTTCTTTGTCCTTGTTATTTGTCTTTCTGGAATACTATCTCTTAGTCTCAATGCCAGCTCCTTCACTTCAGGTTTTTCTAGTTAGCATTTTACCTGGCTACCTTCTCTAAAATTCTAACACCCCTAAGCCTCATATTCCCCTTTCCTGCTTTATTTTTTTCCGTAACCATGACACTTAGATGCAGTATATGTTAGTTATTTTATTAACTATCACCCCACTAAAATGTATGTTCCACTAGGATAGGGACTTTTGTTTGCTTTAGTCATTGCTGCATTTCCAGCACCTAGAACAGTTCCTGGCATATAGTAGGCACTCAGTAAAACATTGTCGAAAGAGGAGGTTAAATAAAAATCATGAGCTGACTTGAATAATGTTAAGTAAATCAATACATGGGGTAAAAGGATATATAAAAGCCTTGAAAGTGATAAAGGAATAATGTTTGAGAAACACTGATTTAAGAAATCTTTGAGTTTGTTTCTTTTGTGTTATTATAAGTGGTGCTGCACTATATATTTTTACATAATTTTTGTGCATGTTTATGATTATTTCCTTAAACTGAATGCTTAAAAGTATAATTTCTGATTCTTAGGATATACAGTTTTTAAGTTTTAGTGAAACTAGAAACTTTACAGTTAACACTCCTCCCTCCAGTATGAGTGTCCATCCATATTCCTTCCCACGCCCCACTATGCAGTTATCTCAGTACATTTTTTTTATCTTTGCCAGTTGAATAGCTAAAAAAGCTGTCTGAGTACCTTAACCTGTACTTCTTTGACAACTTATATGTATGAGCATTTTGTCACATGTTTAATTCTGATTTTTTATCCTTTTTTGTGAATTGTTTGCTCATGTCTGTTTTGGTCTGGGCTCTGGTTGTAGTGGATGGAAAACCTACATGAACTGGTTTTATGAGACTGATATCACAGACACTCTGGTTTATATCGAGGAATAGAATACAAAGGTTCATCCTCCCTCCTAGAGACCAGAACCTGAGAGTCAGACTGCCTCTGTCATCCTCACTCTCCTGCTTTCCTTTACATCCTGGATTTCCTTTTGCTCCTGGCCTCTCTGCCCTCCCGTAACTTTTTGTTCCATCCAGCTTTGGCATGTGTGTCACTTAGTTCAGCCCTTGTTTTCACAGGACCTTACAGTTCAGGGTACCCATCATCATCTAAATGCCGTGTGTCACTGTGTCCCAGGTTTCTAGGAGTGAGCAGTCGATTGGCTCAGTCAGCTGAGATCAGGAGAGCCGGTTGAGGTACTTGGGGTCTGTTCTCTCCAGGCACTGTGGATGAAGCAGCTTCTCTACAAGAGACACAGCAACTAGAATGTTCAGTAGAGTGCTTTTGCCCATTTTTTGATTTGTTGTATTCGTTTTTTTCTTTTGGGTACACAGAAGTCCTTTACATATGTAGGCTAGTGTTGTCTTTATCTCATGGGTGTTGTTCTGTCCATTTAACATTTTTTCTTTTGCTTAGTGTTTTTGCCATATAATCTGTTACTTAAAACATGATTTCTGCTGGTGTAATGTTTAGAAATACCTTCTCTGTGAGGAAATTATACATTTAACTATATTTTCTTCTAGTTCTTTATGATTTTATTTTTTATGTGCCCCTTGAATTGTGTTAAATTTTAGAGGAATTTGAGAAATAATATCTTTGCCATATCCATTCCAGGAGTATAGTCTTTATTTAGTATTAATTTTTTCCTCTCAGCAAAGTTTTGTCGCTTTATTTTAGTTTTGTACTTTTAAGTTTATTTCAAGCTATTTTATAAATTTTATTATTATGAGTAGGATTTTTTTTCAGTTATATTTTCTAACTGTTCCTTCATGGTTTATTAAAGCTATTTAAAAAATATTTTAATCTTATGACTGACCAACTGTGGCAGGCTGGCTCATACTAGTTCTAATAACTTTTTTACTTGATACTTTAGGGCTTTACATTTGGAGAATTTTAATAAGTAATTATCACTTTATTTCTACCTTTTTCATTGCTTTCTTTCTTTTTCCACTTTTGGGTGGTAGAACTTTTAGAATGAGAATAATAATAGTTGAAATCTAATAGTTGTAATAAATAAATGTAATAGTTGGAATATTGAAATTTAAGGCATGTCTGACTCTGTTGCATTTTGTTAGGGATCATTCTGATTAGAATGCTCTGGGAACCTATAAGTAAGTAAAATGAGTGAAAAATGGATCTTGACCTCCAGTTGTTTTCCACTGTCTTCTCTTAGAGCTTGAACATTTCACACTTTTTCTGGTCCAACAAATGTCTCTAGAAAGTCCCTGTTATGATCCCTCCCATTAACATATTATACTTGCTAATATAGTATGTCATGGATTTAGTCTTCTGATGGATTTATTTTTCTGTTTCTGGTTTACTATTATAGAAAATTGATAAATACACCTTAAATGGAAATAGAAAGTGTTTTGATGGTAATGTCAGAAAACCTTCATAAGTTAGCAGCTGCATACCTCTCTAGCTTCCTCTTTTGCCTGTTCTGTGTTCTGCATACCTCCCACTTCCACCCCATAAACTTCAACCTTAGTGAATTTTTGCTTTCTTAACTATATTTTGTTCTTTTGCATTGGATTTTCCTGTTCTTTTTCCCCAGTACATTCTCATCCTCAGGGTCAACTTCAGTATTATTTTATCTAGGAAGACTGATTTTCTTAGACTAAGTTGAGTCCTACCATGTATTCCTAATGCACTTGGGGTTTTTGTCTTTTGAATAACATTGTGATTTTTAGAATCATGCCTTTAAAACATTGTTACAGCTATTCAACTGTACCCTCATACTGCAATGCCAGAGAGTATATCTTGTATCTGCCTGATTGACCATTGTGTCTGACACATAAAAGTTCTCACTCAATAAATGCTTCTTAAATTGATGATTTACGGGAAACAGGATCATAGGCGAACAGGGAAAAATAAAACAAGACAAAATCAGAGAGGGAGACAAACCATAGGAGACTCTTAATCATAGGAAACAAACTGAGGATCACTGGAAGGGAGGGGGATGAGGGGATGGGGTAACTGGATGATGGACATTAAGGAGGGCATGTGATGTAATGAGCATTGGGTGTTATACAAGGCGAATGAATCACTGACTCTACTTCTGAAACCAATAATACATTGTATGTTTATTAATATAATTTAAATACAATTTAAAAAAAAAGAGTATGGAGGATAGTGCTTTACGTGCTTATGGGTGAATTTATCAGTAAAATCCTGCAGAGAGCTGCCTAGATTAAGTAGCAACAGTATTAGCAAGAGAGAAGTTGGAGGAGTTGAAAGGGGTAACAACAGCATATGCTTGTGTCAGAAGCATTTAGTTTTACCTGGATCTCAGCCCCTGCAGTACTGAAAGAAGGCCTGTCTTCTCTTGCTGGTGTTTGAACATAGGGTTTTGAGGAATTTGGAAGGCTGTTTCATACACAGATGAACTCTGTGTACCCTTGTGTACCCTTGGACATGAAGGAAAATATAACCCTGTACTTTATGCCTTTACCCTTTAATTTACTTGCTCCTTGGGGTTGAAGTTGTGCAGCTCCTGGACTTCTACATTGTCTGCAATGGCAGGCTGCCTCATCAATTTCAGGAACCCCACCTACAATAAAGACCGTATTTAAGAAGCCAGAGTGAAAAAATGCAAAAGGAAAAACAAGAAAGTTTATAAAAATGCAGTGTTTGGTGCTCTTTTGTTGTCAAAAGAAAAAGGAAGCTTTGCTTTTGTGAGCCTGATGGTACCAGCTGATGAAAATATCTCCAGCCATGAGGGAAAAATTATCATATAGTTTCAGTGTTCTTTAAGTGAGAGTAAACTTGTTTCCTATGCTTCTTTTTTGACTATTATTGTATCCTCTTATAAATTATAAAGTGTGAACTCAGAACTGAATATTAATAGGAAGATCAAATACATTTTTGGTTGTTATTTTCTTGGTCTCATTTACTCATACTATGTCTTTCTGAGGAAATCTGCTATTTGACATAATGTTGAACTGAGGGTTGAATTTTTATTAAAGACAAACAGCAATTGAGCTGATTTTATGTGAGATTACTGTATGACTAATAAACAAGTTGAGACTGCGCTTTTTGGCAGTTGGTTGCGGTGCTGAATTTTTCAGTTCAGTGTAATTCTAGAGCTGAACAAGGGCTCAGATTTAACCCTTTCACTTTACAGACCAGGTAGCTGAGATATTAAGTGACTTACCTGAGGTCATGTGACTTTCCAGCTGCAGGGTCAGACTAATAATAGTAGCCACACTGTTGTAGGCACTTGAGGTAACACTCTTACCCGCTTTACAGAAGAGGAAACTGAGGCACAGAATAGTAACTTGCTCACCTACACACAAACCTTTGCACATCAGCCAAGGACTGGGTCTCACATCCTTGCTTTTAACCGCTGGATTGTTTTGCTTCTCCACTCAGTCCAGTATTCTAAGTTACCATACTGCCCTCTAGAATTGTTTCAGCATTGCTGTTTCCCCTGTATTTGGTTCCTGTAGATGTTTTTCATACCTGAAAATGGTATTAGCTTTTCCCCAAGACATATATATACTCTGTCCTCAGAGCTGGTTGAAGTTGAACGGATCTATTCTGTGATTACGGAACCTTGAGACAGGAGATAGATGTACAGGCAGTAGGGGCAGTTTCCCCAAAAGACCAGTACAACTTCTGTAGGGACATAGTTTAGGTTATGCTGCAATCCTTTTATTTCCTTTCTCAGCCATGGAATTTTTTAGGTAACTAATTTGTTTTCCCTCAAAAACCAACAGATGAAATTTGTTAATGCTATAATAGGCAAAGGTACTCTGATACTTATTAAATATTTATCTGCTGTAGATCACAGAAGGTAATTTCTTTTTTTTTTTTTAAAGATTTTATTTGTTTATTCATAAGAGACACAGAGAGGGAGAGAGGCAGAGACAGGCAGAGGGAGAAGCAGGCTCTATGCAGGGAGCCTGATGCGGGACTCCATTCCCAGGATGTCAGGATCACGCCCTGGGCTGAAGGCAGACACTTAACCGCTAAGTCACCCAGGTGTCCCACAGAAGGTAATTTCTACTGGTATTCTTTGAAATGAGGTTTTTTTTTTTTTTTTTTTTTTTTTTTTTTTTTTTTTATGATAGTCACACAGAGAGAGAGAGAGGCACAGAGACATAGGCAGAGGGAGAAGCAGGCTCCATGCACCGGGAGCCCGACGTGGGATTCGATCCCGGATCTCCAGGATCACGCCCTGGGCCAAAGGCAGGCGCCAAACCGCTGCGCCACCCAGGGATCCCTGAAATGAGTTGTTTTATGCATCTGTTCTATGTCCTCTCGAGAAATAGCTAAAACCCAGGGGCTTTGGTGCATAAAACTTGCTGTAAAGCTAGGTTTACCACCAAATGGATCTGTTTTAGATATGGAACATATCTATCATCGGGAAGACCAAGTAGACCTGAACACATTTTACTGCACCTTAGGAATCCAGAGTCCATGGTGTCCAGAGGGCTTATTCATTAAGTAAAAAGTTGCTAAGGTTTGGTGTTCCTAGAGGTTTTTTGAGGGAAAAATAGTGGTTCTTTTTTTCTCGTCAGGTTATATAAGATGGTAGCCTTTTACAAATTTCTGTTTATAAAATTACAATAAAATTTTTCTCTCAAACTTTAGGGCATCTTTAAATTCATCTCCTATATATTATCTCAGGGCAGAATTAAAGAAGTGCCCTTTTAGAGGCAGAGCAAGGGTGCTAGGGGATTGTAAAGTCAAGTCATTTGAGGGCTTGGGGAGTCTGCATGGGGGCATTTGAATTGAGCCTGGAGGAGTGAGTGGATAGAAGATGTACTTCCTCTGGCTATAGAAATATCTGTATCATTCTTGTGAATATGATACGGAAGTAGCCCTGGGTATGTGTAGATATAATTAGATTTTTAAAAAATCAGAAACAAAACTTTCAAAAATTTTTCCAGAGGGCCTTTGCCAAGACTGGTATGCATTCCCAAGCATCAGAGATAATGCAATACATATTAGTGAAATCAGTTGTACATAATAAACTTTTCTTCCTTAATGATAACACTTTTATTTTCCCAACAGAAAAGTACAAAAGGAACTCTTTTTACATCACAGAGAATATAAAGTATTATGACATTATACCATCTGAGGAGAACTATAGGAGAACCTATAACTTGGGTTAGCAGGGAAATTACTGTTAATATTATTCTGTTTGGATCCAACAATTGCACAAATTCATACACAGTGTAGTGTACCTGTACTAGTCAGGGTTCTTCAAAAAACAGAATCAATAGGAGCTATATATAATGAGATTTGTTTTAAGGAATTGGCTGACATGCTTATGGAGGCTGAAAGTTTCCATGGCCTGCCATCTTGATCTTGAGACCCAGAAAAGCTGGTAGGGTAATTTCAAAGACCTTGGAGCCAGAGAAGCAAGATTCTGAGTCTTGAAGACCTGAAAACCAGGAGTGATCAGGGCAGGAGAAGATCGATGTCCTACTTAAAACAGTCAGGCAGAGGTCATACTCAGCTTTTCTCTCCCTTTTTCTTCTGTTCATACCCTTGGTGGATTGGATAATGCCCACCCATATTGAGGAGGGTGATCTGTTTTCCTGAGTTTAGTAACTTAGATGTTAATTTCTTCCAGAAACACCCTTACAGAGACCCAGGAAGTAATGTTTAACCACATATTTGGGCATCTTGGGGCTCAGCCAGGTTGATAGATAAAATTAATCATCACAATGCCTTTAGTTTTATAAAGGGAACATGCAGAAGAACTTAAGCATCTGACCAAAGGAAGTGGCTGTGAGCCAACTACATAGATCCTGCTGGGTATTCTGATCTTGCCATTACTTTGACAGCCATCTGCATGGAGGCAGTGGGAGAGATCAGATTTACCAGGTCATTCTTAGTCCATGAAAGGTAGCCATCAGTCAAACTATATATCACAGTTTCCTGTCTTAAAGCAGATATTGAAAGCATCTTCATTCAAAATAATATTGAAATGCTTTGAGCTGTTTTTAACCAGTGAACAGGGCTCCCTTCCCTCTCAGCATTCATATCCTAATTGTTAATTAACAATAATCTTATAAAATATAATGATTAGGATGAGGGTGCATATAGCCAGCAGACATTTCAGTTATGCCCTCTAGGCGTGATTCTCAGAGTGGCCTACATCCTGTAAATCTGATTCTTTTAGGGGATGGTTCCCAGTCATGTGCTTTGTTTAGAATAAGCTTCCAGGTGACTCTTAAAGACAATGAACTTTGAGAAGTACTGGTGGTAATTACAATGAGACATACTAACAACTTTACAACTACTGGTATAGGGTTTTAAATTTGTTATAACCTGGGAGGCTTATTTGAAATATAACTAACCCATTGTTTTTCAGACTTTACCTCTTGAGTGGGTTGGAGAAGTTGACTTTGTCACAATTTCCCAGGTGCTTCTAATGCAAACGTTAAGTTCAAGAAACTGCTCTAGTATATGACAGCACTGTAGTAAGGGTTTTCTGAATTGTATTTCTCCAGGTGTCAGTAGAGATGGTCTCAGTACAAAATAAGCTTGAGCAATGTTGAAAGTTAAAAAGTTTTTTTTGTTTGTTGTTGTCTTTAATAACTCCACTTTTCAGAACCTGGAGCACTAGGAATGGAATACTATTTTGGGAGACATGGGGGACATTTGAAGAAGGTGGCTCCTGTCCCTTTTGTTCTAAGACGTGACTAAAGAGGTGATGTTGGACTTGTTTATAGTAGGGCACACTGTGGTCATTGGTACTTTGAGTTGGGGGTTAGTCTGTCTCTTTTAGGTGTCTGTATTACAGTCAGATATTGAATAAAGCTATCTTGGTTCTACTTTTTTTTTAACTGCTGTCCCCAACCACTGCAAGTTTCTTTGGAGTATTTATCATAGATGATGAAGTGTGAACTTTAGGCATTGGTGTGTGGTCCCTGGATTGATTCTGGGGAGTTGTGGGGAACTTTTTTTTCCCCATTTCTATTCTGTAAAATTAAGAATTCTGAGAAAGAGAAAACATTAGAATCTTTTAAAAAGTTTAATAGTTATCACTATTTTTGAGTGACTAATTTTGTTTAATCTTTGTAGTAACCCTTGAATGGAGGTATTATGATCTTCATTATTTGTAGGTAGGGAAGCCAAGGCTAACATAAGTGATACAATGTGGTGATGCTGACCCTTGAGCCTAAAGTCTGTTTGAGTCTCTAAACTCATAATTTTTTTTCTGTAGGGATCTTGCCTTTCAATTTCATTTAAGATCTATATTAGTGCATTGGGTTGTTTACTGTGGGAAATACTCTAAGACTGTAGATTAAAGTCGCTCAGTTTCAGGTTTGTTTGTTTTTTAAAAATTATTTATTTATTCATGAGAGACACAGAGAGAGGCAGAGACACAAGGAGAGGGAGAAGCAGGCTCCCTGCGGGGAGCCCGTTGCAGGACTCAATCCCCAGACCCCGGACCTGAACCCGAAGGCAGATGCTCAACTGCTGACCCACTCACTCTGGTGCCCCACTCAGTTCCAGTTCTGTGCCTTTAGTAGTTTGTGTTTTGGGGAAAGGAAGTAATCTCTCTGGGACTCACTTTTTTTTCCTCCATTAAGATTGTAGTGCTTTCCAGATCTTATCCTCAGCATATTAGGAAAATTTTTGAGTGTGTGTATGTGTGTGTATTCACTATAAAGTCCCATCTGTAACTGTAAAGGAAGAGAGCAGGTAATGGTATTCTCATTTATAAGAATGAGAATCCCCAAACTTTGGCAAGTTTAAAATGGTATCAATGGGGGTTACTTCTGCAAGTATTTTGGTCGCTGTGAAGTGACTAGCATGTGACAACACTGTGACAAGGTGCAGAAACGTCATCTCTTGGGTGACTTGGAGCTGGTGGCATTGCAGCAAATTGCAGAATTTAGGATCTTCTGTGACAGGACCAAACAGCTAGCCTGATCTCCAGTAGGACAGGACTTTTAACACCTTTGATGGGTAAAGGGGAGTGGAGAATTCACACCTTTGCAATTATTGCCACTTGACTTGCACTGTCTTCTTTTATTTTAAGTGGTTGGAATAAAAAATCTTTTGATAGGAATGGCGAGATTGACTTAAAGTATGTTTAGATCTTATTTTATCAACCCTTGTTCCAAGGATAAGAATTGGGAATGTGAAAGTAAGACTGTCCAGGTGATTTGACTGTAGTTGAGGGAGAAATTTAAAAATGAATTTTAAGAATGGCGCCACAGTAAACTCTGTTTCCTACAGACCCCAAAGGAAGGAGTGTATCCTTTGAGTAGAAGTTCCAGACTGGTAGGTTTTCTTTTGTTTGTGTATGTGTATGTGTGTGTGTGTTTTAATTTTACTCCTTGGGTGTTTTTCTAGCTATTAACTTATTTTTTCTGTTCTTTGTCTTCCTTCCCTCCCTCCTTCCTTCCCTATTGCTTTATAAAACTAGAGTTTTTATACCTCAGAATAAAATTTCTTACATATATCTAAGAAATAAAATTAAAGAATAATGCCTATATAAAAACTAGAACTGATTGATTATTGATTCATCATTTTTGAATGAGTATATATATCTCCCTAGCAGGAATAGGAGTTGTGGTGCTAGAATCTAGGAGCAGGGTGGGCAAGCAAATATTTTTTTTCTATAAACTTTAAAATACTTACGGTCATCTGACATGTATTTTTTATTTTAGAAGAGGGACAAGATGTTCTATGGAATCAATGTACTAGTGAGGGCAGTATATTTTATTTTCTGTTGTGAATTTCATTCTGAAATGTCAGAATATTCTCTGAAAGTCACAAAATATATGTGCAAGCTGTTTCCTGGGTTAATCTTTGATACGCAGCTTTATGTGGCACATAGATGGGATTTGCTAAATGGTTCACATTGACAGCTATGGCATTTAGGTCAGGAAATAAACAGATAGTCATTGGGGGGATATGGCTTGGGGATAGATAGATTTCACCCAAGACATCACATCTAGGCTATTTGTTCTAGCTGCTTTAAAAGTTGAGTTTGAGGATATTTCTACTTTATTCTTGCACCATGGTGTGAGGTATTGCTCATAAGAGTGTGTATGTCCAGCTTGGGATGAGGTGAAGGGGTATCAGGAACACATTATAGGGGATGGACTATAGTGGGGAAGTAGGGACCCAGGTTTGCCTTCCTACTCTGAAGTGAGTGACACTCTCTGAGGAGCTGGGCTGGAGAGACAACAGATACAGTCTAGGGCTCTGCATGGTACTTCTTTTTCAGGAAGGCATATGTGACCAGATCTCCTTCTGCTTGCTTGTCTTTGAAGTCTAAAGACTCAGCCTGAGCCATCTACTAGATTCAAGCCACCCAGGATCTTCTTATGGCCCTCCGTGCAAAAGTTTCTGTAATACAGAAGCA
Organism: Nyctereutes procyonoides; assembly: GCF_905146905.1. Taxonomy (NCBI): domain Eukaryota; kingdom Metazoa; phylum Chordata; class Mammalia; order Carnivora; family Canidae; genus Nyctereutes; species Nyctereutes procyonoides. Next base: position 19,772,322 of record NW_026575120.1, read on the forward strand.
TCTAACTGTGTGAAAGTTTGAAAGCTTCTGTTCACAGAGTTTGTGTTCCATGTAGAATAGTTAGGATCTAAATGGGTAGTAACAAAACCAAAACCAAACAACAAAAAAAGATTTTATGAAGATTAAAGTAAAACTCTTTCTGAAGAACTTCTAAGTCTTTATTACAAAGAGGACCTAACTGTATTGTGAATCTGCAGGGGAGGAGGGAGTGTTAGAAGTAAATACTCTATTTCCCATTCCTCCTTTTTATGGTATGAAGGGTATTTATTCTATAGATTATTTTCTCTCTTTGCTGTCCCTTTCTCAAAATACAATTTGAAGTGTTAGAATTGATTATGATTCAATATTAAAAAAAATATGTATATATTTAAAGCCATGGATATAGAAGTTCATGAACTGTATGGAGTTGCAGCTTTATTTGTGTGTGTGTGCATGCATGTTAAAAGCTCAAAATTTTGATATTATAGTAATAGGAATATTTAATATTATCTGTAGTGTGTTTGAATTAGCTAGGAAATAGTCTTAATTTCTACAGAAACTGGCCAAAAAATGAGAAAAGTATTTATTTTTTTAGAGAAAGCACAAGAGTTCTCATTTGCTTTTCACGTATTAGGCCTTAACTAATTCACATAAACTATACTTTATCATTTTTCTTAGGAGGAATAGTTAACCATAATTTTAAAAGTTTAGCATTTTGGAACTTAGTATATTGTTGTTTTTTTAAATTAGAGGAGCAAAATTTTAATACTAATGATCTCAAATGTGTTCTTGGTGCACATTGTCTTGGAGATAACAGCTTTAAAAATACTGCTCTCATTTATGCTGAAAAATTGTATTTTAAAAAGCACTGTTTAGAGAGTATATGACCTTTTGAATGGTGATTTTTGAGAAGTGGGTCATATACTTCTGGAATTAAATGTAAATACTGGAACTTCAAAATAACTTGTCTTTTCCAAAATGGAGGAAACAGAAGCCAAAGAATTCTGTGCCATCATTATTTTACTCTCATGACTCATAAATGAGCAAATCAAGAAACAATATAATTTTCCTTTTAAAAATTAAATGTTATTGAAATTTAAGGTAAGTATAAAGTAATAAAAACAAAAAGGCATAAAAAATTTTAAAATCTAAGATGCTCTTGATTCAGAAATAAATCATTATTTTAAGTACCACTGGAAAATAATATACCACTAATTAATTATGACACAATGCTTTCTAATACTTAGAAGTTTTTTCTTTCTCTGACTTTTTTCACTTAGCATAATATTCTTTAGGTCCATCTTTGTTGTTGCAAATAGCAAGGTCTCTTTCTGTTATAGCTTTTTATAATATTCCATTGTGTATTCATATGCTGCATCTTTATCCATTCATCAGTCGATGGACACTTGGGTTGGTTCCATATCTTGGCTTTTGTAAATAATATCACAGTAATCATAGGGGTGTATATATCTCTTCAAATTTGTTTTTGTTTTCTTTGGGTAAATACCCAGCAGTGAAATTACCAGATCATATGGTATTTCTATTTAAACATACAGATTTTTACATAAAAATAAGAATCTTAGTTGCTTGTTTTCATTACCTTCTCCATACATAATACTTTTGTTTCGATACCTATTAATAGGATAATCCTTTTGGAGACCTTGTACACATATCAGTTAAGTCAAGACAAAACCAACAGTGTATAATATTTCTTTTTACACAGGTAATGAACATCTGTCTGGCTGACAGGGGTTATACTTTATAAGAAACCATACTAATTTCAGAGACTATGAAATTTAGAAGAAATTAAGAGTCAATGGAATATGATATGTACTTGTATTTATACAGTTTTGCCAAAATCAGTACCACTTTTTCTTCATCTCTCTGGGGATGCACACTGGGAAAAACAGGAAGGGGGAGAGGATGTCTAGTTTCTGTTCAGGAGCATCCCTGGCTCTTCCTGTTATCACCCCCCTCCCTTATAGAAAGGCTCATGATCAGGTTCTGGAGGATTACTTTCAGGGCTTCAAGCTAGTTTGCTTTGCCTTTGATACCATGCCCTCGTTTATTAGTTTTCTGGACTTTCAGAAGTGCTCCTCCCCCAGTGCCCTTCCTTTGACTAAGAAACTTTGTCATTTTCAATTTACTTGAAAAATACTTTCTGAAACCTTTTTTGAGACTGAGCCTACCCTTTGGGAAGCACAACTTTGTTATCAGTTATTTAAATTGTCATCTCTGCCTGGACAGTTGTGTAGTGGACAAAGTTTTGGATTTAGAGTTGGAAGACATGACTCCAAGGGCAAGTCACACCTTTTGGATATCAATTATTATCATGTGAACAATGAATAGTTAGGTGATCTATTACTTGAAAAGTCTGCAGGTGTTTTCCTAAGGCCGCATGATCTAATAGTAGGTGGTCGTCATAATTATGCGCTAACTTCCTCGCACCACTCCAAGGGTCTCAGAGTGATAAGTAGTTATATGGCCTGAATTATTTTTTGCTCAGCTGTGAGTCCTGGTAGGGTTTCTTTTATTTAAAACATGTACCAAAATGGATACCTTTTTATATTTCATTTGTACATAGGGATACTTTTCTAAAATTCACTCAAAGAATTTGTACTTGGAGGTTCTGATCATCATTAAAATGAGATGATATATGTAAAGGGCTTGTCACATGCCAGAGTGATAGGAAATGTTATTTTTCTTTCTTCTCATCTGATTTTAAAGACTCTTTTTTTTTTTTCTTTTTTGGGGAGGGGAGGTATTCACTACATTTGTTGTCTGATGTGTCCCTTTAATTCTCAGCTTATTTGGGGAGCAGATTGTCTTGTCTTGTGTCCAGAAACTGAATCTATTCCAGCTCATGTTATTAAACTACCTCTGAAATCCTGTAATTTCAATTTTAAAATACCAAAATACTTGGGAAAAGCGTTAGATGGTAGATAGCTGATATAATTTACATTAAGGAGCACCAGGCTCCCTCCGCTTGCATTGCAGGTGATTGATTTTAGGAGGTGATGGTGTGAAATCAAAGGGCAAATTAAGATGATAAACAGCTCCTTAAAATTTGGTAATTTTTTTTGCATGGGCAAAGTAGTTTATTTCTTTTTTTTTTAAGATTTTATTTATTTATTCATAGAGACAGAGAGAGAGAGAGAGAGAGGCAGAGACACAGGCAGAGGGAGAAGCAGGCATCATACAGAGAGCCCGACATGGGACTCGATCCAGGGCCTCGAGGATCACGCCCTGGGCTGCAGGCGGTGCTAAACCACTGCGCCATCGGGGCTGCCCAAAGTAGTTTATTTCTAAATTAAACTTATACATGGTTCAGATGATTTATTCATTAAGCAAACACTTTGGTAAGAATAGACTGTGTGCCAACTGTCTGGTAGGCACAGTTCTCCTGGTTTTCTCGCTTATTACCTCATTTGTTTAAAAATATATTTTTTAAAAATCAAAGATAGTTTCAAGAAACCTGTAACTTTCTAAAACATATTCCTTGGAAAGGAAGGCACCCCATGTCTGAGCACCTCCTCCTCTCTTATGTGACTCAGTGATCCGAGGAAGTCATCTTAAGCATTGTCTCATCTATTTTTAACATATAATAAATGAAGATGGAAAGAAACTGGTTTAAGCATCATGCCTGGGAACATACAGAGCTTGGCAACTGGCAATGGTGCTTTTCTTTTTTAAGATAATGAATATGGTCTTTTCATTTAGTAAATATGGTTTTACTTTTCTGAGTTATTAGGAATTGAGTGTCCCACTTAGATTCTGTCTACTTTGTTGCCACTTTTTTGTCTTTGCTCCCCATTGTGCAATATTATGGAGTAGGTGTTGTTTAAAAATAAATAAACCTGGGGAAAAATGTCTAGAGAGAGCTCACTGGTAAGTGTTTTCTACTGGTCAGAGCTTCTAGATTCCATGAGAAAAGAAGTCCTTAAAATTATTGAAGTAATAATTCTTATTGGTGGATAAGGGTAACCAAAACTTCATGGTGGAGACTTTCAGCCTTTATTTAGGCTCATGAGAAGAAGCATCCAAATTATTATTTTTAGGCATCTTCTAGTGAAGTTGAGTGGTCTGTTTAGAATATAGTCATTGGCTTTTCTTTTTAAATTTTTTTGCAATTTGATTTAGGGCACTTTTAGTGAGCAGCCATTTATGTGCCAGCCTATTATACTAGGCACTGGGATAGAAATGTGATAAAGATCTGGATTCAACCCCAGAAACGTCACAGACCAGCCCAATGGGGACCATGGTGTAGACAGTATGCACAGTATGCAGTGGATCCTTGTTCCTTCCACAGGATGACTTAGGGGATGGCTGGAGTCTGGCCTTGGATGATGCTAAGGGTCACGGAAACATTCTCAGTAGTAGAGGAGGAACTAAAAAACAGCCTACTAACTTTGGAAGCTAACATGTGTCTAGGATACTAACAGTCTGTTGTTTTTTAATTGTACCTTTTCTGACCATAGATGTTTGAGAATTGGAGTTGATTTGGGGTCTTTTGAGTGAGGGACTGCTTTGGAAGTACAAGTGAATTCAACACCCACCCCCTGCTCTCTCCTCTCTAGCCATAGTTCCCTTTCTGCGCCGTCCTTAGTCCTTGTTTAGAACACTTTTCCTGAAGATACCTTGCCAGGACACATCCCTCACTTCAGTTTTCACTCAAATGGCACTTTCCTGGTGCCATGAATAAAACAGCAAGTCTAGTCCTCCCCATGTCTTTACCTGGCTATATTTATCTCCATGGCATTTAATCACTATCACTCTCTGAATGTTAGCTCCACGAAAGCAAGGACTTTTGCTATTCAGTGCTTTATTGAATACTTAATATTTACCTAGGACAGTGTCTGACTCATAACATATTCAGGAAATATTTGTGGAATGGTAAAAGAGAGGGAGGACCTTTGTTTGGTTTATTGTCTGTCTCTTATTAGAAGTGAAAACTGTACCAAAGACAGAGCTTTTTTATAGTTATTCGGTACTCCTAGCACCTGTGGTATGTCCAGCACATATTACATGCTTTAATAAGTTATTGCAGAGAGAATTATGCAATTTTGATGTGTACACTTAATTAAGTATAGTTATACTAAGCATGTTTAGTCATATGGATGTCCCTTAAAAAGTAGACATTTTATTCTCACATGCCAGTGTTACACCTGAAGTAGAACCTGTAGTTATACTGCAACAGAAGACAGGCCACACAGCATATTGTTTAAGAGCTTGAACTTTGCAGATAAAACAGCCTGGCTTGAGCCCCATCCCAGCTTTGCCATTTTTAGCATTGTGACTTATGAAATGACTTATGTCTCCATATCTCAGTTTACTCCTCTGTAAAATGGTGATGGTAGTACTTCTCATAGGGTTGTTAAAGGGGTTGTTAAAGGGGTTATAGGTGAGGCAATATAAAATGCTTAGAATAGTGCACAAAGCACAGTAAACATTCCAGATGTGCTTACAAAGTAAATTTAGACAAAAATGTATATGGCCTTTCTTGCTAACTCATTCATCATCATAGGCAATAAAGAATGGAAAATCCCTTTTTATTCCTGTAGCCCCAGATGATGATGATCTCTTTGATCTGTCTCCAGATGAGCTGGAGTAATGTAAAGAGATGAAGGCAGGACATGACAGAGATAAGACTTTATTTCCTTAGGGAATGATCGTCCTGCCTTCTTCGTGCTGATTTTCCTACACTCTTGTTAGGGAGCTAATTTTTTCTCTTTAAAATTACACACAAAAAAAATTGTTAAGCAAATCTGAGAAACCTCTGTCAAATACAGCAGCTTACAGTGTAGTGGCAATAAATAGCACTCAGAGAAAACCCAGTGTGGAGAGGATGTACTGACAGGCCACGGTAGTAGGACATGTATGGAGCTGGTGAACGCAAACAAAAACCTGCATCATCTGGATTGTGCCTCCAGAGGAGTGTGAAACTCTAGAGAGGTGAAGAGTACAATTATTTATTGGAAATAAATGCTTCTAAGGTATATGCAGCCTATTTTATTCATTTGGTGTTTGGTCAGTTTCTGTGCCACTGCTTTGCATGTTGGTGCCCTCTTCTGGAAGACTGCATGCAGAACGTGAGCCTGAGGGCCCGGTAGTGAACCTCCCAGAGCTGAGGGGTGCTGCAGGGCAGATGTGCCCTTCTAGGTGCAGCAAAAATGTGATATGGGACGGTGAAAACAAGTATTCATAAAAATTCAAAGAGAGATCATAAAACACTAATAGTGATGATAACATTTGGATATATCTAACCATAAAAATATTCATAAAGCCTCTTGTTCTTTGGAAAATGAAAGAGAAAAGGAAGAAAGACAGAGGAGAGTACAAAACTGATCTAATGTTCCCTAACTAGATAATACTATTTAGTACCTGGACCTGCAAAGGCGTGTGTGTGTGTGGGGGGGGTGTTTGATCAAGCTAAATTTGTATTTATAAGTATACTTTTGAGTTTAGGGATGGGGTACTTATGTTCACTAAGCTAATTTTAACTGTTTTACCCCTAATGGTTATTACTCTCAAGTAAATTACATTAAAGAAAAATTAAGTTCTAAGTTGAGACTTCTAGCAGGGGTTGATTAAAATAAAAACATTCAATTTTGATTAGGATACATATTCTAACTCTAGCCAGTGCTTGCAAGATAGAAGACGGCTGTCTATCCCTGACTCGGTTTGGTGCCTCTTAACCTGTGTGCTCCGAGGGAAATAGATTCACAAGATTGGTTTAGATACACCAGCCTTTTAAATTTTTCTTTAAATTACAATATAGTTAACATACAATGTTATATTAGTTTCAGGTGTACAGTATAGAGGTTCAACATTTCCATACATCACCCTGTGCACATCATGCTAAGAATACTTCTTAATCCCCATCTTCTATTTTACCTAACCCCCCCACTCCTTTCTGGTGATCATCAGTTTGTTCTCTGTACTTAAGAGTCTGTTTCTTCGGTGCAAAGAATCATAGGAGAAGGGAGGGAAAACTGAATGGAAAGAAATCAGAGAGGGAGACAAACCATGAGAGACTTAACTCTAGGTAACAAACAGAGTTGCCGGAGGGGACGGGGTGGGGGGGCAATTGGGTTATGAGCATTCAGGGAAGGAACATGATGTGATGAGCACTGGGTGTTATATGCAACTGAAGAATAACTGAACTCTGCCTCTGAAACTAATGATGTACTATATGTTGGCTAATTGAATTTACATTTTTTAAAAGTCTCTTTTTGGTTTGCCTCCCTCTCTTTTCTTTCCCTTGCTCTGTTTTTTTATTTCTTAAATTCCACACATGAGTGAAATCAATATGGTATTTGTCTTTCTCTGACTGACTTATTTTGCATAGCATTATATTTTCTAGTTTGATCCACGGCATTGCAAATGGCAAGATTTTATTCTCTTATATGGCTGAGTAATATTCCATTGTGTGTACACACACACACACACACACACACACCACATCTTCTTTTATATACTCGTCGGTTGCTGGACACTTGGCCACTTCCATATCTTGTCGGTTGCTGGACACTTGGCCACTTCCATATTTTGGCTGTTGTAAAGAATGCTGTTATAAACATAAGGATGCATGTATCCATCTGGTATAGTGTTTTTATTTTTTTTTGATACCTAGTAGCATGATGATTACTGGATGGTAGGATAGCTCTACTTTTAACTTCTTGGGGAACCTCCACACTGTTTTCCAGAATGACTGCATCAGTTTGCATTCCCACCCTCCATGCCAGAGGGTTCCTTTTTCTCGTACTTTTGCCAACACTTGTTTTTTGTGATTTTGATTTCAGTCATTCTGACAGGTTTGTGAAGTGATATCTCATTGTGGTTTTGATTTGCATTTCCCTGATGATGAGTGATGTTGAGCATCATTTCATGTGTCTGTTGACTATCGGTATGTCTTCTTTGGAGAAATGTCTGTTCATGTCTTCTGCCCGTTTTTAATTGGATTATTTTTTGAATATTGAGTTGTATAAGTTCTTCATGTATTTGGATACTGACCCTTCATTGGATATGTCATTTGCAAATATCTTCTCTCATTCTATAGGTTGCATTTTATTTTTGGTGATTGTTTCCTTCACTGTGGAGAAGCTTTTTATATTGATGTAATCCCAATAATTTATTTTTGCCTTTATCCCCCTTGTTTCAAGAGATGTATCTAGAAAAATGTGGCTATAGCCAATGTCAGAGAAATTACTGCCTGTGCTTTCTTCTAGGATTGTTATGGTTTCAGGTCTTACATTTGGGTCTTTAATCCATTTTGAGTTTATTTTTGTGTGTGGTGTAAGAAAGTAGTTCAGTTTCATTCTTTTGCATGTAGCTGTCCAGTTTTCCCAACACCTTTTGTTGCAGAGACTGTCTTTTCCTACTGGATATTCTTACCTGCTTTGTCAAGGTTTAATTGACCATGTAATTGTAGGTTTATTTCTAGGTTTTCTGTTATATTCCATTGAACTATGTGTCTTCTGTGCCAGTGATCACCGTTGTGATTACTATAGCTTTGTAATATGATTTAAAGTCCAGAATTATGATAACTCCAGCTTTGCTCTTCTTTTTCAAGATTGCTTTGATTATTTGGGGTTTTTTTGTGGTTCCATACAAATTTTAGGATTGTCTGTTGCCGTTCTATGAAAAATGCTGTTGGTGTTTTGATAGGGTTTGGATTAAATGTGTAGCTTGCTTTGGATAATAGAGACATTTTTAACAATATTTGTTCTTTGGATCCATGAGCATGGAATGTCTTTTCATTGCCTTGTGTTGTCTTCACTTTCTTTCATCAATGTTTAAAGTTTTCAGAGTGCAGGCCTTTCATCTTTCTCATTCTGTGTTATTATAAATATTCTCCCTAAGGGTGTTAAATTTTTTTTGCTTATAATTTTATTACATTTGGCAATAGTATCCTCAGCTAAATCCCAGGAGTGAGGTTAGTGAGCTCTGGCAGTTTAGTCTCTTTTACATGTTTCTTTTTTCATGTGTCATAGGGCCAAGTAGTACCTCCTTCCTCCTTAGTCAAAGGAAGGTGTGTTTTGATGAGTTTGGCTTTGTGTATGTATGCATTCATTTAGAGTGTTAATGCCTTCCTTTAAATGAAAAAAATTTAAGTTAGATAATTCGGATTTTGAAAAACATGAAAGAATGTAATATCTTGGCATGGGGGATAAGCTAGTGTTTTTTGTGTAGACATATAAGTGTACTGTCCAATTTCATACCACCCTGTTTGCCCAGAATGTGCAGTGCATAATCATAGTCATTAAAGGGTATGATCAATTTCAGACTGTCGACTTATGAATTTGCAAGGATATGGGATGTAGTTACCCCTTTTATTTCCTTTTGTCAGGGTAGAGAGTAATACAGTATCATTAGAGATTTTTAATGCCATATAAAGGCAATGAAGTAACATAGCCAAAAGCTATATCTCATGAAAGATGTAAACTCAAAATATGCAGTGACATTTTAATAGCATTCTAAGAAAACAAGCTAGTCCATCTGTGAATGATTCATTCTTCCTTTCTTGTCCACTGGAATTGGAATTCACTGATTTGTTCACTGAAGCTTCTGTGCAAATAATGAACATGTAAGTGGTTTTGCATCACTTTCCTCCTTATTTATTATCAAGCTAGACATCTAGTAGTAGTTGCTTTGCAAATGATTCATCTCAAATTTTTATAATGTGGGACGCCTGGGTGGCTCAGCGGTTGAGCGTCCTCCTTTGGCTCAGGGCGTGATCCTGGAGTCCTGGGATGGAGTCCCCCATCCCAGTCCCTGTGGGAAGCCTGCTTCTCCCTCTACCAATGTCTCTGTCCCTCTCTCTATATCTCTCAGGAATAAATAAGTAAAATCTTAAAAAATTTTTTAGAATGTAGTTGTATTAAAATTGACCTAATAATATTGCAGCAAAATTATGTTCTCATTTGAGAGCTGGTCCAGAAAAGCTGAGTTTAATATGGAAAATCAAAACAAAACAAAAAAAACTCCTTTTAAAAAACAAAAAAGAAAAAAAAAAAACAAGAAGCACCCCCAAAACCCTGAATCATCTGGATTATACCCCCAGAGGAGTATGAAGCTCCAGAAGAGTAAAGATTCCAATTCTTTATTGGAAATAAGTGCTTCCAGGGCAAATTGGTAAGTTTGGTCAGTTGCACGTTGGTGACCTGAATACTGAATGCAGAACTGAATAAAACGAATGAAGTTTATTTAAAACAATATCCTGAGCCAGAACCTCTAGGTGACACTTAATTACAATTCTTCATTTGTAAAGACTGAATTACGTTTTCCGTTCCAAACAGAGAAATAGCCATTAGGAGTTTCTATCATTAGATTTTACCTATGGTTCTCTTAAAGTCTCTGAAATCATAAGTAAATGCTGTCCTATCTAGAGAGATGTATTCTATATAAATGTCAAAGTGTGTTTATTTGAGGTAATTTTCTTTAGAGAAGTCAAGTATTAGTTGCTACTAAGAGCTAAATTAACACTTGTATACAGTACAAATAGCAGTTTACATTTAATAAAATACTGCCTGATGTAATTATCTCATGTGGTCGTCCAAATAACCAAGTAATAATCTTAAAGATGAAGGGAGTAGTAGTAATGATAAGAATTGGGTCTGGTGATGGCACCTAACATTTATAGTTCACTATGAGCCAAACACTACTAAGTAAGCATTTATGTGGATCTTTTACTTGAATTTAGCATCTTCTGAATTAGTAATTATTACTGGCAAACCAAGCACTTGCATGTAGAATCTCATTAATAAGAAAAGAGACCTCCTAATTCTTCTACTGTAATGGAACTGTGTTCAGATGAATACGCTGCTATACATATTTCTTTATTGACACATTTCTGAGTTCCTTAGGCATATTGGACATTACAACCCCTTGCCAGATGATCTATTCCCATTAGTGGAGGGGACTGCTATGCCCATACTGAGTTCCTACAGGTAGTGGATGGTTGCTGTGGCTACTAGACAGCTCTGTCTGAGAGTCATATGGATGCCATGTTTTATTACATCTTCAAGCCAAACTCATCATCTTTTCTCTGTTTCCTGTTTCTGTATGTGCATGTGTGTGCTCACATGCCCCCTGCCCCACACTGTTACACATTCTGTTGTCTTCCTCTTGTATTTGTTATCTTGGTTGTTGGCAACATATTTTGTCCAGATTCTAAGTCAGTTAGCCTTCTGCCCTCTCTTTGAACACAACTCCAAACACATACCAAATTATTCATTATGTTGTTTGAATTTACTTTCTAAATATCTTTCAGAGCAGGATTTTTTTTTTTAGATTTATTTATTTATTTATTTATTTATTTGAGAGAGAGTGCACATGGGGAGGGGCAGAGGGAAAGGGAGAAAGTCTTAGACTATGTGCTGAACATAGAGCCGGAGGTGACTGATCTCACAACGCTGAGACTGTGGACCAGAGCTGAAATCAAAATTCAGTCAGTTTACCAACTGGGCCACCCAGGCGCCCCTCAGAGCAGGTATTTTTAAAAAATATTCACATGAATTATCTTTCAATTCAGGTTCAGCTGTCCTAGCCATCAAAATACTCGAGGCTCAGTTCTGTCTACCTAAAGTTTTTCCTCCATGGTACAAAGAAAAGTGATCTTATAAAAATCCAAGTCTAATGGGGTGCTGGGGTAGTTTGACTGTCTGACTCTTGATTTCCACTCAGGTCATGATCTTAGGGTTGTGAAATTGAGCCCAAAGTTGGGCCCCACTCTGAGCATGGAGCCTGCTTAAGACAATCTCTTCCTGTCTCAAATAAAAATAAAATAATAAAATAAAATAATATAATATAATATAAAATAATATAAAATATAAAATAAAAATATAAAATAAAATAAAATAAAATAGTAAAATATCCAAGTCTGATCATTACCATTTCCCCTCTTTAGACCTATAGTGATTTTCCCTGGGATAGTGGTGGCTCAAAATCCTGATACACATCAGAATCATCTTAGAGCTTAAAAAGAAAATGTAAAGGTCAGTGGTCTGAGAATTCCCTGGAGTAGGCCCCAGGCACATGTCTTTTCTGAAAGCGTTACATAACATATGTTCATATTGCCATATATCTCCTTGGATATCTAAGGGAGATAGATAGAATGTGTCTAAATGGAACTTTTTTCTCTTAAAACCTGTGCCAACTTTGTTTTCTCTATGTTAATTGAAGGCAACTCCACCTTTCAAGTTGCTCAGAACTCCCATGACCACTTTAAAAATATATCTACCTCTCTCCCCAAACTGCAATTCTTGATCTCTCTGTTCTATTTGTTTTTTTCCATAGCAGTTACCACTTTCTAACATACTATGTATATTTATTTTTTTCATTTATTATGTTTGTTTAGTTTTAGCTCCCCTGGAGTAGAAGTGTTTTGTTTATTGAAGTATACATTGCCTGACACATGGTAAGATATTTGTTGACTCTGCAAAAACAATCATACCAGAAAATGACTAGCAGTAGCAAAATTAATAGTACTAGAGGATATAAAGGACTTGGGTACTGAAGTGCCATTGTCCATGTCCAGCTCTGTGCCTCAGTTTCTATCTGTAAAATGTTTATACTACTATGTACTTCATAAAATAATTGAGGATTAGATGAGACAATTTCTAGGAAGCACTCATCTCGGTGACTGGCACAAAATAAGTACTTAGCCAACGTTAGATGCTGTTAGGTGAATGGGAACCATTGGAAGAAGTGTAGCTACTCTGAATAATTTCTCAGGTATATTTCCTCCAAGATTAGATATGCTATCTCTGCAATGCCTGAGAAATGAATATTTTACATAATGATGGCCAACAAGATTTCCTTTCCTTTCTCAAAGGCAATTTTTTATATTTCAGGATTTTAATCTTGCTTATGATATACTTAGAACACTTTCTGACTGACATTCATTCTACCCATGAAAGCTAAAGCATTTGTACCAGTTTTCCTGAATCTGTCAGTTCCAGGCCTTTTATATCTGTCTTTGCAGCCTGAAGAATGCTTCCAGAGTCATTGCATCCTCTGGTCCTTTCATTCCACTTGCAACTGGAGTCATTTCTTTCCACTCTTTGGGATTCTTCTGATTGGCCTTTATCTAGCTTTTACAGTATGAAATTGAAGCAAGTTACTGTTTGTTGTTGTTTTTTATGCACAACTCCCCTAGTATACTTTATAAATGCAGTGGGATGATGGGTAGGGGAAGCCTTGAACCTTTAGCCTAATGTATTTTTTTATCCTAGTTTTATTATCTCAATTCAATAAAAATTTAAATACTTTTTTAAAATTAATTCAAAGTGAATATGAAACCAGACAATGTAACTGGTACCCTCTGCTGATATCAGTCCTTCCAGAACATTCCAGGATTAGTCATAATGAATTAGAAGATTTGTGCTGCGTGTCATTTATAGCATAGAAGACAGTGGAGAATGTGGACACAGCCAGTTCAGTTCTTGCATCCTTTTAACAAATGGCTATTGAATAACTTTAGCCTATTCCTGTGATGTGAATACAGAGTGAAAATCAAGATTGTAGTAGATGAGAGAGACGGGACTTTTAAAAGAAGAGCTAGAATAAAGGTAATTTATCAAGTGCTCTGAGAATGCAGCAAGAGGGAGTTGGGGTATGAGTCTTAAAAAAGTTCTCTCACTAGGGTTCTTGTAGAATCAACAAGAATTTGCAAAACTTGGGGCATCTCAGAATTTTAGGGTAGGGGTAACAAGAGAAGCAAAGGGAGCAAGATGGAACAAGGGTACGAGAGCATAGCTAAAATTCCCGTGTGGCCCAAGCATGAGGAAACTGGTAAATGATAAATCTAAATGATCTATTGGGGTCACCTTGTGAATGGTCTTATCTGACATACTACAGAATATGGATTTTTATCTTGTGTAGGATTTTTATGGAGGCCTTTTATTACATCTGTGGTAGCAGTATGTAGGCTGGGAAAGAAGTGTGGAAATACAGAGAACATAGAGTTTTTCCTTTATATTTAGAGGACATCAGAGAAGAATCAGTAGGTCATGGACAACTGAGAGAAGGTCTTGGTGAAACTATAGAACAATAGTTTAATAAGGAATAAGAATTGAATCACATAAGTCAGTCAAAATAAACCCAGAAGGAATCTATTGTGAAACATACTACCAATTGACAAGGAATGCCATAATTGGAATTCTTCAAATAAGTTTAGAACAAACATTTTAGGAGGTAGGGTTACCAGGTAAAGTATAAGATGGCCAGTTAAATTTGAATTTCAGATAAACATTGAATGATTTTTATTAATGTATGTCCTGTGCTTAAAAACTGTTGTTTATCCGCAATTCAGATTTAACTGAGTATCCTATTATATTTACTTAGAAAAATTGGTAATCCTAGTATGATAAAAAGGTTATGAGAATGCCCCATGATCACACTCAACAATCTGATCCTTCTTTTGATGATAGTGTTACCATATTTGTTTGCAGGTGTGAGGTATGGGCCCCAGTGAAGCATTTTCTGGAACACAGGGAGAACCTTTTGGGGAATCTTTTCTACATTTAAGTGGCTATTAGGGATTTCGCCTTAGAAAATTGTAAAAGTTACTTGTGAAAAAGAAAAGAGAGTTTTTTAAAAAAAGGGAAAATTGAAACTACTGAAAGCATCTAATATTCAGTGGACTAGATGGATAATGTCTTGTGTATTCCAGGAAACAAAATGGGGTGTCATCCCTCCTGAGAGGGATCATCCAGTTTGCTTTATCAAGTGTGAGCAAGGCTGGGTTGCCACTGTTGTTTATGCTCCTGATATACAGTGGCTCTTGTGTTCTGGCTTCTGTTTTTATTAGGGTTGTAAAAACATTACAAAAACTCTAACAGTAAGCACTCTGCCAAGAAAGTGAGGTCATAGTAATATGACCCCACAGGGAGCCAGGTCCTTAGAAGCCCTAGAGACCAACAGATAACTGGACTTGTAGGGCAAAGAGTACTGGGAAGGGGCTTATAAGAGGACATATATTTGGCCGAGGCACCCTGGGCTCTGGGATGAGTTCTTTTTGGGCTCTGTCTGATTGCTGGTAAGTTTATATTTATATTGCTAGGCTTTCTGATTTAAATGAAACAGTTTCTGTTCTTATTCAAGTAATCTCTTAAATCATGAAGTGGGACAGATGAAGCCATCTAGGAATGAAAGTATTTATCCTCACTGTAGTCCTTATTTTCTATTTTATTGAAGATTTTTTTTAAAAAATTATTTATTCATGACAGAGAGAGAGAAAGAGACACAGGCAGAGGGAGAAGCAGGCTCCGTGCAGGGAGCCCAATATGGGACTCGATCCCGGGTCTCCAGGATCACACTCCAGGCCGAAGGTGGTGCTAAACTGCTAGGCCACTGGGGCTGCCCTTATTGAAGATTTTTTTAAGAAGATCCAGAGAAGTCTGATTTTTACAGATTTTTAAATTACCTCTTTTTGATGAATGTAGGGAGAATGAGGCGAAATAGCCTAGGTTGGGCAAGAGAGTAGGAAGAGGGGAAACATAAAGAATGAAAAATAAGAAACAGGAGTGACTGTGACCACTACATTTGAAAAATACATATACTCATTAGGATAAGTCTCTTGTATTTGAACAAAATTTTTGCAGTGCCGTATATCTGGTGTAATTATACCATTTACATGGAGTGATTAAATATATGCCATAAATTTGTCATGAAAAATGAGCAATAAGTGGCAGTGTAATTGAAAAGAAAATTCTTTCTTTGGCATTTGTTTTTTTCTCCATGATAGCTACTATATAGAGTAAGAGAATGCATGCAGACACAACTGCAGGGATTTTCTTTTACAATTAAAAAGATTACTTGATCGTCACTAAAATAGTTCTTGGAATTAATATTTTATGTTTCAGCCATGAATGTGGGAAAACCTGAAATGTGAATTGTCCTTTAAATGAATTTTCTGATATGAGTTTACTTATTATAGCTTTGCTGTATATAGTGATTAAATACTCATTTTTCTGATAGGATGGATTTCATAAAACTGGCTGGTAACTGTGGAGGAAGGTTTAGGATGAAAAAATATTTAAATGTATTTGCCTGAAGATCTCATCATAATGAAGCAATTTTATTAATTGGTATCTGTCTCTGTTGGAAAATTATTTAAGGTGGCTAATTGTTTAAAGAAGGATTACTAAACATCTTAGTTTGCCTGGGACAATTCCAGTTTATGTTTGTTGTCCTGGCATTGACTGTGGTTTAACATTTTACGTTGACTTTAAAAAATGAAGTATTAATCATTAATAGCTACAGTAAAATAAGTCAGCTTGAGTTTGATAAGCCTCCACTTGGTACTTCTAAGCTTCTCCGCAGTCTCCTCTGGGATGTGTGAGTGGACGTGTGCGTTGAACAGAATTTTCACATAGTTGAGTCTAAAAGACAATGTGGGGTAATCTCTCTTTTCCCTCCCTGTATGCTCCCTGTCAGGGACAGCATGTGGAATACTTGTTGATACAATGAGCTCGGAGAGAAGTCGTGAGGGGCAGTTCTCTGCCTCCAGTCTGGTAGTGGTTGGGGATGTCTGGGGATGTCTGGGGATGTCTGGGGCTGTGCGGTCCCTCGGGCTACTTGGTGTATGGGCTGGGCAGACAGTGGCAGGAGCTGCATTTGAGGGATAGTGAACCTGCTAGGCTACCACTTAGTTGGTGTAATTTCCAATTACAATGGAAAATTGTGAGGTAGAATAAGTAACAAAAATAGATATTGAATAGTTCTGCTTAGAAATATGTTCGTTTTTTGCTATAATGATTTTCGTCGTTTATTATATACTGTAAGTTCACAACTAATTTTTTTTATTGGTAGTACCTTTTTAAAAAACATTATAACAATTATAATTACATACTTAGTGATTTTATCATCCCTGTTCCCTCTTCCAAGTGTCTCGGGCTAGACAATAAATGGATACTCATAAATTAGGACAAGTTAAAGAAGAATATGATAGAGCAAAGACCTGCAGAATGAGGCCTCTTGGCCTATTTCAGCCTAACCTGGAATGGTTTTAAGTTTTAAGAGGTTGAAAAAAAAAACCCCACGAAAAACAAGCATGTGTAATAGAGAACTTATGTGTCCTTACCTGAAATATTTACTATCTAGTTCATTACAGAAGAATTTCTATATCTGGTTTAGAGTCTGTGGTAAGTATGTTGGAAGGCTACTTAACGTCTAGTTTATCACAAATGTATCTATTCCTCATTCACCAATTTGGAAATTACTGCATTATTGGTGTCCATGTTATAAATTGCATGATGTATCATTCTATAGGCAGCCACAGACTATAGTTTGTGATCTTTTTCAAGAGCAGAGGTGCTGGGCAGCCCTGGTGGCGCAGTGGTTTGGCGCCACCTGCAGCCTGGGGTGTGATCCTGGAGACCTGGGATCGAGTCCCACATCAGGCTCCCAGTGTGGAGCCTGCTTCTCCCTCTGCCTGTGTCTCTGCCTCTCTCTCTCTCTGTGTCTATGACTAAATAAATAAAAATCTTTAAAAAAAAAAAAAAGAGCAGAGGTGCTCACAGGTGTTTTGCATGGCTTACTGAGGCCCTCTTAGGATGTTTATGAGGTTGAAGTTATTTTATAATAACAGTATACAGCATTATTTTCCTTTTTCACTATATTGATAATCACACTGATGGTACAAAAGCCATGGTGAGGGCTTCAGCACAAATCAACGTAGAGGCACTAAACTGTCCTAATCATTCTGATGTTCTTTACTGTCCTGCATGCAAGATAAAAAAGCCAGTCTCACCTAAAAATTCCTTAATAAAAATTCCTTGATAATTATATTTTAACCCTTGGGTACATACCCTTTTAATTTCACATGTGATGAGATGGAAAATATGCATAAAACACTTCTCCTGATGGTTTTCTTGAGGACAATTTTGTATGCAATTTGAGTTGTGACTTATAAACTAGTTACTTTTTAGGAAATGCAATTTTAGGAAAAATGTTGCCATTTTTTCAGTGTAGATGATAAGCCATGGTTATTGGCAGCCATTTTCTCAAAAATTAATTGAGTAAGCCTATCAATACTTTAAGAAAACAATTGATAGTATTTGTTGCCAACAATACAATTGTGAGCTTTCAGTCAAAACCTAGAACTGTGGAAAACTTCTATCTTCCACTAAAAGTTTAGTAGCTTTTCCGTACTTAAAGATTTTGATGAAGATAGTAGTGGTGACATAATAAACGTGATTTTCAAAACTAGTGTGTAATAAAATGTGAACCAATATTTTGCCAATGACCAGTGCATGGTACAGAATCTTGCCTGGGTAAAAGATCCATTTAAAGACGAAGACAAATTTTAATATGAGTACAAAAAATTCTTTGATACTATATTGACCCTAACCTTTGGGAAACTACCACTTATCTTATTTTAGTGCCATATAAAAAAAAGAATATCTACAATTATCTGAAAAGTATATTAAAATACTTCTTTTTCTAACTAAATTATCTGTGTGGGACTGGATTATTTTAATTTCAACCAAAACAAAATATTGGTTACAAATAGATGTGGCAGTGAGAAACCCAGCTGTCTTCTAGTAAGCCAACCATTAAAGAAATTTGTAAAAAATGTAAATAGTTATTGCTTTTCTCACTAAATTTTATGTTATTGTTTTGGAAGTTATAATTATTTTTAATAAAATATTTATATTCATGAAATGAGCTAGTTATTTTTAAGTGAGTTAGTATTTAAATTTTTTCTTTTTAAATTACTAATATGGTGAATTATCAATAGATATAACAACTCAGATAAACACAAAGGTCTTTGGAGTCCTCCATATTTTTTAAAATGTAGTGGTACTGAGATCAAAAGTTTTGAGAACTGTTCATCAAGGGTTTAAGCCATCACTTTGAAAGATATTGAAATATAACAGCTGGAAGTACTTTTATGAATAATTAAGTATAAAACTATCTCATCTAAATTTTTTCATTTGGTTCTATGGCACGATAATTTCATCAGCTAGTTTCCCTTTTTGTCACATAAAAAAAAAAACTTTTCTGTTTTTTTCTTCTTTATCAATTCTCACAGCAATGCTGGTGTAAAAACAACCCTGCTAGAGGCTCATTCTGAGATGGGGAGCACTGAAATTCTGGAAAAGGAGGCCTCAGAAAGTCTCAGTAATGGTACCCGCAGCAACATAGAAGCAGCCAGGAGGCTGGCCAGACGACTTTATCAACTAGACAGATTCAAAAGGTCGGATGTTGCAAAGCACCTAGGCAAGAAGTACGTTCTATACTAGGGCTGGTGTTTGCATATGTCCTCGTTTGTGTCTCATTTTTATTTTTATTTTTTTATTTTTTTATTTTTTTATTTTTTTTATTTTTTTGTGTCTCATTTTTAATAGCTTGAATTTGAATAACAAAGTCTGTCTTGTTTTCTTATAGCAATGAATTTAGCAAACTAGTTGCAGAAGAATATCTGAAGTTTTTTGATTTTACAGGAATGACCCTGGATCAGTCTCTCAGGTATGATTAAATATCACTTCTGTTCTTTTTTGCTTCCAAATGATTAGTTCTGAGAAGAGAAAGTAATGCTGAAACTAAAATCTGATTTTTCTTTTTTTTAGAGCACAGTGACTTTGTGATCTTAGCCCAGATAAGGCATTAGTAGAATGAAAATTATATTGTTTTTATAAAAACACACATGAACTCATATTTTGTATCTAGTAGATGATGTAGAAAAGAATAGTGACAAAGTAAGTCTTGAGAAGTGGAATCTGGGAATTTGGTTTTCGAATGATCAGTTTAAAGAAGGCACAGATTTATAATAACCAAATAGCCTTCTAAGATGATACTTTGGAATTAATTCATGAATGGAATAAAAATGAATATCACCATACTAATAAGCAGAAGATATCTGCAAAACTCTTTTAGGTAGTAACACATTTTGCTCATGTGTTCAAATTAAAGTTTAATAAACACACTGATCCTCACTTTTCACACCATATGGTACTGTAAATTTCTAGGAGCCACTGAAGGTAAAACCCAGTCAGCAGTTACTCTTATAAACTTTATAATGTGTCAGAGCCTGGAGGAATTGTGAGATCATCTGTGTAACCCTATAGTTTTATAAATCACGAATCTTGAGAGGTAAAGTGAGGGTGTTTGGATTAGAATGCACAATAGTGACTTATTCAGTGGCACTTCGCGTGAATTGAGGGCATGCATAGGTTTTCCCACTGAAAACAGATAAGAGGAGAGGAAATATCTATATTTGTAGTTTGCTTTCTGATGTGGTTTATAAAAGACAGTTATGAAAAACTAAAGTTTGATCAATATAATTTAGATTTAACAAACTAAGATAGCAACATTTTCATCATAGAAATAAGATTTTTTTTTAAAGATTTTATGTATTTATTCATGAGACACACAGAGAGAGAAGCAGAGACACAGGCAGAGGGAGAAGCAAGCTCCATGCGGGGAGCCCGATATGGGACTTGATCCTGGATCCGGGGATCACACCCTGAGCCAAAGGCAGATGCTCAACTGCTGAGCCACCCGGGTGTCCCAGAAATAAGATTTTTGTATGTTTCTTTTAATTGTAAGATTTCTTAGAGCATTTTAAAGGATTTTATTTTTCTTCCCATCTTATGTTCAGGGAAGTCCATATGCTTTGGCAAGTGAGGATTTTATCACTAATAGACAATACTCTTAGTGACTCTGATTTAGATTGGTGTGTGGTTCTAGGCATATTTTTACTTTTCAAAAATTTTTATACATAAATTAATTTATTCTTAACCTAAGGAATAAATTAGGATTTTGGCTCCCAATTTTCTTCTCATATAAAAAGTTAGTAATATAATATGATAATAGGCAAAATAAAATTAACAGAAACCTACTGTACACAGGATAATAATATAGTTGTAATTTTAACAATGTGTCGGTAGCAAATACAATCAATCATACAGCAAGATGACAAACAATGATCCAAGTGTAGTTTTAAAACATAGCCTACATGGTTATGGGTTGGTTCAGTCTTGAGTGTTCTTTGGTTTTTATCTGACCTATCTTTTAAATGGCTACTTGTCACTTAGTCATATGGGAGAGTTACTACCTTCCCAAAGCATTTCTTAATGTATTAACTACATGTTATTGGTATTGCCTTTCATTTTTTATATTGACATTTTATAGAATTAAATAAATTTATATTGAATGGCTATCTAGTAAGTGATTTAAAAAAATAACTGTAGGGATCTCTGGGTGGCACAGCGGTTTGGCGCCTGCCTTTGGCCCAGGGCGCGATCCTGGAGACCTGGGATCGAATCCCACATCGGGCTCCCGGTGCATGGAGCCTGCTTCTCCCTCTGCCTGTGTCTCTGCCTCTCTCTCTCTCTGTGTGTGACTATCATAAATAAATAAAAATAAAAAAATTAAAAAATAAAAAAAGAATTAAAAAAATAACTGTAGAATATCTATCTTACTTTGTATAATTAATTTCTTGTATAGAATTAGCTTTAATTGTCAAACATGAAAAGTATGGTAATCTTTTCTAGTTTCACTTTTTTTCTCTTAAATCTTTTTAAGGTATTTCTTTAAAGCATTTTCTCTTGTGGGAGAAACTCAAGAACGAGAGAGAGTTTTAATACACTTCTCCAATAGATACTTTTATTGTAACCCAGATGCCATTGCTTCACAAGGTAATTTGATGCAAATGTTTATATTTCCAAAAACAAGTCTTATTTTTCTCACTATGAAAGTTATATTTTATTGTGGAAAATATGGAGGATTATACAGAAGAAAATGAAAATCATCTAGATATCTCTAATTATCTGGAGATAACTATTATTCACTGATATATTTGCTTCTGCTCTATTTGTACAATGTTGAATTCGAATCATTCCAGAGGTTTTTTTTTTCCTGTTGTTTCCTTTTCGTTTTGAGCATTTTCTCATGTCATTAAATACTCTTTAAAAAACATGATATTTAATGACTGCCTGATATTCTTTTCTTTTAATTTTTTTTTTTACTTTGCTTTCCAGTTCCATAGTATGACGAGATGCTTTAAGTTGCTAATGCGATCACTCAGAGATTTTACATGCAAAGCATATTGTAATAAATGAAATGCCAGCTTTCTTATTTCTTCTCCCTATACATCTGATCTCTAAACTTCTTGAAGTGCATGTTTGCTTAGTTTTGTGGTTAGGGATAATAATGTTTTGGGAACATTTACAAATCGTACTGGAGTTTGTAGTGTGTCTCCAGTGCTTTGGTTTGATATTCATTGTAACAGCACTGACCACTGACTTTGGTTTGTGATTTTAATGAACTATGAGTTTATATTCATTGTATTATTTTTAAAATGCAACTTTATTTATTTTTCACCCTACCAAAAGGTTTCTCCTCCATGTTGATTCCTGCAATAAAGCAAAATTTTCAAAGGTTGACACATTCATTTGCCATTGGAGAATCTTTAATAAACACAAATCCGAAATAGATCACTAGTACTAAATGCATAAGAAATAACAATTCTGTCTTAGCTTCAGTATTGTCAGTTAACTGGGATGAGTGAACTTATCCCCCAGCCTCTGCCCTCTAGTGTATAGCTAAATTAACTAACAAACTGATCATTAGAGTCACTTCCTCTCTGTGAAATAGAAACTTAATTTTCTTTAGTCCTTTTTTTGATTATATTTAGATTACTTATTCACTGTTTCTATCACTATCAGGATTGAGTAGAGAATGAAAGAGATAGAAGGGAGTTGTTTTTATTAAAACCTCCTTCAAATCTAATAAAATGTTGACATTCCTTTTTTTTTTTAAGACTTTATATATTTGAGAGAGAGAGAGAGAGGAGAGAGCAAGAGAGAGCACAAGCAGGAAGGAGGAGCAGGCTCCCCATTGAGCAGGGAGCCTGATGGCAGGACTTGATCCCAGAATCCTGGGATCATGACCTGAATTGAAGGTAGACACTTGACCAACTGAGCCACCAGGTGCTCCATACGGTGACATTGCTGAGTGAAATAAGGAATATGGATGTGTACACTCAACTGGACATTGATAAGGATACATGAGAGTTGGCTGCTAAGTTTTACAAATGCTTTCAAGGAATTTATTTTAAATGTATTTAAAATTTAATAAACTGGAACTGGAATAAATATACTTTTGGACATTTAGTAGCATCTCCTTAGAGACCTTAATGACAGAAATCACCTACTATACTCAAAGGCATACTCCTGAAGAATAAGTGGTCTTTAATTCATGAATTCAGGAATTAGCAAGGCCTTGCTGTATATTTGGCATACACTAATAAGATTTTTCTGTATCTGCAACCACCTTTGTCTACTATACTTAGATTGAAAAATGGGGGAAAAGAATGGGAGAAGTAATTCTAAGGTTTGGAAATGAGAAGCTTAATTCTTAGTGCTTCTTCTTTTCCTTTATAAAGTAAGGAGAGAGTGATGTTTCTGTCTAAATGTGACATAATCCGTCTGGTTTAAGCAACATTTTCCCCCTGAATATTTTTCAATCTTTACAGATTATTGTATTTTTCAATCTTTACAGATTATTGTATTATTGTATTTTTGTTTGATCCATAGTATCCCGGACCAGTCAAACCTACATGTTGCCTTTAATGAATTGTCGAGAAAGAGGATAACTGTTCCTGCCCATATGTTTTTAGCCAGAGAACTGATACCCAGACAGTACAATGAAAGACCCAAATCTTAGTTTTCTTTGACTTTTGCTTCTTTCTTCACTTTCCTCCCAGGAAGTAAAAAAAAAAAAAAAAGAAAAGAAAGAAGAGTAGCAAATGACTTATTTTCGCTTCTGTATCTTGTGTTACAGAAAATTGGGAAAATATAAATAAAAAGATAAAAATTATCTCACTATCCAGAGACAATAATCTTTTAATATAATGTTATATATTATTCTAAATGTATTTATATTTAAATGGTACCATACTGCATATAATGTGTTTTTTATATAATAATTTATTGTGAACTATCTATTTCAACATGTATACTTGGACAACATTTTTAGTGACTTAAACATAATAGGATTGTGTTTTTGGAGGGTTTTATTTACTTGTTCCCCATTGTAAGCAACGTTTCTTTGGATACACTTGTATTTTGTATAGATCTTTATTTCCTTAGTGAAAAGCCCTATAAACTAATTTGATATGTCAAAAGATACTGTTTCAAAGCTTAAGGTATGTACTATCAAATTGCCCTCCAAAGAGGGAAGAATAATATAGTTTATCACCAACAGAGTTCAACTCTGTACACTGAGGTCCTTTTAATAATTTATCTATTTCTTGTCTCCCTAACAGATATGATCAATGGTGGCTAGCTACATTATTATGTGTTCATAGGTTCTTAATGTATGCTACTTTAATGATAATAAGGAATCCAACAGGAAATAGCGAATCAATGCTTTCTTTCCTTGTCTCTTCTCTTAGATGGAGTCCATTGTCTCACTTGTGCAATGATGCTTCTTAACACAGATCTCCATGGCCATGTAAGTATAGGTGTGTGAAGCTGTCTTAGAGAAAGTGAAATATCTTGGGCTTATCTTTGCTTTTGCATTCACATGTGCTTTTTCTCTGCCTCCCTACTCTCATTCTCTACATGGCAGGTAGGTAAATGTAAATCCTTGGAAAAAGAAATAACTTTATGAGCATAATTCACTTAAAAGTGAATATATTGTCTACATGTGTGGAATTGTCTTATCTGTAGTGAGTGTGTTCTGTATCTTCTTTCTCCAGTAGATGGCAGAGACAGAGCATTTGCTTTTTTGTTTCATTTTTTTGGTTAGCTATTTGGGTTAATATTTGATGGAAAGGGGATATAAGTTAGATCTGAAAATATTAACTGTATTTTTACTAAATACAGTAGCTAGCCAGTCTTAGGATCAGCCTTTTCTACACTTCTCAGTTCACATTGGCCTTTTACTAGTTGAAATATCAAAATAATCTAATTACTGTCTCATCTTCTATTTAAGATATAGAGTGAAATTTAATTTCTAATTATATATAAATTTTTACCTATCATAGATGTGAAGTTTTAGCATTCACTTAAACTTTATATTAGAGAAAATGAAAGTGTTTTTGTTTAATATAGGCCAATATATACTTAGCACAAAAATTATTTCATTAGTCCCAGGTCCATTTATTTTGAAGAGAAAACCAGGTTTCTTATAATTAAAGAATCTAGATCATTCCTTGATTTGCTATACAATGTATTTTGCAATTTAAAAAAAATCACATTAAAAGAACTAAAACTTTAGGTATCCATCCAAATTTGATTTCATATTCCAAAAGGCTATATAATTTCCTTAGGAAAGGCAAAATGGAGCTGTATGGGGCCATTGAGATGGTTTGAAGGGAAAATAAGTGTTCTATCATCAGAAAAATGAAGAAGAGTTGTAGTGATAGTTAACATTGCCTTTGCAAACCTCACAATACTCAACCAGGAAGTTCCTACTGCAATTTGCATTAGAGGTAAATTTAGAATAACCTATTGATTCAGAGATACGTGTCCAGAGGTGATGCAGAATAAAATTAGTAGATACTTTCGAAGGACATTTTGGGGTCATGGCATCGTAATACATCTTGGGGAAATGAAAGTACTAGGATTCCCATAATGTGAGCCTTGACATGAGAATCAGAATCTAAACTCATCCAGCTTGTAATGGGGATGACCGGTCAGTGGACAGTCCTGACCACTGTTTTTCTCTCCTTTCTTCTCTGTCTTATGGTGACAGTTACAATCCTGTCCCCATTCTTTTCCTCCCACATAATTTCTCAACTTTCAGCTGAAAGAGACAATTTTGAATACTCTTGTCCACATATAACTTTGATCCAAGTCAGTGAGTTCCAGCATGAGGTATCTTCTTCACATGAGATATTTTGAGGTCTCCTTCACATACAGTGGTTTTGCAGTTAGTGTCTGTTGACTGAGAAAATGTGTAATGACCAAAAAAAAAGTCCAGTAATACTCTCAATTCTTATTTAAGAGTTGAGGATCTCATAGAACTTCTGTGGTAGTTGCTAGATGGGAGACTGGTTTCTTTTAAAACCTGAATTACTTTGTGGAAAGCTAATATTGCTTTAATAATACTTTCAAATAAACTTGTGTCTTATTAATCACAATACTTTGAAACATAGTAGTAAATAAAGGTGTGAAGATTGTTTTTTATTCAGATAACTCAGCATACTTGATATCCAAACTAGCCATGGGCACCCTAGTGTCTATGTCCATAGGTTCAGAACCACAAACCTCAGATTTGCTCTTGCTCTGTCTTCAGACCACTTTTGAATAACTGGAAAGAGATTAAGTGGAGCATCATACTTCTTTTTGGCAACTAGAATGTAAGAGTTTATAGGTAAGAGGCAGTATACAAATGAGCAGTTTAATATTATCCTGATTTATGCCAATCATACATATTAACACTTGGCTATAGTGACAGAATTACGTATGAGGGAGAATATTATAAGTACAATAGCATCATCATATTTTTAGTGATTATTAGTTCTTAGCTTTGTTTTTGAAAAATGTGTGCTATATATTTAGGATTATCTGTTTAGGTTTTAAATAGTAGAGGTGCTTTTTAATCCTTAATTACAATGGATGCTGTTAAAAGTTTGCTGAATATATAGTAGTTTCATAAAAACTAACCATATGAAAATGTGTTTCTTTTTCTTCCAACTCTGGATTCACTTAAAAAATAAATTTTCCTTCTAGGTGGTAAGTTTTTATCCATAATTTTGGATGTAGCTTCTCTTGCATCATGATTGCCTGATTTATTGTTACAGTATTTGTTTGACTTAATAGCATGGCCCCTTTGAAGGTGAATCATTCAAAATATAAAGTTGAATTATTTCCAGTGTTGGCCACTTTTCACCTCCTTAGGCTATACTGCCTAGGCCATCATCACCTCTCATTACTTAGTCTAATACTAGAATAATCCTCTTGGGGAGTGAACTAATATAAACCATTTTCTTTTTCTTCCTTACCATTTTGCCATGATAGCAATACAACAGCATGATCTTTCTCAGAAGTACTGAGATAAACTTGTCCTCATGCTTTCAGTGGGGGAGGCATAACTTGGGAATTAGCTTCTTTTGGCTTTTTTTTTTTTTGTGTGTGTGTGTGAATCCTCCTTGAAAGTTTTATTTACTCTAAGGAATGATGATACATTGAAAATGCACTGGTATGGGCCTTTGTTCGTTCTGTTAACTTTCTTACTAATAAAATGACAAAACGAATACTAATAATATAGCATATCTAATAGCATATCTAATATAATGTTATATGTTGGAATGCCTTTCTGCCTTTCTTTTTAAAATTTATTCTATCATTCAACAAACACAGTATGTCTACTCTATCCAAGTTCTGTGCCATTTGGGTAAGGATCGGGAATGAATGAGACATTCATGGAAGTCAAATTTCATTTCTGGTAGTGTTGGTTAGGCTGATTTCCATTACTCCTTTTAACTGAAGAATGATAGCAGGTAAATGAGGTGCTATGGTGGAAAAGTACTGGGGTGCTATTTTAATTATACCTTAGATTATTGAATTTCACTAAGTAGCCTGGGGGAAAAAAAACAAACTGAAGAAAATGCAATATTTTTGGGAGAAGTTCATTCAGATGTTATAATTTTGTTGGAGCTAAAAAACGATGATTCTCTTTCTTACCTATTTTTAAAAATATGAATGGCACATCATTATTTTAGCAATAGTATTGACTTGGTTTTGTTTGTCTGCATGTGGTTTATTCTCTTAGATGAATTAAGTATTTTATAATTATGGTCACATGGATAATTTGCTATAAGTAATCTCTTATTTTTAAAATGCCTCTTCATCTGTGAAATATGTATGTAAATTAAATTTTTGCACATACAGATAAATTTCTATTAAAATAAACTCTAGAGTTAATTTTTCTCTTACTGTACTAGAACTAAGTTGTATTGATGTTTAAACTACCAATGTGGAAAGAGCTGAAAATCTGAAAATCTTTTTTCTTTAAAGCCTTGTGTTTTATTGGAAATAGTATGAATAAAAAGATTTTGTCATGTTAGAATAAATTCAAACCTATTTCTTTTCTGGACTAATATTCAAATGTACTTTATTGACTCTAGCTCTCTGGTACTTCTATCATAGTTGAGATTCAACTATCTGCCAGGATTATCACTTGGACCGAAGACAGGTATCAGGGGCAGGACAATAAGCAGGAACTTCTCACCAGGACTGGACCCTGAGGTGGGAGGAGGTTTTAGATATAGACTGAGTTGTAATGAAAAGTGGGATAGATAAGTATAGAATCAGTTGGTCAGTTTCACAACTAGAAGTCAAAAGAGATCTATAAGACAGTGGCTGCCAGGGTCAGACCATGGTCAAAAGCAATAGCCAGGACATTATTTTTAATGTGGCTTAAGATTTTTAGTAGCAATTTTACCCGAAGTATCTTATGTTTTTCAGTGATGGCAGGAGCTAGCCCTCTCTGCAACAGGTGTAAAGGGGTTGGGGGTGTGGTTCTGGAGTGGTGGCTCTGTGTGGCTCAGGCAAGAAGCATCCTGTAGATATCTTTGGGATACTCTGAGTGTGTTGAGTATCATCCTCAGTGGTCTGAGTTTAGTGTATGAGGCAGGTCCTTACTGTTTTTTTTTGTTTTGGTGTTCAGTTGTAGGTTGAATAAGGAATAAAACGCAGTGGGACGCCTGGGTGGCTCAGTGGTTGAGCATCTGCCTTCGGCTCAGGGCATGATTCCAGAGTCCCGGGATCGAGTCCCACATAGGGCTTCCTGTATGGAGCCTGCTTCTGCCTCTGCCTCTGCCTCTGCCTCTCTCTCTCTGTGTGTCTCTCATGAATAAATAAATAAAATCTTTAAAAAAAAAAAAAGGAATAAAACCCAGTTAGTATACCATACTGGTAGGGGGCCATAAAGAAGTCAAGGAATCAAGTATAGATTTTGTTAATAGAATAGTGTTAAAAAAATATATATGTAGTTCAGTTTGACATAGGTCACAGCAGTCCATTATTTTCCAGTCTGTAAACTGCACTGGTAATTGTGTTTTTAATTTCTAGGTTTGCTCTGTAGGATCATAGAGTTTTAAATGGCAGGTAAAATATTTGGTTTATTATCAGAAGTGGAAAATGACTATTATAAGTAGAATTGTTTAATACATTTAGTTTTCATGTATGCTGTTTTTCCTTTCTACTCACAAAAGCATCACAAACCTTTGTGAGGTTGATAAGTAGGTTTAATATCCTTAGGAAAGCTCTTGCTGTGATTATCGTTATTGTAACTGGAAGCTACCTTAAGTACCTTTTGTCTACTGCCCTCCCTCCTGGATAGCTTTCTTCTCTATGGGCTCCTCTCCTGTCTGTGCTGTCCCATATCCTTGATATCCTTGATGCCCTCTGCCAGGAAAGCCATCCCTGGCATTCATTAATTTTCCTAAGTTTTACCCTACTGTAGATTCTAGCCTTGTTCTTAATTTCCATTCACCCAGCACAACTCCCATCCCTTGGGAATCCTCTTTTCCATGTCCTTGATACCAAATCTTTCTTTTCACCTCTTTGAGAGCTTCCCAGCCACCGTGACTTCCAGAAGGCTCTCATTCCTGGGGCTTCTCAGTGATATTGGTAGTTCACCGAAGCATCAGGTCTAGACCAGAATTGTCAAAGGTTTCTGGTGGGGTGTTGGGTTCAGTTTTACTGTTACTGTTTCTCTGGTCAGAATGAGCATTTTGGGGATTGCCTGACAACTTTAACCATCAGCTGTGGAAATGTTATACAGAAAAATGTCTTGATTTCAGATTTTTAAATTTTTTAGAAGATTTTATTTATTTATTAGAGATGGAGTGAGAGAGAGAGAGCACAAATGGTGGGGAAGGGCCGAGGTAGGGACAGAAGCAGGCTTCTGGCTGAGTAGAGCAGGGAGCCGGACATGGGGCTCAATCCTAGGCCCCTGAGATCATGACCTGAGCTGAAGGCAGGCATTTAACTGACTGAGCTACCCAGGCACCCCTCAGATTTTTCAATTTTAAAATGACCTTTAAGATACTGTCACAGGGATCCCTGGGGGGCTCAGTGGTTTAGTGCCTGCCTTTGGCCCAGGGCGTGATCCTAGAGTCCCTGGATCGAGTCCCACATCAGGCTCCCTGCAATCTCTCTCTCTCTGTGTCTCATGAATAAATAAATAAATAAATATCTAAAAAAAAAAAAGATCCTGTCACATATGACTATGTGAATTTTCATAGGAATGCTTGCTTACTTAATCATGTCACAGTTAACCGTGTACTGGTGCATTTTCTTCTGTGACTGCTCAAAATGAAAGCCTCCTTTCCTTTTTCTCTTTCCTCCTTTCCTTTTCCTTTTTTTCCCATTTCTTTCTCCTTAGTCACCTCATACCTCTTCTTTCATTCTTCACTTTTTTTTTGTAGTTCTGCTTTTTTAAGAATAGGTTCATACATGGAAAATACAACTCAGATATCAGTTGGGTCAGTGGGCTCATTTAGGGACCTCAGGTAGTATAATTTATACATTATTCAGTTGCTGCGTTCCTTCTTACTATTATGAATTTTTTACATTAGTACAGTCATTAGTAGAAAATGATAAAAGAAAGTAGATGAAACTCCATATTAGGTATGTTTTTGCTCTTTCTTCCTGTGAAGTGAGGAAGGTGATTGAAACCTCTCACCTCTAATTCCATTATTTAAGTTAATATTTGTCCTAAAGTACAAGTTTAGTCTTTGTAATATGATAATGAGGTCAGTATCTTTTCCTTTATCTTCTCAAATTTCAGAGGAAACACTTTCTATGAAGTTGTGATAGAATCTGCTACTACAGTACTTCTCAAACTTGATAGTATCACATTCCCTTTATACTCTTAATTCTTTTTGAGGGCTCCAAAGAACCTTTGTTTATATCCATTAATATGTACTATGTTAGAAACTAAAATGGATAATATTTTAAAATATTTATTAAGTTATTTTAAAGTAGCATTAATTAATTCATTAACTGAATAACATACTATTTTAAAATGAGTGGATTTCATATTTTAGTTTATTTTTAGGTGTACAACATAATGATTCATTATTTATATATATTACAAAATAGTCACCACAATAAGTCCAGTTAACATCTGTCACCATCCATGTTTATAATTTTTTTTCTTAGGATGGGAACTTTTAAGCTACTCTTAATTTTCCAACATTCACCATGTGACTGTAACTACAGTCACCATGAATTACATTATATCCCAATGTGGTATTTATTTTATAACTGGAAGATTGTATCCTTTTTAAAAATTGAAGTATAGTTGATATACATTGTTAGGTTCTGGTATACAACATAGTGATTTGACAGATCTCTATGTTATGCTGTGCTCACAGCTGTAACTACCATCTGTTACCATACAATGCTATTACAATACTTTTAACTATTTTCCCTATACTGTACTTTTTGTCCTGTGACTTGCTCACTGCATAACTAGAAGCCTGTGTCTCCCAGTCCCCTTCACCTATTTTGCCCAACTCCCCATCCTCCTCCCCTCTGGCAGCCCATCAGTTTGTTCCTCTGTATTTATGAGTCTGTTTCGGTTTTTCTTTATTTTTTTTCACTTTACAAACACTTATTTTTTCAAGTTTTTTTTAAAAGATTTTATTTATTTATTCATTAGAGACATAGAGAGAGAGAGAGAAAGACAGAGAGAGAGAGGTAGAGACCCAGGAAGAGGGAGAAGCAGACTCCATGCAGGGAGCCTGACATGGGACTCGATTCCTGGTCTCCAGGATCAGGCCCTGGGCTGAAGGCGGCGCTAAACCACTGAGCCACCCGGGCTGCCCTTTTTTCAAGTTTTTATTTAAATTTTAGTTGGTTAACATACAGCATAATATTCGTATCAGATGTGCAATTTAGTGATTCAGTACTTACAAAGAACACTCAGTACTCATCACAAGTGTGCTCTTTAATCCCCATCACCTATTTGTTCATTTGTTTTCAGATTCCACATATAAGTGAAATCATATGAGAATAATTCTTTTTTATGAATAATAATTATACTTAGAAAAACAAAAAAACAGTGAAAAGAATAGGATTGAAAATTTTTTGCAAAACTCTTTTATATTTCGCTTAATAGAAGACAGCTAAACTCTCTGCTGCTGTTATTTATTTAGTTGCAGGATGTCACAAGTAATGTAGCTTCTAGAAAACTCCACTATAACTTATGAGAGAGAGTGACAAAAATGTTCTGAGTATTATTTTGACACTAGGTTTGACCTCATGAACACTCTGAACAGGATCCCTGAGTCATACTTTGAGAAGCACTGTGTTACAGTATTATTATCAGTTGCCATATTTTTTTCTTTATACCACTTCTACTTCTTTTGTCAATGGTAGTTTATTACACAAGATGCAGGAAAAGTCCAAGTAATAGTTCAGATATCCCTAAAAGCTGAACTTCTAAAACTTACATTAGCTCTGTGATTGGGGTTTATGAAAGAGTACATTAAATATCACAGTCATAGCTACTTGGTTGGAAATTTACAAAGGATGCTGCTTTGCCTGCTAATCAAAATATAAAAAAATAGACACCTGAGGGTGGCATAATACGATTAAACGTATTTGTTAGAGAAGAGTACAGAACAAAAACAAAATAGGATCTTACAGCAGAGCTACGGAACCAAAGTAATTACCGAGTTCGTAGTATGGTTTTTTTTGTTTCGTTTTTACCATTTATTGTAACATGTTGGAGAGGGTGGGGTTGTCATGTGGGAAGGTATGGCTGCTGTGTTTTTAGTATCCCAGGATTTATGGGGCCAGATTTTATGAATGGATCATGAAGGCTTTTAATTTCTCTGAAAGCATGTTTCCCACAATGTTTCCAGACTCTACATTATTAAAAAAAATTATTTTAGGGTTATTTTGCCTAATTCTGCAACCTGTAGGTCAGAGTATATATATTGCATTCTGTTTTTCTGGGTATTCACAGGAATACCTGGCTTTGCTAGCAGCTCTCTCTTGCGACTGAGTTTGGGTTAGGTCTTGACTGGAGCTTTAAAGAAGGCTTCAGACGAGATCGGGCGCGTTCAGGGTAGTATGGCCATAAATGGGTAGGAAATATCAGAAAGGGAGACAGAACATAAAGACTCCTAACTCTGGGAAACGAACTAGGGGTGGTGGAAGGGGAGGAGGGCGGGGGGTGGGGGTGAATGGGTGACGGGCACTGGGGGGCACTTGATGGGATGAGCACTGGGTGTTATTCTGTATGTTGGCAAATTGAACACCAAACAAAAATAAATTTATTATTAAAAAAATAAAGAAAGAAGGCTTCATACCTCCGGTTGTCAGGGAAGGCATGCTCAAAGCAAAGACCTGGTCACTCTTGTGCAGAATTTTGGCCAGCAACTTGAATGGTTTGTAGGTGAGCCTAAAGAAGGAATGTCTTCATCTTAACTTTGCCCCTTTGCTCTCATTGTTACCACTAAAGTTGGGAGCTATCAGCTGATTAGGAAAAAAATGCCATAATTTTAATGGTAAGGCACAGAGTACATCAGGATGCCTGGATGCATGCTTCCTCATGGTGTTGTCCTCAATACAAATGCCACTTCCTTCCAGTTTTCTTTTTTTTATTTAAAGATTTTATTTATTTATTCATGAGAGATACACAGAGAGAGGCAGAGACATAGGCAGAGGGAGAAGCTGGCTCTCTGTGGGGAGCCCGATGTGGGACTTGATGCCAGGACTCCAGGATCATGACCTGATCCCAAGGCAGATGCTCAACTGCTGAGCCATCCAGGTGTCCCTTTCCAGTTTTCTTTTAGATCAGGGGTCAGAAGGGTACCTAGCTGGCTCTGTTGGTGGAGCATGTGGGTATAGAAATGACTTAAAATTAAAATCTCAAAATAAAAAAAAAAAATCAGGAGTCAGCAAAGTATGAACCATAGGCAAAATCCAGCTAACAGTCTATTTTTGTAAGTAAAGTTTTATGGAACACAATCACATCCATTTCTTTACATCTTCACACTAAAATGACAGTGTTGAGTAGTTGTAACAAGGACCTCATGGGCTGTGAAGCCTAAAATATTTCCTATCTGGTTCTTTCCACAAATTTACAGAACTTTTCTCTTCTACATCCCCTATCCTTAGTCCTTGAAACCTTCTCTCTCTCTCAACAGTAGTAATGTTGAGGATGATCCTTTTACTTGCACTCTGAATGAGAACATGTTAAAAACATCTGAGTTCAATTTTTCAGAAATAATACATTTATCAAAGAATTTCTCTCTAAAAGGGATTTAATGTATCTTTAAAAGAAAACAAATGGAATAAACAGCTTTTTATTTTGTATTATAGGAGAACTTAGTTGAAAATAGCAATAAAGGGGCACCTGGGTGGCTCAGCAGTTGAGCATCTGCCTTCAGCTTACGGCATGATCCTGGGGTCCTGGGATCCAGTCCCACTCCCCTGCAGGGAGCTTGCTTCTCCCTCTACCTATGTCTCTGCCTCTCTCTCTCTCTGTGTCTCTCACAATCAATAAGTAAAATTTTTTTTTTAAAAATAGCAATATAATCATTTTGGAGAAAAGCCTTAAATTTTTCTGGGGTATATGAACCTCCAGCCCTGGGTTTTTCTTCTTTTTGCTTAATATTTTCTCTCATTAAGGATGCTGCCTTAATTGGCCAAATATTAAAATTTTGGGCCTGCCTTATTTTGGGACATCAAATAAAATTCTTACTTTTTGTTGGTTTTCCATTCTGCATGTTAAATTTTAGGTTTGATTAAAGATGCCTCTTGGTTTTAAAGTTAATTATCTAGAGATTCATGTTCATTGAACATCTCAGATTATATTGGAAATGCTGCGTTGACTTCAATAACAATTTCTGTGGCTCTCAGTGTATCAGGAGGCTTTTTCACATCTCTATGCTTTATTCGTTTAATGGAAAGGAATCCAGAATATAAAAAGTTACTATAAAATTACTGCCTTGGCATGTAATTGGCCAGCATTGGTTTCAGAGCAAGCCTACTTTTTTCCAAAGTTATGAATCAATTTGGGAAGAAAATAGAACCATGTCACTGTGTGAGTTTCTCTGTGATAGCTATATATGGTTGAGATACAAAATCAGTGATTACAGCTAGCTTTGTTCAGTGGACAGTATTTGAATAACAGTATTTCAAAATAATTGATACAATTTGCTATAACAAGAAGGAAAAATCCAGGTATCATGTGAAGGAGTGTTTCTCAACAAAGAAATGAAGACAAAGACTTTACTTCATTTAACTTTTAATTCATGATAAAAATGGTATAAAGGGCAGCCCCGGTGGTGCAGCAGTTTAGTGCTGCCTGCAGCCCGGGGTGTGATCCTGGGGATCCAGGATCGAGTCCCACGTCGGGCTCCCTGCATGGAGCCTGCTTCTCCCTCTGCCTGCGTCTGCCTCTTGCTCTCTCTGAATAAATAAATACATAAATCTTAAAAAAAAAAAAGAATATTAAAAAAATAAAAATAAATACAATTTAAAAAATGGTATAAAAACTCAGGGAACGTTTAAACATAGATGTTAGTAAGGCATAATGGACTAATGAGAACGTTTGCCTTTCCTCCTAGGCCTTACCTAGAAATACCAGGGAGTCAGAGGAGGAGAATAAATAGCAGATATAAATAGCCTCAACTAATGAAATATTCAGTAAGTTGTTGGGCACTTGGACTAATAGAAAGCCATTTATCTTGGTTATTTTCTTGCATTAGTCAGACAAATTGAGGCACCTGGTGTTGGGTTGATTATACAAATTCTTCCTTACTATGGAGCACCCAGAATGTATGAATTGTTTTTGTTGGTTTGAATTCACATATCCATTTTCCCTCTAATTGCTCTTTTCCTAATTGTTATTTCAAAATATAGATGAGTCAGAATGGTATCTTTAAACTAAGGTAGTCTGTGAAAATATAGAAAAAGTGAAACGCTTAAGTAAGTAATAAAATAAATCTGACTTTAGAATGCAGTATGATTTTATAAACCAAAATAATGCCAGAGACTTTACCATTGTTTTTAAATGTTATAAAACATAACAATTGTTAATTAAACAATGAAAGTTTTATTTATACCATATAATAGAAATTTATGGTGCCCTAAAGAAGCTTTTTTGACTTAGTGGTCTTTAAACATATTCTCATGAATCTTTCAAAAGAATTTTGAACAAAAAATAGTATCCTTCCATTTTAAAGATGTCCTCTAAATTTTTTTGTTATAAGCTTAAATAATTAAAAAATAATTTTTGATGTGGAGAGTATTGACATTAACAAATATTATTTTGGGCAGCCCTGGTGGCGCAGCGGTTTAGCGCTGCCTGCAGCTCAGGGCGTGATCCTAGAGACCTGGGATCGAGTCCCACGTTGGGCTCCCTGCATGGAGCCTGCTTCTCCCTCTGCCTGTGTCTCTGCCTCTCTCTCTCTCTCTCTCTCTCTCTCTGTCTCTCATGAATAAATAAATAAAATCTTAAAAAAATAGTGTTTTGTTAGAGTCTAAAGGTTATACTGAGGGAATAGTACTTCCAAATGACAGCAAGTACTTCTGAGTATCTGTTCCTTCAAAGAACAATGAGAAGACTTGCAAAAATTGGTCAAAAAGCAATGTTCTCAGAACTTTGGAGATTAACAAAGGCTTACAAACAATCCAAAGAATGTTAATTGAAGAAAACAAAAAAACAACTGAATATCCATAAGAACAGTAAAATTTGTGGTGTTTTCACTTGCAAGATTATCATTCCCCTCTCCCCAGCTCCACAGTAGTCTTGAAAACCAGTAGTCTCTGACAGTCAGTAAAAAGTAGCTGTAAAAACCAGAAGTTTAGCATTCACTGGAACGGGCAGTTAGGAGCTCCTTCAAAAGCCCCATTCCCAGGGAATTGTCATTATTTGAATTGTCTGGAAGCTCCCTGGAAAATCCTGACTTGCAGAGCTTATTTATCTACTGTCTCCTGGAGCATTGAAGGTGTTTCTTAACACACACAGAACCCGATGCAAAAGCATTTAAGGAAATCTCTATCCAATAATAAGCTGGCTGCTGAGCTCACTGAGACTTCAGAGGTCAACGTTGTTCCTGAACAGCAAAGATTTAGTTCAGGAAAAGCCACTAAAAAAAACAATATAGTAACAACAAACAGGTGGGAAGGGGGAGGAATCTGATTTATAGATTTGCCACATTATTTAAAATCTTTAGTTTTCAACAAATAACTATGAGACCTGCAAAGAAATAAGAAACTATGGGTCATACACAGTAAAAGAAAGAAGTCAATAGAAACTGTCCTCAAGGAAAGCCAGACTTTGGGATTAAAAATATTCAGCTATGTGCTGTCTAAAAGGGACACTTTTTAGATTTAGAAACAAATAGGTTGAAAGTTAAAGAATGAGAAGAGTAGTACCATGTAAACGGTAATGGGCAGGAAGCTGGTGTTTTTATGTTAACATCAACAAAATATACTTTAAGACCAGAATTACTAGAAACAAAGGCATTTTGTAGTGATGAAAAGGTTAATGCACCAAGAGGTTACAACAGGTCTAAGTGTAGGTACTTAGTAAACAGCCCTGTAATAAATGGATAAACAACCGCCAAGTGGAAGGTAGATAATACACCCAAAATCAAAGCACCGTAATATACAAAGCAAATACTGACAGAACTAAAAGGAGCAATAAGCGGCAGTACTGTAATAGCCTTTAATACCCACTCTCATGAATGGATAGATCACTTAGAGAATCAATAAGGAAACAATACATTTGAACAATACTATAGACCCAGTGGACCTAGGAGACATCCATCCATCCAACAGCAATAGAATACATATTAAAGTACACATGTTGCATTATCTAGGATAAATCATGTTAGGCTGCAAAACAAGTCCTAAGAAATAGAAGATTATAAAAATTATATCAAGTACCTTTTCTGACCACAAAGGTCAGAAAATGAGAATAGAAATCAATAACAGGAGGAAAACAGGAAAATTCACAAATATATGGAAATTAAGTCAGTGTATCAAAGAAGAAATCAAAAAGGAAATGAAAAAGTATCTTGAGACAATTAAAAATGGAAATACAACATACTAAAACTTACGGGATGTAGCATAAACAGTTCCAAGAGGAAAGTATAGCTACAAAAGGAAACTATAAAACATATATACTAAAACTAAACTAAAAACTATAAAAGCTATAAAAGGAAACTATAGCTAGAAAAAACAAAGATCTCAAACAACCTAATCTTATACCTCAACAAACTAAAAGCACAATGTTAGCAAAAGAAAAGAAATAATAAAAATAAGATTAGAACTAAATGGAATATAAAATGGAAAGCAATAGAAAAGATTAAGAAACTGAATTGGTAAAAAAAAAAAATGAAAAAGAAAAAAAGAAACTGAATTGGTTCTTTGAAACGATAACGATAACAAAACTGACAAACTTTTAGGTTAGACTAACCAAGAAAAAAAGAGAAGACATTAAACAGACACTACAGAAATCCAAAGAATTATGGAAAACTACTAATTAATGATTATACTCCAGTTTATTGGAGTAAATGGATAAATTTCTAGAAACATACAGCCCATCATATTGTTTGAAACTGAAGACCTGAACAGACCCATTGTGAGTAAGGAGATTGATTCAGTATTAGAAACAAGCCTCACAAGCCAGTACCAGATGATTTTGCTGATGAATTCAAACATTTAAAGAAGGATTAATGCCAGTCCTTATCAAATTCTTCCAAAAAATTCAAGAAGAGGAGAGGACCCTTCCAAACCATTTATAAGAACAGCATTACCCTGTTACAAACAGCAGATAAGGTCACCATTAGAAAAGATAATTACAGGCCACTAATGAAGACAGATACCAAAACTCTTGAAGTACTAGCAAACCACATTTAAAAGCACATTGATAAAGAACATACACTGTGATAAAGTGGGATTTGTTCCCAAGAGGCAAGGATATTTCAACATACACAGATCAATAACATTAATAAAATGAAATAAGTTATATAATCATCCTAATAGATGCAAAAAAAGTATTTAGCAAAACTTAATAAATATCCTTTCATGATAAAAACTCTCAATACATTGGATATGGAAGTGTACCTCAACAAAGACCATACCACTGCTAACAT
Source organism: Nyctereutes procyonoides (assembly GCF_905146905.1). NCBI lineage: Eukaryota > Metazoa > Chordata > Mammalia > Carnivora > Canidae > Nyctereutes > Nyctereutes procyonoides. Next base: position 19,811,392 of record NW_026575120.1, read on the forward strand.
TGTACTCCATGGTGAAATGTTGAAAGTTTTTCATCTAAGAATGAGGCAAGGGTTTCCATTCTCACTATACTTATTCAACTTAGTAATGCAAATCCTAGCCATAGCAATCAAGGAAAAGAAAAGAATCCAAATTGGAAAGAAGTAAAATCATCTGTTTGCAAGTGATATGATCTTAAATATAGAAAACTAAAGACTACACACACACAAATGTTAGAACTAATAAAGGAATTCAGTAAACATTGAAGATAAAAAGTCAATATACAAAAGTCTTGGGTTTCTATATACTAATGACAGAGTATCTGAAAAAGAAAACAATCCCAGTCACAATATTATCAAAAACAATGAAATACCTAGGAATAAAAGGTGGTGAAAGATCTGTACACTCAAAACTAGAAGACACTAATGAAATTGAAGACACAAATAGACGTCCCATTCATGATTGGAATAATTAATATTGTTAAAATGTCCATAGTACTCAAAGTCATCTATAGATTCAAAGCAAGCCCTATCAAAATTTCAATGGCAATTTTTACAATAAAGGAAAAACAGCCCTAAAATTTGTATAGTATCACAAAAAAACCCCAAAGAGCCAAAGCAGTTTTGAGGAAGAACAAAGCCAGGTATATCACATTTCTGGGATTTCAAACTATACTACAAATTTACAGTAATTAAAACAGTATGGAAGTGGCATAAAATAGACACACAGACCAATGGAACAGATTTGAGAGCCCAGAAATGAATTCCACATACACAATAGCGTATGTGTTGATTTTATATATATATATATATATATATATATATATATATATATATATACACACACACACATATATATAATTATATATAATTATTATGTATTATATGTTATATGTATACACTGTATGTATATAAACGTTTGTTTTTGTTTGTTTTTTAAGATTTTATTTATTCATGAGAAACACAGAGAGAGAGGCAGAGACACAGGCAGAGGAAGAAGCAGGCTCCATGCAGGGAGCCCAATGTGGGACTCGATCCTGGGTCTCCAGGATCACGCCCTGGGCTGAAGGCGGCTCTAAACTGCTGAGCCACCCAGGCTGCCCAATGTTTTTCTTTTAAAGAGAGAAAGAGAATGAACAAAGGTGGAGGAAGGCCAAAGGGAGGGGGAGGGAATCTTAGCCAACTCCACGGTGAGTGCAGAGCCTGACATGGGGCTTGATCTCACAACCCTAAGATCATGACCTGAGCTGATATCAAGAGTTGGACACTTAAGCTAATGAACCACCCAGGTTTCCTATAATCAACTCATATTTCACAGGGGAGCCAAAAATACTCTATGGGGTAATAATTGTCTCTCCAATAAATGGGGTTGGTAAAACTGGTTACCGACATGCCAAAGAATTAAACTGGACCCCTATATTACACCACTCACAAAATTAACTCAGAACGGAGTAGATTTATACATAAGGCCAAAAACGTTGGAAGAAAGCTCCTTGACATTGGTTTTGGAAATTATTGTTTTTAATCTGACACCAAAGCAATAGCAACAGAAGTAAAAATAGGTAAGTGGGATTACATCAAACTGAAAAGTTTGCATAGCAAAGGAAACCATCAATAAAATGAAAAGGCAGCCTATAGAATGAGAGGAAATATTTGTATATCATGTATCTGATAGATTAATATCCAAAAAGTATAAGGAACTCTTACAACTCAATAGCAAGAAAAAAAATTAAAATTGGGAAAGGAACTGAAGTTTTCCAAGGAAGATCAATACACATGGTCAGCAGGTTCATGAAAGATGCTCACCATCACTTATCAGGAAATGCAAATCAAAACCCCAATGAAATATTATCTTACACCTGTTAAAATGGCTGTTATCAAAAAGACAAGAGGTAACAGGTGCTGGTGATGATTTGGAGAAAAGGGAACTCTTGTGCATTGTTGGTAGATGTGTAAGTTGGTACCTCTTGTCACTTCTGTGTACCATATTAAAGATTTTAACTGGAGTAATTAGGTAAGGATAAAAACATATCAATATCAGAAAGGAATAAGTAAAATTAACTCTGTTTGCAGTAATCTTGTATATAGAAAATCTTAAGGAATCTACAAAAAAACCCTTTAAAAATCTTAAAAACAAGTTCAGCAAGGCTGCAGAATGAAAGTGGAATATACAAAGATCAATTATATTTCTACATATCAGTAATGAACAATATGAAAATGAAATTCATTTACAGTAGCATTAGAAATACATAAGAATAAACTGAAAATAAGATTAATATATTGATGTTGAAAATTATAAAACGTTCAAAGAAATCAAATGGAAGGTTATCCATGGTCATCCTATAGGGATTGGGACACTTAATGTTCAATTGTCATACTCTCTAAAATGATCTTTTTTTCTCTCTCTCTTTCTCTCTAAAATGATCTTAAAAGTTAGTACAATCATTGTAAAAATCCCAGTTGGCTTTCTTTTTTCAGTGGTGGGGGGCAGAAATTGATAAGTGAATCCTGAAATTCATGTAGAAATGCCAAAAAAAAAACCCCTAGAGCCCAGAAATAACTGGGAGGACTTACACTTTTTGATTATAAAACATACTACAAAACGTTGCTAAAAGAGGAGACAAATAAGTAGAAAGACCCCCCCATGTTTATGGATTGGAAGACAATATTGTTAAGATGTTCATACCACCCAAAGTGATCTGTGGATTCAACAATTTGTATCAAAATCCCAATGGCATATTTTACAGAAATAGAGAAAAAACTTAAAATTCATATGGATTTGGAGGTACTCTGGATAGCCCAAATGACTTTGAAAAAAACTGAAGGACCCACACTTCCTGATTCCAAAATATGGGTGTACGGCTACAGTAACCATGAGTGTGGTACTGACATAAAGATCAGCAAATAGATCAGTGGAATAGAATATACAGTGCAAAGATAGATCCTTCCATATTTGGTTTATGATCTTCAAGAAGAATGCCAAAACCACTCAATGGAAAGTACAGTCTCTTCAAATAGTGTTGGGGATAAATGATATCAAGACAGAAAAATGAAGTTGGACCTTTATACCATATAAAAAATTAACTCAAAATGGATGAACAGTTTAAATATAAGAGCTAAAAGTATTAAGCTCCTAGAAGAAAACATAGAAGAAAAACTTCATAACATTGGGCCTAGTAATGATTTCTTGGCTATGATACCCAAAGCACAGGCAACAGAAGCAAAAATAGACAAACAGGGTTATATTAGACTTAACTTTTGTGCGTGAAAGGACACAACAGAGTTAAATGGATGGGAGAAAACAGTTGCAAATTCTGTATGTGGTGAGGAGTTAATATCCTGTATATGTACCAAAACTGTAATAAAAAATGAAGCATGAACATTAAAAAGACAAAAGTGGTAAAATTAACTAAAATTACAATATAGGTGATGGAAGCATTAAATAAAAGTATGTAGAAAGTGTCATCAAAATTATAAAATGTGGATGAAGAAAGTAAAAGAGGTAAAGCTTTGGAATATGTTTAAAATTAAGTTTATAGCAGCATTATCTACAGTAGCCAAATTATGGAAACAGCCCAAGTGTCCATCGACTGATGAATAGATAAAAAAGAATAAAACCTTGCCATTTACAACAACATGATGGAACTAGGAATTATTATGCCAAGCAAAATAAGTCAGAAAAAGAGGAATACCATATGATTTCACTCATATGTATAATTTAAGAAACGAAAAATGCAGAAGGGAAAAAGGCAAACCAAGAAACAGACTCTTAATTATAGAGAACAAAAACTGATGGTTACCAGAAGAGAGGTGGTGGGGGCATGGGTAAAATAGGTGATGGGGTTAAGGAATGCACTTGCTGTGATGAACACTGGATGTTGTATGGGAATATTGAACCACTATATTGTACACTTGAAACTAATAGTACACTGTATGTTAACTAACTGGAATTTATATAAAAACTTTAAAATTTGCTACCAAGTTAATACAGGATGCTGTTTACATAGGATATTTTATGTGAGCCTTACAGTAACCACAAAGAAAGAAACTTAAAATAGACAAAAATGAGAAATGAATCTAAATAAAATTTGAAAGAAAGCCATCAAGCCTCAAGGGAAGAGAGAAAGAGAAGAAAGGAATAGAGTGGAATTATAACACAGCCAGAAAACAGTGAACAAGATGGCAATAAGTATATGCTTATTGATAATTACTTTAAATGTAAATGAACTAATTTCACCAGTGAGAAGACATGGAGTAGCTGAATGGGTAAGAAAACAAGAGTCAATATAGATGTTTCCTATACGAGGCTCACTCCAGAAGTAAGGACACACACAGGAAGTGAAGGGATGGATAAAGATATTCCATGGAAATGGATATGAAATGAAAGCTGGAGTAGATATACTTGTATCAGACAGAGTAGACTTTAAAAGACTGTAGTAAAAGACAGAAAGGTATTGCACAATCTTAAAGGGGTCAATACAATAGGAAGATAGAATACTTATAAATAAATATGCCCACAACACAGAAGCAGCAAGATATAAAAAGCAAATATTACCAGACCTAAAGAGCAGCAAGATATAAAAAGCAAATATTACCAGACCTAAAGAGAAAGCAGTACAATAACAGTAGTAGTGTTTCATAAATTGACAGACCATTCAGGCAAAAAGATCAAGAAGGAAACATCAGGCTTATGTGCCACATTAGACCCAGATGTATTTAATAACTATATACAGAACATTCCATCCAGAAGCAGCAGAATACACAAACTCCTCAAGTGCACATGGAATGTTCTCCAGGGTAGATCACATTTTGAGTCATAAAACAAGTCTTAGTAATTGAAGAAAATAAATCATATCAAACATTTTTTCCAATCATAATGATATGAAACTAGAAATTACAAGAAGATAATGAGTAAAGTAAAAAACAACTCCCAGAAACTTGGAGATTAGATAATAAGGCACTGAAAAACGAGGGTGAATCAAAACAGAAAGAAAAAACATCTAAAGAAACATGAAACAAATGTGACATATAAAAATTTATGGGATGCACAATCCCAAATCTGTAGCACACAACAAAAGTGGTTCTAGGAAGTTCATAGCAATATAGGCCTACCTCAAGAAAAACAAGGAAAAACTCAATCTAACTTTATGCCTAAAAGAACTAGAGATAGAAGAGCAAAGCCCAAAATTGATAGAAAGAAGATCACAAAGATCAGAGAGGAGATAGAGACCAAAAAGAAAAGAAAATCCGTGAAACTAAGAACTAGTTCTTTGAAAACAGAAACAAAATTAAACTTTAAGCTAGACTGACCCAAGAAAAAAAGGTAGAGGACTCAAATAAATAAAATAAGACATGAAAGAGAAGTTGCAACTGATATCACAAAAATACAAAGGATTATAAGAGCTACAGTGAACAATTGAATGCTAACAAGGTAGACAACCTAGAAGAAATGGATAAATTTGTAGAAACATACAATCTTCCAAGACTGAAAATGAAGAAATATAAATGTTAATAGACTTTTGCCAGGAAGTAGATTACAACAATAATCAGAAGCCTCTTAACAAATGAAAGTTCAGGATCAGATGGCTTCATTGGAAAATTCTATCAAACATTAAGAAGATTTAATATTCTTCTCAAATTCTTCCAGAAAATTGGATAGGAAGGAACCTTTCCCAACACATTTTACGAGACCAGCATTATCCTGATATCAAACCCAGGCAAGGACAACCAAAAAAGGGAAAATTATAGTCCAGTATCCTTGGTGAACATAGAAGCAAAAATCTTCAACAAATTATTAGTAAGCTGATCCAGTAATATGCAAAAAGATCATACACCATCATCATGTGGCATTTATTTTAGGGTTGCAAGGACAGTTCAACATCTGCAAATCAATCAACGTGATCTATTAACAAAATGTATGATAAAAATCATATGATCATCTCAGTAGACACCGAAAAAGCATTTGATAAAATTCAGCATCCATTTATGAGAAAAACTAAAAGTGGATATAGAGGGAACATGCCTAAACATAATAAGTATCACAATCCTAGAGCTAGCATCATACTCAAATGGTAGAGAGCCAAAAACTTCCTCTGAGAACAGGAATAAGACATCATTGCCCACCCCTACCACTTTTATTCAACATAGTATTGGAAATCCTAGCTATAGCAGTGAGACAAGAAAAAGAAATAAAAGGCACCCAAATCAGAAAGGCAGAAGTCAAATTTTTCACAGATGACGTGGTATTACATATAGAAAACCCTGAAAAATCCACCAAAAAACTGTTCAGTTAGAATTGATAAATGAATTCAATAAAGTTGCAGGCCATAAAATCAATACATAGAAATCCATGACACAAATAAATGGAAAGATATTTCATGCTCATGGATTGGAAGAATTACTATTGTTAAAATATCCATACTACCCAAAATAATCTACAGACTCAATACCAATCAAAATCTTAATGGCATACTTCACAGAACTTAAAACTTTCAAGTTTTGTAAAATTTATATGAAACCACAAAATATTATGAATAGCCAAAATGATCATGAGAAAGAACAAAGCTGTAGATATCATGCTACTTGACTTCAAACCATAATACAAAGCTGTAATAATTAAAAGGTATGTCATTGGTATAAAAATAGACTCATAGATCAGCAGAATGAAATGAGAGTCCCAAAATAAATCCATACATGGACAATTAAACTACAAAAAAGAAACAAGAACATACAATGGAGAACGGATAGTCTCTTCAATAAAGAGTGCGGGGAAAACTGAACAGCCATATCCAAGATAATGAAACTACACACACTATCTTATACCATACGCAATAATTTACTCAAAATGAATTAAAGACTTGAATATAAGACCTGTAACCATAAAATTTGTAGAAGAAAACATAGACAGGAAACTCCTGGACATCAATCGTAGTGATGTCTTTTTGAATCTGACACCCAAGATGAGAAACAAAAGCAAAAATAAATAAAAATGGGGCTATATGAAACTAAAAAGCTTCTCAAAAGGAAAACCATCATCAGAACAGAAAGGCAATCTACTGAATGTGAGAATATATTTGTGAACCATATATCCAATAAGGGGTTAATATCCAAAATATATAAGGGACTCAACAAAAACCAAATAACCTCATTAAAGAATGGACAGACAATATGAATAGACATTTCTCCAGAGAAGACATACGGTTGGGCAAAAGTTCTGCATCGCTAATTATTGGAAATGCAAATCAAAACCACAGTGAAATATCACGTTACACTTGTTAGAATGGCTATTATTGAAAAGACAAGAAGTAAGTGTCTGATAGGGTGTAGGAGAAAGGGAACCCTCATACATTGTTAGGATTGTAAAGTGAAGTAGCCACTATGGAAAACATTATAAACATTATGGAAATTCCTCAAGAAATTAAGAATAGAGCTACCATATGACCCAGTTATTCTACTTCTGTACATATTTTTGAAGAATACAAAAACACTGAAAAAGATGCATGCCCCCCTTTTCTCATAGCCCAGATCTGGAAACAGGCTAAGTGTCCATCAATAGACGAATGGAAAAAGAAGATGTGATATATAATGCAATATTAGCCATAAAAAGAATGAAATCTTGCCCTTTGAAACAACATGGATGGACCTTGAGTATATTATCCTAAGCAAAATAAGTCAGATGGGGAAAGACAAATACTGCGTGATTTCCCTCATATATGGAAAGTAAGAAAATAAATGAACAAACAAAACAAACTCATAGTTAGAGAAAACAGAGTAGTGAGTGGTTACCTAAGTGTAAGGGAACTGGGGAGTGGATAAAATAGAGCATGGTGATGGTGGTAACTGTATGCTGATAGATGGTAACTGAACTTGTGGTGATGATCATTTGGTAGTGTGTGCAGATGTCGTTCTATATGAAGCTGTACACTTGAAAAATATACATACATATATGTACATATATATACATACAAGAAAGTTTTCTATGATTCCACTTACATAAAATATCTAAAGCAGTAAATCCAGAGAAACAGAAAGAAAGTAGAATGATTGTTACCAGAGGCTCAGGAGATGGGGAAAGGGGAATGGTCTTTTAATGGGTATAGAGTTTAAGATTTGCAAGTTGCAAAAGTTCTAGAAGTTTGTTTTACAACCATATGAATATACTTAACACTACTGCAATATACACTTAAGTATGCTTAAGATGGTCAATTTTTTTTCTGTGTATTTTTTAGCCATAGTAAAGACAAAGGCAAAAACAACTTACAACAAAGATACAAGAATCAAGACCGTATTAAACTGGCATCCAGTCATATGTCTAGGTCAATACAATAGAATTGAGAATTTATAAGTATACCCCTTATATTTACAGTCAGTTGAATTTCAACAAGGATGCCAAGATTATTCAGTGCGAGAAAGAACAGCCTTTTCAACAAATGGTGCTGGGACAAGTGGATAGCCACATGGAAAAGAATGAACTCAGATTTGTATTTCCTACCCTGAACAAAAATTATTGCAATATGGATTAAATATCTAAATATAAAAACTAACCATATAGCATTTTTAGAAAATATAGGAGTAAATCTTTCTGACTTTGGATTAGGCAATAATTTGTTACGTTTGACAATAAAAACAAAAGCAGCAAAAGAAAAAAAAACATAAGTTGGATTTCATCAAGATGAAAACTTTTTGTGCTTCAGACAATACTATCAAGAAAAGATAAACTACAGAATGGGAGAAAACATTTTCAAAGTATATATCTGATAAGGAGTTTTGTATCCAGAATATATAAATAACTCCTACAACTCAACAATAAAAGGCAAATGACTCAAGAAAAGGGCAAAGGATTTGAGTAGGCATTCCTTCAAAGAATATATACAAATGGGGCAGCCCTGGTGACTCAGCGGTTTAGTGCCACCTTTGGCCCAGGTTGTGATCCTGGAGACCCGGGATCGAGTCCCACGTCCGGTTCCCAGCATGGAAGGCGCTTCTCCCTCTGCCTGTGCCTCTGCATCTCTCTCTCTCTCTCTCTCTGTGCCTCTCATGAATAAATAAATAGAATCTTTTTTAAAAAGAAAAAAAAAGAATATATACAAATGGCCAATATGTGCATGAAAGGGCACTGAACATCATTAGTCATTAGGGAATTGCAAATTAGAACCACAAGATGGGAATTCATATCTATGAGACATGGCTAAAATAAAAAGGACATAAATGTTGGTATGGATGTCGAGAAATTGAAACTCACACCTCTAGTAGGGTGTAAACTGGTGTGGTCTGTTTAGAAAAAATTCTGACAGTTCCTCAAATGATTAAACATAGAGTTACTGTACGACCTAGCAAACCCACTCGTGAGTTATATATATAGGAGGAATGAAAACATATGTCTACAAAAACTTTACAAAAATATTTATAGCAACATTATTCATAATAACCAAAATGTGAGACTAGTCCAAGAAGCCATCAATTCTGAATGGATAATTTGGTATATTCACACAATGAAATGTCATTTGGCAATAAAATACTGATACTTGCTGAAAAATAGATGTGACTTTAAAAGAATATGGTAGATGAAAGAAGCCAGTCAAAAAAGGCCACATTTTATATGATTCCATTAATTTAGATGCAAATCCATGGGAATAAAAAGATTAGTGGTTGATAGGAGATCGGTACTGGGGATGGGAGGAGAAATATGAGACTGACTGCTAATGGATATGGGGTGTCTTTTAGGGTGATGAAAATGTTCTGAATATAGATAGTAATGATGGCTGCACAACTCTATTAATATATTAAGAATTACTGAATTAAGAATTCTAGGGGCACCTAGGTGGCTTAGTCAGTTGAGTAGTGGACTCTTGATTTCAGCTCAGGTCATGATTTCAGGGTTGTGAGATTGAGCCCCGAGATGGGTTGCATGCTCAGTGCAGAGTCTGCTTGTCCCTCTCCCTCCCCATTTGCCCCAACCCTGCCACTTTCCCTCTTGCTCTCTCAAGCAAATAAATAAATAAGTTACTGAATTGTATAACTCAAAAGAATAAATGTTATGTAGATTTTTTTTAATTTTTTTTTATTTATTTATGATAGTCACAGAGAGAGAAAGAGAGAGAGGCAGAGACATAGGCAGAGGGAGAAGCAGGCTCCATGCACGGGGAGCCCGATGTGGGATTCGATCCAGGGTCTCCAGGATCGCGCTCTGGGCCAAAGGCAGGCGCCAAACCGCTGCGCCACCCAGGGATCCCTGTTATGTAGATTATATTTCAATAAAACTAGTATTTGTAAAAAATTATAGTGAGTGGACACTCCATCATATAAAAAAATCAACTATTTTATTTCACTTTTTTTCTCCTAATAGTCGTAATTGTCTACTTTTCTATAGTTTTTTTCTCATGTAATATGTTTTTATACTTGGGAGTCCTTTATTGATTATTATTTGTTACTTATTTGTAACAAAAACTGTATAAACTGAAATGAGAGTTTTGATATCTCACGAGTATAATACTACAATGGTTTAAATATAAATCATTCAAGAAATTTTTGTTATGAACAATACAAAATTGTTACAAAGGATAATGTTACAAATATTTGAATTCACCAGATCACATGTTAAAGACAATTTTGATTTTTAAATGTTGGTTAAATCATGTCCACTTTTGATTTTGAGAATTGGAAACTGACTGGCTTGGGAAAGAATTTATTATGTAGTCCTTATTTAGTCATTTTCTCAGGTCTTCATAACTTAACCAGAAAGACCTTGTCAAGTCATATCAAAATGACTTAATAGTCATTGTTACTTTTTACCTTGAGGTACCTTTTTTGATCTGATACACTTGATAAGGATTTGGAAGGTTGAAATAATTTTGTTTTTCAATATAATGTTGAAATACTATGTTTTATTAAAGTTTCTGTGCTTTAAATAAATTTTCATCAGAACCTAGGGCTGCAGGTTTAACTTACTTAAATTATGGGAAGTATCTACCAAATAATTGGCAAAGCCAGTTTTCATTATTAAAGCATTCATCCAATCTTTCATGCCCTCTTCGCTGATGGAAGAGGCAAGGTTTTTAACAAAATTATTTAGCACTTTGACTACAATTAATTAGATGAGATTGGTTGGATGATTTGTTTCATGTTATAAAGCAGAAGAGCAGTTTTGAGAGGAGGAGTGGGAAGTGCTTACTTTTAAGGCATGTAGATGTATATGTTCCCAGGCAGATCTGTATTTTTGAAGTTAAGGTTTTGTATACATACTCTCTTAAAACTACCCATGGCTTTGCATCCTTTTTAAAGCCTTAATATTTTTCCTCAACTTGAAAATTAATGTTCCACCCCACTCTTAGTCTTTTCTGAAAAAGCCTCACAGAACATACTTTTATTTGTATGCATATTGTGTACAAGGATATTCATATGTTGGTACACTTCATTTCGCTTGGACCACATTTTGCCAGTGATCCCATGCTGGTGCATGTGTGTTCTACATCCCTCTCCTGCAGTCATGACAGACTTCTGTTGATGTTCATATTGAACCTCTGAATCCTTCATGACTGGAAGCTCTTACTAGTTGACTGAAGCTGGCATAGGAGTTTTATTAGTTTTCTCAGTCTAACATATTTGTATGTTCTCTTTCTTTGTAGTTTAGATTTCCTAGTGTTTTTCATTTTGTTTATTTATGTAGTCTTTTTTTGGTTAAACTTGTTCTAAAATCAACTTGGAAATGTGTTTGGAGACCATTTTCAATGGGTCTCCTGCATTTCGGTACATTTTGTGAACAGAAGCTTTGGTTGCCTTTGTTCTGGTCTATTTTTTCAAAATTGTTTCTCTAGTGAGCAACTTTGGAAAATATAGTGACTTTAGAACAATAGATAGGTTTGCTTATAGCCTTGGATGATAGGAGTTGGTTTCTTCCTTTAGAGCAAAAGCAATTGATAGACATGGTTACTGTCCATTAAAGATAATTCAGATTCCCAAATTATAGGGCTCCTTTCCTTGTCACAACCCACTGTGTATGCATATCTGCTGGCCATATTCAGATTCTGTGAGAATTGGGACCCAGGAAACTGGAACAAGAAAATGCTGGTATTTTGGCTACTTTTATTGCTGTAATAAATTCCTGTGCCTCTGACTCAGGAATCTTACTTCATCTGCCAACATGTGAGATTGTGGTAGACTGTGTTAGCTTGAAAGTGGACTAAAATCTCAGATCCTTCACAGTTCTTGTGTAGGAACTCTGATAGCCATTTTTTTGCTTATTTCATAAATGGCTATCAGAGTTTAGCTCAGAAATGTCATTTTATACATATTTTTCATTAAAATGACCTTATTTGTATATGAACATAGCATGGATTTTTCAGCTGTTTTCTTAGGTTAAAATAAAGGTTTGGATAATTTGTTATTTATATTTAATGACTTTGAAAGCATAATGTTATCTGTTTCTCATGCATATAAGTTTATACTATATGTATGTGTGGATATATATGCACATATACAGGTCATGTGTATTCATTCATGTTTTGAAAAATCCAGTCTTGCTTTGCTTAATTATATGGTTTTAAGGATTCCATGTATGCGTGTCATTAGAATGTATCATTTGCCTCTATTCCAGAATATTGGAAAGAAGATGACCTGCCAAGAGTTCATTGCAAACCTCCAAGGGGTAAATGAGGGTGGTGATTTCTCCAAGGATCTACTAAAAGTGAGCAATGAAATATTTGTTTTTAAAGATATGCTTATATTTATCTTTTCTGCTTATTTTTTAATCTAAAATAAACAGACCAAGGATCACTTAAGCATTTTGGTTTTGGTTTTTGGTTTTGTTGATGATATTTCTATTGGACCTCTTAATGTGTCAGTCTGCAAGTACCCTTCAATGAATAATGCTAAAAGTTCACACTGTAATTAATAATTAGTGATTCAAATAATGGGTAGTTTTTATTTTATTTGTAAACATACTGCCATAACTTGAGAAAGATCACAAAGGTATATTTACTATGGAAACAAAAAAGCATTTACATACTATAATGGAAGCTGTATTCAGTTCCTAGTTACAGAGCCACTTAGGTTGTCTCTGGAAATCTGAGTAATGGTAGAACGTCTGAATTATTTGTAGTCAGCTTCATTAATGGTAACAATCAGCATGTTGTTCCCTATCATTATTTTCAAGGAGGCAACAAAATCAGCTTTACAATTCATAACATTCTACAGCAGTATAATGAGATGATATTCATTTCTTAAAGTGAATACAAAATAGTGATTGATAATGGTTGTATTTTAGAAGTTCAGTATAAGATGTGTATGTTGACAATGTGAGCTTTACAGATTTCTGTTTGATTCTAGCCTTTTTAAAATCTTTGTACATGTGTAGATTTCTTTGTCAATTCCTTTGAATTTTCTAAGGGTGACACGTATGATCTGGAAAAAGTACCAGTTGAAAATAAGTCCTTCATTATGTTTTATGAAATTTTTTAAATCATATAAAATATAGAGAGTTCTGTATTTTGAAAGACATATATATATATATGGAAAGTGAAAAAAGGCACAAGAATATGGTATTATGTGATTCTCTTTATTGACTTTAATCACAGCTTATTAAAAAAATTACACTATGAAAAAAGCAGGATGAAAAGTAGCTTCAGGTTACTATATAAAGAAGGTATTTTTTAAGTTGTTTCTTTAAAGGACAAATGCTGCCATTGCTGAAGCTATGGTTCTGAGTGAGAAACGGTATTGGATTGTGACATAATAAATATATTCTTTATATCCATTGAAGATGTACTATAGACACATGTTAATAAGCCTTTTTTCAGCTTAGTGGTATTAACCTGGAAAATAATGCAGTCTTTCTAAGATAAGGATTGGTGAGGCTTTTACCAAGTTATGTCAGAAATGGAAATTGGCAGGAAAAAATTTCATAGTGAAGCTTTTAGATTCTATTGGTAGGCTTGTGGTAACCTGCATGACTGTGGATGAATTATTGGGCAGGTTTAGAGCATGTTTGATGAGCTGTCTGAAACCAAATGTAGTTAACATACAGTCCAGTGGCTGCCATTCACCTTGGGTAAACATATGTTCTTTGATTGACTCTGCCAAGAATTTTCTGGATGATTGTTACAGTTGTCCATTGAGATCATGTTTATAAACCTCAGGGAGGAAAATATTTATTAAACTCTTTTATTTACTGTAGGAAGATGACAGTGAAATGACACTGAAAAATGACAGTGGTTTTTTGCATGGAAACTGTCAAGTAAAATACCGATTCCCTTTCATAGCAAAGATTCCAGCCACTCACCCACCTGAGATGGGGGAGTGTTCCATTTCAGTAAGAATCTGGATTTTACTGCAGATTCCATCTAGAAAAAGTTTTCTTCAAACCATTTTTGTTTCATTTCTCTTTCCCATGTGGCTGTTCTTTTTTCCTTTCCTGCCCTCTGGCTCTTCCCTCCTCCTCTTTTCCCTCCCTTACTCCTCTGGTTCTGTTTCTGTTTTTTCCTTTCTCTTATACTCTTCTTTTTGTCTTTCTTCTTTTTCCTCTTCTCTCTCTCAAACTCTCTCCCTCACTCTCTTTCTCAATGGCTGTTTCTTGATTCTCTTCGGGGGTAAATTACTAGGTGGAATGTTGATTTGAACTATTGTGGAAAATGACACATCACACAGATAAACACAAAACATTTGATATTACATTACAGATTCTGAGTAACCTAACCCCTCTCAGTCTTCTTCTACCTTCTCTCCAACTTGAAAATTGCAGGCATGTACAATCAGTTTATGAGGTGAGATGCCTAGAGTTACATGGATTAAACTGAGGCTTTCATTGCTACATATAGATCCTATTACTTTTAGGTTTCTTTGGATCAAAAGTAACATTTGGATCTGTGTCTATTCAGATTTCTTTGGACTGGCAGTAATATTTCACTTAATGTCTATTGTCAGTGTGGTTGGGTCATAGGAAATACTTAGTGAAGGCCCTGTGCTTTCATTGGGTATTGTGGACTTGGAGAACATGCTGGAACTAATTGGGCACCTTTCCTTACAAATCACTAAGAAAGATGGGTGGTTCTTTTTCCCTTAAAATGAACAGTTATTCCATATTAAAATTAAAATATAAACTGATTCTACTGTTCTCAACAGAAATGGTTATCAAAAAAGATAAACTTTAATGTATTTAAAAGTATGAAAGATGAGAAATTTATTTTAAGCCTTCACTTTGGAGACTTCAGTTATTTAATATTTTGCTTTAATTTTGCCTTAGACTTTGTGAAAGGGATAGATGCTACTTTGTGCTTTTTTAAATAATTTTCAGTTCCACTGCAGTGTCCCTTTTGACCTGATGACCTAAGAGATAAATGAGTGCTTTGTGCAAATAAGAATGTTTCTCCCACAAGTTGCTTTGAGTATACATTCTAGATGCCTATATTGTAAAGTAGAATTAGCTGAATACCAAAAAGACAACCAGTTATAGAATATTATTTAGGTTCTTTAAAGCTGTCATCTGGCTGGGAGGATGTGATGTTTGAGAGAGGCCTTTGAAACATAGGTACCATTGTAATAGTAGACTTATTTTGTTTTTTAGTTAGATTATTATTGTATTTCATTTCCCACCACCTTTCTCACCCATAAACATTAATGATCTCTGTCATAAGTACCTTTATTATTTCACCAAACCAGGATAGCAATTCATTTAACGAAATATGCCAAACAATCTGGCGTGTTTTATGGCTTGCATAGGAACTGCCCATCGCACTACTTGGATGTGGTTTGTGCTTAAACATCCTGGAGGGACGATGTGGAAGAGGAGGGGGAAGGGAGGCTCTGCTTTGGGTTCTGATAGACTTAATAAGACATTCCTAAGATTTTATAATAAGTAATAAAACTCTTACACGAATAGAGAAGGATGAGAATGTAAATGTGGGCCAGCTCTGGGTTGGAGACTGAACTTTTTGAGAGACACTGTAGTGTGATGATTATGACTATGGACTTGGGAGCTATACTGACTGGGTTCTAATCCCAGCTCCCCTCTCTTATTAGTTTAGGGATTGTAAGCAAATTCACTGAAACTCTGTCTCTTGATTTCTTCATCTGCGAAATGGGTGATTTTATTAGTACCCACCTCATCAGTTTTAATAATTGAATGAATTAACACATAAAGCCTTTAGAATTCTAGCATGTAATAAATGCTGTATGTGTTAGCTGTCATAGCTTTTTATTTTTAATATTATTTTATTCTTAACTTAGCTTGAAGTGGACTGGAAAGGGCCTGCATCCCTTTAGTGTTTGGATCTTAGGTGTTTTACAAGTACTAGGCCACGTGGGATTAGCATTAATTCACAAGACCTCTGTTACCCATCCTTTTTTAGCCTAAGCATACACATTTTCTTGCTCTTTTAAATGGACCATCTGTGACCTTGACCTTGAATATTTCCTCTTTCTGTGGTAAGATTTTTAACCCTTATCATTTATAGCTTCCTTTCTTTCCAGAGACTTGTTGATTCCAAAGAATGGCCATCAAAATTTTCTGCAGGATACATTTGTTCCGTAAAGTCTGTCTTATCATCGTGGAGGCCCCTGAAAATGAACCTTGGTTAGCCATATGTTTTCCTTGCCTTTTTACTTTGTTAACAATAAGCGATTTCTCCTAGATCTTATCCCTCTTGCCACACTTTTATATGTGATATTTGGTTTGGATCTTTGAAGTTGCAAGATTGGAGGTCCTGAGCTTTCTTACCTAGGACTATTTGGAGAAAATATAAGAGAGCAGTTGGACATCTAGCAACCTTTCTTTTTTCCCCAGTATTTTTCACCACTTCAAATAATTTATATCTCCATTAATATCCCAGGATTATTTGGGATCATCAAAGGGGACAGGAACTAATTTGCTTCCTCAAAGGTTCATCAGGATTCCAGGACCAGTTTAAGTTTGGTCTTAAACTGTTCTGTAAGTTTTATATCTTCTGAGTTTCCTATAAATCTCTATTCTTGGTTTTAACAGAAGAGCTACATTTTTATCTTCATTCTGCTTTCCATTTCTAACCCTGGCAGTTGATAATCCTTCATTTCTCATTACATATAGGGGGAAACACAGGAACTTTGGGAGATGGCCACCAGTTATATTATATTTAGAGGGAAAGTAGCCATTTCAAAATATATTTACATGAAAGCATGAAAGAAGCAATGGGAAATAAGGCAAAAAGAGCCGAAGAAAAGTGTCATGTAAACATATAGGATGGAAGGTAAGTTATTGTCTGCATAATTTTATTTTGGGGAGATTCAGATTCAAGATTCAAGATTTTGGCAATGAAACATGAAACCCTGGTTGTTTTCTAACTCAACTTTCTTATTGCCACCTACCATGTGATACTCAAGTAACATTCTTAATATTTTTATCCTTGTCATAGTTAGGTCTTTAAGTTTCTTTTTTCTTGAGCAGCAGTTGAATTCAATAGGTGCCAAAGGAAATTAGAAAAAAATTATCTAAAAAAATGTCTTAAGAACTTTTATACCATCTTAATGATGAGAGAGTAGAAACAACAAACCACCCACAACTTTCAAAATGATTCTAATACAACTAAAAAAAAAACTGAATACATTTTGCAGAGGTTTTGAAACATAACTCCTTTTAAATCTGCTTATGTACACAAATAGCTTTAATAATAGCTCTGGTTACAAGGCAGTGTCACTGGAAATAAAAAAAAGCAAGGTAAATAAATCTTGCTTGGGCAAGTCAATAACATGCCATCCTTTCAGGCTTCTGGTTATGATTAGATGTTTGACTTTAGAATATCTGAAATTTAATTTTGGGGGGTAGAAATTACTTGCATGTTGAGAATTTATTAACATTATATTAACTTGCACTCCAGTGAGGGAAAACCAAAAGTTTTCACTCTCAGGGATGTAGTTACTGGTGAAAAGTGGTTGAGAGAGAAAGAGAGAGAGAGAGAGAGAGAGAGAGTGTGTGTGTGTGTGTGTGTGTGTGTGTGTGTGTGAAGATTGCAGGGTAAGGGGAAGTGGCAATTAAATTAAATTGACAGAATGTTAATCAGTATGCCTGGCTTAGTGGGATTTATATGCATCATTCCATTAAATGGAATGGTAAATAACATAGTGAATTAAATGGTTACATGCTGTATTGCTCAGAATCTTAATGAAAGTTCTTATTCAGATGTGCTTGTTTTCCTTTAGCTTTCACTAAAGACAGAATTTCGGTGAGCTTCTTTTATAAGAAATTTCTAAGAATATATAAGCTGCTGTATATAATCCTTAACATAGGTAGTTGACTGAAAGCATTATGTTCGGACAGCCCTGGTGACTCAGCGGTTTAGCGCTGCCTTCAGCCCAGGGCGTGATCCTGGAGACCTGGGATCGAGTCCTGCGTCAGGCTCCCTGCATGGAGCCTGCTCGTTCCTCTGCCTGTGTCTCTGCCTCTCTCCCTCTCTGTCTCAAACAAATAATAAATAAAATCTTTAAAAAAAAAAGAAAGAAAGCATTATGTTTTATTGTAAATGCAGTTTTCCTATTTGATATTATTAGGGAAAAATAATTTGTGAAAATGATGGAGAAATTAGCCAGAAGGGTATCATTTAAACAGATATACTTAAAAGGTCAGCAAAAAAAAAATAGTGTTAATTTTTTTTCAAGTTTTTAAGGTCCAGTTAACATACAACTTAATATTAGTTGCAGGTGTAGAGTCCAGTGATTCATCACTTACATGCAACACCCAAACTTATCACAAGTACCTCCTTTTTTTTTTAAATTTTATTTATTTATTTGAGAGACAGAGAGACAGAGACAGAGACACAAGCAGGCAAGGAGCCTGTTGTGGGACTGGATCCTGGGACTCAAGGATCAACCCTGGGCCGAAGGCAGGCGCTAAACCACTGAGCCACCCAGGGATCCCCCACAAGTGCGCTCCTTAATACCCATCAGCCATTTAATCCATTCACCTGCCTACCTCCCCTCCAGTAATGCTTTGTTCTCTAAAAGTTAAGAGTCTGTTTTCTGGTTTGCCTCTCTTCCCCTTACCACATGTTCATCTGTTTTGTTTCTTAAATTCCACATATGAGTGAAATCATATAGTATTTGTCTTTCTTTGACTGACTTATTTAGCTTAGCGTAAGATGCTCTAGATCTATGCACATGGTTGCAAATGATAAGATTTCATTTTTTGATGGCTAAGTAATATTCTGTTGCATGTGTAAGTATATATATGTAATATTTGACCACATCTATATCCATTCATCAGTCGATGCACATTTCGGCTCTTTCCATAATTTGGCTGTTGTCGATAATGCAGCAGTGAACATCGGGGTGCATGTATCCCTTCAAAACAGTATTTTTGTATCCCTTGTGTAAATACCTGGTAGTGCAATTGGTGGACTGTAAGGTATTCTGTTTTGAACTTTTTGAGGAACCTCCACACTGTTTTCCAGAGTGGCTGCACTAGTTTGCATTCCCACCAACAGTGCAAGAGGATTCCCCTTTCTCTGCATCCTTGCCAACATCTGTTTCCTGTTTTGTTAATTTTAGCCATTCTGACAGGTGTGAGGAGGTATCTCATTGTAGTTTTGATTTGTATTTCCCTGATGCTGAGTGATGTGTCTGTTAGCCATTTATAAGTTGGCTCTGGAAAAGTGTCTGTTCATGTCTTCTGTCCATTTTTTAACTGGATTATTTGTTTTTTTGGATATTGAGTTTGATAAGTTCTTTATATATTTTGGATACCAACCCTTTATCATATATGTCATTTGTAAATATCTTCTCCCATTCCGTAGACTGCCTTTGAGTTTTTTTTTTTTGTTCCTTCACTGTGCAGAAGCTTTGTATCTTGATGAAGTCCTATCCCAGTAGTTTATTTTTGCTTTTGTTTCCCTTACCTCAGGAGACATATCTAGTAAGAAGCTGCTATAGCCAGTGTCACAGAGGTTATTGCCTGTGTTCTTTTGGATTTTGATGGTTTCCTTTCTCACATTTAGGTCTTTCATCCATTGTGAATTTCTTTTTGTGTAAGGTGGTCCAGTTTCATTCTTCTGTATGTTGCTGTCCAGTTTTCCTAACACCATTTGTTGAAGAAACTGTCCTTTTTTCCCCATTGGGTCTTCTTTCCTGCTTTGTCAATGTTAGTTGGCCATATAGTTGTGGGTTCATTTCTGGGTTTTCTATTCTGTTCCATTGATCTATTTGCTTATTTTTTATGCCAGTACCATAGTGTCTTGATCACTACACCTTTGTAATAAAACTTGAAGTCCAGAATTGTGATGCCTCCCACTTTGCTTTACTTTTTAGAGATTGCTTTGACTCTTTGGGGTGAAAAATACATTTTAAATAAAGATTAATCTGTCTTATTGGACAAGGAAGAAATATGATTAGGAAATATCCTGTGAAGGTTGATAACCATTAGACTTTTCAATCAGTTACAGTTGTATTTAAGGGTAAACAAACAAAAATCAGTCAGCAGTTAGACTTAGAGATCAGTGATTTTTCTGTGATCTCAATCCCTGAAAAGGACCTGCTTCACAGAGTGTGACATGAAGGAAGAGCTGTTAGAATTCTTCTTAAAAAAAGAGCAAATCCAGGCCACTTCACTCCCAGGCTTCTATCTAATTTAACCCTTTCAGCCAGGGAGAGGGTTGAAAATTTAACACCTAAAATTGCCCTTCTTTTCTTTTAGCCCAAAACTGACCTTAAGCAACATCCCGCACTCCCCCTGCACACATCACTTTTGCTTTCATCTTCTCTTCAAATATTATCACTGAAGACAAAAATCTGACTAAGATCGGATTTTGTTAATGTCAGTACTCTGGTTGTGATATTATACTGTGGTTTTGCAAATGTTACCATTGGAGAGAACTGGGTAAAAGGTATAAGAAATCTATTATTTCTTACAACTATATGCAGATCTGAAATTATCTCAATAAAACCTTCATGAAGAAAAGGCTCACTTAAAAAAAAAAATAAGGCAAATGAGCCTATTCTCTCCACTCAGCCAGAGATTTAGGAATCATATAAAAATCAGCTTAATGAAATTTTACCACTCTTGGGTCTTCCTTTTAAAATACTAAAGATCGGGACACCTGCGTGGCCCAGCGGTTGAGCATCTGCCTTTGGCTCGGGCATGATCCTGGGGTCTAGGATCGAGTTTCATGTCTCTTTCTCTCTCTCTGTTTGTCACTCATGAATAAATAAATAAAATCTTAAAAAAAATAACAAATATCAGGGTGCCTGGGTGGCTCAGTGGTTGAGTGGGTGGCTCAGTGGATGAACATCTGTGTTTGGCTCAGGTCGTGATCCCAGGGTCCTGGGATCGAGTCCCTCATCAGGCCCGCTGTAGGGAGTCTGCTGTTCCCTCTCCCTATGTCTCGGCCCCTCTGTGTCTCTCATGAATAAATAAAATATTTTAAAAATAAAAAAATAAAAATAAATTACCAAATATCAACAGGATAGGTATAACTGTGTAGCAGCATTAAAAACAATGGCATATTAAGAAAAAGGCAATGGGAATTATTTTGAAGAGTTGAAAGCTGGAAAGTCATGTAAATCTACCTTTATGATTACTCCAGAGAATGTAGAGATTTTTTGAGAAGATGTGGAAATAGAAATGGAAAAGATGATAAAGAAATGATCTGTCCATGAGAGAAGGAATAATGATGTGGAGAGGGGTAATTGACAGTATTGAGAAAAATATATTGACTATTTTATTATTTCGAGTTTATCATTAGAGTTTCTCTTGCTAAATTGTTACCCTGAATTGCCTATCTGCCACCTCTTGTGTCACCTGCATTCTAATCTGCATGGAATGGAAGAGCAATAAAAGGTAGAACAACCATAATTTTTTTTTCTGAGTTAATGTTTGACCTATTAGGCTGAATGTCATGGTAGGCTTTGTGGCTATTTGAAGTGAATAGTATCAGATCTGGAAAGCAAGCCCAATATTTTACCTGATTAACTTTTTTCAGTTTCCTCACGTATAACATGGATAATACTACTTTCCTCCAGGAGTCATTTTGAGGATTAAGTAAGATGACGTGTGTTCAGTGGCTAGCATTATGTGATCTAAAATGCATTCAAATGTTCATAAATGTTAGCTTCCTTGTTTTTTCTACTACTATAGTTTTTGTGACTGGGTTGTGGAGGTCACTGGCTCAGAGCCTGTCTTAGCTGCCAATGACTGATGATGGACCCTCAGTGTTATTTCAACTCTTTGTGCCTTAGTTTCTTCTTTGTAAAATAAGATATTTGGGCTGTGCCCATAATCTGTTTGGTCTCCTTTAGCCCATCATGTCTAAGGCCTACTCCTGTTCTGTCACCACCACTTGCCACCTGGACCTGAACTTCTTGCTCTGGTCTTCTGTTGTGCTCATATTTTTTGATCTAAATATTCCATGGCAGATACATTGGAAAAATCTTACAGATAATCTTTAAGGTACCTTTCAATCTAAGTATTGGAAGCATTCTGAACATCATTTTTCCTCTTTGTAAACTCAAATCATATCAAGTTTTATCCTTCATGTTGCATTTGTTGGTTTAGACAAACAAGTGTGTACCTAATAGTGAAAGTTCAGAGTTAAATCCAGGAAAATCACTTTTGTTGTAGCAGCATTCTCAAAGGCTTAGTCCTAAAGAATTACATGAGAGGAAGAAACAGGCTGCAGTCAGAAAAAAGTCTGAACTTTTTATAAATGAAAAGCTTGAAGTGGATTCTCAAAAATACTTGATCTGAGTTATATTCGGAGTATGTAGTTGAAAATAGGAACTTATGGGTGGTATTTAAGTGTAGCTAAAAAAAGAGCATCAACTGTTGCCTAGAGTAGGTGAGTTCTCTTAGAGAGAAGGTCATGGAAACCTGGTAGCAACAGTATCTATGGAGGAAAAGGGCTTGGATACTTATCCTGGTATAAGCAGGATAGCTTTTAAAGAGAAAAGCTCTGTTAGCAAGCTTTTTCAGAGAAAAGCTCTAAAGATTCTTGTTTAAAATAAAGAATACTGCTTTTTTCAGTAAAATGAATCAAGCTGAGTTGTGATGAAAGGTTCGTGGTGTGTTTCTCCTTCTGCTTTCCCCATGGAGATCTAGAAACATGCTTCGCTTTCAGTCCTGTGCTGTCACGGACTGAATAATGATGCTTCATTTTTCATATGGTTCAGACCTTGAATGAAACATGGTGACTGTAATGAGGATAATACTTTGAAGTAGCTGAAAATCCACAAATCACGTTCATGCTTTAAAAAAAAATTTACCAAAAAAAAAAAAATTACCAAGGGACACCTGGGTGTCTCAGTGGTTGAGCATCTGCCTTTGGCTCCGTTCGTGATCCTGGGGTCCTGGGGTCAAGTCCTGCATCGGGATCCCCACAGGGAGCCTGCTTCTCCCTCTGCCTGTGTCTCTTCCTCTCTCTCTGTGTCTCTTATAAATTAATAAATAAAATCTTTTTAAAAAATCTACCAAAAAGAAGTCTGGTAGAACATTTTGGCAGAACAGATGCTACTTAAAGAGTACGAACAGATTTTTTAACCAAAAAAAAAAAAAAAAAAGGAAGAAAAAAGGAAGGAAAGAAGTTTGAGTAGCAAGATAGTAATCATTATGGGTATTTTAATGGAATATTAATGATTCCCACAGAGATTCTATTTTTAATTTGATCATGAAGGAATGCTACAGAATTTCATATTCAGATGTCTCTATGGAAGTTAAATTGTATGTTTGGAGATTTTTTAAAACATCATAGCATAATCTGTCAAGGTTGCTGCTCCTTTCACTCAAGTATGAACATATGATATTAGTATGAATGTCATGAGTCACACTGTGAATTTAAACCATTGTCCTTTTGCTTATGATACACCACATGGGGATGGGTTCCTTAGGAGTGATGTGCTTTTTTTTTTTTAAAACAGGTCTGCAATCAAATGTAAATGAATTGTCAGCAAATACGTATTCTAAGTACAATGCTTACCTATCCATTAAGGATACAATGAAACAAGTTTTAATAGAAAGGCATTTTTAGCTGTACAATAAAAATGCCATAAACAATTTTTGTGGTTGTATTGATGTTTTACTCATGTAAAGGTCAATTATCTGAAAAAGACTCAGAAAATTGAAAACACAAAGTTAAAATAAGACCTCTAAACAGCCAGAATAAATGAGTGTTACGTGTCTGTGTAACAGACCTTAATATTACTCAGACCCGCATTTGTGGCCTATTTTGAATAAAAACCACAATTTTTACTTCAAAATTTTCATCCTTATCTCCTTCCTTGGTGTATCCTAAGCAAATGGCCATGCAGACACAGGTGGATACTTGATACACAAACGACTGCTTCAATCTATGAGCTGGCTGGGACACTTGCCAATCTCAACCAGCTCTTTACTGACAAAGTAATAGCCATATCCAATTAGTTTTTCATAAACATACTTCATAAAACACAAGTATTTAGGTTGTCATTTAAATTTTTTATTTGAAAATTTAACTTAATTTTGTTATTTTCCCAGTTAGCCATGAATTGGAAGGATGAAGCTGGAGGAAGTGCTGTTAGCTCTATGGACCTTAGCAAGAAGTGATGTGATAATGAGGTGACGAGGAAATGAAACCGTAAAAAGCTCTGGGTCTCCAAATGGAACAGTTGGAGTTGTTTTGACAAAGGATAGGAAATCTATGTAGTCAAGTAACTTCTCAGAGAAGTTATATTTAATTACATTATTTTATATTATATGGCACATCAAAGAAATGGTTCTATTTAATGAGTTGTCAAAAACGTTGTATTAAACTTTAGTTTAAGGAGACAGTGTGAAATAGATTTGGAAAGATTGCCAACAAAACTATTTTATAAAGATTTTGGTATTTAAAGAAATTAGCTGACATCAGAAAATCCAGTATTGTAGCATAATTCATTTCTCTACTCATTTTTGAACTTCATTCCCTGTCAGTGTTGGATTTTTTGTTGTTAATTTAAAGCTTTTTATTTTAGTAGTTGTAATATTTACCCTTCCCTCAGACTTGTCATAGATTGCAGTATAGTTATTGTGATGTAATGCTGCTTTTTCAGAAAAAAACATGAAATAGCATTTTCCCACACTTCACAAGGAAGTGTTTCTAGTATGATGTAGGTACACAGCTTTACTGTTGACCAGTAGACATTCCTGCACTTCTCCCTCATCATCTCAGCTACCTGTTGAAAATTCTGATGGTTTCATGTAAATGAACTACTATGTTCATTTCAACACACTGCCATTTAAAGAACACCATTAAGGGAAGTCAGTACTTAATCCTAGGCAAGTCATTTTACCTGGTGGTTACTTAATTCTAGAAGCAATCAAAAGCAATTATTCCTTAAGAATGCAACATAGATAAATTTTGTTTTGACTTCTTTTTCTTTTGTTTTCTTTCACTTGTAGAAACATAAATCAAAGACGAATCTGTGTACCTAAAATATTACCTTGAAGGGTTGTTTGCATTTCAGGTTGTCATATGTTGTAGACTTCACCAAAGAAAGCCATATTTGAAAAGAGTTATGGATTTTGAGAATATCTGAATTTTTATTAGATGATATGGCTTGTTGCTTGTGTATGACCTCCTTGGCCCTTTTTTAAAAATTTGAGTATAGTTGACACACAATGTTACATTAATTTCAAGCGTACAGTTTAGTGATTTGACAAGATTATGTGTTGTGGTATGTTCACCACAAGTATATCTATCATCTGACCCATTATGTTGGTATTATAATATTCTGGACTGTATTCCTTATGTTCTGCTTTTTATTCCTGTGGCTTGCTTATTCCTCTCCCTCTCACCCATTTTGCCCAACCCTGCACCCTTCTCCTCTCTGGCATCCATCAGTTAGTTTTCTGTATTTATAGTTCTGATTCTTTTTGTTTATGTATTCATTTTTTAATTTTAATTCCAGTGTAGTTATCGTACAGTGTTATATTAGTTCAGGTGTATAATATAGTGATTCAGCAGTTCTGTATATTACTCAGTGCTCATCAAGATAAATGTATTCTTAATGCTCTTCACCTAACTCACCCATCCCATCCCTCTCCTTCCCTCTGGTAACCATCTGAATATTCTGTATAGTTAAGAATCTGTTTTTTTTTATTTGTCTCCGCCCCCCACTTTGTTCATTCATTTTGTTTCTTAAATTCCACACGAGTGAAATCATTCCACACGACTGAAATCATATCACACGAGTGATAAACGAGTGTTTATCTTTCTCTTCCTGGCTTATTTCATTTAGCATAATACTTTCTAGGTCCATATTATATCAAATGGCATGCTGTCATTTTAATGGCTGTGTAATATTCCAGTGTGTGTGTGACATATTCTTTTCCCTGACCCTATTCTTTTTTTTAAATTTTATTTAAATTCAATGTAGTTAACATATAGCATATTATGAGTTTCAGGGGTAGAATTTAGTGATTCATCAGTTGCATATAACACCCGGTGCTCATTATATCAAGTGTCCTCCTTAATGCCCATCACCCATCTAGACCATCCCGCTACCCACCTCCCATCCAGTGACTCTCAGTTTGTTCCAAATAGTTGAGTCTCTTCTGGTTTGCCTCTCTCTGTGTCTTTTTTTTTTAAGATTTTATTTATTTATTCATGAGAGACACACAGAGAGAGAGGGATGCAGAGACATAGGCAGAGAGAGAAGCAGGCTCCATGCAGGGAGCCCAATGTGGGACTCGATCCCGGAACTCCAGGATCATGCCCCAGGCCGAAAGCAGGCACTAAACCTCTGAGCCACCCAGTCATCCCTCCTGTTTTTATCTTATTTCTATTTTTTCTTCCCCTCCCCTGTGTTCATCTGTTTCGTTTCCTAAATCCCACTTATGAGTGAAATCTTATCTATTCATCTGTTGGCATCTGGGCTCTTTCCATAGTTTGGCTATTGTGGACATTACTGCTATAAACACTGGGGTGCAAGTGCCCCTTCGAATCACTGTGTGTGTGTATCCTTTGGATAAATATCCAATAGTTAAATTGCTGGATCATAAGGTAGTTCTATATTTAACTTTTTGGGGAACCTCTGTATTTTCAGGAGTGGCTACACCAGCTTGCATTCCCACCAACAGTGTAAGAGGGTTCCCCTTTCTCCACATCCTTGCCAACATCTATTGTTTCCTGAATTGTTTTATCCATTCTGACAGGTGTGAGGTGGTATCTAATTGTGGTTTGCAATTGTATTTCCCTGATGCCAAGTGATGTTGAGCATTTTTTTCATGTGTCTGTTGGCCATTTGTTTGTCTTTTTTGGAAAAATGTCTGTTCATATCTTCTGCCCATTTCTTGACTGGACTTTTTGGGTATTGAGTTTGACAAGTTTTTTATAGATCTTGGATACTAGCCCTTTATCTGATATGTCATTTGCAAATATCTCTCCCATCCCATAGGTTGCCTATTAGTCTTATTGGTTGTTTCTTTTGCTGTGTAAATGCTTTTTATCCTGTTGAAGTCCCAATAGTTCATTTTTGCTTTTGTTTTCTCTCACCCTATTCTTAAGGGCGGAGACTGTGTCTTATTGGTCACAGTATCTTAATACCTAGTGTAATTCCAGGACAAATCAGGTATTCAACAAATACTTGTGAAAGAAAGTAGTTTTACATAAAACACTTTGCAGTGATTTCTGACCATGAATTGGCTTTGTGAGCATGATGTGAACAACTTGACACTGTATGCAGAATTGTGAATGTGTGTGTGTATATATAATTCCATCTTTTTTTTTGAGAGCAAGGGGATCCATAAATATTAAATTATTATTAAATACTAAATTATTATTTAATATTAAGTATGAAAAACTATATTTTTAATCAGATTGCAGAAGGATCTTTGGTCCCCAAATATTAAGAGCCTATAAACTTAGGACCCTCCGAGAGTAGAGATTTGTGCCTTGTTGTTTTGATTTAAATAAACACGCAAAGTACTTAGCAGAAAGAGTTTTTCTTTCCCCCAACACATGTTGTTCGTTCATTGAGGTCCTGCTATGGGCCAATCTCTGTTAGATTCTGGGGTGCAGCCCCTAAATAAGACAGATATAGATTATGCCCTCATAGAGCTCAGAATTTGTTAGGGAAAACAAATATTGGACCGATGATTATACAGATTATGAAATGCTTTACTCAAAATTATACACTAATAGTGGTTAGGTAGAAAAGGCATACTTAATAGGTTTGCCATGTATGACAAAAGTAATAAAAAACTGGATTAAAATGAAATTTGAGGGATGCCTAGGTGGCTCAGCGGTTGAGCATCTGCCTTTGGCTCAGGGCATGATCCCGGGGACTGGGATCGAGTCCCACATCAGGCTCCCTGCAGGGAGCCTGCTTTTCCCTCTGCCTATGTCTCTGCCTCTTTCTCTTTCTGTGTCTCTCATGAATAAATAAGTAAATCTTTAAAAAAAAATAAGATGAAATTTGGTAGGATTCATGAGTTTCTGCTTTGGTAAAGACTGTGCTAAATATATTGGGGAAAGCAGAGATGAGTGAGACATGCATCTTGCCCTGAAGGAATTTTTAATATAATATAGTAGTTCGCAACTCTGTCTACACATTAAAATCATTTATGGTGAGAGGAGAAATAATAGGCAACTACTGTATTCTTACTTAGGTGGAAAGTATTAAATGGTATAGACTCTTTGAAGTAAGGTCTTGAACTTTCTTATAAAACTAAACATACATTTATCCTATGATTTAGCAATTCTAGATAAATGAAAGCCTATGTCGCAAAAATACTTGTTAGCAACCTTATTCATAATAGCTCTAAACTGGTAACAACCCAAAAGTCTATTAACAGATGATGGATGAACTATGGCATGTAGTGTGGTGTTCATGAATGAAAAAGCTTTATAAACAAATGTATGCAATGCATGGTTATATGATGTATGAAGTTCTATTATAAGCAAAGCTGACCTATGGTGGATAAAAAAAAGTCTGAGGTTGTGAGAGTGGGAATATCTTAGGAATGGGCATGCAGGAGGAACTTTCTCTGGTGATGCTAATATTAAAAAAAAATGTTGGGGAAAATGTCACTTGTGGAGCTGTAAACAAAATCTTGATGTCTTCTCCCAGTTCTCCCCTCCTCATCAATTTCAAATCTCTGGGTCCATCTGCATTTTTAAAAGCTCCTCAGACATTTCTGATGTCCGAGGAGATATGAAGGATTCTTGAGTAGGATAAAGTGCAAAAGCAAACATGTTAGTTTTCTATTGCTCTTGTAACAAATTACCATAAACTCTGCAGCTTAAAACAACACAGACTGATTTTCTTACTGATTTGTAGGTCACAGGTTTGGGTTAACCTGGATTTTTATGCTCCACGTCTCACAAAACCAAGTCAAGGTGTAGACAAATTTACCTCTCTTTCTGAAAGCTCTGAGGGTAAATCCATTTTCAAGCTCATATAGGCTGTTGGCAGAAATCAGTTCCATGTGGTTATAGGACTGAGGTCCTCATTTCCTTGTTGGATGTTGGCTAGTGGTCATTCTCAGCTTTTAGAAGCCAGCCACATTCCTTGGCTTCTGGTGCCTTTTCTCATCTTCATACCCAGCAATGATGGCCCAAGTTCTTCTCCTTCTTCATGTCTCTCTGACCTCCCTTCTGCTTCATATTTCCTCTGCTCTTCTTTTTGGCACGTCTACCGAGTGACTGTTCTGCCTTCCTCTTATATTTTGGAGGGCTTGTAAAATGAAATTGGGCCCACCTAAATGATCCAGGATGATCATCCTGTGTTAAGGTCAACTGATTAATAAATTTAATTCTACCTGCAGAGTTCCTTCTCAGCAGGAATGAGAATCATGGGAGGGAGGGCAAGCATGTTCAGACTACAGTAGAGTTACGTATAAAATGCTTTGGGCTTTCAGAGTAAAGAGAAATGACTTCCAACTAGGGATCATGGAAACCTCCTTTGAGAAAGTAGAATTTAGTTAATCAATTAAAAGGCGGTTCTTATGGATTCTGCGAGGCTAAAATAGGAGAGAGAACTCTAGATTAGAGAGGTGGGGTAATAGTTTAAGTGCCAAGTGTAGAGAATGGAAAGGTGACAGTGTGTGATGCACTTAGAACATCCATATGTATTGGTTATTTACACTGAGCTGTTTGAACCACTATAGCATAAAATCAGATTTTTTTTAGATTAAAGTAGAAGAATAGGAATGTAAAAAAGTTACACACTTAATGTAGAAATATCATTTTTAAAAAGACTAGGCAATTTTGTGATGTGACTTTTGTGTCAACTTTTCTTCTGCTGTTAGAACCCAGTAGAATTACATATGAAAGTCTAAAGAGTTAGTTATGTATTTCTAAATTTTTCAGAACTCCAGATATACTGATGAAAACCTGGGGATTGTGGCCTTCCATAAAAGTATACCACTCTTCCCTCATATTTCCCCACAATACTTAACTCTTGACCATTTTTAGTGGACTTTGTACCCTGCTATAGATGGGTGATAAAATATGAATACAATCGCAGCTTCTGTGTAGAGTGGCATGGCCCTGTGGCATCTATCAAAAAACTCAGTGTTATCCACTGATTTTTTATATTAATTTAACATGAAGGAAAATTTTTTATAAGCATTAATTACTTTGTATGTTACCTTCTTTTTACCTAATTTATCTATAAGCTTTTATTTATTTATTTATTCATTCATTCATTTATTTATAGATAGGGAGAGGTGAGTGGAAGGAGAGAGAGAGAGAGAGAGAGAGAGAGAGAGAGAGAGAGAGAATATCTTAAGCAGGCTCCACACTGGGGCTCGATCTCACAATCCTGAGATCATGACCTGAACTGCAATCAAGAGTCAGACACTTAACCAACTGGGTCACCCAGGTAGTTTTTAAAAAGATTGTGTGAAATTTTTATTTTGAAATACATGCATCTATCTAATAAGTCTTAGAATACTTATTGCTAACCTTTTAAAAATACAAAGGATGTAACTGCCAATGGCCATTTTATTCAGCCTTCTAAAGATATGCACATAAAAGCTAAAATAATAAGATGAGCACAGCTAGCTCTTTAAACTTCTGGTGCATACTAAGCATTCCAGAGTCTTCCCAGACTTTTCTTCCTAGGTCTTGCCAGTGTCTGTTTTCTTTCCTTCTCTTCCCAGCCTCTACCCAAACCTGAAGTGGTAGTCATTGATGATTGGAGTCCTGCTAAAGAAACCACTTCTTCTGTGTCATTTTTTACTAGCTTTAAGAGGAGAATTAGCTGTTGTTGTTGTTGTTGTTGTTTTTTTTTTTTTTGGAATTGCTTTCTGCATTCTGGGTAAAGTGTATATAAGTTATTCATACAGTAGTTAATTTAGCTATTTAGCACCTGCAAAGGAAGCACATCTTTTTCTTGTCATCATCCTGCCAGGATCTCTCCTGGTGTTTTGATCAAAACTTCATGCTTTCATATTCAAAATTACTGGGAACTCTTTCAGATTTCATCTTTTTCCAGTCATTTACCCACTTTTATATGCTAAGGTATATTTTCCCAAGAGCTCTAAGAGATTGCAATTACTTTTACTTATTTCTTTCTCTTCATATTTCCATAATGCTACTGACTTTGAGATTATATATTTTTTGTCTGTCTACTATACCAGGTACATTTTTAATAGGAAAAATTGAATTAAAAATACCTGAAAACTAAACCTTTAGAAACTCTCTTCAGTAACTTCTTCAAGTTCTTATGGTCTTATATTTTCCTTGTTTATACTTACTGTAAGGATTTTTCCAGTGCTGTTAACCTCCAGTAAATAGTGTCAGTACTTCTACAGGTACCCACATATATTTTTATGAACAGGCCAAACTCTGATTTGTGGTGTGTTTTACATTATTAAGAAATAGAGAACTACCTGGCAATATTTGTATTTGAGAAGTGCTTTTTAACACTAAAAAATTAGTGTTTCTAAACTTCACATTATTTCCTATGCGCACAGGAGGCCATGAGGCAGCAATTCTGAAATTATTACTAAGATTAAACAAATAAGCAAATAAACTGTAGATGATAAGAGCCAGGTTCCTCTCTATAGGAGAAAGACTTTACAAATTACAAAGGGGGTAAAATTAAACCCTTTGGTGTCAGATTGGAATTGGAGTTATCAGTATGAATTTATAGTTTTTAATGTAAAGACACAGAAATATAGCTGGGTGTGTATATGCTGGGTTAGTACACATCCAGATATTTCCTGGTTCTGCCTGCTGAGAGGAACCAGAAGCAGTGACCTTCCTAGCATCCAGACCTTGATTTTAAATATTATTCTCCAATAAAAGGAACCAGGGCTCCTTGGGGAAATGTTTGGTTCTAGGCGTGAGGCAGGGAAAATACAAGGGGAGCCTGGAACATCTCAGGATGCCAGAAAGTTAAGGAAGTGCTCAACAAAGGAGAGAGGCATGCCAGGACCCCTGGCCAACCTGGAGAGATGCCCAAGGTCAACGCTGGAACGATTTGAGCAAAAAAATTATATTCGATTATACCCCATAGAACGAAACAAGTATCCATTGAAAAATGCCTAACCTCACTATAAACATGAGAAAACATAAGCAAACTCAAACTGAGGAATATTCCATAGAACAGCCAATTCTCATCAGGAGTGTCAAGGTCATGAAAGATTGGAGAACTATAAACAGATTAGAGGAGTATAGGAAAACACAATGACCAAATGGATCATAGAATCCTGGATAGGGTCCTGGAATTAAAAAGAGACAGTGATGGAAAAACCGGTGAAATTCAAATAAGTTCTGTAGTTTAGTTTAATAAGACCATACTGACGTTAATGTCTTGGTTTTAGTCATTATAGTATAGTTTTATAAGTTAACATTAGGGGAAAGCCAGGTAAAGGGTATTCAGAAACTCTGTACTATTGGTACAGCTTTTTTCTAAATCTAGAATTATTTCAAAAGAAAAAGAGAAGATGCTGGGTACTTAAATGTACAAGGCTGTGTGTACAAGGACATTAATTGCAGCACTGTGTACCAAGGCAAGAAATTAAAAGTAACACAGATAGCCATCTTTGGTAAGGGATTAAGTAAATTATGTTATATTCATACAATTAATATAGTCATAAAAAGAACCACATAGCATTGTGTGTACTTACAGGTATGTCATAGTGAAGGGTTGAGAGTGTACAGTTTCATTCAGGCTGCCTGGATTTTCATCCTCTCCTCCATACTTAAAACTAATTCTATGACCTTGGGCAGATTATTTCTCTTTTCTCTGTTCACCAGTTTCCAGTACATAAGTACATGGACTGGCTGTGAAGATTAAATGTGAAAACACTTGTAAAGCTTGTGCTAATAATACTTAGCAAGTGTAATATTGATTAAATATTATTTATTATTTTTTAGGAATAAATGAAGGAAAAAAACCAAAATAACATTAAGTATTAAATGATGCCATTTCTGTTAAAAAAAATTGTGGGGCACCTGGGTGGCTCGGGATAGCATCCGACTCTTCATTTCTGCCCAGGTCATGGTCTTGAGGTTGTGGGATTGAGCCCCGTGTCAGGCAGGCTCCACACTCAGTACTGAGTCTGCCTGAGATTCTCTCTCAATCTCTCTCTCTCTCTCTCTCTGCCTCTGCCCCCAACCCTGCTCATGTGTGTGCCTGTGCATGTGTGCTCTCTAAATACATGAAATCTTTAAAGAAAAAAAAAGAAGTCTACTTAAATCATATGTATGAATTTTAAAGATCAGATACTAATGTGTTAATGGTGGTGGTGTTAGGGGAGGTTGGCAAATTAGGGAACTTGCACATTCTAAGTTAAACTTTTAAAAATATATTTTCTATAAAGTATATAGTTGGACAAGTATATATATATTAGCTTTTAAAAGAAACCTGCTATCAATAATTATTAAATAAAAATTATTAAATAGAAATAATTATTACTAGAAATGGAAACTGTATCGTAAGGCTAAAGGAATTGGTTAGTCATTCTAGATGAGTCTTCAAGATCATGACTTGTGTTCCGTTATAGTGGAAAGTATAAGAGATTTGACTCTGCTCTTAATCATGTAAAGCTACTCGATATCTAATCCTTGGCAACACGGTTCTTGACTTGGAAAATGAAGAAATGAATGGCTCTAGCTGATTATTCTAGCCTATGAAAGGTTATTATGAGGGTGGATATGTCCAGCTTTTTGTCTTCATGGGATCTAACCCAAAAGGCATAAATTGTAGATTTTAGCCAGAAATAAGTAGTTCTAGTAATTTTCATCAAAATGATTAAATTCTGAAGGAGAGCACCAAAATGATGTAATCTCTAGGCTTATAGTTTAAAATAGATAGTTATCAATTGCTTTTTGACCCCTAGGTAGTGGTGTGGCCCACTATGATAGCAAAAGCCATTTATATTTATATACAGTATGGATAGAATATACTTATAAATATACCTGTAAATAACTACACATTTTTTAAGAATATGCTTGCTTCATATTTGGAATATGACATCAATTTTTTTGTGATTAAAAGGTTTGTGTTTCTTTTTTTGATTTTGATTTGTTTGTTTGTGTTTCATACTTTCTTCAGTACTTATAATATTCTGAAGTTCTTTATGGTGCTAGGACTCTATGCTTGACCACTCTGATCTGTACAGGTCTGTGTGGAAGATTTGAGTACATCTGTTTTTTGTAGTTTTAGACTGTACTGGGTTTCTAAAAGGATCACAGGGTGGACTAGGATGAAATCTCAAAAATAAGTATATTCCAGGAATATAGGAAGACTATTTCTAGAAACTGGAATAAAAGGTAAAATGCTCTTCTGTTCTTTTGCATTTGTAATTCCTTTTTAATATCTTCCCTATAAGAGGACTCTCAAATTTGAATCACTAAAGCTTTCGAAAGAAAAAAAGTGAAAATGTTGAAAGCATATTTTCCTCATTTGACTCTTGGTAATGGTTTTACACTCTTTTCTCCTGGTTTTGTTAAACAATTTTGTTCAAATATACAACTGGTAGTTGACCTACTATTTTAAAATAATTTAGATTTCATTTACATTTCACTTTTACTTCAGGACTCCACCTCTTTTTTCTTCTGTTTGCAGTAGTTACTGTTTCATCCATGGTAACTGGATGGCAGAGAATGTTTCTTTTACGATAAAATTAGATGCAGTGCATCAAAGCCCATATTATTATATTGCAGTCTCTGGGAAGCTTAACATAGATAAAGGAGGGCATCCCCAAATGCAGTGTGCTTGTAGATAAGGTACTGGTGGATAATCTTAGCACAGACTGGGTTATACAATATTACATTTTAAAGATACTGACTGGTATGTATAGCTAGGGCCAACATACAAATGTAGAGTCTATACATGAATAGCACAGCTGGGATGTCAAGAGTTTCCCACTTTTTCTTAAATACTTTGATTTTTTAAATTCTAGAATTTTAATATGAGATAAAATTGGCTAGCTGTAGTGGGCACTGCTCATGTGAGCCAGTGCTTTGAAGGTAGAATCATGATAGTAACAAGTCTAGGAAAGAGCAATAGATTTTTGGAGTCACATCATCTTGGGTGTAGTTCTGACCCTGCCACTTAACTGGCCTTGTGACTTTGGGCAAATTATTGCAGTTTTCTGGAGATCCTTTCCCTTAACTGTAAAATGGAGACAACATTAAATCCCCTTGAACAGTTGTTACAAGGATTAAATTAGATCTTGTGTATCAAAATGTTTATCACATCTTCTGGCTCATAACTATTACCTCCACCCTACCCCACTTGTTCTAATCTACCTCTTGCTCAGTGCTTTGTTTTCCAATATTTAAAAACAGAAAATATTACCTAAGTCAAATTTTAAAAATAAGAAAAAATTTAAAAATATATATTACTTAAGTCCCTTTTATAGATTTGGGCCTGAAGATTTTTACAGGCTTTCTTTTTTCTTTTCATTCTTTCATTCATTGTTGACTGTGTACCAGAACATTTTCTGGAGGATCATATAAACTCTTAGGAAGGCACCCAAGCTCACACTCAGGAGAATGTTAGAAGACACTGGGAGAAGTCTGAAGGGGAGCTAAAAGGTTTGAGAGCGTTAACATTGGCTCTATAGAGGAGGTTGAGGCAATGTTTTTTTGTTTTTTTGTTGTTTTTTTGTTTTTTTCTTTTGTTTTGGTTGAGGCAATGTTTAAGCAAAATTAGGAGGAACAGAAGACAAAGTGACAGGGATAGAGGGAATAATTTGCTCATTTGGATATGGGGATGAGTGAGAGAGAGGATTTCTGAATGTCTGGTGGTGTCATTTCACTGAGATTAGGAATTCAAAGGCAAGAACTGGAGGTAGTCTTAAAAGGTTATCTAGTCTGATATCCCTGAAATTTTAGATGAGAAAACTGGAACTATTAAGGGTAGGCTCAAAGAGGAATTGGGATTTATTCAAGGTCACTCAGACACTCTCCCTGATTTATTAGGAGTGCAGTAATTTGATTGCTGAAAGAGGCCATAAAAAATGGGACTAAAGGTTTTATTATGTGTTTTACTTGAGAATTTTACGCATGAAACACCAAGGCATTTCTGTCTTTGTAGGAAGAGGAGGTCACTGCAAGCTGTCAGAATCGAGGAGGAGTAGTGAAGTGGGGGAAAAAAAAAAAGGATGGAGCTGAGGTCAGATTCTGAGGAGTGAGTAGGTTGGCAACACCCATTGCTAGTAAAAGGAGTGTGTGAGTGACCCAGGGTGAGTCAACACAGCAGAAGCAGTCAGCCTGGAGCCAGCGTCAGTGACCTGTTCAGCAGGCCAGGTAGGGATCAGAGCTGAGGGCAGAAGACAAGGAAGCAAGGCCATGTTATATGAATATGGAGTTGGTGCAGAGCAGTAAGGTGGGACGCTGTTGTGAGGTGGCCGAGGACCTCTCCCACAGGCTGGCCTGCCAACCATGCTCTTGAGGGTTTTGCTGACTTCTGACATCTTGCAGGTTTGTTACTCTGAGCTTTTTCATGAAGAAGAAAGTTACCAAGCAGTCTTTTATCCCAGATTTGATGTTATATTATTTGTGGTATTCTTTTGAAAAGACCCTATGTTCTAAAAATAGCTAATAGCGTTTGCCTGCAGCTCGGATCATGATCTGGGGTCCTGGGTTCAACCCCATTGGGCCGCCTGCTCCAGTGAGGAGCCTGCTTCACCCTCTGCCTCTGCTGCTCCACATGCTTGTGTTCTTCCTCTGTCAAGTAAATAAGTATAATCTTTAAATAAATAAATAAAAATAGCTAATAGTGTTAATTTCATCTAGTCTCATATAATCTTAAAAAATTGGTTTTTATTTTTTGCTACTAAAAAAGATAAGTTAGAAATCTGTGACCATGTTTATTAGTAAGTAAAAGGTAGAGTGTATTAATAAAATGGACTTATCCTATTACTATTAGACATGAAAAATGGAAGTTTAAAAAATTAATTTTGGAGTACATAATGCTGTTCTTCACTTCCAATCCTATAATAAAACACAGATGTTTTAGGAAATTTTATGGTTCACCATAGAGTTCAAATAAATGTATTTATATTTGATGTTTTCCAGGTTTGCCCAGCCCTCTGTTTCTTTAAATACTGATGGTATTTCAACAGTGAGCCTAAAACTAATAATTAAGCATAGGAACACCCATTTTTTTTCCTTATATATCCTAGTCTTCTTTCTTGCACAAAGATTTGTTTATTGCCTAAAATCTATTTCTGCTGGGAGAATCATCTGTTTCCTTGTTACCGATTATAGCTGAGCATAGTTTTCAATCTAAATGAGTTTTTCAGTTGCTTAATATTTTCTTTCTTAAGGATATTTATTGCTAAATTCTTATCCATTTGAATTTTTTCTGCTTTTCCATATGTGTCTTCCAAAATGATTTTTTAACGTTGAACTTATTACTAACTAAATCACAAAATAAAAATCAACCTTTAGTCCGAGTTGTCCTGAACAATCTGTGACACTTAGATGCCACAGGTTCTTAAAAGGAAAAGAAAATCATTCTTAGGGGTTTGTCTTATAAATATATTAAGACAATTTTAGAGAAAAGAATGACTAGAATTTCTTATAGAGCAATTTTTTTTGGAGAGAGGAGGTAGTCGGAAAGCTTAACTTTGTCTGCTTTTTAGCAATCTAAGAAGACCATTTCTGGAACATAATCAGTGAATTAAAGGTGTAATCAATCCTTCCACCCATGTGATGTTTATATTTCTTTCATGCAGCCATTGTTCTGGTAACTAGTATGGGTCTTCATTTTGGTGCTAAGAAAAAGGTGCCAGTTTGGCATTCAGACCTATTCATGTTGTGATTTAACCTATATCCAATAATGAGTAGAATTTTCAAAATTTAATGTGCAGTATGTACCGTAGACCCCTTTATAAGATGATTACTAGGTGGATTCAAATGTACCATTCAAATGGTGGATTGTGTCCCTAGAAAAAGCAGCTACATATAGTAAACCATATTGGTCCTGACAATATGGATGTTATTTAGTCATAAGTCATTAGGGTTAGAAGTCACTCCTGACATGATTCTGATGAACGCTCTCTGTGGACAAATGAGAAAATGGGTTTCAGGGAAATAGTGACTTATTCAAGGTCCTAGTCAGTATGGTTCGGCAAAGACAGAATAGAGAGGAGTAAAAGCTAATTTTCTTTCTCACTGCCATGGTTTTCCCACCTATGAAGATGCCTCTGATTTTGAAATGACATATGTAAAACTGGTTAGTGGAAAATCATGATAATAGTTTGTGATACAGATGCCAAGGTCTAGAATTAACACTCAGTTCTGTTTTTTGCCAGGGTCCCATGTCAGGGATCACATTTCATGATTCCTACTACATTGTCCTTCTCCCAGTCTTACACCAAAAGACTTCTAAGATCAAACAAAGAAAACATGGCAAGCAGAATTCCTGGGTTCAAAGGATAGTTGTATCAGTTTCTGAGTTCCGTCTAATTTTCTTTCTAATCTTTCTTGTTGAACTAAGGCACTGTTTCTCAACTGTGGCTATGTTAGCATGATTTGGGAGAATTATAAACACAACACAAAGCAAACAAAATAGTGCCAGCCTTTACCCTGAGAAAGCTTTGATTTTAAGTGATCCTGGATGGAATTAGTGTTGTTTTTATGGCTCTTGAGGTGATTCCAATGGAGAACTAAGCCAGCAGACCTGATGACTTTGAAGGTTCTTTCAAGTTCTAATATTCTGCAATTCTCAGAGTTTTAAAAAAAATGTCATCTAGTCCAACTTCTCACTTAGCAAAATCATCCGTTAGTATTTGAAAAGTGGGATCTTATTTTTATGTTAACACGTTGAAAGAATACCCATTACCATCAGAAATTTAAGATTCTTAAAAATTTTTTTCTGATAAGCAACTTTGGAGAAACAGATAATAACTTTAATTCCTTATTTGATGACTTTTCTAATATTTGAAGATTACTTTTATGATTCTGCAAAGTTGCCTCTTAAAGCAGAATACCCATCTCTGTTGATGGGACAATATGTCCATATCCTGACATCCTGGATGGCTGTCATCTCTGTGAAGTGTGTTCCCAGAAATGAACACAATCCCTTGATGAGGATGGTGTTCAGGAGGGAGCCTAGGTGGTTTTGGTGATTGTCATCCTTCAGAGGATTGTCATCCTCTGAAACTCTTACTGAGCATAGGGTTAATGAAACACCCTAGTTTCAGTAAATAATTAATTATTTACTGACACTCACTGGTTTACAAATATATTCACTAATAAATACCATAGATTATGTAATCCCTAGTATTTTTGCATTCTAATGTACCAGGGATGGTTCTTTTGTTTAAGTATATTAACACATTTGATTATTGGAATAACCCTATTAGGTAGATACCATTATTATCTTCATTTTATAGATAAAAAGAAGAAACAAGCCAAGAAGCATGACAGGTAGGTATCTTGCTTCTGATTTTTATAATGGGTGGCAGAGCTAGAGTAAGAATACTATAAAACCTCCTACTGCAGAACCTGTAACCCTTCAGCCTTTCAGTAGAGGTCTCCTCATCTGTAATGTAAGAATCTTGATTTCTAAGTACTAAGCTCCAAATTCTTATGATTCTATGTAAATTAATACTAATATATTGATACTAATCAACATAACAGTATATGCAAAGATTTCTGAAGCCAAGAGTTTTTCATTTATTTTATTATAAATCACATATACATTGCCTAAATTTGCACAAAAAATTAATCTTTTTATTTTATAGTAATACAGACATGCATACATGCATAAACATGTAAAATAAACTCTGTTCATTCATCCATCATCTAAAAGTCTAGGGAGAATCTGGCCTAAATCCTGTTATATTTCATTTCATAGAATTCTAGATCTCTAGAGTTTTAAGCATTGTGACTCATGATTTGAATTATCCTTAGTTTGTAATTGTGAAAATTGGAAATTAAAGGAGTTATATGGAGAGCATGAGGTTTATGCTTTATACCTAAATAGGTAAACTAAATTATAGGAGATGTGCTCAGATTTGTTATAATTACATGCTGCTTTAAGAAACTTCAAGTACTTCAGAAACTACTTTCCATAAAAACAATTTATATGCTAATTATGTTATTTTTATTTATTCTTTAAAGTAGATTTTTTTTTAAAGATTTTATTTATTTATTCATGATAGACATAGAGAGAGAGAGAGGCAGAAACACAGGCAGACAGAGAAACAGGCTCCATGCCGGGAGCCCAATGCAGGACTCGATCCCGGGTCTCCAGGACCGTGCCCTGGGCCAAAGGCAGGCGCTAAATCGCTGAGCCACCCAGGGATCCCTTTAAAGTAGATTTTTAATGAATTCTGCTAGATAATCTTTGTTCAATTTGCCAAGTAAATTTTCTAAAACACAATTTTATTATCTAGATGAGTGTTTCTTCAATTAACTCACAGAAAATTTCAACTGTATCATTGAAAAATCATTTCAAGAACACTTGTTGATACCTAGTAATCCTTTGTGTTCTCACAGTTTCACCAGCCTGAGAAATTTCTATTGATTCTAACTTTTTTGAATATTATTTCTTAGTCCTTATCTGATTCATTCTGAAAGCTCAGTCTTTCTGTGTAAAGCTTACATATTCAAGGTTGCCAGTAAAAACCACGCCACTGGGGAATGGAAACATTTCAGAGAAAAATTGACCTTATAGAATTTAGTCTTCATCTGCTTACTTTAGCAGATATGTTTGTATGACTGGTGACAGAATATAAAGTACAAAAAACTGCAAATAAAACATTTCTGCTCCCTTTGAATCTTAACCTACTTGGTAGTAGGTCTCCTTGTGCTCATTTGCAGTCCATGCACCAGCTCAGTATATTTTTCTGAACTAGTATTGTGAGCCTCTCAGACATCAGTTTGATTGTTTATGCTAAGGCCTTTGGTGGTCTTGTGAATATGTGCCAGTATTGCCCTCTAAATTATTGGCTTTAGGATTATGTGGAAAAGCAGTCTTTGATGTGAAGATCTAAGTTTCCCTTTAACAGAATTTTAAGTTGTCATCTCAGATGAGGACTATTGCTTTTGTCATACAGAAAAGCTTTGTAGTGACGCTGCTATTCTTTGGAAGCTTTGATTTCAGCTTTAGAAAGAATGATTTAACACCTTATAAAACGTCAGAATGAGAAATTGTGATCTTCCTTTCTTTTTGTTGACTTTGATATTTACAGTCATGGACTCATAGACTTAAATGGAAGTGAAGTGGGGCTTGAAGACACTCTGGCCCAGTCACGTCATATATAGGTGACACTACCTGGCACTATGCCTCTGTTCCTTTGATGTCTCTCCATGCCACAAAGAGCTCCATGAGGGCAGGGACTTGATCTGCATTGTTCACTGTTAGGTCTCCAGTGCTCCAATAGGTGAAGAGCCTAAGACTTAGGGAGGGAAAAAAGACTTACCCAAGATTGTCCT
Organism: Nyctereutes procyonoides; assembly: GCF_905146905.1. Taxonomy (NCBI): domain Eukaryota; kingdom Metazoa; phylum Chordata; class Mammalia; order Carnivora; family Canidae; genus Nyctereutes; species Nyctereutes procyonoides. Next base: position 19,853,181 of record NW_026575120.1, read on the forward strand.
TCCAGAAGTTGCAAAATATGACCTAGAAGCTTTAACTCCTGACTACAAACTTTGTGCCTTTTTTATGATTAAAAAAATAGACTTTACTTAATTATTCAGGGGACTTAATCTGTATAAAAAGGCAGAATCATACACAGTTTACATTTATTCGATACTAATTTTCAGGCATAAAAACTACTTATTTCATTGAGCCCATAGAGTAAAACTCATTGAGTGTATTTTTATCCATATGTTTATAGGTGAAGAAACTTGGACTTTTAAAGATTAATTGACCAGGAGTTCTATACAGAGTCAGAAAGCCAGGATTCAAATCCATTTTTACCACTTCCCAAGTTTAGTGATCTTTCTACTTTTGCCTTTTATGTGGGGCCAGTGTTTGCCAGAATAAAGAATGATCCAGGCCCAAAATAACAGTACCTGAAATTACTTAGCCTTTTATGTCGCAGACGTTACACCTGTAAAGTTTGTTAAGTGAGTGCTGGCTTTTCCTACAGGTCTCTGTTTAAAAGATAAGAAAAGAAGCATCACTTCCCAATTTTGGTCTTATATGATTTGCAGGCTTCAGAGGTTTCCTAGTAAATTACAGATAGCATCTGCCTTGGGCTCAGACCATGATTCCGGGGTCCTGGGATCAAGGTTCAGGTCCTGATCCTGGTGTCCTAGGATCCAGCCCTACACACTGTGCTCTCTGCTCAGCGGGGAGTCTGCTTCTCCCTCTCCCTCTGACCCTCCCCCCTGCTTGTGCTCTCACTAGCTCTCTCTCTGTCTCTCCAATGAATAAATTTTAAAAATCTTAAAAAAAAGAAACAAATTATGGACACACTTGAGATGATATGGTATTTACTTAGTTGGAAACTAACATCTATGGCTGGCAGAAAAAGATTGCCTTTTATTGTTTTTATTCTGGAAAATGGAGAGGAACAATGACAAACTGGGAAATGAGTGGAAGCATATTTGTCCACATTCTTTGCAAATGATAAACCTCTAACCCAATGAAATTTTGTCTAAGCTCAATTGGACTAGTTTCTTGGGACTCAGGACAATCTCATTACATCTCCACTTTGGTATATAAACCCATCTATCAACCACTTTTTGGGAAAAGTCCTGCATGAGTAATACCATTGTTTCCTCTACATGGAGACTGGAGATTTCAAGAGGGGATGGTATTCCACAGCATTGCACGCTGGTGCAGGAAAGAGGCAGCTGCTATCACTTTTATTTTTCAACTGTGGATATTCCAATATTTATTTCTTCTAAAAAGATGTTAGAAACGTTGATGTCTTATAATCATGACCCTAAGAAGTAGAACTTTTTTGAAAAGAACTTTCCATTTTTTCCCCTAAGAATTTGTATATTCTTTACCTGGTACTAAATTCTGGTATCTTTTTGTTTACAATATACGTTTAGCTAAAGTACTAAGAGACTGAGGGACAGTTTATAACTTCACTCTTATGTTCTCTATTTCTACATGTAATAAGAAATTCTAATTAAATGTTACAATCAAGGTTGCTCTCTGTGAAGACTAGACTGTGTCCTGCATCTTCCACTTTGTTCTTGTCTTCATCGGCTGAAGAGTCAAGGCTAGGAAATAGGGTGTATTGGCAAGAAAAGACACTTTATTTTGGCCATTTTTAATTTTTTCTCTTGATTTCCTTTGTGTTATAGTGGTTTCCAGTAGTGGGGCTTATGACAGATTGTTTGCAAAGATAGTCACCTGTACTTCTTCACATCCTGTTCTGCACATGCTCTTCCATCCATCTTTCCCCTCCCCTTGAAGTCTGGGCTGGCCCTAGTGGGACAGAAGTGGCAGAAGGGATGCTGTGAGAGTTCTAGGCATTAGAAGGAACAGTTTCTTAGCCACTGTGTAAGAAAGGAAGCCCAAGCTATCCTGCTGGAGAAGGGAAGCATTTGTAATAGGAACTTCAAAACTCTGCTTCCTGTAGGAAGTACCACTTCCAGACATAAGAGTGAGGTACCTTGGATCCTCCAGCACCAGGTAAGCCCAGCTAACACACATGGGGGCAGAGATAGGCAGTCTCCTGTGAGCTCTGCCTCAAACTCACATCCACAGAATCATGAGCAAATAAAACAGTAGATGTTATATGCCACTGGCTTTGGGGGTAGCTTGTTGCAGAGCAAGAGATAATCAAAACAGGATTTTTATTTCTTCCAAATCTTTCCTCTTTTCTCATAGCTGGTTACTGATCATCTAAGTACATCCATGAACTAATAATATTCCTGAGGGTTCCGCTAATTGATCAGTTACAAACAGACTTTGTTTGTTGTGGTAAAAATGTATTGACATTATTTTAATAGCTCTTCTCATTTTGTTCTTTGCCAGCTTTTTATTTGTCTTCACTTAGAGCAGATTCTGTGTCTCCTGAAATGCCCCTAAGAGGTCATTTCTATGGAGCACACAGAGACCGATTTCTCATAGTGTGTGGACGACAAAATATTAGTCTTGTCTTTCAAAAGAAAAGTAATGAAACAAAAACGATAACCTATTTTCTCTAAAGAGTATTTCTGCTACCCCAGTATTTCTGCTACTACATATTCACCTCTCAAACTCCAAAGTAACTGAACATTGTGCTCATTGGTGGACAAAGAACAAAACAGAAGGATCTGGGATAAAAAATCAAGCAAAGACCAAGATAGTCCAGGGAGAGTTTACAACATATATTGCTTATTCAAATTGTAAGTATTCCCAGAAAACTTAGAAAGTAATTATTTAGTTTTACTTTACATTTTCTGGAAGGATCTGAAACCATTTTTAAGAATATGACTTTTAATTTCCTGAGTAGAATGACTGCTTATTCTGAGGTCCTAGTGTCAGCTTCTATAAGCAATTTCCTTTGAAAACTCAGGGTAGTATTTTTCTCATTTTGTTGTCAGTTTTTTATACTTCAATTAAAGATTTGTCATTTTTTCTGTTGTCTTTGGGTCTAGCAATTTCTTTATTCAAACTCTCCCAAACAGTTGACTAAAAAGACTTACTAGAATCACGTTTGATCAGGCAGTAAAGTTTGACTATCTAATGGATAGAAGAGGCTGGGTTTAGAGGATCTAAGTTGCCTTTATTAATAGAAAAATCATATCAGACCCACCTTAATGATTTATTTACGGTTTCACTTACTTCCAGTCATTATTTATGGGGTAACATGATTCTATGAGCAGTAGTCCATAGTTAGAATAAATGTTTTGCTGTTTGATGAGAGGATTCTTTGAGGTGAAGGGGAGGAGACAATTTTCTAGAAAAGGCTGAGGGGAATGATTTTTAGGACTAAATTCTCTTTCCTTCATTTTATTTAAAAATATTTTCGACCTTACCTAGGTATGTGTTAATTTTTGCTTGGTTACCATCTTTCCAACCCTAACGTGCTATTATATACTCTTAACAACCTCTAAGGCCCTGGTTCCGACTGGACATTTGGCGATGTGTGGGGACATTTTTGGGTTTTACAACTGGAGGTGGATGGATGCTACTCATATTTAATGCACAGAGACCAGAAATGCCTCTGAACATTGTGCAGTGCATGATATCAGGCACACAGGAGGTGATGATTAAATGAGTATTAAATGGATGGTTGAGAGGTCAGTGAGTGTAACAATAGTCTGTCATCCTTCTCTTGCCTCAAAGATACTGAGCATAGGCTTTGTTAAAGATCACATGGTCTTCTTGTTAATCTGCATAGATAAAAGGGTTTTGCATTTCCTACACACAATAGAGATGAAAGATAAATAAGTTTTTAGTTATAATGTGGGGGTGGGTATATGTATGCATGCACACATGTGTGCTTATATTAGAGAATACTTGCCACTTACCAACTAGAGATCAAGAGATTAAGGTATTAACAGATGAGAATTAATGACAAGGTTGATCACACCATGGGACCTTCATCCTTATAATGTCAGGTCCTCATTTTGTTGTCTTAGGGTTGTGGAATACATGTGATTTTTTAGAGCTGTTCCAAAGTAACATTCCCTGTTAGGAAAATCTTAAATGAAGTGGTAGTTGGGAATAACATAGCATACCAGTTGTAATTAGAACACTTTATTTCTTCCTTTTGAAAGTCAAGAACTAGTATGGCATATGATGCCCCTATTTTAGAAAAGGGGCAGCTTTTTTGTTTTGTGATGCTCTCTTTTCTAGTCTCCATGGAATTCTGGCTTCTCTATTTTAATGAAAGAGGAAATAAATGAATGTGATAGAGTTTTTACTGGATGGTAACATTGTTTAATGCAGTGGGGCAATATTATTTTTAAAAATTGATTTAATAAATAACTTCTTCAGAAGGAAGGCTTAGCAGGGGATTTGTTTCCCTCTCTTGTATAGTAGGCCAGAACAGAGATATGAGGTTTTTCCCCCAGAATAGCATTTATATTTTTTCATAGTGTCCTCATTTCATTCATTGCTCAGAGTGATTGATGGCTGTTTTGAGGAAGAACAATGTTTAAAGGTAATATATAAGACAGGCGCTGGGTAGTTCTTAATGCACAGTTACTAAAAATTGTCCACTTAAAATCCATACCTTTTCTAATTCATACTTGGAAAACTGCATCTTTTTTGTCTTGGGAGCTGTGAATTCTGTTTATCCCTTTTATCTTTGTTGCACACTTCTTTAATGTAATAGCATGTTCCCAGGAATACTATATGAGTCTAGATTTAGCCCTCTGTCTTGAATTTCGGATGACAGTCCCAAACAAGATACCACATTTGAACAGAACTTGGTATTGAATATGGACTAATGTGGTGGATTAAAGAAATCTCATAAATTCAAAGCAAGAAATAAAATGGAAAGCAGAACCAGTTTGAACTGTTTCCTTAGCTCACTGCTTAAACTTTTACATATTCCTGGTAATTATGAGAATTTATAGGATTATGGATCCTGAGAGGAGTCCAGTTCAGAAATCTCTGCTGACTAGCAAAGGAAGTTCAGAGTCCCAAATGGGTGAGGGGAATTAGAGACTTAAAGTTCTTATAGTTGATGAAATCTACATATAAAATTGCACCTGGGTGGCTCAGCTGTTGAGTGTCTGCCTTTGGCTCAGGTCGTGATCCTGGGGTCCTGGGATCAAGTCCCATGGGAGGGAGATGCTTCTCCCTCTTCCTATGTCTCTGCCTCTTCTCCGTATCTCTCATGAATAAATAAATAAAATCTTTTCAAAGTGGACCCTAAACTTCATGGTCAACTAATATTCGATAAAGGAGGAAAGACTATCCATTGGAAGAAAGACAGTCTCTTCAATAAATGGTGCTGGGAAAATTGAACATCCACATGCAGAAGAATGAAACTAGACCACTCTCTTGCACCATACACAAAGATAAACTCAAAATGGATGAAAGATCTAAATGTGAGACATGATTCCATCAAAATCCTAGAGAAGAACACAGGCAACACCGTTTTTGAACTTGGCCACAGTAACTTCTTGCAAGATACATCCATGAAGGCAAAAGACACAAAAGCAAAAATGAACTATTGGGACTTCACCAAGATAAGAAGCTTTTGCACAGCAAAGGATACAGTCAACAAAGCTAAAAGACAACCTACAGGATGGGAGAAGATATTTGCAAATGACATATCAGATAAAGGGCTAGTTTCCAAGATCTATAAAGAACTTATTCAACTCAATACCAAAGAAACAAACAATCCAATCATGAAATGGGCAAAAGACATGAAGAGAAATCTCACAGAGGAAGACATAGACATGGCCAACACGCACATGAGAAAATGCTCCGCATCACTTGCCATCAGGGAAATACAAATCAAAACCACAATGAGATCCCACCTCACACCAGTGAGAATGGGGAAAATTAACAAGGCAGGAAACCACAAATGTTGGAGAGGATGCGGAGAAAAGGAAACCCTCTTACACTGTTGGTGGGAATGTGAACTGGTGCAGCCACTCTGGAAAACTGTGGGAGGTTCCTCAAAGAGTTAAAAATAGACCTGCCTTACAACCCAGCAATTGCACTGTTGGGGATTTACCCCAAAGATACAGATGCAATGAAACGCCGGGACACCTGCACCCCGATGTTTCTAGCAGCCATGTCCACAATAGCCAAACTGTGGAAGGAGCCTCGGTGTCCATCGAAAGATGAATGGATAAAGAAGATGTGGTTTATGTATACAATGGAATATTATTCAGCCATTAGAAATGACAAATACCCACCATTTGCTTCAACGTGGATGGAACTGGAGGGTATTATGCTGCGTGAAGTAAGTCAATCGGAGAAGGACAAACATTATATGTTCTCATTCATTTGGGGAATATAAATAATAGTGAAAGGGAATATAAGGGAAGGGAGAAGAAATGTATGGGAAATATCAGAAAGGGAGACAGAACATAAAGACTCCTAACTCTGGGAAACGAACTAGGGGTGGTGGAAGGGGAGGAGGGTGGGGGGTGGGGGTGAGTGGGTGACGGGCACTGAGGGGGGCACTTGACGGGATGAGCACTGGGTGTTATTCTATATGTTGGTAAATTGAACACCAATAAAAAATAAATTTATTATAATACAATAAAGTAGCTTATTAGTTCAATTACTACATTTTAAAATTACTCTTTGTTTCAATGGGAAAGGGGCTAGAAGAATACAAATTTTCCATCAGTTTTTTCAACAGTGCATTTCTTGAGCAGGCATTTCAGAATATAGAGAAAATGTAAGATCACAAGAATCTTATTCTGTGGGGTCTTTTTTTAAGATTTTATTTATTTATTCATGAGGACACAGAGAGAGAAGCAGGCTCCATGCAGGGAGCCCAAATGTGGGACTCGATCCTGGAACTCCTTTGAGCTCTGAACTCTAGACCTATTGAACTTCTTTCAACTCCTGAACACTTTCTACTCTCTCTTGCTTCTAGGTCTTCATTCATTCATGCCATTCCCTCTGCCTCAAATACATCTCAATTTTTTTTTTCCTAACTCATACTCATCCTTCAGGTCTTCCTTTATATGTCCCTTCTCTGAGAAGCCTTCCCTGTTGTTGACTTCCAAGTTAAGTGCGCTTTCTGTTTCATCCATAGCACCTGGGTTTTAATTGACTTTAATGTTTACACTAGACTATAAATTTGGAGAAGACAAAGACCATGTCTATTGTATTCATTGATGTATCACCAGTGCCTGACACAGAGCTTAATGCATAGCTGGTTCTCAACTACTTGCTGAATACTTGAGATGAGTATCTAAGTGCTAAGTTGTATGAAATGAAAAAACACTGAAGATAGAAGTGATTTGAAAAAATGGGAATTTGACCTGAATTATAAACTCCTTCATGGGGAAAGTTTGGCATCTTTTTTCTCCTACTTCTCTTTTTCTCTCCCTTCTGTTTTTCTATTATTCTTATAACAACTCATTCATTCATCCAGCAGATATTTTTTGATGTCTTAATATGTTTCAGCATTATTCTAGGTGCTGAAGATATAAAAGAGGAGTGGAGTTCATATTCTGATGTACTAAATGGATAAAAATGAGTTAAACTGGAGTATAGAAATTAGCTTGGTGCTAGTAAGGCAATAAGGAGGACCAGCTTGATGAATAAGGTACGTTGCAAGTTGGACTTTGAATGGCTCCCCTTAAGAGCATAATTTAACTTTGGAAAGTAGGTGTATATTGGAGAAGTATATATAGCTTTTGAGTAAAGGAGACTTTTAGTCTGTAATTAGTATGCTGCAACTGAAAGTAAAAAGTCCAACTTAGACAAGATTGTCAAAATAGGGGTAATGATACCCACCTTGGAATAGGGTAGTAGCAGAGAGGTAAAGATTGTTAGAAGAGACATTGTCTTTGTGTGTGTGGTGTGTGTAAGAGTGCACATGTGTATGGGGGGAGTGTTGGACTTCTTTTTATTTTATTTATTTATTTATTTTAAAGATTTTATTTATTTATTCATGAGAGACACAGAGAGAAAAGCAGAGACACAGGCAGAGGGAGAAACAGGCTCCATGCAGAGACCCCGATGCAGGACTCAATCCTGGGACTCCAGGATCACACCCTGTGCTTAAGGCAGATGCTTGGCCAGTGAGCCACTCAGGGGTCCCTGGACTTGTTTTTAATTCAGCAATTTAGTTTCTAAAGAAAATGTCCTAGATGATGGACTGTCTGGATAAAGGAAATAAAGGAGAGAAATAAATTAAGACTATACATTTAAGAGCCTGGAAAGCAAGAAACACCAGGGCAATTAAGATATTTTGCCTAAGTTGAATCAGATTTCATCAGACTTAGGTTCACTCAATTGATGCTCATTAAGCTCTCACTCTTTATCATTCTCGTGTATGTGTAGTCCTACAGCTACACAAGACCAATGAGGCCTGTGCTGTCATACAGTTTACATTTTAATGGATACCCAAATGAGAGGATGGAATTGTGGATCAGAGTTTGGCAATCTTCTGTAACAAATATGAGTTGAAGCCATGGGATGTCTAGGTAGCAGATAATCTTATAGTTTACTTAAGTTTTTATATCTAGGGTTTGCTATAATAATGCAATAATTGTAAACAGTTATATGGCAATTGATATGAAAATAAAAAAGATAAGAGAAAATCAGGGAATTACTGTGAATCTTTTATCTAGCTATACTCCATTTCCATATGTGGAAGAAGTACGGAAATAAAGACATTTCCTTGTCTTTAAATTCTGAACTGTCATTTTATTAAAGTTCAGTAACTTAATGTCTCTCTTTGCTTATTACTTGGCAGTATCTCCCTAGCTCATCGATGTCAATTTAGGCTTGTCTCCAACAAATGCATGAAAGAAATAGGGACCAGTAATTCATATGATTTTTAAATAGATTTATTAGCACATGAGTGCCTTTCTGGGTTTAGGGAAGTGAAATAAGGAGAGACCCATGGTCATAGCTTCTCTTGTCTTTTCTTCTTTCTTTCAATAATGTCCCTGAACTGTGAGGTTAGTATCTTGGCTCAGAGATAAGGATGGTTTGGCATTGATTCTTATGTTGCTATCTCAAGCTGTTTTTTTTTTTTTTTTTTCCGTCCCCAAGAACAGCACTCTCAGTGGGTGTGGAAGTGGGCGGGACGTGAAGCAATGGTTCGCATTGCATTGCCTGGCTACAGCTTGGCATTTCTTCCCTTTTTCTTTTGCTCTGCGTCATTGCCACTAGTGCCACTAATTTTACTTACCCCATCCATCCTTGTTTCTTTGGGAGTAGCCCAGTGTCTCAGCATTTTATTTTCTTTAGAGGTGTGGCAATGTTCTCAATAATCTAGGAAATGTTACCCATCCCATTTTACAGGGTTAATGCTAGAGGAATTGGTGAAAGAAATACAGTGGGAGAGAGAGAAGGGGTCCCTCTCACTTGATCTTCTGCTTTTCTCTCTGATTGTCTTCTACTCGGGACATGAATATATTTGAGATGCCTCAGTTGCCAAAAAGAGGGGATTTAAAATGGGACATAAGATAGAAGGGTTGTAAAAATTGAATGCCAACCCTATTCCTTCCAGTGATTCCAGAAATCAAAAGCAAGCCTTGAAGGATTTTTACCCCCTTAGGACAAAGTGTGGTTGAGAGACCTGGTTTTCATCTTTTTTTTTTTTTTCAGATCCCAACCAAGGAAGTCTGTAATATTAATTTCTTCCAAGCTCAGATCCTACTTACATCTCCTCCTTTATCTATTTTTGTCCCTATCTGTTTGTAGGCTCTCTTCTCAAAGCTAGCTATTTTCTAAGTTTCCTAAAGAAGAAAGAATTCTTAGGGCTTGTATTGAGTTAGACCTTAAGGATGAATACGGGGTGAGGTGGGGTGGAGGCTTATTACAGACGTGAGGTACAAAAGAAATAACATAGTTGGGAGCCAATACATAGAACATGTTTTCTATAGTGAAAGCCTAATGAAAGGTTATTTGGCAGAAAAGAACTAGGAAATTAGGATTTGCTCAATGAGCTACATGGGAAAAATTCAATTTACTTTATGTCTTAAAATCTTTTTACATAATTTTGTTTTTCCTCCTAACTAACTTTGCCCCAAGCTCACCTGCCCACTTCAGATCGTCCGGTATTGCTGTCTAGTGGTTAGGATTGTTCTTTGTTCATTTACTTCCCCTGTATCCAAGAGTAAATCATTTATCCCCACTCTCCCTGTTCTATTCTTGTATTCACTTATTCCTTCCTCTATTTATTTATGTATTTATTTGTTCTAGAATCATTTATTAAGTAATAATTGCCTTTCTCACCTTAACCATTGCATATTCACACTAACTTTTATACCCATGCTGGAAAGAATTATAAAGAAGTGTCTAGCCATAGAAGTACTGCTACTTGTTTTGGCTACTTAGTATGTTGGTGCCTCATTTTTCTTCTTCTGGTGATCAACCCGTTGATAACGGGCATCAGCATGCCTGATGCCAAGTCTCCACTCCTCATAATACTTCCACAGTCACCTGTGACCCAAACCCTAGGTTTGTGTTTTGGTCTGTTTAGTATATCTATTTTTTAATGACTGTTGTTTTTTACTTTTGAAAACATAATTTTCTATGGAACTTTCTTTATACACATAAGTTTACAGTCCTTTACTTATATTAATATAGCTGTGATAGCAAATCACTGCTGTGGCAACAGCAGGCTTCCATAGGTATTAATATGTATAGATACAGAAGTTGGCTCTCTAATTTCTGCTTCAGGAAACATGAGATTTAAAATCAATAAATGGTTTTTGCAGTGACAGTGTGTGGGTGAATCAACTCTTCTCTAGAAATTAAGTCAGAAGAAAAAACATGTTCTTAAAATATATTATTTTTATGTACTTGGCTTTCATAGGATTGTTTACTTATAAAGGGCTACTGTGCTTTTCTGTCTTTATACCTACAAACTTCATTATTTCATAAACAATGCAGTGCCACTGACGCACTCTTTGAGCTATTACTGTGTATGCAGCACTAGGAAAGATGGTGATGGAGATATAGAAGGAATAAGTTTCGGTTCCTTTCTTTGAGAACTCTGTACATGTGAGTGTGTCTAGGTGTGTTTATGTGTGTGCTTTTTATATTTGAGAATTAACAAAATAAGAAGGGAATTCTGTTACATGTCTTTTTGTATTTCAGGGTGTTGTTTGGTGCTGGGCATTTAATAGATCTTCAGTAGTGAAATAAATGCCTATATGACTAACTTGGATTACATTAAAATACTTGACTGAAGGATCCTTTTAATGACTTGCTGTAAAATGAAAAAAATGCACTGGATGATGAAGTCCAAAAATGAAAGGAAAATTACTTCCATATTGGCACAAAGGCATTTGAGGAATTTGCATGCCTAAGTGTTGCTTATGGCACTTTGCTTTCTTGAAGATGAATAACAACAATACTATTGATGATTATGTCTAGTCTGCAAAGGAGCTGGATCACAGTGTGATTTACAGCCATAAATTTTTTAGTTGCATCTGAGTTCATGTATAACCAAAGGAACAAATACTGTGTCACCTTTGAGAGGCATGAGTTTGACCATGCTACGCTAATTCAGTGCAGCAGGTTTTTTTCCCCAAGTACCTATTTGTCCACTTGCATACTAGTGCAATGGAACATATTTTTTTTAAAGATTTATTCATGAGAGACAAAGACACAGGCAGAGGGAGAAGCAGGCTGCATGCAGGGAGCCTGACATGGGACTCGATCCTGGGACTCCAGGATCATGCCCTGGGCTGAAGGTGGGCGCTAAATTGCTGAGCCACCCAGGGATCCCCAATGGAACATATTTTGAAAGCATAAGTTCTGGTGTATGTCCTTGATCTTACAGTCTAAGTGTGGAAACAAAGCTGGTGATATATATGCAACAACTAGCAAAGGACACAAGACATTCTGGAATTGGTGACGAATTACAGATTTCACACAAGAGTGCTGTAAGAGTTCAGAAAATGAGAGCGTGGCAGATAGGTGGTACTCCAGGGATGCTCTCTTTGGGTGATGAATTTTGAATGGGCCTAATGGATGGGATTTAGACAGATGGGAAGGGGGCTTGTGGTGAGGAGGAAAAGGACATTCTGGGGTTAGAGATTTGGGGGGAGGAGGGAGAATAGTTAATAGTGTTGGCTAGCAGTTGGAAATGGCCAACTGATGTCTGACTGCCCAAATCTTGTGGTTACTGAGAGGATGTCACGCTAATGGGAGACACTGGAAGAACAACCAGGGGCTTGAGGAGGTGGGTGTGCTTCCCTTGCTCCATGCACAGCTGATGCCACTGCCATGTCCTCTTGTGAAGTGGGAGTGAAGGAGAGACAATGGAGAGAAAGACTTAATGTTTGTCCCTTTCTTCAACCATTAAATTTACTCTTAGTATAGACTATTTATTACCCAGATCAAGGGAAACCTTTTACAAGGCCATCTAGGTAAGAAAAATCTTAGATCGTCACCTGTGATTAGTGCTTATACTGTGCTGGAAAGAGAACATTATAAGAACATACACATTTTTAGATTCTGGTTGAAGTTTTCCTTGTGTTTGTCAGCTCTCTAAAGTAGACCCGGCAAAGGAAGGCTGACTGTTGCCTCTTTAAAAAAGGGAACAACCTGCTCCTTGTCGAATTAGGGAATCTCTAAGACTCTGTCACATACTTTTTAGTCCCACTGACATATTACTCCCACATCCTTGTGGGTAGTAAAGTTAAAATTTTTTAAATGTTCTTTGATCTTCCACCCACTGATCTAGTAGACATTTAAGTTCAATACTGCAGCTGGGAGAAAGGGGAGTTGAAATATAATTTATACTGTTAAAAAAGCCTCAGAAATCACAGTCTCTATGTCGGCACTAGTTTAGAAATCATAACAATAAATTGACTTTCATTTTAGAATGTTATTAGTCATCACACTTTAAATTACATGGTATTACTATCTGTGACCTACTTAAAATGGTTGTCCTTGCACTGGGAACAACATGTGTATAGCCACTGGTTGACTTGTAGGCCTTCTACAAATCTGTCTTTTAGTTGCAACCTGATTTTGAACATTGAGAGGTTAAATGAATACTGACTGATTCTAAATGGACTGGATCTTACTGGGTGAAGAAGTACAACGAGCTTTTGTTCAGGGAATTATCTAGTAAATAGTTAATAGTAATTAAGTGCTTCCCCCCTGTTCTGTGTTAGTTAGGACACATTTTCCAGAGTAATCATGTTTATGCGGAGTGATTCCTAGAGCAGGAGTCGAGACACGCAGGTCCTCCTATAGCCATGATGGTACACTGTTCTGTGACCTTGGGCCAGTTACACACAGCTTCACTTTCCTCCTATATAAACCGAGACATTGCCTTATCATCTCAGTAAATGTCAATCTTTTTAATTTCTGAGGTTTTTATGCTCCTGGTATTCTACAAAACTCTGGAGGAATATGAAAGGATCAATCCAGTTCCTTGGTCTCAGGTGGCTCAGGTACTTGGTTCTGATTACCTAAGACATGGTTGACTCATCCAAGTAGACATTTGTAGGCATATCTCAAAATGAATCTTACATCAAATAGCACTGTTTCTTCCCCCAGCCTTTTGGAGCCTCTCCTAGAAATTTGGTAGATTTTATTCAGAAATAATTGATCCTTAAAAGGAACCCATTAAGTGTATTTAAAAAAAAAACAAAAAAACAGAAATTGCATACATCTTGTTTTGCTAGCCCTGAAGAGAGTCCTCCAAAGTGGTATCCTGTGAGTCAGATGGCAGTGATATTCACTGGGGTTCTAAGAGCGGGTAGGCCTTTGTTCTCAGAGGGATGGGGACAGTGGGCAAAGTCCTCTTTCACCAAGAAAATTGATAGAATGTTCATGAAATCTCTTTGTTTACACTGGCTGATGAGGCTTACGCCTCAGTATAAATATTTTTATCTTCATGCTTGCTTTTAGAATAAAGGCTCCTTTTGGTTTCCCCAAATTCTGAGGAAGAGTGATATAAATAAGAAAAATTAGAGGTGCTTGGATGGCTCAGTCAGTTAAGCATCGGACTCCTGATTTCCGCTCAGGTCATATCAGGGTTGTGAGATTGAGCCCTGCCTAGGGCACTGTGCTAAGCGCAGAACCTGCTTCAGAATCTCTCTGTCCCTCTCCCTCTACCCCTCCTCAACCCCTCACCCCTGCTTGTGTTCACGCTCTCTTCCTCAAAAAGAAAATAGGTAGAAAAAATTAAAACCTTTAAAAAAAATCACCACTAATGATAAATCACAAATTTTGAAAGTGACCTTTGAACCTTCTTTGCTTTTCTTGAAGACTTGATGAGCTGTTGTAATTATGTATGTATTTAAAGCGCATTACATGAATGCATCTGCATCTCTGCTTATGGGTATTATATGCCATCTGCAGAGCACTGTGGGGGTGGTCAGGGAGGAGGGTTTCATACTAGACTGGATTTTTCTTTCAGTTTTTCTGGCAGATTTCAATATGAACTTCTTTAAGAATCTTTCGTTTTTCTTTTCTTTTCTTCTGGTCAGTTTGCATATGATACTTTGTTTCTATCCCATCAAGAGCTTCTCATTCTTGCTGCTTTTTGCTAATCATAAATAGCTCTAAATATATGTAATTCCAGTAGTTTGAGGATCTGGATATAGTTTTGTTTTTTTTTTTTAGTTTTTTTCCCTGCATTACTGCATTTTACTCACCAAAATTGTGCTGTTTTTCCAGATTTATATTAAAATAGATTGTCAATTCAAAGGGTCTTAAGAGGTTCAGAGTGCAGTTCTGCCAAAAGTATAATCCAGTAAACATCTGGTAGTTCAGGTAGGTGGGAATGATTGGAATGTACCTATGTGCTTTATTGTCTAGTCCAATAAAACAGGGTCATGTTATTATACCTAAAGCTAGGGCTTTGAGCTTCCTTATATATCTCAGCATGCTCCTCTACTTGCAGAGTATCGCTGCAGATTTTCTCTGTACATATCATTTTTGCCATACTGGGTATGGTAGTTACCCTTAATGGGGTGGGATAGAATGGAATAGTCATAATGGAATAGTCATAATGGCCTGTGGGTTTCTATATTTTACACTTTGTGCACCGAGGACAAAATTTACATATCTTTACTTTTCTGTATTTTAGTGAGAGAAATGTAATACATCACTATGAACAGAAGAAAAATACCTCATTTCTATTTAAAAAAATTTTTTTGAGTACAGTGTTACATTAGTTTCAAGTATACAACATAGTGATTTGACAAGTTTATACATTATGCTGTGCTCAGCACAAGTATAGATACCATCTGTCACCATATAACGCTGTTACAGTGTCACTGACTGTATTCCTTTTGATGTGCCCTTTATGGGCATTACTTATACATACATTACTTATCATTCCATAACTGGAAGCCTATATCTCCTTCTCCCCTTCACCCAATTTGACCATCCTACTACCACTCTTTTTCACTTACCCACTAGCAATTGAGTTTGTCTCTGTATTTACAGGCTGATTCTGCTTTTTGTTTATTCATTTGATTTTTAGATTTCACATATAAGTGAAGTCATATGGTATTTGTCTTTCTCATTCTGGTTTTTTTCACTTAGCGTAATATCCTCTGGGTCCATCCATGTTGTCACAGATGTCATGATCTCATCCTTTTTATGGCTGCATAATATTCCATTGTGTGTTTATGTGTGTGTGTGTGTGTGTGTGTATTTTTATATAGTCACAGCTTCCTTATCTGTTCCCCTATTAATGGATGCTTAGCTTGCTTTCATCTCTTGGCTAGTGTAAATAACAGTGCAAAAAGCATAGGGTGCATTTATGTTTTTGAATTATTATTTTCATATTATTTGGGTAAATGCCCAATAATACAATTACTAAATCATAGGGTATCTCTTTTTAACTTTTTGGGGAACCTCTACACTGTCTTCCACAGTTGCTATACCAGTTTGCATTCCCACCAACAGTGCACCAGGGCTCCTTTTTCTCCACATCTTTGCCAACATTTGTTATTTCTTGAGCTTTTGATTTTAGCCATTCTGATAGGTAACTCAGTTTTGATTTGCATCTCCGTGATGATGAGTGGTATTGAGTATCTTTTCATAAGTCTGCTGGCCATCTGTGTGTCTTAATTGGAGAAATTTTTCAAGTCTTCTGCCCATTTTTAATAGATTATTTGGCTTTTTGGTGTTGGGTTTGATAAGTGCTTTACAGATTTGGAATATTGATCTTTTATCAGATATCTCATTTGCAAATATCTTCTCCCATTTAGTAGGTTGTCTTTGTTTTGTTGTTTCCCTTACTGTACAAAAGCTTTTAAATTTTTTATCATCCCAATAGTTTATTTTTGGTTTGATTTCCTTTACCTTAGGAGATTTTTATCTAAGAAAAATGTTGCTATGGCCAATGTCAGAGAAATTATACTGTCTGTGTTGTCTTCTAGGATTTTTGTGGTTTTAGGTCTTTCATCCATTTTGAGTTTATTTTTGTATGTGATATTAGAAAGTGTCCCAGTTTCATTATCTTGCATGTGGCTGTCCAGTTTTCCCACCACCCTTTATGGAAGAGACTGTCTTTTCTCCATTGTATATTCTTGCTTCCTTTTTCATAGATTAAGTGAACAGATAAGCATGGGTTTATTTCTGGGTTTTCTGTTCAGTTCCATTGATCTATGTGTCTGTTTTTGTGCTAGTATCATACTGTTTTGATTACTATAGCTTTGTAATGTATCTTGAAATCTGGAATTATGATATCTCCACTTTGTTTTTCTTCCTCAAGACCACTTTGACTACGCAGGGCCTTTTTTGCTCCATATAAATTTTAGGATTTTTTTGTTCTAGTTCTTGAAAAATGTTATTAGAATTTTGGTAAGAGATTACATAGACTCTGTAGATTGTTTTGAGTAGTATGGACATTTTAACAATATTAAACCCTCCAATCCATGAACATGAAATATCGTTCAGTTTTTTGTGTTATCTTCAATTTCTTTCATCAATATTTTAAATTTTTCAGAGTATAGGTCTTTCACCTCCTTGGTTAAGTTTATTCCTAGGTATTTTATTCTTTTTGGTACAATCATAAATGGGATTGTTTTCTTAATTTCTCCTTCTGCTACTTTGTTATTTGTGTCTAGAAATACTACTGATTCCTGAGTATATTTTATCCTGCAACTATTTTTTATCCTGTAAAGTTGCAGGATAAAAAAAAATAGTTTTTTGTGGAGACTTTAGGATTTTCTGGAAATAGTGACAGTGTAACTACTTTACCCATGTGGATGCCTCTTATTTCTTTTTCTTGTATGATTGTTGTGGCTAGGACTTACAGTATTATGTTGAATAAAAGTAGCAAGAGTGGACATCCTTATTTCTGATTTAGAGGAAAAGCTTTCAGTTTTTCACCATTGAGTATGATGTTAGCAGTAGGTTTTTAATATATGGCTTTTATTATGTTGAGATATGTGCCCTCTAAACGTACTTTGTTGAGAGTTTTTTATCATGAATGGATACTGAATTTTGTCAAGTGCTTTTTCTGCATCTATTGAGATAATCATATGATTTTTATCCTTTGTTTTGTGATGTGGTATATCATGCTGACTGATACTGAGCCATCTTTGCATCCCCACAATAAATCCTACTTGATCATGGTGAATGATTCTTTTTAAGTATTGTTGAATGTGGTTTGGCAATATTTTGTTGAGGATTTTTGCATCTATGTTCCTCGTGGATATTGACCTGTAGTTTTCTTTTCTTGTGATTTTGTCTGGTTTTGGTATCAGGATAATGCAGGTAACTTATATTTTTTAATCATATGTGTTAGTATATAGCTTATGATGTACAAAATGTTTTCTTATTATCTCAAAATCTTTAGCAAAACAAAATATAAAATACCGAGTTTTGCTATTTACATATATGCTATCTTCCTACAAAGCTATTTGGTTAAATGAAACCACTTGACCATAAAAGAGGAGATGTAGGCAGTTTTAGGAATAAAAATAAAATATCCTAGAACAAGCAAGTCAGTCTTTCTCAGAGTTAGAGTTGTCCACAGATAAAATGTACTGCCTCTATAATTGTGGCTTCCGTGACCTGAAAGTGTTCAAGCATACTGGGCAGTTAGCTGGGATACTGAAGGAGAAGGTTCAGCAAAAAGAATAGTTGAATCAAATGACTTTTCAAGTGTTTCTCAAATAAGAGTCTATGGTTTACAGTTCATTACAGTTTATTACAGATGTGTATATTGTTTTAAACAAGATGACTAGTAATACGTAATAAAGATGATGCCTTTGAATGTCTTCTATTTCTGCCAATGTTGCTTATTTGGCTTGAAATTTTTTTTTCTTAAGAGTCATCCTCAGGTTAGAGATAAGGCAGTTGAAGTGTTTAAGTGAGGAACATTTCTACAATCCTAAAGTCTGACTCCAGAGTCTTTTTTTTTTTTTAAAGATTTATGTATGTGTTCATGAGAGACACAGACTGAGAGAGAGAGGCAGAGACAGGCAGAGGGAGAAGCAGGCTCCTTGCAGGGAGCCCATTGAGGGACTCAATCCCGGATCTCATGATCACGACCTGAGCCGAAGGCAGACGCCCAACCGCTGAGCCACCCAGGCATCCCTGACTCCAGAGTCTTAACTTTGATTTTGTATTTTATACTGTCATTTTAGAAACAGGATACATCCCATAAAGAAGCTGGCAGTTTTGTTAAAGATGAACCCTTAGTGATCTCGGTGCTACTAATCATCTCACATGACATCTTAAAAAAAACGAGGGGACTTTATATATGCTACACACCAAACGTGTTGCTTTGACAGCCTCAGTGGTGTCTACTCATATTCCTCCTCCCAGGTGCTTTCTAGAATCTTGTTTATTAGCTGGAACAGGACAGAGTGCTCCTGAAACAGACTCCATGCCAATCAGAAGTCACAGACACCTAATTTTCAATCTCCCCCTTCATTCTTCCCTTTAACCTCATCCTGATCTAACTCTGTTATCACTTATATTCCTTAATCCTTTATTCTCACAAGTTCTCTATATCAGCTGCCTGACTGTTTTACAGATGTCTATGTCTGTTGGGTACAGTCTGAAGTTCTGTGATGTCTGTCTTTGCACATTGTCTAGGCATTTTTGCTAAACTCTGCTATCCTAATTTGCCTTCTTTTTTTTTTTAACCTGTTTTCCCATTTTAGTTTAGTTTTTTTATTTTTTATTTTTAGCACCAAATCCCTTTACTTTCAAATTCATTATCTCTAAGTTAAAAAATTTCCCTGACTTCCTACTTTCTTTTGCCATCATTTCCTATGTTTCTCCTACCTCTGTTTTTCATCTCCTAAGGGCTTTTGGTTTTTACTTCAGGTTGTTTGACATTTCAGGTTTTAGAAGACCTTATACTCAAGAACACAGCTGAGACATGAATATATGCAGTAGTCATGTATTTTCTTTCTATTAATATTTTATGACTATAAAATTACTAAATACTACTTATAGAAAATATTTAAAGTATTAAAAATGCCTTCACTATTCCTATAGCCCAGAGACAATATTTTTGAATATTTCCCTCTAGTCCTTTTTATCTATGAAGCTAAATGGTTTAATCTCTTTGTAATCCCTTCCTCTGCCTACTTTCTTAGAAAAACTAAAACCAAAAACACATACAATAGTATGCAAAAGTTAGGTGTCTTTTATAATTTCTTATGGGGAGAAAAAGGTAATGGATAGCATGGGAAAACAGATAAACATTACTGATGATTCTAGAGAAATGAAAATGAATGAATAAATGGATGAAAGGACAAAGTGTGAGTGTAAAAGACTGTTATTTACACTATAACTTTGTGTGGTGTTCTTTTAGTAAATGGAGGTAGGTAGTTTGCATGGGAGCAGCAGCAGGAGGTAAGAAACAGTCAAAGCCAGCGGACAGTGGAAGGTTCATGGAGGGTTCACTGGAGCCCATGTGAAACACCCCCCCCCCCGTACCAAATATCCTTGAAAAAAAGAACCCTGTTACAAAGTGGGAAGAGGGGGACGCCTGGGTGGCACAGCGGTTAAACGTCTGCCTTTGACTCAGGCCATGATCCCAGGGTCCTGGGGTCCAGTCCCGCATTGGGCTCCCTGCATGGAGCCTTCTTCTTCCGCCTGTGTCTCTGCCTCTTTCTCTGTGTCTCTCATGAATAAATAAACAAAATCTTAAAAAAAAAAAAATCAAGTGGGAAGCGATGCACAAGAGCATGACTCCCAGAGGCAGGACACAGTGGGTACCTTCTTAAGCCACCTGCTGCCACAAATCCTTCTGAGCTGTCTTTGGCATTTGGTTTGAACCCTGTGGAACATTTTCTATGTTCTTTTATTTACCAAGTGTCAACTTGTCTCCTTTAGTATAGGAAGGGGAGCTGAAGCAGGCGAAAGTGTGAGATGGAAAGAATGATTGGTTCAGATTTAATTTATGTGTGGGAAAAAAAAATCACTAAGGCAGGCTGTATGGAAAAAAAGCCAAATAATGTTTTTTCTGAGTCTGTCAAGATGGCAGGAATTCATCAAAGCCAGTATTGTGGTTGCTCTGTGTAGAAAAAGGTAAGAGAAATTATATAAATAACTAATATACAAATACATGAAATAGATAATATATCAAGGGATGTATAAAACTGACTCCCTTTCTGCAATTTTATGTCTTCTTTTAAAATTGGAGCAAAATATGTTTAGGCTCAAAAGGCCAAAACATTATAATTGTAAAAATAAAAGCAAATTAGAATGTTTTGACCACAGTTACGATGTGTGACCTCACACCAGTAACAGGTGCTCCTGGCAAAAGCAAGACAATTGCTTAACTTGGTATATACTTAAGGAAAGTTCCCCTAATTCTCATTCTGGAATTTTTTAAATTGACATTTTCTTTTAAATGGCTTCACTCCTTGTTAAAAAAAAAAAAAATAGGTCTGTTGTAAATGTAATCTTGGGGTGTAATGCTTACTACCTGAAACATGATTTACTTTGATGGCTTATTTATTTTTATTTAATCCTGTTGTTTTGATTTTGTTTTGTGTACTAGAGAAGAAAACAAAAAGCCACTGTTGATACTGGGACTCCTTTAAAAAGGCTGATTTCTTTTCTGCTGGTTAATTTTCATTTTCTTTTCTAACTGCACCATTTTTTTTCATGTTTGAAGAGCTTCAGGTTTCTAAGTCCAGGGGTTTGAATTTTTTTTTTTTTAAGTAGGTGCGTCCTGGTCAACCACATGTCTTTGGAGGCTGGCAGGAGACATCTGCCCAAGGTTGGGCCAGTGGCCATTGTACCACCCTTCTCTGTCCTGGGGGAGGTGGAGACGGTCATATTCACACTTCTATCTCTGTAACAGAGATAAAAGTGAGAGATACTACCTTGTAGTTATTCCTTTTGATTTCTAAAATTCTCATTCTGATGAGATCAAATTAGCCATTTTTGTTTTTTAAAGAATTTATTTATTTATTAATGAGAGACACAGAGAGAGGCAGAGACATAGACAGGCAGAGAGAAGCAGACTCCATGCAGGAAGCCCAACGCGGAACTCGATCCCGGGTCTCCAGGATCACTCCCTGGGCTGAAGGCAGACGCTTAACCACTGAGCCACCCGGGCATCCCCAAATTAGCCATTTTTAAACCATTGACTAAAGCAGACATGAAGAATAGTTTATAAAACTATAAAATGATCTATTATAAAGGTTAATCAGATCATACTACTCTGCATAAAATCCTTCATCCTATAACTAACCTCCACACTTAGAAAAATAAATTTAGACTCCTTATCAAGACCTGCAAGGCTCCTGTGATCAGACTCCTGACACTGACCCTCTAACCTCACCCCCACCTCATGTCTTGCCAGTTTTTTTCTGGCTGCACAACCTTCAGCCCATTGGCCTTCTTGCCACTCTGTGAATACACTAAGCTCATTCCTACTCTCAGCCTTTTTATTGTTTCACACACTCAGAACTTAATCAGCAGCCTCCTCAAAAATTGGATTCTCAGGCATGTATGCCTCTGCAGTGCCTGAAAAGGTAAAAATTGTATTTCCTTTATCCTTGCTGCTCAGGTTCAGATTTGTGATTTAGGTTTGGCCATCCAGATTCCAAGTGAGATGGACATAAGCCGTGAAGAGGCCGAATCTGCTTGTAATAGTGCTCCTCTTTCTGCTGGAGTTTCATTTTTCTGTAGCTTCCATGGCAGATATGCCAATGTCCATTGCTTGTGTACCTATCCAGAGGCAGGATGAAGGGCCAGTTATGTTTGAGGTCAGGTGGTTCTGATAGCAGCACTGTGTCCTGATCGTGGTCAGGGCAGTGGCCCTGATAGTGGCACTGTTGTGTGGTACAGCTCTGCTATTATTTCCTGCGCACTCAGCCAGGATTTTTTCATTAGCCCTTCTAGCAATCTATAAACTGTTTAATATCTGGTAAATCACAGTCTTAAACTTCCTAAATAGATTCCTTTCTCTGCACTTACACCCTGACCAGTATTTGTGCTGTGCCTACTCTCTCAAGTAGCACTTACCCACCCCGACTATTACATTCTGTTATCTTACTCACTTCATGTTCTTCATAGCACCTAAGCAACCTGGAATGATTCATGCATTTGCTTATTCATATGTTGGTGGGTTCCCTCACTGAAATCCATGTTCTAGGAGGGTAGATGCTCTTTGTTTTAGTGTGCCCATCTATACCCAAAACAATGCCTGACAGGTAGTAGTCTCAGTACATATTTATTGAATGAATCTCTTTGCCAATCCAGTTTTGGGGTAGCTTCTGAGAGAATTGATATAGAAACTAAAGATCTAAATGGGGTTTGAAAAAAAAAAAAAAGAAAGAAAGAAAGAAAGAAAGAAAGAAAGAAAGAAAGAAAGAAAGAAAGAAAGAAAAACAAGCATTATTAATAAGTGATATCCATCATGGGCTATAAAGAGCAGCAAGGCATGTGTTTGCCATGCCTGCCGTAGACTTTCACAGATGAGGCACAGCATTGATACCTGTGTTTAGAAAGCATTTTCAAGTAATTTAATATTTTTAAAAATCTGTTATGTTTAATAAATATAACAGATAAGTCTTTAGACTTAGTCTCTAGAAATAAATCACATTTTAAAATTACTGCCAATTTATAAGCTATGTAAATTTAGAATTTGTAGAGTGCTTACTTGAACAATCAGAATTAGGATAATTTAAAGAATAGCAGAATATTTTCTTCAAGTGTTACAGTTTGTAGATGGACAATAAACAAATACATACATGAATACATTAATAAAATTAATGTCTTAAAATTGGGTGTTTAAATCTGCTGAGTTTAGACCGTTGCTTTTTAAATTGCAGGTTACTGGATCATTAAATTAATCTGTTTTGTAACTAGCATTTCTTTCATTAAAATGGAATAGAAAAAATGCAAGTACATGTAGGAAAAGTACCTATGGGAAAAGTATTACTTTCTGAAATTTTTGTTTCAGATATATATTTGTGTCTTGTATGTGCTGGGTCATGATGAAAATGTTACTGAATATTGGAGTGAAACTGCCTGAAAAAAACATGGAGAGACAACTGTATGATCCACAACTCATCAGTGATAGAGCTTTACCCAGAAGTACCGCTGATATTGAAAGTTTGAAATTTGGGGACTCCTGGGTGGCTCAGTGGTTTAGCATCTCCTTTGGCCCAGGTCGTGATCCTGGAGTCCCGGGATCGAGACCCACATTGGGCTCTCTGCATGGAGCCTGTTTGTCTCTCTCTTTCTCTCTCTCTCTCTCTCTCTCTCTCTCTCTGTGTGTGTGTGTGTGTCTCTCATGAAAAATAAAATCTTTAAAAAAAAAGAAAGTTTGAAATTTGCCTGTGGATGACCTTACTGTTTTTTAAAGCTGTCATACCCTACTCGACCAAACAAAAACTGTGACCTCTGCCTTCCGGAGAAGACAGATTGGTATTTGTTTTAATTCAAGCACTCTTTGGGGAGGCTCTTACTTCCTATTCCAAACTTTCCAATCTCACATGGTACTCTTCTGAGGAGTATAATAATTTTTCTCTATCCTGTTACATTTCCAACGAGCCTTACATTAGAAGCTAAAATTAGCAGGAGGTAATATACACAAGAACAAGCTAATAGACTCTGAATCCCAGTTCTACTACTACTGCCCTTGGGAATGTTATTAATTATCTGAGTCTTGCTGTGTCTATGAAATATGGGTGTGGTGACAGTATCTATCTCATAGTCTTGTACTTTTTTTCCCCAGGTAATTTGTAAACGAGTACTCAGGACTATAACTTGGAATAGTAAATATGATTGCTGCAGGGCTGCTGCCCATAAATCCTAAGCCTACATGCCCTGAAACTGCCAAATTAATGTGGTCAGAAATCAATTGCACAAATATTTTTTGAGAATCCACTGCTCACCTGTTGCTGTGGGGAATATAGAAAGTTTCAAGGAGCTTATAGTTCTCTGCAGAGGAAAAGTCTCATATACTTGACACGTGAGTGGAGCAAAATAACTGGTAGTGCTGCTGTGAATTAGAAAAGAAGGAATAAGGGTTCCTGGAAAGGAGAGGAGGGTGAGCTTGGAGGTGTTTTTTTTTTTTAAAACACCTTGTTGCTTTCTCCTCAAAATGAAATCTGAATCCCAGTTTATTAACTTACGGACTTAAATAACTTTATCTGAGCCTTTTATTAGCAAATTCTTTTCCATTGCTTAAAACTACAAGACCATATTATATGTAGAAGATTTTTGGGGGTAGCATCAGGACAGAGAGAGTTAGATGAATTGAATGTTTAGCGTCATTGAGCTAATAAGGCATCTTGATATAACAGTTTCCAATAGAGATGAGTGTGCAGTGGACCACAAACTTCAGAGTTCCTTAGCTGTAGCTTCTGTATTCATCTCTGTGCTTGGAGATTGCCAATTGGACCAAAAATATATCTAGCCTCACTAGCTCAGGCTTCTTCCCCTCTGGACTGTACAGGGATGGGCACTGCCAGTGCTTTTGTGTATGGCTCTTTTGCTCTTCTTCCTTGGCTAATAAATAGCTGACAGTGCGTATTTCTTTAGATACTGTAATATATGCGGTCAGCATGAATACTTCTGGCTTGTTGAGGTAACTTTTTTGAACTACTGTATGATTACGGAATACATAGTTGTAATAGAAAAATTAGGAAATAAATATAAGCAAAACAAGAGAAAATTCTCCCATAATGACATTTTGCAGAATAGCATTCCATTGGATATTTTTTCAAATAGCTTTGCTACATAACAAACAACCCCAAAATCTTGATGACCTAAATCAGATTTATTTCCTTCTCCTATTACATATTGGTGGTTGTGGAATGGCTATGACTGATCTCTGCTCTGCTCCAAGTGTCTTCTCATTTGGAGATCCAACCTGGACAAGGGTTTCTTCTGTGTACAGGCCCATTCTTGTGGTAGAAGGAAGACCAGGAGAGGCTGAACCCAACCACAACGAACTTAAAGCTGCTACTGGTGTGTGACATAGATCATATTTAAATACTCATATGCTGTTCGCCAAAGCAAGTTACATGGCTGTGGCCAACATCAATGGGGTAGGTAGGTTTTCTTGGGAAACCTTGGGAGAAGGGTGTATATAGGGATTTGTGAAAAACAGTACAATACGATAGTTTTGGTCACAAATATTCCTTCACACCCCAAATATACATGTATCCAGTAATACAACAACTACGTTCTACTTTCCTGTTCGTGAATACTAACTTCCTTCCACAGGCAAACATACCCTCACCCCCTCTCCAAAGAAGAGACATCCAAGAACAGCCTGTGTTGCATTCTTCATGGGTTTTATAATATAGCCATAAATGAAAACAAATTTAAGTGGTGTGGTCTTCTTTTTTTCAATTCATATAATAAATAGTCTTTCCATATCCATTTATATTTTAATAAAATTTTAGTGCTTGCATTGCATTTCATTATTTATGGCATACGGGTTTTTACCAGTCCTCCTGTTAGTAGACATTTGTTTTTAGTTTTTGCTATTTTAAACACCTGTTTAAACATTTGTTTTATTTCTCAGTTATTTACTTAGGAATTGCTGAGTCAAAGGATAAATTCATATTTTTAGTGCTTTTCCTTTGTATTATAAAATTATACTCCAGAAAGGCTATTCTGTGCTGTTTCTGGACCAGTTTGACAGGTTAAAATACTATCTTATTGTTTCCTTTTTAAGTATTAATTTCCTTTCCTTATGTTTATTGAACATTTTAGTATTCATTTTTGAATTGCCTGTTTATTACTTTTTTCCAATTTTTTGAATTGGGTTTTTCATCTTTTTTCTTTGATTCATCTCTAAAATTTGTACTTTAACGATTTTTTAATCTTTGTCTCTCACCTATGCTGCTTATTTTTTTCTGGCCTGTCTTTTATTTATTTTATTTATTTTTTCTGGTCTGTCTTTTAACTCTATTTTTTAAACTTTCAGTTTCTAAATATTAATCAGGGCAAAAACCTTATGGATAGTATATTGGGTAGAATGCAGGAAATAGACGCACTGAGACAGGGCAGAAGGTCTCAGTAACTGGGAGGGCCTGGGGTGAAACTGGAAGAGCAGGAAGCACTGAGATTCTCTTTCTTTCCTCTAGACTCCGTATTTAACGTTCCCCCCACACTGTGGACCTGTATCTTCCCAGAACCGGAGCATTCTCCAGTTATCTAGTAAGAGATAAATGTAAGAGAAAAAATGTTCAGGATAAAGTAAATAATCTTTATTTTAGTGGCGGTAAAGTTAGTGATTGAAAAGAATACAGAAGTGTATGTTTTCAATTGGGAAGTGATACTTTGGTACATCATGCCTTGCTTTGATTTTTGCCTTTTCATCCTTTTGGCATCTTTATTTTAGGTCTTACTGCCAGGAAGTTAGTTTTCAATTAATCAGCTTTTTTCTTTATCTTCTTTTTCTTTGTTTTTGTTTGTTTGCTTATTTGTTTTTAAATCAGTGCCACAGTTTTAGGAACAAACCGGTGATGTTGCAGTATTTTCAGGGTTAAAAGCACTTTGATTAATGTGAAATTCATGGCAATATACTTCAAGCCAAATTCTGAAAATGATTGCTTTGAGATTCAACTGCATTCATTTCTCTTGGTTTTAAAATGCAAGGTTTACTTACTAATTTTCTGGCTTAGTGTTCTATATTCTCATTAGAAACACACTCATGTTATTTTACTTAAAAAAAAAAAAAAATGACCCTAAAGGTTGGCAACTGGTCTTTTAGAAATAGCATCCATTGTAATGGATATATATCCCCCAGTCTTCTGTGGAAGTTATTTGTATGTTATTTATTTTAACTAACAGTTCTACTTCCAGGGAAATTCTCTATGTGGGAGTGTGTTTTCTGTGGGTGATTATTTACACCAACAAAAATGGCACATTGTTGTTTATATTCTTAGAAATTTATTTTAAACTTGTCCTTGAAAAGTAGATGGCTGATCTCCTCAGAGTTCAAATAATCTCCTGCTAATGAAGAATTGAAGGAAAACCATTTTGGTTTCAACCCCTTGAATCAAGTCAGATTAAGCACCGTTAGGTACCTGGAGGGGACAATGAATGTATAACTGTGGGTAAGCCATTCCTGAGCGAAGTGGGTGCTAGGTAGCTGCAGGTCTCATTTTCATGTTGGTCAGTGAGCTTCACTCTCTTTTACAACCATGGAAGACACATGAGAAAACCATAACCACTGTTATGGTTCATAGACTATGAACTCAACAAGAAAACACCTTCTATAACCAGGAGAATAATAAGAAAGCTCAGGGACTGTTGGTGCCTTCTTTTTGATGGAGTCCTAGCAGCAAAGAATTAAAGGACACTATATGCAGCTCTTGACACTGACAAATAAGAGTTTTCTCTTGCTAGAATTTCTCCCAGTTCTAGTCCTCACAAAAACCAAGACAGTTATTAGAAAAGAGATAAGCGAAGGATATTTTAGTAGAACATGAACATGGCCCTGGCAAGCAGTGTGCAAAATAATAAAGTGCCTTTTGTAAAGAGTACCAATTAAGGTATAGATATTTTACAAATAACATTTGTAATAACATTTTATGTCATTTCCATCTTATAACTCTGAGAACAATCCCTAAGTAGGTGATATGTATATGCGTACATATCTACATATATATGTATACATATACATATACACAAGATTTCCTTATTTTACAGAATTGAAAACTACAGCTTAACATATAGCATAGTTCCCTTGGCAGAAAACGGCACATCTCCCCATCCCACCCCCCATCTTTCTTAACCACTGTACTGTGTTTGTGTGTGCTGCAGTATAATATTCTTAATTGATCAGGTCATGTTTTGAAGTTATTAGGGAGAAAGAATGTGGGTCTTAGATAAAGAGTTACAAACAGTTCCATCTATTTCAAGACTATTTTAAGCATGTAGAAACAACTGCTGGTTACAAATTGGAAGGTTTCAGCCTTCCTCTGCAGATGGATGAGCTATCAGTGTAATACCCACAGTGATAAACGTCACTCAGAGTATCTGAAGGCGACACCACAATTCCTGGGAAACATCTGCCTTGAGAAGTACAGTGTTAAAACTAGATCTTGAGTTTTTTTTATTTTGCTTTTATTTTCAGTTCTTTCACATAGTTTTCAAACAATTTGTAAGCAAAAAGTCCCAAGAGCCATAAGTCGTCCTATGAATGTAGTATTACACATGGAGACATTTTCATGATTTTTTTTGTGTGTCAGATTGAAAAAGATTGAAATGAAGTATTGTCCATAAGTTTCTACTTCCTAAGTAGGTTTTTACACCCTTGGGAGAGCTTATGGCTATGCTATTGTAAAGCTTATTGTAAGTGGTAAATAATTCCATTTTAAAAATAAATATCCACTTAAAGACAAATACTAAACATTATCAGATAAACTCATTGCATTTGAAGAAAATTCACCTTGACAGATACATGTGCATATCTTGGAATTTATTTGTTGTGTCCTGTTGGGAAACCATTTTTTGTTTCTTTCTACAATGAAGATCTTAACTCATAATGATAGCCTTTGCACTCTTTTGGTTTAACTGGATTGTAATATAAATGATCAACTATAGTCTTTTGATAATTGTTAAGATTGCTTTGTTCTGTATGAGAGGTCCTTTGCTATATGCTAGGTTTTAAGTTGTGCAGTCTTCACATAGGGGCATGTTAAAGTAGCATATTTTATACGGGTTTGAAATTTATAGCGAGCTGAATGAAACTTGTTTTGTCATTGAAATTATTTATATCAACTCAAAATATCCAACTCCAACTTTGAGCTATACCAACTCAAAGTATCTTTTCCAAAAAATGACCAAAAAAAATTTTAGTTGTAATTTAAGATGTTATTTTATGAAATTGTGGAACTTTAAATCTGCCAGGGCCTAAGAGGTCATACCATCTGTACAGATGAGTAAACTGAGGTCTTGAGATGTGAAGAGATTCTTCCAAGGTTGCTTCAACTTCACTTAGGGTTTTGAATCTCAGCCTAGCACACTTTCTATTCCACTGCTTCTTTAGACGTAGGCAGAGGTAAAGAAAGAAAAGACGAGGGGCACCTGGGTGGCTCAGCCAGTTAAGTATCTGCCTTCAGCTCAGGTTATGATCCCAGGGCCCTGGGCTCGAGTCCCACCTGAGATCAAGTCCCATGTTGGCAGGAAGACCACTTCCCCCTCTCCCTCTGCCTGCTGCTCCTCCTGCTTGTACTGTCTCTCACTCTTTCTCTTTGTCAAATAAATAAATAAAATCTTTAAAAAGAAAAGGACGAAGGGACAAAAGGAAAGGAGGCCTCAATATTCTGTAGATTGGTCTTTAGTGTGATGTGAAATCCATTGGTTTTGGAGTCTAGTAGTTTAGAGGTTTGGCTTCTGTTACTGTCTTTGCCCTTGCTAATATTGGTCTTACTTTCCTCTTAAATAAAAACTATTTTTTGCAGTGTTTTATGTATCTGGTCCTATTTTGGTGTTTTGTTGGTTTCTGATGGGAAAGTGAATGTTTATACATTTTGTTTTATAAAAGGGAGTTTCTTTAAATCTTTATTCTACAGAGTTCAGATCATTTATAAACAGGTAACTGTGTTTAATGATAAAATTATAAACCCCTAAACAACTGCTTGGAAGCCATTATTCCATTCTGCAGGCCTGCTAAATGATGAAGCTGTGCTTCTGCTTAGTCTTAGCTCCCAAAGCAAATTGTTGATTTTCTTAAACAGTTTTCAGATTATTAGATGTATATAGCAGGTGTAGATGGTAGGTGTAGGATTTGGCCTGTAAGCAATGTTCACACTGTTTAAGTGATGTTTTATATCTTTAAGAACTTGATCCAAAAAAAAAAAAAAAAACAGCCACACTGTAGAAAGTACATCATATTTCCAGTTATTAATATGAATAAATATACCCTTTTGATGACTCATTCATTATAATCTATAATATATCAGCCTATATTATAAATTCTGGGACTTTATGTAGCTTTTTAAATTATATTTAATTAAGTGATTAAGAAATCTGTTTTCAGAGTGAAATAGATCTTTGTTTTTAAAAGATATGTCTAATGCTAACACGAGAGCCCCCAAAAGTGGTGATTAATTTCTTAGGTCCCATTTGGTTAAATCTTGGCTTAGGAAAATGATAACAGGATTTGGCTGAAGTAAAACTCTATCAAATCCTCTTGCAAAGAAGGAAGCCTCACCACATTAAAATTTTCGAGGAATTTTGTCATTGATTAACGGCCTGTGGGAAAAAGTTTATTCTTGGAAGTAAGTTTAAAAAGTTAACCATTCACCAGTGGTCAGTAAAGAAAGGAAGAAATAAAAGCAGAATATATAGAATCTCTTGCTTTTTGTTTTTTTAAGGCCTCTTTACAATTTACACGATGTGTAGTACTAGGAAGAAAACTAATAAACTTTGTTTAAATAATGGAAATAATTAAAATGCTTTACATCTTACTTTTTTTTTTTTTTTTTTTTTACATCTTACTTTTTCATCTGTCTTAAAACACTCATTCTGGAATGCCTGGCTGGCTCAGTCGGTGGAGTATACAACTCTTAATCTCAGGGCCGTGAATTCAAGCCCCACTTTGGACTTAAAGCTTATAAAATAAATAAAATAAAATAAATAAAATAAAATAAAATGTAAAGTAAAATTTAATTTAATTTAAAAACCCATTTTGTATCTCAATATGCCGATCCAAACGTTTCTTATGATTAATTTATCTTTCCTACTACATGAATTACCACATACCACGTTGTCACCATGAAAGTAAAATGAAATCAAATATTGGGTCCTCTTTCTTAATTGCAACTAGATCTGTCAGTTTAGGTAGGCTAAATTGTGATAGTAAATAATATCAGATTGTATAATGGCTAAATACATTAGAAGTTTATTTTGCTTCTTACCCAGTTGTCCAAGGCAGGTATTCCTGGTGAGCAAGTTGTTGCTTTTTTCTATGAAAAAAAAATAGCAGTCAGTTTCCATTTTTTAGCTTTAACAAACCCAGGGACACCTTAATTTTTTTATATCTGGCTTGTAAAAGGAGAAAGAGGACATGGGGGGCAGGCAGGGAGAGGGAGCTCCTTCTTAAAAAGCTTTGACCTGGAAGTGGCACATGTTCCTTCCACTCACATTCCATTGGCAGGCATCTTGCTGCAAGTGGAGCTGAGAAACAGTGGGTGTTTCCAGCAACAGCCCTATTAGCCTTAAGTTAATTCTACCTGTTTTCTTTTTACTCATTTTAATGAGTTTACTAGAAAATTTTAAAGTACGTATGTTTCATTATATTTCTCTTGGACAGTACCTGCCCCAAAATTTTCCCCAAAACTAACGATGGTATGATTTAAGGCTGAACACCTCTTCCCTGTCCTAGTTAGAATGGATGAAACTGGTAGAGCCAGATTTGTTAGAACTAGCTTAATCAAAACTAAGTATTTCCTGATAAACTTAATTGATGAGTATGACTTGATGAGTGATTATGCTACTGTATTAGTGATTATGCTACTGTGATACAGCTCTCATCAGTCCTTGTTGTTGTTCTTTGTAAAGAAGCTTTTCCTTCTGCTAGAGTTCTTTAGTCTTCTTAGAGACTTATCTCCAGAGAATTTTAGAATTGCACAGAATAGCTTTGGTCCATTTTTCACACTATTTGTCTTAGATTCTCTGTTTCCATTTATTGGTTCCTCTTATATTAAAATGTATTGGATTGTTTTTCCGGTTGCTTGGGTGGCTCAGTCAGTTAAGTGTCCATCTTTAGCTCAGGTTATGACCCTGGGGTCCTAGGTTCAAGCACCTAGTGGGGCTTCTCACTCACTGGGGAGTCTGCTCTCCCTTTACCCCTTCCCCACTGCTTGTGCTTGTGTGGGAGTATGTACACTCTCAAATAAATGAATAAAATCTTAAAAATAAATAAATAAAATGTGTATTGGATTGTTTTTAATATCTAAGAGTTAGTAGTATTTTGAGGGGGTGGTATAAATTTCCATATACTTGGCTAGCTCTAAGGATCCCTTGAATGACTGCCACTAACCTAAAAACCATTTTATTATCAGAATAATTTAAATTCATTATCTAAGTAAGACATGGAAGAGCTTTCATCTAGAAAGGTAACCTCACATTTTAATTAATTTGAGTTCGGTAGGATATTTTCCCAAGAGACTTGGGAGCACTGTATCAAGGGGAACGTGTAAGCAGAGTTGGCTGGTGGGTGGGAATGGTGGGTTGCTGTTTAAGCCATAGGAAATAAGAATGTTTTATTAATGATTATTTACTGTTTATAGCCCAGGCTTAAATAGGTACCAGGATCTTTTTAATCTTCATTACTTAAGTGAAACTCTGGCTTGAGCTGCTTTATTGTTTGTTTCATGAAACTTGGACAGGAGTATTTTCTGATCTCAAAATCAAGTCTTTCAGAGCATCAGGATCTAGCTTTACTATTCAGTTATCACAAATACATCTTCTATATATCAGATGCTATGCTAAGTGCTTCATCCGTGTTTCCTGTCTCTACCATCTTCCATAATGACATTGTAATAACCACAATTGTTGACCTTTGGTAAGGATAAAAAGAATTTGTTGGATGGTCATCAGGTAGCTCATAGAATGGAGGGGGAGATTATTTGAGAATCGTAGTGGAAAATGGGCTCTTTCTAAGGCAGACTGACAGCAGAGGAAAATATCAAGTTGCTTCCATGAGAAAGGTGCAGTTGCCTGCACCAGCCACCAGGACTGTAACAGGAATGCTCTGTTACTGCCTCTCCCTTGGGAGCACCAGGTGGTCAAACCTAGGTCACAGGGCCTCTGCTGCCAGCTTATACAGACAGAGACTATCTGGACCCCACCTCTGGCCTGCAGTAGGGGTTTCCCCCAAAGTAGGAAGTTGTTCTTGATGAGTAGCCTAAAATCAACAAATGTACACTGAGTTTCCCCCGTTTTTCGCTGAGATTTCGAGAATTCACATAAATTACCTAAAGTCATACGTCATACATCCAGTCAGTGATGAAGCCAAGGTTTAAACTCCAGTCTGTTTTGGCTCATAACCTTATATTTTACTGCTGTCTTAAGGCTGTTAACCTTGTAGAAGCCACAGCTATAGTCTTGTCCACATTGAAATTTGAATGAAGCAAGGAGTATTAAATAGAAAATCTGTTGCTTTGTTTAGTTAGTTTTGTTTTTTGAAGGTTGCACATTTCCAGCTGGTCTGGTTCCATTGGAAAAATCTGGCTTCAGTTTGAGAAGTTGATCATTGGATACTCTGTAATATATATAGTCTAGCGATTGTACTCCTGAATTTTCTTCAATATTTTTCTGAACCCTTCAGGAGTTTACTTGAAGGTAAACCCATACCAATCCAACTTCCCACCTGGACCTTCTACCCATGGAAATGACTTTCTAAAGCTCCAGATCACAACTTTGATATTTCAGGAATTTGAATGTTCCTAACACTCTGTGTTCCATTCTTTCCTTTGGTTGGAATTTCTTATTAAGAAGTTAAAATAGTATCCATGTAGTTGGAGCAGTTTGATTTACTGTCCTTTTGAAAATGAAAGCCACGGATAGATTTGGACACAGAAAATGTCCCCAAATAACAATTTTTGCAGTTCCTTTTTTGACTAATATAACCATGGCTAGCTACTGCTTTATGCTTTAGTTGGTTAGACTGTTGGTCCCTCTCCTTCCAGTTTATCTTTCAGATTCCATCTCATCATCGGCTTCCTCAGGGAAGCCTTCCTAGACTTCTTAAGACCAGC
Source organism: Nyctereutes procyonoides (assembly GCF_905146905.1). Lineage (NCBI taxonomy): Eukaryota > Metazoa > Chordata > Mammalia > Carnivora > Canidae > Nyctereutes > Nyctereutes procyonoides. The sequence goes on from NW_026575120.1 coordinate 19,887,270, forward strand.
TCTGAACCTGTTGGAGACTCTCAAAGTACCTTGTGTTTCTTCTCACATCAGTGGCACAGTTATTGTTTTACATTTGCTTGTGGGATTATTTAATTATCTACTAATTATTGATTCTTTGACAAATGTCTATCTCAGTGTAGACTCAGTAGGAGCAGGAACCTGTCTGGTTTTGTGACTGTTCTGTTCTTAGTGCCTAACATAGTGAATGAAGGAAATTCTAGTGGTGAACAAAATTAAGTTGGTCTTTTGTCTTGCACCATAGAGCTTATAGTTACTCTTATGTAACACTAAGTGGTGACCATTTTTGGTGACATTAAATATGACTTGAATAACTAAGGACTGATAGAAACTGATAAAGTGACCTAAACTATCAAAGCAAATTAATCAAAGAATTGGAAAATGAAATTTTGTGGTTTCTAAGGATTTTCTGAAAAAGAGACAGCAAAGAGTGGTGCTCTCTCTATACAACTCATGTGGGTTTTTTGGGGGAAAAAATGAAAGTAGAGTCATGTACTTTGATTAGCATTATTTTTTACTCAATAATTTGTCTTTTGTGTGAATCTCTACAAGGGCAGCAGTCTCTGACCAATTTCATTACTCCCAGACACTGTGCCTGACATGTGTAAAGGACTTAGGGAATATTTGTTGAATTAACAGTAAATGTTATAAAGAGATTATCGTGACTGGACTTACTGGATTAGCTTCTGGGGCAGATTATTTTCTCAGCACTTACCATCCCATCTATAATTATTGGTTTACTTCTTAGAAGAACATCTTTTATGGCTCTGACATGATAACCATTTCAGCATTTGTATTTTGTGTGTATTTTGGGATAGAATGAAGAGTACCTTCTTGTGGCACAGAAAGAAGAATTTATAGTGCCTCAGGTATACATGATAGGTTTTTCTAGCAGCCTAGAAGGCCTAAGCTGAACATGACAGTGTTCTAGAAAATTATGTTATGAACACGTGGATGAAGTCTTCCTTCTGTACTTTCCTGTACTTCTAAATAGCGTATTTAATATTTGACCCTTATCTAAATGTTTTACATCACTGGATTTGGTTTTATGATGGAAAAATGATAGGTTTTTTTTTCAAGTTTGGAACTATTACATGCTTACAGGGTGTCTTTCCCCCCTCAAGAATGTTATTTAATTTTAAATGTAAGAAGGTTCTATTTAAAGATTTTTTTTCCCCATCCTGTTGCTTTGTATGAGGAACAGATGGAACTAAAGCATGTGATAATAGAGGCAAGATTGAGGGCTGCTAGAGTGAGGCAGTGTGCCTTCATAGGTTGAACAAGTCATAGGGATTTTGACTTCAAACTGCCAATTGCAGAAGACAATTGGTTATTCCTTAAAATTAGACTTTTTAGATGATGAATTATGACCCAAAGAAACCTGTAGCCCCACAGCTAGACAGAACTTTTCACTTTTGTGCAGGGCTGAGATATGTAAAGATAAGCATGGTCAGACCTTTAGGAAAAGGGACAGTGGACAAAGGAAAGAGACTGTGAAACTTGCTTGTTAGGCTGAGACTGAAGGATAGAGGGACCAGAGAGTAGGTTCAGTGTCTGTTAGTGGAGGGTGTGTCTGGTCCATTAAAGTAGTAGATTGGTGACACATGGCAATAGAGCTCAAGTTCAAACTGTCAGCACAGATGTCAGGCAGGTGAGCCTGCACGAGGCCTTGTGTGGTCGGACCACCTGTGGATCAGGATTGAGTCCTGGGGTGTAGAGCTCTAGAAGAATCTAGGCTGTCACCATTTGCTGGGGTTCCAAATGGGTCCCCAGATTGGAAAAGTATCAGTATTATTTCAGGAAAGCCTGAAAGAAGACAGGAAAATAAAGCAGGGAATAAGTTTTTATCTAATGTATCTATTTTATTACTTAAAATCATTTGTTGTTTTTATGTACTCTCAGCAGTCACAATAAAGTAGACATTGTCCTCTAGAAGATTAACTAATTTTGCGATCATGTTGCTGTATGGAAAGGAATAGGACCCAGAGAATGGGAGCATGCATACCTCATTCTTGCCCCATCGGGAACAGGAGGCTCTCACACATTTTCTTGGACCCTAACACTAGTTCCTAAGCTATTGGTGGAGTTGATTTTTCAGTTCTTCCCTGCAGTTATTGTATGAGTGGCTGGCATCCATTTTACTTTTAGAGTCAATCTTCCTGTAGTGAAGTTTCCATTTCCGGGTAACCATTTTAAGCCTTAATGCAATCTGAAAAAATGTGTGGCCCTAGAATCCTTAGCTTTCAAGAAGCAAACAACACAGGAGAAAAAACAGCCTCTGTTAGAAATTAGGAAACCTGGACACAAGTCTCAGTTCTGTCACTTATTAGTTAGGAGATCCTAAACAAGTCACTTCATATTTCTGGGTCTCAGAAGCCTTCACTGGTGAAGTGAAGAGATCGAAGGTGATTATTTCTAAGGTCCCTTGTAGCTCTCTACCAATGAGCTGAAATGCAAATGAATGACCTAGAAGACAACCACTCATTAGCACCTTTATGACAGGAACACTAGCACCAGTATTAAATATGTGGGGCCACATGATAGTCATGGCCAGAGAGGCTCAGTGAGCACCTGACTCCCAGATGAACATTCTGTCACTTTACTCTCTTTTAAAAAAGACAATATGTTCTAAAGAACCGAGGGAAAGCCTCGAGAACTTTTTATATTAAGTGAATGTTACATCCACCACTCTGCTCTAAAAATAAAGTGAGCTGGTTTCATTTCCTCCTGCCAGATCACACGTCTCTCCCCACCCCCAGCCCTTCTATGTATCATGTCAATAATTTTACCTCTGGACAGTGGGTATTTAGAATTTATACCTAATTTATAACACTTTGGCTTATCTCCAGTTATCTCTTCATAATTCAGTCTTTATCTTTTTTTGCTCGTGATTCCATGACATTTTCCTAGAAGGGAAAGAAGTGTCTACGTAGATACCATTGATGCTGTCTTCTCTATTTCATTGGGGGCCTATAGTCTTAAGTTCATTGATATTTCAAAGTATTTACCATTATAATTATGGTAATAGACTTTCCTGTTTTTTCTGACTTTTACCCCCAATGGGCTATGAGCTACCTAAAGTTAGGGGCTTCGTACTGGTGTTGTATATATCCCTAGCACCTGGTATCTAGTTGGCACACATGAACAAGGCATTAAATTGGATTAGCTTCTCTGGAACTCTGCCTGTGGAAAGGCTTAGGGAGTTTTTCTGTTACCCATTAACTGGGACACCTTTTTAGCAGCCTTTTAGGGTTTAGTATCCTAAGTCAGAGAAAGCATCAGGAGGTGAAGTGCTAATTTTCAGACTTCCAGTTAATTAATTTGTATAATTAAATTTCCCTTACCCTTTTTATTTCATGTGGAAGTGACTTTTATTTTCTATGAAAGCTTTTATGTAAAGTTATTTTAACTTCTAAATAGCTGGTGCTCTCTAGGAGGCCTGCCTTTATTTTATAGCAAGCAGGCTCTCTGTGCACTGGCTGGCTAAAGTCTAAGGACAGTCAGGCCCACTCAGAGCAGGATAGGGCAGGACAGGACCATCCAATAAGTCTCTGAAGTGATTCATAATGAATCTAGTTGTGAACCCCATAAATACCTAATCATGATGACAATGAGGGATATGAAATAAATGTAGGAAAAGGAAAATAAGACTTGTTCAGAAAACAATTAGAAAACCATATGGTTTAAATATTATTTAAGATGTGGAATATTATAGGCAGATTCACAACATCTCTTTTTTCTTCAAGGATTTTTAAATTAATTATTTGTTTATTTATTTGACACAGAGAGCACAAGCAGGGGGAGCAATAGAGGAAGAGGGAGATGGGCTGAGCAGGGTGCCCGATGTAGAGCTGAATACAAGAACTCTAGGATCATGACCTAAGCTGAAGGCAGGTGCTTAACTGACTGAGCCACCCAGGTGCCCGCAACTACATCCTTATTTATGATAGTAAAGACTGTAAAGTAAATGTCCAATAAGACGATTCTGATAACATATGATACCTCACCACACTGGAATACTATGCAGCTATTAACAAGAATAAGGTAGCTTTGTGTTGATGTAGAAAGATATTGAAAAGAGAAAAAAGCAAGAAACAAAAAGAATATATGCCTTGCTTTCATTTATAGCCCATAAGAAGAAAAAAAAGCACAGCATACACTCTCACAGTGTATGTGGATGGATTATCTCTGGAGGGGTGCACGGGAAACTGGCAATAGTGCTTTTTTCTGGGCAGAGGACTGGGAAACTGGTGTGGGAGGGAACTTAAATTTCACTGCATACTCTTTTGTACCATTAGGAAATAAATTGTGTATTAAATAAATGCATTTTTCAGAAAAAAGTTATGAATTTTCTTAGAAAGTTTAACAACATGAAATGCAGTAGAGAAGCAAAGCTTATTGTGTATTTAAGGAGTTTAATTATTCGACAAACAGTCCTTGAACTCCTGCTCTCTACCAGGTACTGTTGTCGGCTCAGAGGGGCCGATGACTTCAGACAGCAATGAGCATTATAAAGACCAGAAGAGGGGAACCCTGGGTGGCGCAGCGGTTTGGCACCTGCTTTTGGCCCAGGGCGCGATCCTGGAGACCCGGGATCGAATCCCACGTCGGGCTCCCGGTGCATGGAGCCTGCTTCTCCCTCTGCCTGTGTCTCTGCCTCTCTCTCTCTCTGTATGACTATCGTAAATAAACAAATTTAAAAAAAGACCAGAAGATAGAGGTTACAGTAGAGAACAAGAGGGGTGGAGAGTTGGGGCTCTTTCAGGAAGGGTGACAGAGAAAGTCTCCTGGAACGAGTAGCGGCTGAGCTCAACCCTGAATGATGAGAAACCAGCTATGTGGAGGATCAGGGTGGGGCAACAGAGTTCCAGGTGGGAGGACACCAAATAGGAAGTGACTCAGGAAAGCTACAGTAAGGAAATGAGCTTGCATTTTATATGCGGGTTTAGTGAAAGCTACAGTCCAGTGCATGAAACTGGAATGGAGAGACAGTCCTGACTGAAGGAGAGAGTGTTTTGGGAAGTGGTGGGAATTAAGCTTAGGTCAGTAGGAGGAGGCCACACCACTGGTCATGAGTGCTAGGGGTCCTGCAAGCTTCTCCACATACCTCTTGGTGGACATGCTCAGATAGGTATCATCTGTTGTTAATTCGTAGAGTACTAGCAGCGTTGCAGTGGTTCTCTTCACTCTGTCCAGATAGAAGTTTGGAACAGAAAATATAGGGGAAGCAAAGGGAAGGAATTTTCCCTCCCTGACTTGCAGAAAGATTCATTCTAGGCTTAAAAAGGAAGGGGCCAATGTAGACAGCCATAGTTTGTGGAAGACTGTATGGTTGGTGGCATGATCCCGAACTGACCTCTCTCATCTATAAAATGGTAGGGATTGTAATGTGACGTCAACCCACTTCACAAAATTGCCAAGTTGCAATCAAAATGAGATAACAAATGTTGCTTCTATAAAGTGTTAACAGATGAAAATTGTTATTAATAATGACATTACAGGAATAATAGTGCCATTTGGGCAGTCTGTGGGTAGAAAGAGAATATTTCTGCTAAACAGAAATCAAGTTGTATGTCACAATCCATTTCTGTACATACTAACACGTGGTTTTCATTCTTTTTATGTAACCTTTTTGGTGGAGAAAAGGAAATTCAGTTCATCAGGAAACATGTTTTAACTCCTTATTATAGTGACTAGCAAATATCCAAAAGACATATTTCTTTTAAACCAGTGCTCTGTTTTATAACCATGCTGAGGCAGGGGCTTTTGTCTTTTACAAAGTACTTTTTGAATTTTTATCTTGCCTCTGCTGTTAGTTCCTTCATGGGTTCTACCTCAGGCTTACTTGTGTTAAATGAAGATATGTTCCTATATAAACATCATGCATATTTTAAATCTGAATTATGCATATTTTAAATGATCAACTTTATCATTTCTTTTTATGTCTTTGGAACATGCTTTGTAATATGTAAAGCTGCTGCATTTTTGTTTTTGTTTTTATTCTTTAACTTAAAGAACAGTTATGCAATTGCTTAAGATTACCTGAGAAAAGAGGAAAAATCAACCACATAGTAACCAAAAAAAATGTTATAGACTCTGAAATGGATTCTTAGAGGAGATCCCCAAGATCTTCTAAAAAGCTATCATCTATTATTATTTTAGACAAAATTCTATCAAAAATAAATTTCTTTTTCTTTTCTTTTCTTTTTTTTTTTTTTGTTTATAACAGAGTTGAAGTATCAAGTGCCTTCAGAGATAAAAGATGGAAAGTAAAGGAGTCTAGAGGAGGGTGGGAGGAAGCCCCTGACCTGAGGGTGAAACAAAACCCCAAGTCCAAATATCACTTTGCCTGGGCTGATTGACAGTGGATAAAATGGCCTGAACACCATTGGTGTTCTTAAGTGGTGGTTAAGTTCTTTGCTTTACCATGTACCGTACAAAATTTATAATCCTGAGTCATCGAGGGAGAGTTCAGACTTTGAGGATTGGATCAATTGAGGCCTCACTCTCTTCCTAGATTGGCATTTTACAAACTATTTAAAAATTTTTAAATTTGTATTAATACTAAAGCTTCTTTTATCTGGAGGTTATCTTTCTACTCCTGAGAGGCCAAATAAGTGAGACATTGTATTCCTGAGTGTGTTATACTCGAAACTGACTCTGTGTGTCAGGAACGGAAATTATTTGGTCTTCTAATAAACTCCCAATTTGTAATTCTTACTCAGAAGGTTGTATGTGCCATTTACACTGACAAGCATTTACAGCTATTGGAAAAACTTACTTCTTTTTATTGATTGGAATTGGTTTTATTGCTCTTATTCTAAACCATATTTAAAATTAACATGCGGACTGACTTTTTAGTGTGATAGGAAGGTAGCATAACCTTTTTTTATTCTGGATTTTTCATAAAATGTGACACAATTCCTGTCTAAATATATGACTAAGTACTCTAAGGTCATAATAAACATTTAATTCTTCAGAAGACTCTACAATTTAAATGACTGTTAAATAATCTGTGGCCTGGAGAAAGAGGAAAATAAATGATCTTTGGAGATGCCTTTGTGGCTACCACCCTTTTCCTAGCCTGTAACTCATGAGCCTTTTGATTTCCATCCTTATTCCCCCCTCCTTTTGGAGATTTATCTCTGTTCCCACCCCACATGGTGCCTAGCAGGTTACTTGAGACTTTTATTTGTGCTATCTTTATTTTGTTGTTGACATTAATGAGCTTGCTGCACAATATCACAAGAGAAACGGTGTTGCTATTTGGAATGTTAATGAATAGCTTGCCTGGCCAGTTGCCATTTGTTCCAGCGTGTGAATATGGAGCGTGCATGCGCGTGCGTGTGTGTGTGTGTGTGTGTGTGTGTGTGTGTGTAAAAGAGAGGCGAGTAGCAGGGGTGGGATTGCATTTTTTTCCTCTTCGCAGCCAGTGACGTGAGCCGTGCCTGGAACAATCAGACTCGCTGCAAACAGGGTTGTTGAAGATGCTGGGGGAGGCAGCCTGGTGTTTCTTAAGCTAACGCAGATCTCGGCTCTCGGAGCTGCTCAGGCACAACCCGACGGAGTTCCTTCAGCATAGAGCCTTTCAGCGGTTGGAAAGTGCCTTTCTATTTCTCCCAACCTCCTTCCCGTCAACCTGCAACATGATTGGCGTGAACAGTGTTCAGAGTACCAGCAAGGTGCGGGTGAGGACCTCAGGTTCCGTGAAATACTCCCGGGAGGATTCTATCCGGCGGCAGTCCCACCGGTCAAAGTCTATGAAAATTTCTAACTCCTCAGAGTTTTCAGCTAAGGATACCAAGGTAAAGAAATACCACGTTAAACTGCATTGACAATTTGATAGTCTTTGCCAGTGTCGAATGTGCAGTGACAGAATGGGAGAGTAAGGTGTATAAAATGGTTCTAAGAGAATCAGGTGAGATCAGTTGACAGGGGTGGTATCTGAACTCCAGATAGGAAGATTGTGGCTGCATGGGTCAGTTTTGTAAAGAGCCCATTTGTGGAAGAGAGAAGGTGAGGCAATGCTCAAAATGAGATGACTGTGAGAAAGTGTTGGTTGGCACATCGATCGTGTTTTTAGTCTCAGAAAGGTTGCCTTGACAGATGATTTGCCAGTGCAGTGTATTTTTAGAACATCAGGAATACAGAGACATTGTGTATGATTTTAGCATTCAGTTAGTCCCCTTGCTTCCCCTTCCCTGCTCTGCCCACAGTATATGGAGCTGAGGTACAATAGCAACCTGGTCTTACTAAACTACCTTCTTGCCTTGTACGGAGTCATTAGCCTGAGGTATATGTAATCGGGAAGATTTTCTTCTTTCATTTTTCTTACACGTGTGCTGGCTGTGCTGCCATTAATTGCTTGTCTTTTTGTGATTGTCTGTAGGATGATATTATCTCTGTTCATATGAAATATGAAGGGAGTGATTACGTAGTGAAATGGGCATTTACTACATGCAGCATATTCTTGAGATTCTTCCCACCACCATCTGTGTGAGCAGGGTACTCAGAAACACTCCCACTCCACAGGTTTAAAAATGGAATCATAGAATCATAGGATCATAGAACTCTAAGGCTGGAGATGTAGATGATTATGATGGAGATTTCGGTGGTATGATAACGCACAGAAAAAGCCTCAGAAGGTAGATCTCCGTGTCCTTTCAGTCTTTTCACAAGTCGTATATCCAGACTCCCGGAGAGTGACATTAGGCTTTCACAACCTCCCACCTTTCACCTTCCCGGTCCCCTTCTATGGCATTTATATTACTGAAAGCCTTTGGCAATATCAGGTTCCTTTCAAAGTATGGAAAGGGTGAGGAATGGGGGGGGGGAGCGTGCAGAATACCTTAATGTGACTTTAAGAAACATGTTGGCTTTCTAGCCACCCGCCGCCCCCTTAGATCATGACACAGTGGGATGTAACCCACTGTGGTTATTAGCGTTAACAAATTTTCTAGCCAGAACATCTTCAAATATAGCTCTTTCCCCTTCGGTATTTTTTTTTTAAAGCTGTAGCTTTGGGGAGAAACATGTGTCTTCACGTGTCCTGTTCACATGTAATCTTCACCGTCCTGTCAATGGGACCCACACAGTGATGTATCGGTCTCTGTTGAGACTGCCGTGAGACCTCCTGTGGTGTCATGACTACTGTGTCATGCTATGATAGACCTGGATGGCTTATTATACTGTTAAATAACTAAATGTATGTAAGCATATGTATGATTCTCAACATGGCTTTAACATTAGCTTCTACTAGGAATGCTAAGAAGCATCTTTTAGATTTTGTTTTAACATGAATTTTACCCTACAGTATTCAGTCAGAGACTTTGGGAAATTAACTGATCATCATCATCTACCACCAATCCTGATGGTAATGTGAGCATTATAATATTAGTCTGTTTGCCCAGAATTATGGTTGTATACTGTAATTAATGTTGGAATCTAGCATAGATGTGAGAGGAAAAGACTTTCTACTGTCTTCTCTGTTTGTTATATAGTATAGGTTTTCTTATTTGACATTGTGTCTGTGCAAGAGAAAGCCAGGATTTTTTTTTTTAAATAACACAAACATTACAAGGAGTGAACAGTATAAAAGACCCCTGGTAGAATTGTAATCAATATGTCATCATATAATACTTTGGAAATGATAGTCAAATTTTTTTAATTATATTTTTTAAACATTTGTGGTCTTAAGTTCTAGAGTGCATATTTAAGAATGTAATTCAAGTCCCCAATATCTCACAAGGGATATTTTTGTAGGATTATGTAGTCTTTTAAAACTGAACACCAGGAGCTAATAGAGAATCACTAGAACAGGAAATTAGATAGATTGAACTTCATCTTTCACTAGCCATTTTTACTGCCTAAATGAAGTTAACTGAGTAACACTAAAAATTGTACCCTAAATACAGGGGATTGAATTGTATTATAGTTGCATAAATACATATCAACATGTATTTCTATGCACAGTGTACATATTTTACTCTGGGGGGTTAATAATCAATTCTTGTTCACCGGTAGTACTTTGTTAGCACTCAAATAATTTTTTTTCCTGCTAACCATGTAAATAACACTCTTTAATTATCTGACTTTTTATCCAAAATAAAAGAGATCTACTCCAATGATTAGAAAAAATTTCTCCCCTAATCCCTTCCAAAAATTTGGTAAGGTGTTTGTGATATATGCTCCTGGGATTTAATTTTCTCTCTCTGGAACTCTGGTTCTTTCCAGAATAGAGATATCAAATGTCCTTTAGAGAGTTGGAGTTGGAACATGTTTTGTATTCCTTAAAAGCTTTCATTTTTCATGTTTGTAACTTCTGTTTTGTTGTTTATTGAAACCCTAATGGTTTAATGTAAATTTGATTCAACTGTTTTCCTCTCTTTTTATCTAGTTTATTCATATTTGTTCTTCATTTGAAGTCTTAAAGGACTTCTGAAAGGATTAGGTATTTTTGCCTTTGATTTTAGCAGAATATCTTAAAAGCTTCCCTTGATCTAATCATTTTAAATTAAGAAAATTGAATTTTCTAATCTTCTGTGGTTAATTTTGACATAGTCTGAAGAATGTTATTTGTACTACCAAAACACAGTCTATATGTTATTTTCTTTGAAACTTGATTTTCTGTATGGTCTTTTTCTTTTTTCTTCAAGGTATTTTAAACTATTCTTTAGACGTCTGGATAGAATGTGGCTTTGTCCTTTTCTAGGTAACATTGCTTATATCAAGTTCTGAAGCAGATAAAATGGATAGGACACATGTTCAGTATGTTTTAGAAGAATATGCGGACTGTGTCCTTTTGTGGAGGACACAGTCAATGTTCAAATGTATTAACTAAGTCTTACTTTGACTTAAGCTGTTTATCACAAGGGTCTGTCATTGGAAGAGTTACCAATGAGGCTCCTGGCCATGAGGGGGCAGTGCAGACCTTCCTGCTGTCAGGTCCAGCTGGTTGCTATGACTTTGACAGAAGTAAGGTTTTGGAATCAATTTCTTAACAGGCAAGTGCTCGAGAATTTGGTGTGGTGTAGTATAAGAAATGTTGAGTAGGCCTCAATTCTGCCAGGAATTTCCACAGGTCTCCCTTGGATTTAGTTATACCTCAAATATAAATTATTTTGTTATTCCTTATTTTTTAACTTGAGTAAGTCAATTACAAGTTTAAAACATAAGTCTGTAAAAGTTGATGTTGATAAGATCACTTATTTACTTCATCTCTTGCCAGACTGCAGGGAGCCCAGCAGGGAGCCTGCTTCTCCTTCTGCCTGTGTCTCTGCGTCTCTCTGTGTCTCTCTGTGTCTTTCATGAATAAATAAATAAATAAAATCATTAAAAAAAAAAAAAAACCCAAAACCTGGTTCTTTGGATAGTGCAAAATGGAAGAAGTTGGCCGTTTGCTGTCTGTGCCAGGGTGTTGCATCCTGGTGTTCCCTATAATTAGCACTGTGTGCCTAGACAGATACTTCTCCCTAGGACTCATCCATAAAATGCAGGGGTTGATAGAATGATAGCTTTGTTCTGAGCAATGTTAATTTTAGAAATCTTGCGGAGGCTGATGGGGGTTATTTCCTCTCTAAAAGGAACCTAAAGACTGAGCTAGATTCAGGGAAGATGAGTTTTATATGTATTTGGATAAAACTCTTCCTGTGCTAGGAGATGTTAACCATAAACATGTAAGTGCCTAGTTCATTGCTTTGTAAAACATGTTGCAGTTGTGGTGAAAGACCCCATCAACTCTATTCTCTCCATCCTGCGTAAGCTTGCCTGTTATTTCTTTACATTGTTAGGTAAATGTTACTCATTCCCCCTTCTGTGAATCAAATCTATACAACAAGGGAACCTTAAAGATACCACTACAATGCCCATTGCAATCCAAAGTTTTTCATGAGAGGTTTGCAGATTGTTGTCATTCTCTGCTAGATCCCTTTTGTGCTTTAGATTAAGGCTAAAGCCTGGGAAGGAGATTCTGGTCAAATGGATCATTTATAGCTGTCTTTTTAAAAATGTATATCTCATACATTATGGGAAAAATCCTTAGTCATAATTTGAAAAATTTCGTGCAAATGTCTGTTTATATATATTTTATTCTTAAATGGAAGCAGAACATCTTTTAATCTTGTAAATTCATCCCTACTTGGATCCTTTCAGAAGGACAGGAGATTTAAACAATTGGGATCAGAATTCAAGAACATCTCTCTGTACTAGTTATAACTCTGACACTTGAGAAAATTAGAGAGCAAGTGTTTTTTACAAAACAAATCTGATAGTGTAAAGATAAAAATAATTTTATCTCCAGAAAACATCTGTGTTTTTCTTTCATTGGCTCTACACTAGAGTCACTTCTTGTGTTTCAAGAAGTTACACTTTTCCTTCAGATGTGATTCTACTAGACTAACAAATTTTGATGTTCTAAAGTGGTCTTTACCCAAAGGAGGTGTTAGGAAGAGACCTGGCTCCTTCTGGAAGATATTTCTGCAGACCATATTATTATCAATAGCCGTTTAACTCTCCTATGACTTTAGTCAGCCTTGCCTCCAAATAGAAGCTTGTACTACTTTTGGGTTTATTTTGAAATTATAAAGCTAGCAAAGTGATACTGGTTTTTGTTGTTGGTTTGGGGTTTTTTTCTATTTTCGTTTAAGCCCTAACCCTACCTCCCACCACCACCAGCTTGTTTCTGAGTTTCTCAGTTCTTGCCAGTACTTTCATGTAAATTAATATTTTTCCCTTAGATTATACAAATTATTTGAGGTGTTGAGCAAACTGTGCTCCTGATAAAATGACCCTTGTTGACCCTTGAATATAATTAAAAGCAGATCTTATCATTTACTCATTTTTCACTTGATTAAAGTGCCAGTAGAGTTGTGCTTGATTTGAGTATCTCTAAAATAATTCCCAGTGTCATACTGTGTTCTTGATCTGCTACCTCATGCCTTTCTATTTGAACACATTCTTCCAGTGATGGTACTCTAAAGCAGGTGTTTCAGGGTTTCCATGTAGTATTTGGACATTGTAAGGAAATTGCTGGCCCATGCCATCATTCTTGGCAAGTAGTATAATACCCTTGTCAGAATCAAGGAAAAGGAAAAAAAAAATCTATCAAATATTAAGATCAGAGTTCAGGGAGGAAAAAAGAATCCTCTCATTTTTAAGAGTTTTTGAAGCTTGAGGGAACTTAGTAGCATCGTGATTACCTGAACTTAACCATCTGGGAGCTCTTGTGTGGGAATATGCATGGTGACCAGATGTCCTGATTTCCCAGGATGATGTCTTTCCTTTATTTATCCTGTTATTAGATCATGCCTGGTTGCCTGGTTTATAATTTAGAGATTGCATTCAGTTTAGGGACTAATAGATTTTTGGAAAATGTTTCTATTTACTCATCCATAGTGATACAGAAACCATGAGGAGCTGGGCAGGGTGGCTCCTCCTCGGTCATTTATCATGGGATTTTCTATTTTATCTTTGATCTTAATTAAGATTTGGGAGCATTATCTTATTCTTTAAGCAGATCACTTTTCATTGCTTTTTAAAAGCCAATCTTTCACATTCTAATGGTACAACATTTGGTTTATTTGTGCATATAGGTCATCTGATCTTTGTGGAATTTGTTTTTCTAGGTAGATTACTTAGAGTGCTTCATGTCAAAAATTTTAAGAAAGTACTGGCTGAAACTCAATTTTTATAGTCTGACTCATCTCATAACATAACACTGGTTGTAGCCTACAGTTAAGTGTTGGAAGGCAGGATGATACCCAAGGCACTGGAGTCATTAATATACTTACTCATCACCAGATTCAAATCTGGCAAGCCATGCTTTTCTTTGATTCTACCAAATTAAACAATATTCTATAGCTTTTCCAGACACAATAATCCCCTTGCATCCAGGTGCAATTTAGTGGGGTCAGTTTCCACTCTGTAATTGAGAAATCCACTGGATCATGCTGAGCTGTTTACAGCTAAATAGGAACTTTGCTAGACCCTTGGAGCTCCTAGCAGCTCATGACAAGGGAGTTCATTCCTATTGAGCTTTTTATTAGTTTTCTTCTAAGATTTCCCAGTGTAAGCAAGCTAGAAGTGTTGAGGTCTAGCTAATTAAGTAGACTAAATAGGCAGACAGATATAGGAGAATGCTTTGACAGAAAAAGCTCTTTATAGGCACGTAGGATTGCTAAAATACCAGCAGTGCACTGATTTATGACAATTCTCCTCAGAGTACTTTTTAAAGAACAGGTAAATACTTTAATACTCCAGAATACTTTAATTATGATTGGGCAGTATTTTAAGGGGATTTTTGTATGTTTCATTAACCTCCTATTGTGACCTCTAAGACTATTGATTAAGTGGTATTTACATACTGCAAAAGCATAACTCTTAAAAATAAAGATAATAGTATGCTTTTTTCTCCATGCCTATGTAAACCTCACTAAAATGACAATAGAACTCCATAGATCTTAAAGGGCACAGAATGAGACCTGATGCCCTCAAAACATAAAAAAAAAAAAAATTGAAATATGGAAAGCTTACAGATCTGTCAACTATTTATCACCCCAGAGAAAGCTGAAACCCAAGTGGCTGCAGGCCTGGAAGCCAAGAAAAGATGACTGATTTTTCCCCATAGAACACAAGGAAAGTCTAGGAATTGGATGCACTGGTTACATCTAAGGGCGGTGGGTCAAAACAAGAAGACCCTTTAAAGGTTCTGAATTATAACTAGACACTATCAATGCCCTCCCTACTTTGTAGAGTCGAATGACCTTACTCTCCTCATCTTCTGCAACTCCTGTCTTGGAAGATTAGCCCAAAAGCTATGGACATAGGAATTCAGGCTTAGTTGAGACCAATAAATAGTGAGATTCCCACATTGAAAATAGCAAATTTAAGGGTAAAGTACACACATTTCACAGTGGGTAGACTCTTCCCTTTCTCCTCATCCATGTACTTTTTCTTAGTTACTTGAAGAATAGGAGGTTTGTATCCAGTAAACAGGAAATCTAATAGCAAAGAGGCAGAGGAAAACCTCAGGATGATAATAAAGGGAAACCTTAGAACATCAACTATGCAGGAGATAGAAACCAACCAGTTTTGAGTGGGAGAATAGAGGTTTCCAAGGATGCTTCCAACAGTGTCACTGAGAAAATATGTGAAATGTTGGACCATATGGAGGAGGAGAGTCACGGTTCTTTTGGAGATTGTGGAGGTGAATTAGACATAGGCTTTTGAAAATGAAGTAAACAACAAAATCAGGTAATAACTCCAGAGAAAACAAAAAGGTCACAACAAAACAAATGAAACAGTGCATACATAGCTCAGGGGTGAATTATATCTGAGCAGTCATAATAATGTAAGCACTGAAAATGGATGTAGTGCTAAATTGTGATTGTGATATAATTTTAGTGAAAGGATAGAGGTGCAGGAGGGGAGAGAGTGAGAGTCAGCTGTGTGTATGTATGAGTGAGAAAGAGGGAGAGAGAGAAGTGCCCTTTTTCCACAAATCAATAGGTGAAAGTCAATAGGTCATACTGAAAATACAAAAAACCAAAAGGAATTGAAAGAGATTATTTCTGGGCAGCAACAATCAGAGGTAAATCAAGGGATTGTTATATTCATTATATGCCTTTTAGTAGTTGTTTTATTATAAAAATTACAGACATGTGTTGCCTTGTTAAGCTTTTTAAAATGAATAGAAAATAGCAAACACACACACACACACACACAAGACTAGAATATTTTCCAGTGAATAAAATAGTTCCTGTAGAAAGGCTAGAGGAGGAGTTGGCAACAGAGTAGGACACTGGGCTTGCCTCATCCCATGAATATAACTAGATAACTATCAAATCATCCTAAATGCCCCAGAAATCAATCTGAATACTGCCAAAACAAACTTCACAACTAAAGTTAGAGAAGAGGGCACATCAAAGAAGGTAAGAAGTGTGGATACACAGGCTGGAAGAGAAAGGGAGCATGGCTGCTGTGATAGGGAGGGAGCCACAGTCATGGAGTAAGAGGCAGATGAGCACATAGGAGAGCTCATGGGGCAAACAAATCACCATTGTAATTGGCTTGGAAAGCAAGAGGGTCCAAATTTTGTAGTTCCTGCAAACAGTGGGGCTTAAAGCCTAGTGTTTTAAGGGTCAGCCTGCTTGGCTCTGGGAGACCTTAGAGGGCATTGGGACTACTCTTGAGGAGAAGGCAAGCAAACAACCTGTGGACCTGCAGTGAGGAAACAATCTGAAGAACACCCAGGGCATAGAGTGGGGAGGTTATTTGCTCATCTCTTGGAGCTCACCCCAGAGAGAGAGCATTCACAGACAGCCTTCCAGGAAATAAGGAACTGGCACGCATTATTTCCCTTCCCTGCCTTCAGCATAAGCTCAGGCCATCTGCAGGAACCAGCACAGCACCAACACTCGCTCCCTAACTTGCTTACACCAAGCCCCACCCCCATGTTCTAGTGGAACAGCCCCTCCCAGTCTTGCCTTAGCCACAACATGTCACCCCTTCCCCCAGAAGACAGGTCCAAACCCCTGCTCACATCAATCTCCTGATATGAAAGTTTTTGTAGAGCCTTTTACTAGTGGAAGTGACAGGTCTCACTCAATTCACAAGCAGACAGTGCATACCTAGATAAAATGCACTGCGTTCAGGCCAATAAACAAACACTGCCCACAGCAAAGGGAGACTCCGCAGACAACTGGCCACAAGGATAAAGCCCCCAGGACACAAAAGCAGAGCACAAGCAGCACACATTGGAGACAATTCCAAGAATGCCAGAATCTAAGCAATAGGGGACACTGCACAGCAAGGCACTACAAGACCTCTTCTTCATAAGGCCATTATCCTCAAGAGCAGGAGATTATAGCTGACTTTCACGACACAGAAACAGACACAGAGCCTTAAACAAAATCAGAGGACAGAGAAATTTATCCCAAATGAAAGAACAGGACAACGCCGCAGCCAGAGATCTAAGTGAAACATGTATAAGTAATATACCTGATAGAGAATTTGCAGTAACGATCATAAGGATACTCACCAGACTTGAGAAGAGAGTTGAAGACATGAGTGAGACCCTTAACACGGAGGTAAGGAATAATATAGCAGAAATAAAAGGCTCAATAATTGAAGAGCACACTTGATGAAATGAACAGCACAACGGAAGAAGCAGAGGAATGAATTAGTGACTTAGAAGACAGAGTAATGGAAATTAATCAAGCCAACTGAAAGAGAAAAAAGAATTATGCAAAATGAAAACAGACTTAGGGAACTCAGTGACTCCATTTGTAACAACATTTGTATTATAGGAGTCCTGGAAGAAGAGAGACCAAAAAGGGGCAGAAGATTTATTTGAAGAAATAATGGCTGTAAACATCCCTCATCTAGGGAAGGAGACAGACATCCAGATCCAAGAGACACAGAGAACTACTATCAAAATGAACAAAAGCAGATCCTCACCAAGACATAATCAAATTGGCAAAATACAGTGATAAAACATTTTAAAAGCAGCAAGATAAAAGAAGACAGTAACTCAAAAGGAAAACACATAAGACTAGTGGGGTATTTTTCAGCAGAAACTTTAAGAGCCAAAAGAGAGTGGCATAATATATTCCAAGTGCTGAATGGGAAAAGCCTACAGCCAAGAATAGCCATCAAGGCTATCATACAGAACAGAAAGAGAGATAGAGTTTCCCAAACAAATGAAAAATAAAAGAGGTTGTGATCACTAAATCAGCCATGCAAGAAATATGGTTTTAATTTTATTTAAATTCAAGTTACCATATACTGTAATATTAGTTTCAGGAGTAGAATTTAGTGATTGATCACTTACATATAGCACCCACTGCTCATCCCAGCAAGTACTCTGTTTAATACCCATCACCCATTTAGCCCATCCCCCCCCCCAATCTCCCCTCTAGCCACCCTCAGTTTGTCTCTTAACTATAGAGTCTCTTATGGTTTGCCTCCCTCTCAGTTTTTCTCTTATTTTTCCTTCCCTTCCCCTATGGTCATCTGTTTTGTTACAGAAATTCCACATGAGTAAAGTTATATAGTATTTGTCTTTCTCTGACTGACTTACTTTACTTAGCATAATATACTCTAGGTCCATCCAGCCATGCAAGAAATATTAAAGGGGACTCTTTGGGTGTAAAGGGGACACAAAAAGTGACAGTATAAAAGTAGGAAACACAAAAGCTATAAAAATAAATACTTCTTTAAAAAAAATCAGTCATGAAACCCACAAAATAAAAGTACAGAAAGTATGAAAACATAAACCTAAAGTGCAGGGAAGAGTAAAGAATGAGTTCAAACCTAAATGACCATCAACTTAATATAGATTGCTATATGCAGAAGAGGTTATATTCAAACCTAATGATAAGCATATATCAAAACCCACTAATAAACATGAAGAATAAAGAGAAAGAGATCCAAATATATCACTAAAGAAAATAAGCAACTCATGAAACAGAAAAATCAGAGAAAATATTAAGAAACAATCACAAAACAAATAATAAAACAACAGTAAGTATATATCAATAATTATTTTGGTTTGTTTTATATTTTAAGATTTTATTTATTTACTTGAGAGAGAAAGAGTGAGTGCATAGAGGAAGAGGGTGAAGCAGACCCCTGCTGATCAGGGAGCCTGATGTGGGGCTCAGTCCCTGGACCCTGGGATTATGACCTGAGCCAAACGCAGATCTGGCTGATTGAGCCACCCAGGTGCTTCTCAATAATTACCTTGGATGTAAATGGACTAAATGCTCCAATCAAAATACATAAGGTGACAGTGAATAAAAAAACTGATACTCATCTATATACTGCTTACAAGAGACTCATTTCAGACTTAAAGACACCTCCAGATTGAAAGTGAGGGGATGGAGAAACATCTATCATGTGAAGAGATTTCAAAAGAAAGCTGGAGTAGCAATATTTATATCAGACTAGACTTTTTTTTTTTTAAGATTTTATTTATTCATGATAAACAGAGAGAGGTAGAGACAGGCAGAGGGAGAAGCAGGCCCCATGCAGGAAGCCTGACATGGAACTCAATCCCAGGTCTCCAGGATCATGCCCCGGGCCAAAGGCAGCACTAAACCACTGAACCACCCAGGCTGCCCCAAAGTAGACTTTAAAACAGAGACTAAGAAAGAAACAAAGAAGGACACTATCTTATAAAGGATAATCCAAAAAGAATGACAATTGTAAATATTTATGCACCCAATATAGGAGCACCCAAATTCATAAAATAGTTAATAACACACATAAAGGAACTAATCAATAATATAATAATAGTAGGGGACCTTAACACCTCACTTACATCAAAGTACAGATCATCTAAACAAAATCAAGAAGGAAACAATAGCTTTAAATGACACACAGGACCAGATGGCTTTAACAGATATATCAGAACATTCCATCCTAAAGCAGCAGAAGACACATTCCTTTCAAGAGCACATGGAACATTTGTCAGAATAGATCACATATTAGCCCACAAAACAAACCTCAACAAATTTAAGATCAAAGTCATGTTATGTATCTTTTCTGACCATGACACTATGATACTAGAAGTCAGTCATAAGAAAAAAATCTGGAAAGACCATAAATACATGGAGGATAAATAACATGATACTAAGCAATGAATGAATCCAACGGGAATTAAAAGAAGCTATTAAAAAATACATGGAAACAAATGAAAATAACACAATAGCCAAAACCTCTGGGATGCAGTAAAAGTTGTTCCAAGAGGGAAGTTTATAGCAACACAAGCCTACCTCAAGAAGCAAGAAAAATATCAAACAGCCTAACTTCACCCCTGAAGGAGCTAGGAAAAGAACAACAAAACCTAAAACTAGCAGAAAGAAAGAAATAATAAAGATTGAACAGAAATAAATGAAATGGAAAGTAAAAAAACAATAGAACAGATTATAAAAATCAGGAGCTGGTTCTTTGAAAAGAACCAATAAAATTTATAAACCTCCAGCCAGACAATTCAAGAAGAAAAGAGAAAGGACTCAAATAAATTAAACCATGAATGAGAGGAGAAACAACAACCAACACCAAAGAAATACAAATAATTATTTTTTAAAAGATTTTATTTATTCATGAGAGATACAGATAGAGAGAGGCAGACACAGATAGAGGAGAAGCAAGTTTTATGCAGGAAGCCCCATGTGGGACTCGATCCCGGGACTCCAGGATCACGCCGGGGGCTGAAAGCAGGCGCTAAACCGCTGAGCCACCCAGGGATCCCCCAGGTTGGACTTCTGTGTCAAATTCTAAGATATTTGAATGAACAGTATGCTAGTCTGACTGGTCAGAGACTTTATACTCTTGTCTTTCAAAATTTGGGGAGGAAGAATTATATAACCCAGGCTCATTAGTTTTACACAGAGGTGGAAATAGGAAGTGAAAGCACATTTGGTTTTAGGGAAACCAAAGGTCAAGGAAAAAATTATAAAGGCTATAAAGTCAAACTGCCTATGATTCCATTTTGAGATCTTCCACTTAGTAGCACTGAACCTCTCTGCACTCTCTTTTCCTTCTCTGTAAAATAGGAGTAATACCCTTTGGTGGTGGTATACAGAGTATAAATGATATAGGTCTTGCACAACCCTAGGAACAGGTCTTGGCACTTGTTAACTACTCAGTAAATGTTAGCTGTTGACATAATTTGTCCATGATTCAAAATAAGTGATTCTCCCAATGCCCAGCATATGTTTGCCATGGGCTATTGATTCTCATAGAGTTGATTTGGCATGAAATGGAAAGATTCTGGATATTTAAATTCAAGTGTTCTGTAAAGTCTGAGGAGGATAGGAGTAGACTGCATGCAACAAAAGTAGTACCTTTTATTTATGTGTCATTTAACCAGAGTACAATGGTTTCATATCATCTTCACAATTCTGTGACGTAGGTGTTATCTATTTTTACAGATGAAGAAAGCAAGGGTTTAGTGTTAGTGGCTAAAGTCATACAGCTGATTGAAGAGGCTGGCTGGATACAAGTCTACTGATTTCTAGTCCATCGTTCTTTTTTCTATGTTTGCTGCTTCCCATCATAATTGTTATATTAGGATTATCATCTTTGAGGTCTTTGTCTTTTCAACAATTTTTTTTTTAAAACTTGCTGTGGTCAAAATAATTTACAAGGCATTGTAGAGAACACAGAGAGAGAAAAGACTTGATCACATGTGCAAGGAGTTTAAAATTTAGTATTACCTAGATATTCGGTTGAGGTAATATATACATGGTGTGATAAACATTGAAATAGTACAGAAGATTATACATTGAAAATTCTCTCGCCCCAGAAGGGATCCAAAGGCAGTCACTGTCAATGGTTTTTTCTGCATTTCAGAAGTGTTCTGTAGGAGCATACATTTATATTTGTACATACACATATGCACTGTTTTGCACCTTTTTCTTTTAACAATATGTCCTAATGTATCTACTTCATTTTTCGTTTAAATGACTTTAATATGGGGATCCCTGGGTGGCGCCGTGGTTTGGCGCCTGCCTTTGGCCCAGGGCGCGATCCTGGAGACCCGGGATCGAATCCCACATCGGGCTCCTGGTGCATGGAGCCTGCTTCTCCCTCTGCCTGTGTCTCTCCCTCTCTCTCTCTCTCTGTGACTATCATAAATAAATAAAAAATTAAAAAAAAAACTCTAAAAAAAAATAAAAAAATAAATGACTTTAATATGAATGGATAACAATATATGTCTGGTATTGTTAAATAAAAAATAAACTATTTTTTATTTGTGCTTGAGGCATGCAAAAATGGGCCACCCTTCTCCCATAATTTAGTAATATAACTGATACGTCCCAAGTCTGCCACTGCCATTACCTCAGTCCAGGTCCCATCATCTCTACCCAGACATCGCCAGTCTTTCTGCCACTTCCTGTGCTCTCTTGCACTTCCTTCTCCACACAGAACCCCGGGTTACCTGTAAGAACATGTGCTAGAGTAGGTGTCTCCTCCATGGTTGCCCAGCACACACAGAAACTCCTTATTTTCTGGTCAAAAAGTCCTATGTGACCTGTCTGTCTATTGGCCCTGACCGCAGGCCTTCAGACCTACCATGCTCAGGTATGCCAAGGAGCTGCTTATTGATCTTCCCTTTATCTTTGTATGGTTGCCCCTTGTCCACTTATGTTTTGAATTTCCTTGCATAGAGGTCTTCTTGTCCATCCAGTTGAAAAGCTAGTCTCTTAAGGTACCTTATATTAACTACCTTATGATAATTATCTGGAAGTCTTCCAGAAAATGACAGAATCACCTTGATGTGTTTGTCTGTTTTCTTATTCCTTTATTGTCTGTTTCTACCTCTACTAAATCTAAGTTCTATGCCTGTGTTTTTCACCACTGGACTTGTATTAATACCTGATGTCATGATAGGTAGTAGAGACTCAGTAAATATTTATTGACTGAATATATGAATGAATGAGTGAATAGTTTTAAGGCATTTGTGTATATTATATTGTTACAAGTGTTACAACTGTTATACTGTACTATTGATGTTACAGTAGGAATTATAGGCTTCTAGTAGTGAAGAATGAAACTACTATTTTGTGTAAATACTTACAGTATATATACACTATTATAGAAAAAAATATCATTGGTAGTTATAAAAAGTAGTTTTTAAAAGTTACTTAAGAATTTCCTGTGACATATCAGCTTATGATAAAATATTTGTTGTACTTACAGTACAGTAGAGTGATACAGTATTTATGAATTATGCAAGATATGCCATTTGAAACAGTTTATAAAGATTCAGTAATGTGTTAAAGGATAGTTTGAACTACTATCAATTCTTATAGTATGTGAGAAGTTTTAGGTATACAGCATAATGATTTGATATTTGTATATATTATAAAATGATCACCTTATGTATTGACAGAATAATTTTTTTGTTGTGATGATGAATTTTAAGAACTATTCTCTTAGCAACTTTCAGATATGCAATAGAATATTATTAACTATATTCACCATGCCATACGTTACATGCTGTAATTTATTTTGTAACTGGAAGTTAGTACATTTTGACCTGTTTCACCCATTTTATTCACCCCCTAGTCTGGTAACCATCAGTCTGTTCTCGGTATCTATGAACTTGGTTTTTTGTTTGTTGTTTTTGTTTTAGATTCCACATATAAGTGATATCATACAGTATTTGCCCTTCTCTGTCTGACTTGTTTCACCTGACATAATGCCCTCCAGATCCATCCATATTGTGTCAAGTGGCAAGATTTCACTCTTTATTATGGTGAATAATATTCCATTGTGTGTGTGTGTGTGTGTGTGTGTGTGTGTGTATATATATATATATACACACACACACCCCACACTTCATCCATTCATCTGTCAGTGTTTCCATGTCTTGGTGATTGTAAATAATGCTGCAATGAACATGGGGCTGCATATATCTTTTTTAATTAATGCTTTTTGTTTTCTTCGGATAAATGCCTAGAAGTGGAGTTACTGGATCATATGATAGCTCTACTTTTAATTTTTTGAGGAACCTCCATAATGTTCTCCATAGTAGCTGCTCCAGTATACATTCCCACCAACAGTGCACAAGGGTTC
This sequence comes from Nyctereutes procyonoides, assembly GCF_905146905.1. Lineage (NCBI taxonomy): Eukaryota > Metazoa > Chordata > Mammalia > Carnivora > Canidae > Nyctereutes > Nyctereutes procyonoides. Next base: position 19,910,871 of record NW_026575120.1, read on the forward strand.
CCTTTTCTCTACATTCTTGCCAGCACTTGTTATCTCTTGTCTTTTTGATACTAGCTTTCCTAACAGGGGTGAAGTGATAACTCATTGTGGTTTTGATTTACATTTCCCTGATGATTAGTGATGTTGAGCATTTTTTTCATGTACTTGTTGGCCATCTATATGTCTTCTTTGGGGAAAAAAGTGTCTATTTAGATCCTCTTTAGAAAAATGCCTATTTAGATCCTCTGCCCATTTTAAAATTGGATTTTTTTTTGTTTTTGCTGTTGAGTTGTATTATATTTTGGGTATTAACCCCTTATCACATATATGATTTGCAAATATTTTTTCCCATTCAGTAGGTTTCCTTTTTATTTTGTTGGTGGTTCCTTTGCTGTGCAGAAGCTTTTTAGTTTGATGCAGTCCCACTTAACTGATTGTTGCTTTTTGCTGCCTTTACTTTTGGTGCCAAATCCAAAACCATCGTTACCAATAGTGACATCAAAAAGCTTACCCTCTGGGGGATCCCTGGGTAGCTCAGCAGTTCAGCGCCTGCCTTTGGCCCAGGGTGTGATCCTGGAGTCCTGGGATTGAGTCCTGCGGCAGGCTCCCGGCATAGAGCCTGCTTCTCCTGCTTCTCCCGCTTCTCCCTCTGCCTGTGTCTCTGCCTCTCTCTCTCTTTCTCTCTCTCTCTCTCTCTCTCTCAAATAAATAAATAAATAAATAAATAAATAAATAAATAAAACCTTTTTTTTAAAAAAAAAGCTTACCCTCTGGGGAACTTGACGGGATGAGCACTGGGTGTTATATGTTGGCAAATCAAACTCCAATAAAAAATATACATACATATATATATATATACATACACACATACATACATAAATAAAGCAAGCTTACCCTCTATGTTTTCTTCTAGGACTTACATGATTTCAGGCCTTATATTCAAATATGTAATCCATTTTGTGTTAATATTTAGGTATGGTGTAGGAAAGAGGTCCAGTTTCATTCCTTTTCTTGTAGCTGTCCAGTTTTCCCAACATCATTTATTGAAGAGACTTGTACTTTCTCCTTTGCAGATTCTTGGCTTCTTTGTTATAAATTAATTGATATATATATATATATATATATATATGACTTTTTTTCTGGGCTTTCTAGTCCATTGACCTGTGAATCTGTTTTTATGACAGTATCATACTGTTTTAATTACTGTAGCTTTGAAAAATAGTTTGAAATCAGGGAGAGTGATGCCTCCAGCCTTGTTCTTCTTTCTCAAGATTGCTTTGGCTGTTTGAGGTCTCGTGGTCCTATCCATCTCTTAGGGTGGTTTGTTCTATTTTTATGAAAAATGCTGTTGGAACTTTTATTTGATTGCACTGAATTCATAAATTGCTTTGGGTACAATGAACATTTTAATAGGATTCTTCTAGTTACCTGAACCCATAATATCTTTACATTTATTTTTGTCTTCTATAGTTTCTTTCATTGATATCTTACAGTTTTCACTGTACAGATCTTTTACCTTCTTGGTGAAATTTATTCCTAGATATTATATTCTTTTTGATATAATCATAAATGGAATTATGTTCTTAATTTCTCTTTCTGATACTTTGTTATTAGTGTATAGAAACACTTTACACTTTTCATATTTTTCATATATTGATGTTGTGTCCTGCTGCTTTCCTGAACTCTTTCATTAGTTCCAATAGTTTTTTTTTTTTTATGGAATCTTCAGGTTTTTTTATATATAATACCATGTCATCTGGAAATAAGGACAGTTTTACTTCTTTTTTTTTTTAAATTTCCCCAATTTGAGTGAATTTTATTTCTTTTTCTTACCTAATTGGTCTGGCTGGGACTTTCAATACTGTGATCAATAAAAGTGGCAAGTGTAGACATCTTTATCTTGTTCCTGACTTGAGAAAAAGTTTTGAGGGACACCTGGGTGGCTCAGCTGTTGAGCACCTGCCTTTGGCTCAGGGCATGATCCTAGAATCCAGGATCGAGTTCCGCATCGGGCTCCCTACGGGGAGCCTGCTTCTCACTCTGCCTCACTCTCTGTGTCTCCCATGAATAAATAAATAAATCTTTAAAAAAAGAAAAAGTTTTGAGCCTTTTCATTGTTGAATATTATATTAGCTGTGCCCTTGTCACATATGGCCTTTATTATGTTAAGGGATCTGCTACAGCTCTAACAAGTAGAAAAAAATTCTGCTTAAAAATTTTGGGGGATGCCTGGGTGGCTCAACAGTTGGGTGACTGCCTTTGGCTCAGGGCATAATCCCGGGGTCCTGGGATCGAGTACCGTGTTGGTCTCTGCATGGAGCCTGCTTCTCCCTTTTCCTATGTCTCTGACTCTCTGTGTCTCTCATGAATAAATAAATAAATTCTTTAAAAAAAATTTTTTTTGCTTAATAAGGAACTTAGTATAGATACTGAATCATTATATTGTATACCTGAAACTAATGTAATGTTATATGTCAATTATACCTCAATTTAAAAAAGGAACTTAGTGGCTACTTAGTATTTAAATTTTTGCTTACATTTGCAATAATGTTTTTTGTACTAGCATATTTAAGAAATTTTCCCAAAGACACCGGTGCTAATCAAATGGAAAGCAATTGTAAGGTGTAGGAAAAGCACTTTAGGAGTATAAATTCTCATAACACCTTATTGACCAACCTGTCCCTCAAAATGAATGAATAAAAATGTGTGTGTGTGTGTAATTGTTTGGAGTATTACATTAATAGAAATGGTAATTATCAGTTACAGTTTCTGTGTGTAAAAGCATCTTGCACATTGTAAATAGGAAGTAAAATTAGTTGACTGTTAGCCAACTAATTCTCCAATAGATCAGTCAGGTTTAGCATCACATTTTGTCACCCTCATATAAGAGGCCCCTGAAGGCAGAATGTAATTATCTGCACCTAGCATAGTGTTACTCCAGACAATAGAATGTTCTCAGAAGTGTTTATTATGTGATGAATTATGCATATTAATTATACCTCAGATTGCCTTTCAATAATATAAGCATTTTTTAATTAGTTTTCTAGTGCTTATTTACGTTTTTGTTGGCATGTCTACTCAGTTGAGTCAGACAGTTAATGGTTCAATATTTCCGCCATTGCTAGCTGGGTTTGTAAGTGTAGCACAACAGAAGGTTAAGTTAATTGTCTAAGACATAGGTTTTGATTCTGTTTACATGGTGGCTGGATCCAAAAAAATAAATCTGATAACAGATGTGAAAAAAACAAAACTCAAAATAAGTTACTTTATATTAAGCATGCTTCTGTCACCCTGAGTGAGAACTAGAGATGAATGTTTATGATGTTTGTGAATATATGTCCTTTAATGTAGTGCTCTTTAAACTTGGGTACATGAAAATTGCCTAATGGGTATGGGAAAACAAGTGGATTAAGGGAATCAATTTTGAGAAATTCATCTTTAGTACTTCTCCCTAAAATGAATCTACCCTCTATGAATGCTCTTATGGTCAGAGTTGCAGACTGTTTATTGTTTTTCACCTCTGCTTGACAATTGCCTTCTGCCACTTAAAAAAAAGGGGGGGAGGGGCAGCCCTGTTGACTCAGCGGTTTAGCGCCACCTTCAGTCCAGGGTGTGATCCTGGACACCCTGGATTGAGTCCCACATCAGGCTTCCTAAGAGGAGCCTGCTTCTCCCTCTGCCTGTGTCTCTGCCCCTCTCTCTCTCTCTCTCTCTCTCTCTCTCTATGAATAAATATATAAAATTAAAAAAAAGAATTACCTACACGTGATGAAATAAATGACAGACCAATTTAAAAAAAGGGGGGGAGGTATAGCTCTTATCTGTAATCTTATTTGGTACATTGCAAACATGTGAAATCCTACAGGAATAGAAGGGGCAAACAAGAAGCCTATTCTAAATATTGATTTTAGAGGAGCCTCTAATGAGGGAGATAATGCAATTTGTCAATATTATTTGAAGGCACAGAGAAGAAAATAGAAATAGATCACCATTACTTTAACATATTTTGAGTTTCTGTAAACAATTTGAAATTCATTTGGTTACTAGTTTTATCATTAGTTTTTAAGTAATGTCTTTTTCAAACATAGTCATTTTTTGATAACTTCCAGAGGAGTACATATTTAATTTTATATTTAAAAGTCTATTTGATCTGATTATCTGCATGAAGCAGCATTGCACTTGGAAAAGATTGCTATGGTGTTGATGGTGCCATAATTCTTCCTGGGTACAAATTTTACTGCGATCACTGTCTCACTAAAGGAAATTGGAAGCTATCTAATTTATCCTTTGTACTTTTTATAATAACTAAAGGACCACATGTAGAAAAAAATCATGGGAGTTTAGAGATGATTGAACTAAAATACATGAACATCATAGATTGTAAAATGTGCCTCTTGGTGGAAGGGTGGGCGAGAGGGAAGGGAGGAAGAAAGAGAGACAGAGAATCTCAGGGATACACAATGCATGATAATGGGGAAACCATCAGAGAATCAGGTGTGGGCTGTCAGTGGTGGTGCTAAGCCTTGAATAAAATTGCATTTTATCATCTCAATGAAAAGCAATCAAAAGTTTAGAACAAAGACTTAAAAGTAAATTTAGACCAAGATACCTTGATCTCTGTAATTTAAGCAATTTACTTTTGCTTTCTCATTCTTAAAATTTAATGAACTTCAAATCTGAAGAATCATTCTGTCCTATTTAATCTCAGTGGAGATTTGGTTATTATCTACCTCCTGGGTTAAGTTGCAGGAATTTCACTTAAACAATTGATAAACTTCAAAGCAGTGGTATGTTGTTGTTGTTTTTAATTTAAATTCATAATTAGCTTCAGATGTAGTGTTCAATAATTTGTCAGTTGCAATAACGCACAGTGCCTTCCTCAATGTCCATCACCCAATTACCACATCTCCCCTACCCACCTCCCTTCTAGCAACTCTGTTTGTTTCCTATAGTTAAGAGCATCTCATGGTTTTTCTCCTTCTCTGATGAATTCCCATTCAGTTTTCCTTCCCTTATCCTATGATTCTCTGTGGTGTTTCTTATAATCCACATATGAGTGAAACCATATAATAATTGCCTTTCTTTGATTGACTTATTTCACTAGACATAATACCCTTCAGTTCCATCCACATTGATGTAAATTGGAAATATTCATCCTTTCTGGTGGCTGAGTAATATTCCATTGTATATATAGACCATATCTGCTTTGTCCAGCAATTCCACTACTGGATATTTACCCCAAAAATACAAATGTTGTGATCCGAGGGGACACCTACACCCCAAAGTTCATAGCAGCAATGTCCACAATATCCAAACTGTGGAAAGAGCCCAGATGTCCATCAAAAACAGTGGTTTTCAACAAAGAGTTCATATCAGAGTCAGGAGTAGAGCATTTAAAAATGTTCATGTATTTTCTCAACTGGAAATCTGCATTTAGTAGATCTGGGATGGGACTCAGTGATCAATATTTTTAAAGAATCCCTTGACTCATTTTGGTGTGTACCCTTACACTTTTGGTTGAAACCAGTATGGTGAAGACTATGTTTTCCCTAGGTACCAATTCTGGAAATATTTCTGAAAATCAACCTATGGGTATGCTCATTCTTTACTCAGATATCTGTCTTCCATTTATACCTTTGTGTATTAGTTTCCTAAGGCTGCTCTAACAAACTTGGTGTCTTAAAACAACAGAAATTTATCTTCTCATTACTTTGGAGGCCAGAAATCTGAAATCAAGGTATCAACATGGCTACACTCCCTTTGGAGTGTCTAGGAGAGAATCCCTGCCTCTTCCAATGTATGGTATTTGCTGGCATTCCTTCAATTGTGTCTGTATCCAATTGCTGTATCCATCTTCACTTGGCCTTCTCTTCTTCTGTCTTCCATAAATCTCCATCTTCCATCATCTATAGATACCACCCAGACCAGATACCCTCCCCATCTCAAGATATTAACTTAATCACATTTGCAGTCTTTTTGCTATATACAGAAATGTTTACAGGTTCCAGGGATTAGGACCTGGACATCACTGGAGGATCCATTATTTATCCCACCACAACTGGTTATCACCTCACTGCATATATATATATGTTGCTATGGGCCCATTAAGGTTGATTTATCCCCAACTATCAATTCATAGTCACCAAGATATAACAGCCTTTCATGACAATGTTGCCCAGAAACCTTGTTCTCTTGGAGCTAGACCAAATAATCCCTCACAAATCTATTCCTTAAATTAGGGATAAATTATTTTCCTGAGCTATAGACTACATCTCCAGTTTTAGCCATTTATATGGCAAGTACCTTTAGTTGTAAGTGGACTGAGGATATAGAATCAGTGTGGCAAACCAATCATGGTTACCAAAAAGGCATTTCAAGTATATGTCCTAGCAGCAGTGGCTCTTGTTGAAAGCTCATTCTTTAGAATATTACAGTGACTACCATTATTGAATATATTCTAAGAGAGGCACAAGCCTTGTTACCTTTTCACCTGGGCCTTGACAAGCCAACACTTACAGTGCTGTAAAGGTTGGTATTGAGAGGAGAGAATGTAGTTAGTTGAATATAGCCAGTTGATTTCTGAGAAATGTGATTTTTGAGTCAGTTTATGAAATACAGCTATTGAACCTTGAGAGAAGTTAGTTAACACTGGACTTCAATTTTTTCATCTATAAAAGGAAGAATTTCTTTTATGATCTCTAAGGCTCCTGTCCTGTTATCTGTGAAATTTCATTTTGTTGTTTCTGTCAGGTTTAATCCAATCGATGGGTAGTGAAATGAAATAGAGAGGCCAGGCAAAAGTTGGTCGGAAATACAAATCCAGACCACAATGAGATACCACCTCACACCAGTGAGAATGGTGAAAATTAACAAGACGGGAAACAACAAATGTTGGAGAGGATCTGGAGAAAGGGGAACCCTCTTGCACTGTTGGTGGGAATGTGAACTGGTGCAGGCACTCTGGAAAACTGTGTGGAGGTTCATCAAAGAGTTAAAAATAGACCTGCCCTACGACCCAGCAATTGCACTGCTGGGGATTTACCCCAAAGATACAGATGCAGTGAAACAACAGAACACCTGCACCCCAATGTTTATAGCTGCAATGTCTACAGTAGCCAAACTGTGGAAGGAGCCTCAGTGTCCATCAAAAGATGAATGGATAAAGAAAATGTGGTATATACACATTATTCTATTATACAATAGAATATTACTCAGCCATTAGAAGCGACAAATACCCACCATTTGCTTCAACATGGATGGAACTAGAGGGCATTATGCTGAGTGAAGTAAGTCAGTTGGAGAAGGACTAACATTATATGGTCTCATTCATTTGGGGAATATAAAAAATAGTGAAAGGGGATAAAGGGGAAAGGAGAGAAAATGAGTGGGAAATATCCAAGAGGGTGACAGAACATGTGAGACTCCTAACTCTGGGAAATGAACAAGGGGTAGTGGAAGGGGGAGGTGAGCAGGGGGTTGGGGTGACTGGGTGACAGGCACTAAGGTGGGCACTTGACAGGATGAGCACTGGGTGTTATGCTATATGTTGGCAAATTGAACTCCAATAAAGAAAAAGAAAGAAAAGGAAGGGGAGGGGAGGGAGGGAGGGAGGGAAGGAAGGAAGGAAGGAAGGAAGGAAGGAAGGAAGGAAGGAAGGAAGGAAGGAAGGAAGGAAGGGGAAGGGAGGAAAGAAAAAGAAAGAAAGAAAGGAAGAAAGAAAGAAAGAAAGAAAGAAAGAAAGAAAGAAAGAAAAGAAAGAAGAAAGAAGATAAAGAGAAAGAAAAAAAGAAAAGAAAGAAAGAAAAGAAAAGAAAAAAAAGAAAAGAAAAGAAAAAAGAAAAGAAAAGAAAGAAAAGAAAAAGAAAGTTGGTTTGAAACAGGCTTTTAATGGGATGTGCTCTAGGGTGAGGTTCCACAGCCAGCAGGGGAGGGAAAGAGGGGGGAAGTCGAGGCTGGGGAAGTTGCGCCCAGGGGAGTGCAAGCAGGCTTTTTAAGGGGGGGAGGGGGGAGGTGTTGTGTGTCTGTACTGGATGATAGGATAAGGCATATTACTGGTAAATCAGCATGAAGTGATAACTGCTTATGCCCTTATATGGGATCTGGGTAAAGTACGGTTCAGGTTTCCTGCATAGGTCCAGTCTCCCCCTGATGATGTATTGTTGGGTGGTCTGCTGTGATGGGAAAGTTCTGAGGTGGGGGCAGCAAGGTGGAGGGTTGGCCTCCATTTCTTTGGTCCCTCCTGATCCCCCTTGATCCTGCCAGCCCAACAGTTTCTTGAGTAGAAATTAGAGAGTTTCGCAGTTCATCCCGACATTATTAGTAAAAGGCTTGTCCCTTTGCCATTAGTAGGCGGATACAAATATGATTTTTAACTTGGAACTTTCTTGCTTGTATGATAGAAATATAATAGTAATGGATGAAACAGTTGATAGAAAAATTCTGGCAGTTCTAGGATCATCTTGGATATATTTCATATTACTATAACCTACCTTTACTTAGGCTTTATGTATAGCGTCTCCATCAAAAACTTAAGTACTGTATACTAATAGAGTTCACTAAGACTGAGAGTACATTTTCGCTTTTAGGTATTCATGCCATAGTTCCTCTTTTCTGAGTTGTGTGCTTTGGAGACATCTCAGTGCATCTGACATATGGATCTAAAGTTCACAAGAGGTCACATGGGCTGAAGATAAACCCTTAGGCTCATCCACATTTAAGTGATAAGATGAGGAAGATATGAGTAATGGGGATTATCCAAAGAGGAGAAAATAACTGTATTGTGTCACAGAAAATAAGGAAGAAAATATTAAGAATATTCAATGCTGCTGATAGGCAAAGTGATACAGGAACACTGAAAAGTGGCCTTGAATTTATAATGAAGCTGACACATTTATTGTGATCAGTTTTTAATGGAGGAGCAGGAATGAAAGCAAGTTGCTTGAGTTGAAGAGAAGACAATTAAGTACAGATATGAATTGCAGAAACTTCTCCCAGAAATTTGGCTACAATAGGGACTGAGGAACAAAGGGTGATAACTAAGTTGCAGAAGTAGGGTTCAGAGAAACTTGCACATGTCTGAGAGCTGATAGAAAAGAGCTAATAAAGGAAGAGACGTGTTACCACAGACAGCCTTTTTTAGATGTGGGATGTCCCTTTCCTTACCATCAGAAAGACAGAAAAAATGTATTTTAGGGAAGATGGCAAAAAGTTAGAGGCTTATGAATGAAGTGTCTCCTGAAGTTTGAGATGATGAATATTCAATGGCATTAATTTGTGCTCTTGTTTAATTTTCATTATTAGGGCTGAATTAGGGTCGGCTGTGAAGCTCAGGAGGATTACTCTAGGGGCTAGGTCAGCGCTGCGTAGCCAACCTCCTTGACTTCAGGGATGGGTCTAATTATTATACCTCATCTTCCAGCCACATGGATTAGTCTGTGGGGAGGATAGGTGATCTAAACCACACCAATTAGAATCTTTTCAAGTTGGAGTTAGGAGAAAGAACTGTTTTCTCTTATTATAAAAGAAGTAAATGAGTGTTGCTTATTGTAGACAAGTTGCTTGTGTAGTAAGGAAACAAGGAATGGAGATGTTTGGGGTGAAAAGAGGAGAATTGTTGAGAAGAGAGGAGCAGAGTTTTGAATGCCTGTGTCCTTGAGGCCAGGTTCATCCATGTCTTTTTTGATTTGGCTATAGAAACCAAGAGTTCACCCTCATGCTCAAGGTAGCTCTAGGTTAATGTCTGAAACTAAACTAATGTAGGGGATATAATTGTGGAGAAGTCAGAGTAGGATTGCTCAAGAGTTTCAGTGTTTCTTTTTGGGTACAGCAAAGAGGCAGGGGGGACAAAGAAATTGAGGATATTAATAATAACAAGACTGGTTGATGTGGGAGACCGTGGGGTCTAAGCTGCACAAGGATGGAAAGGATGACTGGTGCTTAAGATAAGGGGAATCAAGGGAATTCAATTCTTAACTAAGCTAAGTAGATAAAAAAAGGGGAAGTTGTGATGAAGGATATGTAGTGTTAGATGCATTTGCAAAACATCGTTTCCTTTTTTTTTTTTTTAAGGAAAATAGTGTCATTATAAAGTACCAGAAAAATTCAAGAAAATCCCTTTGTAATTTTGCAATTGAAAAGGATAAGGAGAACATCCACTTCTTAGATTTGTCATGTTATAATATATACACTGGGAGGGGACTACAATATGGCAAGTTTGCTGAATTTTATAGGATATTTTATAAAAGATTTCTTTTTGCATGATGTACAGCTGAATAGGATTTTCTATTTTGGAACTCAGTACCTCATTAAGGAGAATATTCTCAAGGGCAAAATATTTGAAAAAACTTGTTCTAGGACAGAATTAAATGTATTGAAAATTTTTAGATGCTTAGATATCATTTTCCAGTATCTGCCTTTAAGAATAGATTTTTTTTTTAATCTTTACTACAAGAAGCAGGCTCCATGCAGGGAGCCCGATGTGGGACTCAATCCCAGGTCTCCAGGATCAGGCCTGGGGCTGAAGGCGGCGTTAAACTGCTGAGCCAACGGGGCTGCCCCTGATCTGTCTCTCTCTCTCTCTCTCTCTCTCTCTCTCTTTTTTAATAAATTTATTTTTTATTGGTGTTCAATTTGCCAACATCTGTCTCTTTTCAATGCATTTTCTCAGCTCACTCTTGCTTGGGGGTTCAAAATACTCACACAAGTAATGAAACACATTCAGAAAGGATTTGCCAGCAGGAGTCTCCAGGCTTGAGTTAGACTTCTACTCTCTCTGCACTTCTAAATAAGTGCAGCCTCTTGAGACATTTAAACAGTGGGTTGCTATAGTTCTTCAGGAAGTTTAGTTCTTCAAAAAGAATATCCAATCTTTGTCCTTCAATTTACCCCTTATTTTAATTTGATGTTCTATCAGTTTTTACATGTGAGGATGCATTCTACCATGTCCTGATAGTGATGAAATGCCTCCTAATTTTTATTAGCTTGGTAATTATCTAGTATTTAAACTGACTGTTATAGCCACCTACAAAATTCCCACAGAATCTATGAAAATACTGGCTAAAGATACATGGATTAAATCTTAAGTAATATAAAGTCTATAACCTAAATGTCTTTGTGCTGAATCTTTGGCGAGTCATATAGGTCCAAGTCCTTTTTGAAGAAAAACATTCCAACATCATTATAATGTTATGAGGCAGTATTCTTTTCTTTGATACAATTTGTTGCAGTGGTTTTATAGCTTAGAGATACATTTGTGTTTTCTTTTATGTATAACTTACTCAAAATTAAGAAAGTAGAGATGTGGAATAGCATTTTCTTGGATGATTTTCATAGTGGAACAATTGATTTCAAGGATCTTATCGTATCTGGGAGAATCAGAGGCAATCAGGTTGACTTTGTCATTAGTGTTGCCAAGGCTCTAAGGAAGTTTTCTGTCTTTCCCCTTGACCACCTCATGCACACCAGGGTAACACTCATTAGCTATAAGCAAAATTATGAAGTTAGACTGATAAAAACTGCATGAGTCATTAGTATAAAACTCTAAAATTATTCCACGATCATTCTCCATAATCTAGCTTCAGCCCCCCTCACATGTATCTTGCTCATTAAATTGTTATGAAAACAGTTATATTTATTATATCAATGAAAAAGATATTCACACTTGAGTATCCAAACTCATGAAACTATAAGACCGTATTTTGAATTAAAAAATGGAGTACACAGTCTAATTTTCATCATATCCTAATATTTTACTATGGTACAATGCAATACAGTGTTGTGTGTCTTATTTATAAAAGTCATTTTTTACTTGGTGCAAAATCTATTTTACTAAATGCTGCTTTTTCACCCTATGCTCATTTGTTTCACCTGTGTATTCCTGATCTTTCAGAGCCGACAGAGTGACCAACAAGGGGCTTGGGAGTTGCTTGCTGACTCCATTCAAACCTTTTGGCTTTGGTCATTTGCTGAATTAAAAATATTGAATAGAACTGAAAGAATATTCCATCTTATTTTCTCTTTTTACAGGCTTTGTACAACTCTATTAAGAATGAGAAGCTTGAATGGGCAGTGTAAGTACCTGCATGTCAGCATTTTAATAAATGAACTAGTTCTTTTCTTACTGTCTTTCTTTATGCTTTAGAGGTGATCCTAGAGAAGGATTAAATATGCATGGCCAGTTCTCATTTTACACCAGTGTCTAATGTACTTTGTGTAAATCCTGAGTATCCCATGTCTTTTTCTTGGTACCCAGCATGCTATTGGCTTTTAGTCTAGTGGCCTTGCCTAGAGACAATTATCTCTTTAAAGTATTCTTTTTAAAAAACAGCATTCTAGAAGAAAATATTTTTTTTTCTAGAAGAAAATCTGATAAAACTACATCTATTCCAGAATCCAGTACCAATTATTTTGGTACCATATACTTGTTTTAATTCCCTCCTTCCTATCATCATAATTCAAGGTTTTCCAGTCCTATTTCCAGTGACACTAATTATACCAAGATATTGATAGGTAAACTTGAGAAATGATGGATTGAATAAAGCTAAAAAATTTTTTTAACTGCTGAACTTTCAGCAGTTTGTACAGTGCCCTTCTCCAAGAGAGTAATCAGATTTGCAATGTTTTCTGAACCTTTTCAACAGTATAATGTAGTGTTTCAAGGTACATTTGGGAGAAACTATTATAGATAAATGACATCTAACCCTATGTAGTCTAAGAGTAGTACTCTTGCGGAATTTTCACTGATCAATGCAACAATTAAGAATTTAAATTAAAAAAAAGTTACTAAAGTTGTCCATAAATTAGATCAAAATATGTCTTTTAAATAGAACTGCATATGATTTTTATTTTTGATTTTCACTGATAGTAAGAATTCAAATATGTTTTTCTACCATGCAACGTAACAACAATCTGCAAATGAACTTAGAATCAGAATTTGGAGGATAAATTTTATTCCTTTCATCTGTACATTGGAAAAAAGTGGTTTAGCATTTGACTACATATATCTCACATATAACAGGCCAGAATGAATTTAAACAAATGCTACTTAAACTGTTTCCAATAACTGTAAGATTGTATGATACTATTTTAAATTAGGGATTTTGAATTTGAGACTAATATTTACAAGTACATGTGATATGTCTATATTTATATACATCATCAGACTCAAAGACAATATATCATTTCAAGGAAAACTTGTTAAGATAATAAAAAGAATTCATGGCCTATGCTCCAAAGTGATCACTTTTGGACTGATAAGTCATGAATAAAAGTGAGTTTCCTAGAAAAATTTCATAAATAATATACTTAGAATCTTGCTGAGATATTAAAGGCATATCCTGGGGATCCCTCAGTGGCTCGGTGGTTTAGTGCCTGCCTTTGGCCTGGGGGCATGATCCTGGAGTCCAGGGATCGAGTCCCACATCTGGCTCCCTGCATGGAGCCTGCTTCTCCCTCTGCCTGTGTCTCTGTCTCTGTCTCTCTCTTTCTCTGTCTCTCATGAATAAATAAATAAAATCTTTTTTTTTTTTTTTAAAAAAGGCATATCCTTACCTCTGTAGAGAAAATTAAATCTCCTCTAGAGAAAATTAATAAAAATGAAGTATAAATATATTCATACTACGGGAGAGAATATTTTGAAGATTCCTTTATAAAAGTTATTTTAAAAACCAGATAAATGTACCTCTGAGGATCTGTTCTGTAAATCTAAATTCTTGATGTAGTGAATTTGTTACAGTAGTTTTTATTTAAGATCTTTATTTATTCATGAGAGACACAGAAAGAGGCAGAGTTATGCCCCCTCTTCCTATGTCTCTCCCTCCCTCCCTTTCTCTCTCTCTCTATGTCTCTCATGAATCAATAAATAAAATATTAAAAAAAATAAACTTAGCCTTAATCATCTGTCTGAACTTTGTCATATATTCTCAATTTCTGTTAACAGTACCAGTATTTCCCTACTTAGGGAATTTGGCCTCTGGTTAGATTTTGGCCTCTACATTATCTTTGACTCCTCCCATGCCACTTTTTTCACTGCTGCAGATTCGACTCCAAACAGCACCCTTCCTCTCCTTTCCTACTGCTACAGTCTGATTTCAGGCAATCAGACTTTTTGTATCCTAGCAGGTGCATCTGTCTCCAGCCTCTCTACTACTTTAACCTATTTGAAGCACTCCCCTGCTCTAAAACTTCACTTAGGCTCTTTACATTCTGTCGGTAATCTATTTTTTCTCCAATATTTGTCTTTACTTAGCCTACATTTCAACTAAGTTAACTACTATGCACACATCCCCATACTTGCCTCATGGCTACCTGCCTTTATGCTGGTATTCATGAAGCAACCTCTGCCTAGAATCCACATCTGTACCAATCTTTTGTGTTCAAAGCCTGCCATTCTTTGTAGCTGAGCTCCTAACTGGAAATAATCTCAGCCCTTAGACATCCATTTTACTTTATTTAATGATACTATCAGCTTCTACTCCTCATTATAGTTATTTGTAGGAATGTTCCATTACTGTAAGCTCTTTAAGGAAATGATACATGTCTGCATTTGTCCCTTTATATCTTCCTTTACTGAGTATAGTGCTTATAGGCAATGAAGTCTACATAAAAGGCTATGGAAAGAACAATAACGATAGTGCAAGGAATTGCGTTTCCTAAAAGATCAGCCTACCATTGTATAGTTTAGACAATGGTTAGTGAAAAAGAAGATGCTTCTACAAAATTTGTAGGATAATGTATACTTGCTTGGGAAGCTACTTGATACGGACTGTAGAAGCTTAGAAAAAATCAAATTATGCAACTGTGGAATGTTATAAAATGGAGAGACTTATGAGTTTTTAGTCCTTTGGCTTTCTAGCTGGATTTCATAGAGCACTAGAACTTCCTAGAACCTAGGAATACATCTAGGTACCACCCTAGGTGATCTGAGTAAGAAGAAAGAAGGACAATAACAGGGGCCCAGTTCTACATTCTAGAAGCATCATGCCTATTTCAGATGATCAAAGCAGCCTCACTTTTATCTTTTTTGAAATGTGTATTTCAAAATCCACAGTTCCCAGTTCTCCCTGGTTCTCACTGTATCTCACTGAAATCCCAGTGTTCTCATTTCTTATATGAAGAAAATGAAGTCAAGAACCATTCATTAAGGGATGCCTGGGTATCTCAGTGGTTAGGCATCTGCCTTCAGCTCAGGGCATGATCCTGGGATCCTGGGATCGAGTCCCACATTGGGCTCCCTGTGAGGAGCCTGCTTTTCCCTCTGCTGTATCTCTGCCTCTCTTTGTGTCTCATGAATAAATAAATGAAATCTTAAAAAAGAAAGAAGCATTCATTAAGAAATCCAAAGTTACAGTCTAGTGACAAAGCTAGAATTTGTTAAAATGTTGTTTCAAATGTTGCTCTGTAGGAAATGGCCATATGAAAAGGGTAGTTTTATTTCCATTCAATCGTGTTTTTCTTGTAACTTAGACTGATTTAGATGAGCCACGTTTAGCTTGTGAATGCAATTTATTGTCCTAAATTTGTTTTCCTTATCATTTTCTCTTTTATTATAATACTCCCTATTTTTTATTATTTGTAAACATTAGAGTCCTCCAGGAAGAAAAATTGTAATTCCCTATACTTACCTTTTAGATTTGAACTTATATTCTAGGGATCCCAGGATGGCTCAGCGGTTTAGAGCCTGCCTTTGGCCCAGGGTGTGATCCTGGAGTCCTGGGATCAAGTCCCACATCAGGATCCCTGCATAGAGCCAGCTTCTCCCTCTGTCTGTGTCCCTGCCTCTCTCTGTGTGTCTCTCATGAATAAATAAATAATTTTTTTTAAAAAAAAGAATGTTTTGAACTTGTATTCTAAAGAAAAGGGTACTTCTCTGTCTTATTTTTTAAATACTTTTTACCTTGAAGTTAAAATTATTTTATTTCCATCACAAAAAGATAAATCACAGTAACTCATTTTTACAGTGAATTATTCTGTTAATAACTTTAATATCCTAAAGCCCTAGTGAACTTAGATATATGAAGTTATTAATTAAGATGGTGTTTCTTTTTTTTTTTTTTAAGATTTTATTTATCTCCAGGGATCTCCCTAAGGTGGTGTTTTTTTTTTTTTTTTAATTTTTATTTATTTATGATAGGCACACAGTGAGAGAGAGAGGCAGAGACACAGGCAGAGGGAGAAGCAGGCTCCATGCACCGGGAGCCCGACGTGGGATTCGATCCCGGGTCTCCAGGATCGCGCCCCGGGCCAAAGGCAGGCGCCAAACCGCTACGCCACCCAGGGATCCCTAAGGTGGTGTTTCTTAATAGTATATGTAGACAAAGGAAAACTGTCTTACTTAAGCAAATTATTTTGGATCAAGACATTTATATCATACTTTGATCTAAGATGTCCAAAAGTAATTTCATTTTTTATTTCAGTTTTTATTTTTTTAATTATTTTTGAGTAATTTAAAAAGTATTTTCTCTTTTAATTTTGATTCCAGTGTAATTAACATATAGTCTTATATTAGTTTCAGGTGCATAATACAGTGATTCAGCAGTTCCCTTTTTTACTCAGTGCTCATCAAGATAAGTGTTTTCTTAATCCCCTTCACCTATTTTATCCATCCCCCCACCCACCTGCCCTCTAGTAAGCATTTTCTTGTTCTGTATAGTTAAGAGTCTGTTTTGGTTTGTCTCTCTCTTTTTTTTTTTTTTCCTTTGTTCATTTGTTTCATTTCTTAAATTCCACCCAAGTCTTTCTCTGACTGGCTTATTTCACTTAGCATTGTATGCTCAAGGTCCATCCACATTGTTGCAAATGGCAAGTTTTCATTCTTTTTTAGGGCTGAATAATATCAGTGTGTGTGTGTGTGTATACAATTCTATACAGACATATATATAGAATTGTATACACACACACATCCCATCTTTATCCATTCATCTTTCAGTGGACACTTGGACGGCTTCAATAATTTGGCTGTTGTAAATAATGTTGCAATAAACATAGGGGGGGTGCATGTATCCCTTTGAATTAGTATTTTTTGTGGTAAATACCCAGTAGTATGATTACTGGATTATAGAGTAGTTCTATTTTTAATTTTTTGAGAAACCTCATACTGTTTTCCACAGTTACTACTACAGTTTGCATTCCCGCCAGCAGGGCACAAGGGTTCTTTTACTACACATCCTCACTAACACTTGCTTCTTGTGTTTTTTAGCCAGTCTGACAGGTGTGAGGTAATGTCTCATTATGATTTTGATTTGCATTTCACTGATGATGAGTGATGTTGAGCATCTTTTCATGTGTCTGTGTTGACCATCTGAATGTCTTTTTTGGAGAAATGTCTGTTTATGTCTCCAGCCCATTTTTTTTTTAAGATTTATTTATTTATTTATTCATGATAGAAAGAGAGAGAGAGGCAAAGGGAGAAGCAGGCTCCATGCCGGGAGCTCTTCGCATCCAGCCCATTTTTTAATTGGATTTTTGTTTTTTGAGTGTTGAGTTCTATAAAGTCTTAATATATTTTAGATACTAACCATTATTAGAAATGTCATTTGCAAACATCTTGCCCATTCAGTAGGTGGTTGTTTTGTTTTCTTGGCTATTTCTTTTCCTTTGATGTTGCCCCAATAGTTTATTTTTGCTTTTGTTTCTCTTGCCTCAGAAGACATATCTAGATAGATGTTGCTACTGCCAGTGTCAGAGAAATGACTGCCTGTGTTCATTCCTAGTACTTTAATGGCGTCAGATCTCACAGTTAGGTTCCTAATCCATTTTGAGTTTATTTTTGTGTATGGTGTGAAAAAGAAAAGTCATCCAGTTTTCTTCCTTTACATGTTGCTGTCCGTTTTCTCAACAGCATTTGTTGAAAAGGCTGTCTTTTTCCCAACACACATTCTTTTCTGCTTTGTTGAATATTAACTGATCATATAATTATAAGTTTATTTCTGGGATTTTCTGTTCCACTGATCTCGGTATCTTTTTGTGTCAGTACCATACTGTTTAGATCACTACAGCTTTGTAATATAACTTGAAGTCCAGAATTGTGATACCTCCAGCTTTTTCTTGTTCTTTTTCAAGGTTGCTCTGGCTATCTGCAGTCTTCATGATTCCATACAAATTTTAGTATTGTTTTTTGTATTTCTGTGAAAAATGCTGTTGGTATTTTGATGGGATTGCATTAAATGTGTAGTTTGCTTTGGGTAGTATGGACATTCTAACAATATCTGTTCTTCCGATCCGTAAGCCTGGAATGTCTTTCCATTTCTTCAGACCATCTTGAATTTCTTTCATCAGTGTTTTATAGTTTTCAGAATACAAGTCTTAGCCTCTTTGGCTAAGTTTATTCCTACTTATCTCATTATTTTTGTGCCTTGGAAAAGGGAGTATTTTCTTAATTTCACTTTCTACTACTTCATTATTGGTGCACAGAAATGCAACAGAGTTCTGTACATTGATTTTGTATCCTATGTATTTACCGAATTCATTTATCAATTCTAGAGGTTTTTTTGGTGTAGTCTTTTGGGTTTTCTATCTAAAATATGGTATCATCTGCAAATAGCAAAAGTTTTACTTCTTCCTTCCCAAATTGAATGCCTTTTATTTCTTTTTGTTTCCGATTATTGTAGATAGGACTTTCAGTTCTATGTTAAATAAAAGCAGAGAGAGTGGATATCCTTTTCTTGTTCTTGACATTAAGAGAAAAGCTCTCAGATTTTCCCCATTTAGGATGATGTTGACTGTGGGTTTTCATATGAGGCCTTTATTATGTGGAAGTATATTCCCTCTAGCCCTACTTTGTTGAGGGCTTTTATCATGAATTGATCTTGCACTTTATCAAATGCTTTTTCTGCAGATATTTTAAGATTCTTATCCTTTCTCTTACTGATGTGATGTAGTCCATTGATTTGCCAGTAATTAACCACCTTTCATCCCTGCATGAAATCCCACTTGACAGTGGTGAATGATTTTTTTAATGTATTGTTGGATGCAGTTTGCCAGTATTTTATTGATGATTTTTGCATGTGTGTTCATCAGAGATATTGGACTATAGTTCTCTTTTTTTACTGTGTCTTTATCTGGTTTTGGTAACAGAGTAATGCTACCCTCATAGAATGAATATAGAAGTTTTCTTTCTTCTTATAGTTTTTGGGAAGGATAGGTATTCACTCTTTAATATTTGGTGGAATTCATCAGTGAAGCCATATGATCCTGGACTTTTGATTATTGGGAGTATTGATTACTGATTGAGTTACATTGCTGGTGATAGATCTTTTCAAATTTTCTATTTCTTCCTGCTTTAGTTCTGGCAGGTAATATGTGTCTAGGAATTTATCCATTTCTTCTATGTTGTTTGGTATGTTAACATAGAGGTTTTCATAATACTCTCTTACAGTTGTTTGTATTTCTGTGATGTTGGTTGTTATTTTTCCTCTTACACTTCTGGTTTTGTTTATTTGAGTTCTTTCATTCATTCTCTCTCTCTTTCTCTCTCTCTCAATAATTTTGGCTAGAATTTTATCAATTCTTTGATCTTTTCAGAAAACCAACTCCTTGTTTCATTGATCTGTTCTGTTGTTTTTTTAGTTTCTGTATCATTTATTTCTGCTGTAATCTTTGTTATATCCTTCCTTCAGCTTGTTTTGGACTTAGTTTGCTGTTCTTTCTCTAGCTCCTTTAGGTATAAAGTTAGGTTGTTTATTTGAGATTATTCCAGCTTTAGGAGATAGGGCGGTATTACTATATAAACTTACCTCTTATTTTTTAATAAATTTATTTTTATTGGTGTTCAATTTGCCAACATATAGAATAACACCCAGTGCTCATCCCATCAAGTGCCCCCCTCAGTGCCCGTCACCCAGTCACCCCCACCCACCTCCCCTTCCACCACCCCTAGTTCGTTTCCCAGAGTTAGGAATCTCTCATGTTCTGTCTCCCTTTATGATATTTCCACTCATTTTTTTCTCCTTTCCCCTTTATTCCCTTTCACTATTTTTTATATTCCCCAAATGAATGAGACCATATAATATTTGTCCTTCTCCGATTGTCTTATTTCACTCAGCATAATACCCTCCAGTTCTATCCACGTCGAAGCAAATGGTGGGTATTTGTCGTTTCTAATGGCTGAGTAATATTCCATTGTATACATAAACCACATCTTCTTTATCCATTCATCTTTCTATGGACACTGAGGCTCCTTCCACAGTTTGGCTATTGTGGACATTGCTGCTATAAACATCGGGGTGAAGGTGTCCCAGCTAAACTTACCTCTTAGGATTGCTTTTGTTGCATCCCAAAGATTTTGTATCATTATGTTATCTCCTTTTTTCTCCATTTAATTTTTTATTTAAAAAAAATTCTTGGTTGACCCATTCATTGTTTAATAGCATGATATTTAACTTCCATGTATTTGTACTCTTTCCAGATTTTATTCTTGTTGATTTTTAGTTTCATACCATTGTGGTTACAAGAGATGCATGGTATAACTTCAATATTTTTTAATTTCTTGAGACTTGTTTTCTTGGCCTAATATGTGGTCTATCTGAAGAATGTTCCATGTACACTTGAAAAGAATATATTCATAGTCTGTGAAATGTAACTTATTAAGAATCTGAATCATAGCCCACAATGTTTAATCTGTAAGTACCTGTTTTTCTCAGCCATTTCAAGTATTCTGAACTCAAGTGTATAGGAAACTGGAGGAATTTGTTATCCAATTCTTAGCTTTAAAGGGCAAGTTAAAAACAAAACATTTGCTTTCTATGTAAGCAGCATATCTCTCAATGCTGATATAAATGGATACTTAGAATACTTAAGGAATTATTATCCTAACAGTTTTAATATCCATAAAGATGATGATGAAAATGATGTAATTTACAAATATTGTTATCTTTGCTTTACATTATCGTTAACTTCAGAATATGCTGAACAGATAGTTGGTGACCAGATAGAACATGATTATAATGTTAGTATCCTACTTGTCCCACAGCAATTTTAGAATCACTGAGGCACAAAGAATTATGGAAGCGGGGCTATAAGGAATTCATTTTTCCTAACATGCTGATGATTTAGAATTTTATACCATCTATATTAATTGCTAACCTTTTGATTTTTGTTAATGACAAAAGAGGAAAATACTATAATGCATATAGTTTCTAAATGAAGCATACTATGTATGCAGTAGCTAATATAGTGCCTAGACATTTTAGACAATAGTTGTCTGGATTTAATTAAGCATTTTGTATGTGTACATTTTAGCATACATACATTTTCAGGGGTGAGGAAAATTTAGCCAGGTCAATAATACTAAAAGAAGTTATTTTAAGTTGCCCATTAAAAATTTCTCAGTAGATCTTTTGGAAACCTTATTTGATCCCACTACACTTTCAACAACTTTTTAAAAACCTCTTATCATTTATAGTTAACTTTTTCTTAGTTGGAAAAGCATGCTACAGTCCTTGTACATATGGTCGGCTCCTTTGTTTCAGAAAGCCAAGTTACCAGCCTGCATCATCCTCACATTTGGCAGCATTCTTTTTGATGGTAAAAAACTAAAGACGGAGTTTGACATTTTTAATACAAAGTCCATCTCTTTTTTATAGTTCAGATGCCTGTGTGAGAATAAGATAATTTTAGAAAATAAAATATTTTTCTAAGTTTCATCAATTTTTAAATTTACATATCTTTTTTATTTTATACTGTTGGTAAATGACAAAGACATTCATTTTAAACTCACTCTGCCTTGTGCCATAATATAATCTGGTATCACAGAAATTTCTTGACACATCAGCAGATTTTTAAAATAAGCTTATTCTTTATTTTCCAACAATCACCTGATCATAATATTTGGATCACATTCAACTTAGTGTTCTGTTCCTGTACTCAACTACTATGTTTATTTTTTAAGAACAGATTTACTGAGGTACAATTTTCATGCCATAAAATTCACTCATTTAATTGTGCAATTTCATGATTTTTTGTATATTTATAGAGTTGTATAACAATCACCAGAATTCATCACCCATTGTTACCACTCATAAAGATCCCTTGTGCATGTCATTCCGCATATTTGATATGAACTCTTCCCTCTTGTCCAGCCCTTCACTGTTTTGTGCACAGCTCTATTGAGGTTTATAATACAATACTCTATTTTATTTGTAAAAAAAAAAAGCATATTACCCATTATTATATGTATCTATTTCATCTGTTGGACTATAAGTCCCTCAGATGGTCTTAATCTTTTTGATATACACATTGCCTAGCACACTGCCTGACAACTAAAGGCTCATTTTAATCATTACTGAGCCAGCACCCATTCCATCGTGGAGAGACAAGCAGTGGCTTGACCTCTTGCTGTCTGCCATGTTCCACAGGCATCCCTGTGGTGATGCAGTGACTTTCAAAAAATATTTTTTTGAGGTTTTATCCATTTATTATTTATTTTAGCAAGAGAATGAGCAAGAGAAGGAACAGAAAGGAAAAGAATCCCAAACAGACCCCATACCAAGCACAGAACCCAATGTGGGGCCTAATCTCAAAACCCTGAAATCATAACTTGAGCTGAAACCAAGAGTCAAGACACCCAACCAGCTAAGCCACCCAGATACCCCAAACCTAGAGATAGAAATAAACACAAGATCCAAGAGGCCCAATGAACCTATAGGAATCAGTTCTGCCTGTAGCAACCTACAGATTCAGTGCAGTTTCCAGAACATTCCTAAATGACTTTTTTGTTGTTTTGCAAAAAAATAGAAACCTATTCTAAAATTCATAGGGAATCTGAAAGAACCCCAGATAGCCAAAATAATCATGAAAAAGAACAAAGTTGGAGGCCTCACACTTCATGATTTCAAAACTTAACTATAAATCCATGGTAATCAAAAACAGTGCAGTATTGACAGAAAGAAAGATATAAAGACCAATAGAATAGAATGGAGAGCCAGAAATAAACCCTTCCATATTATGATTTAATGATTTTCAACAACTTGCTATGATCATTCAAATGAAGAGAGGACACTCTTCAACAATTGGCATTTGGAAACCTGGACTTAGACATGAGAAAAAAAAAAGAATTTGAACCTTTATCTCACACCATATATAGTAATTATCTTAAAATGGATCAAAGACCTTAAATATTAGAGCTAAAATATAAAACTCTTAGAAGAAACATAAGGGGAAAAACTTCATGACACTGGATTTGGCAATGATTTTTTGGATATAACACCTAAAATACAGGAAACAAAAGAAGTGTTAGATAGCTGAGTTTCATCAAAATTAAAAAATTTTGTGCATCAAAGAACATTATCAACAGAGTGAAAAAGTAACCCATAAAATGAAAGAAAATATCTGTAATTCACATATTTGATGATGGATTAAGATCCAGAATATATAAAGGATGACACTTCAACAATTAAAAAACCAAAACATTAAAAAATGGACAAAGTACTTGGATAGATTATTTTCCAAAGAAGATAACACAAATGGCTCATAAGCATATGAAAAGATGCTCAACATCACTGATCATTAAGGAAATACAAATCAAAATCACAATGAGATACTACTGTATTCCTGTTAGGATAGCTACTATCAAATCAAAAGAAAAGTGTTAGCAAACATGTAAAGGAACTCTGTGGACCATCTGAGAGAATGTAAAATGGCATAGCCACCTATGGCAAGCAATTCCTCAAAAAGTTTTTTTTTAATGATTTTATTTATTTATGATAGACATAGAGAGAGAGAGAGGCAGAGACACAGGCAGTGGGAGAGGCAGGCTCCATGCCAGGAGCCCGACATGGGACTCGATCCCGGAACTCCAGGATCGTGCCCTGGGCCAAAGGCAGGTGCTAAACCACTGAGCCACCCAGGGATCCCCCCTCAAAAAGTGAAAAAAAAAAAGAATAACCCCTCCCCCAAAAAAATTACCATATGTTCCAGCAATTGTACTTCTGAATATATCCCCAAAGTAATTTTTTTAATTCTTTATTAACTTCAATTTAGTTAACATATACTATGTTATTTCTTTCAGGGATAGAATTTAGTGATTCATTATTTGCATATAACACCCAGGGTTCATTACATCAAGTGCCTTCCTTAATGCTGATCACCTGTAAATTACCCCTTCCTCCCACCCACCTGCTCTCCAGCACCCTTAAGTTTATTTCCTAGAATTAAGCGTCTCTTATGGTTTGCCTCTCTCTCTATTGTCATCTCAATTTATTTTTCCTTTCCTTCCCCTATGTTCATCTGTTTTGTTTCTTAAATCCTACATGTGAGTGAAATCATGGCATTTATCTTTCTCTGACTGACTTATTTTGCTTAACATAACACTCTAGTTCCATCCACATTGTTGCAAATCACAAGATTTCATTCTTTTTGATGATTAATATTCTGTTGTATATTTGTAGTATTTCTTCATTCATCTGTCAATGGACGTCTCGGCTCTTTCCGTACGTGGCTGTTGTGGGCACTGCTGCTATATAAACAATGGGGTACATGTGTCCCTTCATATCACTATGTTGTATTCTTTGAACAAATACCTAGAAGTGCAATTGCTGGGTCATAGGATAGCTCTGTTTTCCCAAAGTAACTGAAAGCAACGACTTGAGATATTTTTACACTCATGTTCATAGCAACATTATTCACAGTAGCCAAAGTGTAGAAGCAACCTAAGTGTCCCTTGATGGCTAAATGCTTAAACAAAATGGATAAATGCACACATTTATATACATATACATACACAATAGAATACTAGCCTTAAAAAGAAAGAAAATTCTGAAACATGTACAACATGGATGAACCTTTAGGACAGTATACTAAGTGAAAGAAGGTAGTCACAAAAGACAATTACTATATGTTTTCACTTATATGAGGTATACCTATAGTAGTGAAATTCATAGACATAGTAAATGGAATGATGGTTACTAGTGGCTGGGGGAGGAGGGAATGAGAAGTTGTTATTTAATGGTTACAGAATTTTAGTTGGGATGATGAATAATTCTGGTGATGGATGGTTGTTTTGGTTTAAAACAATGTGAATGTACTTAATGTCACAGAACAGTACCATTTTGAAAATGGTAAATTTTATATTAAGTATATTTTACTACAATTTAGAAAAAAAGGAAATGCACGTATAAATGTGAATACTGGAAGTGTTTCACTTTTTCTGCCTGGTGAACTTATCTTTATTATCCAACTCCAATATCACATTCTTAGTGATGATTTCATATTGAATGTAGTTGAGTAATATTCAGTTTTGCTCTGGAAAATGGTTTTGTTTTCAACTGTTACTTCTCACCACTACCCCCAACACACTCATACACATACACCCACAAGCCCCTCCAATTTATATTTGATTTCAGTGTTTGAATTCCATATAACCAAGGCCCTTCAAGATAAGTTTCAAGTTTGGTTCTAGCTTAACTATTTAGTTTAAACTGAAACTCCACTATGATGAGACTTACCAAAATGAGGTATTTCAAAATCTGCTCAGTGTTCAGGTCAATGTAATGATATTCAGCTTTTCTAAATTATAGGAAGCAGTTGTTTTCCATTCTTTGTGGAATTCCACTGAGATACAATACTCCAGCGAATTCATATGATTTCTTATCTAAGTTTGTGGTTTCACAATAAATCACCTGTCATGAGTAAGACAGAATGTCGAAATTCGTGATTTACAGGTGGCCTTCAAAAAGAACATGCAAGTATAAAGATTATCTGCTATCAGCATTAGAGCTTTCATCATCTTAAAATGAACTGCACCACTAAGTAGTGAATTTAGACCACTCCATGAGTTATATACTTGATTACTGAGAGAATACATTCATGTTAAAAAGTAGGGGAATTTTGTAGGTTGTAAGGTTTTGAGATGTCTGGAATATCAAGTAGAAAATATTACACTATGAGTCTTTATAAAAATATTCAGGCATGAATCATTCTTTTCATAATCAAGACCAAGAGCCCTGTTGTGTGTCTCCATCATTTTACTTTAACAAAGTATCATCATCCTGAAAATTTCTTAATGGTTCAGTGTACGCAGAAAAGTCCTAGTTAGGTGGGCTGTTTGCCATAGAAATGAGCTAACTTTATTTATAGAATTATTCTTATCAAAATATTATGTCTTCTCCTATATACAGTGGAAATAATCTCCCTTATGGGGAAGCACTGGCATTTATGATAAACTATAAAAGCAATAAAACCTCACAATAATGCAGTCAGGAATTAAGGAATAAAGTGATTGGTTCCCATTCTATGCAAATTCCATGTCTCACATGAAGGCTGGTACAGGTTCTTCTGGGGATTACAGAGACATCGGAAGAAAGGCAGGAATAATAGAGAAACGGAGTGTACTGCAGGGATGGAGGGGTAGCTGTTAGAGAAAGGGAAGGTCCTCACATTATTATCTGCTATTACATTCATCCTAGAAATCCCAGCCAACACAGGCCTATACCTATATATATTTAAGCCCAAAAAGCAACTACCACCAGATGGAACCAGTCTGCATCTCAGACTAGGGTAGATTTTTACTCTCAGAACTTGACAAGATCATTTCATTAATTTTCAAAATATCAAGAATACTTGTTTTGCAGGGTTGAATATTTTCAGCCCTCACTTATTTTCGGGGTTTTACTGAACATTTCTTTAATTATTGTTGTCCAACTATTGTTTTTAATATTCAAGTATTCTAGAATATACAAGCTACTCTAACAGCAGACCTACCTAAAAGAAATCTAATGTATGCCACATATGTAATCTTAAAAATTCTAGTACCATATCATAAAAGTAATAAGATATCAATGAAATTAATTTCACAATGTATTTTTTAATTTAATCCAGGGTATACAGAATATTATCATTTTAATATGTAAACAATAAAAAAACTATAGAAACATTTTTTCATACTGAGTCTTTTGAAATCTGGTGTATATATTTTTATTTATTGCACATCTCAATTTGGATTGTCCACATTTCAAGTTCTCAGTAGGTATATCTGGCCAGTGCTACCATATTAAACATTGTCCCTCTGTAAGCTTCTTTTCATTGATGTTTATTTAGAGAAAAATCAGATTAGGTGTGGAGTTTTTCCCTCTCCCTCTTTCCTCCCCCTACTGGTGTGTGCATGCTCTCTTATGTCTCTTTCTAAAATAAAATCTTTAAAAACACAGTTATTTGGTGATATGGAAGCATTATTTTAAGTTCTTTTTATCTTACGTGAGTGATTATCGCTTATATATAGGCATTATTATTATGTTTTAGCCACTTCTTCAGAAAATTATTTGAGATTGACATGTAATAAACGATCATTTTTTTCTCTTGCAAGTACTAGGAAGTGTAGGTCTCCATTTTGCTTTTGTTTTTTTAAGATTTTATTTATTTATTTGAGAGAGCAAAGGAGAGCACGAGCAGAGGGAGGGACAAAGGAAAAAGCAGACTGCCCACTGAGTAAGGATCCCAATGCAGGGCTTGATCTCAGGACCTCGGGTTCATGACTGGAGCCAAAGGCAGATGTTTAATTGACTAAGCCACCCAGGGCCCCTCCATTTTGCATTTTTTGACCAAACATTGATTTCCAGAAATGAATTAAGTACATTAATTGGGACATGACTTTGATACTAACTCTTTAGTACAGTGCTTTTCAAAATGTGTTTGTGTTGACTGAAGTTGAAGAGTTTTTCATAGTCCTTCAGGACTTTTAAACGAATTTGATTCTGCATTCATTTTAAAATGTGTTTTAAACTTTTCAGCTTAAAATACAAAATGCCTGACATGTACTAAAAATGTATGCATTTATACATCATCATATTAATTTTTTACAGATCTCAGAATACTGTCCTACTGCTATCTCACTTTTCTATTAATGAGTGATCTGTTTATGAAGTAGGCAACTTAAAATAAAAATTTTATCATTTACACCATTTTTTGCATGAATCAGAATTTTTACAAACCTGTATAACCATCCAAAGTACAAAATTAAACAGAATATTGAGGCTAACTACACTGATACATAGTCCAAGTTTTATAAATTTTGTGTTTGTAAAAAACTGTTCCCCAAAACAAAACAAAAAAAATTAAGTTCCACCTTTCCAATTGATGATTTATAATAAAATACATTAAAAATTTTTTTTTAATTTTTTTTCAATTTATTTATTTATGATAGTCACAGAGAGAGAGAGAGAGAGGCAGAGACACAGGCAGAGGGAGAAGCAGGCTCCATGCACCGGGAGCCCGATATGGGATTCGATCCTGGGTCTCCAGGATCGCGCCCTGGGCCAAAGGCAGGCGCCAAACCGCTGTGCCACTCAGGGATCCCCATTAAAATTTATAAAGCAGAATTATGTTTCATGAACTTCATACTCAGATTTTGTTTAGTTTACTCCCTCCAAAAGATTAATGTGCTTAGAAAACAAGCTTGGAAACGATGTATATAGTAGTGTCTCTTCTAGCTCTTCATTTCTAAAATAATTAACATAATTCCCAGGATAATCATTGGTTTTTTTTTTTATTCATAACTAACCCCCCAAAAAAATTAGTTATGCCCAAATGCTAAGGACAGATTTATGAATAAATTTTGAAGTCAAGCAGCTAACAGTTTATTAACTTTTATTTAATGTGTCCTATTTTTCTCTTTTAAAAATGAGAAAATAGTATTTTTGGGTCATCTTAAAATACCCCTGCATAGCAATTGGAAAACTGCAAAATAATAATTCACTATTATTTTTGTCTTGGACATAATCACTTAAAGCAGTCAAAATTGTTTTAGAAATAACTATGTGTGTCATGTGCTCTCTTATAGAAATGTAGCTTATTCACATTACAAAATGTCTAATCAGAACTTTCAAAATTTGTATTTCTGATGACTATCAAATTTAATAATATAGAATAATTGAAAAAAATAAGTCTAATATTTATAAGCATGCTGTAAATAGGTGAAATTGGAAAGGAGTTATAATTTCTTCAGATAAATGTATTTTGGCTTGCTCACATATCATCAGTTGCACAAACAAAAAATTATATAGGACGTGACACAGAATGAAGTGATATTCAACAAGCAGTATTTGAATGTTAACCTGCAGTTGTTTTTTTTTAATACAATGAATTACTTTTTGTTTTTCAAATGAATCCAAACTTATATCTTACTAGTATTAAATCTTAATAATGACAGTAGAATAATCTTTTTGAATATTAGGAATTTTCCTTCTGGATTGATTCCAAACTATGAAAGATCTATAAAACTGTATTTTTATATTATTATCATGATGGTATTTACCAACATAGATAATTTTTCATTATGAAAATAAAGCATAGAAACTAGAAGTACCCTAAATATCCTTCAAAAGATAAATAAAAACAAATCTTGAGAAAATGAAAATGGAAATACAATGTACCAAAACTTATGGGATGCATGAAAAACAATTCTAAGAGGGAAGTTTATAGCAATAAATACCTACATTAAGTAAAAAGTAGGATCTCAAATAAACAACTTAATTTTATACTTCAAGGTATTAGAAAGAAAAGGATATACAAAACTGCAAATTAGAAGAAAAGAGGAAATAATGAAGGTCAGAGTAGAAATAAATAGTCTAAAAAGGACAATAGAAAAGATCAATGAAGCGAAGAGCTCAATTTTCAAAAAGATAAAATAGACTTAAGAAAAAAAGAGGACTCAAAATTAGAAATTAAACAGACAGTTGGGGATCCCTGGGTGCCTCAGCGGTTTGGCGCCTGCCTTCAGCCCAGGGTGTGATCCTGGAGTCCCGGGATCAAGTCCCACATTGTGCTCCTTGCATGAGCCTGCTTCTCCCACTGCCTGTGTCTCTGCCTTTTTCTCTGTGTCTCTTATGAATAAATAAATAAAATCTTAGAAGAAATGAAACACATTACAACTGATACAACAGAAATACAATCAATGAAAAGATCATACTCCATGATCAGATGGAATTCATTCCAGAGATGCAAGGATGGATTTAACATCTGCAAATCAATAAATGTGATGTACCACATGATCAAAATGAAGTATAAAAAATGTATATGATTATCTTAGTAAACTCAGAAAAGCATTTGACAATATTTAACACCCTTTTATGATAAGTCTCAGAAAATTAGGTAGAGAGAGGATGTACCTCAGCATTGTAAGGGCTGTATGTGACAAGCCATAGCTTGTATCATACTCAAGAGTGAAATACTAAAAGCAGATCC
This sequence comes from Nyctereutes procyonoides, assembly GCF_905146905.1. Classification (NCBI taxonomy): domain Eukaryota; kingdom Metazoa; phylum Chordata; class Mammalia; order Carnivora; family Canidae; genus Nyctereutes; species Nyctereutes procyonoides. The sequence goes on from NW_026575120.1 coordinate 19,941,018, forward strand.
TCTATGATAAGGAACAATAGACAAGGATGCCCACTCTCAACACTTTACTCAACATAGTACTGGAAATCCTAGCCAGAGGAGTTAGGTAAGAAAACGAAATAAAAGATCTACAAATCAAAAAGAAAGAAGTAAAATTACCTCTGTTTGCAGATCACATGATATAATATGTAGAAAAGCCTGTAAACTTCAACAGAAACACTACTAGAGTTAATAAATGAATTCAGTAGTTGCAGAATATAAATCTATATATGAAACTCCATTATATTTCTATATATTAACAATGAACCAGGGATCCCTGGGTGGCTCAGTGGTTTAGCACCTGCCTTCAGCCCAGGGCGTTATCCTGGAGACCTGGGATCAAGTCCCACGTCAGGCTCCCTGCATGGAGCCTGCTTCTCCCTCCACCTGTGTCTCTGCCTCTCTCTCCTCTCTCTGTCTCTCATGAATGAATAAATAAAATCTTTTAAAAAAAATGAACCATCAGAAACAGATTTTAAGTAAATCCCGTATGCAGTAGCATCCAAACCACCAAAATACTTAGGAATAAATTTAATGAAGGAAGTTAAAGGCTGTACAGTGAAAACTATAAGACACTAATGAAAGAAATTGAAGAGGGCACAAGTAAATGGGAAAAGTACGTTGTGTTTATGGATTAGAACAATATATATTGTTAAAATGTCTGTACTACCCAAAGCCATGTACAGACTCGATATAATCCCTATCAAAATTGCAATACCATTTTTCACAGAAATCAAACAAGCAAACCTTCAGTTTGTTCACTGTTGTTCAGAGTCTTTTAATGGTTTGCTTCCCTCTCTGTTTTTTCCCCATATGTTCATCTGTTTTGTTTCTTAAATTGCACGTGAGTGAAATCATACAGTATTTGTCTTACTCTGACTTATCTCACTTAGCATAATACTCTCTAGCTCCATCCATGTCATTGCAAATGGCAAGATTTCATTCTTTTTTATGGTTGGGTAATATTCCATTATATATGTATATACATATATACCTCTTCTTTATTCATCAGTCAGTGGACACTTGGGCTACTTCCATAATGCGGCTATTGTAGATAAGCTGCTATAAATGTTGGTGGGCATGTATTTTTTTGAATTAGCATTTTTGTATCCTTCAGATAAATACGTAGAACAATTGTTGGATTATAGAATAGTTCTATTTTTAACTTCTTGAGGAACCTCCATACTGTTTTCTACAGTGGCTGCACCAGTTTGCATTTCTATGCACAGTGAAAGAGGGTTCCCTTTTGTCCACAGCTTGCCAATACCTGTTTCCAGTTGTTTTCCAGTTGTTAATTTTAGCCATTTTGACTGGTATGAGGTGGTATCCTATTGTAGTTTTGATATGTATTTCCCTAGTGATGAATGATGTTGAGGATCTTTTCATGTTTGTTGGCCATCTGTATGTCTTCTTGGAAAAATGTCTATTCATGTCTTCTCATTTTTCAGTTGGATTACTCTTTTATTGGGTGTTGAGTTTGATAAGTTCTTTACAACTTCTTTCTCTTAATTCTTTAGGTACTAAGCCATTATCATATATGTCATTTGCAAATATCTTCTTCCATTCTGTAGGTTTCCTCTTAGTTTTGTTGATTGTTTCCTTCACTCTGTGAACATTTTTATTTTGATATAGTTCCAGCAGTTAATTTTTGCTTTTTATTTTCCTTGCCTCAGGAGATGTATCTAGAAAAATGTTGCCATGGCTGATGTCAGAAAGTTACTACTTGTGTCCTCTTCAAGGACTTTTATGATTTCAGGTTCACATTTTGGTCTTTCATCTATTTTGAGTTTATTTTTGTATATGGTATAGGAAAGTGGTCCAGTTTCGTTCTTCTGCATGTAGGTGTCCAGTTTTCCCAACTACATCTGTTGTAGAGACTGTCTTCAATCAACAAAATTAAAAGGTAACCTATAGAATTGGAGAAGATATTTACAAATGACATAACTGATAAAAGGATTAGTATCTAAAATATATAAATAATTTCTAAAACTCAAAGGCCAAGAAACAAATAATCTGTTTTAAAAATGGGCATCAGTAGACATTTTTCCAAAGAAGACGTACAGATAGGCAGCAGACATGAAAAGATGCTCAACCTCATGCATTATCAGGGAAATGCATCTTAAAACCACAATGTAATAATCACCTCACATCTCAGAATAGCTAAAATCAACAACACCGGAAACAACAGATGTTGGTGAGGATGCAGAGAAAGAGGAACCCTCTTCCACTTTTGGTGGGAATGCAAACTGGTGCAGCCACTCTGGAAAACAGTGTGGAGGTTCCTCAAAAAGTTAAAAATAGAACCTATTCTATCATCCAGGAATCACACTACTAGGTATTTGCCCAAACGATGCAAAAATACAAATCAAAAAGGTTACATGCTTTCTGATATATATGGTAGGATTATCTACAATAGCCAAATTATGGAAATAGCTCAAGTGTCCATCAACTGATGAATGATAAAGAAGATGTGGTGTGTGTGTGTGTGTGTATATATATATATGTATGTATGTATAGAAAAATACAATGAAATATTATTCAGCCATTATAAAGAAGTCTTGCCATTTGCAATGACATGGATGGAACTCTAGAGATTATTATCCTAAGGGAAATAAGTCAGTCAAAGAAAGACAAATACCATAGGACTTCATTCATATGTGAAATCTAAGAAACAAATCAACAAAGAGCAAAAAATTGATCTATGTATCTGTATTTATGCCAGTACCATACTGTTTTGATTACTACAGCTTTGAACATAACTTGATGTCTGGAATTGTGATACCTCCAGTATTTCTTTTTCAAGATTGCTTTGGCTATTTGAGTTCTTTTTATAGTTATATACAAATTTTAGGATTCTAGTCCTGTAGAAAATACTCTTGGTATTTTGTTAGAGATTGCATTAAATCTGTAGATTGCTTTGGGTAGTGTAGACATTTTCTTTGTGTGTGTGTGTGTGTGTGTGTGTGTGTAGACATTTTCAATATTTATTCACACAATCCATGAGCAGGGAGTATCTTTCCATTTCTTAACATTGTCTTGAATTTCTTTCATCAGTATTTTATCATATTCAGAGTACAGGTCTTTCATCTCTTTAATTATGCTTATTCCTAGGTATCCTATTGTGTTTGGCATAATTGTAAGTGGGATTATTTTCTTGATTTCTCTTTCTGTGCTTCATTATTAGAGTATACAAATTCAACGGATTCCGCGGATTCCTATACTTTGATTTTGTATCCTGCAGCTTTACTGAATTTATCAATTCTAGTGATAATTTTTTTTTATTGTGGAGTCTTTAGGGTTTTCTATATATAGTATCATGCATATGTGAATCCTAAAATTTCTACTTCTTCCTTACCAACTTAGATGCCTTTTACTTCTTTATGTGGCTTAATTGCTGTGGTTAGGACTTTTAGTACTATATCAAATAAAAGTGGTAAGAGTGGATATCCTTGACTGGTTCCTCACCTGAGTGGAAAGGTTCTGTTTTTTCTCATTGAGTATATTGGCTGTGGGTTTTTCATATAGGCCTTTATTATGTTGAAGTATGTTCCTTTTAGACCTACTTCACAGATTTTTATTATGAATGAGTGTTGTACTTTGTCAAATGCTTTTTCTGCATCTAATGAAATAGGGTTTTTATCCTTTCTGTACTCCTGTGACATATTTCATTTGACTGTTTTGGAAATGTTGAACCACCTTGTATCCTGGGAATAAATCCCATTTGGTCATGGTCATGGTGTATGACTTTTTTTTTTAATTTTTAGAGAGAGAACATGTATGTGGGGAGGCACAGAGGAAGAGAATCTTCACACAGACTCCCGGCTGAGCACAGACTCCAGTGTGGGGCTTGATCTCACAACCCATAAGATTGTGACCTGAGTCAAACAGTTAAACAACTGAGCCACTCAGGTGCCCTGGTGTATAATTTTTTTAATGGATTTTTTGTTGGATTTGGTTTGCTAAGGTTTTGTTGACTTTTGCATCTATATTCATGAGAAATATTGGATTGTAGATCTCTTTTTTTTGTGGTATCTTGACAAGCAGTCTTGAGAAAGAAGAACAAAGGTGAAGGCATCATAAGTCCCGACTTCAAACTATACTACAGATCTACAGTAATCAACACAATATGGCATTGACATTAAAAAAAAAATTAAACATACAGATCAGTGGAAGAGAATAGAGAACCTAGAAATAAACTCACAGAGATTTGTTCAATTAATTTTTGACAAGACAGCCAAGAATATATAAGGGGGAAGATTGTCCCTTCAATAGATGGTTTTAGATAACTGAATATACACCTGAAATAGAATGCAAATGGGATGCCTGGGTGGCTCAGCATTGAGCCAAAGCTCAGGGCATGACCCCAGAGTCTCAGGATTGAGTCCCACATCTGGCTTCCTGCATGGAATCTGCTTCTCCCTCTGCCTATGTCTCTGCCTCACTCTCTCTGTGTCTCTCATGAATAAATAAATAAAATCTTTAAAAAAAAAAAGAAAAAGAATGTAAATGGACCTCTATCTTCAACTTTGCACAAAAATCAACGCAAAATGGATCAAATCTTTGAACATGAAACCTAAAACCATGAATGAATCTCCTAGAAGAAAACAAAGAATAAGCTCCTTGACATTGATCTTGATAATAAATACATTTTTAGATTTAGGGATAAAAGCAACAATTAATGGAACTACATCAAACTTTTTTTAAAGTTCTACACAACAAAGGAAACCATTAACAAAATAAAAAGGCCACCTACTAAATGGGAAAAGACATTCACCCTGTTGGTGTAAATGTTAACTGGTACAGCCACTATGGCAAACAGCATAGAGGCTCCTCAAGAAATTAAAACTAGAACTACCTGGGGCACCTAGGTGGCTCATTTGGTTAAGTGTCTGCCTTTGGTTCTGGTCATGATCCCAGGGTCCTGGAATGAGCCCTGCATTGGGCTCCCTGCTCAGTGGGAAGTCTGCTTCTCCCTTTCCTCTGCCACCCTTTGTGCACATGCTCTCTGTCTATCATAAATAAAATCTTTCAAAACAATAGAACTACCAGTAATCCCACTTTTGGATATATAGGCAAAGGAAACAAAATAATCTGAAAGAATAACCTGAACTCTCATGTTTATAGCAGAATGGCTTACAATATACAAAGTATGAAAAAAAAAATTTAAGTGCCTACAGATAAGTGGGTAAAGAACATATATATATATACACACACACACACACACAATGGACTATTACGCAGCATCTAAAAAAAAGTGTGTGAGTGTATAAAATATGTAGGGTGATGGATGTTAACCCAATGAGGGGACTCTTTTCACAATATATATATATATATATATATATATATATATATATATATATATATATATTAAATCCTCATACTGTGTACTCTAAAAATTTCACATTAAATTGTCAATTACACTCAAAAAATTAATAAGCAGCATAGTAGAGGAAATGTAATCCATACAATAACTAATTATAATTTTCCAGGATTTTTGCAATATCCAGAAGATATTTTCTGAACATCAATAGTGACCATTAATTCAAAATAAATTAATAAATAAATAAATCTCTTACATTTCATTAATCAGTTATTACAGAGGGAGAAGAGTTGGAGAATCCTAGGCTAACGTCCCATGACCACAAACTAGATAACTGTCAAATCACCCTAAATAACCCAGAAATTGACATGAAGACTGACAGAAAAGCTCCACAACTAAAGGGAGAGAAGACATTGAAGAACATAGGAATTTCAGAGATGTGATTTAGGGGAGAAATGGAGGCCAGGTACTACAGAGGGGAGAGAAATGTGGTTGTAGAGAAGGATAAAAGAGAGTGGAGCACACAGGGGAACACACAAGGAGAATGTTTCCCCAAAGCCGTTGGTTTGGAAAACAACAAGGATGGGATTTCATGTCTTCTTGCCATCAGAGGAGCTTAGAACCTGGAGTTTGTTTTTTTGTTTGTTTTTTTTTTCTAAGATTTTTTATTTATTCATGAGAAACAGAGAGAGAGGCAGAGACACAGGTAGAGGGAGAAGCAGGATCCATGCAGGGAGCCCGACGTGGAACTGGATCCTGGGTCTCCAGGATCAGGCCCTGGACTGAAGGTGGTGCTAAACCACTGAGCCACCTGGGCTGCCCAGTACCTGGAGTTTTAAAGGTCAGCGGGCCTGGCTTACTTAGAGACTAGAGGGCACTGCGCTACTCCTGAAGAGAAAGGAGGCAAACAAAGCAGAGAGAACCAGACAGTATTAGCTGAGCAAAATAAGTCAGTCAGGAAAAGACAAATACCATATGATTTCACTCACATGTGGAATTTAGGAAATAAAACAACTGAGAAAAGGGACAAAAAAGAGAGACACACACATACACACAAATCAAGAAACATATTTGAATGTAGAGAACAAAATGATGGTTACTAGAAGGGGGAGGTAGGTGGGCAGATAGGTTAAAGAGATGATGGGATCCAAGGGAATGTGCTTGTTGTGATGAACACCAGGTAATATATGGAAGTGTTTAATCACTGTATTAACACATGAAACTCTTACACTATATATTAATTAACTGAAATCAACTAAAAACTTGTGGTGGCTCAGTAAGTAAAACTTGAGTGTCTCAGTTGGTGAAGTGTCTGCCTGCAGCTTAGGTCATGGTCCTGGGCTTGAACCCCATGTCAGGCTCCCTGCTCAGGGAGGAGCCTGCTTTTCCCCTCCTCCTTGGCTCCTGTTCTTCTCTGTTGCTATCTCTGTCTCTCACTCTCAAATAAATAAATCTTTTTTAAAAATTTTAAAATGTATTAAAAATCAGTTCCTCAGTAAAGTGGAGAGGCAAATGGATAAATATGGTCCAGCATAAAATGAAATAATATGGAGCAATAAAAGGAAACAAACTATGGATTTACACAATATGGATGAATCAAATATAATTTACTGGGTAAAAGAAATCGGTTTTATGCTATTTTGAAAAAGGGAAATCTATAGTGATGGAGGACATCAGTAATTTTCAAGAATTGGTGGGGAAAAGGAATTGACTAAAAGAGGGCAGCAGGAGGGAACTTTGTACACATAGTGTACACATTTAGCACCTAAATTTGGTTTTAAATACCATTGTCCAACAAGAAAAACTAGACTTCTTGGATATATTTCTTTGGGGGTTGAAATAGGGAAAATTTAAGATGAGCTTGGAATATCATCTTGTGTTATCTAAAAGAAGAGCTTAAAAAACAGAAAGGAAAAAGAAGGAGTCATGCTGAAAGGACACAGAAACCTCTTTGATAGAACTCCCAGTGGGCCAAAGCTGAAAAAAAATGGAGCAACAAATTTAATAATGATAATATTTTATCAAAAGAATAAGATTATATCCATGTGTCCATACTTACAGAAGAATTCCAATTACTAATGTAGAAGAAATGAGGGAAATAAACACCATTTGATCAGCACAATAAAAATTATCATAGGCAAGATCCACTGATGAGTTCTCATATTAGTGTTGAGAAATTTAAGGAGAAAGAGGGTATTGTCATAGTCACAAATTTTCCCCAAGACATTCACAAACGAAAATCACATTACAGAATAGAAACTTGCCAGACAGCACCTTAACCAAGTCATAAGGTTAATATCACTTGTCATAAAACATATATACCCTGATCTGATGCACTGAGAGGATGCATCACCCTGATAACCTTCCGCAAAATGTACAACCTCACTCTAATCAAACAAACCTAAATGAGGGATACTCTACAAAATCATTGGCTGGTACTACTGGTACTAGTACTCTTCAAATATCAAGGTCATGAAAGACAAGGAAAGATAAATGTTCTGTTGGTGACTGAAGAAAACTAAGAAATCATAACAAGTACATACACTGTGGGATCATGGATAGATCCTGGAGCAGGACAAATTTTTCTGAATAAAGTTTTAAATTTAACTCATAGTATTTTGCACTATTGCTTTCTTCATTTGGAAATACTTACTATGGTTATGTAAGTTAAAATTAGGGGAACTGGATAATGGGCAGATGGGAATGTATGTACTATCTTTACAAACCTAGAATTATCTCAAAAATAGAAACAAAATATAGATATCTAAGGATCATTCCAGTGTTGTTTTTATATCTCACAATAATCAAATAGCACTGGAGAAAAAAAGACTTAATTTGATCACCAGATAAACACTTTTGATAATTATCAATTTTGTGGTTTATTTTAAATATATTTTAGTTGTGGTTATTTTGAAGTTTTAATAAATATATTCACTAATCAGTATCTAATGGGCAATAAAACCAGAGGTGATTTGGGAAATTGAACAGGTGAACCAAAACAAATGCTCTTAATTCGGTGATGTGTTCTTCAGCTGTATATCAGAGTTTATTTTCTTCTCTTCACTCCTCTTTATTGAGTGTAACCAGTCACTTTATGCCTCTTTATACTTAATGTACATTAGAATCTCAGAGTTAAATTTCCCTCCTTGAAGGAACAGAATTTTAAAAGACTAGGCAATTACAGGTTTTCTCATGGCTGTTAGATGCCCCACACTTTCGTGGCAGCTGAGAAAGTAGTCACTATAAGATGCCAAAGCACTGTGGGTAACATCACCATCCTACCTCATTGATAGGTTTACCAGGGGCTTTACTATAAAAGAATAACCTGGTTAATTGGGGAATATAATAATCTATATAATATATATAATGAATAATCTATGATTGTATTCTGTATACTTGGAACTGTTCTAAACCATGTAAAAATCAAAAATCAAAACCAAATCACGATCTTTGCCAAAGAATCTCCACTCTTAAAAAAAAAAAAAAAAGAATCTCCACTCTTTTGAAAGAGGACAAGACAGGAAGAAACTGTAGTGGGTAGAAAGAGCAAAGGCTTTAGCTGTTTTGCCATCATAGCCTCATTATTTCTTTGATTACTAGATCTGTGGCCTTGGGTATTTATTCTGAGTTTGTTTCCTTATCTGTCCTATAGAATACAAATATCAGTCTTAGAAAATTGTTATACTCATTGATACCTGGCACATACACACATAGTAAGTGATAGCTGTTACTATAGTCTTTGTTATCAAGACTGATAGACTATTGGAAAACATGATAGTTTATTATATTAAATAACTTTAGTTATTGAATATTGTGTTAGGTGCTCAGTCTGTGTTTTCTCCCTTTAGAGATGATGAAGAGAAAAAAAAATCTCCATCTGAAGGTACTGATGAGAAGGCTAATGGAACACATCCAAAGACCATCAGTCGTATCGGGAGCACTACGAATCCATTCTTAGACATTCCTCACGACCCGAATGCTGCTGTGTACAAAAGTGGATTCTTGGCTCGGAAAATCCATGCAGATATGGATGGAAAGAAGAGTAAGCACAATTTATTGTCATTGTCTATTTCACTTATTTCATCCTGAGGCTCAAAATTTAAAGTGAATTTATCTGAAGTAAAGTCACAAATGAAGAAATATTATATTAGGTTTATCTAGAGAAGTATTAACTGAAGTTTGGTGAAACCTCTAACCCTAAGGCAGAAATCCATTCTGGCACCTGCTTTTCTCCAAGTAAAATTATAAAGCTTCAGAAATGGAAGACCTCTTACAGATTATTCATTTCCAACCTTTTATTCACTTATTTACCCTTGCCTTCAACAAATATAATTCTAAGTACTTAGCATGGGCTCAGCATCAAAAATATAGCAGTGAATAGGATTGGCAAGGTCCCTGTCTTCATGGAGTTGATATCTCTGGTTGGTTGAAGGAAAGGGGGAAGAGTGGATTTATAACACATAGAATAATCAATAATGTAAGAGCCCACAGACAAGGAAGGGAAAGAATTTCAGTCCACACACACGTTTGAATGGATTGGCCTTTATGAGACATGGATGGGAGGTGTGTTGTAGCTAAGCATGGTATAATTAGTATTGGAAAACTAAAGGGGTCCCATCTGATGGCTCTGTGAAGTGTGAGACATTGTCTACTGACAGGTAATGACATTTGAAATTTAAAAGAAATGAAGTGTGTTTCTGTGCTTGGAATAGCCGATGCAGAGAGTGAAATAGCCATTTGATATACTTGAACAGGTTAAGGTAAGCTGGAATGTATGCTCAAAATTAGTAGGTTAAACCTTTAAGGTGTTCCTTTCTCCCTACAAACGCAAACATGCAGTGCTTGGATGGACAGTACCACTATTTCTATGTGGCTGGGGACTATTTCTTAATGTGTTAGCACATTCTATTGAGTTACAGTCAAGAGAAACATTGTAATAAAGTGGCTTTGACACTGCCTTATGATGCTGAGTACGTTTCTTAGTTTTTCCAAGTTCCTTAGGAGTACCTCTACCATACATCTTGTACACTCTATATACTAGCCTATTAGACTACTTAATTTTCTCTAAGAGAATTATTTCAGGACTCTTATAGTTGCCAGTGACAGCAAGTCTGACTGGCTTAGGGAAAAAGGCAACGACACACTTGAAATGAATTGTTTCCAGGACATTTTGTCCATTTCTGTATCTGCGTTACATTGCATGTCACCTTTACTCTTTGAAACAGGTCTCTTTTACATTGTTGGGTACAGGATTATTAGCAGCATTATAGAGCATGTGTTCAATTTTGTCAACAAAAAGTATTCTCCTTCTTTCCTGATTTTGAATTTACTATATTCTGGGGCAGAACTCCGATTTGTATGACTGAGGGATAGAATACTGAATTGACAGCTCTCACTTGGTTGAAATGCAAAGAGGAAAGCTCCCTTAAGAACAAATAAGATAGGGGGCACCTGGGTGGCTCAGTTGTTTAAGCATCTGCCTTTGGCTCAGGTCATGATCCCAGAGCCCTGGGATAGAGTTCCACATTGGGCTCCCTGCTTCATGAGGAGCCTGCTTCTCCCTCTATCTCTACCTCCCTTTCTTTGAATAAATAAAATCTTTAAAAAAAAAAAAACGAATAAGATACGGTTCTCACAGAAAAGGAGTTCTTTTTGGTAGACAAAGCAATAATCTTCTCTCTTGGTTGCCACCATACACACACACACCCTTTCTCCAGCCACTTCAAATGAAGCTTTTGCTGAACATGGTACCATTTTCCATTTATAGCCACAGGTATATTCATCTCTGTCCCACATGTTTTGCCTAGGAATAGCTCCCATCTCTAAGGTTTAAGTTTGCAGGTTGGTGTCCATTTTCCTCAGGTGAGGATGTAAATTTCACTCTATGGGCTAAATGAAAAATACAGAAATATCTGACATACTTCATATAAAGTACTAGATGAAAAAAGCAGAATAACTGTAGTTTAAAATACCAGTTCAGGAAAGGCGCAAAAAGGGAAGCAAAAACAGCAATTTTACTACATTCTGCTGAACAAAGTTAACCTACTTGAGCATCTTTTCATTGACTCACTTCCCGAGCAATGGATTGACATAATTGGTTAACTCATTCCAAAGAGTCCCCAGATTCAGCCTACCAGTGAAATTTTCTTTCTTTCTTGTTTTCCTGGGCTACTTCTGAGGATTATTTGAGAGAATTCCCTTGTTGGAAGCTCTGCTCCCTTAGCAGCCCACTGTATATGCATATAGGTACAAAACCTGGGAGTTGCTTAGTAGTTGAGCCATCACAGACCTTTTATATCATGCTAGATTTTCTTGCCATTATAACTCATTTAGAGCCTTAGTTAACTCCTTTGAGAACTTTAGATTCATTAGGGCAATTTTTAAGTGTCATGGGACTTTTGTCATTTTAGCAACTTAAGAATTTCTGCAAAGGGGAGATCCTACCCCTGAACACCAGCACAAGGCCCTGCCTTCTGAAGCCTGGAGTTTCAAAAGTCAGCAGACTTGCCTGGGATACTGCCCAGAGGGCATTGCCCTGTTTCTGGGGAGGAGTCAAACAACCCAGAAGCAGACTGTGGAAACAGCAATCTGAAAAACACCAGGAACAAACAGTGGTGAGATTATTCACTCTTCTAGGTGTGCCTCCCTGAGAAGCAGCATAGGCAGATACTCCTGTCCAGGAGCAAAAGAACTGACTAGTGCTACTTCCTTTCCCACCCCTCAACATAAACAGTAGCCACCTGTAGTGAGCTGCAGAGTACCCACATTGGCTCTCTAACCTCCTTACAAATCCAGCGCCCATGCAGTCTGGTAGTACTGCCCTTGTCAGTGAAGCTTGCCTCAGTCCCAGTGCTGTAGGCCTTTTCCACAGAGGAGCAGCAAAAACCCCTGCCCACAACACGGCCCCTGACCAGAGAGTTCTACATGACTTCAGTTTAAGTGGAAGTATCAGGTCTCATTTAACAAGCTGACCAGAGCGCACCTAGTTGAAACATTTTGGGCAAAGACCAAATACTTCCCACTGCAGGCAACGAGAGACTGCAGATGACAGGCCTGAAGGATACAGCAGCCAAAACCCAGTAGCAGAGAGCACATAGCACACACAGAGAGAGAATCTGAATTCTGAACTACCAGACCCTGGACCTATATGATCTCTTCCTCAGAAAGTCATGACTATCAGGAGCAGGAAACATACAGGCTTTCTGACACAGAGAAGAAGACAGAGACAAAAATCCGAAGGCAGAGGAATTTCTTGCAAATGAAAGAACAAGATAAAAGACACAGCCAGATATTAAGCAGAACAGGTATAAAGTAATATGACTGGTGGAGAATTCAAAGCACAATCGTTAAGGATATTTGCTGGCTTGAGAAAATAATGGAAGACCAGGGAGACCCTTACCACAGAGATAAAAGAGTAAAAAAAAAGTCAGAAGTGAAAAATGTGATAACTGCGATTCAAAACAGACATGATGTAATGAATACAAGGATGCAGAGGCACAAATAAGTGATGTACAGGATAAAATAATGAAGCATATTGAAGCTGAACAAAAGAGAGAATTCTGCAGCATGAGAATACACTTAAGGAACTCAGTGCCCCCATCAAACATAATAACATTCATGTTATAGGTGTGCTAGGAGAAGAAGACAGAGAAAAGTTGACAGGAAATTTATTTGAGAAAATAATATACAAAAACTTCCCTTAACTGGAGAAGGAGACAGACATCATAGATCCAGGAAGCACTAAGTAAGAACTCCCATCAAAATCAACAAAAGCTGGGGTGCATGGGTGGCTTAGTCACTTAAGCATCGGACTCTTGATTTCCGCTCAGGTCATGATTTCAGGGTTGTGAGACTGAGCCCTGTGATGGGCTCTGTGCTCAACAGGGAGTCTGCTTGAGATTCTCTCTCCCTCTTCCCCTCCCTCCCTCACTCTCTCTCAAATAAATAGATAAATCTTTTTAAAAAATGAAAGCTGGCCAACAACATACTGTAGTTAAATTTTATGAAATATACTGATAAAGAAAAGAGTCTTAAAAGGAGCAAGAAAAAAAGAAGGACCTAACTTACAGGGAAGACCCACGAGGCTAGCTTCAGATCTTTCAACATAAATTTGACAAGCTAGAAGGGAGTGACATGATATATTCAGAGTACTGAATGGGAATAAATCTGCAGCCAAGAATATTCTATCTAGCAAGGGTATCATTGAGAATAGAAGGAAAGATAAAAGAGTTTCCCAGACAAAAACTAAAGGAGTTTGTAGCTATTAAACCAGCCCTATATGAAATATTGAAGGGGACTCTGAGTGAAAAGGAAAGAACAAAGTGACAAAGACAAGAAAGGAATAGAGAAAAAGCTTCAAAACCAACAACAAAACAAATAAAATGGCACTAAATACATATCTATCAATAATTACTCTGAATATAAATGGACTAAACACTTCAATCAGCATATAGTGTCAGGATGTATTAAAAAAAAAAAGACCTATCTAATGCTGCCTACAAGAAACTCAGTTTAGACCTGAAGACACCTGTGCATTCACTGAAAGTGAATTTCTCCATTTGGAGAAATGCTTACCATGTAACTGGATGTCAGAATAAAGCCAGAGTAGCAATATTCTGTCAGAGAAACTAGACTAAACCAAAGACTGCAAGAAATGAAGAAGGGCATTATATCATAACAAAGGGGACAATCTAACAGTAAGGTCTAGTAATTGAAGTATTTATATGCATAATATGGAGGCATCAAATATATTAAAAAACAAACATAAGGGAACTCATTGAAAATAATACAATAAGAGTAGGGGATTTTATCACCCCATTTATATCAGTGGACAGATCACCTAAGCAGAAATTCAAAAAGGAAACAATAACTTTGAATGACACACTGGAAGTTCACAGATATATTCAGAACATTTCATCCTAAAGCAGCAGAATGCACATTTCTTTTTGAGTGCACGTAGAACATTGTCCAGAATAGATCATGTACTAGGTCACAAATCCGTTCTCAGCAAGTACAAAAAGATTGAGATCATGCCATGCATCTTTTCTGAACAGAGTGCTAGGAAACTTAAAGTCAACCACACACACACACACACACAACAAAAAAAAAACTATGGAAAGACTAAAAACACATGGTGGTTAAATAATGTGCTACTTAAACAATGAATGTGTCAACCTGGAAATCAAAGAAGATATAGAAATGTACATGGAAACAAATGAAAGTGAAAACAATGGGGCAGGCCAGGTGGCTCAGCAGTTCAGCACCACCTTCAGCCCAGGGCCTGATCCTGGAGACCCGGGATCGAGTCCCACGTCAAGCTCCCTCCCTGCACGGAGCCTGCTTCTCCCTCTGCCTGTGTCTCTGCCTCTCTCTCTCTCTCTCTCTGTCTCTGATGTCTCTGTCTCACTTCTCACCTACTCTAATCCAATCTTTATAAAAGAGGCAGTCTCGAGAACTAAGACTGCTCAGCCTTATCCTGGAGTGGAGTATCTAGCCAGGGTCTCAGTTTTCCCAGAGGGGTAGAACATATGGTAAGGTAAGGAAATGGGTGGGACATAGGTGTGCCTCCACAATGAGAGGTAGGGTTCTTCTGGCTCTTGTGACACAAGGAGTAAAATCCGGTACTCCCCCTCTTCCCTCTGGATTGCCCAGCTGTGGCCATGGCCCAGTCTTCTTTGTTGTTACTCTTAGTATCTATCGTTCCTCCTGCATCCATGGCAGGGTCACCAGCCGGTGCAGATTCGGTTGGCATCATTTTGATTTGCTGCAGGGGCTAGAATGTGTGTGGCACATGTGTGACTGTCATTCTTTCTGCATCCCCCTGCTCCCTTTGGTTTATTTGTTGTGTCTTCTACCCTGCCTTTATTTTCAGTTCCAACTCTGCTCTGTCCTGTAGCTTTATTAAAACAGGAGTGTGTGGGGCTGAGGTCAGGAGTATAAGTACCTGCCTTAGGTGCTATTCCTTATACAACATAAATATTAAATATTTTTTCCTTCTCAGTAAAAGGAAAAAAAAAAACCCTAATAGATTAAATCTTAAAAAAAAAAAAAAAAAAAAAAAAAACAGTGAAACAATGGTCTAAAACCTTTGGGATGCAGCAAAAGGAGTCCTAACAAGGAAATATATAGCAATATAGGGTAACCTCAACCTTATTCCTGAAGGAGCCAGAAAAAGAACAATAAATGAAGCCTAAATCCAGCAGACAGAAGAAAATACTAAAAATTAGAGCAGAAATAAGTAATATAGAAACTTAAAAAACAAAAATAAAAAATGATAGATCAATGAAACCAGGAGCTGGTTCATTGAAAAAATGAACAAAATTGATAAGCCCCAAGTGAGACTTACCAAAAAGAAAAGAGAAAGAAACCAAAGAAATAGAATGGGAGGAAAAATAGCAACCAACACCACAGAAATATAATTATAAGAAAATATTATGAAGACCTATATGCCAACAAGTTGGACAACCTGAAAGAAATGGATGTATTCCTAGAAACATATAAACCACCAAAACTGAAAGAGGAAGAAATAGAAAACCTGAAGAGACCAATAATTAGCAAATAAATTGAATTAATCCAGGCCTAGGTGGCTTCACGGATCAATCCTACCAAACATTTAAAGGACAGTGAATACTTATTCTTCTCAGCTAATCCAAAAATTACAAGAGGGAGGAAAACTTCCACATTCATGCTATGGGGCCAGCATTACCCTGAATTCAAAAATAAATAAAGACTCAACTGAAAAAGAGAGCTATAGGCCAATATCCCTAATGCTTATAGATGTACAACTTCTCAATAAAATAGTAGCAAAACAAATCAAACAGTACATTAGAAAAAAGAAATCCTTCACCGGGGTGCCTGAGTGGCTCAGTCAGTTAAGCACCTGCCTTTGGCTCAGGGCATGATCCCAAGGTGCTGGGATGGAGTCCTATGTCAGGCTCCCTCTTCCCCATGCTTTTGCTCTTTCTCTTGCAATCTCTCACTCTCTCAAATAAATAAATACAATCTTTAAAATAATTTTTAAAAATCATTCACTACTATCAAGTGGGATTTATACCTGGCCTGCAAGGGTGGTCGTGATATTTGTAAAGCAATCAACATGATCCACTACATTAATGAAAGAAAAGACAAGAACCAAACGATCCTTTCAAAAGATGCAGAAAAAGCATTTGAAAAAATATATATAACATCCATTCATGACAAAAAAAAAACAAAAACAAAAATCCTCAACGTATAATAAAGGCCATGTAGGAAAAACCCACAGATAGTATTCTCTTCAATGGGGAAAACCTGGCAACTTTTCCTTTACAGTCAGGAATAAGACAGGGATGTCTACTCTAACCACTGTTACTTAACACAGTACTGGAAGTTCTAGCCAAGCAGTCAGTCAACAAGAAGAAATAAAAGGCATCCAAACTGGCAAAGAAGAAATCAAACTTTCACTCTTTGTAGAAGACATGATACTCTATATAGAAAACCTTAAAGATGCCGTCAAAAAATTGCTAGAAGTGATACACGAATTCAGTAAAGTTCATAGGACACAAAATCAACATACAGAAATATGTTGTACTGGGTAATCAAGGAATCAGTCTCATTTAAAATTGCACCAAAAACTGTAAGACACCTGGGAATAAACCTAACCAGAGAGAAGAATCTGTACTCTGGAAACTATAGAACACTTACGAGAGACATTGAAGAGGACACAAAGGAATGGGAAAAAAATTCCATGCTCATAATTGAAAGAACAAACATTGTTAAAATTTCTGTCCTACTCAAAGCAATCTACTCATTTAATGCAGTCCCTATCAAAATGCCACCAGCATTTTTCTCAGAGCTAGAACAATCCAAAAAATTGTATGGGACCGCAATAGATCCTGAATAGCCAAACCAACTTGAAAAAGAAAAGCAAATTGGAGGCATCACAGTTCCAGGCTTCAAGTCACATTACAAAGCTGCAGTGATCAAGACACTATAGTACAGCACAAAAACAGACACAATCAATGGAACAGAATAGAAAACCTAGACATGAACCCACAAATATATGGTCAATTACACTTCGACAAAGCAGGAAGGAAAATCCATTGAGGAAAAAGTCTCTTCAACAAATAGTATTGGGAAAACTGATGGAAACATGCAAAAGAATGAACCTGGACCAATTTCTTATACCATACACAAAAATAATTTCAAAATGAATGAAAGGCATAAGTAGGAGACAGGAAACCATCAAAATCCTAGAGGAGAACAGACAGCAACCTCTTTGACCTCAGCCACAACAACGTCTTAATACTCATGTCTCCAAAGGCAAGCGAAACAAGAGCAAAAATAAACTATTGGAACTTAATCAAAATACAAATCATCTGCACAGTGAAGGAAACAGTCTGCAAAACTAAAAAGCAACTTCAGACTAGAAGGTGATATTTTCAAATGACATATCAAATAAAGACTTAGTATCCAAAATATATAAAGAACTTGTCAGGGATCCCTGGGTGGCTCAGCAGTTTAGCGCCTGCCTTTTTGGCTCAGGGCATGATCCCAGAGTACCAGGATTGAGTCCCACATTGGGCTCCCTGCCTGGAGCCTGCTTCTCCCTCTGCTTGTGTCTCTGCCTCTCTCTCTCTCTCTCTCTCTCTCTCTCTCTCTCTCTCTCTTTCTCGAATCAATAAATAAAATCTTAAAAAAAAACAACCCCCCAAAAACAAATAATCTAGTTTAAAAATGGGCAAAAGACATGAATAGACATTTTTTTCAAAGAATACATCCAGATGGCTAACATATACATGAAAAGATGCTCAGCATTACTCATCATCAGGGAAATGCAAATCAAAACCATAATAAGATACCACCTCACACCTGTCAGAATGGCTAATATTAACAACACAGGAAACAACAGATTTTGTGAGGATGCAGAGAAAGTGGGGCCCTCTTACAATGTTGGTGGGAATGCAAGCTGGTGAAGCCACTGTAGAAAACACTATGGATGTTCCTCAGAAAGTTAAAAATAGAGCTACCCTCCAATCCAGTAGTTGAACTACTAGGTATTTACCCAAAGGATCCAAATTAAAACAAACGGATACATGCACCTCCAATAGATACATGTTAACTAGCAGCAGTACCAACAATAGCCAAATAATAGAAAGAGCCCAAATATCCCATGGGGACTGAGGAATGGATTAAGAAATGTTATACAATGGAATATTCCTTAGCTCCCCACCTCAAGAGGAATAAAATCTTGTCATTTGCTATTACGTAGATGCATCTAAATTTTAGGCTAATCAAAATAAGTCAGAGAAAGACAAATGCCATATGATTTCACTCATATGTGACATTTAAGAAACAAAAGAGATCAACATAGCGGGGAACAAAGAGAGAGGCAAACCATGTAAGAGACTCTTAAATATAGAGAACAAACTGAGGGTTGCTGTAGGGGAGATGAGCGGAGGTGGGAGGACCAGTTAATATTTAAATTGATGATAGGTATTAAGGAGTACACTTGTGATGAGCACTGGGTATTGTATATGATGCATCACTAAATTCACTAAATCACTAATTTCACTAATTCTGAAAATAATATTTCTATACGTTACCTTACTGGAATTTAGGTGAAAATTTGGAAAAATAAAAATAAAAGTTATTTTGGAGTGAGAAGGATTGTGACATTACTGCAGTACATCCTTAGTATAATATATGTTTAACTTTATAAGAAACCTCCCAACTTTTTTCTAAAGTGTCTACCATTTTGCATTCTGGCCAGCTCTGCATGTTAAATCCTCTTTATAAAATGATTCCTTTATCATGAAATGATCCTCCTTATTCCTGGTCATTACTTATTTTGAACTATACTTTAATAATGGTGACTCCACCTTTCTTCTTAGTTTTTGTTTGATATTTAGACATTTTCCCCACATTGTTAATCTATGATCTTGTCTTGAAAATCATTGTATAAAACATATGACGGAACTTGTTTTTTATTCAGCTTATGATCTCTGTTTTCATTAGAGTGCTTAGACCATTTATATTTGTAGTAATTACTGATATAGTTGACTTTAAATGTTCAATATTGCTATTTATTTTTACTTATTCCATCTTTTATGTTTTCCTCTTTTCCTGCTTTGTTTGGATTGTGTGTATGTTTTGTGTGGTTCTGTCTTCATTATTAGTGCCTTAGCTGTGCCTCTTTAATAATTTTAGTGATTTTTTTAGGATATACAGTATAATCTTTCATTTGGCACAGTCTATTCTCAAATTTTACCACTTCATGTGTACATCGAAACTCTTACAACAGATTATTTTCTTTTCTATTTTCCTTGCTTTTGTGCTATTGTCCTCTGTTTTACTTGTGTATAAAACTCAGGACATTGTGATTATTTTTGCTTTAAATAGAAATGTAGTTTTTACTTTTACCCACAAATTGACTATTTCTGGCATACTGAGTTTCTTTGCATTTCCCAATTTCCATTTAGTACCTTTTTTTCCTGCTTAAATAATTTCCTTTAATATGTCTTGTAGTGACATCCTGTTAGCAAGAAATGTTCTGTTTTATTATTTTTTAAAAAATTGTACACTGCACCTTGATTTTAGGAATTTTTTTATTACTGGTTGCAGAATTATTTGCCAATGTTTTCCTTTTCCTTCAGTAATTTAAAAAATGTTCTATTTTTCAATGCCCTGTGTGGTTTTAGACAAAAAGCTTACTGACATTATTTGTTTCTCTGCACCTATCATGGTTTTACTCTCTCCTTCTGGCGGCTTTCAAGATTTTTCTTTTTCTTTTTGATTTTCATCAGTCTTATTATGAGCTGGCTTAATGGGATCTTCATTTTGTTTTCCTTGTTTGGTATTGTTTGACGTTCTTAGATTCATCAGGTTACATTTTTCACCAATTTTGGAAATCTTTTGGCCATTTGTTCTATTGCACTCACTCCTCTTTCTGGGATTCTCCTTTCCTGTATATTCAACTACTTGATATTACACAAAAAGTTCATTAAGACTATTCTATTTTTTTCTAAATTTTTTTTTGTACTTTTAGGACTTTCTTTTAGTAACTTCTTTTACTGCTGTTTCTTCAGTTTTGCCATAGTAAAATTTACCAGCACAATAGCAGACAAATTGATCAGGGGGACAGAATAGAAAACCCAGAAATGAACCCACAAATATATGGTCAACTGCTCTTCAACAAAGCAAGAAAAAATATTCATGGGAAAGAGATAGTCTGTTCAATAAATGGTATTGGGAAAACTGGATGGAAACATGCAAAAGAATGAAACTGGACCAGTTTCTTACACCATACACAAAAATAATTTCAAAATGGATTAAAAGCCTAAATGTGAGATGGGAAACCATCATAATCCTAGAGGAGAACACAGGCAGCAACCTCTTTGATCTCAACCAGAGCAAGTTCTTACTATGCATGTCTCCAGAGGCAAGGAAAACAATAGAAAAAATAAACTGTTGGGACTTATTCAGGTTAAAAAGCTAATGCACAACAAAGGAAGCAACCAACAGAAACTAAAAGACAGCTATGGAATGGGAGACAATATTTAAAATGATACATCTACCCAAAAACTATTATCCCAGACCAACTTGCTACATTAAAAATTGTCCAACACCTTTTTTTTTAGATTTCATTACATAAAATTAATTTTTAAAATAAAAACATTGGCATTTACTTTTAAATTATATTAATTTATGAAACCATTTTCTTTTGTAGAATATGCACTGGCACTAAAGCAGAGTAAAGAAGTATAATGGGTATCTACAAAAATTATTTCTGACTTCTGTATTCACCCAAATTTTGTGTTTGCATATTTGAAATAAAATGAAATTTCTAAAAAATAAATAAATAAATAAATAAATAAATAAATAAATAAATAAAATGATACATCTGATAAAGGGTTATTATCTAAAATCTACAAAGAATTTCTGAAACTCAGCACCTCAAAAACAAATAATCCATTGAAGAAATAGGCAGAAGATATGAATAGACGTTTTTCCAAAGAAGGCATCCAGATGACTGAAAGACACATGAAAAGATGTTCAATATCACTCATCAGTGAAATACAAATCAAGACTATAATGAGATACCACCTCATACCTATCAGAATGGCTAAAATGAGCAACACAGGAAACAACAGACTTTGGCACAGATGCAGGAAAAAGGGAGCCCTCTTACACTGTTGATGAGAATGCAAACTGGTGCAGCCACTGTACAAAACACTATGGACATTCCTCAGAAAGTTAAATATAAAACTACCCTATCACCCAGCAGTTGCATTACTAGGTACTCACCCAAAGGATACAGAAATACTGATTTGAAGGGATACATGCACCCCAATGTTACTAGCAGCATTATCAACAGCAGCCAAATTATGGAGGGAGCCTCAATATCCATTTATTGATGATTGAATAAAGAAATTGTGATGGGTGTGGAAAGTTAAGATGGCAGAGTAGTAGGGGTACCCTGGTCTTGCCTTATCCTTTGAATAGCTAGGGTAACATTGAATCATTTTACATACCTAGGAAATTATTTGAGGATTAAGAGAACAGTCTGCACAATTGGAGAGAATGTGGCATGTACAAGCTGCAGAGATATGAATTAGAGGAGAGAAAAGGCACAGTGCCATGAAGGGGAGGGAATACTTTTCATGGAGGAAGGAAAGAGAGAGAGGGGAACAGAGAGCAGCGTTTTGGTTTAGAAAAGCACTTCCCCAAAACCACTGACTGGGAATCCAGAGGAACTGTCACAAGTTTTTGCAAGCAGCAGAATTCAAATTTTGAAGTTTTAGAAGCCTGCACTCTTCACCAGAGTCCAGCAGGGTAGGCGCCTAATTGTAAAGTGACCAAGTAATTGGCAGCATCCTCTTCAGTGGATGGAACTATCCTGAAGTACTTGGCACCTGCCTGCCACTACAGGCTTCTATCTGAAAGACTTAGCTAGATTAGAGGCTAGACAGGAGTGTTTCTTCTGGGGAGGAAGGTGAAGGCCCAGGGGAAGAAAGCATGGTGCAGGTGTCCCCTGGGTCACCCTGGGAGAGATTACTCCCCTCCCTGAGTACATTGGGAAGAGGCTACATTGTCTCTCTAAGGACAAAATACTCACTGAGCACCGTTGAGTGGCTGTTTGTTAGCAAGGAATAGAAGTACACACAGAGGGCAAATAACCTGTTCTCAGTTTTTCACTGTGCTTCACAATCAAATCCAAGCACCTACACTGTCATATAATTACTTTCCTGGGACAGAACAGCACCAGAAACAATGCAATGAAGCTCGGCTCCAGAAGAACAGGTTGGGTCCGAGCCATATCAGGTCCTTTAAGAATTTGAGTTTTGTGTCCTATCCAGGCACCAGAGATAAAACATAAGAGAACTCTGTCGCCAGGTGTGCCTGTGGCCCAGGCACAGACACATTGAAGATGGGAATCAGACTGAAGCCTGAGACACAAGAAGGGAGATTGTTCTCTTTTCTGTGAAGGTTTTCTGAACAGCAGCAGCCTGAGCTCCCCTCTCTGGGGAAGAGAGAATGGGGCAATGCCATCTTTCCCTCTCCCAACTGCATGGTTGGACCTCAGTGGGCAACACTCGGTGCCCCCAGTGGAATCTTGAGCCACTTACACCCAACCAGGCCCCTCTGCATCCTGCAGGTGCATCTCTACTATAGCAGGTCAGACTGAGAGCACAGCAGGTTTCTCCCCCAGAGGAATAGCCCAAGATCCCTGCATGCACCAAGTCTACTGATCTTAGAGTGCTCCAAACTGTCATCTTCACCCCCAGTGGAAAGAGGACCAGACTTTCTTTTTTTCTCCTTTTTTTTTTCCCCCCTTTGGAATCAGGTCTATAGTTTTTTATTTGTTTTGTTTTTGTTTTCATTTCCAAAGCCATTTTTAGGATCAGGTTTTTTTGTTGTTGTTCCTCTTTTTTTCTCTTTGGAATCAGACTCATCATTTTTAGTTTGTGTGTTTGGGATATTATGTCTCTCTCTGTCTCTCTCTCTCTCTCTTTTTAAAAAACCAGACTTATAGTTTCAAGCAAATCAAAGCATACCTGGTTAAATGCCTAAACATTCCCCACTGCAAGCAAGGAGGAACTCTAAAAATGACTAACCTGTGGAGAAGTACAGCCAGAACACAACAGCAGAGTACACACAGCATATACCAGAAACACCTTTTGAAGTGCCAAGCCCTGGACAGTGTAACCCCTTATTGATATATTAATATATCGATATTGATATATTACCCCTTATTGATATAGCATTACTCTCAGGAGCAGGGAACATAATAAACTTTCATAACATGCAAAAGACAGAACCCTAGACAAAATAACAAGATGAAGGAATTCTCTCCAAAAAAAGTTCAAGAAAAAAATCACATCCAGGGATTTACTAAAACAGATACAAGCAATACATCTGAACAAGAATTCAAAACGGTAGTCATAAGGATACTAACTGGGCTTGAAGGAAACATAGAAGACACCAGAGATATCCTTGCTGCAGAGATAAAAATCTAAAAACTAGTCAGGCCAAAATAAAAAATGCTAGAACTGAGATGTAAAACCAAATGAATATAATCACAATGAGGATGGGAGAAGCAGAAGAGACAATAGATGATAAAGAAGATAAAATTATGGAACATAATGAAACTGAAAAGAAGAGGGGAAGAAAACTGTTATATCATGAAGGTTGGCTTAAGGAAATCAATGATTCCATAAAGTGAGATAATAGCCATATCATAGGAGTCCTAGCAGAAGAGTAGGGAAAAGTGGCAGAAGTTTTATTTGACAAATTATACTGAGAACTTCCCTTAGCTAAGAAAAGAAACGGGCATTGAAATCCAAGAGGCACTAAGAACTCCCCTCAAAATACACAAAACAGATCAACATCATGACATATCACAGTGAAACTTAAAAAATACAATGATAAAGAGAAAATTCTAAAATCAGCTAGGGATCAAAAGATGCTTTACCTACAAGTGTAGATGCATAAGGTTAGCAGCAGACCTGGCCACTGAAACTTATGAGGCCAGAAGGGAGGGCAGGAAACATTCAACATGCAAGTGAGAAAAATATGCACCTGAGAATACTTTATCCAGCAAGACTGTCACTCAGAATAGAAGGAGAGAGAAAGAGTTTCCAAGAGAAGTGAAAACTAAAGGAGTTCATGAACACTAAACCAGCTATGCAAGAAATATTAGACCAAAAACAACAAAGACTAGAAGGGAACAGAAACAAGCTATACAAACAGGACTCGGGAGGTAATACAAAGGCACTACATTCCTATCTAACAATATTCTGAATGTTTGTTTACTCAGAAAACAGGGTATCAGAATAGGTTTTTTTTTTTTTTTAAAAAAAAAAAAAGACCCATTGATAAATTCCTTACACAAGATGGACTTTAGACCCAAAGACACCTCAGTTTCAAAGTGAGAGGATGGAGATCCATTTATCATTTAAATGAACATCAAAAGACAGCTGGAGTAGCCATACTTATATTAGACAAACAAGATTTTAAACCAAAGACTGTAATAAGAGATGAAAAATAACACTGTATCATAATACAAGGGTCTTATCCAACAAGATCTAACAATTGTAAATATTGATGCCCCTGAACTTCGTGACAAATACATAAAGCAATTGGTAACAAACTTAAAGAAATTCATTGATAATAATACAATGACGGGATTTTAACACCCCACTCACAGCAATGGACAGATTAAGCAGAAAATCAACAAGGAACAAGAGCTTTGAATGACACACTGGACCAGATAGACTTAACATATTCAGAACATTTCATACTAAAGCACCGAATACACATTCTTTTTAAGTATACATAGAACATTCTCCAGACTAGATTGCATACTAGGTCACAAATCAGGTCTCAACCAATATAAAGAGATTGTGATCATACCATGCATTTTTTTCAGACCACAACGCTATGAAACTTGAAATCAATAACAAGAAAAATTTGAAAAGACCACAAATACATGGAGGTTGAAGAATATTCTATTAAAGAATGAATGAAGGCAGCCCGGGTGGCTCAGGGTTTAGTGCCGTCTTCAGCCCAGGGCGTGATCCTGGAGACCTGGGATCGAGTTCCACATCAGGCTCCCTGCATGGAGCCTGCTTCTCCCTCTGCCTCTCTCTCTCTCTCTCTCTCTCTCTCTCTCTCTCTCATGAATAAATAAATAAAATCTTAAAAAAAAAATAATGAATGAGCTAACCAGTACTTTAAAGAAGAAATATAACAGTCCCAAATCTTTAGGATACAGCAAAAGTGGTCATAGGAGAGAAGTATATAATGATACCAGTCTTTCTTAAGGTGCAAGAAAAGTATCAAATACACAGCATACTCTTACACCTAAAGGGACTGGACAAAGAACAGCAAATAATGCCTAAAACCAGCAGAAGGAAATAATAAAGATTAGAACAGAAATCAATGATACAGAAATAAAAAATCACAACGGATCAACAAAACTAGGATCTTGTTCTTTGAAAGAATTAACAAAATTGATAAACTCCTAGCTAGACTTACCAAAAAGAAAAGAGAAACGATCCAAATAAATGAAACCATGAATGAAAGAGGAGAGATCACAACCAACACCAAAGAAATAGAAATGATTATAAAAGAATATTAAGAGCAATTACCTGCCAATAAATTGGGCAATCTGGAAGAAATGAATGCATTCCTAGAATCATATAAACTACCAAACAACAGGAAGAAATAAAAAATTAGAACAGACTCATAACCAGCAAAGAAATGGAGTCAGTAATCAAAATTCTCTCAAAAGAAAAGGAGTCCAGGACAAGATGGCTTCCCAGGAGAATTCTACCTAACACTTAGAGTTAATACCTTTTTTTTCCAAAACTATTCCAAAAAAATAGAAATGGAAAGAAAATTTCCAAACTCATTCTAGGAAGCCAGTATTACCTTGATTCTAAAACCAGGCAAAGATCCCACTAAAAATTACTAAGAATTACAGAGCAATATCTCTGATGAACACGGATTCAGAAATTCTCAACAGGGGCGCCCGGGTGACTCAGCGGTTGAGCATCTGCCTTTGGCTCAGGGAGTGATCCCAGGGACCTGGGTTCAAGTCCCACATCAGGCTCCCTGCATGGAGCCTGCTTCTCTCTCTGCCTGTGTCTCTGCCTCTCTCTCTCTCTCTCTCTCTCTCTCTCTCTCTCTTTCTCTGTGTCTCTCATGAATAAATAAATAAAATCTTTAAAAAATTCTCAACAAATACTAGCCAATCAAAGCCAACAGTTCATTAAAAGAATTACTCACCACAACCAAAAAGGGTTTTTTTCCTTTGGGCTTAGTATCCCAAACTTAATCCACATGATACACTACATTAATAAAAGAAAGGATAAGAACCATGTGATCCTCTCAATAGATGCAGAAAAAGCATTTGACAAAATATAGTAACTATCTTGGTAAAAACCCTAAAGAAAGTAGGGAAAGAAGGCAGCACATACCTCAACATCATAAAGGCAATATAGGAAAGATCCACAGCTGACATTATCCTAAGGGAAATAAGTGAGAGCTTTTCCCCTGAAGTCAGGAACACGACAGGGATGTCCACTCTCACCACTGTTGTTCAACATATTACTGGCAATCTTAATCTGAGCAATCTGAAAACAAAAAACAAATAAATAAAAGGCATCCACATTGTCAGGGAAGGAACCAAACTTTCAGTTTCTCAGATGAAGTGATACTCTGAAGAAAACTCAAAAGACTCCACCAAAAAGCTGCTAGAGCCAATATGTTTTGGAAAATATATCCAATGGAAAAAAAGACAGTCTACAAGAATAGACAAAAACCTCTTTTACCTTGGCGGTAGCAACTTCTTACTAAACACGTTGCCACAGGCAAGGCAAACAAAAGCAAAATGGACTATTGGTTGGGATGCCTGGGTGGCTCAATAGGTTAAGCATCTATGTTTGTCTTGGGTCATGATCTCAGGGTCCCGGGATGGAGCCCTGCATCAAGCTCCCCAATAAGCAGAAAGTCTGCCCTTCCCCCTGCTCGTGCGCTCACTCACTCTCTCTCTCTCTCAGATAAATAAAATTTAATGAAAATAATAAAAACAACTGCATAGCAAAGACAACAATCAACAAAACTAAAAGACAACCTACATTATGGAAGACAATATTTGCAAATGACATATCTAATAAAGTGTTAGTATTCAAAATCTATAAAGAATTTCTCAAACTCAACACCCAAAAAACAAATAATCCAGTTAAGAAATGGGTAGAAGACATGAATATACATTTTTTTCCAAAGAAGATATCCAGATAACTAACAAACATATAAAAAGATGTTGAATATCACTCATCATCAGGGAAATACAAATCAAAACCCAAAATGACATACCACCTAACACCTATAAGAATGGCAAAAATTAACAACACAGAAAACAACACATGTTGGTGAGGATGCAGACCTTCTTGCACTGTTGGGGGGAATGCAAACTGATTCAGCCACTTGGGAAAACAGTATGGAAGTTCCTGATAACATTAAAAATAGAGCTACCCTACAACTCGGCAGTTGCACTACTAGATTATTTACCCAAAGGATACAATAGTACAAATTTCGAATGGGTACATTCACCCCAATCTTTAGAGCAGAATTGTCAACAATAGCCAAACTATGGAAAGTGCTCAAGTATCTATAGACTGATGAATAGTAATGAATATGTGGCAGAATAGTCATCAAAAAGAATGAAATTTTGCCTTTTGTAATGACATGAATGGAATTAGAATGTATTCTACTAAGCAAAATAAGTCCATCAGAGACAGACAAATACCATATGATTTTACTCATGAATTTAGAAAACAATACAGATGAACAGAGGGGATGGGTAGGAAAAATACCATAAGATAAAAATATATAGAGAGAGAGACAAACCATAAGAAACTCTTAACTATAGAAAACAAATTGAAGGTTGCTGGAGGGAAGGTGAGTAGGGATGGGCTAAATGGGTGTTGGGAATTAAGGAAAACCATTGTTGTGATAAGCACTTGGTGGTATATGTAAGTGATGAATCACTAAATACTCATGAAACCAATACTACAGTATATATTATCTAACTTGAATTTAATTAAAACTTGGAAGAAAAAAAATGTATGTTCTGGAAATCAGAAGTATGATGAATATAGACAATATTAAATTATTAAAAACTGTTAACTGAACGAAAGAACACTCGGCAATAATTGGATTTCCTGAAGTTGGTAAAGAGCCTGTACCAAAATCCTGTTTCCAACGTCATACTTACTAATGAAAGACTAAATGCTTTCCCCCTGAGACTGAGAAGGGGGCAAGGATTTATACGCTTACCGCTTTTACTCAACATAATACTGGAATTCTAATCAGTGCAATAAGGCTAGATTAAAAAAATTAGAAAATTAGATGGAAAAATAAAACTGCCTCAATTCATAGATGACATGATTTTTTATATAAACTTCCAAAGAATCTACCAAAAAGTCCTGGGATTTAGTGCAAAAGAAAAATCATAGTATTTAGTTGTGAGTTCAGCCTTGTTGCAGATTAAAAAATCTACATGGTAAATATATCCCATTTCTATATGCTAACAATGAATATAAGGAAACCAAATTAAAAATGAAGTTCCATTTACAGTTACTTTTAAGGAAAAAATATTAGTGCAGTGGATTGAATTTGCCCCCTACCCCCCAACCAAAATTCATATGTTGAAGTTCTTACCCCCAGAGTGACTTTATTTGGAGATTAGGCTTTCAGGAAGTAATTGAGGTTAAATGATTTCATAAAGTTAGAGTCCTAATCCAATAGGATTGGTGGCCTTAAAAGAAGAGGAATCTTTCTCTCTCTCTCTCTCTCTGTCCCTCCACATGCATGCACTGAGGAAATACCATGTGAATACTTGAAGACAGCTCTTCCTAGAACCCAACCGTGCTGGCACCCTGATCTCACACTTCCAGGCTTCAGAATTGTGAGAAAATAAATTTCTGTTCTTTAAGCCACAGTCTGTGTAATTTGTTATGGCAGCCAAAGCAGACTAAGACACTTAGGTATGCCTTTAAAACATGTACAGTATTCATGTGCTCAATATTATAATATTGTGATGAAAGTAATAAACTGAATAAATGGAGAGGCATAGTGTGTTCAGAGGTAGGAGAATTCAGCATATGCAAGATGTCAATTTTTTTCCAAATTGATATGTAGATTTAATGCAATTTATTATCCAAATTCTAGCAAGATTTTTGTAGACATAAAGAAGCTTATTTCTAAAACTTCTATGGAAAGTCATAGGCCCTGGAATAGCTTAAATGTCTTGAAAAAGAATAAAGTGTCAGGAATGACTTTATGTGATATGAAGGCCTACTGTATACTGACACTACTCAAGAGTGTGTGCTGTTAGTGCAGGTATAGTCACACCTATCAATGGAGCAAAATAAAGAACCCAGAAATACAACCATACATATATGTTCATCTTATTTACAGTGGTGCAAGAACAATTCAGTGGAGGAAAGATATATTTTTCAACAAGTGGCACTGAAGCAGTTGGACATCAACAGGCAAAAAAAAAAATTAAAAATTAAAAAAAAATTAAATCTTGATCTAAACATAACATCTTATATAAAAACTAACTCAAAGTGAATCACAAAGTTAAATATAAAACTTTAAAACTTCAAGGGATAAAAACACAATCTTTGGAGTTTAGGGCCAAAGAGTTCTTAGGTCTGACAACAAAAACATGATCAATAAAGGAGAAATTGATAAATTCGATGTCATAAAGATTAAAAACTTGCTGTGCGAATTCCATTGTAAAGAGGATAAAATATAAGTACAGGCAAGAGGAAGATATTTGCAGATCAAATTTCTAATAAGGAACTGCTATCAAGAATATATAAATAGGCCTCAAAACTCAATAGTAAAAATTAAGAAAAGAAAAACCAGCAAAAGTCCAATGAGAAAATGAGTAGACATGAAGCTGTAGAGACATATTGCTGCATATAAGCACATGAAAGATTGTCCAATATCATTAACTGTGATGGAAACTCAAATTAAAACCACAATGAGATTTTGTTACACATGTATCAGAATGGCTAAAGTAAAAGTCAGTGACATCCTATGGTGGGGTGGATATGGAGACATTGGATCACTTTGTATTGCTGGTGAGAATGTAAGATGGCAAGGCCACTCTGGAAAACAGCTTCTTATAAAACTAAATATGCAATTATTATATACCCCAGCAAATACACTCTTATCTTAAATAAAAATTTATGGCCACACAGACACTTTTTATACAAATGTCCATAGTCGATTTATTTGTCATAGCCAAAAATTGGAAACATGCCAGATGTTCCTTCAACAGGTTAAATGTAAACTGTTATATACATACCATGGAATACTACACAGTAATAATAAAATTAACTATTGATACACCAGGCAACTGGGATGACACAGAGAACTATGCTGAATGAGTAAAAGACCATCTTTTTTTATTATTATTTTATTTATATGTGTCATGAGAGATACAGAGAGAGGCAGAGACACAGTCAGAGGGAGAAGCAGGCTTCCTGCGGGGAGCCCGATGTGGGACTCGATCCCAGGACCCCAGGATCTTGCCCTGAGATGAAGGCAGATGCTCAACCACTGAGCCACCCAGGTGCTCCAATAAAAGCCCATCTTAAATAGCTACATACTATTTGATTTCATTTATATAAAATTTTGGAAATGACAAAGTATTAAAAATGTTGAACATATTTGTGGTACTACTGGTTAGTAACTGCAATGATAGAATATGAATTTATTATATACGTCATTCAATTGTGCTGAACTTGCTTTGTGCTAGTCTCAGCATATCAATAACCAATGTTCTGACTGCACTGGCCCTTTTGGTTTTATCATAATTGCAAGTTGCCCTCAGCAACAACCATTGGGAAACTTTGAAAATAAGGTTTATGACTTACAAGAAAAAGAGAGATACAAAGAGAAGAAAGAAAAGAAAGAAAGAAAGAAAGAAAAGAAAGAAAGAAAGAAAAAGAAAAGAAAGAATTTGTTATACATATATATAACAATATATATAACACAATATTCTGTGTATACACACACACACACACACACACACACAACAGAATATTATCCAGCCATCAAAAAGAATGAAATCTTGGCATTTGCAACAAGGTGGGTAGAGCTAGAGCATATTATACTAAGTAAAATAAATCAGCCAGTGAAAGACAAATATCAAATGATTTCATTCATATGTGGAATTTAAGAAACAAAACAGACGAACATAGGAGAAGAAGGGGAAAAAAGAGAGAGGAAAGCAAACCATAAGAGACTCTTAAGGACAGAGAACAAATGGAGGGTCACTGGAGGGGTGGGGAGAGGGGCTAGATGGGTGATGGACGTTAAGGAAGGCACTTGTTACGACGAACACAGGGTGTTAAATGTAAGTTGATGAATCACTGAATTCTACTCCTGAAGTCAATATTACACTGTATGTTAACTAATTAGAATTTAAATAGAGGGACGCCTAGGTGGCTCAGTGGTTGAGCCTCTGCCTTCAGCCCAGGTCCTGATCCTAGATACCACATTGGGCTCCCTGCATGAAGCCTGCTTCTCCCTCTGCTTGTGTCTCTGCCTCTTTCTCTCTGTGTCTCTCATGAATAAATAAATAAAATCTTAAAAAAACAAAAAGAATTTAAATAGAAATTGGGGGTAGGGTGGGTGGGAAGGGAACCATTTAAAAAAAAAAAAAAAAGGAATTCTAAGCATGTGAGTACAATCGAACTCTTTAGAAATGTATTTGGAAATCCAGAAGGGAATTTTTTGGCTTCCCAGCTAATCTTCTCCATGCTCTACCCAACTCCTATTTGTTGGACTTTCAGTAATATCTGGTTGAACTGGTTTGTCTCAGTGAAGCTGCTGCTTCTTAGAGATGTACCAGAGTGGCTGAACTGTTTCTGAATGCATCTGCTCTTCTCTTTTGAGAGGTGGTCAATATAAGTAAATTTGGAATATATTTTATGCCACTCATATCTAATGTGTTTTAAAATATATCCCTTTTCATGTTTAAGACATTTAAAAAATCAACAGAATAGGTGCTTCAAATAATTTTTAAGAAACTTGTGTAATGACAGGCACCTTTTGGATATATTCATCCTGCAAAGTCTATAGACATTTATTTGGGTTATAATGGTCAGTGTAGCAAGAACTGTATTGCATTTGAATATATATGTAAACATAGCCAGGTGCTATCATGACAGATATTACTAAAATTTTTTAATAAGTGAAGATTTGGGTTAAAGCTCTGTGGAGAGATTAAAACCCTGATTAACTTGTCTCTAAAGGACCTCTTGTCTGACTCAGTATTTGGTATCTTTCACTTTTGTAATTAACCCTAAGGACTCAGTTTGTCAGATTGCATCTGTAATTGCTCATAAACACTTTAAAAGCTTTGGAGCTTTTCTTTGCTTCATTTAATCAATTTATTTAGCCTTTTAAAAATATGCTCAAATCAAATTTTAAATTCTACCTCCAGGAGACAAATCATGATTGAAAGCAAATGTTGTATCTCTCACAGAAGTATATGTGTTTATCAGCCTCGTTAAATCTGACATTAAAGTTTTGAACAGTCAAAAAATTTGTTTAAGATTTTACTTATTTTTGACAGAGCACAAGCAGGGGGAGCGGCAGGCAGAGGGAGAGGGATAAGCAGGTAGCAAGTACCCCGATGTGGGTCTCAATGTGGAACTTGATCCCAGGGATCACACCCTGAGCCGAAGGCAGACGCTCAGCCCCCCAGGAGCCCTTGAATAGTCAAATTTGGAAAGCAAACTGTATCTTTGGATTTTGTCAAGTAAAATAAAAAACAACCTCAGTGGTTGAGCATCTGCCTTCGGCGCAGGTCATGATCCCGGGGTCCTGGGATCGAGTCATACATCGGGCTCCTTGCATGGAGCCTACTTCTCCCTCTGCCTTGTCTCAGCCTCTCACTGTGTCTCTCATGAATAAATAAATAAAATCTTTAAAAAGAATCCAGTGTGAACTCTTAGTTTTATTAATCTGATGTAAGAAACTTGTAGAAATCAAAGTGACTGGAAACAAAGTATTCAAAATATAAATGCCCTAAAATGAGGATAATAACATTGATAAGCAAGTGATAAAAGTGACAATATTAAAGCTTTATCCTAATCACTTCATGTATTAACTCATTTAATCTTCACTTTATGAAGCAAATATTATTAGTATCCCCGTTTTATTAAGGAGAAAATTGATATTAAACCTCTTTTTTTGTTTGTTTGTTTTTTTTTTTTTTTTTAATTTTTTTTTGTTTTTTTTTTTTTTTTTATGATAGTAACACACACAGAGAGAGAGAGAGAGAGGCAGAGAGAGAAGCAGGCTCCATGCACTGGGAGCCCGACGCGGGACTCGATCCTGGGTCTCCAGGATCGCGCCCTGGGCCAAAGGCAGGCGCCAAACCGCTGCGCCACCCAGGGATCCCCGATATTAAACCTCTTAACCAAGGCTATAGTAGAGAATAGCAGGACATCTGGTACTATTAAAATCTGATTATGGCAAACTAATTGCAGCATATTGTTTAAAGCAGTGCCCAAGAGAAAATATGCTTATGAAATATTTAAGTTCTGCATTTTCTGTGTTGTTGAGAAACAGTCTGTTACTATGTAGCATGCGTTCAGATGACTAGAGGTCTCAAACTAGAGCCTGTGTGGGCTGAGCATTTCTTTTCCTTGGCCAACACAGTTCTTTTATATATTTTGAATTGCATGAATTCTGTTAGGCAAAATTCTAATTTTGTTAGTTTCTTGTGGACCATATTTTCCACAACTCCCTACATCATATAAGGCCTTCTCACACAATAATTGTTCCTTTTCTGGCCACGTATTCTTTTGAGATTGTTACCCCCATACCTGTCCTCCATTTAGACTAGTGTAGCACGGAAAAGCTAGGAGCAAGCAGATGAATAAGATCATACATAGTGCCATCTTTGTATTTTAGTGGTATCAGTGTGGCAAGAAATGAAGTGGTTGCCAAGTTTATTACCACAGTCTACATAAGGTGAAGTGCAAGTAATGATATTTTTTCCTACATAAATTAAGCACTCCTTAAGTACCTAAGACTGTATATGGAGAAAGATTTATATGAAACATAATCTCTCTCCTAAGTAGCTTACTTTCAGGTGTAATATGTAGAAAGTAATTACAATCTAGCATCCACAGTACAAATTTTTAAATACATAGTCAGCTAAGGTACCACACTTAGTGTTCAGAGTTGAGTGGAAGAAATGCTGTTCAGACTATGCTTACATTTTCTCAAATAAGAAGACATTGATAAGACAGTAGAATAGAAGAGAGCCCAGAAGCAGTAATATCCATTATTTATAATAACTTGAAAGATGTCATAAGAAGTATTTCAGGGGCCTGGGTGGCTCAGTTAGTTAGATGTGTGCCTTCAGCTTGGTCATGATCCCAGGGGCCTGAGATTGGGCCCAGCATTGGGCTCCTTGCTCAGCGAGGAGCCTGCTTCTCCTTCTCCCTCTGCCATTCCCCCTGCTTGTGCTCCGTCTATATCAAATAAATAAATAATTTTTTTAAAAAAAGTATTTCAAATAAATAAGGATATCAGAAATGCTTCAGTAAATGTGCAGAGTATGGGGCATACAAGTATGTGGATGGGGTATGTAGAGGATATGGTGTGTGTGGTAGGGGGTTATGTAGTACATGTTCATGTAGGGTATAGTAGGGTGTGTGTGTATGTGTGTGTGTGTGTGTGTATTCTCCACATCAGTCCAACCAGAAAAATTAGTTCCAGATAAATCAAAAGTAAAAATCTGAGAGACAAAATCTGAAATTTTTAAAAGAAACTGTGGAACGATATCTTTATGATCTTTGGGCAGAGAAAGGTTTCACAAAATTTAGAAAAACAAAAACAGTGGAAGAATAGTTTAATATATATGATTACATTAAAAGTAAAGGCTTTTGTATATTAAAATCCTCTTGAAAAGTTAAAAGACAATCCACAGGTTGGGAAAAGATACTTGTAGCACATTGCAAAGATTGATTTCCATAATATACGTCTAAAAAAATCTTAAATTAGTTAGAAGTGACAGCCTGATAACACAAGGAGCAACAGTTTGAACAAATCACCAATAGAAAAAGAAATTGAGATGATTAATAAATATATGAAGAGATACCCAAACTCTCCAGTAATCAAGGGTTTTCATATTAAACACATATTGAGATATTATTTCACATATGTCATATTGGCAAGAATTTAAAAGAATGATACTAAATGTTGCCAAGCAATGAGCACTCTCCTACCATGTGAATGTATCAGTGGTATCACCACTTTGGAAGACAGGTGGCATTCATTAGAGGAGTTGAAAATACTTCAATCTGTCTTAGTTAATCCAATCCTACTTAGGTACATATTGACAAAAACTCTTGCCATTTTATGAGGAGAAACTTCATAGCAATATTATAATAGCTGAAAATGAAATAACCAAAATGGACCTTAATAAGGGATTGAACAGGTTTCGTATATTCATATATAGAAAACTATGTAACAGTGAAAAGCAAGGAACTAGAGTTCCATGTATCAACATGGATGGCATGATGTCAAATGAAAAAAACCAGCTTGCAGAAGAATGCACACATGGAAGATTTTTTAAATTTAATTTAAATTCAATTAATTAAGATATAGTGTATTATTAGTTTCAGAGGTAGAGTTCCAGTGATTCATTAGTTGCCTAGAACACCCAGTGCTCATTCTATCACGTGCCCTCCTTCATGCCCGTCACCCAGTTACCCCATCCCCTCACCCCTGTCCCTTCCAGTGACCCTCAGATTGTTTCCTATAGTTAAGAGTCTCTTATGATTTGTCTCCCTCTTTGATTTCATCTTAATTTTATTTTTCCCTTCCTTCCCCTAAGATTCTAAAGCATGTAAAACAGCACTGTTTTTAGTAGGAATATGTTCACATATAGAAATCATTAAATATGGAATAGTGATTACCTCTGACAGGGGAAACATGTAGTCAGTGAGGAATACACAGCAGTGCAACTATATTGATCATATAAAAAATTAGGTGAGGATGCATGTCTGTTTGCTTTATTGCTCTTGATAAACTTTAGATGCATTAGTGTTTTATGATTTTTAAAAACTTGATAGAACACATGATTGCATTGGAACTTTAGAAACAGTGGAGGGTGTTTTTTTCTTGAAGTCTATGTGAGAAAAAGAACAGTTGGAAAAGCCAAAAAAAAACAATTAGTAATCACCATCACTACAATAACATTTTTTTTAAGGTTCTACCTATTTATTCATGAGAGACACACACAGAGAGGCAGAGACACAGGCAGAGGGAGAAGCAGGCTCCCTGTAGGGAGCGCAATGTAGGACTGGATCCCAGGACCCTGGGATCACGCCCTGAGCCAAAGGCAGATGCTCAACTGCAGAGCCACCCAGGCGTCTCTAGGTCAATTGTTAAAAGTAGTTTCTGATGGCAAATTGGATAGGAGGACTATCCAAGTGAACCAAGTTGAAGAAGAAGTGAACCAAGTTGGCTAATTGTGTGGACATACCACTTTAATAATTTTAAAATACTTTAATCACATCGTATTTCCAGTATAGAATCTTCAGTGACCTTACCCATGTGAGATTTGTTTCGAATTTGAAATACTGAAATGTAGATTGCTTTGTAAGAAAGTAAGACCCACTGGATTCATATTTTTAATCCTATTTTATTTTATTTTTTTAAGATTTTATTTATTTATTCATGAGAGACAGAGAGAGAGAGAGGCAGAGACACAGGCAGAGGGAGAAGCAGACTCCATGCAGGGAGCCTGACCTGTGACTCGATCCTGGGTCTCCAGGATCAGGCCCTGGGCTGATGGCAGCACTAAACCACTGAGCCATCCTATTTTAAATACTTTGTATTTAAGGAGAATTCGGTAGCATCTTGAGAAGGTTAGGGAGGTTCACTCACTTTAAAGGGATTTACACACTTGCTTGTCAGTAAAAGTTTTGAAAATTTATTCCCACCTGTCAAATTTGAGAGAGTAGATGTTATTCTGAGTCACACATACTGAAAATAGAGTTTATAATGGCAATGCAGGTAGAATCCTTTGCTATTGTGTAACATTGGGAACAGTGACACTATAATTAAAAGTTGATAAAATTGAAATAGTTTTCTTATTTCCATAAGCCAGTTGTTTTCTCCTGTTAGGGAAAGACTCTTTAAGTGGAGGCAAAGCAAAGCAATTATTTTAAAATATGCTAAGTTCTCCCCCTCCTTCCACTTTTTGTGCTGTGAGCATTGGGTGTAAAATGAAGCTTTTGATATGTTGTATAAGGTTAAGGGGCATCACCTTTTGAATCTCATGTAGTAGTATGACATGCAACAGTCTTGTTTTGGTAGCATTTTACCTGGTTTTCATGGGGAAAGCCTCTTCACAATTCTACATTTAAATTAATTTTTTAAGTTTCATTTTGATGGCTAATGTCTTTATAATTTATTTTTTTTATTTTTATTTTTTTATTTTTATTTATTTGTGATAGTCACACAGAGAGAGAGAGAGGCAGAGACATAGGCAGAGGGAGAAGCAGGCTCCATGCACCGGGAGCCCGACGTGGGATTCGATCCCGGGTCTCCAGGATCGCGCCCTGGGCCAAAGGCAGGCGCCAAACCGCTGCACCACCCAGGGATCCCTGTCTTTATAATTTAAAATTCTTTTCTTAAAGTGGAAAAAAGTTGTTGAAAGTGACCATCCACCATCCTCAGAAGCCCTTGACAAGCCTTTGACATGTAACAGGAACTGCAAACGTTATAGTGCAAAAAAAAAAAAAAAAAAAAAAATCTGGGGACGCCTGGGTAGCTCACTGGTTGAGCATCTACCAGTGCTCAGGGCGTGATCCTGGAGACCCAGGATAAAGTTCCACGTCAGGCTCCCTGCATGGAGCCTGCTTCTCCCTCTGCCTGTGTCTCTGCCTCTCTCTATCTGTGTCTTTCATGAATAAATACTTATTTTTTTAAATTTTTTATTGCAGTTTGATTTGCCAACATATAGCATAACACCCAGTGCTCATCCTGCCAAATGCCCCCCTCAGTGCCCATTACCCAGTCACCTCAACCCCCTGCCCACCTCCCTGTCCACCACCCCTTGTTCATTTCCTAGAGTTAGGTGTCTCTCATGTTTTGTCACCCTCACAGATATTTTCACTCATTTTCTCTTTTTTCCCTTTGTGAAAAAATAAAGTGCCTGTGTTCATAAAAAATGTCTGTGTTCATAATTTCTGACATTTCTTTCTGAAAGAGGAATGCACTGTTTTCACTATATCTGATTTTTAGAAATTATTCTATTCAAACTGTTGATTCTAAAGATTTTTGATATAGTTAACATTTGTGAAAAAACTAATGTTGGTGTATCTTGTTATGGTTATTTAATGCATTCTGAAATTCTTCAGTAATTAGGTAAAAATTTGAAATGAAAAATACAATAATGCTTTTTAAAGGAAATAATTACAGTGACAGAAATTTATTTACAAAACGTTTATCAGGGAGGCGGGGCACGATGGCAGAAGAGTAGAGTCCCCAAGTCACCTGTCCCCACCAACTTACCTAGATAACTTTAAAATCATCCTGAAAACCTACAAAATCAGCTTTTAAAGAGAGAACAGCTGGAAGGCTACGGTGAGAAGAGTTCACACTTCCATCAAGGTCGGAAGACAGAAAAAAATAAAGAAATAAAAAATCATCCAAGGGGGAGGGGCCCCACGAGGAGCTGGGCTGGCTGCAAGGTGAGTGCCCCAGGACAGGAAAGCCCAGGCCCGTAGAAGCAGGAGCTTCACCAATCTTCCCAAACACAAAGGCGCTTGCAGGGGGCTCAGGCAGAAACCCAGGAGGGGCAGTGGAGCCCCCAGGCTCCCAGGGGCACTAACAGAGGAGGTGCCCCCCAGGAGAGAGCATGCCACACACCACGGGCGAGCTCACTAAAGGGCTGGAGTGTTGGACTGGCAGGGTCCCAGGAGCTTAGGCGACAGCTCCGCATGGAGGGGGCTGCGCCGCTCTGGGACCGTGATTTAGTGGCAGAGGCCCCAGGGTGCAGGGGGACACACAGCCCAGCATCCGGGAAAGGCGGACGCTGGGAGGGCCCAAGACAGTGAGGATGCTCGTGCCACATGGTGGCCCTGAGCTGTGCAGATCGGGGCCCCTGCCATGGGAGCATCCAGGCCGCTGCGGACTGGGAGCTGCAGTAGTTACTGTGGGACCTGACTCTGGAGCTGCAGAGCTGGCTGCCACCACTGTTGTTGTTCCTCCTGGTGTCACCTTGTACCTGGGACTGAGCAGGGGCCTCACAGGATAAACAGATCCCACTGAGCCATGCATCTGGCAGGAGGTGGGGCAATTCCCTCAGGTACACACACCTGAGAATCAGCACAACAGGCCCCTCCCCCAGAAGACCATCTGGAAGGACAGGAGAAAAGCAAGTTCTTGACCAAGCAGCGCTGGAAACTTCCAGGGGAAGTCTAGGGACTTACAGTATATAGAATCAGAGGATACCCCTCCTTGTTTTTTGTTTTCTGTTTGTTCTCCCCACCCCCATTTTTTTTTCTCTCTTTTTCTCCTTTTTCCAGTACAACTTGTTTTTAGTACTCTGCACTGAGCAAAATGACTAGAAGGAAAAACTCACCACAAAAGAAAGAACCAAGAACAGTACTCTCTCCCACAGAGTTACAAAATTTGGATTACAATGCATGTCAGAAAGCCAATTCAGAAGCACAATAAAAAGCTACTGGTTGCACTTGAAAAAAGCATAAAGGATTCAAGAGACTTCATGACTGCAGAATTTAGATCTAATCAGACCGAAATTGAAAATCAATTAAATGAGATGCAATCCAAACTGGAAGTCCTAACGATGAGGGTTAACAAGGTGGAACAGTGAGTGACATAGAAGACAAGTTGATGGCAAGGAAAGAAGCTGAGGAAAAAAGAGAAAAGCAATTAAAAGATCATTAGCATAGGTTAAGGGAAATAAATGACAGCCTCAGAAGGAAAAATCTACGTTTAATTGGGGTTCCCGAGGGCACTGAAAGGGACAGAGGTCCAGAGACTGTATTTGAACAAATCATAGCTGAGAACTTCCCTAACTTGGGAAGGGAAACAGGCATTCAGATCCAGGAGATAGAGAGATTCCCCACCACCACCACCAAAGTCAATTAAAACCGCTCAACACCTCGACATTTAATAGTGAAACTGGTAAATTCCAAAAATAGAGAAGATCCTTAAAGCAGCAAGAGACAGAAGATCTCTAACCTTTATGGAGAGAAGTATTAAGTTAACAGCAGACCTCTCCACAGAGACCTGGCAGGCCAGAAAGGGCTGGCTGGATATATTCAGGGTCCTAAATGAGATGAATATGCAGCCAATAATACTTTATCCAGCAAGGCTCTCATTCAGAATAGAAGGAGAGGTAAAGAGCTTCCAAGATAGGCAGAAACTGAAAGAATATGTGACCACAAAACCAGCTCTACAAGAAATATTAAGGGGAACCCTGTAAAAGAGAGAGCAAGTCCAAGGAAATAGTCCACAAAAACAGGGACTGAATAGGTATCATGATGACACAAAATTCATATCTTTCAATAGTAACTCTGAACGTGAATGGGCTAACGATCCCCTCAAAGGACACAGGGTTTCAGACTGGATAAAAAAGCAAGATCCATCTATTTGTTGTCTACAAGAGACTCATTTTAGAGCTAAGGACACCTACAACCTGAAAATATAAGGTTGGAGAACCATTTACCATTCAAATGGTCCTCAAAAGAAAGCAGGAGTAGCCATCCTTATATCAGATAAATTAAACTATCCCAAACACTGTAGTAAGAGATGAATAGGGACACTATATCATACTTAAATGATCTATCCAATAAGAGGACCTAACAATCATGAAAATTTATGCCCCAAATGTGGGAGCTGTCAAGTATATCAATTAATAACCAAAGTTAAGACATACTTAGATAATACACTTAACTTGGAGACTTGAATACGGCGCTTTCTGCAATCGATAGATATTCTAAGCACAACATCTCCAAAGAAACAAGAGCTTTCAATGATACACTGGACCAGATGGATTTTACAGATATTTACAGAACTTTATATCCAAACGCAACTGAATACACATTCTTCTCAAGTGCACATGGAACTTTCTCCAGAATGGACCACATACCGGGTCACAAATCAGGTCGTAACCGACACCAAAACATTGGAATCATCCCTTGCATATTTTTAGACCATAATATTTGAAACTAGAACTAAACGACAAGAAGAAATTTGGAAGAAAATCAAACACGTGGAGGTTAAAGACCATCCTGCTAAAAGATGAAAGGGTCAACCAGGAAATTAGAGAAGAATTAAAAAGATTCATGGAAACTAATGAGAATGAAGATACAACTGTTCAAAATCTTTGGGATACAGTAAAAGCGGTCCTGAGGGGGAAATACATTGCAATACAAGCATCCATCCAAAAACTGGAAAGAGCTCAAATACAAAAGCTAATCTTGCACCTAAAGGAGCTGGAGAGGAACAGCAAATGAAACCTTCAACCAGCAGAAGAAGACAGTTAATAAAAATTTGAGCAGAACTCATTGAAATAAGAGACCAGGAGAACTATAGAACAGATCAACAAAACCAGGAGTAGGTTCTTTGAAAGAAATAATAAGATAGATAAACCATTAGCTAGCCTTATTAAAAAGAAGAGAGAAAAGACTCAAATTAATAAAATCATGAATGAGAAAGGAGAGATCACCACCAATACCAAGGAAATACAATTTTTTAAAACGTATTATGAGCAGCTATACGCAAATAAATTAGGCAATCTAGAAGAAATGGACGCATTTCTGGAAAACCACAAACTACCAAAACTGGAACAGGAAGAAATAGAAAACCTGAACAGACCAATAACCAGGGAGGAAATTGAAGCAGTCATCAAAAACCTCCCAAGACACAAAAGTCCAGGGCCAGATGGCTTCCCCGGGGAATTCTATCAAACGTTTAGAGAAGAAACCATGCCTAATCTACTAAAGCTGTTCAGAAAGACAGAAAGAGATGGAGTACTTCAAAACTCGTTCTATGAGGCCAGCAACACCTTAATTCCAAAACCAGACCAAGACCCCACCAAAAAGGAGAATTATAGGCCAATATCCCCGATGAATACGGATGCAAAAATTCTCAACAAGATACTAGCCAATAGGATCCAACAGATTATTCACCATGACCAAGTGGGATTTATGCCCGGGATGCAAAGCTGGTTCAACACTCATAAAGCAATCAGCATGACTGATCATATCAATAAGAGAAAACACAAAAACCATATGATCCTCTCAATAGATGCAAAGAAAGCATTTGAAAAAATACAGCAACATTCCTGCTCAAAACTCTTCAGAGTGTAGGGATAGAGGAAACATTCCTCAGCATCTTAAAAGCCGTCTACGAAAAGCCCAGAGCAAATATCATTCTCAATGGGGAAGCACTGGGAGCCTTTCCCCTAAGATCAGGAACATGACAGGGATGTCCACTCTCACCACTGCTATTCAACATAGTATTAGAAGTCGTAGCCTTAGCAATCAGGCAACAAAAAGAAATAAAAGGCATTTAAATTGGCAAAGAAGAAGTCAAACTCTCCCTCTTTGCAGATGACATGATACTGTACATAGAAAACCCAAAAGCCTCCACCCCAAGATTGCTAGAACTCATACAGCAATTTGGTAGTGTGGCAGGATACAAAATCAATGCCCAGAAATCAGTGGCATTTCTATACACTAACAATGAGACTGAAGAAAGAGAAATTAAGGAGTCAGTCCCATTTACTATTGTTACCCAAAAGCATAAGATACCTAGGAATAAACGTAACCAAAGAGGTAAAGGATCTATACCTGAAAAACTACAGAACACTTCTGAAAGAAATTGAGGAAGACAAAAAGAAATGGAAAAATATTCATGCTCATGGATTCGAAGAATTAATATTGTGAAAATGTCAATGTTACCCAGGGCAATTTACACATTTAATGCAATCCCTATCAAAATACTGTGGACTTTCTTCAGAGTTGGAACAAATCATCTTAAGATTTGTGTGGATTCAGAAAAGACCCCAAATAGCCAGAGGAATATTAAAAAAGAAAACCATAGCCGGGGGCATCACAATGCCAGATTTCAGGTTCTACTACAATGCTGTGGTCATCAAGACAGTGTGGTACTGGCACAAAAACAGACACGCAGATCAATGGAACA
This sequence comes from Nyctereutes procyonoides, assembly GCF_905146905.1. Classification (NCBI taxonomy): domain Eukaryota; kingdom Metazoa; phylum Chordata; class Mammalia; order Carnivora; family Canidae; genus Nyctereutes; species Nyctereutes procyonoides. The sequence goes on from NW_026575120.1 coordinate 19,984,627, forward strand.
GAATAGAGAATCCAGAAATGGGCCCCACAACTTTATGGTCAACTAATATTCGACAAAGTAGGAAAGACTATCCACTGGAAGAAAGTCTCTTCAAAAAATGGTGCTGGGAAAACTGGACGTGCAAAAGAATAAAACTAGACCATTCTCCTACACTATACACAAAGGTAAACTCAAAATGGATGAAAGTTCTAAATGTGAGACAAGAGTCCATCAAAATCCTAGAGGAGAACACAGGCAACACCCTTTTTGAATTTGGCCACAGCAACTTCTTGCTAGATGCATCCATGATGCAAGAGAAACAAAAGCAAAAATGAATTATTGGGACTTCATCAAGAGAAGAAGCTTCTGCAGAAAGAAACAGTCAACAAAGTAAAAGACAACCTACAGAATGGGAGAAGATATTTGCAAATGACCTATCAGATAAAGGGCTAGTATCCAAGATCTATAAAGAGCTTATGAAACTCAACATCCAAGAAACAAACAATCCAATCAGGAAATGGGCAAAAGACATGAACAGAAATTTCACAGAGGAAGACACAGACATGGCCAACAAGCACATGAGAAAATGCTCCTGGTCACTGCCCATCAGGGAAATAACAAATCAAAACCACAATGAGACACCACCTCACACCAGTGAGAATGGGGAAAATTGAAAATTAACAAGAAAGGAAACAACAAATGTTGGAGAGGATGTGGAGAAAGGGGAGCCCTCTTGCACTGTTGGTGGGAATGTGAACTGGTGCAGCCACTGTGGAATGGTGTGTGGAGGTTCCTCAAAGAGTTAGAAATAGATCTGCCCTACGACCCAGCAATTGCGCTGCTGGGGATTTACCCCAGAGATACAGACGCAGTGAAACACCGGGACACCTGCACCCCAATATGTATAGCAGCAATGTCCACAATAGCCAAACTGTGAAAGAAGCCTCGGTGTCCATCGAAAGATGAATGGATAAGGAAGATGTGGTTTATGCATACAATGGAATATTAGCCATTAGGAATGACAAATTTGCCACATGCAAAAGAATATTAGTTGACCATAAAGTTGTGGGGCCCACCATTTGCTTCTACATGGATGGAACTGGAGGGTATTATGCTGAATGAAATAAGTCAATCAGGGAAAGGACAAACATTATATGGTCTCATTCATTTGGGGAATATAAAAATTAGTGAAAGGGAATAAAGGGAAAGGAGAGAAAATGAGTGAAAATGTCAGGAGGGTGACAAAACATGAGAGACACCTAACTCTGCGAAACAAACAAGGGGTAGTGGAAGGGGAGGTGGGCAGGGGGGTTGGGGTGACTGGGTGATGGGCACTGAGGGGGGGCACTTGACGGGATGAGCACTGGGTGTTATGCTAAATGTTGGCAAATTGAACTCCAATAAAAAAATTTTTTAAATAAATGTTATTTTTTTTAAAAGGGAGAATTATGCAATTCCAAACAGGTGACAGGACTGTCAACAGACTTTCTGCACTGATATTTCTTTCTCCTTTGATCTCTAATTCTTCTAAAAAATCTCTCCCCAGATCACATTTCTTCATTTTATTTCCTGTAGTTTTCTCCTTGGCTAGAGGTTATGACATTAAATTCATTTTGCCCCTGATGGCCTGGATTAAAATGAACAGAAGGGGGGCAGCCCAGGTGGTTCAGGGGTTTAGTGCTGCCTTCAGCCCAGGGTGTGATCCTGGAGACCCGGGATCGAGTCCCACATCAGGCTCCCTGAATGGAGCCTGCTGCTCTCTCTGCCTCTCCCTCTTTCTGTGTGTGTGTGTGTGTGTGTGTGTGTGTGTGTGTCTCATGAATAAATAAAATCTTTAAAAAAAAATGAACAGAAGGGTATCCATATAACTTAAGACATACCTTTTCTAATTACTTTAAATAAATGTATTCTTACAGCTAAAAGAGAACTTTAAAAAACTTCTCCCATCATACCATAAAGCTAAGTATTCCAGATGGCATCTAAGGTATCTTTATGGCTCACCATCAACTGGAAGTTCCTTTAGCAGCCTCTTTTGTTATCTGTTAGCTCAATACACATATTGCTCACAAAATCTGGCAGTTGTTGCACATTAATCCTTCGTCCTTTGAAAATATGAAATGTGATCATTAAATAATTTTATAGAATAAGTATTTCAAATAATAATTTAATGATATTAAACATGTTTCTTCTTAATTTGTGGAAGTTCAAAGATATAATAACATATATACATCTATTCAGAATTAAGGACCATATATCAAATTTAAACATAAAGATACTGAAGAGTATGATTTCCTAACTGGACAAGGAGTCAAAGTAGAAGAGAATGAATTTTATCTGAATAACTATCTGGTTATCAACATCAATTCGTTTACACACCTTACCAGAGTATTTTACATTTAAAATTTTTTTTCTGAAATGTTATTTGCTTTAATACTGACAATAAAAAGGCTTTATCTTGTCGCTTGATACATCCTGATTTAAGAATCTAGTATTAAATAATAAATGTTGTTAGTCTAAAAACTCCAGAAAGTTTAGAAGTTGTTGGTAAGTTATTGATTTTGATAACTATATAAAAAGGCAAATTATGGGACATGAAGAGCAAATATTTTATTAGAAAAGGTTGAAAGCTAATATTTACAAATCAATAGTAAAATAGTAGAAGAGCAGCCCTGGTGGCTCAGCAGTTTAGCGCTGCCTTCAGCCCAGGGCATGATCCTGGAGACCCACGATTGAGTCCCACATCAGGCTCCCTGCATGGAGCCTGCTTCTCCTTCGGCCTGTGTCTCTGCCTCTCTCTCTCTGATGAATAAATAAATAAAATCTTTTTTAAAAAATAATAAAATAAAATAAAATAGTAGAAAATATGTAAAAATGAACTACTACTTAAAGCCTGAGGATCTTGGTTTTATATAATTTCCTACTAACCTGTAGAAGCTTTCAATCCATCAAATAACTTTTTCATTGCAATTCTCCAATATGCTGTAAGAAGAAATGCAAATAATAAAAAGAAATAGAGGGGATCCCTGGGTGGCGCAGCGGTTTGGCGCCTGCCTTTGGCCCAGGGCGCAATCCTGGAGACCCGGGATCGAGTCCCACATTAGGCTCCCGGTGCATGGAGCCTGCTTCTCCCTCTGCCTGTGTCTCTGCCTCTCTCTCCCTCTCTGTGTGACTATCATAAATAATAAATAAATAAATAAATAAATAAATAAATAAATAAATAAATAAATAAAAATTTAAAAAAAGAAATAGACTGTGAGACATAGAAATAATGAGAAGAAGATATTCCAGGAAGATTTGTGTACTAAGAATGTTCTTTACTTTTACCCTCTTCCTGAGAATGAGTGTAAAGAAGTGAAATATAAAAAACATAACAACTTCAACAATATAACTATGATTTCATTCTTCTTAAACCTACAACAGTCAAGGGATAAGACTGTCTAGGGTCCACTTTTTAGCTCTAAGACTTTAAAGAACTTTCTTATTTATATCAGACTCCTACAACAGGATTTAAATTTGGTATATCCTATTCAAAAATGCTTAAATTGGGATTTTAGCAATAATTTTCTCATATAATGTGTTCTCATTCAGTATTCCCTGATTGTTTAATAAGCCCAGAGAGATTTATTTCCTCCTTTTTGGGTCACAAAATAAATTACTAATCACTTTGAAGATAATTCCTCTATATCAGCACTTGGGGGTGGGGCAGTTATATTGATAGACTAATAGTTTTCTTTTATTTAATATTTTTAGAAAATTTTATTTGGATAATTGTAGTTTCATATGGAGTTGTTAGAAAAAATAGAGAGAGATACCTTGTACATTTTTGCCCAGCTTCCCCTAATGATAAGATTTACCAAACCATGGTATAATATCAAAAACAGGATATGGACATTGATATATCTACTAATGTTATTTAGATTTTCTTAGTTTTCCTTGTACTCATTTGTATGTCTGTGTATGTATTAAATTCAGTACCATTTTATTATCTATGAAGGTTCATGTATACACTGCCACAGTCAAGATACTGAACAGCTCCAGTATCACAAGGACGCTTTTATAACCATACTCCGCTCCCTCTGCCTCTGCTAATCCACTATCCCTAAATCCTGGCAAGCACTAATCTGCCCTCCATTTCTAAAATTTTATTATTTCAAAATGTTGTGTAAATGAAATCTTACAGTATGTAACCTCTGAGCTTGGCTTTTTTGGCTCTGCATAATTATCTGGAAATTTGTTTTAGTTGTTGCATGAATCAAATAGTTACTTTATTTTTACTAATGAATAGTATTCCATGATATGTATTATCACAGTTTGTTTAGCCGTCTACCTATTGAAGGATACCTGGGCTGATTTTTTGCCCTTATGTTCATGTATAGGTTTTTGTACAAACATAAGTTTTGATTTCTCTGGGATAAATGCCCAAAGGTATAACTGCTGAGTCCTATGGTAGTTTCATGCTTAGTTTTTTGAGAAACTGGAACTTTTTTCTATAGTGATATTACTTTACATACCGACCAACAAGTATGAGTGACCTAGATTCTATAGCATCCTCATCAACATTTGGTGTTGTCATCATTTTTAGCTATTCTGATAGGTATGCAGCGATAGTTCAATGTAGTTTTAAATTGCATTTCCTTGATGCCTAATGATGTTGAACATCTTTTCATGTGTTTTTTAATACCTGTATATCTTCCATGGTGAAATACACCTTCACATATTTTTCCCCATTTTCTAATTGGATTGTTTGTATTTTATGTTGCTGAATTTTGAAGGTTCTTTAAATATCATAGCTATTAGTCATTTGTCAGATATGTCATTTACAAGTATTTTCTCCCAGACTGCAGGTTGTCTCTCACCATCTCCAACACTACTTCCACAAAGCAAAAGCTTTTCATTTATATTAAAGCAAAAGCTTGGGGATCCCTGGGTGGCGCAGCAGTTTGGCGCCTGCCTTTGGCCCAGGGCACGATCCTGGAGACCCGGAATCGAATCCCACGTCGGGCTCCCGGTGCATGGAGCCTGCTTCTCCCTCTGCCTGTGTCTCTGCCTCTCTCTCTCTCTATCATAAATAAATAAAAATTAAAAAAAAACCTAAAAAATAGGGGATCCCTGGGTGGCTCAGTGGTTTAGTGCCTGCCTTTGGCCCAAGGCGTGATCCTGGAGTCCCGGGATCGAGTCCCACATCGGGCTCCCTGCATGGAGCCTGTCTGTCTCTCTCTCTCTCTCTCTGTCTCTCATGAATGAATAAATAAAATCTTAAAAAAAAAAAAAACCTTAAAAATAAAAATAAAGCAAAAGCTTTAATTTATCAGTTTTTTCCTTTTATGAGTCAAGCTTTTCATGTAATATGTTTTTAAATTAATTCACTTTTACTAGGCAATGTTAAATATAAATTACATAACTCAAATGTTACCAATCGGTATATAGTGAAAAATAAACCTCCCTCACAAACATATCCTCTATCAGAGTTCTCCTCCCTCTAAAGAACAAACATTGGCATCTTAATATGTTTTAGAGATATTCTATGCATATATTTGTATATAAATATAGAACTGACTGGTTCTTTTCATGGTTCTATATATTTCATTGAATAGATGTTCTGTAGTTACGGAATCAGTTTTAAAATGCATTAAAATTGATATACATTGCTTTTCCCTGTATTTTCAGATACATTGTTTTTAAGAGAATGCATATTGTTTGTTCAAATATTCTCTGCCCCTCTCTATTAAGCCTGTCCTTATGAGAGGATTATACATCTGTTCCTGAAGATATCATGTAAGGTGCTTTGGCTAACAAAATATTTGTGTCTCTTCTGAGTAGAAACCTTAAGAACTACCACATAGTTCCATCATCTCTCTTTTCCCTGTCACAAAAGTGACATCACCCAGATGGAGACTGCTACTTCAGCCTGCGCTCTACAATAGAGAGTGGAGGTACAGCTAACCTATGGGCAATATCTAATTTTGAGTGACATGCACAAAAACCTGTTGCCATAGGCCACTGAGATTTGGGGGTTGTTTGTTACTATTGCACCACAACTAAGTGATATAGAAGCTGGAAACACAAACGTGCAGCCTAAGCAACAACAACAACAGTAGCAAAACCACTAAAAATATCACTGTCATTAGCTCTGCTGCTGGGAGTGGTTGGTGAGGAAATTATTACTGGAGGCTGGAATGAACTCATAGTGTTGGCGAGTCTATCAACTTCAACAACTGAGAAGGCAGATAATGTACTGAATATACTTATGCCTTAAAAGAAATGAGGAAATACAATGTTACAGGAGTATCTGGTTAATATTGGCTGTAATGGAGAAGTTACTAGAAAAGAAGTTACTAGAAATGAACCCAGGAAAGAACTGACTGACTGGAAAGCAGAGATAAAAGAAAACAGAGAATCCAGAAATTCTGGGTCCTGTATGGTGAACAAAAATAAACTATTTTTCATTTTCTACAAACAGAAGACAACCCCAAGGATTTCTTTAAGTGACCAAGGGCATTTAAAAATAAGGCTTCTAAAAAAATAATAAAAATAAAGCTTCCGGCAAAGACACACACACGCACACACACAAAAAAAAAAAAAAAACTTTTATCGCCAAATAGTACAGACTTAATTTGTTTTTTTTTTTAAGATTTTATTTATTCATGAGAGACACACACACACACACACACAGAGAGAGAGAGAGAGAGGCAGAGAAACAGGCAGAGGGCGAAGCAGGCTCCATGTAGGGAGCCGGACGTGGGACTCGATCCTGAGTCTCCAGGATCATGCCCTGAGCAGAAGGTGTCGCTAAACCACTGAGCCCCCGGGGCTGCTGAATACAGACTTAATTTGGACTTTGAAATTAGGCCATTGACTCACTTTTTTTGTTATACTGAAGTATAGTTGATATACTATATCATATTGGTTACAGATATACAACATAGTGTTTTAGCATTTATATGCATTACAAAATAATTACCATAGGTCTAACTACCTTCTGTCACCATACATAGTGATTACAGTGTTACTATTACTCCCTATGCTATACTTTATGTCCCCATGACCTACATACTTTATAACTAGAAGTACCTCTTAATCCCTTCCCACATTTTGCCCATCCCTCCTACTCCAGCACCACCAGTTTGTTCACTGTATTTGTGTGTTTCTATTTTATCTGTCTCTTAGATTCTATATATAAGTGAAATCATACAGATTTTGTCTTTCTTTGTCTTATTTCACCTAGCATAATACTCTCTGGGTTTATCTATGTTGTCAAAATGCCAAGATTTCATGCTTTTTTTATGGCTAAATATGCCATCTTTTTTATACACACACATACACACAAACATGCATATATATGTGTATGTGTGTGCATGTGTATATATTCTTTATCCATTCATTTATTGATGGGCATTTAGGTTCCTTCTATATCTTGATAATTGTAAATAATGCTGCAGTGAACAAAGTGGCACATGTATCTTTTCAAGTTATTGTTTTCATTTTCTTTGGATAAATATCCAAAAGTAGTATTGCTGGATCATATGGTAGTTCTATTTTTAATTTTTTAAGGAATCTCTGTATTGTTTTCTATAGTGGGTACAATAATTTACATTTCCACCAACAGTTTCTGAGGGTTCCTTTTCTTTATATTCTCACCAACATTTTTTGTTGTCTCTTTAATAATAGCTATTCTGACAAGTGTTAGGTGTTCTCTCATTATGGTTTTTATTTGTGTTTCCCTGATAACTAATCATGTTGGATTTATTTTCATGTATTTGTTAGCCATCTGTTGTATCTTCTTTGGAAAAATACAAATCCAGATCCTCTGTCAGTTTTTTAATCACCTTGTTTTTTTGCTATTGAGTTGTATGAGTTCTTTATGTATCTTGAATAATAATTCCTTATCACATATACCATTTGCAAATATCCTCCCTCATTCAATCGGCTGCCTTTTTTGTTTTGTTGATGGTTTCCTTCACTATGTAAAATATTTTTTATTTCATATAGTCATAATTGTTTATTTTTGCTTTTGTTGCCCTTGCCTGAGGAGACAACTCCAAAAAAAACTACTAAAACTAATGTCCAAGAGTTTATTGCTTTTATTTTTCTCTTAGCATCTTTATGGTTTCAGATCTTGCATCTAGGTCTTTAATCCGTTTTGAGTTTATTTTTGTGTGTAGTATAAGAAAGTGGCCCAGCTTCATTCTTTTGTGTGTAGTTGTCCAGTTTTCCCAACACCATCTATTGAAGAGAATGTCTTTTTCCCATTGGTATTCTTGTCTTCTTTGTCATAGATTGATTGACCAGAAAAGCCTGAGTTATTTCAGGGCTATTTTGTTCCATTAATCTATGTGGTTTTATGCCAGTACCATACTAATTTTGATTACTATAACTTTATAATATAGTCTGAAATCAAGGAGATTGATACCTACAGAATTGTTATCTTTTCTCAAGATTACATTGGCTATACAAGATCTTTTGTGCTTCCATAGATATGTAATGCTATGAAAAATAACAGTGGTATTTTAGTAGGTATTCCATTAAATGTGTAGATTTCATTGGGTATTATGGAAATATTTACAGTATTCTTCCATTTTTTTTTCAATTTTTTTTTAATTTATTTATGATAGTCACAGAGAGAGAGAGAGAGAGAGGCAGAGACATAGGCAGAAGGAGAAGCAGGCTCCATGCACCGGGAGCCCGATGTGGGATTCGATCCCGGGTCTCCAGGATCGTGCCCTGGGCCAAAGGCAGGCGCCAAACCACTGCGCCACCCAGGGATCCCTATTCTTCCAATTCATGAGCAAAAGATATCTTTCCATTTATATGTCATCTTCCTTTTCTTTCAGCAGTGTCTTATAGTTTTCAGCATACAGGTCTTTCCCCTTGGTTAAATTTATTCCTAGAAATTTTGTCCTTTTTGATTCAATTGTAAATAGGATTGTTTTCTTAATTTCACTTTTTTAAGTTTGTTCTTAGTATATAGAAACAAAACCAATTTCTGTATATTAATTTTATAACCTGAAACGTTACTGAATTAATTCTCTTTTTTTAAGATTTTTTTAAGATTTATTTATTTATTTATGATAGACATAGAGAGAGAGAGAGAGAGAGAGAGAGAGAGGCAGAGACACAGGCAGAGGGAGAAGCAGGCTCCATGCACCGGGAGCCTGATGTGGGATTCGATCCCGGGTCTCCAGGATCGCGCCCTGGGCCAAAGGCAGGCGGCCAAACTGCTGCGCCACCCAGGGATCCCCAGTACACTTACTCTTGATGGGAAGTAAGGAGAAGAAGTGGATATACCTGAATAGGTGTCATTCAACTGAGAGCTGAATTATCAAAGGAAGCCCATAAAAATCTTTGCACACAGAGATCATGGATATAAGTATTCTAGCAAGGAAGTCGATCATGCTGAGCCTTAAGATGAGAAGGATCAAATGAAACTAATGCCTATTAAGGTGCTTACTTAAATTTCCTTAGCACATAGAAAGAACCTAATTGCCCTTTCTGCTACAGAATATTATCATCATCATCTCGGAAATTCCATGGCCATGGAAGATTCATTGAGTAAACTAAAGAGAACAATATAATGTCATTCTTTAATGTCATTTTTAAGCAACATATGATATATTCTTAGCAGAAGTGTTTAAAAGAAGCAAGTGTAAAATCTCAGTTGTGTGTGAATAGTGAAATTATTAGAAAGTAATATACCAAAATGTTAACAATTATAGTCTCTGATTTGATTGGTGAATTTATAGTTTTTTATGTATTTTTTTCACTTATTTCTCTTTATTTTTTGTTTACTTTTGTATTTTTGCTATTAATACTGAGCAAGCATGATTTACAATTTCAGGGAAAAATCAATATTTTATGTTAAAACATTGGTTATTTATTTATTTTTAAAGATTTTGTTTATTTATTCATTAGAAACGAGAGAGAGAGAGAGACACGCAGGCAGAGGGAGAAGCAGGCTCCATGCAGGGAGCCCGACATGGGACTGGATCCCAGGTCTCCAGGATCATGCCCTGAGCCAAAGGCAGTGTTAAACCGCTGAGCCACCCAGGCCCAAACATTTGTTATTTAAAATGTGACATTAGTCCAATGGTATCTTTTAATGTTCTAATGAAGTAGAATTATATCTAAAAATCTAGAGAAACATTTGCAAAATAATGATAGATCAAAAAAGATGTTACAAACATTTATCATAGCGGAGTTAGCAATAAAAAATAATGACTTATGGTAACACGGGTCTGTATTTTCCTTTTTAAAGATTCATTTAATGGTAGTTGTGATACGGTTCTTACCATAAATAAATTGGAGCTAAGGGATGATCATATAGTTGACAAAGCTGGTTTTGTGTTGTTTTAGCAGCAGTAATTTGTTTAAAGTCTGCTTGTTGCACTGGGAATGCATTCCTGTTTGCCTTTTTACAAAGTGGGAAGCACTTTAGAGCACCAGAAATTTAAGTAAATGGAAGAAGTTTGACCTAAATTGGAAAAGCCAAGAATTTAGCACACAGCAGCATCCATTCAGATAGAGTCTGCGACACCTCTGTGTGAGCAGCCTTGTAGCTTGAGGATCCAGAGTCATATTTCAGAAGAAGGAGCTGGAAGCCTTTCCTAAAGCTTCTAAGTTTGGAGAAGAGTGGAAGACTGCTCTTATATGCCCTGGAGAACAGATTCTGTCTGAGGCTGCTCATCCTTGCCGCTAGGAATTATTTTTACTGACCTGCAGTAGCTCTTACCTAGGAACAGTCTAAAGATGTCAGGAGCCTTGGGCTGTTTTACAATGACAATAGCTTATTTGAATTGCTATTTGTAGAAATGCGTGTTCAGCAGGTCTTTGACTCTGACTTTTCTCAGTCATAACATTCTTATGAAGTTGAAGAAACCTGATTTGATGTCACTTGATAAGCCTATGTGCCTGATCCAGCAGTTACCTGCACTATTCAGATAGACTTAACCTTACATTTTATTTTAGCACTTAGCTATCTGTAAGTTTTATAATGAGCTCTATAAATTGCTGAAGAAATTATGAAAAAATGTTAGTATGCTTGATTTTCTTGTAGTTCAGTGTTCATACCTTTCATGTATAATGAAGTTATTGAACTTCAGTAACATTTAGCTGTGTCCAACTTGTTAAGATGATTATTAAAAACAAGTTCTTCTGCATCCTTCTTCACTTTATAAGAATTATGATCATGTTGATTGTAGCTAATTATACTATATTTCATATTTGCAAGTTGCCGAGAGAAAAGATCTTAAACATCTTCATCGTGAGAGAAAAAAAATGCTACTACACCTACTGTGGTGATCATTTCATTATATACAAATATCAAATCATTATATTATATACCTGAAATTAGCATAATGTTATATGTCAATTATACCTCAATTTTAAAAAAAGGACTTTTGAGGTGTAATTTCTTTCCTAGAATTTTGAAGTTTTACCACAAATGTTCATTGTATAAACTCTTGAAAACCATAGTAATTTGTCAAGTTATATTTGTTCCTTATGAGCCCTTGTCTTTGCTAATAATCTTATTTTCGTATCTAACATCATCTTGCTGATATAATCTGCATAAAAATTTTATTCTGCCTGCTCTTTTCTCTTTAAGCAACCTGAGTTTTCTAACATGTTTCACCTCAATGGTAAAGTAAATTTTTTTTAAGATTTTGTTTATTTATTCATGAGACACAGAGAGAGAGGCAGAGACACAGGCAGAGGGAGAAGCAGTCACAGGGAGAAGCAGGTTCCATGCAGGGAGCCCGACACGGTACTCGATCCCGGGTTTCCAGGATCACACCCTGGGGTGAAGATGGTGCTAAACCGCTGAGCCACTTGGGCTGCACGAGAAAGTAAATTTTTAAAAAATTCTCTTTAGCATTTGTTCAGTCATATCATTTGCATGCCTATTTGGGACTCAGATTTTTTCCATTTTTCTTCCAAGTTTTTAATCTGCTCTCTGAAAATGGCAACAAATTGAAGTACAAACCAGAGGTTCCATTGTAACATAGAGGGAGCTCAATAATAAATATGGCATATTTCAGACAGATGTTAAGTGATCCAGAGAAAAAGCCAAGGGAGAGTTGTTAAATAACAAAAATTAAGCTGAGTAAATTGAAGATCTAATTGGCTTTGTAAACAATTGGGCAGCATCCCATCTAACAAAGAAAAAGGAACTGTAGGAAATAAAAGGTTTTTAAAGGCAGAACATAGAAAAGAAAAGTATTAGCAAAGAATATATTGTTTTAGGCATGGTCACCCTCCTGAGAGGAACTGAAGGGGCCTATCAGTGAATTTCCTAGTGCTGACCTTGAAATTCCATGTCGACTGGCTAAAGGTTATATTCCTGGCAGAGTTGGGTAGGAGTTGAAACTGAACTTTGGTCAGGTATTGAGTCTTGGTTTGCTTACTTGGAGCCTTATAAATGAAGGAAGCTTTAAGGATCTTTGTAGAGCAACTATTGTCTTAGCAACAGATTTTGTTCAGTCTTTGAGTTAAGGAGTGGCTTCTGATCATATTCTTATTTATATTTACTTCTAACCAGAGTAGTATGGTCCCACCAAAGGAAGCAAGTCCTGAGTTGTAAATAATTCTGTAGCTCCTTTCTCTACCTTCATGATGTAAATCCCCCTGAATCTAATGATGAGATATAACAATTTAGGGCACAGTTGGAAAACCTGAGAGGCATTACCTGATTATGCAGCAGCCATCTTAGCATTCACAGGCCCAAGGAATAACATCACAGACAAAGATAAACCCTATCAGGATATAAACTACTTCCTCTAAGCTGGCACTGTTAATAGACAAGAGTTTGGGTGTGGGGGGGTTAAGATTTTATTTATTTATTTATTTATTTGTTTGTTTATTTATTTAAGAAAGAAAGAGCACAAGCGGGAGGAGGGACAGAGGGAAAGGTAAGGCAGGCTCCTTGCTGAGCAAGGAGCACGATGTAGGACTCAATCCCAGGACCCTGGGGTCATGACTTGAGCCTAAGGGAGATGCTTAACCACTGAGCCGCTCAGGTACCTACAAGTTTTTGATGGCAGATCCAGCGATCTGAAAGGCAAACTTTCTCCCATTTGCCATGGCCTGGGAGACCCAGATGGTGGCATTATCTTTTCCAGACCAGTGCCAGAATAAAGGACAGAAAGGAAAGAAGAAGGGGTTACCTGTTTAGTTAAAGTACGAAATCTTGATCCAGCATGTTGGGAGGAAGCAGTCTACCTCAATGTCAGCGACTTCACTTCCCTCATCAACTTTTTTTAAGATTTTATTTATTTATTCATGAGAGACACAGATAGAGAGAGGCAGAGACACAGGCAAAGGGAGAAGCAGGCTCCATGCCAGGAGCCTAATGTGGGACCAGATCCGGGTCTCCAGGATCACACCCTGGGCTGAAGGCGGCGCTAAACCACTGAGCCACACGGGCTGCCCTCCTCATCAATTTAATTTGGAGTCTCCAACATCTGTACAGCACCACATGTCAGGTGGAGACTTCTTTATTTGTGAGATGCATATCCAAAATTTAAGTCCCTGAATTGTGACTCTCATCTGGGTACTAAGAAAGATCTGGTATAGTCCCTTCCAGGAAGATTTAAGGGCAGTCTTTGTTCTTAATGATTCCAAATCAGAAGAAGAGCAGCCATCCTACTTTTTTTGTATACAGAGATGTTCTAGTAGTTCTAATCACATATATTTACTTGAATTCTTTCTTAACCTTTAGGAACCTTAACTAAAAAGTAAACAACTGTGAGCTGTCTTTTACATTAGCGTTCTGTGAATTTGGCAGATTTATAAATACTTTTTTATGATTTCTAGAAACATGCTTTTTTTCCCTCAGGAAATTTCTTAGCATTGCTTAAAACATGTTTACTAACAGCTGCAGATATCTTTAGTTCCTATGTAAAAGGGAGCAAAAAGTGGGTAAGCCTATGTTTAGTGATTAGTGTTTCATTATTTTATCTTATCTGGAAATGTTCTAGATATTTTGATAAATTTCCATTATTTAACTTCACTTAGCAAAACTTTAGAATTTTAAGCTACCAAAGAGATTTGGAAAACTGTTTTTAAGTACATATGTTTTATAAAACATACTTACTACTAAAAAAAAGTTGACATAAAACCTTTTTATCATCCAGATATTTATTTAAGTTGCTTGTTCTCAATAGTTATTTTGAGATTACCTGTGAAGCCATCAAGAAGCATTAGGCAAAGTCAGCCATTATTCTGTTATTTTTTGCTGACAAGTTTTGCAACAGATATAACATTAACTTACCTGACTCATAAACCCAGAAAGAGTAAGGAAGTTATGTCTGCATTATATTCAATGTTTATAATTCTAAGATAAGTATTTTAATCAAACCAACAACCTCAAACTAGCTTTAATATAAATATCTTATGGTCACATGAACTTAAAAGCATTTGTGTTGATTTCTATTTTATTTGAGATTTTAAAATAAGTACTTATTTTTAAGCCAATTAAATAGAATGCTTTGCAAATCTCAGCAAATGTAGAAATGAGGTAGAAAATGCTGCATATCTACAATAGATAAACATATAAACAGAAATCTTGTTTTCAGATTTTTTTTAGCCATAGGACTGGTATTATGGTATGCAATATTCACTAGTCTATAAAAGAACAGTTGGATCCAAACTGTTTTACTGGCAAATAGAGTAAATTAAGGTTACCTGCTCAAATGGTTTGTTTTTTCTGCTAATATTTGTGGAAACAACACATGATTTTTTTACTCTTCTAAATTTAAAATGACCTTTCCTTTTTTCATTCTACTTCTGAAAAGCATTACTTCCCTGAGGTTTGTACTTTTAATATTTTCATCTCTGGCACAGGGAAAGAATGTGAGTTCCTCCAAGAGGAAAACTGTGTTTTTCCAAGACCAATAATTTAAAAGCCTTTGAGATAAACAGGATGTTTGGAGATCAGTGTGAAAGAAATAGGTAAATTTTGAATTGCCTCTAGTGCTGCATGTCTGGTTTTGAAAAGACTTGTAAAATAAGGACAGTTTCTTTTAATCTTAATTTTCACTTGGCTGTTTAAGGGTATAAGGTCGCAGTTTATCAGAAAAGCCCTGAGTAGCCTGGAAGAGGCGTATAGGGCCCTCCTTTGGAAGGTAGATATGAAGGTGTCTGTAAGGACATTAACTTGGTGGGCTCTTGTTTACATTCATGTCCTCTTTTCAGAGCAGGGAAAACTATTCAGAGAGTCACTAGAATGAGTACTCACGGGAAACAGAAGAGAGCAGCAGGAGTTACATCAGTTATATCTGTAGCCTTTCCTATCAGGTACCTCTTATCTTTAATTTGTTACCAGCTTTTTACAGTGAAAGTTTTAATAAAGTTATTTGGGGAATTTTGAAAATTTTGCCTTTAGGTTCACTTCTTACATAATTTTATCTAATTAGAATGTTCCTCATAATGGCCATTGTAATTCTAGATTGTAATTCTCCTGAGGGATGGCAGTTCACTCAGACCCTAGCTGCACATGACAACTCACATTTCTGTCCAGCCTTATTTTTAAGGACCCTAGCCTGACAGTCATCAAATCAAGTTCTTTAGGACACAAAACAAACTTGGTAAGATTTTGCCATTTTTGTAGATATTTCTGACTTCTGGGACCATAGTTCTTAAATATAAAATAAGCAGGTATGATAGAAGGTGCTGCACTTATTCTGGATCCCATTTTATTGTTCTTTATTTATGATTTTTCTCTTAGCTATGCATCTTGGTCTCTTGGAGCCAAATTAATACCAAAAAGAGATATGCTGCAGGGTTGTTTAGTGTCTCACAGTGTGCCTTGTTGCACAGAAATTTTCTTGAGGTTGGTGGGTGACTTAGTGTCAATCTAACAGCTTCCATGACCAAATTATCCTAACAAAGGAGTCTTTGGGTTAGGAAATGAGCACTTTCACAGCTCTTAAATGCTCATTGTGTACCCACCAATCTTTATGACCTTTTGGCATTTGAGATCCCTGTTAGCAATAGCTTTTATCTACACCAAACAAGACAAACGTGTATTTAATAAGTCAGCAGTAACCAAGAGATGTTACTGTGTTGGCCAAGAGAAGGCCCTGTGCACACCACCACTAATTCCCATGGAACCTTGGACTGGGGAAAGGATTGAACCAACAAATTCAAGAATGGGGACTGCAGACTGTTTCCAAACAAAATACAGAACTGCAGCTGCCACCCACAGTTCCCAATGTTGGAATCCCAGGAAGGATTCCAAACAAATGGAGAACCATGGACTAAACTGCCAGCAGTTTCCTGCATGGAATCTGGAGATAGAATTGCAGACTAGGGTTTTCCACTAAAAAACCTAGGAATTGCAGTCTGAAAGACTACAGGGCTTGGCTTTTGGCAGAATCATCTGCCAGTTCAACTGGGCTGGAGGCAGAACTGTCTGCCAGCTCCAACTGATGTTCCTTGGAAAGAAAAGCCGATTAGATTGGGTGCTCAAAGTAAAGAGAGCAAAGCTCAGAACCAAGAGGGAACTTATCCACAGCGCTTGGAAACTGCAAGAAAAATAGTGACCTCAAAGGGTTTGTGATACTATACATTTTTTTCATTGTTCCTCAAGCCACAGAAGTCTCCTTTGGTCCCAAATACTGTCACCAAATCTGTGTAAATAACAAATATTCAATTGAGTCAATTTGAAGATCTAATTGGCTTTGTTAAATGGTTCATTAATCAGGCCGCATCCCATTTAGCAAATAGAAAGGAATTCTATTCAGCAGTAAAAAAGGAAAGGTTTTTAAAAGTAGAAAAGGAACAGAAAAAAGAAAAAAAAAGTTTATTCACAAAGAATGCATTGTTTTAGACAAGATCTTCCTCCTAAAGGCAACAGAGGTTGTCTTCCCTCAAATTTCTTAGTGCTGACCAAGAAATTCTATGTTGATTGGTCAAAGGTTACATTTGTGGGGAGGTTGAAACTGCATTTAGGTTAAGTATTAAGTCTTGATTTGCTGACTTGGGGCCTAAATATAACTGAGTCCATCTTGGGTCTTTGGTTTTCTTTTTGAGAGTGAAGCAAGTGGGTAGGTGCTGTATCACATACAGTGATTAATGTGGACCTGTGGATGAGGTGGCATTTCAGCAGAGACCTGGTTGACGTGAAGGGGCAAGCCACGATGATATTGGAGGAAGGCACATTTTAGCTGGAGAGAATGTAAGCTATGTTCCTTTGTAAAAAAAATTTTTTTAAGTTTTACATGACTACTATTTCTGTTTTTCCTGAAAATATATTTAGCGTCATTTTTGTGATTCTTGCTTCCTACATGCTGAATCCTGTAGCTCTGAGTTTATGATAAGTTCTCGTGTTCTGCCCTCTTTTCAACCTCAGCAAACATCAGTTAAATTCTTCCTGTGCTTCAGTAATGGTCACCAGTGACGCTATCTCTACCCAAATGGAGAAAGATAGTTGTTTATAAGTTAGGTTTGTACATTTTTGTAGCTTATTACTTGGGTAAAAAGTTCTCCATCAGCTTTTGTCCTTTCTTCTATTATTTTTATTGTTTGTAATTGTATTCTATATCACTAATATTAAGATGGAGCCTGAGACAAATAGAAAAAAAATATGTTAATAAATGTGTTGCACTTACCCTAGTCAAATTAAGAGTGAGAGGTGTATGCTCTATTAAAAATTTATCAATTATGTCACGGGAGTATTCTCAAAATATTGATTTTAACAATAAAGAAAAAATTCTGAATACATGAATGAAATCTTTTAAAAGAAGCTCTTATGTTTTATCATGGAATTTTGATGCATTTTCTTTTAGCAGACAGTATCCTTAAAGAAAAATACACTTCTAGGGATGCCCGGGTGGCTCAGTGGATGAGCGTCTGCCTTTCGCTCAGGGCGTGATCCAAGGATGGAGTCCTGCATTGGGCTCCCCACTGGGAGCCTGCTTCTCCCTCTGCCTGTGTTTCTGCCTCTCTTTCTGTGTGTCTCTCACGAATAAATAAATTTTAAAAAAAATAGAAGTACACTTCTAAAAGATTCACATATATTAATTTTCAGAAGTAGGTACTGTTTTATTATTCTACAGAGAAAAGAAGTGAAACATGAAAAGGTTAAGTGACTTGCCCAATGTCACTCTGATAATATCACAATCTCAAATCTGATGCTTTCTATAAAAAATAATATGTTGATGGGGCACCTGGGTGGCTCGGTGGTTGAGCGTCTGCCTTTGGCTCAAGTCATGATTCCAGGGTCCTGGGATCGAGTCCCACATCGGGCTCCCCTTAGGGAGCCTGCTTCTCCCTCTGTGTCTCTGCCTCTCTCTCTGTATCTCTCATGAATAAATAAATAAAATCTTGGGGGAAAAAAATGCTATGTTGGCTTTCATCCAGAGGCTGTCTTATTAAGGGATGGTGGTTATTAACAATGTTATGAGACTTGCATAATTGAGATCCACATTTTGATTCAGTGTCTTAGCTCAGACATACTGTAGAGAAAGAGAAGGTTAAAAGAAAACCTTTATTTTTCTTTCAAAGTCCTGTTGAAAACTAAATGCTTATTTAAAATCTTCTGACTTCTAGGGATCCCTGGGTGGCGCAGCGGTTTGGCGCCTGCCTTTGGCCCAGGGCGCAATCCTGGAGACCCGGGATCGAATCCCATGTCGGGCTCCCAGTGCATGGAGCCTGCTTCTCCCTCTGCCTATGTCTCTGCCTCTCTCTCTCTCTCTCTCTCTCTGTGACTATCATAAATAAATAAAAAATTAAAAAAAATAAAGTAAAATAAAAAAATATTTTAAAAAAAATCTTCTGACTTCTAAATCCTACTTACTGGTAGAATTAATGACTTCTTTCGGTCTTTAACAACTTGAAACACCATTGTGATTTTCTTAGATTGCTACCATGCTACCATTTGTTTACACAGCTTACTATGTTGTATTAAGTTTTATTATTAACAAAATGTGCCTACCTCTATATACAGACTCCTTAGGGGGAGCATCTGTGTACTGTTAATCCTTACGTAACAAAATTCTAACAACATTGTAAAGTAATTATAGTACCATGTAGCATATTCATTTTATAGATTTATAACTCGAGATGTTAGGTGACTTATCTAAAATCAGAAAAATAGTGGATATAAAGGTGTAAATAAAATTCACATTTCTTAGCAACCAGTTCAAGGCACTTTCTGCCATTCTAGGAAGATCAATTTAGGTAAGATTTTGATTTCTTAAAGGCATAGAACCACATCCAGAACGATCATCAGCCCATTAGGGGACATTTTTATGTTGAATATTCTCACAGTCCTCTATTTTGTTTCAGGTTCTGTTGTCTATCAATTAAAAAAAAACCTAGTCCTATATATAAAAGAAGGAAATATTTTACTGGATACAATAGTAAGAATAGGTTATATTTCTGGTTCCATTGAGGCTGCTGCTTTTTTCCTTTATAAAATACAGTTGAGTACAAATAACAGCTCCTAGTCTTGAAGAGAAAAATTGCAAAGATTAACTGACTTCAAACATAAGCAAATTGCCTTAAGTGTTTCAAATATAAATGATGTAGAAAGATAATAATAGTCCTATTTTATTTTATTTCTACTACTCTGTTATGAACCCAGGATAAACACTGTCAGTAGCTTAATCCTGTGTGACTCATCTTCCAAAAGTAACTTCTGTTATGTGGAGCTTCTATTCCATTGCTTCAAGTAGTAGTTTAAAAATGTCTGAGTTACTCTTGTAAAGAAGGAAGAAATGTTTCTTCTGCCCTTCAGAATGCTTCTAACTATACTAAGAATTAAGTTGACATGAGACAGATAAACAGGAAAAAAAAAAGTTTTATTACATGGACACAGAAGCCCAATAATGAAACCAAGACCTAAAGAAATGACCAAGGCAGGCAAGTTTTATACATTTTAGACAAAGACACAATAAACCTGTGAAAAAATTTAACTTCGGGATCTTTAGTTAGTAAGGAATATCTAACCAGAGTTTGGGCTGAAGGAGTAAATTAGTAAAAAATAAGTAACAATGGTTGTTTATACTGTTTTTCTCATCTCTAAATTTTCTGTCTCTGGTGATAAGAATGCCTCTACCTCATGGTACAGTGAGGGTACCTTTCACATGGAGTAAGGGGCAGGCAGGGCTAGGTAGGGAAAAATAGGTAGGGGACTATAGGATCAGGCTCACAGAAATCCCAAAAATGCTGAGGTGTAAGGAAACCAGAGATAAGGAAACAAACCAGATCACCCTGCCCTAGGTGTCTTTTTATGACAATCCCCTGTGACCAACAAAGAATAATCAGACCCAAAGGGAGCCATTAAAGGTGGTATCACCGTCCTTACTCAAACCAGGACATCACAAGAATGATAAGGCCCCAAGCTCCCTGCTCAATTCTAAATAAAAGACTGTTCACAGAGGCCCCGTTGGCAAACCTGTCGGGACCCCTCTCACTCCTGAGAGCTCTCTCTGTACCCTTGCTTAATAAACTTCTGTTGCTTTACTCACTCTCCTTTGTCCATGAGATTCATTCTTTGACTCCATGAGACAAAAACCTACTTCAACATAAGAGATTCTTATTTCTGTAGACAAAGTGTGTTAATGGTGGGGAGATCAGAGAGTGCTTTTTGCATTGGTTGCTTCTTAAGTAGCTTTTATTGAAAAATATATAACAAAGTGGCACATTTTGGGTATCCTTCCCTTCACCCCTAAAGTTCTCTGGAAGTTTTGATACAGGAGAGCTTGGTTCTTGTCTCACAGAGTCAAAAAATGAATCTTGCGGACACAGGAGAGTAAGTAAAGCAATAGGGGTTTATTAAGGAAAAATACAGAGAAAGCTCTCAGGAGTGAGAGAGGTCCTGACAGGGTTGCCACTGGGGACCTATAGGACTGACCTTTTATTGGGAACCTAACTAGGTAACTCAAGATCTTGAGATTTCTTTGTACTATCTCAAGTGATTGATGTATGGCTATTTGGAGGTCTGGTGAATCTCATCTCTGGGATTGTCTGGTAACCATCAAAGGGGGAGATACTCCCCTAACTCCTCAGAGCCAGGGAGCCTAACTTACTTTCTTCTCTGTTTTGATTGTCTTATCTCTGTTTTCCTTGGGATTTATGGGAGCCCACAGATTGTGGGGGCCTGACTCTGGGCCTTTACCTTATCTTTCCCTGGCTAGCCCCATCTGTCCCTAACTCATTCTTACATCAGTTTCACACATTAAAAGTTCAGGTGCTAGGTGGTTCTGTCTCCTTGTTCTGACAGTAGGTCAGTTCACTTAGACTCATTTCAGGTAGTGGTGTTATGAGTGTGTTCTCAAACTGAGACCTAGGGCTTAAATAATCAGGTAATAAGTCAGAGGCATGGAAACAAAAGAAAAAACAATGGTTAATGATTAGATCAAATTATAAACTACTTTTTGAGTTTTGAGGGCAGTCAAGAGGATTTCTAGATATCAGCCTCAAGCATCTTTAGAGTAAGGGCAGGTAGCAGCAATCTAACAGATATTTGTCGTTCAGGTGTCTTTGGGGATCTATTTGAGTGGCCCCCTGGACAATAGGCATGAAGACTATATATGAGATTGTGCTGATTGCTATGAAGTTTAAGTTGTTCATAATCAGTTTGTAGGGCCTCGGGAAAAAGGGTAGTTTTAGTTATCAAAAGGTTACCAGTCAAAAGGATGGAGGAAGAATTGAAAACATTATTTTGGAGAGTTGTAGCCTAGGCATTGTATAAAAGTATAAGAAATCAGGATCTAGTTCAGTTTATAATGGACTGTATTACTGTGGATATTCTAATATCCACAAAGGTGTGTTTCAAAATATCGTTTTTTCCTTCTGTAATGACCATTACCCTACCAAAAATAGCCAAATTAATACTAATTTGTTTGCAAAATAAGTCAAGTTTAAAAAAAAAAAAAAAACTTTGTCCTTTTTATTTACTTAGTGCAGCAAAAAGAACAATTGGTCATGTAAGCTCTTTAAATCTAGTCTGCTAAAACTTTTTTAAGATGTTATTTATTCATTCATGAGAGACACACAGAGAGAGGCAAAGACATAGGAAGAAGGAGAAGCAGGCTCCCTGCGGGGAGCCCGATGAGGGACTTGATCCCAGGACCCGGGATCACATCCTGAGCCGAAGGCAGAGACTCAACCGCTGAGCTACTCAGGAGTCCCTGCTGAAACTTTTTATAAGGAATCTCCAAATTGAACTTTTAACAGTCTCTTAAGCCAAAAGCCAAGCAAAATACTTGCCATCAGATTTAGCCTATCATTCTGTGTGCACTTGGGTTAATAATACTCTTCTTAAGGTTCCTAAAATATCTTGAGGTTCTTAGGCCTGCCAGGAAGTAACTTTCCTTACTCAGCTGTTAAAGCTGCTTGGGAACCCCATAAACAAGGTAGCAGGCTATTTTTCCAATGGGCTTTATTGGATCTGTAAAGTCAACTTTAGCACCTTAAAGCTGTCTGGTCATATCTTGAGTTTATGCATGTCTCTCAAATATGACATTCTGCTCAAGTCTTTCATAATATAACCAATGTTTCAGGGGTGTCTGGGTAGCACAGTTGGTAGAGGTCCAACTCTTGGTTTCAGTTCAGGTCATGATCTTAGGATCGTGAGGTTGAGCCCCTCGTCAGGCTGTGTCTGTTTGATATTCTCTCTCCCATTCCCTCTGCCTCTCCTGCTCCTGCTCTCTGTTTCTCCCTCTAAAGTAAGTAAATAAAAATAAATTTATTTATTTATTTTACCAAGGTTTCCAATTGTTACAAAGAAAACAGATTCTTATTGAACTTAAGCAAATAAATATGTTGTCATGAAAATATAAGACTAAGAATTTTTGAATTCTGTAGGAATCTGGTAGGGAGAAAAAGATAAATGTTTCATTTTGTTCACAAAGGTATATTTTATCAAATTGCTCTAAGTCTTAGTTATTTTAAGAGAAAAACTTTCCCTAAATCTGGAAAAACAAAACATTAGGAAAACTAGCAATGCTACAAACAAAATTGTTATAAAAATTATAACCATCCCCTTCAACTCATTCGGTCCCATGTTATTAATTCTACTTTTGCTTGAATCCAGTTCTTACACTAGTTCCAGAAACCTTTAGCCAGTGTCAGTTTATGATCTTAAAGTCATCAGAAACTTGTACTTAGAGTTCTTCCCTTGAGTCTTACTAAAGATGAAATGCATTCATTTACAGGAAGATTCTGCAAACACATCTGAGTTACAGCTTAATTGTTGTGAATGATCAAAGACTTAAAAATGGCCATGGCTAAAGATCAGATCAGAGTTCATCATACTGCAGTTGACAGAGAAATTTGGTCATTTCTGGAATGTACAATACTTCAAGACAATAACATACCAGGGCATATTAAATTTTATAGTATATACCTATACAAATATAATATAAGAAGGTTAAGTATCACTTATTTGATAGTGCTTCCCATTTAGTTTACATTTTTTTTTAAAAACCTAAGTCATTTATTATCTCTTTCTTATGTAGAGAGCACTTTCTTATGTAGAGGATCCTTTGAATCCTCTCATCAGACCCAATCAGTGATTCATCAATTGTATAGAATACCCAGTGCTCATCTCATCACGTGCCCTCCTAATGCCCATCACCTTGTTATCCCAACTCTCCACCCCTCTCCCCTCCAGCAACCCTCAGTTTGTTCTCTAGAGTTAAGAGTCTCTCATGGTTTGCCTCCCTCTGTTTTTATCTTATTTGATTCCCCCTCTTCCCCTATGTTCATCTGTTTTGTTTCTTAAATTCCACATATAAGTGAAACCGTATGGTATTTGTCTTTCTCTGACTGACTTGTTTTGCTTAGCATAATACCCTTTAGTTCCATCCTTGTCATTGCAAATGACCAAATTTCATTCTCAAAACTCATTCTTAAGTAAATTTCTTTGAAATTTAGCTGATACAGACTGCATAGAAAAATTTCTTTCTAGAGGTTCCTTTCCAGTAAACCTTTTACAACTTTCTTTTTTACATTCAGATTTTGTCCTGAGATTTCTCTCTTTAAATAACTAACTTCACTTTAGGACAAAATTTTCTTTTTCCTCAAAAAAAACCTATTTCCATTCCTCATACTTTTTCATACCAAAAGCATGCATTTTACTTTCCTGTCTTACCAATATTTTTTTTCTTTTTATTTTTGGTAGCTTTGACGCAGGCAGGCTGGGTTCATGGACCCAGAGAGGGTCCCCACAGAACCAGCCAAGAAGGTTCTTGGCTTTTCACAGCATAGAAATCAAATGCAAATTGGAGAAAGTGAAAACAGAATTTATTAAATAGTGTGTGAGTAACAGAGAATAGCAGTGTCTGGAAGACTCAAAAAGAAAAGGAGAATAAGTCTCATCATTGCTTGGGGTTAGGGATTTATATTAGAAAGGGGTCTAGGGTAGGGGATCCTGGGTGGCTCAGTGGTTTAGCGCCTGCCTTCGGCCTAGGGCGTGATCTTGGAGTCCCAGGATCAAGTCCTGCATCAGGCTCCCTGCATGGAGCCTGCTTCTCCCTTTGCCTGTCTCTCTGCCTCTCTCTCTCTCTCTCTCTCTCTCTCTCTCTCTCTCTCTCATGAATAAATAAATAAAATCTTAAAAAAAAGAAAGAGAAAGAAAGAGAGGAAGAAAGAAAGAAAGAAAGAAAGAAAGAAAGAAAGAAAGAAAGAAAGAAAGAAAGAAAGAAAGAAAGAGAAAGAAGTCTAGGGTAGTGTTCATTCCTTCAGGAATCCATGGTGAGATCCCATCAAAGGCAACCATTAAGTGAACAATACATGTTATTCCATAAATTACCAAAGGCAGGTATATTGATGCTGATGTAGTTTTTGGATACCTAGGTAAGATTTGATGGAGTCCAGAGCTGATGGCCAAGAAAGAATTCTTGAGACATCTTCCATGCAAAATGGTGGCTTTATTAAAAGCAGGGGATAGGACCCATGTGCAGAAAGAGCTGCTGCTGCTTGCTGTTGCCTGCTGCCCCAGGATTATGAGGAGCAAATGATTATATGCTTTGGGGCTGGGGGGAGTAAAGGTAAGGTAAGTTCCAAAAGGATCTTCATATGCTAAGGAAATCAAAGGATACCAGAGGCCTTTCTATTGTCAAACCACGGTTGTTTTTCCCTCTAGCAAGGTATTAACATTAAGACAAGGGGTGCCTGGGTGGCTCAGTGGTTCAGCATCTGCCTTTGGCTCAGGTCGTGATCCTGGGGTCCTGAGATCAAGTCCCACATTGGGCTCCCCATAGGGAGCCTGCTTCTCACTCTGCCTGTGTCTCTGCCTCTCTCTGTGTGTCTTATGAATTAATAAAATCTTAAAAAAAAAAAAAAAGACAGGAGGTTTCTCCTGGAGGAGAACATATATTCTGCATGCCTCAAATATTTGTCATGGGCTGCAGGTTATAGGAACATTTAATTCTATCTACATTCTCTTCCTCCTTTGTTTCCTACACCAATACCAGCCTCAGTCGAGGTTTGTTTGAAGCTAGTTCTGGAACATGTTCAGTATCTGGCTTTTCTTAGATATTATTAGGTGTTTGGAGCTTAGGATAAAACTTAGAGAATGATTAACTTTCTTGTTTCCCCCTTGAAGTGGCTTAAGCTTCTTTGGCTTATTCAGAGATAAAATATAGAACATGAATAAGTGGAGCCAAGCAAAAAAAACAGCAGAGACAAAGTTACTTCCAAATAGAGTCCCTTCAGCTTCCCTGCCTCAGCTTTATCCATATATATTAATTGAAATTTTTCACTCTCAGAAGCTTTAATTTCTAGTGAAATCTAAATGACAAATGTTAACTGTTGCACCAGCATTGTTTTAGATTGGTAAATTTGTGAATAGAATTTCTTAAACCATGTGTTGGTTTTTTTTAAGATTTTGACTATTTATTCATGTGAGACACAGAAAGAGACAGAGACACAGGCAGAGGGAGAAGCAGGCTCCCTGCAGGGAGCCCGATGTGGGACTTGATCCCAGATCCTGGGATCATGCCCTGAGCCAAAGGCAGATGCTCAACCGTTGAGCCACCCAGGCACCCCTGTTTTTTCATAGTACAGTCTTTTAATAAAGCACAAAACATGTTTAATAACAGACCCAAATTTATTTTTAGTTTCTCTGTAATTAAGAAATCAAAAATACGTAAACCTATGTTTAGTACTGAATGTTTATTATTTTCTTATTTGGAAATGATTAGGATATTCAGTGAATTAAACATAATTCATCACTTAACTTAGTGAAATTTAAAGGTTTCAGGTTACCATAAAGATTTGGGGAAAGTAAAACTTTACCTAAAAAATGTTTTCTTATTTATAGCTGTTAGATTTACTTGTTCTTAACAGCTATGCTTCAAGTAGCCATAGAAACTTCAAGAGACATCAGACAAAAGTCAGTTATCTTCTCAAACTGCTATTATTTTTAAAAACATTTTCTAAGAGGTAACATCAACTTGAGTGTAAGTAAACCCAGGTAGAATGAAAGTGTGAATGCTGATAACTTTGAAGCAACATCTGCATTAATTAAACTAACAACCTTGAATTAGTTTTTTATTGATTATTTTTCCTAGATCCACATGAACTTGAAAAACATTTGGGTTAGTTTCTGTCTTTTGGAAATTGTAGAATGCTCAATCCTTACAAGCACTTGTCTTCAAACCAAACTAAATAGACCTCGTTTACAAATTAATTTTACCAATACCATTTGGAGGCAGAAAAATTATCTCACATTTACAATATATACACATGAGCACATGCACAAACATGTAGATAGATATGAACAAAAATCTTACAGCTTTTGTTTTTACTAATATTTGTGGAGAGAGTGTTATAGGCTTCATTCCAAATATTTTTTTTCTCTTTTGATGAGACTTCCCCTTATGTTTATATTTCAAAGGATGGCTTTTAGATCCCAGAAAAGATGGGGGAGGAAAATTTAAACCACAAAAACATAGAGAAAGTAATTCCAAGTTTTCTCCCAGGTGGACTTTTTGGAACATATTGGCCTTTCATCAGAGGCACTGGATCCTCTGGGCACAAGAGCCCTTTCAGCAGTTTTTATTTTAAAAAACATTCTTCTCTTCTGGACCCCCCTTTATTTTCTTCCATCTCAAGTAATTGTGGGTTGTGTTTGCATTTCAAAGACATGATGAGATTTAGGATTTTAAGAGACAGAAAAAAGAATTCAAGTTTTGTGTTTTCTTTCCTCAAGAGTTTTACGATAATTGCTATTTAAAATCTATCTTCCTTTAAAAAAAAATAGATTATTTGAGAGAGAGAGAACAGGGGGAGAGTGAGAGGGAGAGCTAACTAAGCAGACTCTGGGCGGAGTGTGGAGGCAGACATGGGGCTCCCAATTCATGACTCTGAGATGACCTGAGCTGAAACTAAGAATTGGTCACCTAACGGACTGTGCCACCCAGCTGCCCCTCTGTCTTCCTCTTTTTAAGTGCAGAACAGTTTAATATCCTCATCTTTTATAATACCTATAAGCATTTGAGAGTAATAGGTGATGTTTGGGGATTGGTAAAAATAGGTGGGCTTAAATTGATTTTAGATTTGTCTTTCTGGTTTTGTAGAGATTTGTAAGACAAAAAGTTTTTTCCATTTCCCTCAAAGGACTGAATTACAGCCTGAACATCAAGGGATTTTATTTATTTACTCATGAGAGACACAGTGAGAGAGGCCGAGACATAAGCAGAGGGAGAAGCAGGCCCCCTGCAGGGAGCCCAATGTGGGACTCTCTACCAGGACCCTGGGATCATGACCTGAGCCAAAGGCAGACGCTCAACCACTGAGCCACCCAGGCATCCCTACTAGGGTTTTTAAAGACTTTATTTATTCATTTGAGAGGCAGAGAAAGAGTAGGAGCCATTGGGAGAGGCAGAGGGAGAGAGAGGAAGTGGGAGCCCAACTAGACTCGAGGGTTCATCCCAGGACCTGGAAATCATGACCTGAGCCAAAGGCAGACACCTAACCATCTGAGCCATGGAGGTGCTCCTATTTGTTTTTTTTATATTAGGGTGATTGGGACCAAAAGATGTATGCCTTTATAAAGTCTATAAGGCATTTTAACAAAAGTCTTCTTTCTGAATACACAATTTAACCTTGTCTTCTGGTAGACCCTGAATATTGGCCTTTCCCATATCTTTTGTACAAAGACCTATGAGAAATTATGTTCATTCATTTCCTTTGTGAAGGACTAGTTGGGAGGATGGGGGAGTATGTGGATTGTCTGGCCTGCCTCATGGCCATAATATACTCATGTGCTGGAAGACTCCCCTATAGCAGCCTGTCTAGTTGTGAGTGGGGTTGTAAATAGTCATTAATCTCTTTAATTTTTCTCTAAATTTGGTACAATCTTTTGAATGTAGAGGGGAAAAAAAGTCTTTATAATTTGAAAGATCTGCTGTTTAGGGATTTGAATTCTTTGCAAAGGTGGGAGCAGGTCTTAGGATACATTTGCAAAGGTTATTGTATAGGAATGTCTGAAACTGGCAGAGCTAACTTGATTAGAGTAAACCAAGCCCTGCTGCCATCCCACACACTTCTGCTACATTCAGTTTCGGGCTTTCAGCCTTTACAGGAATAGCCTGTTTACAAGAAATAGCATTTAATATATAGTTTGAACCTATAGATTAGTCCAGGGTACTCTGCAAATCTTGTAGGGAAAGGAAAGTTAGGACAGACAGATATGCAGCCAGATTTCAACATGGGAAATCTACATTGGATGAAGGCATTAATTTTTGTCTTAAGCCTAATTCTTTTTTTGTTTGTTTTCATCTTTTCCAGGGAATCCCTAAGTCTAGCCATTATACTAATAAGACAAGTGAGAGCTCCCTATAAATTTTTTTTCTTTCAAATATAGCCAATTTAAAGAATCCATTGTCTGACCATTGATGAATAGGATTTTATTAATTCCAATAATGACTCAAGCTAATAAGCTTCTTAATGGAAGGCTCAGAAGCAACTTTCCATGCTTAGATTATGGGAACAAGAGGCAGCCCTGGAGAAGGCATAGGTGATGCAGCTCCTGTGATCCTAAAGTTTACTCCTAAAGATAGTCTAAGAAAACAAAGACCTTTATTGTATAGGTGGTAAAAATTATGTGGTGCATATCATGTCTCCAGTCTCCCACAAATGTGAGATGTCTCCAGTCACAGACCCACTAATCCCTGGGCAGGTTCTACTGGAATGGGATTTTTTTTTTTTATTTAATATAATTTTATTTATTTATTTATTTATTTATTTATTTATTTATTATTTACCGCCCCCACCCCCACACTAACAAACAACCAAGATTGAAACAACAAAGATCCCTTAGGGCAAGGACCTCTTAGGACAAATTCCCTGACAGCTGGTATAGCCCTACAGAGAGTGCTGCTTGTAACTGCATGTCTTAGATTCCCACCCAGTCTTACTAAACTAGCCTCTAGGGTACAGCCTGCTAAGTGCACCCTCTGGATGAGGGAGACCAGAAAGAGTATTTTCACTTAGTCTCCAAGCCAAACTCTCAGGACAAGATGAAAGAAAAAAAAAAAACCTCAATCAGGTTTTTGTTTGTTTTGTTTTTTAAAGATTTTAATTACTCTTGAGAGACACAGAGAGAGAGAGGCAGAGACACAGGCCAAGGGAGAAGCAGGCTCCATGCAGGGAGCCCGATGTGGAACTCGATCCCAGGTCTCCAGGATCATGCCCTGCGCTGAAGGCGGCGCTAAACTGCTGAGCCACCCAGGCTGCCCTATTTTGGTTTTTTTAATGCACATTAGCAGCTTTAGCTAAGCATTGGGTTTCTCAGCATTAAGCTAATACCTATAAGGAATGTGCCATTGGGTTGGGGATTATGTGTTCTTTTACAGTGTACCTCATTGCATGATAGTTTTCTTGAGGTTTGCCAGTGATGTAGTGTCAATCTGTCCTGTTCTGTGACCAATTTATCCTAACGTAGGAGTCTTTGAGTTAGGTGACGAGTGCCCTAACAGCTTTTAAGTGTTCGACCTATGCCAGCCAATTTTGTGGCTTTGGCTTCCAAGATGTCTCTTAAGGATAGCCTTTACCTCATATGCACATTAGCCCTCAACAAAGCTTGTCTTAAACAGATGGTGGTCTGATGAGAACCATGAACTCAGTCTGTAAAGCAAGCTTGAACAACAGGTGTATAGGGCCTATGCCTGTGTTCTGTCCTATAAGATACCTTTGTGTAGCAAACAACACAAAAAAACACTGAGAAAGGAAAATAACCATTTCTAAGAGGAAATGAATTAGTAAAACCAAGAGTATTCTACCAAAGTTTTACCAAGAATCAGTAAGTAAGCCAAAAGAACTAGTTCCATAATATTTTCTCCTGCTAATCTAACTTTATTTTTTAAATTTTTTTAAAGATTTTATTTATTTATTCATGAGAGACACAGAGAGAGAGGCAGAGACACAGGCAGAGGGAGAAGCAGGCTCCAGGCAGGGAGCCGGACGTGGGACTGGATCCCGGGTCTCCAGGATCAGGCCCTGGGCTGAAGGTGGCACTAAACCGCTGAGCCACTGGGGCTGCCCTAATCTAACTTTAGAGAAAGGAAAAAAAAAGCACCTTGCCACTTGCTCCATTGGACTCTGCAGATGGGGTCCTGAAAGCTGCCATGGTAAGAAATCTTACCTTCTGCAGGCTATATATCAGATGTCCCAAGATCAGAAAGCTGCAGAATCTTCAGAGAAAATATCAAGCAGAATTTGATCTTGCCAACCATGCCTACTGTAGGAAAGGGAGAAATAATTTTTCCTGTGCCCTTCAGGATCTTTCTTGACTAAGAATTAAATTGATATGAGACAGTAATAGGAGAAAAATACCAAAGTTTTATTACATGCAAACAGAAGCCCAAAAATGAAATTGAGACCTTTAAAAATGGCCAAAGAAGGCAGTTTTTATACTTTTTAGACAAACAGACAATAAATCTGTGTGGAATTGACAAAAGGAATACTTAATCTTAGGAACTGCAATTAGTAGGGAATTCTAAGAAGAATTGGGCTGGGGTAGTAAATTAGTAAAAAATAATAAGGGTTCTTAATATAGCCTTCTCAGCTCCAAATAAGATTCAATCTCTTGGTTATAAGAATATCTTTACTATCTGGTACAAGAAGGGTACCTTTCACATGAGAGATGTACATCTTGTTTTCTGGAGTCAAAGGAGGGTGGGATTACAGTGTTCCTTTTGCGTTGGTTGTTCCTTAGGTTCATTGGTAGTTTCTTAAGTTTCAACTTTATTAAAAATAATGGATATGCCGAAGTGGCACATTTTGTGTGGCCTGCGCTTGGCCTTTGCTGAAGTGGAACATTTTGTGTGGCCTGCCCTTGGCCTTTACACTCTATAAAGACTTAATAGTTGTTATTGATGTACTTTTCAAAAATACAGGTGAGGTTTCGTGGTGTGAGGTCCAGAGCTAGTGATCAAGAAAGAATTCTCTTTTTAAAAAAATTAATTTATTTTTAAGTTTAATTTCAGTTTGCCAACATATAGTATAACACCCAGTGCTCATTACATCACATGCTATCCTTAGTGCCCCTCATGCAGTTACCCCATGCCCCCACCCTCAGCAACCCCCAGTTTGTTTCCCAGAGTTAAGAGTCTCTCGTGGTTTGTCTTCCCTTCTGATTTTCCCCCATTTTGGTTTCCCCTCCTTCACCTATGGCACTATTTCTTATATTCTACAAATGAGAGAATTCTTGAGACATCTTTGGTGCAAAATGGTGGTTTTATTAAAGCATGAGGACAGGACCCATGGACAGAAACTGCTGCTGCCCAGGGCCTGAAAGGGTGGCTGATTATATACTGGGAAGTTGGAGGGAGGTAACCAAAGAGAGGTTTCAAAAGGACTTTCATATGTTATAGAAGACTCCAGAATCCTGGAGGCCTTGCCAAAGTCAAGTTAAGGTTGTTTTCCCTTCTAGCAAGGCATTAACAATAAGTAGTTGGGAGCTTCCTGGAGGAGCATTACACTCTGCACACTTCAAGTATCTTACTAATGGGCAGATTATAAGGACATTTCATTGTATCTAAATTTCCTTCTGGAAGCTAGGTTATTGATAAAAATGCTTTTTGTTCATGTAAATTACTAGGACATTTGTAAACTGAGGGAGACTCATGTCTTGCAAGATTCTGATCTAAGTTAACTATTTTGTTTTTCCTTTCCTTAACTTTAGGTCAGCCAGGATTGCCTGGGGAAAGTCACACAGATCACGTCTGGGTGGGGGGTGAAAGGGATGCAGGGTGTCAGCTTGTGCTTTGTCCTCTCCTAGCTTTCTGTTCCCTCATCGGTTATGATGGTGCCTGAGGATATTTATAGGAAAAAATTAAGGATAAATTCACAAGGATTACCCTTAACTTTCTTAACGATTTGTAGGACTGTCATTTATGAATCTGTCTAAATCCTTTGCAAACCAGTCACAGAAAGCAAACTCCGCCTGCCCTTGTTGTACCTTCAACTACCTTAGGGACCCCTAGGTGGCTCTGTCAGTTGAGGGGCTAACTCTTGATTTCATATCAGGTCGTGATCCCAGGGTCCTGGAATCAAGCCCCAGGTCCCACTCCCCACTCAGTGGGAAATGTGCTCGACTCCATCTACATTCCCTCTGCTCCTCCCCCTGCATTCTCTCTGTCTCTGTCTCTCTCCCCCCCCCCCCCCGCCTTCAAATAAATAAATAAATAAATCTTTAAAAGAAAAAAAAAAACTCCCTCAGTGATGTAGAATTTAAGAATTTGGCCTTCTACCAAGATAGGATACCTCTTCCTCCTGTAAGGAAGATACTTTAGGAATTTTCCCAATTTTCAGATGATGTCACTAGAGAAATAGAGCAGCTCTAAAAATGTCTTGTTCCTTTTACAAATCTAATATAAATGTATCCCAATTGTACTAGTATAGAAGAGCTATGCTGGGATCCCTGGGTGGCGCAGCGGTTTGGCGCCTGCCTTTGGCCCAGGGCGCGATCCTGGAGACCCGGGATTGAATCCCACATCGGGCTCCCGGTGCATGGAGCCTGCTTCTCCCTCTGCCTGTGTCTCTGCCTCTCTCTCTCTCTCTCTCTGTGACTTTCATAAATAAATTTAAAAAAAAATTTAAAAAAAAAGAGCTATGCTGATCACATCCCTGTTTCCAAGTTCAGCAAGGACTTATTTGGGAATGCCCTCATTTGGTATCACACTGTATTTTAGTATATGTGCTGCCGAAGTGAGCACTCACACTGTATTTTAAATATCTTTGTCTGTTAACATAAGGAAATTGAAGGTATTTTGCATAGAGCTCACATTTTCACATTTCTTTTGGTTCCACACCTCTTAGAGCCTGCAGTGTTAGCCTTCAGGCCATTACTCCACAATTCTTTCTCATAAGTGCGGATGTGGCTTACTGATCTTCTCTACTCTTGGGGCAAATGGTATTTTTGTCATTTTACTGGGGTAGTGGAAGAATGCTTTTCAAGCCAACGGACAGGAAAGATTTGCATATTAAGAGAAAAAAATTAGGCAATGTATGTACTATATCTTTCAATATATATTAAGTTTTTCTCATATTAAACTTGAATAAAAGCAAAAATTGATGATCAGAGAACCCAGAGTGACCAGTGGTCAGAAACAGGATGAATTGATTTTGATGTAGGAAAAAATTCTCTGATTTTTTAATAAATTAGAAAAAATGGAACACTAAGACCTTAGCCACAATTTGTTTCCAGTTTAGTTCAGAAGAAATTAAAGTTGGAGAGTATAACATGCATATATAAACTTTTACACAAAAAAATAAAAAATAAAAAAAAATAAACAGGATGCCTATATCTTTTGATGGATTAAAAAATGCATAACTATTTTCTGGCATATATCCAGCATTACATTGCTCAGAAATATTTTCTGATTCCTTCCTCTTTATGAAAGAATGACAACGGTGCTTTCCCATCCCAGTTTTATATTTCACTATTTTACAAAGATCAATGACAATAAGTGAAGCCAAGGTATTATTACTGTATATTTCCAAAAAGACTTCTTCAAGTGTATAACGAAGATGAGATAAGAACATTAATAAGAACTGACTTGTAATATTGAAGATTTAATGATAGTTCCAATATCGCCCATCTTTGGAACAACTGCCAGTTTCTCTTTTGCAGAAATGTATATTCTGTGTGTGTGTGTGTGTATGTGTGTGTCTGTGTGTGTGTGTGTGTGGTGTAGAATAATAACCACAGAGGTTTGTTTGACTTTTCTTCTTATTTTAACCTACTGTGGGCAGGAAACAGCCCCCCAGCCAGAGCTATTAATCAAGGAATGTGGACTGGTTCAGTTGTACAGATTATTTACCATGGATGTCCCTTCAAATCCTGGTTGGGTGATGCCTTTCCTGGTGAGTCAGGGTCCATGCTGAGTCAGCTGTTAAATAACTTGAATATAACTCCTATATCTGAGTTAACCAAGACTTTGTATCCTAAGTCTAGCTTAACTGATCTTTTCCCTGCATACAAACCAGAATAAAAGTATCCAATACTATGGGAAACAAGTACCACAGGTTAGGTGTGAAGTTGGAGAGCTAGGTTCTTGTCTCACAGAGTTGAAGAATGAGTCTTGAGGACAAAGGAGAATGAGTAAAGTGGCAGAAGTTTATTAAGCAAGGATAGAGAGAAAGCTCTCAGGAGTGAGGGGGTCCCAACAGAGTTGCCAATGGGGGCCTCTTCGGACAATCTTTTATCTAGAACTGAGCAGGGAGCTTGGGGCCTTATCATTCTTGTGATGTCCTGGTTTGAGTAAGGACTGGTGATACCACCTTTAATGGCTCTCTTTGGGTCTGATTATTCTTTGTTGGTCATAGACCACTGTGACCCCTTTCCTTCTATTCTTTTTTATTTAAAGATTTTATTTATTTATTTTAAAGAGAGAGAGCAGAGAGAGGGGCAGAGAGAGGAGAGAGAGAATATCTCAAGGAGACTTCACACAGAGCCCAATGTAGGATTCAGTTTCACAACCCTGAAACCTTGACCTGAGCTAAAATCGAGAGTCCTATGCTTAACCAACTGAGCTATCCAGGCACTCCTCCTTCTATTTTTTATCTTTTATATCATCCACCTCTATCATATTTTGGGCTTTTTCTCTCATCTGGGCAATTGTAATAGCCTCCTCACCAGTGTTCCATTTTTTAATTTCTCTCATCTTGCCCTCAGCCCTTATCTCCTGTATTCTGCTGTAAGTGAACCCTTCAAAGATTTCAAAATTCTCTACAAAATAAGTTCTTTAAAAAAAAAAAAAAGAAAAGATAAAAGAGCTAGAGGGTCTATTTTGGCAATATGATGGCCTACAAATTCCAAAACTTCTCTTATAAAACATCTAAAAATGATAAAAATAGAGGAGCCTGGGTAGCTCAGTCAGTGAAGTAAAGTGTCTGCCTTCAGCTCAGGTCATGAGAGGGTCCTGGGATGGAGCCCTACATCAGACTCCCTGCTAAACAGGGACCCTGCTTCTCCCTCTCCCTCTGCCCCACCCCCAACTCAGGCTATCTCTCATGGGCTCTCTTTCTCTCTCAAATAAATAAATAGTTGAGAGGAAAATATATTGAGTGAAAAAATATGGGGCTCAATCCCAGAACCCTGGGATCATGACCTAAGCTAAAGATAGACACTTAACCTACTGAGCTACCCAGGTACCCCAACAAGTAAATCTTTGAAAAACAAAGGAAAATAAATAAAAATGATTAAGTATTTAAAATTCCTTTTATTTTTAAATTTTTATTTAAATTCAACTAATTAACATATAACATTATTGGTTTCAGAGATAGAAGTCAGTGACTCATCAGTCTTATACCCAGTGCTTATTACATCATGTGCCGTCTTTAATATCCATCAACTAGTTACCCCATCTCCTCACCCCCTGCCCTTCAGCAACCCTCAGTTGGTTTTTTATAATTCAAGAGTTTTATGGCTTGTCTCGCTCTCTGATTTCGTCATTTTATTTTTTCTCTCTTCTTCTATGATCCTCTGTTTTGTTTTTTCATTTCCACATATGAGTGAACTCGTAATTGTCTTTCTCTGACTTATTTCACTTAGCATAGTATCCTCTAGTTCTATCCACTTCATTGCAAATGGCAAGATTTCATTTTTTTCATGGCTGAGTAGTATTCCTCTGTGTGTGTGTGTGTATGTGTGTGTGTACACATACATACTGCATCTCCTTTATTCATCTGTTGATGGACATCTGGGTTCTTTCTGTAGTTTGGCTACTATGGATATTGCTGTTGTAAACATTGGGGTGCAGATTCCCCTTTAAGTCACTATGTTTGTATCCTTTGGGTAAATACCTAGTCGTGCAATTGCTGGGTTGTAGGGTAGTTCTATTTTTAACTTTTTGATGAACCTCCATAATGTTTTCCAGAGTGACTGCACCCTTTCTCTACCTCCTTACCAACATTTATTTCCTGTGTTGTTAATTTTAGCCATTCTGACTGGTGTAAGGTGGTACCTCAGTATGGTTTTGATTTGTGTTTCTCTGATGCAGAGTGATATTTAGCATTTTTTCATGTGTCTGATGGCCATGTGTATGTCTTCTTTGGAAAAATGCCTGTTCACGTTCTTCTGCCCATTTCTTGACTTGATTATTTATTTTTTGGATGTTGAGCTTGATAAATTCATTATAGATTTTGGATACTAGCCCTTTATCTGATAAGACACTTGGATATATCATCTCCCATTCAGTGGGATGTCTTTTGGTTTTATCGATTGTTTCCTTTGCTGCACAAAAGCTTTTTATCTTAATGAAGACTCAATAGTTCATTTTTGCTTTTGTTTCCCATACCTTTGAAGACAAGTCTAGCAAGAAGTTGCTGTAGCCAAGGTCAAAGAGGTTGCTGCCTGTGTTCTCTAGGATTTTGATGGATTCCTGTCTCATATTTAGTCTTTCATTCATTTTAAGTCTATTTTTGTGTTTGATGTGAGGAAATGGGCTAGTTTCATTCTTCTGCACGTGGCTGCCCAATGTCCCCAGCACCATTTATTGAAGAGACTGTCCTTTTTCCAGGGGATAGTCTTTCCAGCTTTGTCGAAGATGAGTTGGCCGTAGAGTTGAGGGTCCATTTCTGGGTTCTCAATTCTATTCCATTGATCTATATGTCAGTTTTTGTGCCAGTACCATACTGTCTTGATGATCACAGCTTTGTAATATATCTTGAAGTCTGGCATTGGATGATTTTCCTTTTCAACATTCCTTTGGCTATTTAGGGTCTTTTCTTGTTCCATACAAATTTTAGGATTAGTTTGTTCCAGCTCTGTAAAAAATGTCAATGATATTTTGATAGAGGTTGCATTGAATGTATAGATTGCTCTAAGTAGCATAGACATTTTAATAATATTTGTTCTTCCAATCCGTGAGCATGGAACGTTTTTTCCATTTCTTTATGTCTTCCTCAGTTTCTTTCATGAGTGTTCTATAGTTTTCTGAATGCAGATCCTTTGCCTCCTTGATTAAGTTTATTTCTAGGTATTTTATGTTTTGGGGTGCAGTTGTAAATGGGATTGATTCCTTAATATCTCTTTCTTCCGTCTCATTGTTAGTATATAAAAATCCAGCTGATTTCTTTGCTTTGGTTTTATATCCTGCCACTTTATTGAATTCCTTTATGAGTTCTAGCAATTTTGAGGTGGAGTCCTTTGGGCTTTCCCTATAAAGTATCACGTGATCAAAGAGTAAGAGTTTGACTTCTTCTTTGCTGCTTTGGATGCCTTTTATTTCTTTTTGTTGTCTAATTGCTGAGGCTAGGACTTCTAGTACTGTGTTGAACAGCAGTGGTGACAGTGGACATCCCTGCTATGTTCCTCACCTTAAGGGAATACCTCTCACTTCTTCCCAATGAGAATGATATTCAGGCTTTTCATTTATGGCTTTTATGATATTGAGGTATGTTCCCTAAGAATGAATGACTATAACAGTGAAAGTGAAATCCTGTGAGCCATGTAAAGTGCGTGAATACAAATCTGGGGAAGGAAGCTAAACCTCCAGCTGCTATACCTTCAGGGTATCTCCAGATCTGGAGGTTGAAGGAATATTGGAAATAAAATTACACAATTTTTAGCACAGAAGGACAAAAAGAATATGAAGATGCAGTTAAGAAACCTGTGGAAGGGAATGAGAAGTTTAAAGTGTCAGGTTACAATAGTGAAGACAATGGAGGACAGACAATATTTAAAGATCTAATGACTACAGGTGTTTGGAAATAATACACAGAAAACCCAAAGAACACCAACCTGCATCATTTTAAAGAAACCTCTTTTTAGACATAATATGCTCAAGATAGGCATTGCAACAATGATGGGAGGGAACCAAAGGATAGTGAAATAATATCTTCATAAGAAAATATAATTGTCAACCTAGAACTTTTTTTTTTAGATTTTATTTATTTATTCATGAGAGAGACAGAGAGAGAGACACACACCCAGAGACACAGGCAGAGACACAGGCAGAGGGAGAAGGAGGCTCCATGCAGAGAGCCCGATGTGGGACTCGATCCCGGGTCTCCAGGATCACACCCTGGGCCCAAGGCAGCACTAAACTGCCCAGCCACCCAGGCTGCCCTCAACCTAGAACTTTTAATAAAATGAAGACATTTTTATATAAATAAAAATAGAAAAAGATTTACTTACAAAATGACCCTCACTAAAGGAAATTATAAGTATACATTTAAAGAATTAATTGAAAGGGACCTCAGGGTGCCTGGGTGGCTCGGTCAGCTGAGCATCTGACTCTTCATTTTGAAGCTCAAGTCCTGATCTCAGAGTCCTGCGATGGAGCCCCACCTCAGTTTCCAGGCTCAACAAGGAGTCTGCTTGAAGATTTCTCTCCCTCTCCTTCTGCTTCCTCGCCCTACTCAAGTTCTCTCTCTCTCTCTCTCTCTCTCTCTCTCTCTCTCTCTCTCTCTTTCTCAAATGAATAAATAAATTTTAGGGGCACCTGGGTGACTCAGTTGGTTAAGCATCTGTCTTCGGCTCAGGTCATGATCCCAGGGTCCTGGGATCAGGTCCTGCATCGCACTCCCTGCTTACCAGGGAGCCTGCTTCTCACTCTCCCTCTGCTGCTCCTCCTGCTTGTGCTCTGGCCCTGGCTCTCTCTCGCAAATAAAAAATAAATAAATAAAATATTTAAGTAGATAATTAAATCTTAAAAAAAACTTCACCTCAAAAAAAAATCTAAGGTAAAGAAAGTGATAATGAATACAGGTAATAGTAAAGAGGAGAATAAATCTAAATACATAATGGCAGTTTATAGAAAAATGATATCCCTTTTGGTAGTGTTTAAAAAAATAAAGTAACAGGTACCATTATCATGTAAGACTGGAGGCAGATGATTAGAATAAAATACTCCAAGATGTTTGTATTTTCAAAAAGAAAGAAAGTATCTTTAGGTTTTGAGTATGCATATTAAAAACGGCAATGAAAACATAGTCTAGTGCTTAGAGTGGTGTCTTTTGATCAAGGTCAGTAAACATCTTTTCACAGTATATACCCTAGTATTTTAAAAGTCTATCTACCCACTCCCTATCACTTTCATAATTTAAAGCCTTTTAGTAGGAAACATTGGGTTTCCAAACTCACTTATTCCTTCTATCATGTTTCTTATGTAACCACAGTTACAACTCTTTCCCTGGTCTTGTATACTTAGTAATCTAGAGTTATGAAATCAGTTTTAACTCATTCTACAGTCATCATTATGAGAAGGATGCTCCTGGTTCATTGACCTCTAACCCATGTGCTTCCCATGGCAAGTCTTATCACAGATGCAAGAGCCATAGCAGCACTATGTGTGTGGCTTTAGGATCAGGACAGTTGAAATTGCCTCTCAAGAGCCTCCCCAGCCTGCTTTAGTGCATAGTAGTCTCTTTCTTCCCTGAGTTCCACTCATTTGCACTCACAGTCCCATATGTAAAGTGGAGGTAACAGTATACCTTATTTTTAGCATTGTGGTATGAGTTAAATGAATTAATACATGTAAAATCATTTAAAGAAGTGCTTTTATGACACACTAATTATATACTGTTGAGCACTTGCTTCTAGTCATCTGTTAGGAGAATTGATTGTTTACTCAAAGACTTAAACAACTACAATATAATTGATCAAAAACAAGATTTTAAGTTTTAACTTTCTGTAGGAGATGAAAAAGTAGAGAATGCAAGCAGTTAATGCTCATTGACTTAAGCATTTGTCATCCATAGTTACTTAAGATCAGATTTCGTTTGGAAG
Source organism: Nyctereutes procyonoides (assembly GCF_905146905.1). Lineage (NCBI taxonomy): Eukaryota > Metazoa > Chordata > Mammalia > Carnivora > Canidae > Nyctereutes > Nyctereutes procyonoides. The sequence goes on from NW_026575120.1 coordinate 20,024,792, forward strand.
GTTCTTTGGGATCTGATTCTAGTAGGCTTGGTGTGGTAATGATAAAGAGCTATTAAAATTTGGGGGGAACATTTACATGGATTCATGGATTGGAGATTTCTACTTGAAAAGTATAAAATAGGTTTATAGATCTTTGAAATGAAGGAATCTCAAGATGCCTCTAAACTAGTTTTAGAATTTTGGGGAAAGCATTTAAAATCCAGGACTCTGATACCCCTATAAAAACAATGGGTTTTCTTAAAGATGGCAGAGTACGAGGAACCAAAGCTCGCTGTCTCCCACGGATACAACTAGGTAACACTCAAATCAGCATAAATAACCCAAGAAAACAAGCCCGAGACTGACAAAGTCGACAACTAAATGTAAAGAAGTGGTCACATGAAAGAAGATAGGAAGAGTGGCAAAGAAAAAAATTTTAAAACACCAAGAAAAAAGTAGACATTACTTATAAGGGAGACCCTATAAGAAAATGAGCAGGTTTTTTCAGCAGAAACTCTATAGGCTAGAAGGCAGTGGCCTGGTATATTTGAAATGCTGAAAGGAAAAATCTTTAGCCAAGAATATTCTTTCCAGCAAGGCTATCATTCAGAACAGAATGACAGCTAAAATTTATCAGAAAAACAACAACAACAACAAAAAAAAATAAATAAAGGAGTTCATAACAACTAAACCAGCCCTACAAGAAATATTAAAGGGGATCCTTTGAGTGGAAAGGAAGGGAAAGACCGAAAGTTGAGAGTACGAAACGTAGGAAACACAAAAGCAGTAAAAATAAGTGTGTCTGTAAAAATCAAAGGATTTACAAAATTAAAGGATGTAAAATATGACACCATATACCTAAAACATAGGGGTGAGAGGCATAAAGAATGGGTTCCAACTTAAGCAACCATCAACATAGCATGGACTACAAACCAATGGTAGCCACAAATCAAAAACCAGTAATAGATATGCAAAGAATAACAAGAAAGAAATCCAAGTATTTCACTAAAGAAAGCCAGCAAACCATGAAAGAGAACAAGAGGAGATAGGATAGGAGAAAAAGTATAAGAAAAACCACAAAACAAGTAAGAAAATGGCAATAAGTACACATCTATCAACAATTACTTTCAATATAAACGTACTATCTTATCTAATGGATAAGACCAAGGGTGGAAAACAATATGATACCACTTCACACCTGTCACAATGGCTAAAATCAGCAACACTAGAAAAATATGTTGGCGAGGATGTGGAGAAAAACAACCCTCCTGCACTGTTGACCGGAACATAGACACTTGTACTTATTGTGAAAAATAGTATGGAGCTTTCTCAAAAACTGAAAAATAGAACTACCCTATAATCTAATAATCACAAATTTACCTAAAACATATAACAACACTAATTCAAAGATATATATGCAACCCTATGTTGATAGCAACATTATTTATAATAACCAAATTAATGGAAGCAGCCCGTGTTCATCAACCGATGAATTGATAGAGAAGATGTGGTATATATATAAGCCATAAAAAGAATTAAATCTTACCATATGCAACAGTGTAGGTGGAGGTAGAGAGTATAATGCTAAATGAAATAAACCAGAGAAAGACAAACTCATATGCACAATATAAGAAAGAAAACAATGAAAGGAAACGAGAAAGACCTACAAACCAAGGAACAGATTCTTAACTATAGAGAACAAACTGATGCTTACCAGAGTGGGGGTGGGATGAGTCAATAGGGGAAATAGGGCAAGGGAATTAACGAGTATTTATTATGATGACATATAAAGAAGAGTCAACATCGATTTTTCTCAAGCTATTCCAAAAAAAAAAAAAAAGATGAAGATGAAAAGCTTCCAAATTCATTCTGTAAGATCAACAACAAGCATTAGCCTGATAAGAAAACTAGAGGAAGATACTACAAAAACAAAACAAAACAAAAAACAAAAAAACAAAAACCACACTACAGGCCAATATCTCTGAGGATGCAGAAATCATCAACAAAATACCAGCAAACCAAATCCAACAATATATTAAATCATTAAACAACAATATATTAAATCATTAAATATATTAAATCATTGAACAAAATCAAGTGGGATTTATTCCCAGGGTGAAAGAGTGGCTCAGTATTTGCAAATGAATCAACATGATATATCATATCAATAAGAGAAAGGATAAGATCCATATGATCTTTCAATAGATACATAAAAAGCATTTGACAAAGTATAGCATCCATTCATGATTTTTTCTTAAAAAGCCCTCAACAAGATAATTTAGAGGGAACCATACCTCAGCATATAAAGACCTTATATGAAAATCTCACATCATACTAAACAGGAAAAATACTGAGAGCATTTCACTTATGTGAAGGAGAGGATAAGGATGTCCACTCTCACTACTTTTATTCAACTGGAAGTTCTAGCCACAGCACTAAGACAACAAAAAGAAATAAAAGGCATTCAGAAGAGCAAGGAAGAAGTAAAACTTTCAGTAGTAGCAGATGACATAAGACTACATAGAAATCCCTACATAGACATCCCTAAAAGTCCAAAATAATGAAACTGGACGCTGCTAGAACTCGGGAGCCCTGGATGTCTCACTTGGTTAAGTGACTGCCTTCAGCTCAGGTCATGATCCCAGGGTCCTGGGATCTAGTCCCTCATCAGGCTCCTTGCTCAGTGGGAAGCCTGCTTTTCCTTCTGCCTGCCACGCCCCCTGCTTGTGCAGGCTTTCTCTGTCTCTCTCTGTCTCTGTCTCTCTCTCTCTCTGTCTCCCCACCCCCTGACAAATAAATAAATAAATAAAATTATATAAATAAATAAATAAATAAATAAATAAATAAATAAATAAATAAAATTCTTTTTAAAAAGAATCCTACTAGAATTGGTAAATAAATTCATTAATGTTGCAGGATATAAAATCAATGTACAGAAATCTGTTATATTTCTATACAATATTAATGAAGCAGCAGACAGAAATTAAGAAAACAATCCCCTTTATAATTGTACCAAAAATAATAAAATACCTAGGAATAAACCTAACTAAAAAGTGAAAGACCTGTATTCTGAAAACTGTAAAACACCAATGAAAGAAATTGAAGACAACACAAGGAAACAGAAAGACATCCCATGCTCATGGATTGGAAGAACAAATCCTGTTAAAATGTTTGTACTGCCCAAAGCGATCTGCAAATTTAATGCAAATCCCTATCAAAATACTAACATTTTTCACAGTACTGGAACAAACAATCCTAAAATTTATGTGGAACCACAAAAGGCCCTGAATAGCCAAAACAATCTTGAAAAGCAAAGCAAAGCTGGAGACATCGCAATCCAGACTTCAAGTTATGTTACAAAGCTGCAGTGACGAAAATGGTGTGGTACTGGCACAAAAATAGACACATAGATTAATGGTACAAAATAGAATACACAGAAATAAACACACAACACATGATCAGTTAATCTATGAAAAAGGAGGAAAGAATATGTAATGGGAAAAAGTCTGTTCAACAAATGGTCTTGTGAAAACTGGACAGTTATGTCCAAAATAATGAAACTGGACCATTTTCTTCACCATACACAAAAATAAAGCCAAAGTGGCTTAAAGATGTAAATGTGAGACCTGTAACCATAAAAGTCCTAGAAGAGAGCACAGGCAGTAACTTCTTTGACCATCACACACAGCATTTTTCTAGATATTTCTCCTGAGGCAAGGGAAATAAAAGCCAAAATGAACAGTTGGGACTACATCAAAATTGAAAGCTTCTGCACAGCAAAGGAAACAATCATCAATACTAAAAGCCAACCTATGGAATGGGAGAAGGTATTTGCAAGTGACATATCTAATAAAAGGTTAGTATGCAAAATAAATAAAGAACCTATTCAACACCCAGAAAACAACCCAATTAAAAAATGGGCAGAAGACATGAACAGAGAGTTCTCCCAAGAAGACGTCCAGATGGCCAATAAACACATGAAAAGATGCTCAACATTAGTCATCAGAGAAATACAAATCAAAACCACAATGAGATATCATCTCACACCTGTCAGAATGGCTTAAGTCAAAAACTCAAGAAAGAATTAGTGTTGGTGAGAATGTGGAAAAGATCCCTCACTCACTGTCGGTGGGCATGCAAACTGGTGCAGCCACTGTGGAGAGCAGCATGGAAGTTTCTCAAAAAATTAAAAATAGAACTACCCTAGGACCCAGTAATCGCACTGTTAATATTACTCATCCATAAAAATAGAATGAAACTGTGCCATTTGCAACAACATGGACGGATCAGAGAATGTGATCCTAAGCAAAATAAGTTAGAGAAAGATAAATACCATATGATTTCATTCATGTGTGAAATTTAAGAAAAGAACAAAGGGAAAAAGAGAGACAAAGTAAGAAACGGACTCTTAAATATAGAGAACAAACTGATGGTTACCAGAGGTGATTTGGGTGGGGGGATGGATGGAAGTGATGGCGATTAAATATGATGGGAAATAAGCAAAAAAGAGAGAGAGAGAGAGAGAGAGAAACAAGGAAAAAGAAAAGGGTTTTTCTAAGTTACTTTCCTCCATTAGCTAGTATTTGCTTTAACTTAGGTAAATTATCCATGTTATTAAATGAAGCATCCAAAGCTTTGAAAAGTTGGATTGTCAGGAGCTCCCCAGTTAGGGGTTTTGGGTGAGATGGGTGTTAAGACAGGACTAGAAACCAGCTGGTCTTTCTGGTCAGGTGCCTTCAGCACACCATGCTGCTGCCTTTGGTTTGCTCTGCAACAACTCCTGCAGCCTGTGGTCACTTCTGTGTGTACTGTTCTCACATTAAGTATATCAGAATTTGACATCTTTGAACAATATAGTCAATATTTATGTTATATATATATGTATAATTATCTAGATTTTCTTTATAAAGGAGATAATGATGTACTGTTGATGATCATTTATTTTTGAGTACATCCTTGCATAGTGAAAACAGATGGGATGATTTTTTTTTTTTAATTTCCCCTGGAAACCTGCAGAGTGGATGTTTTGAGTCTTTTTTTTGCCAGGTGAATATATCAGTATGGTGTTGGCAAGGGCACCTGTGTTCTGTAGGTGGATATTCACACAGTTCCCAACCCTAAGGATTCTTGAGTTTTCAGTCAAAGGAGATTTAAAGGATTTGCTTAAGAATAATGTATTTCCTAATTTAATCAGGTATCCAAGTTAAAGACAGTATAAAGTTAGCCAAATAGTTGATAAAGAAATAAGAATAAGTGGTTCTCCCTCCCTATTTGGATAGACATGTTTAGAAAAATGGCATTCGGGTAACATTTTCCAGTTACATACTTTAATTAAGATTAAAAATAGATAGATAGATGATAGATAGATAGATAGATAGATAGATAGATAGATAGATAGATCTCAATAGGGAAATTCTACTTTTTACTCCAAGAAAATGTAAACAAAAAGAATGTAAGGATTTCTGAAATAAAATTAATTTGGAGAATTTTTATTAGGGTACTTAATGTCTGCCTTACACTTTGCCAGATACTGTGAATTATAAAAATGAAGGATACCTGCTATCAAGTCATTCATAGTCTCCTGAGAGACATTAAACAAAAATATTGTATTATAGTATGGCAAGATCTGCAACTGAGGTATCACAGATTGCCATAAGAATAGTAATAATTAAAGTTATAATCCACTTGGTGGGTGTGTGTGTGGAAATGCCAACAGGAGTTCTTTTATATTCTGAGATTTTAATGTTTTCTAGAAACTTTGACAGGGCTATAAATGATCTGGTACAATGAGACTTTTAAGCTTTTCTTGGATTAATATGTATTTCCAGAATGTCTCACTGCTTTCCCAGTCCTTAAGTTCTGTCTACTCAAGTGCAGACTACAGAGCCATGCTTCTGGGTTCAGATTCTGGCTTCTCTTCCTAGTTATGTGACCACGGGTGGATTATGTATCATTGTTTCAGTTTTATAAAAAGACAAGAGTCATAATACCTACCTCAAAGGATTATTGTGGGGATTTAGTGAGACAATATATGGAAGACATGTTTGGAATATTGCCTGTTACAAAGTTAAGCCTCAAGAAAATTTTAGTTCTCATTGTTACTAATTTTGGAAATTAATAAACCAGGAACATTGAAACACAATCACGATGTTGATTGTTTCAATTTTGTCTAAAATGCTATTTTCTGTCAAATAAAATTTTCCTTTTTTTTCTCCTTTCTAGCTCCAAGAGGAAAGCGAGGATGGAAAACTTTTTATGCTGTACTAAAGGGAACAGTCCTTTATTTGCAAAAGGTAAACATAAGTTAAATAAATGAAGCCCAGAAAACTTCATGAAATGATTTGAGAAGGTATCCAGGAAATATTTACTTTGCACAGAGGCTACATCAGACACCCTAAAAATTATTTAATTGATGTCTAAATTCTTTTTCAGATTTGTTTTTGTTTCTGGTTAAAAAATTACTTTAGAAATTATATATGTATAATTGTATATATTATATAAAGTATTTTGCACAAAATATTTTAAGGTATATGTTATATATATTTTATAGAATATATTAAATATATATAAATAGTGTATATGTGCCTGTGATCAAAACTATATTCCATTTGTGTTCAGTTAGAAATTTAAAATATAGGTTGATAAGTCAGACTGCATACAGTCTATGTAGATACAGACCTGTGGCAGCACTTGTTTCAATGGTTATTTATACTATAGATTAGTTAGATCCTTCATTTATCTCCCTCACTATTGCTATGTAACAGTATCTCTTCATTTAGTGATTTGCCTTCATTTAGATCTTACTTAAATCTAAAAACACATTTTCATTCAAGTATATAATCCAAATTATCTGGGTAAGTTTTCCGTCAGACCATTTCCTGCCTGGATCCTTTCTTCTGATCCCAGAATCTGGAAATCTGTTTGGGATCAAGTTTGTGTGTTCTAGCCTTTGTAAGGTAATCCCTGGAGCTTCTACTTCCCTAGCTCTGTATATGTGGACATGGAAATATGTGTGTTGACTGGAATAAGGTCCACTGCTTCCCAGGGCCAAACAGGATTTCAGCTCTAACTGTGAAGGGCAGCTTGGAATTTGGGCAAATAGGTGGCAATGCAGTAACAACACTGCCCTTTAATGATGACTGATAGGAAAAAATCTTATTTTTTTAATTGCGGTCAAAACACATAACATGAGATCTACCCTCAATTAATTTCTGCATGCGCAGTGGATAGTATTAGCTATCAGAACAATGTTGTACAATATGTCTGTAGAAATCTTCCATCTTGGGGGATCCCTGGGTGGCTCAGTGGTTTAGTGCCTGCCTTTGGCCCAGAGTGTGATCCTAGAGTCCCGGGATCTAGTCATGCAGTGGGTTCCCTGCATGGAGCCTGCTTCTCCCTCTGTGTCTCTGCCAATCTCTCTCTCTCTCTCTCTCTCTCTCTCTCTCTGTGTGTGTGTGTGTGTGTGTCTCATGAATAAATAAATAAAATCTTTTAAAAAAAGAAAAAGAAATCTTCCACCTTGCATGACAAATAATACCCAGTGAACAGTAATCCTCCCATTCCCCCCTTTCCCCAGTCCCTGGCACCAACCATTCTACCTTCTGTTTCAATGTGTTTGGATATTTCATATAAGTGGAAACAAGTAATATTTGTCCTTCAATGACTGGCTGATTTCATTACATAATGTGATGAAGGTTCATCCGTGTTGTAGCCTATAACAGAATTTCCTTCTTTTTTAGGGCTAATACTACATTTTTTTTACTTCATTCATTCATCTATGGGTATTTATGTTGTTTCCACCTCTGGTCATTTTAAATAATGGTGAAGTAAACATGGAGTGCAAATCTCTCTTTGATATCCTGATTTCAATTCCCATTGAAAAGGGTAACACAGAAGTGAGATCACTGGATCATATGGTAGTTCTATTTATTTTGTGAAGGAGGTCTGTATGGTTTGCCATGGTGGCTGAATTATTTTCAAGTCCCACCAACAGAGCACAGCAGTTCCAATTTCTCCATATGCATGTCAGAGTACTTCTTATTGTCTGTTGTTTTGTTTGTTTTGTGTTGTTTTGTTTTGTTTTGTTTCTATTGAGTTATAGGAATTCTTTATATATTTTGGATATTAATCCCTTATCATATACATGGCTTTCAGATATTTTCTCCCATTCTGTAGGTAGCCTTTTTACTCCCTTGTTTCCTTTGCTGTACAGAAGCTTTTTACTTTTGTGTAGTCTCACTTGTCCGTTTTTGCTTCCATTGCCTGTACTTTTGGTATCACATCCAAGAAATCATTTCCACTGTCCATGCCAACAAGCTTTTCCATTATGTTTTCTTCTAGGATTTTTAGAGTGTCACATCTTACATTTGAGACTTTATTTTGAGTTAACTTTTGTGAATGATATAAGATAAAAATGAAATTTCATTCTTTCGCATGTGGAAACCCATTTCCCTAGTACTGCTTGTGGAAGCAATCATCTTTCCCCCTTCTGCACTTGGCACTGTATGGAATATCAGTTTACTACTGGATAAGCATAGGATTATTTCTGGGGTCTCTTTTCTGTTTGTCTGTGATTCTGTCTTTATGCCAATACTATAATGTTTTAATTACTGTACCTTTGTAATATATCTTGAATTCAGGAAGTGTGAGACCTCTAAATTTGTTCTTTCTAAAGATTGCTTTGAGTGTTCAGGATCATTTCCAGTTCCATATGAATCTCAAGGAGGGTTTTTCTATTTCAGTAAAAAATACCATTGGGATTCTGATAGAGATTATATTAAATCAGTAGGTGACTTCGGGGAGTATGAACATTTTAACGCTATTGCCTTCAAATGCATGAACATGAAATGTCTTTCTATTTATTTGTTTTTTTCTTTAATTTCTTTTAGCAATGTTTTGTATCTTTCAGTGCATAAGTTTTTTTCCCTCCTTTATTAAGTTTATTCTTAAATATTTTACTGTTTTTGATGCTATTGTAAGTGAAAGTGTTTTCTTAATTACCTTTCAGGGTTGTTCATTATTAGTATATAGAAATGCACCTGATTTTTCCTCGTCAATAAATAGGTTTCTTAGTTTTAACAGGTTTTTTTGTGGTATCTTTAGAGTTTTCTATATATAAGGTCATGACATCTGTGAGTAGATAATGTTACTTCTCCAGTTTGGAAGGCTTTTATTTCTTTTTCTCACCCACTTTGGCTAAGACTTCAGAACTTTATAGAGTAGAGGAGGCGAGAGTGAGCTTCCTTGTCTTATTTTTTTCTTAGAAGAAAAACATTCAGTTTTTCGCCATTGAATATAGTGTAAGCTGTGAGCTTTTCATATATGGCTTTTATTATAGTAAGGTAATTTCCTTTTATTCCTTGTTGAATATTATCATTAAAAAGCTTTGGGGCACCTGGGCGGCTCAATAAGCCTGACCCCCCAGAGTCCTGGGGTCAAGCCCCACATTGGGCTTCCTCTCCTCCCCTCTCTTGCTATCTCTGTTTCTTAAATAAATAAATAAAACCTTCTTTAAGAAAAGTCTTCAATGTTTATTAAATGCTTTTTCTGCACCTATTGAGAGATAATCAGGTGGTTTGTAACCTTTTTTCTGTTAATATGATTTATCATATTAATTGATTTTCATACGTTGAATTATCTTTGCATCCCAGGAATAAATTCCACTTGGTCATGGTGTGTGCTCTTTTTGATGTAGTGTTGAATTTGGTTTGCTAATATTTTCTTGTGGATTTTTGCATCTATATTCTTCAGAGATACTGACCTGTAGTTTTCTTGTGTATCTTTTTCTGATTTTGGTATCAGGATAATGCTGACCTCATAAAATGAGTTAAAAGTGTTCCCTCCTCAATTTTGGGGAAGAATTTGAGAAGAATTGGCATTAATTATTCTTTAAAACTCTTCCTCAAAAGAAATTATGGGTGAGCCATCTGGTCCTGGACTTTTCTTCATGGAGGGGAATGGGTTATTATTGATTTAATCTGCTTACTAGTTATAGATCTGTTTTGATTTTTTATTTATTCATGATTCAGTCTTTTTTTTTTTTAATTTATTTATTCAGAGAGAGAGAGAGGCAGAGGGAGAAGCAGGCTCCATGCAGGGAGCCCGAAGTGGGACTCGATCCTGGGTCTCTAGGATCACACCCCAGGCTGCAGGCAGCACTAAACCACTGTGCCACCAGGGCTGCCCCATGATTCAGTCTTAACAGATTGTATTTTTTTCTGAGAATCTATCCTGTCTTCTAGGTTATCCAATTTGTTCTTAGTTGTTTCTTATAATCCTTTTAATTTCTGTGGCTTCAATTGTAATGCCTCATTTTTCATTTCTGATATTATTTATTTGTAGTGTATCTAAAGGATTGTCAGTTTTATTAATCTTTTCAGAAAACCAATTCTTGGGGTTCCTGGGTAGTTCAGTTGGTTAAGCATCCGACTCAATCTCAGCTCAGGTCTTGAGTTCAAGTCCCTTGATGGGCTCCAATTTGGGCATGGAGTGTACCTACTTAAAAAAAAATTCTGTTTCACTGATTTTTTTTCATATTGTTTTTCTGGCTTCTGCTCCTTTAATTACTGCTTTAGGGATCGGATCCCTGGGTGGCGCAGCGGTTTGGCGCCTGCCTTTGGCCCAGGGCATGATCCTGGAGACCCAGGATCGAATCCCACGTCGGGCTCCCGGTGCATGGAGCCTGCTTCTCCCTCTGCCTGTGTCTCTGCCTCTCTCTCTCTCTCTGTCTCTCTCTGTGACTATCATAAATAAATAAATAAAAAATTAAAAAAAAATTACTGCTTTAACTCAAAAAACCTTTAAATATAAAGTGAGCCTCTTATAAACAACATAGTTAGGGGTTGTTTTATTATCCACTGAGAAACTCTCTATTTTGATTGGAGAGTTTAATCCATTTACATTTAACTATTAATAGTGAGGGACTTACTACTAGCATTTTGTAAAGTGTTGTCTCTTTTGTGGCCTTTTGACACATTTTTCCTCTATCAGTGTCTTAGGCATTTTGTTGATGTTTTGTAGAAACATGTTTTTATTGCTTTCTCATTTTCTGTTGTGCATCTTCTGTATATATTTCCTTTGTGGTTACCATGGGGCTTACATAAAATATTTTATAGTTCTAACAGTCTCTTTTAAGATGACAACAGCTTAACTTCAATCATATACAAAAACATACACTTTCACTGCCGACCACAACATGCACAATTTATGATATTGATGTCAGAATTCTTTTGACAAAGCTTTGTGTTTAAAGTTATTCTTGATACCTTTCTCTTTTAACTTGCATGCTGTAGTTATATGTGATTTGCACACCACAGCTGCAGTATTACATTAATCTGTATTTGTCTGTATATTTACCTTTACCAGTGAGATTTTTACTTCATATGCTTTCAAGTTACAGTTTCACTTTCTCTCATTTCAAATTCTTGTTTTGTTTTCATTACACGTCTGGTAAAGCAAGTCCAATTCCCTCAATTTTTGCTTATGTGGGAAAATCTTTATCTCTCATTTTTTAAAGGACTAATTTGTTGAGTAAAGTACTAATTTGTTGGTTTGCAGGTTGTTTGTTTCCCACTGTTCTGGATGTTTCATCCTATTTTCTCCTGACCTGCAGGTGTTTGCTGAGAAGTCCTTTGAGAGTCTTAAGAGAGTCCATGTATATTTAAAGTCACTCTTTTCCTACTTCCAAAAGTCTCTTCATCTTTGACTTTTTGATTATAATGTGTCTTGGTGTAGTTGTCTGTAAGTTTATCTAGATTTGAGACTTTTGGGCTTCCTGAATCTAAATATCCATTTCTTTCCTGATTTGGGAAATTTTTGGCCATTATTTATCTCAGTATACTTTCTGTCTCTTTCTCCCTTCTCTTTAAGGGACTCTGATAACATAGATTTTGGTCCAGTTAATAGTGTCCAATAGGTCCCTTATGCTTTCTTCACTCTTTTTCATTTTTTTTTCTCTTTGTATTTCTTTGAAGAATTTCAAGTTCCTTGTCTTCAAGTTTGCTTATCCTTTCTTCTTGCTCCAGTCTGCTGTTGAACCTTTCTAGTGATTTTTTTAGCTCAGTTATTCTATTATTTAGCTCCAAAGTTGCTCTTTAGTTTCTTTTTATATTTTTATCTGTTTGTTAATATTCTCAATTTGTGCACACATCTTTTTCTTGAGCACATTAAGCATCTTTATGATGGTTAATTTGAACTTTTTATCAGATACGTTATATACCTTTTCTTAGAGTTAGTTTCTGGAGGTTTATTTTGATTTTCTGTTCAGGCCATATCTGTTTGTTCATTTGTCTAATAACTTTGTTTTGGGATCTGCACGTCTAAAGTTACATCTCTCATCTTTACAGACCATTTTTGTATAGGGAAGACCCTTACCAATCTGCTTGGCTAAGATTCTGGGGACCTCTAAAACTTTTTTGAGGTATGCAACTTCTCTGTGCCTCTGCATGCAGTTTCTCAGGAGAACAGTCTTGCATTCTTCTTTTTTAAGCACTAGTAATTTTTGCTCTCTGTTTATTTGTAGCAGTGCAAATGCTCTGGTTTTACAGCACCAAGCCATTCAGCTCCCTCTTCTTCTGAGTGACAATCAGGCATCCAGAGTATGCCAGCTCCCATCAATACCCCAAGTCAGGCAAGATAGATACCATTTCCCGTGGGCAGCCCTCTGATAAGAATGCCAGATATGCACTCCACACCTATATCTCCCTCTTGAGAGAGAAGCCTTAGGTTGTGCACTTTTCTCCCAAACTCTAGCAGGCCGTACTGGCTGCAGTAAGCCACCCACAACTTTCCTTTAATTTCAGCAACGTCCAGGCATCTAATCTATGCCGGTTCACTCAGAATTCCAAGCCAGACAAGCCAGAAACCATTCCTTGAGAAACCTTCAAAAAAGCCAGATCATTTTATTTTATTTGTTTAATTATTTATTTTTTCCCACTCTTCACTCTACCCTGAGGGGAGTAGTCAAGGGTCAGGGTGTTTTCTTGTAGTGCTGACCTGTGGCAGTTTCAGGGAGAGGCTGACACAGGTAAAGTAAAATTGTTCTTATCTTTCAGTGTGTTTCTTGGCTTTTTGCTCTCCTATAGTACTGCAACCTCTTCATTGCATTCTGAAATTTTTACAAAGGCATTTTGATGCATATATCATGGCTAAATTGTGTCTCTGTAGGGGAACAAGAACTGAGACTTTTATTTTGCCATCTTACTAACATCACTTCTAGGAAAATATTTTTAGATATAGTTGGACTATGATATATAGTTTTGGCATCTTTTTTTTTTTACTTATAAGCATTCTTGAATTAAAATTTTTTTCAGAAGCATATTTTTTGGTCAATCTGGTATCTAGTGACTGTGATATGGTAAGTCATATGGTTTTAATTTTTTCCTCTCTCCTTAATAAAGTTTACAAAAGCATTCATTTTTAATTGCTTATAGTATATTTTCCATTAAGTAGATTTACCATAACTTCATCTTTTTCCCATTTTCAAATATACCCTCATTTCAGTTGATTTTCAGTTAAAATTACGGTGTATTTGTGCACGTATCTGTTTATATCTGGAAGATAGAGCCCTAGTAGTGTCACGGGTCATAGGAACAGGATAGGAACTGCTTAAAACTATTGAGACATAATTCTAAATTCCTTCCAAAGAGGCTGAACCAACATTTATTCCCAACAATTATTTATGACAATATCTGTCTCATCAGAGCCTCTCCTCGCCACATTACTTATTGTTATTTGTATATCTGAAGAGTAAGTTCCCATCCATTTTGAACTATTTGTTTTTAGTGTACAAACACATGCCCTTATACATTTTATACTCTTCTATAGCTACCTTTTCATATGTGTTTTTCTCTGGGAAAGAGCCCTTCCTTTGCTATATCATCTACAATACTGAGTCAGGTAGCATTCCCTGTATGATGGCACCCACACTTGCACCATTGAGATAATAAAATGCTTTGGAATGGAGATATCACTAATTGGAAATATATTTCATATATTTTTATTTTAAACATTTCAAATGCTCTAATAATGCCCTATATAATAAAATTGAAAGAATGATTTACTTTAAAAACCACCCTTCCTTAGGAGTCCACTCAGTCCAAAGGACTTTGAGTGTACTTTATTATATCAACATTTTGCATATTGCCAGAGCAGCTCTGTAAGGAAAACTTTTATAATTCTCTTTTGTTCTATTCTTTATTGGAGCCTTTTTTTTTTTAGATGTCTACATTGGGAAGAACCATATCTTACACAAACTCTTTTGTTTTCTTGCTTTTGTAATAGTTTAGGTAAGGAATATTAGAGCATGGGATGCTTCACCTTGGACCAGAGTTCTCTTTGTTGATATATCACCTTTGCAGAAAAAGGTGTGGACTTAGCTGAAATCCAAAGATTACAAAGAGGTTGCAGCATCCTTCTAAAATGTACACATTGCTTTGAGTTACAAAACAACAGGAGAAATGGAGACTATCATTGATATTAGATTATCCATGTTCTTACATGGTCAGATATCTTGTATTGTCTTTATTTCCCTATGGAGCCATTACAGCTTCTAATTTATAAGTCAACCGCTTTGGCCTCTGCCAAAGCAGCAGGTATGTACATGCTGGGCCTACACTGGTTCTTTCAGCTAGCTTTGTCTCTGTAGGAAACAACCCTTTGAAATTAAATTTCACATTGCACGGTTGTTTCCCCAGCACAATTCCTATTCTTTTGGCTTACTTTTTCATTTTCTCTAAAATCTCTATAAAGGGCATGGCTGTCTTTGGCAAAACCATTTCACTGAATACTGAGCCACAGGATTTCCACCCACTCCATCCCAGAGTGAGCCTGGGAAGAGAGAAAAATACTCTTGCATTCAACATTTGACAGAGGCAATACAAAGATGCTGTTTCCAGCTTACCAGCTTTTCCTATCTTGTTGCCCTCTCCCTCAGTTTAAGTATATTGGACTGAGTTTGACTCATTCAGATAACTGAAGAAAAAGGACAAATATTGACAAGGAAATAATTTTGTGAACTTTGAATTTTTAGCATCAGTTTGTATTAGAGCTTCAAACTTAGATTGCCCACCATTCTTTTTTTCATGTGTTTTCATGCTATATAAACTTCTTAGCATTAAAGATTCCTATCCAAAGACTTCCAGTAATTGTTCTGTACTGGGTCCCCTCCTTTTTTCTCAGGTGCTCAGATGCTCTATCACTGCTCCCTACCACATCATGACTTCTGATATCTTGGCTCCTAAAGGGACAACAGTGGGCAGTGGGGAGGGGTGCTGGATAGTATTGCCTAAGACAGGAAGACACAGGGCTTCTACTCTCTTGATAAGTCAATCAAGTAAATATTCTAAAGAGATTGTAATGACTGGCAACTCCCTCCTTTAAAGCCCACTTTCTCTTTATTATAAATATTTACACACTGTACACATAACAAAACCCCTCTCCCATTTAGTTAATGGCATATTTAGGTGCTCATTCCATTATCAGATGCTCATCATTTACATTTAAGCCTTTCATCAAGACTTCCCAGCTATGAAATAGCCTAACGATTTTTACCCATATGGAACAATTCAGTTAGTATTTTCTGATTAAGAGTGAAGAATAAGAAAAACCACCTCCTCTTAAAAAAAAAAAAGTCATTCAGAACTAAGAGTTCTGAAGCCTCAATCTCCATTTACGCCTCCTTTTCTACTTCCATCCCAGCCAAAGAAGCTTATCCCAAAGGTTTTTAGTGACCATTATAAGAAATTGAAGCGTTAATAAATATCTAATAACTCTAAAGTTTAAAATACTGCTGGTATGTTTATAACCTTCTCTGTTGCATGACTATTCCCATATTTTAAAAAATCCTTACAGAGCACTGCTTTTTATCTAATATCTAAGAGAATAGTCATTTCTTGATCCAAGCATCATACAGCAAAGAGATAGGAAATGGGTTGGCAAACTTATTAATAAGCCAGTTTACTTCAGTGATATTCACCAGAAATGACTGGTTTATTAGTATGATATAGTATTTAAGATATTTTGTATATTTGAGTATCACAGCTTCATAGGTCTAATTACTAGACATTTATTTTTTTCAGATTTTATTTATTTATTCATGAGTGACACAGAGAGGCAAAGACATAGGCAGAATGAGAAGCAGGCTCCCCGTGGGGAGCCCAATGTAGGACTCGACCCTGGGACCTCAGGATCACGGCCTGAGCCAAAGGCAGATGCTCAACCACTGAGCCACCAAGGCACCCCTACTAGACATTTAAAACAAGCAGTTTTGGAGAGATATTCTTTAACTCTACATTCTCAACCAATACATAGCAATTACACAATAGCTTATTTTCTTTCGCTTTAACACCCTGCTTTGGTAAGAACTAATGGTTACCTTCTCTCTCTTATTGTGCTACCCTGGTTCCAGCTATTGTTTTAACTAAAATATGAGACTCTCTAATCATCTTCTATAGTTAGAGTAACTATTTGAAATTTTTCTAACATTTTCAATTATTCTTCCTTATTCCCACAAACCATGAAAAATCATGAAAATGTCAACATTCTCACCATTTCATGACTCCCACATGGACACCTAAAAGTACTCCAAGCATTATTTATCAGCTGAACTTTGGCAAAGAAACTACCATTCTGATACAGTGGACCATACTGGGAAGAAAATCCATAATGAATACATCTATTAGATTAGGACTTTGCCCGTTTTTCAAAGTGTTATACACTCGTGACATGATTGTGAGCAAGATACAGTCCCTAAAGTTTATGCTTTATCTGAAGAGATCAAAAACAAAAACAAAACAAACTATCTGAATCCAGCTTAATAGATGCTACAAAAAGTACAATTTGGAAACACTTAAATGAGCTTCTGGAAGAGAAGGGGAGATTGTGGAAGAATTCATGAAGTAGGTGATATTTAAGCCTATATTTAAAAGACAAATAGAAGTTAGTCATACAAAGAATTGAAACAGGAGAAACCTGTGTGATGCCTAGTTGTGAGAGACCACAACACATTTAAGGAACTGCAGTGTCAGTGGAGAATAAAGGATATTCAAAGCAGATGAAAGAGCCTAGAAAATTATATTTAAGAGTTGAGATTTTGGGACGCCTGGGTGGCTCAGTGGTTGAGTGTCTGCCTTTGGTTCAGGGCACGATCCCAGAGTCCTGGGATCAAGTCCCACACCGGGCTCCCCACAGGGAGCCTTGTTCTCCCTCTGCCTGTGTCTCTGCCTCTCTTTGTGTGTCTCTTATGAGTAAATAAAATCTTTTTTAAAATGCTGAGATTTTGTTGTAGAGCAATGTGGAGCTCTCAGCAGGTATAAATGGGATGTTACATGATCAGATAAATATTTTAGAAAGATTAGTTGGACTATATAATAGAGAGGACTGGAGTCCAATTAAATCAGAATCATAGAGGCCAGATTAGCTTGAACTATAGTAGGAGTAACAGAAAAGGAGAAACATAGTTTAACTAGAGAGTTCAGTTTGTAGTGTTGAATTCAAAGTGTCTTTGGAATAATGAATAATACATGAATATATCCAACAGTTATGGATATTCAGTTCTAGAGCTGAGAAGGGAACCTAGAAATACAGACCTGGTGGAGTAGCCCGGGTAGCTCAGCAGTTTAGCACTGCTTTCAGTTCAGGGCGTGATCCTGGAGACCTGGGATCAACTCCCACGTCGGGCTCCCTGCACGGAGCCTGCTTCTCCCTCTGCCTTTCTCTCTCTCTCATGAATAAATAAATAAAATCTTAAAAAAAAAAAAAAAAGAAAAGAAATACAGAGCTGGAGAGGCATCAAAAAAATAGTTAATGATTTCAACCATTGAAATAAGTGATGTCACTCAGAGTAGAGTGAGGAAAAGATGGAAGATAGAGCTAGGGGAACACAGATACTTCATAAGTATTCTAAGAGGAACAGACAGTGAAGGAGCCTGAGGAGCCTAAACAGTGTAACCAGAGAGACAGAGAAATGAGATGCTACAGATGTCAATTTGTAAGAAGTCAAGTAGGATAGGATAGGAATTGGAAAGTATCACTTGAATTCACCAACAAGGAAATTACTGATAAATCAGTTTCAGTAGAGTAGCAGGTATGGAAACCAAAATGGACTAAGAGTTAAAGACACATAGGGAGATGGGGCACCTGGGTGGCACAGTTGGTTGAGCATCCAACTCTTGGTTTCTGCTCAGGTCTTGATCTCAGGGTGATGAGATCAAGCCCCTAATAGGGTATACTCAGCTGAGAGTCTGCTTGAGGCTCTTTCTCTCCCTCTCTCCGACCTCAAATAAATAACTCTTTTTAAAAAAAGGCATACAGGCAGAAAATATATAGACAACTGTTTTGAAGAGGCTTGATTTATAGCTTTCCCTTTGATCTTCACTCCGCCTTCTCCGATACCCTCTCTGTGAATTTTACCAATAACATATCCCCAGTTTCTAATATATTTCTGTTGAATTTATTTTCTTTCCTGTTACTGATTTTTCTCTAAGTAAAATACATCCTTTTCTTTCTTCTTTTTCCCTAGACAATTCCTGACATTATGCAGAGCCCTTGCTTTGCTCCTCTGGGGTACACATAGTCTTCTTCATGACCACCCATTTCCCATTCTGCCCCTTGCTTAATATTACTTAGTCACATTTGTCTCTAACTTTCAAGTAAAAGTAAGTCCACAGAGTATCACAATAGTAATGTTAGGACTATTTATAAAATGTCATATTGAGAGCTATGTAAGAAACAAACTACCCCCTAAGAAAGCTTAAGCTTACCATGTAGTTGAGAAGACCAGTCTCGTGCAATGAAGGGCTAGTGATATGATATTAACCAAGGGTAAGGATGGAAAAAAAATAGGATAAATGGAATAAAATTAGATGAATAACTGATTCCAGTTTCTAGTATTCTTTCAGGTACACCAAAATAGGGTGTTTATAATACAAAGATTTTGTCTGTCTTCCAGGTAAGTAAGAATACACTCCTGTCTTTGTTTAGTTCTCATACTTGCAGTATACCTGAACCCAGGCAGCTCATCCCTAAGAAATGTATACCCTTGTAATTATATTATTATTATTGGAATATAAAGTATTCATTACAGATGATTCTAGTATTATCACTTTAATGTAACAGTTTATATATGCTTTAAAATTTTGAAATTGTGATGAATTAATGATTAAATTCTTATTGGTCCTGATGATCCATCATTATTAATTCAGATATTAACTTCATATCCATTTGTTACGGAGAAGGAGTCATCTGCTAGCTAAATGCTTAGACAAGCCTTTGCTATCACAGAGCTTCAAAAGTTCTCTTTTGATTTCTATCATGGGCTTTGTGCCTGACCTTGCTAGTCTGTGCCTTTTTCTTGAAAGTAGTTTTTTGTAAGCTTTATGACAGTATTTCTATTACAGGTCTGGTGGTGACAAAACTGAAATATGTTACTCTTAAAATAAATTGTCAGGTCATTGATGGATTGGTTCAGACAAATGGTTGTAGTTTGTTGGTTAGTACATGGCACTAAATTACTTGATTACTGCATTCTCCAGACCAGGCTCACAAGAATCTTCTCTTTTATCTCAAGGGTGTAGAAGATAACTATTCAAACCTGGAGGTATTTATCTTCATCAGGTCTTTCAAAGGTGAAAAGCCAGTTCATTATCTAAAAATTTATTTGCTGTTAGAGGGAGGGGCAAGATTGCGGAAGAGCAGGGTATCCAAATCACCAGTCCCCACCAAATTACCTAGATAACCTTCAAATTATCCTGAAAATCTATGAATTCGGCCTGAGATTTAAAGAGAGAACAGCTGGAATGCTAGAGTGAGAAGAGTTCCTGCTTCTATCAAGGTAGGAAGACGGGGAAAAAGAAATAAAGGAACAAAAGGCCTCCGAGGAGGAGGGGCCCCGCGAGGAGCCGGGCTGAGGCAGGGGCGAGTGTCCCCAGGACAGGAAAGCCCCGTCCCGGAGAAGCAGGAGCTGCACCAACCTTCCCGGGCGGAAAGGGGCTCCCAGGGAGTTAGAGCAGGACCCAGGAGGGCGGGGTTGCCCTCGGGCTCCCTGGGACACTAACAGACACCTGCGCCCCGGGAGAGTGCGCCGAGCTCCCTAAGGGCTGCAGCGCGCACGGCGGGGCCCGGAGCAGCTCGGAGGGGCTCGGGCGGCGGCTCCGCGGAGGAAGAGGCTCCGCGGAGAGATGGCTGCGCAGCCGGGAGCTCGAATCCAACAGCGCAGGCCCCGGAGCACAGGGCGCCGGGACACAGCCCAGGATCCGGCCTCCCCCGGGACAGGCAGAGGCCGGGAGGGCCCAGGACAGCAAGGAAGCTCCTGCCCGGAGTTGAGCAGATCAGCGGCCCCGCCCCGGAGCCTCCAGGCCCTGCGGACGGAGAGCCCCGTAGTTACTGCGGGGGCTGAATCCAGGCTTCCAGAGTTGCCATAGCAACTGCGGTTGTTCCTCCGGGGCCTCACGGGGTAAACAGCCCCCGCTGAGCCCTGCACCAGGCAGGGGGGAGAGCAGCTCCCCCAAGTGCTAACACCTGAAAATCAGCACAACAGGCCCCTCCCCCAGAAGACCAGCTGGACGGACCAGTTCCAGGGGAAGTCAAGGGACTTAAAAGTCTACAGATTCAGAAGATACTCCCCCGTGTTTTGTTTTGTTTTTTTTTGTTTGTTTGTTTTTTGCTTTTTGATTTGTTTGCTTCCCCCACTCCTTTTTTTTCCTTTCTTTTTCTTTCTCTTTTTCTTCTTTTTTTCTCTTTTTTATCTTCCTTTTTTTTTCTCTTTTCTTTCCTTCTTTCTCTCCTCTCTTTTTCTCCTTTCCCCAATAAAACTTGTTTTTGGCCACTCTGCACTGACCAAAATGACTAGAAGGAAAACCTCACCTCAAAAGAAAGAATCAGAAACAGTCCTCTCTCCCACAGAGTTACAAAATCTGGATTACAATTCAATGTCAGAAAGCCAATCCAGAGGCACTATTATACAGCTACTGGTGGCTCTAGAAAAAAGCATAAAGGACTCAAGAGACTTCATGAGTGCAGAATTTAGATCCAATCAGGCAGAAATTAAAAATAAATTGAATGAGATGCAATCCAAACTAGAGGTCCTAACGACGAGGGTTAACGAGGTGGAAGAATGAGTGAGTGACATAGAAGACAAGTTGATGGCAAAGAGGGAAACTGAAGAAAAAAGAGACAATTAAAAGACCATGAAGATAGATTAAGGGAAATAAACGACAGCCTGAGGAAGAAAAACCTACATTTAATTGGGGTTCCAGAGGGCACCAAAAGAGACAGAGAGCCAGAATATGTATTTGAACAAATCCTAGCTGAAAACTTTCCTAATCTGGGAAGGGAAACAGGCATTCAGATCCAGGAAATAGAGAGATCCCCCCTAAAATCAATAAAAACCGTTCAACACCTCGACATTTAATAGTTAAGCTTGTAAATTCCAAAGATAAAGAGAAGATCCTTAAAGCAGCAAGAGACAAGAAATCCCTGACTTTTATGGGGAGGAGTATTAGGGTAACAGCAGACCTCTCCACAGAGACCTGGCAGGCCAGAAAGGGCTGGCTGGATATATTCAGGGTCCTAAATGAGAAGAACACGCAACCAAGAATACTTTATCCAGCAAGGCTCTCATTCAGAATGGAAGGAGAGATAAAGAGCTTCCAAGACAGGCAGGAACTGAAAGAATATGTGACCTCCAAACCAGCTCTGCAAGAAATTTTAAGGGGGACTCTTAAAATTCCCATTTAAGAAGAAGTTCAAAAAAAAAAAAGAAGTTCAGTGGAACAATCCACAAAAACAAGGACTAAATAGATATCATGATGACACTAAACTCATACCTTTCAATAGTAACTCTGAACATGAACGGGCTTAATGACCCCATCAAAAGGGGCAGGGTTTCAGACTGGATAAAAAAGCAGGACCCATCTATTTGCTGTCTACAAGAGACTCATTTTAGACAGAAGGACACCTACAGCCTGAAAATAAAAGGTTGGAGAACCACTTGCCATTCAAATGGTCCTCAAAAGAAAGCAGGGGTAGCCATCCTTATATCAGATAAACTAAAATTTACCCCGAAGACTGTAGTGAGAGATGAAGAGGAACACTATATCATACTTAAAGGATCTATCCAACAAGAGGACTTAACAATCCTCAATATATATGCCCCGAATGTGCGAGCTGCCAAATATATCAATCAATTAATAACCAAAGTGAAGAAATACTGAGATAATAATACACTTAAACTTGGTGACTTCAATCTAGCTCTTTCTATACTCGATAGGTCTTCTAAGCACAACATCTCCAAAGAAACGAGAGCTTTAAATGATACACTGGACCAGATGGATTTCACAGATATCTGCAGAACGTTACATCCAAACTCAACTGAATACACATTCTTCTCATGTACACATGGAACGTTCTCCAGAATAGACCACCTACTAAGTCACAAATTGGGTCTGAACTGATACCAAAAGATTGGGATTGTCCCCTGCATATTCTCAGACCATAATGCCTTGAAATTAGAACTAAATCACAACAAGAAGTTTGGAAGGACCTCAAACACGTGGAGGTTAAGGACCATCCTGCTAAAAGATGAAAGGGTCAACCAGGAAGTTAAGGAAGAATTAAAAAGATTCATGGAAACTAATGAGAATGAAGATACAACTGTTCAAAATCTTTGGGATGCAGCAAAAGCAGGCCTGAGGGGGAAATGCATCGCAATACAAGCATCTATTAAAAAACTGGAAAGAACTCAAGTACAAAAGCTAACCTTACACCTAAAGGAGCTAGAGAAAAAACAGCAAATAGATCCTACACCCAGCAGAAGAAGAGACTTAATAAAGATTAAAGCAGAACTCAATGAAATCAAGACCAGAAGAACTGTGGAACAGATCAACAAAACCAGGAGTTGGTTCTTTGAAAGAATTAATAAGATAGATAAACCATTAGCCAACCTCATTAAAAAGAAGAGAGAGAAGACTCAAATTAATAAATTCATGAATGAGAAAGGAGAGATCACTACCAACACCAAGGAAATACAAACGATTTTAAAAACATATTATGAACAGCTCTACGCCAATAAATTAGGCAACCTAGAAGAAATGGATGCATTCCTGGAAAGCCACAAACTACCAAAACTGGAACAGGAAGAAATAGAAAACCTGAACAGGCCAATAACCAGAGAGGAAATTGAAGCAGTCATCAAAAACCTCCCAAGACACAAGAGTCCAGGGCCAGATGGCTTCCCAGGGGAATTCTATCAAACGTTTAAAGAAGAAATCATACCTATTCTAAAGCTGTTTGGAAAGACAGAAAGAGATGGAGTACTTCCAAATTCGTTCTATGAGGCCAGCATCACCTTAATTCCAAAACCAGACAAAGACCCCACCAAAAAGGAGAATTACAGATCAATATCCCTGATGAACATGGATGTAAAAATTCTCAACAAGATACTAGCCAATAGGATCCAACAGTACATTAAGAAAATTATTCATCATGACCAAGTAGGATTTATCCCCTGGACACAAGGCTGGTTCAACAGTTGTAAAACAATCAATGTGATTCATCATATCAGCAAGAGAAAAACCAAGAACCATATGATCCTCTCAATAGATGCAGAGAAAGCATTTGACAAAATACAGCATCCATTCCTGATCAAAACTCTTCAGAGTGTAGGGATAGAGGGAACTTTCCTCGACATCTTAAAAGCCATCTACAAAAAGCCCACAGCAAATATCATTCTCAATGGGGAAGCACTGGGAGCCTTTCCCCTAAGATCAGGAACAAGACAGGGATGTCCACTCTCACCACTGCTTTCAACATAGTACTGGAAGTCCTAGCCTCAGCAATCAGACAACAAAAACATTAAAGGCATTCAAATTGGCAAAGAAGAAGTCAAACTCTCCCTCTTCGCCGATGACATGATACTGTACATAGAAAACCCAAAAGCCTCTACCCCAAGATTGCTAGAACTCATACACAATTTGGCAGTGTGGCAGGATACAAAATCAATGCCCAGAAATCAATGGCATTTCTATACACTAACAATGAGACTGAAGAAAGAGAATTTAAGGAGTCAATCCCATTTACAATTGCACCCAAAAGCATAAGATACCTAGGAATAAACCTAACTAAAGAGGTAAAGGATCTATACCCTAAAAACTACTGAACACTTCTGAAAGAAATTGAGGAAGACACAAAGAGATGGAAAAATATTCCATGCTCATGGATTGGCAGAATTAATATTGTGAAAATGTCACTGTTACCCAGGGCAATTTACACGTTTAATGCAATCCCTATCAAAATACCATGGACTTTCTTCAGAGAGTTAGAACAAATTATTTTAAGATTTGTGTGGAATCAGAAAAGACCCCGAATAGCCAGGGGAATTTTAAAAAAGAAAACCATAGCTGGGGGCATCACAATGCCAGATTTCAGGTTGTACTACAAAGCAGTGGTCATCAAGACAGTGTGGTACTGGCACAAAATAGACACATAGATCAATGGAACAGAATAGAGAACCCAGAAATGGACCCTGAACTTTATGGTCAACTAATATTCGATAAAGGAGGAAAGACTATCCATTGGAAGAAAGACAGTCTCTTCAGTAAATGGTGCTGGGAAAATTGGACATGCACATGCAGAAGAATGAAACTAGACCACTCTCTTGCACCATACACAAAGATAAACTCAAAATGGATGAAAGATCGAAATGTGAGACAAGATTCCATCAAAATCCTAGAGGAGAACACAGGCAACACCCTTTTTGAACTTGGCCACAGTAACTTCTTGCAAGATACATCCACGAAGGCAAAAGAAACAAAAGCAAAAATGAACTATTGGGACTTCATCAAAATAAGCAGCTTTTGCACAGCAAAGGATACAGTCAACAAAACTAAAAGACAACCTACAGAATGGGAGAAGATATTTGCAAATGACATATCCCATAAAGGGCTAGTTTCCAAGATCTATAAAGAACTTATTAAACTCAACACCAAAGAAACAAATAATCCAATCATGAAATGGGCAAAAGACATGAAGAGAAATCTCACAGAGGAAGACATAGACATGGCCAACATGCACATGACAAATGCTCTGCATCACTTGCCATCAGGGAAATACAAATCAAAACCACAATGAGATACCACCTCCCACCAGTGAGAATGGGGAAAATTAACAAGGCAGGAAACCACAAATGTTGGAGAGGATGCGGAGAAAAGGGAACCCTCTTACACTGTTGATGGGAATGTGAACTGGTGCAACCACTCTGGAAAACTGTGTGGAGGTTCCTCAAAGAGTTAAAAATAGACCTGCCCTACGACCCAGCAATTGCACTGTTGGGGATTTACCCCAAAGATACAGATGCAGTGAAACGCCAGGACACCTGCACCCCAATGTTTATAGCAGCCATGTCCACAGCAGCCAAACTGTGGAAGGAGCCTTGGTGTCCATCGAAAGATGAATGGATAAAGAAGATGTGGTTTATGTATACAATGGAATATTCCTCAGCCATTAGAAACGACAAATACCCACCATTTGCTTCAACGTGGATGGAACTGGAGGGTATTCTGCTGAGTGAAGTAAGTCAATCGGAGAAGGACAAACAGTGTATATTCTCATTCATTTGGGGAATATAAATAATAGTGAAAGGGAATATAAGGGAAGGGAGAAGAAATGTGTGGGACATATCAGAAAGGGAGACAGAACATAAAGACTCCTAACTCTGGGAAACGAACTAGGGGTGGTGGAAGGGGAGGAGGGCAGGGGGTGGGGGTGAATGGGTGACAGGCACTAAGGTGGGCACTTGACAGGATGAGCACTGGGTGTTATTCTGTATGTTGGTAAATTGAACACCAATAAAAAATAAATTTATTAAAAAAAATAAAATAAATATTTATTTGCTGTTATAAGATTCTAGGAGCTCTCTGCATATAACAAGAAGTTCTTTTTGTTTCTTGGATGATTGGAAAAGAGATTTGTTCCGATTACCTATAAGTTTTTTAAAATCTGATTGGAAAGAGAGGGTTTTTTTTGTTTTGTTTTGTTTTGTTTTGTTTTGTTTTGTTTTTGCAGTGTTTGTCTAAAGTATAGGTAGCATCAGGAGTGAGCCTAGAAGGAAGATACTGGTGATTTAAGTTTTCTAACTGTGATGATGGTGGCCAGTCTGGGGTTGATATAACAGATGCTTAGTGCCAGGATCCTACTAATCCCTAAGAGCAAAAATCTCTCCTGTATTGTCAGAGCATTTTTATTTCCTTTCATGAAATTGCTGGCTCCTGTGCCCTTTCATACTTTGAAAAGGCTGTGTGGACTTCTCTTATTCTCTAAAACAATGGAAAATGCATGAAAGATAAAGATAATTAGGCTTTAAGCCTAGTGTTTCCATGGGAGAACGATGATCCAAATTTTCATTAGTCATAATTTAGATGAATGATGTAGTCCAGCAGAGAAATGTGACCATTATATAAGAGATATTTTAGAAATAATCACATCAAAAAAACTATATAAAAAGACACTATATCTAGAAACCCACCTGGTCTCTGGGGCTTAAGTCGTATAGACTGTACTCTGAAGATTTCTGTTTAAAACACAATTCTCATTCAGCTGAGAAACTAGCAAATAGAAACTAGTTTGTTCCTAAAAAGTTTTTTTGCCCCCCACATGAAGAGACGATGTGGTGCTTTGTGGTTTCTTCCAAATTATTCAACTGTGAGAAAGATCCCAAATTCAAACTTTTTTTTGTTTTTTCTGCATTTGCTTCTCAGGTCCCTAGGCAGTGATTCTCTCTCCCTCTTTGTCTTCCTCCCTCTCACTTTCCCTCTTTTTTCCTTTTAATAAATATTATACCCTCATCAATCATGTGAAAGTTGTAAAGGGAAACAAGAATTAGACACTAACTGGATCTCACAGGGTTCTGAACTGAATGATGGTAGGGTGGGTGATAGACACATGAAAGCACAGGCTTTATTTTTTTTAATTTATTTTTTATTGGTGTTCAGTTTGCCAACATATAGCATAATACTCAGGGCTCATCCTATCAAGTGCCCCCCTCAGTGCCCGTCACCCAGTCACCCCCACCCTCTGCCCACCTCCCCTTCTACCACCCATAGTTCGCTTCACAGAGTTAGGAGTCTTTCATGTTCTGTCTCACTTTCTGATATTTCCACTCATTTTTTCTCCTTTCCCCTTTATTCCCTGTTACTATTTTTTATATTCCCCAAATGAATAAGACCATATAATGTTTGTCCTTCTCCGATTGACTTATTTCACTCAGCATAATACCCTCCAGTTCCATCCACATTGAAGCAAATGGTGGGTATTTGTCGTTTCTAATGGCTGAGTAATATTCCATTGTATACATAAACCACATCTTCTTTATCCATTCATCTTTCGATGGACACCGAGGCTCCTTCCGCAGTTTGGCTATTGTGGACATTGCTGCTAGAAACATCGGGGTGCAGGTGTCCTGGCATTTCACTGCATCTGTATCTTTGGGGTAAATCCCCAGTAGTGCAATTGCTGGGTTGTAGGGCAGATCTGTTTTTAACTCTTTGAGGAACCTCCACACAGTTTTCCAGAGTGGCTGCACCAGTTCACATTCCCACCAACAAAAAACACAGGCTTTAACAGAATGTTAGTGATGCCTACAACCGAGAGGAAAGCATAAAATAGCCTCCAACCAATAAAAATTCTAATTGTTGTATTAGAATATGGAAGGGTGCTCAAGATTATTTTTTTGTGTGTTTATAAACTTGAAAAGACTTCTTAAGTCTTTTCATATATTGAGTCAAGGAATCCTATTGGCTTTATCAAAGGCTGGGTTTTAAAAATTTTTTTTATTTAAATTCAGTTTGCCAGCATGTAGTATAACACCCAGTGGTCATCCCATCAAGTGCCCCCCTCAGTGCCCGTCACCCAGTTACCCCATCCCCCGCCCACCTCCCCTTCCACAACTCATTTCCCAGAGTTAGGAGTCTCTCATGGTTTGTCTCCCTCTCTAATTTTTCCCACTCATTTTCTCTCCTTTCCCTTATTATCCTTTCACTATTGCTTATATTCCCTGTATGAGTGAAACCATATGATGGTTGTCCTCCAATTGACTTTCTTCACTCAGCATAATACCCTCCAGTTCCATCCACATAGAAGCAAATGGTTTCGTCCTTTCTGATGGCTGAGTAATATTCCATTGTATATATAGACCACATCTGCTTTATCCATTCATCTGTCGATGGACACCGAGGCTCCTTCCACAGTTTGGCTATTGTAGACATTGTTGCTATGAACATTGGGGTGCAGGTGTCTTGGCTTTTCACTGCATCTGTATCTTTTGGGTAAATCCCCAGTAGTGCAATTGCTGGGTCGTAGGGCAGATCTATTTCAAACTCTTGAGGAACTTCCACACAGTTTTCCAGAGTTGCTACACCAGTTCACATTCCCACCAACAGTGCAAGAGGGTTCCCCTTTCTCCACATCCTCTCCAACATTTGTTGTTTCCTGTCTTGTTAATTTCCACCATTCTCACTCTGTGAGGTGGTATCTCAGTGGTTTTGATTTGTATTTCCCTAATGGCAAGTGATACGCAGAGCATTTTCTCATGTGCTTGTTGGCCATGTGTAGGTCTTCTTTGGTGAGATTTCTGTTCATGTCTTTTGCCCATTTCATGATTGGATTGTTTGTTTCTTGGGTGTTGAGTTTAAGTCCTTTATAGATGTGGATCCTAGCCCTTTATCTGATATGTCATTTACAAGTATCTTCTCCCATTCTGTAGGTTGTCTTTTAGTTTTGTTGACTGTTTCTTTTGCTGTGCAGAAGCTTTTTATCCTGATTAAGTCCCAATAGTTCATTTTTGCTTTTGTTTCCCTTGCCTTCATAGATGTATCTTGCAAGAATTTGCTGTGGTCAAGTTCAAAAAGGGTGTTGCCTGTGTTCTCTTCTAGTATTTTGATGGATTCTTTTCTCACATTTAGATCTTTCGACCGTTTTGAGTTTATCTTTGTGTATGCTATAAGAAAATGGTCCAGTTTCATTCTTCTGCATGTGGCTGTCCAGTGCACAGAAATCAGTGGCATTTCTTTTTTTTTTTTAATTTTTTTTTAATTTTTATTTATTTATGATAGTCACAGAGAGATAGAGAGAGAGAGGCAGAGACATAGGCAGAGGGAGAAGCAGGTTCCATGCACCGGGAGCCTGACGTGGGATTCGATCCCGGGTCTCCAGGATCGCGCCCTGGGCCAAAGGCAAGCGCCAAACCGCTGCGCCACCCAGGGATCCCATCAGTGGCATTTCTATACACTGACAATGAGACTGAAGAAAGAGAATTTAAGGAATCAATTCCATTTACATTTGCATCCAAAAGCATAATATACCTAGGAATAAACCTAACCAAAGAGGTGAAGGATCTATACCCTAGAAACTACAGAACACTTATGAAAGACATTGAGGAAGACACCAAGATGGAAAAACATTCCATGCTCATGCATTGGAATAATAAATATTGTGAAAATGTCTATACTACCCAGGGCAATTTACATGTTCAATGCAATCCCTACCAAAATACCATTGACTTTCTTCACAGAGTTGGAGCAGATAATCTTAAGATTTGTATGGAACCAGGAAAGACCCTGAATATCCAGAAGAATATTGAAAAAGAAAACCAATGTTGGTGGCATCACAGTTCTGGGCTTCAAGCTGTATTACAAAGCTGTGATCATCAAGATAGTGTGGTACTGGCACAAAAACAGACACATAGATCATTGGAACAGAGGAGAGAACCCAGAAATGGTCCCTCAACTCTATGGTTAACTAATACTCAACAAAGCAGGAAAGAATATCCACTGGAGAAAAGACAGTCTCTTCAATAAATGAGGTTGCAAAAATTGGTCAAAGGCTGTTGATGTAACCATCCCTTCCACCTAACTCTTTCAGTTCAGTTGTGGAATCATTAAAACTATTGATCCTAAATTCCTAATTCAGTCACCAGACTGATCCTAGAAAATTTCCTGGGCTTTGCAGAAGTTCAGGACCTTTACTGAGAAAGGATTTCTAGTCCTTCATGTTCTCCTGTGTCTGTAAGTGCTTCCTCTCTATGTAGACTAAGGAGGGCTACAGTGCAAAGTGTTCAGTACATAACAAAGTTCTCCTAGTACAAGCCAGTGCCTCCACATTATTGTAGCAGTAATATAAGCATTTTGAATCCTTTGCCTTTAACTTGTTTATTTTGTCCCTAATTCTCTTTAGTGTACAGTAAAATAGGTCATATTTTTCTGACTGTAACATTGCTTACCTAACATGGGAAAACTAGGTTCCTTTCCATTTTTAAAATTCTACAAATAATTAATTTTCAAATGTGTAATTAGTTGAGTAATGGGCTAAAACATGCCTTCATTTGATTTGTTCTTACTCTTCACTTCCCACTTTTGTGAAAACATAGCACTTTATGTGTTCCCTGGGAGAAGAAAAGGAAACTGAATGGTTTTTAGAAAGCTATCTAGCCGGAAATATTTAAATTTTTAAAAAAGATAGTCATCAGATTATAAAAAACACTGTTAATGCCTTTTTAAAAATCAAGGATTAATAGACTGCCTAGAATCCAGTTTCCCTTAGTTACTAACATTTTAATTAATATCATCATAGTTTCAAAGAAGAATTTGTTCTGTTTTCCAGTCTATTCTCTCAGTGGAAATCAAGACCATTACAATTTGCTTTAAGTTGCTTTAAGTAGGTATACCAATTTACATATTTAGTAAGGCATGAAGTTAATAATATTTTGAAAACTGTAAATCTGAGAATCTTTTTCATTGATGTTGAAGAATTTCAGTTGCAATTTGGTCACTTTCCAAACTGGACTTTATATTTACCTGAGAGTACAAGTTTTCAGACCGATACCAGTTATTTGTACAGATGTAGATGATTTTTTTAGTATGTTATGATTCAATTTTATTAGATGTTTAATTAACAAGCTTATTATGGGACAGGGGAAGCTTTTCATTCCATACTTTAAATGGAGTTAAAGTAAACAGCATTGTAAAATCACATTGTTGGTGCTTAATAGGGTGGTGGAATGCTCTGATGAATCACACTAGATAGGAAGATGGTGACAGAACATGGAGAGAATAGTAACATGTTTTTCGGCACTAAAAAAATGGATAGATGTCATGGAGCATTTTCTTTTCTTGCAGAAAATTTCTTGATTGTATTTATTTTGCTGTTTCGTATATAGTCTGCATAGCAAAGAATCTTATGTTTGAAATGGTTTGATGATAATTTATCCCCTATTTCTTCCTTTCCAACTCTATCATTTAAACACTATCTTCTGCTTTAAGTAGTGAAAAAGAAGTCAGAACAAACTGTGTAGCATAAAGTCATTTCTTTTTATATGGCTGTCAATACTAGTGTTTCTAGTCTCAGGATTTGCTCATTTTCTAGGGACTTGGAGCTTCAATTTCTAGTGAGAGTTTAGAATGTCAAACATATTTTGTTTTTATTTTTTGTTTTTATTTGGCCTTTGTTTTTTTTTTAATTGAAATGTAGTTGACATACAAGATTATATTAGTTTTCGGTGTACAACACAGTGATTCAACATTAGGAACTTATCACCATCATAAATCTGCTACCATGTCACCATACAAAGTTACTACAATATTATCCACTTTATTCCCTTTGCTCTACATTGTATCTGCCTATCTTAATTTATTTTATAACTAGAAATATGTACCTTTTCACCCTCTTTACCCTGTTTTTTGTATCTTTCCAACCCTTCTAATTTGGCAACCACCAGATTGTTATCTGTATCCTATGAGTCTGTTTCTGTTTGTTCAATTCTTTCATTTTTTAGATTCCATATATAAGTGAAATCATATGCTATTTGTATTTCTCTGACTTAGCATCATACCCTCTGAGTCCATATATGTTGTAAATGACAAGATTTCATTCTTTTATATGTCTTGAGAAATATTCCATTGCATGTATGTATACACATACACACACACACACAATGCATACACACATACACCCTACATCTTTATCCATTCATCTGTTAATGATCACTTAGGTTGCATACACATCTTGGCTATAGTAAAAAAAGAAAGTTGCAATGAATTTGGGGCACATACATCTTTTTGAATTAGTGTTTTTGTTTTCTGTGGATAAATACCCGGAAGTACAATTGCTAGCTCATATGAAAGTTCTGTTTTTTGGGGGATGCCTGGGTGGCTCAGTGGTTGAGCATCTGCCTTTGGCTCAGAGCGTGATCCTGGAGTCCCAGGATCAAGTCCCATGTTAGGCTCCCTGCATGGAGTCTGCTTTCCCTCTGCCTGTATTTCTGCCTCTCTCTTTCTCTCTCTCTCTCTCTCTCCCCCTCTCCCCCTCTCTCCCTCCCTCCCTCCCTCCCTCTCTGTGTCTCTTATGAATAGATAAATAAAATCTTTAAAAACCAAAGAACCAACTTAGTTTCACTGATCTTTCTATTTTTTTTTCTTTCTATTTCATTTATTTCCACTCTGATCTTTATTATTTCCTTCCTTCTACAAACTTTGGGCCTTCTTTTTTTTTTTTAGTTCCTTTAAGTATAAAATTGTTCATTTGAAATTTTTCGTGTTTCTTGAGGTAGACCTATATCACTGTAAACTTCCTTGTTAGAACCTCTTTTGTTGAATCCCATTGTTTTGGACTGTTTTATTTTTCATTTGCCTCAATATATTTTTTTCCTATCTGTTTTCTTCTTTGACCCGTTGGATGTCAGCCTGTATGTGTTTCTTGGGTTTTTTTCCAGTTTTTTCCCTTATAATTTCATCCCTGAGGTAACCTTGTAAGCACCAATGGTGTCCCAAACAATCCCTACAGGCCCTGAACCTGGAGCCGTGCCTGGGGACCTAATTCCCACTTCCAGGCAGCCAACACAATGACACTGCCCTACCTGCCCTCTTCCTGCCTTCAGGCCTCCTGGACTGATGGATTGGTATCTTGTTTTTATCCATTCAATCTCACTGTGCCTTTTTATTAGAGCATTTAGTCCATTTGTATTTAAAGTAATTATTGATAGATATGTACTTATTGTCATTTTATTGATTGTTTTCTGGTTGTTTTTATAGTTCTTCTCAGTTCCTTTCTCTTGCCATCATCTGTTTGGATTTTGTGATTTTTAGGGGTATGTATTTGCATTGCTTTCTCTTTATTTACTGTGTATCTCTTACAGGTTTACAGGTTTTTGGTTTGTGGTTACCATGAGGTTCATACATTGCTTCTTATATGTAGCAGACTATTTCAAGTTGTGAGTGGCTGAAGTTCTAGTACAGTGTAAAAGCACTATATCTTCCCATCCCCCCACCACATTTTATATTTTTGATGTCATATTTTACATCTTATTATTTGTTATGTCCCTTAACTAATTGTTTTAGGTCTAGGTGATTTTACTGCTTTTGTTTTTTAACCTTCATAGTAGCTATGTTAGTACTTGATCTACTACCTTTATTATATGTTTACCTTTAGTAGTAAGATTATTTCTTTCATATTTATTTTTCTAGTGATGACCTTTTCTTTTCCGCTAAAGAAGTCCCTTTAATGTTTCTTGTAAGACCAATTTGGTCTTGATTAATTCCTTTAGCTTTCGCTTTTCTGGGAAACTCCTTATCTCCAATTCTGAATGATAACCTTGCCAGAAGAAGTAGTCTTGGTTGGAGGTTTTTCTCATTTCAATACTTTGAATATATTGTGCCCTCCTTGAATATATTGTAAAGTTAGTCCTGAAAAACCAGCTAGTCATTGTGTGGGGATTTCCTTGTACATAACTGGTTGTTCTTATTTTACTGCTTTTAAGATTCTCTTTAACTGTTGACTCTTTGCTTATTATATGTCTTGGTATGGACCATTTTAAGTGCATCTTGTTTGAGGCTCTCCGTGCTACCTGGACTTGGATATCTGTTTCCTTCTCCAAGTTAGGGAAGTTTTCACCTGTTATTTCTTCAAATAGAGTTTCTGTTCTTTTCTCCTTCTGAGACACATTTAAATGAATGTTAGTATATTCATGGGTCCTTTAAATTATCCTCTTTCTTTAAAATTCTTTTTTCTATTTACTGTTATATTTAGATGATTTCCACTACTTGTCTTCCAGATCACTGATCCATTCTTCTGCTTCATTTAATTTGCTGCTGCAGATACCCTCTAGTGTATTTTTTCATTTTGGTTACTGTATCTGTCAATTCCAATGATTCTTTTTTGTATTTTCTATCTTTGTTGAAGTTCTCACTGTTTTTATCCATTCTTCTCCTGATTTCAGTGAGCCTCTTTATGACCATCACATTAAACTCTTTATCTGATAGATTGCTTATGTCTGTTTCATTTAATTCTTCTTCTTGATTTTTGTCTTGTTCTTTCATTTGAAATATATCCCTTTGTCTCTTCATTTTAAGTAACTTCTTGTGTTTGTTTCAGTATGTTAGGTAGATTGGTTACATCTCCCGCTTTTGAAGGAGTGATTTGATGGAGATGTCACTGGGGCCCAGTTCTGCAAACTTTAGTCACCCAAGCCCTTTTGTTGGCAGTGTGAACGCTCCTCTATTGGCTGGGTCATGACTGGCAGACTCAGTAGTTTTTTTTTTTTAAGGTTTTATTTATTTATTCATGAGAGACAGAGGCAAGAGACACGCAGAGACACAGGCAGAGGGAGAAGCAGGCCCCATGCAGAGAGCCCGATGTGGGACTCAATCCCAGGTCTCCAGCATCAGGCCCTGGGCTGAAGGCAGCACTAAACCGCTGAGCCACCGGGGCTGCCTGGCAGACTCAGTAGTTAACAGGACTGGCTCAACGTGGCTGTCTGTGAGGCCTGGCCGCAACTGCTGTGGGCACCATGATGAATGGAGTTGACTCCCAACTCATCTGGCCAAGCATCCTGGCTGTGACTGCTGTAGGAATTATAGAGTGCTGGGTTGGCCCCCAGCATAGCCTGCTGAGATGCCTGGCTGTGACAACTGTAGGAGTGCTGATGGTGGGACAGGTCTCTGATACAGCTGGCTGTGAGGGATGGCTGACTGTTGTAGATGCTCTGGTGTGCACGGATGGCTCCCAGGGTTGGGGGTTGGGTCACTGGTGCCAACCAAGGCCACCACCATGTTTTATAGGGCAGAAAGCCGCTTGAAAGGAGTGTTGTGCTGGGGTAGACAGTTTGGCAGTGTAAGTCCACAGTGTTAAATGTTAGCATTAAATGAATGATGCTAGCACAGTAGATGGAGACTGTCAGAAATGCTTCCTGCCAGCACTTCCATCCCCAGAGAACGTTCCAACAGATTCCTCTCTCTGGCACACACACCAGAGATGGTGTGTTAGTCGATGGATCTCCTTCTCTGTTAACCCAGGCACTTTGGAAACTGCTGCCCCTGTGCTGGGACTTGGAGCAAGTGAGTTGTGTACACACACCTAAAGGCCCCCCAGACACAAGCCCCACTGATGTTTGAAGCCAAACATTATGGGTGCTTATCTTTCTGGTGCAGATCCCCTGGGCTGTGGACTCCAACTTCCTCATGGAGGGCCCTCTTTGGTTCTGAAATCCCTTTCCCTGTGGGTCACTGAACCAGGGGTATGGTTCCTGACTAGACAACATCTCTGCCCCTCCTACCCAACTCCTTGTGGATTTTTTCTTGTATCCTTAATTGTGTATAATCTGTTCTGCTGTTCTTCAGTTTGTTCTCAGAGATAGTTCTATTTGTAGTTGTAGCTTTTGGTGTGTCAGTGAGATAGGATGAGTCAGGATCTTCCTATTCCATTATATTGATCCTCTACTATTTTGCCTTATTTTTTCATGGTAAAGTGGTATTACTATCAACTAGAAAAAAATAAGTTTATTAAACTTAAATTCCTAGACCTCGGTTCCATCCTAACTACATAGATTTTGCCTACCATTTCTGTTCTGAGCAGTATTTTCCTTCCAATGTAAGGTAAACTGGCAATGTATCTTAGTTTTGGAAACTGCCATAGAATCTCTAGAGTCCTCTTCAGCAACATTGATATAATTTCTCCCAGGTTTGATAGTCACTGTTTGCTTTTACTTAGGGCTATAATAAATGTTGCATTTTAAAATCTCTTGAACTTTAAGCACAGTCTAAGAGTGTCATCTTGGTTTAAAATGAAAATATCAGCAGATAGAATATATTCTATTTTTTTAAGATAAAATCACACTCATCCCTCAGAATAGTTTTTTTCTGTATGTGCATGGAACATTAACAAAAATCAAATATATTTTGAAAACCTAACAAACGTTGAAGAAATAAAGTAGATTTAACAGACTGCTAGAAAATCTCTGGTCACAAGCCAATAAAGTTAGAAATATATAGTGATAACTAAAACTTTAACTATTTTAAAGTTAAGAAACATAGTATTTGGGGATCCCTGGGTGGCGCAGCGGTTTGGCGCCTGCCTTTGGCCCAGGGCGCGATCCTGGAGACCCGGGATCGAATCCCACATTGGGCTCCCGGTGCATGGAGCCTGCTTCTCCCTCTGCCTGTGTCTCTGCCTCTCTCTCTCTGTGTGACTATCATAAATAAATAAATAAATAAATAAATAAATAAATAAATAAATAAAACATAGTATTTGACATGACTGAGATCAAGGAAGAGATCAAAAAATAAAACTACAAACTATCTAGGGAACAATAAAAAAATACTCATCCTCAAACTATGTGTAACCTGTAATCAGAGGAAAAATTCTACCCTCAAATTCTTTCTTAAGAAATCAGAAAAGCAAAAGAAGTAAGTAATCATTTTAAATTCAAACAAAAAAAGAAAATCAAAAGAAACTAGTGAGAAGGAATTAAGGTAATTCTGTGTGTCAGCACAGAAATTTCTAGGCTGATCTCTGTGCAAACTCCAGTATCCAGTGTATTAGAGATAAGGGTGTATGGAATTGGAGATAGCATATAAATTTTATGAAGATAATTTTGGCCCTGGCCTTCTATGCCCACTCCCCATGATTTACCTGCTCCAGATTCCCATATGGAACTAAGTGGTTAAAATGAGTGGATGGCCAGCTACGCAGGGTTCTGTGGTAGCATAAACATGAATTGATACCTCCTACTCTAATGACAGTTCCCCTGGAGGAGAATTGTGAATCTTTGCAATGCCACATACTAAGGAAAATCTCATTTAGAAAAGACAAGACCCCAGAACATAACTAGATTACAACTTTATGTATTAATGGGAATTATAGAACAGATAGGTGTAAATATATTGTATTTAAGATAGCCTTTTGTTTTCTGTATTTGTCATACTTCTCTGGATAACTGTCCTTGTCAATAGCAATTCTTAATCTCTGAGGCTTAAATAGACTTGTGATTTAAAGTAGTAATTTCGGGATCCCTGGGTGGCGCAGCGGTTTGGCGCCTGCCTTTGGCCCAGGGCGCGATCCTGGAATCCCGGGATCGAATCCCACGTCAGGCTCCCGGTGCATGGAGCCTGCTTCTCCCTCTGCCTGTGTCTCTGCCTGTCTCTCTCTCTCTCTCTCTCTCTCTCTCTCTCTCTCTCTCTGTATGACTATTGTAAATAAAAAAAAAAATTAAAAAAAATAAAGTAGTAATTTCATCATTTAATATTATAAATTTGGGTAATCTTTATATTCCTATTGCTATTTGCTATGTATTTTAGGTTTTATTTACCTTTGTCTCAACACTGTCACTGACTGATCATTGAGGATCAGCAGGTGCTGTTTATTTCTGACTCAGTTTGAATTAATAGCAATAGTACATTTGAATTGCTTGATTTGTGGAGGGGGGATGGGGGACAGAAGTAGGAGGTATGAGAAAGTGTAATTGATTTTTTGGAGATTTGTAAAACCAGACTATAGGAGAATAGATAATGTCTTCCTTTAGGATTTTTTGCTAGTTTGAAAGTAAGAGGAATGCGTGCTCATGTTTCTTTACAGAAGTACAAGTTTATTTAGCATGTCCGACAAAATATGAAAAGGGGAAAGAAAGGACCTTAAATACTAGAAAACATCTCCTAAAACAGTTTGTAATATCCACTATATTTAATTGCTTTTGAAGTCCTTTTTTATTCTAATGGATCTGCGGAAACTACTAGATGTAATAATATGATAATAATCAAATTTGCTTTAAATTATTATTGTACTAGTTGGGATTTTTTTGTTGTTTTTATTTTGGAAGGAAGCCATACAAAGGCCTTTATAAACTGTGTGTAATTTATGCCCAAAGATAAAATTGCATGTATACATGACAGTGTATATGATTTCTATTTCATATAATTTTATCCATTTTCCAAGTTTATTCTTAATAGAACTAAGCCTTCTCCTGTATATTAAACTGATTTTCCTCTTCTTTTTCAAAGAATAACTGGAGAAATCATTTTATTTCTACTGTTCATTTTCTTTTGATAATACTAGATTTGAAAGAAAGTAGCAAGAAAAATACAGTATCTTTAGAGCAAAGAACACAATGGTGTGGTTTTCACCATTAGTATAATTCTGTTGATGGGTATTTGAAGTAGCAAAGAATTTTTTTTACACCATGTCACTTTTTTCATGCACCTTCTTGGATTTTCTAATTTCTTTTAATTTTAAGGATTTTTTTTTCTTTATCGTAAAAAGAGGTGAAATGTGAACATGTTCTTGTCTTAGTTTTCTTTGTATCCATCTATCCATCTATAGGATGAATATAAACCAGAAAAGGCCCTGTCAGAAGAGGATTTGAAAAACGCCGTGAGTGTGCATCATGCGCTGGCATCCAAGGCCACAGACTACGAGAAGAAGCCAAATGTGCTTAAACTTAAAACGGCTGACTGGAGGGTCTTGCTTTTTCAAGCCCAGTATGTTTCATTGGTTTGGCTTGGTTTGGTTTGAGTTCTTAGTTTGCATAGCATCACCTTAGACCAAGAACTAGAATCAGAGTCTTCCGGGGAAATGTTTTGAGGTAGATTCAAAACATTTCTTAGGCAATTGCCTAAGAAAACTAGAATCATAAATAAAAACCCTGAGTGCAGGTTTTTTTGTTTGCTGCAAAGTAGCCCTATGACTTTTAGTCAGCCACTTACCAACTCCAGAACTTAATATTTTTATGAATAAAATACAAAGGTTGTAGTGTACAAGTTTTATCAAACAATAAGTACAATAAACCTGGATTCAAGTCACCATTTCCTAGCTCTTTGTCCTGGTGTGTAATTTAACCTCTCTGAACCTTAGCTTGTCGCTAGTGCAGACGATACTATCTCATAAGGTTTTTGTGAGAATTAAATGAGATCAAGTATATAAAGTACTCCATACAGTGTCTGGCACATAGAAACTGTTTTAGTTAGTGTAGATTTCCATTTTGTTCCCTCTGTCTCTCTTCTTTCTCCTTCTGAGCTCTAATAGTCTGTGATAAAATTCAAAGAAAAAGATAGAATTATATTGTAGGCAAGGAAATGGGATGGATTGCCAGTTTAATAAGGAATCCATGATAAACTTCAGATTACAAGTGAAGCATTTCACGTGGAGAATTCTGAATTTGTGAAGTAAGAAACTTTGGATTTTCAGAACTGAGCCTCTAGAACAAGAATTTTTATAGAAGCACACATAGCATCAGTGTCTGTGGCAGTGTTAATTCTTCATGGCATGCTTTTCACAGCCTGAGCCTGACTTCAGAATCACTCTCAGCACACCACCAATTGACTGCATTAGGCACCAGACTTAAAATTTGACATCAAGATAGTGAACACAAACATCTGCATGCTTGTTGATTGTAGCAATGTAAGATCAAAAAAAGAAATAGAACAGTAGCAGGTACTCTGGTGGTTTGTGAATGTTGAATTTGCGGAGGTATGAGATAACTGACATCGGGTGAGGAGGAAGCTGTAAGGAAATCCAAGTTACACAGGATTTTTTTAATGTGGGAGTAAGACAGCTTTAACACCACAGAGGGAATCAGAGCCAGATGTATAATTGCAGTTATTAGTCATCAGAGTCCTTCAAATTATTCTATTCCCCAACATTTTTTCTTGCTAAAATACCAAATATGATAACTAAGAATCTCTAATTACTTCAGATAGAATTGATGCAGAAATCAGTGAATTAAATTAACAGAGCCCAAGAAATCAGATTAGAGAAGCATATGGGGTGCAAAGAGGAGTTGATTTCTAGTGTGGTCTCAGGTTAGTGTGGTTTCTCAGAGTAATCAGTAAATGAAATGATTTTAAATGGGTTGAAATTTTGTCCATCTTCTGTTTATTGCATATATACATGATGGATAATCTCTCCTGGCTCCTATTTCTCCCATGCATTTATGAATTCACAAATATTTATTAAGTGCTGTCAGGGCTGGTCTCTGCAAATATATGACATTCAAGTTAAAATTATGTTAATGTCACCAGATGATTTTCACATCCTTTCAGGTATATTTTTAACATCCTTTTGAGATATACTTTACCAACCATTAATCTCATCTAGGTTAAGTGTACACTTTAATGACTTTTGGAAAATTTACAGAATTGTGCAACCATCACCACAATCACGTTTTGGAAAACTTCCATCACCCCAGATTCTCCATGACCATTCTGTACTCACTCCCCATTTTTACCCCTAATCCCAGACACTACTAATCTCCTTTCTGTCTCTATAATATTGCCTTTTCTGGACTTTTCATACACATAGCATCATATAATGATATGTGTCTGGCTTTTTTAAATTACCATAAAGTTTTGGGGGTTCATGTATCTGCACTTCTTGCCTTTATTGCTGAGTAGTATTCCACTGAATAAATATATACCGCACTTTTAAAATTCATTCCCTAGCTGATAGACATTTGGATTGTTTCCTCTTTTGGACTCTCATGCTATGAACATTCACATACAAATCTTTTTGTGCCTGTATGTTTTTATTTATCTTGGGAGTAGAATTGCTGGGTTATATGATAGATTTATAGTTAACTTTTCAAGAAACTGTCAAAGCTGCTTTCTAAGTGGGTGTTCTCTTTTACATTCCTTTTAAATTCTATCAGTTTGTCACTCAGTTGGATTTTTAAATTGAATTATGTGATTGGAAAAGATGAGTTAAATTTTCAATTAATTTTTGACTGAGCCTAGCATCAGACAAGTAGGGGTTTAATATTTATTTTCAAGTGACTTTGCTTTTTCCCCTTCTGTATCCTTGAGGGATAATCACAGCCTTATACTATAATGATCACAGGTTCCAAGACCTCTTATTACCGTGGTGATTGCTGTTGAAAATGTTAATCTTAGTGAAATTTTGTCAGGAATTTATTGTACCAAGAAAAATAATTTTATGTGCCATTTTAATTCAATTGTGAGGGGCAGCCTGGGTGGCACAGCGGTTTAGCGCCACCTTCAGCCCAGTGCGTGATCCTGGAAACCCAGGATCAAGTCCCACATCAGGCTCCCTGCATGGAGTCTGCTTTCCCTCTGCCTGTGTCTCTGCCTCTCTCTCTCTCTCTCTCTCTCTCTCTCTCTCTCTCTCTCTCTCATGAATAAATAAATAAAATCTTCTAAAAATTAAATAAATAAATAAATAAATAGTGAGAAATGAGCAATATGTAATGCACTTAAGATAGAGAAATGCCCTGATGTAAATTTATCTGTTTCTCATAGGAGTCCAGAGGAAATGCAGGGGTGGATAAACAAAATTAATTGTGTTGCAGCTGTATTTTCTGCACCACCATTTCCAGCAGCCATTGGATCTCAGAAAAAGTTTAGTCGTCCACTTCTGCCTGCCACTACAACAAAATTATCTCAGGTAAGTAAATCATTGTGATAGTGCTCCGACTTTCGGGAAAAGCACTTTGTAAAATAATCTTATTAACATTTGAGTGGAATAATACTCCACATTTTAGCAGCAGAGATGAGACCTTGCCCTGGGAGGTCTATTGTATAAATGGGGCAAAATGCAGTATGTTTTACACTTCATATTGGAAGCTGACACAATTGAGTCATGGTTGGTAGGACACATACTTTGAATGAGTTTCCAAAATTTATATTAGTTTATACTACTCAGTCATACAGGACTCATTTACTTTGTTTAAAGAACAATTACTTTTTTAAATTGAAGTATAGTTGAGACATAATGTTACATTAGTCTCAGGTGTGCAGCATAATGATTCAACAAGTCTACACGTTATGCCATGCTCATCATCAGTGTAGCTATCATCTGTCCCTCTACATCTGTCCCTATACAATACCATTGACTCTATGTCCTGTGCTACTTTTCATCCCCATGACTTCTTCATCCTGTAACTGGAAACCTATTCCTCCTATTCTCCTTCACCCATTTTTTTTAAACTTTCAATTTTATTTTATTTTTTTTAAAGATTTTATTTATTTATTCATGAGAGACACAGAGAGAGAGAGAGAGAGGCAGAGACACAGGCAGAGGGAAAGCAGACTCCATGCAGGGAGCCTGATGTGGGACTCTATCTCAGGTCTCCAGGATCACACCCTGAGCTGAAGGTGGCGCTAAACTGCTGAGCCACCCAAGCTACCCTCCTTCACCCGTTTTGCCCATTCTCCATCCCTCCCCCCCTCTGAGAACCATTAGTCTATTATTCTCTGTATTTATGAGTCTGTCTCTGCTTTTTGCTTGTTTATTCATTTGTTTCGTTCTTTAGATTCTACATTTAAGTGGAATTATATGGTATTTGTTTTTTTCTGTATGACCTACTGTGTTTAGCATTATACTCTCTAGGTCCATCCATGTTTTTATAAACGGCGGGTTTAGGTTTTTGGTCTTGTTTGTACTAACAGCTCATATTTTTTAAATGACTGGCTAGTATTAGACATCTTGTCTTGAAAAATAAGCTTATTCATTTATTTATTTTTCATTTTATTGAACTTCTCCCATATCCCAGGCTGTATTTTATGCTGGATATATAAGAATATTTCCAGGGATCCACTATCCATAGTACAATGGGGCAGAGATTTCCCTGCCTCTCAGGGAGCAGCTGAGTAGAACATATGGATTTTCCTAGCTAATCAAGACAATAAACAGTAAAACAGTATTCCAAATGTAGTCACATAAGCTTCTCTCCTGTTGTTAGATTGATCTGTCTAAAAATCATATTTTATTGTATCCCTCTCCTACTTAAAACTCTGTTGTAAGGACATGGTATATAGGCCAGTTTTGCCAATTTAAAACTTGTCTGTGGTGCCCCTGTTGCCATTGACTAGTTAAGGATTTTGGAAGCTATTTTGATGTCCTTGTGAATTTCTTATTGGTGAAATAATAGAAATAGTTTCATCTGGCTCTAGTCAACTAGGTCGTACTATTAACTAAGTCCTCTACATACCTGATATCATGGATTATCAATGTATTATGTACCTATTAAACCCGAGACACTATTTTAGGCTCTGAAGACAGACAAATGAAACCCACTCTTTGGATACAAAACATGCAAGTAATTATAATACAGTTTGACTAGAGTACAGGAAACATAAGTCCAGAGTGCTAAGGGAGTGTAAGAAGACATTTAGCCTGGCTTGTAGGTGGAGGAGGAAGTATGCTATCTAATATGAAACTTAAAGGATGAACAGCAGTTAGTTGTGGTGTGGGAAGAGAAAATGATGCAGCAGAGGATCAGAA
Source organism: Nyctereutes procyonoides (assembly GCF_905146905.1). Classification (NCBI taxonomy): domain Eukaryota; kingdom Metazoa; phylum Chordata; class Mammalia; order Carnivora; family Canidae; genus Nyctereutes; species Nyctereutes procyonoides. The sequence goes on from NW_026575120.1 coordinate 20,068,313, forward strand.
AGGCCCAGAGGAGAAAATACTGAGATGGGGGAATCACATACAATTTATCAAATGTGACTTGAGCACAAAATATTGAGAAAAGGCATGATACATTCCTCTGTAGAAGTAAGTAAAGCCAAATGATGAAAGGTCTTGTATGTCATGTGTAGTTTTTTGGATGCTTCACTGGTTCCCTAGCATTCTTAAGACAATAGTTTAAGCAGGAAAGTAATGTGACCAAATTTATACTTTAAAAATTACTTATGTTAAAATAGGAAGAAAGTATCAGAGGAGGAAACTACTAGAAGTAGAAAGTCTAATTTTAAAGGCAGGGGAAATAATGAAAGGAAAAATAACAAGTTATTTGTAGAAGAGAGGAATAGAAGTGAAAGTATTTGCGAGATCTTGAGAGTGTGGACTGTGTGTTCCTATGGCTCACTAAAGAAATAAAGACTGTCATCTAGGCATCAGCAACTGGCGATTGTAGTGTCTGACTAGCCTTTGTGACCTCATCATCTGGTTTTCATCCTGTTCTTCTCTTGAGGGTTCTTTCCTGGGTCCTTTTCCTCTTGCTACTTCCAAATGTTGTAATGCTCAGTGCTCAGAAGCAAGCCAAAAAGGACACTTGAGAAACAATTTTTTAAGGAAAAACAGGGAGAATGTTGTGCCAAGGAAAAGGGAGAATGAGGAGAGAAATCAGGTAAAATTAGTACAAAAAATATCTCCTATGAAGTGGCAAGGATGTCACTGGGTCCTTTGGTGGGAGTAGTTCATGGAGTGATGGAAAGAGAAGCCACATTAGTCTTCTTTGAAGGACTGGAAGGTGGTAAAGAAGTGGAGGAAGGGAATATGTCTTGCCATGGGTTTATGAAAAATAGACTAGTGGTAAGAGGAGACTCCTTTCTTGGTTTAATGACAGACTCTTTTGGTTTTGTTAATTTATAATTATTATTAATGTGAATTGGATACTCCCCATGTAAACATTACTATTACTCTGTAGTTCAAAGACAAGCCAAAACTGTTAAGAATAGAAATGACTGTACAAGGCAGAATGGCATTTAATTTTCAAAGATAACAAATATTCTAAGAGAACAGGTCATCTTATTGAGGACCAAGAACAATGTTAGCAGGATTCTCCATCTATCCAACTAAACTATGACTTCTTAAAGCAAATGCTTTCCCCCACTTTAATTTTGGATATTTGAAATAAACAGTAAACCACTTTATATAAGGAGAGAAAATAATTGAACAACTAGATAGAGGCAACAGATACCTTTGGGTTTTGTTCTATTAATTTCACTAGGGATTCTCCAGTAGTTATTTTTCAATAGATTGGTCTTTCTCACAATCATTCTTATGAAAGATCCAGGAGAAAGGTAAGTTAAAGTTTAAAAGAAGCATTAATAAGCATAGAGCAACATGCAAGTTTTAACTTGTTCTTTCCTTCCTATGGATCTACACTTCTATTTACTTTCTACTTTGAAAATGTACTTCTGTTCTATTTATATATGCGCTGTATATTAGTAAGTCATTGGTGCATGAAAATGAGTATGTTCCTCCATTTGTGTATTTTTTACCACAAGACTGATCAAGCAAGCACCTTTATCAAGGCAAAAATTCTCTTATTTTAAACAAATGCCTTACACTGGAACTAAAAATAGAATACATAAAAGTTTTAATATTTGTCCTGATTTTGAACATAAATCCACAGAGATTTAAAAAAAAAAAAACAATGCTTATGTAATATGATCAAAATGATGGATAGCATTTTAAATAAGGCAATAACCAAAAAGAAATGTGTTCCTTTGTCACATAAGATGACCAAGACTTTTCAGGAATTTAATTTCCTTATAAAAAATAAGACATTTTCCTCCTCCACAAGTAAATCACCAAGTCTTTGTGGGCCTCAGTTCCATCTGGAAAATGAAGAGATTGTTCTAGAATGTTTTTAAGGTTCTTTCACTAGCTGTGTATTTTTTGCCCAGGTGATTATCTTTGTTTACTTAAAAATGAAGATAGTTTGCCTTTGAGAGTAACAGGACAATTTAGAAATAAATATGTAAAACCAAGTACGTGATAAAGAATAGTTTAGAAAGAGGAAGAGAAGAATTAGTCCGCACACAGCCTGTGCAGTATTTGGTGCACCCTCCACATCAGATAGAGACTCTGTGGGGGCATTTCTGGAGGAGTCATAATGCACTTTAGTGATTCCTGGAATATGTGTCAAGGTGCATCCACAAGGTTTCCAGTGCCTTGGAGATTAATCCTCATGATTTAACCCTGGCGTTGCCAGCTTTAGCACCACTGCCATTTTAGCCTAGCTAGTTCTTTGTTGTGGTGGTTGTACTTTGAATTGTAGGATGTTTAGCAATATTCCCAGCCTCTCCACTAGATACCAGTATCATCCCCCTAGTTGTGACAACCAAACATGTCTCCACTTATTGCCAAATATCTGTGGGGTCAAAACCCACTTTCCTGCTACCTGCTGCTGTTGAGAACCACTGAATTAGCCAAGCCATCTTTCCTTTCTCCATACACCCACAGCCTGGCTGTGATTCCCCTAAATGCCAGAACCACATGGATAATTTTAGTTTACAAAATACATGTATAACAGTGTGAGTACCCAGCTGGAAAAAAAAAAACAAAAAACAAAACTTAATAGTATTAGGAAAAAACTAAACATTCAATTAAAAGATTTTGATGCTTTTAAAGACATACTGTTCATGATCATCCTGTCATTTGCAAGCTTTTCGTTAATTTATTCTTGTCTTCTATCGAAAACATATTAGCCTTCATTATTAAAATTGATTATTGTCAGTGCAGTGCAGTTCTTTCTGAACAACTCTGCTGTGTAGGAGTCATCTTCTTTGGTTGTTATTGTGGCGGTGTTGCCAAAGCACATTTTTCTTCTTCTTTTGAGGGTGGGGAGACTAGTTTGAAAATTTAAGTTTCATTTCTCCTTCTGGTACAGCACTCTCAATTTAGGATTTCATGGTTGGCCCTCTGCAGGATCTATTCAGGACATCCCTTTGTACACATCAAAGTAATCGTTTTCAGGCTTGAATATGCACAAGATGATCTGGGGACTTTGAAAGTGCACATGTCCCAGCATCCTCACCCCAGGTCAATCAAGTCCAGGTCACGGGCCCAGGAACATGTATGTTTTAATACACACCAGGTGTGCAGATCATACTTAAAGGGACTGCACTGTAACCCCCCCCCTCCCTTACACTACTTCTCTGGAGACTGTGAAACTGAACTGGACCCTGGCGCTAGTTCAACCATAGAGATTGACAAGAGGCCAGATGGGAGTTTCAGGCAAGACTTTATTGGGGCTTATGCTTGAGCACAGGGCAGTCAACACAAAGGAAAACTCCTCAAGCAGGCTCCCCTGAGGCAAGGTTAGGGGAGTTTTTAAAAGAAACTTGGGTAGGAATAGGGTACTGTGTAAGCATGGAGAGGCAGGGGTTTATTAGTACCTAAGCATTTAAAATTCATTTTTCTTCATATTTCACGTGTCTGAATAGTATGTGAAATCTCCACCCCTAGGTGTGATTTTTAATATTATTATGAGGGAAGAAGTCCTTAAAAGTTCAGCACTGGGGTCCATTTTGGTGCAGATTGGTTTGGTCCGGTCTTTACCAGTCATCATAGTAAATATCTTCCTTTCAGTAAGCATCCTCACCCTGCATTCCTGCAAGATGTGCCACTCAGGAGGCACAGAGTTTTATCTTTTTTCTCCTTATGGAGAAGGCAAGGAACACTGTTCACAGTCAGGGTTAGGGGATGTGAGTCTAGTCCCTGCTCTGTCTCACCTGTACCTCATGGAGTTACCATTTCCTGATATGTAGTCCTCTTTTCTTTGAATTTCAGCCATTCTCCTATAAAGGATTGAATCAATGATCAATGATTATTTGAATCAATAATCAGTGATTAGTTTGTTCACTAAATGTTAGCTTTTGAGGGCCAGGCTTTGTGATAAACACTGACTGGAAACAAAGGAAAACCCTCTGCTTCCCTCTGCTTCCCTCTCACCCCTCTTTTTATCCTGTGGTTTGACCATCAGGGCAATAGTGGCCAGGGAGCCAGATGAGTGTGGCAGGGCTCGTTCATAAACTGGCCCTATATACACAGAGGGCAAGGAGAGACTGAAGAAAGAAGTAGACTGCTTCAGATTGGTAAGTGGTAGTTTTAATAAGCAATGGGACTTACTTAGGTTTGTCTCAGCTGGCCACAAGATGAGATCTTTATACCCACCTGCCAGAATCATAAAGTTGAGACAGAGGCCTTAATTGAGACCATTCAGATGGTTTCAAAAACATTACTATTTCAAGGCTATGTCCTTGGGGCAGCTTCTAGCTCAGGAAAGGCAAGTAGAATGTCCATCTCATGGACGGGGAGGAGGTCAGGAGCCTCCAATTGCCCAGATCCAGTTTGCCTGTCAGCCGGTTGTTACATCCTCTTGATGACCTCCGCCGACAGGCAAGCATTAGGGCGGTAGGATTTCACAGGAGGAAGTCATTCTTGTAATTGTGTCTCTCGCTGGCCAAAACCACACCCTTCCCACCCCACTCCATTTTATACTGTTGGTCACAAATCCTGTCACTTCTGCTTCTTAAATAACTTCCATATCCTACCCACATTCCTTAATTCAGACTTTTGTTATCTTTCACTTACATCACTGGTCTCTTAGCTTTTTTGATTATTCACCTTATTAATACTAAATATATGAGCAGATATCCTCCAACATATGTATATATTTTTATAAAAATATACTGTATGTCCTATTATCAATACAACATGGAAAAATGCTGAACATCATTAGTCATTAGGGAAATACAAATGAAAACCAGGAGATGCCACCTTATACTCATTGAGGTGGCTATAATTTTTTTTTTTAATTTTCAAGGAAAATAATGTACTGATGAGGATGTGGAGAAATTACAGCTTTGATATATTGCTGGTGGGAATATAGAATGATGCAGCTACTTTGGAAAACAGTTTGGTGGTTCATGAAATGATTAAACATAAAGTTAACATGTGACCCAGCAATCCACGCTTTGGTAGCAGGAGAATGAAAACATAACTTTTTACACAATGTTTTTTGCACAAAGTTCATAGCAGCCAGGGGTGGAAATGGCCATCTGCTGATGAATAGACAAATAAAGTGTGATATATCCATACAATGGAATATCATTCAGTTGTAAAACACAATGAAGTACTGATACATTCTACAAAATAGCTTGAAAACATTCTGCTAAGTGAAAGAAGCTAGTCACAAAAAGAAGCATATTGTGTGATTCCATTCCAAAGGGATCTCTCTTAGGAAAATAAAATGTCATAAAATTAAACTGTAGTGATGGTTGTACGACCCTGTGACTATACTAAAAAATAGTGAATTATATACTTTAAATGGGTTAATGGTATGCTATGTGAATTATATTCCAATGCTGATTTTTAAAATTCTCCTCAGTGGATCGTGACCTTGCCTGGGTTGCACACAACCTACTTTGAAAAACTCTAACAGACTATTTGTATAACCACTTGAGATCTCTCTTCCTCCAGTCTTGCTTTGCTCCAATCCATCCTTCACAGTTGTGGCTAAAATATGACTCATGTGCTATCACTTAAACTTAATTGGCTCACTTTTGCCAAAAAGATGCAGTCCACACTCCTTGGCATCGCCTTAAATGGTTGACTACACTTTTCCAAAATAGATTTTTTATTTCTTAGACATCTGTATTTAACATATATTAAGTATTCAATAAACAATTAAATCATGTTGAAGGTATGCAGAAGCTCACTAATGTTTAAAGTCTTTAAATCTCTTAAACATAAAATGATAAAATCTTTCTGACAATAGTTCAAACTGACTTAAAACTAATATTCTTTATTCTAAATTCCATATAGCTTGGGTGGTTTGATGAGGCTGCAGTATTTAGCAATTCAACTTATACATTTCCCAAAAGATTCTTAGAAATGTCATTACCTTCTAAATCATCTACTTTAAAACAGCACAAAGGAACCAGTCTGAGCCCTACCCTCTTTAAGTCTTCTCCCCCTTTATTAAATTATTTATTCAGCTACTGTTTACTGAAGAACCTATATATCAGGTACTGTATTAGGTATGGGCATTATAAAAATAGCTAAGATGATTGTCTTGGCTCTCAGCTAATGAGAACTTAAGGAATGTGTTAATGTTATTCAGGTATTATATAAAAACTATTCCATTACTATCTTTTCTGCCCAGTACTGCACACTACAGGATTTGAGAAAAAGGAAAAAAAATTGACTGTTTTCTGCCTTTAAAGAGCCTGTAATCAGGGATCCCTGGGTGGCGCAGTGGTTTGGCGCCTGCCTTTGGCCCAGGGCGCGATCCTGGAGACCTGGGATCGAATCCCACATCGGGCTCCCGGTGCATGGAGCCTGCTTCTCCCTCTGCCTGTGTCTCTGCCTCTCTCTCTCTCTCTCTCTCTCTCTCTATCATAAAAAAAAAATTTTAAAAAAAAGAGCCTGTAATCAATAAAGGAGATAAAATTCACACATAAGTCAAAGTATATTTTGTAATAAGCATGCAGTACAGACATTTAAGTGTTATAGTAATGCAGAAGTGGAAGAGATTGTGAGATCTGGAATAACACTGGTTTTGAGTGAATATCGAATTTTGGCAAGGATATAGAACAATGGGAATTTTTAGGCCTATTATGGAAATGTAAACTGGTAGAAACAGTTTATAAAACAAGTTAATGTCATCTTACAGATGTGCATATTCTAAAACCCCCCAATTCTGTATCTTGATTACATTGTAGGACAGTTTTTGCCCTTAGCCACTGGCAGCATGTTCAATGTAGCATCATTTATAATAGCCTAAAGAGACCTGAAAACAACCTAAACATACTGCAGTGAGATTATAGTATGTCCTACAGTGGAATAGTATACTTAAAAGAAATTAGAGTATATATGTGAATAAATCTTAAAAACATGTTGAGTGAAAAACAAATTGCAAAAGGAAACCTATAAAGTAGAACATATTCTCTATTTTTATGGATCCTTATATTTGTACAGGAGAAGCATAGAAAAAGAATTAGATAGTGGTGCCTGGGTGGCTCAGTTGGTCAAGCAGGAGACTCTTGATTTCGGCTTAGATCTCAGAATCATGAGATCAAGCCCAGAGTCAGGCTCCATGCTCAGCAGGGAGTTTACTTGAAATTCTCTCCCTCTGCCCCCACCCCTGCTTTTTCTCTCTAAAATAAATAAATAAATCCTAAAGATGAGTAAATTTTTATTTTTTTCTTTAGATACATGAGCATTTTTTATACATCATTCAATATGACTTTTTGTATATCTGAAACATTTTATTAAAGAAAAGAATACAAAACATTTAATTTATTGACATGGTCTGATTACCAAATTCTTTGTCAAACCTTCTATTAAATAATGCACATGTTTCAGTAAATACACAAAAGAAAATTATTTTGAAAGGAAGAAGATAGGGGCACCTGGGTAGCTCAGTTGGTTAAGCTTCTAACTCAGTTTTGGCTCAGGGCATGCCCCCCAGATCCTGGGATTGAGCCTTGCATCAAGCTCTGCGTTCAGTGGTAAGTCTGCTTCTCTGCTTTTCTCTCCTTCTCCCGCACCCCCTCCCCCCACTGGTGAGTGCACACGCACGCTCTCTCTCTCTCTCTCTCTCTCTCTCTTAAACAAACAAATATTTAAAAAAAAAAAAAGTAGGAGGGGCACCTGGGTGACTCAGCTAAGTGTCTGCCTTTGACTCAGGTCATGATCCTAGGGTCCTGGGATACAGCCCTGTGTTGGGCTCCCTGCTGGGGGGGGGGAGAGGGGGAGGGGTCTGTTCCTCCCTCTCCCTCTGCTGCTCTGTGTGTACTCTCTCTGTTAAATAAATAAATAAAATCTTTAAAAAAAAAAAAAGGAAAAATCTATTGATACATTCTTCTTAGTTCCAAAATACCACAGACTGGGTAGCTTAAATGACAGAAATGTTTTTCTCACAGCTCTGGAGACTGGAAGTCTCAAATCAAGGCAGCAGCACCATCAGGGTCTGGTGAGGGCTCTCCCTTTGGGTCACAAATGGGCCTTTCTGCATCCTTACATGGTCTTTCTTATAGTCTGTGCACAGAGGGAGTGTGTATTCTCTGTCTCTTAAGTGGTCTCTAATTCTATCCTGTCAGGGCCCTACCTGCAAAACCTCATTTACCCTCAATTACTACTTTAAAAGCCCTATGTATAGAGATAACTACACTAGGCTTCAACAGAAATTTTGAAGGGACACAGATATTCAGTCCATAACATAGTCTGCAGCCTTATTTTTTTTTAAAGATTTTATTTATTTATTCGTGAGAGACACAGAGAGAGAGAGAGGCAGAGACACAGAGAGAGAGAGAAGCAGGCCCCATGCAGGGAGCCCGACGCAGAACTCGATCCCGGGACTCCAAGATCATGCCCTGAGCCAAAGGAGGTGCTAAACCTCTGAGCCACCCGGGCTGCCCAGTCTGCAGCCTTCTTGGAAAAGAAACTAAAAGATAAATGAGAAGTTGTAAATAAAAGTTACTGAAGTATTGCTTTCATCTACTTTCAGTATTATTAGTGTACAAGTGACAGGTTTGAATAAAATCTCAAAGTTTTTTTTTTTCTCCCTCTACTTTTCTGGTATCTTGTTGGGTTTTAATTTTAGTTAGTTGATAATAATTTGGGGGGAGGGTTGTTTGTTTTAGAGAGAGAGAAAGCAGGAGAGGCAGAGGGAGATGAAGAGAGAGAATCTCAAAGACTCCATGCTGAGCACAGGGCTGACCTGTGGTTCAGTCTCATGACCCTGAGATCATGAACAGAGCCAGAATGAACAGTCAGATGCTTAACCGACTGAACCACTCAGGCACCCCTAGTTAATTAATATTTAAAAATGAATTTTGTCGTCTTTCATCTACTCTACTTGCTCCTGCCCTCTCTCTCATTTAGTTTTCCACTTATATACTTAGCTTCTTAAAAACTGTTCATGTTCTCTTTATTTTGATGGCTTTAAACTTGGATTTTTTTCCTTGTTTGGCCTTTAAGATGTGCATTATAACAAATCCCTAACAAATAACATTTGACTCATAATTTCTGAATATCTTTTTTTAATTTAGAATGATGCTATATAATTTTAATTTATGGTCATAATTATTCACTTCCTGGTAGTCTTTAGTTCTTCCCTCTCTATATAAAAAATTTTTTTTGAGAGCAAGAGAGAGAGCATGGTCTGGGGAGGGGTAGAAGAAGAACAAGGCTCCCCCTTAAACAGGGAGCCCAACTCAGGACTCAATCCCAAGACCTCAGAGTCATAGCCTGAGCCTAAAGCAGATGCTTCACCCATGCACCCTAGATAAAATTTTTATATCTTAAAATTATGAGCCAAGACCCTGTCCTGGTGGGCCTAAAGGGGTGACATTAATGACTTACCCTCTCCCCCCTGTTTTGGGGTATCAAGATGTCAGGGCTTAGTTACCGAGGGATAAAGGGTTGTCATAACCTGCTCAACCTCTAGATAGTGATGATATCGTGGCCTTGTGTGACACCATCAGAAACTGCCTGGTTTCACCCTGAGGACCACCAAAATGGTGCCATTTGTGCAATATTACGGTACAGTCAAGTTGTAGAAGAACTTTTGAGATATAAGAAAATCCACCAAACACAAAGAGATGGAAAAACATTCTATGCTCATGGATCGGAAGAATTAATATTGTGAAAACGTCCATGTTAGCCAGGGCAATTTACACATTTAACGCAATCCCTATCAAAATACCATGGAGTTTCTCCAGAGAGTTGGAACAAATCATCTTAAGATTTGTGTGGAATCAGAAAAGACCTCGAATAGTCAGGGGAATATTAAAAAAGAAAACCATAGCTGGGAGCATCACAATGCCAGATTGCAGGTTGTACTACAAAGCTGTGGTCATCAAGATAGTGTGGTACTGGCACAAAAACAGACACATAGATCAATGGAACAGAATAGAGAATCCAGAAATGGGCCCTCAACTCTATGGTCAACTAATATTCGACAAAGCAGGAAAGACTATCCACTGGAAAAAGGACAGTCTCTTCAATAAATGGTGCTGGGAAAATTGGACAGCCACGTGCAGAAGAATGAAACTAGACCATTCTCTTATACAATACACAAAGATACACTCAAAATGGATGAAAGATCTAAATGTGAGACAAGATTCCACATTGCTTTTTTGAACTTGGCCACAGCAACTTCTTGCAAGATACATCTATGAAGGCAAGGGAAACAAAAGCAAAATTGAACTATTGGGACTTACTCAAGATAAAAAGCTTTTGCAAAGCCAAAGAAACAATCAACAAAACTAAAAGACAACCTACAGAATGGGAGAAGATATTGCAAATGACCTATCAGATAAAGGGCTAGTATCCAAGATCCATAAAGAACTTATGAAACTCAACATCCAAGAAACAATCCAATCATGAAATGGGCTAAAGACATGAACAGACATTTCACCAAAGAAGACCTACACATGGCCAACAAGCACATGAGAAAATGTTCTGCATCACTTGCCATCAGGGAAATACAAAACCAAACCACAATGAGATACCACCTCACACCAGTAAGAATGGTGAAAATTAACAAGACAGGAAACCACAAATGTTGGAGAGGATGTGGAGAAAGGGGAACCCTCTTGCACTGTTGGTGGGAATGTGAACTGGTACGGCCACTCTGGAATAGTGTGTGGAGTTAGAAATAGATCTGCCCTACGACCCAGCAATTGCACTGCTGGGGAGTGCAAAGATACAGATACAGTGAAATGGCGGGACACCTGCACCCCGATGTTTATAGCAGCAATGTCCACAATAGCCAAACTGTGAAAGGAGCCTCGATGTCCATCGAAAGATGAATGGGTAAAGGAGATGTGGTCTATGTATACAATGGAATATTATTCAGCCTTTAGAAACAACAAATACCTACCATTTGCTTCAACATGGATGGAACTGGAGGGTATTATGCTGAGTGAAGTAAGTCAATCGGAGAAGGACTAACATTATATGGTCTCATTCATTTGGGGAATATAAAACATAATGAAAGGGAGACCTCAACCATAGAATTGAGGGCCCATTTCTGGATTCTCTATTCTGTTCCATTGATCTATGTGTCTGTTTTTGTGCCAGTACCACACTGTCTTGATGACCACAGCTTTGTAGGACAACCTGAAATCTGGCATTGTGATGCTCCCAGCTATGGTTTTCTTTTCTCTTTTTTTAAAAAACTTTTTTTTTATATATATTTTTTAATTTTTATTTATTTATGATAGTCACAGAGAGAGAGAGAGAGAGAGGCAGAGACATAGGCAGAAGGAGAAGCAGGCTCCATGCACCGGGAGCCCGACGTGGGATTCGATCCTGGGTCTCCAGGATCGCGCCTTGGGCCAAAGGCAGGCACTAAACCGCTGCGCCACCCAGGGATCCCTATGGTTTTCTTTTTTAATATTCCCCTGACTATTCGAGGTCTTTTCTGATTCCACACAAATCTTAAGATGATTTGTTCCAACTCTCTGAAGAAACTCCATGGTATTTTGATAGGGATTGCGTTAAATGTGTAAATTGCCCTGGCTAACATGGACGTTTTCACAATATTAATTCTTCCAGTCCGTGAACATGGACTGTTTTTCCATCTCTTTGTGTCTTCCTCAATTTCTTTCAGAAGTGTTCTTGTAGTTTTTAGGATTAGATCCTTTACCTCTTTGGTTAGGTTTATTCCTAGGTATCTTATGCTTTTGGGTGCAATTGTAAATGGGATTGACTCCTTAATTTCTCTTTCTTCAGTCTCATTGTTAGTGTATAGAAATGCCACTGACTTCTGAGCATTGATTTTGTATCCTGCCAAACTGCCAAATTGCTGTATGAGTTCTAGAAATCTTGGGGTGGAGTTTTGGGTTTTCTATGTACAGTATCATGTCATCTGCGAAGAGGGAGAGTTTGACTTCTTCTTTGCCAATTTGAATGCCTTTTATTTCTTTTGTTGTCTGTTTGCTGAGACTAAGACTTCTAGTACTATGTTCAATAGCAGTGGTGAGAGTGGACATCCCTGTCCTGTTCCTGATCTTAGGGGAAAGGCTCCCAGTATTTTCCTATTGAGAATGATATTTGCTGTGGGCTTTTCATAGATGGCTTTAAGATATTGAGGAATGTTCCCTCCATCCCTACACTCTGAAGAGTTTTGATCAGGAATGGATGCTGTATTTTGTCAAATGCTTTCTCTGCATCTATTGAGAGGATCCTGTGGTTCTTGTTTTTTCTCTTGTTGATATGATGTATCATGTTGATTGCTTTACAAGTGTTGAACCAGCCTTGTATCCTGGGGATAAATCCCACTTGGTCATGCTGAATAATCTTTTTAATGTATTGTTGTATCCTATTGGCTAGTATCTTTTTGAGAATTTTTGCATCTGTGTTCATCAGGGATATTGGTCTGTAATTCCCCTTTTAGGGGCAGCCCGGTTGGCTCAGCAGTTTAGTGCCGCTTTCAGCCCAGGGCCTGATCCTGGAAACCCGGGATCGAGTCTCACGTTGGGCTCCCTCCATGGAGTCTGCTTCTCCCTTTGTCTCTGTCTCTGTCTCTCTTCTCTCTGTCTCTCTCTCTCTGTCTCTCTTCTCTCTCTCTCTGTCTCTCTTTCTGTCTCTCCTGAATAGATAAATAAAATCTTTGAAAAATAATAATAACTCTCCTTCTTGATGGGGTCTTTGTCTGGTTTTGGAATTAAGGTGATGCTGGCCTCATAGAACAAGTTTGGAAGTATTCCATTCCTTTCTATCTTTCAGAAAAGCTTTAGCAGAATATTATTTCTTCTTGAAGCTTTTGGTAGAATTCTCATGGGAAGCCATCTGGCCCTGGACATTTGAGTCTTGGGAGGTTTTTGATGACTGCTTCAATTTCCTTGCTGGTTCCTGTTCAGGTTTTGTATTTCTTCCTGTTCCAGTTTTGGTAGTTTGTGGTTTTCTTGAAATGCATCCAATTCTTCTAGATTGCCTAATTTATTGGGGTATATCTGCTCATAATATGTTTTTAAAATCGTTTGTATTTCCTGGTGTTGGTGATGATCTCTCCTTTTTCATTTGTGATATTATTAATTTGAGTCTTTTTTCTTTGTATAATACTGGCTAATGGTTTATCTGTCTTTTTAAAAATATTTTATTTATTTATTTGACAGAAATACATAGCACAAGTGGGGACAGAGTCAGAGGGAGAAGCAGACTCCCCACTGAGCAAAGAGCCCAATGTGGGGCTCGATCCCAGGACCCTGGGAATAGGACCTGAGTGGTTTATCTATCTTATTAATTTTTTCAAAGAACCAACTCCTGATTTTGTTGAGCTGTTCTACAGTTCTTCTGGTCTCTATTTCATTGAGTTCTGCTCGAATCTTTATTAACTCTTTTCTTCTGCTTGGTGTAGGTTTTATTTGCTGTTCTTTCTCCAATTCCTTTAGCTGTGAGGGTACCTTCTATTTGAGTTTTTTTCCAGGTTAGCTTGTATCTGAGTTTTTTGAGGAATGCTTGTATTGCGATGTATTTCCCTCCTAGGGCTGCTTTTGCTGTATCCCAAAGATTTTGAATGGTTGTATCTTCATTTTCCTTAGTTTCCATGAGTCTTTTTAATTCCTCTCTAATTTCCTGGTTGACCCATTCATCTTTTAGCAGGATGCTCTCTAATCTCCACGTATTTGAGTTTCTTCCAAATCTCTTCTTGTGATTGAGTTCAAGTTTCAAAGCATAATGGTCTAAAAATATGCAGGGATAATCCCAGTCTTTTGGTATGATTGAGACCAGATTTGTGACCCAGTATGTGGTCTATTCTGGAGAAAGTTCCATGTGCACTTCAGAAGAATGTGTATTCAGGTGCGTTTGCATTAAAGTTTTGGAAGTATCTGAAATCCATCCGGTCCAGTATATCATTTAAAGCTCTTATTTCTTTGGAGATGTTGTGCTTAGAATATCTATCATTTATAGAAAGTGCCGTGTTGAAGTCTCCCAGTATTACTGTACTATTATCCAAGTATTTCTTAACTTTGGTTATTAATTGATTGATATACTTGGCAGCTCCCACATTTTGGGGCATAAATATTCATGATTTTTAGGTCCTCTTGTTGGATAGATCCTTTAAGTATGATATAGTGTCCCTCTTCATCTCTTACTACAGCCTTTGGGATAAACTTTAATTTATCTGATATGAGGATGACCTTCTCTTGAGGACCATTTGAATGGTAAATGGTTCTCCACCCTTTCATTTTCAGGCTTTAGGTGTCCTTAAGTCCAAAATGATTCTCTTGTAGACAGCAAATAGATGGACCTTGCTTTTTTATTCAGTCTGAAGCCCTGCATCTTTTGATGGGATCATTAAGCCCAGTCATATTCAGAGTTGCTATTGAAAGATATGCATTTAGTGTCATCAGAATACCCATTCAGTCCCTGTTTTTGTGGATTATTTCTTTGGACTTCCTCTTTCTTTTACAGAGTTCCCCTTAATATTTCTTGCAGAGCTGGTTTTGTGGTCACATATGCTTTCAGTTTCTGCCTATCTTGGAAGCTCTTTCTCTCTCCTTCTATTCTGAATGAGAGCCTTGCTGGATAAAGTATTCTTGGCTGCAGGTTCTTCTCATTTAGGACCCTGAATATATCCTGCCAGCCCTTTCTGGCCTGCTGGGTGTCTGTGGAGAGGTCTGCTGTTAATATAATACTTCTCCCCATATAAGTTAGGGATTTCTTATCTCTTGCTGCTTTAGGATCTTCTCTTTATCTTTGGATTTTTTTTTTATTTATCTCTATCTTTGGAATTTGCAAGTTTCACTATTAAATGTCGAGTGTTGAATGGTTTTTATTAATCAATAAATTAGGGGGGACCTCTCTATCTCCTGGATCTGAATGCCTGTTACCCTCCCCAAATTAGGGAAGTTCTAAGCCATGATTTGTTTTTATTAATCAAAGGTAGGGGGAACCTCTCTATCTCCTGGATCTGAATGCCTGTTACCCTCCCCAAATTAGGGAAGCTCTCAGCCATGATTTGTTCAGATATGCTTTCTGGCCCTCTGGCTCTGTCGGCACCCTCTGGAACCCCAATTAAACGTAGATTTTTTCCTTCTGAAGCTGTCATTTATTTCCCTTAACCTTTCCTCTAATCTTTTAATTGTTTTTCTCTTTTTTCCTCAGCTTCCTTCCTTGCCATCAACTTGTCTTCTCTGTCACTCACTCTTTCTTCTACCTCATTAACCCTTGTCGTTAGGCTTTCCAGTTTGGATTGCATCTCATTTAATTGATTTTTAATTTCGGCCTGATTAGATCTAAATTCTACAGTCATGAAGACTCTTGATGCCTGTATGCTTTTTCCAGAGCTACCAGTAGCTTTCTAATTGTGCTTCTGAATTGACTTTCTGACATTGAATTGTAATCCATATTCTGTAACTCTGTGGCAGAGATTACTGTTTCTGATTCTTTCTTTTGTGGTGAGTTCTTCTTTCTAGTCATTTTGCTCAGTGCAGAGTGGCTGTATGAGTGGGCTGCATCAAGAATATCAACCATGCGGCGGCCCCTGTGGCTCAGCGGTTTAGCGCTGCCTTCGGCCCAGGGCATGATCCTGGAGACCCAGGATTGAGTCCTATGTCACGCTCCCTGCATGGAGCCTGTTTCTCCCTCTGCCTGAATCTCTGCCTCTCTCTCTCTCTCATTCTCTCATGAATAAATAAATAAAATCTTAAAAACAAACAAACAAAAAGAATATCAACCATGACCCAAGAAATTTCCCCTAGATGATTCTTCCAAGGTCAGAGGCCAAAAATTGAAAACAAAGATCAGAGCGAAATAAAACAAAAAGACCTCTAAAGTGAAAAACAAATTTTAAAACAAAATAATAAAAAATAAAAGGCCAGGAATCCCAAAGAAGAAGAAAAAGAACAGAAAAGAAAGAAAAAAAGGAGAAGAAAAAGAAAAGGCTAGACTGGGAGATGGTGGTGGTGAGGAAGTGTAGTGGAGGGAGAATGTAGTCTATCTGAGGGGTTCTAGAGGGTGATCCTCTTGTTTCTGAGTATATTAAGTTCTGTTTGTTAGAAGATGCTCAGTCCCAAGTTTATATAAACCAGAAATACTTGTAGAGGGCTCCAACATTGACCCCCAAAACATAAATGTGATAAAAGAGGTGGGCAGAGGGCAGCCCAGTGGTGCAGTGGTTTGGCGCCACTTGCAGCCCGGAATGTGTTCCTGGAGACCCGGGATCGAGTCCTGCATCAGGCTCCCTGCATGGAGCCTGCTTCTCCCTCTGCCTATGTCTCTGCCTCTCTCTCTGTCTGTGTGTCTATGAATAAGTAAATAAATAAATCTTTAAAAAAAAAAGATGGGGGCAGAATGGGAATGAGGAATCTCACAGAATGAACCAGCACAGTTGGTTCTGGGTGCATACTGGTATGGTTTAGAAGGTATTAACTTCTGCCATTGTAGAACAAAATGAGGCAGAGAAAATAAAAAACACAAAACAAAGAAAACATATCATGTATATCTCCAAAATTAAGTTGAATATGTTGAAGGGAATTTAGAAGTGGAAAATATACCTAGGACCTGTATTTGTAGAAATATCAAAGTCAAAAATAAAGAATCTTAAAAATGAAGAGGTGGTAAAATATTGTAGTTAAGGTGGGAAAAGAGAAAAAATGGAAATTTATAGTCTGATATAAAAACTAGTTGTACTGGAAAAAGGAAGAAAAAAAAATAGGAGGGGTACCCTCTTGTTCTATATACTGTGAATCCCTCGACTTCCATTGGAGCTTTCCAGCACTACTTGGTCAAGAACTTGCTCTTTCCCCGTTCTTCCAGCTGCTTTTCCAGGGGAGGGTCTGCTGTGCTGATTCTCAGGTGTGTGCACCTGGGGGAGATTCCCCACCCCCTGCCAGGTGCTGGGGCTCAGTGGGAGCCGTTTACCCCATGAGGCCTCTGTTCCCTGGCAGCCTGACCCCTCCCAGGCACAGGGTGACACCAGAGGAACAACAGCACTGGTGGCGGCCAGCTCTCCCGCTATGGAGTCAGCTCCCCCGGTAACCACTTGTAGCTCCCAGTCCACACTGGCCTGGATGCTTCCGGGGCAGGGGTGCTGATCTGCACAGCTCAGGGGCGCCCAGCGGTTGGAGAGTCGTCGCTGTGCTGTGCCCTCCCTGCCTCTGCCTGTCCCCGGGGGAGCGCAGGATTGTGGGCTGTGTCCCTCCACGCCCTGAGATCCAGAATCTGTCCTACTGGAATCGCGCTCTTGGAGCCTCAGCTCCTGAAGGCAGCAGGGCACAGCCCCCTTGGTCTGGAGTCCCTGCCTGACCAACCGGCTTCTCCCTGAGGCCCCACCAGGCACACTCCAGCCCTTTACCGAGGTCTGCCCACAGACTGTGGCCACTCTCCCCTGGCGCACTTCCTCAGTTAGTTACTCCGGGAGATTGGAGGTTCCACTGCTCCTCCTGCGGTTCTGCCCGGTTTCCCTGATGAGCACCTTTCCATCTGGGAAGAATCTGGTGCAGATTTTTTTTTTTAAGATTTTATTTATTTATTCTTGAAAGATAGAGAGGCAGAGACACAGGCAGAGGGAGAAGCAGGCTGCATGCAGGAAGCCTGATGTGGCACTCGATCCGGGGACTCCAGCAGGCGCCAAACCACTGAGCCACCGAGGGATCCCCCGGTGCAGATTTTTAACATTCCTGCTTCTCTGGGGCTGGGCTTTCCTGTCCTGGAGGCTTTCACCACCAGCCTTAGTCCAACTCTTCACCTAGATAATAATTTTGATTTATAAAATGCCATATGGAAAAAATTCAGCTGGAAATTGTGGTGATGATATGTTGTGCGTGTTAATTTTTTACCTTTAATTCTGCTTGTGTTCATCCACAGTGACATGAATTTTGGGAACAGAAGGGAAAAACTCATCATTTTTTTTTTAATGTCATGCCTTTTATAAGAAGTACAAATTGGTATGTCCTAAAATAAGAAGTTAATAAAAGAGGGAAATCCCTTTTGTATGCTATTTTAAAAATTATATTATTATACAATATATATTTATCACCTACTTTAATCAGTTCCCTTCATTCACTTTCATCCATTTATGTCTTACTGTGCATGTAAAATTTATATTCAACAAGAATTTGGGCAATATATTTGTGAAAGTGGAATATTAAAAAAGTGGTTATGCAATTACAGGAATGCAAGAAAATGCCAATCTTTTTCATTTTTAAAATGTTGTCAGAGGGTTTGATCAGCATCTTTCATTATTGTAAGGTGATAAAAATGGCGCTGGTAGGATGGGAGTTCTCTGACATAGGATCAATCATGTTGCATTGGTGCTTGGTGCCTATCTATAGTAACACTGTCTAGGCAATAATTGCTCTATAGGTACATTTAATTGAATCACTACTTTGGTTCAATATGACTTTGAAAGAAGTCAGAACCTATACTACTTTGGAGGGAAAAGCATAAGTTGCTGCATTTTTTAGAATATCATCTGATAGTCTACAGAGAATGATTTATTGGTGGCATTGCTTTTCTCAAAATGGAAAAAAAAAAAACTAAGCAGAGATGCTCTTCATTCATTGTGACAGACAGAGGAATCAGCAGCACTGCTGAGTGAACAGGGAATGAAAAAGCCAAATCATGCAGGACTCTAAGGATAGGTGCTTCACTGGGTCCTTGCCTTTTGAAGTATTCCTTAGGAAGCCTGGTCTCACTCCATGACAGCTACCCTTGATAAGGGGCTCTGAAAGTGTTTGGATTTCAGCAAGGGGCCTGGTTGTCATTCTGCAGAGGTACATATGAATACTAGTCTGAGAAAGTTGATAAGATGGGGCAGCAGCGGCACACTGGACTGTTTTGATTAATTAAAATCATTCATCATCAGAGATTTTGAAAAGTACTCTCTGATTTTTTTGATTGACTTATTTTCCGGATGCTAAATAGCTTAATAATTTCCTGCAGGAGGAACAGCTGAAATCTCATGAAAGCAAGCTGAAGCAGATTACCACTGAGCTGGCTGAGCACCGCTCCTATCCCCCAGACAAGAAAGTTAAAGCCAAGGAGATAGATGAATACAGACTGAAGGATCACTATCTGGAGTTCGAGGTATGTTGAACCGAAATGTAGTAAGTGCCTATGCCTAAGTTATTTTATGATTTTTCCACCAGGCAGGTATTTTTCAGCTACCGTAACTGTAGGACATGTATCTTGGCCGTGGCTCTAACTTGGAGCTCCAGGCATGGTCTAGTTCATGCTGCCACTCATGTCTAAGATTCTATTGAAGCATCAAACAAACATTAAAAAATAATAATAACTGTCAGTTTATGTGCTTAAAAGCAAATAGCCTGCTCATTTGGGATAAGGTGTGCCTGCTGTGAGAAAAAACAACAGTAGATGGACAATGCCAGAATGAGCAGCTGCTTTCTATGTGTCTGTGTCTTTTCTAACAGAGTTTGAGTCCAAATAAATAAATAAAAATACAGTGGAGGGAATGAGCTACAGGGTGATATGAAACATCAGCTTCTTCCTGCATGCCTGCTTTTAGGCAACACTGATGCATTGTTCCTCTCCTCACCTGTATCCTTCAGAAGGAGATTAATAGATCAATTGTGTCATATCCATGAAGTATATAGCAAGTATAGTTATTTAAAAAAATGAGGAGGGGGCAGCCCGGGTGGCTCAGCGGTTTAGCGCCGCCTTTGGCCCAGGGCCTGATCCTGGAGACCTGGGATCGAGTCCCACGTCAGACTCCCTACGTGGAGCCTGCTTCTCCCTCTGCCTGTGTCTCTGCCTCTCTCTCTCTCTCTCTCTCTCTGTGTGTGTGTGTGTGTGTGTGTGTGTGATGAATAAATAAATAAAATCTTAAAAACAAAGAATGAGGAGGATCTGTAATCTCTGGGAAGGTGAAAAATTTTACAGCAAGGTGAAAGCAGTATATATAGTCAATGTTAGCTTTGGCTACATTTTCTCCCCAGTTAGACAGTATCAGGGTTAGGAAGGATCTTCTGACTCCCTCCCCCCCTTCAGCTGTCACTTTCAGACATTTAAAGTATCTTTTTGTTTTGCTTTACATGGATAGCATATAGTCCAAAATGAATAAATCAGTTATTTTAAAATTTCTCACATGATTGTGTTTTCTGTTAGGTGTGCTAAATCCATCTTTTCTCACATGATTGTGTTTTCTGTTAGGTGTGCTAAATCCATCTTTAGCTACTGTTTTTCTTCTAGTTACAGTCTGTTTTACTTCCCATCATTCATCTCCTTTGTTCCCATCTTACCATCCTGTTTCCTCACATAGGAAGGAAGAAAGCCTTATCTTGAAACTCAGAATCATCTGAGCACCCTCCTCCTGGCACCTGCAGGGCCCTGCATCTAGCCAGGAGTCAAATCTCAGTGTTCTGTCTCTATAGAGTCTTGCTTCTGTCCCTTCCTTATCACAGGCATTGCTTTTATACTTCCTCTGCTCATGCCCTGGGTTTTTCATCTCTTACCTGAATGTGGTGGTTACCTCCTGCTCTTTAGTTCTCTTCTGACAGTTTTCTAAAGCTTAACCCAGACAGTGGCGTTCCTCTCTTCAGCAGTTGCCATGACTTCCCCTACAATTCTCCCCACAACTTATCTTATGAATAAAGTCTCAATCCTTAATTTAAGAGGATTTGGATTCCTTCTATGTTTCCACCACACTGGTCTTTCCACAACAGCCTTTGTGTATGTTAGTCATGTTTCTGCCCACTCTCTCCAAGCACACCTTTGTTCCTCTACTTTCTTCTGCGCCAAATGCTCTTCCCTGCACCTTCATTTCCAAGAGTCCTGTTCATCTTTCAAGATGCAGCTCAAATTCCTCCTCATGTAGTTTTGGAATGTTGTTGGCTTCTGGAGTTTATGGACAAGAAAGAATTCTCGAGATGTCATTGGTGCAAAAATATAAGTTGATTTATTATTAAAGCACCCAGACTGGACTCCTGGGTAGAAAGAGCTGCACTGGGAATATGACCGGTGATTGGTTATGTATTTTTTAAGTTTGTCTTTACAAGGAAGTTTCCAAAAGGATTTTTGTATGTTAAAGAAGCTTTATAGGATCCTGGAGGCCTAACTGTTGTCACACTAAGGTTGTTTTTTCCTCTAGCAAAGCATTAAAATTAAGACAGTTGGGAGTTCCTGGAGGAATGTCATTCTCTGCCTGTCTCAAGTATTTGTCAATGGGCTGCAAGTTGTAAGGAACTTTAATTTTATCTACATTTCTTTTGCCTTTGTTCTCCACATCAACCTTGCCAGCAAAAGACCTGAAAAATATTTTTTAAAAAATAAAACAACTACAGCTCATCTTTCTTTCCCCAGGCTTGTTCATTCTTGAGAAATGGGAATATCTCAAAAAGCAATCATAATTCTTCACACTCCTAGAGTAGCTTTCACCTATAGGCCCTTTTATTTTCACACATGCTAATTAAATTTCCCAACACCTCAGTCCCCTGTTTCTGGTCCCCAACAACTTACTTTCAGTCCTTGCCTTTGCAGATTATAAATCTGCTCCCAGGAGATGGGGGGTGGCTGCACAACCATGGGAGGGTTGTCACTGCTAAAAGCACTCCTTATTTTCAAACGTGCTCTGGTGCCCCCTTTTCAAAAATGCAACCTAACAAGAGCAGCATTTTCATTTCCTGATGAAACTTAGACCAAGCTTTGTGGGGATAAATGTTGCTTTCATCATACCATCACCTCAGGGAACCTGAAGATTGTACCCACAGCCTCTGGCTCGTTAAAATCATATTCTGATGCTGATGTGTTAGGCATGTTAGATTGTCTCTCAAACTGCATTAATTTGTGTCCACCAGGAATGTAGAAGAGTAGATGCTATCCAAACAGGCTTTTGTAAAAGTAATCCTTTTTAAAAATGAATTATTATTTTTCGTGAACTTAAAATTGAAATAGTATATCTTGTGGGGTCCACTTTGCTATTCTTTCAGCCACCAGTATTTGCCTTGTGTGTGTGCTTATGGAGATCTTTTATATAGCAGTAAGTACCCGGCTTTATGAAGAGCATTCCCTGAGCAGACAACTTCATTCCCCAGACGGATCTAATCTCATTCCCTGAATAGGGGACGTGAGAGTGGTTGATCATCTTGTATATTTTATCACATTCGGGAACATGCACTGAGTGCTCAATACATATTCATTGAATGAATGAGTGGAATTTTATTATTATATATAAAAAATAACATCAAAGAAAGTAGTTCTCTGAGATAGCTTAGTGTAGGTCCCCTGAGAACAAATCTGATAGGCAGATGAGAAAAGAAAGCATTAGCATTCTCCATAGTTCAGTGTGAACCTCAAATGGGCAGTGACAAGAAGGGGAGTTTTAATCCCATCTGCATGCAGTCACCAAGAAGAATCAGAGACAGAAATGAGCTCTTTCACCTATTCCTATAGAAAGGGCCTCCCTGTGGTTTCAGACCACAGAAAGTTCTTATAATTTTTTACATCTTGGTAAAGACAAATGTTTTTTGTTGTTTTTTAAGATTTTATTTATTTATACATGAGAGAGACAGAGAGAGGCAGAGACACAGGCAGATGGAGAAGCAGGCTCCATGCAGGGAGCCCGATGCGGGACTCAATCCCGGAACTCCAGAATCATGCTCTGAGCCAAAGGCAGATGCTTAACCACTGAGCCACACAGGCATCCCAAGACAAGTGTTTTTATTTTGTTAAAATATTAAACTTTTAGTAATTACACTGGGAGTTGTTCCTAAATGTATGCATTTCAGTTGTTTATATCCCAAGGTGTTTTCAGTAACAACAGTTCTTCATGGTGGGCCAAATTCACAGCTCTTCCTGTGCCTCAGAAATATTCTCTTATCAACAATAGCCATTGTTGTTGATAAGAGAATTATGGAAAGGCTTCAAATATCCATTGACTAATAGATGGATGAAGAAGATATATACAGAAGATATATACACACTGTTACTCAGCCATCAAAAATAATGAAATCTTGCCATTTGCAACAATGTGGATGGATCTAGAGAGTATTATGCCAAGTGAAATTAGAGAAAGACAAATACATGTTTCACTCATGTGTAATTTAAGAAACAAAACATGAACATAGGGAGAAAAAAAAGAGAGGCAAACTAGAAAATAGACTTTTAACTATAGAGAACAAACTGAGGTTTGCTGAAGGGGAGATGGGTAGGGAGATGAGCTAAATGGGTGATGGGTATTAAGGAGGTGCCCTTATTGTGATGAGCACCAGGTGTCATATGTAAGTTATGAATCACCAAGTTCTACTCATGAAACCAATATTACTCTATATGTTAACTAACTAGAATTTAAATTAAAACTTCAATAAAGAAAAGAACTTCAATAAAAAAAGCACTACCTTTTACTGCCTCTTAATTTTTCAAGAAGTATTTGTCTTAGATCTGACAATAAATATATAAAATGCCCCCAAAAGAAGAAAGAAATATTCTCCAAACTCTGACAGTATGTTACTAGAAATTGTACTAAATAAATAGGTTCAGAGTTTGTTTCATTTTTGTTTTAAGGTCTATACAAAATCTACAGAAAAGAAAGAAAAGAAAGCAAGGAAACGTCCATTTATCTTACTAGCCTTAGCGTGTAATAAATAGATTCTCTTTTACTTAAAGCAGCAACTTTCCTTTAGAATGGGCTATCATTGACTAAATCTGTGCCTATCTGTCTGTTAACTGTTAGCAGGGAAGGGCAGTTGTTTTGTTTTTGATTAGATTGGTACCCCCAAGCTGTGGCTATTAATTCTTTGGAAGAGTTCACCTGGAACCTAAACTCACTTTTGAAAGAGCTATTACACATCAAAAAAAAAAATGAAAGAGCTATTAGACATCACAAGTCTCTGTTCAGAAACTCACCAATTTCAAAAAATAAATATCAGTAATAACCTCACTTCTTTAAAAGTAATTTCTACTTTATTCAGTTCCTATTTCACTTAAAATTGTCTAAATGCTTCTGGTGCATTTGGAAGTTTTTCAAGATATGAGAGAGATGGATACTTTGAATCAAATATAAAAATTTACAAAACTTGAGCCAAAGCACAGTAGGCTGAGCTGTGCCAGGAAACTCCTGAGACCTTTAAGAAACAGCCCTGTTAAGGAGATTCCTTTGATAGCATGGTAGCCCCATAAATTTGTCTTAGTTTCTTCAGCCTTAAAGACAATAGCAATTAGAAAGTGAAGATACTATTTACACCAAGATCTTTTTCATGTAAGAATTAGGTTTTCAGAGGAGTTAAGATGGCAGAGGAGTAGGAGACCTACTTTCATCTGATCCCTAGAATTCAGCTATATAGTTATCAAGTCATTCTGAACACCTGTGAAATCAACCAGAGATCTGAAAAAAAAAAAAAAAAAGAATTGCTGCAATTCTACAAATAGAAAAGTGACCACTTTTTGCAAGGTAGGAGGTGTGGAGATATGAATCCAAGGCAATACATTTATTAGAAGATAAACCACAGGGGGAGGGAGTCTCTGTAAACATGTTACCAGAAAGTGTTATAAGCAGCATAGAACAAAATCAGAACTTTTAGAAGTCTGCCTGAAAGGTCCTCAGGAGGTGAAGGGGGGTGGAATCCCAGATGGGACAGCATGGTCTCAGGATCCCCAGGGTCTCAAAAAGAATGCAGGTGCCTGAGTGTGGCAGAGTTCCCAAGCATCGACAGGGAATCCAGCTGAAAACATCGAGTCCACGTGCTGACTTTTTACTCAGTGTTGCAGTAAACCTTGAATGACTGCATGGTCAGGTGACCACTCTCCAAGCAAATGCCCAGCAAGAAGCGAACTATGGTGAGCCCCCTCCATCCCCTGAGAGGAGTGGCATGGAGGCACACCAAAGGAGTCCATAAAGTTTGGAGGCTGGAAATGGAGTCCTATATCCCAGATAAAAACGCTTGGTCACAGGCTGGGTGAACAAAGAGGACGGAAACCAGGGAGACAAGAGTGATTGACTACTTTTCTGTGAGTTATACTGAAAGGTAGAGGGCACAAATGTTCAGCTCCAGGGCTAGAGTTGGGACACCGCCATTTTCATCCCCCACATCAGTGCAGAAAGCCTTCAGGCAGCAAATCAGGCACAAAGAGCAATCCAGAGCCTCTCACACTGAGCACAACCCCTTGACAAGGGCAAATGCAATTCTACATGGGGAAAGACACCCGAGAATCAGCACAACAGGCCCTTCCCCTAGAAAACCAGTAGGAACATCCTGCTAATACCAAGTTTACCCATTATAGAGAAATGCAAAATTTCAGCTCTTGAGGAAGGCAATATTTAGCATTCGTGGTTTTTTCTTTTTATTCTTTAGTCTTTTGTTTTTATAATTTCTTCCTTTTCAGCTATTTCCTTATTATATGAAATCTTTTTTTAGATCTTTTTTAATTTTCATTTTTACATTTATGTTTTTTTTCCCATTTTTGGCTTCCTTTCATTCAATTTTATTTTTGTATGTGTTTTTTGTTCTTTCCTATTTTGGGATCTAGTTTGTGCTAGCAACAGACCGAAATATACCCAAGATCTAGTTTATCATTCTGCTCAACTTCTTCTTTATTTTTTTGATTTTATTCTCTCTTTCTGTGTGTGTGTGTGTGTGTGTGTGTGTGTGTTTCTGTTCCTTACTGATTTGTTTACTGTATATGTTTCTGGTGGTGGTGTTGCTATTTTTGTATTTTCTCTGTTTTATCTGTTCTTTTCTGGACATAATGACAAGACAGAAAACCTGGCCCAAAAGAAAGAACAAGAGCCACTACTCATTGCTAGGGATTTTACCAAGACAAATATAAGTAAAATGTCAGAATGAGAATTCAAAACAATGATTATAAAGATACCAGCTGGGCTTGAGAAAATCATAGAAGACACTAGAGAATTCCTCACTGTAGAAACAAAAGAACTAAAATCTAATCAGGTTAAAATCAAGACTTCTCTGAGATGCAATAAAAAATGGAGGCTCTAACTGCTGGGATAAATAAGACAGAAGAGAGAGTCAGTAGTATAGCAAACAAAATGATGGAGAATAAGGTAGCTGAGAAAAAGCTAACTATTGGATCATGAAGTGATTTGAGGATTTGAGAGATCAGCAATACCATAAAATGAAACAATATTAGAATAATTGTGGTCCCAGAAAAAAAAAGTAAAGAGAGAGAGGAGCAGAAGGTTTATTTGAACAAATTATGGCTGAGAACATCTCTGATCTGGGGAGGGAAACAGACATTAAAGTCGAGAAAGTACAGAAAACTCCCTGAGAGACAATAAAAATAGGTCAACACCTCAATATATTATAGTGAAGTTTGCAAATTTCAGAGAGAAAGCCCTGAAAGCAGCTGCAGACAAGAGGTCCTTAACCTACAAAGGTAGAAACATAAGGCTGGCAGCAGACCTGTCCAGAGAGACCTGGCCGGCCAGAAAGGACTGCATGATATATTCAAGGTCCTAAATAAGAAAAATATGCATCCAAGAATACTTTATCCAGCAAGGCCATCATTCAGAATAGGAGTGATAAAGAGCTTCTAGGACAGAAAGAAAATAAAAGAATTGTTGATCACTAAACTAGCCCTCCAAGAAATATTAATAAACTGACTATCTGAGTGAAAAGAAAGCCCAAAAGTAACAAAGATCAGAAAGGAACAGAGACAATTTACAGAAACAGCAACTTTAACCATAATAAAATGGCACTAAATCCTTATCTTTCAATAATTACTCTGAATCTAAATGGACTAAATACTCCTAACTAAAGTCACAGGGTATCAGATTGGATGAAAAAGCAAGACCCATCAATATACTGTCTATAAGAGACACATTTTATACACAAAGATACTTCCAGATTGAAAGTGAGGGGATGGGGAACTATTTATCATGCTAATGGACATCAAAAGAAAGCTGGAGTAGCCATCCCTATTTCAGACAAATTAGAGTTTAAGCCAAAGACTGTAAAAGAGATGAAAAAGGACACTATGTCATAATAAAAGGGTCTATCTAACAAGAAAATATAACAATTGTAAATACTAACTTGGGAGCGGCCAATTATATCAACCAATTAAACCAAATTAAATAAATACATTGATAAATAATACAATAATGGTAGAGGACTTTACCACCCCACTCCCAGCAAGGAATAGATCATCTAAGCCAAAGATCAACAAGGAAACAAAAGCTTTGAATGACACACGGGAGAAATGGACTTCATAGATAAATTCAGAGCATTTCATTCTAAAACAGCAGAATACAAATTCTTCTCAAGTGCAACATTCACCAGAGTAGATCACATACTACAGAGTAGGGTCACAAATAAGGTCTCAGTCAATATCAAAAGATTGAGTTTATTTCCTGCATATTTTCAGACCACAGCACTTCCAAACTTGAGCTCAATCACAAGAGAAAATTTGGAAAGGACATAAATACATGGAGGTTCAAAAGCATCTAACTAAAGAATGAATAGGTTAACCAGGAAATTAAAGAAGAATTTTTAAAAGTCATGGAAACCAATGAAAATGGAAAGACAACACTTCAAAACCTTTGGGATGCAGCAAAGGTGGTCCTAAAAGGGAAGTATATAGCAGGACAGGCCTTTTACAAGAAAAACAAGAAAAGTCTCAATACATAAGCTAGCCTTACACCTAAAGAAGCTGGAGAAAGAACAGCAAATAAAGCCTAAATTCAGCAGGAGAAGAGAAATGATAAACATTGGGGCAGAAATCAATGAAATAGAAACCAAAAGAATAGTAGAACACATCATTGAAACTAGCAGCTGGTTTTCT
Source organism: Nyctereutes procyonoides (assembly GCF_905146905.1). Taxonomy (NCBI): domain Eukaryota; kingdom Metazoa; phylum Chordata; class Mammalia; order Carnivora; family Canidae; genus Nyctereutes; species Nyctereutes procyonoides. Next base: position 20,096,087 of record NW_026575120.1, read on the forward strand.
GAGACAAGATCAGTAAACCCCTAGCCAGACTTATAAAAAAAGAGAGAGAGAGAGAGAGAAAGGATCCAAATAAATAAATTCATAAATGTAAGAGGAAAGATCACAATAACACCAAAGAAAAACAATTATAAGAACATATTATGAACAACTATATGCCAACAAATTAGGCAACCTAGAACAAATAGATGCATTCCTAGAATCATAGAACTACCAAAACTGAAACAAGAAGAAATAGAAAACCCAAACAGGCCTATAACCAGCAAGGAAATTGAAGCAGTCATCAAAAATCTCCAACAAATAAGACTCTGGGACCAGATAGCTTCCCAGTGGAATTCTACCAAATATTTAAAGAACAATTAAGTCCTACACTTATGAAGCTGTTTAAATAAATAGAAATGGAAGGAAAACTTCCAAACTTGTTCTATGAGGCCAGCATTACAGTAGTCCCAAAACCAGACAAAGACTCCACCAAAACCAGTATCCCTGATGAACATGGATGCAAAAATTCTCACCAAGATACCAATACAAACCCAACAGTGCATTGAAAGTATTATTCACCATGACTAAGTGGGATTTATTCCTGGGCTACAAGAGTAGTTCAACATCTGCAAGTCAATGAAAGACCACATTTATTAAAAAAAAAAAAAAAAAAAAAAGAAAAGAACCTCTCAATTGATGCAGAAAAGCTTTTGACAAAATACAGCATCTTTTTTTTGATTAAAACTCTCCACAGTGTAGGGATACAGGGAACATACCTCCATATCATAAAAGCCATCTACAAAAAGTCCACAGTGAATATCATCCTCCATGAGGAAAAACTGATAGCCTTTCCCCTAACACCAGGAACACAACAGTACTAGAAGTCCTAGCCTCACCAATGAGACAACAAAAAGAAATAAAAGGCATTCAAATTGGCAAAGAAGAAGTCAAACATTCCCTCTTCACAGATGACATGATACACTGTATTTGGAAAACCCAAAAGATTCCACTCAAAAATTGCTAAAACTGATACAGGAATTCAGCAGAGTTGTAGGGTATAAAATCAATTCATAGAAATCAGTGACATTTCTATACACTAACAATGAGGCAGAAGAAAGATTAAGGCATCAATCCCATTTACAATTGCACTAAAAACCATAAGGTACCTACGAACACACCTAACCAAAATGTAAAAAATATGTACCCTGAAAACTATAGAACACTTATGAAAGAAATTAAGGAAGACAGAACATTCCATGTTCATAGGTAGAGGAACAAATATTGTCGAGAGCAATCTACTCATCCAGTGCAATCCCTATCAAAATACCATTGACATTTTTTCACAGAGCTGGAACAAATAATCCTAAAATTTGTATGGAACCAGATAAGACCTCTGGAATGTTGAAAACCAAAGCTTGGTGGCATCACAATGCCTGATTTCAAGCTGTATTACAAAGCTGTGATCATCAAGACAGTGTGGTACTGGCACAAAGACAGACACATAGATCAATGGAACAGAATAGAGAACCCAGAAATGGACCCTGAACTCTGTGGTCAACTAACCTTTGACAAAGCAGGAAAGAATATCCACTGGAAACAAGACTGTCTCTTCAACAAATTGTGCTGGAAGAATTGGACAGCCATGTGCAGAATGACACTAGACTAGTTTCTTACACCACACGCAAAAATAAACTCAAAAATGGATGAAAGATCTAAATGTGAGACAGGAATCCATCAAAATGCTAAAGGAGAACACAAGCAGCAACTCTTTGACCTTGGCCACAGCAACTTCTACCTAGACACATCTTCAAATGTATAGGAAACAAAAGCAAAAATGAACCATTGTGGCTTCATCAAGATAAAAGCTTTTTTGCACAGCAAAGAGATAGTCGACAAAACCAAAAGACACTCCACTGAATGGGAGATGGTATTTCCCAGTGTCTTATCAGATAAAGGGTTAGTAAACAAAACCTATAAAGAACTTATCAAATTCAGCACCCAAAAAACAAATAATCCTGTCAAGAAGTTGGCAGAAGATATGAACAGTCATATCTCCAAAGAGGAGACAGACACATGGAAAAATGCTCAACATCGCATGGCATAAGGGAAATACAAATCAAAACCATAATGAGATACCACCTCACACCAGTGAGAATGGCTAAAATGAACAATACAGGAAACAACAAATGTTGGAGAGGATGTGGAGAAAGGGAAACCCTCCAGCACTGTTGGTAGGAAAGCAAGCTGATACAGCCACTCTGGAAAACAGTATGGAGGTTCCTCAAAAAGTTAAAAATAAAGCTACCCTACGACCTAGGAATTGCACTATAGATATTTACCCAAAGGATACAAACATAGTGATTAAACCTGCACCTCAGTGTTTATAGCAGCAATGTCCACAATAGCCAAACTATGGAAAGAGCCCACATGTCCATCAACAGATGAATGGATAAAGAAGATGTGGTCTATATATACAATGGAATATTACTGAGGGACACCTGGGTGGCTCAGTGGTTGAGCATCTGCCTTGGGCTCAGGTCTTGATCTTGGGATCCTGGGATTGAGTCCCACATCAGGCTCCCTGGAGGGAGCCTGCTTCTCCATCTGCCTATGTTCCCATCTCTCTGTGTGTGTGTCTCATGAATAAATAAATAAAGTCTTTTTTAAAAACCAATGGAATATTATTGAGCCATCAAAAATGAAATCTTACCATTTGCCATGACATGGATGTAATGAGGGTATTATGCTAAGTGAAATAAGTCAATTGGAGAAAGACAATTACATATGATTTCACTCATATGTGTATATTAAAAACAAAACAGCATCATAGGGAGGAGGGAAAAATAAAATATGACAAAAATCAGAAGGGAGACAAGCGTAAGCAACTCTTAACTGTAGGAAGCAAACTGAGAGTTGCTGGGCGGGGAGGTGGGTGGGAGAATGGGGTAACTGGGTGATGGGCATTAAGGAGGGTACTTGATGGGATGAGCACTGGGTATTATATACAATTGATAAATCACTAAACTCTACCTTGATGCTAATAAAAGTATTAGTTAATTGAAATTTCTAAAAAACCAATTAAGATGTTTTTATTTGGCATCAATAATTAATCCTTAGACCTAAGTAGTGAAAGGGAAATGGTGTAGCTGCCCAAACTGATTAAAAATATAAGTGGGCTGTAAGAGATAAAATGAAAAGGGATTAGAGTTGGGTTAATAGAGACTGGTTTCTAAGGTTCATTGTAGAGCCAGCTGGAAACCTGGTGGCCAATGCAATGTCAGTGAATTTTATGTGGCCATCAGACCTAATGTCAGCATTTTTGTTTGATTACCATAGTGCTATATTTTTTTCATTGTAATTTATATGCACTGAGAGAAGATAAGCAGTATCTTTTCCACGACTCCCTATTATATCACATCTGGTAGGTTTCCACATTGACTTGTTGGCCTGGCCCCCAGAGGCATTTGGGTTTGCCATCCCTAGAAAAAAGGCTGCAGCCAGTTGTATATATTTTGTCTCAGTTAGATGAGACGTTTGAATATGTGCTTTGGAATCAACTAGTCCCTTCATATTTAGAAAGTGGATACTTGCAGGTATATGTTTTCAGGTCCTAATCTTAGGAAAAAATGTCTACTTCCCGGATGGCTCAGGCTAGATGCAGAATAATGTCCCCTTGGCTTCATGTGGTAGGTTTAAGTGAGTTCTCACTCCTGATTTGCGACCTGGTGTAGCATATGCTTATGGTTTAAGACCATTAGGACTCACACCAACCACATGGCTAGAAAATTCAGTTTTAGAAACAACAAATGTCCACTATAACAATAGTTTCGGGACAGAGTATTTTAAATCTAGAAAATCTAGGGCATTCTTGAAACATGATGCATTTTTTTCTGAATTTCTAATTTTTCTTGACATGTAAAATGGCATGATTCTTTCTGAAATTGACATACTTGGGAATAAGAGCATATTTGACACATCCTCATTAGAGAAACTCATATTTAGAAGTGCACAAAATATAAATATCTAGTTGCAAACCCTCAGTTTTATTGTTGGGTTGTTTGTGGCATGGTGGGTGGGTGGGTGGCTTGAGATATTTTTTAAAATAAATTCTTTGTGATCTTAGCCTTGTTTCCTCAGATTGTTCATCTTTAATTTGTCAACATTAGATAAGTAATTCTCACATTGTAGACCACTTTTCCTCTCACAGGAGCAGTGCAAGGGCATACCTCAATACAATGTCAACTGTCACAAGGCAAATCCACCTCTGAAGCAAATGATCATGCTATTAATTTATAATGGCTTTGATCATAAAGGTACAGTGATAGCAGTTATTACCCTTTTCTCTCTCGTGAAAGCAAGGGAGAAATTCCATTCACTTAGAGAAGTCTCAGTATTAGCAACTGAATCTAGACTGGAATCTAATGATAGTACAGAAAACATCACAGAAGTATTGATAATGTCTGGATCTGAGAAGCTGTATTGCAAGTTAATAGAATTGTTAAGGAGATTTAAGAATTTTTTTTAGTGGGATACTATTGTATGTCAAATGCTAGAGAACTTAGTTTGGTGATTAATAATAGAGACATCATTCTTGCCATGCCATTTGGAATTGCATTTTTATGACAATGAAGGCTAAGAAGCTCAGAAATTTACTCTGTAAGTGAAGATATATGCTTTTAAAAGGAGAAGCTAAGCAACAGGATCCTTTGAATCATATTTTAAGTAGATGATCAAAAAGAGCTAAGACCATACCTGAGAAGACAGAATAAACAGCCAGCCATATGACTTTAAATGACTCATTGTCCCTATATCCCTCCTTATTCCTAAAATATTTGCTCTCATGAGGGTCACTGCTTTGGGTTAAGGTATTAGCTGCAGGATAAGGGCAAATGCAGCGATAAAATAGTATAATTGGGAAAAGGACTGGGCTGGGAGTTAGGAGGCTGTTTTAATCTTATCCTTGATGTGTTTGTTACACATTTATTGTCTCTGGGCCTCAGTTTCCTAGCTATTAAAAATGAAATGGGATTGGATGAACTAACCCAAAGATCCCAAAGGGCTAAATGTCCCTTCCAACTCTGTATTTTTGAAGAGAGTGATGTATTACCACCACTTAGTTTATTAGTTTGTCTCATGAAGACCCCTAAGAGTGTTAAACATAGAACAAGAATATTCCAATTTGGTGGGAGTACTTAGCTAGTTCAATCCATAGAGCATACAGCTCTTGATCTTGGGGTTGTGAGTTTAAGCCCCATGTTCGGTGTAGAGGTTACTTTAAAAAAAATTTAAATCTTTAAAAAAAAAGATATTTTGATTTAGGGATGTCAGGAGATCTAGATCAGTACTATCCAATAGAGATATAATGCAAATCACTTATGTAATCTTAAATTCTCTAGTAGCTACATTTAAAAATTAAAGGAAACACGTAGAACTTATTGTAATAAGACTTATAAATTTAACACAATATATCCAAAATACATTATCATTTTAACATGTAATCAATATAAAATATTAAGATATTTTACATTCTTTTTTTTCTTACTAAATCTTGAGAATTAGTAATTATTTTCCACTTACACCATATGTCAATGCAGACTGGCCACATTTCACATGTACTTTAGCTACCTGAGGGTAGTGGCTGCTGTATTGACTAATACATGTATAAAACCATTATATCTGCTTAAAAGTTAGTCAGGGACTTGGAGGTCTGATAACAGGCCTGGGTAGATTTAATGGCTAATTTAAGAAGTGGTAAGTGAGCTGATAGGCAGCTATTAGGCATCTATAAAGCTTTATAATGGTTTGCAAGTGGTTTTCATTCTGATTTAGCACTGTAGCAGTAGTTTAATATTTTGATTATTACTTCTGGTTAGAAATACAATAAACAGGAGGCTCACCTGGTATGAATGATGTTGCCTGTAGCCTTGTGTCCTTTTTGATATCAGTAACTTTTGAGATAGGAAAAAACGAAATACATTTCCCTTACAAAGAAAGTTCTTATGCAAACAATGTGAATCACCTCCTTTCTGGTTCCTGTAGACTTTTTGTTAAATGACCCTCCCTGTCTCATCTGTTTGTTAACTGCTGGTGCTGAATCCTTCCCTTGGATTAACCTGCCGAATCAGAACAATGAAAAGGTGGTGTGTATATTGGTTTTGCTTTTTTATTTTCACCCAGAATACTTTATCTCTAACTACATTAGACTTTTTTCCTATTTATTCTAGAAGAATCTATATGTTTTTGATATAAGACTTTTAAAAACTTCAGTATCTAATCTGAGATGAAGAGGCTTTGGGGTGGGGTGCTGTAACAGGCTATTGAGATTCTTTAGATGTATCTGGTTTAAAATTACTCAAAAGACTTATAATGAAAATGTAAACTTTAAAAAAAAATTTCTGGAAATATTAGGGAATAAAACCATATGCAAAGCAAAAGATGTTTTCTGTAAGAACTTTCAGCCAACATTGTTTGGAAGACTAGAAATTGGTTCTGTTCGTGTCATAGACTTCTTTTAGGAGTACTCAATAATTTGTCTACTTGTGTTCCTCCTTGAGGTGTAGCTCACACACACCAAGGAATGTGCAAGGTGTTTTCACAACAGGTTTCTTCCCTGACCGGGTCTGGCTTTTGGCAAAATTGTGAAATAAGTAAAGCATGGCTGGTTTTCCATTTCCCTTCAGTGCCCTATGTGGAACTTGAGACCTGGACAGAGCAAGGGACTTAGCCATGGTTAGGTTGCTTGGTGTTTTGACTCCACTGTTGGGAAGTTGCTTTACCAAGACAGGCTCAAAATTGGACACAGATAGTAGCTTATGGTACTTCTCTTAAAGGGACATTTGAACTGAGAATACAGAAAGTGTAAAAATGCTTTTAGCTCAAAAGCAATTAATAAATCTCAGGAATGAAATATCATGGAAGATTAGTGGGGAAGGTAGTTTAAAGCCAAGGTCTTTCAAAGCCTCCTCAAATCCGACCTTTTAAAAATTTCTTGGAAAGACTGACGTTGGGTCCTTATGACTGGCATTGGCCTTTGTGGAACTGTGAATTTGTGACAAGCTATAGTGAGGACTTTGGGAATGTGCTGCTAAGGGATATGACTTTAGGGAATTACAATATAATCAGAAGTATTACCAAGATATAAACCAAGAGACTAAGAGTTTTTATAAAAATGTTGTCATAAAAACTAAAATTTTGTTTTAGATGTTTTAGATGTGAGTTCTATAAGGAAAAACTTAGTAAGAGACAAACTTTTATTCCATAAGAGTTAAATTTAGTCATTTGTCCAGATAAATAGCATTTCTCTAGCTCACATTACTTAACTTGGGTATGTAAAACTTGGCTTTGTATCCCTGTGTTTCAAAGGACAATATCTTTTCCATTTTTTTTAACAGGAAACTTTAATACATACCATTAATCCAAAATGAACTTTCTTTTTTTTTTTTTTTTTGAACTTTCTTTTATATTTAACTTTATAGTTGGCTGCTTCAAAACCCTCACACAAGGCGAAACTGTGTGGGTCCATTGAGAATAGGGGTGGCTAGAGCTCCCAGAGCCAGATGGCAGTTCTCTGTACGAATGCCCCAGGGTGGGTTTGGAACTAAACAATTCAATTCTTGAACTTTCCACCAAGAAAACAAAATGTGTACTATTTTCTAAGTGAGCTTTGTGGACTTTAAGAATTTTGACTTTAATTTTTTAAAAGGGATAGAAATCTGTATACTAATAAAGACTGGGTGTGTAGAAAGGGTTTTGAAAGCAAGAGAAAGTAAATGAGAGAGGTAACAGTGTTTAAAAATTATTTCTTAGCAGGAATCAGGACTATTCTTTAACAATCCAAGCCTTGGAGTGCCTGAGTGGCTCAGTGGTTGAGCATCTACCTTTGGCTCAGGCTGTGATCCCGGGATATGGGGATCGAGCCCCACATCAGGCTTCCCATGGGAAGCCTGCTTCCCCTCTGCCTGTGTCTCTGCCTCTCTCTCTGTGTCTCTCGTGAATAAATGAATTAAAAATATTTTTAAAAATCCAAGCCTTTTCCTTTTCCACAAAGATGGAGATGTTGTCCTACAAAGGTAAAAAGCACTGCAGGGGACCTGCGTGCTCTGTGTTGGCAGCCAGGCAGGCCCTGAGGAGAGCAGTAGCTGGAGCAGGAGGTGGAATGGATCCACTGATAACCATTCATCTCCCCTTGCTCTCTAATGGGCCAGTGGAAGAGCTTTCTAGGTGCAGTGGAGGAGGGCTGAGTTCCCACCTGGCAAAGACAGAATGCCATAGGAATATCTGGGCTGGGAGGGCCAAGGGCAAAAGAATGGAGACAGAAAAGCTCTCTACAAATCCAGTCCTTCTTGTATATAGTAGAACTTTTTGATCCCGTCTGCTTACATTATTATACAGAAGCAAGCTTTTTGTTTTAAAGTTTTTAAAATAGAAGCCACAAAGTTTGTTTGGGGGGGGGAAATCCCTGGGTGGCTCAGCAGTTTAGCACCTGCCTTTGGCTCAGGGCATGATCCTGGAGACCTGAGGTTGAGTCCCACATCGGGCTCCCTGCATGGAGCCTGCTTCTCCCTCTGCCTGTGTCTCTGCCTCTCTCTCTTTCTGTGTCTCTCATGAATAAATAAATAAAATCTTTTAAAAAGAGAGAGAGAGCCAAGAGGTGAAATAAAAAAAGTGGAATTCACATTTCCTCAGATTTTCCCAGAAAGCCACAAATGCAGACTATACAGATTGAAATGTGTATATTTGCTATATATATTTAGGCAGTGCATTACCACTGCATGCTGAGGCCTAATATGAGAGTCGCATAAAGGAAAAATTTCTTTTTAAAAATGTAAGTCTTAGCATAGCTTTCAGATAAGAACTTCCAGAAAGCTGCTTTGAATGTAATTGCTTTCTTAAGTTAGCAGGTAGTGGTGGATGAGCCAGCTTGTTAAGAATAAAGTCTCTGCAAATCAATTCTGCCATCATTCCATACAACGCAAAATGGAGATGAACAGTCTTTATTTGAATAAGCAGTTACTTGAAGAGTTCCTTCCTCTATTGTTTGCATGTTTTTATTTTTTATTTTGTTTCCCAGTGTAGAAAGCTAAGAGCAAAAGTGTTTTGCCGTGTATATGACATTATTGGTTTCCTTCCTTCATTTTGGAATAACCTTTTACCCTACCTGCATGAGAAAGGCAAATGTCAGGAGGAAATGTATTCAGGATTTGATTGCTAAAGCAATGAGGTCTGAATACAAATGGCAGTACCAAATTAAAATTGCCAGCACAGGTTATTTTCATTCTGGTTATTACTATTGTATTCATGTATCAGAAATCAAAAGGATATAGTCTACCTTTAAATGAAATAAATGGTATGCAGGGTTCAAGAGAAAATAAGCTGTTCAATCAGATGCATGTACATTCTTTTCAAATTATATCAATAGTTTGGTTGTTTTTTTCTTTTTCTGTTTTTGTTTTTCTTTCTTTTTTCAACCTAAGCAACAGCTTGCTTGCCTTGGACATAGTGTTTTCCATTCCTCCCCAGTAGGCACTGCTGCTAGTGAAAGGGATATTCTACATATTGAGAAGCATTGTTATAGGTAATTAAAGACCAACTTTTTAATAAACAAATATAGCAAAACAAAAATGTAGTCAAGAGGTTACAGACAGAAGAAAATTTTATTTTAGTAGAGAAAGAAGGCATTAATCATTTGAATTGTCTTTAGCTCTTGGTGGTCACAGAAGGCTTCATGAAAATAGCAAATCTTAAGAAGGAGATTAAAGAAGAGAGCTTCCTGAATGGACAAAATCACCAAAAAAAAAAAAAAAAATTTAGAAGTTCTTCTGTAAGAGAGTAGCTATTATACTTGGATTTGGTAAAATTCCATCTCAAATTGTTTTGATAGTGTACTAAGGTTTTGCAGTTACACTGCTAGAAATCTATTCACACTGTTGAATTCCTGAGAAAGAAAGCTAAACATACAACTACCAGATTTTCTAGAATTGATCTGAGAATGAATCAGAGACTAAGACAAAATTTTTAATAACTTTGGCCAAAATGAATAAAGCCTAGTTTACAGCTTTAAAAAATAAAAAAATTAAAAAATTTTTAAATAAAAATTAAATAAATAAATAAAATAAAAAATATAACTTTGGCCAAAGGCAGCAAATTGTCCCTGAGGTACATCTCATTCTCAAATTTTCTTTGCCTTTCTTTCTTTCTTTTTTTTTTTTTTTGCCTTTTTTTTAAGATTTTTATTTATTTATTCATGAGACACAGAGAGAGAGAGGGAAGAGAAAGAGAGGCAGAGACATAGGAAGAGAGAGAAACAGGAAGCCTGATGTGGGACTCAATCCCAGGACCCATCCTAGGACCCCAGGATCATGCCCTGAGCCAAAGGCAGATGCTCAATCACTGAACCACCCAGGCATCCCTTTCTTTGCCTGCCTGAAAGAACTACATAACAAAGAGTGAATAACAATTTATGAAAATAGACAAATGCCACACTTACAGTGGCAGTGTCAACAGCAGGCCACCTGACCCCAAGACTAGTCTTTTCATTGCCACCAGTCTTTTCATTGCTTTTCACTCATTTTTTTATATTCTATCTCATTTTTCACTTGCCCTAGAGGGACCATGTTAATTCTTACATAGTGATTACTTTGTGGCATGAAATTATATTAACTAAAACATTCAATTTTTTGCTGTTTCTCCTTTTTTTTACCATCTGGCTATGAACATTATTGTCACAGCAAAAGTATAAAATTTTAATATAAAAAAACTTTTAATATTGTTATTATTTGTTTACTATCAACAGATGATTATTAATATTGACAAGGCTATTACTCTCAGACCCAGGGAGTCTAGTTTCTTCAGTCAGTATTGAAGTATTTACCCAAGGGTAAATGTGATGTAAGTTACATGTAGATGATCAAGCAAGGGAATTCAGATATAAATAACCTTTGAAAAATAATCCTTGGATCTTTATAATGGCTGCTTTTGTTAGAAGGTAAATGTAGAAGCTGCTCTTCATGTCAAAACAATGTCTAGTAACTATCAGAAAAAGAGCCACCATAGTCTGTTTACAGTGGTCCCACTTCTCAATTTATTTTTAAGCTCAAAGTGCGTCTTCATTTACTGTTACATGAGATGTTCAGAAATATGTCTGTTTTAGTTACCATAAAAATATGATATAAACTACTTATCTTTCTCAGCACAGAGGGAGAAAGAGAGAAAACTGAGAAAATTTAATTCTTAAATTTTATTTATTTCTTTTCAGAGAGAGTGTGCATGTGGTCAAACTGGTGGGGAAGGGCAGGGGGAGAGAAAGAAAATCTCAGGCAGACTTCATGTTCAGCTCAAGCCTAACACAAAACTCAGTCCCACAACCATGAGAACATGACCTGAGCCAAAATCAAGTTGAACACTTAACTGAGTGAGCCACTCAGGCACCCCAACAGACCCTCTGTTTTAAGCATAGCAGCCTGCCTGTCATTGCACTGTGTAGGGTTTGCCCTGCATGTCATCATGATGACCATACTCAAGTAGATGTGGACATGGGAAGAATATAAACAAGTCTTTGATGAGTAGAGGGTCATGAGTCTCATTACTGTTCCACAGGGTCAGCCCTTCGTGTTTTTCTGGAAAACATAGGAATGGTAAAACGCTGAAGAGTTATGTGTGTCCCCAGGAGTTACTGATTTAGGAATTCATCAGGCATCTATTCCTCCTTTATATACATGTTATTTTAATTTTTCTAGTATTTTCCATATTGAGAGTTGAAAATATGTGAAGGTGTATTGAGAAATTTTATTTTTTCATATTTGTTCCCACTTTCATTCAAACATTCAACATTTATTCAGTGTACTCTATGTGTTCTCTGTGTGCTCTGTGCAAAAGCCAAGTCCTTAAGCTCACGTAATTATATTCTAGGATTGGCAGGAGAAAGACAAACAGGATTTTTCTAAGTAAAATTTAAGCCTGATAGAAGTACTAAGGAGAAAAATAAATCAGTGAACAGTATTAAGAGTAGGCATTGCTATTTCTAGGCCATTTTAAGGATTTGAGGTTGGGAAAGATTTCAAAGGATGAGAAACCATTGGAGAATTTTGAGCAAAGATGACATGCTCAAGTGAACTTATTTTAACATCCACTCATTATTAGAACTTTCAACAAAATGGATGTGTAGGAAACATAGCTTAACTTAATAAATGCCATTTATGACAAACACACAACAGACATGGTATTCAATGGTGAGAAGCTGAAAGCTTTTCCTCTAAGATCAGGAGCAAAACAAGGATTCTCAGTCTTGCCATATTCATTATACACAGTAGTTCTAGCTACAGCAAGCAGACAAGGAAAAGAAACAAAAGGCATCTAAGTTGGTTAGAAAAGGAATGAAACTGTCACTATTTGCAGATGACATGATACTGTCATATATAGAAAACCCTAAAGACTCCACCAAAACAGTACTGGATCCAATAAATGAATTTAGTAAAGTTGCAGGATACAAAACTAATGTACAAAAAATCCATTGTGTTTCTATACACTAATAACAAGCTAGCAGAAAGAGAAAAAATCTTTTAAAAACTCGCCTGGGTGGCTCAGCAGTTGAATGAGCCTCCAGCTCAGGAAGTGATTCTGGAGTTCCGGGATCAAGTCCCACATCAGGCTCCCTGCATGGAGCCCTGCTTCTCCTTCTGCCTATGTCTCTGCCTCTCTCTGGTCTCTCATGAATAAATAAATAAAATCTTAAAAAAAAAAAACAACTCCCATTTGTAATTGCATCAAAAAGACTAAAATAAAATACCTAAGAATAAATTTAACCAAGGAAAGGAAAGGTCTGTACTCTGAAAGCTATAAGATATACATGAAAAAAATTAAATGGCACAAAAGAATATGGAATATTTATGGATTGAAAGAATTAATTGTTAAAGAATTATTACAAAGACTGTATTGCCCAATGCAATCAATCTACAGATACCATGAATTCCCTCTCAGAATACCAATAACATTTTTCACAGAACTGGAATAAATAATACTAAAATTTATATGGTACCCGCAAAGAGCCCAAGTGGCCAAAGCAATCTTGAGAAAGAATAAAGCTTGGAGGTATCATAATCCCAGATTTTAAGATATACTAACAAAGCTAGAATAATCAAAACATGTGGTACTGGCACATACATCAGTGTATAGACACATAGACAAAATAGACACATAGATCAATGAACAGAATAGGGAGCCCATAAATAAACCCACAATAACATGATTGATTAATCTTCAACAAAGGAGGCAAGAATATACATTGGAGAAAAGACCGTCTTTTTCCCTCAGCAAGGGAAATAAAAGCAAAAATAATTGCACCAGAATAAAAAGCTTTTGCAGAGCAAAGGAAATTATCAATAAAATGAAAAGAAAACCTATTGAATGGGAGAAGATATTTGCAAATGATATATCCAATAAGGGGTTAGTGTCCAAAATAGATAAAGAACACATACAACTTAACACCAAAAATAAAACAAACAAAAAAGCAGTTCAGTTAAATATTGGTCAAAGGACTTAAATACACATTTTTCCAAAGAAGATATATGCATGCCCAACAGATAATGAAAAAAAAAAAAGTTCAACGTCATTACTCATCAGGGAAATGCAAATAGATACCACAGGTATTACCTTCACATCAGTTAGAATAGCTAATATCAAAGACAAGAAATAACAGGTATTGGTGGAGATGTAGATAGAAGGGAACCCTTCCATACTGCTGATGGACGGGGATGAAAACTGGTATAGCCATTATGGAAAACAGTATGTTTCCTAAAAAAACAAAAGGACTAATTTGAAAGATATATGTACCTATATGTTTATCAGAGCATTATTTATAATAGCCAAGGTGTGGAAGCAACCTAAGTGCCCCACTGATAAAGAAGATTTAGTGTGTATGTGTATATATATATATATATATATATATATATATATATATATATATACACTATTCTGTGTGTGTGTGTATACACACACACACACACAACAAAATAGCCAAGGTGTGGAAGCAACCTAAGTGCCCACTGATAAAGAAGATTTAGTGTGTGTGTATATATACACACACATAGTGGAATATCATTCAGTCAAAAAAAAGATTGAGATCTTGCCATTTGTAACAACATAGATGGACCTAGAGGGTATTATGTTAAGTAAAAGAAGTCAAAGACACCATCATTTTTATGTCAAATTTAAGAAGCAAAATGAACAAACAAAACAAAAAAGAATCATAAATAACAGTGAAACCAGTGGTTGCCTGATGGGTAAGGGAGTACAGGGATGGGTCAAATAAGTGAAGGAAACTAAGAGGCACAAACCGTAGTTATGAAATAATAAGTTACTGAGATGTAAAGTACAATAGAGGGAATATACTCAGTAAGATTATATAACTTTGTATGGTGACAGATGTTAACAATACTTATATCATGGTGAGTATTTCATAACAAATATAAATATCAAATTACTGTGTTGTACACCTGAAACTAATATTGTATGTCAGCTATACATTAATTAAAAATAAACATTTTTAAGTTAAAGCTAATGTGCAAGGCAAGCAGTGAATCAATAGGGAGTATATTTGTAAATTGCTTTTAAACTATCTGATGTACCAGTTTAGAGACTGAAAACTTGATGATCGTGTTCAAATGATCAATGTTGGTCAAACAAGCTTGTGTAGTATTGCGCACTCTTTTCTGCTTCCCTAGCAACGTCTACCGTCATGCTAGCAGACCTGTGATTTTCTTTGAGGGGGTCAGTATACCTAGCCCCAGGAATGGAATCATGATTTAAACTAGACATGATAACCTTTACTCATATTGCTAGCCAACCTGGCCCCCAAAGTTTCTGCTGAAAAATCAGGTGAGAGTCATGTGGGTGTTCCCTTATATGTAACTAGTTGCTTTTCTCTTGTTATTGTTAAGATCCCTTTTTATCTTTAGTTTTTGGCATTTTAATTATTGTGTGTCTTGATGCGGACCTCTTTTGGTTCATGTTTGGAGCTCTTTCTTCTTCCTGGACTTGGATGTCTGTTTCCTTCCCGAGAGTAGAGAATTATTCAGCTATTTCTTCAAATAAGTTTTCTACCCCTTTATCTCTTTTCTTTCTGGGGCTCCTATAATGGGAAGATTAGTACTTTTGATGTTATCCCAGAGATCCTTTAACCTATCCTCATTTTACTTTAGACTTTTTTCTTTTTGCTGTCCAGTTTGGATTATTTCCATTACCTTATCTTCCAGATCTCTGATACATTCTGTATCTTCTAAACTGCTGTTTATTCCCTGTGGGGTATTTTTCATTTCTGTTATGTACCCTTCAGCCTGATTTGTTTCTTTTTAATATTTTCTGTCTCTTAGTTGAGGATCTCACTGAGTTCATCCACTCTTCTCCCAAGTCTGATGATCATCTTTATCAGGTAGATTGCTTTTCTTCATATTGTTTAGTTCTTTTTCTAAGGTTTTGCCTTGTTCTTTCATTTGGAGCATATTCCTCTGTCTCTTTATTTTGTCTAACTCTCTGTGTTTGTTTCTATGTATTAGGTAGGTCAGCTATGTTTCCTGGTCTTAAAAGTAGTGGCCTTATATAGAAGGTATCTTGTGGGGTGTTATTCTATATGTTGGCAAATTGAACACCAATAAAAAATAAATTTAAAAAATGAAGGTATCTTGTGGGAATCACCAACTCTCCCTGATGACCAGAACCAGGCACTCTAGGGGTGTCCCCTATGTGGGCTGCCTGTGCTTTCATGTTGTGATTAGGCCACACCACTTCAGGAGTGCTCATAGGTAGAGCTAGCCCCTTGCCAGGCTGGCTGTAATGTAGTCATGACTACTGCAGATGTACTGGTGTGTAGGACTGGCTAAGAGGTCCAGCTGTAGCTGCTACAGGCATGCTGGTGGGTGGGGATAGCCTCTGTTATGGCTGGCTGTGCAGCCTGATGTGACTTACAGGTGTACTGGAGGTGGGACTAGCACCCATTGTGGCTGGCTGCAAGACTCAAGTAACTGTTGCAGCAGTTCTGGTGAGCAGGCCTGATCCCCCTCCATGGGCCAGTAGTTGCTTTGGAAGGGTACAGGTCCTGGTTGATGCTGCCTGCCAGGTGTTGCAGGGATGGTAGGGAGCTATTTTGGAGGAGCACCTGCCAGGACAGAAAGATTGGGGAGGGTGAGGCAAAAGGCTAGCAAGATAGATGGAGAATGTCAGAACTGACATTGGCCAACCAAGCCTGCGAGGCTAAAGGAGGGCAATAAAAATGGCACTTGCCCACACTTCCATTCCCAGCGAAAGTTCTGCTAGATCCCTGCACCTCCAGCACATGCCCTAAAATTATTCAATCAATGTCCTTTGTGGATAGCTCAAGTATTTTCATACTACTGCTTTTGTGCTTAGAGAGTGATATTGCACACAGGCCCTTTAAGAGTGGAGTCTCCGTTTCTGGCTCTCCCAGAGTTAAGACTCACTTGATTTTCAGTCAAATGTCATAGGCATTCATCTTCCCAGTGTACACCTCCAGGGGGAGAGTGTAATGGAGGGGCAAAATCCCACAATTCTCAAGGAGGACCTCCACACCTGTAATAAATAGTTCTGCCCCTTGTGGGTCCCTATGTCAGGGATTTAGTTCCTGACCATATCTCTGCCCTTCCTGCCCTTCTCAGTTTGGCTTTTTCTCCCTATCTTGTGAAGAGTCATAATAGTTTTCAGCTCTTTCTCAGAGTGAGTTGCACTACACATATTTGTACGCTTCATATGTTTTTGAGAGGGGGTCAGTGCAGGATCTTCCTACTCCTCCATCTTCCTCTCTCCCCAGCTTTAACTTCAAACTTAAACTTCACAGTTGGTCTTAGAAAAAGAGATAAGAATCACATCTTCTCTAAAAGAAAGGAAGAAAGGAAATAAACTCTCCCACATCATTTTCCTTAGCCGCAAGCCTTTAGATAGATAGAGATTTACATATTCAGATGAATCTGTAATCTCAGAAGAATATGAGGAAACTCTACCCGCTGAATAATTCTAAGATTAAAGACGCCCTAAAATATTTTCAGTATGCATTTGGTTTCATTTTAGAGAAGGCTGAAAGGCAAGTCTGTATCAGTGGGTTTGGTAGTCTCTGTCTCTGTAAACCTTTTTAACACACACATAGAGTAAAGCCATTTGGAAGTTTATAAAGACCCATCAGTTTCTTTTTCTTTATTTCTCTTAACAACAACTGAACACTTCATTTTCTAGTCCCCTTTCATCCTTTGCTTTGCCTTTTCTTTTCATCTGATGACTCATGCTCCTACTCTTCTGTGCTATTCCTTTTGTTTGTTGACGGATACGCTGATGTAATTTATTTGAGACAATAGCTTTATAGCTAAAGCTGTAGAATTAGTGTTTGAAATGGTTTTCCCTTTATGTGTTTTTTAGTTGAATTTTCCCAGTGGTATCAGTTTCTTCAAAGACTACTAGAAAATTGGCCCTATAACCTTCTCTCCTTTTGTCCCCTTTAAGTCATCTCAAAAATTCATCTTTCATACCCGTTTTATTGTATAAATGCCCCAGCTTCATAAATAGTATGCCTTCTGCTGGTTTTCCAAATCTCTTTTTAAACTGCCTTTAAAAAAAATAATAAAAAAAAATAAAAAAATAAACTGCGTTTAGATCATTTTACTAAAGGTTGTTCATATCGGGAGTAGTTCTTCCTGTACTTTTATCTTGCCACCAAAGCAGTGTAGAGATAGATTAAAATAATAAACTTCCATAATAAATAAGACTTTAGAACTAGTATGCCCTTTGGATATTGTTTAGTTCAGTCCCCTGATTTGACTGATGGGTAATACTGATAACATTTTTTATTAGCAAACGCCCTTATTAAGCCCTTTTACAACTTTCTGAGATAAACTTAGTATTTTATTCTTCTACTTTGTTACTTTATTAAAATTGGAATGTATATCAGTTAATAATGCTTTCAGCTGCATTTGACAATGACTGATGAACAGTGGCTTAAACCCTAAAAATATTTATTATTCATACTTTATAAGATATTCAGAGATAATAGGGAATCTTAGATTTGGATCCAACTGATTATATCTTCAAGAACCTGGGTTCTTTCTGTCTTCCCAGTTTTCCTCAAGCTAGCATCTGGTCCTTTAGTCTTCGTGCCCGCTGCCCTATGTCATGGGGTGCAGTTTAAGCAATCATATCTAAGTTGAGGAAGAAATAAGAGTGAAAGGGGGCCTTGCACCTGTAGTTTCTCCTCTAAAGCCTGGCCCCCTTATCAGAAAGTAAAATCACCTTCCCAGAAGCTCCCCAATACATTTCTCCTTACATTTTATTGGCAAGACTATCACATGACCCATCTTAGCTGCAAGAGGGGCTGGGGGAGCATTCATGTTTTACAGTGAAAGGAATCTTTGTAGTGGGAGGAATATAGGAGTAGCATAGGGGATTGAGAATCCCTTTTGATTGACTAAATTACCAACAACTGTCAGAGTGGTCATCCTAAAATATACATGTATATATTTTCATATCCAGGGAGGAACTATATCTTAGACAATGGGTTCTGGAGTCAGATTTCCTAAGTTTAAACCCTAGCTTCTTTGCAAACTTTGACTTTGGACTTCTCTCTGCCTCTATCTGCTTTACTGTAAAACAGGGATAATAATGTACCAATTACATACATGATTATTGTACTAATGACTTGAAGTTAGCATATGATGAGTACTGCCTATATATGTCATTATCATCATCAAGCAAAGCTTGGCATCTCCACATAGATACCAAACTCACAGCAAGCTTAATTACGAGCAACTTTTTCCCACTTTTGAACAAAACAACCTAAAAAAGTAACTTCCAGTAGCGTCAACCTCATAATTATTAACTTTAAACTAAGATATACAAAATCTCAATCTGACTAGGAAAACCCTTAAGAGACTTATAGTCATAACAGAATTTGCTTGCCTCTGTTGTAATAACTTATAACCGACATGTCATTTTGTTTAGAAATAAAACTCTTTAGGTTTTCTATAAATGCTTCATGTGTCAAAGCAGTATGGTGAAAGGCTTCTTTTGACTAGAATCTATCAAATCAAGAACCTGGGACCCATCTGTAATTTGCAAGATCTCTTTCTCTTTCTATATATATATATATATCGTATATAGTATACTATATAGTTCTGTAGTGACCTAGATAAAAACAAAAGCACCAATTACAGTTAGAGAAAAAAAATCTCTGCAGTGTTTTTTTTTTTTCCAGGTATTTTTAGGTAAACATACATGGAGATAGGAGAATCAAATGGCTGCTTAAACATAATATTCAAGAAATAGTTGATGATGAAAAAAATTTTGTAGTATGAGAAAAGTATCAAAATATTATATGAAGTTTTATAAGAAACCATAATACTCTGAGAAATTGATAATTCTAACAGAAAGTGATGTTGGGAAACCCAGAGCAGCTCTAGAAAGTGTTGTGGTCTTGTAGGGGACTGGAGAGTAAATTCACCATAGATTCTTTGTAGAAGTACGGAGAGTAGGAAAGAAGTAAACAGCCATATCCAAACTAGGTTCAAGTGAGGGCCTAGGTCATGTGAGGGAAGCTCGAGTGACGGCGCAATAGGGGCCATCTGATTGCCCACAACCAGAGGTGATAGCTCCTCCAGCATGTACCATTCTTGAGCCTTAATGTTGAGGAAGCATGATTCCTCCATGCATTATGAACAGTGTACTGACTACCATTCTTCTCTGATTTTCCCTCCAGAAAACCCGTTATGAAATTTATGTCAGCATTCTAAAAGAAGGAGGCAAGGAGCTCCTGAGTAACAATGAAAGTGAGGCTGTAGGATTGAAGAAGTCACATTCAAGTCCTTCGCTGAACCCAGATTCATCTCCAGTTACAGCCAAGGTCAAGCGTAACGTGTCAGAGAGGAAAGATCACCGACCTGAAACACCAAGCATTAAGCAAAAAGTTACTTAGAATCCATCTGTGACCAGGAAGTACTGGTCATGGAGCAAAATAGAGTTTTTCAAGATCTTTCTGGTAAACCCGTGAATATCTTTTTAAACAGTCTGTGACTAAATGGTGCATTAGTAACCTTTTCTATTGCATAGCTTTGTTAGTTTCTGTACTGATTGTCTCTTTGCTCTTGATTTCTTGGCTTTGATGATTTTTTTTTGCTACTTGATGACTAATGCACCTTTTTCATGAGGGGAAGGGGATCATGATTTCAGAATGATTATGTGTCACTTTTCCTTTGGTTTTTTCTTGTTTGCACTCTGCTCAGTTGTTTTATGTATTCTCAAATCAGCTATTACACTTTTTTAAGGTTAAAAAATTAAATTCCTTGTGGAACATTTAACTGGACAAACTTGGTAGTTTAGCAAATTCTAGCCAGAGTTAATATAAGCCTTTATATGTGAAATCTTGCTCAGTCACTGAGGTGAAATTGAGCACTCACAGAAATTCAGTTAAGAATTAAAATTCTGGGAATCAAGATGTCCCACTGTGATGCAGATGTGCATACATCTTCACACTTACTGTTGAGTTCTGACTCTGCTGGAAGCAGGGATAGGAGGTGTGAAGATCAGAGGACTGGAGAACTTAAGAAGTGCATTAGCTTCCTTGAAGTATTGATTTCATTTCAGCCAAAGAAGGAAAGAGAAAGTGAAATCTTTCGCCATTGAAGGTTGTGGAAAGACGACACGAAGTTCATTTTGTTTCCTAAAGGGTAGTGGCAATAATTGACTCTTGGGGAGCTGTAGCAGTAGGCTTGCGATTGGTGTGCAGGAAATTGTTACCTCATTCCCAGGGTCTAGACTAGGAATCCAGAATCATCTCTATCGTCAATACTCTGCCATTCAGGAATTAGGTTATTTTAGGCATGATGTTATCTCCTGATTGTAAAATATTGGAGTCTTCCTAACAAAATAATGTTGAAAACAGAACTCCTTTTGTTCTTTTTTAAATCAAAACAAAGTAAGACAGGAAAAAGTAGCTGCAGTTGTTCAGCAATGCAATGAATATTGATTCTTTAAAATAAATCTGAAAGTAATAAATTGAATGAATTGTGATTGGAAAACTGGAATCTACTGGCTGCATAAGCAAGGTTACTTAGTTTATTCTTATCTCAGTCTTTTTGATAGCCAATTCAGTCTGCTACTACTGAACTTTCTCCTGAGAACAAGTACTTTATTTTAAATAATTATTTTCTATCTACTCAAATTTTATTAACCTTACAGTCATGAGTTTTTTCCAGTGATGGTCCCTTTGCAGTTTAGGATAATAAACATCACATTCTCCTGTAGAGGAAGAAAAAGTGAAAATTGAGCCTTCTATTAGTTAGAACTTTCTGATTTTGAAACCTTGATACTTTGTGATAGTTAAAGCTATAATCTTCATGACTTCAGAGATAATAGAATCACTTTGAATACTCTTCTCTCCCATACATATTTGCTCTAGTTGTGCTCAGTTTATTAGTTAAAGGTACTATGACCAAAGAATCAGGGACTCTGCATGAATAGCATGGTTCTGGTAAATTAGAGAAAACCTGCTATTAAACCATGGTGGTTTCTAGTGCTGTATTGTTCTGATGTACCAGCATTTAATCACAAGATTATTTATTAAATTTACTTCCTTTACCTATATAAATGCCTATATTTGCTAGTGCCCAGAAAAGAGAAACCCCATGCTAAGGCTGTAGCTGCTTGCTTTGTGAGAAGTATTTTGCCACACCTTGAAAAGTTCACTCTAACCCTCTATCTTGTTTACATGAAGGCAATGACTAATTTATGTTTCAAACCCAAAAAACAAGGTAGTTCCCAATATAGCCCTGTGTACCTGATTCATTTTTGTAGCTTCTGACCAAATCCAAGATTTCCATGAGGGAATCATCTCTCTTCCTCAAATCTGAATAATTAACCTATTTGTTTTCTGCCTAGATACTTACTCATACCAAGCAGAAATATACCTAGACTATATAATCTCTGAGCTTCAATAACTAAAGAAAAATAAACATCCCTGATTGGCTTGAATGTGTTTGTCCATAGTGTGACTGTGTCTGTGTATATAGAATGTCTCTGTGTATTTTATTTACAGTATATAATAGACATGAAATGGTACCTTGCTACAGTGTTTCTGACATTTAGAGTAGTTCTGAAATGCTCAGTTAGCATCAGCAGCACTACAGCATTATTCCTATTATATGACTTACTACTGTTAGCCTACAGGAACTTCTGTAGGATATGCTAATAGATAAATGGATGAGAAGGACACTTTGAAGCTGCCATATACTATGCTTGCATAGTTCCTCTTTAAAAACAACTGCAAAAGGTTTTTCTGTGAGCCAGGATCCCAGATTGCCCTGGCATGATGTTGCCCATCTGCAGGGGATGGGTTGAGAATACTTCTGCCCTATTCACTGTCAGTGCACCTAGCAGGCCAAGAGTTTATTCAGTAGGAGGAAGTGGTCCCTGATCTGACTAGATTCTAAGAGTCTTGCCAATAGCCAACCACATTTTCCTTTGTGATAATTTTTTATGTGATAATTTTATGTGATAATTTTTTTATAATTTTACTATGATATCTAGTCAGAAGAAAGGTGATTTCTTGAGTTTGTATTTTACTCTGTGGCCAAACCACAGAACTTTTGAGGCTAGGTAATAATTTATACAACCTGAAGTGAAGGAGTTTTCTGCTGTACCTGGCCTATTACTCCTTCTGATGTAAAAAGCTTGAAAATCTGTTCTTAGGTAAGGAAGGGCCTGATTTGGTATGAGCTAAACCTCTTCTCTGTCTTTATCCCTAATCATAGACAATGGGAAGAATATTGAACTTTTCAGAAGTTTCTCTATTTCTTACTAGCCAGACTTTCTTGAGTACAGTTAGTTGTCATTGGATTTTGAATTCACAGGGAGTTTCTCAGCTTTATAGATCCAAATTTCTGTACTTTAGCACTTATGGACCTAGTCAAGTTTTCAGCACATTGGTAGCTACCTTACCTAATTTCAGCGGTGAACAATCTCTTCACTTTTCAAATGACAATTTTTTTCCAATTGTAACATTAACACTGTTAAACAAAGAACCAAAGTGGCATCCAAGGACTTGTCAAAGTAGAGTTTAGTTAATGAATAATAGTGTGACTTTGGATTTAAATAGCATCTGCTTTTCTCAGCATCTAATTTGCTCTGACAAAAAGAGATCAGTCAGCTTTGTGACTGCAGCTGTATGACTGCAGAGGGCTCATCTGCAGCTGCAATGATGAGCCCTCTGCAGCTACCTTGCTCCAAAGCTTTCTGGCTGTCTCTTCTCCCAGGCCAGTTCAGGCCATTCGTCTGCCTTCGCCTTGGGTCAACAGATATCTCCATTAGCCTTTTGACATCCTGTACTGTCAAGTCACCTACAAGACTTTAAAGGTCAGTAGTTCACCATAAAATAATACCAACAAATGATAGGGAAGTGCTTTGTCATTGCTTCTCCTCTCAGAATCCTTTTCAATGTCTCACTGATAAAAGGGGGACTAAAGTTTAAAGCCATTGCCATTCTCCTTTTGTACCTATAGTATCCAAATCCCAAGTGGGCATCATTCTGCTTAGGATAATAACACCCATTGCATGCAAAGAGAATATCTTCATAGACAGAATGTCAGTAAATACTTGAATCTGCATGATAGTTTGTTGACTTGAATGCAACAGCAAGAAAATATTGCAAGTTAAGTAATTGTATATACAGTTTCCTTAAATCTCCTTGGCTTGTTCTTTGTAATTTATGTGTGTATCTGTAGTAGTGCAGGATTTTGGAGAATATTCATATCAATAGTATGTCAGACATCAAAAAAATGCTTTCTGTCACCTGCCAATGTTGTATTGTGGTTATTTATAGTTGTACGTATGTATATGTATCATTGTGTAGACTGTATATCAGTATATGGTATATGTATATCAAATTTATTTTTATCTTTAATAACCAGTGTGATATGAAAAGCAAGTAAAAACCTCATAGGATTGATTATATAATGCAGTTATTGAGAATATATATAGTGGTACTGTTTTATTAAACTTAAATTAAAATATTTTGATTAGATTTTTAATAAGATTTTATGTTAGAAAATTCCATCTTTGATCTTTGAATCACCAGGGCAAAATGACTCTGAACTAACTTTGTGAAACTATTTCAGTGTACTGTGTACAACACTAAGGGGGTAGCTCATTGTAATTTTAGATACATGGAAAGAGGGGGAAAAAGCAGACTTCCTATGCAGTCTTAACAACGTCAGTATTCTGGGCGCTTAACCATAAACTCAAACTGGCAGTTTTGGGCTTATTACAAATTGTGATGCTTTAAAGCACATGTTCTTTATTGTTGTAATTAGTCCAGAAAAATAGAGCTTTCAGAAGAATTAAATAAGTGCCCACCATATCATTTTTGTGCCTGTGTCTATTTTACAGTAGATCAAGCCACTCTTCTAGCACCACCTCTTTACCCTCTTTAATTTAAAGAAATATTACAATGTTAAAGTATATCAGGGTTTCCCAAGATCAGGTACTATATTCTAGGTTTGCAGTTGTACAAATTAGCATCTAGTGTCACAAGTAAAAGAATTTTAGGGCAGGCTGTGGACCAGGTTAAAACTTAATTTAATATTTTTATATTTAGGTCTCTTCCTGCCTCTCCCCAAAGAAGAGCCACTGGCCTTAGTTGTTTGAGCTTACTGCTTATCTTACAGCGTGTAAATATATAATTAGAAATTAAATGTATATTAACCAGCATGTTTGGTGTATTTAAAGCAGCAACTGAGTATGTCTGAGTGAGTGGTTGAGTGCAGTATATTTTTAAAAATACTGTCTCCTATTCTTTGTATCTGATTCAGAGAATTGGAGTTGTAGAGTGGAAGACCAATCTTTGGCTCCAGTCTACAGTAGTGTGTTGGTAGTTACATTGGAGTTTTTTTTTTTTTATTAAACTACAGTTTCAAACTATTTTTGCAAATATATCATATTTCCTAATTTGTTTTTGACATGCAGTAAACTGGCTCTGTGACTAACCAGAAGGATCTTTGTTCTGCAAGAGTGTGTTTCTTTCTAAAAATTATAGTGATTTGCAAAAAGAATCCATTTGATTCAGAAAGTATACATAAAAGGAGTAGCAAAAATAAAGTTTCATTTTGGGCCTTAATCATTTGAAATGTTTGGACTTTTCATATAAAGCCATGTATGTTATAAAGCCAAGTAACCATTTGGCATGGATAATAATATCCACTGTATAGAGAGTATATATGCACACTGATTTTTAATGCCATCAGGATACTTTTTTAAGCTATACGAATGAGACTAATTAGACCAAATTGAAATCAGAGGGCTTGAGGGGGAAGTATGTGAGCTGGTTGCCTTCCATTTAAGGTAGACATACATGTGCTCAGTCCTCTGCTCCTGAGAGATTCAGAACCAGTTAACTGTCCCCTTAGGTGTGTAAGGGGAAAGTCTTATACATGTAGGCCTCCCACATGTGTACATACACTTGCACACATGTATACACAGTGGATGTTTTAAGTTATACAAACTTAAAACACAAAGGGCCAGGGTGTAAAAATGTTGAATGAAGTGGGTGGAAACTGCATCACAGGAATATTTTCTAAGGGCTAGGGAGGAGTTGGAGCTCTAGAGTCTGACTTTGAGAAGCATCGAATTTTTAACAAATATATGAATACATATATATCACATCCACCAAATTGAAGGCTTTCTTATCATTCATAAGCAGCCAGTCTCCAACATCTTGCAGTACCATGGGGACATTCCAGAAGGCTGATGTTCACTGTTTTCCAGGATGGCACTGCTGCTTGCCCTGGAGATCATTCCTTTGAGAAAGGAACACAAATAGAGAAGCAAAAAAGTGCTTACCATAGGAGCATTAATATGAATTGTCCACATTCGCTTTTCAGCCATACTGGTGAGAAAGCTCAGATTGAAGTTATGCTGAACAGTTAAGCACTTTTCTATCAACAATGACAGTAAAGATGGAGATGAAAAGAAACTTAGCTAAAATATATTTCCCTTTGCAGGGTAAAGAACTAAACTCTCACTAATAGTGTCATAAACACCTTCACTTCAATTCCTGAAAATCTTGGTTAATGGAGAGAAATTTGGAGTTTCACTTACCATTTCCCTTTGAGCTTGCATAGATAAGACTTTAGACACTCCCAAGAGAGTCCTATTCAGAAAGCTCAGTTAAGGACAGTACTGTAGGTCTGAGGCTCCTTGCTCTGACCCCTGAATACTGGGGCACTACAGAGGATTACAATGTATTCTCTCTGCAAAGAGGAGCTTCTCTTCTGGCCTTCCACTCCACTTGGGCTTCTACTGAGCAGCAGGCACATCCTGGATTTCAATGTTGTTTCCCTGGCTTTAGGAATCCAGCTGTTCTAATGAGTAGACCCTGCTGAGGAAAGATATCAACTCTGAGAGTGACTGGGTCACTGGAGGTGACATATGACAAAGGTATTTTAAAATTTTTCTGACACCAAGACCACATATTTTGCCTTTGCACCCAAATTTCTGGAAATGGATAATGCTTCAGTTCTGTGGGAAGGGTCAGGGAACACTAAGTTTATTGCTTAGCATTTCTGCTCAGTGCTTATTGCTTAGCATTTCTGCTCAGTTTAGATGAGAGCTGTTGGGTAAAGGCCTAAATGCCTCCCTCCATTCTCTTCTACCTCAGGTTTTAGGAGCCCATTTCTAGAACAGAAACTTATACGAGTGGAGAACCAATACTGTCAGCCTTGATTACTGTAGGACAGGCAGGAGGGTGGTAATATGTATCCTGTAATATAGAACAAGCTTTTAACTTGTCCAACCTAGTAACTGGATTATGTTTTCTGTGACTCAAACTAATTGGCAGTGTGGAACTTTCATTTACCTTCAAAGTTTTCTCCACCAATCATTGCAGTTTCATTGCAGTCCTGGTGCCATATCTCCCTGCAAATTGTGAAAGTAATTAGTGACAAAATAGCAGCCTACTCCTTTTCAGTGGCCAGACTGTCAGCATTAGCAGACTTAGGTAAGCTAGTGGGACTGAATTATGTACTGGAAACCTGTTCCTCATTATCACCCACCAGACTGAAGACATGCCATCTCCTAGAGAATTATGGCATTTATGGTGGTCATCTTTTTAATGGAACAGTAACTTATGCGGATATTGTTAAAGCATTCAGAGACTATTTTGAAAATTAAGTTTACATTTTACAATTGCTTTATTTTTTATTAAAATAGTTGTATATAAATATTACTCCATTTCACTGATGTTAAAGTAAACCTAACCATGTAGACAAGTGTGTCACCTGATATGTATAGAAGCTATGATATATATATAGTACTTTTCTCTATTGTGTAAATGTTTATGAATATAACTGTTCTGTGTTTTTATAAGTTGGGGATAATTTGTTGTTTTACAACAACAAAATCAATTGAACTTAAGTGGCTTTTATGTAATAGAAATTATGCAAAATAGTGAAAGATTTAAAATATGTATATGATATATGTAAATGTACAAACTTTAGAAAGAAATAAATTAACAAATTTCAATCATTTAGGGGAATATTTTTATTTGCTTATTTAAGCAACTGTATAATACCTTTAAAAATCAAAACACAACACACCCCATCCTGCATTAAAAAGCCCCACAGTGGCCAGGATAATTAAGATGTTAAGAAAGTCAAATCATTAGCTCTCACCTCCATTAACATCTGTAAAAACCCGTGTTTGCACAAAGATGTTGATGAGACTTAGGGGGCCTACTGTCTTCATTAGCAGACTTTGAGCAGAGAAAGAACGAAAGTTTTGAAGCAATTTCAAAAATTCATTTTGCATTCCCATACTCCTAACATTTTTTATCAAAGTAAAGGGACTGGAGAGTTCATTATTGTGCTAAAATAAAAATGTTGGTCACTGCTTTATGGTGCCTAGTGTATACATCTGTGTTCTCATAACCAAACTTAATACTAAAACTAAGATCTGTTGATTTGAAAAATGAAAGAATAAAACTCCACCCTAATCACCTAACTTCTGAATATTTGAGAAGATGTTTTATGTTTGGGGATTTGGGCTTTTTGAAGCAAGATAGCTGATAAATGAATGAAAGTGCTGTCTGGCAGAGATGAAAACTGCTGTTATGTGTAAATTTCAAAGAAATAAATAGCTTGGGGCGGGGGAAATGGAGGAGATAGGCTCTTTGGCACCCATTGGCTTCCACTACGATTCCCTGTGTGACTCTCAAACATGAATCCTCTTAAGTTAAAAATAGACCTGCCCTACCACCCAGCAATTGCACTGTTGGGGATTTACCCCAAAGATTCAGATGCAATGAAACGCCGGGACACCTGCACCCCGATGTTTATAGCAGCAATGGCCACAATAGCCAAACTGTGGAACGAGCCTCGGTGTCCATCGAAAGATGATGGATAAAGAAGATGTGGTCTATGTATACAATGGAATATTACTCAGCCATTAGAAACGACAAATACCCACCATTTGCTTCAACGTGGATGGAACTGGAGGGTATTATGCTGAGTGAAATAAGTCAATCAGAAAAGGACAAACATTGTTCTCATTCATTTGGGGAATATAAATAATAGTGAAAGGGAATATAAGGGAAGGGAGAAGAAATGTGTGGGAAATATCAGAAAGGGAGACAGAACATAAAGACTCCTCTAACTCTGGGAAACGAACTAGGAGTGATGGAAAGGGAGGAGGGCGGGGCGTGGGGGTGAATGGGTGACGGGGCACTGAGGGGGGCACTTGACGGGATGAGCACTGGGTGTTATTCTGTATGTTGGCAAATTGAACACCAATAAAAAATAAATTTATTATTTTAAAAAATTAATCCTCTTAAATATTCAATCCTACTGTACACCTGAAACTAATATAATGTTATAATGTCAATTATATCTCAATTTAGAAAAGAAACAAACATGAATCCTCATTGCCCAGTTGTCTGTTCAGGATTAGGAGTTTTATATATCTTAGCATATTCTATTTATTGCAGAATTTAGTATTAAAAGATGAAACACTCATGAGAAGAAACTAAAACCCAGGGAAAATTAAGATAGGAAAGAACTATCAACTCTAAATAATGTCTCACCTCTACATTAATTCTATTCCACAGTACTGTGAGATTTAACAGTGGGACTGCTGACTCATGCAATTTTTACTGAAAAATTATAAGCCATGGTAAGTATTAGAGATAGGCATATATTTTTTCTAATATCAGGAAAGAAATTCTGGATACTGTAGACTGGTGAGCTTGGTATTAATTCTAGGCATAGTTAAGAGAGGATAAGGATGCAACAATTACAACAAGCCAGCATGGATTCTCAAGAACAAATCATTTCAGACTATATATTTCCTATTTTGTAAGATTAAGTAGATTAGAAAATGTAGTAGACAAAATGAGCCATAACAAAGAATTTAATGTGGTCATAAGTATATCTGGGCAAAATGGTGAAATAATCGACATAATACAATTGGTGGGTGTGTAATCATTTGAATACCTCTCAACCTAGAAGAGCATGTCTAGTGTCCTTATGCAAAGCCTGCCTTTTGGCTCCAGCTGTCCAGCATTTCAATTAATAACTTGACTAAAACTACAAAAAAATGTGTTTATTAAAAGTGTGTATGTCAAAAAGCTGGGAGAGAATGATTTTACTAAAGGATAGAATCAAAATTCAAAAAAAAATCTCACGAGGCAGGGAAATGGGACAAATTAACAATGTGAAGTGTTAAAGTGTGTGTAAGATTTTACATATCAGTTATTAAAAAAAAAACCAACCATACAAGGTCAAGCTAAGATCTTCTGTTGCATAGTATAGCAAACACATAGGAAAGAAATTCTTCAGCTTTAATCCACAGCAAGCTCAAAACGAACAGTGATGTAACCACCAAAAACACTGGTGCATACTTTGTGTGATATAAGTATGATTTCTAAAACAAGAAGGTGAGTCACTACACTAATGCTCTACACTAATGAGACTACACCAGGATAAATTGTCTTGAGACTTGAGATGTAAACAAACCAGAGTATGCAAAATTATCAGTCAGGATGGCAAAAATCATGAACAATGTAATGAGAAATGTAGCGTATATGAACAGAGAACGGTTAATCCATGACAGAACTAAGGAATACTGATTTAAAAGTTAATGAATCTTATGTGGAAGGGAAATGAGAATTGTGCTATAGCAATCTAAGGGGTTTAACTAGGATTGATTATTGGAATCTACAAGAACTTAATAGAAGGAAGAGCTTTCCACACAAGGCTGGCCACAACAGACAAATCACTTGCCAGTAGAGTAGTTCAGATTTGGTCTGGCACCCATGTGGAAGGTTGTAATATTGAGAAATAAGAGAAAACTCAGGTGGGCAGTTGGATTGTAGTAACAATGACAGATAATATTATTATTTAAAATATCTATCGAGCACCTGGCACTATGCCAGCTACTTAGCATAGATCCTCTCATTCAATCTTTATGAAATTCTGTGACATAGCACTATTATTTCCCCCATTTTACAGATGAGAAAAAGCCTGCATCAGGTTCCATCTCTTCAGATATTTAGCATTTTAATACCTCAACAGCTTCTATCTTGATATACAGAAGTCAGAGTCAGTACCTTTCTTGTCAGCCTCCGTTTTGAGAAGCAATGACTCCATCACAGGAGTAGGAATCTCTGTGTATCTTTGGGAGGAGCTGGCAGTAAAAATAGTCTTTATAGCTCCATATGCCTGGATGCCACCCACAAAATTCTGAATGAATTGATCTGGAATATGGAAATTTTAGAAGTTCCCTGGGTGATTCTATCATGCACCCAGGCTTGAGAACTACTTCCTTGGAGCTTGGCAACCTAGTAACATCCCCTTGGACATTTTGGGAAAAGTAGAATCTTAGGCCTCACCCCAGACCTGGTGAGTTAGGATTCTGCATTTAATTGATGTCCCCAGGTGTACATTAAAGCTTGAGAAACCCCACTTTAGAGCAGTTCCCAAACTGTGGTCCTGAAGCAGCACTAGCAGCATCTCCTGAGAATTTGTTTAAAATACAAATTTTCCATCCTACCTTGGATCTACTGAGTCAGAAACTCTGGGGATGAAGCCCAGCCATATGTGCTTTATCAAGCCCTTCAGATGGAGCTGATGCCAACAAAGTTTGAGAACCATTGCTTTGTTAACTCACATGGCTACAGAAGCCTTCTGTACTCACAAAGGGCAACTGGTTGTTTCCTGCCATTATTGTGCATGATGTAGTGCTACCCATTCTGCCTTGTATCTGTTAGCTCTCCTCATAAAGAAGGGAGACCAGGCTTTGACCACTGTATTATGAAACGTGACTGAGCTGGCCAGAAGGCTTGCTTATATGTAGAAGTGAATGGGGAGCCCAGCACTCTCTTCTCTGTGTTAAGGGGCTTCCTACTGGCACATTGCATAGACCCTGCCTGAAGTATGTGCCTTGGGCCTGCCCTTCTGAAACAGCTCTTTCTGTCAATTCATTTGCCTACCCTTGCTTTAAGGACAATCTGCTGCTCCTTTTCTAGGTAACCTTTCCTGACTACAGATAGTTCTGTCCTAAGTTATAACAATTTTGGGGAAAAAAAAAAAAACAATTTTGGCCACACTACTAAAATTTGTGAGAGGCCTTTATGGCCTGGAAGAGTATATCCATGGAATTCTTAACTGGCAATCTCTCTAGAGTATAGTTGCTAGATAAAATATAAGATGCCCAACTACATTTCAATTGCAGATTAACAACAATGGCTTTTTAGCATATGCCCCATGCGATATTTGAGACATACTTATACTATGGAAAGTATTTGTCGTTTATCTGAAAATCAAATGTTACTGAGTATTCTATATTTTATCTGGGAGTCCTCCCAGGGGGTCCCTTTAGGTAGCATTTCCTTTGCTGGCCAAAAAGAGGATTTTGTCAATATCTTCAGGTTAATAAGATCCACAGAAGCTCATTTTTGCTGACATACTCAGAGGATGGAAGGGTAAAGTCACATGTCAATCTTTTAAATGAGAATAAAAATAAAATCATAAAGTGACTTGGAATGTTGCTGTTGTGGTAACAAACACTTTCCCCCTTAGGCATATCTACAAAGTATAATTTAGCTCCTCAAGGGCAGAAAAAAACTACCTTACTCAACTTTGTGTGAAGTAATGTGCTATGTACGTGGCATCCCAAGAAGCTGCTCAATGAATACATTTTGGATGGAATCAAAATGAAAGGCATTATGTCTTCTAGGTCACCTTTCCTTTGAAGTCATTTGTGACACTTTTCCCTACTAAGGAGTGACTTTACAAACATAATTCACAGGGTCTTGGATGACACCACACTATGTAGTGTTAAAAGTACATGGCTTCACATGCTTATTTCTGTTCAGTAGAATAAATGGTTAATAACAGATATACTGGAATCCAAAAGAGCTGCCTTTAACTCCACACCATGCACCTTACTGGTTGTGTGACCCTAGTCAAGTTACCTAATCTCTGTTCCTGTTTCCACATTTTTAAAATGTGAATAATAACGCTCACTCATCAGTTTGTTATGGAGCTCAAATAAGACATTACATATAAACCCTTAACACAGTATTTGGCCCTTAACAAACCCTTGTAATAATAGTAATATAAAATAATAATAATAGATAATATTAACTAACATTACCTTATTGATGGCATTAATTCCATTAATAGTAGTTGTCAGCTTGTTCCTCTGGCTTCTGGCCCAGGAAGAATTGTGTTTTTAGCATGTATCTCAGCTCATCCACATTGTGTTGATTTTGTAATTTAACTCTTAGAAGAATTTTGGAGTGGGCTACTTTACTAATCCACAGTCTGCACATAAAAGTTAACAAGTATTTAATACTCCTATCAGCTACTTTTGATGATACTACTACTTTGATGATATCTACTACTAGTTATGATCTTGGTCCTCTAGAAAAGTATTGTTCAATATGATAGCCACCAATCATATGTGGAAATTTAAAATTCTGTTTTAGTTACCTGACCTACATATCACTAATATATAACATATATATACTGGGACACCTGGGTGGCTCAGTGGTTGAGCATCTGCCTTTGGTTCAGAGCATGATCCTAGAGTCCTGGGGTCAAGTCCCATATTGAGTTCCCTGCATGGAGCCTGCTTCTACCTCTGCCTATGTCTCTGCCTCTGTGTGTGTGTGTGTGTGTGTGTGTGTGTCTTTCATGAATAAATAAAATCATTTTTTAAGTAACATATATATAGCATATGTTATATATGTTATATGTGTTATATACACATCTCCATCATCTACTGGACAATACTGCTCTAGATGCATGTTTAAGCTGAGATTTTTCATGCACTTTACATAGCACATAAGATAACCATGAAAACACCTTTATGGATCAAGACTTAGGTACCAAAAATTGATTCATTCATTTAAGAAACATTTGTTCTGCCACAGAACCATGCTCAATAATAGCATCAAACCATATATCCAAACATTACTTTAGCCCTTACATAAAAAGATTAGTATCGCTAAATAGCCTCAGAAAAAAATTCCAGTAAAAATAATATAAAGTATAACAGAGATCTAATTGAAATAAGTTAAGAACTAATGAAATTTACAGAAAAAATTGTGTAATTCAACCCAATGAGCAAGTCTGCTCTGAGTTTTTGTTTTTACTTCTTCCTTTGAAATATGGATCGCTATTCCTCTTCGTTTCCCTACAACTATTAAAAGAGGGGTGATGGAATGATCTCCCTGAATGTACTTCTCCAGTTTGTCACTAGGAGATATGGAAGTAGAGCTACTCCATGCTAGGGTTGAGAACAACTTGCAGCCAGGTTGTGGACAACTTTGAGAGTCAGTGTCTCCACCCTGAAGAGGCTGGTTTTGGGGCAGTGTGATCTGTGGTTTGCCTCTCTGTACTTGATGTTTAGGTAATCTATGATTCCTAACCATAATAAGAGACATGCTCATGGACAGGGGTAGATGAACGCTCAGATCTGGGAATTTCAGTTCTACCTGAAAGCATCTACAGCCCATCTTTTCTTAGTATATTCTCCTCAAAGCCTAGCTAAATTCTAAATCTAAACAGTTGTAAAAGCCCACTTGGATTTCCAATGTACCTAAAAGGCACTTGAATCAGGGAGGTTCAGTAAGTTTTTGGGAAAAAAATAATTGTGCTATTAACAATGATGACAATTGGAAAGCATGGGGACACTCCCTCCCCCAGAAGAACAACATAGATCCACACCACAGGAGTCCCTAAAATTTGAAGTTTTGAAAGTCATGAGCATGAGATAAAAAAGTTCAGATACAGGCAGGGTTAATGCAGGGTTCTGACCAAAACTGGGGACAAAAATGTGATGGATTGCTCTTCTGTGAGTCTCACTGAAGAGTGGGAGGTGAAAACTTTCAGATTGGGCTAGAGAGTTGGGTGCGGCCATATTCATCTTGCTAATCATGGCTGAAAGCCTTCAGGGAGCAAAATAGCACCACTTAGCAGACTCCAGAGCTGCTTACCAAACCTTGTCTCCCCATGCACTGGAGGCACATTTTCACTAGGGCAAATCCACCTGAGAATCAGAGCAACAGGCCCTCTTCCAGAAGACCAGCAGAAAACAAATCACACAAAGTTTACTGCCCATGGAGAGTTGTAGAGCTGTAAATCTTCAGCTGTAGGGGAAAATATTATCTACCTACCTTTGTATTTTATTCTTCATTTTTGAATTATTTTTCATTCATTTTATTTTTAATTTTTTTCCTTTTTCATATTAATTTTATGTATACTTTATATTTATATTTTCATTTTTAACTTACTTTCATTGTATTTTACTTTATCTATTTTTTTTTTATTTAATGGGATCTAGATTCTTTTAAAAGCAGACTATCTGGGCTTGAAAAAAAGCATATAAGACACTACAGAACCCCTTACTGCAGAGATAAAAGAACTAAAATCTAGTCACACTGAAGTTAAAAATGCTATCACTGAGATCCAGTCCTGAGTGGAGGCCCTAAAAATAAGGATGGGTGAAGCAGAGAAATGAATCAGTGATACAGAAGATAAAATTTTGTAAAATAATGAAACTGAAAAGAAGAGGGTAGGAAAGGTAATAGACCATGAAGGTAGATGTAGGGATCTCAGGAACTTATTAAAGCATAATAATATATCTTAGGTATCCCAAAAGATGGAAAGAAAAAGGGGCAGAAGTTTTGTTGAGAAAATTTGAGTTTAAAAATTCCCTAAATGTGGAAAGACCTAGACATCCAAATCCAAGAAGCACGAAAACTCCCATTAAACTCAAGAACCAACCATCACCAAAGCATATCGTAGTCAAATTCACAAAATACAAAGACAAGGAAAAAATTCTAAAAGGAACAACAGGGAAAAAGGTTCTTAACCTATAAGAGAAAATCAGGTTCACAGCAGATCTGTCCACTGAAACCTGGCAGGTCAGAAAGAAGTGGAAAGAAATACTGAATGTGCTGAAAGGGAAAAATATGCAGCCAAGAACTTTTTATCCAACAAGTCTGTCATTCAGAATAGAAGAGATAGAGTTTCCCAGGCAAACAAAAACTAAAGGAATTTGTGATCACTAAACCAGCCATGCAAGAAATTTTAAAGGGGACTCTTTGAGTGGATTTAAAAAAAAAAATCTCCAAAAACAGCAGACTAGAAAGGACCAGAGAATATCATCAGAAACACCAATTCTGCAGGTAACACAACAGCACTTAACTGATATTTTTCAATAATAACTCTAAATGTAAATGGACTAAATGCTCCAATCAAAAGTATTATCTTAATTCCAAAACCAAAGACCCCATTAAAAAGGAGAATTACAGGCCAATATCCCTGATGAACATGGATGCGAAGATTCTCAACAAGATACTAACTAATCAAATCCAACAGTACATTAAAAGAATTATTCACCACAATCAAATGGGATTTATTTCTTGGTGCAGGGGAGCTTCAATATTTGAAAGTCCATCAATGTGATACACCACATTAATAAGGATAGAAACACATGATCCTCTCAATAGATGCAAAAAAAAAAAAGCATTTGACAAAGTACACCATCCTTTCTTGATAAAAACTCTCAACAAAGTAGCAATAGAGGGAACATACCTTGATATCACAAAGGCTGTATACAAAAGACCCACAGCTAATATCTCCCTCAATGGGGAAAAAATGATAGCCTTTCCCTTACAGTCAGGAACAAGACAAAGATGTCCATTCTCACCATTACTGTTTAACATAGTACTGGAAGTCTTAGCCTCAGGAATCAGGCAACAGAAACAAATACAAAGCATCCAAATTGGCAAGAAAAAAGTCAAACTTTCATTATTTGTAGGCAACAGATAGTATATGTTGAAAACCTCAGAACCAAAAAATTGCTAGAACTGATACATAAATTTTAGCAAAGTTACAGGATATAAAATCAATGTTCAGGGGGCACCTGGGTGGCTCAGTTGCTTAAACATCTGCTTTTGGTTCAGATCATGGTCTGGGAGTCCTAGGATTGAGTCTGGCATCAGGGTCCCTGCTCCATGGGGAATCTGCTTCTCCCTCTGCCTCTGCCACTCTCTCTCTCTCTCTCTCTCTCTCATGAATAAGTAAATAAAAGTTTTAAAAAGTCAATGTGCAGAAATATGTTGTATTTCTTTGCACCTATAACAAAGCAGCAGAAAAAGAAATCAAGGAACTGATTCCATTTACAAAGGCACCAAAAACAATAAGATACCTAGGAATAAACCTAATAAAGAGGTAAAAGATGTATACTTGGAAAACTATAGAACATTTATGAAGGAAATTGAATAGGACACAAAGAAACGGAAAAGCATTCCATGTTCATGGGTTGAAAGAACAAACACTGTTAAAATGTCTATACTACCCCAAGCAATCTATACATTTAATAAAATTCCTATCAAAAAACCACCAGCAATTTTCACAAACAACCCTGAAATTTATATGGAACCACAAAAGACTGAATAGCCAAAGCAATTTTGAAAAAGAAAAACAAAATTGGAGACCTCATGATTCTGGATTTCAAGCTATATTACAAAGCTGTGATCATCAAGGCAGTATGGTAATGACCCAAAAACAGACACCTAGACGGGCACTTCACGAGATGAGCACTGGGTGTTATAGAATATGTTGGCATATCGAACTCCAATAAAGGGGAAAGGAGAAAAAATAAGTGGGAAATATCAGAAAGGGAGACAGAACATGGAAGACTCCTAACTCTGGGAAACGAACTAGGGGTGGTGGAAGGGGAGGAGGGTGGGGGGTGAGGGTGACTGGGTGGCAGGCACTGAGGTGGGCACTTGACGGGATGAGCACTGGGTGTTATTCTATATGTTGGCAAATTGAACACCAATAAAAAGTAAATTTATAAAAAAAGATTTACTTTTCTAAACTGAGCTGTTTCATTTTTCTTTCACTTTACATTTTTCCTCTCCCTTTTCTGATACTTCATCTATATTGCTCTCTTTTTCACTATCATATCCTTTTCCCTCCCCTGCATCCTCAATAACAAATAAATGATTGCTCTGCAGTGTGTCACTTAAACAAATAGTTTATATTTAGAATATTTCTCCTCCCAGATTGGAATTACCCCTCTCATTCAGTTTCCACTTCTTTTTCTAGCTGCTTTTACTAAACCATCACTGCCTTGGGGATAGACTATATAACATTTTAATGCATTCTGGTTAAATGACTTACTTAGGATAGGACACTGAGAAATAGTTGCCCTTGAAACTCAAACCTTTAATGAACAAGCTGGTTTTTGTATCCCCCCATAAGCAATGGCATATCTTATGCAAGATGCAATTGTGACTGCAAAAAATACAGAATACTCAATTATAATTGTTTAGGACTCCATGTAAATCATTCCTGTCTAACTTCTTGACTTTATAATAGGAACTATTCTTTACATCTCTACTTCTTCACTGCTCAAGAGAGAGCCTAACATGCAAAGAATTCTTAGGCAATGTAGTATGCTGAATGGAGTATGCTCCCCAAAGATATCGAGGTCTTATTCTCTGGAACCTGTGAATGTTTCTTTATATGCCACAATAGAGTCTGCAGATTAAATCAAGTTTAAGGATCTGGAGATGGGAGATTATAACTGGAATCTAGATGGGTCCAATATAATCAGTGGGATCATATGAGAGGGAGGCAGGAGATCAGGAAGAAAGTAGATGTGTCAACAGAAGCTAAAGGGTTGGAGCTGATGTTAAGAAGGGGTTACAAGCCATGGAATGCAAGTAGCCTCCAGAAGCTCAAAAAGTCAAGAGGATGGGTTCTCCCCAAGAGTCTCCAGAAGGAATGACTCCTGCCAATACCTTAACTCAAGCCCATTGAAACTAATGTGGGACTTCTGGTTTCCCAAACTTTAAAAGAATACATTTTTGTGGTTTTAAACTACTAAATTTTTGGTAATTTCTCACAGCACCACTAAAGAACTAATACAGGCAATGTTAGTTACCTTTTTACAAAATGTATTTACTCTTAACTTTTAACTTCAGCAGAGTTAAGGGACTTGTCCAAGTTCACAAGAATGGTTACTGACAAAGTATTGATTAGAACTAGGATGACTCTATGTTTCAGATAGCTTGAAGCATAACAAATACCCAGAACCGAGTGGTTTAAAACAATGAACTTTTATTTAGCTCACAATTTTACAGATCATAAATTTAAGCTAGACTTGCCTGGGTAGTTTTTCTAATGTTCACTGAGCACATCCATGCAACTACAGTCAGTTGCCAAGTCATCTAGAGATTGGCTGACCTGTGATGGCCTCATCTGGTAGGGTTTTATCTTTGTTCCACATGATCTTTCAGCCTCTAACAGGCTCACTCAGGAATGTTTTCATGGCAGCTGCACAGAGCTCCAAAAGAGACAATGAAAATATGCAAGATATTCTGGGGCCTGGAACTAGCACATCATTTCCACTGTGTTTTATTGGCCAAAGCCAAGTCATAAGTAAGTCCAGATTCAAGGAGGGGAAATAGATTCCCCTTTTTGATGGAGAAATTGAAATTCATATTGGAAAGGATGCTGGTGAAAGATTGGTACATTGATTTTGCAATGTACCCTATCATATAATTTATATCTTAAATTGGTCCTTTCTGAGAATGAAAGGTGATGCCTTTAAGAATTACATCAAGAAAACAGATATAACCCAGGACTGTCCCAAATGTTAGGGGATTAGGGCCCTTATCTCCTGAGTCCCAACTCAAGGCCCTTTTTATGTCTCTAGGCTGTGGTATCATACTGCTTTTAGGATGTTGGGAGGAAGACACAGAACTTACAGAGGATAGACCTCAAATCTGAGTCCAAGCCAAAGATAGCATAAGTGCTATTCCTGGTGTCCAGGTAAATACCTATAAAGAATTTATTTCCCATTTCTTTCTATAACACAAGTGTCTTCTTTAAAACTCTTCCCTGGGACCTCCAGCACATCTCAGTGGTTATCAAAGTGTCCTTGTCAATAAAAATAGTTGCTGCTCTCAGTTTGGCTCTTGGTGCTAGCTGTTCAGTGTTGTGTGTGTGTGTGTGTGTGTGTGTGTTTAATGTGAATGTACATTTTATAAATATAAAAATGTGAAGAAAATAATTTCTAGAGTTCCCAACTGAAGCTTTTCATGTAAGCATGGGTGTATAAAACTTACCTCTGTGAATTCAAACTTTGTCATATATTCCTGTTGACCTGAGCTATAGGGAATCTGGCCTCCTTTTCTAATCCTGTCAAGACTTGCAAAGGCTTATTTCAAAAGCTTATTTTATAGCTTGGTTTATAAAAAGGTCTATTTTCTGTTCAAATAACATAGTATTTTTAAAAAGGACAATTTCTCCATCAACTTTAGAAATATTTGTACTATGGCTTGAAGTTATGAGCTGAGGCATTTTGGAACTTTTTAAAAAAACTTAGAAATCCTAATGGGCCTTGTAATAACCTCTGAGCAAGCAGGCCATTTCTGGAGAGATCATTCAGCTAATAGTAGCTGATTTGTCTGGTTCCAATTCTTCTCTCATAATATTCTTAGAGCAGATTTTGTGATAGCACTCATTTCCTACCTTCATTAAGTCTAGAAGCCTCTGTTTGGCTTTGCAGTCATGTCCAGCTTGATGCCTGTGGCTCTGAAACAGGTAATTTGTCAGCCAGTCAGGCTTATTCTCCCACTTTCCTTTATGTGTGCCATTCTGGAGAAATACATTTCATCTCTCCTCTGTTGGTAGAAGCCAGATGATAGTGACAAGGGCTACTCCTGCCCAATCACCACTGGGTGGGATGGGGGTGGACAGTATGTGTCTTCACTCACAAATGCCTATTGTTTCTTTTCAAAACAGCCAGCATAGAAGGCCACACTCTGTGATAAGGGAGGATCTCAACCCTGCCCAACCTGCCCTCTCTCAGATTGTGACTAACCATCCAAGTGCTATACTTACCCTTAATTATATCTGGCCTATTAACTCTTTTCTTAACCTCCATCTCACTCCTCACCCTGCAAAACTATAAGCAGGATGTCCCCACCCATTACTCAGTGCTTGTTTTTACACTCTATAAAGCAAAATCTAAATATTAAAGCACAGATATTGACAAGGTACAAGTCAATGAATTTTTATGAACTGAACTTACCCATATACCTAGCACTCAGATTGAGAGACAGAATATTACTGTTATCCTTGGAGGCCCCTCATATTTCCTTTCAGTCTCTATTCCCTCACCTCCAGAAGTAACTAGTATCCTGTTTTCTCATGCCATAGATCAGTTTTATCTGTTTTTGAACTGTATAATGGAAAATCATACAATATGTACTCTTTTGTGTCTGGCTTCTTTTCTCAGTTATGTTTGTGAGGCTCAGCCATATTGTTCTTTTTTTTTATTTTATTTTATTTATGATAGTCAGAGAGAGAGAGAGAGAGAGAGAGAGAGAGAGAGGCAGAGACACAGGCAGAGGGAGAAGCAGGCTCCATGCACCAGGAGCCCGATGTGGGATTCGATCCCGGGTCTCCAGGATTGCGCCCTGGGCCAAAGGCAGGCGCCAAACCACTGCACCACCCAGGGATCCCCTTTTTTTTTCTTTTTTCTTTTTTTTTTTTGGCTCAGCCATATTGTTGTGTGTAATTGTAGATTATTCATTCTCTTTGCTTTATAATACTCCTTTGTATAAGCATACCACAAAATGTTTGCTCATTTTCTGTTAACAGGCATTTCCAGTTTGGGATTATTATAAATAGTGCTGAGGTGAGCATTCTTAGACATGTTTTCGGTGGACATATATATGCATTTCGGTTGGGCATATGCCTAGGAATAGAATTTCTGGGTCATTTTATCTGGGAACAATAATTTTTTAAGATTATTTATTTATTCATGACACACACACACCACACACACAGAGGCAGAGACAT
The DNA here is from genome assembly GCF_905146905.1 of Nyctereutes procyonoides. Lineage (NCBI taxonomy): Eukaryota > Metazoa > Chordata > Mammalia > Carnivora > Canidae > Nyctereutes > Nyctereutes procyonoides. The sequence goes on from NW_026575120.1 coordinate 20,137,486, forward strand.
AGGCAGAGGGAGAAGTAGGCTCCATGCAGAGAGCCAGATGTGGGAATTGATTTTGGAACTCTGGGATCACACCCTGAACCCAAGGCAGATGCTCAACTGCTGAACCACACAGATGTCCCCTGGAAACAATCAGTTTCAATAGATCTTGACAGTAGTTTTTTAGGATGGTTGTACCAATTAAAATTACACTCTCATACGTAGTATATGAGAGTTCTGTTTCCTCTATATCTTCACTAATAATGGGTATTTCCTATCTCTGTGGGTGTGTAGTGGTATGGCATTGTGGTTTTAATTTTAATTTCCCTGTTAGCTGATGAGGTTGAGAGCATTGAGTTTTGTAAGCCCATACCTCAATGCTCCAAATGGTCCCATGGAACCCCACAGACTGCTGTAGAGACCTGGTTCTTGTCTGCTGTGCATTGTGTTGAAGACAACTTCGTGGAAGTGGAGGTGCTGGTCAGCCAGGCTTGGGCTGTGATGGGGAAAACCTGTAAGTTCCAACTCAACTTACTAGGAACTTAGTACACTTTAGACAAACCTTGAATCTTAAAACCCTTCACAATGGGCCACCATCCCTTTGGCAAGGGCAGTAGGCCCCTGGACAACCAGAGGCCAATCCAGAGAAACTGCCTACTATAGTTAAGTTCCTCTCAAAAGAATTGTGTGAGCTAGATAGAACCAACTCCTAAATGAGAAAATTAGAAGTGTAGCATCTGAAACCTCTCTGAGAACATATAAGCTTATTATTTGACTTTCATCCATAAGACTTTCCTGTTACATGGCCTCAGATGAGTTTCCTGACATTCTTCATTATTTTGCAGACAAAGAAACTGAGCTCAAAACTGTGGCTTAATTTAGTTTTCTCTATAACCCCATGAAATCGTACTATTATCACAGGTACATCAAAATAATTGTTTTGAGCATCACCTTCTCTATTTATTATTTATATTTATATTTAATTCCAGTATAGTTAACATACAGTGCTATATTAGTTTCAGGTGTACAATATAGTGTCTCAAAACTCTATACATTACTCTGTGTTCATTGAGATAAGTATACTCTTTAATTCCCATCACCTATTACACCCACCCCATTCATCACCCCTCTGGTAAACATCAATTTGTTCTCTATAGCTAAGAGTCCGATTATTGGCTTCTCTCTCTCTCTCTCTTTTCTTTGTCCATTGGTTTTGTTCCTTAAATTTCTGTATGAGTGAAATCATATGATATTTGTGTTTCTCTGACTGACTTATTTCACTTGGCTTTATATTTTCTAGCACCATCCACATCACTGCAAATGGCAATATTTCATTCTTTATATGGATGAATAATAGTCCACATATTTATATTCATTCATTAATCGGTAGATGCTTGGGCTCCTTCCATGATTTAGCTACTGTAAATAATGCTGTAATAAACATATGAGTTAGTGTTTTTGTATTTTTGGGGTAAATATCCAAATATCTAGTGCAATTACTAGATATAGGGCAGTTCTATTTTTAACTTTCTGAGAAGCCTCCTTACTGTTTTCTACAGTGGCTGCACCAGTTTTGCATGAGGGTTCCTATTTCAAATAAGGTCTTTATTATGTTAAACTATGCTCCCTCTAGACCAACGTTGTTGATGGTTTTTATCATGAATGGATGTTGTAATTTATCAAATGCTTTTTCTACGTTTATAGAAATGATCATATGATTTTTATAATTTTTCTCATTTTTAAAAAATATTTTATTTATATATGTATATATGTGTGTAGTATATATTTGACATAGAATGAAAAAGAGAAAGAGAGAGAGATAGAACAAGTAGGCAGAGCAGCAAGCAGAGGGGCAGGCAGAAGCAGGCTCCCTGCCAAGCAGAGAGCCCAATGTGAGGCTCAATTTGAGGACCCCAGCATCATGACCTGAGCCAAAGGCAGATGCTTAACTGGCTGAGCCACCCAGATACCCCTATCCTTTCTCTTATTGATGTGACATTTCACATTGATTGATTTGTGAATAATGACTCACCTTTCCACTCTTCCATCCTTTATCAGTGAATTTTTTAAAATGTATCATTGGATTTGGTTTGCTTATATTTTGTAAAGTTTTTTTTAAATTCCAGTGAATTAACATAAATTGTAGTATTAAGTGTACAATGTAGTAATTCAACAATTCCACACATCACGTGGTGCCCATCACAACAGGTGCACTCCTTAATCCCTATCACCCAGTTGACCCATTTTCCCAACCACATCTCTTCTGGTAACTATCAGTTTGTCCTCTATAGTTAAGAGTTTTTCTTAGTTTGCTTCTCTCTTTCTTCCCCCTTTGTTAGCTTGATTCATTTCTTAAATTCCGCATATGAGTGAAATCATATGGTATTTGTTTTTCTCTAACTGATTTACTTTGTTTAGCGTAACACTCTCTAGTTTTCCATGTCATTGCAAATGGCAAAGTTTCATTTTTTACGACTGAGTAATATTCCATTGTATATATACCACATCTTCTTTATCCATTCAATTGATGGACACTTGGGCTGTTTGCATAATTTAGCTATAGTAGATACAGCTGCTATAAATATAGGGGCATATGTATCATTTGACTTAATATTCTTGTATTCTGGTAAATATCCAGTAGTGTGATTGCTGGATCATACAGTGGTTCTATTTTTAACCTTTTGAGGCACCTCCATATTGTTTTCCAGAGTGCCTGCATTAGTTTGTATTCCCACCAAAAAGGTAGTGGGTTTCCCTTTCTCCACATCTTCACCAACACCTGTCACCTGTTGTAGCTTGTGTTCTTGGTTTTAGCCATTCTGACAGGTGTGAGATTTTATTTGATTTGATTTTCCCTGATGATGAGTGATGTTGAGCATTTTTTCATGTGTCTGTTGGCCATAGGTATGTCTTCTTTGGAAAAATTTCTATTCATCTCTTCTGCCATTTTTTTCCATTTTTTAATTAGATTATTCATTCTTAGGGTGTTGAGTTTTATAAGTTCTTTATATATTTTGGATACTAACCCTTTATCAGGTATATCATTTACAAATATCTTCTCCCATTCTCTAGGTTGGTTTTAGTTTTGTGATTGTTTCCTTCATTGTGTGGAAGCTTTTTTATTTTGATGTAGTCCCAATAGTTCATTTTTGCTTTTGTTTCCTTTACCACAGGACATGTATCTAGGAAAAAGTTGCTATGGCTGTATAAGAAAAATTACTGCCCGTGCTTTCATAAAGGATTTTTATGGTTTCAGGTCTCACATTTGAATCTTTAGTCCATTTTGAAGTTATTTTTATGGATAGTGAAAGAAAGAGGTTCAATTTCAATGGTTTGCTGTCCAGTTTTCTCAACACCATTTGTTGAAGAGACTTACTTTTTCCCATTGGATATTCTTTCTTGCTTTGTCAAAATAAATTAACCATATAAGTATGGGTCCATTTCTGAGGGTTCTCTATTCTGTCCCATTGATCTATATGTCTGTTTTTTGCCAGTACCACACTGTCTTGATGATTACAGCTTTGTAATACAGCATGAAGTCCAGAATTGTGATGCTTCTAGCTTTACTTATCTTTTTCAAGGTCGCTTTGGTTATTTGGGCTCTTTTGTGGTTCCATGCAAATTTTAAGGTTGTATTCTCTAGTTCAGTGAAAAATGCTTATTGTTATTTTGATAGGGATGGTATTAAATGTCTAGATTGCTTTGAGTGCTATAGATATTTTAATTTTTACTTTTATTCAAAAGCAATTACTTAAATATCATTAGTTTCAGAGATAAAGCCTAGTGATTCATCAGTTACATAGAACACCACTGCTCATTCCATCAAGTGCACTCCTTAATGTTGATCACCTAGTCATTCCATCCCGCCACCAACCTCCCCTCCAGGCACCCTCAGTTTGTTTCCTATAGTTAAGAATCTCTCATGGTTTATCCCTAAGATTTCATTTCATTGTATTTTCCTTCTCTTCTCCTATGTTCATCTGCTTTATTTCTTAAACATCACATATAAGTAAAATCATCTGATGTTTGTCTTTCTCTGATTGACTTATTTCACAATATCCTTATTTCCTAATGTCCTTTAGTTCCATCCGCGTCCTTGCAAATGGCAAAATTTCATTCTTTTCGATGGCTACTACTCCATTGTATATATATACCCCACTTCTTCTTTTTTTAATAATACATTTATTTCTTATTGGTGTTCAATTTGCCAACATATAGGATAACACCCAGTGCTCATCCCGTCAAGTGCCCCCTCAGTGCCCGTCACCCATTCACCCCCACCCCCGCCCACCTCCCCTTCCACCACCCCTAGTTCATTTCCCAGAGTTAGGAGTCTTCATGTTCTGTCTCCCTTTCTGATATTTCCTACACATTTCTTCTCCTTCCCTTTATTCCCTTTCACTATTATTTATATTCCCCAAATGAATGAGACCATATAATGTTTGTCCTTCTCCAATTGACTTACTTCACTCAGCATAATACCCTCCAGTTCCATCCACATTGAAGCAAATGGTGGGTATTTGTCATTTCTAATGGCTGAGTAATATTCCATTGTATACATAAACCACATCTTCTTTATCCATTCATCTTTCGATGGACACCGAGGCTCCTTCCACAGTTTGGCTATTGTGGACATTGCTGCTAGAAACATCGGGGTGCAGGTGTCCCGGCGTTTCATTGCATCTGAATCTTTGGGGTAAATCCCCAGCAGTGCAATTGCTGGGTCGTAGGGCAGGTCTATTCTTAACTCTTTGAGGAACCTCCACACAGTTTTCCAGAGTGGCTGTGCCAGTTCACATTCCCACCAACAGTGTAAGAGGGTTCCCTTTTCTCTGCATCCTCTCCAACATTTGTGGTTTCCTGCCTTGTTAATTTTCCCCATTCTCACTGGTGGGAGGTGGTATCTCATTGTGGTTTTGATTTGTATTTCCCTGATGGCAAGTGATGCAGAGCATTTTCTCATGTGCTTATTGGCCATGTCTATGTCTTCCTCTGTGAGATTTCTCTTCATGTCTTTTGCCCATTTCATGATTGAATTATTTGTTTCTTTGGTGTTGAGTTTCAAAAATTCTTTATAGATCTTGGAAACTAGCCCTTTATCTGATACGTCATTTGCAAATATCTTCTCCCATTCTGTAGGTTGTCTTTGAGTTTTGTTGACTGTATCCTTTGCTGTGCAAAAGCTTCTTATCTTGATGAAGTCCCAATAGTTCATTTTCGCTTTTGTTTCTTTTGCCTTCGTGGATGTATCTTGCAAGAAGTTACTGTGGCCAAGTTCAAAAAGGGTGTTGCCTGTGTTCTCCTCTAGGATTTTGATGGAATCTTGTCTCACATTTAGATCTTTCATCCATTTTGAGTTTATCTTTGTGTATGGTGCAAGAGAGTGGTCTAGTTTCATTCTTCTGCACGTGGATGTCCAATTTTCCCAGCACCATCTATTGAAGAGACTGTCTTTCTTCCAGTGGATAGTCTTTCCTCCTTTATCGAATATTAGTTGACCATAAAGTTCAGGGTCCACTTCTGGATTATCTATTCTGTTCCATTGATCTATGTGTCTGTTTTTGTGCCAGTACCACACTGTCTTGATGACCACAGCTTTGTAGTACAACCTGAAATCTGGCATTGTGATACCCCAGCTATGGTTTTCTTTTTTAAAATTCCCCTGGCTATTCGGGGTCTTTTCTGATTCCACACAAATCTTAAAATAATTTGTTCTAACTCTCTGAAGAAAGTCCATGGTATTTTGATAGGGATTGCATTAAACGTGTAAATTGCCCTGGGTAACAGTGACATTTTCACAATATTAATTCTGCCAATCCATGAGCATGGAATATTTTTCCGTCTCTTTGTGTCTTCCTCAATTTCTTTCAGAAGTGTTCTATAGTTTTTAGGGTATAGATCCTTTACCTCTTTGGTTAGGTTTATTCCTAGGTATCTTATGCTTTTGGGTGCAGTTGTAAATGGGATTAACTCCTTAATTTCTCTTTCTTCAGTCTCATTGTTAGTGTATAGAAATGCCACTGACTTCTGGGCATTGATTTTGTATCCTGCCACGCTACCAAATTGCTGTATGAGTTCTAGCAATCTAGGGGTGGAGGCTTTTGGGTTTTCTATGTAGAGTATCATGTCATCGGCGAAGAGGGAGAGTTTGACTTCTTCTTTGCCAATTTGAATGCCTTTAATGTCTTTTTGTTGTCTGATTGCTGAGGCTAGGACTTCCAATACTATGTTGAATAGCAGTGGTGAGAGTGGACATCCCTGTCTTGTTCCTGATCTTAGGGGAAAGGCTCCCAGTGCTTCCCCATTGAGAATGATATTTGCTGTGGGTTTTTCATCGATGGCTTTTAAGATGTTGAGGAATGTTCCCTCTATCCCTACACTCTGAAGAGTTTTGATCAGGAATGGATGCTGTATTTTGTCAAATGCTTTCTCTGCATCTATTGAGAGGATCATATGGTTCTTGGTTTTTCTCTTGCTGATATGATGAATCACATTGATTGTTTTATGAGTGTTGAACCAGCCTTGTGTCCCGGGAATAAATCCTACTTGGTCATGGTGAATAATTTTCTTATGTATTGTTGGATCCTATTGGCTAGTATCTTGTTGAGAATTTTTGCATCCATGTTCATCAGGGATATTGGTCTATAATTCTCCTTTTTGGTGGGGTCTTTGTCTGGTTTTGGAATTAAGGTGATGCTGGCTTCATAGAATGAATTTGGAAGTACTCCATCTCTTTCTATCTTTCCAAACAGCTTTAGTAGAATAGGTATGGTTTCTTCTTTAAAGTTTGATAGAATTCCCCTGGGAAACCATCTGGCCCTGGACTTTTGTGTCTTGGGAGGTTTTTGATGACTGCTTCAATTTCTTCCCTGGTTATTGGCCTGTTCAGGTTTTCTATTTCTTCCTGTTCCAGTTTTGGTAGCTTGTGGTTTTCCAGGAATGCGTCCATTTCTTCTAGATTGCCTAATTTATTGGCGTATAGCTGTTCATAATATGTGTTTAAAATCGTTTGTATTTCCTTGGTGTTGGTAGTGATCTCTCCTTTCTCATTCATGATTTTATTAATTTGAGTCTTCTCTCTCTTCTTTTTAATAAGGCTGCTAATGGTTTATCTATCTTATTAATTCTTCAAAGAACCAACTCCTGGTTTTGTTGATCTGTTCCACAGTTCTTCTGGTCTCGATTTCGTTGAGTTTTGCTCGAATCTTTATTAACTCTCTTCTTCTGCTGGGTGTAGGATCTATTTGCTGTTTTTTCTCTAGCTCCTTTAGGTGTAAGGTTAGCTTTTGTATTTGAGTTCTTTCCAGTTTTTGGATGGATGCTTGTATTGCGATTTCCCCCTCAGGACTGCTTTTGCTGTATCCCAAAGATTTTGAACGGTTGTATCTTCATTCTCATGAGTTTCCATGAATCTTTTTAATTATTCCTTAATTTCCTGGTTGACCCTTTCATCTTTTAGCAGGATGGTCCTTAACCTCCACGTGTTTGAAGTCCTTCCAAACTTCTTGTTGTGATTTAGTTCTAATTTCAAGGCATTATGGTCTGAGAATACACAGGGGACGATCCCAATCTTTTCGTATCGGTTCAAACCTGATTTGTGATCCAGTATATGGTCTATTCTGGAGAAAGCTCCATGTGCACTTGAGAAGAATGTGTATTCAGTTGAGTTTGGATGTAAAGTTCTGTAGATATCTGTGAAATCCATCTGGTCCAGTGTATCATTTAAAGCTCTCGTTTCTTTGGAGATGTTGTGTTTAGAAGACCTATTGAGTTATAAAGTTCTAGATTGAAGTCACTAAGTATAAGTATTATTATCTAAGTATGTCTTAATTTTGGTTATTAATTGATTGATATATTTGGCAGCTCCCACATTCGGGGCATATATATTGAGGATTGTTAAGTCCTCTTGTTGGATAGATCCTTTAAGTATGATATACTGTCCCTCTTCATCTCTCACTACAGTCTTCGGGGTAAATTTTAGTTTATCTGATATAAGGATAGCTACCCCTGCTTTCTTTTGAGGACCATTTGAATGGTACATGGTTCTCCAACCTTTTATTTTCAGGCTGTAGGTGTTCTTCTGTCTAAAATGAGTCTCTTGTAGACAGCAAATAGATGGGTCCTGCTTTTTTATCCAGTCTGAAACCCTGCGCCTTTTGATGGGGTCATTAAGCCCGTTCACGTTCAGAGTTACTATTGACAGATATGAGTTTAGTGTCATCATGATATCTATTTAGTCCTTGTTTTTGTGGATTGTTCCACTGAACTTCTTCTTAAATGGGAATTTTAAGAGTCCCCCTTAAAATTTCTTGCAGAGCTGGTATGGAGGTCACATATTCTTTCAGTTCCTGCCTGTCTTGGAAGCTCTTTATCTCTCCTTCCATTCTGAATGAGAGCCTTGCTGGATAAAGTATTCTTGTCTGCATGTTCTTCTCATTTAGGACCCTGAATATATCCTGCCAGCCCTTTGTGGCCTGCCAGGTCTCTGTGGAGAGGTCTGCTGTTACCCTAATACTTCTCCCCATAAAAGTCAGGGATTTCTTGTCTCTTTCTGATTTAAGGATCTTTTCTTTATCTTTGGAATTTGCAGCTTAACTATTAAATGTCGAGGTATTGAAGGGTTTTTATTGATTTTAGGGGGGGATCTCTCTATTTCCTGGATCTGAATGCCTGTTTCCCTTCCCAGATTAGGAAAGTTTTCAGCTATGATTTGTTCAAATACATATTCTGGACCTCTGTTCCTTTCGGCGCCCTCGGGAACCCCAATTAAATGTAGATTTTTCTTCCTCAGGCTGTCACTTATTTCCCTTAATCTGTCCTCATGATCTTTTAATTGTCTCTTTTTTCTTCAGTTTCCCTCTTTGCCATCAACTTGTCTTCTATGTCACTCACTCGTTCTTCCACCTCGTTAACCCTCGTCGTTAGGACCTCTAGTTTGGATTGCATCTCATTCAATTGATTTTTAATTTCTACCTGATTAGATCTAAATTCTGCAGTCATGAAGTCTCTTGAGTCCTTTATGCTTTTTTCTAGAGCCACTAGTAGCTGTATAATAGTGTTTCTGAATTGGCTTTCTGACATCGAATTGTAATCCAGATTTTGTAACTCTGTGGGAGAGAGGACTGTTTCTGATTCTTTCTTTTGAGGTGAGGTTTTCCTTCTAGTCATTTTGCTCAGTGCAGAGTGGCCAAAAACAAGTTGTATTGGGAAAAGGAGAAAAAGAGAGAAGAGAAAGAAGGAAAGAAAAGAAAAAAAGAAAAAGGAAGAGAAAAAAGAGAAAAAAGAAAGAAAGGAAAAAAGGGGTGGGGGAAGCAATACATAAAGCAAAAAGCAAAAAAACAAAAACAAAGTGGAGTATCCTCTGATTCTGTATACTGTAAATCCCTTGACTTCCCCTGGAACTTTCCAGTGCTGCTTGGTCAATAATTTGTTTTTCCTCTGTCCCTCTAGGTGGTCTTCTGGGGAGGGGCCTGTTGTGCTGATTTTTGGGTGTTAGCACTTGGGGAAGCTGCTCTGCCCCCTGCCTGGTGCAGGGCTCAGTGGGGGTTGTTTACCCTGTGAGGCACCAGGAGAAACAACCACAGTGGCGGGGCCAGCCCTGGAGCCCTGGAGTCAACTCTCGCAGTAACTCCGGAGCTCTCCGTCTGCAGGGCCTGGATGCTCCGGGGCGGGGCCGCTGATCTGCTCTGCTGGGGGCAGGAGCGTCCTTGCTGTCCTGTTCCCTCCCGGCCTCTGCCTGTCCCGGGGGGAGGCCGGATACTGGGCTGTGTCCCTGGCGCCCTGTGCCCCGGGCCTGTGGTGTTGGATTTGCGCTCCCGGCCGGGCAGACCCCTCTCAGTGGAGCCGCCGCCCGAGCCCCTCCGAGCTGCTCCGGGTCCCGCCGTGCACGCTGCAGCCCTTAGGGAGCTCGGCGCACTCTCCCGGGGCGCAGGTGTCTGTTTGTCCCAGGGAACCTGAGGGCATCCCCGCCCACCTGGGTCCTGCTCTAACTCCTTGCGAGGCCTTTCCGCCAGGGAAGGTTGGTGCAGCTCCTGCTTCTCCGGGACGGTGCTTTCCTGTCTTGGGGGCACTGGCCCCAGCCTGCGCCTGGCTCCTCTCGGGGCCCCTCGGATGCCTTTTTTTTTCTTTCTTTTTTTTTCCCCTGTCTTCCTACCTTGATAGAAGCATGAACTCTTCTCACTCTAGCATTCCAGCTGTTTTTAACTTTTAGAGGGATATCTACCAACACTGCAGGAGGGTTCCCCTTTCTCCACATCCTTGCCAACATTTGTTATTTCCTATCTTGTTAACTGTAGCTGATCTGACTGGTGTGAGGTGGTATCTCATTGTGGTTTTGATTTGTATTTCCCTGATGGGAAGTGATGTTGAGCATTTTTTGACGTCTGTTGGCCATGTGTAGATCTTCTTTGGAGAAATATCTGTTCATGTCTTCTGCCCATTTCTTGACTATATATTTTTGTTTCTTGGGTATTGGGTTTGATAAGTTCTTTATCGATTTTGGATACTAGTCTTCTATCTGATATGTCATTTGCAAATATCTTCTCACATTCTGTAGATTCCCTTTTAATTTGTTGATTGTTTCTTTCACTGTGCAGAAGCTTTGTATTCTGATGAAGTCCCAATAGTTCATTTTTGCTTTTGTCTTCCTTGGCTTTGAAGATGTGTCTAGCAACAAGTTACTGTCAATGAAGGCAAAGAAGTTCCTGCCTGTTCTTCTCTAGGATTTTGATGGATTCCTTTCTCACATTAGGTCTGTCATTTATTTTGAGTTTATCTTGTGTATGGTATAAGAAAGTGGACCAGTTTCATCCTTCAGCATGTATCTGTCCAATTTTCCCAACACTATTTGTTGAAGAAACTTTTTTCCAGGAAAGAATACCTTCAACAAAGCAGGAAAGAATATCTGTTTCCTGCTTTTTGAAGATTAATTGACCATAGAGTTGAGGGTCAATTTTCAGGTTCTCTATCCTGTTCCATTGAACTATGTGTATGTTTTTGTGCCAGTGACATACTGTCTTGATAATTACAGCTTTGTAATACAGATTGACATCAGACATTGTGATGCCACCAGCCTGGGTTTTCTTTTTCAATATTCCTCTGGATTTTTGAGGTCTTTTCTAGTTGCATACAAATTTTAGGATTGTTTTTTCCAGCTCTGTGAAAAATGTCGGTGGTATTTTGATAGGAATTTCAAGAAATGTGTAGGTTGTTTTGGGTACCATAGACATTTTAACAATATTTCTTCTTCCAATTCAATGAGCATGGAATGTTTTTCCATTTCTTTGTCTCTTCCTCCATTTTCTTTGTAAGTGTTCTATAGTTTTCAGAGTACAGAACCTTTACCTCTTTGACTAGGTTTACTTCTAGTATCTTATAGTTTTGGGTGCAATTATAAATAGGATCAATTCTCTTTCTTCCACTCCATTGTTAGTGGAATGAAATGCAACTCACTTCAGTACATTGATTTTATATCCTACCATTTTCCTGAATTCCTGCATCACTTCTACCAATTTCTGGATGGAGCCCTTTGGGTTTTTAACAAGGAATATCATATCATCTGTGAAGAATGAAAGTTTGACTTCTTTGTGATTTGGATGCATTTTTTATTGTTGTTGTCTGATGGCTGAGGAAAGGACTTCCAGTACTACACTGAACAGCAGTCATGAAAGTGGACATCCTTGTCATGCTTCTGACCTTAGGGGAAAAGATCCCAGTTTCTCTTTTGAGGCTGATATTCGCTGTGGGTTTTTTATATATGGCTTTTATGATATGATGGTATTTTTCCTCTATCACTATAATGTTAAGAGTTTTTATCAAGAAAGGATGCTATATTTTGTCAAATGTTTTTTATGCATATATTGAGAAGATCACGTGGTTCTTATCATTTTGTTTTTGTTGTTATTAATGCAGCGTGTCACACTGATTGATTTGTGAATGTTCAGCCACTCTTTGGATATCCTTTGGATATTTGCACTCTAGGAATAAATCCCACTTGGTCATGGTGAATAATCCTTTTAATGTACTGTTGGATCCTATTGGCTTGTATCTTGGTGAGAATTTTGGCATCCATGTTCATCAGGGATATTGCTCTGTAATTCTCCTCCTTGGTAGGATCTTTAGTTTTAGGATCAAGATAATGGTGGGGTCATAGAAAAAGTTTGGAAGTTTCCTTCCATTTCTATTTTTTTAAACAGCTTCAGAATAGGTATTAATTTTTCTTTAAATGTTTGGTATGGATGCCTGTGTGGCTCAGTGGTTGACCATCTACCTTCAGCTTAGGTCATGGTCCTGGGGTCCTGGGATCAAGTCCCACATTGGGCTCCCAGCATGGAGCCTGTTACCCCCTCTTCCTGTGCCTCTTCCTCTCTCTTTGAGCCTCTTATGAATAAATAAATAAAATCTTTTTAAAAAATAAATGCTTGGTAGAATTCCCCTGGGAAACTGTCCAGCCTGGAGTCTAATTGGGAGATATTTTGATGACTGCTTCAATTTCCTTGCTAGTTTCCTTGCTAGTCTGTTCAGGTCTTCTTTTTCTTCCTGTCTCAATTTTGGTACTTTATAGGTTTCTAGGAATGCCTCCAGTTCTTTCTGATTGTCTAATTTATTGGCATATTATTGCTCTAATATTCTCTTATACTTGTTGACATTTCTTCAGCATTGTGATCTCTCTTCTTTCCTTTATGTTTTTATTTGTTTGGCCTTTTCTCTTTTCTTTTAGATAAGTCTGTCTGGGATTTATCAATCTTATTGTTTCAAAGAACAAGCTGTTAGTTTCATTGATGTCTTCCATTGTTCTTTTTATTTCTATTTCATTGATTTTTGCTCTGATCCTTATTATTTCTCTTCTTTTGCTGAATTTAGGCTTTCTTTGCTGTTTTCTATTTGCTGTTGTTGAAGTAAACCTATACTTCATTCAGCATAATACCCTCCAGTTCCATCCACGTTGAAGAAAATGGTGGGTGTTAGTCCTTTCTGATGGCTGAGTAATATTTCTGTGTATATATATATAGACCACGTCTTCTTTATCCATCATTGGTCAAAGAACACCATGGCTCCTTCCACACGGTGGCTATTGTGGACATTGCTGCTGTGAACATTGTGGGACAGGTGTCCCGGCATTTCACTGCATCTGTATCTTTGGGGTAAATCCCCAGTAGTGCAATCTAGAACAAATGGATGCATTTCTGGAAAACCACAAATTACCAAAACTGGAACAGGAAGAAATAGAAAACCTGAACAGGCCAATAACCAGCGAGGAAATTGAAGCAGTCATCAAAAACCTCCCAGGACACAAAAGATAGCTTCCCATGGGAATTCTATCAAATATTTAAGAAGACGTAGTACCTATTATACTAAAGCTGTTATGAAGGATAGGAAGGGATGGAATACTTCTGAACTCATTTTTATGAGGTCAGCATCACCTTGATTCCAAAAGCAAAGACCCCATCAGAAAGGAGAATTATAGACCAATATCCCTGATGAACACAGATGCAAAAATCTCAACAAGATACTAGCCAATACAAATTGAACACCAACAAAAAATAAATTTATATAAAAAAGATACTAGTCAATAGGATCCAACAATACATTAAGAAGATTATTCACCATGACCAAGTGGGATTTATTCCGTGGGATGCAAGGCTGGTTCAATACTCGTAAAACAATCAGCATGATAGATCACATCAACAAGAGAAAAAACAAGAACCATATGATCCTCCCAATAGAGGCAGAGAAAGCATTTGACAAAATACAGCATCCATTCCTGATCAAAGCTCTTCAGAGTGTAGGGATAGAGAGAACATTTTAAAAAAGCCAGCATCTTAAAAGCCATCTATGAGAAGCCTACAGCAAATATTATTCTCAATGGGGAAACACTGGGAGTCTTTCCCCTAAGATCAGGAACATGACAGGGATGTCCACTCTCACCACTGCTATTCAACATAGTACTAGAAGTCCTAGCCTTAGCAATCAGGCAAAAAAAGAAATAAAAGGCATTCAAATTGGCAAAGAAGAAGTCAAACTCTCCCTCTTTGCAGATGACATGATACTGTATCTAGAAAACCCAAAAGACTCCACCCCAAGATTACTAGAACTCATACAGCATTTCGGCAGTATGGCAGGATACAAAATCAATCCCCAGAAATCAGTGGCATTTCTATGCACTAACAGTGATATGAAGAAACAGAAATTAAGGAATCAATCCCACTTACAGTTGTACCCAAAACCATAAGATACTGAGAAGTTTACGTTTTGAAGCATTGTGATCTGAAAATATGCTGGGAATAATCTCAACATGCTGATACCACTTGAGACATGTTTTGTGACCTCATGTCTGATATATACTGAAGAATGTTCCATGTGCACAGGAGAAGAATGTATCTTCTGCTGACTTAGGATGAAATGCTCTGAATATATGTGAAATCCATCTGGTCCAGTGTATTAATCAAAGTCCTTGTTTCCTTGTTGATCTTAGATGATCAACTAAGATTAGTAGATCTTAGATCTAAGATGTTGAGCTTAGATGATCTGTTCACTATTCACAATTTTACTGTGAATTTACTGTTGAATAGACTCTTGTATTTTAATAGGCAGTCCTTCTTCATCTCTAGAGCAGTTTTTGGTTTAAAATTTAGTTTGTCTGATAGAAGGATGACTACTCCAGTTTTCTTTTGTTGTCCACTAGCATGATAAAATGGTTCTCCATCCTCACTTTAAATCTGATCGTGTCTTTGAGTCTACAATGAGTTTTTTTGTAAGCAGGATATCAATGGGCTTTATTTTTTATTTATTCTGATATCCTGTATATTTTGATATACAGGATATTTGATATCTAGTCTATTTACATTTAGAGTAATTATTGAAAAATATAAATTTAGTTTCATTGTATTTCCTGTAAAGTAATTGTTTCTGTAGATAGTTCCTGTTCCTTTCTGGTGTTTGTTATTTTTGGATTCTCTCTTCACTCAGAGGATCCTCTTTAATATTTCTTGCAGGGCCAGTTTAATGATCATAAATTATTTTAGTTTCTGTTTTCCTAGAAGAAGATCTTTATTTCTCCTTACATTCTGATGACAGCTTTGCTGGATAAGTATTTTTGGCTGAATATTTTTCCCATTTAGCACCCTGAATATATCATGCCAGTCCTTTCTGGCCTGCCAGGTCTCCGTGGTCAGATGTGCCACCAGCCAGATGTTTCTACCCTTTTAGGCTAAGGACCACTTGTCCTGAGCTTCTTTCCACATTTTCTCTTTATCTTTGAAAATTGCAATCTTCACTATTCTATTTTGAGGCGTTGACCCATTTTTATTGATTTTGAGAAGCGGTTCTCTGTTTCCTGGACTTGAATGCTTGTTTCCTTCCCCAGACCACGGAAGTTCTCAGGTGTAATTTATTCAAATAAACCTTCTCTCTCTTTCATCTGTTGGGATCCCTATAATCTGGATATTACTTTGCTTTATGGAATCTCTGAATTCTCTAAGTCTTCCTTGCTGATCTAATAGTTTCTTTCTCTCTTCTTTTCATCATCCTTGCTTTCCATCATTTTGCCTTCTATATCACTGACTTTCTTTTGCCTTGTTTATCCTGGTAGTTAGAGCCTCCTTTTTTTTTTTTAATTGCATCTCTGTGATACTAGTTTTAATTTTGGCCTTACTAGATTTCAGTTCTTTTGTTTCTACACAGAGGGGTTCTTTAGTGTCTTCTATGCTGTTTTCAAGCCCGACAAGTATCTTTAATCATTTTAAATTCTAGTTCAGACATCTTACTTACACCCATATAGATTAAATACCTGGCAGTGAAGACTACCTCTTGTTCTTTCTTTTGGAGTGAATATAATCATTTTTTCCAGAATGGAAAGGGAGAAAGAAAAAGCAACAACAACAAGAAAAACAGCAAGTTCTTCAGAAGGTGTTTCTGTTGCATGCCCTGTACTCCCTGCTGTTGTGTTTTGAGTGCTTTTTCCCACTGGTCTTTACAGAGTTCCTCCTTGCTTATAGTGGGGGAGTGTTTGGGCATCTAAATAGGTATACTTTGATTTGTTTGTCAAGAGAAGTCTGTAAAAGAAAAGTGAGAAGAAGAAAACAGAAAACAAAAGCCTAATCAAAGACATAGAGAAAATGAACAAAAATGCAAATAGACAAACAAAAATTTATTAGCCTGATTACATAGAATAAGAAGGAAATAAAGAAAAAAAGAGTAAGGAAAGAAGAAAAGAGAAAAAACTAATAAGAAGCTTGATCCAAAAAATAAGAGAAGTAAAAAAATAAATAAATGAGAGAAGCAGACAAATGAACAAAAAACTATATGCCAGATACACCCCCCAAAAGTTTAAAGTTTAAAAGACAAAAAGTTTAAAGTTTAAAAGACAAAAGAAAAATAAGAGAAAAAATAGATAAAAAATAAAAAATAAGAAATAGAAAAATAAAAAAATAAAGAAAAGAACAAAGGAGAAAAAAAGCAAGCCTCGTCCTATTTCTCATCAGAAGTTGAGGTTCGAGAGCATTCTCTAATCAGTGGACTTGGTAATTTTAGGGGGCTTGTATTGGTCTTCGGAGGGAGAGGCCTGCTGGGGAGGCTCACAAGCTGACTTGTCCTTGAAAAGATGCCACTGCCAAGCACAGGTAGAGTTAAGCATAGGGGACCCCAGCCTCCACTATTTCTGAAATCTGACTGTCCTGGTGTGTGTGCGGGGGGGAGAGGGTGGTGGAGGAGGAAGATATGGTGTCATCTTGCCCTCTTATCCACAGGAAGGGGAATTCCTGGCCACCACTCTTTAGGAGGCCCTCTCAGAAAGATGAAAAATCTCCTGTGTCCTGGCCTTACATCATTTCCCTGCCCTTAACCCATTAGTCCCCAGGTCACTGGTGTGCCCAGAGCCCCAGATCTCCTGTATCTTATCTCTGGCTAGAGGCTGGGATTCAATATTCCAAGTTTTAAAGGGCCTGGCAAGGAGCAGGCCTGTTTACCTCCCCCTGAAGAGGTCTTCACGGCATGCATCATGCCATCCCTGAAGAGCAGTTACACAGTGTGCATGCAGAAGCCAGATTTACTGAAAGTTGGAATCAGGTTAACCCCTCTGCACATGACTCAGCCCCCCCACTCCGTTCTGTCCCAGAAAAGCTGTCATACAGAGACTTGAATCTACTGTGGCAGACGGGGAAGAGCAGTGGCCAGGTTATCTGAGGTCTGTTGGGGTATATGCTCTCTGCTCAGTTCTGCCACAGAAAGGAAGCCACTCTCTGTGCACACAGAGGTCTAAGCCTATTGTTTCTCACAGCAAAACGTTGTTAAGAAGCTTTCTGCCCTTTTGTGCACACTCTGACCTTGCTGCTGAGCAGTGCTCAGTGGCTCCCAGCTGTACTTTTGTCCTTGGAGAGGCAAAATATATTTTTCCAAATGTACTCTGGGAAGGGGAGCAATCTCTCCAAGTGCACCCAGGGGATCTCCTCACCGTGGCTCATTGTGTGATCCCTACCCACTGTGTTCTGTCCCACTTTCTCTCTCTCCCTGACTTTGCTCCACAGAAAGGGTTATGTCTCCTTCATGACTTCCAGCCTTTCCTTGCCCCAAGTTCACAGCTCTGAACATTGCATCTGCCACGTTCTCTCCCTCCAGCTGTGCAGACTGTTTTCTTAATTCTCAGATCATATTCCTAGTGGTTCAAAATGAATCGATGTTGATCCAGCTGTGTTTAAGGATGAGACAAGCCCCTACTAGTCCATCTTCTTCCAAATAACAACCCTTGCTGACCTTCCAAACTTATCTTTAAGCCTTGCTGTTTGAAAGTACTCAAAATAATCAACCCCTCTTATTTTTGCAGCCAAATAAGAGGGGCTAGGGAAATGTTCTCCTTGTGCATTCTTGTGTGCTCCATTCTCTCTCTTTCTTACCTTTCTCCATGACCATGGCTCCCTCCCCTCTGCAGCACCTATGATGTGTTTCTCTGCTAAGCCACATCTCCATGCTTCCTACGTTCTTCAATGTGGCTTTTTGTCTCCCTTTAGTTGTGGACTTTATTCTGTCAATCTTCAGGTTGATTTCTGGAATATTTATAATAATTTGATATTTATCTAGTTAATTTCCTGGGTTCAGATGAGCCTAGGGTCCTCCTACTCCACCACAATCTTCAGGTTTCAATCATTGTTTTTATGTCTAATGCATTTTGACTTGTGGATTACTTATAAAATAGTGGGCTATAAAAGACAAACCATTGAATCATTTAATGCAACTTATTTTTCACAGCCGCAGAAAGTGAGGTTCTAATGTGGTAAATGTTTGCCAAAAGGCAAAGTGTAATGCCAGGGCCAGGATGGAACCGTGCTAGAACCTAGGTCTTCTGGCTCTTAAGACTGAAAATACGTGGTGGTACATTCATGTGTCTGAAAATATGTGATGATACATTTGTGTGTATGTTAACATGAGCATATGCATTCATAATTTTTAGGAGGCTATTGATTGAGAAGTGGAAGTTACCTTCTGGATCATAATGTTCCTTTTAAACATTCCATTTAAAGTTTTGGATATAAATTCAAGATTTCAGGGTCTTATGTGTCAAAGAATGGGAACAATAGGGAAAAATACCAGTTTTGATAATTCTCTAGTCCTCATGCAGTAAAAATCACTTAACAGAGAGCAGATACTTTTATAAGGATGATGTTTCTCTCAGGGAGCACCTGGGTGTCTCAGTGGTTGA
This sequence comes from Nyctereutes procyonoides, assembly GCF_905146905.1. NCBI lineage: Eukaryota > Metazoa > Chordata > Mammalia > Carnivora > Canidae > Nyctereutes > Nyctereutes procyonoides. The sequence goes on from NW_026575120.1 coordinate 20,156,153, forward strand.
GCTGAGTTGTTTTTTTTTTTTTTTTTTTTGAGAAAAGCCAGCACAAAGCACTTTTATTGCAATAATAAAACTTGAAACTCATACGTAGTGTGGGCAGGTGGGGGTGAGGGGGTAGGCAGCAATAATTTCTCTCACCAAATCACTACAAAGGACAGCAAAGGGGTGAGAGGGGGAGGAGGAAAAGCCAGGAAACTCTGAAATCAGCGGGGGGGGGGGGGGGGGGAGCGAACATCAAAAACCAGGAGATGCTGAAGCTGTGATGACCAGCATCATTTTCTCAAGACAACACTCAAGGGTTTGTCATGATGGCTGGGCTTTCATCGGGTGTTATGTGTCTACAAACAGCACCTTCAATTTAAACTTTCAATTAAAGTTCTTAAAATTTGGAAAGTGGAGCTCAAGTAGGTATGAGATTACAAAAGTCCTGAATATCCATTAGAAAAACCACAGGATGGAAAAAAACAAAACAAAACAAGACAAAACAAAGAGCCAGGCCATGAAGAAGGCTTCAGAGGTCCCTGCTGGCCTGAGGACAGATACCTGTAGTGTCCAATATCGCAGTGAGAACAATTTGCTTCCAAAAGGCAGAGGGTTTATGGGGGGGGGGAGCAAGGGAGGGATAGTGGAGGCAGAGGCTCTCCCCCTCCCCACTTCAGTTTCAGGTAGGGCTTTAATTCAACCCAAGGACATCTCTCAACTGGGAGAGTTACTTCAGCCCTCAACAGTGCCTCAAATCTGCTATGGCTTTGCAGCACAGCAGCAAGAATGTTTAATACATAATAGATAAAAATTTCATCCAAAAATAAAATAAAATAAAGATTCTTGTAATCCCCCCCCAACATCAATTCCTATTCTAAAATTAACCCTTTGGCTCAGTTTGTGATCCCCGGTCCTGGTATCGAGTCCCACATTGGGCTCCCGGCACTGGAGCCTGCTTCTCCCTCTGCCTGTGTCTCTTCCTATGTGTCTCTCATGAATAAATAAATAAAATCTTTTTTAAAAAATGATGTTTCTCTCTTTTTTAAAAGAGTTAGGGTTAGAGCCCAAGAGCTCTTTTCCAGCCCAGCTACTATCCTAATAATCATTGTTTTAAATTCTAGTTCAGACATCTTTCTTATATCTGTATTTATTAACTCCCTAGCTGTGAGTACTACCTCGTGTTCTTTTGGGGGGACGAATTCCTCCATCTCATTATTTTTTCCAGAAATAAAGAAGAAAGACAAAATATAAGAAAAACAACAATAAAAACAAACACCCCCAAAACTAGATCCTGGGTGTGTTTTGGCCTGCTTGTTAAAAGAATCTAAATCCCATAATAAGAAAGAAAAAATAAAGTACAATGAAAGTAAACAAAGAAATAAAGTATATACATAAAAATTAAAATTAAACCATTAATAAAAAGGATTGAAGAAAATAAATGAAAATATAATAAAGAAATAAAGAACAACAAAAAAAAAAAAAGAAAGAAAGAACAAAGTACAAAGGAAGCTAGATCCTACTTTCCCCGTAGAGGTGAAGCTTTGCAGCCCTCTCTGATCAGTAAACTTGGTGGGAGCGAGTTGCTCCTGCGGGTCTTCTGGGGGAGAGGCCCCTTGAGTTGATTGTCAGGTATGGAGAATGCACCTGCAGGGCTCAGAGGCGGGGCTCAGTGTAAGCGCCTCTGACCTCCACCAGGCGGCGCTGTTCTGTCCCCTGAAGTCTCTCAGCCCTGATGGGCGGGATGAGTCTGGGGGCATTGGGTTCCCTGGCTCTTGAGCTGAACTTCTCGCCCCCCAGTTTGCAGTGAGCCTCACAGAAGAGCCATCAAGCCCTCTTGTCTCCGCAGTCAGAACCCTGCGTTCACCCTGCCTGTGTCTGAGCTTTTTTGTTTTCTTTTATTTTGCTTTATCTCAGACAAGTGACTGAATTTTAAAACTCCAAATTTTAGGGACTCCCCTGGTGGAGACCTGTGCTCTTTCTGCCTGGGAGGGTCTCCTCTCACTTCTGTCTTTTGCTGGCCCGTCCCAGGAAAGTGATCCCATGACTGCACAGGGGTTTGCAGCTTATGGCCACACAGAAGAGAAAGCTGGCCCCTACCCATTGCTCTCAGCTGGTTTCCCTGCTCCTGTGCCTAGGAACAGTCCTTGTGACCCTGGGGATCCTGAGCATACCTTGTAGCTCCAGGGGCTGCCCCCCACTTCACCACCTGAGCACTGTTAAGGCTGGTGTGTCCCCCACTCTAGCAGACTTCTGTAAGTTCTGATTTTGTGCTCTGCTGCTTATAATACTGTGCATAGACCTGTAAGCTGGTTCCCTGCCTGCTCCCTGCCCCTGCGGGAGATCAACTGATTGATTTTTTTAAGACTTTGTTTTTGTTTGTTTTTTCTTTGTAATCTCTACCCCCAACATGGGGCTTGAACTCACTACCCCAAGATCAAGAGTCACATGCTCTGGGCAGCCCTGGTGGCTCAGCAGTTTAGCACTGCCTGCAGCCCGGGGTGTGATCCTGGAGACCCTGGATCAAGTCCCACGTCGGGCTCCCTGCATGGAGCCTGCTTCTCCCTCTGCCTGTGTCTCTGCCTCTCTCTCTCTCTCTCTCCTCTCTGTGTATTCTCTTGAATAAATAAATAAAATCTTAAAAAAAAAAAAAAGAGTCACATGCTCTTACCAACCACACTGAGCTGGCCGGGCTTCCTTTGATTGATTGATACGTATTAATTGAAGCAGACATGCATCATATGTCAGGGCAGAGCAGAAATTGAGCCCACACTGTGAGGTTTGGTGAAATCATTTGGACCTTGATAAATGTTAAAGAAAGCATAGCTTCCCTGGGAGCCCAGGGACCAGGGCCTACATATGTTAAAAGTGGCCAATTTCCTTTACCAGTATTCATTTAACTGATTTATTTAAAGTGCTATTGAGTGGCAAATGTCATCCTAGGATTGGGATATAGCAAGAATATTCTAGGATTCAGAGGTAGCTAAATATCCCTCGTTATGGATTCAATGTTCCAGTTGGATGCAGAGATAGACAAGCAAGCAAAGATATATAAAACATGGCACTGGGGTGCCTGGCCAGCTTGGTGGGTGGATCTTGATCTCAGAATTGTGAGATCTCCCTCCATGTTGGGTATAAAGATGATGTAAAAATAAAATATTTAATAAATATGTGGATAAACAAATAATGCCATCAAAGGTAAGTGCTTGCTTCAGAAAAAAACTCAAACCAGACTATGTCTAACCTGCAACCTATTCTTTATTGCCCTTGCTTTCACTGCTTTGCCCAGATGACATCTTCCTCAAGTGACAGTCCCGCCTGAGTGGGAGTGGGCTTCTTTCATTGTAAGACCTGTGTTCCCCCTCATTCTACAAGGAGAAAAGACCTGTGAAGGCACGAGTTAGGTGGATCAGCATAAACCTAGGCAATAATCATTCCTGAACCTGGTAGCCAGAGCTCTGCCTCCTTTTAGGACCCAATGTCATAAAAAAGCCTGCATGGTCATTGGGATGGATGAAGGGTGGAGGCTGAAATAGAATTATGAATAATAGGGGGAAAACCAGAAGCTGAAAGAAAGAAGGACAAATTTCACGGTCTGTAGCCTTCAAAGGCATCTGATGTCCTTTCCTAAGAGAGACCACCCTCCGTAAAATGTTTCCTATCACTCCTCGCTCATTGTCCGAACCCAGCAACCTCATCGCCATGCCTCCAACACCTCTCTGGAGTCATGATTTGTAGTATCTTAATCTATTCTATCGTGTGACTAGAACATCATGTATGTAACCATTCTACTGCTGTTTGACAACATTCAGGGGGATTCTGACTTTTGTTTGCTTGGGGGGGGGGGGTTGTATATCTATTGCTGCGCAGCTATCTGATCCTTGGGCTGTGTCACCCTAACACTGAAATGGCTTGAAACTACAATCTTTATCATTTCTGGTGCTGGCATTGTGTGGCTAGTTGGGTTCTCCTGGTCGACCCAGTGGCTTTCCCCTGGAGGGTCAGCTGAGTTTGAAGGTCAATCTTGGCCACATTCACGCTTCTGGGAGTAGATCCCAGCTGTGCACCAACTGCTTCTCTTGTCCTAGATGCCTCTCCACCTGAGAGCCAGACCTTGGGGCCACCCTGTGAGGGGGCTCCTGAGGAGTGAGCTGCCCATGGGGGGAGCCCTGGGGCTGCCTGTGTGTGGGAGCTGGGGAGGGGAGGGGGGTGGGGTCCCTTGATCCCCTCCTTTGCCTGGCCCTCAGGCCGCACCCCACTCTCACCCAGCCCCTACTTGCTAGGGTGTGGAGGATGCCTTCCACACGCTGGCGTGAAAGATCCAGCAATACAAGGTGTGCAAGGTGAGCCCGCCGGATGAGGGTGGCCCAGGCTGTGTGGGCTGCAAGTGCTTGCTGTCCTGGCATCCCTTCCAGGGTCACACTGACAGCCCCACTAACCCTCTATGCCCCAAGAGCATAGGCACAGGGCAAGGAAGGGAGGAAGTGCCCCCGGAGCCCGGCCAGCCCAGGTTCCCTGGACGAGGGAGCATAGACCTCCCAAGGCACTTTGCACAGACCATGGTGAACTGAGGCCACTTCCCCCCACCCCACCCCACCCCCACTGTCACTCTTTCCCAGCCCCATCCTGGCCCACAGGACACAGACTGAGTCACAATAAAGTCTGTGATGGTCCTGACCCTGGCATCTGGCCGACCTTGGAAGGCACATGGGAAAGTCAGCTTTGTGTGCCCAGCAGCCCCTCTGCAGGGGCTGTTCAGGGGCCTGGAAGGTGCCTCCTCCTTTCTGTGGGTCTGTCCACGCTGCTTGCACAGAGCTCTGGGAGACACAGAAACAGGCTGTGCATTTTAACACAACATTTTATTGAACTTTCAACAGCAAACAGGCTCAGAGCCGAGGGTGTGTGTCTTCTCTTGGGGAGGGAGACCTTCCTGTCCTTTAGGGGAAAGTGGAAATCACATGGGGGTGCAGGTGCTAGAGTCCCCCACCTTGGAGCCTATGTGGATTCCAGGTGGGGGCACATTTCCTGAGGTTGGGGCCTGAGAGGCAATTCTGAGGACAGCAGACCTGACCTGGACCTGCAGCTTATGGGTTCCTGAGCTGGGTCCCAGCATGTCAGCTGGATCCTGGCCTCTGGCCCACTGGTAGGTGCCAGGTGACTGACTGCTGGAGACCCAGCATGTGGAGAAGCCTGCCTCCTAGTGTGGGTGAGAGTGGGGCCCACTGGCCTGCCTCTGCTGCCCCTGCCCTGGGGTGTCCTGTTATTCCCCTTTGCAGCCCTTGGTCAGCGACCTGAATCTGTGGGGCATGCCCAGGTCCCAGGAGGCCACATACTGCTTGCTCTGAGCAGGCTTGCTCAGCCTTGAGGCAGAATCCAGGACTGGCCAGGGTCACAGGGAGCTCAATCCCATCAGTCTTCATTCTGGCCCCAGGGGGCTCATGTCGACCCTACCCCCACAGAGCTCGGTGAGAGACCAGCCCAGGTCCCTCTGGGTCAGGGGCTTGTGTCCTGTGTCGGGGGTGCTGCACTCCAGGAAGGACAGTGAGACAAGGCAGGGCATGGTGCCAGCTGGCCAGAGCCTCAAGGCCCTCACACTCACCATCACGCTCTGCTCCAGAGGCCTGCAAGCATCGAGCTTCCCTGTGGATGCAGAGGTCAGAGAGTCCCAGGCCTGTGCGGGGCTTTGGGGCAGCTGGCTCAGCACTGCCCTGGCTGTGCCCTGGCTGTGCCCATCACTGCCCAGCAAGGGGCTTCAGCTGCAGTGGCCACAGGGCAGGAAGGGTGTCCTGGGCCCTGTAGCATCTTCTTTAGTGGGCTGGGTGGACCCTGTGATGGGAGTACAGGGGGGTTCCAGGGCCTGATCTGTTGTGTGGCCTCTGGGGTGGCCCAGGCAGGTGCCAAAGGGAAGGGGACCCAGTGTTCTGCCTTCAAGCCCTAGTCTGGGGGCCACCTGCCTGCACCCTCCTGGTTCGCTCAGAGGATGAGGAGGGAGTTCCATCGCTGTGGGGGCAGCTGAGGCAGCGAGGTGTCCTGGGATCAGGGCAGCCAGGCCAGAACCGGAGCCCCCACTGTTCCCGGACACAGATGTGCAGCCATGGGCTCTGGGGAGCTTCCCTCCTGCAGTGGCTCCTTAGCCTTGAGGATGGCCTGGCCAGGAGGGGGTCCAGGCAGCTCAGACTGGGTGGCTGGGCCTGGGAAGGTCTGATCGTCTACTCTAGGCGATGTCTCAAGAGTAGGAGAAGGGAGGAGAGGCCCAGGCACTGGGGACACTCGCTCCAGGCTCTGGGACCTCGTAGGGAACTTGTCAGTTCCCGCTGGAATGAGGCAGACTAAGGTAGCATCTCCAGCAGGCTATGTGTCCACAGCTAGGGGGCTTCGGGGGTCTTCACGGCTCCCACAGAGACCCCTGGCCTGACCCTGTCCACAGCCCTCTACACTGTTGATGCCCAGCCCCTGCAGTGAGTGCCTGCACACCAAGGCCTGGCTTGGTTTCCCTGAGGCTGGAGAAGAAGAGGAGAGGCCTAGAGATGAGGAGAAAGGCCCCAGGGGCTCTGTCCACTGTGGGTGGCCCCAGGAGGCTGAATTGGGAAGGGATGGGGCCCTGAGCCCATCTGTGAGGGCAGGTCACAGTTCATTCTTCAGAGCTGGGCATGGAGGCCAGAAGGTGTCTGAGCACCACCTCATCCTCCAGAGCCCATGCCTGGGCCAGAGAGTCCTGCAGAAACTCCCAAAGACCTTCCAGGGGAAGCTTTAGGAGGTGTTCTGGGCAGTGGGTGTGAGTCAGACCCAGACGGACCCCGCCCTGTGGCCCCCGGGTGCCTCCCAGGGACAGTGGCTGGGGGTCCAGCTGTGCCCAGGAGCACCGTGGGCAGTGCTATGGCTGGGGGAGGCCCCCGCTTGCTGCTCCTCTCAGGGATCCTCGCTCAACCTGCCTTCCCAGCCATACCACCCTACCCCCAGGCCTGGGTGCTGCTCAGAGCACAGGGTTAACACCCTTGCCCCCGCCTTCCTTGGGCATACCTGGGCTCCCAGGGGCTCACTTACTCCTGTGCACCTTGAGGATTGTGTAAACCATGGCTGTGAGCACGCGCTCCTCATCCAGGATGTAGGCATCCCAGAGCTTCAGGGTGAGTGAGAAGGGGGTCTAGGGGACAACGAGGGCGGGAGGAGTGGCCTGAGCAGGGCCCTTGGGAGTCTCAGCTCGGGCTGGAACTCCCAACTGCCCATAGCCCCTGTCACTGTCCTGGCTGCATCTGACAAGGCCCCACAGCCCGTCCTGTGCATGAACTCCTTCCTGGGAGATCAGGGCTCCGGGCCACTCTGGGTTCTGACCCTGGCCAGCATGACCTGCAAACCTGGGAGGCACAGACTCTGCCCCTACTTGATGACAACACACCTAGAGAGGACCCCAGGCTGGCTGCAGAATGGACTGAGGGCTCATCGACACCCCAGGCTGACCTCACCTTCCCTGAGGGAGCTAAGGCAGAGATAGCCCATCCCCCAAGAACCTCCTCAAGGGACCCTCTGGGTTTCTTCAGGATGGGTCTGGGCTGTGAACCTCAGTCATATGGTCTCTGAGTCGGGCCTGGGTTGTCTGGAGGGTGGGGCTGAGCTTGGCCCTCCCCCAGGGGCAGGGGGCAGGTCAGGGAGCAGGGATCCTTAGGTGGCCTTACCTGGTCAATGAAACACTGAAACACTTGGGGTGTAAATGCCAGTGCACATCTGTTCCTTGTCCTGGCGGAAGGGCAAGAGGTGCTCAGGCCCCATGCTGTGGAGCCAGGTGGACACACTCCTCATGCCCCGCCCAGCCCTGACAGTGCCCCTGGCTCCCCAGGAGGAGGAACATGATGCCAAACCCTGAGCAGCTCAGAAGGACTGTGCTGCCCTACCCCTGCCCTGGGGCCACAGGGATGGAGCCTCTGAGAAGCTTCTACTCTCCATGTGCTTCTTCAGCTTGGGGAGACCTCTGTCTAGAATGTGCTTGTGATGGACCTGGAATTTCAGTAGTTTGGGGAACCCTGGAATAAAGAAGCCTGAGAAAGCCCCAGGACCCCAGTGATCAAGGCCTCCTCCCACACAAGGCGGGGTGGGGTGTCCTAGCAGGGGCCTCCTCTCCCATGCCCTGACCACAGTGTGCTCACAGCCCTCTGAGCCCTGACTGGACCCACTCTTCCCAGAGAGCAGGTCTGCCTTCTAGGCCAGAGGTGGCAGGGCCCAGGGACCCTCATCTTCACAGAGACCCCATGGGGTGGCTGCCCTGGGCTGAGTGAGGATCAGGCCTGTCTGACCCAGCACTCTCTTTCCTCCAGTGGCTGCCATGGGGGTGGGCAGGTCCCCAGCATTGAGGGGCAGTGGGTGCAGGCCACAGGGAGGGTGATGGGTGTGCACCCTCTGGGGCTTGGGAGAGAGATGGGTGGCCATCTCTGGGGCTTGGGAGTCAGGCTGGGGGGACACAGTAGGGGGAGATGCTGCCACTTGGGCTTTATCTGGCTATGGACTGGCCGGGTGGCCTGGGGGACGAGCAGGCAGCCAGACAGGAGGCTGAAGGAGCAGCAGGAGTGCAAGACTGGACCAGGACCCCGAGGGCCACCTAGGGAGGTGGTGCCCTTGTCAGTGGGGAGGCAGTCTGGGTGGGCATCCCCGCCTGTTCCATGGCTGCAGCAGCCCTGCAAGGAAGCTCTCCTGAGCTCCAATTCCATCCAGCGGCCAGGCCAGCCCCTACTATGCATGACGTGCCTCTCATTGGTCATCAGCTGGGCCAGCGCCCAGAGGCATCCTCCTCAGTCAGGAACATCAGCAGGATGGCCACAATCTGGCTCATGCCCTGGCAGTAGCCCACTTCCTGCAAGAGCCAGAGCCCCATGGAGGGTGTCTACCCCTGAGGCCCCCTCTGAGCCCTCCCTGCTTGGGCGTCAGGCTCCCATGGCTCTCTCACAGCCCAGGATCCTGGAGAGTGCTCCCAGAGGGCAAGGAGAGGAGAGTGCAGGGCCACCAGGACCAGCTCATGCACCAGCATCATGCAGCCTGCTACTGAGCCCTGCAGCTACCATGCCAGGGCCCCCTTCCTCAGACCAGGAGGAGGGGCCTCTGTGAGGTGTGCCAGACTGAAGGGGACCAGCCAGGTCTGGAGACCACACCATGAGTGCAGGTCGGGGGCCTGACTGTGGCCTCTGGGAGGCTCCACGGAGGTAGCAGGGCCAAGACACTGCTATGGAACCGTGGAGCATCTGAGCTGGGGTTCCTTGGGGGACCTTTCTGGAATGCACCATGGAAGGGGAGCAGCCTCCTGGTCGGCCACAGCCTCATGCTCCTATTCAGGGCAATAAGAGCATTCTTCCCACCAAGGGTCTGATTAGGTCCCATCTCTTCAGGGTCCAGACCCGAGTTTTAGGATAGCAGTGGTGCACGCAAGAGCCCCAGGAAGCCCCAGCACTCAGGCACCCTCCCTCCCACAGGGAGGTCTGCACCCCAGCCCCCTGCCTGGGTCCTAGAGGAGAGAGGGACAGTGGGATCTGGGGTCCTAACTATGAGTCCAGGACCAGTTGGTCACCAATACTTGCATCTTGGGACAGTGGGATCTGGGATCCTAACTTTGAGTCTTGTTGGTCACCAATACTTAGGACAAGGACACCCGCGGGGCAGGGACACTCACTGTGTTATACACAGAATAGGCCAACAGCACATGAAACAGGGCTTGCTGCCTAAAAGGGGGGAGAGCAGGGTGCTCTGCTCAGTCCGCCCCCATCCCCACCCCAGCGAGGCCAGCGAGGTGGACATCAGCTCCGCAGGCCCTGTGGTCTTCAGGGCACCTCAGTGGGGGCTGATTCTCTGGGGTCAAGTCTGCACATGGTGACAGGCAGCGATCTCACACATACAGCGTGCTGGAGGTTTATCTGCATTCCGGGGTTTTCTGTGTGCCTCCATGAGAGCTCCTGCTGTGGGGTGTGCAGCTCCTGGGCTCTCCCAGAGCCACCAATGCCCCCTCCAGCCATGGAACAGCCCCACACCCTGAACGCCCCCTGGGAGCCAGGCTTTCCCCCTGCCCCTGCTCCTGGCACCTCCTGACACCTGTCCTCCTGCTCTGGCTTGTTCCCAGTGTCCTATGAACACCACCAGCCACCAGCTGGCTGCCTGCCCTGAGCAAACGCAGATGGTGCACCATGGCACTGAGCACATCCACAGCGCCTTCCTATGTGTCTCTGAACTGGATTTTGTGTGGGGGACCCCATGCCTCTCATCCCAGAGCATCTCGGGTTCTTCCAGGTTTGAGCCATCATGAAGAGAGCAGGGAATGTTCATATAGGTTTGACATGGATATAAGGATTCAAACCACTTGGGTCACTATCTGTGAGCACTTGAAGTGTACGGGGGGAGGCCCCTCTCAGCTCTGCCAGAAGCCGCCCATCTGCCTTCCCGCATGGCTGCTTGACTCTGCACCCCCTGTTCCCACTGCCCCCGTGGCCAGGGCTGCTGGAGGCCAGCTCCCCCTGGGCCAGGGGTCACAGGTCAGCCTGACCCAGCTGCACTCTGAGGGCCATGGGACACACAGGGATCACCAGGTTCCTTACAGGGAGGAGCATCAACCTATTGTAGTGAGACAGTCCGAGCAGCCCCCCAGGAAGCCCCAGTGCACCCCTGCCTGGCGGCTCCTTGGCCCCATCTCTGGCACCCCTGCAGGTCAGCCCCTGTGGGTCCTGGGCTCCAACACACACTGCCCGCCACTGAATGCTGCACACAAACAGAGCTGCATCCTCTGCTCCATCCACCTGTGCCCACCCTGTCTGGGGGCACACTGCCTTCCCTTCCCTCCTGTGCAGCCCCTGGGGACTCTACAGACACCTGGGCTTCTGATGGGAACAAACTGTCCAGAGAACTCCAAGGTGGCCAGGGAGGTGTGAACATGTCCCACACTAAGCAGCTGCACCACATCCTTGCAAGGGGGCAATGGTGTGGTGGTGGTGGTGTTGGGGGAGATGGTGTGGGAGGTGATAGCGCAGGGAGCATAGGTGTAGGGTGACATGGTGGGGAGCGGTGGAGTAGGATGATGGCGTGGGGGGCAATAGTGTTGGGTGTGTGTGTGGGGGTGGAGTGAGGGGGATGACATGAGGAAAGATGGTGTAGGGTGATGGCATGGGGGTGGTGGAATGAGGGCTATGGTGTGTGGGGCAATGGTGTGGGGGGCATGCAGACACGGGGCATCTCCATTCTCTAAGACGCATACAGGTTTACAGATAAATTTGACCCTAGATCTGGGGTTTGCTGTGACACACTTGCTGCTGGGGACCCGTGTGGTTAGCACAAGACCCTGGCTGGACCAGGGGCGGCATCTGGGCGGTCATACTATATATCTTTACAAACAGTGCAAAGTGTCTAAAATAAAATTCACAAAAGGGAGGTGGGCAGGGGGTTGGGGTGACTGGGTGATGGGCACTGAGGGGGGCACTTGATGGGATGAGCACTGGGTGTTATATGTTGGCAAATCATACTCTAATAAAAAATATACAACAAAATAAAATAAAATTCACAAAATTCAGAAATACATAAAAACACTGAGGGTGGGTGTCACTCTGATTGGTCCAACCCTCATTTGGTCCATGTGTGTCCTAGTCCAGCAGCGGCTGTGCTGCCTGGCCCCCAGATCCCCTTACTGTCCCTCCACAGCCCCCACCCCTGCCCCCTCAACTTCATGGAGCAACTTCACATGCCCTTGGGGTTCAGCTCATACAGTGAAACCTGGAGGTCCTGTCCTGGTCGCCTCCCCATCCCCAAGACCCTGGGAGGTGGGGGGCACATGGGTCATCCCGAAAACTTTACTATGCAGCAGTGTTTTATTTTGTTTTGCTGCCGTCGTTCCCCCTGGCCTCAGAGGGTTCCCTACCCAGAAGGCCCCTGGGCCTCCCCTGGGGCCCCTGGAACCCCGCTTGCCCAGCAGCCTCACCCGGACCCCATAGGGGTCCCAGAACATGATGTGGTTATGGAAAGTTCTGTTGATATCTAGATCATTTGCTTGATGTCCTGGGAGGAGACCTGGGCCTCCTCCTTCATTTCCTGTGCCAGGGAGGAGGAGCTGGCATCAGGGACACAGAACCCTGTTACCAGCTGGCATCCTAAGCAGGGATATGGCTGGCCACCATGTGAGTGTGTCCTGCAGAAACCTCCTTACTTCCCCTGTGAAACAGGGATGGCACAAGTGCCCACTGTGCCCATAGGGCCTGTCTTAGGGCCTGTGCTCAGGTGTCGTGGGTGGGGAGGGGACTGAAGGTCAGCCTGGGTGGGGAGGGGACATGGGGGATCAGCCAGGGGCGGGGGGGGGGGCATGCTCCCAGAGGTCAGCCCCGGGTGGGTAGGGGACACAGGGGGTCAGCACCAGATGGGGAGGAGACTGAGGGTCAGCCCTGTGCAGGGAGAGGACACCGAGGGTCAGCCCGCATGGGGAGGGGACATGAGGCATCAGCCATAGGTGGGGGGTGGTGCTCCCAGGGGTCAACTCTGGGTGGGTAGGGGACACGGGGGCATCAACCCTGGGTTGGTAGAGGCTCGCAGTGATCATCCCAGGGCTCCTCCGCTCCCCCAGCACAAGGCCTGTCCAGGACTGAGCCTGAGGCTATGCCCTGACCTTGCCCCTGAGGAGGCTGCTCCAGGAAACCTGCTCCAGGGCGCTGGCCCCTCTCAGGGCACCTGAGGATACTGAGAGGGTCAGGGAGGCCTCTGCTCCTAGTGCCCTCCTGAGTCCTAGTCCGCCCCCCACCAGGTGGGGCACAGCATGGGCCGGCTGCCCTCCCTTTCCAAACATCCTCACCCGAGAGCTCATCCTGCTTCTTCCAGCAAGAACCTGGCACCAGCCCACCTGATCAGCCCCACTCAGGGCTCCAGGCCTGACCACAGTGCCAGCTCCCATCACCCCGATGCTAACCTTGCCCAGGAGGAGCTCAGACACCTGCAGCCTTGTCCCTCTCTGCACCCCAGGCCACCCTGCTCCGGGGATGGTGAGACTGAGGTGGGGGCAGCAGAGAGGTGGGCGGGGCTCTCAGGTCGGAGAGGCACCAGGAGATGCTGGGGCCACCCTGGGTCCCCAGGCAGGTGACTTTCCCGCCTCCCCCCAGGTTCCCCTAAGCTCCTGCCCAGGCCTCCCCTCAGGGCCATGTGTCTGCCGGGAGTGGAAGGGCCCTACCTGGTATTTCCCTGGGTTCCTGGCTTTAATCTTCTCGATGTCAGGCAAATGCAACCACATCTGTCCCTGTAACTGGGGTGGGACGTCCCCCCCTTGAAGACCCGGTGACTCAACTGCAGGAAAGAAGGCAGTTCTGGTGAGATGGGCCCAGGGTGGCACATCTTCAAGCCCAGGGAATGGGAGGCATCTAGAAGATTCTGCCTTTGGCTCCATGGTGTCTCCAGAGAGGCTGGGTGTCCCTAGAGCTGGGCCCCGTCCCCCACAAGGAGCAGAAGACCATGGCTCTGACCTGACGCTCCCTCACCACCACCTTTGGGCCTGGGAGGTTTCAGCTCCAGCAGCAGACTCTCCCCAGGCAGGGGACTCTCCCAGGGACACGGCAGGAGTAGACTGTGGGTGGCTCCCCAGCTCTGTCAGGACAGAGTGCCCTCAGGGGCACCCAGTGCCCCACCTTCTCGCTCTGATGATAGTGGCCCCATTTCCTGAGCCACTTGTTGGCACGCCTGGTCTCCTGGCAATGTTTCTGGAAAAGGACAAACAGGAGCAGCAGATGAGTCTCCAGCGTGGGACTGTGCTCGGTGCCACATCCAGTTGCCCTGCAGGGACTCAGAGGAGCCAGAAAGGCACAGGGCCACTCCTGCTGACCGTGGCTCTAGGTCTGGGACACGTTCCCAACAGCCCAAGCAGTGCTGGGACAGGGGGTTTGCGGAGATAACCCTGGAGACGTCCTGGGGGATGGGGTCTGAGGACAGCTGGCCCTAAGCCCACCGTCCACATCCTGCCCAGTGCCCAGGACAGGCTCTCACCTTGGCTTCATGGGGGCTGAGGCCAGGCAGCTCCTTCTCCCTGGAAGGCAAGAGACGCAGAGCACTGAGGCCCAGGCTCTGGCCCCACGGCCCCCACATCTGGGCCCAGGGACTCAGGAGGGGAGAGCTTCCCCCACCCAGGGAGGGCAGGGGCTGCCAGCTGCCTGTGGGTTGGGCAGCATTCTGGGGATTCTGAGAAGGGTTGTAGCTGGTGGTGGGCTGGCCGGGGGCCCCTCAGCACCCCCAGGAGGTGACATGCCCCTGTCCTGGGATGGACCAGCCTGAGAGCTGTCAGTGTGGCCCAGGGGCTCCTATGACCATCCATCTGAGGTCCCCCCACCCTGTCTTCCCAGGGCCTGAGTGCCCAGCATCTACTCGGCCTCCTCTGCACCCTAGCCATCCCCCTGCTGACTCCACCCCTCTTGCTATCACCTCTGCCACTCTGACCCATTTTTACCTCTTGTCTTCTCAGAGCCCCTGAGCACAACCTACTCCTGACTCATCCAAGCAGCCGCTGGGCAGTGAGCAGGGCTGAGGGGGCCAGGAGCAGCCCTGTTGGCCCCACATGGAGTCTCCAGCCTCCCTGACATTCTTGTGGGGCCATCAACCCAGCAGCCTCCTCCCCTCCGACCAAGGCCACTGAGCTGTCCCCCTTCCCTCAGCCCCTTTCCCTTGTTCCCACCCCAGGGCAGCCTCCTCCTCCTCTTCCCTCCTCCTGCTTGTTGTGCCCAAGATCGCGAATCCGAGAAACCACCAAGGAGCCGACACCGATGCAAACACGCGAGGGTTTATTTACAAGCTCGAGCTTGGGTCCAAGTGTAGCCCGACACAGCTGAGCAGGGACTTGGACCCCGAAGTCGGTTCCAGCTTAGTTTTAGGGTCTGGTCTAGAGGACCTCCAGAAGGGCTGGAGCAATTCCTCAAGTTCTGTTTACATTCTGATATGGGGCCTTCAAGGGCATTGAGCTCTGTTCTCATTCTAATATGGGGCTTCCTGCCACTGGCTTGGGCTCTGTTCTCATTCTAATAGGGGCTTCCTGCCCTTGGCTTGGGCTCTGTTCTTATTCTAATATGGGGCTTTCTAGGAGGTCAAGCTGTAAGCTGTTTTCTTCCTGTAACTGAAGTAAGGTAGAGTTCAGCTTATTCACTGGGGCCTGGGATGGCTGTACTTGTGCTAGCGCTGAACTTAGAGTGGAATGGCCTTAATTTTTCTCGGCCTCCACACTGCTCAAGCTGGTCAACCCTCCCTCTGCTGTCCACCCTCCCTCCCTGAACTTGCCTTGTCCCTAGGATCTACCTGCAGCTACACGGAAGCTTTCGGTACTGTGGAGGCCCTGGCCTGGGGGTGTGAGTGAGGAGCACCCTTCCGACCTCGCCACAGACCAGACCATCCTCCTACAGAAAGCATGCCATCATCCCAGTGCCCCACACCCTCAGGAGCTCCTGCTGAAGGGACTGGACAACCCCCCCCCCCACCGCCCCCTGGCTGCAGAAGGCAGACATCTGGCCCTCCCTGAAGCAGGCATGGAGGCCACTCTTCTGAGTGCCCAGGGATCTGTCCCCAGGCCCAGCCCCCTTCTTGCCCATTTCCCGGGTTTGCCTTCTAGGTCTCTCAGCTCCAGCCCAGGGCAGACATGGCCCTCAGAGGGCTCCAGAGGATGAGGTACTGACCTGGGGGCATGGGTCATCTTCCAGAGAGGCATTCTTGCAAATGCAAACCACCCCTGAGATAGATGAAGGAGTGTCCAGGGGACTCACTGCAGAAAGCCCTGATGGTCTGTGAGCTTCCACAGTGACAGGTCAGCACCATCCCAAGGGTCCTGTGGAGACCCTGCTTGGCATGCCCGTGGTGGGACTGATCAGAGTCAGGGACATGAGAAAAGGAAGGAGCAGAATGGCTCCTCTCTCCCTTAAATCCTTAGGGAGCCCAGGACCCTCTGAGATTGGCCAGGCATGAGAGGAAGGGCCTGTCTGCCCAGTGGGAGCAGCCTGACAGCCTCACCAGCCTTCTACCAGCAACGATCCCCACCTGGGCCTGACCTGGTGACTATGGTCCCCACCTGGGCCTCACCTGGACCTGGTGACTATGGTCCCCACCTGGGCTCATCTGCTACCAATGACTAGGATCCAGGATGGACCCTCACTTGCTACTGAGCCTAGGACCATCCCCAGGGTCTCATTTGTTCCTGGTGACTATGGTCCTTTTCAAGGCTGACCTGGCTCATCCTTGGCTTTGATCCCCACCTGGGCCTCACCTGGTTCTGATGCCTCCAGTTTTTTCCTGAGGCTCTGGCTCCTCTTGTTTTCATTTCTGTCTGGGCCCTACCAGCTCAGCTTCGATTAGGATCCCTGATTGGGTCTCACCTCTACTTGCTGGCTAAAACACCCACCTGACATCAGGTGTTCTGTGGACTATGATCCCCACCTGGGCTTTACCTGCTCCTACTGGCCCTCTCTGAAGCAGGCGTGGAGGCCACTCTTCTGAGTGCCCAGGGACCTGCCCCCAGGGTCTCAACACCCACTTGGGTCTCATCGACTGGACTCTGGCTATGATCCCCACCTGGTACATCACTGCTCTTGCTGCTTATGATACCATTTGGGCCATACTTGCTCATACATACCTAGGTATGAATGCCACCTGGGCCTCACCTGGACCTGGTGACTATGGTCCCCGCCTGGGCTTGTCAGCTACCAATGACTAGGATCCAGGATGGACCCTCACTTGCTACTGATGCCTGGGACCATCCCCAGGGTATCATTTCTTCCTGATGACTATGGTCTTTGTTTGGACTGAGCTGGCTCATCCTTGGCTCTGATCTCCTCTTGGGCCTCACCTGCTCTTGCAGGTATGATCCCCACCTCTAGTGGGTTATTCTAGTGACCATGATACCTGTCTGGGCCTCACCTGATGGTATTTGGCTATGATATCGGCTCTTTCCAAGGCCAGCAGGGTCCCCAGGTCCTCTTACATGGTGCTGCAAACCAAACCATCCAAGAATGACACCGCATGGAAAACTTCAGAGGACACATGTGTCTGTGTGTGCTCCCTGTTGGCAGATCCCCATCTGTCTGATTGGAGCATGGAGAAAACCCTATAGCTCCAAGCGGGACATGTTGGGCTGAAGGATCACACACAGGCACTCACTGTCTGTAGCTTGCAACCTACAGTCTACCTTCCCAGACACTGTCCCAGGACACACCGCCATGCTGGGATCACAGAGCTCTCCCACCCTGTTATCAGGAGCACATGAGGGGGCCCAGGAAGCTCCATGTAACTGCTGACCTGATGCTTGGGGTGACGTCTCCTAGCCCGGGGCAGCGCCGAGATGATGGTGGATGGGCTAGCCAGCGAGTGTTCCTGTGGGCTTGGAGGGGGGAGGGGATCGAAGGTTTCTCTTAGATTCCACAAGCACAATGACCAAAGGGAAAAAGCAATGAACTGGACTTCATCAAAATTAAAAACTGATGCCAGCAAAAGTGTGATCAAACTACGCACCCTGAATGCAACGATTTGTGTGGAGTAGCCTAAGGGGGCATCTGGAGGGAGCACGAGAGACTCCACGTTCCAGTTCATGAAGAGCAAGCCATTTCTGAGGCCAGGAGGACCCAGAGAGCCCTGACCATCCACCCCAGACCACGGGGGGAGGGGCATGTTGTCATGTGTCAGGGTCCATGTATCTAGGATGGGCTGGAAAGGTCATGGCTTAGGTCTCCCCTGCAAAGTACAGGGCTTACAGGGGAGCAGGGGTCCCAGGTGAGCTGCCTGAGCTCTGACCACAGGCTCCTTCCCTGGACTGGCTCAGCAGGGCCCATGGAGCTGTGGAAGGGCTGCAGGAGCTGCCTCACGGTTATTGCATGGGGGTCAGGGTATTCTCGACCCCAGCCTGGGAGCAGTGTCCATAATACCCACACTGTGGGAGGACCCACAATGTCCCAGGACATTGTGATTGGGAAAAAGATGCCCAGCCCCCCCACCCAGACCAACAGGCCCCACAGTGGCCTGCGGGGAGCAGGGAGCAGCTGCCACTCACCTGTGACCTGTCACTGTGTGAGCACCTTCTCTTTATGCACTGGGGTACTGGGCAGAGTGGGATAGTTTGGTCGCTGTGAGCCAGATCCAGAGCACAAGTGCCTCCAACTGCCCATAAACTCACAGTGAGCACCAGGCAGCTGTGGAACCATGGGGTGCCACAGTTCCGCCCACAATAGGGTCCCGCATCATCACTGTAGGTTGATGGGGTCCAGTCAGCACTTAGCCTTTCACCCTGAAGGCCAAGGGTCCAGGGGATGGTCCTGTCACCATGCCGGGTGGGAAGCGGAAGCAGGCACCCTCCCACATCCTTAGTTCCCACCCTCAGGCCCTCCAGGCCTCCCGCCCTTCTAGGCAGACTAGGTGTCGCAGATGTCCTGCCCCCAAAGGTTCACAGCATGAGTTTTGCACTTAAAAACATTTGAGTGGCTTCTGGGTGGTTTAGTAAGTTAAATGTTGACTCTTGATTTTGGTTCAGGTCAGGATCTCAAGGTTGTGGTATAGAGCCTCATGTGGGGCTCAGGCTCCTGCAGGGGTGCGGAGTCTGCTTCGGATTCTCCCTCTCCCTCTGCCCCTCCCCACTTCACATTCTCTCAAATAAATCTTTTAAAAATTAACATTGAAGACATTTGAGAAATCTCTGCAGAGGTGTCTTCATGTGTGTAATGGCCATATAAATGCCTCTCACAGACCGGCCATGATTTGTATCAGAAACCCCTATTTTTAATATTTATTCAAGTATAGTTGACACACAACGTTATATTAGTTTCAGGGCTACAACTTAGTGATTAGCAATTCTGTACATTACTCAGCGCTCCCTGCGAGAAGTGTAATCACCATCTGTCCCCATACAAAGTTATTACAATTGTACTGACTCTATTCCCTACGCTGTACATTTTAAATTCCTGTGACTTCTTTGTTTTATTTTATTTATTTTATTATTTTTACTTTGTATATTTTTTATTGGGGTTTGATTTGCCAACATATAGTATAGCCCCCAGTGCTCATCCCATCAAGTGCCCCCCTCAGTGCCCATCACACAGTCACCCCAGTCCCCCCGCCCACCTCCCTTTCCACTACCCCTTGTTCGTTTCCCAGAGTTATGAGTCTCTAATGTTCTGTCACCCTCTCTGAATATTTCCCACTCATTTTCTCTCCTTTCCCCCTTAATCCCTTCCACGATTTTTTAGTGAATGGATTTTTAGTGCCCCCCTCAGAAGCAAATGATAAGTATTCACCATTTGTAATGGCTGAGTAATATTCCATTGTATATCCCACATCTACTTTATCCATTCATCTGTTGGTGGACACCAAGGCTCCTTCTACAGTGTGGCTATTGTGGACATTGCTGCTATAAACATCGGGGTGCAGGTGTCCTGCCCTTTCACTGCATCTGTAACTTTGGGGTAAATCCCCAGGAGTGCAATTGCTAGGTCATAGGGAAGTTCTATTTTTAACTCTTTGAGGAAACTCCACACTGTGCTCCAGAGCAGCTGTACCAGTTCACATTCCCACCAACAGTGCAAAAGGGTTTCCCTTTCTCCACATCCTCTCCAACCTTTGTTGTTTCCTGTCTTGTTGATTTTCACCATTCTTACTGGTGTGAGGTGGTATCTCATTGTGGTTTTGATTTGTATTTCCATGATGGCAAGTGATGTGGAGTATTTTCTCATCTGCTTCTTGGCCATGTCTATGTCTTCCTTTGTGAAATTTCTGTTCATGCCTTTTGCCCATTTCATGATTGAATTGTTTGTTTCTTTGCTATTGAGTTTAATAAGTTCTTTATAGATATTGCATACTAGCCTTTAGATAAAGGCTAAGGATATGTCATTGGAAAATATCTTCTCCCATTCGGTAGGTTGTCTTTTAGTTTTATTGACAATTTCTTTTGCTGTGCAAAAGCTTTTTATGTTGATTAAGTCCCAATAATTCTCTCTTTTTTTTTTATATTTTTAAAAGATTTTATTTATTCATTTATGAGAGACCGAGAGAGAGAGAGAGAGAGAGAGAGAGAGGCAGAGACACAGGCAGAGGGAGAAGCAGGCTCCCTGCAGGGAGCCTGACATGGGACTCTATCCTGGGTCTCCAGGATCACGGCCTGAGCCAAAGGCAGACGATTACCACTCAGCCACCCAGGTGTCCCTTTTTGTATATTTTTATTGGAGTTCAATTTGCCAACATATAGTATAACACCCAGTGCTCATCCCAGCAAGTGCCCCCACTCAGAGCTCAACATGCAGGCACCCCAGTCCCCGCCCACCTCCCCTTCCACTACCTGTTGTTCATTTCCCCGAGTTACGAATCTCTAATGTCCTGTCACCCTCTCTGATATTTCCCACTCATTTTCTCTCCTTTCCCCCTTAATCCCTTTCATTATTTTTTACTGAATGAATAAAACCATATGTTTGTCCTTCTCCGATTGACTTATTTCACTCAGCATAATACCCTCCAGTTCTATCCACATTGAAGCAAATGGAGGCTATTCATCATTTCTAATGGTTGAGTAAATTTCAATTGTGTATATATAAACCACATCTTCTTTATCCATTCATATTTTGACAGACACTGAGGCTCCTTCCAGAGTTTAGTCCTAATAGTTCATTTTTTCTTTTCTTTCCCTTGCCTTCATGAATGTATCTTGCAAGAAGTTGCTGTGGCCAGGTTCGAAAAGGATGTTGCCTGTGTTCTCCTCTAGGATTTTGATGGATTCTTGTCTCACATTTAGATCTTTCATCCATTTTGAGTTTACCTTTGTGTGTGGTGTAAGAGAGAATGGTCTAGTTTCGTTCTTCTGCACGTGGCAGTCCAATTTTCCCAGCACCATTTTTTTTGTATTTTTTTAAAATTTTTAAATTTTTAATTTTTTTATAAATTTATTTTTTATTGATGTTCAATTTGCCAACATATAGAATAACACCCAGTGCTCATCCCATCAAGTGCCCCCTCAGTGCCCATCACCTAGTCACCCCCAACCCCTGCCCACCTCTCCTTCCATCACCCTAGTTCGTTTCCCAGAGTTAGGAGTCTCTCATGTTTTGTCTCCCTTCCTGATATTTCGCACTCATTTTTTCTCCTTTCCCCTTTATTCCCTTTCACTATTTTTTACATTCCCCAAATGAATGATACCATATAATGTTTGTCCTTCTCCGATTGACTTATTTCACTCAGCATAATACCCTCCAGCTCCATCTACGTCAAAGCAAATGGCCCAGCAATATTTATTGAAAAGACTCCTTTTTCCAATGGATAGTCTTTCCTGCTTTGTCGAATATTAGTTGACCATAAAATTGAGGGCCCATTTCTGGGTTCTCTATTCTGTTCCATTAATCTATGCGTCTGTTTTTGTGCCAGTATCACATGGTCTTTTTTTTTTTTTTTTTAATTTTTATTTATTTATGATAGTCACAGAGAGAGAGAGAGAGAGGCAGAGACACAGGCAGAAGGAGAAGCAGGCTCCATGCACCGGGAGCCCGATGTGGGATTCGATCCCGGGTCTCCAGGATCGCGCCCTGGGCCAAAGGCAGGCGCCAAACCGCTGCGCCACCCAGGGATCCCAGTATCACATGGTCTTGATGATCACAGCTTTGAAGTACAACTTGAAATCTGGCATTGTGATGCCCTCAGCTCTGGTTTTCTTTTTTCTTTTCTTTTCTTTTCTTTCTTTTTTTTTATTTATGATAGTCACACACAGAGAGAGAGAGAGAGAGAGAGAGCAGAGACACAGGCAGAGGGAGAAGCAGGCTCCATGCACCGGGAGCCCGACGTGGGATTCCATCCTGGGTCTCCAGGATCGCGCCCTGGGCCAAAGGCAGGCACCAAACTGCTGCGCCACCCAGGGATCCCCTGGTTTTCTTTTTCAATATTCCCCTGGCTTTTTGGGATCTTTTCTAATTAAACACAAATCTATGATTATTTGTTCCAACTCTCAGAAGAAAGTATTTTGATAGGGATGGCACTGAACATGTAAATTGCCCTGGGAAATATTGATATACTCACAATATTAAGTCTTCCATTCCATGAGCATGGAATATTTTTTCATCTCTTTGTGTCTTCCTCAATTTCTTTCAGAAGTGTTCTGTAGTTTTTAGGGTATAGATCCTTTACCTCTTTGGTTAGGTTTATTCCTAGGTATCTTACGCTTTTGAGTGCAATTGTAAATGGGATTGACTCCTTAATTTCTCTTTCTTCAGTCTCATTGTTAGTGTATAGAAATGCCACTGATTTCTGGGCATTGATTTTGTATCCTGCCATGCTGCCGAATGGCTGTATGAGTTCTACAGTCTTGGGGTGGAGTCTTTTGGGTTTTCTGTGTACAGTATCATGTCATCTGTGAAGAGGGAGAGTTTGACTTTTTCTTCGCCAATTTAAATGCCTTTTATTTCTTTTTGTTGTCTGATTGCTGAGACGAGGACTTCTAGTACTATGTTGAATAGCAGTGGTAAAGGTGGACATCGTTGTCTTGTTTCTGATATTAGGGGAAAGGCTCCCAGTGTTTCCCCATTGAGAATTATATTTGCTCTGGGCTTTTTGTGGATGCCTTTTAATATGCTGAGGAATGTTCCCTCCATCCCTATACTCTGAAGAGTTTTTATCAGGAATGGATGCTGTATTTTGTCAAATGCTTTCTCTGCATCTACTGAGAAGATCATATGGTTCTTGGTTTTTCTCTTGCTGATATGATCTATCACATTGATTGCTTTACCAGTGTTGAACCAGCCTTGCATGCTGGGGATAAATCCCACTTTGTCATGATGAATAATCTTCCCTTAATGTATTGTTGGATCCTATTAGCTAGTATCTTATTGAGAATTTTTGCATCTGTGTTCATCGGGGATATTGGTCTATAATTCTTTTTGGTGGCGTTTTTGTCTGGTTTTGGAATTAAGGTGATGCTGGCCTCATAAGACTAGTTTGGAAGTATTCCATCTCTTTCTATCTTTTGGAACAGCTTTAGTAGGATAGGTATTGTTTTTTTTTTCTTTAAACCTTTGCTAGAATTCCCCTGGGAAGCCATCTGGCCCTGGACTTCTGTGTCTTGGGAGTTTTTTGATGACTGCTTTGATTTCCTCCCTGGTTATTGGCCTATTCAGGTTTTCTATTTCTTCCTGTTCCAGTTTTGGTAATTTGTGGCTTACCATAAATGTGTCAATTTCTTCTAGACGGCCTAATATATTGGTGTATAGCTGCTCATAATATGTTTTTAAAATCATTTATATTTCCTTGGTATTGGTTGTGATCTCTCCTCTTTCATTCATGAATTTATTACTTTGAGTCTTTTCTCTCTTCTTTTTAATAAGACTGGCTAATGGTTTATCTATCTTATTAATTCTTTCAAAGAACCAGCTCCTGGTTTTCTTGATATGTTCTACAGTTCTTCTGGTCTCTATTTCATTGAGTTCTGCTTGAATCTTTATTAATTCTCCTCTTCTGCTGGGTGTAGGTTTTATTTGCTGTTCTTTCTCCAGTTCCTTTAGGTGGGAAGTTTGCTGGTGTATTTGAGTTGTTTCCAATTTTTTGAGGGATGCTTGTATTGTGGTGTATTTCCCTCTTAAGACTGCTTTTGCTGTATCCCAAAGATTTTGAATGGTTGTGTCTTCATTTTCATTAGTTTCCATGAATCTTTTTAATTCTTCCCTAATTTCCTGGTTGACCCTTTCATCTTTTAGCAGGATGCTCTTTAACCTCCACGTATTTGAGTTTCTTCCAAATTTCTTCTTTTGATTGAATTCTAGTTCCAAAGCATCATGGTCTGAAAATATGCAGGGGACAATCCCAGTCTTTTGGTATCAGTTGAGACCTGATTTGTGACCCAGTATGTGGTCTATTCTGGAGAAAGCTCCATGTGCACTTGAGAAGAATGTGTATTCAGTTGCCTTTGGATGCAAAATTTTGTATATATCTGTGAAAACCATCTGGTCCAGTGTATCATTTAAAGCTTTTGTTTCTTTGATGATATTGTGCTTTGAATATCTGTCATTTGCAGAAAGTGACATGTTGAAGTCTCCTACTATTACTGTATTATCTAAGTATGTCTTTACTTTGGTTATTAATTGATTGATATACTCGGCAGTTCCCACATTAGGGGCATCAATATTCATGATTGTTAGGTCTTCTTGTTGGTTAGACCCTTTAAGTATGATATAGTGTCCCCGTCATCTCTTACTACAGTCTTTGGGATAAACTTTAATTAATTTGATACAAGGATTGCTACCCCAGCTTTCTTTTTAGGATCATTTGAATGGTAGATGGTTTGCCAACCTTTCATTTTCAGGCTGGAGGTGTCCTTAGGTCTAAAGTGAGTCTCTTGTAGACAACAAATAGATGGGTCTTGTTTTTTAATCCAGTGCAAAACCCTGCATCTTTTGATGGGATCATTAAGCCCATTCATGTTCAGAGTTACTATTGAAAGATATGAATTTAGTGTCTTCGTAATACCTATTCAGTCCCTGCTTTTGTGGATTATTTCTTTGGGCTTCCTCTTTCTTTCACAGGGTCCCCCTTAATATTTCTTGCAGAGCTGGTTTTGTGGTCATATATTCTTTCAGTTTCTGCCTGTCTTGAAAGCTCTTTATCTCTCCTATTCTGAATGAGAGCCTTGCTGGATATAGTATTCTTGGCTGCATATTCTTCTCATTTATTACCCTGAATATATCCTGCCAGCCCTTTCTGGCCTGCCAGACCTCTGTGGAGAGGTCTTCTGTTAATCTAATAGTTCTCCCCATATAAGTTAGGGATCTCTTGTCTCTTGCTGCTTTCAGGGTTTTCTCTTTATCTTTGGAATTTCCAAGTTTCACTCTTAAATGCTGAGGTATGATTGGTTTTTAGTAATTTTTGGGGGGTGACCTCTCTGTCTTCTGGAACTGAATGTTTGTTTCCCTCCCCAAATTAGGGAAGTTCTCAGCTATGATTTGTTCAAATATGCTTTCTGGCTCTCTGTCCATCTCATTGCTCTCTGGAACCCCAATTATATGGAGATTTTTCCTTCTGAGGCTATCATTTTTTCCCTTAACCTTTCCTCAGGTCTTTTCATTGTTTTTCTCCTTTTTCCTCAGCTTCCTTCCTTGCCATCAACTTGTCTTCTATGTCACTCACTCTTTCGTCCATCTCATTAACCCTCATTGTTAGGGCCTGGGATACCTGCACCCCAATGTTTATAGAAGCAATGTCCACAATAACCAAACTGTAGAAGGAGCCTCGGTGTCCATCAAAAGATGAGTGGATAAAGAAGATGTGGTCTATGTATACAATGAAATATTACTTAGCCATTAGAAACGACAAATACCCACCATTTGCTTTGATGTGGATGGAACTGGAGTGTATTATGCTGAGTGAAATAAGTCAATCAGAGAAGGACAAACATTATATAGTCTCATTCATTTGGGGAATATAAAAAATAATGAAAGTGAATAAAGGGGAAAGGAGAGAAAATGAGTGGGAAATATCAGTGAGAGTGACAGAACATGAGAGACTCCTAACTCTGGGAAACGAACAAGAGTTGTGGAAAAGGAGGTTAGTGGAGGGTTGGGATGACTGGGTGACAGGCACTGAGGGGGACACTTGATGGGATGAGCACTGGGTGTTATGCTATATGTTGGCACATTGAACTCCAATAAAAAAAAATTTAAAAAAAAAACACAAAACAAACAAACAAACAAACAAACAAAAAACCCTCATTGTTAGGACCTCCAGATGGATTGCATCTCATTTAATTGATTTTTAATTTTCGCCTGATTAGATCCAAATTCTGCAATCATGAAGTCTTTTAAATCCTTTATACCTTTTTCCAGAGCCATCAGTAGCACTCTTTTGTTTTTAAGGTTTTATTTATTTATTCATGAGAGACACAGAGAGAGAGAAAGAGGCAGAGACACAGGCAGAGAGAGAAGCAGGCTCCATGCTAGGAGCTTGATGTGGGACTCAATCCCAGGACTCCCGGATCATGCCCTGGGCTGAAGGCAGGTGCTAAAATGCTGAGCCACCCAGGGATCCCCCACCACCAGTTGCTTTCTAATTGTGCTTCTGAATTGGCTTTCTGACATTGAATTGTAATCCAAATACTTTAACTCTTTGGCAGAGAGTACTGTTTGATTCTTCCTTTTGTGGTGAGTTTTTCCTTCTAGTCATTTTGCTCAGTGCAGAGAGGTTGTATGAGCAGGCTGAGTCAAGAATATCAACCACAACCTAAGTAAATTTCACCCTAGATGATTCTGACAAGGTCAGAGACCAGAAATTGAAAACAAAGAATAGAACGAAAGAAAACAAAAGGACCACTAAAGTGAAAAACCTATTTTAAAACAAAGTAGTAAAAAATAAAAGGCCAAGAATCCCAAAGAATAAGAAAAAAAGAAAAAAGAGAGAAAAAAGCAAAAATAAAGAGGAAAGAAAAAAGGAAGAAAAAAAAAGGGGGGGACTGGGAGATGGTGGTAGTGAGGAAGTTGTAGTGGAGGGAGAATGTAGTCTACCTGAGGGTCCTAGAGGGTGATCCTCTTGGTTCTGAGTATATTAAGTTCTGTATCTTAGAAGTAGCTCTGTCCCAAATTTATATAAACCAGAAATACTTGTAGAAAGCCCCAACATTGACCACCAAAACATAAATGAGATAAAAGAGGGGGGCAGAGTAGGAATGAAGGGAGAGTATAATCTCACAGAATGAACCAGAGTGGTATACCACTTTATTGTGGGTGCATTTTGGTCATGTTTTAGAAGGTATTAACTTCTGCCATTGTAGAACAAAATGAGGCAGAGAAAACAAAAAACACAAAACAAAAAAACCATATTGTGTATATCTCCCCAAATGAAGTTCAGTATGTTGAAGGGAATCTAGAAGTGGAAAATATATCTAAGACGTGTAATTTTAGAAATAGGAAATTCAAAAAGGAAGAAACTTAAAAATGAAGAGGTGGTAAAATATTGTAGTTAAGGTGGGAAAAGAGAAAAATGTTGGAAATTTATAGTCTGATATAAAAATGAGTTGTATTGGAAAAAGGAGAAAAAAAAGAATGGGTATCCTCTACTTCTATATACTGTAAATCCCTCAATTTCCACTGGAGCTTTCCAGCACTGCTTGGTCAAGAAGTTGCTCTTCCCCTGTTCTTCCAGCTGGTCTTCTGGGGGAGGGTCTGCTGTGCTGATTCTCAGGTGTGTGTACATGGGGGAGATGCCCCCCCTGCCAGGTGCCAGGCTCAGTGGGAGTTGTTGACCCCCTGAATCTTCAGTTCCCTGGTGGCCCCGCCTAACCCAGACATAGGGTGAAACAAGGAAAAACAAGAACAATGGTGGCAACCAGAATTCCAGCTCTGGAGTCAGCTCCCCACAGTAACTACTGCATTCTCCCAGTCCACACTGGCCTAGATGATCCTGGGCAGGCGCCAGTTCACTGATTTGCACAGCTTGGGGGCACCCAGTGGCAGGGGAGTCCTCACTGTCCTGTGCCCTCCCTGCCTCCACATGTCCCAGGGGAGTGCAGGATCATGGGCTGTGTCCACTCAGGCACCCTGGGATCCGGGGCCCTGTTCTGATGGAATCGTGCTCCCAGGGTCCCAGCTCCCGAAGGCAGCAGAGCATAGACACCTCTGTCCGGAGCCACCTGCCTAAGGGACTGGCTTCTCCCAGATGCCCTGCTGGGTGCGCACTCCAGCCCTTTACCAAGACTGGCCCACAGTTTGTGGGATGCTTCCTCTGGGGCGCACTTCCTCTATTAGTGACTCTGTGAGACTGGAGGCTTCAATGCCCCTCCTGAAATTCTGCCCGATTTCTCTGCTGAGCAATTTTTCATCCGGGAAGAATCAGTGCGCACTTTTAAAGTTCCTTCTTCTCTGGGATTGGGCTTTCCTGTCCCAGAGGCTTTCTCCCTGGCTCCTCACAGTGCCCCTCCCCCTCTTGATTCTTTTTTAATTTTTTTCCACCTTCCTTCCTTGTTAGAAGCGAAAACCCTTCTCTCTAGGGTTCCAGCTGGTCTCTCTTTAAATCTCAGGTCAAATTCATAGGTTTTCAGGATGGTTTGAAAGTTATCTAGGTGAGTTGGTGGGGCCAGGTGAGTTGAGGACCCTACTCCTCTGCCATCTTGCCCTGCCCCGACTTATTTATTTTAGAACCATACACTTATAGCTCTTTTTTTTATTTTTTTTTTACACTTATAGCTCTTAATATTCTTCAGATATTTTGCCCATCTCCCACCTATGTCCCCTCTGGCAATCAGTCAACATGATCCATCACATTAACAAGAGAAAGGACAAAACTATACGGTCATCTCAAGAGTTGCAAAAAACGCATTTGACAAAATACAACATAAAAACATAGTAGGTGGGGATCCCTGGGTGGCTCGGCGGTTTTGCGCCTGCCTTTCACCCAGGGTGCGATCCTGGAGTCCCGGGATCAAGTCCCACGTCAGGCTCCTGGCATGGAGCCTGTTTCTCCCTCTGCCTGTCTCTCTCTCTCTCTCTCTCTCTGTCTGTCATAAATGAATAAGTAAAAAAATCTTTAAAAAAAAAACAAAAAAAACATAGTGGGTTTTGAGGAAATGTCTATCAACAGAATAAAGGCCACATAGGAAGGCCTGTAGCTGACATCATACTCAATGATGAAAACCTGAAATCATCTCCCCTAAGAGCAGGAACAAGACAAGGAAGTCCCCTCTTGGCACTGGAAGTCCTACTGTAGTAAACAGACAGGCAAAAGAAAAGGCATCCTCACTTGTAAGGGGAAAGTCAAACTGTCCCTATTTGCTGAAGATAGGGTACTAGAAACAGGAAACCTGAGAGACTCCACCAAAAACTGTTAGAACTGATGAGTGAATTCAGTAAAGTTGCAGGACACAAAATGAACATACGAAGATCAGTAGCCTTTCTTTCTACCAACAATGAATACTCAGAAAGGAAATTAAGAAAATACTCTCTTCTCAGTAGCATCAAAAAGAACAAATGATTAGACTGAACCAAGGAAGTGACTTGTACACTGAAAACTACAAGACTTTGGGAAGACATACTTGGTTCATGGGGTGGGGGCCTTCATTTTGTTAAAATGTCGATAGTACATGAAGAGACCCTCAGTTTCAGTGTAATTGCTATCAAAATCATGGCAGAGGGGATCCCTGGGTGGCTCAGAGGTTTGGCGCCTGCCTTTGGTCCAGGGCGCGATCCTGGAGACCCAGGATCGAGTCCCACGTCAGGCTCCCGGCATGGAGCCTGCTTCTCCCTCCTCCTGTGTCTCTGCCTCTCTCTCTCTATGTCTATCATAAATAAATAAATCTTAAAAAAAAAATCATGGCAGATTTTAGAAATAGCAAAAATAACTCTAACATTTGTCCACCCCGACAAATGACCCTCAACAGCAAAAACAGTATTGAAGAAGCAGAACAGAGCTGGATGCAGATCATTCCTATTTCTTTTTTAAAAAGGATTTTATTTGGGATCCCTGGGTGGTGCAGTGGTTTAGCGCCTGCCTTTGGCCCAGGGTACGATCCTGGAGACCCGGGATCGAATCCCACATCGGGCTCCTGGTGCATGGAGCCTGCTTCTCCCTCTGCCTGTGTCTTTGCCCCTCTCTCTCTCTCTCTGTGACTATCACAAATAAATAAAAATTTTAAAAAAAGATTTTATTTATTTATTCATGAGACACAGAAAGAGAGTCAGAGGGAGGAAAAGCAAGCTCCATACTAGGAGCCCAATGTGGGACTCTATCCCAGGAATCCAGAATCAGGCCCTGAGCCAAAGGCAGATGCTCAACCACTGAGCCACCCAGGCATCCTGTCACTTTTCTATTTCAAACTATATCACAGAGTCACAGAATTAAAACAGGGTGATTCTAGAGCACCTGTCTGGCTCAGTCGGTTAAGCATCAGGTCTTGATCTTGGGGTCATGAGTTCAAGTCCTGTGCTGGGCTATGGATGAGGAATGGAGCCTACTTTAAAAAACCAAAACCACAATGGTGTGGTTCTGGCATAAGCTGATGGAGCAAAATAGAGAGTCCAGAAGGAAATGTGCTCTGATATGGTCAACTGGTCTTTTTTTTTTTTTTTAATTAAATTTGATTTAATTTAAATCTAATTAACATATATTGTATTATTAGTTTCAGAGGTAGAATTCAGTGATACATCAGTTGGATATAACACCTTGTGCTTATTATATCACGTGCCCTCCTTCATGCCCATCCCTCAGTTACCCTATTCTCCCCACTCACCTCCCCTCCAGCGACCCTCAGTTTGTTTCCTATGATTATATATATGATTTTATATATATATATATATATATATATATATCACATCTTTTTCCATTCATCTGTCCAAGGACATCGTGACTCCTCCCACAGTTTGGCTATTGTGGACACTGCTGCTGTGAACATTGGGGTGCAGGTGTCTTGCCATTTCACTACAACTGTATCTTTGGAGTAAATTACCAGCAGTGCAATGGCTGGGTTGCAGGGTAGCTCTATTTGTAACTTCTTGAGGAACCTCCATACTGTTTTCCAGAGTGGCTGCACCAGCTTGTGTTCCCATCCAAAGTGTAAGAGGGTTGAGTGAATTTTGGTGGAAGTTGTAAAAGTTTTGTCCACATTTCGTTTCATATCCTATGGGTTTCAATTCATTGTTCCTTAAGTATTTCTGGAGAAGGTGGGATGTTGTGCTCCATTTCAGTGAGGTTAGCGTATAGGACTCAGCTGGAGCCTGGAAGGAGGCAGGTGCCTTCAAGGAAATGAGGGCATGGCCTCCAGCACAGCCTTCTACAGTGCCTGAACATCCAGCAGGGGGTGCCCAAGCCTAGGCCTGGACCCAACTGGGCAGGCGTGCGCAGTTGGCCTTTTCCACCTGCAAGCCTGCAGTACATACGGGAGCCTGGTCGTGCTGGGGAGGGTTGGTGAGGGTTGGGGAGGACTTGGGGCCGCATCCACGCTGACAGGGGTTCAAGGCCCCCTCAGGATCCAAGGTGAGGCTTCAGAAAGACGTGGGGCCATGTCCACACTGGCAGGAGCCTACAGCCTCCTCAGGACCCATGGTGAGGCTTGGGGAGGACATGGGACAGCATCCAGAATGACAGGAACCAAACACCCCCCACCACCACCTCAGGACCCACATTGGGGTGTCGGAGGATGTGGGGCTGCGTCCATACTGACGGGAGCTCTGGCCTCCTCAGGACTCATAGTTAGGCTTGGTTAGGACGTGGGGCCGTGTCCACACTGACAGAAGCCCCTGGCCTTCTCAGTACCTGCAGTGATGCTTCAGGAGGATGTGCGGTCACGTCCACACTGGCAGGAACTGCCAGCCTCCTCAGGACCAGTGGTGATGCTTCAGGAGGATGTGGGGCCACATCCACACTGACAGATTGATGTCCTCAGGACCCACTGTCAATGATTTGTGGAGACGTGGGGCCGCGACCATGCAGACAGGAGCCTGGCATCCTCAGGACCCACTGTGAAGGCTTGGGAACATGTGGGGCCCCGTCCACGCTAAACGGAGCCCCTGGCCTCAGGACCTGCTGTGGGGTTTCAGAAGATGTGGGGCTGCATCCACACTGACAGCACCTCCGGCCTCCTCAGGAGCCACAGCGAGGCATTGAGATGTGAGGCTGCATCCATGCTGACAGGAGCCCCAGCCTCCTCAGGACCCATGGTTAGGCTTGGTGAGAACATGGGGCTGCGTCCACACTGACAGGAGCCCTCAGCCTACCCAGGACCCATGGTGAAGGTTTGAGAGGACGTGGGGCTGTGTCAACACGAATAGGACCCCCACCCTCATCAGGCCCCAAGGTGAGTCTTCGGGAATACATGGGGCCCCGTCCACACTGGCAGGGTTCCCGGTCTCCTCAGGACACACAGTGAAGGTTTGAGAGGACATGGAGCTGCCTCCATACTGACAGGAGACTGGCGTCCTCAGGACCCACTGTTGACAATTCAGGGAGACATGGAGCCACGACCATGCAGACAGGAGTCTGGCATCCTCAGGACCCGCTGTTAAGGCATCGGGACATGTGGGGCCCCGTCCATGCTGACAGTAGCCCCCGGCCTCCTCAGGACCGGCTGTGAGGGTTCAGGAAGATGTGGGGCTGCGTCCATGCCGAAAAGAGCCCCTGGCTTTCTCAGGACCTGTTGTGAAGGCTTTGGGAAGATTTGGGGCCATGTCCATGCTGACAGGAGTCCCCAGCCCCCTCAGGTCTTGTGGCGAGGCTTTGAGAGGACATGGGGCCATGTCTATGCTGAAAGGACCCCCCCCCCCCGGCCTCCTCAGGACCCCTGTGACGCTTGAGGAAAATGTGGGGCCACAATGACACTGACAGGACCCTGTCCTCCTCAGGACCTGCAGTGTAGTCTTCAAGACATGTGGGGCTGCGTCCACACTGACAGGAGCCCACAGCCTCCTCAGGACCAAAGGTGAGGCTTCAAGAAGATATGGGGCTGCATCCATACTGACAGAAGCCCCTGGCCTTCTCAACCCATGGTGAGGCTTCAGGAAGTTGTAGGGCCATGTCTACACTGACAGAAGCATCCAGACTGCTCACAACCTGTGGTGAGGCTTCAGGAAGATGTGGGGCCACATCCACGCTGAAAGAAGCCCGCAGCCTCCTCAACCCATGGTGAGTCTTCAGGAAGATGTGGTGCCACGTGCATGCTGACAACAGCCCCTGGCTTCCTCAAGACCCAAGGTGAGGCTTCAGGAGGATGTGGAGCCGAGTCTACACTGACAGGAGCCCCCGGCCTCCACAGGACCAGCAGTCAGTCTTGGGGAGGATGTGAGGCTGTTTCCACACTTACAGGAGCTCTTGGCCTCCTCAGGACCCAAGATGAGGCTTTAGGAGGATGTGGGGCTGAGTCCTTGCTGACAGGAACACCAGCCTCTTCAGGACCTATGGTGAGGCTCGAGTAGGACGTGGGGCTGCGTCCATGCTGAAAGGACCCCCATCCTCCTCTGGACCCAAAGGTGAGGCTTCAGGAGATGTGGGGTTACATCCACATTGACTGGACCCCCAGCTTCTTCAGGACTCGCTATGAAGGCTTTGCGACATGTGGGGCCTGGTCCACCTGACAGGAGCCCCAGCCTCTTCAGGACCTGCGGTGAGGCTTCAGGAAGATTTGGGCCATGTGCAACTGACAGAAGCCTCCAGCCTCCTCAAGACCTGCGGTGAGACTTCAGGAAGATGTGGGGCTGCGTCTATACTGATAGGAGCCCCCAGCCTTCTCAGCATCCACTATAAAGCTTCAGGAAGTTGTGGGGCCACGTCCATACTGACAGGAGCCTCTGGGCTCCTCAGGACCTGCAGTTAGGCTTCAAGAGGACATGGGTTCGGGTCCATGCAGGCAGGAACCCCCAGCTTCTTCATGACCCCCCAGTGAGGCTTGGGGAGCACATGGGGATGTGTTCATCCTGACAGGAGCTCCCAACATCCTCAAGAACTACAGTGAGGTTTCAGAAAGATGTGGGGCTGCCTCCACCCTGAAAGGAGCCCCTGGCCTCCTCAGGACCCACAGTGAGGCTTCAGGAATATTTGGGGCCACGTCCACACTGACAGGACCCCCGTCCGTCCTCCTCAGGACCTGCTGTGAAGTCTTCGGGACATGTGGGGCTGCATCCATGCTGACAGAAGCCCCTGGCCTCATTAAGACCCAAGTTGAGGCCTCAGGAGGATGTCAGGCCCCATCCATGCTGACTGGAGCCCTGGGCTGACCCACGGTGAGTCTTCAGGAAGACGTGAGGTGCATACCTACTGACAGGAGCCCCTGGCCTCCTCAGGAACCGCTATGAGTTTTTGGGAGGACGTGGGGCCGTATCCCAGCTGACGGGAGCCCCCGGCCTCCTCAGGACCTGCTGTGAGGCTTTGGGAGGATGTGAGGCAGTGTCCACAGTGACTGTAGCCCCAGTTGTCCTCAGGACCCACAGTTTATGATTCAGGAAGACATGGGGCCCCATACACACTGACAGGAGCCTGGTGTCCTCAGGACTGGCTGTGGTGAGTATGGGGCCTGATGGAGGCCCCGACATGCCTATAGAAATTGGCCTTTTAGGACCCGCAGGGGAGGGTACAGGGCCATGTCCACAAGAACAGAAGTGTGACTTTCTCAGGACCTGCTGGAGGATTCTAGAGCCATTGGTCGGATACACAGCGACTTCGGCAGGGACTACTCAAAAACACAGGTAAGTGAACAGTTAGAATTAATGGTAGGGTTATGCTTAGAATTTTTTTTAAAGATTTTATTATTTATTTATTCATGAGAGACAGAGAGAGAGAGAGAAAGAGAGAGAGAGAGAGAGAGAGAGAGAGAGAGAGAGGCAGAGACATAGGCAGAGGGAGAAGTAGGCTCCATGCAGGGAGCCCGATGTGGGACTCGATCCCGGGTCTCCAGGATCACATCCTAGGCTGAAGGCAGCGCTAAACCGTTGAGCCACCTGGGCTAGGGTTATGCTTAGCGTTAGGGTTAGGGGTTAAGGGTTAGAGGTTATTGTTAGGGGTTAGGGGTTCAGGGTTAGTGGTTAGTGTTAGGTTTAGGGGTTAGGGGTTTGGGTTTGGCTTCAGGTTTGGTATAGGATTAGGGTTTGGGTTCAGGTTCGGGATAGGGTTAGGGTTCGGGTTTGGGTACTGGTTAGGGTTTGGGTTTGGGTAGAGTTAGTGTCCGGGTTTGGGTTAGGGTTTAGGTTCAGTTGAAGTTAGGGTTTGGGTTTGGGTTAGGGTTCAGGTTTGGTTAAAGTTAGGGCTCGGGTTCGTGTTCTGGTTAGACGTTAGGGGTTGAGGTTCAGGTTTGTGTTCAGGTTCAGGTTAGGGTTCAGATTCGGGTTAGTGTTTGTGTTCAGGTTTGGGGTAGGGTTCAGGTTCCAGGGACCAGTTAGGGTTCTGGTAAGGTTTCAGGTTAGGGTTAGGGTTAGCATTCTGGTTCAGGTTAGGATTGGGTTTGGGTTAGGGTTAGTGTTTGGGTTCAGGTTTAGGATTCTGGTTCGGGTTTGGGTTAGGGGTTAGGGTTCGGGTTAGGGTTTGGGTTAGGGTTCAGTTTAGGGTTCGTGTTAGGGTTCAAGTTAGGTTTCAGGTTCGGGTTCGGGGTTCAAGAAGAGTCAGGTTTGGGTTAAGTTTTGGATTTGGGTTAGTGTTTAGATTCAGGTTGGGGTTCGAGTTTGAGTTCGGGTTAGGGTTCAGGTTAGGTTAAGGTTCGTGTTCAGGTTAAGATTACAGTTCAGGTTAGGGTTAGGGTTAAGGTTCAGTTTTGGGTTCAAGTTAGGTTTAGGAGTTAGGGTTCAGGTTCAGGTTAGGAGATAGGGTTTGGGTTCGGATTAGGGTTAGGGTTGGGTTTGGGTTCGGGATAAGGTTAGGGTTCAGGTTTGGGCTTAGGGTTAGAGACTAGGGTAAAGTCATGATTAGGGGTTAGGGTTAAGGGTTAGGGTTAGGGGTTAGAATTAGGGGTTAGGGTTAGGTGCTAGGTGCTGGGTTAGGGTTAGGACAGTAGGTGAGGGGGTAGTGGAAAACCTGTCTCCTAGAAGGCTGGTTGCTCAAATTCAGTAGAGAGCACTTCCACGGACCCTCCACTCCTGTGGAGCTACCTTCTACATCCCGTGTGTGAGAGGCTACTGGCAAGCTGCCGAGGAGAATGCTTGTGTCTCCGTGTTCAGTACAATGCCTTTCTTTCCATGGCAACACCTCACCTAGGATATAGCAAGCTACTAACCAGCATAGGTGAATGGCTAGTTGAAAACTGCATTCAAGGAATGCTTCTTTCTGAGAGTTGAGAAGAGGGCCTGTCCCTTCGGCCTCCACACCAACTGTGGACATAACTTCTAAATCCCTTATGTTAGAGGCTTGTCAGAAACTGCCTGCAAGGAACTCTAGTTTCTCTGAGTGCAGTAGGCTGCATTTCCCGTGAGCCTCCACACGTGCTTTTGATCTAGGTTCTAAGGCCCAGAGATAAGACGGTAGTCAAAGCTGCTCTCCAGGAATGCTGGTTGCTCACAATTCACTCTAGAGCATTTCCATGGGCCCTCCACTCCTGTGGAGCTAGCTTGTACCTACCATGGGTGAGTGGCTAGAGTCAAGCTGCAGGCCCTGAATGCTTGTGTCTCAGAGTTCTGTACAGAGCCTTTCCATTTCATCTCCTCACCTAGAGTGGAGCTACCTTCTAACTACGATAGGTTAGATACTAGTTTAAAGTTCCATTCAAGGAGCGCTTCTTTCTGAGTGTTGAGCAAAGGGCCTGTCCCTTGGGCATCCACCCATACTGTGGACACAGCTTCTAACTTCCTTTTGTTAGAGGCTAGTCAGGAGCTGCCTGCATGGAATGCTTGTTTCTCGGGTGCTGAGTGAGGAGGGGACAGCATGACCAGCACTGCCCAGTGTTCTGGTAGAGAGGGGACAGCACAGCCAACACTGTGCAGTGTCCTGGGAGAGGAGGGCACAGCACGGTGTACACTGCCCATTGTCCTGTTAGAGGAGAGGAGAGGAAAGCACGGCCAACTCTGCCTGGGGTCCCAGGAGAGGAAGAGACAGCGGGGCCAACACTGCCCGGGGTCCTGGAAGAGGAGAGAAGAGTGTGGCTGACACACCCAGGGTCCCAGGAGTGGAGGGGACAGTGTGGCCGACACTGTCTGGGGTCCTGGGAGAGGGGACATCGTGGCCAACACTGACCGGGGTCCCAGGAAAGGAGGGAGAGTGAGGTTAATACTATCCAGTGTCCTGTGAAGGAGGTGACAGTGTGGACGACACTGCACAGTGTCCCCAAAGTGGAGAGGACATCGTGGACAACACTGCTCAGTTACCTATGACAGGAGGTGACAGCATGAATGACACTGACTGGTAACCCGGGAGAAGAAGGGACAGCGCAGGGGATACTTCCTGGTGTCCCAAGAGAGGAGTAGACAGCATTGCTGACACTGCTGGGCATCCCAGGAGAGGAAGGGACAGTGCGGCCGACACAGTCCAATATACAGGGGGTGGAGGTGACTGTGCAGCTGACATTACCCAGTGTCCTGTGATAGGAGACGACAGCGTGGACAACAATTCCCCATGTTGGCAAATTGAGGAGGCGAGTGCGGCCAACAGTGTCTGGTGTCCCAGGAGAGGAGGGGACAGTACATCCAACACTGCCTGGTGTCCACGGAGAGGAGGGAGAGTGGGTCGACACTGCCCTGGGTCCCAGGAGAGGAGGGGACAGTGCAGTTGACACTGCCAGGGGTCCCAGGAGAGTAGGAGACAGTGTGGCTGACACTTCCCTTTGCCGCAAAGAAGAGGGTACAATGCACCCGACAGTTCCCAGGGTCCTGAGAGGAGGGGACAGCTGGGGCCAACACTACCCAAGGTCCCAGGAGAGGAGGTGACAGCACAGCTGACACTGCCCAGTGTCCCCAAAGTGGAGGTGACAGTGCAGCTGACACTGTCAGTGTCCCAGGAGAGGAGGGTCCATCACGGCTGACAATGCCTGGCATCCCAGGATAAGAGGGACAGCACAGCCGACAGTGCCCAGTGTCCCGAGAGAGGAGGGGACAGCGTGGCTGACACTGCCCAGGTCCTGGGAGATGATGGGACAGCGTGTCTCACACTGCCCAAGGTCCCAGGAGAGGATGGTACAGCGTGGCCGAGACTGCAGGGGGTCCCGGGGGAGAAGGGGACAGTGTGCTGAAACTGCCCGGGGTCCCAGAAGAGAAAGGGAGAGCACAGCTGACACGTCCCAGGGTGTTGGGAGATGAGGGGACAGCGTGGCCAACACAGCCTGGTGTCCAGGGAGAGGAAGGGACAGCACAGCCGACACTGCCTGTGGTTCCGGGAGAGGAGGGGACAGTGCAGCCAACATGGCCTGGGGTCCTGGGAGAAGAGGAGATCTTGGTTCTACGGCTGGTGGGTGAGAGGGTAGTTCCAAGCTGCT
The DNA here is from genome assembly GCF_905146905.1 of Nyctereutes procyonoides. NCBI lineage: Eukaryota > Metazoa > Chordata > Mammalia > Carnivora > Canidae > Nyctereutes > Nyctereutes procyonoides. Next base: position 20,193,960 of record NW_026575120.1, read on the forward strand.
CTCCAGGAACCAGGAACGGTGGTTGCTCACAGATCACGACACAGCACTTCCATGGGCCCTCCACTCCTAGCTTGTACTCCTGTCACTGAGCGGCTGGTGGCAATCTATAGGTTCAGAATGCTTGTGTCCCAGAGTTCAGTACAGCGCCTTTCGATGGCACCTCCTCACCTGGAGCGGAGTTAGCTTCTGTCTCTCATAGTTGAGAGGCTAGTTGTAAGCTACATTGAAGGTTTCCTTCTTTCTAAGAGTTGAGCAGAGGGCCTGTCCCTCCGTCCTCCACAACTACTGTGGAAATAACTTCTATCTTTGTATTAGATGCTTGCCAGAGGCTGCTTACAAATAATGCTTGTTTCTCAATGTGCAGGATGCTGCATCTTCTAGGAGTGTCCACTGGTGCTTTCGTTCTCATTTCTAAGGCCGGTAGGTGAGAACGTAGAGCAAAGCTGCTCTCCGGGAATGCTAGAGAGCATTCGGCATTCCCTGCGTAATATTTCCATGGGCCCTCCACTCCCGTGCAGCCAGCTTGAACTTCTCGTGGATAAGAGGCTACTGACGAGCTGCAGGCCCTGAATGCTTCTGTCTCAGAGCTCAGTGCGGCACCTTTCCATAGCAACCACTTACCTAAAGTGGAGCTGCCCTCTAACTCCCACAGGTGAGAGGCTAGTTGAAAGCTGCATTCAAGGAATGTTGCTTCCTGAGAGGTGAGTACAGAGCCTGTCCCTTGTGCCTCCACACCTACTGTGGACATAGTTCTTAGCTCCTTTATGTTACAGGCTTGTCAGAAGCGGCGTGCATGGAACACTTATTTCTCAGGGCACAGTAGGACGCATTTCCCTTGAGCCTCACAATATGCTTTTGACCTATGTTCTAAATCTAATAGGTGAGGGGAGAGTGCATAGCTGCCCTCAGGAATGGTGGCTGCTCACAGTTCACTACATAGCATTTCCATGGGCCCTCCACTCCTGTGCAGCCAGCTTGTACCTCCCGTGGTTGAGAAGCTAGTGGCAAACTGCAGGCCCAGAATGCTTGTGTCTCGGAGTTCAGTACAGTGCCTCTCCATGGCACCTCCACACCTGGAGCAGCCCTGGCTTCTAAGTCCCATAGGTGAGATCCTAGATGTGAGCTGTGTTCAATTCTTCTTTCTGAGAGTAAAGAACAGGTCCTGTCCCTTCGGCCTCCACACCAACTGTGGATATAGCTTCTAACTCCCTTATGTTAGAGGTGTGTCAGGTGCTGCCTGCAAGGAACACTTGTTTCTCAGAGTGCAGTAGGCTGCATTTCCCTCAACCCTCCTCACGTGCTTTGGATCTAGGTCTAAGCCAGTAGGTGAGATGGTAGTTCACAGATGCTCTCCAGGGATTCTGGTTGCTCACAGTTCCCTAAATAGCATTTCCATGGGCCCTCCACTCCTGTGGAGCTAGCTTGTACGCTCCGTTGGTGAGTGGCTGGTGGGCAAGCAGCAGGCACAGAATGCCTGTGTCTCAGAGTTCAGTACAGAGACTTTCTATTTCACCTCCTCACCTATAGTGGAGCTAGCTCCTAACTCCAATAGGTTATATGCCAGTTTAAGGTTATGATCAAGGAATACTTCTTTCTGAATTTCATGCTAAGTGTCCATCCCTTGGGTCTCCCCAACTACTGTGAACATAGCTTCTAACTTCCTTATGTTAGAGGCTATTTAGAAGATGCCTGCAATGAATGCTTGTTTCTCAGGTCCTGAGAGAGGAGGGGATAGCACAGCTGACATTGCCCAGTGTTCTGGTAGAGAGGGCACAACACAACTGACACTGCACAGTGTCTTGGAAGAGGAGGGGACAGTGGGGCCCACACTGCCTGGCATCTCAGGAGAGGAGGGGACAGCAGGGCCAACACTGCCCCTGTGGTCACGAGATATGAGGAGACAGCGCAGCCGAACTTCCAAGTGTCCTGATAGAGGTGGGCATTGCAACTGACACTGCACAGTGTCTTGAGAGAGGAGGGAACAGCACAACCGACAATGTCTGGTGTCCTGGGAAAGTAGGGGACAGCGTGGGTGACACTGCCCACTGTTCTGGGAGAGGGTGGGATATCTCAGCCAATACTGCCCATTGTCCTGTTAGGAGTGTGGAGAGCATGGAGTTCCTGCCCAGGGTCCTGGGAGAGGAAGGGACAGCAGAAAAGACACTGTCCATTATCCTGGGAGAAGAGAGGACAGCACAGTCTACACTGCCCTTTGTACTGATAGAGGAGAAGACAGCATGGCCAACACTGCCCGGGGTCCTGAGAGAGGAGGGGACAGCACGGCTGATGCTGCCCAATGTCCCTGAAGTGGAGGAGACAGCATGGCCGACACTGCAGTGTCCCTGGAGAGGAGGAGACAGTGCGGCCAAAGCCATCGTTGTCCCCGATGAGGGACAGAATGGTTAAAACTGATCGGTGTCCCCGGCGAGGAGGGGACAGTGTGGCTGAGACTGCTTGGGGTCCCTGGAGAGGAGGGAACTACACTGGCCGAGGTCTGGGGAGAGGAGGGGACATTACAGTCAACACTGCCCAGTGGCCTGTGATAGGAGATGACAACTCAACAAAACTGCCCGTTTTCCCCAAAGTGGAGGGGGGAGTGAAGACCACCACCCCATGTCCTGTAACTGGACGTGTCAGCATGGATGACACTGCCCAGTGTCCCCGAAATGGAGGGGACTGCAAGGCCGACACTGTTCGGTGTCCTGGGAGAGGAGGGGACAGCACAGCTGACATTGACCGATGTCCCTGGAGAAGAGGGGACTGCACGGCCAATACTGTCCAGTGTTTCAGGAGAGGAGGGGATGCCAGTATCCCCTATGACGAGGGAACAGCACAGCCAACACTGTCTAGTGTCCTGGGAGAGGAGAGGACCTAGTGGATGAGACTGACCGGTGTACCCGGCGAGGAGGGAACAGCGTGGCAGATGTTGTTGCCGGAGAGGAGTGGACAGAGTGGCTGACACTACCTGGGGTCCCGGGAAAGGAGGGGACAGCATGGCTGACACTGCCCTGAATCCCAGGACAGGAGGGGACAGTGTGCCTGACACTAAACTGTGTCCTGAGACAGGAGTTGACAGTATGGACAACACAGCCCAGAGTCCCAAAGTGTAAGGGCCATGCAGGGGACACCGTCTGGTGTCCTGGGAGAGAAGGTGACAGCGAAACTGACACTGACCAGTATCCCCGGAGAGAAGGGGACAGCGCAGGCAACACTGCCCAGTGTCTCAAGAGAGGAGGGGACACCACAGCAGACACTGACCAATTTCCCCAGCAAGGAGGGAACAACGTGGCAGACACTGCCCTGTGTCCTGGGAGAGGAAGGGACAGCACAGCAGAGACTGCTGGGTGTCCCAGAAGAGGAGGGAACAGCATGGCTGACACTATCCAGTGTCCTGTGATAGCATTGATGACACTGCCCGATGTCCCCAAAGTGGAGGGGACAACGTGGCCAACACTCTTATTGTCCCAGGAGATAAGTGGACAACTCGGCTGACACGGGCCAGTATCTCCGGAAAGGTGCCACAGCGTGGCCGATATTTACCAGTGTCTCCAGAGAGAAGGGGACAGCACGACCAACACTAACCAGTGTCCCTGGAGAGGAGGAGACAGTGAGTCAAACCCCAACCATTGTCCCTGATGAGGAAGGGACAGAGCAGTCAAAACTGACCAGTCGACAGCACAGGAAAGACTCCACTGGACAAAAGACAGTCTCTTCAATAAATGGTGCTGGGAAAACTGGACATCCACGTGCAGAAGAATGAAACTAGACCACTCTCTTGCACCAGACACAAAGATAAACTCAAAATGGATGAAAGATCTAAATGTGAGACAAGATTCCATCAAAATCCTAGAGGAGAACACAGGCAACGCCCTTTTTGAACTCGGCCACAGTAACTTCTTGCAAGATGCATCCATGAAGGCAAGAGAAACCAAAAGCAAAAATGAACTATTGGGACTTCATCAAGATAAGAAGCTTTTGCACAGCAAAGGATACAGTCAACAAAACTAAAAGACAACCTACAGAATGGGAGAAGATATTTGCAAATGACATATCAGATAAAGGGCTAGTTTCCAAGATCTATAAAGAACTTATTAAACTCAACAACAAAGAAGCAAACAATCCAATCATGAAATGGGCAAAAGACATGAAGAGAAATCTCACAGAGGAAGACATAGACATGGCCAATATGCACATGAGAAAATGCTCTGCATCACTTGCCATCAGGGAAATACAAATCAAAACCACAATGAGATACCACCTCCCACCAGTGAGAATGGGGAAAATTAACAAGGCAGGAAACAACAAATGTTGGAGAGGATGCGGAGAAAGGGGAACCCTCTTGCACTGTTGGTGGGAATGTGAACTGGTGCAGCCACTCTGGAAAACTGTGTGGAGGTTCCTCAAAGAGTTAAAAATAGACCTGCCCTATGACCCAGCAATTGCACTGCTGAGGATTTACCCCAAAGATTCAGATGCAATGAAACGCCGGGACACCTGCACCCCGATGTTTCTAGCAGCAATGTCCACAATAGCCAAACTGTGGAAGGAGCCTCGGTGTCCATCGAAAGATGATGGATAAAGAAGATGTGGTTTATGTATACAATGGAATATTACTCAGCCATTAGAAACGACAAAGACCCACCATTTGCTTCAACGTGGATGGAACTGGAGGGTATTATGCTGAGTGAAGTAAGTCAATCGGAGAAGGACAAACATTATATGATCTCATTCATTTGGGGAATATAAATAATAGTGAAAGGGAATAAGGGAGAAAGGAGAGAAAATGAGTGGGAAATATCAGAGAGGGTGACAGCACATGAGAGACTCCTAACTCTGGGAAACGAACTAGGGGTGGTGGAAAGGGAGGTGGGTGGGGGGTGGGGGTGACTGGGTGACAGGCACTGAGGGGGCCACTTGATGGGATGAGCACTGGGTGTTATGCTATATGTTGGCAAATTGAACTCCAATAAAAAGCAATTAAAAAGAAATTTCAGAAGGAAAAAAATCTAACAAAATGCATTTTTTTACATGTTTGTCACATGTGTGACATAAATATAATTTTTTGGAATGATGTGATCTTATCTTTAAAATAAACACATTTCTGTATGTTGGCAAATTGAACACCAATAAAAAATAAATTTATTATTAAAAAAATAAAATAAATACATTTCTTAAAAGCAAAAACAAAAAACAAAACAAAGCAAAACAACAACAACAACAAAAAACCTGACAGGTGTCCCAAGCAAGGAGGGGACAGTGCGGCCAAGACTGCCCAGGGTCCCGGGAGAGAAGGGACAGCATGGACTACACTGTCCAGAGTCTGGAGAGAGGAGGGGAGAGCACAGCCAACACTGCCCAGTGGCCCATGACAGATGACAGCTCAGCGACACTGCCTGTTTTCCCCGAAGTGGAGGGGAGAGCAAATACCACCACCTAGTGTCCTGTAACTGGACATGTCAGCATGGACAACACTGCCCAGTGCCAAAGTGGAGGGGACTACACAGCTGACACTGTTCGGTATCCTGGGATGGGAGGGCACAGCACGGCCGACATTGACCAATGTCCCCAGAGAAGAGGGAACTTTGCAGCCAACACAGTCCAGTGTCCCAGGAGAGGAGGGAACCACGTGGACAAGCCTGACCGGTGTTCCTGGCAAGGAGGAAACAGCATGGCAGACACTGACCATTGTCACCAGAGAGGAGTGGACAGAGTGGCCGACACTACCGAGGGTCCTGGGAGAGGAGTGGACAGCACAACCAACACTGCCCTGTATCCCAGGACAGGAGGGGACAGCGTGCCTGACACTAAACCATGTCCTGAGACTGGAGGTGATAGCATAGATGACATGGTCCAGAGTCCCGAAGTGTAGGGGCCATGCAGGTGACACTGTCTAGTGTCTTGGTAGAGGAAGGGACAGTGGGGTCAACACTGACTGGTGTCCCCAGAAAGGAAGGGACAGCACGGCCGACACTGTCTGGTGTCCTGGCAGAGAAGGGGGCAGCGTGGCTGACACTGCTCAGGGTCCCAAGAGAGAAGGGGACTGTGCATCCAATCTAGCTTGGGTCCCAGGAGGGGACTGGACTGCGCAGCTGACACTGCCATGTGTCCCAGGAGAGGAGGGGACTCCACAGCTGACACTACCAGTGTCTGGTGACAGGAGGTTACAGCATAGATGATACTGCTCAGGGTCTCCGAAGTGGAGAGGAAAGCATAGCCGAGACAGTCTAGTGTCCCGGGAGAGAATAGGACATCGGAGCCAACACTGACCCGTTTCCCCGGAGAGGAGGGGACTGCATGACTGACATGGCCTGATATCCCAGGAGAGGAGTAGACTGCGGGACTGACACTACCCAGTGTCCCATGACAGGAGGTGACAATGTGGGTGACACTGTCCAGTATCCCAGGAGAAGAGGGACAGCACGGCAGACACTGACTGGTGTCCTGGGGGAGGAGTGGAAACGTGGCCGACACTGCCCAGTATCCTGGGATAGGAGGAAAGAGAGTGGATGCCACTGCCCACTATCCCGGGAGAGGAAGGAACAGCACGGCTGACACTACCCAATATCCCATGACAGGAGGTGACAGCACAGATAACACTGCCCAATGTCCCCGAAGAGGAAGGGACAGTGCGCTGACACTGTCTGGTGTCCCAAGAGGCAGGGATAGTGCAGCTCATACTGTCTGGGGTCCCAGGAGAGGAAGGAGCTGCATGGCTTTCATGACCCAGTGTCCCGTGACTGGAGGTGACAGCATGGACAACACTGTCCAGTGTCCCGGGAAAGGAGGGTACAGCACGGCCAACACTGACTGGTGTCCTGGGAGAGGAGGAGACAACGTAGCCAACACTGATGGGGTCCAGGGTGATGAGGGAACAACGTGGCCGACACTCATTTTCCTGCGAGAGGAGAGGACCAGGCATCTGACACTGTCCGGGGTCCTGGGAGAGGTGGGGACAGCGTGGCAGATACTGTCCAGTGTCCTCGGAGAGGATGGGACAATGTTGCCAACACTGTCCGGTGTCTCAGGAGAGGAGGGGACAGTGCGGTGATACTGACTGGCATCCTCGAAGAGGAGGGCAAAACACGGCAGATCCTGACCCGTGTCCCTGGAGAGGATGGGACAGCACTGCCAACACTTTCCGGTGTCCTGGGAGAGGAGGGGACAGCACGGCAGATACTGACCGGTGTCCCCATAGAGGATGGGACAGCGTGGCCAACACTAACAGGTACCCTGGGAGAGGTGAAGACTGCACAGCTGACATTACCAAGTGTCCGGTGACAGGAAGTTAGAGTGCAGATGACAATGCCTGGTGTCCCCGAAGTGGAGAGGACAGAACAGCCCTCTGCACTGACTGGTGCCCCGAAAAGGAAGGGACAGCATGGCCGACACTGACTGGTGTCCTTGGAGAGGAAGGGATAGAGCAGTCAAAACTGACCAGCGTCCCTGGAGAGGTGGCAGGGCATGGCTGACACTTCCTGGTGTCCTGTGACAGGAGATGACAGCTTGGACAACACTGCCCATTTTGCCCAAAGTGGAGGGGACAGCAAAGACCACCATCCAGTGTCTGATAACTGGATGTGACAGTGTGGACGACACTACTCAGTGTCCCCGAAGTGGAGGGGACTGCACAGCCAACACTGTCTGGTGTCCTGGGAGAGAGGGGACAGCGCAGCTGACCTTAACCGATGTCCCCGGAGAAGAAGGGACTGCACAGCCAATACTGTGCAGTGTTTCAGGAGAGGAGGGGACCACGCAGACAATACTGACTGGTGTCCCAGGTGAGAAGGAAACAGCATGGCAGACACTGACCATTGTCACTGGAGAGGAGGGGACACAGTGACCAACACTGCCTGGGATCCTGGGAGAGGAGGGAACAGCGCAGCTGACACTGTCCTGTATCCTGGAGCAGGAAGGGACAGCATGGCTGACACTACGCTGTGTCCTATGACAGGAGGTGATGGGGTGCAGATGACAGGGCCCAGTGTCCCTAAGTGTAGGGGCCATGCGGGTGACACTGTCTGGTGTCCTGGGAGAGGACAGGACAACACGACCTGACCGGTATCTCTGGAGAAGAGGGGACAGCGCAGGTGACACTGTCCAGAGTCCCAGGATTGGAAGGGACAGCATGGCCGATAGTGCCTGGGTCCCCAGGGTAAGAGGGGACAGAGCGGCTGACACTGCCCTGTGTCCTGGGAGAGGACGGGACAGGACGGCCAACACTGCCATGATCATGGGAGAGGAACAGACAGCATGACCAACCATCTCCATGGTCCTGGCAGAGGAGTGAGCAGCATGACCAACACCGCCTGTGTTCCCAGAAGAGCAGGGGAGAGCACGGCGGACACTGCCCAGGGTCCCAGGATTGGAGGGGACAGCGCAGCAGACATTGCCTGAGTCCCTAGGAGAAGAGGGGACAGAGCGGCCGACACTGCCCTGCATCCCTGGAGAGGATGGGACAGCACGGACAAAACTCCTTGGTGTCCTGGGAGAGGAGGGGACAGTGTGGCTGACACTGACATCCGTCCCAGGAAAATGGGCACAATTTTCATTGTCCAGGGTCAATGGGTGAGGAGGGGAGAGATCAGCCAACACTGCCTGGGGTCCTGGGAGAGGTGTGGACAGCGCAGCCGACACTACCTGGCATCCCAGGAGCGGTGTGGACAGTGTGGCTGACACTGTCCGGGGTCCCAGGAGAGGAAGGGACAGCATGGTTGACACTGTCCTTTGTCCTGGGAGACTAGTGGACAGTGCGGCCAACAGTACCCAGTGTCTGGGAGAGGAGGTTATAGGTCAGCCGACATGGCCTGGTGTTTGGGAGAGGAGTTGACAGCAAGGCCGACTGCCTGGGATCCCGGTAGAGGAGGGGACACCACAGCTGACACTGTGTGTTCCGTGCCAGGAGGTGACAGCATGGTGACACTGCCTGGTATATCAGGAGAGGAGGGGACAGTGTGGCTGACACTACCCTGTGTCCCACGACAGGAGGTGATAGCTTGGACAACACTGCCCGGTGTCCCCAAAGTGGAAGGGACCACGTGGCTGACACTGTCCAGTGTTGCTGGAGAGGAGGGGACAGCACGGCTAACACTGCCCAGGGTCCTGGGAGAGGAGGGGACAGCACAGACGACCCTACCCAAAGTCCCCGAGTGGAGAGGACAGCACAAACCACACTACCCAGTGTCCCATAACTGGTGGTGAAGTGTGGACAACACTGTCCGGTGTCCCCAAAGTGAAGGGGACAGCACAGACGACACTGTCCAGTGTCCTGGTAGAGGAGGAGACAGCATGGCCGACATTGTCAGATGTCCCCAGAGAGGAGGGGACTGAGTGGCCAATACTCTCCAGGGTCTCGGTGGAGGAGGGGACACCATGGCAGACTCTGACCTGTATCCCCTGTGAGGAGGGAAAAGCACAGCTGACACTGACCACTACCCTGGTAGAGGAAGGGACAGCGCAACCAACATTGTCTGATATCGCCAGAGAAGAGGGGACTGAAGGGCCGATACTGTCAGTGTCTTGGGAGAGGAAGAGAGAGCATGGCCAACGCTGACCGGAATAACCAGAGAGGAGAGGAAAACATGACCGACACAGTGCCCAGGGACCCAGGAGAGGAGGGGACAGCACAGCCAACACTGACCTGTGTTCCCAGAGAGGAGGGGACACTGCGGCCGACACTGCCTGGAGTCCAGGGAGCGGAGGGGAGAGTGCAGCCAACACTGCCCAGGGTTGTGGGAGAGGAGGGGACGGCGTGGACAACACAGCCCTGGGTCCCAGGAAAGGAGGGGACTGTGCGGTCGACGCTGCCTGGGGTCCCGGGAGGGGATGTGACAGCATGGCTGACACTACACATGGTCCTGTGACAGGCGGTTACAGTGCAGACGACACTGCCTAGTGTCCCCGTAGTGAAGGGAAAATGTGGACGACACTGCCCACTGTCCTGTGACAGGAGGTAACAAAGCGGATGTCACTTCCCAGTGTTCCCAAATGGAGGGAACAGCATGGGCGACACAGTCCAGTGTTCTGGGAGAGGAGGGACAGTGCAGCCAACACTGCCTGGGTTCTTGGGAGAGGAGGGTCCAGCATGGCCAACACTGTCCGGGTTCTTGGGAGGGGAGGGGACAGTGTGGCTGACACTACCCAGTATACCATGACAGGAGTTGACACTACCTGTTTCCCCAAAGTGGAAGGGCAGTGCGGCTGACACTGCCTGGGGTCCCCAAAGAGGAGGGGACAGCGTGGTCGACACTGCCAGGTATCCCGAGATAGGCAACAGTGTGTCTGACTCCAGCAGTCTATGAAAGGAGGTGACAGCACAGGCGACACTGCCCGGTGTCACTGAGGTGGAGGGGACAGCACAGCCGACACTGACCAGTGTCTCAGGAGAGGAGGGGACAAAGTGGCCAACACAGTCCAGTCCCTGGGAGAGGAGGGGACACAGCAGCTTACACTACCCAAATGTCCCATGACAGGAGATGACAGCAAGGTTGACACTGACCAGTGTCCCCAGAGAGGAGGGGACAACACGGCTGACATTGTCCAGTGCCCCAGATGGAGGGGACAGTGAGGCAGACACTGGTGTTCCCGGAAAGGAGGGCACAGCATGGCTGACACTGCCCAGTATCCTGGGAGAGAATGGGACAGGATGTCCGACACTGCTGGGGGTCCCGGGAGAGGGGGGACAGCGCAGCTGACACTACCCAGTGTCCATGATAGGAGGTGACTTCATGGATGACACTGGCCAGTGTCCCCGAAGTGGAGGGACAGCACGGTTGACACTGTCTGGTTTCCCCAGAGAGGAGGGGACAGCACAGTCAACACTGCCTGGATGTCACAGGAGGAGAGGGGACAGAGCCACTGAACTGTCCATATCCTGGGAGAGGAGGGGACATCACAGACAACACTGCTCAGTGTCCCCGAAGTGGTGGTGAGAGCGGACGACACAGCACACTGTCCCATGACAGGAGTTGACAGTGTGGATGACACTGCCTGGGGTCCCAGGAGAGGAGGAGACAGTGTGGCAACACCCTCCAGTGTCCTGGGAGAGAGGGGACAGTACACTGACACTGACTGGTGTTCCCAGAGAGGAGGGGACAGCAGGGCCAACACTGTCTAATGTCCTGGGAGAAGAGTGACAGCACAGCCTACACTGACTGGTGTTGCCGGAGAGGAGGGACAGCATGGCAGCACTGCCCGGGGACCAAGAGAGGAAGGGACAGTGCAGATGACAAGTTTACCCAGAGAGGAGGTGACAGCAAGGCCAACACTGCCCAGCATCCTGGGAGAGGAGGGGACAGCAGTGTGCCTGACACTGCCCTGTTATCCCAGAGAGGAGGGGACAGCATGGTCAATACCTACCAGTGTCCCTAGAGAGCAGGGGACAGGGCAGCCAAGACTGCCTGGGATCCCAAGTGAGGAGAGGACAGTGTGGACTACAATGACCGGCCAAAGTAGAGGGGACAGCACAGTTAACACTACTCAGTGTCCCATAACAGGTGGTGACTGTGAATGAAACTGCCCTGTGTCCCAAAGTGGAGAGGACAGTGCAGCTGACACTGTCCCTTGTCCCGGAAGAGGAAAGGACAGCATGGTTGACACTGACCAGTGTCCCGAGAGAGGAGGGGACAGTGCATTCAACACTGCCTAGTATTCCTGGAGAAGGGGAAACAGAGGAGCTTACACTACCCAGTGTCCCATGACAAGAGGTAACAGGGCGGACGACACTGCCCGGTGTCCCCAAACAGGAAGGGACAGTGCATCCAACACTGCACAGAGTCCCGGGAGAGGAGGAAACAGCACTGTCGACCCTGACCAGGGTCCCGGTAGGCAAGGGGACAGTGTGGCTGACCCTGCCTGGGGTCCCGGGAGAGGAGGGGACAGCACAACAGACACTGCCCATTGTCCCAGAAGAGGAGGGGGGAGCATGGCCGACACTGACTTATGTCCCCAGAAAGGAAAGGACTGTGTGGCAGACACTGTCTGGTGTCCTGGGAGAGGAGGGATCAGCATGGATGACACTGTCTGGTGTCCCAGAATAGGAGGGGACAGCGTGGCCACGCTGACTATGGTCCCAGGAAAGAGGGGACAGTGTGGCCTACACAGCTCGAAGTCCCAGGAGAGGAGGGAAAGTGTGGACAACACTGCCCTGGGTCCCGGGAGGGGAGGGGACTACTCAGTTGACACTACCCAGGGTCCCTGGAGAGGAGGGGACAGCACGGCTGAAACTACCCAGTATCCCATTACAGTAGGTGACAGCATGGATGACACTGGCCTGTGTTTCCAAAGTGGAGGGGACAGCGTGGCCAACACTGCCTGGGGTCCCAGAAAAGGAGGGGACAGTGTGACTGACACTGTCCAGTGTACCAGAAGAGGAGGGGACAGTGCAGCAGATAATGACCAGTGTAACTGGATTGGAGGGGACAGCATGGCCAACACTCCACAGGGTCCCAGGAGAGGAGGGGACAGTGAAGCCAAATGCCCGGTATCCCGGGAGAGAAGGGGCCAGCATGGCTGACACTACCCAGGGTCCCATGACAGGAGCGGACAGCACAGATGACTTCGCCTGGTGTCCCTGAAGTAGAGGAGACAGCACAACCAATACTGTCCGGTGTCCCGGGAGAAGAGGGGAGAGCACGACCGAAACTGACTGGTGTCCCCGGAAAGGAGGAGACAGCGTGGCTGACAATGTCCAGGGTCCCGGGAGAGGAGGTAACAGCATGACCAACACTACCCGGGGCCCAGAGAGAAGAGGGAACAGCGTAGCTGACATTGCTCAGGGTCCCTGGAGATGAGGGGACAGCGCAGCTTACACTACCCAGTGTCACATGACAGGAGGTTACAGCACAGATGACACACTGCCCAGTGTCTGTGACGGAAGGTAAAAGCGCAGACAACACGGACTGGCATCCCCGAAGATGAAGGGACAGCACGGCTGACACTGCTTGGATTCCAGGAGAGGAGGAGACAATGCACCCAACACTGGCAGGGTCTGGGTAGAGAGGGGACAGTGTGGCCCACACTACCCTGTATCCCAGAAGAGAAGGGGACAACATGGCTGACATTACCCAGTGTCCCATGATAGGAGGTGACAGAGCAGACGACACTGCCCAGTGTCTCCAAAGTGGAGGGGACAGCGTGGCCGACTCTGACCATTGTCCCCGTAGAGGAGGGGATAGCGTGGCCGACACTGTCTAATGTCTAGGGACAGGAAGGGACAGCATGGAAGACACTGACCAGTGTAACCGGAGAAGAGAGGGCAGCGTGGCCAACACAGCCCAAGGTCACAGGAGCAGCTGACAATACCAAGTGTACTGTGACAGGAGGTGACAGCACAGACAATTCTGCCCTGTGTCCCCAAAGTGGAGGGAACAGCATGGCCCACACTCTGGTGTCTCAGGAGAGGAGGGGACAGCACTGCCATAATGACCAGGGTCCCCATACAGGAGAGGACAATGCAGCCGACAATGCTCAGGGTCCCAGGAGGGGACCGCATGGCTGACATTACCCATGGTCCTAGGAGAGGAGGGGACAGTGCAGCAGACACTGCTGGAGTCCCCAGGAGAGGAGGGGACAGCTGGCCAACACTGCATGGAGTCCCTGGAGAGTAGGGGACAGTGTGGCTGACACTACCCAGTGTTCCGTGACAGGAGGTGACAGCACAGACTACTCTGCTGGCTGTCCCTGGAGAGGAGGGGACAGCATGGCCAACACTGTCTGGGGTCACTGAAGAGGAGGGAACAGCACAGCTGACACAACCCAGTGTCCTGTGACAGGAGGTGACAGCAGGTACTACACTGCCCCGTGTCCCCAAAGTGGAGGGGACAGTGTGGATGACAGTGCCCAGCGTCTGGTGACAGGAAGTGACAGCACAAACGAAACAGCCTGGTGTCCTCAGGTGAAGAGGAGTGCAACTGACACTGTCCAGTGTCCCAGGGGAGGAGGGGACAGCACGAACGATACTAACTGGTGTCCCTGGAGAGGAGGGACAGCGCGGCCGACACTGTCTGGTGTCCTGTGACAGGAAGTGACAGTGCTAGCGACACTGCCGGTGTCCAGGCACTGCCCTCTATTCTGGGAGAGGAGATAGCATACCTGATACACCCCAGTGTCCTGTGACAGGAGGTGACAGCATGGACGACACTGCCAGTGTCCCTAAAGTGGAGGGAACAGCACGTCCAACCTGTCTGGTTTCCAAGGAGAGGAGGTCACAGCATGGCTGACACGGGCTGGTATCCCTAGATGGGAGGGATCAATGCAGCCGACACTCTCCAGTGTCCCGGGAGAAGAGGGGACAATGCCGCCACCATTTCCCAGGGTCCTGGGAGAGGAGGGGACAGCACAACCACACTGCCCAGTGTCCTGTGATAGGAGGTGACAGCGCAGACTACACTGCCTGGCGTCTGAGAAGTGGAGGGGAGAGCGCGGCCAACACTGAGCAGTGTACCCAGAGAGGAGGGGAGAGCGCGGCCAACACTGTCTGGTGTAACCAGGAGGAGAGGGCAGTACAACCAACACTGCACGGTGTCCCAGGAGCCGAGAGGACAGCACAGCTGAAACTACCCAGTGTCCTATATCAGGAGGTGACAGCGCAGATGACTCTGCCCAGTGTCCCCAAAGTGGAAGGGACAGCACGGCCCACTGTCTGGTGTCCTGGGAGAGGCAGAGACAGCACGGCCGACACTGACTGGTGTCCCTGAAGTGGAGGGGCCACCCCGGATGACACCATCTGGTGTCCCGGGAGAGTAGAGGACAGCACAGCCAACACTAACCAATGTCTGTGGAGAGGAGCGGACAGGGTGGCTGACATTCTCCAGTGCCCCCAGTGAGGAAGGGTCAGCATGGCCAACACTAACCAGTGTCCCCAATGACAAGGGAAAAATGCAGCTGACATTGACTGGAGTCCCTAGAGAGGAGATGACAGGGCGGCCAGCACTGCCCAGTGTCCCGTGACAGGAGGTGACAACATGGATGAAACTGTCCCTGAGGAGCCTGGCTAAAGCCTGGCTGCAAGAGCCTCTGGGACAGTAAAGCCCAGCCCAGGAGAAGGAGGAACTTTAAAAATCCACACCGGATTCTCTCCAGATGGAAAAGCCCTTAGCTGGGAAAGTGAGCTGAATCCCAGGAGGGTCAGTAAAGCCTCCAGTCTCGGAGAGTCACCAATGGAGGAAGTGCACCCCAGGGGAAAGCACGCCACAAACTGTGGGCCAATCTCAGTAAAGGGCTGGAGCGCATACCTGGCGGGGCATCTGGGAGAAGCTGGTTAATCAGGTGTGGGCTGCTGACAGAGGGGTCTGTGCCCTGCTACCTTCGGGAGCACAATTCCAGCGGCACAAGGGCCCTAGATCCCAGGGCACAGGGCAGACACAGCCAACAATCCTGCGTTCTCCCTGGGACAGGCAGAGGCAGGGAGGGCACAGGACAGCGAGGTTTCTCCTGCCACTGGGCGCCCCCAAATTGTGCAGATCAGTGCACCCCACTGCTCTGGGAGCATCTAGGCCAGTGTGGACTGGGAGACTGTGGTAGTTCCTGCAGAGAGCTAACTCCAGAGCTGGAAGTCTGGCCACCATCATTGTTGTTCCTCCTTGTTTCACTCTGTCCCTGGGAGGGGTGAGGCCACCAGGGAACAGAGGCCTCACGGGGTAAACATCTCCCACTGAGCCCGGCACCCAGCAGGGGGCGGGGCATCTCCCCCAGGTAACACACTTGAGAATCAGCACAGCAGACCCTCCCCTGGAAGAACAGCTGGAAGAACAGGAGAAGAGCAACTTCTTTTTTTTTTTTTTTTTAATTTTTAAAATTTATTTATGATAGTCACAGAGAGAGAGAGAGAGAGAGAGAGAGAGAGAGGCAGAGACACAGGCAGAGGGAGAGGCAGGCTCCACGCACCGGGAGCCCGACGTGGGATTCGATCCCAGGTCTCCAGGATCACGCCCTGGGCCAAAAGCAGGCGCCAAACCGCTGTGCCACCCAGGGATCCCGAGAAGAGCAACTTCTTGAGCAAGCAGTGCTGGAAAGCTCCAGGGAAAATTGAGGGATTTACAGTATATAGAACTAGAGGGTACCTTTCCATTACCCCCCCCTTTTTCAGTACCACTTGTTTTTATATCAGACTAAAAATTTCCAATTTTTTTCTTTTCCCACCATTTTTACCACCTCCTCATTTTTAAGTTTCTTCCTTTTTGACATTCATATTTCTAAAATTACAGATCTTAGATATATTTTCCACTCTAGGTTCCATTCAACATACTCAACTTAATTTTGGATATTTTATTTTGTTTTGTTTTGTGTTTTTTATTTTCTCTGCATCATTTTGTTCTACAATGGTGGAAGTTAATACCTTCTAAAACATGACCAGCATGCAGCCAGAACCATGCAGAACACCATGCTGGTTCATTCTCTGAGATTATATTCTCTCTTCATTCCCACTTTATTTCCCTCTTTTATCTCATTTATGAGGTAGTCGATGTTGGGGCTCTCTCCAAGTATTTCTGCTTTATATAAATTTGAGACTGAGCTACTTCTAACATACAGAACTTAATATATTCAAAACCGAGAGGGTCAGCCTATAGGACTCCTCAAGTAGACTACATTCTCCCTTCACTACAACTTCCTTACCACCACCATCCCCCAGTCCCCCTTTTTTCTTCTCTCTCTTTTTTCTTTTACCTTTAATCTTTATTTTTGCTTTTTTCTCTTCTTTTTTTCTTCTTCTTTGGGATTCTTGGCCTTTTATTTTTTTATTACTTTGTTTTAAAATTTGTTTTTCACTTTAGTGATCCTTTTGTTTTATTTTGTTCTGATCTTTGTTTACAATTTCCAGTCTCTGACCTCATCAGAATCATCTAGGGTGAAATTTACTTAGGTCATGGTTGATATTCTTGACTCAGCCTGCTCATATAGCCACTCTGCGCTGAGAAAAGTGACTGGAAGGAAGAACTCACCACAAAAGAAAGAATCAGAAACAGTACTCCCTGCCACAGAGTTACAGAATTGGGATTACAACTAGATGTCCGAAAGCCAATTCAGAAGCACAATTAGAAAGTTACTGGTGGCTCTGGGAAAAAAAGCATAAAGGATTCAAGAGACTTCATGATGGCAGAATTTAGATCTAATCAGGCCAAAATTAAAAATCAATTAAATGAAATGCAATCCAAACTGGAGGTCCTAACAATGAGGGTTAATGAGGTAGAAGAAAGAGTGAGTGACATAGAAGACAATCATGGTAAGGAAAGAAGCTGAAGAAAAAAGAGACAAACAATTAAAAGACAATGATGAAAGGTTAAGGGAAATAAATTATAGCCTTAGAAGGAAAAATCTGCATATAATTGGGGTTCCAGAGAGCGCTGAGAGGGACAAAGGGCCAGAAAGTATATTTGAACAAATTATAGCTGAGAACTTCCCTAATTTGGAGAGTGAAACAAGCATTCAGATCCAGGTGATAGAGAAGTCCTGCCCCCAAATCAATAAAAACCGTTCAACACCTCAACATTTAAGAGTGAAACTTGCAAATTCAAAAGATGAAAAGAAAATCCTGAAAGCAGCAAGACACAAGAGATTCCTAACTTATATGGGGAGATGTAGACCTCTCCAGAAAGACCTGGCAAGCCAGAAAGGGTAGCAGGATATTTCAGGGTAATAAATGAGAAGAACATATGGCCAAGATACTATATCCAGCAAGGCTCTCATTCAGAATAGAAGGAGAGATAAAGAGCTTCCAGGATAAGCAGAAACTGAAAGAATATGTGACCACCAAACTAGCTCTGCAAGAAATATTAAGGAGGACCCTGTAAAAGAAAGAGGAAGCCAAAGAAATAATCCACAAAAACAGAGACTGGATAGGTATTACAATGACACTAATTTCAGATTTTTCAATAGTAACTCTGAACATTAATGGGCTTAATGATCCCACCAAAAGACACAGGGTTTTGCACTGGATTAAAAAACAAGACCCATCTATTTGTTGTCTACAAGAGACTCATTTTAGACCCAAGGGCACCTACAGCCTGAAAATGAAAGGTTGGAGAACCATTTACCATTCAAATGGTCCTCAAAAGAAAGCTGGGGTAGCCATCCTCTATTAGATAAATCAAAGTTTATCCCAAAGACTGTAGTAAGAGATGACGAGAGACACTATATCATACTTAAAGGGTCTATCCAACAAGAAGACCTAACAATCATGAATATTTATGCCCCGAATATGGGACCTGCCAAGTATATTAATCAATTAATAACCAAAGTTAAGATATACTTAGATAATACACTAATAGTAGGCGACTTCAACATGGCACTTTCTGCAAATGACAGATCTTCGAAGCACTACATCACCAAAGAAACAATAGCTTTAAATGATACACGGGACCAGGTGGATTTCACAGATGTTTACAAAACTTTGTATCCACACGCAACTGAATACACATTCTTCTCAAGTGCACATGGAACTTTCCCCAGAATAGACCACATACTGGATCACAAATCAGGTCTTAAGCAATACCAAAAGATTGGGATTGTCCCCTGCATATTTTCAGACCATAATGCTTTGAAACTAGAACTCAATCACAAGAAGAAATTTGGAAGAAACTCAAACACATGGAGGTTAGAGAGCAACCTGCTAAAAGATGAATGGGTCAACCAGGAAATTAGAGAAGATTTAAAAGATTCATGGAAGCTAATGAAAATGAAGATACAAATGTTCAAAATCTTTGGAATACAGCAAAAGCAGTCCTAAGAGAGAGATACATCACAATACAAGTATCCCTCAAAAAAAAAAAAAAAAAAAAAGGAAAAAAATACAAATACACAAGCTAACCTCACACTGAAAGGAACTGGAGAAAGAATAGCAAATAAAACCTACACCAATCAGAAGAGAGTTAATAAAGATTCAAGCAGAACTCAATGAAATAGAGACCAGAAGAAGTGTGAACAGATCAACAAAACCAGAAGTTGGTTCTTTGAAATAATTAATAAAATAGATAAACCATTAGCCAGCCTTATTAAAAAGAAAAAAGACTTAAATTAATAAAATCATGAATGAAAGACAAGAGATCACCACCAATACCAATGAAATACAAATGATTTTAAAAACATATTATAAGCAGCTATACGCCAACAAATTAGGCAATCTAAAAGAAATGGATACATTTCTGGAAAACCACAAATTACCACAACTGGAACAGGAAGAAATAGAAAACCTGAATAGGCTGATAACCAGGCAGGAAATTGAAGCAGTCATCATAAAACCTCCCAAGACACAAAAGTCCAGGGCCAGATGACTTCCCGGGGGAATTCTAGCAAACATTAAAAGAAGAAACAATAGCTATCCTACTAAAGCTGTTCTGAAGGGTAGAAAGGGATGGAATACTTCCAAACTCATTTTATGAGGCCAATGTCACCTTAATTCCAAAACCAGACAAAGAACCCACCAAAAAGGAGAATTATAGACCAATATCCCTGATGAACATGGATGCAAAAATTCTCAACAGGATACTAGCCAACAGGATACAACAACACATTAAGAAGATTATTCACCATGACTAAGTGGGATTTATCACCGGGATACAAGGCTGGTTCAACACTGGTAAAACAATCAACGTGATAGATCACATCAAGAGAAAAAACAAGAGCCATATGATCCTTTCAAATACATGCAGAGAAAGCATTTGACAAAATACAGCATCCATTCCTGATCAAAACTCTTCAGAGTGTAGGGATGGAGGGAACATTCCTCAGCATCTTAAAGCCATCTATGAAAAACCCAGAGCAAATATCATTCTCAATGGAGAAACACTGGGAGTTTCCAGTGTTCCCCTAAGATCAGTAACAAGACAGGG
Source organism: Nyctereutes procyonoides (assembly GCF_905146905.1). NCBI lineage: Eukaryota > Metazoa > Chordata > Mammalia > Carnivora > Canidae > Nyctereutes > Nyctereutes procyonoides. The sequence continues at coordinate 20,213,783 of NW_026575120.1, forward strand.
ATGTCCACTCTCACCACTGCTATTCAACATAGTACTAGAAGTCCTAGATTCATCAATTAGACAACAAAAAGAAATAAAAGGCATTCAAATTGACAAAGAAGTCTAAATCTCCCTTTTCGCAGATGACATGTACCTACACAGGAAACCCAAAAGACTCTACCTCAAGATTGCTAGAACTCATACAGCAATTCGGCAGTGTGGCAGGATACAGAAATCAGTGCCAATAAAACTGTGGCATTTCTGTACACTAACAATGAGACTGAAGAAAAAGAAATCAAAAAGTCAATTTCATTTACAATTGCACCCAAAAGCATAACATACCAAGGAATAAACGTAACCAAAGGGGTAAAGGATCTATACCCTAAAAACTACAGAACACTTCTGAAGGAAATTGAGGAAGACACAAAAAGATGGAGAAATACTCCATGCTCATGAATTGGAAGATTTACCATTGTGAAAATATCAATGCTACACATTTATTGCAATCCTAATCCCATGGTATTTCATGGACTTTCTTCAGAGAGGTGGAACAAATCATCTTAAGATTTGTGTGGAATCAGAAAAGACCCCGAATAGTCAGGGGAATATTAAAAAAAGAAATCCATAGCTGGGGGCATCACAATTCCAGATTTCAGGTTGTACTACAAAGCTGTGGTCATCAATAGCCAAACTGTGGAAGGAGCCTCGGTGTCCATCGAAAGATGAATGGATCAAGAAGATGTGGTCGATGTATACAATGGAATATTACTCAGCCATTAGAAACGACAAATACCCACCATTTGCTTCGATGTGGATGGAATGGAGGGTATTTTGCTGAGTGAAATAAGTCAATCGGAGAAGGACAAACATTATATGTTCTTATTCATTTGGGGAATATAATAATAATGAAAGGGAATAGAAGGGAACGGAGAGGAAATGGGTGGGAAATGTCAGAAAGGGAGACAGAACATAAAGACTCCTAACTCTGGGAAACGAATAGGGGTGGTGGAAGAGGAGGTGGGCGGGGGGTGGGGGTGACTGGGTGACAAACACTGAGGTAGGCACTTGACGGGATGAGCACTGGGTGTTATTCTATATGTTGGCAAATTGAACACCAATAAAAAATAAATTTATATTTAAAAAAAAACAAATAGGGAAATATTGAAAAAGAAAACCAGAGATGGGGCATCACAATGCCGGATTTCTGGTTGTACTGTAGTCATCAAGACAGTGTGATACTGGCACAAAAACAGACACATAGATCAATTGAACAGAACAGAGAAGTCAGAAATGGGCTCTCAACTCTATGGTCAACTAATATTTGACAAAGCAGGAAAGACTATCCACTGGAAAAAGGACAGTCTCTTCAATAAATGGTGCTGGGAAAATTGGACAGACACTTGCAGAAGAATGAAACTAGACCATTCTTTTACATCATACACAAAAATAAACTCAAAATGGATGAAAGATCTCATTGTGAGACAAGATTCCATCAAAATCCTAGAGGAGAACCCAGGCAACACCCTTTTTGAACTTGGCCACAGTAACTTCTTGCAAGATACATCTATGAAGGCAAGGGAAACAAAAGCAAAAATGAACTATTGGGACTTCATTAAGATAAGAAGCTTCTACACAGTGAAAGAAACAGTCAACATAATTAGAAGACAACCTACAGAATGGGAGAAGATATTTGCAAATGACCTATCAGATAAAGGGCTAGTATCCAAGATATATAAAGAACTTATTAAACTCAACAGCAAAGAAACAAACAATCCAATAATGAAATGGCCAAAAGACATGAACAGAAATCTCACAGAGGAAGACATAGACATGGCCAACACACACATGAGAAAATGCTCTGCATCACTTGCCATCAGGGAAATACAAATCAAAACCACAATGAGATCCCACCTCACACCAGTGAGAATGGGGAAAATTAACAAGGCAGGAAACCACAAATGTTGGAGAGGATGCGGAGAAAAGGGAACCCTCTTGCACTGTTGGTGGGAATGTGAACTGGTACAGCCACTCTGGAAAACTGTGTGGAGGTTCCTCAAAGAGTTAAAAATAGAGCTACCCTATGACCCAGCAATTGCACTACTTGGGGTTTACCCTAAAGATACAGATGTGGTGAAAGCTGAGACACCTGCACCCAATGTTTACAGCAGCCATGTCCACAATAGCCAAATAGTGGAAGGAGCCTCAGGGTCCATCAAAAGATGAATGGATAAAGAAGATGTGGTTTATGTATACACTGGAATATTACTCAGCCATTAGAAACAACGAATACCCACCATTTGCTTCAACACGGATGCAACTGGAGGGTATGATGCTGAGTGAAGTAAGTCAATCGGAGAAGGACAAACATTATGTGGTTTCACTCATACAGAGAATATAAGAAATAGTGAAAGAGATTTTAGGGGAATGAAGAAAAAAATGAGTGGGAAAAATCAGAGAGGATGACAGAACATGAGAAACTCCTAACTCTGGGAAAAGAACAAGGGGTAGTGGAAGTGGAGATGGGAGGGGTGATGTGGTGACTGGGTGATGGGCACTGAGGGGAGCACTTGATGAGATGAACACTGGGGGTTATACTATATGTTGGTAAATGGAACTCCAATTAAAAAATATTTTTTTAAATAAATTTATTTTTTATCAGTGTTCAGTTTGTCAACATATAGAATAACACCCAATGCTCATCCCATCAAGTGCCCACCTTAGTACCGGTCACCCAGTCACCCTGATCCCCCGCCCTCCTCCCCTTCCACTACCCCTAGTTCATTTCCCAGAGTTAGGAGTCTCTCATGTTCTGTCTCCCTTTCTGATATTTCCCACACATTTCTTCTCCTTTCCCCTTTATTCCCTTTCACTATTTTTTATATTCCCCAAATGAATGAGACCATATAATGTTTGTCCTTCTCCGATTGACTTACTTCACTCAGCATAATACCCTCCAGTTCCATCCACGTCGAAGCAAATGGTGGGTGTTTGTCATTTCTAATGGCTGAGGAATATTCCATTGTATACATAAACCACATCTTCTTTATCCATTCATCTTTCGATGGACACCGAGCCTCCTTCCACAGTTTGGCTAATGTGGACATTGCTGCTAGAAACATCGGGGTGCAGGTGTCCCGGCGTTTCATTGCATCTGTATCTTTGGGGTAAGAAAGATCTGTCCTCCTTCCAGGGTTACAAGGTGCACCACATTATTCTAATGCTCCATCCTTAGAACAGTACCTTTCATTGTCCTCAAAAGTCCCATGTACAGGCTCAAAGTGAGCCCTGTGAAAACCTTTTTTTTTTTTTTAAAGATTTTATTTACTTATTCATGAGAGACACAGAGAGAGGCAGAGACAGAGGCAGAGGGAGAAACAGGCTCCATACAGGGAGCCTGATGTGGGACTCGATCCCAGGACCTTGGGGTCATGCCCAGGGCTGAAGGCAGAGGCTCAACCACTGAGCCACCCAGGCGTTCCAAGCCAGACACCATCTTGAGAGCACTCAGCCTCTCATACTATCCTAGCAGAGGGAGGGTGATGTTCTCCCCAACTTTGGTACCACCTAGAAAATATTTGCAGCCAGCCTTGCCAGACTCCATGCAAGGCATATTCTTCATCTGCAAAATTATTGGTGGTGACCTCCTTATCCTAGGTAAATGGGAGAATCAGATTGGCCAGAGCTATTATCCCCAATTCCCATATCACCTGCCCACCCCACCAAATACACACCCCTTAAGTTGTACAGTCCAAACCAACTTCCATCAACTTTGCTCATTCTCAGCCACTGTCTCTGCAGAATAGTGTAGTAGTCCCACCGTGCCGGGACTGAAGTGCTAGGTACTAAGCCAGCACCTTGGACCCATTCACTACAGAAATTAATATTTGTTGCATCAACAGATGCATCACAGAAGTCCTTGCCATGATGGCAAGTGGAAAAGTCATTGCAACGGAGGACCTAACAACCTGTGCCAATCTCCACAGCCTCACTCCCTGGCTCATCCTTGGACATGTGACCTGGTCCTAGACAATGAGGTGGCAGGAACCTCAGGTCTCTACCTGCAGAGCAAAGCCTGAGGTGGAGCCGAGGCCAGGAGCCTTTCCATCACTGCAGAAGTGGCCTAGGCCAGGCCAGTGCCAGCACCTCAGAGCGCCAGGAAGCCAAGTGTTCCAGAACATTGCTGAGGGCTCAATCAAATTTGTCTTGAAACCCCGCACATGCTAGCTCCTCCCCCTAACTCAAAAGAACCATAAATGTCCTCATGTTCTTGTCCCAAACAAACAAGATGACCATCTGCATGGTATATAACCTACAAGATACGCCTGCCAGTCAATGGGGACATAATCAGCAAAACGATACTCACATGCAATTCAACCACAGACAAACATCTCATGGGAAGCTCAAGGCATATAGATAAATGTGGGGGAATTCCTGAGACCTTAATTGTTGGCCAATCTCACTATCATCTTTTTTTGCCTTCAAGTTTAGGGGCAGGGGCAAGCAGGATAGGACAGACATTCAGCCAGCACCTCGGGATCACCCAGGTCTGCCCTTGCCCCCTGTTCCCCAGGTACCACTATCCACCATGACAGCTCTGGGCAAAACTGTGTCACCAACCCTCCCACCCACCCCCCACCCTCTGCCTCACCCACCTCAGGCCTTGCCAGACCCAGACGACCAGGGAAGCCACCATCCTTGCAGTGATAGACTGTAAACCCCTCCCAGCTGGCCAGCCCTCTGGGGACCCCCCACACCCCCTGATAGTAGTGATAGAAATGCAGCAGGAATCTGAGCTGTACTGTCTGCTCATCTCACCTTCACTGAGAAGTATGGGATTCTGCCCACAAAATGTACTTTGTCTTTACATTTACACTCTTTTAAAAACACATTTTCTTAGGGACTTTTATGCCAACTGTCTTCTGCAAGGTAGAAGTTCAGTAACGAGATTTCTTCCAGTACAATTTCACTTTACATACTTCGATGAATCCCTGAAGCTGTAGTGTATAATGTGAGGTGTGTAGTTTGCCATTTCTTTCAAGTCTGAGATACAGAGGGAAGAACACATTTGATATTTATTTTTGTTGCTTTCACAGTATGATGACTTTTCCTGCCTTCATCTCCAGACCCAAGGACACAGAACAAAGGCAACACAGATCTGCACACTTCAAAATGTCAACTGGAATCTGCAAGCCCAGGTTCTCACAGGAGCTAAAGGTTAAATGCCAGGGTGACAGGGGAAGCAGATAGCAAGTAACCAAGAGAAAATGTCATGTGTCTGTGGCCACCTTCTCTACCTGTCAGAACCAAGCCTCGGCTGACAGGTGGGAGCCACGCCTGGACCTGGCCCCTCTGCCTGGGCTGCCCTTGAGCATAGCAGAGGAAATGCTGAGCTGGGTGTGGGTGTCCGGGGGAGATGGGCAGTTGGCCACAGAGGCTACCTGCCAAGTACCTGTAGGACCAGTTCCTGGTCCTCAGCTAAGGTTAAACAACAATTATTTACTTATATATTTACTGTGACAGGTAATGTGCTCAGTGCTTTGAGTGACTATATTCTCTCCTATCTTATTTTTTTTAACACTTTATGGAGGTACGATTGAGATACAAAAAGCTCTCCATACTTAATGTATGCAACTTGATCCTGACCCTAACCCGAATATCTAGTTAGGATTTAGAATATGTTCTGATTTAGAATATGGTTCGTAAATTATATGACGGATTTTAGGAGCTGGGGAAATCCAGGACCAACCTTACCCTCCCTTGAATGTGATAGGTTCTAACACATTCTGCCACAAGCTATCTGCAGAGTGACCACACGAGGGCACCAGTGAGCACACAGCGCAAACCCCGCCCCCCACAAAGCCAATGCTTCCCTCATCCTGTACAACCTTGCTCATTCAATGTTTACAGATCATTTTATAGATTATTAAAGCTGTGACTTTGTTGAATTTTTTAAAAGCCAAACTAATTCCTTGAAACTGTTAAAACTGTGTTTTCTAAAAGTCTCGGAGTTGGTCCTGGGGAGCAAATGAAAACCTGGGGGCCTGGGAAAAACTGGTATTGAATATTTTAAGATCTACTTAGATAACAAGTATGAATTATACTCTACTTATTTTCAGAAATAATTCGTCTCAACTAACAGTATTGAACCCACACAATACAGTGCATTTTGAGGGGAAAACAAAAGACAAAAAACAAGAATCAACAGCCTCAAGAAGCAGAGAAAGAGCCACACCCAGGAACAAAGAATGCACACCTCAGAGGCTGTGCTCAGGCCCGTGAGCAGTCTGCAGATCCTCTGTAGCTAGGATGCCCCCTGTGCCCCAGGAAATAGTGGGTTGGGCAGAGCTTGTACCCTGATGATGCACTGTCCTAACCAATAGCAAGCCTCCTGGTCATTTCCTCCATGAGACACCTCCAACCCCTGACTCCTCCAGCCTGTTTCTTGGAACTCCCAATTCTCTTTTTGGCCTCATTGTTTACTTTTCCCTTCACTTACATAGTATATGTATATGTTTAATTACATACTATTCTGTCATTTAGATATTTTTGTCATGTTCTCAATGAAACTATGCTTTGCACCATCCACCCTGATTTACAATCACTTATTGATATTGCACGACCTAACTGGGGACTCAGAATACCCTCACAGCGTTCTGGCAAGGTCCTCGCTAAGCCAGTTCATCCTGCAGCTGTTGCAGTGAAGGCCTGATCCAGGCACTGCTATTTTTGTGCAAGTAAGACAGCACTAGCCAAAACTTTGGCTCAACCACATCAAATGGCATGTAGGCCCACCCTGAAGACACTTGCTAGTCCAATGTTCCCCTAGCTAATGTCCATGCAACAGCCATTGTGTCAAATGGGAACTCACTATGAGAGGGGTGGATGACAGACAGAATTCCTGAGATGGAATCTATCTTGGAGACTACCTAGGAGTTCATCACATAGTTCTTGAATGAATAAATTAATCTAAAAATATTTCCTAATTTTATAAATGATGAACCTGAATCTCACATTGACTCACCTAAGTCATATTGGAAATCAGTGACAGAGCCAGACTGAGATTGAGTATGACCTCCAGTGTAAATACTGAGAGTGGCTTTCGCTGGAGCCACAACCATCCATTTAACTTTTCTGGACTGACAGGCTCTGGTGTAACTCTTTGTGTGGCATATCCTGGGAACAAAGATCATGTCAGTGTCCCAGAAATCTCTTACACTGATTATAATGAGACTTTATAATGTCAATGGAGTCCCAAGCCATAGACCATCTCAGTGTTTGTCTGCAAAGATATGGTATATGGGAAACTCCCATAATAATAGAGGGTACAGGGATCCCTGGGTGGCGCAGTGGTTTGGCGCCTGCCTTTGGCTCAGGGCGCGATCCTGGAGACCCGGGATCGAATCCCACATCAGGCTCCCGGTGCATGGAGCCTGCTTCTCTCTCTGCCTGTGTCTCTGCCTCTCTCTCTCTCTCTCTCTCTCTCTCTCTCTCTCTCTGTGTGTGTGATTATCATAAAATAAAAAAAATAATAATAGAGGGTACAGGAAGATGGAAAAAGCAGAACAAAATACATGGGTTCTCACTTCACTTCTGGCCCCAGATGACACAGTGGTGTTCAGTAGGATAAGCCCCCCAAATGCCTCCAAAACCTCCACAGAACTCACCCCTATGGTTTGAAGCTGGGCTTCATACATGGGTCATGAGCACTCCTGGCAGCTCAGGTAGGATGACATGAGACATAACAAAGCCACAGCATTGACAAATTTGTTTTCAGGGAGCAAGGGATTTCTCCAAATATATTCTGAAAAAGGTAAAAAAGTCACAGATACAACATTGATATTTTTAATTAAAAAGAAAGCCATGCATATCACAGAGTAAAATTCATTCAGTTAATAAATATTTATTGAGTACCCAATTTGTGCAAATGTAAGCTCTAGTCCCACCTCGGAGCTTGCAGACAGTAAGGGATATAATGACTGGACAAATACCCACCATTTGCTTCAACGTGGATGGAACTGGAAGGTATTATGTTGAGTGAAATAAGTCAATCAGAGAAGGACAAACATATGTTCTCATTCATTTGGGGAATATAAATAATAGTGAAAGGGAATATAAGGGAAGGGAGAAGAAATGTTTGGGAAATATCAGAAAGGGAGACAGAACATAAAGACTCCTAACTCTGGGAAACAAACTAGGGGTGGTGGAAGGGGAGGAGGGGTGGGGGTGGGGGTGAATGGGTGACGGGCACTGAGGTAGGCGCTTGACGGGATGAGCACTGGGTGTTATCCTGTATGTTGGTAAATTGAACACCAATAAAAAAAAATTTATTAAAAAAAAAATTTATCAAGTAACTAAAAAAGAACAAACCAAAAGGTGACAGAGATAGGACACTCTGCAAATTTTAAATCTACTTCGTTTTATATATGCAAATCCAAGGCCTGTGATATTTATATCTTTAAAATCTTTAGCATTAGGATGCCTGGGTGGCTCAGTGGCTGAGCATCTGCCTTCGGCTCAGAGCAGATCCTCAGGGTCCTGGAATCGAGTGCCACATTGGGCTCCCTGCAAGGAGCCTACTTCTCCCTCTGCCTAGGTCTCTGCCTCTCTCTCTGTGTTTCTCATGAATAAATAAATAAAATCTTAAAAAAAAAGGGTCAATGGTAGGAAGGAATGCTGGCTAAGAAGTGAACAGTGTGGGCTAAGGGAGCCATCGTATTCAGAGAGGCCCATGAGGAAGCCCCTCTGAGGAGGTAGCATTTGAGCCAAGACCAGAATGAAAGGGGGAGCAAATCCATCTGTGATAAGAGCAATAGAGCAAGTACATTTTTTAATAACTTTAAAGATAAGATATAAATGTCAAGAGATTTTGACTTAGGTGTAGCTTTGGGACCTTTGGTTCTTCTCCCTAACATCTTTGGGATATGTGCTTATCTTTCCTCACCATAAAATGCTCTAAAACCCATGTCTTATTTAAGCATTGACATCTTTTCTTAAAAGGCAAATAAATTAACCCTAGCTTATGACAGTCTTCAGAGAAGGTACATGGGACAGTTGAACTTTAATGGTTAAGGAAGGCTGGCCCTGAATGACAGGATACATGGGAGCCTTCGGTGCCAGGAGTCTCCTTATCCCCCCTGAGTGAGAGCAAGAGACCCTAAAGCAGAGACATCTCTGGGGAGGTATGTGCTGGTATTTGCTTAGAACGCTGCCTTCCCATCCCTACCATCCATTTCCAGGACTCCTTGCCCAATTATTCTGGCCTATCTTGATGGCTTTCTTGTCTGAACCTTCAGATCTGAGAGTTTCAGCATGTAGTGATCCTCTAGTTATTTCATATACATTTCCTTGGCATTCCCAAAGGTGGGGAAGAGTCACCCATACTACTTATACACATATTTTTTGCTTGTTGGGAAAGAAGGAGGAAAGTGTAGGCCAAGATCATGATGATCACACAGGAAGAATTCCATGACAGGCCCAAACCAGGGCAGGGGAGAGGGATGGTAAAAGGGAATTGGTAGATACTGGAAAGCTGTTGGGCACTAGTTTCAGAAGGAGTGGGATGATAAGTCTTTGGACCCTTGGGGCTCAGATCTGAAATGCAGGACATCTTGATGCCATAAGCACAACCATTTCTACCTTTCCGTCTGAGTCAGGAAATGCAATAGTAGGAAATGCAAATAGTAGAGCAAAGGTTAGTGAGGAACAGCTTAGAGGAGACTCCATCTCTTTGGTTCCTTTAAATCCTAATGTTAACCTATTACTGTCATATCCAGAGATTAGAGATGGAAATACCTGTCCTCAGAATCATTCTGAAGAGGCAGGATCAACCAAAAAAAATTCTTTCTCTTGGGAAGTTCTTCAAAACTGATTTAAATTCTTGCCTACAGTTACTTTTAATTTACCCCTGGGACCAGGACCCACTTAAGAAACTTGTGTGTGTATATGTGTGTGTGTCACAGAATCTAGCCCAGTGACTCTAAAAAAGAATTGCAATTTAATGATAATCATTGTTACTAAACTGAGATCATGGTAATATTTTATGAAAGAAAAACAGAACAATTAAGAAAACACAGGAAAATAGGTTATTTTGAGAGGCAACCTCATCATAGATTGGATAAATCCTTTTTGTGTGGGATAGAAACATTGTAAACTCTGATTTTTTTTTTTTGCCTCTTTATATTCAGACAACTTAATACACTTAATCCTGAAAGCTTTTTCAAATTTATCTTCTATTGATTCCATGATCCAGACATCTTCAAAAGATGGTGTTGTTGAAATACTAGTAATGAGGGTGTTCTTTAAACATTGGAAAATTCAGGAGCAACATAAATTCTAAACAGAAACTGCTTGACTTGGAATGTTCATTCATTCATTCATTTATTCAAAAGTATTATTTACAATATTCCAGGGCCTTTAATGAGTACTATATATATCCATCTTTTAATAGGTACTGGGTGAGTCTGGCTGCCACACTGTTCCTGAAGTTCAGTTAAGTTAAACAGGTATTACAAATGCTTTTCCTCAGGAAAGCCATTGCAAGTTGACCAAGTGCCAGGTGTTGCATATGAATACTTCTCACTGACCTCACCTCAGTACTGGGCATGATTACTCTGTTCCTGTTTTTAAAAATTTTATTTATTTATTCATGAGAGACAGAGAGAGGCAGAGGCATAGGTAGAGGGAGAAGCAGGCTCCATGCAGGGAGCCCGTTGTGGGACTCGATGCCGGGACTCCGGGATCACACCCTGTGCCAAAGGCAGATGGACAACTGCTGAACCACCGAGGCATCCCAGAGCTCTGTTCCAATGGATGATCAAGTCTTGGAGAGTGCGTGGCAGCACTGACAAGGCTATCATAAAGTGGCTTTTTGGAAAAATATCCTGGGAACTGGTTTTGCTGATGACTGATAATCTTCCAGCTGGAGTCTCCACATGATAAACAGAATTCCAATGAATCCAGCATTTAAAGTTTCCTGTTATGTTATTTGTTCCCATTAGCCTATTAATCTCAACTCTTAGAATATACAGTGAAAACTAGAAATAACCTAGTGTATTTACCTGTCTCTTGCATACCCCTGTCTCCCACCTTCCCAAATCCAGAATATAGTGAAATACTGTAGTTTATTGCAATGTTTAAAAATAAATGGTATCTAACAATAAGAGATCATTTAGAAGACCTGAGAGAAAAATGTAAAAGAAAATGGCAAGGAAAGGGAGAAATTTGGGGAAAGAGGGCAAAGGAGAAAATAAGCCAAGGTACCTAAGGAACATGCAGAAAAATAGCTTTCTTATGAAACAGCCTTTGAACCCTCCTGCTTCCTTCTCTGCTGGGTGCCCTCCTGGGTGACAGTTGGGTTTCCTAAGTGTGCGGTCACCACCAGTGTGTTCTATGGTGCTTGTCTGCAGAAAGCCCAAGTCACGAATTTGTGAGTCTCAAGGGCTTACTGCCTCTGATCTCTGGGAAGCTGAGACCTCACAAGAGCATGAGAGACCCAGACAGCCAACCCACCCTCATCAAGAGGTCTCCCAGGGAACTGAGGGTGACACAAGGGTCACAGGACACCAGACCAAGCCTCACTCTCCATTGCTGCTGACTGGATGCCCAGAAAGAAGCCAAATCTAGCCCAGGAGAAAGGACTTTCCGATCCTTGATTATGTTGTGGGTGGCCCACTGAAAGGGGCAAGAGGTGACTGGGACCTTGGAGTGTGCTAACCCAAAAAGGGCAGGTCCCTGCATGAACATTTCAAGGAACCCTCCCTCCCTCCCAGGGCCTCTCGGGCTGTCGATGAGGGAGGAAGTCTCCAGAGTGAGGTTAAGTGGTTGTCAGTAGTTGCCTGTGAGCAGGTGGACAGGGGCCTGGACACAGAAGGTCCCTCTCTGCCCCTGGTTTGCAGCCTGCAGCAGAGGTGCCCTCTATCGAGCCCAGACACTGCCTTTAGTAAAAATAGATGGCACCTCTGGGGTCGTTGCATCTGTGCCATGTGACTCCTCATGGGAGCTGGGGTCTCAGGGGTCTCAGGCACAAGGATGGGCTGCTGTGAACAGCTGCCCCTCTCTGACCAGTGGGAGAGCTTTGTTACCATGTGTCTATTCACCATACTGGGCTCTAAATAATTGATAGATAAATTCAAATTTCTGAAACTCATTTTTCTGGTGACCCCATTTTCCCCATAAAATTCCACTTAGTTTAATCAACTGAGAATAACCTTCATCTCCTGCCTAGAGGGGACCCCAGGGAACATCTATTTGTATGAGGATTCAGCGGAAAAAAACACATCCTTAACCTGCTTCAAAACTGCTGTGTGTATCCACACAAGTAGACCTTGAAAAACTTAGTAATTTTTTTCAGCTGAGATGGATATATAGGAGAATTTCAATCATGGATTCTTGGCTCAAGCATGTTGCCTTCACCCAAATTAGTAATTTTTTAAAGACTTTACAAACCTACATTCCAAGTTTGGCATACTCTTGCTTTTCTTTACATTCAGGGCTTTGAAACAGAAAAATAAGAGAATATTCCTTCAGATTAAATTTGGATTTTGCCAACATTCTTTAAAGGTGGTCTTTTTTAAATATCTTTCTAGCAGCTTCTTTTCTTATTTTATTTAAATTCAATTAGTTAACACATGGTGTATTATTGGTTTCAGAGGTAGAGCTCAGTGATGTCTCAGTTGCGTGTAACACCCCATGCTCATCATCACATATCTCCTTCATGCCTGTCACCCAGGGATCTCATCCCCCCACCTCCCTCCCCTCCACCGACCCTCAGTTTGTTTCCTAGAGTTGAGTCTCTCATGGTTTGTAACAGCTTCTTGCAGATTCCTTGAGCTGCCTGATTCTAAATAAAGCCTTCTTTCTTCTGTTTGTGCTTACAGAAGAAAAGCGTCAAAGCCTTTGCTCCTGTGCTGGTAACTTGCCCGAGGCAAAGATGCCCTAGGGCCTGAGCTTTCTAGGCTTCTGCTGGCCAGAAGCAAGGACAGTAAAAGTAGGTGTGCATGGCAAAGATGTACTTGGGGGCTCCTGGCACATCTCTTATGGCACAGTTTAAAACTGAGGAAAACTGTGCTAAACTATTTTTTCCTACCCTAAGTTTCTGGTGGTTTCTTGGGCCAGTGACCTCTGCTGACCTGTGACCCACGTCTCAGTTCCTACAACAGGTTGGGTTCTTCTCTGTTGTCCTGAGTTTTTGGCTTCCTGTCCCCAGCTCGCCTTTCCTTTATTCTGTGTCTTCAGATGGCTAAACAGTTTTCTTCTGTTCTCTGACCAGCCAGAGGAAAGTCTTGAAGGAAGGGATCACGATGACAGGAAGTGGCAGGTGCCTCTCAGGTCACCATGGTTTGTCACATCTGTTTCACCATAGCTGACTGGAAAGCAGGAGTGAGAGAATGAAGAGGGGCATCTTCTCAGTGTGGGCTGCTGGATCAATTGGGCCTCACCTCACTGCTCACCTAGCACCTGCAGTGTGAATGCCCCACCTGTGTTGGACCCTAGAGCAGGTGGGTACTGTGGCAGCTGTGTTGAGGGATGGTATGTGTGTGGGACAGACAGAGACAGAAAGAGACAGAGGACAGAGAGGGAGGTTTCATGGCCAATGGAAGGCACTCCTTTCTTTTTCTCTCTGGAAATATAAAAAAGGGATGTTTTAGGGATTTGGTGTATCTAAAAATAGAGAGCTTCTCAGCTGATTAATTTTTTTGGCCCTTCTCTTCTGCACTTAGATAGCTTTCTCACTGATTCCTCATCTCCTCAGAGTGGGGGCACATGGACTTTCCTATGAGAAGCCAATGGTAAAACTGCCAAGGGAAAAAGATAATATCTGATATACAGCAAACATTCGATATATTTTATTATTTTTAATTATTATCATAATTAACCAACTCAATACTTTTTTTCACTCAATAGTGAAACCACAAGAATGTTTTATATTAAAATATCTTTTTTAAAAAAACCTTTAATAATAGGTCCTAATATAGAAGAAAAATAAACAAGTAATCCCTGTGTGACTAACTGGGGTGACTTGGTTGCTTCTTTTCATCATGTAACATGGAGGCTTATGTGTGACCTGGTGGTTTACAGGTGTCAAGTTCATTGGATTCAAGCTTGAAACACTCTGATCAGAAAATGCAACCATTATATTACCTGCTTTATAGGCAGACCACGTGAATCCCCATCTCTTTCTTAGCTCCAACCTCACATACTCATTGAATAGCTCATTTTCTGTGTCTCAGACATGAAGCTGGATGCTGAACCACAAGACATACATTGTTCATCCTTCTTCATGGAGCTTCTAAGTCAAGATGTGCAACAAAGGAAAGGCAGAAAAGCAAGAAAATAAAAAAAAAACGTGTGTAGCTTCATAATGACTCTTTTGGAAAGAATCCGTAGGGCTGCTTGTGCTTACCTTCATTATTTGCTTTCCTGTTGTTTTCCAAAAAGCAACAAAAAAGATTGACTTCTCTAAAAGTGAAGAAATGAAGGGCATTCTGTTAGGGCCAGAGAAGCCTGACCAAAGAAAGCTCAATGTCTGTACCCAGGATGCCTGACACCCTTTGGCCAGTCATTAAATCACTGGCCAGGTCATGTTTGTGTACTCCAATCAAGAAAAAGAATTCCAAAAGCTATTAAATTTATCATTTTTTATTTCCCTTTAAATTTTCTGGAACTTCATGTCTTATTACAGCAATAGAATTAGTGTTTTCTTAAGAACTTTATACCAGAAAAGAGGACAGGGAGTCTACAGATCCCAAGAGAGAGAAGCCAACCCTGATGGTTCCTACATGCCAGTCTGACGGCTCCTTTAGACTTCACCACTACTGGCCTCCCTGCTGCATGTGCTGCTAGTATACGCTGACTTTGGATGCCTTCTCCTTTTGGGTCTGGGACACACCTCTCTTCTCCTCTCTAGCAACTCTTCTGCCCCCACCGTGGGCCCCTCTTGCTTTCTCTGACTGATTGTCTTCTTCTGCCCTCCTGCCAGGCCTGGTTGACCCCTTAGCCTTCCTCTCTCCTCTATATACTTCCTCATGGCCACATGGTGTGGTGACTTGGCAAGAATAACACAAGATCATACAGATGCAAGTACTTCATAAAGTGTACAGTGGAGTCCTATTATACATGCATCTGATGTTCACGCACTCCACAGTGCAAAGCAAAAACAAACAAAACATGTGTATGTGCCCAAAGAAGAACTAGATGGGGGTGACAATGTGCTGTGTGCCTTTGCCCCCATAACATCTTATTGGGCCAGTTACACTCAGGTGTTTAAAAATAATTTTCAAGAATACTTCCTAAACACAAGACAGACTGGTACTCAGCCCAGGAGGCAGAAATCTGTTCAGATGCTGAAGGGGGGATTCTTGAGCAGAATTACTGAGAAGTCTGTCTGTATGTTATTCTGTAACTACAGGTGACATAAGGAAATTGACTATGTGTCATTTCTGCTGTCACATGACCTGAGACCTTCCAGAACAAGAACCCCACCATAGACAAGAAGCTGTGATGATCACAATCAAAAGGTAAGAAGAGGAAGTGTGAAGATGTCACTAAGAGTATAGAGAATCCTGTTCAGGATTGACATTTATTTTATATTTTTTAAAGATTTTACTTATTTATTCAAGAGAGAGAGACAGAGAGAGAGAGAGGCAGAGACACAGGCAGAGGGAGAAGCAGGCTCCATGCAGGGAGCCCGATATGGGACTCGATCCAGGGTCTCCAGGATCACACCCTGGGCTGAAGGCAGCGCTAAACCGCTGAGCCACCAGGGCTGCCCAGGACTGACATTTCTTTTAAAAGATAATTGTGTATTATCATCCTGAACTATTTCTGCAGGCCACCTTTATTTCCAGCTCCGTATTGAAAATTCCTGTGAGCTACTCAACAATCTTGCCCTTAACTGTGGAGTCCAGACACAAATCTTCCTCTTTGCTCTACATTTTTCCTGCTCTTGGATTTATATTTTTAAGTTTGAAAATGCTCTATTGCCTCAGGATGCATCAAGCCAAATTAAAAGAACATGCAAGGCTGACACAAAAAAACTGAAGCAATCAACAAACGCCAAGTGAACCACAAGAAAGCTCTGCTCCTTTGGGACATGTTGGCCTGAAAGAAAGTTGTACCATGCTCTGGAAACAGGACCCCCCCAAAAATTATATGTATATATATACACATATATAATATATATAAATTATATATATTGCTATTATATATATATATATATATATAAATTATATATATATATGTATTGCTCCCAAACTCTCAGTCTAAAACTTGTTTTGGGGCTAAGGAAGAGAGTTAGCCATCAGGGGAGAATCAGGAAACCTAAATTCAGGATTTTTATGCTAAACAAGATTAGGGTAATACATTTCATAAAATGATCTTAACATAGGTGTGCTTCTTATGTTAATAGTCTCCTGCTACATAAATGATATCTCAAAAAAACTTTCTGTGCCAAACTTCACAAAATTAGACCTTCGGACGTTCAAATTTTAGTTAATTTGGAAAAGATGGTGGGAAGCAGAGGACTTTGGTCAGACGTAGCAGTGATTTTGTAATGGACACTTGTTATGATTACTTATGATATTATATTATGATCCTTTTTAATTAAAATTATCATATATATATATATTCCCCAATTGAATGAGACCATATAATGTTTGTCCTTCTCCAATTGACTTATTCCACTCAGCATAATATCCTCCAGTTCCATCCATGTTGAAGCAAATTAGTGAAAGGGAATAAAGGGGAAAGGAGTGAAAATATCAGTGAGGGTGACAAAACTTGAGAGACACCTAACTCTGGGAAAAAACAAGGGGTAGTGGAAAGGGAGGTGGGCGGGGCTTTGGGGTGACTGGGTAATGAGCACTGAGGGGGGTATTTGGCAGGATGAGCACTGGATGTTATGCTGTATGTTGGCAAACTGAACTCCAATAAAAAATTTGTTTTAATTTAAAAAAATTATCTCATATAAAGTTTAGATCCTTATTATCAGAGTTGGCTATTTAATCATGGATTAGATTCATACAACAGCAACTTGGTTATTATTCCCTTACTATTGGACACTGAAATTTTAATTTTTTTTTCTGTCATAGATTACACTTGACTCTCTTTTGGTTCTGTGGAATTGTTTTTGGGTGTGTAATACAGTTCAAATGACACAAACCGTTTCACTTCACATAGTGCTAGTTTGCCTTTCAGAAACATTGCTGGTGTTCCTAGGAATGAAGAACCCTTCCTCTATCCTCACCAACATTTTCTGTTATTCTTATTTATAATTGCTAGTTTGGGGAATCATTAATGGTAACTTACATTTGTCCTATTTTCTATTTCTTTATCTACCATAGGAAAGGCTGTTCATCTGAGGCTCCGGCTAGGAGCCCACTAATTTCCTCCCCTCAGTGGGAGAACCTTTCTGTAATAAGGTCACGCTTCAAGGAATGCATGGCCTCATGAGTGTGTCTGGGCCGCATGGACAGCCATGGATCATGCTTTGATTGGGATAAACCGGATTTAAACCTGTCATCTCCCCTGTGACTTTCATGAGTGTCCCGGTTTGGGGGATAACTATGTGGTCACTTTAGTGGTGATGGAAGGGGTGAGCCAGCCAGATAGATTTGTCACATCACCCACCTTCACAGGTGCCCAACGTCAGGACTGTGAGGTCTGAGCTCCAGCTCTGCCTTCCTGTGATAGCTCTTGGCTCTGTTTCTTTATGAATAAGCTGAATTTTCATGCTTTTGACTAGTCTCAGTTTCATATATTTGGGATTTTAGAATGTTATCAGTTACATTTATCATCTATGATTTTTCTAATTTTGTAGCCTTCTTTTCAGAACGTAGTTTATTAAATTTCATTTAATCCTATGTCTTTGAATACACTCTCCTTCCCGATGATGATAAATTCCATTTCTTCCATAGTCTGGAAAAGATAGATCTTATAGAACAATTCTGTTATTTCAGTATTTTTATGTGTAAGTCAGATAATTCAATAATTTAATGCATTGTATGGTGTCTGTTATGGATCTAAGGTAAGCCACTTTCATAATGATGCTTTATATTTCTTATGTTTTGTTTTAAGATGGACACAAAGGGAAAAGTTTTGGATCATTACCCTGTGATGATTATATATTAAACACTTAGGCCAAATGTAAAAACATGTATTGATATACTTTATAGTATCCAGGGAGTAATAATTATATGTTCATTAAAGTCAGGCAGCAAAAGGAGACATCACTTAAAGATAATATTAGGTAAAATCAAAAGGCTTTTCATTAGCATAATAACTACTATTCTTTGGGAGATGAGATAACAAAATTTTCCGAGTACAGAAATGTTTCCCTCTGTCTTGGTAGATGAAAACCACAGATGTTTAGGATGGGAAGAGACATAGGGTGTTGTGGAGAGACAAATGAGACTTTTGGAAGAATGCTCATGGAGGGAGACTCTTTCTGGGTTGCTGCTCAGTTAGCCACCTTGACTGCACCCAAACTTGTGTGTGTATATGAACACGTGCACTTTTCTAAGGATGGTGTCCATAATTTTCACCAGATCTGAAAAGTGTCCACAATACCTCTATAATTGTGAATGAACAACCCAGTTGCTTCATTTCAGAGATGAAGTTACTGATCCACAAAAAGATAACACCAATGCACAGGGCTAAAAATCTGATTAGGGAGTGAGCCAAGACTAGAACTTTGTTGTTGGATCTCTTGATTCTTTGCATCCCAGGCTTGCTGTAGAAAGCTGCCTATGTCTATATACAATAAGAACTTATTTCTCTTCTTCCTCTCCATAGCAATGAGTACGTGCTGCTTGGGTCAACCCTAGGCAAAAGTGTGGAGAGGTAAACTCTAGGCAGCTTACCTTATCCTTCTCAGCACCCACTCTACCTTTCTGCCCCTATACTTGTTACATGTTTCTCCATCTGATCTTGTCAATTTCCAGCTGTTGTCACCTACCAGAAATCTTTGTTGGGTACTAGGGTGAGCGTTAATAAACATCGGTTCTCAGGAAGCCTGGATGGCTCAATGGTTTAGCGCTGCCTTCAGCCCAGCGCCAGATCCTGGAGACCAGAGATTGAGTCCCACGTCAGGCTTCCTTTTTATAATTTTTTTATTGGAGTTCAATTTGCTAATATATAGCATAGTACCCAGTGCTCATCCCACCAAGTGCTCCCCTCAGTGCCCATAACCCAGTCACCTAAACCACCCACTCACTTCCTCTTCCACTACCCCTTGTTCATTTCCCAGAGTTAGGTGTCTCTCATGTTTTGTCACCCTCACTGATATTCTCACTCATTTTCTAGGCTTTCCCTTTATTCCATTTCACTAATTTTTATATTATCTGAATCAAAGAGATCATATAATGTTTCTCCTTTTCCAATTGACTTATTTCACTCAGCATAATACCCTCCAGTTCCATCCACGTTGAAGCAAATGGTGGGTATTTGTCGTTTCTAATGGCTGAGGAATATTCCATTGTATACATAGACCACATCTTCTTTATCCATTCATCTTTCGATGGACACCGAGGCTCCTTCCACAGTGTGGCTATTGTTCACATGGCTGCTAGAAACATCGGGGTGAGGTGTCCCGGCGTTTCATTGCATCTGAATCTTTGGGGCAAATCCCCGACAGTGCAATTGCTGGGTCGTAGGGCAGGTCTATTTTTAACTCTTTGAGGAACCTCCACACAGTTTTCCAGAGTGGCTGCACCAGTTCACATTCCCACCAACAGTGTAAGAGGGTTCCCTTTTCTCCGCATCCTCTCCAACATTTGTGGTTTCCTGCCTTGTTAATTTTCCCCATTCTCACTGGTGTGAGGTGGTGTCTCATTGTGGTTTTGATTTGTATTTCCCTGATGGCAAGTGATGCGGAGCATTTTCTCATGTGCATGTTGGCCATGTCTATGTCTTCCTCTGTGAGACTTCTGTTCATGTCTTTTGCCCATTTCATGATTGGATTGTTTGTTTCTTTGGTGTTGAGTTTAATAAGTTCTTCATAGATCTTGGAAACTAGCCCTTTATCTGATACATCATTTGCAAAAATCTTCTCCCATTCTGTAGGTTGTCTTTTAGTTTTGTTGACTGTATCCTTTGCTGTGCAAAAGCTTCTTATCTTGATCAAGTCCCAATAGTTCATTTTTGCTTTTGTTTCTTTTGCCTTCGTAGATGTATCTTGCAAGAAGTTACTGAGTACCACACTGTTTTGATGACCACAGCTTTGTAGTACAACCTGAAATCTGGCATTGTGATGCCCCCAGCTATGATTTTCTTTTTTAAAATTCTCTTGGCTATTCAGAGTCTTTTCTGATTCCACACAAATCTTACGATGATTTGCTCCAACTCTCTGAAGAAAGTCCATGGTATTTTGATAGGGATTGCATTAAATGTAAATAGCCCTGGGTAGCATTGACATTTTCACAATATGAATTCTTCCAATCCATGAGCATGGAATATTTTTCCATCTCTTTGTGTCTTCCTCAATGTCTTTCAGAAGTGTTCTGTAGTTTTTAGGGTATAGATCCTTTACCTCTTTGGTTAGGTTCATTCGTAGGAATGTTATGCTTTTGGGTGCAATTGTAAACGGGTTTAACTCCTTAATTTCTCTTTCTTCAGTCTCATTGATAGTGTATAGAAATGCCACTGACTTCTGGGCATTGATTTTCTATCCTGCCACACTGCTAAATTGCTGTATGAGTTCTAGCAATCTTGGGGTGCAGTCTTTTGGATTTTCTATGTAGTGTATAATGTCATCTGCAAAGAGGGAGAGTTTCACTTCTTCTTTGCCAATTTGAATGCCTTTTGTTTCTTTTTGTGGCCTGATCACTGAGGCTAGGACATCTAGTACTATGTTGGATAGCAGTGGTGAGAGTGGACATCCCTGTCTTGTTCCTGATCTTAGGGGAAAGCCTCCCAGTGTTTTCCCATTGAGAATGATATTTGCTCTGGGCTTTTCGTAGATGGCTTTTAAGATGCTGAGGAATATTCCCTTTATTCCCACACTCTTAAAAGTTTAGATCAGGAATGGATGCTGTATTTTGTCAAATACTTTCTCTGTATCAATTGAGAGTGTCACATGGTGTTTGTCTTTCCCTTGCTGATATGATCAATCACATTGATTGCTTAATGAGTGTTGAACCAGGCTTTCATCCCAGGGATAAATCCCACTTGGTCAAGGTGAATAATTTTCTTAATGTATTGTTGTATCCTATTAGCTAGTATCTTGTTGAGAATTTTTGTATCCATGTTCATCAGGGATATTGGTCTACTATAATTGTCCTTTTTGGTGGGGTCTTTGTCTGGTTTTGGAATTAAGGTGATGCTGGCTTCATAGAACAAGTTTGGAAGTACTCCATCTCTTTCTATCTTTCTGAACAGCTTTCTTAGAATAGGTATTGTTTCTTCTTTAAAGGTTTGATAGAATTCCCCTGGGAAACCATCTGGCCCTGGACTTTTGTGTCTTGGGAGGTTTTTGATGACTGCTTCAATTTCCTCCCTGGTTATTGGCCTGTTCAGGTTTTCTATTTCTTCCTGTTCCAGTTTTGGTAGCTTGTGGTTTTCCAGAAATGCATCCATTTCTTTTAGATTGTCTAATTTATTGTGTATAACTGCTCATAATAAGTTTTAAAATCATTTGTATGTCCTTGGTATTGGTGGTGATCTCTCCTCTTTCACTCATGATTTTATTAATTTGAGTCTTTTCTCCTTCTTTTTAATAAGGCTGGCTAATGGTTTATCTATCTTACTAAATCTTTCAAAGAACCAACTCCTGATTTTGTTGATCTGTTCCACAGTTCTTCTGGTCTCTATTTTATTGAGTTCTGCTTGAATCTTTATTAATTCTCTTCTTCTGCTGGGTGTAGAATCTATTTGTTGTTTTTTCTCCAGCTCCTTTAGGTGTAAGGTTGGCTTTTGTATTTGATTTCTTTCCAGTTTTTGTATGGATGCTTGTATTGTGATGTATTTCCCCCTCAGGATTGCTTTTGCTGTATCCCAAAGATTTTGAACAGTTATATCTTCATTCTCATTAGTTTCCATGAATCTTTTTAATTCTTCCCTAATTTCCTGGTTGACCCTTTCATCTTTTAGCAGGATGGTCCTTAACTTCCACGTATTTGAGATCCTTCCAAACGTCTTCTTGTGATTCAGTTCTAGTTTCAAAGCATTATGGTCTGAAAATATGCAGGGGATTATCCCAGTCTTTTGGTATTGGTTAAGAACTGATTTGTGACCCAGTATATGGTCTATTCTGGAGAAAGTTCCATGTGTGCTTGAGAAGAATCTGTATTCAGTTGCATCTGGATGTAAAGTTCTGTAAATATCTGTGAAATCCATCTGGTCCAGTGTATCATTTAAAGCCCTTGTGTCTTTGGAGATGTTGTGCTTAGAAGATCTGTTGATTGTAGAAGGCGCTTTATTCAAGTCACCAAGTATAAGTGTATTATTATCTAAGTATGTCTAACTTTGGTTATTAATTGATTGATATACTTGGCAGCTCCCATATTCGGGGCATAAATATTCATGATTGTTAGGTCTTATTGTTGGATAGATCCTTTAAGTATGATGCAGTGTCCCTCTTCATCTGTTACTACAGTCTTTGTGATAAACTTTAATTTATTTGATATAAAGATGGCTACTCCAGTTTCCTTTGAGGACCATTTGAATGGTATATGGTTCTCCAGCCTTTTATTTTCAGGCTGTAGGTGTCCATGTCAGGCTTCCTGCATGGAGCCTGCTTCTCCCTCTGCCTGTGTCTCTGCCTCTCTCTCTGTTTCTTGAATAAATAAATAAAATCTTTAAAAAAATAAAAAATAAACATCAGTTCTCTGAGAAATGACTGCTATTCTTCTCCCTGACCACTTGCTGTGTGTAATTTCTTTCACCCTCTGTATGTATTCATGCTTGTGTGAATCTTCAATTTCATTAAAACCCAAGTTTCATTTTATGTAAGATTTGTTCCAAATGATCTTGGACCCCTGGGGCTACAGACTGATCAACCCCTGTAGTGTGCTCCCTCCTTCTCCCTGCCCAATGGTTAAACACTGTCCCACTTCTGTATTCTGTGTTCTATATTTTCACACTGGTCCCTAATTGTCCAAGGATTCACAATCAGTCACATCTCCTAAAGCAACTCCTAAAACAGAAAACAAATTCCCCACCTCCCATAAAAATATATGGGCCTCATATTTAATTTTTCCAGAGCTTAGATTTGGGCTACATAATTGGAGATAAAATTTCTGGCTATTAAAAATACCATTGTATTACTGATTGAAGCTGTATGATATATAATCACTCCTGAACTTATTTACATTTTAAAAGAGAAATTCTTGGAACAAGTACCTCAGTGCCAGGGCAGTCAATCTCACTGTTGCATAATTCATTCACCCAGACATTAATGATGGAGATGCCATCTGATAACAGTAATAGCAGTTAACGAATGTTTGAGTACGTATTTTATGCCAGGTCTAAATTCTTTTTAGACAACCTATCACCTGAGTTTTTATTTCTTTTTTTTTTTCAAGATTTATTTATTTATTTATTTACTTACTTACTTACTTATTTATTCATGAGACACACGGACAGAAAGGCAGAGACACAGGCAGAGGGAGAAGCAGGCTCCGTGCAGGGATCCCGATGTGGGACTTGATCCTGGGACTCCAGGATCATGCCCTGGGCTGAAGGCAGGCGCCAAACCACAGAGCGACCAAGGGATCCCCTGAGTTCTTATTTCTTAAGAACCTTAGGATAGGCAGATGTTTTACAGATACGCAGATAGAGGCCCTGAAACATTGAGTAGCTTGTCTATGTCACATGGCTAACAACATTAGGCCAAATGTTTAACCTCCACACCCCACTGTCTTTTAGCAAGAGGTTTCCAACAGTGAAGTCAACTTAGAGCATAGGTATTCACCTATAATGCATAAATAAGCTGTTCTTAGGGCTTGTCTTTGGCTTTTAGTCCTGAAAACCTTTTACTGACTTAGTCTGCTCTCTGGGTCTGTAATGCTTAGAAACTGTAAGGATTGGGGAAGGAAGGAGAAGGTCAGCCTCCTGAGATACATTCTTATTTACTCTTGGATCTTTAACCTGAGCCTACTTTTCTCTGGCTATATATAGCACATCCAGCTGGGAACTTTAAATATTTGTTTTATTTTATGTTTGAGAAAGAAGACTTGGTATGAATGTTTGCTCTCTTTGTGTTTACTTTACAATACTGGAGTTAAATTTGAGCTCGCAGGATCTGATTACCCTGACTTCTGACAAACTTGTCTCTTCTCCATCATGCTACATTGCTGATTCCCCGAGGTTATTTCGACCTGAAATTTAAAGAGAGAACAGCTGGAACACTACAGAGAGAAGGGTTTTGGCTTCTAACAAGGTAGAAAGGCAGAAAAAAATAAAAAGGAATCAAGTGGGGGAGGGGCACTGTGAGGAGCCAGGCTAAAACCATTCTGGGGAAGCCTCTGGGACAGGAAACCCCAGCCCCAGAGAATCAGGAACTTTAACCCCAAAGGATTCTTCCCAGATGGAAAAGTGCTCAGCAGAGAAATTGGGCAGAATCTCTAGAGAGGCAGTGAATCCTCCAGGCTACTGGAGTCACTAAAAGAGGAAGTGCGCCCAGGGGAAAGCTCGGCACAAACTGTGGGTCAGTCTCCGTAAAGAGCTGGAGCGTGAGCCCTGCAGACCTTGGCTGGGCAGGGGCGGGGAGGGAAATGGCCAGTCAGGGAGGGGCTTCGGACAGAGGTGTATGGGCCCTGCTGCCTTCCGAAGCCCCACGCGGGGGAGGGGGTGGGGGAGGGGGTGGGGGAGCGCCGATTCCAGCAGCACGGGCCCAGGATCCCAGGGCACAAAGTAGACACAGCCCATGATCCTGCTCCCCCTGGGACAGGTGGACGGCAGGGAGGGTTGAGGACAGCGAGGACTCTCCTACCGCCGCCGGAGGCCCCCAAGCTGTGCAGATCAGCACAACAGCACCTCCCCAGGATCACGTAGGCCAGTGCGGACTGGGGGACTCCAGGATCACGCCCTGGGCCGAAGCCACCCAGGCTGCCCCAAGGTTGATATTCTTACTCAGTCCACTCATACAGCCACTCTGCACTGAGCAAAATGACTAGAAGGAAGAACCCACCACATAAGAAAGGATCAGAAACAGTACTCTCTGCCACAGAGTTACAGAATTGGGATTACAACTTGATGTCAGAAATCTAATTCAGAAGTACAATTAGAAAGCTACTGGTGACTCTGGAAAAAAGCATAAAGGATTCAAGAGACTTCATGACTGAAGAATTTAGATCTAATCAGGCCAAAATTAAAATTCAATTAAATGAGATGCAATCCAAACTAGAGGTCCTAACGACGAGGGTTAATGAAGTAGAAGAAAGAGTGAGTGAAAAAAGATGACAAGCTGATGGCAAGGAAGGAAGCTGAAGAAAAAAGAGAAAAAAAATTAAAGGACCACAAGGAAACGTTAAGGGAAATAAATTATGGCCTCAGAAGGAAAAAAATCTATGTACAATTGGGGTTCGAAAAGCACCAAGAGGGACAGAGAGCCAGAAAGCATATTTGAAGAAATCATAGCTGAGAACTTCCCTAATTTGAGGAGGAAAATAGGCATTCAGATCCAGGAGATAGGTTCCCCCCGAAAAAATAAAAAAATAGTCCAACGCCTCGGCATTTAAGGTGAAACTTGCAAATTCCAAAGATAAAGAGAAAAACCTTGAAGCAGCAAGACAAGAGATCCCTAACATATATACAGAGAAATATTAGAATAACAGTAGACCTCCCCCAGAAAGACCTGGCAAGCCCGAAAGGGTTGATAGGATATATTCAGGGTAATAAATGAGAAGAACATACGGACAAGACACTATATCCAGCAAGGCTTTCATTCAGAATAGAAGGAGAGATAAAGCGCTTTCAAGATAGGCAGAAACTGAAAGAATATGTGACCACCAAACCAGCTCTGCAAGAAATATTAAGGGAGACTGTAAAAGAAAGAAGAAGTACAAAGAAATAATCCACAGAAACGGACTGGATAGGTATTACGATGACACTAAATTCATATCTTTCAATAGTAACTCTGAACGTGATAGGGCTAAATGATCCCATCAAAAGATGCAGGGTTTTGCACTGGATAAAAAAAGCAAGACTCATCTATTTGCTGTCTACAAAACACTCGTTTGAGACCTAAGGACATCTATAGCCTGAAAATGAAAGGGTCTATCCAACAAGAGGACCTAACAGTCATGAATACTTAAGCCCCTAATATGGGAGCTGTCATGTATATCAATCAATTAACAAGCAAAGTAAAGACATATTTGGTAAAAATATACTAATACTGAGAGACTTCAACGTGGCACTTTCTACAAATGACAGATATCAAAGCAACATATCCAAAGATCATCTCCAAAAAACAAGAGCTTTAAATGATACACTGGACCAGGTGGATTTCACAGATATTTACAGAACTTTATATCCGAATGCAACTGAATACTCATTCTTCTCAAGTGCGCATGGAACTTTCTCCAGAATAGACCACATACTGGATCACAAATCAGGTCTCAAGTGATACCAAAAGATTGGGATTGTCCCCTGCATATTTTTAAGACCAAAATGCTTTGTAACTAGAACTCAATCACAAGAAGAAATTTGGAAGAAACTCAAACACGTGGAGGTAAAAGAGCATCCTGCTAAAAGATGAATGGGTCAACCAAGAAATTAGAGAAGAATTAGAAAGATTCATGGAAATTAGTGAACACGAACATAAAAACATTCAAAATCTTTGGGATAAAGCAAACGCAATCCTAAGAGGGAAATGCATTGCAATACAAGCATTCCTCAAAAAATTGGAGAAAACTCAAATACACAAGCTAACCTCGCACTGAATGTAATAAGAGAAGTAATAGCAAATAAAACCTACACCAAGCAGAAGAAGAGACTTAATAAAGATTCAAGCAGTACTCAATGAAAGAGAGACCAGAATAACTGTGAATGGATCAACAAAACCAGGAGTTGGATCTTTAAAAGAATTAATAAGATAGATAAACTATTAGCCAGCTTTATTAAAAAGAAAAGAGAAAAACTCAAATTACTCAAATCATGAATGAAGGAGGAGAGCTCACAACCAATACCAAGGAAATACAAATGATTTTAAAAACATATTCTAAGCTACTATACAACAATATATTAGGCAATCTAGAAGAAATGGACACATTTCTGGAAAACCACAAATTACCAAACCTGAAACAGGAAGAAACAGGAAAACCTGAATAGGCCAATAACCAGGGAGAAAATTGAAGCAGTCATCAAAAACCTCCCAAGACACAAAAATCCAGGGCCAGATGGCTTCTCAGGAGAATTCTAGCAAACATTTAAGAAAGAAACAATACCTATTCTACTAAAGCTGTTCCGAAAGATAGAAACAGATGCAATACTTCCAACCTCGTTCTATGAGGCCAGCATCACCTTAATTCCAAAACCAAACACCCCACCAAAAAGGAGAATTGTAGATCAATATCCCTGATGAGAACAGATGCAAAAATTCTCAACAATATACTAGCCAACAGGATCCAACAGTACACTAAGAGGATTATTCACCACAACCAAGTGGGATTTATCCCTGGGATGAAAGCCTGGTTCAACACTCATAAAATAATCAACGTGATAGATCGTATCAACAAGAGAAAAAACAAGAACCATGTGACACTCTCAATAGATACAGAGAAAGCATTTGACAAAATACAGCATCCATTCCTGATCAAAACTCTTCGGAGTGTATGGATGGAGGGAACATTCCTCAGCATCTTAAAAGCCATCTATGAAAAGCCCACAGCAAATATCATTTTCAATGGGGAAACACTGGGAGCCTTTACCCTAAGATCAAGAACAAGACAGGGATGTCCACTCTTACCACTGCTATTCAACATAGTACTAGAAGTCCTAGATTCATCAATTAGACAACAAAAAGAAATAAAAGGCATTCAAATTGACAAAGAAGTTGAAATCTCCCTTTTCGCAGATGACATGTACCTACACAGGAAACCCAAAAGACTCCACCCCAAGATTGCTAGAACTCGTACAGCAATTCGGTAGTGTGGCAGGATACAAAATCAGAGCCCATAAAACTGTGGCATTTCTGTACACTAACAATAAGACTGAAGAAAAAGAAATCAAGAAGTCAATTTCATTTACAATTGCACCCAAAAGCGTAACATACCAAGGAATAAACATAACCAAAAGGGTAAAAGATCTATACCCTAAAAACTACAGAACGCTTCTGAAAGAAATTGAGGAAGACACAAAGAGATGGAGAAATACTCCATGCTCATGAATTGGAAGATTTACCATTGTGAAAATATCAATTCTACCCAGGGCAATTTACACATTTATTGCAATCCTAATCCCATGGTATTTCATGGACTTTCTTCAGAGAGGTGGAACAAATCATCTTAAGATTTGTGTGGAATCAGAAAAGACCCCGAATGGTCAGGGGAATATTAAAAAAAGAAAACCATAGCTGGGGGCATCACAATGCCAGATTTCAGGTTGTACTACAAAGCTGTGATCATCAAGACAGTGTGGTACTGGCACAAAAACAGACACATAGATCAATGGAACAGAATAGAGAACCCAGAAATAGGCCCCTCAACTCTATCGTCAACTAATATTCGACAAAGCAATAAAGACTATACACTGGAAAAAGGACAGTCTCTTCAATAAATGGTGCTGGGAAAACTGGACAGCCACATGCAGAAGAATGAAACTAGACCATTCTCTTATACAATACACAAAGATAAACTCAAAATGGATGAAAGATCTAAATGTGAGACATGAGTCCATCAGAATCCTAGAGGAGAACACAGCCAACACCCTTTTTGAACTTGGCCACAGCAACTTGTTGCAAGATACATCCATGAAGACAAGAGAAACAAAAGCAAAAATGAACTATTGGGGCTTCATCAAGATAAAAAGCTTCTGCACAGCAAAGGATACAGTCAACAAAACTAAAAGACAACCTACAGCATGGAAGAAGATACTTGCAAATGACCTATCAGATAAAGGGCTAGGATCCAAGATCTATAAAGAACTTCTTAAACTCAACAGCAAAGAAACAAACAATCCAATCATGAAATGGGAAAAAGACATGAAGAGAAATCTCACAGAGGAAGACATAGACATGGCCAACATGCACATGAGAAAATGCTCCGCATCACTTGCCATCAGGGAAATACAAATCAAAACCACAATGAGACACCACCTCACACCAGTGAGAATGGGGAAAATTAACAAGGCAGGAAACCACAAATGTTGGAGAGGATGTGGAGAAAGGGGAACCCTCTTGCACTGTTGGTGGGAATGTGAACTGGTGCAGCCACTCTGGAAAACTGTGTGGAGGTTCCTCAAAGAATTAAAAATAGACCTGCCCTACGACCCAGCAATTGCACTGCTGGGGATTTACCCCAAAGATACTGATGCAGTGAAATGCTGGGACAGCTGCACCCCGATGTTTCTAGCAGCAATGTCCACAATAGCCAAACTGTGGAAGGAGCCTCGGTGTCCATCGGAAGACGAGTGGATAAAGAAGATGTGGTCTATGTATACAATGGAATATTACTCAGCCATTAGAAACGACAAATACCCACCATTTGCTTCAACGTGGATGGAACTGGAGGGTATTATGCTGAGTGAAGTAAGTCAATCAGAGAAGGACAAACATTATATGGTCTCATTCATTCAGGGAATTCAAAATAGTGAAAGGGAATAAAGGAGAATGGAGAGAAAATGAGTGAAAATACCAGTGAGGATGACAGAACATGAGAGACTCCTATCTGGAAAATGAACAAGGGTTTGGGGAAAGCGAGGTGGGCACAGGGTTGGGGAGACTGGGTGCCAGGCACTGAGGGTGGCATTTGAGGGGACGAGCAATTGGTGATATGCTGTATGTTGGGAAATTGAACTCCAATTTTAAAAAATTAAATTTAAATTTGTTAAAATAAAGAAAATAAATAATAAATAAATAAAACACAATTTTTCTGATACAAAGATTGCTACCCCAGCTTTCTTTTGAGTTCCATTAGCATGGCAATTGGTTATCCACCACCTCAGTTTTAGTCTGCAGGTGTCCTTAGGTCTAGAACAACTCATGTGTAGGCAGCATATATATAGGCCTTGCTTTTTTTCTTTATAAATTTATTTTTTATTGGTTTTCAATTTGCCAACATATAAAATAACACCCAGTGCTCATCAAGTGCCCACCTCAGTGCCCATCACCCAGTCAGCCGCACCCCCTACCCACCTCCCCTTCCACCACCCCTAGTTCACTTCCCAAAGTTAGGAGTCTTTCATGTTCTGTCTCCCTTTCTGATATTTCCCACTCATTTTATCTCCTTTCCCCTTGATTCCCTGTCACTATTTTTTATATTTCCCAAATGAATGAGACCATATAATGTTTGTCCTTCTTCGATTGACTTATCCCAATCTTTTGGTATCAGTTCAGACCCGATTTGTGACCCAGTATGTGGTCTATTCTGGAGAAAGTTCCATGTGCACTTGAGAAGAATGTGTATTCATTTGTGTTTGGACATAAAGTTCTGTAGATATCTCTGAAATCCATCTGGTCCAGTGTATCATTTAAAGCTCTCGTTTCTTTGGAGATGTTGTGCTTAGAAGACCTATCGATTGTAGAAAGCGCTACATTGAAGTCACCAAGTATAAGTGTATTATTATCTAAGTATGTCTTAACTTTGGTTATTAATTGATTGATATATTTGGCAGCTCCCACATTCGGGGCATATATATTGAGGATTGTTAAGTCCTCTTGTTGGATAGATCCTTTAAGTATGATAAAGTGTCCCTCTTCATTCACATTCAGAGTTACTATTGAAAGATATGAGTTTAGTGTCATCATGATACCTACTCAGTCCCTGTTTTTGTGGATTGTTCCATTGGACTCCTTAAAGAGGAATTTAAGAGTCCCCCTTAAATTTCGAAGAACTTTATCTCTCCTTCTATTCTGAATGAGAGCCTTGCTGGATAAAGTATTCTTGGCTGCATGTTCTTCTCATTTAGGACCCTGAATATATCCTGCCAGCCCTTTCTGGCCTGTCAGGTCTCTGTGGAGAGGTCTGCTGTTAATCTGATATTCCTCCCCATATAAATTAGGGATCTCTTGTCTCTTTCTGCTTTAAGGATCTTCTCTTTATCTTTGGAATTTGCAAGTTTCACTATTAAATGTCGAAGTGTTGAACGGTTTTTGTTGATTTTAGGGGGGGATCTCTCTATCTCCTGGATCTGAATGCCTGTTTCCCTTCCCAGATTAGGAAAGTTTTCAGCTATGATTTGTTCAAATACATATTCTGGACCTCTGTCCCTTTTGGCGCCCTCGGGAACTCCAATTAAACGTAGATTTTTCTTCCTCAGGCTGTCTCTTATTTCCCTTAATCTATCCTCATGATCTTTTAATTGTCTCTTTTTTCCTCAGTTTTCCTCTTTGCCACCAACTTGTCTTCTATGTCACTCACTCGTTCTTCCACCTCATTAACCCTCGTCGTTAGGACCTCTAGTTTGGATTGCATCTCATTCAATTGATTTTTAATTTCTGTCTGATTAGATCTAAATTCTGCAGTCATGAAGTCTCTTGAATCCTTTATGCCTTTTTCTAGAGCCACCAGTAGCTTTATAATTGTGCTTCTAAATTGGCTTTCTGACATTGATTTGTAATCCAAATTTTGTAACTCTGTGGGAGAGAGGACTGTTTCTGATTCTTTCTTTTGAGGTGAGGTTTTCCTTCTAGTCATTTTGCTCAGTGCAGAGTGGCCAAAAACAAGCTGTACTGGGAAAAGGAGAAAAAGAGAGAAGAGAAAGAAGAAAAGAAAAAGAAAAAAGGAAAAAGAAGAAAAACAGAGAGAAAGACAAAAAAAAGAGCAGAAAAAAAAGAAAAAAGAGGGGGTGAAGCAAACAGAAATCAAAAAACAAAAAACAAGGAGGAGTATCCTCTGATTCTGTATACTGTAAATCCCTTGACTTCCTCTGGAACTTTCCAGTGCTGCTTGGTCAATAATTTGTTTTTCCCCTCTCCATCTAGCTGGTCTTCTGGGGGAGGGGCCTGCTGTGCTGATTTTCAGGTGTTAGCACTGCCTGGTGCAGGGCTCAGTGAAAGATGTTTAAGCTGTTTATCTGGTGAGGCCACTATGAGGTTCAGTGGGGGTTCTTTATCCTGTGAGGCCCCAGGAGGAACAACAACAGTGGCGGCGGCCAGTTCTAGAGCCCTGGAGTCAGCTTCTGTTGTAACTCCAGAGCTCTCAGTCTGCAGGGGCCTGTATGTCCTGCAGCGGCCGCTGACCTGATTAGCTTGGGGCAGGAGTGTCCTCGCTGTCCTGTGCCCTCCTGGCTTCTGCCTGTCCCAGGGGAAGCGCCGGGTCTTGGGCTGAGTCCCTGGCGCCTGGTGCTCCTGGACCTGCGCTGTTGGATTCTTGCTCCCGGTGGTGCAGCCCCTTCCACACGCAGCCTCTGCAGGAGCTGCCACTGAGGTGCTCCCGGCCGCGTAGCCCCCTCCACGCAGAGCTGCCTCCTGAGTCGCCCCCCTAGTTGCTCCCGGGTCCAGCAGTGTGCGTCCTGCAGCCCTTTAGGGAGATCGGCGTGGGGTGTGGCGCTCTCCCAGGGGCACAGGTGCTCTGTTAGTGTCCCTGGGAGCCTGAGGACATCCCCGCCCTCCTGGGATCCTGCTCCAACTCCCTGGGAGTGCCTTTCTGTCCGGGAAGATTGGTGAAACTCTTGCTTCTCCAGGCGGGGCTTTCCTGTCCTGGGGGCACTCGCCCTGGCCTTAGCCAGGCTCCTCGGGGGCTCCTCCCCCTTGAATTCCTTTGTTTCTTTATTTCTTTTTTCCTCCTTCTTCCTACCTTGATAGAAGCATGAACTCTTCTCACTGTAGCATTCCAGCTGTTCTCTCTTTAAATATCAAGCCGAATTTGTAGATTTTCAGGATTATTTGAAGGTTATTTAGGTAATTTGGTGGGGACAGGTGATTTGGGTAACCTATTCTTCCGCCATCATGCCCCGCCTCTCCAGGTCTTGCTTTTTTATTCAATCTGATTTCATGTGTCTTTTGATTGGAGCATTTAGCCCACTTACATTCAAAATAACTGTTGAAGACACATAGATCACTGGAACAGAATAGAGAATCCAAAAGTGGACCCTCAACTTTAGGGTCAACTAATATTGGACAAAGGAGGAAAGACTACCCACTGGAAGAAAGACAGTCTCTTCAATAAATGGTGCTGGGAAAATTGGACATCCACATACTGAAGAATGAAACTAGACCACTTTCTTACCCCATACACAAAGATAAACTCAAAGCGGATGAAATATCTAAATTTGAGACAAGATTCCATCAAAATCCTAGAGGAGAACAAAATAACTGTTGAAAGATATGAATTTATTACCTGTACAGTCCGTTTCTGTAGATTGTCTCTGTTCCTTTCCGGTTTATGTTACTTTTGGGTTCTCTCTTCATTTACAGGATCCCCCTTAATATTTTTTTAAATAATAAATTTATTTTTTCTTGGTGTTCAATTTGCCAACATACAGAATAACACCCAGTGCCCATCCCGTCAAGTGCCCCCCTCAGTGCCCGTCACCCATTCACCCCCACCCCCACCCCTCCCCTTCCACTACCCCTGGTTCGTTTCCCAGAGTTAGGAGTCTTTATGTTCTGTCTCCCTTTCTGATACTTCCCACCCATTTCTTCTCCCTTCCCTTATATTCCCTTTCACTATTATTTATATTCCCCAAATGAATGAGAATATATAATGTTTGTCCTTCTCCGATTGACTTACTTCACTCAGCATAATACCCTCCAGTTCCATCCACGTTGAAGCAAATGGTGGGTATTTGTCGTTTCTAATGGCTGAGTAATATTCTATTGTATACATAAACCACATCTTCTTTATCCATTCATCTTTCGATGGACACCGAGGCTCCTTCCACAGTTTGAAAGTCCAGGGCCAGATGGCTTCCCAGGGGAATTCTATCAAACGTTTAAAGAAGAAACCATACCTATTCTTCTAAAGCTGTTTGGAAAGATAGAAAGAGATGGAGTACTTCCAAATTCGTTCTATGAGGCCAGCATCACCTTAATTCCAAAACCAGACAAAGACCCCACCAAAGAGGAGAATTACAGACCAATATCCCTGATGAACATGGATGCAAAAATTCTCAACAAGATACTAGCCAATAGGATCCAACAATACATTAAGAAAATTATTCATCATGACCAAGTAGGATTTATCCCCGGGACACAAGGCTGGTTCAACACTCGTAAAACAATCAATGTGATTCATCATATCAGCAAGAGAAAAACCAAGAACCATATGATCCTCTCATTAGATGCAGAGATCCCCCTTAATATTTCTTGAATAGCTGGCTTGATGGGGACATATTCCTTCAGTTTCTGTCTGTCTGGAAGCTCTTTATCTCTCCATCCATTTTGAAATGGAGCCTTGCTGGATAGTTTTCTTGGCTCCATGTTTTCCTCATTTAGTACCCTGAATGTATCATGCCAGCCCTTTGTGGCCTGCCAGATCTCTGTGGATAGGTCTGTTGCTGGTCCAATGTTCCTACCCTTGTTGGATAGGAACCTCTTGTCTCAAGGTGCTTTCAGGATTTTCTCTTTATTTCTGAAATAGGGAAGCTTCACTATTAAAGGTCGTGGTGTTGATCTATTTTTATTAATTTGGAGAGGGATCCTCTCCATCTCTTGGACATGAATGCCTGTTTCCTTCCCCAAGTTAGGGAATTTCTCAGCTATGATTTGCTCAAATATACCTTTGGTGCCTCTCTTCTCCCTCAGGGATTCAAATAAGTCTTTTTTTTTTTTTAATAGCATCATTGATTTCTTGAAGCCTCCCCTTATGGTCCATTAGTTGTTATTCTCTTTTCTTCAGCTTCCTTTCTTTCCACCAACTTGTCTTCTGTGTCTCTCTCTTTTTTATGCTAGCTGTTAGAGCATCCAATTGAGACTATATCCCAGTTAGAGCATTTTTAATTTTGGCCTGATTATATCACATTTCTGCACTAGGAAATTCTCTAGTGTCTTTTAGGTTTTTTTCAAGCCCAGCTAATAACTTTATAATTGTTATCCTGAATTCCATCTCCAACATTTTACTTATATCCATATCGATTAGATCCGTGGTAGAGAATATTACCTCTGGTTCTTTCTTTTGTTGTGAATTACTCCTAGTCACTTTGCTCAGAGAAGAATGGATGAATAGTGAACACTATCAAAAATATCAACTGCAACCCAAGTGAATATGAAGAGATCAAAACCAAAAAAGAAAAAGAAAAAAACAAAATCAAAATAGGGGAAGAAAAAAAAGCAGGGGGAGAGAATATAATTTCATAGGGCAGACAAAACAGGGTGATGCACTTGGTCCTGAGTGTATTTTGGTGTGTGTTAGAAGACACTAAATCCCAAAATTGTGCAGAAATCAAAACTTTTATATACATATACAAAAATAAAATTGAATAGAATGAAAAGATACCAAAAATGAAGAATATATATATAAAATGTAAATGTAAAAAATGAAAGTTTAAAAATCACTTAAAAGCAAAGAGTTGATAAAATAAGAGACTAATTGAAAGGAGAGAAAAAGGAAATGGAAAATTTTAACTGAATGATAAAGGAATCATGAGAAAAACAACTCAAATTCTATATACTATTTTCTCCCAGCACTGCAGTTTTACATCCTGTGCGGTCCGTAAACTTGCTATTCACCTGTTCTTCCAGCTGGTCTGGGGGATTGCCCTGCTGCACTGATTCATTTTGCCTGGGCAAGTTGTACCACTGCTTGCCAGGGGGCTGGTCTTAGTGGAAGCTGGTTTTGGTTTCTCTATGTGGCTTTTGTTCTCCAAGGGCTTTCCACATCTTTTCAGAGGATCAAAATTTAAATGGCCGATCTCCAGCCCCAGAGCCAAAGGACTGCAGTCCCTTCTCTTCAGTAAATCCTCTGGGATAAATGGTCTCCACTTTTGTGTGTGCCAAACTCTGCAGACTCATGAGGTATGTGCTGGCTCTGATCCTCCTGGGGGAGTGGAGGTGAGGGGGGGAAAGCAGAGGGTCAGCAATTTGTGCACTTTCAGGACCCCCTTTCTGAGAGTGTTGCCTGGTCATGGGCGCAGCCTCTCCATCCCCCCCAGGGTAAGATGGAGAGTCCTGAGTTCCTGTCCTTTGCAGGGTCCCCACGCAGAGAGCAGTCAGTCAATTGGGCCATGGCTGGCTTATAGCGAACCCAGGTGAGAGCTTCCTTCTGGGCTCACTGACCACAACCAATGCTTGGGAACTCTACTGGAGCTCAGACACCTCTGTTCTGTGACTACATGATCATGGATCATGGATCATGAGACCACACTGTCTCACCTAGAATTCTGCCTGTTTCACCACCTGAACACCTTTCAGGTAGGGATGTCTCTCACCAGAATAGATTGCTAAGGCGTCTGATTTTGCCCTCTGGGGCTATATCACTTTCTGGTAGCTTCTGGAGCTACCCCATCCCACCATTTATCTTCTGATATATCCCCTCAGAATCACTTCTCTGTACATCCTTTTTTAAGATTTTATTTATTTATTCATGAGAGACACACACAGAGAGAGAGAATGGCAGAGACATAGGCCGAGGGAGAAGCAGGCTCCATGCAGGGATCCAGGATCCCAGGTCCCAGGATCACACCCTGGGCTGCAGGCGGCACTAAACCACTGCACCACCGGGGTTACCTACTTCTCTGCACATCCTGCCTTGCAAAAAGTAGTCACTTTTCTACTTGTAGAAAATATTCCAGATATTATTTTCTTACATCTCAGGTTGAATTCATGGATTTCAGAATGATTTGATAGTTATCTTGCTAAATTCAAGGGACCAGATGAAACAAGGTCACCTACTCTTACACCATCGTGTCTTCTCTGCACCCCCACCAAACTCCAGAATTTCTATTTGAGGATTTTAAAAATATATTCATATTTTGAACCTCCTTATTGATACTTTCTATTTGATGAGACATTTTTCTCACTTTCCTTCAGTTATTTAGGCATGGTTTTCTATATTTCTTTGAATATATTTAAAATATCTGATTTAAAGTCTTTGGCTCATAGGTCTATCATGTGGGGTCCCTCAAGGAGTTTCTATTAGTTGCTTTTCTCCCCTTGTGTATGGACAATGCTTTCTTGTTTCTTTGCATGCATTATAATTTATTTTTGAAAACCAAAATTTTAAATGATACAATAAGGAAACACTGGGAATCAGATTCAGCCTCCTTCTGGGGTTTGCTGTTGTTGTTGTTTTGTAGTAGTTGTTTGCTTTTATTGCCTTTTCTAAACTAATTCAGTAAAGCCTGTTTTCTTTATTATGTGTGGCCACTGAAGTTCTGTTCAGTCAGGTTATGGTCAGGTAATGATTGGTCCAATTACCTCAAATACCTGGAACCAGTAAATCTCCCAGGCGTTGCTAAAGTCTTCTGTATGAGTGCTGGGCACACCCTCACAATCAACCAGCAGTTGGCATTTATGCTTTTGCCTTCACTTCTTGCTTGTTCAGAGTCTCAAGGTCAGCAGGAGGTGAGAACTAAATGTCTTCTCTTGCCTTTCCTGAATTTGCACATTGCCTTGGGGTGTCAGAGCTTTACGAGTTCCTGCAGGCATTTTATTACCCAGTTTTCTCTTTATGCTTTCTAGTCAGCTTGTTGTCAGCTTTTATCCATTGCCTCAGGCAGCTATAATTGTTTTCAACAAATGCCCCTGGGGAAAAGGCTTTCAGGCTGATCCAGCTCCCAGCCACCTCAAATAGGGGATGGTTGCAAGTAGAGAACCTCTAGACAGGTCAAATAATGACAATTCTCAGAGCAAGAGGCACTGATTGAGCTCTAGCTCTGTTTCTTGGCTCCAGTGGCTTACAAGCTGCTGGTTCTCACTGTGAATCCAGGTTGTTTGTTTTTGAGGCTACTGTGTAGCTGGCCTAGGATAAATAAAATACCACAGAGCTTGTTCTTAATGAGATTCAGTTACTTGTCTTCATTGAAAGATCTCTGGATTGCTGAAAGCCTCTGGTTAATTTTCAGACTTCTGGTGTGTTTATTCTGACAATTTATGCCACTGTTTGCTTGCTTTTATGGAAAAGAGGATTTTTAGAGGTCCTTACTCTACCCTTTTTTGCTGCTGTCACTCCAGGACATTTATTATAACAACATACTTTAAATCACACATAAGACTAATGAGCTTCAAACATTTTGCTTGTTTATACCAGAAGAGAGATACCTAATATTATGCACTCTCTTGCATACTTTTAAATTAACAGCAAAAATTATTATAAGTATGCAAAAAGGATATAATTTCCAACATATTGTTAATATGTTGACATTTATAAATGAAGTTGTTACACACTCTCTTAAATGTGACCAGTGAAATCTAAATGCACTGGAGCACTTGGGTGGCACAGTGAGTTAAAGACAGACTTGGTTTTGTCTCAGGTAATGATCTAGGGATTGTGAGATCAAGACCTGCATGAGGATCCATACTCAACATGGAGTCTGCATAAAAGACTCTCTCTCCTCTCCCTCTGCCCCTAACCCCTACACACTCTCTATCTTGAATAAATAGATCTTAAAAAAAAAAAAAAGAAATCTAAATACACTAGCTGTTTGATATCCACCCTCTTCCATCTCATCCATTTAAAAATACATGAACAATTTCCACTTAAACAGTAGAAAGTCTGTGTGGAGCTTCATTCTTTCGGATTCTTATTTAAATCTCCACAGAATTTTATCCTAAGGTAATATTTTTCTGCTGTAAAGTCTTTTATTGATCAGTTTTTGTATACCAACTGAAATTCATATTTTTTCCCAAAATCTCCTGGTAACATAAGGTTCTAAGTATTAAAAAGTGTCTTCTTAGGTTGAGTTATAATTAATAGTAGTATACAATGGATCAAAACTTAAATATATACATTTTCATTATTATCAAACTGAAAATATTTTTAAATGAAATTGCCCCTCTTAAGGAGATACATGGGCTTCTTCTCCATAATTAACTCATCTACCTTTTAATGGAATTACTTATTGATAGATTGTGGCAGGATGTAGTACCAATTCTACTCCTTCTTCTCACTTCTATAAATGTGCCAATAAATCTTATTCACATAGATAAGTAGATGCAAATAGAAGGAATTTTACTATAAGAAATCACTAAATTCTCTTAATTCCTTAAGTTATTTGGCAAAGAACACTTAAGTTGTGAACTCACAACTCAAATTAAGTGAATTATCAACTCAAATTGTTTAATGGTAAGTTAAAGGCATGAATAATCATTATTCAATTTTATTGAAAGCAAAGACTTAGAAACCACCTGACTAGCATAGGATTGGTCACTTATCCAAGTCATTTTCCCAGACCACTACTCATGTTCTATACTGATCCTTAATGTGGAGAGCCTGTACTTAGACCAAAGTTGTATCCAAAGGCAGTTCTTTTTTACCAGAAAGAACATAGGAAGTTGAGAAGGAAATAAGTGGGTCTCTTAAAATGAACCATGTCCATGGAAAGTCCTTACATACCTCAACAATAATTCTCACTCTGATGACCACCAATTCTCCATTCCACAGTATCAGAGAGCCAACATTAAGTGATCATGATGCACTAGATATATTACTTTCCCTCTCCTAAAATATTCAGATGTCAGATGCCCAATAATTAGGATTTAGGCTGACTACTCAATTAAGTGTCCTCTTTGATGTACTGTACTATACCTTCTCCCAAGGATTTAATTACATATGACAAATCTAAATGTAAGTCAACACATAGAAACCATAGAAAATCATGCTTTCCAGTAAAAAAAAAAAAAAAAAAAGACAGACTCTAGATTGCTTCTTACATAACTAATTTAAAATGTTCCTTAAGGGCAGCCCAGGTGGCTCAGCAGTTTAGTGCCGCCTTCAGCCCAGGGCGTGATCCTGGAGACCCGGGATCTCCCGGCACGGAGCCTGCTTCTCCCTCTGCCTGTATCCCTGCCTCTCTCTCTCTCTATGTCTATCGTGAATAAATAAATAAAATCTTAAAAAAAAAAGTTATCTGTAAGTCCTTTCTTTTTTTGTAAGTCCTTTTAAATTAAATAGGAATTATGCATAATCATCGAGTGTAATTTTACTTGAGTATTATTAAGTTACTTCAATGCAGGACATTTGTTCCTTAGCTTGTCTCTTGGTGTGCTTTTGAAAAGCAATGCATAATTAGACATTTCATGAATTGAGTTATATTGTCTATAATTAGGCATTTTATTATTTCAAGGTGTTTAAAAAAATAATAACATATCCTTTCCTGAGTGAAAATGCATCTTCTAATGTGCCTTTCTTACTAAATTTTTGTTGTTATATAAAAGTTTTGTTCCAGTGGAGCTTGGGGGATGCCACTGCTACCTCATTTTACTGCTACTTTGCCTTAATAGGCTTTGCTTTTTTTTTTTTTTTAAACTTTACAAAACTGTGAATTCCTTCTTCAGCTCTCGTAGGGAGCCCAGCAGCTGGTCTATGAAAAGGGTATTACAAAATTTTACATCATAAAATGCATGTAACATTGGTGATAATACATGTTTTAAAAGATATACTTTAGATATCTTTGAAACTTGATTCTTATTTCATTGGAACATAAATAAATAGAAGTAATGATAAAAGATTATTTTGCTTGATACGATGTTCTTTGCTGCTATGTGGATCCATGCAAATTAAGGAACTTTGTTCATATTTTATAAAATTAGTATTTTATTCAATGTGATCAAGAGGAAGGATTTCAGTATTTTCCTAACTTTTGCTAGGAAGAAATCAAGAGCAAATTTTGTATTTTGAGAGAGACTTTGCATTACTTAAAAAATTACTAATTATCTTCACTGCCTCCTGCAGGAATATATTTGGGGTTAAAATTATTTAAGTAATTTCTGCTTGATGTTTTATTTTAGCCCTGGGCTATACTATCCTTGAAGGTTAGTCCAGACCAGGAAAGCAAACATGCTAAGTCCCTTAAAAAACAGCAAATATGAAAGTTCTCTCTCAGCCTTGAATACAATACTTCAAGCTCAGCAAGAAACAATACTGTTTAGATTGTGGTTTTGAGCCTATGATGAGGAAAACAGATCACAAAATCCAATAATCACCAGAATATTGAATTGTATGTTACTCATATCCCCAACTTAGAGAAAAGGAAGGGAAATGAGAGAAGAGGGAAAAGAAGGGTCTATTTGGGCATAAAACTGTGTTTTATGATTTTTAAAGGAGAAACTACAGTTGAAAAAAATCTTATTTTGGTTTAATACAAAGTTTATCTGAGCAAGCTTCAGATGGCTTTGTCTAAAGAAAACCTACTCTGGATATTTACAATGGAATATTACTCAGCTATTAGAAATTATGAATACCCACCATTTGCTTCAACATAGATAGAACTGGATGGTATTATGCTGAGTGAAGTAAATCAATTGGAGAAGGACAAATACTAGATGGTTTCATTCATATGGGGAATATAAAAAATAGTGAAAGGGATTATAGGGGAAAGGAGAGAAAATGAGTGGGAAATATCAGAGAGGATGACAGAACATGAGAGACTCCTAACTCTGGGAAATGAACAAGGGGAATGGAAGTGGAGGTGGGTGGAGGAATGGGGTGACTGGGTGATGGGCACTGAGGGAGGCACTTGACAGGAT
Source organism: Nyctereutes procyonoides (assembly GCF_905146905.1). Lineage (NCBI taxonomy): Eukaryota > Metazoa > Chordata > Mammalia > Carnivora > Canidae > Nyctereutes > Nyctereutes procyonoides. Next base: position 20,255,478 of record NW_026575120.1, read on the forward strand.
GAGCACGTGTGTTATACTATAGGTTGGCAAATTGAACTCCAATAAAAAAAATATACAAAAAATAAATCAAGCCCACTCAAGGCAGAGTTCCTGACTCAACTACATGTTTTGTGGTGACTGCCTTCCTCATGTTAGATACAAATAGGACCATATAAGGAGGATATTTCCTTTCTTTCAAAAAATTCTATTTTTGATAAATTATTTCAGGCATCCTGAATCTGAGTAGTGATGCTTTTCCCTCAAAAATTGACCACACCCTTTGTGTTAGTTATCCATTGCTATGTAAGAATCTCCCATAAACTTGACAGTTTAAAACAACTTATATTTATTTTCTCACAGGAATCTTTGTGTGACTTGCCCAGGTCCTCAGCTTCAGAGTCTCTCATAATCAGGTGTGGACCAGGGCTGTGGTCTCATCTGAAAGGTTTACTGAAGAAGGATCTGCTACCTAACTCATTGGGTTTTTGGCCAGATTCAGTTCCTTGGGACCTGTTCGACTCAGAGCCTCAGTTTCTTGTGGCTACTAGCCAGAGGTTTCCCTCAATCTTAGCTGATTGCTGCCCTTAACTCCCTGCCACATAGGATTCCAGCATGGTCACTTACTTCATCCATAGCCAGCAAGAAACAGTCTGCTAGCAAGATGGAAGTTGCAATCTTCTATAATGTAGTCAGCAAAGTGATAGCTTTGCTGTATTCTGTGTATTAGAAGCAAGTAACCAGGCCCTCTACCCACTCATGGGGTAGGGGATTACACAGGGGAAACCACACAATGGGCATGAAGGGGACCTTTTAGGGTTTCTGTTACACCTTCTTACAGAGTTCTGTGTCTTTGCATAATATGTGTCCTCTCTTCAGAGGCCACTGCCACTTATTTTGGCCTCGATAGATTGTGAGATATTGATTATATGGAAATCCTTTTGGTTTTCCTTAAGAGTGTTAGAAGAAAAGATAAAGGTACTAAGAAATATATGTACTTGCCTTTGCCTCAGACCTTTTCAATCCCTCTTGGAACCCAGCCCTGTTATGAGATGGGGCATCAGTTCACCCTAGTATGTCACATACTCTTCCCATTTTATTGACACTAATGCCCTCACCCTCCTTTTTTTTTTTATTTTTCTTTAGTTTTTGGGTTTCAAGTAGAGACCTGTGTAACTACAGGTCTGGAATATCAAGATATCATGTAGTCCAGCACCTTTAATTCTTTAGCATGTTAGTGGGTTATATGAGGAAGAAGTTTTCCAGGGTGGAAACATTTGAAAATGGACATAAACACTAACAGATTTCTTCAAGGTAGGTCTTCTCAGAGACTGCAATTTGCCGATGTTGAGACTCTCCAAATGGGAACAAGTAGGCAGTGTTAAAACAATGCATTCACTAGGGGTGGTGGAAGGGGAGGAGGGCGGGGGGGTGGGGGTGAATGGGTGACGGGCACTGAGGGGGGCACTTGATGGGATGAGCACTGGGTGTTATTCTGTATGTTGGCAAGTTGAACACCAATAAAAAATAAATGTATTATAAAAAAAAAAACCCAATGCATTCAGTTATCAACTTTTTTTTTTTATGTGATGTGTTGTAGAGCTCTTGTTTTGCAGAGCTTGACTTGGGAATGTTGACCCTCTTCTGATTCATGGTTACCAGTACTTCTGTAGTCAAAGAAGTATGGAATCTTCTGCCCTAGAGGCCTCCAGTCCTTGCTGTTTCCTGGCCCAGGCACTGCTACGTCTGGATGGCCCACTGGCTGCTCCTCAGCTCCTGCTCCAGCAGTGCCGCACACCGTCTTCTGTGGAGGCTAGTTCAATGCAGCAGGCAATCCCTTACGCTAGGTCCTTTCAGGTCACCCGTGTCCTGCAGTGCCCTGGGCATCCAGGCCCCACCTCTGCAATGTTCTCTCTCCATTTGGCTGTCATGGGTAGCTCCAGACCTCAATAGACATTTTGGGCAAGACTTAGGCTGCAATATCTGTACTTCAAGGACCTCAGGGCCACAGTCAATTTCTCCAAGGACTCTTAAACAGTGCCTTGGTCCCACTAAAGCACAGAGCAGCACTGCAAGTCTCCAAGATCAGAAGGCATGTGATGTTCATCAGTGCTCCTGGAAAATAAGGTTTTTCTAGAAAACTCCCTCTTTTGGTGTCAGGTGGTTTGAAATCAATCTCTCCCTTCCTCGTGGGAGAGGGGAAAGGAATTCGTCTGTGAAAAGGTTCTTTAAAGAAATCCTCACTCAAACTCTGACCAATCTTACCTTCTGGTGTGGGCTAAAAGTTGTCAATAAGGAAGGCAGACCTGGCCTCCCTACAGCTTGATGGTCCAACTGCTTCCATGAGTTTGTGGGTGCCTAACCTACATCGACATCTTTGGTATCTCAGGTAAAACTTTGAACAGTCTCATTTAACCGGTCATATAGGAAGAATCACAGGCCCTACCAGATAGTGATGTGTCCCAGAGGAGAGGAGGCCCACAATATTCAAAGCTGTGGCCTCCAAGCCCTACTATCTTTTTCCTTTTGAAAGATGCTGCAGTTTACAGATATCTAGTCAATAGATTGATAGATTGCTGTATCTACTTTCATTTAAGTTGTTCAGCTTACTTGAGAAGAAGCTATGAAAAATTCCTGGAAAAAAAATGAGATAAGTGTCAGAGACTGTACATACTGGGTTACTTCTCTTTAGAATTCTTCATTAGCCAATTATGAGATAAAATAATAAGCTAATAATATTTTATAAAAGACCAATTTCCATGATTAGTTGTAATATGGACTCACCTTCACTGTGAATTCATCTTTTTTTTTTTTTAAAAAAAAAGATTTTATTTATTCATTTGAACGAGATAGCAACAGAGAGCACAGGTGAGGAGACAAAGGAGAAGCAGACTCCCTGCTGAGCATGAAGACCAATGTGGGGCTCAATCCAAGGACCCTGGGATCATGACCTGAGCCAAAGACAGACACTTTTTTTTTTAATTTTATTTATTTATGATAGTCACAGAGAGAGAGAGAGGCAGAGACATAGGCAGAGGGAGAAGCAGGCTCCATGCACCGGGAGCCCGATGTGGGATTCGATCCCGGGTCTCCAGGATCGCGCCCTGGGCCAAAGGCAGGCGCCAAACCGCTGCGCCACCCAGGGATCCCAAAGACAGACACTTGACCAACTGAGCCACTATAGTGAACTCATCTTAATTTTACTTGTATATGGAGATATTAACTGGTGAGGTTGTGATGTCATCTCTGAGTCACAATAATTTAAGAAACTGCATTTAGGAACAAAAAAGAAATTTCTGTAATTGAATCTGTGATGTCAGAAACTATGAGTAAACAATTCACTAATTTACAAGACTTTATGTGAGGATTTTTTTTTGACGTTTCTTACTTAATAAAGACAGTTACATGTCAGAAAAATTTTTCTTTCTGATGTTTACATAACTTTTATGTTAAAAATAGTAATTGGATATATACTTTTTTATATTATTGGGAATATTGCATAATCAAAAACATTTAGAGAGCATGGAATTAAACAGCTTCAGCACAATTCTGAGGATGAAAGACCTAGCCTATGCCTAGAGGTGAGGGAAAAGCTGGGTTGCTTCTAGTCTTTATCATCTGACTATAGTCCCCAAAATGCTGGGGAAGGGACTGAAGCAGAGGTCTCTTGAGTCAAAGGCTGAAGAAGTCACTGCCTCTACATGGAAGAGCAAGGGTTAACCTTTACAATCTCCCAGGATCAAGGCCCATATGTACTCTTCTGCTCCATCCCAGTGAGCATCCCACATTTATTCCATGGCCAATTACTGTTTTGGATCTTCAGAGTTTCATCAAACATATGAGAAATAAAACATTAATAAATTTGATTCTGGTCACCATATTTAAATTTCAGCTAGTTATGAGTTCTTTCCCTAAAACAAAATTTGTTGACAGCATTCCTTTGTTCAAACCCTATGATAAATTAGGAAAAAGTGAGCTTCTGGGTTTAGGGAAAGGGCAGAGAGGCTTCAAGAGGGTCAGGACAGTGAAGGGTCTGCCCTCCCTTCTCTAGCAGAAGGCTCTTCTATGAGGAGGGCAGAAAAACCACCATGGCAGTGTTCTGCAAGCAAGCTTCTTCATAGACTGGAGTAGGACTTTCCAATATACTGTGACTAGACCATTTCTAAGACACAGGAGAAGCACTGAGTGAGGCCCCAGCACAGGAAAACAAGGTATTAATAAAGAGCTTGTAGACAAGATCAAAGAAATAATAAAATCCCCACACTAGCAACCAAGGAAAGCCTTAATGCCTGCAGGCCAAAAGGGGTTGCCAGGGCCTGAGCTATAAGTGCCAAGGGGTGCTCGAGAGAAGCACTGGTTGGGTTCTCCTTCTCAATTGCAGCAATGTTGCTCTCAGAGGACTCTAACTATGTCCAGAGACTTGGGGTCGAGGGGAGAGGGCTCTACTGCTGTCCTGTGGGTGGAGGTTATGGATGTTCCTCAACCCCTGCATGTCCAAATGACAGCAGAGTAGAGGCTGAGGAATTGTGGAATAGGAAGCTCATCACTGTAAAAACTCCTCCCTCGTTGGAACAAATAATGTTAAGATTTGTATGGAATCAGAAAAGACCCCAAATAGCCAGGGGAATATTAAAAAAGAAAACCAGAGCTGGGGGCATCACAATGCCAAATTTCAAGTCGTACTACAAAGCTGTGATCATCAACACAGTGTAGTACAAAAACAGACACATAGTTCAATGGAACAGAACAGAGAAGTCAGAAATGGGCCCTCAACTCTATGGTCAACTAATAGTCGACAAAGCAGGAAAGACTATCCACTGGAAGAAAGACAGTCTCTTCAATAAATGGTGCTGGGACAATTGGACAGCCACATGCAGAAGAATGAAACTAGACCACTCTCTTGCACCATACACAAAGATAAACTCAAAATGGATGAAAGATCTAAATGTGAGACAAGAATCCATCAAAATCCTAGAGGAGAACACAGGCAACACCCTTTTTGAACCCGGCCACAGTAACTTCTTGCAAGATACATCCACGAAGGCAAAAGAAGCAAAAGCAAAAATGAACTATTGGGACTTCATCAAGATAAGAAGCTTTTGCACAGCAAAGGATACAGTCAACAAAACTAAAAGACAACCTACAGAATGGGAGAAGATGTTTGCAAATGACGTATCAGATAAAGGGCTACTTTCCAAGATCTATAAAGAACTTATTAAACTCAACAACAAAGAAACAAACAATCCAATCATGAAATGGGAAAAAGACATGAACAGAAATTTCACCAAAGAAGACAATGGCCAACAACCACATGAGAAAATACTCTGCATCACTTACCATCAGAGAAATACAAGTCAAAACCACAATGAGATACCACCTCACACAAGTAAGAATGGTGAAAATGAACAAGGCAGGAAACCACAAATGTTAGAGAGGATGCGGAAAAAAGGGAACCCTCTTGCACTGTTGGTGGGAATGTGAACTGGTGCAGCCACTCTGGAAAACTGTGTGGAGGTTCCTCAAAGAGTTACAAATAGAGCTACCCTACGACCGAGCAATTGCACTACTTGGGATTTACCCCAATAATACAGATGCAGTGAAAAACTGAGATACCTGCATCCCAACATTTATAGCAGCAATGTCCACAATAGCCACACTGTCGAAGGAGCCTTGGGGTCCATAGAAAGATGAATGGATAAAGAAGATGTGGTCTATATATACACTGGAATATTACTCAGCCATTAGAAACGACGAATACCCACCATTTGCTTCAACATGGATAGAACTGGAGGGTATTATGCTGAGTGAAGTAAGTCAGCCAGAGAAAGACAAACATTATATGGTTTCACTCATATGGGGAATATAAAAAATAGGGAAAGGGATTAAAGGGGGGGAAAAGAGAGAAAATGAGTGGGAAAATCAGAGAGGGTGACAGAACTTAAGAGACTCCTAACTCTGGGAAACGAACAAGGTGTAGTGGAAAGGGAGTTAGGTGGGGGGATGAGATGACTGGGTGACAGGCTCTGAGGGGGGCAGTTGACAAGATGAGCACTGGGTGTTATAGTATATGTTGGCAAATCAAACTCCAATAAAAAAATATACCAAGAAAAGTTTTCTAGTAAGCCAGAAGAAAACAATAAAGTGAAAAAGGAACTCTCATGATACAGTATTTCAATTTTCCCTGATCCTCCACATGTAAGATCATTAAAACCTTTAGAGAATGACAGATTCGGATCCTAGCTATGTCACTGGAAATTAATTTTGGACAAATTACTCACCTTTAAACTTCAGCTTCTTTATGTATAAAATAGGGAAATAACAGTAAGATCGACTTCATAAGGTGGTTAAAGGGATTAGAGTAAATGAGATAATTAATGTGCATACAGTGCTCAGCATAGTGTTGAGCACATAACAAATTCTCAGTAAGTGGCTCCTCCTACAGCTACCACCACAGTTGTCTCAATATCACTACTGCCTTGTAGCCTCTCATAGCAGTGAAGATGTGGAGTATGAGGGAGGTGCTTCTGTCCCAAACTCTCCTGCTGCTCCAGTTCATAGAGAAAATGTGCTCTTCCTGCGAATGACAGTTCTAGGTCCTTCAAGAGTTTGACAAAGTGTGACTACTCAGTCTCTAACCTCTTTGGGTAGTTTTATAAACTCCTTTCACTGGATCCACCTTAAGCAAAACTCTAAAGTTGGTGATGTTTGCCTTTGGATTTTACTATGCCCCTTTTAGTGTCTATTTCCCCAGGATCTGAGCTCCCCTTGCCTTCCCCCAAGTGTACCTGATAGTTAAGCTCTTCTCCTCCATTAAGTCTTGCTTCAGTGGCTGTGCCAATGGAAAGCATCTCATCATACAATTATACTAAAAAGTTGGCATTTTATCAGCACTCAATGCCTTAATCCAAAGAAGAACTATCTTGTGTAATCTCATCATTTTAGGAAAATGGGTGAGTAGGGGAGCAGATATTTATGGTAGGTTTGACTCCACCTGAATTCTTCAAATCAACAGCAGGATATGCGAGAGCTGAAATAATATCATCTGTTATTATGTTATTTTATCATTGTACTGGATTGAATAGTGTCCTCCCAAAATTCAGATCTACCTGGAATCTGTGAATGTGACCTTATTCAAAAACAGTCTCTTTGCAGATACAATTAGGGTGGAAGTTAGGATGAGGCCAATCCTGGGTTAGGGGACAACCCTTGATTCAATCACTGGTGTCTTATAAGAAGACGCCAACGCACAGATACACACAGGGAGGAGAGACCACATGACGATACAGGCAGAACACAGTTATGCTGCCAAAGGCCAAGGGGGATCTCCCCTGGAACCTCTACAGCAAACATGGCTCTGACAACACCTTAGCTTAATTTCTGCCCTAAGACTGTGACCAAAATAGATTCCTGTTGTTTTAAGCCACTCAAATGGCCATAATTTGTTAAGGCAGCCCCAAGGAAACTAAGCGGCTTCTGCTGCCACCACCATCATCGTCGTCATCATCATCATTATCAAATCACAACAAGCTGCTATTGAGCTTATATAAGCATCTATGAAGTTCTAGGAATGTAACAAGAGTCTGAATTTAAAAATGCAAATAGCTGGCCATGGACACTGGGCATCCCATGATATGGTAAATAGCAATGATGAACTGTGAACTCCTGTACTCCTCTTCCAATGGTCTCAGAAGGTCAAGCAAATCCTTTAAGCCTCCTCTCCTAATTACTTCAAGAGGGTGAATTGAGACTTTTCTTCTTACTATACTGTAGTCGTTGCAGAGCTGAGCAGGATTGAATTGATCCTCAATGCACTACGTTACCTTAAAAAAAAAAGGAGCCATTTATCTTATCAGCAAAATAAGTTTATTTGGGAATAGCAGAGGAAGTACAATTAAGGACAAGCAAACAATGGCAAACCATAGGCAAGTCCAGAGAACAGAAAAGAAGGACTAGTTTTAATAGGGGAAAGGAGGTAGTTTGGAAGAAATGTTCTCCTGAGCCCTTCTGGACTGAGCTGCTTCTGGATGAGAAGTCCTTCCTTTCTCCCGCTGGGTAGAAAACTAATGTAAGGTAAGGCAGTGCACGACATCTCCCCCTTCAGGGCTTCCTGACTCCATTTTTATGAGGTCTCCTTTATTTCTTTTTATAGCCATAACCCATAACTCATGAAGTGCCAGGCATCATGAGCGGGGGGCAGAAGGAAGTGATGGAAGCTCACCTGGCAAGGACACCACTGTCCATGGTGACCAGCATGATGAAGTGGCTCTGGGTCATCATGACTTCCAGTATCAGGGACTGAGACTTGGATAGGAAGAAAGGGGCTGGAGGGTCACTTCAATGACCTACTGAATGTGTTCCCCCAAATCCATATGTAGAACCTTAATTCCCAAGGTGATGGTATTTGAATGTTGGCCCTTTGGATGGAGTCGTCATGAATGGCATTAGTACCTTTTAAAGGAGGTGCCAGAGAGCATTTTTGACCCTGCTGCAGCCTGTGAGGACACAGTCAGAAGAAGCCTGTCTAGGAACTGGGATCTGGATCTTACCAAGCATCTGATCTGCTCACATCTTTACCTTAGACCCCCTATCCTCCAGAACTATGAGAAATAAATGTGTGCTATTTAAGCCATTCAGACTGTGGTATCCTGTTATAGCAGCCTGAGACTCCAAGACATTTAAATTTCTTGTGTACACATCCTTTTCTATTCGTCCAAGATTGTGGCTGTTAGGTGAGGCCAAGACAGTCACTGCTCAGGGAACACATAAAAAGAGTTTAAATGGGTGTCAATGTATATAATATGTGAATGCAACAGCTGTTACATTTGATGAAGGAGAGCTGAAAACCTCGTATACTCATCATACAAATAAGGAAATCAAGGCCCAGAAATATGGCATAACTTGAAAGTAAAAATAGTGTCACGTTTGGAATTCAAGACTATATCCTATGATTTCTATCTACACCCTGGCAGTAGCCAGGAAGAAGAAAACAGGCAGACAACAAATTACATTTCAAAGGGTGGAGCACAAGCCATGTTAACTCCTAATACTGTCCCGGTGTGGACAACACCCTTATCCTGGATTATTTCATTCAAGCCTCTCAGACCCAGGAAGGTTTGTATTATTTTCACTAGTTCAGCATGACATTGAATGTTCATTACAACCTGAGTTGTAAGGAAAAGTCCAAAGTGTGATCTGTATTCTCTGATTCATAAGATTTGCATGTATATAATGAGTAAAAATATGCTTTAGCTTTCTAGAAAATTCACTTGTGTAAAGACACATTCTGTCAATGTTAAACAAATAATTTTTTTGCATAATAATTATGTCTGTCATATTCCTTCAAACAACTCATAGCAATATTTTGATGTCTTTAAAAGTTAAGAGTAAATAGTTAAGATGTATTCCAACAAGGCCAAGAAATGATGCTGCACATTGGAAACAAAGTCCCAGGAGTCTGTTGCCTGGGAGCATCACCCCTTGGTTCAATATTTTAGGCATAGGCACTTTGTGTTCTAACACTGGGTTGATTCTAAAGAATCCAGTAATGTGTAAATTCTAATTTGTTGTCTTTCACTGGATTTCTAATCCATGTGGTTTATGTATACAACGGAATATTCCTCAGCCATTAGAAACGACAAATACCCACCATTTGCTTCGACGTGGATGGAACTGGAGGGTATTATGCTGAGTGAAATAAGTCAATTAGAGAAGGACAAACATTATATGGTCTCATTCATCTGGGGAATATAAAATATAGTGACAGGGAATCAAGGGGAAAGGAGAAAAATGAGTGGGAAATATAAGAAAGGGAGACAGAACATGAAAGACTCCTAACTCTGGGAAACGAACTAGGGGTGGGGGAAGGGGAGGTAGACAGGGAGTGGGGGTGACTGGGTGATGGGCACTGAGGGGGGCACTTGATGGTATGAGCACTGGGTGTTATTCTATATGTTGGCAAATTGAACAGCAATAAAAATAAATTTACAAAAAACAAAAACAAAATGTGTTGGAAAAATGTAAAATATAAATATTTTTACTAAACAATATTAAAGTACCAATGCCAGGATAATAACTTACTTTCAAAACTCTTCCATAGCCTACATCAGTTGTAAAACCAGCTGTATGAGTGTGAAGGAGAAAGAAAATTATTCTAAGCTTTGTAACTTTCAAGATAAGCAGGCTATAAATATCTTTTTTTTTTTTTTTTACTTTGACCTTGTCTCTTGATGGAAAAAGTAGTTAACAATGAGCAGAGAAGCCCAGCATGTCAATATTCCCCAGTGTATATGGACTTCTCTTTGGAAATGTCCATTCACAGTTTCTCTTCTAGCGTTGCTCACATCAAAAACTGGAGTGTAAAAAAAACAAAAAACAAAAAACAAAACACAAACAAAACAAAACCTAGAGTGTAGTGCTAAGGAACATAGCTTTGGAGTCAAATTAATTCAAACAAACATTTATTGAATACCCACTATGTGCACACTGAAGATAAAATGGTAGACAAGATAGACATGGTCCCTGCCTATGAAGGTCTTATTCTAGTGGAGAAGACAAACAGTAGAGAAGCAGATAAATGATAATGTTTTGAATAGGAGTAAGTCCTGTGAAGTAGTGGTGCAGGGTCAGCAGAAAGAACTTAGGAGGATTACACTAAGACTTCTGAGGGGACTGAATGATGATGGTGACCTGGGTGAAGGTCTTGGGGGAAAGTTTTCAGGTAGAGATCACAGCACATATCATGGCCCTAGGGTAGGAGCAAGCACAGCATCTCAGGGACCAGGTGAGCAAAACAGAGAGAGGAAGGAGAGGAGGGTGGAGGGTGGGCTTTGGTGAAGAGTTTAGCTTTTATTCTAAATGTAATGGGAACCTACTAAAGGCCTAAGCAAGGAAGAAACAGACCTGACTCCTGTCTGAAAAAGGTACCTCTGAGGGCTGGGAAAGGGTAGAGACTGTAGGGAAGGTAGGGCAGGAAGGGCAGTCCGGAGGCTTCACCACAATTGAGGCAAAGGCACAGTCGATGTGATTGCAGAGGGAGATGGCACTGCTGAGAAGTTATCAGGGGCAGATCAGTTCTAAAGTCAGTTCCAGGATCTGATGGGGACTGAAGGACAAGAAGTAAGGTTTTTTTATTTCAGGAAGTATTTTTGGCTTGGGCACCTGGGCAGTGCCATTAATGGAAAAAAAAAAAAAAAGAAGTCAGTGATTAGAACACATGAGAGGAAGTATGGCCCAGTTCTTGAGTAAGTGAGAGGGACTAGTGGCCTCAGATAGGGCCCTGAGTTTATCCAGAGACAGTACAAAGGCCAACCACACAGGTATAGGTACAGGCAGGCAGATTGATAGCTTTTGGGTTGGAGAATAAGTTTCTAGTGTGATTTCTCATGTTTTATTTGTGAAAGTAAAAAAGATGTTGCCTGCATATAACAATAAGAGAGGTTGTGGCAGCATCCTGAGAAGAGCAGCAAAGATGTGACTTTCAGGTCTTGGAGGAGGACACATGTTGACCAGGGTACAGGAGGATCCATGCAACCCAGAGAACACGTAAGTTTTGTGGTCAGAGGCAAAGCAAGATCACCCAGCATATCAGGGGCTTGGAAGTCTATCATATTAGGGTTACAGAGAGCCAAAGGGGTAAATCCTGGATGACCTGTGGATGGAGGGAAAACAGGCCAGCCAGGCCTAGGGGGGAAAGGAAAAAAGGAAGTGGACAATCAGTTCCACATGGAGCTGCTTGCAGGATATGTCAGAAGCATGGGAGAAAGGCTGTCTATTCTTGGTGAGAAAAGACAGTTTTGCAAAGAATACATGGCTGTAAGGTGTCCTTTTCATCCTGCCTGGGCAGACTCATGATAGGGAAGGGATTGTGAATCCAGGTCTGGTACTTAGTAACTCACTGACCCAGACAAGGCATTTCTCATCCAGAAAAGAGAGGTTGTAAATTTTGTTATGAACATTGGAAAATTTATTAGGCACAGTTTTAGGTATGAAAGATCCATTCAACAACTCTTCAGTACTATTATTTTCAAAAATCCAGTTCTCACAATGACAATGAATCACTTCCATACTATGTTGTTTCATCATTTCCCAAAAATGAAAGTGAATGTTTTGAGAAAATTGTCAAGCATCAGAAAGACCCTCTTAAGAAAGGCATCTTTTAGTGCTGAGGGCACTAACTGAATCTCTGGCCAGCTTTCTGATAACAGTTTAGTGCTGGAAACAATTTCTCAAACTAAGAGTGTGGGTGCATACAAACACACACACACACACACACCACATAGAAACACACACACTGCACAGGTGCCTCTGGCAAGAGCTGACATCATATGCTTAATGAGTGGAGGAGCTGTTGGACAGACATCCTGGTGACCTGAGAGTCTGCCATGAAGCATCTGGTATCTACCTCTCCTTGGCACTACCTCACCCTCTCTTCTCTCTGCTTGAAAATTGGACTCCATTTTTTAAAATAGAAGAAGAAGCTGTCAGCAGCTAGACTTCAGACTGGTTTATATGGCTAAACCCTATGGACACAGCTCCTCAGCAGCCTTCCTTAATGACACAAGCCCTAATTCTGCTCTCTGCTGCACTGGATGGAATCTGGCATCAACTACACATGTAGGAATTACAGATTGTATGGTACAAGGGAGTAAAATGGATTATGGGGTGTTTCATGCACCCAAAGTATTCTGTAAATGGAATGGAGATAATCTAGTCTATGCTCTGTAACCTGCACAGGAAGCCAGGGTGAACAGTGCGCTAAGACTTATCACCTTATTAGTGCAGAGTTAAGACCATAAACTAAGACTTATGGGTCTCATTCTAGTGTTATGGCTTCATATTTATTTTACTAACATTTAATGTACTTTTGTGGAAGAAAAATGAGAAAATTCAGATGAGTGATAACAAACAAACCATAATACACATGAGACCTCTCCCACCAAGAGAAAGTCATCTTTGACATTTCAGAGTATAGCTTCCCATCACTCCCTTCCAGATCCAGTTTTGCACAAGCAGACCTTCTTGGCAGAATGTAGGTCATATATGGAACCCTTGCTGCAAGGGTGTTTGGATGATAGACTAACTTGCCACTTCCATAGTTAATGATGTAAATGGACTGAGGAGGGTGCATACAATAAACCAAGCCACCAGATTAGACACCATAGTCTGTTGCTGTTAGCATGCACATTTGTATAATGTCATTTTATGGTTGCATAATGTTATTATTTAAACTAAATTTCCTTACTTGTTTCCTTGAGACATATACTTAGAAATAATGAGTCCAGGTTAACAACTTCATGACTTTTTCCCCCAGGTCTTTGCTATGCTCCAACAAGCTGTTCTGCAAAAAGATTACACTCATATGTTAGAGTGTTCACTCAACTCCTAACTAGTGCTAGATATTACTTTTTCTCAAGTATTTTCCATATTTGTCACCCTCCCTCAAAAAAAGACCCAAAAAATTACCTCTCACATTTTCAATAGCTTTATTTTTAACTACAAAGTAGAAATTGCCTAAGTAAAAACAAGTTAAGGTAAACAGCAGGAATCCAAGCATTTGAAAATGTGTTAAGTTTTAAGCTGGTTTTCTAGCTCAGCACCACAATGACAAGAAAAAATGATTCATATTAATTCAAGAATTTCCAGTGCATTATCACCATTTTTATTTACATAAACACTTCAAATACCAAGTTAAACTCAATGCTTTTAAGTCTTTTAAGCATTTTTTTTGATTCAGAGAGATATCAATTTTACCCACTTTATCTGGTCCCATCTCAAAACATTGCACATTAATGATCTTTTACTTCATTAGCAGCACTAACTGTACCTTTTCTTTTTACCTTTTTATTCTGAATGCTTTTTCAGTTTTTTGTTTTTTAATCATTGAATTAATCTAAAGAAAGAGGCGCATTCTTCACACATATAAACTAGTTCTGAGAGCGTTTCAGTCTTTAGAAATGTAAATATGTCTGTGACTTGATGCGAAACTACTGGAAGCTTGAGCAGAAATCAAGATAATTCCCAGAACTAAGAAATTTCAAATAAGTAAAGGGGTATAACTGAATACATGTGTCCACAACCTTCAAATAAGAAACTTTATATTCCTATACCTGCTCTTCTCTCTAGTAGTTTAATTGGTCCAAACCTAAAGCCCAGGATTACTTCTTGAGAATTCTAATTCCTGAGCTTTCAGGAAACTTGAAGTACTGCTTATCAATTGTGTTTTCCCATTATACAGAATTTTTATCAGCCTGGACTCACAGGGGCTGGTCATCCTTTCTTACCAGACACTTAACAGACGACATGTGCCCAACTGGGCATTAGCTTGAGGGAGATACCAAAGAAATATGAAACATGGTTCTTTCCTCAAGTAGTGCATGGATGACATGAGCATATCAAAAGGTATGACAAGGTAAAAGGGAGGCCTTAGTAATGATCACCTAGACTAGGGGTTGGCCAACTGTGCCTACAGCTTGAATCAGGCCAACACCTGATATGGAAATAAAGATGTACAAGGACAGTCACATTCTCCCATTCACAGGGTATCTGTGTGTGCAGACTTGTGACACTATGACAGTGTTGGGATGTGGCTGTGGGGCTATGTGACTGGGTGACTGCTTGGAGGTTGGCATCTGTCAGTAATTCATTCCTTCTTATTGGTCAGTAGTACCACAATTTGCTTATCCATTCCTCTGTTTATTGACCTTTGGATTGGGGCTATCAGAAAAAAACAAAAATTAAAAATTCTGCATCAACATGGTGTAAGTCTTTATGTGGACACATATTTGCATTATCCAGGAGTGGAATGAGGAGGCTGTATGGTAGGAATATGTTAACTTTTAAAGAAACTGCCAAACTGTTTTCCAAAGTGATTGTGCCTTTTTACATCATGATGAGCAGTTAAGGAGTGTTCCAGTGCCGCTGTATTCTCACCAATACTCGATACCATCACCCTTTTAAAATTCTAGCCAGTTTGAAGTATGTGTGGGTAGTACATCATTGTAGTTTCATTTGCATTTCCTCAATAACTAATGATGTTGAGCATCTTTTCATAAATGTATTTGCCATTTCTTTATCTACTTTTGTGAAGTATCTCTTTGAGTCTTTTGTGTCTGACCTATGCATGACGCAGGGGTTCAGCTGAAATTTGTTGTAGGTGGTCCAAATGTCAGTTCTGTTCTCAAAACTTTGCCTCATTTGTGTGGGTCTTTGTTGTGCATGCATAGTTCAGGAATTTGGTTGGATTCATAGAGTTGGAGAACACCTTCTCTGGCCCTCTCACTCTGCCATTTCCCTGTACACTTGGGCCCCTTTCATTGCTCCTTTTGAACATTTAGCCACCAGCCAAATAACAGGAGGCTGCTGCCTGGGGGAAAAAAAGAGTGGGAGGGAATCCATCCCCAGATAGGTCGCCTCTCCAAGTTGTGACTTCCTTCATAACCTTCCCTTTTTATATATTTTTCAGAATCTATAGGGTTATTTTAATTTGCCCATGTTTTTGATTGTAATAAGCAAGAGAGATAGGCTGTACTGGGCTTACCCCACCACAGTAGGACTAGAATCAAATTACTAAATTGTAGGTAATTTTCCTATAACTTAGTCTTTCTACCATGCCAGTAGAATGATTTTTCCAAAATGCAATTATTGTCTTGTTATTTCCCATCTCAAAAGTTTTCAATGACTCTCTATTCTAAAGGATAGAGGCTAACCTCCTTAGTTTGGCATATTAATTCTTGTGTGATCAGGTCTGTCCTTCTTATTGGCCTATGAAGAGCTCCCTTTCCTCTCCCCTGACCCTTCTCTCTTCTCTCTCTTCAAACATACACACTTTTTTTCAAGAATATCAAGAATTCTGGCAATAACTTTCAGAAGTCATAGTCTCCACACTCATAGATAATTGTTGGATAGCTGTTGAGGTTCAACTGACCTGCCATGTTGAAATTCAGCCAGACTTGATGGGGGTGTATAAGGATGACTGAATTGGAAATATTTTGTGCATTTCACTATTGAATAGTGAGGAGATATTCTGCATATAACAGATTTATCATTTTTATATAAACTGTTTGCATTCTTTTTCTAATTTAAATTCAGTTAGCCAACATATAGTACATAAATTGTTTCAGATGTAGTGTTCAATAATTTATCAGTTGCATATATCATGTGCCCTTCTTAATGTTTGCATTCTGTTAGTAAAAAATGACAAGATTCTATAGGTTTAGTGACAGATCTAAAGAGACTGAAGTCTCGTGGAACACACTCCTTGTAAGAATTTGAGTGGCATTGGTAGTTACATGGTGAGTGAAAGCAAAGTCCTGCTGGTAAGGAATACTTTTTAGGCTTGAGTGACTCTTTCCAAGGCCCTGAATCCTTTGGAAGAAGCGTCAAAAGCACCTTGCTTTCAAGGTAGGCAATTGTAGAATTGCTGGGATGAGGTAAATAATCAGCAGTTCAGTCCACCTCACAGGCAGGTAGCATCTGACTCTGAATTGTCACAATGATGATTTCCTGGTGGCTGCTGACATCCAATTGTGAGGATGATTAATCTGCTAAAACACACATGAGGATTGGGAGATGCTTCACAAACCATTTCAAATATAAAATTGCCCTACATTTTTTCCTAAATATTTCTAAATAAATAATGCCATAATAATACAACAACAAATAAAGCTGTGAGGTGTTAACTGGTAACATGTGGTCAGTATGATAGTTATTGACAACTGGAAAAGCAGTTAAGGAAAACACAAGGTATCTTTCATTACCAACTTTCAATTTTATTATAGTCATGGAATAAATTTGGTATTATTAAATTTTCTATGGAAAATGATCACTTTAAAAAAAAGAAAGAAAGAAAATGATCACTTTTCTCATTCTGTGTGATTTCTCTTATTTTTAAAAATTGGATTGTAGATATTTTGTTCCATTGCAAGGGTGTAGGCAAATATCAGAATGTACACAATTATGTTTCCTATGTGTGTGAGTACAATATATATATCTGAATATAGCAATTCTAAATAAATTATCAGACACCTAAATCAGACTGAATTTAAAACCAAAATACGAGAGTGCCTGGGTGGCTCAGTGGGTTAAGCCTCTGACTCTTGATTGGGCTCGGGTCATGATCTCAGGATCCTGGGATCAAGCCCCAAGTTAGGATCCGCACTCAGCAGGGAGTCTGCTTCTCTGCTTCTCTCTCCTTCTCCCTCTGCTCCTCTTCATGTTCTCTTTCTCTCTAGAGTAAATGCATAAATCTTTAAAAAAACAAATAAAAATTTTAAATAAAACCAAAATAGGTATAATCAGACCTATTTTTATAAATTTTGAACCACAATCCTTGGTTTGGCATAATGTTACATAAATTAACTTTTTGAGGCTAGAAAGAACTGGGTTAAATCTCAAATTTTTTAATCAATATTGCTGTATAATGCTGGTCAAGTTAGTCAGCCTCTCTTAGCTTTAGGTTCTTTTCCTTTCCTTAGTATTTTCATATAAAATGTGTTAATATGGTTGGGAGAATAAATTTAAAATTTTATGTAAAATATCATATAAATGCTCAATAAATGGCTCCTAGAAATATTTTTTAAAAATTCATTTATTCATTTGAAAGAGAGAACACAAGGCAGGGAAGGGGCAGAAGGGGGGAGACAATCTCAAGCCCTATACTGGGCTCCATCTATGTGAACCATGAAATCACGACTTGAACCATGAACTGAAACCAAGAATTGGAGGCTTAACCAACCGCACCACCTGGCAACCCAGCTCCTAGATTAATTTTTTAATTTATTATGACTTGTAACTGGTTGTAACTGGGGACAAATAAAAATATATATGCTCTAATTAATTAGTGCAAGTCAGAATTGAGACACATATCTATTTTTTCAAAACAACCCTCATCAGGCTGATTTTTCATCTGATTCAAATCCCTAAGCCAGATGATTCTTTCAGCAGAGCTGAGGGGGACCCAGAATAGCAACTTCCTGTGTCTACAACTCCTGTTTCCATTCTAAATCTCCTGTTCATTGCTCTTATCTTGTGTCTCCCCTTTTTCCACATCTGCCACTTTTTAATAGATTAATCACTTCATCTGTAAAAAATTCTGTCTTTCCTCAGAAGTCAAATTTATGAAAGCTACCTTTAGGGGCTTCCTTTTTAGTTTTCTTGTGTGGTATGTGGTGTCTGTCAAAAACATCTAAAATGCCTAATGGTTAGGAAATGTGGCCAACAGGTTCCCCCATGAGTGCAGATATTGTGGGAGACAAGCAAGCTCCTCTCTGATGCAGTGACTCCTAAGAACACAATATTTAGGGCTTTCCCCATCTCCACAGAGTGGTTTCAGCAAAGAAAACTTGATGGATTTCTAAGGGGACAAATAAAACACCCTCAGCACAAGCTATGGTTTGCATCAAACTTATTAATTTGAGACATTTTATGTGATTTTATTCCTCTTATTAATGATTGTTCTTTATATTAAGTTCATAGAAAATAAATTTAATTCTAGATTTGTACAGGAGATATGATAAATATGAAAGTCTTTAGCAATTTACTTTAGAGGATTAATTTTCAAATTCAAAAATATATTCATCTTTTTTTCAGAAAGAGGTCAAGCTTATTTTTAGTTCATTTTCATATTTGGAACTCTTTGTTCAAATTAAATGAAACACAAGGTCTCCACAATTCCTGTTTATACTTTTATAGCAGCACCACACCTCTAGAACAGAACACATTGGTGCTGGTTATGCCTTAAAACAAAATAAACATAATAAATTCAATTAATCCAGATCACATGGAAGACTATAGTTTGAATGATCATATAATGATTAAACATTTATCTTCCTCAGAAAAAGCATTCAAAAGCTTTTCTCAGCATCTATTTTTAAGAGTCACAGAAAGCTTGAGAGTTTGTATAATAATCTCTCTTTTGCCTGCAGGCAAGATTATACTTACATTATCTCCTCAAAGGTAGCTATAGCAATATGGAAAAAAAAATTTTAATGCTCTCATGTGTACAGTCAGCATTTACATAAGAAATGCCAGCAAATCAAAAAATCAAAAAAGGGAATAAAAGAGAATCATGTTATTTTTGAGAGGCTGCTGACAAGTCTCATTTTTTTCCCCTTCCTTTGACTGGAAGACTTTTGCTCATTTGTCTTTATCTTTTCTTTCATACTGTTTTCTTTTCTTTCCTCCTTCTTATAGATCTGATTATTTTTTCAAGAAAACGAATGATTCAGGAAGAGGAGCGATAGTTTAAGGGCAGTTAGACTCCAATGAAGTGAGGGGAGCTGCATCTGTTTGCACACAGAAATCATTTATGCTTTCAGCTGTTCCAAAGCAAGGACTTGGTTTCCCAGAACAGCCCTGGCCATCAATGTCAGGGCTGCTGACGGCCAACTGATTCACTCAAACTATTCTGGGTCCCTCAGGCTCACCGAGTTTATTTGGGTGCTTTGAAATAGAAGCCAAATGTGCATTTCCATGACCAAAGTCTATACTAACCTGTTCCCAGCCACAGGTCTCTGGAGGAGAGGAAGTGTGGGGTGGTGTGGGTGGGTGGTGAAGACAAACTTTGGGACACTCATTTCACCAGGAGGCATGTTCAGTCCGGAGTTCCAGACTGATTAGCAGGTCCACTGGTCTGAAGGTCTCTGAGCTGTAGTCATCATACCGGAAGCATCCGGAGGCACTGGGAGTGTATAAGTGGGAGGTTGGGGAATTTAAGTGACTAAGATAGAACAAGAAGTGTCTGACATTCTTCCCACTTATGAATTGACTTTGCCATGCCTGAATGTTTCTCATACAGACCCCTGTACCCTTTAGTCTTACAAGCAGGTCTACTTAGTGATAACTGTGCCTGACTTCAAACTTCAGCTGTACTTTTTGCCTGTGGCTTTTCTGAAGCTTGCCATACATTTATACATGCACAAGCTGAAATTGGAGGGAGTGTATGCTCCCTGAGGCATCATTCTATTAGTGGGAGTGGGGGAATGGTTGGGAGCTGATATTTCTCACCTTTACCCCTTTAGCAGAAAATTCTGATAAGCATTTCATGTGCTCCTGAGAAGGTGTTGGTGGCCAGTAGATAATGCCTTCTTATGTCAATGTGTCCTGTATTCCTGCTGCTCTTTCCCTGGTCTTTCATTTCTGCTCTCTAGAATCACTTCTGAGGTACACACCATACACACAAGCCCTTGTCTTGTGTTCTGCCTTTGAGAGAACCTGGACTAAAACAGGCCCCTAGGATGAGATTTGGGAACCAGATCTGATGGCAATGAAGACCTCATGGCTAGTAATTGCCATGCACTAGGATCAAATTACTGACTTTTACCTGGTAACTGGAATGTGTGAATCATCAGGCCATGTGGTATCTCTAGCAGTTGGATGATTCAGGGACAATATAAGTATAATTAAAACTGTTATAATGATCATGGACATAGCTGGCTTTTATTAACTTCTTAGAGGACTTGAAAAAAAAGTGATAGGTTTACAATGAGATACCACCTCACACCAGTGAGAATGGGGAAAATTAACAAAACAGGAAACCACAAATGTTGGAGAGGATGTGGAGAAAGGGGAACCCTCCTGCACTGTTGGTGGGAATGTGAACTGGTGCAGCCACTCTGGAAAACTGTGTGGAGGTTCCTCAAAGAGTTAAAAATAGACCTGCCCTACGACCCAGCAGTTGCACTGCTGGGGATTTACCCCAAAGATACTGATGCAGTGAAATGCCGGGACACCTGAACCCCAATGTTTATAGCAGCAATGTCCACAATAGTCACACTGTGGAAGGAGCCTCAGTGTCCATCGAAAGATGAATGGATAAAGAAGATGTGGTTTATGTATACAATGGAATATTACTCAGCCATTAGAAACAACAAATACCCACCATTTGCTTCAATGTGGATGGAACTGGAGGGTATTATGCTGAGTGAAATAAGTCAATCGGAGAAGGACAAACATTATATGGTCTTATTCATTTGGGGAATATAAAAAATAGTGACAGGGAATAAAGGGGAAAGGAGAAAAAATGAGTGGAAATATCAGAAAGTGAGACAGAACATGAAAGACTCCTAACTCTGTGAAGCGAACTATGGGTGGTAGAAGGGGAGGTGGGCGGGGGGTGGGGGTGAATGGGTGGCAGGCACTGAGGTGGGCACTTGACGGATGAGCACTGGGTATTTTCTCTATGTTGACAAATTGAACACCAATAAAACATAAATTTATTTAAAAAAATAAAGATAAAAAAATTTTAAAAAGCAATCTAATTCCTAAAACATTAGACTCTGAAGAAAAATTATGAATTTTGTCCAAGACATAATAAAAAACTATAATCCATATAGTACATTTTTATGATTAGAGAAACAACGTTCACAATTTTCGGACTGCAACCCTAGCAACAGGGAGTAAATTTACTCATGAGACAGTAATGAAGGACCCAGCATCTAATGAACCTGATATTTTTAAGTGACATGTTGGATACTTGCATCTAAAGGGAATCTGGAAGACTGCCTATATCTCTTCCTCAGTGACTTTCATCACTGACGTTCCCAAAATCTGTGCACAAGGCAAAAAAACAACAATGTGCCTTTAGAAAAAAAAAATCTTTGGGCCTTTTCTGCATCAGGTACTGTTGTAGGCACTTGGGTGGACACAGACAGTAGACAGGAAACATAAATACATAAATTACACTGTTCTATGATGATTAATTATTTCAAGCTCCCAAAATGATGCCAACCAGTTCGCAAAAATTCCTTGGACTTTCACATCAGCTTGCCTTGTCCGAGCTGGCTATGACACATCACGATATGAGAAACGAGGCAAGAACAATGCGGACAGCACAGAGGAAATGAGGCAAGAATGATGTGGATAGCACAAGGGCACAATTCATATTGTGAATCTCATGGACAGGATGTGGGATGTGAGAGAGGAAGAAATCTAGGACAACTCCAAGGTAGATGATCCACATAAGTAGAAGTGGAATAAAGAAGTCTATAATGGAACACTGGAGTGGAGGGCCTGAGGTGGAGGGGAATCATTTTGTTTCCATAAGTTCAATTTGGGATGTCCATTAGACACGAAGTGAAAAGACAACACTGAAGGTTCAACCAGGAGTGGACTCAGGTAGGGGATCCCAGGCAGTGAGGTCACTTCTTTGACAACAGAGCCCAATAGAACTTGGAACCCCTGCAACCAGGCACCCACATTCTAGTGCAGCCCCACATCAGGCTCACTTGGCTAGAGACATCCGCTAGTGAAAGATGTTCTCTTGCTGCTTGCCTACTTCCCGGGGCTCTGGCTTCCAGAAACCCCAGGGACGCAGCTTTTTCACATGCCAAGACTTTGGTTCCACCGTCACACCCTGTGCCTCAGGGCATTTGCCAGGCAAATAAGGTAATACAGAGCAGCCCAGGCCAGGCCACCTGTGCCAGGCATCCTGGGCAGCCCCATACCCTCCTCTTCAGTTTCAGGGAACCAGGGATGTGTGGGCAGGTCCCATCCAGGCTGGAGGAGGTTGCAGGGCAGCAGGTTCCCTGGTGATCCCTCCATGGTCACACTGATATCATGGTGGGCAGGGTGGAAAGAGGATTCCTGAGGTGCCTCTTACCCATCCCAGAGTTAACTAAAGGTCCTAGAGCTGCATCCTTTTTCTCTCCTTGGGGGAGGTGTGTGCTGACTGTGGTGTGGTGTGTCTGGAATGGAGTCAGCTGGGTGTGCGGACCAGCCAAGGCAGCCAGACTGGGCGCTGAAGCCTCCTGCCTGGCTGCCGGGCACTGTCTTTACAGAGCTCCACACAGGAGATGGGGCAGGAGTGGGAGGAAGAGATCCTCTGCTCCACCTCCTTGAGGAATGGGAAAGTGCCCTGCATAGCTAACAGGGGCCAGTGTGGTCTCAAGGTGAGTGCAGGGGCTGGGGACACCCCACACGCAGGGCCCCAATGCAGCAGGAAGGGCCCCGGGTCGCAGAAGCCAGGTTGCTACTCCCCTGGGCTCCCCCCTAGACTCCTGCTCCCAGAGGAGTCTGGATTCCCCTCCTCCCCAAACTTGCCCCCATGGCCCTGTGCACAGATTTGTATGAATATCAGAATAGAGCCTTCAGGGAATCCCTGGTTGCAGAGTGGTTTAGCGCCTGCCTTCTGCCCAGGCCCTGATACTGGAGTCCTGGGATGAGATCCGCCTCGGGCTCTCTGCATGGGGCCTGCTTCTACCTCAGTCTGTCTCTCTGCCGCTCTCTGTCTTTCTCAGTCTCTCTGTGTTTCTCATGAATAAATAATAAAACTTTAAAAAAAGAGAGCAACTTTACACCATGTCTCATCCTACGTGGTCTCCAGTAGTTTGCACTGCGCTATGCTTTCTCCTAACTGGTGCTCCCAGGAGGCCTCATTGGCCTGAGAGTCCTTCCCCACCTTCTCCAAGGCTTGAGCATGGACCTGGTGAGTTGGGAGACTTTTTCCCAAAAGGACACGGGGCTCACTGTACTATGTCTATTGCTCTGCAGTTAGGTTTTGAAGGAGCACATCCCTGCCCCCTCCCCGCCCCCCCGGGGTCAGGCACAGGGGCCTCGTGTGCTGCACAACATTTCAGAAGGCCAGGTGGTTCCCACAGCCATTGAGCCCTTCACTGATGCACGGCTTTGATGTGATTCCCTTCTGTCGCCAAATCACAGTGCAGTGCTGAACATCCTGCAGCCCTCATACCCTGAGCACTCCACCTAAGGAAAAGTCTTGTGTTGGCACCTCAAGAGTGGGACATGGGGTTAGAATTCAAGGGGTGAAGCCATTAATGCAGGGAGGTGCTGTCAAAACTCAGCTGACAAATGATACTAACCTCTCCCACTTGAGATTCTTGTATTGATCCAAAAATTTTAAAAAACTCCCAGCCCTCCTGATGGCTACAGCGCAGGCTGCATGTCTCCTTTGTTCCACCTTAGGGTGAAAGTGCCTCAAGCACGAGGAGAAATCAGACCTGCCTGGTGAGGCCCAGCCAGGTTGAGCTGCTGGAGGACCAAGTACAATGCCTCGTGCCCACTTTGCTGTGCAGGGACATCACCTACATCTCCAGTTTCCTGGATACACAGGATTTGGCACCTCCCAAGAGGTGCTGGACATGCTGTTTACAAAGTGAGTACCCTGACCCTCCACAGCCCAGTGGGATGGGCCACCTACTGGTTGGGAGTCATGGGAATGTTCCTGAACTTCTTGGAACCTCAATC
The DNA here is from genome assembly GCF_905146905.1 of Nyctereutes procyonoides. Taxonomy (NCBI): domain Eukaryota; kingdom Metazoa; phylum Chordata; class Mammalia; order Carnivora; family Canidae; genus Nyctereutes; species Nyctereutes procyonoides. The sequence continues at coordinate 20,279,652 of NW_026575120.1, forward strand.
TGTTCCTCTGACTAGAATAGAGTCACACAGGGCCTAGTTGTACCCTGCAGGGAAAGTACCCCCAGAGCCTGGCCCTGTGGCAGGTCAGCTAGAGGGGCTGTGGTTGTGCTCATCAGTCGTCGTTCTCCCCATGATGAAGCGTGTCCCTCATCCCCAACCATTACCATGGTCTTGAGCTGGGCTGTTTTCCCAATTGAAAAGGAGGTTTGAGAGTCCATCTGGGGTCTGTGTCCTGGGGCAACCAGAGTAGGGATCTCTGGGAAGAGCAGGGAGCCCCAGCCCATTCAGATATCAGCCTTGGGCCTGGCCAGAGCCCTTTCATTCCTCAAGCATTCAGGAAGCCCCAGCAGGTGCAGGCACTTCTCCAGGAGTGGCCCCATGCACAAAGCTGACTGCACCCCAGGGATCCGGACTAGTCGGGAGTCAGAGGATGACAGCAGCTATGACGAGAGGTCACGTCCACAGGACGTTTCATGTGATGCCCCCCTGCCCTCCTCGAGATAGGGATGCAATTTCCCTACCTGTGTTGAGATGGAGGGAGTCCTAGAGCAGTGGAAAATGTGAGTGAGCTCTGGCTAATGCAGGAGGGCCTTCCCTCTCCAAGAGGGCAGTGAGGGGGTTGTGAGTCGGAGGGGCTGCTGGACCCTCACCCCACACATCTGCAATTCCTGTGACAGGTTAAAGGTCTAAGGGCCCCTCAGGAAAAGAGGAAAGGAGAGCTGTGGATGGGGTGTGGGCTTTGTTGGATAGCAGCTGGGACCTTTAAGGGAATCCTTCCCTGCACCCATCCCCTCATTACCCTCTTTCTATACTAAATCTGGGACCCAGAGCAAAGCAGGTGGGGAGCATTGCACTCACCAATCTGGTGGCACCTGGACCTGAGTGCTCAGCAGGTGCTCAGGAGAGCCAGTGAGGGCTCAGGGACCAGATGGCCCTCGCCCCATGGGAGATTAGAGTCAGTGGAAGGACACCCACTGGTGGCCACTCCTGAGTGAGGCAGTGAGAGCCACAGCAGGGAAGGTGGCCATACCAGGAGGGTCCTTGCAATGCCTGGCAAGACACGGAGCCCGTTTGCTCCCTCCTCACTTGAATATTCCCAGAGCAACAGCGTGAACAGTGAGGCCAATGACAGGCCAGACACCCCTCCTCCCTGGCCACGTGCAGGTGGATTCAAGGGGCAAGTGGGCAGGGAGCCAGACTGAGGAGGGAGTCCCACTTCCCCAGGAAAGATAGGGATGTCACACCACTGGTCATGGACTCCCACTCACAGAGGCTTCATGCCAGCCCCTCCTCAATGAGCAGGTCTGTGTCAGGCAGGACCACCAGATACCAGGTGGACAAGGGACAGGACTGGCCTCTGACAGCCACAAGTGGGAGGCCTGGGGGCCCCAGTTCCTACAGGGCTTCCCTGGGACACCTGTGTGTGAGGGAGCCCTGTCTTCTGATGCCTCTGCTGAACCTGTCCATCGCCAGGGCCATCTCCTCTATCCTGGATGCCTGGCTGGAACACTATTCAGAGGATTTTCACCAACCACCAGAATTTCCATGGCTGACAAAGCTGCTGGCATACACAAGGCTGAACATACCAGGTTCAGACATGGAGCAGCATGCCCAGCGTCTTCTCACACAGTTCAGACACCTCAAGCCAGCAGAGCCAGAGCCTGGAGGTAAGGAGAACTGGGGGTGGCTGAGGTGGGACAGGGTGGGCCACACAGATCAAACCTCCATGGAGCTCGCTGGAGCAGTGAGTAGGCTCATACCCCATCGCCATGGCCTGCAGTCTGTGGAGACCTCCCAGGGACTGGTTCTTAGACTCACACTCGTTGAGTGGTGGGAAGACTGTTCTTGATTTGGGAGGGATGTGGAAAGTCCATCCTGGTGATGATACTTGTCTTCTTGGAGCTAAAGTTTCGACCCCCAAGCAACATCCTGAACCACCTAAAGAGCCTGCCCAGGCTCCTATTATGGGGCCAGCTGAAGCTTCTGGGCCTGACTTCTTCGAGCCGGGCATGGCACTTGATGCTGAGTGCTTGGCCCGAATCAAAATGCCAGCTGCTGAGTCCAAGTCAATGCATGTCGTTGACACACCTCTGATTCATTGACCCAACCCGGAGGAGCCACCTACACCCTTGGCCACCCTGAAAGAAGAGCAAGCCCCAGTGCCCACTACCCAGGTCCCCAATATGCCAAAGCAACCATCAGCCTCAGACGAGTAACCAGGTTCAGCCCCCGAGAAACATCCTAAACCACGAAAGGACGCCATCCCAACTACTACTATGGGACCTGATAAATGTCCAGAGACTGAGGAGATCAAACCTGCAAATGCTCTTGGAGCTGAGTGTTTGACTTGAGCCTAGATGCCAGGTGCTGAGTCCAAGCCAATGCACATAGTGGTCCCACTTCTGATTCACTTGCCCGACCTGGATGAGTCACCTGTACCCTTGGCCACCCCAGAGGAAGAAGAGGAGGCCCCGGTGCCTGCTATGGAAGTCCCTGACATGAATGTACAGCCACCGGCCTCTGGCGAGCAACGACCCGCAGTCCCCAAGCAACATCCCGAACCGTGTCAAGAGCCCACCCCAGCTCCTCTTGCAGGGCCCACTGAAGCTTCAGGGCCAGTGCTGATCGCGAGCAGGTCATGGCTACTGGATCTGAGCGCTTGGCACGAGCCGAGAGGCCACTGCTGAGTCAAAGCCACTGCAGGTGGTGGTCACAAATCTGATATACCATCCACCTGCCTCTGGCGAGCAACGACCCTCAGTCCCCAAGCAACATCCCGAAACATGTCAAGAGACCACCCCAGCTCCTAATTTGGGGCCTGATGAAGCTTCTGGACCTGAGGTGATCGAGCAGGTCATGGTTGCTGCAGCTGAGTGCTTGGCCCAACCGAGATGCCAGCTGCTGAGTGTAAGCCAATGCACGTGGTGGTCACACCTCTGATTCACTGTCCCGACCTGGAGGAGCCATCTGCACCCTTGGATGCCCCGGAGGAGGAGCAGGCCTTAGGGCCAGCAGTCAAGGTCCAAGAAGTACTGGAGCAGCCAACAGACTCAGTGGAGCAACCAGCATCAGCCACTGAGCAACATCCTGAACCCCCTCAAGAGTCCACCCCAGCTACTACTATGGGGCCAGCTGAAACTTCTGGGACTGAGGTGTTTGAGCTGGACACGGCTGCTGGAGCTGAGTGTGTCGCCCAAGTCGAGATGCCAGCTGCTGAGTCGAAGCAAATACATGTGGTGGTCACACTGCTGATTCACTGTCCCGACCTGGAGGAGTCACCTGCACCCTTGGCTACCCCAGATGAGGAGCAGGACCTGGAGCCTGCAATCAAGGTCCCCCACATGCTGGAGTAGCCACCTGCCTCAGTGGAGAAACCAGCTTTGGCCCCTGAGCAACATCCTGAAGCACGTCAAGAGCCCTCCCCAGCCCCTACTATGGGGCCTGCTGAAGCTTCAGGACCTGGGCTGATCGAGCCAGTCATGGCTGCTGGAGCTGAGTGCTTAGCACGAGTTGCGATGCCAGCTGCTGAGTCCAAGCCAATGCACGTGATGGTCACACCTCGGATTCACTGTCCCCACCTGGAGGAGCCACCTGCACCCTTGGCCACCCTGGAAGAAGACCATGCCCTGGCACCCGTTTTCGAGGTCCCAGACATGCTGAAGCAGCCACCAGCCTCAGTGGAGCAACCAGATTCAGCCCCTGAGCAACATCCGGAATCATCCCGGGGATCCCTGGGTGGCTCAGAGGTTTAGCGCCTGCCTTTGGCTCAGAGCGCAATTCTGGAGTCCTGGGATCGAGTCCCCCATCAGGCTCCCAGCATGGAGCCTGCTTCTCCCTCTGCCTGTGTCTCTGCCTCTCTCTCTCTCTCTCTCTCTCTCTCTCTCTCTCTCACTATCTCTCATGAATAAATAGATAAAATCTTAAAAAAAACCAAGAGCCCTCCCCAGCTACTACTATGGGGCCGAACGAACACTCAGGGCCTGAGGTGATCGAACCTGTCACAGCTGCTGGAGCTGAGTGCTTGGTCCGAGTCGAGATGCGAGCTGCTGAGTCGACACCAATGCACGTAGTGGTCACACCTCTGCTTCACTGTCCCGACCTGGAGGAGCCAGCTGCACCCTTGGCCACTGTGGAAGAAGAGCTTGCCCCGGCGCCCACTATCAAGGTCCCTGACATGCCAAAGGAATCAGGTGTCTCAGGGGAGCAACCAGTTTCAGCCCCTGAGCAATAGCATGAACCATGTCAAGAGGCCACCACAGCGACTACTGTGGGGCCTGCTGAAGCTTCAGGACCTGAGGTGATCGAGCTGGTCATGGCGCTGGAGCTGAGTGCTTAGCATGAGCTGCGATTCCACTGCTGAGTCAATGCCACTGCAGGTGGTGGTCACAAATCTGATATACCTTCCTGACCTGTAGGAGCCACCTGCTCCCTTAGTCCCTCCAAAAGTTGGATAGGCCTCAATGACCACTTTCGAGTTCGTCGATGGCCGTTACAGCCAGTTGCCTTAGTGGAGCAGCCAGCCTAGGCCCTCAAGCAGCAGATCATAATGGCAGCCCAACAGAAGGCTTCCCCTCCCCCTCTCATTGCGCTGTTTCTAATTTTTGTGGTTTTCATAAACCTCTGTAATGGCTTCATGAATTTTTTTGTAATAAAGGATAAATTAACTTCATACAAAAATTTACTCTGATGCTTTTAAATTATACATCGTTGTACTTTAGGTCCATTCCCAGTGTGGCACAGGTGAAACCAGAAGGTACCTTGGCCACATTTCCACCAAAGAGTCAGCTGACTACTGACCGTCCTGCTCATGCCCTCCCTGCTGTCCCTGCAGCCCCTGCCTCTCTGTCTCCGTGGCTTTTCCTCTTCGTGGGACATGCGTGTGCCTGGTGTCCTCGGCGTGGCCTCTTGTCTCTCCCACAGACACGAGAGCAACTCATCAATTTCCCAATAGTTAAGAAACATATCATTTTTATTTCAAAGCCGTATTCCTGAGTGAACAAAGATCATGTGAAGCCCCCAAATGAAATATTTTTATTATCCAGGATAGGGTTCCCTTGATGTAACGTGTCAGGTAATAAAACAAGGTTTAAGGTTTCAGACGGATGATATTTACTTAATAAAATGAGGATTCCAATAGAAAGAAAAAAGGACATTTACCTTCTACCAAGGGATAATTGCCCGTTGAGTGCGGTTGGATCCTCCAGGCCTGAAATTGGTAACTCCTAATGATATACACACGCCTGTTTTCATCACCACAGGTTTCGTGATAGCCAACGGGGCATGCTAAGGGAGATGAATCAGAAAGGGAAAAGACAAGTACCACATGAGTACACATATATGTGGAATGTAAAACATACAAAAACCCCGGCAAACAAAATACAAGACACAAAAACACAAAGACCCCAACTCATAGATACAGAAAACATATACGTGGTTGCCAAGGTAAGGGCTGGGATGTGGACCAAATACGTAAGAAAACAGAAACTTATAATGATTTTTAAAAAAAGAGAGAGAATATCACGAAGGAACCTGGAGAGTAAATATCACTTCAGTATATTAACTTCTAACTTCCTATTACCCCAGGTACCTTAGTTAATTCATTCTACAGCATCCAATTCTTCGGCCCTACCGGGAATCCTCATGATGACACTGTAGTACTATTTGAGATGAGCTGGTTATTTAGAAAGCGTTTCATATCTATAATTACAGAGTCCTTAGCATCTGGGTGTGTGAGTCTTTAGATATTCTTATAGGCTTTGAAGTGTAATTATGTGACCAAAACTTCCCTAGATCAAAGTGCACTTTCCTGAGTCTTGATATAAGTACACATCAGTAAAACAATCACTGTAGGTAAGGTAATGCACAAGTACCCACCACCCCGAAATGATTTGTCCTGCTTGTTTTGCAGCCCATGGTTAGCTCCAGGTGTGACTTCTCTTGGTCCCTAGAGAATTACGCTTTCCTCAGGGAGAAGAGTTTTCTACAGAGTGGGAGAGCTGCTTGACTTTGTTGTTCTGTATCGCTAGGACTTCATAATAGAGGCACCTGGGTGGCTCAATCATTTGAGCACCCAAGTCTTGATTTCAGCTTAGGGCATGAACTCAGGGTCATGAGATCAAGCCCAGCATCAGGCTCCATGCTGTGGGTGGAGACTACTAGGGATTTTCACACCTCTTCTGCCTTTCCAGACTCGCCCCCTGCCACCACTCACACTCACTTGTCATTTTCTCTCTGCCTCTCTCAGAAATTGTTTTTAAAAAGTATAGATTGAAAAGAGCTGACCAGAAAGTTCCAAGGCCTTTCCTGGAGGACAAACCATTCGCTGACAGCTTACAGGCCCTCGCCCATCTGTGCTGGAAACACCCTGAGCAGCATGAGTGAGAATCAGTTGTGAGAGTGGTAGCCCAGAGGGAAAAGGAAAGAGACTGACTGGACTGACTCCATTGATATGAATATGCTCAGTTAAGATCTGGGATTGTAAAGGAATGCCCTGACCACTTGTACATAGTATTGATATTCTGGACCCTACACTGGGTCTCTAAGGTCCAAATGCTGGGATCTCCTTGGTATACTGTCACGGAAGTCAGGAAGAGGTCAGGAACCAAAGCATCAGGAATGCTGAACAGGATCAGTGATGGGTGCAGTCTGCTCGGCCATCCCCGACCGTGCTTGCTGAGGGACACAGCAACCAATGCACTGCCTTCATCAGCACACTTGAGGAAGCATTGCTACAGGAGTCGCCAGTGTCCTTGATGAGCTCTGTGGGAGCTGTCTCCTTTGCTGCAGGAGAGGATGGGAAGTGAAGAGTGGCAGGGGCTGATGCCTCGACCAGCAGAGACAAGGTGAATCCAGTCACACAGTAAGCCACAGGACAGAATGGTAACCAGAGGATGTGGCCCTCAGGGCTGTGTGCTGTCAGATAGTTGATCAGGTCTGTCCGGATTGAAAGTGTTGGGCAGTGTACCAGAAAAAAATAAATGTCTAGATACAATAATCACTAGGGCAAGGAGCCACGATCTCTTCCCCTGTCATGAGCCCTAAGCCACTGTGTGTCTCTGAGCCCCTAGACTGAGGGAGAGTTTGGAGCCCTTTGGGGAATTACCCTACAATCTCCTCGATGTGTGCCATGCATCTCCACCACCACCCCAAGCTTTCCCCAAATGTCACCAAAGAGACAGAACTTTACCAGTGGGACCAACTCTGGACAAAAGGGAAACAACACTATATTTTCTGGGAACTCGTATAGAATGATTCTGAACATATGCTGGTGCCCAAAGGCCAGAACTGTTACAAGTCCCGCCCAACTGTTGGAGTAGGGGCTCTGGGAGGTGTGCAAAGAGAAGGAGCCTTGACCCACATTGAACTGCTGGCCACAGAAATCTGAATAAATCATAGCTTACTGAAGTTCATTTCATTTTCTCTAAAGCAAGAACAAGGTCTGATTTCCCTCTCTCAGAGGGCTGTTATCAAACGACGGAAGTTGTCTCTGATATGCTATCAAATGATACAAGTCTTTATGCCACATATGGAACAAACATTAAAAGAGACAGCATAATCTTTAAAAAGACCTGTAAATGGCCTGGCAGTTCCAGTCCCTCCCTCCCGGACCCTCATGCAGCTGCAGGTCCAGCTGCTCAGTGTCAGACCAACAACATGCCACCAAGAAATACCACTGCCCCAAGAACCCTATGTCTCCTCTTCTGATCCATGGCCACCTGCCTCTCAGCCACCGGGCTGCTGAGGAGGACACGGGATTCTCCAGGAACGTCGTTGGGGCACTTATGGCCCTTCCCAGTTTGAACCCAGAATGTCCGCTCCTTTCCCTACCAGTTGCTACACTCGCAAAGCCCAGTCATTTTCCTTTGCTAAGCTTTGGTCACAGCAAACATTTCTTCCACGCTGAAGTCCTACTCTCCAGGACTACCCCGACGACGACTGATTAAATCACTCAAAAATAACAACATCAACAAGAACGGCGATGTGGAGGACGAATCTGTGCAGGCGTCTGATGTGGGAACTTGGCAAAGAGCCAGGAAAGGCTCAGAGGACGTGGCTTCTGTTATTTCAGCACCTTCCACTTTGGGAAATCACCCAGGGAGCTGCGGATGCTGCAGCCCTAACCGGCAGGAGCTGGCGTGTGGCTCCCAGGGCGCCGGGCAGGGCCTGCCCACCCCCGCCTGGCCCGGTGCACGCCCTGGGTGACAGGGGTGATCCGGGAGTGGGCCTCGAACCACGGCCCGCAGAGTGGCATGCGGGCAGCTGGCCCCGCCCGGATGGCGAAACCCAGGGACACCGCTGTGGCCGCAGCACCTCGAGTCACACACGGGCTCTCAGCACAACAGCAAAGTGTTTCCCGCCACACTCTTCTCCCTGGGATCCATACTGTGTAACGGGTTGGCTCGGTTTTTGAAAATCATGCTCTTGGTTCATAAAAATCTATTACAGTGGCGACAGTGTTAGGAAAACTAAGTGATGATAAAAGGTTAAAAAAAAAATCCAAAGAACTTTACACCTGGGAAGTAAGCCTTTCGGGAATAACAATGAGCAGAGCTGATGAGTTTCTTTGGAAGAAAAAAAGTTCTAATTCATCAATTTTTTAAAAAGGCAACCGAAAAGAAATGACAATATGTATCAGTGATACAAGTTTCTTTTTTATTTTACATAGTTGAGAACCACCAGAGACAGATTTAATTTGCCGTTTTAGAACAAAATTTCAATGTCTGCTTGTTAGATGCTACAATATTTTTTCTAGCTACCCGCTGTGTGAGGAAGAGAGGAAACAGAGGCGGTGCTCATAGAGACAGTGACAAAAATTCTGCACTTAACAGGCACTACACTGATTACTGGCCACTGGAGTAGTAGTGTGAATGGCATTACAGATGAACAGCAAGGGGACTCCGGTGACAGAGTCTGAGCCTTTTTTTTTTTTAAGATTTTATTTATTTATTCATGAAAATACACAGAGAGGAGAGAGAGAAGCAGAGACACAGGCGAGGGAGAAGCAAGCCCCACACAGGGAGCCCGACGTGGGACTCGATCCCGGGACTCCAGGATCATGCCCCCGGCCGAAGGCGGCACTAAGCCGCTGAGCCACCCGGGCTGCCTGAGTCTGAGCTTTTAATGCCTACTGAGTGTGCTGACCCGAATGCAAGTTTGTCCAAATCAACACGGTCGGCTGAAAACGCTCATTACAAATTAACTTGACAATTATTCCAATCTCCTCCAATCAGGACATTGGCGACTGGGATAGAGGATAAAATCTTATTAACTGCTCTTCAACAATCCGAACTACTTCCAAATTTATGGAGAATCTTACATCTAAGTATATGTATATAAGTTATGTTCTTGTAGATTTTGCTATCTATACTCTGAAGCTTTATTATTAGATAAATATGTACTTAGGAAGAATATATATTTTTGATGAATCGATCCACTTGTCATTATGAAATATCTCACTTTATACCTGATAGCATTTCCTTTTTTATGAAGTTAACTTTGATATTAATATATAGGCATAGCTTGGAGATTTTGTCAGTTCCATTCTAGACCTTTCCAATAAAGTAAGTCAAATGAATTTTTTGGTTCCTAGTGAATATAAAAGTTATTTTTACACTGTACTATAGTCTATCAAGCAAGCAATATCATGTCTAAAAAACAATGTGCAGGGACACTTGGGTGGCTCAGTGGTTGAGTGCCTGCCTTCGGCCCAGGGCATGATCCTGGAGTCCCCGGATCAAGTCCTGTGTCGTGCTCCCTGTATGGAGCCTGCTTCTTCCTCTGCCTGTGTCTCTGCCTCTCTATCTGTGTCTCTCATAAATAAATAAAATCTTTAAAAAAGAAAAAACCAATGTGCATACTTTCATTAAAAAACACTTTGTTGCTACAAAATGTTAACCATCATCTGAGCTTTCAACAAGTCATAACCACTGATCACAGATCACAATAACTAAGAATAAGGAAAAACTTGGCTGAGCCCAGTGCCAGGAGCCTTAGCAGGAGCCAGAGACCTCTCTGGCCCGGGGGATGAGCTGCATAGCAGCTGGCATCCGCCAGGGGAGGGGTAGTTGTAGCAGCTGGAGCCAGGGGGTGAGTGGACCCCCAAGGCTAAGTTCCCAATGAAAGTGAGCACACAGAGCAGCAGCCCCTGGTAGGGCACAGGTGCCTTCATCTCCCCACTACACCTGGACCTGGGCTTCCTGTGCTCCCAGCCTCTGTGGACTTGCACTGCCTCAGTTGGTGCTGGGGCTGCTGGTGTGTGCTCAGATCACCCAACAGTACCACCAGTACCTGGCCTTTGCCTGGGTCATGCTCATTTCTGTCTTCTTCTGGCTGGTGACAATCATCTTCATCACCTGCTCTGCTGCCCTTGAGCTGGTGTTCCTAAAGGGCATCCCACTGAATAACCAGCGTACAGCTGTCACTTTTTTTGCATTATTAGTGATGATTGCCTATGGAGTGAGTGCTTTCTTCAGCTTCACGTAAACCACCTATGCCATGGCCCACCTTGGGGCTGAAGATTGTAACCAGGTCCCAGTGTGGGGCAGCCAGCAAGCCCATAGCCTGAGACCTTTGTGGAGTCAGCCTAGAAGGCTTACTCTGCTCTGCTCTGCTCAGATCATCAGCCTTAGGTTCACCCGGTAGTCCTAAGGAATCGGGATCCATCCTCTGGCTTGGCACAAGTCTGCATGCACATGGGCTGGAAAGAGGCCAACTGCCAAGACCACCTGCACATCCTCGTATTTAGTGGAAGGTGAGGGGGCATACAGGACTCTCAGTGTCTCGGCTCTATCTTTAGAAGACTACAGTGTCCAACGTGGGGCTCAGACTTCTCATCAACACTAAATACACTAACAAGGACTCCAGACCAGCAGCCCTTGACCCACTGTAGAATCAGCCTAACAAACCACCTGTGTATATCTTCGTCACCTCCAGGACTGCAGAGAGGCTCTTGGATCCCGTGGGATTCCTTAAAACACAATTCTGATTCAACTCTCCCCCAAACCAACAGGCTGCTTTTAGGGAGATGTTTGTGGAAAGAGGGTAATGATTTCTGACAGCATGATCTTCCTTTCCTACATTTTAAAGATATCAATTATTTAAAGCAATGGATTTTAACCAACTTCTCAGTGACAAAAAAATCTGTCCAGGTTTCCCTCCCTCATCCAAGCCCTTGATTATAATATTCCCTTTGGATAACAATGCCAACTGCTTCCCTGACACTGTTGATTAGGCACTCATATGTGAAAAAGAGAGGGAATCAAGACCTTGCCTGGTAAGTTGTCCTGTGCTTGTTGGTGATTTTATTCTCTTGGGGATTTTTAGGGTTTTTTTGCTTTTTTACAAAAATAAAGATGGAAGAACATATTTGGGGGAAAAAATGAAAAAGTTTGAAATATTGCAAGAAGTACCAAATGTGATGCAGAGACATGAAATGAGCAAAGAGTGTCGGAAAAATAATGCCAGCAGACTTGCCCAATGCAGGGTTGCCACAAACATCCAATCTGTAAAAAAAATTTGCAGTGTCTGTGAGCACAATAAGTGATATGCCTGGAATAGATTCAGATTTCTTTTGATTAGTATTCACATGGCACACATTTCCCCATTTATCTTTTTAAAAAGCACAGTTTTTCTTTTTGCAGAACATTAACAAAATTTTGTTATGATATGTAGAATTCACCCATTTAAGTGAACATTTGTATGAGTTTTGACAAATGCATGATGCCATGTAACCACTGTTAATAACAGATATAGAGCATTTCCATCAACCTCCAAAATTCCTTCCTGCTTCTTTGTAGTCAAGATCTCCTTCTATCCCCAACCTCTGGCAAACAGTGATGAATTTCTATACCTGGTTATTTGCCTAACATAGATGTCATATAAATGGAATTATAGAGTATGTAGCCTTTTGGGTCTAGCTTCTTTCACCTATAATGAGGCCTCCGAGTATCACCCATGATATTGTTTATTTTTTTTTTATAAATTAATTTTTATTGGTGTTCAATTTACCAACAAACAGAATAACACCCAGTGCTCATCCCGTCAAGTGTCCCCCTCCGTGCCCGTCACCCATTCACCCCCACCCCCCGCCCTCCTCCCCCATGATATTGTTTAAATACTATTACAATAAACCACAGAATGCTAGTAACTTAACACAATCAAAAATTTCTTTTTTACCCAGTTAACAGGTACCTGAGTGGGGTCCTGTCTATCAGGAAAAGGGGTGATTGCTAGAATTCATACAGCAATTCGGCAATTTGGCAGGTTACAAAATCAATGCCCAGAAATCAGTGGCATTTCTATACACTAACAATGAGACTGAAGAAAGAGAAATTAAGAAGTGAATACCATTTACAATTGCACCCAAAAGCATAAAATACCTAGGAATAAACCTAATGAAAGAGGTAAAGGATCTATACCCTAAAAACTACAGAACACTTCTGAAAGAATTTGAGGAAGACACAGAGATGGAAAAATATTCCATGCTCATGGATTGGAAGATTTAATATTGTGAAAATGTCAATGCTACCCAGGACAATTTACATGTTCAATACAATCCCTATCAAAATACCATGGACTGGGGATCCCTGGGTGGTGCAGCGGTTTGGCGCCTGCCTTTGGCCCAGGGCGCGATCCTGGAGACCCGGGATCGAATCCCACATCAGGCTCCCAGTGCATGGAGCCTGCTTCTCCCTCTGCCTATGTCTCTGCCTCTCTCTCTCTCTCTCTCTCTCTCTCTCTGTGACTATCATAAATAAATAAAAAAAATTAAAAAAAATACCATGAACTTTCTTCAGAGAGATGAAACAGATAATCTTAAGATTTGTGTGCAATCAATGAAATGCTGGAACACCGGCACCCCGATGTTTATAGCAGCAATGTCCACAATAGCCAAACCGTGGAAGGAGCTTCGGTGTCCATCGAAAGATGAATGGATAAAGAAGATGTGGTTTATGTATATAATGGAATAATACTCAGCCATTAGAAATGACAAATACCCACCATTTGCTTCGACGTGGATGGAACTGGAGGGTGTTATGCTGAGTGAAATAAGTCAATCGGAGAAGGACAAACATTGTATGTTCTCATTCATTTGGGGAATATAAAAAATAGTGAAAGGGAATAAAGGGGAAAGGCGAAAAAATGAGTGGGAAATATCAGAAAGGGAGACAGAACATGAGAGACTCCTAACTCTGGGAAACGAACTAGGGGTGGTGGAAGGGGAGGTGGGCGGGAGTTGGGGGTGACTGGGTGACGGGCACTGAGGTGGACACTTGACAGGATGAGCACTGGGTGTTATTCTATATGTTGGCAAATTGAACACCAATAAAAAATAAATTTATAAAAAAAAAAGATTTGTGTGCAATCAGAAAAGACCCTGAAGAGCCACGGGAAGATTGACAAAGAAAACCAGAGCCAGGGGCATCACAATGCCGGATTTCAAGTTGTACTAAAAAGCTGTGATCATCAAGACAGTGTGGTACTGGCACAAAAACAGAAACATAGAACAATGGAACAGAACAGAGAACCCAGAAATGGGCCCTCAACTCTATGGTCAACTAATGGTCGACAAAGCAGGAAAGACTATCTACTGGAAAAAGGACAGTCTCTTCAATAAATGGTGCAGGTAAAATTGGACATCCACATGCAGAAGAATGAAATTAGACCACTCTCTTACACCATACACAAAGATAAACTCAAAATGGATGAAAGGTCTAAATGTGAGACAAATCCATCAAAATCCTAGAGGAGAACACAGGCAACACCCTTTTTGAACTTGGCCACAGCAACTTCTTGCAAGATACATCCATGAAGGCAAGAGAAGCAGAAGCAAAAATGAACTATTGGAACTTCATCAAGATAAAAGGCTTCTGCACAACAAAATAAACAGTCAACAGAACTAAAAGACAACCTACAGAATGGGAGAAGATGTTTGAGCATGACCTATCAGATAAAGGGCTAGTATCCAAGATCTATAAAGCACTTATTAAACACAACAGCAAAGAAACAAATAATCCAATCATGAAATGGGCAAAATACATGAACAGAAATTTCACCAAAGAAGACATACACATGGCCAAGAAGCACATGAGAAAATACTCTGCTTCACTTGCCATCAGGAAAATACAAATCAAAACCACAAGGAAGGCAGCCCGGGTGGCTCAGCAGTTTAGTGCAGCCTCTGATCCAGGGTGTGATCCTGGAGACCCGGGATCAAGTCCCACGTTGGGCTCCCTGCATGGAGCCTCCTTCTCCCTCTGCCTGTGTCTCCATCTCTATCTCTCTCTCTCTGTGTCTCTCATGAGTAAATTAAAAAAAAATGCAAGGAGATACTACCTCACGCCAGTGAGAATGGTGAAAATTAACAAGACAGGAAACAAATGTCGGAGAGGATATGGAGAAATGGGAACCCTCTTGCACTGTTGGTGGGAATGTGAACTGGTACAGCCACTCTGGAAAATTGTATGGAAGTTCCTCAAAGTTACAAATAAAGCTACCCTACGACCCAGCAATTGCACTGCTGGGGATTTACCCCAAAGATACAGAGGCAATGAAAAGCCAAGACACCTGCACCCAAATGTTTATAGCAGCAATGTCCACAATAGGCAAACTGTGAAGGAGTCTCGGTGTCCATCGACAGATGAATGGATAAAGATGTGGTCTATATATACAATGGAATATTACTCAGCTATTAGAAATGACAAATACCCACCATTTGCTTCAACATGAATAGAACTGGAAGGTATTATGCTGAGTGAAGTAAGTCAATTGGAGAAGGGCAAATATTATATAGTTTCATTCATACATGGAATACAAGAAATAGTCAAAGGGATTATAAGAGAAAGGAGAGAAATGAGTGGGAAATATCAGAGAGGGTGACAGAAAATGAGAGTCCTCTAACTTTGGGAAAGGAACAAGGTGTGGTGCAAGGGGAGGTGGGCAGGGGGTTGGGGTGACTGCATGATGGGCACTGAGGGGGGCACTAGACGGAATGAGCACTGGGTGTTATTCTGTATGTTGGCAAATCGAACACCAATTAAAAAAATATACAAAAAAAAAGGAAAAGGGGACAGTTTTACATGCAGTTGATCAGTTTAATAACCAGTCTGATGGGCCCTCTGCCCCTTCAGCTGTTGGCTTTCAATGATGCCCAAAGTGTCAAGGTCCAGGCATTGGATGGGAAAAGAATATGGAGCATCATGTATGGAAATTTTTATGAGGAAAGGCTAAGAATAGTAAAGATCATTCCCTGCAATGTTTCTTTCCAAGAGGTAGTTCACATAGCCAGGCTAAGGGCAGATGAGAATTGTATAATATTCTCAGAGTATTCACATTGGGCAGCTATTTCCCTGGACAACCATGGAAGGGAGAGTGTGAATTAAGGTCTAGAACTAAGTTTCTCTACAACACTAGGGTATGGTAGATACCCAATAAATTTACTAAATGAGTGAAATCCTTTCAACTTAAATTTCAATTTTATGGTTCTGGGAGAGTTTCTTTCTTTTTTTTTTCTTTTTTTTTTTTAGAGATCTTATTCATTCATTCATGAGAGACACACAGAGACAGAGACAGAGACACAGGCAGAGGGAGAAAGAGGCCCCATGCAAGGAGCCCAACGTGGGACTCAATCCCAGATCCCAGGATCACGCCTTGAACTGAAGGCAGATGCCAACCCCTGAGCCACCCAGGCGTCCCTCTGGGAGAGTTTCTTAAACATTTGCACATGTTGAAACAATTTGAGTTCTACAGAAATCTCACAGAGGAAGACATAGACATGGCCAACAAACACATGAAAAAATGCTCCGCATCACTTGCCATCAGGGAAATACGAATCAAAAACACAATGAGATACCACCTCACACCAGTGAAAATGGTGAACATTAAGAAGACAGGAAACAACAAGTGTTAGAGAGGATGTGGAGAAAGGAGAACCCTCTTGCACTGTTGGTGGGAATGTGAACTGGTGCAGCCATTCTGGAAAACTGTGTGGAGGTTCCGCAAAGAGTTAAAAATAGACCTTCCCTACGACCCAGCAATTGCACTGCTGGGGATTTACCCCAAAGATACAGATGCAATGAAATGCCAGGACACCTGCACCCCGATGTTTCTAGCAGCAATGTTCACAACAGCCAAACTGTGGAAGGAGCCTCGGTGTCCATCGAAAGATGAATGGATCAAGAAGATGTGGTCTATGTATACAATGGAATATTCCTCAGCCATTAGAAATGACAAATACCCACCATTTGCTTCGACGTGGATGGAACTGGAGGGTATTATGCTGAGTGAAGTAAGTCACTCAGAGAAGGACAAACAGTAAATGGTCTCATTCATTTGGGGAATATAAAAAATAGTGAAAGGGAATAAAGGGGAAAGGAAAAAAAAATGAGTGGGAAATATCAGAAAGGGAGACAGAACATGAGAGATTCCTAACTCTGGGAAATGAACAAGGGGTGGTGGAAAGGGAGGTGGGCAGAGGTTGGGGGTGACTGGGTGACAGGCACTGAGGGGTGCACTTGATGGGATGAGCATTGGGTGTTATTCTATATGTTGGCAAATTGAACACCAATAAAAAATAAATTCATAAAAAAAAGTCAAGAGATGAAGAAGGGTATTGTATCATAATAAAGGGAATCTTCTGACAAGAAGAAAAAAAAAGAGGGGAGATTTGGGAATTCTCTAACAGAAATTTCAAGGATTTTTACATCTGCTTCTTTATACTAACTGGTAATTATCCAGAGGGCACATAAGAGTGCAGAAATGACAGAAGCCAACAAAGGTTTTCTTAAGATATGTAAATTGTCAGTGATCAGCAAGGTGCAACAGAAAGGCTTTTGGTAGTACAATTATTTATGCCAGTTCAGTTTGCTTTTAGGTAACAGTGATGGCCTGCTACAAAGAAGCTACTTATCATGGGTTCTGCACATTAACTTCCAACAGTTACTAAGAAAATATGGCAAAAGGTTTTTCAAAACCCTGGTTGTTATCTCTTATTTAGAAACTGTTTTCTGAAAAACAGTATTTTGATGATTAAGCTGTCACATTAAACAATAAAAATTTCCTTTAATTTTCCAGCATGCCATAACTATTAAAATTAATATATACATTTGAGTTTAATCACTGTGAATGTGGAACTTATCAGGACCCTATAGATAATCAAACCGTGAACCCCACAGATATATCATGAAAGTTTGGGGGGACTTCTTTAGTGTATACTCCAGTATGCCTTTTTTACACAGCCTTTTCTGACCCATAAAGATTTCCTGGGACCCACAATAAGGAATGTCTCCTTCATCTACAGGTGAAGGGGATTAAGAGTACACTTATCTTTATGAACACTAAGTAATGTATAGAATTGTTGAATCATTATATTGTACACCTGAAACTAATAAAGCATTGTATCTTAATTATATATGAATAAAATAAATACTTTCCCTTTGCAAAAAAAAAAAAAAAAAGGAATATCCTAGGGAAAAATATGTAAAAAAATAAAAATAAAAAATTGAAGTGAAAAATAAAAAACAATTTGAGTTCTAGGTTATTTATATAGATCACTACAGAATATATATGTAATATTTATTTAAACTACTTTATGAACATATATAGAATAGGTTTTAATCTGAAATTATAATCATGAGCACTAACAGCCACAAAAGAGAGCTGTCAAGTCAAATATAATCCATTGATTCTGAGTAATTTAGATAATATTCATTTACTCATTCATTTATTTTGCCATCTGCTAATACTTGCTAGTACACTAATGTTAGCAGGTGTCAGAAGTTTATGAAAAAGATGATGAAAGAAAAATAAAATTGAGAACTATCAAGTTCCTTGCTCATTATTTTTTCAAAGGAAAAGACCAGTGTTGCTCATTTTTGGTGATGGAATGCGTAGAACTAGTGGGCAAAACATCTGTGTTCCCTAGGATCACAGTTTGAAAAATCACTGGTTTTGTGGAAAATTGGGTCCTAGGAAGTAAGACAGGACTGGTCACAGGAGAGAAAACAGAAAAGATCCAGCACAGCTGGCAACATGTGTTTAGAGTAGAGTTGGATGAGGGACCCAGGAGAGGGTCCAGGGCAGCAGAGGCACCCATGCTGGCCTGAGGTCTTGGGACCCATACATAGAAGGTCATCTCTGCCTTTGCCTTCTGTCCTGAGCCTCGGTCTTCAATCGTTCATTGTCTGCTGGACATTTCCACCTGGATATCCTGCTCTATGTCAAACCACAAGGTCTAAACCTGACCCTCTGTACTCCGGAAGCAGCAGGCCCTCTAGCAGCCCTATCTATAAACAATGCTGGAGTCTTCCATCTATTCCTGGTTCCTCAAGCTTGAAGCTTTGGCTCTTCCCTTTCTTCCTTCACCTGCAAATGCTCAGACCCCATGCCTCCGCAATTCTGGGTTAATGACCTTCCAGTCAGTGTCTTTCTTTCCATTTTCAGTGAGCAACCTGGCCTTGCTCTGAGATGCTCCCATGCAGTCTCCCCTGATCTGTGTCCTTTCCCTCTGATGGAGCTTGTGTTTCCCGTTGTGTTCTTCCTAAGGCACATTAGTATCTTGAAGAGATAGGGGTAACTCGCTGAACTATGTGTAATTCATTGTGTCCCCAACTTTAAACTTCTTTTTTTTTTTTGATGGCACACTTATTAGTAATCCAGTGAACAAGTACTCTACACCATACTCTAATGCGACTCTTAGGATGAAGGCTAAATTCCTTGGTTTGACATTAAAGACTTACCACAAACTTACTCTTATCTACTGTACCAATTTCATCTCATTTCATCATTATTCTGCCCTACTTCACCTTTAAGGCTTAGCCCAGTTTTGCTCTCCCTTCAGGGACACTTGGCAGTCTATCCCACAGTGCCCTTCTAGGACTCTTGTGTTACTCTGTCTCAACTACTCATGTGGAGCTTCATTTGCTTGATTGTTTCTCCCTCACCAACTCAACCTCTAAAATTCAGTTACACCCTCTATCAATAGAGTCCTTTCTCCTGTATAATGGTGGCCCCTGAACAAGTTCACTGTCTTCCAGCTCAGCTACTACCATCTGTGCCCCCAAAGACATGTGACTATTTCTGGTTCTTCCCACAGCATACCACACAGGAGCTGTAGGAAGTCTGAGAATATTGACCACCTCTCTCTTACCCCCACCCTCCCACCACTTCCTGTTGGAGTTCACTTACATTGGCTGGAATCTCTAAGATGGAGGATGTTCTCAGAGTCCTAAATACACACCCCTATGTATTTGATTTTAACCTCATCCAGTCTAACACCCTCCCGCAGGGCTCCAGCATTTCAACCTGGATGTACATGGAAGCAGAATCCAAAATACTCTCTCTTGACTCCGTGAGAGAAAGTCTAGAAATAACACTTTCATTTTTTAAAGATTTTTATTTATTTTTTCATGAGACACACACATACACATCGAGAGAGACAGACAGAGAGACAGAGAGACAGAGAGAGAGGCAGAGACATAAGCAGAGAGAGAGAAGCAGACTCCGTGCAGATAGCCCAATGTAGGACTTGACCCCAGGACTCCAGGATCATGCCTTGGGCTAAAGGCAGATGCTTAACCCTTGAGCCACCCAGGGATCCCTAGAAATAACACTTTTAAACTGAAAATGTTTTTGCTTTTCTTTATAAAACAGTAGCCATTAATAACCATGGATCTGGAGCAGAAATAAAATGTGAACCTCAAGTTGGAAGCCTAGAAAATGTATGAAGTAGGAAGGGAACTGAAGGAGGGGCAAGGGGTCTGGGGAGAATATCTTCCCAATATCCTCTCTGTTTTCTAACTCTACAACTTCCTTGCTTATCTTCCTCTCAAGACATGAGGAAGGGGCATCTGCCTTCATTTAAACCCAACTTTGCTCCCACTTCATCCTCTCTTGGCACTGCCAAGGGGTGATGAACTGTAGTCTGCTAAAGTTTGATCTATTTTCTTTTTTAAATTTATGCCATTCTGCTGATTCTTAAATCATTTTTATCATGAACTAAATTTATCAATTTTACCATCATATATTTGTAGTGCAATTTGAAGGAAAATAGTGAACTTTTTTTTCAACAATTTCTCATTTAACTGCTTACTAGTCATTTTCCATTAGTTATTTTTCTAGGATCTTCATATTCATTATTAAAGGCTCTTTTCAGAAATGCCTACCTTTTCACAATAAGAATTGTGGCCTGCTAAAGTTTTGTCTATTTTATTATTTGGCCTTGTGTTATTACAAATTTAAAAAGTAAGGAGAAGGGCCAGGTGGATGGAGGCAAACTTGGAGCAGCACTTGGAGGACAGAAGGAAGAATCTACCCATGGTTGGAGTCCTGTGCACAGATTCCAAGGATCTAATCTGGGATGCTGTGGATCTCTATCAGATGAACCCACTGGAGTGATATCTGTTCTAGCCTAGCAAGCAGCTAAACTAACCTCAGATCCCACTGACATTCCTGTGGTGTGTCTAGAATCAGATAATGGGACACTATGATCCAGAAACCTGACAGCATCACAACGGCAGTGCACAAAATGGCCTTTTGACATCTCAAGCAACTTGTCATAGGGGGTAGATCCTGCCAAAGCTAATTATCTTGCAGAACTATTAAAGTTCCAGTAGTTAGGCTATTAATTAATTTATTTAGTGTGCATTGGACACTTTTCTACTAATTTTAGAGTAAGCAGATTTTTGATACTCAGTGGACTGACTTATCAAAATATTAGTGTGAAAGAATCATGTTTTGAAGCAGCAGGTCAAGGTTACTTTGTACATAGAATTTTTTTATGTTCAATAAATCTGGTTGGAAGAAAGTTTAACAACAAAAACAAAACAAAACAAAACAAAACAAAACAAAATACTCTCTCTGACTTCTTGCTTCTCTGCCTTCCCACTTTCCAGGCAATAAAGACTCTACTTTCTTCCCCTTTATGTGAGGAGGCTTTTCTCTTTACTGTCTTCTTCTCCCCAAAGTGACACTTGCCCATCTCCTTTCCATGATTTCATTAAGACAGAATAACAGCTACAGGACATGGCCTTTATGGAGTTGAATAATGTTAAAAAAAATACTACCAGTTTAATATTCTCAAAATATTAATGTGTAATGTATATGCCAGCATTTCATAAATCATAAAGCTTACAAAATAAAAGGGAGCATAATAATGTTAATAATCGTTTGAAGAAACTGAAAGTAGAGGGAGAATATTTCAAATGTCTTTGCCTCTTGCCTATGTTAGCTACCACTGTACTCTGGGTCCAGTCAGAATGATGGGGTGATTCTGTGGAAGAACCCCAAGTCTGCTGTCCAATGCACTTTGAGGTTCTTAAAAGTGACCACATTGTCACATGGAGTCAGATTCTAGTGAGCCTGTGTGGCCATCAACATCTGTAGGACTTGTAAAAAGATGTTTCTCTCCATTCCAATCTTGTTTATGAACACCCCATCTCAGTTCTAGAGTCTGCCAAAGACAATGCTGAACACTTAAGTTTTAGAGGTCCTAACTCAAAAGTCAGAATGAGACTCTTTATCCCTGATGCATCACTAAAAGGAAGCAGTTCTCCCTGCTACAGGGACATTCTGCTGAGTCTGGTAGAAGATTTGTCCTCAGCACCTCATGCCTTATTATAGAGCACTGAAGCCAAAATTTCCAATGCCCGAGCAAAACAGAGATTTGGCCAAAATACCTTCCAGAGCCAAAGCTCAAGTTTCTGAAGAAGGAGATTTATTTCACTAAAATTAGCATCTTTCCAATTTAGATCACAATCTTTAAGCATTTAGTGTCACAGACTGAAAAAACACAGGGCCAGGTTGAATTTGAGTTGCTTAGTGAAAAGTGGTCAGCTCCAAAGTTTTCTAGGGGCATGGGATGTGGGTAGACCTTCCTTACATAATATGCTCCTAAAAAAGAAGACTCAGAAAGATCTCAAGTGCATCTTTAATTAGCTCTGGAGTATGGCCCCCACCTGACAATTTAGTAATCCTTTAATTAATGAACTCAAACATTTGCTGACTTTGAGGATGTGCCAAACCATAAGCTAGGAATGCAAAGATGACTAAGACAGGGCTTCTCTTCTGGAATGTTCACAGTCTGATGGCCAGCAGAGGAATGTGACTCAGGGAGTAGAGTATTATTATAGAAGGAGGTGCAGGGCAGTTTTCTGAACTTGATTCCCATGGTTCGTGTACAGCACTGAAGACTTAAATCCGTGTTAGGTTCAAATTGCACAGGAATGAAGCATCTCATTCTTGTCATCTCAAATCCATAGAAATTCTAGGATTAAATGAAATTTACTTGACTTCCAGCAGTTTGCTACTTGGTGTTTGGTCTGAGTGGACATTCCTCTGTTTTTAGAACATAGGACAAATTTTTGGAAACATTTTGGTTGATCAAACAAATCACACTCAGGGGCTAAATTCAAAGGCTGGTGCAGAACCCTAAGAGGATGCCTGTGGTGTGGCCCCAGGCCCTGCATAGCTGTGGGTCAGGTGATCTCAAAAGAAACCCCTGATTCTGAGCACCTCCCCCTCCCCCGCCCTGAGAAACAATTAGACTGGCCCCTTTCTCCACAGAGCCTGTTAAAAATCCCTTGGAGGTCACTGAGACTCTTTTACACCATCTCTAGAGCAGTTCTCCAAACTCATCAGCCACTCTGATGGTTCAAGAGCCTGCTGTAGCTGGGAAATGGGCATTCAAGAGAAACCATTATCAGGTCTTTGTTATTTACATATCACAATCCTGAGGGTGAAGATCAGTTTGCACACCCTAGGCCTTAGCAAGACGTTTCAAATCCTTGGTGTGTCTCTCCTTGGAGGGGACTGCCATGACCATGACATAATCAAGCGGGAATGATGGAGGGAAAGACCCCTATGCCACCAGCTGTGTCACCTACATTCCAGCCACTGGGTCACACACAGGCTGTTTTTAAAACTGACTAGTGTCAGATTTGGTCAGGACATCAATTCCCCCATGTGATCAGTACCTGACAAGGAACTGGAGACTCTGCACTGCTGCCTCTCAAAACCCCAAGGAAGTGATCTCCACTCCTGCTTTCATTCCTTTTGACTAACTCATCATAAGTACTTAACAAAAAGAAACAGCAGCCTACAGAATGGGAGAAAGTTTTTGTAAACCATATATCAGATAAAAGGTTAATATCCAAAACACATGAAAAACTATTACAATTTAATAACACCACCAACAATCACAAAATCCAGACAACCCAATTTAAAAATGGGCAGAAGAACTAAAGAGACATTTTTCTAAAGAAATCAAAATGGCAAACAGGTACATGAAAAGATGCTCAACATCACTCATTATCAGGGAAATACAAATCAAAACCACAATAAGATGTCACCTCACACCTGCAGAATGACTACCAGTAAGGAAACAAGAGGCAACAGGTGGGAATAAGGAATCTTGAAACACTGTTGGAGGGAATGTATATGGGTCCAACCACTATGGAAAACAATGAGGGCAGCCCGGGTGGCTCAGCCATTTAGCGCCACATTCAGCTCAGGGCCTGATCCTGGAGACCTGGGATCAAGTCCCATGTTGGGCTCCCTGCATGGAGCCTGCTTTTCCCTCTGCCTGTGTCTCTGCCTCTCTCTCTCTCTCTCTCTCTCTCTCATGAATAAATAAATAAAATCTTAAAAATATATATATTTAATAAAAGCCGACACCCATGCAAGCGCATGAGGGTTTATTAGCAAGCTCGAGCTTGGGTCCAAGTATACCCAACACAGTGGAGCAGGGACTTGGACCCCGAAGTGGGTTACAGCTGGGTTTTTTATGGGCTGGTCTAGGGGATTTTCAGAAGGGGTGGAGGAATTTCTCAAGTTCTGTTTACATTCTGATATGGGGCTTTCAAGGGCATTGAGCTCTGTTCTCATTCTATCTAATATGGGACTTTCTACCACGGGGGTGGGCTCTGTTGTCTTTCTGATATGGGATTCCCTGCAGTTTTTCCCGTAAAGTTCAGCTCTTATTCACAAGGGCCTGAGATGGCTGTACTTGTGCTAATGCTAAACTTTAGGTGGGATGGCCTTAATTTTTCTCGGCCTCCACAGTATAGTTAAACTTATACTAGGACCGTTGAAGCTCTGCTTTAGCAAGATCCTGATATGAAAGGACTCAGCCTGTTACTGCACAGAGGAGCCAATCTAAAGATAACATTTGGTCTGGAAAACATGTCTTCTAGTTTGGAGATAAATGTCCATGCTTTATACTACTGTTATTAATATGGGCTGGGTTTTCCCAGCTTTGGACACTCTGGAGTATTATACTTATGAATTATGATTTTTTTATTTTAACTATATATAACCTATACTAATATAGTTACTTAGGATTTTTCTTTAAAGTTGTTCACTTTTTACTTACATTTCTTTAAAAGGATATATCGGGTAATTTTATTTTTAAATGTTTCCATTTTTAAAAATGTTTTATTTTAAATTTAATTTAATTAACGTATACTGTGTTGTTAGTTTCAGAGGTAGAATTCAGTGAAATGTTTCAACTTTTTAAATTTAGGACAATTATGCCAACGAAAAGCAGTAGTATCACCTGTTTTTATAGGAGTTAATTTTAAAATATTTAAAAAGCCAAGTTACATTAACTTTAAAATTTAAAGGAATAATAAATACAGTAATAAAGTAAACTGGCTTAAAAAACGCATAGACAAAAGTCAATTTCTAAGTGACCATGGGCTTCAGTCAGCAAGAAAGGATATCCTCCTAGACTTTCGTTATTTTAAGAGGAAGATGAGGCCTTCTATCAGTAAAGTGATAGCATAGGAGTGTTAACCAAGACTGGGAATTAACATTTTGCTTGTAAGGATAAAATTAGGTTGTTCTTATTAGTAAATTTATTTGTAAGATCCTCTATTGGTCCTTAATTTATATCTAATCCCAATGAAGTTTTTGTTAAGAAATGTTTTATAATCTTTTCATCAAACAAATGGATTTGAGGACTTTTCCATATGAAAAGCCTAAGCTTGAGGGATGCTTGGGTGGCTCAGCAGTTGAACAGCTGCCTTTGGCTCAGGGCATGACCCCAGGGGCCTGAGAGGAGTCCCACATTGGGCTCCCTGCATGGAGCCTGCTTCTCCTTCTGCCTGTGTCTCTGCCTCTCTGTGTATCTTTCATTAATAAATAAATAAAATAAAAGTTTAAAAAAAAGAGCCTAAGCGATTTCTTTTTACATAAAGACTGATTATAGCAATACCAAGCTCCAGAAAGCTGAGAGAGCGCTCAACATGATTGACACTGCCTGCTTCTCTCAGTTGTCAAGGGCTCCCCTGTCAAGCAGACCAGCAAGTGGATTTTGCTTCCAGTGCAATGGATTGGCTGCACAGAACGTCCTTTTTGGGGGCTGACATGGCCTTAGCCCATCTAAGGCATCCTGATGCCTCATTTCCAGTCTGCGTTCTACTCCCATCTACTGTGATTGTCAGGAAGTCTCCACATATTGGAAAATCTCTTCTCCAGTTGTAGAAAATTTGTCAGAATTTTGTGATTGCAAAATGTCTTAACAGTCTTTATTCAGTTCACAGCTAGCAAACACCAGAAGTTCAGTGACTTCATCAATTTTCAGGGACATATTGAACTTTGTCCTACTTGGGAAAAACTGCTGCTGGTCATACTTGTAATTTTCCTGCAAATATGTTCTTTGACAGAGGCATTTTATCAGCTGTGCTTGACTAGTTCCGGATCATGGGCTTCACCAAAGCTCTGGCAGCCTGTTATCAGGGTTCCACGAACTGCTTAGCAGCTCTAGCTTTACCGTGCAATTCAGTGCTGTGAACGAGGCCTTCTGGCTCCTGCACCCCCATCTCCTACACTTTTGCTTCAGGTATTCTTACGCATTTTTCCACTTTGAAAAAAAAAAAAAAAAGAAAAGAAAAGTAAGATTTTGCAGGGTATTTGTTATATGTTTCCAGAACAGCTCTTGGGAGTGAATGACTGTATTATGATTGGAAGTATTTTTGTTTTCTTGACTGCTGGTACTTTTGCAATAACAACAGAAGTTTTTACATGAGTGATTGGCCTATCTACCCCTTCAAAGCGTATTGCATCACATCACTAGCACTCACATTTCCACTTCGTCTTTATGCTTTTAACGTCCTAAGATTTCAAAACACAGCAGAGAGAAACAAACCAGAACTCAGGCCTTTTATCCGTGTAGAACTGCTGTTCTCCTGGCACATTATCCTCATCCTCTGAGGTATCTACTTGGCTGCAGCCCTGAGACTCCAACGAATTCGGTAAAACGGAAGTCATTCTGCCCTGTACACAGGCCACGGTGCAGGCCTGGGGCACTGCTGCTTTCCATCCTGCTCTCCTTTGGCTGTTGTTTCCGTGTGCACCCCAGGAAGGAACGGAGGGCAGGAAGCTCCCGTTGATACTGCGGTGCTCGCTTAAGGGTTCTAGCACATCTGTTCTGGGGTGTCCTATCACCTCTCTGTAACGTTGCAGCCAGAATAAAAGTGTAAAATGAAAGTTCATGCCCCCTCTGTGTGTAACATCCTACTGCACCACTGTGTGTATTAGATAAAATTCAAAATTCCTGATGGGAACAACAAAGTCCTGCGTGATGCATCCACCTCTGCTGAGCTCCACGGGGCTGTGCCCCCTCCCTGCTGTTCTCTCGGCTTCCCTCACTGACTAACCTGGCTCTCCCGGGTTGTCGTCCTCCCTGTGCTCATAAAGGACTTGCCTCATTGTGATGATTTTATGCTTGCTTTATACTGGTTTAACATCTCTAACTTCCCAAATTAATTTTACTGTTTTTGGTTGCCAAGACAGCAACAAAAGAAAATGGAGTCATGAAAGGTTTTAAATTCATTGAGACTTGTTTTATGGCCCAATATATATTCTATCTTTATGAACATTCCACGTACTTGAGAAGAATGTTTTCCACAGCTGCTAGGTGTGCTATACTTATTTAGGTTAAAATGATTAATAGTGTTGTTCAAATTTATTACACCCTTCTATGGCAATTATTTAATAGAGTATGACTGTGAATTTACATATTTCTCCTTTGAATTCTATAACATTTTTCTTTAAATAATTTTATTTTTTGCTATATTTTAAAGATTTTATTTATTTATTCATGAGAGACACACAGAGAGAGGCAGAGACACAGGCAGAGGGAGAAGCAGGCTCCAAGCAGGGAGCTGCACGCAGAGGGAGCTGTGGAACTCCAGGGTCATGCCCTGAGCCAAAGGCGGACCTAAACTCCTGAGCCACCCAGGCGTCCCTCTTTAAATAATTTTAAAGCTAATTAGGTACATCGATGTTTATGTCTCACTGGTGAATTGATCTTTTATCATTGTGCAAACTGTCTTTATATTCTATAATATTCTTTGTATTGAAGTCTACTATATCAGAGACTAATATAGCCAGACCAATTTTCTTTCTGTTAGATTTGTATGGTATATCTTTTCTTAGTCTTCAATTTAAACCTATATCTGGGGGAGGGGGGGAAGCCCTGGTGGCACAGTGGTTTGACTCTGCCTGCAGCCCGGGGTGTGATCCTGGAGACCTGGGATCGAGTCCCACATCGGGCTGCCTACATGGAGCCTGCTTCTCCCTCTGCCTGTGTCTCTGCCTCTCTGTCTCTCTTTCTCTATGAATAAATAAATAAAATCTTAAAAATAATAATAAGAAGAAAAATAAACCTATATTTCTCCTTGTACTGTAGAATGTGTATCTTTTAAACAGTTTATAATTGGAATTGTTAGGATTTGTAAAAGTATACACAATAGAGGTATAGTCAGTGAGTTTTAATAGCCTTTTACACCTACATAAACACAACAATAAAAATGTAGTTTCCGTGAGAGTCATGGAAGGAAACCCATGAGGTTTCCTCTTTCAGTAGTTCATGGCTTCTTATTGCTGAGATTTATTGTTGTGATATGACTATGCCAGTTTTTGATTATCCTTTTTTGTTGTTGGTGGTGGATATTTGAGCTAATTACAGCATGGGGCTATTATGAATAATGGCAAAAATTCTATACAAATCTTTTGGGAGACATAGATTTTCCTATCTCTTTGCTCAGTACCAGGGGTGGAGTCCCTAAGTCATAGGATAAGTCTGTTTAACTTTTTTTTTTTAAGATTTTATTTATTTATTCATTAGAGACACAGAGAGAGAGAGAGAGAGGCAGAGACCCAGGCAGAAGGAGAAGCAGGCTCCATGCAGGGAGCCCAACATGGGACTCCATCCTGGGTCTCCAGGATCACACCCTTGGCTGAAGGCGGCTTTAAACTGCTGTGCCACCAAGGCTGCCCAAATCTGTTTAACTTTATAAGAAACTGCCACCCTTCCTCCAAAAGTGACTCAAAGTTCTAAATATTCATTACTCTTTAACATAAGATAGTGTTTGACTTCTAAATTATTACTATTTCTAGTGAGTGTGAAATGATGTCTTATTACAGTTTCCATTTGACTTTTCCCAGTGACTAATGGAGTCTCGTAAGTTGTCAGGTGCTTATGGCCATTCATACATCTTCTTTGGAAAATGTCTGCTCTAGTGTTCACCCATTTTTAATAGAATTGTCTGTCTTTTTCCTAATTATTCATGGAAGTTTCTTGTGTATTTTGGAATCTTTGTCAGTTATATGTATTGAATATATTATCAAATTTCACTTTTGTGATTGTTAGGAGTTTGTTTTTTTTTAAGATTTTATTTATTTATTCATGACACACAACACACACACACACACACACAGAATGAGAGAGAGAGAGACATAGGCAGAAGGAGAAGCAGGCTCCCTGCAGGGGAGCATGCCCTGAGCTGAAAGCAGGTGCTAAACGGCTGAGCCACCCAGGGATCCCCTGTTAGGAGTTTTTTAATTCTTGTTTTGTTTTTGTTTCATGTCTAGAGAACTTGCATTATGTAGAACCATGCACCTTAGGAATGTTGACATCTTGATAATACCGATTTCAGTCACTTCTTATTTTATGTAATAATTTCTCTCTGTTATTAAAAAATCTGCAGTAAAAGTCTGTCACACAGGAAAGCATGTTGTTAGTGGTGCCCAGGAATAAAAGCAAGTAGGATATATCCTGGCATCATCCTCTTCTGTGCTCCTCACTCCGCTTTTGTAAATCTTTGGGCCCCAACTTGACCTATTTCCAGGGGCACAGATCAAGGAAGGAAGCCAAAAACCAGTTTACATAAGAGTGAGTTTCCATCCGGAGGCAGCTCATTTGTGTGGAACAGTATAACTCTATATTGTGATATCTCTTTTACACTATGTCTCAGCCTCACCCGTTATCACCAAAAGTCCTATGAATATTTTCTTAACTTGTACACAGTTTCTCTTCTGAAAATGACTCTTCAGCTTCATACTCTACCTTTAACTTCACCTGATGTGGTTTTAAGATATGTTTTTAACCTTTGTGTGTGGAGAGGGGAGGGTATAAAATATACCTAATACAAAATTTACTGTCTTAGTCATTTTCAAGTGTACAGTTCTACTGTATTAAATACATTCACATTGTTGTACAACCATCACTACTATCCATCTCCCAAGTGCTTTCCATTTTTGCCCAACTGAAACTGTCTCCATTAAAAACTCCCCCATTGCCTTCCTTCAGCCCTTGTAAACCACACTTTCTGTCTCTATGAATTTGAGGACTCTAGGAACATGTAAGAAGAATCATTCAGGGGCAGCCCGGGTGGCTCAGTGGTTTAGCGCCGCTTTCAGCCCAGGGCCTGATCCTGGAGACCTGGGATCGAGTTCCACGTCGGGCTCCCTGCATGGAGCCTGCTTCTCCTTCTGTCTCTGCCTCTCTGTGTCTCTCATGAATAAATAAAAAAATTAAAAAATTTTTAAAAAAAGAATCATTCAATAATTATTCTTTGTGACTGGCTTATTTCATTTAGCATAATGTCTTCAAAGGTTTATTAATGTATCAGATTGTCCTTTTTTAAGGCTGAATAATATTCCACTGTATGTATGCTTTACTTGCCTATTCTTTCATCCATTGACAAAGACATGAGTTGCTTCCACCTTTTGGCTATTGTGAATAGTGCTGCTATGAAGATGTGTGTACAAATACTTGCTTTCCCTACTTTCACTTCATTTCCCTACTTTCATTTCATTTCCCTACTCACTTCTTTGGGCTATCCAACCAGAAGTGAATTGCTGAATCAGATGGTAATTCTATGTTTAATTTTTTGAGGAATTGCCATACCACTTCTCACAGCACCTACACCATTTTACATTTCCACTAGAGTTTGAATGTCTTCACACCCCTGCCAACACTTGTATTTTCCGGGTTTTTTTATAGTAGCTATTTTAATGGCACAAGGTAGTATCTCATTGTGGTTTTGATTTTCATGTCACTAGATACTATTGATGTTGAGCATCTTTTCTTGTGTTTACTTGACATTTGTATATTTTCTCTGGAGAAATTTTTACCCAAATCCTTTACCTATTTCTTAATGTTTTTGTTGTTGGGTTGTAAGAGTTCTTTATATACTCTGGATATCAATCTCTTTTTAGAATATTGTTTTGCAAATATTTTCTCCTTTGCTGTGGGTTGGCTTTTCACTCTGTTGATTTGACACACAAAGGTTTTAATTTTGATGAAGTCCAATTTGTCAATTTTTATTTTGTTGGTCATGCCTTTGGTATTCAAGAAATCGTTGTTAAACCCAACATCATGAATTTTCCCCTTAGGTTTTCATCAAAGATTTTTATAGTTTTAACTTCTGTATTTAAGTGTTTGATCCATTCTAAGTTAATTTTTTATATTCTGTGAGGTAAGGATCCAACTTCTTTCTTTTGCATGTGAATATTAAGTCTTCCCAATGCCATATATTCAGAAGACTATCTTTTCCCAATTAAATTGTCTTAGCACCCTGGTCAGATAGCTTATATTTTAAAAATAGTAATTTTCCCACCTTCCTGTGTTGATATGTCACACAAGTTTTAGATTTACTTTTGCTATTCATTACCTTACTAACTCATTATTACTGGAGTATTGAGAGCTATCAGATTCATTGTGGTGAATATTCTACTTATGTACATCTATATTTATATCTTCATTCACTGTGTTGTTGAGTTCCTCTGAATTTAGCTCATTATGTTGTGTATTTTCATTAACTTCAAGGTCACATTCAAATTTCCTGCTGTCACACATTGATCCATTTTGCAAAAGTTAAACTATAAAAGGTAAATGGACACTGATAGTAAAGATCCCACTCCAACATCTTTAGTCTTTTGTTATCAGGAAAATGCCCTGCAAAGGGAAGTAAGATTACGCATAATATTTTGTTTATAAACAAAGCATTTGGTGGAATACAGCTGCAGCAGAAAGTTAAACTGTTAACATTTTGTGTAATGTCAATTCATTTAGCTCATTAACATGTGTCTATTGAGTGTGTATTACATGCTGGGAAATGTTCTGAAGATAGAGGAGTGAAAGAGAACAGACAAAATCCTTGTTTGCAGGGAGGTTATGTTCTAGTGGGGAGCCAATGTTTAATAAAAGGAAAATCACACTTATCTGCAAGAGGACAAACCAAATGCCTCAAAAAAACAGGCACTTCATTCTGGCCAGACTTGCCAAAGATTTCAGTTTACACTCATTTATTTCAGTGGACTAACCCTGCAATCAACCCTTCTCACCCCAGAAGCATGCTTTTAGCATGGCTATCACTGAATTTACTAAAAAATATAAATTAGTTAATTTCATAATTACTGCACATAAAATTTTCAGTTCTCCAGGTCATACTAGATAAAATATGACTGATCAATGCATAAAGGTGAGACTTTCTGTGAGTTTGTACACAATTTCTTTGAGAAACTTTTTTTTTTAAAGATTTTATTTATTTATTCATGAGAGACAGAGAGAGAGAGAGAGAGTGGCAGAGACAGAGGCAGAGGGAGAAGCAGGCTCCACACAGGGACTCAATCCTGGAACTCCAGGATCATTCCCTGAGCTGAAGGCAGGCATTAAATCGCTGAGCCACCCAGGCATCCCGACAAAACTTTTTAAATCTCAGAAATTCAAAACTTTTCCACCAAATCCTTAAGGAAGATGCACCTTCCTCATCTATTGCATCGCTGCTTGCTCCTGGCCACCTACACAACAGTTCGAGAAGTGTATGTGTGAAGAGAAAACAATGAACTTTGGAATCAAGCAAGCCAGGATCTGAATTCCAGAAATGCTATTTATGCTCTGTCTGTAAAGTAGGGATAATGATGCCTACCTCTTATAATTATTGCAGGAATTAAATAAGATCAGTGATGCATGAAAAGCGTCTGGCATAGTATCTAGCAGATAGCAAGTGATCAGTATTACCCACCCTTTTTGTATTAATACTCAACAGTAGACATAGGAATGCTAATGTCTCTGTGAATTGGGGTTTTCTACAATCTCTTTGGGAATCTATGGAGTTAGACACAGTGGCAGAAACACTGAAAGAGAAAAAGCTTCCTCTTCTCTGACATTGGTCCCAGTTGGGGCTGGAAAATTTTCTTCTCTTAACTCCATTATTTTTTTTCAATCATCAGCATATTTCCATCCCCATTTTTTGCCCACCTCTTCCTTTTCCCTCCCCTCAGCCAACATATTTATGTTTTGTCTCCAGTGACTCTGGAATGCTTGCACAGGACATTGTGTGGTAGGGCTAACTCTGCTGTGAAAACTGGAGTCTGCAGCAACCCTGGGGGTGGGGTGCGGGGTCAATTCACACCCAGCAGCAACAGAACAGAATCCCCCAACAGCTTAGAGAACATAGCTTTGCTATTTAGCAGAAGGCTATAGATTCTTTTGAGATACCTTCTAATTTGGGGGCTTACCATCTTCTCTGCTTCTCAGGAACAGGGACAATGATTCAATTCCTAAACAATACCTCATAAGGGATCTTGGACTGCTTTCCACATATGCCGTCATTGTCATGAGTCTCAGCTGCTTCATCTACTTAAATAATTTTGTTTATAAATTTTTCTCTATATTCTGAAACATTGTTTTGGGAAAGGAAAAGCCATTTCTTTAAGGTAACTTGTTCTCATATTCTTAATTGTTGGCTATGAACACAAAGGACTAATTCTCTTTTGAAAAGAATTTTTTTTAAAGATTTATTTATTTATGATAGACATAGAAAGAGAGAGAGAGAGGCAGAGACACAGGAGTAGGGAGAAGCAGGCTCCATGCCGGGAGCCCGACGTGGGACTCAATCCTGGGACTCCAGGATCGCTCCCTGGGCCAAAGGCAGGCGCTAAACCTCTGAGCCACCCAGGGATCCCCGAAAAGAATGATTTTATGCACAGTAGAAAATGTAAATTTTCATGTTCCTTCATTAATCCTGGATAGTTTGTGAGAAACAAAGAATGTATGAAAAAAGTCAATGTAGGAATTTTTTATTTTAAAAGTAAAAAGATGTTTCTAGGAGGTATCTCAGTATTGATCTCACAGTTTCAGTGGAAAGGATTTGTTCAACCTCATAACATTCAACTTCAGTTAGAAACCACAGCAGGCTGGATCAGGAATTTATAAACTTGGGTCCCACTCCCAAGTAGTGCTCTAGTGGTGGGTCTTTGGTCAGTTTGAGTCCTTTGTTCCTGCTCTTCATCTGAAACTTGGAAGTAATAACATACCTTCAGCTTACGTTACAGATTTGCTATGAGGGTCAAATTGTATAATGCAGAGACTTTCCAAATGAGTAAGAGAAAATATCTAGGGGAAAATAGCATGATTTGTCTCCTGATTTGATTTGGTTTTAGTTATCCTGTTTATTTGGAAAGTTAAAACATTAAGAGAGCTCATAAATTGTGGTGTTTGACAAAGTGGGACACAGTTTTAAAAGTTGAGAAACACTGAGTGGAAGTATGTGCTTTGTACAAATGTTCTTATACTAAAAGCATTGTAAGCATTCTCTTCAGTGAATAAAATTACTTTTTACTCAATAAGCAAACAAAAATTTAGACACATTATACTTTATTAACTTAGACAGAGAAGCAGTCATGTAAACTTTTTAAGGTTTTGGTTGGCCTGAAAAAGCTTTTGGAGTTCCCTGCACTATACCAAGAGCTCTTTCCAATCCCTGCTGACTGGAATTGTGGTTGTGAATACACGATATGGATCAGTACTCTGGATGGCTTGGGGTAATCTCAGAGGTGGAGGAGTGAGTGACCTAGGGTCAGTGGTAGGGAACAATTCTGTTTGTGATTTGAGGAGTCTGTGGCCTGGGGAAAAAAGGCACAACACTCATTTCCTAAGGCTGTGGCCCCTGTGTGTTTGCCTACCATGAGCTCCTGCCTTTCTATACCTCCTAGCCCATTGCCTCAGACCAAGGTTATCCCCTTGCTTATTTTATTTTTTAAGGTTTTATTTTAATTCTGGTTAGTTGACATACAGCTTAATATTAGTATCTGGTGTACAATGTAGTGATCCAACCCTTCCCTACAATACCCTGGTGCTCATGACGACAGGTGCTCTTCTTCATCCCCTTCACCTGATTCACTCATTCCCCTCCCCCACCTCCTCTTTGGTTACCATCAGTGTGTTCTCTATAGGTAAGAGTCTGTTTCTTGGTTTACCTCTCTCTCGCTCTGTATTGTCACTCTTTGCTCATTTGTTTTGTTTCTAAAATTCCACATAGGAGAGAAATCATGTGATATTTGTCTTTATCTGACTTATTTTGCTTAGCATAATACTCCAGCTCCATCCATGTGGCAAATGGCAAGATTTCATTATTTTTATGGCTGAGTAATATTCCATTGTAGATATACACCATATCTTCTTTATCCATTCATCAGTCCATGGACACTTGGGCTGCTTCCATAATTTGACTATTGCAAATATTACTGCTATAAACACAAAGGTACATGTATCCCTTTGAATTAGTGTTTTTGTATTTTGGGGGTAAATACCCAGTAGTACAATTGCTGGATCATAGGGTAGTTCTATTTGTAACTTTTTGAGGACCCTCATTCTCTTCTCCAGAGTGGCTGTACCATTTTCCACCAACAGTGCAAGAGGGTTCCCCTTTCTTATTTTAATTATATTTCCAAAATGTTATTTGCACCTGTTTAGGAAAGATCCAACTGAAAGGGAACATGAGAAATTGTGAAAGACCACTTCCTGCTTCATTTTGCCTGTCATAGAAAACTCTTCCATCTGGGCATTGTGGCTTGGGCAGCCCTTATGTATGTCCAACCACTCATTTAAAACATGTTTTGTAGCATAAAATACCTAGGAATAAATCTAACCAAAGAGGTAAAGGATCTATACCCTAAAAACTATAGAACACTTCTGAAAGAAATTGAGGAAGACACAAAGAGATGGAAAAATATTCCATGCTCATGGATTGGCAGAATTAATATTGTGAAAATGTCAATGTTACCCAGGGCAATTTACACGTTTAATGCAATCCCTATCAAAATACCATGGACTTTCTTCAGAGAGTTAGAACAAATTATTTTAAGATTTGTGTGGAATCAGAAAAGACCCCGAATAGCCAGGGGAATTTTAAAAGAGAAAACCATATCTGGGCGCATCACAATGCCAGATTTCAGGTTGTACTACAAAGCTGTGGTCATCAAGACAGTGTGGTACTGGCACAAAAACAGACACATAGATCAATGGAACAGAATAGAGAACCCAGAAGTGGACCCTCAACTTTATGGTCAACTAATATTCGATAAAGGAGGAAAGACTATCCACTGGAAGAAAGACAGTCTCTTCAATAAATGGTGCTGGGAAAATTGGACATCCACATGCAGAGAATGAAACTAGACCACTCTCTTGCACCATACACAAAGATAAACTCAAAATGGATGAAAGATCTAAATGTGAGACAAGATTCCATCAAAATCCTAGAGGAGAACACAGGCAACACCCTTTTTGAACTTGGCCACAGTAACTTCTTGCAAGATACATCCACGAAGGCAAAAGAAACAAAAGCAAAAATGAACTATTGGGACTTCATCAAGATAAGAAGCTTTTGCACAGCAAAGGGTACAGTCCACAAAACTAAAAGACAACCTACAGAATGGGAGAAGATATTTGCAAATGATGTATCAGATAAAGGGCTAGTTTCCAAGATCTATAAAGAACTTATTAAACTCAACAACAAAGAAACAAACAATCCAATCATGACATGGGCAAAAGACATGAAGAGAAATCTCACAGAGGAAGACATAGACATGGCCAACAAGCACATGAGAAAATGCTCTGCATCACTTGCCATCAGGGAAATACAAATCAAAACCACAATGAGATACCACCTCACACCAGTGAGAATGGGGAAAATTAACAAGGCAGAAAACCACAAATGTTGGAGAGGATGCGGAGAAAAGGGAACCCTGTTGCACTATTGGTGGGAATGTGAAATGGTGCAGCCACTCTGGAAAACTATGTGGAGGTTCCTCAAAGAATTAAAAATAGACCTGCCCTACGACCCAGCAATTGCACTGTTGGGGATTTACCCCAAAGATTCAGATGCAATGAAACGCCGGGACACCTGCACCCCGATGTTTCTAGCAGCAATGTCCACAATAGCCAAACTGTGGAAGGAGCCTCGGTGTCCATCGAAAGATGAATGGATCAAGAAGATGTGGTCTATGTATACAATGGAATATTACTCAGCCATTAGAAACGACAAATACCCACCATTTGCTTCAACGTGGATGGAACTGGAGGGTATTATGCTGAGTGAAGTAAGTCAATCGGAGAAGGACAAACAGTGTATGTTCTCATTCATTTGGGGACTATGAATAATAGTGAAAGGGAATATAAGGGAAGGGAGAAGAAATGTGTGGGAAATATCAGAAAGGGAGACAGAACATAAAGACTCCTAACTCTGGGAAATGAACTAGGGGTGGTGGAAGGGGAGAGGAGGGAGGTGGGGGTGAATGGGTGACGGCACTGAGGGGGACACTTGACAGGATGAGCACTGGGTGTTATTCTGTATGTTGGTAAATTGAACACCAATAAAAAATAAATTTATAATAATAAAAAGAATAAATAAATAAATAAATAAAAACATGTTTGGTGAGAGGCTATTATATCCCAGGAATTATGCCAGACCCTGAGAATACAATACTAAGGCAAATGGAGTTTACAATTTAGTGGGAGATACAATCAATTAAAAAAGATAATTTTAGAGTGTGTTACATTTATTTGGGGCTACAAAAGGAGAAAGAGACTCTTTCTTCCTACTTATCTTACTGTCAGAACTGTTATGATTCATATTTGCTTCTTCAGTCCACTCCCTCTCCTCTACTTCCCACCCCTAAGCTCCATCCCCTTCTCACATACACACTTACTGGCAGCTAAGAAAAGGGCAACATTTTCAAAGGAATAAACAGCTGCTTAACTCATAAATGTTGTCCAAGATTACTTTAAAAGTCACATTTATAAGTGATAATGTGAAACCAGATTATCTGCCAAATTACCAGCTTTTCAGCCACAGCCTGGAATCTATCAGATCTGCTTTATTTATTAATAACTCATTTAACATCAGGCAAGATTCAGTTGTTCCAATGAACTTGAACACAAGTCATGAAATCATCTGACTTCTATGTTTTTCCATCAGAAATAGTTTTGAGATAATATTACCTTGTTAGTGTGTGGATGATTCCTCATAAACACTCCTGATACTTCAAATCATCCTGCTTCTTTTATCATCGTCAGAGACTAAAAAAGTCAAGAGAAGGATTATATGATGACTCAACTTAGATTAACACTTGGGCAAGACATGAATCCTGCAGCTTCTCTGTAGTGGGAATCTCAAGAGAAATTTCCACCCAGAAATTTCCATTTTCACACTTGTCCTCAGTTAAGAATCCACAATTGTTCCTCACGCCCCAAATTCCTGTTATTGGCCTATTGATTTTTATATGCAAGGCACAACAGGTTTCCAAAGAAGCCTGTGCTTATATGAGATGAAATAGGACAAGTCCCCCAGCACAAACTGAAAGAGAAGGAGCAATCTCCCAAGTTAACCTTCCCTACAGGGCTGTGGTCTGCACCTCGTAAGCTACTTCTTATTGCTAAGCTATTGGTGGCTTAGGGTTTAAAGATTTTAAAGAGTATATTAGTTTTTAAAATATGAATATCTAAAAATTTTCAAGATGGTTATTCTCCCCCAGACCAACAGCAACTCACAAACATTTGTGGAACATTATGGGTCTTAGAAAGTCATGAGTCTGGCAAAATCAGCCCTATTTATGTGGAAATAGAATTTTTAAAATGTGTCCATGCTCTGCTCCTGTCAATCAGTAAAACCAATGATGATATGTAAGTGTTTAAATTAACAACAGGTACAGTAGTATTCTATCATTGGAATAAAAAACTATGATAGATTGAACTATTGTCCCCAGACCATCACGTCTTTCTGCACACAAGTTCTGTGCATGTAACTTTTAGCTCCCTTCCATTAGAGATGGGTTTATTCCCTCTCACACTGTTGCTGGGCTTGGCTAGGGTCTTGCACTGGCCAACAAGATAGTAGCAGATGTATTGTTATTGCAGATTTGAAATGGAGCTTGCCCTCTATGCTTCTGCCACTGCCTAGAGGAGTGCTGACCCAGCTAGCTCACTGGCAGGATGAGATACAAGAAGACCTGGACCCACCTGTAACTTGGAACCAACTAGATCTACTGTCAGCCAAATCACAAACATGTGAGTAGAAGTAAGGATAAGGATGCTCAGAAGTCATTGGTAGCTCTCCATGGAGGTACAATTACTGGAGATCATTGTTTCTTCCTTTGTCTGTTCTGTGTTTTCTAAAGTGGCTGCAGTTATCCTGCCAATAAATAAGATGATGCTGTGGATCTCCACTGGCCTTAAGTGAACTGTAACTGAGAAGGTCACATCAGTGAGAATGTTAAACATTGTCCTGTGCAGTTTCCCACCGCCCAGCTGTATTCCCAGAATACAACCTTTGAAAATAAAGCCTCACAATTCCACTTTTATACTCTCTCTTCAGGTTTGAATAACATGGTCATAAATTAGATTCATTGTTTTAAGTCTGAATCATGTACCTACCACTAACTGTTGGACTTTGATTCAGAGAGATATTTTTAGTGCTTACTTTATGAGGAAGAAAGACGGGTTGAGAAGGTCTTTTAGAGAAAGACTAGTAACCTAATAACAATTTTTTAAAAAGATCTTATTTATTCATTCATGAGACACACAGAGAGAGGGAGAGACGCAGGCAGAAGAGAAACGGGCTCCCTGCAGGGAGCCCGATGTGGGATTCAATCCCAGGACTCGGGGATCACGCCCTGGGCCAAAGGCAGACACTCAGCTGCAGAGCCACCCAGGCACCCCTAATAACAATTTTCAAATGCACCATGGGCTTAAGGATTAGACTTTATACTTTATAGAATTCATTACCTTTCTAAACAGCAGCAGGAGTTAAAGTGTAATTATAAACAGATACATTTATAACAGCAAGAGAAATAGGAGATATTTAGGAAGAAATCTAACACATTATGTGCAAAATTCTTGTGGAAAATGATATAATTTTATTGAATTTATTTTAAAAGATATAAACAGAAAATAAATCATGTTCACGGTTGGGAAGATAATATCATTTAAAATTTCCATAAAAGTAAATTACAAGGGGATCCCTGGGTGGCTCAGCGGTTTGGTGCCTGCCTTCACGCCCAGGGCGTGATCCTGGAGTCCCGGGATCGAGTCCCATGTCGGGCTCCCTGCATGGGGCCTGCTTCTCCCTCTGCCTATGTCCCTGCCTCTCTCTCTCTCTCTCTCTCTTTCTGTATCTCATGAATTTAAAAAAAAAAAAGTAAATTACAAATTTAATTGAATACCAATCAAAATTCCCAGAGGGTTTCTTTGATGGACATTAGCAAGCTGATTCTGAAATGTATCTGAAAGACTAGAAGATCAGGTATAGCAAAGACAAATGCCTCCTTGGTTAAAAATCTCACTGCATGCAATCAAATTACTAAATACAGATTACATTTATGTTTCTGGCACAGTAATAGACACCGAAGTTACTGTGATTACTGAGATCAGTACACAGCAATAAGGTATCCCTAATGAATAGAACTATAAGGAGAATCATGTGACAGCTAGAGGAATGCCCTGGAATTCTAGGATGGAGTGAGGTGGTCTATGGAGCCATTTGCAGGCTGTAATGGGAGATGGCATGGTTATGATTATGATTACAGTCCTACAAATTATTTCTCTTGAAATCTTACAATCAGGGGTTATACTTAATTAACATCAAAGCATGGGGAATTTCTCTGGGCTGCTTTGCTCTTCTGAGACCCATACTTAGGGTCTGAGCTCTACTCCCATTCCTTGGCATCCCAGCTACCTGTTAATTAACCCTGTTAAAATGGAAGCTGATAAATGGTTTATTTCTCCTAGGAGTTCATGGATTCAAAAGATGATTTTTTGAATACAAAATATCTTAAAGTTAAAAAGGAATGCATTTATAATAATCTATAATGGCAAATTTTCAGAATGTGCATTAGTAGTAGAT
This sequence comes from Nyctereutes procyonoides, assembly GCF_905146905.1. NCBI lineage: Eukaryota > Metazoa > Chordata > Mammalia > Carnivora > Canidae > Nyctereutes > Nyctereutes procyonoides. The sequence continues at coordinate 20,320,115 of NW_026575120.1, forward strand.
CTATTTGGAGAAGGGCCTGGGGATGATTTTCTAAATATAGTTTAGCCAGTGGCCTCATCATGGACATACCTTCACCATGAACATAGCTGAAACCTTAGAAAGAAGTAAATGTGCCAACATGTCTTGCATATAAGTAGAGCAGGTGGGTGCACAGTGATTCTATAACAAAGAAATGAGGACTCTGGGTCCCCAATTCTCCCAAAGTCATTCTCAGCTGCTGGTGAACATCTAACTTCATGCTCCAATATAGCTCAGTACCTGGGACAAAGCATAACTAAAGGAAGGAATGTCCAGAGAGTGAAAAGTTTATGATCATAAAAAATTTTTTCTCATTGCAGGAGATTTTGCCTTTATTTATATTGTTTGAGATTTTATGAAATATACCATTTGCCTGTCTGTAATTCATTAATGACAGAAAGGTAAGACTGCTGAGGGGGCTAATCTATCTACATATCTGCACATGCATACATATAAAAATTGAATAATCATTCATATTTAAAAATTATGTATATGTAATGTATATGCCTTTTTCAGTTCAGCATTTCCTAGATTAACAGCGCATTCTCCAGTGACTATGAAAATGTGAGCTTACTCTGCTTGAATTTTTCTTACTAGCTATTTATAAACCATAATCCATTATGTATTTTATTTCATTTTTTAAAGATCTTATCTATTTATTCATGAGAGACAAGAGAGAGGCAAAGATATAGACAGAGGGAGAAGCAGGCTCCATGCAGGGAGCCTGATGCAGGACTTGATGCCGGGACTGCTGGATCACGCCCTGAGCCAAAGGCAGATGCTCAAGCACTGAGCCACCCAGATGTCCCTCCATTATGTATTTTAATATTTAATTTCTAACTCTGCGTTTACCTTAATGCTTACTTCAATACCCAGAAGGCATTTCCAAAATAGGAAATTTAATAAAATTCAATTATTAAATTAAAATTAAATTAAAAGGGCCTTTAAGGCTTTCCTTTTAACTAATTTGAATATGGCTTTCAAGATTGAAAAATATTTGTTACTTGACTGCATATCCTTTATAATCGCAGTGAAATGTAAGTCAAACTGGGTCTTGCTTTGGATTTGAAGTTTTGGCCTGAGTATAGAAAGGTCTTAGAGCTGAAAGATGCAGCTTTTCACCCAGTACACAGAATCACACAGGTTAACATTGTAATGATCACTGTTTGAAAACAAAACTTTGGAAAACTTCTTGGCTACAAATCAGAATATTAACTACATTTGAGGGGGGGGAGGGGCAAGATGGCGGAAGAGCAGGGTCCCCAAATCACCTGTCCCCACCAAATTACCTAGATAACCTTCAAATCATCCTGAAAATCTACGAATTCGGCCTGAGATGTAAAGAGAGACCAGCTGGAACGCTACAGTGAGAAGAGTTTGTGCTTCTATCAAGGGAGGAAGACGCGGAAAAAGAAATAAAGGAACAAAAGGCCTCCAAGGGGGAGGGGCCCAGCGAGGAGCCGGGCTGAGGCCGGGGCGAGTGTCCCCAGGACAGGAGAGCCCCGTCCCGGAGGAGCAGGAGCTGCACCAACCTTCCCGGGCGGGCGGAAAGGGGCTCGCAGGGAGTTGGAGCAGGACCCAGGAGGGCGGGGATGCCCTCGGGCTCCCGGGGACACTAACAGACACCTGCGAGCGCAGGAGAGTGCTCCGAGCTCCCTAAGGGCTGCAGCGCGCACGGCGGGACCGACCGGAGCAGCTCGGAGGGGCTCAGGCGGCGGCTCCGCTGAGGGGGCTGCAGGGCGGGAGCGCGAATCCACCAGCGCAGGCCCCGGAGCACAGGGCGCCGGGACACAGCCCAGGATCCGGCCTCCCCCGGGACAGGCAGAGGCCGGGAGGGCCCAGGACAGCGAGGACGCTCCTGCCCCGAGCTGAGCAGATCAGCGGCCCCGCCCCGGAGCCTCCAGGCCCTGCGGACAGAGAACCGAGAGCCCCGAGCCCCGTAGTTCCTGCGGAGGCTGAATCCAGGCTTCCAGAGCTGCCGCAGCCACTGGGGTTGTTCCTCCTGGGGCCCCACGGGGTAAACAACCCCGGCTGAGCCCTGCAGCAGGCAGGGGCAGAGCAGCTCCCCCAAGGGCTAACACCTGAAAATCAGCACAGCAGGCCCCTCCCCCAGAAGACCAGCTGGACGGACCAGTGATACTCCCCCGTGTTCCAATACAACTTGTTTTTGGCCACTCTGCACTGAGCAAAATGACTAGAAGGAAAACCTCACCTCAAAAGAAAGAATCAGAAACAGCCCTCTCTCCCACAGAGTTACAAAATCTGGATTACACTTCAATGTCAGAAAGCCAATTCAGAAGCACTATTCTACAGCTACTGGTGGCTCTAGAAAAAAGCATTAAGGCCTCACGAGACTTCATGACTGCAGAATTTAGATCCAATCAGGCAGAAATTAAAAATCAATTGAATGAGATGCAATCCAAACTAGAAGTCCTAACGACGAGGGTTAACGAGGTGGAAGAACGAGTGAGTGACATAGAAGACAAGTTAATGGCAAAGAGGGAAACTGAGGAAAAAAGAGACAATCAATTAAGAGACCATGAAGACAGATTAAGGGAAATAAATGACAGTCTGAGGAAGAAAAACCTACGCTTAATTGGGGTTCCCGAGGGCGCTGAAAGGGACAGAGGGCCAGAATATGTATTTGAACAAATCCTAGCTGAAAACTTTCCCAATCTGGGAAGGGAAACAGGCATTCAGATCCAGGAAATAGAGAGATCCCCCCCTAAAATCAATAAAAACCATTCAACACCTCGACATCTAATAGTGAAGCTTGCAAATTCCAAAGATAAAGAGAAGATCCTTAAAGCAGCAAGAGACAAGAAGTCCCTGACTTTCATGGGGAGGAATATTAGGGTAACAGCAGACCTCTCCACAGAGACGTGGCAGGCCAGAAAGGGCTGGCAGGATATATTCAGGGTCCTAAATGAGAAGAACATGCAACCAAGAATACTTTATCCAGCAAGGCTCTCATTCAAAATGGAAGGAGAGATAAAGAGCTTCCAAGACAGGCAGGAACTGAAAGAATATGTGACCTCCAAACCAGCTCTGCAAGAAATTTTAAGGGGGACTCTTAAAACTCCCCTTTAAGAAGAAGTTCAGTGGAACAATCCACAAAAACAAGGACTAAATAGATATCATGATGACACTAAACTCGTATCTGTCAATAGTAACTCTGAACGTGAACGGGCTTAATGACCCCATCAAAAGGCGCAGGGTTTCAGACTGGATAAAAAAAAGCAGGACCCATCTATTTGCTGTCTGCAAGAGACTCATTTTAGACAGAAGGACACCTACAACCTGAAAATAAAAGGTTGGAGAACCATTTACCATTCAAATGGTTCTCAAAATATACCCTAAAAACTATAGAACACTTCTGAAAGAAATTGAGGAAGACACAAAGAGATGGAAAAATATTCCATGCTCATGGATTGGCAGAATTAATATTGTGAAAATGTCAATGTTACCCAGGGCAATTTACACGTATAATGCAATCCCTATCAAAATACCATGGACTTTCTTCAGAGACTTAGAACAAATTATTTTAAGATTTGTGTGGAATCAGAAAAGACCCCAAACAGCCAGGGGAATTTTAAAAAAGAAAACCATATCTGGGGGCATCACAATGCCAGATTTCAGGTTGTACTACAAAGCTGTGTTCATCAAGACAGTGTGGTACTGGCACAAAAACAGACATATAGATCAATGGAACAGAACAGAGAACCCAGAAGTGGACCCTGAACTTTATGGTCAACTAATATACGATAAAGGAGGAAAGACGATCCACTGGAAGAAAGACACTCTCTTCAATAAATGGTGCTGGGAAAATTGGACATCCACATGCAGAAGAATGAAACTGGACCACTCTCTTGCACCATACACAAAGATAAACTCAAAATAGATGAAAGATCTAAATGTGAGACACCCTTTTTGAACTTGGCCACAGTAACCGGAGAAGGACAAACAGTGTATGTTCTCATTCATTTGGGGAATATGAATAATAGTGAAAGGGAATATAAGGGAAGGGAGAAGAAATGTGTGAGAAATATCAGAAAGGGAGACAGAACATAAAGACTTCTAGCTCTGGGAAATGAACTAGGGGTGGTGGAGGGGGAGGAGGGTGGGAGGTGGGGGTGAATGGGTGACGGGCACTGAGGGGTACACTTGACGGGATGAGCACTGGGTGTTATTCTGTATGTTGGTAAATTGAACACCAATAAAAATTAATTTATAAAAAAAAAAACTACATTTGAAATTTTTGAAAAGCTACAAGAGTTTTGAAAGGAAGCAGAACATGCTGGATGTAATTTAACAGGGTAGGCTCACAGCTAAGCACTATATGCTAATAGCAGAAATAAAAGTGCCAAGAGACACATTCAGAATTTTCAAAATTTTACCTTCACAGTGTTTGGTCTTGTTCTGATTTGAAGTCCCAGTGATATCAAAGCCAGAGTTCCAAAAAAAGTTGATTTTTAATAATTTTTGCCAATTTAGTCATGACTTTGTGGAGGGAATGACTTTTGAATTTCCTTACTTGCCATTTTTCCTTCTCCTTTTTTGAAGGACAATTTGCTGCACGTGGAAATCAACTGTTAGCACTATTAAGGATTGGCCAGAAGTCCCTTCTCTCTCTCTTATTGCTTTCAAGATTCTTTGTTGGTCATTTGATACTTTCATTCTTCTAGGTGTATATCTCCTTGAGTTTGTCTTTCTTGAAATTTGTTTGAATTTCTTAGATGTGTAGATTATTTTTTTCATCAACTTTGGGAAAGCATATTCTTTCTAGCTCTGGGTTCCCTCCTCTCTTTTGGGACTCCAATTGTGTGTATGTTGGGGCACATGATGGTGTCTCACAGATATCTGAGATTCTGCTTATTTTCTTTATTTCTTTTTCTTTGTTTCTCAGACTGGATAATCTCAGGTGATTTATCCTCAGATTTTCTGTTTCTTCTTTCTGACAGCTCAGTCTGCTGTTAGCTACTACACTGAATTTTTTTCATTTCAGTCATTCTATTTCTCAGTTTCTGAAGTTCTCTTTAGTACTATTTCATAATTTCTATCTGCTTATTGATATTTTCTTTTTGGTGAAACATCATACTTGTACTCTCTAGTTCCTTAGACCTCAAACCAGGTCTAGCATTAGTTCCTGGGACATGTTTTTTGTTTGTTTGTTTGTTTGTTTGTTTTTGTTTTGTTTTTAAGATACTATTTATTCGTGAGAGACACAGGGAGAGAGAGAGGCAGAGACACAGGCAGAGGGAAAAGCAGGCTCCATGTAGGGAGCCCAACGCGGGACTCCATCCTGGGTCTCCAGGATCACGCCCTGGGCTAAAGGCAGTGCTAAACCGCTGAGCCACCAGGGCTGCCCCTAGGACATGTTTTAAGAGCTGATTTAATGTCTATGCTTACAAAGTCCAATGTCTCTGATTTCCTCCTGAAGAGTTTCTCTTGATTTTTTTTTTTTCTGTGATGAATCAAGATTTCCTGTTTTGGGATGTCTTCTAATTTTTGTTGAAAACTAGGCATTTTTTTCTTTTTTTTTAATTTTTATTTATTTATGATAGTCACACAGAGAGAGAGAGAGGCAGAGACACAGGCAGAGGGAGAAGCAGGCTCCATGCACCGGGAGCCTGACGTGGGATTCGATCCTGAGTCTCCAGGATCACGCCCTGGGCCAAAGGCAGGCGCTAAATCACTGTGCCACCCAGGGATCCCGAAAACTAGGCATTTTAAATAATAAAATGTGGCAGCTCGGGGAATGAGACCATTCCCCTACTCCAAAGGGGTTGTGGTTCTTTCTCTTTGTCATTGTTATTATGTTGCTCTTTGTTTTGCGACTTTCCTGAATTAATTCTATAGTCTGTATTCTCTATTGCATGTGGTCACTAAAGTCTCTGCTCAGTTAGCTTACTGGCCAGCTAATGATTGAACAGAGATTTCCCTAAAAGTCTTGAACCATTAAGTCTCCTAGCCTTTCCTGTGGGGCGTTGTGTATGTGTTGGTGGGCACTTTACAACACTGCATCATCCATCACATCCTGCTCAAGGTGACCCTCAAGGAAGACACAAAGTGAGAGCTATGGGCCTGTGGTCTTTCCGGGGCAGCTTGGGTACGGCTTTTTACATTCTCAGAAATATGTTGGAGCTTTTCAAAGCCCTATGAACATCTGATTTTCCTTCTTTTATTTTGGTCAGCTTCTTGTTTGCCCCCAAAGCTATTGCTGCTTTGGGCAGCTTTTATGTTAAGCAATTGCCACTGAATTTTTTCATCAGGTGCCCCAGGGAAAAGACTGTTTACATGTAGTAAGCTCTGAGTCAGATCAAATAAAGACAAGTCCTTGAGTGGAGGTTTCCAGAGCACTGCCAGACATGTCAAATAGTGGCAATTATCTAGGCATGGGGCTTTGGGCAGCTTCAAACCCATCCTACCCCATCCAGTGGCTACTAGTCTGCTACTTCTCACAGCCACCATGACTGTGGTTATCAGCTGTTGGTTATCAATGCCACTACAGAACTGGTAGAGAAGGGTTGGAATAGGATAAGTTAAAATGCCACAAAAGATCTTACCAAGATTCAACCATTTTTCTTGAATAAAAACTCCCTGGGGTACTGCAAGATTTGGTTAAATTCTATAATACTGAAAAAAATTATTTTGATGATTTTGGCAGTGTTCTCTCTGCTTTTATTTATTTATTTATTTATTTTCTCTCTCTGCTTTTATAGCAGAACAGATTTTCCAGATCCTTACTCCACCATTCTGGGAATGCTATTTAATCTGCACATGGAAGTTTTAAAATAATGTGTATTTATCTAATAAAAGGTGCTTAACAACTAAAAAGCATAGTAGTTGGAGACCACAAAATTGGTAGAGAAGTAGCAAATGTAAAAGGCCTGAAGAATACAAAACAAAGAAACTATCAACTTAGTTGAGCACCCCCACCACAAGCTGCAAGCTGAGACTCAGGTCTCCAGGGAGAGGCTGCGGCTGTCAGGTTGGGCACATTACCCTTGCTGGAGGGTGGGGCTGACTGAATACAGCATCCCTAAGGTGATCACCGTCACACTTTTCCACACTAGTCCACTGGCAGATAGCAGTAGCTTGCCGTTAACAAATTCTAACATTGCCAGCTGGCAAAAGAAATGTCTAGTGTCCAGTTTTCATATCACAAAGCCAGGCCAAGAAAGTGAATTTGGATCAGAAAAGCAATATATTGATAACCAGAACAACGTCTTTTGATAATGGAAATGTATTCCTCTGTGATGCATCCAACTTTAGTCCCTCTGTCATCCACAAGAAGCCAGCATTCCATCATTATAGCTTCTTTATTCAAATGATGCCCCAGACTCATCAGAACACAAGGTCATTTATCTAGGAAGCCTTTATCTTTTTAATCGACTTTCAATTTTTTTTTCCTATGCTCATCCGGTAGGTTCTTTGAAAGTGTGATTTTTTAAATTTATTTTAATAATTTGCATCTCAGGTCTAGTTGGTTAAATGTGAGTAGCTGATGGGGAATCCCTGGGTGGCTCAGCAGTTTAGCACCTGCCTTCGGCCCAGGGTGTGATCCTGGAGTCCTGGGATGGAGTCCCATGTCCCTTGTCCAATGTCTCATGTCCCATGTCGGGCTCCCTGCATGGAGCCTGCTTCTCCCTCTGCCTGTGTCTCTGCCACTCTCTCTGTGTCAATAAATAAATAAAATCTTTAAAAAATAAATAAATAAATAAATAAATAAATAAATAAATAAATGTGAGTGGCTGAGATCCAAATGTTTGTGAGCTTTCAATTCAATAATAGAACTGGCTTAGTGAAGCACTTAGTGAATGCATTTAGTGAGGCATATCTTGTGAACTGCCAGGTTGATTCACACTCATTATATTTAGGTGGTATGAGTAAGTTCCAAGATGCAAACCAGAAGGGAGCAAACTAGAGAGTAGAGTCAGGGAGCCACTTGGCAGCAGTGAGCAAAGATAGAAGTCACCCTCCACATCGGTGCTTGTCTGCAGACAGCTCCTAAGATTTCCTGAGACAAAAACCTCCTGACAGAGGTTGTTTGAGAGGTCACCCTCCACAACAGCTTCCTAGCTACCTGTGTATTTACAAAACAAAGAATTGATTTGGGGAAAGCACAAAATCTAAATACGGTTAGTTTAGCTGCGGAACACAATAAAGAACCACTACGTGAGGATTTGTTACTTAGCAGGAGTTTAGATATTTCAGAGAGCGTAAAATTGCATCAGAACTGACGTTTTATGAATCTCCTTGTCATCCTGGGTATTTTATGGTGGTTTCATTTTACTCTCCACCTAAGAATATGATGTGACTCACCCTAGTTCATCAACATTGGAATTTAGGGGGAAATTAATTTTCTGATATATAGAATGCAGGCAACAGGGTGAGGAAGAAACAGAAGTAAACCCCTTTACTCATGAAGCATTTCAGGGCACAGACATCTGCCCACTGGCAGAAACTAATAAAAACCACGTGGTCAACAGCCTTTGCTGTTGTCGAAGTAATGGTCAGTGCTGTTAGTGTTATGGAGGTGGAAAAGAGGAGAAAGAAAAGATTCAAAAGGACGGAACACAAAATTTCTGCAATTGTCAGATGATTTGGTAACCAGAATGTGAGTTCTTATGGGAACAGTATCTCTCTGAAGACTTCTGGGAGAATATTTCCCCCTTGAGGTGGGATCAGAAACAGAGGCATCATTTCCCAGTGTCAGTCACAGAGAAACTGACTCCCAACCCAGGAGGAGGAGCCCTGTGCTTACCTCAGGGGGTCCCTCCTCCTGGTGCTTTTCCAGCTTGCCCGCAGCCAGTACCCAGGTCCTGCGGCCACCTGAGGGCTCAGAGGACAACTCACTCAAGGTCCCTCTAAGGCAACTGGCAGGTTTCCAGATGGGATTATCAGCAAGAATATCAGATATCTGGCAGTGACCTCAAAAATAAGCATGGTCCATGAATTTTTTCCTAAGGTTTAAAAGTACTGATTTCTATTATTGTTTTAAGGATTAAATAGAGTATAGAATATAAAAATGTCTCATGTCCTCATCTACTGTGTTAAGGATGGGCAAAGGGGGGCAGCCCGGGTGGCCCAGTGGTTTAGCGCCGCCTTCAGCCCAGGTCGTGATCCTGGAGACCGGGGATCGAGTCCCATGTCGGGCTCCCTGCATGGAGCCTGCTTCTCCCTCTGCCTGTGTCTCTGCCTCTCTCTCTCAATCCTCTCTGTGTGTTCTCATGAATAAATAAAATCTTAAAAAAAAAAAAAAAAGGATGGGCAAAGGGTCCATAAAATGAGGGAGCAGAAGGCGAGCTGAAGGCTAAGCAGAAGCTGACACCCCACCCCACCCACATCCCCACCAGGTGTGACATTCCTCAGGCGCTCTGGCTGCGCTGAAGCTAAGGAAAGGAAAAGCAAATAGTTAACTTCTAGAGATCACAATCCTGCAACACCTGAGCCTCCCTCAGTTTACAAATGTTTTGGTAATTTACAAGAACAAAGCATTTTCACCAATAACCTAGCTTCCACAAGGAAATGTAGATACAATTAAATATCCTTAGGACCTGTAGCCCATGGACATATTTGAAGGGGAGCAGAGTGTAATGCTCCTCCAGGAAGCTCCCAACTATCTTAATGTTAATGCCTTGCTAGAAGGAAAAACAACCTTAACTTGACAATGACAAGGCCTCCAGTGTCCTGTGAGTCTTCTTTAACGTAAGAAAATCCTTTTAAAACCTCCCTTTCCTACCTCCCCCAACTTCCAAGTATATAATCAGCCTCCCCTCATAAGAAGTAGCTCTTCCTGCCCACAGTCCTGTCCCCGGGCTTTAATAAAACCACCATTTTGCCTCAAAGACATCTCAAGAATTCTTTGAGCAGCTTGCTTTTCTCCCTAGAAGTGAGTGACCTAGCACGGCTGTTCCAAAAGCAACAGCCCAACCCAGTTCTTAGAGCTCAAGGAGTAACACAGGCCTGATATCACCATGAGCCGCAAACTTCCCTTCATTACCAGCTGGAGTTAAACAGTCCTCTTGTCATTACTTGTACAGCAGGCACCCACCTTTCCGAGTGCCCTCCTAACTACTGCCCCATCCCTACTGACCCTCACAAAGACCTGGCTTATGAGTCTTGAGAATGCAATCTGGGGGATCCCTGGGTGACGCAGCGGTTTGGCGCCTGCCTTTGGCCCAGGGCGTGATCCTGGAGACCCGGGATCGAATCCCACATTGGGCTCCCGGTGCATGGAGCCTGCTTCTCCCTCTGCCTATGTCTGTGCCTCTCTTTCTCTCTCTGTGACTATCATAAATAAATAAAAATTAAAAAAATAAAAAATAAAAAGAGAATGCAGTCTGCATATTATCACACTTACTTCACACTCCTCACTTTCAAAGAGCAATTGACCAGTGCAACATCTGGAGACCCTATAATGTTATGTTTGGGTCTTTTGTCTACATGGACATTAAACTCGTTTAATTCTCTGTAGGAAGTATGTTCTGCAAAAAACGTACCTCCTCATTTTTAAGTCACACTTCAAAAAAATATTGAAGTATAATTAAGATACAATGTTATATTAGTTTCAGGTATACAAGGTATACAACATATTGATTCAACAATTCTATACATTGTTCAATGCTCACCATGATAAATGTAGTCACCATCTGTCACCACGCATTATCACAATGGTATTGACTATATTCCCTATGCTGTGCTTTTCATCTCTGTGACTTATTTGTCTTGTAACTGGAAGTCTGTATCTCTTACCTATTTTGTTCAAACCCTATACACCTCCCCTCTGGCAACCACCAGTTTATTCTCTGAGCTCAAGAGTCATTTGTTTTGTTTCTTAGATCCCATATGTAAGAGAAATCAAATGGTATTTGTCTTTCTCTGTTTGATTTATTTCACTTAGCATAATACCTTCCGGGTCCATCCGTGTTGTTGCAAATGGCAAGATCTCATTCTTTCTGTGGCTGAGTAATATTCCAGTATGTATATGTGTATCTTCCTTAAACATTCATCTGTAATTCATTCAACCCTTGGCTAATTCAAGGGTTGAAATGACCTCCTAAGAAGCCAGGTAACTGCTTTTTTGAATCTACACTTGAGTTAGGGACAAATGGGGCTAGGCAAGGCTAGGTGGGGGGCCACGGAATCAGGTTCACAAAAATCCCAAAAATATGGAGATGAAAATAAACCAGAGATAAATAAACCAGACCATCCCATCCCAGGTGCCAGAGGTGGGGTCTTGGTATAACAGCCACTTGTGACCAACAAAGAATCATCAGGCTCTAAAAAAACAAAGTAAGCCATTAAAAATGTTATCACTAGTCATTACTCAATAGTAATATCAATGGATATGTTAAAAAAGATTTAGGTTCCCTGATCAGGCTTCCAGTAAAAGACCAACACTACAAACTGTCACTGACCACCCTGTCGGGACCCCTCTCACTCCTGATAGCTTTTCTCTGTATCTTTATTTAATAAACGTCTGTCCCTTTACTCACTCTCCTGTGTCCACAAGATTAATTCTTCAGCTCCGTGAGACAAGCACCAAGCTCTCGCGTATCACAGTGACTTCAAATTGAGCCTATTCTCAGAGGTATGTAGGCTTAGTAATAAAAAATACTTTCAAGCTCTTCTACAATCATTACTCATGAGTAAACTCAATTTGTACCTAGGTTTAACTGGCATAGGACTATTGAATTCACAAGGAATCATATATTTTAAAAGTCTGAAAAAGAGTATTAATTCCTTACTTAACAATGATTCAACTCAGATTCCTTTAAAGCAAAGGTACTTACTGCAGAAAGAAAAAATATACTGTAAGTTCAAATCATCTTTATACTTGCTTTCCTTTTATCTGGCTCAAGAAAATGTCTTAAGGTCAACCTATTCTTTGAGAGAAAAGAAGTTTCAGGACAAAGTATCAGTTTATAATGTGCATGTGGGACATGAGCTCCTACTGGGCCTGGGTCCCAAGCTGCACATGTCTCGAGGGGTATAATTACATCATCAAGTGATGTCCACTGGAAGACTTGCCTCACACAAACTGACAAAAATTCCATGGTGGGCAATTTCTAATCCGCACCCTGTAAATTCACCCTCCATGAGTACTTGTCACTACCATTACCACACGGCTTTCTTTGCCCAATCAGCTCACTGGTTCCCATGAAAAGAGAGTTCCCACAAACCTTCCCACAGCCATGATTTCCCATCTAGGTGCCCAGCTCTACCATCTGGAACCACTGATCCTCCTTTCTGAGCCTTTTTTTCTGACCCTTGAAGTTAGGCAGGTCTTTCTCAGTGCTAGGCTTTAGGATTCTTTGTTGGGGCTCACATAAATTCCAGCTTCATTATAAGGAAATGAGAAAAAACCAGTGTGGTTACCCAGTTCTCAAGGGTGTGGGTGGTCTGAGGTACAGGTAGTGGGGCTACAGCACTTACCCCCCTATCAGGCATCTGCAAGGCAGTTCTATAGTTAAAAACTATATTTATTCATTATTCCTCAGGACTGACACTTGAGGAAATTGTTTTATTTCCCTTCAATCAATTTTCTATCTCCTCAAAGATAGGATTTTTTTTTTTTTTTTGCAAATATACACCATAAATTTGACCTTCTCCCTAAACTTATTTTAAAAAGTAAATTAGGGCAGCCCCGGTGGCTCAGTGGTTTAGCGCTGCCTTCAGCCCAGGGCGTGATCCTGGAGACCCAGGATGGAGTCCCATGTAATCCCACGTAGTCCCACATCGGGCTCCCTGCATGGAGCCTGCTTCTCCCTCCTCTGCCTGTGTCTCTGCCTCTCTCTCTCTCTCCTCTCTGTGTGTGTATGTGTGTCTCTCAAAAATAAATAAATAAAATCTTTTAAAAAAAAAGTAAATTAATAAGAAAATCAACTAACATCCGACCCCTGGGTGGCTCAGTGGTTGAACATCTGCCTTGGGCTCAGGTCGTGATCCCAGGGTCCTGGGATCCAGTCCCACATCGGGCTCCCTGCAGGGAGCCTGCTTCTCCTTCTGCCTCTGTCTCTGCCTTTGTGTGTCTCTCAGGAATAAATAAATACAATCTTAAAAAGAAAAAGAAAAGAAAATAACAAGTTTTTAGTAAAAATCTATTTTATCATCATTTTTGCTGTGCCAGGGCAAAGAGTATATAGCAAGTTTCTTCCCAGAAGAGTTTATAAGAGAATGGTTAATTAGTATTGAAAGAAAAAAGCAACTTGTTTGTAACCATGTGAAGGAGCAGCCTAGGAGGCCCTGGACATTGGATGGGCTGTGAGGACTGCTCACGGGTTCTCGCAGAGCCACCCGGCTTCAGCCCCTTTGTCCCATGCCCTGGATGTGCAGGGGACCCCAGAGCTCTGGCTCTGCCTGTCCACTGCCCCCAGCTGAGGGATTTATTACCTCAGCCCTGCTCCACATGCTGCATTTACCTTTGCTATATAACTTACCACTTACACTGCAGAGTTAACTTTTACTTGGCGGGATCATCCATCTTTTTACTAATGAGCCACAGCAGCTACCACACACACAGTAGGTCTCCCCGAAGTGATGAATTGAGTTGATTCCCCTAAAAGCTATGGTGCAGGGAAGTGGCTTCATGGGAGCGTTAGGGTTGCGCCTGAGCACTGAGGACTTGAGATGGGAAGTGGCCACTGGAAGCCGTCTCAAAGGCCAGTGACAGCAAAAGGAAGGAAACTAAGGAGAAGACACACAATGAAAAACTGATGAAAACTTAGAACGGAGCCTGCAGTCAGGGCCTTAGAAAACGGGCACAGAGCCCCAGCTCAATCCTGTATTTGTTGGGGAGCATGAGGGGTTTTCCAGCAGGAGCAGGACATGCTGACAAGACAGACCGATTCTCAGCCTGGCACAGGGCAGCTGTGATTCCTCTCTGTAGGCTTACCGTGCCCAGAACATGGACAAGGTCTGGGGAGAAGCAAAGGCCGGAATTATGGGAGCCTACCTGACTTCCAGGAAGGGGAGGGGGGCTGGATCAGGTTAGTGAGATGGCCTGTACCTAATGTTTAAAGATGAGCACTGGGTGTTATTCTGTATGTTGGTAAATTGAACACCAATAAAAATTAATTTATTAAAAAAAAAAAAAAGACATCTCTCCATGACTAATTTACAAACTGGGAGGAATTTCTGTGATTCTCGGAGCCCTGAGAATACTTTACTCAGGGAGGCTGTGAACTTTCCCTGTGTGTCTGCAGTTTCCCAGCAACACAGGCAAAACAGGAGCCAAGTTTGGATGCTGCTGGCTGCCACCCAGAGAGCCAGAATTAGCTGTTGCCCGAGGGGTGAGAACAAGCTGTGGCCCTGGGGTGTAGCCACAGCCAACATCTGAAGAGCAGTGGCCATCAAGTGCAGGAGCCCGTGGGACTCGGTCAGTGAGTAAGACGAGAGAGGTCAGACATGGAGGCAAGAACACAAAGCAGCATCTCTAGTCAAGATGCTTTCTGTGACAGATGACATAAATTAAACTAAAACCAATTTGCAAAAATCGAATTTTTCTTACTCATATAACTGCGAAGTCCAGGAGAGTTAGTGGTTGTGGACAGTGATGTAATGGGGACGTGGTCTCCGTCTCTCCTCCTTCCTGTTCACCTAGCTCACCATCAGCTCCCCTCTCAGGCCACATGGCTCACAGGCCCTTCCCTGTGCAATGCCAAAAGAAAGGAGGCACTTTCCCTTTCCTATCATCCTGTCCCAAGGCAGGAGTTTCATTGGCTCTTCGGACCACGTGTCCATCACTGAGGTGATTGCAGTAGCCAGGACGTGTGATTCTTGGATGGCCAGCGCTGGGTCATGGCAAGTCCTGGAAAATGTGGAGTGCACGTGGTGCTGTCTTCACAAGAAGAGTGACTGGCAAACAGGAGCGAATGCAAACAACAGGAGTAAAAGGTTCCTGCGGGGAATCCCTCACCACTGAGTGCTGGCTCCTGACTCGGCCTGGGCCCATGGGGAAGGGTGTCGGGGATTTCAAAGAAGAAGGAGATAACAGTTTCTGTTAAATGGTTTCCTGTAAACTTGGAAGTAGAGTAATAAACTATATTATCACACACACCCCCAGCCCACTGATTTTCCCACCAGTGGCCATCTGTCAGATAGTCAGATTTAAACCAAGCTAATTATACCTCTGTTCAGCCAAATTAATTTATCATTCGTTCTAGGATTAACATCTAGAAATATGCCAAATACTCGAGAAGTGGACTCTGAAAGTTTCTCTGGTGTCATCTACCTTCTGGTATCTTTCAGAACAGTTAGGATTCAGCTTTTTCTGCCGGCAGTGTTTTGTGGTCGGATTTTGATACATAGTGTATGCTAAATATCATCTCAGGATTATATACAAACCCATCACTTGACCTGACGACACTCAATACTGCTTTATACAGGAGATGAATGTTTTTAAAAATTTTGTTTGTACAAGAGATAACACTGACGGATATATTTTCATAAATCGGTGTGTGTGTGTGGGGGGGAGAATTAGTTAAACTAGCCTAGAAAGATTTATTCTTAGTGAATCCAGAGTCACTGTGATCCCATAATACCATTCATCTCTTAGAGAGAGGTCATCTGTTTCTCCCTTTTCTTTGTTATTTTATAGTGGCCAAATATCAAGTGAACATTTGGAATTACACATGCAGAAGCAGAAACAGCACACCTCTCAAATTAGTGGAAAGGGATTATTGGTTCCATAGTGGAGGTACCCAGGAAGTGCAGTACTGAGCTCTGGGTGCCCTAAATTAAGAGGCCCAGTGAGGGGCACAGAACAGCCAATAGTAAAGGAATTTATCCCGTTAAAGAGAAGACACAGGGAAATAGGATACTTGAAGTTCCATAACGTGGAAGGTGGATTATGTTTATCCTAAGTCCCTAAGGTTAAATTAGGACCAAGGCAGAGAAAATTCAGGAAGGGATTTTGGCTCAGTCAGAGCTGTCCAGAGGTAACCTGTGTTGCCTTTGGTTGAAAGCATTGGTGCTTCTCAGCCTTGGGTGGGTTCCAGAGGAATCTGGTGAACAGGAAACAGTCTTGATATTAAGATGCAAGAGGCTTTTCTCTCTCCTGTATGGGGAACCCTATCCTTCTAAGGGGCTTTGATCAGCCAATCAACTTCAACATCTATTCATCAGTTCCTTCCCATCACGATTTAAGTTTCTCTCATCTTAAAACAAACTGAAACCCTGATATTCCTCACATCTCCTTCAGTTGCTCATCTTTCTCTTGGCACTTACGCGAAGCTCTCAGATGCATTGTCTCAACTCGAGTTTCATGATTTCACTTTGAACACACTTCACAGGCCAACCAGCCTGGCTTGTGTTTATAGCAGTCCTCTGAAGCCCACCTCGCCAGTGTTGGCCATGATGATAGCAAATCCAACAGACACACTTGAGTGTGATTTCTCAGCAGCATTGAACATATAACTGCCCTACCCTCTGGACATGTCCATATTCTTGCTGCTTCTGTGACTCCACACAATTCCTGGTATTCTAAATACCTCCCTAACTGCTATTCCGTGCTCTCATTTGTCATCTCTTCCCTCTTTAAAGCAGAGGCTCAAGACTCGGCATTTTCACAGACATCCCCAGTGACTCTGGTGCCAGGGACTGGTGGACCACACTTGGGAAACACTGCCTTACGTGATAGTGTCCCCCAGGCCTCTTTCCTGACTCTACTTCCTCTTCCACAAGCTTTCCTGGCTCATAATTCCCAAAGCACCGTCCCTTGGACTCCTCAACTGTGTGTGTAACTTGCTTCTTAACATCTTCCCTGGGACCTCAGGTTAGACATACTCAAAATGTACTCCCTATCTTCTTGCAGTCTGTTTTTCTTCCAGACTCTGTGTCAGGCCATTCACTAGGGTACAGAGCAGAGCAAAATCGAGTGAGATATGGGTCCTGAAAGGAGGGGAATAGAGAATAATTGGAGGAACCTGCCATATCTAGTTGCTCGTGCCAGAAACCTAGCCTTTAAAGATCCCTCTCACTTGTCCCCAGAAATGCAGCTCATCACCAACTTCTGCTGATGGAACTCTAAATGCTACACCAATCTCACCATTTCTCTCCATCCCTGGCCTCCTGTCCTGTTCGAGTCACCACCATTCTCTCCCAGAGCACTGTGCCTCTGCAGGGTTTCCTATTGCCCTTTGGACAGAGGCTACATCTTTATCTTTTCCCTGAGCCCTCTTCAGACCCTATGTCCCAGCCACCACAGCCTTCTTCAGCTCTCAATTGCTTCTCCTTCTCCACAGCTTCAGGGGAGGTTTTTGATACCTCCCCTTCAGATACTGTTTTTGTATCTGGAACAATCTTTGTCTAAGTCCTTATCATCTCTTGGGCCTCAGCATACAGGTTGGTTCCTCTAGGAAGTCTTTTTTCCAAATCCTAGGGGCCCTGGGGAATGTAGCCTCTTCACACTGGTTATCACTCATAAGCTCTTTGAGAGCACAGCTTGTGTTTGTATTCCCGCCACGAATTCATAGTGTGTAGATTCAAGCATCAGAGGCCCTTCGGAGATCACACACAGAAAAAACACAGATGTTAACAATTGCCTAGCGTGGCGGCATGCTGCCAGCATCCCTCTGAGTTGAGCCCCAGCAGAATGTAGGCTCTGTCTGGAGACCGGCTCCTCATGTGGACACACTGAACTCACTTTCAGAGTGCTGGCTGGCTCTCCTTCCCGCTCTGCTTCTTCTGCTCTGCTTGCAAGAACTTGCTGCCATGGGCTATGCCCGGGCTCCATCCCCAGCAGTCCCTTCCCTGGGCATGGCAATTTCTAAGCTGAGAACTGGTGTCCTGTATACTTGCACCAGATGATCTTCAGGCTCCTTGCATTAGATTCTGCGGTGCTTCTTTCTTTATTTCTTTCAGAACCTATTCCTTCCCAGTAAAACAAATGTTTGACAAAGTTTTACAAGTCACAGGAATTTGGAAATTCAGAGTTTGTGTGGCCTCCCCACTGTGACTGAAGTCCTGGAATTGCAATTGTTCCAGCTGCCCCCTAACCAACCACATTTCAATTAAACAGACAATCAAATACATCTAGTTAACCAGGCTTTAGGGAGAGGTGGGCCAAGAGGGTGGTGGGGAGTGGAAGGCCCCAGGCTTCCAGTGGTGGAATGAGTAAGTCACAGGATGAGAGGCACAGCACACGGAATGTTGTCAATGGTGCCGTGCTAGAGCTGTATGGTGACAGGCGGGGTGCAGGACACATGGACCTAGTGAGTTACCACGTTGTACACCTGACATTGATGTGCCATTACATGTCAACTACGCTTCGATTAAACAAACAAGCAATGAACAGTCAGGCTTTAAAGCCGGAACTCCGGGGGACATTGAAAAACCTGGGGAACACAAATCTTCCACTCTAGATTTCCCTGCCGATTCACCCTATCTTAGGATCCCTATAACTCTCAAAGAAAGATATTAATAATGGGAAAAGTCTTGGATCTGAACTCAACATCCTGGGCACCTTGGAGCCTTCTAAAATGGTTGCTTGATCAGAGGGACCTTAACACAGCAAAACAAAACAACAACAACTGATCATAAACCAGCAGCAAGGGGTCAGCCACATGCCCATTTTCATGAGGCTTTTTACATTATCTCGAGTTTATGTGGAATAAAATATGAATGTTGCCCTGTGGATGTGTTGACATTGGTGACTCTGCCAAAGACTTCAGGAGGGCTGACCAGTCAGGCTATGCTGAGGAAGTGTGTGGAGGCCTCCGTGGTGCAAATGTGGTCCTTTCAGGCTTGCCTTGGTTTGGTGCCATCCATCATAGCTAGTGGCCCTGAAAGCTGGGACCCCAGCGGCCTTCTGCCATCGGCAGGTGTAAACACAATGCCTGCAAGTTCTGGAGCTTTTCCCATGGTTGACTGAGGATGAGCAACACACAAGTTGCCTTCAGGCTTTTCCATCTCCAAGGGCATCCAAGGGAGAGATGTGTTGTTATAAAGATAACCACTTGGAGAAGCACGATAGATAACCTCATTGAAACGGATGTGGGGGAATGCTTTTAAACAATAACTTTTTTGAAATAGATTTGTCCAAACCAATGCAGTTAAATGGAAAAAACATTGCCTGGATGCTGGTCTCTGTTCTGACAAACTGTGTGAAGTGAGAAAAGCTTCTCAACCTCACTGTACTCTAAATCTTCACTAGGAAGGACGTCCCCAGTCATGCTAGGGCACCCTCCAGCTCTGCGGACTCCAAAGTCTTTCCCACCTCCATTCTGCTGGAATTCTACAAACACTCGTTTAAAAATCTTATATTAAATTTGCTTCTTAACATTCCTCTAACTTGGTACCTCAGAGTGTAAGAAAAGCCACATGTAAACCCTGACATTACTAATTGCACATTCTTTTTCATTGCAAAACAAGCATTTAAGAAGGATAAAATAAACTCCCAAATAAGGCCACTCCCTGCAGGCTCCCCAGCAGGGCCCCTGGGGTGGAGCAGGCCGCCCCCTCAAGGGAGGTGTGGACACTCTGACCTCTAGGAGGCGAGGCTGTGGCTGCCTCCACGCACAGCACACACGTTACCCGGGTCACCTCTTGGTGTATTTTCATGTGCTTGTTTGTGGACTGAATGATTGCCAATCCTCTCAGAGGTCAAAGCTATAAATAAAATTATGTAATGCTTGTAAAATGGACACAGTGGTGTGAACTTGAAAATTTTGTAGGTTTGAGGTGGACACTAAGGGATGTCTTCTCCTGTGGAGTGTCTGTGCACGGCCCTCCATGCTGCACTACCTCATGGGCGTCTTTGGTTGGGTCAGCTGCCCCTCAGGTCACTCCGGGTCCCCAGGACTCTTGCACCTGCGCCCTGTCACTGCCGGGATCTCGGCCACACTCCGGACACCTCTTCCCAGACAGGCGGGTGAGAAAGAAGCTGTGGCCCAGAGGTGGCCGTCCTGGTGCAGCTGTCCAGCCTCTGGCCTCAGTTGTCTGAGGCTTCGATGAGGCTCAAGTGGAGGGAAAGAGTCAGGGGCCTAAATGCCACCGTCCCTCCCCTCTGCTCCCACATAAGGTCCGCTCATGTCCTCGCCGATCTGCGGGGAAGGGAGCCACTGGCGGGGACACCGTCTCCCTCGCTGCTTCTGCCCCTAGAGCCTCCGCTGCTGGAGACTTGGGATTCCTTCCCGTGGGCGCATCTGTCCCTTCCTCTCTGACCCCGCGGCTGCCGTTTGGATTTCGCACCAGCTCACAGGTAACCCCTTCGTCCCGTCCACAACAGATCTGCCCACTTCCGCATTTTTGCCTACACCAGAGTCATTCTTAGGACACATTTCTTTACAGTAGAAGCTGTTTAGGCCAAAACCACAAACTGATTGAAGCCCAGGGTGAGCAGCGCGCAGTGAGCCAGGGGCCTTGTGGAGTCGCGGTCCCTCACTCCCTCCGGCCTGCGGTCGGCGCTCCTCAGCAGGTGCATGCTGCCTGTGCTCACTGAACAGCACCGCCAGTTAATAGCACATAAAACTAAGGCATATGAATGGAAAACTACAAATGATTTTTTAAAATAGTAACTACTTTGAATGTTTTTTTAAAGAATTAATAAAAGCAAATTGCTAAAAAAAATTAGCTTGTTTAAGTCAGTTTAGCAAAATTCTGTAAAAGATTTTTTAAAATCATAAAAATAACAGACTATGTTGTTCTCAGATGGTTTTACCTCAATGTCCTTAAATTCTTTTTCATTTTTATGCACACACAATAGCGGACAGCATAAATGATAGATAGATGTGGATTATTCCAGGAAGGACATGGAAAGTGCTAATCAGCAAACTTTGTCAAGGAATAGGGTTGAATGGAAAGTGAATGTACTTTGGTGTTTAAGTGAACATTTCTATGGTTTTCTGGGCAGACCAGTGGAACAGAGAGTACTGATAGAACTATCCATTCTCTGTCCCCTGTCACAACGCAAACTTCACCTCGCCTGTGTCCCCCCTGTCCAGCAGAGGACCTCACACCAAGCAGTCACTTCCTATTTGCCAAACAAGACAAAAGAAACAAGCTCGTTGCAACAATAAATCCGATTTAGCCAGGCCTCAGGGCAGGAAGAAGTGACCTTCTGCGTCCTGCACTAACCCCAGGTTCTGTGGAGGAGAGGATTTCAGGAAGCCCACACACAGGGCAATCCCTACAGAGGGGAGCCCGAGGGGACCCTGGGATCACCCGGGCACTTTCTGGGTCACCACACATCACTGAACACTTTCTGAAATGGACTGGTTCACTTTCTGGCTGCACACATTTGGACTCTGTATGAATCCAAAGGCACAGGGGCATCTGGCTGTGATTTGGGGGCATGCCCCAGAACATTAATTCTTACTGCTCATAGAAAGCGTGGGGGTTACGTGGGAACCTGCACAGACCCCTGAAGTCTCCCAGCTCGAAGCTCTTCTCTCCAGCACCTCTGACAGTGCTCTGCGAGCAGCTAATTTTCAGGTCATCTGCCTCCTCTGAAAAGTCAAGTAAAGCCCCATTTCTTTGAAATAAAGTTCTGAATTGCTGAACTTTGATAAAGTGAAACTTCTTTGTATCATTTTGTAGCTAAATTACTAAATATTAGGCCTGGCCTCTTTTACTGCCACCCCAGAGATATTTTCCGAGCTCATTAGGTTTGTGAGTCCTCAAACTGCCCACTTTACAAGGGACAGTCATTCTGGAGACATCTCATACCACTCAGAGCTCACGGTGGGGAATCCTGAGTGTTTCCCAAACCATCTGTGGAGAAGACTCAATTATATTTCTAATTTCCAAGTTCCATTACAGACCAATACTGCTATTACAAGATACAGTAAAAGTGGATTACCAGAAAAGCAAAATTTAAAAATACATACAAAAGCAAACCCTGGTTTTTATGAGATTCAAAAGATATAAAATCATGTTTCAATAAATATAAACAGAACAAGCACAGTACAGACAAATTACCAAAAATGTATAAGTAATTCCCTGAGGATGTACATGTTGGCACACAGATGGCTCTTGGCCATTCTGCAGTCACAGCTACATGAAAACTTAGGAAACAGCGGTTGCCCACATGCATGCTTTGAAAGCAATTTCAAATCTTAGAGACGATGAATGAATTTGCTTCGTCCCTTGTGTATCTACTCTGAGCAGGAGAGATGACAATGCAGGGGTGATGTACACCTGAATTGCTTTCATACTTGGTCTTTAGAAACCTAGACACCCGTCTGACAGAGGTTTCAGGGGTATTATGGGATGCTGATAGGATGGGAGAAGAGATATTAAATAATTTTAGCAGGCTTAGGATATTCTTTTTAACTGTACCAGAGTGAAGCAAGTGATACCCTCAATCTTTAATCAATAGACAGCACTAACTATGCATTCTGTAAAGTCATGTCACTGTTTCGTCATGGCTGACAAACCTAAGATACCACACGTGTGCCACAGACTTGCTAGCAGGAGTAACAAACAGCACCCATGTACATGTGAGCTCCACACTGCCCAGGCTGACTCTGCCTGCCCAGGACAGCAGGGTGATCACGCCCTGGGCGAGGGAGAGGTACCACCATGCTGTAAGCGTCCTGGAGGCTTACTCCTCTGTCCATGGGTGACAACCACACTTCGAGTAGCCCTTCGATCCTGGGAAGTAAATCGACTTCACTTCTGGAACTTACCTGGAAGGGGCTGGTGGGTCCTTAGACCTAACATTTAATTGGGTTTGGACAGCACTGATGGTGTGTGTGTGTGTGTGTGTGTGTGTGTGCCCACATGAACGCGCAAGGTGTTTTCGTGTGTGCTCCACATGCATATGCATGAGTGTGTGGGATTGAGGAGGGACACAGTAAGTGCTGTGCACTGTCCTACTTTGTGGCTCCATTATGATACATCCCCAACAAGATCTCTGAACAGTAGTTTATATATAATATATATATATATATGCCATTTATTTAAGTGTTCAAGTTAAATCGCCCACAGAGGTGCACTGTGCAAAACAGACAAGCTGAGGCTCTCAGTTTACATGCATGGAGGGGAGGAGAGACCCAGCCTCCTCTCTTGGTCAAACCCTCAGCCCACCACGTTGAGAATTCTTCTATTTGGAAGACATGGACAGAAGGGGTGGCCCACACAGGAGGAGAGTTCAGGGCTTCCATGAAGGTATTGCCCATCTCTGTCTGCCTGCTGGCCTATCCTCCAGGAGGCCCACTGTCCACAGCCATGCTCTGAGCAGCTCCCCTAAGCCAGGGGTTACTGTGGCGAGTGATCCTGAGGTTGAGCCAAGTGACAAATTAACTAGCACATAGGCCCAAGTGACTAATACAAAAGATCAAAAGCTCACTGGCACTTCTAGAGGACCTGAGGTTCTGAAGGGGATAAAGGAGCTGTCCCTCTGGCATATCTGAGGCCAGGGGACTCTCAGTTTCCAGATACTAGGGACACTCGCTCTGACCTTCTGGGGCCTGTCTCCTCTGGTAAACAGATGACATGAGCTCACAGAATTTGATGAAGGAAGAAGCGGAAAGGGAAGAAAGGAAGGAGAAAAGGGTAAGAGAAATGTGCATCAGTGTTTCTACATTGTCATCTGCAGATGACACATCACCCCCTGATAGGCTGTAAGAGTCATCCAAAAACACACACTAAAGAGTGCAGCCCAACTGGAATCTCATTTATTTACCCAATGACATCTTCAGCACTCACATACTGAGCTTTGACAACATGCTGGTATGGGATTCCCTGACAAAACACATTTCCTGGTCCTTATGTGATCCAAGTGAGGGAACAAATAGGCAAACAGATAATTAAAAGGCATAAGATACACCCATGGGAGGAGGCTCTAATTCCACACTGGAGGCTTAGGGAAACATTCTCTGGGAGGGATCCTATGAGCTGATCCATTAAGGAATTAGGAAACAAAAGAATGAGGGCTGATTGAAACAGATTCTTTTCTTTCTTTTTTAAAGAGTTTATGTGTTTATTCATGAGAGACAGAGAGAGTCAGAGAGAGAGAGAGAGACAGAGACACAGGCTGAGGGCTCCATGCAGGGAGCCACACAGGACTCAATCCTGGGTCTCCAGGACACCCTGGGCAGAAGGGAGAAGCTAAACCTCTGAACCACCCAGGGACCCCATGATTGGAGCAGATTCTTAAGTCAAGAGCAGAACATACAACATGCACATAGCTCTGCGTGGTTTACACATGGACTCAAGAGAGCAGAATATATAGTGTACACATAGCTCCACATGGTTCACACCTGTACTCAAGAGAGCAAGACATACAACATGCACATAGCTCCACATGGTTTTCACCTAGATCAAAGAGAGCAGAACATGCAATATGCACATAGCTCCACATGGTTTACACATGGACCAAAGACAGCAGAACATACTATAGTCAGATAGCTCCATGTGGTTCACACCTGGATTCAAGAAAGCGGAACAAACAACATGCACATAGCTCCACATGGTTCACACCTGGGCTCAAGGGAGCAGAACATACATTGTGCACATAGCTCCACGTGGTTCACATCCGGACCAAGAGAGCAAAACATACAGTGTAGACAGCTCCACATGGTTTACATCTAGACTCAAGAGAGCAGAACATACAATATGCATAGCTCCATGTGGTTCACACCTGGACTCAAGAGAGCAGAACACAATATGCACAGAGCTCCACATTGTTCACACCTGGGTCAAGAAAGCAGAACATACAGTGTGCACATACCTCCACATGGTTTACAACCGGACTCAAGAGAGCGAATATACTACATGTACATAGTTCCACGTGGTTTTCACCTAGATCCAAGGGAGCAGAACATACAGCATGCACGTAGCCCCAGGTGGTCACACCTGGACTCAAGAGAGCAGAACCTACAATTTGCACATGACTCCATGTGCCTAACATCTACCCTCAAGGTAAGGCCGAACGAGGAGCCTGACTCCAAGGCATCAGTCTATGTAGACCACACTATCTTTACAGAGCAAACAGCAGACACCCCTTTACTATCTTAGTCAATACAAGAGGTGATGCAGGGAATTGCTTCTTCCATATGGTGATTTGTCAAAGTAATATAAGCACATTTGAGAAAATCTTGAAAACAAACTCAAGGGAAATAATTCAAACATTAATCTCACCACTGAACATGGCTAATATAACCCTTTGGGGTTATATTAAAACACTTCGGGTTTTATATTCCTTTTTTTTTAATTAATTAATTTATTTATTTACGATAGTCATACAGAGAGAGAGAGAGAGAGAGAGAGGCAGAGACACAGGCAGAGGGAGAAGCAGGCTTCATGCACCGGGAGCCCGACGTGGGATTCGATTCCGGGTCTCCAGGATTGCGCCCTGGGCCAAAGGCAGGCGCCAAACCGCTGCGCCACCCAGGGATCCCTTTTATATTCCTTTTTAAATGCATATTTTGTACAAAACCAATATAATCATAGTATACGTATAATCTTGTACTTTGCTTTTACAGTGACCTATATACCATAACCATTTGTTCACGTTACCACACACTTCTCACTGGTGCACTTCACACCTGAGAGCTGGCCATGGCATGGAAATCTGTGTCTCAGCCTCCCTCATTCCTGGATGCAATGCAGGGCCAGACACATGGCGTGGAGGCTGGAAGTCAGGAAGGTCCTACAGTCTTCAACCAACTGGCTGGAAACATATTGCATGCTGAGTAAGTGCCAAGAGAGGTTCCAACAGCAACAGACATTCTGGTATGGAGACCTATAACTAGGTTTAAAAACAATAAAAAATGGGGGATCCCTGGGTGGCTCAGCGGTTTAGTGCCTGCTGAAGGCATGCTCCTAACTCCAGGGCGTGATCCTGGAGACCTGGGATCGAGTCTCATGTCGGGCTCTCTGCATGGAGCCTGCTTCTCTCACTGCCTGTGTCTCTGCCTCTCTCTCTCTCTCTCTCTCTCTCTCTCTCTCAGTGTCTCTCATGAATAAATAAAATCTTTAAAAAAAGACAATAAAAATGTAAAAAGGTGATCACAATGCTAATATTGTGTTAGCATCATGAAGAATAACCCAGAGTGATTAAACTGAGCCTACCACTGAGGCCAGTGGGTAAAGCTACTCCAGGTTTAGTTGTTTTGGGATGCCTGGGTATCTCTGTGGTTTGAGAGTCTGCCTTCAGCTCAGTGCATGATTCTGGGGTTCCCGGATCGAGTCCCACGCTGGGCTCCCTGCATGGAGGCTGCTTCTACATCTGCCTGTGTCTCTGCCTCTCTCTCTGTGTCTCTCATGAATAAATAAATAAAATCTTTGAAATAAATAAATAAATAAATAAATAAATAAATAAATAAATTCAGTTGTTTTGTCTGTAAACTGGAAATTATATTTTGAGGGCCTATTTCATAGGATTTTTTTCAAAAGAGATAATAAAGTTTTTATAAATTTAAAAGCCAAACAGAAAGATTAATATTGAGATGATTATTATTAGTCACATAGTTAATTTCTCTCTAAGATAATTGATAGTATCATGTTTTAGTCTAAACATTCTAATGTTCACTTGAAATATTAACTGAAACTTATGTTTAACTCTGGAAGTGGTGAGAAGGACCAGGGTGGGGTGACCTTTCCTATTGATTTATTACCTTATAAAGTTTCCAGGAAATACATTTTGAAAATACCATTTCCTGGTCCCTGGAAATTGCACCCCTGAGCAAGCAGTCAGAATGAGAACACATAAGCACCTGGAGGATTTCAAGTATCCCCCTGTCCAGGAGGTTGGGAAGAACACACATCTGTAACTGTGGTGTGTTTAGGGTTAGAAACCTCCAAGAGTAGACAAAGTTGCTTTAGAAAAAATGCTTCTCCGGAATTTAAACATTCTTCTCAGCGCTGCTCCTCAGCAAAACAACAGAGCAGCCCATTTATACTCATCTGATTGTCTCTTTTATATTTTTCTGTTTTTTGTTCTTTTCTCACTTTCTGATTCAATCACATGGTCATTTCCTGTTTATATCTTCAAATTGAAACCAGGTTCTGGTATATACTCTTACTATTGTTTAAGATTAACGTATTTAAATAACTTAGCAAACACCTAAAAAAAAACACTTCCCCAAATAAAAACTAAGACATTAGAAAATTACTATCTCAGCCCCCATCCCACACTCATCCACATCCCACACTTCTCTTGTGGCTGATATCTCATGTCTCCTGTCGTTTCTGTACATATATTTTTATCTTATACATATGTTCCTAAAAATCACGTGGCTTCAGTTTTAGTTATTTTTAATTCTTTGGAAATTTTCATTAGTGCCCAAAATTAAATTACAAAAACTCATATGTATGGTTTCAGGTAGCTATAATTCTTTTTTTGTTTTTTTTTTTTTTGGTAGCTATAATTCTTAATTTGAGGTGCCATAATATAATTTATTGTTTGAATATATGGCAATTTATCCATTTTCCTTATAGTAGTCATTTGAATTGTTTCCAGATTTTTGCTGTGATATGACACATTCTTATTTGTGTCTTTTGATGCATATGTACATATGCAAGTGTTTGCCTTGGGTCACAGGAAATATGAATGTTCAGAGTCATAGCATCATGTCAAACTGCTTTCCAGAGCAGCTGTTCCAACTTATACCAGCAATATGTAAGAGAGTCTGCTGATCCACATCTCTTTCCACCCTTGGCATTATCAGACCCCATTACATTTTCTACTTGAGTAGGAGAAAGATGGCATCTCACTGTGATCATGATTTTCATTTTCCTCTCACTACTATTATTGAGCTCCTCTTCATGTATTTGTTGGTTATGAATTTCATTTTCTGTGAAGTATGTGCTACATTTAAAATTTTTATTTAGTCCTTTTCCTATTGATTCATGAAAGTTCTAAGTACCTAAGTCTTATAGCTACTAATATTTACCATTTACATGTTGCACATATCTGCTCCCATTTTGTTATATGTTTTCAGGTTTTTAAGATAACGTGATTTCCATTATCAATACTTGAGGGCTCATTCAAGAAATCTTATGTGTCTGATGCTATGTTTCAGCTCAGGCCATGATCTCAGAGTCTTGAGAATGAGCCCCTATCACACTCCACACTCAGCTCGGAATCTGCTTGAGACTCTCTCCCTCCTCCCTACCCCCTGTGCTCTCTCTCACTCTCTCTCTCTCTCTCTCAAATAAATAAATAAATAAATAGAATCTTTAAAAAATAATAATACATTTTTAAAAAGAAATATTTTCCTATCAAAGTTTGGAAGATCTTCATCCAATTTTCTGCTGTGTCTACCTACTTTTGGTCTTTTTAATAAAGTTGAACACTTCTACCACACACAAACTCCATTGTACTTCAAGTTGTGAAAATAGCAGTTGATGTATTAGCTTCACCCAGGCTTCTCCCTCTCTCCCTGCCATTAATTACAGCTGCTTGTGTGCTCACTCTCTCTCTATCTCTCTCTTTCTCTTTCCCTCTCTCCCTCTCTCTCTCTGTCAATAAATAAAATCTTTAAAAAAAAATTCAAAGGACTTAGAACACGTTCTATTTCATTTACCACCTCAGAATTAATATAATATTTATATTGTAGATATTTTAAACTCCCCCAGGATTATTGGTATTGCCATTGTTATTATTTTTAAAAGTCCATGTTCATTCAGAATTACCATACATATTCACTGGTTTCGTTATTCTTTTTTCCTCCATGAATTTCTGAGCCTCTGTCATCCAGTATCATTGTTCTGGATATTTAAAATATTTAAGCAGGACACAAAAATTCTCAACAAGATACCAAGTGGGATTTATCCCCAAGAGGCAAGGTGGTTCAACACTCATAAAATCAACATGACAGATCAAATCAACAAGAGAAAAAACAAGAACCATATGATCCTCTCAATAGATGCAGAGAAAGCATTTGACAAAATACAGCATCCATTCCTGATCAAAACTCTTCAGGGAGTAGGGATAGAGGGAACATTCCTCAATATCTTAAAAGCCATCTACGAAAAGCCCACAGTAAATATCATTCTCACTGGAGGAAAACTGAGAGCTTTCCCGCTAAGATCAAAAACAAAACAGGGATGTCCACTCACATCACTGTTAGTCAACATAGTACTAGAAGTCCTGGCCTCAGCAATCAGACAACAAAAAGAAATAAAGGCATTCAAATTGGCAAAGAAGAAGTCAAACTCTCCCTATTTGCAGATGACATGATACTGTACTTAGAAAACTCAAAAGACTCCACTCCAAGATTGCTAGAACACATACAGCCGTTCGGCAGTGTTGCAGAATCCAAAATCAGCCCAGAAATCAGTGGCATTTCTATACACTAACAATGAGACTGAAGAAAGAGAAATCAAGAAGTCAATCCCATTTACAATTGCACCCAAAAGCATAAGATACCTAGGAAAAAAACTAACCAAAGAGGATCTATAGAATCTATACCCTAAAACTTACAGAATGATTCTGAAAGGAATTGAGGAAGACACAAAGAGATGGAAAAATAATTCCATGCTCATGGATTGGAAGATTTAATATTGTGAAATGTCAATGTTACCCAGGGCAATTTACACGTTCAGTGCAATACCTATCAAAATACCATGGACTTTCTTCAGAGAGCTGGAACAAATCATCTTAAGATTTGTGTGGAATCAGAAAAGATCCTGAATAGCTAGGAGAATATTAAAAAATAAAACCAGAGCTGGGGGCATCACAATGCCAGATTTCAAGTTGTACTAAAAAGCTGTGATCAAGACAGTGTGGTATTGGCACAAAAACAGACACATAGATCAATGGAACAGAACAGAGAACCCAGAAATGGGGCCTCAACTCTATGGTCAACTAATACTTGACAAAGCAGGAATGACTACCCACTGGAAAAAGGACAGTCTCTTCAATAAATGGTGCTGGGAAAATTGGACAGCCATATGCATAAGAATGAAACTAGACCACTCTCTTACACCATACACAAAGGTAAACTCAAAATGGTTGATAGATCTAAATGTGAGACAAGATTCCATCAAAATCCTAGAGGAGAACCCAGGCAGCACCCTTTTTGAACTTGGCCACAGAAACTTCTTGCAAGATACATGTATGAAGGCAAAGGAAACAAAAGCAAAAATGAATTATGGACCTCCAACAAGATGAAAAGCTTCTGCACAGCAAAAAAAAAAAAAAAAAAAAAAAAAAAAAAAAACAGTCAACAAAACTAAATGACAACTTACAGAGTGGGAGAAGGTATTTACAAATGACATATCAGATAAAGGGCTAGCATCCAAGATCTATAAAGAGCTTATCAAACTCAACAGCAAAGAAACAAACAATCCAATCATGAAATGGGCAAAAGACATGAAGAGAAATCTCACAGATGAAGACATAGACATGGCCAACACGCACATGAGAAAATGCTCTGCATCACTTGCCACCAGGGAAATACAAATCCAAACCACAATGAGATACCACCTCACACCAATGAGAATGGGGAAAATTAACAAGGAATATTAGCCATTAGAAACAGCAAATATCCACCATTTGCTTCGACGTGGATGGAACTGGAGGGTATTATGCTGAGTGAAGTAAGTCAGCTGGAGAAGGACAAACATGATATGGTTTCATTCATTCGGGGAAAATAAAAAATAGTGGAAGGGTATGAAGTGGAAATGAGAGAAAATGAGTGGGAAATATCAGAGAGGGTGACAGAATGTGAAAGACTCCTAACCCTGGGAAGTGAACAAGGGGTGGTGGAAGGGGAGGTTGGAGGGGGGATGGGCTGACTTGGTGACAGGCACTGAGGGGGCCACTTGATGGGATGAGCACTGGGTGTTATGCTATATGTTGGCTAATTGAACTCCAATAAAAATATACAAAAAATGAAATTAAAAAAGAAAGATGAATGGATAAAGAAGATGTTGTCTATTTATACAATCGAATATTGCTGAGCCATCAGAAAGGATGAATACCCACTATTTACATCGACCTGGATGGAACTGGAAGGTAATGATACTGAGTGAAGTAAATCAATCGGAGAAGGACAATCATCACATGGTCTCACTCATACATGGAATATATGAAATAGTAAAAGGGATTATAAGGGAAAGGAGGGGAATTGAGTGAGAAAAATTAGAGAGGGAGATGAATCATGAGAAACTCCTAACTCTGGGAAACGAACAAAGGGTTGCAGGAGGGGAGGTGGGGGGGGCATGGGGTAACCAGGTGACAGGCACTGAGGAGGGCACTTGATGGGATGAGCACTGGGTGTTACATTATATGTTGGCAAATTGTATTTAAATTTTTAAAAATGTCAAAAAACACAAAAAAATAATAAAATAAAATATTTAAGTAGACTTTACTTATTTCATTTAGAGAACTAGCCTTTCTTGTGACAAAATTTCTCACTTCTGCTTGTCAAAAACATTTTAATTTTTTATATCATTATTATTGAAGAATATTTTCACTGGATATTAAATTCTAACTTGGCATTTTAATTTTTTTAGCATTTAGCATTCTAGTTTCTTCTAGATTCTTCTCCCTGGAAGGTTAGGTATCTTCTAATTATTTTTAAAAATATTTTATTTATGGGATCCCTGGGTGGCGCAGTGGTTTAGCGCCTGCCTTTGGCCCAGGGCGCGATCCTGGAGACCCGGGATCTAGTCCCGCGTCGGGCTCCCGGTGCATGGAGCCTGCTTCTCCCTCTGCCTGTGTCTCTGCCTCTCTCTCTCTCATGTGACTATCATAAATAAATAAAAATTAAAAAAATATTTTATTTATTTATTCATGAGAGACACAGAGAGAGGCAGAGACATAGGCAGAGGGAGAAGCAGGCTCTCTGCGGGGTGCCCAATGCGGGACTGGATCCCAGGATCCTGGGAGAGGAAGGCAGACACTCAACCGCTGTGCCACCCAGGCATCTCAGTATCTTTTAATTATTATTCCATTTAATAATTGTCTTTCTCTTTGGCTGCTTGAAAGTTTTTCTCTTTGTCATAATGTTTGGAAGGTTATACATGATGTGTTTAAGGGCGGTTTTGTTTGGGTTTCCTAGTGACTCTTGAATGTGAGATTTATTTTTTTTTTTAAGATTTTATTTATTTATTCATGAGAGACACACAGAGAGAGGCAGAGACACAGGCAGAGGGAAAAGCAGGCTTCCTGCAAGGAGCCCGATGTGAGACTTGATTCCGGATCCCAGGATCATGCCCTGAGCCAAAGGCAGAGGCTCAGCTGCGAGCCACCCAGGTGCCCCTTGAATGTGAGATTTAATGTCTTTCAACATATTCAAAAATTCTCAGCAATAGTTCTTCAGATATTGTTTCTGCTTCATTCTCTTTCCCTTCATCTTCTAAGATTACAATTATAGCCACAATGGGTTTGTCATTATTTCTTCTATGCTTCTTACTCTTTCTTCTACATTCCACCTTTTATTTTCTTCATTGTTTATTCTGTAAATTTTCTTCTGAAATATCTTCTAATTCCACTAATGTCTCCTTAGCTCTGTCTCTATTAATCTCAACCATTGAGTTCTGAGTTTTGGTTATGGCATTTTTCAGTTCCTCAATTTCCATTTGGTTCTTATGTCTTATTTCCATTTCTCTGCCAAAATGTCACTCTTGTTTTTTATTATCTTCTTTTTATTAAAAATGGTTATTTTAAAGTATTTTCTGATAATTCCTCTGACTTTGTAGACCTGTATCTATTGCCTATTATTCTTTTTTTTTCAATCATATGTGTGCCCTTAAAACAGATTATTTTTCTAAATTTATGGATGTATATTTTATATGAAAAAAATAGAATGTTTAATTTAAGGCCTAGAATGAAATTATATCTCTTCAGAATTTTATTTTTAATAGTCAGCTGGGCTACAGGACATCAGCAATTCCTGATCACCTTAATCCATTTCTGAGGATTGAGAGGATTTGAATCTGGCTTCAGCCTTGCAAGGTCTGGTGTATTTCTGACTCTCTTTTATCGTCGGTAAATACCTGCTTTATCAGCTCCCTAGTTTTCTTGATAGATCCTAGATCCCAGTTTTCATCCTTTTTCCCATGAAAAGCTCTGTTCAGTTTCTCAGTCTCTCATTTGCCTTTGCCCTTTCAGGAATTAGTAAATATCTCCATAAAAAAGCATCTCTGTATTTTCTTTTTTTCCCCAGTCTTGGCCCATATCCTTAGCAGCTCCTTCAGCCCTTCCTGCAAATGTTTTTATCTTTGTGCAGCTTTTCTAGTAATCATCACTAGGCTTTTTCTGAATTATGTAGTTTATCACCAACAAAAGTGGAATTCCCCCAAAATAACTCTTAAATTTAACTGAGTAAACTTCTGAATATACTCTATAGTAACTAAATTGATATAAGATTCTGAATTAACTGTACAGCAGTGGTGAAAAATGTAATGGGCCTAGCCCTCTGTGACAGAGACAGCCAGTATCTATTTGCCCGTTCATTTGCATGAATAGAACATCTGACTTTTTTTTTTTTCCCTGAGCATCTGGCCATCTAAAATATAGCCAAAGACTTCAAACCCTGTGATAGCTATTGAGTAATGTCTGGTCAGTGCATGTATATATGACTTCCAGGCAGTGTCCTTAAAGACAAGATCATGCCTTCCTTCTCTCCTTCTGCATACTGCTGTCTGGAATGGAGACACAATGACCAGAGCTCCTTCAAGCCACCTTGGGCAATGAAATGACCTTGACAGTGGAAGTCCTATGAGACCTGGGCAATGAGATGACCTTGACAGTGGAAGTCCTATGAGACAAGACAACAAAATGGAAAGAGCCTGGATCCCTGACTCTGTGGGTCATCATATCAATGTTTGGTCTGACTACTTCTGGACTTCTGGAATGTTATAGACAAATACAAGTCTACCTTATTTAAGCCTCTACTGTTTTCTATAGTTATTTATCTACATGCATTAATTAAAAAGATCCCTAATATAAGATAGCACTTGGCAATTGCCAAGTGAGCAGTATAAATCACACATACTATTAAAACTCACAGGAGGCAACTAGAGCCCTGTGAATTACTTGAAGGTTTAGTAAGATTGGAAGAATTTAAGTTGTACCAGAAACCTAGATTGGATTTACAAATGCAAAAAAGAACGAATGCATCAATAAACAGATGTAAAACAAAATTAAAGTTTGTATGTTGAACTCTAATCCCCAGTGTGATGGTATTTGGAGATGGGAACTTTAGGAGGTGTTTGGTCATGAGGACGGAGCCCTCATGAGTGGGATTAATGCTCTTATACAAGGACCCCAGAGAGCTCTCTGGTTGCTTCTGCCATGTGCTTCTGTTGGTTAGAAGATGACCATGTATGAACCAGGAAGCAGCTCTCCTCAGACAGAACCTTGGACTTTCTGGCCTTCAGAGCAAGGAATCAGTCTTGTTTAAGCCATGCAGCCCATGGTGTTATGGCTATGCCAGCCTCAATGAGCTCAAATGAAACCAAGAGAGGGGAGCCTTTAGCAGTGCTGACCCCCATGCCAAAGGCGCCTAAGAAATCAAATTAACCAAGACTGACCATGGGCACTGGGTAGTGTGGAGGTCATGTGGGTTGTGCTGGCGGTTTCATAGCTTGCTAGCTTCCCTGGGCAGGGAAGGGCATGAGTGGTGAGGTGAGAAGACAGTGAACTCTGGTTCTTCTTTAAAAGCCTTACTGAGGGAACCCTGGGTGGCGCAGCGGTTGAGCGCCTGCCTTTGGCCCAGGGCGCGATCCTGGAGACCCGGGATCGAATCCCACGTCGGGCTCCCAGTGTATGGAGCCTGCTTCTCCCTCTGCCTATGTCTCTGCCTCTCTCTCTCTGTGTGTGTGACTATCATAAATAAATTTAAAAATTTAAAAAATTTAAAAAAATAAAATAAAATAAAGCCTTACTGAGAGACTAAGGAGAAAGGTTTAGAGTACATCTGAGAATGTTTTACACTCATTTGTTCTGTTACTTTATTCCTCCTAGGATATAAAGGATTTAAGCACATTAACAGCCTAAGATAAAGAGCTAACAGAGGAAGCAATATTGAAGTCTCCAAAGAGAAGGGCAAAACAGAAGAGATCCCCATAGGGAGGGAAGGTCATGGGCTAAAATTCAAGATGACCTGATGAACTCAGAGGACATTCCAACCTCCCTAGTCCTCTGAGAGACTCAACTAATTAGTCAACTGTAAATCCCGTGGGTGTATAGCCCCTGTAAGAATTGTAAAAATGTGAGAAGTGAAAAGAATCGGAACAATAGCTCTCTTTTGAGTTTGGTATGTTTCATGGTCTCCATTACTCATAAGATGGAATAGGGTAGTACAGATAATAAATAGTATTCAGGTCTAAATCAGCTACACCTGGAAAAATTCAAAAGCAAATGAGAACTATGGGAAAATCTTATTGCAAAATCAAATCGAGGGGTGCTCAGGTGGCTCAGTTGGTTAAGCATTTGACTTGATTTAATGTGCTTAAATCCTTGATTTCGTGATCTCAGGTCTTTGAAATCAAGCTCCCCACCCTCTCCAAGCCCTGTGTGGAGCCTGCTTAAGATCCTCTCTCTCTCTCTCTCTCTGGGGACTGGGGGGGAGCTAAATCAATATTTGCTCAATGTGTTCCTCTTAGAACCCTTTTCCAGAGGACGGTGACCTGAATGCCTCTACCCAGAGCATATCAACAAAGAAGCAGAAACGTTGGAAGATACAGGTATAAACAATGCTGGAGAGAATGCCAGAGTCTGAATTACAGCCCAGATGCATCTCCTTCTGAATTTGGTTAGCTGAAAAGCCCTTGTATTTCATTCTACTTTCCTAACATAGATCTGTCAGGAGGTCTGTTCTCATTTCGCTTCAGACCATGTGATTTAAATATAGACAGAGTTCTGGTTCTCTTCTACATTTCCATCTGAATATAATTCTTTGTAATTCAAGTGAAAATTTACTGGTGACCAGAGTTTGTCTGTTCTAAAGATGGAGTTCATTGCCAAAGAGATTTCTTGGGTGGTCTCACCTTCAACCAAAGTCTTTAGCTCCTGCGAGAGGGTTTTCTGTGCTTCCCTGCTATATTTGAGACTTCACGGGCTATTTCTTCTAAACAATTGGAGAACAAGAGGACCTGGGTTAACAAAACAAAGTATCATATTAGGACCCCTTGCTTCATTGAGTTTATGTTAACCGTGTCTATTTTCCATTTTAACCATAGTTTTCCTTTCAGCAAAAACACTTTTTTGTTGGTTTTGCTATACAACATTGTACTGATAGCTGGCAACAGTATATTGTGCACTTAAAAATCTGTTGAGTGTAGATTTCATGTTGACTGTTCTCACCACATTAAAATAAAAAAAATTTAATGTTATTTTTTTCAGCTCAACAGAAATCTCCCCCTTCTCTGTTTTTTTTTTTTTTCAGAGTAAACACA
This sequence comes from Nyctereutes procyonoides, assembly GCF_905146905.1. Taxonomy (NCBI): domain Eukaryota; kingdom Metazoa; phylum Chordata; class Mammalia; order Carnivora; family Canidae; genus Nyctereutes; species Nyctereutes procyonoides. The sequence goes on from NW_026575120.1 coordinate 20,356,436, forward strand.
AGAACAGTACATAAATTGGTTTTAGCTTTATTTTTCCTTCGTCCTCAAATCTAAATTTGAACTCTGTGATATGACAATGAGATGTTGTAGAATATCTAAATATGGCAATTCCTTTAGCTAAGAAACAGGCTATATTACTATCATTATTGTTAAGTTTCATAGGATTGCTTAGTTTCCTTATCTTTAAGTAAATCCCCATTTGCTTGGGGGATTCAATGATGAGTGCCTTAGGAAGTTTCTAGGATTAGTAAATCTTAAAGAAAAGCAACTGAAATTTGCAAATAGGCAGGAAAGAAGAGTTATTTAAAATATTAAATGTGCCTTTTTTGGCTCAACTATCCTGCAGTATTTTCTATTTTACAAACTCCAAAAAATGCCTAGATGTGAAAGTGACTGAAATTGGTTACCACATGCTGAGCACAGGGACAGTTTTCTCCACACAGTTATGTTCTCACTGTCCTTCAAAACCCTGCTGTTGGGATGAATGGATAAAGAAGATGTGGTCTATGTATACAATGGAATATTACTCAGCCATTAGTAACGACAAACACCCATCATTTGCTTCGATGTGGATGGAACTGGAGGGTATTATGCTGAGTGAAATAAGTCAATCAGAGAAGGACAAACATTATATGATCTCATTTATTTGGGGAATATAAATAATAGTGAAAGGGAATAGAAGGGAAGGGAGAAGAAATGGGTAGGAAATATCAGAAAGGGAGACAGAACATGAAGACTCCTAACTCTAGGAAACGAACTAGGGGTGGTGGAAGGGGAGGAGGGCAGGAGGTGGGGGTGCATGGGTGATGGGCACTGAAGGGGGCACTTGACGGGATGAGCACTGGGTATTGTTCTGTATGTTGGCAAATTGAACACCAATAAAAAATAAATTTATTATTAAAAAAATAAAAAATAAAAAAATTGCCTGAGGGGGGGAAAAAAACCCTGCTGTTGGGCAGCCCGGGTGGCTCAGCAGTTTAGCACCACCTTTAGCCCAGGGCATGATCCTGGAGACCTGGGATGAGCCCAGGGCGTGATCCTGGGGCCCCGGGATCGAGTCCCACGTCGGGATCCCTGCCTGGAACCTGCTTCTCCCTCTGCCTGTGTCTCTGCCTCTGTATATGTGTGTGTGTGTGTGTGTGTGTCTCATGAATAAATAAATTAAAAAAAAAAAACCTGCTGTCCCCACCCTGAGGGATACCTAAACTGCGCCTCCTAGTCACCTGTATGCTGAACAGGTAGTCCCTTCCCCAGTGGACCACATGACATGTTTATCTTCTGGGGGGAAGTGTATTTGTCATCCCCCCAGTTTCCAGAATTACTTTATCAAAATAAACTTTTTTGGCTAATGACACAGCCTAACCACAATAAAACTCGCATTTATTCAACTTACTCTATGCCAGACAGGTTAAAATCCCTTCACAGGTACTACCTTATATAATCCTAACGAGTGGTAAATTCCAGGTCCCAGAGCCCTCCAGTGTGTTAACGACGGGGATAAATGTAGAGATGGAGGCAAGGAGGCAAGAGCAGAGCTGAATTGTTCTTTATTAAAACTGGAGAAATTTAGAGAGAACTGGAGGAGTTCAGACTGGATCCAGGTGAGATTTGGAGCTTAAATGGATGGAGGGGCAGGTGAAGGATGAAAAGAGAGCCCTGCTGGTGGCAATCCAAACAAAGAGAAACCAGAAGAAAGTCCACCTGTCATCTGTAAAATCAGTACTGTTTATTTATGCTTGATGAGGTGATTCTGAGTGCTAGAGGGAGTGCTGCTCATGGTCATGAAAATTGGAAGTAACACTGTTGTCCAGAGAAGTCCAGGGGTGCCAGCCAGATACTTTGGCTTCTTTGAGTTTTAAAATGCTCTCAGTTTTACTTACTTTTCTTAAAGATTGAGGCTGATGGGAATAATGACATTTCTTTTTTTTTTAAAGATTTTTAAAATTTATATATTCATGAGAGACACAGAGAGAGAGAGGCAGAGGGAGAAGCAAGCTCCCTGTGAGGAGCCTGATGCGGTACTCGATCCCAGGACCCTGGGATCACAACCTGAGCCGAAGGCAGACACTCAACCACTGAGCCACCCAGGCATCCCAATAATGACATTTCTAAGTGGGAAGCCTTTGTACTCTGCAGATTTCTTTAATGAAGACGTGGGATTGGTAAGGAGAAATAGTTAGATAACAGCATTTAAGTTCAACTTGTGGTTTCAGGGATCCAAAAGAAATATAGTTTAAAGAGATTTTTCAAAATGTGTTTTTCTGTTAAAATCTTCCTTTACCCATAAGGAATATAGATCCATGGATATGTAGGATTTTGCTCTTTTTGTTCTGAAGCAAGGCTCAAATGAACAATCTTGTTTAGATTGAACATTTCCCAAATTGGTCTCTGTAATCATAAATTATCCATGAATAGAGTCGGAGAATGAATACATGTAAGAAGCAAGGGTCCTGCCCAGAAGTGGTTGAATTATGTCTGCAACAACCCATAAGAACTGCAATCATTAGCAAGAAAGTGCATGTCCCTGGAACCAGAGCAACAGCCAGCTGTCATCAACTGGAAAAAAATCATCATCTGTAGGAAGACAAAACCAAACAAACCAGATCTTAGGAATATAAGGCTGAAGGGAAGTGCTTTCTAGTCTGAAAATCTGAACTCATCAGTCCTTGCCAGATCTTTTCAAATGTATGTCCATCCTCTCCCTACAGACACACAAGACAAAGTGACAAAAAGGAGACAGAGACAGATGTGGTATTGTTAGTAAAGATGCAAGGTTCCACCAATTCAGAGTTTAAAATCTGATTGGATAGTGAAAAGATTCCTAAGAAGTGAGGCCATCTCACTCAGCATTTGGGAGGTCAGGCTCATTGCAAGTCTTATCTCATTATGGGGCTCATTACTTCTGAGTCAAGGGTATTGGGTCATGACAACAAGGGGATTGCAAACTCGAGGATTGTCAAGTGTCAATTCTCCAAAGTACAACAAGAAGCCTGCTGATGAAGTCACAGTGAATGAGTGCAGTGAAGGGAAGCAGCAGCTGGACCTGGTGAGAAGCATGAAACATTGCAGTGCCTCCAAGGTGCCAAGTCAGAGGAAGATCATGGGGGCTCAGGATCTACACTCAGGTGGTTTAAGGGTGAGAACTGATTGGGATCGAGGAATTTTATTTTACGCTGCTTTAGGAGTCATGTCCATAGCAAAGCAACGGTCTGGAAAGGAGTCCTGATGTTTGTCAGCTGCTTGCCCAGATGGACACACTGTTCACCAAAATAAGTTTTCAGGAGTTTTTAAAACACCAATTTGTTGTTTTATAGCCTTATATTGTTAGGCAAGCACCTTGGGACAAACATTTAGGTAAGGCTGGGCCCGGGGTCTCAGCATCCCAAGCCCTTTGCCCCATGTTTCTCCCTCTCTCCTCAAACTCCCAACCCCCAGAAGCCCCACCTCCCTAGCTGCCCCTTGCTCCTGAACCTATCAGAGATGCCAGATAGAGCTTTTTATTAGCCAGTTAAATAAATCCTAATAAGGATTAATGACCAATAACTTCATAGTTCTTCTTAGGGTCAATTACATTCAAACAAAATGTCATAATGCATTTACCATTAAATTTTCCTTGTTTACTTGGCAATTTACTCCTCTTCACCTCCTGGAGCCCCTTGTTAAAAATCTCAATCTCAGCTTTAATTAAATACTATGTTTATCATCTATTTGGCAGTCAATAACATTTGGCCACGTGACATCTGTGTGATTACCTTAGACTACTAACACTGTAGAGCAGACCTACAGGACAAAACATTCATTCCCTTATCCACACTTAAAACGTGCTTTTCGGTAACACACCTGTTATATGGACTCACAACACCTTGCGTGCACATCTCATTATCCAATTGCTACGTCCACCACCACCCCAAACTCTGAGCTGCTTGAGGACTCTCACCTAATATTGGATATATTGGTAAATGCTCATAATGCGAAAGAATATAGGTATGTGGTGTCTTTCAACTAGATTTTTTAGTCCGTTGAGGAACTTGATTCTGTTTCCCACACCTTCAGATCATCCATTACACATAAAAACCACCTAATAATTATATGCACATTGAATAGATAAAAAGTGAACATATGTATGAAAAGACGGGAAAAGTGTAGGTCAAAATATTACAGAGAGGATCCCTGAAAGATGGAATTTAGGAAATTTTAATTTTCTTTGTGTCTACCAAGTTTTCTGCATTGAACGTTTATTATTTCCATGATTAGGAAAAAAAGGACTTTTAAAGCAACATCTTTGACAACCTCATCAGGTAGAAGTAGCATCAGAGTAAGAAATGATCCTAGGTAGGGTGGAAGAGGAAGGCACTTAAATACAGGTTTCTTGGGCAACAGGGGCAGTGTCTTGTGAAGGGCAGGACAGGGACTGGATGTGTTGGGGCTGAATACTGGACTTCAGAAATGAAGTCCTTCCATCTACTCAGAATTCCTGTGTCACAAGGGGTACTGAGGTTTTACTGAGACAAAATAGTTTCTATAATTACTAACAAGGCCAAGTCAGCAAATACTAGTGGTATTTCACTAAGATTCTACCCCATAAAACCACTCAAACTGCCAGCTGAGCTCTTGTTCCTGGGTCTCTGGCAGTAGTTTCAAATGATTCACATTGCCTTTGGATGGGTAGGCCTGGCTTCACATTTATTGGCAATCCAGTGTATTTTATTGTATATTTGGAGTGCAGAAGATATATCAATATGGGGCTTTCATGTTTATGTTGAGTCAAGGTAATAAAAGGAAACATACAGGAGCAATCTGCTTAATAGGTCACCTCCCTGGAACTAGGGCCTGACCCGAGGGGCCCAGTAAGAACTACAAATTCAAGTATCAAAGATCCTCAGCATCTAGTCAATGTGGGGGTAGAGGTAGGTTTGTGTTTTAGAGTGGGGGAGAAGAGGCTGTGGTAGTGAGTTAGAGAGTGCCTTGAAGGGGAAGGTGAGGACCAGGGTCCATGTGGGTCCTGGTCTGGCCTCAGGGCGCCTGCCTAAACCACAAGAAGACTTAGAAAATTTGGAAGAAGACACTCAAAGCGGGGATGTCCCTGAAGTGTGATTCCACCATGTCCCCTGAGTTGCCTTCTTATGCTACACCAAATGAATTGAATCCCTTTCCAATTGACAGGTTAAAATGACACCTTGAAAACAAATCATTAACGTCCCTTGTATCAGGGTTCTTCAGAAAAACAGACCCAATAGGACATGCATATATATGGAAAAGGATTTATTAATCTCTTAAAGAAATTGGGCCATGTAATTATGGAGGCTGGCAAGCCCAACTGATTGGATGAGGTCCACCACATTATGGAGGCCACTCTCTTCTGCTTGAAGTCCACCAATTTAAATGTTAATTTCATTCTAAACACCCTCACAAAACCACCCAAAATAATGTTTGACTAAATGTCTGGGAACCCTGTGGTGCAGGCAAATTGGCACATAAAATAAACTATTAAGCCCCTTAACTAAGGCTTCTCTTCTTCTGAGTAAACAGCCTGAGCTGTCTCGAGAGTCCATACTTGCAATGTGTTCAGATTGAACACTGGTCAGCTCATGCTTCTCTAAATACTCCAGTTAACAAAATTGTTTCCCTTATCTTTCCCTCACTTTATTTCCCTTCATTGTCTATTCCCTTGTGGATTACTTTCTGCTAGTTAATCTGAGGAAGGAAAATCTGCATATAAATTATGGGACCATATAGAGTTTCCACCGTAAGCCACAGGAATTTTTTATCTTTTTTTAAAAAATTTAAGTTCAATTAGATGACATACAGTACATCATTAGTTTCAGATGTAGAGCTCAGTGATTCATCAATTGCAACACAACACCCTGTGTTCATCCATCACATGCCCTCCTTCATGCCCATCACCCGGCTACCCCGTCTCCTCACCCACAACCCCTCCAACACCCTCAGTTTGTTTCCCAGAGTTCAGAGTCTTTCATGGTTTGTCTCCTTCTCTGATCTCTTCCCCTTCAGTTTTCCCTCCTTCCACTGTAAGCTGCAGCTTATGCTCACTGTGAGAATGCAGGTGCACTACTAATGCCATGATACCCTGTACCCCACGACCCCTTCTACAGAGGGCGCAACAAGAACTATGGCAACTCCATGTGTTTATTCGTGTGAACCTCAGACATTATAGATATTTGATAGAAGAAGGGATATTATCAGATTTATTGGATTAAAAAATAAAAATGAGGGGTGCCTGGATGGCTCAGTCAGTTAAGTGTCTGCCTTCGGAGCAGCCTGAAGAACTTACTTTTTGTAGGCAGGTCTTCTTGCAACAAATTCTCTCGGTTTTTATTTATCCAACAATATCTTTATCCTGACTATTTTTAAAACATAGTTTTATTGGACTTTGAAAATGCCATCTTGTTTCTTTCTGGCTTCTATTGTTTCTGAGAACAGAACGGTCAGCTACTAATCTTACTGGGGTTCCCTTGTTCATGATGAGTCATTTTTCTCTAACTGCTTTCAAGATTTTGTTGCCTTTGGTGGATGGAACTGGAGGCTATTATGCTGAGTGAAGTAAGTCAATCAGAGAAGGACAAGCATATGGTTTCACTCATATGGGGAATATAAAAAATAGTGAAAGGGACTATAGGGGAAAGGAGAGAAAATGAGTGGGAAAAATCAGAGAGGGTGACAAAACATGAGAGACTCCTGACTCTGAGAAGCGAACAAGGGGTAGTGGAAGGGGAGGTAGGCAGGGGGATGAGGCGATTGGGTGACAGGCACTGAGGGGGGCACTTGATGGGATGAGCACAAAGCAATCGAACTCCAATAAAAAATATTTTTAAAAAAAGATTTTGTTGCCTTTGTTGTCAATATTCTGGCTGCAATGTATCTATGTGTAGATCGCCTAGCTTTTATTTCCTTTAATTTTTTGGGTGGGTAGATAAAATATTTTTCATCATGTTTGGGAAGTTGTCAGTTATTATTTCTTTCAATAATTTCTCACTTCCTTTCTCTTTCTCTTCTCCTCTGGTCATCCCATTGCATGTAAGTTAGTGTACCTAATGGAGCCTCAGTTTATCTACAGCTCTCTTTATTTTTTGTCATTTCTCCCCTCTCTTCTGCAGTTATATAATCTCTACTGTCCTTCCTTCGAGCATGTTGCTTCTTTTTTCTGCCAGCTCAGATCAACTATTGAGACTCTCTAATAAACTTTTAATTTGAGTTATTGTAATTTCATCTCCAGAATTTTTATTTCATTCTTTCCAGTAATGTCTCTCTTTGTTCATATCCCTTATTTAATGAGACATTGTTGTAATACTTGTCTTGATATCTTCGGGTATGGTTTCAATTAGTTCTTTGAGCATCTTATAATATCTACATTGAAGTCAGCTAAGTCTACCACTGGGTCTCCTTCAAAGGAGTTTTCTTTGACTCAAGTTTGGACTTAAGTTTCAGTTATCTTTTGCTGAGTAACTACCCCAGTCTTAATGATATAAAGCACTTTATTTTGCTCAGCCATTCTGTGGCTTAGATTGTGGACAGGCTTTAACACATGACTGATCTCAGCTCATTCTTTCTGGAAGGAACTCAAGCATTTGAGTTGACTTGAAAGTCTGTGGGCTGAAACCATTTAGAGCTTTCTTAATTCACATATTTGGCACTGGGGCTGGGCTAACCTGGTGGATTTCCATGTGGCGTGAGCTTCTCACAGCATGGCAACTGAGCCCCAAGAGGAAACTTGCTCACAGGGAACAGCAGATGGAAACTGCATGGTATTTTATTACCCATCCCTAGAAGTCACATACGTCACTCCCACTGACTTCAATTGGTCAAAGCAGTTAATGGAGCAGTGCAAATTAAAGGGGAGGAAACATAAGTCTCACTTCTTAATGGGAAAAATGTGAAGAATTAATGGCCATATTTTAAAAACAGTCCCAGCTCGTTTAATTCTAAATTCCCCTGGAAAATTGTATCTGGGGATCCCCGGGTGGCGCAGCAGTTTGGCACCTGCCTTTGGCCCGGGGCGCGATCCTGGAGACCCAGGATTGAATCCCACGTCGGGCTCCCAGTGCATGGAGCCTGTTTCTCCCTCTGCCTGTGTCTCTGCCTCTCTCTCTCTCTCTCTCTCTCTCTCTGTGATTATCATAAATAAATAAAAATTAAAAAAATTTAAAAAAAAAGAAAATTGTATCTGTGTCCATTACCTTGTATTAACATAGTAAGAAAAAAGAAGGCAGATAAATTTTAAATCATTGTGGCCAATGCCAACTGAGGCTTACTCAGAAATTGTAGTATTAAGTCAAATGTTTGTAGCTCAGCAATGATTACTTTTGCAGAGGGTTGGCAAGTTGGTCACAATTTTTCTTTTAAGATTTTATTTATTTATTCCTGAGAGACACAGAGAGAGAGGCAGAGACACAGGCAGAGGGAGAAGCAGGCTTCCTTCGGGGAACCTGATGTAGGACTTGATCCCAGGATCCTGGGGCTACAACCTGAGCCGAAGGCAGATGCTCAGCCGCTGAACTCCCCTGGGATCTCTGGTCACAATTTTCTAAAAAAAAAAAAGAAAAGAAAAGAAAAGAAAAGAAAAGAAAAGAAAAGAAAAGAAAAGAAAAGAAATACAGGGCAGATGAGTTTTGGCAGGACACCCAAAGGAAGAGGCTGGCTTTCCTGCATCGAAGGCTCTCAGACAGTAAAGTGTACACCTGGGGTTCTGGATAGCTCAGAGAGGACAAAGCAAGGAAAAAACAAAAAAAAAAAAAAAAAAAAAAAACAAAAGAATGAGTAATTTTGACCTGCTTCAAAATTGTGCCCACAACTGACCCTGGAATAAATGAAGATTTCTCTGCATTCTTGGATGGAAAATCTGCAAATGTTAAGAAACTAGACTTTCTTCTGTCTGGAAAATAAAATAATAAATCCTGGTTGTGCCTGTCAGTCCACCCACAGGAAATTCAGAACCATTTTCTTTGGCTTTATGTGCAGACCTTCTGGCATGGAGGAGGGTTCCAGAAGGACAGTGCTTTCCAGGGACTCCTCATTATTCAGGAAGAGGGAGAATGCCCAGCTCAAACCCGTTGTTTTATTAACAAGGTCCCGAGAGGCAAAGCGACTTGCTGACAATCCCCCAGGTGTGAGGTGCCAATTCCAGCAAGGTATGTCTGTCTGTAGAACAAAGGAGGTAGAAGGGCATTGCATCTAGCCAGGGACAACTCATGGCTTTTAGGCTTGAAAGTTGAGACATTTGCTGTTCTGTAGAAGCTGTGCTGGACATAGGTGGGCTGGTTAGTAAGAGAGGCTTCCCAAGATCAAGGTGAACATTTAAAAAACACATTAGCAGGGTTTGGAGAGTTAGCCTCCTCTGTCCCTAAGAAGTTTTATTTATTTTTTTGCTTGCTTACTTGTTTTACTCACTCTTTTGGGTTAAACCCTTGGAGACTGATATAAAAAGCCAGAAGTAGAAGGTCACCTGAGTGTTCTGCCACGTTAAGCTGTGACATCATTAGCAGCTTAATATTTAATACTTTGAGGGATTGAAGCTTGCCCAGTAGAGGGATCTTGGGGAAGAGGACAAGGAAGGTCTAGTGTTCTGAAAGAGTGGGGGGTTAGTGCAGGAAAAACCAGGCTGGCAGTCCCCCAAGGAAGAGCTGAACAAGTGGCTAGAAAGGAGGTGGAGACAAAGAGCCGGGAGCAGAAGCAACACTGTCACAGTAACAGCTACCCCTACTGAGTGCTTGCACTATGCCTGGACCCATTCCAGATTTTCTATGCGTTTCATCTCATTTAATCTTAACACTAGCCTATGTCAGGGACACTATTATTATCTTCATGTTGCTGCTAAGGACCTCTTCTGCCTTCTAGAGGTTAAGAAGTCGCAGTAACATGACACGCAGGGACCAGACCATGTTGGGCTAAACCTGGGTTTATGCTCCTTGTCAAGAACTATGTCCCACTGTCAAAGCAGTGCAAACTCGATGACTTTGCCTATTGCCAACTCTGTAGATGATAGTCCCCCAGAGGAACATCTTTATAAATGACTCTCAGTGACACCCCATGTGATAGCCAATGCCATAAGAAGGTGAGGGTGAGGAGTAGATTTAGCATACTGCAAATCCATCTCCACTACTAGAAAATCATACTTTAGTACCAGACTTAGCATTGATCCTCGGTTTCATTTAGTAGATGTTTCCCCAATGTTTATCCTAGGATGTGACAATGCCAGGAATAGAAAATAATAGACCTCCTAGGGCCGATGGCCACATCCTTGCACGGGCTGGCCATTCAAACAGCTTATGGATCTGGGCCAGAAAGAACAGCTACTTCCATGTCTTGGTCTTGCCCTCCCAACCCTCTCCATGCCAGACATACAGCAAGGAGGGGCCCTATTCTGCAGATAGCATGTGTTTGCAGTCTGAACTGAGGTTTGGCTGCAAGCTCAAATAGACAAAATAATTTCTTTTCAAAATGTCTCTCTCTACTGGAAATAAATAAAACATGAGCTTGAGAGAAAGTCTTCACTGAGTCCTAACAGTTTCACCTTTTTGTGTGAAACAGAAGAGGCCTGAAGGAAGAAAGACCTCAAAGGGTAGAAACGAGGCAGGCTATTCCCCAGTAAATGAGACATTTAGAAAAGGATTTAATTTGAACCAAAATCTCTTAATTTTTTACATCAGGAGTTCAGAGGTCCTGTCTGAAATACCTTAGTGATTGTCTCCACTTCATTTTAGTTTTAAACCAGATTTGTGATAAAAGAAAAACTGCTAACAGGAAAAAGAATCTATTTTGATTTTCAAATGTAACCTAGAAACAGTTCTAATGTTCGGAGCGTGTCCGGGCTAGGAAACACCACTGTGTCCCACCGCATGCCCTTAGCACTCACGTCTCTAGGACGTGCCTGCCTCAAGCAATCCCAAGTCTCCTCTGGGAAGTCACTGCCCCAGGAGCACCAATGGCACGTGGGAGCTGGAAGGTGAATCTTGGCATCCACATCCCTTGGATGAAACAATTCTGAGGCACATTCCTCATCCTCTCCCAAAGATGCCCAGCAGGACTGAGCCCCAAGTGGGCATGGCAGCAGTCTGTTTGTTAATGACCCTTCTCTTCCCCATCTCTCACCCCCATTGCCCTACTAGCACTTGAGCACCTCCCAACTGAGCCCCTTGCTCAGAGTTAGCTGCATTGTTATTTGTGGTATGGAAAAAAAACTGTAATTTGCCACTGATGAGCCAAGAACAGTGCTGCTAAGAAATGGTGGCATTTTCTTCAAAGAGTATTTTGATTGGCTTTCAGTTTTGTAGCATTTTCACTGTCCCTTGAAGTCATGTGAAATGTCCAAAATATTAAAGAAAATCCACCAAATGGTTGAAAAGAATCCAAAAAGTTAAATGTTAGAGATATTAGTCTCTCCCCAAATGGACTTCAGCATATGCCATTATCTGCTTCTGTTCATAAAGAACTCTCAGGAAATGGAAATATTGAAAGAAATACTTTTTATTCAAAGGGAAGAGAATGTGAAGCAGCAAAATTGCATTAATAAAGATCATATTGACCTGTTTTTAGTGGCCTTCTTTAATCTCCTAAATCTATCCTTCATTTACTCTGATTCCCTTTCCTGAAATTAAGTGGTTTATACAGGCTGGTTCATCCAATTGAGTGTCTATGAAATCAACAGTTCTTTTTAAAAATAGTCCTTTTCTTCAAGAAAGAAAGAGAGAGAGGAAGGAAGGAAGGTAGGAAGGAAGGAAGGACATAAAGAAGGAAAGAAAGGAAAGGAAGAAGGAAAGAAAACAGGCTTCTGGTATTTGTAGCAGGCTGCACTGGGCCTTGTCTCCAGATGAACAAATGACATGTTTTCTAAAGTATAATGATGGTCTCTGGATACTGGGTTTGTCTTCTCTGATGACCAGGCAAGGACTTGAATGTGGGGTCAAGGGAATCTCTTGCGCCTAGAACCAGAGCCCAGGCTCAGCCTTCCCTGCCCTTCCCTGCACAGTCTGCTCCACATTTAACCAAAAGTGGCTGATGAGCCCGATGGTCGCAGGGACCGCAGGGCCGGCTCCTCCCCAGCTGTCCCCCTCTCCTCCCCAGCTGCCAGCTTCACCCGGTCGGCAGAGGGCAGAGGCTCAGCCGGCTCTGGGTTCCACCCCAGCTCCTGCCTTTCTGAATCCCAGTGAGGAGACCTCTGAAAAGAAGGAGGAGTGTGAGGTGAACACAGAGTCCCTGAAATGAGGTGCCTGGGACTCCGTATCAGGCTCTGCCACCGCGCCGACACGGAGCCGGGCCGCTGCAGAATTCCTGGGGACCCTGGGTCCCCCAATGGCGTGTGGCCCAACTCCAGCCGGACCCACACGGGGCCTCCGGGACGACCTTTCCCCAAAGGGCATCACAGACTACCTTCCCCCAAATGCCTGTCCCCTACGGACAGCGTGGGAAAACCAGCACAAGGGCAGTTTAGTCATCCTTTCTGTGTTCTGCTTTTTCAGGACCTCTTCCAGTTTCTCCACATTTCTATTTTTAAGCCTCTCAAACATATTCAACAAGCTGGAAGGACAGTACATTCCATAAAGAAAATTAAAGCAGAATATGACCTGTTTAAAGGACGAAACATTTTAAGTAATCAGCTAAAGTGCTCTCAATTATAAGAAGGAACATTTTTCAGGAGAAATATGGGCTGATTTGTGGATTAACAAATCTTCCCTTTCTGCAGTTGCCATGTGACCAAGTTGATGCATTGACACATAAAGGCATTTGAGCCAAAGCTCAATACTTATTTCGTGTATTACCTGTATTATCTACTCACCTATCTAGCCATTCATTCTGTGTAATGGGCTAGTTACTAGAACAAAGGTTTTCCTACAATTATTGGACATTTGTCCTCCCCTGTGGAGGATAAGCCCTGTGGGGCCAGGAGTATGTCTCTGCTTCTCAGTGATGTCTACAGGGTGCTACCTAAATGCTTGCTGATTAGTAAAGCATCAGTTGGACAATTAGGTTTTCCATCTTGTGTGATCTCTGAAGATGGGCTGGAAACTGGTGGAATATTGCAGATTAATTCACAGCAAATATGACCATATTGAAGGCTCTATTTTGCACCACAAGGACAACAGAAATGTGGGTCATGGCCTGAACTTGAGGAGTTGACAACCCAGCTGGGAGGTGAAGCCATAAATCAATCAGACTTACACACATCAGCATGTGATTAAATATAAAAATGAGTGGCACAGGTTTCAGCCATGGTCTCTGTACTGGATGGTCAGTCAGACCAGGCCCAACCAGTGTTCTATTCATTGCCTCGTTGCAGCTTTGACAAAACTATGCTGGGGAGTGAGACGGGACAGTGATGTGGAAGGGGTGCCATGGAGCCCCCTGGTTTCTGGAAATGCTCTAGCTCTGGTTCCACTGGTGTACACATTCGTAAAACATACATTGTGCAACTTACAGCTCTGCTTCAGAGAGTAAAGAGGGAAAAGGTGCTTCAAAGAACAGGCATGTGCACCATGTAGTTGAATCCAGAAGCTTGTGCATTTCAGGACACAAAGCCTTGCTGGAGCCTGGAAGTATCATCATGCTGGAGAAGGCAAGGACACAAAGGTGGTTCTAGAAAATGCACTGCCAGTCGTTTCTTGCCTGAAAAGCTTATAGTTGTTGTCTCATCCATTTGTGTAGGAAACTTTTCATCTGATATTTTCAAGCTCAAAACTTGTCATTAATGGAATATAATTAAATACCTGGAAGATGAGTCTTGCCTTCTGACACTTTTATTCTTTAGCCCTCTTCCAGTGAAAGCATGCAAGTCACTGCTGTCTCCTACAGTTTGGGACTGAAGAGCATTGTGTCAGCAGGAAATGGGAATGTCCCCAAATCTTTTGAAAATCTCAGCACTAAAATGAGGGATAAAATTGTCCATCTTCACAACGAGGCATGCATGTTTTTTCCTGAAATACTGAGCTAGCCCGTGAAGTGCCAGCCCCTGACAGGCAAAGATGGGCCTCTGGTTATTCATATTCCCTAGCACCTGGCTTGGCCCATTGAATAATAGATGTACTACCAAATGTCTAAATATTTATGAAATTTAATATAGGTAGAAACTGAGGAAAAAACTAAGCCAAACAAAAGATATTTCTACAGGCATATATTGTTCCATTAAAGACTTCAAAAACAACTCTTATTTTTGCTTATAAGATAATTATTTAGAAACTTCAGCAAAAATACACAGAAATAGAAAAAAAATACAAAATACCCAGATTAGAGCACTGTATTTTACTGTACAAAATTGGTTAATGTGAAACTAGCTCAAGTGAGGGTAAAGTCACAGCTAAATTTTGAAGTCCAAGTTACCAACTTTATCCTAAGGTCCTCTATCTCCTCATCTTCTCTCTCCTCTTTCCTGGGTCATTCCCCATTTTTTCTGCACGACCCTCCCCTCCTACCCACCCAGCATCTGTATCTAAATGCTGACCTTGGGTTAGAAGCCCAAACCCTGCCCACAGAGCTCCAGGCACCAGGTGTGAAGTCTAAAAAGACTAAGGGACAGTGGGTAAGTAGGGTTCTGGGGTTACTCCTTGCTATGTCCCCTAGCATTTTATGGTTAAGAAATGGCTTATTTGGTCATCTTTATGGCTAATGATATAAGAATCAACTCAGTCCAAATAAGTTGTCAAAATAGCTCAAATACCTGGATCTGTGGTTTGAGGACCATCAATATGCACCCATCTGACACCTATCAGATGCTCTTTGGACCCTGGTAGCTCACACAGGCCCACTCAGGCATGGCTTGTCCAGGCCTCAAATCTCTATTACAGAGTCTGCCTGGCAGCAGGATGAGAGAGCCCCACCAAACCAAAATGCCCACATTAGGGCCCCTCTAGACTGGGTGAGCCAGCTTTCTCCCCTCTGGAAATTGGGACAACCAGTCCAACCTTCTTTAACCAAGGACACAACAAAGTGTTGACCCTGGCACACATACAATGAGGTAGGCAGGTCCACAATGCCGTGACAGAGACAGGAGCTCCCAAGCTGCCCAGGCCCTGGACATGGCAGTTCAGAAGGCACTACAGCTAGTCTTTAAGTTTTTTTTGATAGTAACGCACAAATGTGACAACACATCTCCATATATGCATTCTGATGCCAACAGAAGAGTAAAATACAAACATGTTTTAGACAATACTAAAACAGGCATGAGATGCCCCTGACCCCAGGACCTTAGCTTTGCAGCATCTTCTTTTCGGCCCCTCCTGGTCCTATGGAGTCCAGAGAGTAGTTTTCTCTCCTTGCCTTCCTGAACTATTCCTACTCACCTGCCTGGCCTTAGCCCTTAGCAAGATGCTCCATGGGAGGAAAAGTCTTACTGACCTGCCAAAGCCTACAGTCTGAGGGTACCTTAACCATCTTTTGTAAAAAAATGTTCTCACTTCTCAGCTTTCTAAACATCCCGCACATATAACATTTTCTCAATTCTTCAGCCATGCCTTCATGAGTATCACAGAATATCATCTACACCCCACCAGCATTGTTTTTTAGTTCCTGTGTGTTGTTTTTTTTTTTAATTTAATATCTGCTCTTCTACTTTGTTATGGTTGTTGTCTATAACCTTGACTCAAAGTTTCTAAAGTGCTTTGAACTTAGTTACCAGAAAGTCAGATAATGAAGCTTTAGGTCCCCTTAAAAGGAGCAAGCAGGCCTGAGAGCCCCCCACCCCCACCCCATCGTGCTGCAGAGGCATTCACCAGCTTTCCTGCCGGTGGCATTTGCCATGCAGCTACTCTCCTGGAAAGGTCATTGTTGGGTAAGTGAATGGTCACTGCGATGCTTTTCTCTTTCAGATAAAGAACTGACACTGGTGTGCAGGCCAGCCACCGTAATAGATTGTTTTCACTGCTTCCAGGTTTAAAAGAAGTCCTGAGTTTTTGTCTTCTCTAGATGCCTAAATATAAGAAATCATTTCAGCTTTGATAGAGTAGGTAAAAAGCCTCATTCTGTTCTTTTCAAGATTGCAACAAATATGAAAATGCAGGTAACTCTAATTTTTAAATATTAATTTAGCTTGCTTTCAGAGTGTTAGAGGTAGTCAGAAGAGTTTATTACCCTGTTCACTAATTTATTTTACAAATGAGAAGACTCGTGTCCCAAGAGGTAAAATTATAATGCAGTGTCATATGGCAGGGCTTTGGCAAAATTTGCATTCCCAAGGCTCTTTTTCCTTGGCTACCACAGGTTAAAAATAACAGTTGGGAGCCTGGGGATCCCTGGGTGGCTCAGCGGTTTAGCGCCTGCCTTCAGCCCAGGACGTGATTCTGGAGTCTTGGGATTGAGTCCCGTATCAGGCTCCCTGCATGGAGCCTGCTTCTCCCTCTGCCTGTATCTCTGCCTCTCCCTCTCTCTCTGTGTCTCTCATGAATAAATAAATAAAATCTTTAAAAAAAAACCAACAAAACAAAACAAAAAACAGTTGGGAGCTTGACTCAGAGAGAGTTTTCCTTAGCTGCTATTATGTGATGTCTGGGGCAGCATCACATCAGGTAGCATGGTGGTAACACTGGGGTGCACTGTGCTCAGTGCAAACGTCATACACTGGCCCCTAACCTTTCACCCCCTTTCCAAGGCACATGTGGAATTACAGAGAGGACCAACAGAATAGATGAAAACTATGGGGAAGAGTGCAGGACAGAGATTATGCAGCAATATTGTGATAAAAGGATGAGGACAGAGCTGTTTGATATTTCCATTAATACCCCTGGTTTTATGTTATAAAAGGGCAAGCATAGGAAAGCCCTTACTTACTGTCATGTGGTCCATCCCCTGCTCCTGAGGGGACATTATCAATAATTTAAGGCACTGGAGTAATTACTGATATTTCCCTGTTTTAGCAGCAAACTTTTTTTTTATAAATTTATTTTTTATTGGTGTTCAATTTGTCAACATACAGAATGACACCCAGTGCTCATCCTGTCAAGTGCCCACTTAAGTGCCCGCCACCCAGTCACCCCCACCCCCTGCCCACCTCCCCTCGTTCCACCACCCCTCGTTCGTTTCCCAGAGTTAGGAGTCTTTCATGTTCTGTCTCCCTTTCTGATATTTCCACTAATTTTTTCTCCTATCCCCCTGATTCCCTGTCACTATATTTTATATTCCCCAAATGAATGAGACCATATAATGTTTGTCCTTCTCTGATTGACTTACTTCACTCAGCATAATACCCTCCAGTTCCATCCACGTCGAAGCAAATGGTGGGTATTTGTCAATTCTAATGGCTGAGTAATATTCCATTGTATACATAGACCACATCTTCTTTATCCATTCATCTTTCGATGGACACCGAGGCTCCTTCCACAGTTTGGCTATTGTGGACATAGCAACAAACTTTTAAATTAAGTCCCATTTACCAATTTCCATCTTAATTCTCATTTCTGCTTCATATTGGTTAAACACAAGAGATTTTGCTTTCCTTCAAACTTGTTCATTTTTTTTTTCTCTTCTCCCTAAAAAACAGAAACAAACCATTTTGAAAGACAACACGGTCTTTCAGATCCTGACTTTTGCTAATGACGCAGAGCTCCCTGTGCACTAAGTTCTCTTATGCCGTGGCCAGGGCTGTCTTTGTAAAAAAAACATGGCAGAAGGGCCACAAAACCTCTGACAGTGCTCACTTAGCTCACACCCTCACCACCCTAGAACACACTGCTTAGGGTCTCCGTGTGACCAGGGAGTCCCAAGCCGTTTTGTTGACTGTTTTGTCAGGGGAGTTCTCTGTGGCAAAGAGCTATGTTGTTTCAGGATGCTTATACCTGGCCTCACTGGCGCTCGGATCCAGGAACTGACAATCGAAAGGCCTTCCCTGGGCCCCACACACCCGAGCAGGGCCAGGACCACCCAGAGACACTCTGAGGCAGTTTTGCGTGCTTCAAGAGCTCATGGCCTGCTCATGACTGTGGGGGCCAGTGGGAAGCAGAGCCTAATCTCACAGGGCGGAAACCTGGGGTGGGGGTGAGAGAGTGTGTGCTAGGGGGAGGGCAAGCACCCAGAGCAAGTTCTATCTGTAAAGATATTTTGCATGTGAAAGGCTGGCCCTGCTCCCTGGGCTGGTTTGGTCCCTTAGTACAGAAATACCCATAAGTCAGGCCTCTGAAACACTAAACACCATTTGTGAGGTTTCTGAAAAGCCTGGGAAGAGACAAAGCACTGGGAGATTCTGACTTAATGTGGAAGAAACTGCTTTGTTTGAGTGTGACCTGGGAGAAGTGTGAGCAGAAAAGGACAAGACAAGGAGGGGCCATGCTTGAGTTCCTGGGATCTGCCCTCTGTGCTCACTGCTGGAAGTTGAAGCAGCCATTAATGTCACATTGGATGTGAGCAGGAGCTGCTTTAGAGCAATAACTGCACCATTTAGGGATAATTTTGTGTCAAGAGACAAGAGGAATGCAGAACAGGATTTCAGAGTGTGGGTTGTGGAAGCCAAATAGAGTTAGAAGGTGTGTTGAAATGTTTGCTCTGTTTTTCCCCTTCTAGTTTGCTGGAAATAATGCACAGCCTGTACTAGTTCCAAGGATTCTAGACCAAATGGAGTGAGCGGGGCAGATGTAAAAGGCATCATTCAGTGGAGGTCATTTTGCTCTCCAAGCTGTTAATCTTCAACCTCTTGGTTTGAATTTATCAGCTCTGTAAGTCAGCCTGCCATGTAAAATATTAAGGTTATAACTACTGAAGCTCTCCTGGTTTTAAAAAGTCTTGTCATTGATTTATCAGCTAATGTGCTGATCGGTTAGTCAACTGATTTATTCTCCCTGAACTTAACCAACTATTGGAGTCTGTCTGATATATACTCTGGAAAATTCTTTGAAAAGCAAGCCAGTACATTTATAAAAATATGCTATATTCCATCCTACCTCTGGTTTGTATTTTTTTAAGAAAACAGTTTTCAATAGACTTCTAATTTCTCATTCAGCATGTGAGAAACTTGGGAGGCATCACTCCTATCTTCTCAAGGAGAAAAAGCTGAAGAAAATGAAAATCAAAAACTTATCTTAGATTCATCACAAAATAGAGGTCAGAGAGCAAACCAGTGGTCCCAAAATTAGGCTGATGCAGAGAATCACAGCTCATAGGAGCAGAATCTCAGGAGCAGAAATCTTTGCAGGAACTGTTGCAGGGGTAGGAGACCCAAAGGTGCTACTGATGAACTGATGGACTCACTATGGACAAATTTAGAGTTAAAATCTGCAGGAGGACCCAGGCCGAGGGGGCCTCACAGTTTTATGCCTTTAGCTCCAAGAGCGGACCAGGTTCTCACAGTGAATATTGAAGAAAAATCCCTTCATGCTTCCAGCAGGGGGAGAAGAAAAGAAACTGTTTTTAAATACACAAGAGTACTCTGTTCTTAGTAAGACCCACTTCTGGGGGAACTGGGTAACCCTGACTTGCTGCTGCAGTTCTATCAGAGCCTAACCTACCCTGAGGAAAGGGAAACAGTCAACTGCAGCCCACTCTAGCCATTCTGTCCACTAAGGGAACACTGAGAAGTGCTGGTGAAGTCTATGGACTGGAAGCACAAGTTCACCAACAGACTGAGGCCCCACACCAGGATCTAGAAGCTCCGGCTTCTCCCACCTGCACATCAGCAGGGTTCCTTATAACAACAGAGAAAGACACTGAAAGAGCTGCACACCTTAAACTTTATTTAAGAAGTCTCTGGGAAATCCAAAGACACCAGATCAGAAAACAACATGGGTACCAGAGGAAATTGTAGCCTTCGATATCCACAGTTATAGCAAACAACAAATACAGCCTAACTCCTAGCTAGATAAAAATAGAGACTAATACTAAAGGGCTGTTCACCTCAGTTCCTTTTATCTAGCACAACATGTTCAAGTTGCAACAAAAGATTACAAAGCACACTAAAAGACAAAAAATCACAGTTTCAAGAGGCAAAGCAAACATTAGAAACAGACTCAGATATGACAGAAATGTTGCAATTATTTGACCTAGAAATTAAAACAATTATGATTAATATGTTAAGGAGCTTAAGGGAGAAAGTGATCAACATAAAAGAACACATAGATAATATAAGCAGAGAGTGGAAATTCTTTTTTTTTTTAAGATTTTATTTATTTATTCATGAGAGACACACAGAGAGAAAGAGGCAGAGACACAGGCAGAGGGAGAAACAGGCTCCACACAGGGAGACTGACATGGGACTCGATCCTGGGATCCAGGATCACACCCTGGGCCAAAGGCAGCATAAACTGCTGAGCCACCTGGGCTGCCCCCTGAGAGTGGACATTCTAAGAGTCAAAAGGAAATATTCAAAATTAAAGACTATCAACAGAAATGAATGCATTAATGGCTTCATCAGTAGACTGGGCATGAATGAGGGAAGAATCAGTGAACTGAGGAAATGTCCATAGAAACTTCCAGAACTGTAGTGCAATGAGGAAAAAAAAAATAATGAAAAAGATGGAACTAAATATCCAAGAACTGTGGCAAAATTCCAGAAGCTACAACATACATATAGTGGGAAAAAGAAGAAAAGGAAAAAGAGAAATAAACAGAAGAAATATTTAAAACAAAAATGACTAAGAATTTTCCAAAATTAATGGTGGGGACCAAAGATTCAGGAAGTTCAGAGAATACTAAGCAGAATAAGTACCAAAAAAATCTACATTTAGACATATCATGTTCAAATCATAAAAAATTAAGGACAGAGAAAATCTTGAAATAAGCCAGGGGAGTAGGGAGGGGTTGGGGATCTTACATATAGAAGAGAAAAAAAAGAAGAATTGAACTCAATTTCTCTTCAGAAACCATGCAAGCAAAAGAAAAGGAAATGTTTTAGAGTGCTAATGGAAAAAACCTACCAAGATAGAATTCTGTATCCATCAAAATTAACCTTCATAACTGAAGGAGAAATAAAGCCTTTCTTAGACAAATATAAGGAAGAGAATTTATTGCATTTAGGTCTGCCTTGCTAGAAATATCAAAAGAATTCTTCAAAAAAAAGGAAACTGATGTAGGTAGAAACTTGGATCTCCATAAAGAAGATTGTTAAAGAAGGAATAACTGAAGGTAAAATAAAATGTTGGGGTTTTCTTAAATTCCTAATTGATCTAACAGATAGCAAGTTGCTCAAAATACTAATAGAATAGTGCATTTTGTTATAGCTATGGATACATAAATTGAATGACAAACTATAATGGACAGAATATCAGGAATATTCTGTTATAAGGTACTTATTCTACCTATAAGTGGTATAGTGTGGGTTTTTTTTTTCCACTTTGTGAAGAAAAAATGTACTCAAGACATTTTCATACATTAACAAATTCCCCAAAAGACATATTAGAATCTCAAAGTGTTAGAACCAGAGGAGGGCTTGAGAGATTGTCTTAGCCAACTTCCTTATTACACAGATGAGGGCTCTAAGGCCAGTCCCCAGTTGGGATGCAAACCCAGAGCTGCTGACTTCACTGCTCTTTGACTGTCTTGTCACGACATCTATACAGGATGTGTCCTTTTTCATGGTATAGTGTTATTGGAAAATGGACTTGAATCCAACTAATCAAAATCTAGGATATAGGAAAAACCTGGCTTAGAGGGAAATTTATAGCACTGAATGCATACATTAGAGAAGACAAAAGATAAGAAGTCAGTCATCTAAGCTTTCACTTTAGGAAATTAGAAGACAAAAAGCAAATTAAGTCCAAAGTAACCATAAGTAAGTAAAAAATTAGAGCAAAAATAAATGAAATGGAAAACAGGAAAATATTAGAGAAAATCAATTGAACACAAAGCTGGTTCTTTGCAAAGATCAATAAAATTGATAAACTTCTAGGCAAGATTAACTAAGAATAAAAAAGAAAAACCTCAAATTATTAATATCAGAGATAAAAGAGGGGTCATCAGTACTAAGCCCATGGACATTAAAGGGTTAATAAAGGAATATTAAGAATGATTCCATGTCCATGAATTCAATACCTTATGTAAGATGAACTAATTCCTTGAAGGGCACAATTTGCCAAAACTCACACAAAGAGAAATAGAAAATCTGAATAAGCCTATCTTTATGAAATGACTTAAATCAATACTTGATAACTTTCCCAAACAGAAAATACTGTGCCCATATGGGTTCACTGCTGAATTTCACCTAACACTTAAGGGAGAAATTATAGAAATTCTCTATAATCGCTCCCAGAAGATAGAAGGAGAAGGACTACTCCTAACTCACTCTATGAGGCCAGCATTATCCTTATACCAAAACCAGACAAGCACATTGTGAGTGAAGAAAACCATAGATCAATATCTCTCATGATCATAGATATAAAAATACTCAACAGCATAGTACCAAACTAAATTCAACAATAATTTATAAAAATAATTACACAGTACAAACTTGTGGGATTTATTCCAGGTATGCAAAACTGGTTCAACATTTGACAATTAATTAACATAATCTATCACATCAAAAAGCTGAGGAAGAAGGGATCCCTGGATGGCTCAGCGGTTTAGCGCCTGCCTTTGGCCCAGGGCGCAATCCTGGAGTCCCGGGATTGAGTCCCATGTCAAACTCCCCGCATGGAGCCTGCTTCTCCCTCCTCCTGTGTCTCTGCCTCTCTCTCTCTCTCTCTCTCTCCCTCTCTCTCTCTCTCTCTGTCTATCATAAATAAATAAATAAATCTTTAAAAAAAAAAGCTGAGGAAGAAAAATAATGATTACATAGAGTAGATGTGGAAAAAGCATTTGATAAAACCTAATACCTATTCATGATAAAACAAAACTCTCAACAAAGTAGGAAATGAGGGGACCTTCTTCAATTTAAAAAGAAAATCTGAGGAGGAAAGAAAACCTACAGTTAATATAATACTTAATGGTGAGAAACTAGATACTTCCTGCTAGAATCAGGATGCATGGATGTTCCCTTTCACTGTTCCTACTCAGTCATACTGGAAGTTCTAGCTAATGAAATAAGACACAAAAAAGAAATAAAAGGTACACAGATTGGGAATGAAGAAATAAAACTGTCTTTGTTCACAAATGACATCATTGTCTATGTTGAAAATCACAAAGAATCAACAATGCAAAAAAACCCTCCTACAACCAATTAGGGACTATAGCAAAGTTGCAGGATATAATATAATAATGTATAATATACAAAGGTCAATTGCTTTCTTATATACTAGTAATGAACAATTGGAATATGAACTTACTGTTTATATTAGCACCCAAAGACCCTGAAATATTTAGGTATAAGCCAAACAAAATATGTACAAGATGTATATGGGAAAAACTACAAAATTCTGATGAATGAAATCAAAGGAGAACTAAATAAATAGGGAGATAGTTCATGTTTATGTATAAAAAAGACTCTATCCTGTCAAGAGGTCAGTTCTTCCCCAATTAATCTATAGATTCAGTGCAATCCCAATCAAAATCCTAGCAAGTTATTTTGTGGATATGGACAAACTGATTCTAACATTTATATGGAGGCAACACAGAATAGCCAAGACAGTACTGAAGGAGAACCAAGTCAAACAAATAGTACTACTAGAGGGATCCCTGGGTGGCGCAGTGGTTTGGCGCCTGCCTTTGGCCCAGGGCCCGATCCTGGAGACCCGGGATCGAATCCCGCGTCGGGCTCCCGGTGCATGGAGCCTGCTTCTCCCTCTGCCTGTGTCTCTGCCTCTCTCTCTCTCTCTGTGTGACTATCATAAATAAAAAATATTAAAAAAAGATGAGAAAACACTAAAAAAAAATAGTACTACTAGACTTCAAGACTTACTATAAAGCTACAGTTATCAAGACAGTGTTAAAAGAATATGTTAAAAGACAAGACAGTTAAAAGACTAGACAAACAGATCAGTGGAATAGAATACAGAACCCAGGAATAGACCAAGACCAATATAGTTAAATGATCTTTGACAACGAAGCAAAAGCAACTCATAAAGGACAGTTTTCACATCAAATAATACTGGAACAACTGTACATCCACATGCAAAAAAAATGAATCTTGAGACATATCTTATACTTTTCACAAAAGTTTATTATTTATTTATTTATTTATTTATTTATTTATTTATTTATTCATTCAGAGAGAGACAGGCAGAGACACAGGCAGAGGGAGAAGCGGGGCTCCATGCAGGGAGCCTGACGTGGGACTCGATCCCGGGACTCCAGGATCACGCCCTGGGCTGCAGGCTGCGCTAAACTGCTGCACCACTGGGGCTGCCCACTTTTCACAAAAGTTAGCTCAAAATGAATCACAGGCCTAAATGTAAATGCAAAACCATAAAACTCCTAGAAGATAACATAGGAGAAAATCTAGATGACCTTGGGTTTGATGATGACTTTTTAGATACAACACCAAAAACATAATCCAAGAAATATTGGTAAGTAAGACTTTATCAAAATTAAAGTTTTCCACTCCGTGAAGACACATTAAGAAACTGAGAAGACAAACCACAGACTGAGAGAAATTATTTGCAAACCTGATAAAGGACTAGAATAAAAAATGTACAAAAAAACTTTAAAAACTCAACAGTAAGAAAATAAACACATTTTTAAATTGGCAAAAGATCTGAAATAGACACTTTATCAAAGAAGATATACAGATGACAAATAAGCATATGAAAAGATGCTCTTCACTATATGTCATCAGTAAATACAAAGTAAAACAATAAGATACCATTACACACTTCTTAGAATGGCCAAAATCCGGAACATTGACAATGCTCAACACTGGCCAGTTTGTGGAGCAAGTGGAACTGCCATTCATTGCTGTTGGGAATGCAAAATAGTGCAGCCACTTTGGAAGTGTTCATTTGATAGACTCCTCTCATGCCTGTGTTTTTTTTTTTTTTTTTTTGTGAGATCTGGCAGTCCTGGGTCCAACAATTATACCCCTAGGTATTTACCTAAATGAGTTGAAAACTTAGTCCACACAAAACATCTATTCATGAATATTTATAGCAGCTTCACTCAGATTGCTAAAACTTGGAGACAACCAAGATGTCCTTCGAAAGGTGCATGGTTATGGTTAAACTGGGACAACGAGACAATTGAATGTTTTTTTGTGCTAAAAAGAAATAAGCTACCAAGCCTCAAAAAACCATGGAGGAATCTTAAATGCATGTTGGTATGTGACAGTAGCCAAACTAAAAGGACTACATACTGTATAATTCCCACATTCTGCAAAAAGCAAAACTGTGGAGACAGCAAACTACAGATGTTAGTAATAACACTGGCTAACCAGTTTCAATGATGTGCCACAATAGTATGAGAAATAAAGAGAAAACTGGGGTGCCTTGCTGGCTCAGTCACGTGACTCTTGATCTTGGGGGTTGTGAGTTAGAACCAATGTTGGGTGTATTATGACCACCTTGGAGGAAGAAATTATGGAATTGGGAGTTATAATGACTTTGGAAATTATAACCAGAAACCTTCTAACGAGATCCAATGAAGAGTGAAAGCCTTGGTGGCCCAGGAACATGGGGAGACCATATGGTAGAGGAAACTAGGGTCCCAGAGGCAGTGGAGGAAGGGAGGGTTCTGCAGGGAGAAGCCGATATTGAGTTTTTCCCTATCTGCACAGGCTTCACGTATACACAGGAGAGGATGAGAGCCCAGAGGTAACAGAACAGATTCAGGTTACTGAATGTTAAGGAGACTTTTTTTTTTTTTTAAGATTTTATTTATTTATTTGAGAGGGAATGAGCTGGTGAATGGGAGGAAGAGGGAGAGAGAATCTGAAAGACTCCATGCTGAGTACACAGCCCAATGTGGGGCTTGATTCCAAGACCAGTACATCATGACCTGAGCCAAAACCAAGTCAGATGCTTAACTGACTGAGCCACCCAGGCGACCCTAGGAAATTCTTATCTCAGTCCTGCATAAATAAGCAGTGACATGGCAGGTGACATTAGAGCAGACTCAGAGAGCCATTTCGTGAATGGACTGGATTCATGAAGTTACCTTACTGCAGTGGAATAATTATTTAAAAAAAAAAAATGCCCGTGAGATAATTTCTTAGCTCTTTAGTGGTTGTTTCTTTGTAAAAGTATAGAAGCATTTCTTCTTTAATAATGTTAAATTCGTAAGTTTCAGGTGATATATGAAAACTTTTTAAAGACTTTTCTCAAAGTTTTGAAAACGTATTAGCCAGGATCATGACATAAGACAACATAACATTTTTCCTTTAGAAAATGAAGGTGCATGCATAGCATTAAGATGCTGTTGTACATTTATGATTTAATAAAAATAATTTTAAAGAAAAAAAGGAACACTGGGTGCAAGGGTGAAGGAGATATGGGAACTCTGTCCTTCCCACTCAGTTTCACTATGAGCATCTAACTGCTTGAGAGAATATGCTCTATTTACAAAATCACGCCTTTCCAGGTGCATCTTACACACCCGCACTGGGCTTTCTTTACTCTGGAGGTTCCCAAGCAACTGGCCCCTGTCCAGATGCTTCTGAAGGCCTCTAGGCGGGCTCAGCTGACAGCTATAGAAGAGAATCTCAAAGGTGACTCAGCCAGTGATGTCAGTGTTTAAACCCAAAGGCCAAAAAGGTACGATCAAGTACCCCACATTTCAAAGTGAGGTGCTAGACCATCGACAGAGGGTTTGCCAAGGGAGTGACCCCTGAAGGGTCTCCTCCAAGATGAGCTGCTCTTCTCCACCAGGGAGCTAGGGCATGCTCCCTGCTGCCCCAGCCAAGGGAAGCACTTCAGGATCCCTTTGGGGAGATTGTCCTCTAAAGGAAGCAGGAGTGACTCTGATGCCTGGGAAGTCTGAGGGTGAGGCTGCATCTGGCTGGCTGCCTCCATTTGGCAAAACAAAAGGAACAAAAGGTGCGTTTTTAGTCCCATCAGCCAGCTGTTGACTCCCATGGACCATCTTCAAAATCTATCTTTCAGGAGGACAGTCTGGAGAGGAAAGATAATCCCAGTAGAAGGGAAACCTATGGCTCCTGAGAGGCATCCAACTACAGCGGAAGAGTCTCCAGGACTAGAGGAGCAGGGGATGTCACCAAAGCAACCCATGCTCTGCCAGTAAGTAGGGCTCTTTGACTCTTTGTGGCCCCCCTCTGACCTGGAGGATGCCCAAGCTGCAGTGGTGAAGGGGTGTGGAGGTGGGAAGAGAAGGCTGCCACCCCACCACGCTGTGCACAGCTCCCGATTGCAGGTTCAGGGCCAGGTGCAGGATGGGGCTGGGACAGGAGCAGAGGAAGGTGGCGGTGAGACCTTTTAAATTAAGCAGCTGAGAGTTTTGCTGACCCACGGCACTGCTGTCTGGAAAAGAGATCCTCCCCAGAAAAGACCCAGGACTGCCAGAGTCTCACAAAACCACAGGCATGAGAGGAGTCTATCAAATGAATCCACCTCATTGGGTAGGTTGGTTATGGTTGAAAACAGGAAGGGCTGGGAATGGCAGGGCCAGACAAGCAGCCCAGATGCCACTGACCCACTCTGGGGCCAGAGCCTGCGTCGTATCATCTACTTAGGAAGCCCGAGCCACTGCGGGGCTGAGGGGGTGCATCCCTAAGGCAACACTTCACATCCACATACTTTTTAAAATGTTCGCGAAGGCTCTGCATGGCTCATATTTGATTTTTATCTCTATAATCACCTTGAGAAGTAGGCCACACACATGAGGAATTCTACTCCGCAGCCTGGGAGGAGTATTTAGTTTTGAGCGATTTCCCTCTTTTCTAACCACAAAGCTCTAAGGCTTCCCTTCACTGAATCGGTAGGTTTCCGAGCTTCTCATCTGCTCGGCTTCCACCGTGGGAGATTTGGTTCTCTCCACTCAGAGTTGAGCCAGGAAAACCCAGGGAAGGTCCCAGCAAAAACAGTGCCAGGAAGCGTGTGCGGTGTGGACAAGAGGGTGCTGGCAGAAGGGGTGTCCAGGCAGGAGGCGGGGAGGGCAGCTGGCAAGTGTCCCACAGTTCCCAGCCCTCCCAGTGCCTCAGAATACAGGCAGGTGTGGGTGCTGAGGCAGGTGTGGTTGGAGGAGGCCTGCGGGAGCAGGAGGCAGAGGTGGGACCCTTGTGACCAGAGCCTGGGGCAGGGACCAAGGCTTCTGCAAGGTGTCCGCACAGCACGATAGGGATTGCCACACCTCACCAAGGTCAGTGCCAGAGGCCCAGAGACAAGGCTACAGGTCCAACATATCAGGTGCCCACAGAGGAAACCGTCGCCCAGCCCAGAGAACACACAGGCACCTTGGAAGAAGAGGAAGAACATTCCTGGGAGACCGGGCTTTTATCCAAAACAGACAGTACCCCCCATCCCAACATCAGTAGGGATTCAGGACAAGGTAAGAACAGTCAAGATTCGAGAACGTTTTCCTGTGCATTCCATCTGCAGGGTATCTAATTCTGACTCTCATAAAACACTGGTTTTATTCTCCATTGGGTCAAGATGATCTTTCGGGTTCTCAAGCCTCCCAAATCTGCCATCCTCCTTGATTCCTCCAATCCTCTCAGCACATTCGTTGCTCCTTGGGGCTTGTAAGATGTTTCCACTGTCCACCTTGATCTCTCGCAACCATTCTTAACCTGTCACATTGAGACATCTAGTCCTCCAAGTGCCTCCCAGAGGAAACCAGCTCCTTTCTCCCCGAAGCCTGCATCTCACGACTGTTAACGCTTACTTCACATCGTGTGAACTCCTACTCGGGAAGACACCTTATGTCTGGCCCTGAACCCAGTGTAGTAATGTTTAGGGTTGGGCCCTCCACAACAAAACACGTATGTGTGCATTCACAGTCTTGATTCTTACAGGCACCCTCTGAGGTGGGTGGCAGGTGTCATCGTTCTCATTTACAAACGGAGTACAGCCCAGAGAAGTCCATCGATTTGTCCCAGGTTGAATAGTGAGTAAAAGAAATCCTTGTCAGATTGGGACGCAGGGTCACTAAGCTTCTGGACCCCAATGTGCACACCTAGAGCTCCCGGAAATGGCCTCTGATACTGCTCCCCACCAGACAGATGACAGACAGACAGCTGAGAGATGTTACTGGATGCATGGGGGGCAGGTGAGGGGGTGGGAGAGGGCACAGACCATAAGAGGCCAATAAGGTAAAACTTCCATAGCTGAACCTAAGTAAAGGGCGAAGGGGTGTTCTCTGTACTCTTCTTATGATAACTTTTGTGTAAGTTTGCGTTATTTTCACGCAAAGTTAAAATCACAACAAAAGTTACCTGTTTAGTTTTTCATTTCTTTAATAATAAATTTATTTTTTTATTGGTGTTCAATTTGCCAATATACAGAATAACACCCAGTGCTCATCCCGTCAAGTGCCCACATCAGTGCCCGCCACCCAATCACCCCCACCCCCCCACCCACCTCCCCTTCCACCACCCCTAGTTCGTTTCCCAGAGTTAGGAGTCTCTCATGTTCTGTCTCCCTTTCTGATATTTCCTACCCATTTCTTCTCCCTTCCCCTCTATTCCCTTTCACTATTATTTATATTCCCCAAATGAATGAGAACATACACTGTTTGTCCTTCTCCGATTGACTTACTTCACTCAGCAGAATACCCTCCAGTTCCGTCCACGTCGAAGCAAATGGTGGGTATTTGTCGTTTCTAATGGCTGAGTAATATTCCATTGTATACATAAACCACATCTTCTTTATCCATTCATCTTTCGATGGGCACCGAGGCTCCTTCCACAGTTTGGCTATTGTGGACATTTCTGCTAGAAACATCGGGGTGCAGGTGTCCCGGCGTTTCATTGCATCTGAATCTTTGGGGTAAATCCCCAGCAGTGCAATTGCTGGGTCATAGGGCAGGTCTATTTGTAACTCTTTGAGGAACCTCCACACAGTTTTCCAGAGTGGCTGCACCAGTTCACATTCCCACCAACAGTGCAAGAGGGTTCCCCTTTCTCTGCATCCTCTCCAACATTTGTGGTTTCCTGCCTTGTTAATGTTCCCCATTCTCACTGGTGTGAGGTGGGATCTCATTTTTCATTTCTAGGTGCTTTTCCATTGAATGGATAGCAATTAGCTTGAACGCTAAAACAACGCTTTGGGCTGTTAAAAGTCGATAGGAAGCTTCTGGAAACGCCCGTTTCCATCTCAGGCCCTCGGGAGGCAGCCTGAGGAGAGAAGGGCTTCCAGGTGTGACTAAGGGGGACCTGCCACCACCGGGAGGGGCCCGCCCCCGAGTGCGCCCTAATTTACTTCTTAATTTGCGGTTGCCGCACCGACCCCAGCGGCTTCGCAGGCAACAGCCCCTCCCCCCACATCGACCCCAGCGGCTTCGGAGGCAGCACCCCAACCCCCTCTGGGCCCCAGCGGCTTCGGAGGCAGCACCCCCCACACACCGGGTCTCCTGATATTTTCTTGGGCGTCTTTAGCTCGTTACTTAACTAGGAGAGCAGGAGTGGGCGCAAAGCCACTGCGGGTCGCGCCCAGAACCCCGCTTCCCTGTCCCCGAGGGGTGTCACTCCCGGCGGCTGTCCCCTGACCTGTCCAGGGCCAGCCCTTCGTCCACCTGTGTTCCTCCCGGAGCCGCTCCTCCCGCGGGCGGAGGGGAAGGGGGGCCGGCGGCGAGCGAGGGGGGGGCGCGGGGCTGCGAGCACAGGAGGGGGCAGCGCCGCGGAGACGAGCAGGGGGGACCTGGGGGCCGCGGGGCCAAGGGGGCGCGGGGCGGGGCCCGGGCGCGGGGGGCGGAGCTGCGGGGCGCGGGATGCCGCCGGGCGGGCGGGCTGGGGGGGGGGGCGGGGACCCAGGGCGGCCCACGCGCTCCGGCAGCCCCGTGGCAGCTGCGGGGTGCGCGGCGCTCGGACTGCGGGAGCTGGGGGCGCGGGGCCCGAGCCGCGGTGCGCGCCCGTGGCTCGGCCCATGTCGCCGGAGCCGGGATGAGGGCGCCCGCGCTGCTGCCGCCCGCGCTGCTGACCTGCTGCGGCTGGCTGCTCGCTCCCGTGAGTGCGTCCTGCGACCCCTGCCCTCCCCGCACCCGAGCCTCGTCTTCCCTGTCCTCCCATCCCCGAGAGGAGCGCGGTTCGCCTGGTGCGCTCCTCTCCGGTGTCCAGGAGCCCCGCACGGGGCCGGCCTGGGGACCCTCCCCCTCCGCCGGGACCCGGAGTCCGGGGTGTGGGGTCCGATGTCCAGGGTCCAGGGTCCGAGGTCCGGGATTCGGGATCCGGGGCCTGAGCTCGGGAACGGGGTCGTCTGGGGAGCTCCGGGACCCTCCCTCTCTGGGACTCGGGCAGGGAAGATGCCGTTGCGGGTCCCATCGGCCGCCCTGGATTTGCTAGAAGCTCCATCAGGTTCCCTCTGAGAAGCTGGTCAAGGAGGAGCTGATCTGGGTCGCTCCTTCCCGGGGCGTGAGGCAGGTCGTGCTGGGGAGACAGGGGACAGGGTTGCGGCCACCTGCGCAGATTCGCGTTCCCGAGGGAAATTTCAGTTACCTTGTGGTTGAATAGGTCCCCTTCCACCCCTTGTGCTTGTTACTGGTTTGTAAGTGTTTCAGTGTGTTTGGGAGGGAGCCGGTGTGGTGAAAGAAAGTTTCCTTTCTGAAATATTCTGCTCTGATTCTTTCATCATTGTTGAAGAGCACTGGAGCACATGAGACCGCGCAGGGTTTGTTCAAGCACTGCACTACTAGATCCTCTGCTGCTCTAGAATTCCTCCTTTTCTTTGAAGACCTTCCTCTTCCTTGAAGACCTTTTAAAACAAAACTGTCAGCTAGTTTCTTGCTTTCCTCCTGGGTCGTTTTATGCGTGTGGCACCAGATCATTGGCCCCCTGGCATCCTAGCCCCCTGAGGTCCTGTAGCAAGGACCGAGCTCTGGGCAG
The DNA here is from genome assembly GCF_905146905.1 of Nyctereutes procyonoides. Lineage (NCBI taxonomy): Eukaryota > Metazoa > Chordata > Mammalia > Carnivora > Canidae > Nyctereutes > Nyctereutes procyonoides. Next base: position 20,388,216 of record NW_026575120.1, read on the forward strand.
CTGGTCACTGCTGAGGGTATCCGTTACTTGGGGGGTAAGCACCTGCCCAGCTCCCTTGTCTGGTAGGAAGGTCCACCAGGTGTCCTGGGGTGGGGGGGGGGATGGTGCTTTAAAAAGACCCTTGTAAAAAAATAAAATAAAATAAAATAAAATAAAATAAAATAAAATAAAATAAAAAGACCCTTGTTAGTAACTGTCCCTCTTTGAAAGCTAGTTTGTTAGAAGTACCAGGAATTTCCTGGCCAATGCAGCTTTGTTTTCTAAGATCTCCCAAAGTACGTTATTGCTTGTCATGTTAAAGCAATGTCAGGAGCCATAGTGTCTTTTTAGTGACATTTTTTTTAAGTCAACATAATTTTCTCAATTCTGAAATTTAAAGACCGTTGACTTGTTCATATATGAAAAGTGTGATCTGTTTGAAACCAGGACTTTCTTAGTTGCTGGTTGTCCTCATGAGCTGGGAGCAAGGAGCTTTGTGTCTTTTAAAAATTGACGGTAAATGTGGCAAAAGTATCAGCACTTACTTCTTTTAATTCTGTTCAGAAACTTTATTCCTGGGGCACCTGGGTGGCTCAGTGATTGAGCATCTGCCTTTGGCTTAGGTCGTGATCCCAGGGTCCTGGGATAGAGTTTTGCATCAGGTTCCCTGCGGGAAGCTTGCTTCTCTCACTGCCTGTGTCTCTGTCTCTTTTTCTGTGTCTCTCATGAATAAATAAATAAAATATTAAAAAAAAGAGAAACTTTATTCCTGGTTAAAATTTATTCCTAACTGAGCATTTTGATAGTAGGATAATTAGATATAGATGGCCATAATATACCTGGAGTATGACTGTCTTACAATAAAAGTAAAATTTTGTTCAGACACGGGAGGGGGTGTGCAGTTCCAGCCTGTAGTATGAGTACTGGGGGTGTGGAGAAATAAAAAAAGAGAACAGAGATCAGGGACTATTTTCTTCTAAGACTAAATGTGCAGCTTTGTCTTTTGCACACAGTAATAGGCAACATTAATCACTCTGTGCCACAGCTTTAGTTCCTATGACAAATCGCAATGGGAAATCACCTCCTTATTTAGAGGCAGCAATCATGATAATACCCTCCTCGCTCTTCATCTTCCTACTTACCCCTCTAATCTTTTTGAAAATCTCCTTCGCACCAGATTCTAAAGTTTGAAATGTGACCTGCAGCTCCAGAAATAAAGTTATCCTAGTATAGTTCTGTTCAGTGAGGGCAGAGGCTGTGCTGAGAGGAGGCGTGCTGGCGTCTGGGGATAGTGCCTGGTCGTTAAGAAGAGTCTTATGAGTAGACATGTATGTGCCGTAATTAAATCAAGGGCTATGAAGCGGAGGACTCAAACACTGAAAAGTTAGTTATTGGATTAAAAAACTCTGTTGCTGCCAAATTAGTACTAACAACATACAATGTATTATGTTAGTAAGTTGTTTTCCTGCTCAGAAAAAAATTCTATTAGGTTTATGTTTGTATTATAATTCCTTACAAAGTAAACTTTTTTTAAATAACCATGCCAGAAATATGAAGGTGATTGCTTCTTTAATGAGTGTTATTTGGGGAGTAGTTTAGAATGATGAGGTGCTTTGTTTGGTTTTGTAGAACTGTTGTTTGACTTTCCTCTTATGGTGGAATTTTTAGTTCCTTCCATTTTTTTAAACCTTGACCAGGTGAATAGTGTTCACCCAGAATGTCGATTTCATCTGGAAATACAAGAGGAAGAGACAAAATGTGCAGAGCTTCTAAAGACTCAAACAGGAGAATACAAAGGTAAGATAGGGGCTTGGTGAGTACAACAGTCTCAGCTGGATAAGCTGATAGGCAAATAGCTCATGTCTCACTCTAAAAATTGATGTTTAAAATTGTTTTAAAAATCACCTGCATCTTCAAAAAAAGGTCTGTTTTCACTTTTTTAATGAACTACTGGTAAAACTCATATGAATATTGGGGGCCAGGGAATCCTTCCCATAATATACCTTTTAAAAGAGAAGCTCATCCTTAACAGTAACCGTATTCATGGTTTGACATAATAGCAACAGTTACTAAAATAATTTCATGGACACTGTTATGCGTTGCTGAAACAACTCTGTTATCCGTGGAAGGGGTATTTATCTGGTTTCTTGCATTTAAAATTTTTAGTTTAGTCGGGATCCCTGGGTGGCTCAGCAGTTTAGCGCCTGCCTTTGGCCCAGGGCGTGATCCTGGAGTTCCGGGATCGAGTCCCACGTCGGGCTCCCTGCATGGAGCCTGCTTCTCCCTCTGCCTGTGTCTCTGCCTCTCTCTCTCTTTCTTTTCTTTTATTTTTTTTAAAGATTTTTTTTAAAATTTATTTATTTATGATAGTCACAGAGAGAGAGAGAGAGAGAGAGAGAGAGGCAGAGACATAGGCAGAGGGAGAAGCAGGCTCCATGCACCGGGAGCCCGATATGGGATTCGATCCCGGGTCTCCAGGATCGCGCCCTGAGCCAAAGGCAGGCGCCAAACTGCTGCGCCACCCAGGGATCCCCCCTCTCTCTCTTTCTCTCTCTCTCTCTCTCTCTCTCTCTGTGTGTGTCTCTCATTAATAAATAAATAAAATCTTAAAAAAAAAACTTAGTCACCTCCCAGATGATTCTAATACAGTTAAGAATGGTGGAAACATCAGAAATCAAACAGGAAAATTAGACTTTTGATTTCTTGAAGACAGACCTATTGTGAATACAGTGAATTTGCTCATTTTATTTTCTCCACATCAAAAAAAAAAAAATAACACATACTGGGACCACTTGCACTCCAGCTATGCACATTCAGAAGTCTATTAATTCAGAAAGGTTCTGTGGTAACACCCAAATTATAACAGTAACAAAAACCTTTTGTCCTTCAGCTTGCTTTTTCTCTTTTCATTCTGAAGACAAAAATTAAAATCAAAGTAAGACTGTGCTAAGTAAGTTTAGTGTCCTACAGAGGGACTTGAAACCAGAAGTTATGGATGTGGGTTTAGTTCTAGACCAGCGCTGCCCAGAAGAAATGGTATGTGGACCACATAGGTAATTTTTAATATTCTTGTTGCCACATTAAAAAAGGAAAAAAAAGTGAGATTAATTTTAATGTACTTTATCCAAATATATCCAAATCATTATCATTTCAATTTGTGATCAATATAAAATGTCGCTGAGAAGTTTTGCATTTTTTTGCACACTAAATCCTAGAACCCAGCATTTGATTTACACTCATAACACGAAACGGTTTGGACCTACCACATCTCAGGTGCTCCCAGCAGCCAGTGGCTCCCATGCTGGACAGCTCGGCTTCAGACCATTGCTAACACAGGCATCCTGGGCCCTCTCTGATCCCCTCTGGAGCCTGTATTTCCTCAGCTGAAAAATGAGGTCTCTGACCCCAGGATTCCTCCAGTCTTAAATATCTGTGATTTTTGTAATGCAGACATGGTCCTGAGGCCACATCTTACAAATGGTCTGGTGGAGTTCTGACCAGAGAGAGGCAAGTGAAAAAGCTCAGCTCCACAGCAAAGGTGGACTGTGCGTCTGTCCTGTGCAAAGCCATGCACTGGCCATTAGCCAGCTATGAGGATAGATGAGACACAGGCCCTGCTAGCCAGGCCCTCAAGACAAAACAACTGTCAGGTCTGTTCCCTTCAGTTAAAATTAAGAGATTTAGGAAAAATAGATGCTGAGAGGAAATAGACTTTAGAATCGTCAGGTGAGTGGCTGGTGAACCTAGGTCACAGCAGCACCAACCCTGGGGCCTCTGCATGGAGACGGGTGGGCCCACATGCTATCTGTCCATCCTCAGTGGGTGACCCATGGGGGTTCACGGGAGTGGGAGCTCCAACCCCTCATGCCATCATTGCACAGTCAAGTCGCTGACATGTTCCAAGGCTGCCCACACATGGTGGCCACTCACTGGCATTAATTGTGCTCCTGGAGCAGCAGTGAGCAGAACTTCTTCATGTGAGCTCATCTCCCAGTGTTCAAAAGGCATTCGTAGGCTCTGTGGAGCCTACAACTTCCAACTCCTGCAGCCTTCTTCAGGACATACTTTCCAGGCCCTCTGCCATGAGCCATGGACACACACAGATGTTTCCAGAAGGGGGAAGGGAGGAAGACTGCCATTGCCACTGCTGGTCATAATGAAAAGCAGACCAAGCTATACTCGGTTTTATTGCCGTTGACAGCTTCTTTACACACAGCGCACCTGTCCCTGCCTACACCTGGGCCACAGGTCCCCTCCCCTTGCTCTCTCACAACTGATATTCTAGGGAAAAGCTCCCAGAATATTTACTGCTTCTTTCTTGTCACTCTTGATTTCCTACGTTCATCAAGAACATTTTGTTAACAAATAGAAAACTGACACTATTTCAGTGGACGACAAGGGACACTTAACACTTCAAACACAGCATTTGGCTCATGACTTTCCCTCAGAAGAATCCCCCCTGACGGTTGACCCGCACTTGGCTACATAGCGGATGGAGCTGGGCAGATGGGGTGACTGTAAGTTCGTGCCCGTGACTCACTTGACAAGTGCTGGGATGAGAAATGGGACGAGTTCAGGAAAGTTTTCTGCCATCATGAAATAGGATATTATGATCACCACAATCAGGAGGGGTTTTGTACATGAAAGAGTCTTTATTACTAGTTATCTTACTTAGATGGAGTGTGGCATTCGTTCGTTCAGAACAATGTTCTTTTAGTTTTACTCCATTCCAATTCTGAAGGCACAGTTGTGACCCCAAGTCCCTGGCCTTCATGCATGTAAGGGGTTGGGCCTATGAGAAAGCTGACGGCCTTGTGGCTGGGGGGTTGGTGGTGTTGGGGGCTGTGAGTGGCAGCTGCTCCTTACAACCCTTGTTTGTCACTATGAGAAAATGTAGGAGACAAAATGCCCAGCTTCCTATTTCCAGAATATCAGAAATGCAAACTTTACATCAAACATTCCAATTTCTTAAAAGTTTACAACTATCTCTTAAAAGTTTTGCAGGAGAGAGATAAGCCTCTTGTAGGGCCTGAGAGCTGCCAAATGGCTCTCCATGTGATGGCTGCACCACTCCCGGCTGTCCCACTGTCACACAGCTCCTCGTGGTGCAGAGATGGGCCAGGACATTTGAAATCTTCAGGACAGTCCCCTTTACAGATTCCTCCTGCCTCAGTTCAGAGATTCTCAGAGGTGATCTGTTTGTGACCCGTATAGACCCCAGGATGGCAATACCTAAGGACAGAGTCATTGAAAATCCCTAGTTCACCTTGACATCAGCTTGAGCAGAAAGAACGTGGTAGTTTTAGATGAAGGCTGTGAAAGATCCTCCTTGTTGAGAGTGTGGAGAAAGATGTCACTCAGGTTTCTTGCAATGACGAGTCTCAGACCTGGACATTGTCTTATATTGAAGGCTCTTATTATGAATATTAGTTCTACAGCAAAGATATCTGCGTATCACTTGTTTCAGGCAGAAAGAGCCCAGCTACCCTTCGGGAGAAAAGCGGTAATGTGACTGTTGCTCAGGTCTGGCCACCCTTCAGCTTTTTGTAAAGAGGCACAACTTGTGTTCTAAATTCTTTTTTTTTTTTTCTTTTTACTCTTTGAAATATATGCATGGCTCAAATGCCAGAGATATAAATAGTAGTAAGTTACCAGAATAAAGATTTTGTAGAGGAGGTAAACCAGAAGCAGCAAGTGAAGGCATTCTGACAAGATGAGAGTGTACATTTGCTTCATGAAATTAAAAGTGAGACGGTCTGTAGTGTCTACTTTTAAATTCTGTAGGATTAAGAAGTTGGTGAAACAGAAACAAGGAAAAATTGGCCTTTAATTATAGCGAGATAATTCATATAAACCTGACAAGGAGTTCTTTTTATTATGTGCTGAATCTAAAACAAATGCAAACATGTAAATCCAGATGAAAGACAATTTCAATTCTAAATCCTTTTAAAGAATTCACTATATAAGAAAGAAAAGCTTAGGAGGTATTTAGAACATTGTCATTTAATATTGATTCATCAGTAGACTAACTTAATCCTACTAATAGATGTATGAGGCACTCTGAGGCCTCCGATGCCTAAAAATATAGCTAAAATCCGGCACTGTTCCCTAGTGGTGGCCTGTGCCGACCTGCTGCGGGGTGGGAATGAGTCAGCCACACAGGCTTTGCCCAGTTTTTCTGCCTGTGCAGAGTGGAGAGGAACTTTTACATGACTTTGCATTATTTATGCTGAGATCTGGAGGGGACGTGGCCTGTGCCTTGGCAGAGCAGAAGTGGCTTCTGTGTTTTCTTGAGAGCTCCCCACTCTGAGCTATCCCTTCGGAAGGGGGTATGGTGGTGGATGTTAGCTTAAGACCCGGGCCCTGAGCGGTGCCAAACTAGAAAACATTCTATTCTTTGACTTTGATCCACTTGTCAAGCTGTCAAGCTGTGAGGAGTTTGGATTTCCCATCCTTGCAGGCTGACGAGTGAGCTGGCCACAGTCTCAGAGATGCCTGCAAAGGACTTGGGGGCCCTGGGTCAGAGACAGACTTGAATGCTCTTGGCACATAGGCCGCTTGGGTGTCATGCTCTCTCCTAGTTCCCTTTTCCCAAGTCACACAGGAGCGATGCAGAACGGCCACATGGGGCAAGGCCCACAGGCACCTTGTGTCACAAGAATGCTGCTGGCACTCCTGCCTGGCCTTGGCTCCAGAGAAGGATGCTCTGTCATTTCTTGTGGTCAGTCCAGCGGGAAGCCTCTCTCACAGACGTCTTCGAAAAGACAGTCTGGAACAAAGCTGTCACGGCCTCTTTCCGAGACATGGCCAGAGAGCATCGTCTCCAGCACAGGAGAGTGGCTTCTCCGGAGGGTTGGATTCCTGTGGATACGCAACAGCATGACTGTTAGCACCGCGGCTCACTGTCCTGTGTGGTGGCGGTCATCCTGCCACACTGTCTTCAAGGGGGAGATGGAATCTGTTCCCACCACAGCCCCAAGTCCTACAGTACTTGGCATTTAAAAACATACTGAATAAGCTTTTGCTAAACAAATTAATGAAAATTTTCACATTAAAAATTAAGTGACATATGCACATGGGGGAAAAAAAGCTTCAAAACCGTTTCTAATGACAGATATTTCCCACTGCGGACCCCTGGTTCCCCACCCTGGAGACAGCCTCTAACCAATCCCACGAACAATGCATGCACAGTATGTACCCGTATCCCCTCTCCATGCCTCTTTCTATGGATGGAAGCTTGGTACCCCAGGCCCATATGTTCTGGTCTATACTTTCTCTTCCTTCTTGTTTTTCACTTCAGCAGTGTATTTGGAGATTATTCTGTGTTGGCTTGAATATTCTGTTAAGACCTGTGTAGTGGTCTTATGTATTTCCTTAGTCTGTCCAGGCTCTAGAGCTTTCAGGTAGCTTACAACCCATGTTCTAGGGACTGCATTTGTTCATGTGAATAAAATATTTCACCAGCATTTGGGGGTGGCCTTCAAGGCACTGATCATGAAATCATCACCAGATAGCATCGTTTTAACAGCTTTCTTATTTCTGCGGTGGTCGTGTCGCATAGAATATAAGTCGTTTACATCCAGGCTTTTTCTTGCCCCTTTTCATCACAAAGGGAACTAGACAGTTCCATGAATCAGTTCCCTCAGACAATCAAGTGGGGAAGACGTCTCCTTGTCTGCAAACTCCTCCTGGATTCCCAGCTGTTAGAGATGCCTGTCTCTGCCACGGTGGCACCTGTGGAGCCCTGCTGTCACGTGCATCATCCACTGTCTGATTGCCCTTCTCCCTGTGGAGCATGAGCTCTTGAAGAGTGAGCGCTGGTTCCTGGCTTTCTATTCCAGGTCCCCAGCAGACACGCAGTAGATGCGTAAACAGAGTACCCACCATCTTCTATTCACGTGGGTCTGAAGGGAGCTGTTCTGGAAGTTCACGGCATAGCCATGGAGTCAGCAGCTCCCCTCTGACGCCAGGGTGATGCCAGAGCCTGTTTCTTCCCCTTTCAATTTCCCTCTGATGTAAGCAGATCCTTGTTCTAGTCCAAATATCTCTGTGGGCTGATAAGTTCAACAGCCTGATCTGTTTTTTTTTTTTTTTTCCTTAGGACTGGGTCTTTTTTAAATTTTTTTTTAACTAGATTTCTCCTAATTCTGAACTCCTTAAAATCAGCTAGTAGCCTAATATTGGATATTTAAATAACCAGTAATTATTTATTCAGTTTTCTGAAAGTATTGACTTTAAATTTACTTTTTTCAGGAAATGAATCTCTCTGAAAAAATTCTACTCTGAATTAATTTTAACGTTTAGACTCCAAACAGGAATCACAAACACAACATCAGTTTCGAGCAGATAGGGCATCTGCACGCCTAGATGCCTCAGTGGATGCTGATTGTGTTTAGAAGAAGAAAGCTGTAGCCTGAGACTGTTAACCACAGGAGGGAACTCAAAGCAGACTCACAGTGCACGGGTCGGGACCACGTTAGCGTCTCACCCCTCACAGATTCTGGTGGCTTTTCAATCATGTGGGCAGGTCATGGCCCTTCTTGACAAGGAGTTGAAGATATGAACTGTTCAGTTGCAAGGCTTTCTAGAGTTTTCTGGGTCGAGCACCAGTTCCAGGGATGGCCTCGAAATGCCCCATGGCCAGAGCCTCTGGTTTTGAGTGGTTGCCTTGTGGCATGGATGAGGGAGAGACAGGCTGTCTGGTTTTTGTTTGCTGATGCATCAGCTGGTTCTTTTATGAACTTTTGCAGCATGCTATAATTAAGTGCATGCCAGGAGGGAAGGCACAAAGAGGAGTTGGTTGGGGTGTGATCATCCCCAGGGAACCCCAGATCGTGTCCCTGTGGCAATGCTGTGGGTTTGCAGAGATAACAGGGCTTTGAGTCGAGAGACTCTGACGGGGGGGGGGGGTAACCAGAAAATGTGAATGTACAATAATATCAATTTACTTGGAACCAGAAACCGACAGTGACAGTGACTGAGGACTTATCTCTCCTCAGAGATAAAGGCAGAAGCAGGATGGGTGGGAAATCGACCAAGAAAAATGGATGTTCTTTGATTGTAAGCTAGTGGGTGTTGAGTTCTGTGCTCATTTACTGAGTCCTGCTCACAACCGTCGTCTTGGTCTCCTTTTGGCCTGGTGTGTGCCGTGCTCAGGCCTGGCTGGACTTGTTCCCTCCGGCAGCCACCCTGCCACAAGGCCAAGCCCTGCAGCCTTCCTTCCAGCTCCCCTTGTGCCTTGGCATTGCTTCTGTTGTGACACCGAATGCATGCACCTTGCACAGCAGGTGCGGTGTCCCATCTCAAGTTCCTCAGCCTCCTGGCACAAAGGCTTCTGCTGGAGGGACCCTTCCCATTCAGCACAGATGGAGCAAAGACTGTGCAGACCTCACGCAGCGCCTAAGGCAGAGCATGCTGTGCACCTGAGAGGCTGTGCGGGGTCCTGTCTCAGGACAAAGGAGGGAGATGCACCAGCACCCTTGTCGGGGGACCCCTCCTCCTTTGATCACCAGTCACTGCGTCAGGACGTGTCAAAGTACAGAAATTCGAGAGAGCATTCCGAGCATCTCCTCCATGTTGGTGGCAGAAAGAGCCCAGGTCCCTGGACTCCTACTCAAATACTCTTTTTACAAAACCATATTTGGTATCTTAGAGGGAAGATGCTTTAGAAGACGATTTCCTTCCTCTTTAGTGACTGCTTCAGGGGAAGGGACGTTCAGGTGGGTAGACCCCACCGTTTACCAGCCAAGAGCATACCAGCTTCTCCAAATGTTCATTCTTAATTGTCAGCATGTTCAGCCTAAGGTGGCTCATGAACAAGTATTCCCTCCATTGACTGTACCCCTGAAATCAGCGTTTCCTTTCCTCTGGCCTACAGTAATGGTCTTGAAGTTTCAGGACAGGAGCTTCATTGGTACCTTGTGCCTCCAGCCTTAGTTCGTTATCACACCCCTGGGGGTGGGGGTGGGGGGTCAAGTCGGTTCTCTGCTCTTCTGTGTGTGAACATGGACCCGTCACAATCAGCCGTGGTTTATCTGCAAGTGGAGACCATGCAGTTGGGGATCGTAAATCCGTGCCCCAGAGCATTCGCAGATGTCTGCAGCCTGGGTGTCAGGGTTACTGTGAGCACAGTCGGGGCACTCTGGCAGCCCAAGAGTCACTGACAGAGGCACCCTCCTCCCATCCCAGCACAGCATTAATACAGCTTTTCAAATCTGTGACTTCTTTGCAGCTCCCTCCTTCTCTGCAACAGGAGGGTAGAGGCTTATTTGAGAGGACGTGGGATGGGGCTGGGCTGCACAGCTCCCAGTGACAGGGCAGTGTGCTCTTCCTGCTCCCCTCCTGCCCTATCCTGTGAGGCCTTGGGCTCAGTACCCCGTGACTCTAAAAGATCCGTGCAAGACAGTCTCCTTGCTGCAAACCACAATACAGGGATTCAGAGGAGGGAGGGTTTCCACCGGGGGACCAGGTGCTGGCTCTGTTCCAAAGCTCAGAGGTGCAGGGTTTGGATGTGCAGCAAACAGGGAGAGAAACCTGTGTCGGCCTCTGCGCTCAGCGGGAAGTCTACTTGGGATTCCTTCTCTTTCCCTCTCTCCCCCCCACCCTCTGTCTCCCACTCTCCCCCTCTGTTCCTCCCCCAGCTAGTGCATTCTCCCCGCCTACCAAAATACGGAAATAAAATCTTCAGAGAAAACAGAGATAGAGGCTGTTAATGAAAGGTCACAGCAGCAAACGTCTCAGTGAGTGAGAGGCATGAGCATATTGCACACTCATCAGTTAACACACTCATCAGTGTTCCTAAACGGTTGCATTTTGGGGCCTGCACAGGCTTCCTGAGGCCAGCGTGTGCACGGATGTCTGAGGAGTGGCGTGGATGCTGCACCTCCTTTGAGGGGTTGGCAGCCGATCTGCTCAGGCTCAACTGAGAAGACCGCTGGATGCTTGGGATTTATTGTGTCCGGCACATGTTTTTAAATATATAGGTTCAAACTGGATCTCTTCTTTGAAAAATCCTTTTGTTGAGTTAACAGCCTTGGTTAATTCTGGATTCTGCGTCTTGGTTTAATTGTGAGTTCAGGTCCCAGAATATGACCCTTACCAACAGAACCTGCCTACACTGCCATCCCTATGGGGGCTAAAACTTTCTTGCTTCCAGTGGCAATGTCCCAGCAAGTGGTATTTCCAGACAAGCTGTGGCTTGCCCCAGCTACTGAGGGGGTGCCTCCTTCAGCAGCCTCATGAGGCAGAATATTGGGGTTCCCCGGCACTGTCCACAAAATACTCTTATAGCACCCTACATGTCTTTAGAGAACCCGGTTCCCTGCTGTCCAGGTGCCTTGGTGGTGACTGAGGAAGCATCATGGTCCCGGGGCTCGACCCTAGCCTTGGTGTCTCACAGGGACCCAGGGCCTGACCTGCTTATGGGCCTGTGTACGAGTCAGGAACACAGAAGGGCCGGTGCCCAGTGGAGGTCATGTTGGCGGAATCTTCTGGCATTGGTGCTACAGGAAGAGCTCTGGGTTAGGGCCCCCCTGGCAGGGCTTCCCTGGGGTTGTGCAGCCTTGGGAGGTGTAGGTGCTTAATAGACACTGGCAGAAGCAGTGAGTCCCTATTCCTGCCGATGCTGAGAGGGCCTGGCTTACCTCAGCTACAAGCTGCACTGTGTCAGGAAGGACGTGTGGCCCATGGTTGGACCAAGCATGTTCCGTTTCTGCCTCCGCGGGACACGGAGAAGGTTGTCACCATGCCCCAGGCTGGTTCTATCAGCTGGTCTGGACCCTTCCAGCAACAACCCTCTGGTATTGCCTTCCACTCACACTCATGGTCTCGTTCTGACAAGTCATGGCTTTGGGTGTCTCCCCTCAGTAGGCTCCTTTCTGCTCTGCTTCTGCCAATAACCATTAGTTTTCATCATTCCTGATGGCGGTGTTTTTAAAATAGCATTTGGTACTGTCCCTGGTTCTGTGAGTACATGGATAGAGCTTGCCTTATCTCAACAGAAAATATTTTAGGAACAAATGATGTCAGTACGCATCCTTAGAGCAATAGAAGAAGGAATCCCTCATCTAGTAGGAATTCATCGTCACTATTCATGCTTAGATGAACGGTTCTGTAAGACTTGGAGCAGTAGGATGTCTGTAACTGGATAAATATGTACAAAGATACCCAAAGAGCAAACCCAAAACTGAAGGGGGGACTGGCAGGAAAATTTAGGAGTGAAGTGTGTTCAGATCCAGTATTGTGTTCACTGTCCGGGGCTGGGAGTCCGCACCCTCGGCATCACCACGCAGCTTCCTGCAGAGCTCGGTTGGCGTCACTGGGGTGTCTTGTCGACAGTAGACACTGCCACAGCCTGGGCACAGCGTGTTCTCTCGCAGCTCCTGCGGCTGCTGGGGGTACAATGTCTGTATCTCAACCCCATGCTGTGTACACAGCTCCAGCCCCGGGAAACCACGGCCCAAGTGTCCAGGAATGGTAGCACTCTGGGAACATCTCTGAGCAGAAACTCACGGCAATGTAGAGGTGAGGATATCGTTACGTTGCTGCCGGTTGTAACTGCAGTTGCTCACTGAAAGCTCCAATGCCAGACGCAGGGCCAGGAACAGATGGTACGATTTTGACCATAGGACATAGGATAAATCCTATCACTATTGCCCAAGTGACCTGAAGCTTCAAAGTAAGAGGGTTGCTTCAAGATGCCCTGACCACCCCTGGGAGAAATGACAGGGGCCCAAGCTGCCCATTGGGGGCGTATCTGTCCTTCGAAGCCTAGGTGCCCGTGGAGCCTGGCATCTAGTCTCGCTGGCTCTGGGGCCCTCAGGAATGCTGGTCCCTGTTTGTGAGCACCAGGCAGAGGAGGATGCACAGTGTCCCCAGGAGCCTGTCTGCAGTAGCCCGGGGGCCAGCTGTGGGGCCAGCAGGCAGGGATGGGCGAGTCAGCTTGTCTGAGGGTTCAGGTCAGAACACGCGACTGGGGTCACAGACAACAAGGCTCTTTTAAAAATGGTTTTTTTCCAACTCAATTGGTGAGTCATTCTGTCGAGCTCGTAGTTTTTTTGTTTTGTTTTTAAAGATTTTATTCACTTATTCATGAGAGACACAGAGAGAGAGGCAGAGGGAGAAGCAGGCTCCATGCAGGGAGCCTGATGCAAGCCTGGATCCTAGGACCCCGGGATCACCCCCGGGGCCAAAGGCAGATGCTCAACCACTGAGCCGCCCCAGGTGCACCGAGCTCTTAGTTCTTTAGATTGATCCTATGCATGGAGGGGGCTGGAAATGGGAAACAAACCAATGGTCTTGACCACAATGGCCAAAATGAAGATGATTCATGGCTTTAAAGACCATTAAATTAAATTAGAATTTCAGATCTCAGAGGGTCTGTGGAAAACTCCTGGGAGGTTGCAGAGCTATGCCTGTCAGGTGCCCTCTGGTTATTTTAGTGGGAGGGCAGAGTACAGCTTCGGCCACCCAGACCTGCTGGTGGCGGCCAGCCTGCTGAGAGTACCTGCCCTGTGCTGCTCCTATCTCTGTGTTTACCTGGCTCGTTCTTCTTCTGCAAGGACACAGAGTGCAAGGCAGGGGGCGGGGGGTGTCCTCAAGGAATAAAACTGAGTGAGCCACGCAAAAGCAGAAGGGAGTAAAGGCTTCAGAGGGACCCCTGAGGTCAGTTCCTGTCAGGGCCAAGACCGCTTTCCTCTGTATTCGAGCTTGTCCTCTGTCCAGGAGGCTACAGAGCAGGGACTGCATGAGGACCAGGGATGCAGCTGGGAGACAGAGGCCCCCTCCGACTGCACGAGGACATGCCAGTGGAGGTTTGTCCAAGAGAACCTGCAGGAAGAGCAGCAGTATCTCTGAGGAGCTCAGGGCCCAGCCTCCTCACCCCCAGAGCCACTGAGGAAGGCCCCTGCCCACCCTGGCGCCCAGCACCCCCCACCCCACCCCCCACTGCCCAGCCCAGGCGGAGCTGACCCCACCAGGTGCGGAAGAAGCAGACTCATCCCGATCCCAGGTGGTCAGAAATGCAGGGCCAGACCTGGCGCCTGGGTGGCCACCCCCTGATCAGTCTGTTTCCCATTTCCAGTCCCCTCCGGGCATAGGATCAATCTAAAGAACTAAGAGCTTGGGGCACCTGGGGTGCTCAGTGGTTGAGCATGGGATCCTGCGCAGATGGGGCAGGGCCCCATGTCATGGCCTTAGGGACCATGGATTCCCCGCATGCTGGCAGGGGCACCAAAGGTGACCTGGGAGCTGCATCTCCATCCCCCCTCGTGGGAGCTGGTGCCAAATGGAAATGCGCTTCTGGTGGGTGTGTGCGCTTTGGTTCCTTAAGGCACAAGAGGCCTAGAATCCTACAGATACACTCCGGTGAAATGCTCTCAGTGTCCCCCCCCAAGTCGGGGAATGTCTGAGCCTGTGGATGGAGGAGCTGCGGGGTTGGCCAGGGCCTGTCTCATGGCCTCAGGAGCCGGGACCTCCCTCCGCTGCACAGTGTTTCCCAGGTGAGCCGTGAGTCTCTTCCCGAATGACCCTACACTGACCCCATAAATCGCTGCACTTGCTGCTACTTCTCCTGGCAGATGACTGGTGCTCACACCAACAGACAGATAAAGGCAACACCACAGCAAGCGACCACACGGACGTTCATTGTCAAAGTGCTTCACCCCATTTGGAGATGTCCAAGGAGGATTCTGGCTTGAGTCACCACTGCCCCACCCTGGCCCGGGTGCCGCCCCCACCACGGGCGGTGAGACCTGAGGCCCCAGGCCGAGCCTGCCAGCCTGGCACTCCCAGGGACTGCCACCAACCCAGGCTGCAGCTGCTCCCTAGGCTGAGTGGCCTGCTGTCTACACCGCAGCCACAACAGCACATGGCCTCAGAGGCCATGTGGGCCAGGGGTTGGGGGAGCGGTGGGGGGGGGGGCGTAGGGAGAGGAGCAGGGGCTGGAGTCCGGAGAGGCAGGTGCGTCGACACCCCTGGGAGAGTGGGAAGCACTGCCCTGCCCGCGGTCTGGTTTTCTGCTCAGTGCACTGACCGGGGCCCACTGCTCAGAGGGAGAAACTGAGGCTTAGAAAGGCTCCGCCTGTTCTTGCAGGCAGAGCTACACATGTTGTTTCTGGTCTTTTTTGAGCAAAGTTAAAAAAATAAGAAGTAAATGAAACTCAGGTGTACAGCGAGGCCCTTGGACCTGGGGTGTGCAGCATGTCCGCGGGGAGGCAGGGAGGCTGCCGAGTGATCCAGCACCGAGACCTCACGCTTCGTCCTCCGCCGCCGGATAGCATCCCCGCGCAGCGTCCCCCCGCAGTCCCCCGGCTGGCACAGCTCTCCTGTCCCGTCCCTGTCTCGTGGCCTCGAACTCTGTCCCTGGCGTCTTCTCTCAGATGTGGCGTTTCTCACTCGCACTCACAGCCCCTGGAAATCCAGCAACGGAAGCTCGTCTTGTGGGGCTGTGGGTGACTTCCCTGGGATTCGGGCTGGATTGAGGGGCGCGGGGCCGAGGGGAAGCCGCAGGTGGACGGGCTCCTTGCTCTGCAGCCCTGCGCAGACGCAGCTCCGGGCGGGCCCTCCCGCTCGCCCTTTCCCTGCAGCGGCTGAGTCTGGGAGACACTTTGCTGCATCAGACTTTCCACAGCGATTAAGCTTCTGAACCAGGAGCTGCTGGTACCATTTCCTGTTACCTGTGGAGGGAAGCATGCGGCCAGGGACTGCCCTGCAGCGCCAACAGTTGCTCGGTCCCTCCTGCCGCCGGGCCTCAGCCCCCGTCCCCCCATCACTGCTTCCTACAGGACCTCAGCCCCTGCCCCATCACCCATCACCGCTTTCCCACGGGTCCTCAGCCCCTGTCCCCGTCCCTGTCACTGCTTCCCCATATGACCTCAGCTCCTGTCCCCATCCCTGTCTTCCCCGTGTGCTGGGGAAACACTGTGGGAACCCCAAGTCCACCTCTGAGAGCCATGCCCACCGGGCCCCCAAAGGTGTCTGTCTCTGGGCTGATATTCATGGGGACTGGATTTCTCTAGCCGTGGAAAGGTAGATGGCTCTGGCCTGGCCATGGCCTGTGGCACCCCGGGGCCCTCATGCACAGAGGGCGGCCCCCACAGGCGTGGCCCTGGTCACAGCCTGGTCTGAAGCACCGGCACAGTCACCCCACTGTCAGCCCATCCCCTGATGCTTCGGGCGTAACTGGCCTCACAGCCGTGCCCTTGGCCCTGTGCCCCGTGCTCTCTGCATGTAGTGTCCTGATCTGGAGGGCAGGAGTGATGGCAGCAAGTCACCCCAGCCCCGCAAGGCCCAGAGCACACGCGGCCCTGGCCCTTGTGGCCCCGGCCCTTGCCCACTGGGAGCCTCATGCAGCGCGCCCACGGGCCCCTCCCTACAAAGACAGTAACATGAATGTGAGGTGCACGGTGTGCTTCTCCAGAAAATTCCTCGATGTTGATGTCACTGCAGAAATGAGAACAAAATCCAAACCTGAAAACAACACGTGCACCGTCATCTGTGAGAGTCCTGACTTGCCTGGAAATATGTTGGAGAGAAAACTGGTTACGAGGGCATCCGTTTCCTTTTCGTTATGGCAGATTCCCCCCCACTGGGTGGGACCCTGCGCTCTGACAAGAGGATCCCAGGTTCAGGTGTGTCCCATGTGCCTGTATCTCCCGCACATTCCAGGAACCGCGTCTCCTAACCCATATTCATCAGTGTCCTGTCTGCGCCGCCAACAGTGTTTCGAGGCTGCACATGCAGGTCAGTGTTCCTGAGCCGCTTGGTCTAGATGATTGTTTCCATTGGGGCCTGTCCTCGCTTTGCCCCTGAAACTGGCCGGGCTCCTGGGGGGCTCCTGGTCAGTTCCTGGGGGGCTCCTGGCAGCTTCTGGTGGCTCCTGGCCGAGCCCCCGCCCACCTGGCTCCTCCTGAAGCCCCCAGGAGACTCTGCACCCTACCGGTGCATCCTGGACCCGTCACTGACCCAGCTGCCCAGGTCATGCGTTTGTCCTGGGAAAAACAGGGAGAGCGGTCGGCGGGCAGTGTGGACTTGGAGCTGCCAGGGGTGGCAGGGGCTGCTCCGGGAGCTCACGTGGCCGGAGTTGTCGGCGGCCCTGCAGACCCTCAAAGAAGAAATCACAGACAAGGTGCGTTCACGCAGAAGAAACGCACGGAGCCCCATCAGCAGGTCCAGACTCAAGGGAAAGGCGCTGGCTTTATGTCTCAAGTTCCAGAAATAAACACACACTTTATGTTTCGAATTAATAGATGTCAGAGGCATTTTTTCTGGCTTTCAGTTCGCCAGGCTGCTAACCATCGCTTAAGGAAGAGGCTTCTCCTCCATCTTCTTGGTGGGTTTTGAAAGACAGAGAATATTTGTGTGATAAGTGAAAAATACACTTTTTAACAAAAACTCACATATTTATTCATAAAACATGTTAGATAATTTACATGGGTGTTTTAGCTGGTAAACACCATGTGGAGAAAGTCTCATCTGCTGGACGAGGGGACCCTCAGCAGCGGCCCTGGGATGGTCACGGCTTCTGTGATCTTCTCTCTCTGCGTTAAGCCTCTGGATGACTTGCGAGCCTGGCGTGTCGGTCAGTGGGGGGGCCTGTGTTGGCTGGAGCTGCAGGAGGGTGCCGTCCCGGGGAACTCCCTGCGGCCACGAGCTGTTCCCATCTGTGCTGTGCTGTTGTCGCCACAGACCACGCGTGGCTATGGAGCGTTTGTCCAGCTCCTGCAAAGGAGGAACTGAATTGTTATTGTATTTGATTTTAACTAATTTAGATTGAAATTGAAAAGGTCACAGAAGCTTGGGCTGCCAAATTGGAAAGTGCGGTTCTCAGACTTTGTCCTCAGCTGTATATGAGCGTGTACCACTTGGTTCATCCTCTTGTTCTTACTGTTTTAGCAGAGTTCTGACTTCCGTTAAGTAACCAGTGTCGGCCAGGATCCGGGTGGGTCCCTGCCTGTGGTTGCTCACGGAGTTTAATCATTTCTAACCATACCTGCCATTTTTTAAAAAAAAATTTTTTTCATTTATTTACGATAGTCATACAGAGAGAGAGAGAGAGGCAGAGACACAGGCGGAGGGAGAAGCAGGCTCCATGCACCGGAAGCCCGACGTGGGACTCGATCCCGGGTCTCCAGGATCACGCCCTGGGCCAAAGGCAGGCGCCAAACCGCTGCGCCACCCAGGGATCCCCATACCTGCCATTTTAAACAAATGATCTTTGTTACATTAAAGGAGTCTCATTAAGAGTTTTTGAAAATGAGGAATGGCTGCTAAACTTTGTCAGATGACTTTTCAGAGTCTATTGATATGAACAAACGCTTTCCCTTCCAGACCAACTGACATCCTTATCACCATCTTAATTCCCAAGGTTGCTGCCAAAGTGTCAGAAAAATGAATTCCGCATGCAGGCTGATTGCCTCACTGGGCCACTGTGTCTGACACCATCTACACTGCTCACTGGTTCTCAAACTAGCCTTTTCTCCAAATGTATTGCCTTGGCTCACACTTTTCTTTTATTGGGAAGGACTCCTGCCTGTCCTCTCCTGTCCCTCCTCCAGTCTGCCCTCCAGCTGAGTCCTGTCGTCATTGTTGGATCACAGTTGACCTCATAACAATTGATATTTCCTTCCTTGTGTGACTTTATGCTTTTCCTGCCTGATTTTTCTATTCCTTTCTTTTCTATGTTTCTGTCAGTGATTAAGCATCACACTTTGTACCAAAACAACAAAATGGGGATCCCTGGGTGGCGCAGCGGTTTGGCGCCTGCCTTTGGCCCAGGGCGCGATCCTGGAGACCCGGGATCGAATCCCACGTCGGGCTCCCGGTGCATGGAGCCTGCTTCTCCCTCTGCCTGTGTCTCTGCCTCTCTCTCTCTCTGTGTGACTATCATAAATAAAATAAAAATTAAAAAAAAATTAAAAAACAAAACAAAACAACAAAATGCTCTCAAGACAATCATATACCTCCTGCCTTGGTTGGTCAGATTGGCCTGGGGCCTCCCAAGGGTCTCTTCTGGTCACGGGGCATATGCTCAGCCCCCAGACAAACCTGGCAGGGGCAGGAAGGACAGAGGTCTCCGTGTTCAGAATTCAAACATGATGTGATGTTCTTGAGTCCAGTGCTTGGTGTCCTGCGTCCAGAGCCCCCCCGGGGGCAAGCTTTACCTCCTCATGCTCCTCACCCTTCTGCAGGCGCGGTGCCTCCCTCCGCCTCCCTCATTTCTTAGGCCGGGTGTATGCGTTCTCTCCTCCATGTTTATTGACCTCTCCGAGTGCTGCCCTTTCAGACTTCTTGATGTTATTTTCGTGGGATTAGGGAAGTAGAATCGAGAAGCTCGTGGACTCCTACTTGGCTGTCTCCTCCCCTCAGACTCACTGCAGACGGGGCCGCCTCCACACTGGCCTCTGGCCCTCGGTGCTCTCAGCCTGGGCCAGTCGTGTGGCTCCCCGCTGGGGCATAGGTGGGAAGGCGCCTCTGCCACTATTGCCCAAGGCCTGTACAGCCGGTGCGTGAGGGCCCAGTACACATATAAACAGGGCGAGGGCTTGCCAGCAACAGAAGGGGTGATCCAGTGTACTCTAGGAACTTAAGTCAAGTCCTGCTGTAATATGAAGATGGACTGCAATGAACCCATGGATTTTATATCTCTCCATTAAGGTTCTCACTATTGAAACAGAAATTTGTCATTTTTGGGTTGACGACTGTTGACCCTCCCCAATGACCGATGGCCTATGTTCGGAACGAGCTGCCTTCCCAGTGGGGCAGTCTCGGCACCGCTTGTGCTTCTTGGGAGATCTGGATACCCCCACTGTCCCTTGTTGGCTCTCTGTTGGGAACCGGGCCCTGTCCTGTCCAGGCCTCTGCCTCCTGTGCCAACAGTGGATGGTGTCATGTGAGCTGTCATTGCAGGACCACCGCCTGCCCTGCTCTCCAGCCTTGGCACACTCCTGGGGAGCCAGCCACTCACTTGTACTTGAAGACTTGTTCTGAATATTTCTTCAAAAGCAGTATTTTCTTTAAATATGTAAGAATGTGAGGGGAGCCTGGGGCTCCATCAGTGTAGCGTCTGTCTTCTGCTCAGGTCATGGTCTCAGGGTCCTGGGATCGAGTCCCATGTCGGGCTCCCTGCTCAGCAGGGAGCCTGCTACTCCCTCTCCTCCTCTCCCTCTCTCTCTCCTCCCTCTCCTCCTCTCCCTCTCTCTCTCTCTCAGATAAATAAAATCTTTTAAAAATTTAAATATGTAAGAACGTTAATATGGTGTGAATTTATGTGCTCATAAATCACTGTGCTCATTTAATCACTGCCATGTTAATGAATTTTTAGAATAAATATATTTTTATTTTAAGACCTTTAGAAAGTATTTTCATCTGGAAAACTGGACTCCTAGCCACTTCATCAGAGGCATCTGCATTCTTGAAGTAGAATCCTCCTATTCAAACCAAGCGAATGCTCCGTGAATGTTTCTGTGTCAGACTGGCTGGCCCGTCAGAGAGAACTGTGGTTGGTTTGTTGTCTCCATCAAGGCTAGCACATTGGTCCGCCAACATTGAACTTTAAGTGAAAGATAAAACTTTAGAAGTCACAAAATATAGTAGCAATACCTTGTTTGGACTTGTAGTAAAAAGCTGTGAGTTCAAGTATGGATTTGCTCAGGGATTGTGTGCTGTTGAGAGCTCTCTGCTGCCTGTCCGGGTCAACAGACACAGGTTTGTAGGCTTTGCACAGGGCGGGGTCTTGCTGAGACCCCGTGAGAGATCCAGAGAGCAGTTTGTAAATTAGGTTATCTGATAACTGCATGAGGGTAACCTAAGTGGTGAACACTTAGATGCTTCCTTGACTGTTAAAATCAAGTAAACTTATCAAATATTTAAATTTGCAAATTATCCTCAAAGTTGGATGCCCTGAAGGCACAAGTGTGCATTCATCCCAGGGAGCCTAAGCCTTCAGGACTCACACAGACCCCCAGTGGTACCCATGTCGTTACCCTGGGGGATGCACATCAGCAGGAGAAAAGTAACTGCCGGTTTCTATTAAAATCCTGCATGCGTGGCACACACTGAAATATTCAATTACTTTATACCACACATCTGGTTGTTTCTCCAAACCTGATTAAAGTGAGTACACAAGCTAAGAATATGCTCAGTAACATTGTTGGTGCAAACTTGTTTCACAGACAAGTGATTCACAAGGTGATTATCTAAATACCGGGCAGTCGGCTTGCAGAGGCTTAGACAGATGTGCCTCTTGGGCCTGGGCGTCCCCATGGGCAGCGGCGCCTGTGCTCCCCTTGTGCAGCCTTGGCTTCTCACATGTGTCTCTCCCTGCAGCCTGCACCGGTGTCTGGGACAACATTACCTGCTGGCGCCCTGCAGACGTAGGCGAGACCGTCACAGTACCCTGTCCTAAAGTGTTCAGCAACTTTTACAGCAAACCAGGTACTGTCACATCTGCACCTGCAGAGGCTGCAGGGCAGCCACTCCCTCAAACCACGAGAAGCAGGCTCACTGGTTGCCTGCTCTAGCGGGTGCATGAGCAGCTGCGGCATCGCGGGCTGCACTGGCTGTCGGAGCGGGAGGGTGAGAAGCTTCTTGCCAGGTCAGCCACCTGAAACCAAACACAGGGGAGAGCAGGCCTCAGGTCAGCACAGACGCCCAATCCCGACCATGACATGTGGCCTGAGCACCCGTGTGCGGGCAGCCGTGGGGTTCAGGCACCTGGAACGTGGACGTGGTTCCGTGCTCCCTGCTGTGTGTGGCTGCCCGTAGGCCCAGAGACCATCTCCCAGAGGCTCAGGGACAGCGGCAAGCCCCTCTGCACCCAGAGGTGGCTTCTCATCCACAGGAAACATCACACTCACTGGGCTGAGTGTCCTCAACTCCCAGCCCCCACTTTCTGAACTGGGCCCCTGTGGCCAGATGACCCAGAGTCTCGGTCTCCAGGGTCAGAGGGCCTGGGAGTGAGGGTGCCCCCGTCCTGTGCTCGCTGTCTGCACAACCCTGCAACACCTCCTGGCTTGTTCCCGAGAGGGTAGTGGTGGCGTGTTGTGTTGTAAACCATCCAGATTTTCTTTTTTTTTTTCTTAAAGATTTTATTTATTTATTCATGAGATAACACAGAGAAAGGGAGACAGAGGCAGAGACACAGGCAGAGGGAGAAGCAGGCTCCATGCAGGGAGCCCGACATGGGACTCGATCCTGGGACTCCAGGATCATGCCCTGGGCCACGGCAGGTGCTAAACCACTGAGCCACCCAGGGTTCCCCCAGATTTTCATAACATGAAGAAATATATCTGGAAAAATAGAAAAGAGAAGAGACATCTGGAAATCAGAAAGGCATGATACTTTGGAGTCTGTAGAGGACTTGTTTTCATCTTTTTTTTTTTTAATGTTTGCTTTTATTTTTTTTAAATTTTTATTTATTTATAATAATCACACACACACAGAGAGAGAGGCAGAGACACAGGCAGAGGGAGAAGCAGGCTCCGTGCACCGGGAGCCCGACGTGGGATTCGATCCCGGGTCTCCAGGATCGCGCCCTGGGCCAAAGGCAGGCGCCAAACCGCTGCGCCACCCAGGGATCCCCTTGTTTTCATCTTGAACAAACATTATAGGGTAAAAACCCTGAGAACTAGAATAGTTGAAATACTTTAAGCGGAGTGTTGTGGCACAGACTGGGATGGAGGAAAATGAGATTCTAAAGAAAAAGGTTTTGTTGCAAGATGAGACTGTTTCTCTGTGAGTCTGTGAGACTGTGGGCAGGCCCAGGTCACGCCTGCATACACATCACTAGGTTAGAAAAACTAAACCATCTTAAAGAATCTGAACTCTAAAAAAATATCCTGTCTAATCAATAACATTTCTGCTGAAGGTTCTGGGCTGCAATCTCCCAGAAATCCCGAATGAACGAGCACAGACCCAGGCTTCCCCTCCTCGGAGGTTTGGCTCCAAAGGCTTCCGGGGGCAGCCAGGGGTCTTCACACTGACAAACACGGCAGCTCTGGTCCCCGGGTGTCTGTTGTGAGACCCAGCCCTGGCCAGGCAGGAGCCAGCTGGGCCACGTGTGCCCAGGTCGGTGTAGACACTGGCCCTGCTCGGAACCATTGAGCATCCTCTCCTTTGGGGAACTAGAATCCTGGGCTGTATTGGGTTAGTGCTTGGTGCTCTGTCCAAGCAGGGAGCGTGGCACTGCCTGCTGCTGTGGGGAACATCACTACCACTGGGAGATTTGCTGGAGGTCCCCGGTCTGTGTATCACAGCTGATGATCTCAAGTGTCTTTGCCTCCCCTTGTTTAACAGGTCGCAAAATGTCCACGGGAGGTGCTTGCACAGACTCTTGACAAATCTAAATCATCGTCTGCGTGGAATGGTTGGGGTGTGTTTGCAATTACTTAGAGAACCACGGACGTCTTGCAGAGCTGGGGGCTGTGTAGGGCTGGGGCAGGGCCCACGGGGCATCAGGGGAGGCCCCACGGAGGAAATCTGACGGAGGTAAAAGGCTGGTTGTGAAACACCATCAAGAACCAATCGGGCTGGAACCTGGGTCGTACTTCCCAAGTTACAGAAAACTTCTACAGAGATGCCAGGTGCTCCTCACGGGGACTTGTAGGAGGCCCAGGTCACAGAAGGACATGTGGTCACTTCACCCCACAGACCCAACATTCAGGAAATAGATCCATGTTTTTATAACAAGTTGTTATCTGAGTTCTCACACATCCAGGAGGTGGGGGGGGGGGCGGGGGGGCTCTCCCGGTCGCCATGCGTGTTGTCACGGTGCGTGTTGTCACGGCAGCTGCACCTTGCTCTCTGTTGTCTCCGTGGGGGAAAGCCCCTCTGAGCTGCACTCAGTCATGGGTGCGAGTAACAATAAAGCCACGGGGACCCTGCACCAAGATCAAGTCTCTAAAAGGGAGAGCAGAAAACCACCACATGGGGATGAGGCCGGGCCCAGGGAGGAGGAGCTGTGATGGGAAAAGCTGGAGTCTCGGGGTGCCGTGGTGCCTCCCGCGCCCCAGAGGAGTAGAGTTTGGGGGATAGCTGGGCCTGCCCTGTCACCAGCAACAGGGCCCTGCTTGTCCTGGGAGCACACGAGCACGTCCTGAGACGAGCCGGGCGTTGGGGTTGGACGTCCCCAGGGCTGTGCCACTCTCCTGACCAACACTGCACCCCAGGACTCACACACCAGACCTGTGCTCACGGGAGTGTCGGGGGGGTGGTTGTCTGGGGAGCAGGGGCCTCCATGCCCGACAGACTCCAGCCTTCCTGCAGCGAACGGCCATGACCTCCTCCTGGCCACGCACACATGGACACTTCCCTGGGAGCACCCTTGGGGAGCTGCTGGCACAGGCACCGTTCAGAGTCTGGCCAAGGGCCACGCAGACAGAGCTCATGAAGAAAGGGGCCCACCAGGGGTGAGGTGAGCGACCCCACAGAGAGGAGGTGGCCCCACAGTCAGGGTGGGAGGAGGTGCACTCGCAGAGGATGGAGCAGGGGGTGTGGCTCCTGGGCCCAAAGCTGTGCACACCCCCACTTTTCTTCCCTCATCCTGCATTCACCCCCAAGCTTCTCTCACACCCCACTCACCTCCCAGTCCCCCCTCACCAACCCAGGTCCCCCTCACCTCCCCATAGCCTCCTCACCTCCCCAGCCTCCCATCCCCTCCCAGCCTCCCTCACCTCCCCAGATACCCCCTTACCTCACAATACCTCTATCACCTCCCCAGCCCCCCCACCTTCCTAGCACCCTTCACCTCCCCTGCCCCCCTCACCTCCAAAGATCCCCCTCACCTCCCCACACCTCTATCACCTCCCCAGCACCCCCTCACCACCCCAGCCCCCTCACTTCCCCAGGTCCCCCCTCACATCCCCAGCACCCCTCACCTCCCTACACCTCCCTCACCTCCCCAGTTCCCCTTCACCTTCCCAGGACCCCCTCACCTCCCCAGCCCCCCTCACCTCCCCAGCACCCCCCACCTCCCTAGCTCCCTCTCACCTCCCCACATCCCCCTCATCTCCCCAGCACCCCTCACCTTCCTAGGTCCCCTCTCGCCTACCAGCACGCCTCACCTCCTAGGTTCCCCCTCACCTCCCCAGGTCCCCCCTCATCTCCCCACCACCCCACCTCCCCACCCCTTCTGCACATGGCTGCCTCCTCTGACTCCAGGTGTCTTCGAGGAGGTGAAGCCAGGCAAGATGGAGAACCTGTGGAGGGGGATCGACCTCATGGAATAAAGTTTGCTTAAGCATCTCCCTTAGTTTACTGTTTGCTGTAACGAATGAGAGATGGCCGGTCAGCATCCCTCCTGGTTTGTCCCCAGGAGCTGGGCGTGTACAGGTTGGACAGCAAGCATGCTGCGTGGTGACCCCGCAGCCTGGGATGGAAACGTGGCCCTTGCTTGTGGGCATAGGTCTCCCACCTGTGATGTGGGACCATTAAAAGGTGCCCCCCATGTCGCCGTTGGGTCCATGGGAGCCTCGGTGCAAAGTCTGGCTCATGGCAGGAGCTCAGTGAGCAACCTGCAGCGACCTCACCCCCTCTGCTATTCGGATTCCTGATCGTTACCTTCTGGGCGCCTCAATCTCCCTATCTATATAATAGGGCAGGGGAACCTGGTCTCGGGGGCCCTGCCCCCCTTAGGACTCTGTCCTGCCTCCACTATCCACATGTCTCGCCCTCCAGCCCCCCGCAAGTCCCCCCACGGCTCTCCTGGAGCCAGAGCAGGAGGAGATTTGGGGCCTGGACTCGGGAAAATACAGGGATGGCGGTGTTGGGCTATGGTGGCAGGCCAGGTGATGCTGCTGGGGGCTTTGTGGAGACCTCTGAACCCCACTGTCTTGCCGGTGGGCGAGTCAGGGTCTGGGCTGCCCCGCCTGCCTCCACACAGCAGGCCGAGAATCACTTACGTGTATTATCACCTCAGTGTGAACGCACCCTGCTCCTGACCTTGTCTGGTCCATCGATTGTGTAGGCTGCCCTGGTGTAGAAAACAGAAAGCGTTTTTGAGTAAGGAACCCTATTTCCACCACTCAGTCACTATAGAACCTTGGGCGTGTCACTGAACTTCAGTCTCACCTGTAAAACGGGAGCAGTAATGCCCAGGTCGGCCCTGCAGTGTTGGCCCAAAACAAAGAGATGAGATCCATGAGTGAAAATATTTGCTATTCTGGAAGCCTTGAGGGCCGTGGGATCCGGAGAAAGCTTGGTGGGTGCTGAGTGGTTAAGCCTCTAGGCGCTGACGGCAGGAAGCGCCTCCCCAGGCCTGAGCTTCCTGAAGCCCACCCTGCAAGGCCCAGCCCTGTCCCAGGTCATCAGAGCCCCCTTAGGTCACTCGTCACTACCCAGTGCCGACTGTGGCCACCTCCTGGGGACACCACCTTTGTTTTAAAGACTATTTATTTACTTGTTTGTTTATTTATTTGAGGGAGTGGGTTGGGGGAGGTGCAGAAGGAGAGAATCTGAAGCAGACTCTGCACTGAGCATGGGGACCGACATGGAGCTCAATCCCACAACCCTGAGATCATGACCTGAGCCGAAACCGAGAGTCAGACCCTCAACCAACTGAGTCGCCCAGGAGCCCTGACCCTTTAGGTAGAGGGAACGTTCCATTCCTGAGCTTAACACACACGATTACATTAATTACATGCAGAAAGAACTGGTGCTATAAGATCAACACTGTCTTTATTTCATGCAATTTAAATCTTTTTTTCTTGCCTAGAAATTATCTTTATTTTTTTCATTTTTTAATCCACATATGTGCAAAATTCAACTGATTTGCAATTTCTGTTTAACTGCATTTTTTCTTTTTCTATATAAATGTATTTTATTTTCTAATTGAAGTTCAATGTGCCAACATATAGTATCACAGTCAGTGATCCAATTTAACTCTTATGCCCACGGTCTCTTCCTCTGCCATCACTGACCTTCCACTGATGTAACGTGCTGCCTGCCTGTGCACTCTGGTCGTGCCCAGAGCTGGCACGGAGTAGGATGGAGTGGGGTAGCCAGTACTGCCGTGGCTGGGATTTGGTGATAACTCTCCCGGGACAGAATATGAGTCTGTTAGTTTTCACTGTGCTTCTTCACAGCGGCAGCCATGCCAGCCATTACAGCTGCACCTTTGCTTCATGGCCCAGAAGCTCTCCCACCATCCACCCAGGCCCCTCAAGACCCAGCTTCCGTGGGTAGGAGCCCTGCCGGGGTGGGGCAGTGAACGCACACACACTGTGAAGTGTGTGAATGGAGTGAGACGAGGCTCCGCTCTCCACCCACCGGAGGGAGGCAGCAGAGAGGGCTGTCCCCCGTGAGCATGGCCTACACAGTCACCACGGAGGCCAGCACTTGGGAGCCCACAAACCTAATGCCGAGACTTTATCTTCCAGGAAACATAAGCAAAAACTGCACAAGGGATGGGTGGTCGGAGACGTTTCCAGATTTCATAGACGCGTGTGGCTATCATGATGCTGAGGACGAGAGCAAGGTAAGGGCCCCGCGTGGTTCCCGCTCGTTCTGGCCCCTTTTCTGTAAGTGTGCACGCAGCAGCGCCCACCTGCTGCCCGACAAGAGTCGTGTACACGTCCTTCCTGCCCTGAGCGCTGCTACTTCTCAACAGCCAGCGTGGGCAAAACCCCGTGTGGGGTCTGCGCCTGGCCCGTGGCGTCATCTCACAACCGTCATGGGGTTGGAGGCAGGAGGGCCTGAACATTGGCTCGTCTGAGGGGCTGTGCCTGCCTGAAGAGCCCCAACGAGCGCTCACTCTGCCGACCAGTTTCCTTGGCCCGGTTAAGGCTGCGTCACGGTGTGGGCTGCCCAGCAGCCTCACTCTGGATCTGCGAGCCCTGAGCCAGTGGCAGGAGCCAGAGTCCTGGCACAACGAGTGTGCAGACTAAAGCCCTGAGTGTGCTCCTGCCGGCAGTGCCCAGGGCATGCAGGCCCAGCCTGTGGTGTGGGCCGTGCTGTGTCAAGTGGGGTACAGGGGCCATGGACATGTGCTCACCAGGAGCCCTTTCCCTGGGTGCGTGACCCCATGAATGCCACGGCCAGTCGGGCCTGCTCCACCCTGGGCTCCCCCCGCAGCACCATGTGACGGTGGATTTGCTTTGTTCGCCACCAGAAAACCAGGTGACTGCTCTCCCTCGGGCTGCCCCCCACCCCCTCCCTGAGGCTGTGTTAGCCCCAGGTGAACGAACGCCCTGTGAGCCTGAAATCGAGCTGTGCCCACGCCTCCCCTGCAAGCACCCACTGGGTGAGAACGTGCTGAGGTGCTCTGAGAGAGCCAGAGGGGCTTCCCAGCACCTGGCCTCACGGTCACGCCCGTTTCCAGGGGATCCGCTCGTCTTCCATGTGTTTGCTCTCCTCACTAAAATTTGGGGTATAAAGCTGGTTCCTTTGCCACCACATTACCAAGTTCTAGAAATGGAAGTCCTTCCGTCTCAGCCAGTGTCCAAGTGATGCTGTTGTGGCCAAGGTGGTGCTGGGCACGTGTGAGCCAGGTCGCTCCTCAGCACAGTCTCATGTAGGCCTTCCTGCCGAGTGTTCCTGAGGTATGACGTGGGACCACCCCAGGCGTCCCTCACTGTGTCACACTTGGAGCGTACTGTGTTCTTACAAACCAAAGGCTGTGGCGACGCTGACAGAGGGTCCACAGTGGCCAGTCGTCTAACAATAGTTGTTCTTCATCTCCCTGCATCATGTTTTGCTAATTCAGGCCGTATTTCGAACATTCTTGTGATCATTATATTTGTTACGGTCGCCTGTGATTGGCAGTTAGGATGCACGGAGAGCTCAGGTGATGATCAGCATTTTTTAACAATAAAGGATCTTAAAGCTACGTTCATCATTTTCACAGACATGACATTCTGGTACATTAAGAGACTAGAGTGTGGTAGGAACGTAGGTCTTATAAGCCCCAGGAAAGCAAACAAGTCGCTGGACCCCTTTTGTTGGGAAATTGCTGTGCTGCACGGTCTGGAACGAACGTGTCTCCATGGCACGCCCACGTGCAGGATGATGTTGGATGCGTGTATGTATGTAAATTGTAAAATGAGCCCCTCGATCAAGCTGATTCTGCATCTCCGTACATACAACCCTTTATGTGTGACATGCAGACCTCACTGTCTCACACCCGATGGTCATGCACAGCCCCCGCCCCTTGTCTGGGTGCGTCTTGGTGACAGTCCACCTTACCGATGGAGACACCAAGGCTCGGGTGTGACCCGGTTGGAGGCCCCAGCTCTGTTTCTGTTGTGCAGTCACTGAGATTTTCCATGTCAGATGTAGTCAACGTGCTCTCTGCGAGCAGCCGCAGGCTGCAGGCAATGCCTGGTGGGGGGGGTGCTAGCAGCCCCTCTGGCAGAGGGAGCCTCTGTGGGGCCCATGTGCACCTGCTGCCCACCTGCATTACATCCTGCACATCCCTCAGGACACATGAGCCGTCTGTGAGCACCGCAGCCAAGTTACAGGACAGCTCCTGGGACATCACTGAAATGTCACGTACTCAGAACCCAGAACCACAGAACATCCTGGTTCTTCTTCCTCCTGACCTCCTCCTGGGCTGTGTGCTGTCGGTGGCGGGAGCCATTTGTCCTGCTGGCGTGGGGTGTGGCCACATGGGCTCTGCACACTGGCCAGGTGAGGCCTACCTGCCAGGGCCGAGCTCAGCCCTGGACATATTTCACGTCGCTTTGGTGTTTACTGACTCAGCGAGAAGCCTCGGTGATATGTCAGTCCCTCGTGAGTTATCTGTGGGACAGGAAGGCCCTGGGGTCTCGGGGTTCTGGAAGCCATTTAGCTACCACTGCTGGAAGACACAGGGAGGGCAGTTATGTGACCGAGGCCGCAAGTGCAGGTCCCCCAGGGCGAAGCCCAGTGTCAGTGACCTGCCGAGGTCAAGTCTGAACTCAGAAGGCGTTTTCATAGGAGGATGCCCGAGGATTTCAGGTTTGAGACTTGCCCCCTCTTGCTGTTGGCTATGTGATGACGAACCAGGAGATGCTTCTGTTGGCTTTCCAAGGATAAGTCTCGAGCTGGGGCCGAGTTTACCCCCAGCTTCCTTCAGAACTGTTGCTGCAGCAAGAAGTGCTCTGGGGACCAGGAATGGAGATGCCCCTCCTCATGGTGGCCAGGGCTGCAGGAGTGGCTCCCCATCACCCGCCTCCTGGACAGCCCTGCTGGAGGCCATCAGACCGTTCCAGGCACAGAAGACAGGCCCTGGGGATTGGGACAGTCTTGGGCCTCCGTGGTTAGGGGCAAGGGGCTCTGACCCCCCATGTCCACCCGCCCACCCCGTGGGGTAGAAGCAGAGTGCACCCCACAGCAGTGTCATCCACAGCCAGTTGCAGGTCCCTGTCCTCTTTCATCCATCCCACAAATACACGTGTCCTGGGAACAGCGGTGTCCAAGTGCATCCTCGGTTATTACAGGTCCGCTGTGGCTATAGAGGAGTCGCCGTGGGAGGGCGGGTGCTGAGAGCTGATCTTGGAGGCGACGCTGGCTTGCTGGACCAGTCGAGGCCGCCCCTGCTTCCAGGCGTCCCCTGGGTCACACCGTAGGTGGCATTTCCGGGAAAACTGATGGGGAAGTCTTCCAGGCCCTCCGGGAAGTGTGTGACTCAGTAAACCCCACCGGCAGGGAGCACAGAGTGTCTCTGCTTCTCTAATACTTCTCCATCCAGTTTGAAGAGCTATTTTTCTTCTTAATTAAACATTTCAGAGATTTTACAAATATCGTGAATGCATATTCCCTCCTAATGGATTAGAAAATCAAAATATTTAACGTGTGGCAGCGAAGAGAATGATGGCACGAAACCAAAGTGCATAACTTGTCTTCCTGACAGCCGTTTCCGCCGTTCACATACTCCGAATACTTGGTTGTTGATGGGATCGTGTCGAGGACGAGAACCACGCGGTGTCGGCCGTACCGAGGGCCCAGCGGGTCGCTGCCCCAGCTGGGTCTGCTCCGTGGCTGGGGGCCGGGGGCTGGCGGGCAGCCCGGCGACCTTGGCCTCCGATGTCGCTCCTCATCTTATCAGCAGCTCCGTGTCCTCCCGGCTCCCTGGTATTAATTGGATTTCCTGCTCTCACACAGGCCGACTCTGCTCTGGGTGCTGCGCGTGCAAACTTTGTTGGCTTCAGGATTAATTAAATTCAAGGGGAAAAAATTAGCCTCCACAGAAGCCACAGGCTTGGCTCCATGTGGTGAGGGAATGGAAGGTAAAGCCACCCCAGGAATGGGGAGACCACGGAGGAAGACGCTGCCCGAAGACCCCAGAGGCCCCTCCGATGTGACAGGAAGGGGAGCGGCTTCTCATTGTGGGCCGAGGCAGCCGGGTCTGGCGGTGCTCTGGACCTCCCCTTCCTGCTCCCACAAGCCACAGCGGGACCCTGAAGCTGGCCATGCATGGCTCGGACTCTGTCACAGGCCCCTGGTTGCCATGCCAGACCTTCCCTGTCCATGTTCTTCTCCCGTCGAAACCACTGTCCCCCAGGCCCGCTGCACCCTGAGGCTCCCTTGACCTCAGCACATTGGCTCCCCTGACCCCGGTCTCTTGGCTGTTTTCCCGCAGCAAAGGCTGTCTTGTGGCTCCTTCTTGAGTGCCCACTGGGGCCCGTCTCCTCGCCGCAGGTCTCTGTCTGCTGCCCAATGTCTACACCACTCCGGCCTCCCAGGCAGGCTGAAAGCTGGTGAAACACGGTAACGCCTAGAAACATTGCAGTCATCACAGGTCTCAGTGGGGCTGGGTGGGAGGTCTCTTTCTCCTGAGTATCAGGAGCCTCCAGACGAGGTACAAGGACCCCAGACAGCACCTGCCCCCTTCTGTGCTTCGTCAGCATTCGCGGCCGTGCTTTTGGCTGCACACCCTGAACCGCCAGAGGACAGCAGTGCTGCAGACACACTGGCGTCCTGTGCGGTGGACATGCAAGGCAGTGCCCCCCACGTGTCCTCTGTGTTATATATTTGCTAACATGGTTCTTGAATAAAGAGCGCTTCAGCTAAATTTAGCCAACAGAGCCGTCTGGCGTCTCAGCCTCCCCATGCATCAAGTGGACACATTTCTTCCATATTATGCCATCTCCCTAAACATATTTTCACAGTCTCCAATCAGCTTTCAGATGCACCAGTAACTCTCTCTGCTTCGTGGGGAGCGCACCCCCCCCGGCCCCCACCCTGACGGCCCAGCTCACGGCCACCCCCTGTCTGGGGCACTCAGGCGCACCTTGGCGCTTCGCTCATACCTCACGGGGACTGTGGGAGCATGATGCTGCCCCACCGCTCGGGGCGGGCTCCCCTGGAGACCCTTGGAGCCAGGATTCAAGCCCTGAGCCAGTGTGTACCTCCAGGCAGCAGACTTGGGTTTGCGAGCTCACCCGAGGTTCTTGCCTCGGGGACGGTTACCAGGTTACTCCAGCCTCTGAAGCAGCTGTGTGTGCCTTGTTTCCCATCAGACTGCAGAAGGGAGCGTCCCCCTGTGGTTCTTAGGGTCATGTGGGTGCCTGCTCATCAGCAGTGGGTGACACTGAGGGCCTATGCCATGAGGTGGGCACCAAGACTGGGCCGGAGATGCAGCTGGGATGCAGAGGGAGAGCCTCGGATGAAGCCTGGTCCAGAATGCTGCCACCAGCGTGCACGACATACTGCTGCCCGGGGTGCAGGGCTCTTCCCCAGCCCGCCGGCCCAGATCCAGGCTCAACGCTACCCGGGAGCATAGATGACATTCAGAGGATTCACCAGACGTGCAAGGCCATCAGCCATCTCCTGCTAGTGTTGACTGAGCCCGTGGCAGTGATCCGTAGTTCCTGCCTGATGAAGGACTGAGTCTTTCCAAGGCCAGAGGAGAATCTGGATGAGAAGCTAAGAAGGAAATATAATGAGAAAATGGTCACTGGGGAAGGAGGCCCACGGAGCCTCACAGGGGTGGGAGGGCTCCACTTTGCACCCAGCATCCTGCACGCATAGGCAAGGCCTGAGTCTCTTATCCAGTGGTGGTGGGGACGTGTGTGTCCTCGAGCCAGGGCCTCCTGCGACAGCCTGGCCTCCCTGGCCCCTCCCTTCCCTTGGGCTTGTTGATGAGCCGCCTTGCCTGGGGGCTCAGGCTTTTGGGGCTCAGGTAGTTGATGCCTGCAAGGCCGGGGTGCCAGCTGCCCTGACCGGGCCCTCCGGTCAGCAGAGGCAGCACGGGTCCTCTGGTAGGTGGGGCCACTGATGTTCACCGAGGGGCCCCACTGGTTCCTCCATTTGATGCACTGACTTGGGGACTAACTGCAATAGCAGAAGGAGGGTGGACACCGGGAATGTCCGATTCACGGGGACGAGGGCTCCATTGGGAACAGCAGAGGAGGGTGGAGTGGCAGCCCTGTCAGCCGTGGGCGCTGTGAAGACTGTGGGGCCATGGCTCCGAGGGCCAGGAGAAGCGCTGACCAAGGACAAACTCCTTGCGCCCAGAAGGTCCTTGTGGTCACTGTGTTTGCCCTTTTAAACATATCCTTGTTATACTTACTACTTTTTCCAGAAGTAAACATATATTATTTTTGTTCAAATAAAATCTAATTTTAGTCCACAAAAACTCCACTTACACTTATGCCAAGTTTGTCAAACCTCTTCTCAGTACTGTTTGCCTCTTAATCCTGGACTTTGTGGGGACAGTGAGGACACCCAGCTACACACGGGGTTCAGTGATGCCCGTCCTGCCTCCAGCCGGAAGCTCTGGGCAGCATGTCCCATGTGTGCATGGCTGCCCAGGTCACAGGTGCTGTGTGGGCACCTGGCCGCCTGTCGCAGGCTGCACACACGTCTTCCTACCCCTTACAATGTGAGAGTGCCCTCCTGAGGCTCAGCACATGTCTGCCCCCCCATCAAGACCCCAACCCCATCCAGGTCCTGGGACAAAGCCCTGCTGCACCTGCCCTGCCAGGCTCTTCAGTGGTTTCCCGTCTGGAACATTCTTCAGTCTTTCCCTACATGACACCATGTTTCTGAAGAACATAGGCCTGTGACTCTGTAAAGGGCCGTCTGTGGGTTTGATGTTTCTCACAGTGACATTCAGGTGGGATAAAATGTTCCAAAATATCTACAGCTGTTTACCTGGGAAATGTCATATTTGGATTTTAAAAGATAGTCCTTTTCCCTCTGAGGCCTGCACACCAGCAAAGGAGCATCCATGGCATGGCTGAAATAGGGGCACTGCCCTTGGGCTGGAGCACGTAGGATGCTCTCCCCAAAGCCTTTCCCTTTAGGAATGTTGGCAGAGTTGCTGCAGAGCCTTTACAGTGAGATTAGGCACCTCCTTGTAGTCCAACAGAGGGCTGCTGCTCCATGGGTGCCCGAACTCCCACCGTGGCCCCAAAGGCACTGAGGCAAAGGCCCCTGGGCTGCCACACTGCAGCTTGTCCTCCAAGCAGAGCACGCCTCAGGCCCTGAGCCCTTGTCTGCCACCACAGGGATGGTGACGCGTGAGTCCTGAGTCGGGACAAGCACCTGGTATTGTGTCTCGGGCCCAGGGGCTGCTGCACACCTGGCCAGCCTTGCCACCCTGTCCCCCTGCCGTGCTGAGCGCTCCTGCCCCAGCTCCCACTGCCTACCTCTTCCTGCCCCTGCTTTCCCCTTGGCTGTTGGGTCTGAAGCAGGAGCTAGAAATGTGGGTTGGCCCTTGCTCCTCCACCACCTGGTCGTTACGTGCACCAAGGACCGGAGCTGTGCCTTCTCGTCCAGGTGGGACCCACTCTGACACACAAGCTACCTGAGCCTCAGTGGCGCAAAGGGCACTAGGTGCTGGGCCATGAATCATGACTAGGAGGGACCGGGAGAGACCGGGGTTTTTCAGAGAGTGACGCGTGTGACGAGGGCATCGGTAGGTTCAGAAGAGAATGCAGCTGGGTGTCTGCCTCACGACGTTGCTGAAGGAGAGGTGACAGGCGGACCTGGCTTCCCCCCCAGAAAGCTTCTGGGATGGTGCCGGCCTGAGTCCGGAGGCTCTGGCCCCCCGATGCCTTTGTTAAAGTGCAGCTGGGAATCTACCTCACGCTGCAGCCCAGCACAGACATTTCACAAAACCACACTTTCTGTGCTGCTCCTCGTTAACGCTTGGTTGCTGCCCACTAAAGTGATTGCATAACTGACTAATGGGTTATAATGGGGTGAGTACATCGTATGTCGGCCAAACCTGGCCTCTTGAGAGAGAAAGGGGGAGTCATTAATAATCACTCCAGTCACCAGATGCAAACCAGGCCTGGCCTGGGCAAATCAGGCTGTGTGGTCACCCTGGTTATGACTCACTGTTTGGAAAACGCCGGCTGGGCCTTCCATGTTCCCCGAGAGGGGCCCTGCCTACCCTTGGAGCCGCGGCACAGATGTATGTTCGTGGAAAGTTAGGACAGGATATGCATGTGCCCTTGTGCGACACACCTGCTGCGCGGCTCAGGAAGCAGGCCCCACGATGGGCTGACAGCAAGGGCAGCCCGGTCTCTTTCTGGGACGTCCGCCCCCCAGGCAGGACCACCAGCTGGAAGCTGACTGAGCAAAGCGTCTGCTCACCCACCTCAGCAGCCACCAGAGGGCAAGGGTCCAGCACTGCCCCCCTCCTGCCTCCAGGGCCTCAGGGCCATGCTGGCTGCTCCAGGGTTGGACACAGGAAGCACCCACCCCTGGACAGTTTTGTCTTCCTGATTTTGTGATGATGCTGAGGAAGGTCTTCTCCAAGTTAATCAGCCTCCAACATGTGATCCTGCATCCACAGGGGACCAGGGTTGTCCGGTGCTTGTGCTCAGGGCTGTGGGACGTGGCTGCCTGGTCACGCAGCCTGCAGGGTGCCCCAGCCTGTGAACACTCAGGTCCCATTTGGTGTTCACAGCCCTTTCCATGTAAGAAAATGTCATGACTTCACAGGCTGGGACCAGAGGCCTCCACTGGCCAGGCTCTAACCCCAGGCGGGTCCCTCCTCATCTGTGCAGGCTGTGCCAGGCAGGGACCAAGCAGGAAGACAACAATGTTAAAATACCAAGTTAAATATAAAAGGGAGTGTTTATTTGTGATAGAAAATGAAATCACAAGTTGCTGAAGCCTCGGACCTCAAACGTGCTCTTCATTTACGATCTCTGTAAGTGGAGATGTCTCCTGTTGCTAGCTGCCTGGCATTCACATCCCTTCTGAGGCCCCAAGGCCTGGCCAGCTCGGGTCCCGGCCCCTTCCTCTCACTCTGCATCAGGGCAGGCTGTTCTGTTCTCGGGCTGCGCTTGCAGCTAAGAATAGGAAATCTAGGGCATCTGCTCCCTGGAGAAAACCACCAAGGCAGTTAACCCGTTTGGTGGACCCCCAGTGGCTACATCCACAGCTGCCTGGGTTTTCAGGTATCCCCCTGGTTTGAGGATGGCAGGGTTAGAGGCTGTTTTCCCACAGAGACGCCGTGTGATCCACACTCAGGAGCAGAGGTGCCGTCCATACTTGTGTGTCGATGCCCCATGAGCGACCTGAGCCCTCCGTAACCTTAGGAACCTCTGGAAGAGGTGCAAGAACCAGGACTTGGGAGATCAGTACCTTGTCCTGGGAGAAGTCCGTGTGCACCATGCAAGCAGGGTGCAGCTGCATCAGAGGGACCGCGTCCCCAGGCTCAGTCACTTCACTCCTGTCTCCCTGCCAGTTTTAACGAGGTCCCCATTCATTGCGGCCTCAGCCCCAATGCTCCATGAGACCCCAGGTCCTTCTGCTATCCAGCTTCCTGCTCGGGCACTAAGAACGGGTCCTTACAACAAAGGGAGTGGCGTTGCCATTGTCTTTCCTGCTTTACAGACAGAAGATAGAGGCCTGACCCAGTGCTGGGGTCCAACCTAGGTCCTCCTGCCCTGGTGGTGCTGTCCTGCTTCTGCTCCTCCTGGGGCTGCTGGGCTAGGTCATCACACTGGCCTCTTTATCCACCTCAGTTTGAAGATCAGACAGCATAGGGAGGAGACAGTTGAGAATGTGGAGCTTCATGATCCCGGTTCCCAGAAGCCCTTGGGGGAGCAGAAAGGGTTGAGGCACGTGTGTTCTCCTGGAGCTGCAGCCAACATGGTGTGTTTGGGTGTGACCTGCTGACAGCGGGACAGAGCCTGTGGGGGCGACTCCCCGGAGGAGGACCCCTGACGAAAACGCTGAGTGGTGGGCAGGGGAGTAAAGTCGGAGATGCAGAGACACAGCATGTGGACAGCAGTGAGGCTGCGAGCGATGCAACCGCCTTGTTACAGGAGGGTCAGGGGTAGGGAGCAGCCAGCAGGTGCCTCATTACAGCAGAGGGACCTAGGAAGGATTTTCACCAGCCACTTTGACCCTGTCTGCATGGTAGACCAGAGAGGTTCTGGAACGATTCGTGTCAGAATCACGGCAGGCTCCTGGTTCTGGGCCAGGCAGGCACCGGTGGGGTCTGAGAGTTTGCACTTGACACTGTTACTGCGGTTCTGGGGTCCAGGGGTCACACTGGGAGAGCCCCAGTGTGGATCCTAATATCGTGGCTGCTGGGCACCTGGTGTCCTCAACTGTGTGCAGGCCCGGCAGCCACTGGCGCAGGAGCCACCGTGGAATGGACAGAGCACAGAGGGCACGTGCCTCCTGGGTAGGGAAGAAGCAAGCTCAGAGGAGGACCGACCCTCCCCTGCACAGTAGGGCTCACTAGCTGACTGCTTGATGGTGTGTGGCCTACGGAACATGAAGGTGACCCTGAACTCCTATGTGGTGACATTCAGTACATGATGGTCAGGAGTTGGATAGGGGCTGTAGGAGGCCGACGTAAGGCCAAGGGCCGCTGATAAAGGGGTGTCTTATGCACTGGGTTTCAAGCGGGCTGAGCGCGAGATGCCTAGACATGCACATGTAGAAAGTTCTAGAAGGCCAGGGGACAGAACACCTGGAGCTATTGGGGGCTCTGATTCCTGAGTCAGCAGCGTGTGCAGTGGCTGAGACCGGCAGAGAGTGTGCAGAGCCTGAGCCAAGATGAAACCCACCAAAACATGGGGAAGGATGAAAGGGACAGAGAGAGTGATGCTGGGGACCAGGAAGGGGCGAGAGGCCGCGGTGGGAGCTCATGTCCATCCCCAGTGGAGGTGGATACCCCCCAGGGCCAGGTGGGTGGCCATGGCTGCTGGGAGCAAAGGGGATCATGGTTACTTGACGTGTTTCCTCTATGATTTTTGTTTGTTTTAGTTTATTGTCCAGCTTTGCTACCAGACTCGCTGTGGTTTCATGAATGTCATGCTTTCTCTTTGCTTATTATACTCTGGGATGATTATGTCCAGGAACAAGTTGCCTCAGATAAGATGGAAAGAACTCACCTGTTTGAGCGGCTGGATCCAGTGCCACTTTTATGGATCATATCTCACCAGCTCATTAAAATCTTCCTCCCTGGTTATTGATATTTTTAGGTTTTCCTCAAAGCTGTTGTGATCATTTTTACACTCCCAGAATATTATCCATTTCCTTAAAATGTTGACTTTGTTAGCACAGACTTTAGTACTTTGATTAAACCATGTGAGTGTGGGTGTGAAATACAATTTAGATATTTGTTTCTCATTATTTTTCTCCTTCTGATACTTGGCAAAGTATCTCTTCTATCGGCCTGCACGAAAGAAAACTGCCCTGAAGCTTGTCGTTAACCTGATCGCCTCCCAAGGTGCTCGTGTCCTCAAGCATTTGCAGAGTACTCACTGTTCTGGGCATTTCATACTGATGTCAAAAAAAAAACCTCGGACTTGTGGCCCCGTTGTCTCCTGGGGAGCCTGCCTCCTGATGCCACCTGGTGCTGCCAGCACTATTCCCTTCTTGCTTTATTTGGCTCGTTCTGTTATATTTCTGGCTTCTGTAGTTGATGCTTTATCTTCGTATTTATGAACAAAGGCTTTTGAAGCTGTGATTATGCCTCTGATGATAATCTCGACACACTTGTTATGAAACGCTCCCATGTTACATTTTTCAGATGCATTACTGCTTTTCTAGCTCTAATTTTATTCTTTAGAAGTGTATGCAAGAAAAATATTGGATAGTCATTACTTTCATTGCTCTTTTCAATTTATAATCATACATACCATGTCCCATGGGGGACAGGATCTTATATCCGTCTGATTATGCGTGTCTGTTCTACTTACCTGTGCTCTCTTCTCTGCCAATTGCCATCATTCATTCATTCATCCCACAAATATCTGATCCCTGTGATGTGGTGGGCAATACAACTGTGCTTTTGCTGCTATTTTTTATATACAGTGAATTCAGTTTACCAGCTCCCAGGACTGTGTTCATCTGTCTCATCTGGATTTGGAGTGAAAGGGCAAAGCTTTCCCTCTGTCCTCTTGGGAACAATCTTTCTAACATTCATGGTTTCCTCCTTATCGGCTGAACTCCCTTTGTGGCTCCCAAGGGGGAGCCCAGTCCTTAGGTCCAGGTGGGTGTGAGTAGGGGTCTGGAGATCACTCTGAGAGCAGCTGGAGATCATGCACAGTGGAGTGCAGTCCTCGAGGCCAGGGATCCCGGGGACATGCAGAACCGAGCATTTCCTTTGAAGGCCCCAAATGGGGATGGGCCCTCTGGAAGGGGTGTGAGGCTGGAGACCTCAGGGGGGCAGGCAGTCTGGGGCAGGGGCCCCTGGGTAGACCCTCTGCAGTACTCGGAGCCACAAGCTGGCTTTAGCCACTTGGAATGAAAATAGATTTACACTTGCCTCAGGGAAAAACACAGCTCCACAGGGCTCACCTCCTAAACAGAAATTCTTATTTTTCAGTTCTGTCCACATAGGTGGTGATGTGTGGGAGATGAGATGTGCACAGAAAATCCCCAGAAGGTGTCCCTCCTCCTTCCTCCTGCACAGACCCCAGATTGTTTTCTTGCAATTTGCCTCCTTCTCTTAAAAGCTGGCTGTGAGAAAGTTTCCCCTCTGCTCCACCCTGTATGGAACTATGTGGCTGTGGTTGGTCCTGGCGTTCCCAGTTGCCGTCATGCGGACGTCATGCGTTCTGACCTGGTGATGTTTTCCCAGGGTTGCCTCTCACTGAAGGTCCAGCTCTCGCTGGACTCTGCTCTGCTTTGCAACGGCCTTAATGGAGGCAATTTGCAAGGAACCAAATTAAGCTTTCTTAAATGACTGAAAACGTAAGATACATAAAATCTAAACCAGCTTTAAGCAAAGTAATATAAATCGAAATGTGGATATTCTTCTCTGTCTCACTCTCTCATTTTTTTTAGTGAATGTAGAAAAAATGTCTTAATTCCTACTGATCTCAATTTCCAGCTTGTGCATTTTCTCCTGGGACAGTCTGGGGGTGAAAACATTGAGTTCCCTCCCGTGGGTGCAGGTCCCCAGCTCCCAAGGCACTGTGCTCAGTGTTGTCAGTAGATGTGTGGAGCAGAATAAATTAAACTAACCAGTAATACCAAATGTGTTCAGCAAGAAATAAAAATCTATAAGAAATTGAAGGTAAAAAAAATCCCCAGTACTCAAAAATACTAAATATGGTGTAACAGTGTTGCTTTAACACCCACGGCTGGGATTCTAAGAAAGTAAAGAATCTCAATAAAAGAGCTGAGAACCAGGTTCCAGACAGCAGAGGCAGCCAGATTATGGCTGGATCGTCGTGAAGAGATGGGGTGAGCAGCCCGCCGGCATGGGTGGCAGCGAGGGCTGGACATGAGGGCTGCACCAGAAGCCTGACCCTGGAGGGGACAGGGGATGTCCTCTCATCCACCCTCGCTTTCCCAGAGGAAAATCTACAAATGTGTCACCTCAGGTGTTCCCTCCTGCAAGTGGGGTTTCGCACTTATGTCTCTGCGTGGCGCGGCATCCCTGAGTGGGGACAGCCACAGGGAGCGTCCTGAGCTGGAAGCAGCAGGGAAGCTGGCAGGAGCGAGCACAGGCGTCCCAGGAAGGAAGCGTCCTTGCCAAGACCTTACAGACTCCTGTAGCTCAACTCCAAGGACAGGCTTGTATCCAAATGCACAAACCACACAAAGGAAAAGCCACTCTGAGTGAAAGTCAGCAGATGACAGGTCACATCCTCAAAACTTCAGATAACGGAGGCAGGTATAGGATGCAAATAAGTGCATTTGAAATATTAAAAAAAAAAAGTAGAAATTAAAAATGTAAACCCGAAACAAGATGCTCTAACCAAAACTTATCTGGGGAAAAATAGGCCTAAAAATGAAAGTCAGGGAGATTCATTACACAGGGAAGTCCGACGTGGGTATGGCAGGTTACGGGGTTCTCAGTGGGTAGAGTGAGCGTTGAACACGCAGCACCGACGCCACAGGGGGCTGACAGTGGGAGACTGCACGGCTCTGGTGGGCAGGCAGTCACTCTGACAGCAGTCCTGAGAGGAGAGGACGCAGGGGTCACAGCCCGAGGGAGGCTCCGGTCCCCAGTTTGGAGAGCCTGACTGTCCCGCTTAACTAGAGGAACCCAGGGCCAGACCATGTGGTGAGGCCCCTAATGCCGGAGACCGGGGACCATGGCCTGGGCTCACACAGAGCAGGAGGGAAGGCAGAGAAGGGGACTGTCCACTCAGAAACCCAATGGAAACAGACATTCCAGAAAGACCGACAAGATCCACAGTCCCTCATTAAACCTGTCCAGGGAACGTGCCGCCGGCAGAAAAAATTAAACCAGAAAAAGAACTGTGACTGGAGAAAGGCTGAAGGTGGACACAAATAAACACACGAGGGAGCACAACGGGACTGATGGACGCGGTGGTACAATCAGGCAGAGGGACGAGACACACAGTGAGGCCAGAGCTTGACAACAAATAACGTGGCTGCGCAGTGATACGAGTCATGAGCGTCCACGCGCAGGAACCCTGGAACCACTCGGCTGCCCATCAGGTGCCCTGTGAGGGTGTCTAGGGTCTCCTGGGGCTGGCTCGGCTGTCCTCGGCTGGCGACTGCTGGCGACATCTATATAACCATAGATGCTGTGATTATTACACGTATGGGATCTATTCCATGTAAGCACGTATTAGGTGTTGTGTGATATGTGCACGTTACATATAGATTGTTTGCTATCCTTTTGATAGTTTTGAAATACTGCATTTTCCAGTTATTTAACATGAGCTCTGATCACAAGACGAAATGCTGAAACGCCGCTCAGGATGCTCCGGTCCTATTTGTAATCCCTCACTCGGAGCAGAGCACAGAAAATGGACAGACTCAAAATCAGAGTTTTCAAGGACATTTTCAGAATGCCAGATGCCAACTCCTCTCCTCTTGAGCTAAAAAGAATGACAGCGCAGGTGCGGCCTCTTTAACGTCTAAAATGGGGATCCCGGTGTGCCTCGCGGGGCTCACAAGGAAAACATTCTAAAATCAGATTAGTACATGAGCTTGCCCGTTGGAGCTTCTTGCTCACCTTGATGCCGGAACTACTTGAGAGGTAGCCAATTAACTTCATTTTCTCATTAAATATTAACTCATTTTTTCCCCACATTTTGTAGTTTGCTTCTGAAATATGTCATCACCACAGTAAGCCTGCAATACTGAGGATAATAGGTGAAGGAGCCCTCTCCTCGAAAGGGCATGACCTTGATGGAAAAGAACAACTCTGGGGTGGACGGTGGGTATGGATCCGCCCACAGGGACCCGCTGACCCGCTGCGGCTGCTGCACCCCACAAGGCCACAGGAGCAAGGGCTCATCAGGCCGCTCCTCCTACCACAGCCTGGACCCACATTTGCTCAGTGACCCTGGAGTGGGGGGTCAGCCTGGTGCCTCCCCGTGGGCACCACCCACTCTCTAGGGTTTGCACTAAGCTGGTGTGAACAGGCTGAGAGGAATGCGGCGTGTGCAGCATGTCTCCTGGGTGGCTGCTCCTCTCAGGCCCTAGGAGGCTGGGACACACTCGCTTGCACTACCAGTGGTCTTGTTTCCTGGGGCTCCATCATGGGAAGCCCCCCGAGGCACCCCGGTTTCCACAGCAGGATCCTGATCAGACAGCAGACTTGGGGATCCCACGGGTCATCCCTCTCCCTGCTGTAGACAAAGTCATTCACAACGAA
Source organism: Nyctereutes procyonoides (assembly GCF_905146905.1). Classification (NCBI taxonomy): domain Eukaryota; kingdom Metazoa; phylum Chordata; class Mammalia; order Carnivora; family Canidae; genus Nyctereutes; species Nyctereutes procyonoides. The sequence goes on from NW_026575120.1 coordinate 20,431,174, forward strand.
TTCTAAGGAGAAAGGTGGGCATTTAATGAGACGAGGGCTCAGGACAGAGGTGGGCCGACGCTGGCTGTGTGCCTGGGTGAGGGAGGCACTTGGGCGGGCTGGGAGCTGGGTGTGATAGCGGCAGCCGCCGAAGCTCACAGCTGTTTTGTTTCCTTTCTAGATCACCTTCTACATCCTGGTGAAGGCCATTTACACTCTAGGCTACAGTGCCTCCCTGGTCTCCCTTACAACGGGAAGCGTAATTCTTTGCGTCTTCAGGTAAGTGTCAGGAATGAGTGATTCTGGTGTCTGAGACCGGATACTGCCTTTGAGCCTCATGGGCCAGTCAACCTCCATCTCCGTGTGAGGCCAGCAGACCTCCCTTGGGGCAGCCAGTGTGAAATATGATGCTGATGTTCATATTTTTATTTAAAGACTCTGCATTTCTTATATAAAGAGATAATACCAGGCAGCCCAGGTGGCTCAGCGGTTTAGTGCCGCCCAGGGCATGATCCTGGAGTCGAGTCCCACATCCGGCTCCCTGCATAGAGCCTGCTTCTCCCTCTGCCTGTGTCTCTGCCTCTATCTCCCTTTCTCTGTGTATCTCATGAATAAATAAATAAAATATTTAAAAAGTAAATAAATAAATAGATAGATGATAGATAGATAGATAGATAGATAGATAGATAGATAGATAGATAAAGAGATAATACCGACTTTGGGTAAGCCTTCAACTTGACCGTTATTTACTAAACCCTTAAGCCCTTATGCAAATCCCTTGTACATACAGAGGCTCTTCCCTTCAGAAAGCCTACGTTCTGGGCCTCAGCTCGAATGGTGTTGAGAGACACTATAAAGTGTTGAAGACTCCGAAGGCAGGAGTCAGACGGCGGGGGTTCCTGTACCCGAGTCATGGTGGGATCTGGACAGTCACTTCCGTTCATGGTCCGCACAATGTGGCTGTAAGGATGATCCATGGCATGTCGCATGCGCTCTGGATTTTGCCAGTTTTCCTCCTGATCTGAGGTTCAAGTTCCCACCCACCTGAACCGGAGGGCTATGTTTTTGGTGACTGATGACATGCACCGTGCACAGCTGGTTGGGCAGAGGCAGAGGGAGAGGCTCCAGTTTCAAAAAAGAAGCTTCTGTCTGGGAAGAGCCAGTCAGTACAATCAGGACTAAATCTCCAGCACTCAGTAAACTGGATGGTGTTCCTCTTACTTTAACAGGGATTAGATCTCCATGGATCTTATTTCTCTTGACACAAATATATTTCAAATGGTGGCCAGTAATCAGGTAAAATCAACGATGTAACAAAAGGAAATGTTTTAGAAACTAACAGATAACCTGTCAGGAGATCCATACTGGGACATAAGCAAGTAAAGACTGAAGGGGCTGAAAACCCACCGAGTGTTTCCAGGCAGCTCTGCTCCATCAGGAGGGAAACCTCAGGAAGAGAGGGGCAGTCCCCGTAACACAGAACTGCTCTTTGAGGGACATGGGGATGTGGGGACAGTCCATCAGGTTCTAGGTCTCAAAAGAACAGAAACTCTAGTGCAACAGTGATACCTATTCTAGTATCTTCTGTATTTTTCTGTGTATTTTGAAATCTTCAAACTGTTGAGGATAAAAAAAATTTAGGGAGGTAAGCTGGAACGTGGTATCTTTTTTTTTTTAAGATTTTATTTATTCATGAGAGACACACACAGAGAGAGGCAGAGACATAGGCAGAGGGAGAAGTAGGCTCTCTTCAGGGAACCTGATGTGAGACTCGATCCCAGGACCCCGGGGTCATGACTTGAGCAAAGGGCAGATGCTCACCCGCTGAGCCACCCAGGGGCCCCAAGACACAGGGTATCTTCAACTAGAAAACATTCAACTTATTATTACAGTTCTCCCATACGAACCATCCATATTCTTGGCATCGGCAGTTTTTCCCAGAATTGGATGCACAGAGTATTTAATGAGCAAGGCCAATGGCATTTTGGAACCATGGCCAATGTGGGTTTTGGTTTGTAAGAGCAGCTCGAGTGATTTCATGAGTACCAACCCATCTTCCATACATGGACATCGTTCGTCACCTACCGGTGGCACTTGGCTACGAAATGACACGTCTGCTTGGGTGTCATTCTGCTGTGTTCCATGTGTAATGGTCACTGAAAAGAAGTGAAAAAAGGGCACAGGGCTGGTGTGAAGGCCTTGGGTCTGCCTGCATCATGGCTACGGAGGCACCTGCCTTCCCGCCTCCATGTGTCAGCTGTGCTGCTGTGTCCAAGACCAAGCCCCATCCGTGATCCGGGGTACTCCACCCAGGAAGCAATCCTTTCCAGTCACGGACACTTAATGCCCATAAGGCCCCGTGGCTGAGAGAGCAGTCGGTGACCACGTTCTTACTTCACACAGACACAGAGCAGCTTGTCCCTTAGGCCAGGTCCAGACCCCAGCGTGGACGTGAGTAACAACCACACGGCCTAGTTTTGTGTGGGACGCGCAGAGCTCAGGTTCACGTACTCCCCCCCCCACCGCCCCCCAGCCTGTGGGAGCTGGGTTCTAGTCTAGCCTCCATGGAGGAGCACGTTCTGCATGGTTCCTCTGAACAGCCGCCCATCATCCGGCGTACTTGGAAGGGAGGCTTCATGATGAGCAACGAGGGATGTGGGCACGGCTGAGAAACAGTAAACACTCCTGCTCTGATGGCTTGCTCCCTGAAAGGAGTAGTGCCCAGGTCCGGGGGACGGTGACAGACCCCAACCCCACTCGGAGCAAGACATGGGCAGGAGACTGAGGACAAAGCCGGGAGGAGAGAAGAGGTGGCTGGAGGCGTGGGTGGGTGCAGCCACCCCACCCGACCCCCCATCCCCCCCCCCCCGCCACCACCACCCCCAGCGAACTGCAGCCTGCGCCTGGGGCATGGGGCGGGCTGTCGCGCAGCTCTCATGGTTCCTCGTTATTCCCATTTCCCCCTTTCATGTGGTCACTCCTGCATTCTGTTCTGCTCATAGGTGTCAGCCCAAAATTGTGGCACGTCCTTGTATTGTAGGCTTAACCTCCGATGGCCCCTTTACCCCCTCCCGGTCCCCCTCATGCTCCCGATGTTGCTGTTTTGTATTTTAGTCCTACACCTCTTTTAAGGCCACCAGGAGTGATAGCTGTCATTTGCGGCAGAGGGTACCCGGAGGTGCCATGTGCTGACGTTCCCGAGCCTTCCCCATCCCCGGGTCTCCGTCGGGGCCCTCCTGCTGCCTGAAGAGCCCCTGCAGGATCTCCCCCAGCCCGGGCCTGCTGGCAGTGAAGTCTTGTGGTTTTCAGTCGCCTGAAATCCTCTTAATTTCTCCTCATTTGAGGATGTTTTGAAAAATATGGAAGTCTCTGTTGGCAGTTTCATGTTTCATCCCACTAAAAATGAAGGGCATTTTTCTCTTTGGGAGTCAGCAGCCCGTGTCACCACCGTTTCATTGAAGGACAGGGGCTTTTTTCCCCCCACAAGCTTGGAAGCTAGAATCCGTTTGGTTTTCAGCAGTGATGCTATTGGGCACTTAGCGTGGTTTCCTTTCCGTTTGTCCTTCTTGGGGGGTTGGTGCTCCTTCAGTCTCTGATTAGAGTCTATTTGCTTCTAGACATTTTCAACTCAGTCTCTAAGGACCCGATTGTCCCTCCTGCATCTTTGCTCTCTCATGCTGTGCTCGCCGCTAAGCATCACTCCATCCCCATGTATTTCCTGCTCTTTTCTATATGTTCCGTGAGTCGGCTTCTCTACCCTCATCTATGCTCAGCCTACCCATGTATTTTCTGTTTTGTGATACCCTTTTTTACCGGATCTAATGTCAGAGGTGGCCACTTCGATGGCTAATTTTAGGGTTCTTTTTGAGTTTTCAACTTTCCATTCGATTTTTGTAGTCAATTCCATTCTTCAGTAAAATTCTCTGCCTCTTCACCAATTTTTTGAATATATTAATCTGAATAAGAGTCGGTGTCTTAAAATGTCAATATCTGAATCTCTTTCTATTCCCTGGGTTTTTATTTTTATTGCATTTGATCATTTACTCCTGTTCCTGGCAAACCTGGTACTTTATTATTGAAATCACAAATAATTTAACTGTAGAGGCTTTGGGCAATGTCTGAAATCCCGGTCCCAGACTCCCACCCAAGGACGTAGGAACACGGCGGTGGGGGGGTGGTCACCTGCAAACTAGTCACTGTCCAAACCGCAAACCCCTATGTGCGGTGGGGATAGTAGGTTCCCTAAACACAGGAGAAGGGCTGGAGCCAATTACTGCAGTGTTCACAAACCTGAGTCTACTTATCTCGCCCCCCCTCCCCCCGCACCCCACCCCGCATTCCCATCCCCACCCCTCATCCCTTCCTCTCTCCACCACAGGAAGCTGCATTGCACCCGGAACTATATCCACCTGAACCTGTTCCTCTCCTTCATCCTCCGATCCATCTCAGTGTTGGTCAAGGACGACGTTCTGTACTCCAGCTCGGGCACACTGCACTGCCCTGACCAGCCATCCTCCTGGGTAAGGCTGTCCCTGTGAGCAGGTCTTCTCTCTGAGGGCAGGGTGGCATGTGTGACCTGCAGCCCCACGACCCCCGTCATTACTGCCCTGGCCCTCAGTCTGTGTGCCCACCTCACACCCTGCCCAGCGCACAGTGTTAAAGGCAAGGAGCCAGGCCGGAGAAGCAGAGGGGTCAGAGGCTGGGACTCAGGTGAGATGGGGTTGGGGACACCGGTGCCTCCAGGGACTGGAGGTCGTGGGCCGTGAGCATTGAGTCCCAGGGAGGGCCAGCACAACCTGAGGGCATTGCCCTGAGTGATCAGTGCCTGGTCTGGGCTGAAACATCCTGACATTGATGGAGATGCACAATGCCGTTGTTTTCACCCCAGATCTCCCAGCTTATGAGCAATAGATGCTTCCAGAGATGGCTGGGTGTGAATCACCTGTGCCATCAGTGAGCCCCTGCAGCCCAGCTCTACGATGGGAGGAAAACCCAGCTGACCCAGCTGATTATTTCTGTAGATGTTTGTCACTGGCTGTGTCTTTAGCATTCATGGGCCTCCAATGCTTAGTCCACGTAGGACAGCACTTGTCGCGCCTGTCCGATAGGCAGGTCACTCAATTGAGTCCTCCTGAGCCTCAGCAAACAGCTGCAGTGTCCTCAGGACCTTCGGCAAGCGTTTGGGCTCCAGTCATTTGGGCTCTTGATCAGACCGCAACCTTTGAGGTGCTCCGCTTTTCATAAGGAGCCAGGACGCTGGTCAGTAAGTTCAAGGGCCTGCTTCTCAAGACATTTGGAGGAGCCAAGAACTCGACAGAGTCTGTCCCCTTTTGAGAGAAGGCTTCTTGCCACCTCCCACCGACCCCCACTTCCCACTGATCGGGAAGTGAGCTCTGGGCTCAGTGTGTCTCCTCCTGGCGATCCAGGGACCAGGACACGGGCAGTGACCTGCTGGGACCAGCACACATGGTATGCAGGGTCACTGGGGGTTCTCAGAACCTGCCTGCAAGCTTCCCAAGGCACCCCTGAGAGCCTGAGTCCGGGAAATACACAGTGGCCACTGTGAGCTCTGCAGTCGGAGCTGGAGGGTCTAAACAGCCAAGCTCTGACCTGACTACAGCCGGCTGCCCCAGGGGCTGGGGGGACGAGAGGCAGAGACTGAGGCTGGAGGCTGAGCTTCTATATATCCTGGAGGGTCCTGGACGCACTGCCCTGTGGTGTCAGTCAGAGCGGCAGATGGTTGGGAAGAGGCAGAGTGAGAGTGAGCCCATCAGCACGTGTGCACATGTAATCACTGGGGTCCACATGTGCATGTGTGCAGACATGTGCCCACACAGCCACAAGGATGTATGCATGCACAGAGGCCCTCGTGGACACGTGGGAACATAGCCCGCCTGGCTTCAATCGTCCGTGTCTGGATCCAGGCCCGGGAGGACTGCTGACCTGGGGCTTGCATGGTGTGGTGGGGGCCCCATGCTCTCCAGGGCTCAGCTGTGGACTCAGGTCACACATGAGGCCGTGCCCAAGTCTGTGTGGAGAAGGCGCGGGTGCCAGGCCTGCACGTGCACAAGGGCCCCTTAGCCCCGCAGACACCAAGTGTGTTGCAGGGACCAGGGAAACCCCTGATGCTGAGGGCCTGGGCGTCTTACCGGTTCCCACAGAGGATAGCCCAGAGGTGGGGGCAGAGCCCCTCCTGTTCCTTTCAGGGAGCGGGTCCCAGAGCCACAGTCTCGTGCCAGGTCATAAAGCAGACGGGGCAGCAGACCTCCAGCTCCCTGGCTCTGCCAGCTGTCTACACACTGGCATCCTTGTCCTCTGCACAGCTTCTTTCTGACTCCTGGAAAAGCATGTTCTGGTCCAGAAAAATGAGAGGCCAGGTGGCTGCCTGGAGGCCACTGTCAGCAGGGCACCAGCCAAGGCGGGGCTGGTGACCTGACTGCAGCTGCATCGGGGTGGGAAGTTCCCAGACCGTGGAGGTAGCGGCCCTGGGGACAGTCCCGCAGGCTGTGGCCCCGATGGGGAGGTTGGCAGAGGGCCTACCTTGGCCCAGATATCCTGTGCTCACATCCCAGAGGCTGTGAGTGGCTGTGGACATGCACATGGTTGGTGTCTCCATGGCTGTACCAAGAAGATGCAGTCACCGTAACCAGGCGTTCTGTGTGCCATGCATCCTCACTAAGCCAGGGTGCAAGCCCCGAGCCAGCTGTTGTGTCGGGATGAAGGGTGGCAGTCGTCTGGCGCGTGGACATGACACAGCTTACTGTGTCCTGGCACAGTCCTGGCAGCACTGGGCCCCACCAACATCCTGCACATGGACCCTCTGCCTGTTCTTGTTTCTGTTGGGTGGAGCTCACACATGATGACATTGGATCGAAGGGCGTGTATATGTTAGAACCGCAGTGAACCTTGCTGTGTGGTTTTCAGAGGAGTCAGGGCAGTCGACGCCACGCCGGCCTCAGAGGCAGGGACTACAGCCCCTCAGAGTGTCCCCATCAGGTGGCACAGAGCCCTCCCTCCCCAACAATGAGCAGCCAATGGGTCACAGCCACACTGCGGGCCGTTCCCATAATTGAGTGGTGCCCAGGCCCTGACGCTTGCTGGAGTGGCTCCTGCCCCACCGCTGGCCCGCGGGCACCTGGCACTTGGCCTCAGTCACAGTGACGGTGCAGCACCCGAAGGATGAGCTTAGCCTTGCCCACCTGGGAAGCAGGAACCTGGCACCTGGTGGGGCAGCGGTGGTGGTGGGGTGGTGGCAAGTGGGTGGTGGGCTCGGGCTGCTGTGAGTTCCCTTAAGCACGAGCACAGCCACAGGGCACATTCAGCTGTGTGTCATCAAACCCACAACAGAGAAGTGTGCCCACCTAGTATGTGGATAGAGATAGGCACGCGTGTCTGCATTTCCAAGCCTGTACGGACATACCCACGCGTAAATGTGAAAACGTGCCCCCGGGTACCAAGGTGCCTCTATCCACTCGCACGTGGGTCTCCTTCAAGGGAGGGCGGCAAAGCTGTGGGGGAGGAGAAGCGAGGATCTTTTCAACACGTGGACACAACTTACGGGTTAGAAGCCTCAATTTCACTTTTGTTCCAGAGGCTGACGTACCTGGTAGGTCTGAAGAAGGTCTGAGAAGGTTAGATATGTGTGTGTCATGTGCCAGGTGGGCTCTCCTGTGGGGACTCTCCTGGGACGCCTGGCCACTCACGGGCTGCCAGCTGCTCCTGTCCTACACTGATCTTTGTCTCCTGGGGGGCGGGGGCAGGACCCACGAGGGACGTGGGGATGAACGGGGCGGAGCGCCCGGTGGTGGGCTTCCTGCCACATCCCGCCACATCCTGCCAAGGGCGGCTGGTGCGTCTGCCCGGGGCCACGTCAGTGTCCCCGGGGCTCTGAGCTGTCATGCTTCCTCAGCTCCATGCTCAGCATGCAGGCACGCGTGGCGGTTCTACCCGAGTGGCCGTGTGTGCTCTGTGACCTGCAGGTGGGCTGCAAGCTGAGCCTGGTGTTTTTCCAGTACTGCATCGTGGCGAACTTCCACTGGCTGCTGGTGGAGGGGCTGCACCTGCGCACCCTCCTCGTGGCCATCTACTCCCCCGGCCGTTGCCTTGTGGCCTACCTCCTGATCGGATGGGGTAAGAACCGGTCCACAGCTGTGCCCGCCGCCCCATCCACCTCCCCACCGCCCCTCACCCCGTAAGTGCCAACCCCTCAGCTCACAGACGCCCTGGGCCACCCCTGCAGGATGGCCTCCGGGTCGTGAGAGGAGGTGCTTTCCCAGGACCCTAGCTTCCTGTGGGAGACGCCCCCCTACTGTAGGAGCAGGAGTCTGTGCCCCACGCCTCCAGTCCTGGGGCCGCCCTGTGTTGAGAAGGCTGAGGGGCAGGAGGGGAGTAAGGGAGGGCAGGAGGGGCGGGAGGGGAGGGCCCAGGGGCAGGAGAGGCAGGAGGGGAGGGCAGGGGGTTAGGGGCGAGGGGCAGAAGGGGAGGGCAGGCGGCCTTCCATGGAGAGGTCCTAGTACCTGCCCCTTGGCAGAACCCTGAAGGGCAGGGTGGGGGTGTAAGCAGAGGGCCCCCATCTGCGGTGTAGGACACCCCACCGTCCTTGCCCTGCCCCCACACTCCAGGAACAACGCATACAGTGTGCGGAGATGTGTGCAGTGCAGGCCTGTGAAGTTCCAGCTTTCCACACACAGTTGATCCTCACTGCCGTGTGAAGCTTGAGCATAAAGTCCCGCATGTTTATGAGGCGTGTCCGCCTAACCCTCCATCAGACAGCCCACCCCTGCTGCCCGGGGGAGGGGGTGCAGCTGCGTCCTGCCAGCAAGCACGGGGCTGGGGGTGACCCGCTGTCTCCCTGCAGGCATCCCCACCGTGTGCATTGGTGCGTGGACAGCCGCCAGGATTGCCCTGGAAGACACCGGGTGAGTGCCTGTGAGGTGAGGGCAAGCACCCAGCCCTGCAGCTGGTGTCAGCGAGTGAACGGGAGAGAAGCCTGCTCCATGCCCACAAGGAGGATGTGCACTGGCAGCTGCCACCAAGCACATGGTTACAGGGTGGCACGTGGACATCACTCCCACAAGAAGACCCCAGCCTCACGACAGTTGGGGGCGGGAATATTGGGAGAGGATCCACACGCGCAGGACAGAAACAGCACCACGTCCTGCAGCAGAGCTGGGATGGGGCTAAAGAGAGGGGCACAGCATCCCCAGTGGGGAGCTGGTCCCTGGAGGGAGCCAAGCAGGATGCACGTGCCCCGTGGGGAGAGGCGGCGGGAGCAATGCGGGAGAGCACAGCCGCTGAAGCAGTTCTCTAACCTGGCACAGACCGGGTGTGTTTTCTATCTGCAGTGAGCTGGGCCCCCGCCCCTCGGGCACATTTTCCCACCACGAATGCCCTGCCCCGTTCGGGCTCTCGCCCACCCCTGGCAACACCCTGGATGCGGTGACTTATGTAACTGAGGGTGACACAGGGTGTTTCTGTGCGCTGTGACCCTGTGGCACCCTCTGGCCTCAGCCCGCAAGCCCACTCGCCGTGGTACCTGCCAGGTTGGCCAAGGGCCAGCTGACCTCACCCAACTCCCTGCCACCCTGCGGCTTCCAAGCACACCGCATCCTGCTGCCACAAGCAGTAGGACCCAGAGGCCAGGGTTGGTCTGCGCCCATACAGGGGTTGGAGCGGGGAGGTGGAGTGAATGATGCGGACAGTGCGGCCCGGATGCTGGACCCCGGATGCTGGACGCCGTCGCTGGGCCTGCCTCGTGTCGTCCAAAGGCATTTTAAACCTTAGAGATACAGACACAAACTATCCTGGGGTGAAAAAAGAGTCATTTTCAGGAGATAAACTCCCATTTTTCGAAGGTGGCCAGAGCGAGCACAAGCCACTCCTCCTTGCAAGGTGTGGGGCTGCCGGGCAGGCCTTGCCCTTCCCCCACTTCCTGGAGCTCTGCTCATGCTCACTTGTCCCTCACTAGGTCCTGTCCCTGTCGGGAAGGATGAAGTAAAGCAGGGTCCCCGGCTGGGGAGGGATGGCATCTGGGTGTGTGAGTGCGCATGGGCCTCCGGGTGGCGTCTATTGACACACCCAGGGGGTGCGTGTGCACTGTGAGGAGCCAGCTGCGTTCAGAGGCTCTGCATCCAGATGAGGCCACAGGCAGTGCACATCCTTGCTGCCCCCAGCTGATGGACAGATCTGGGTGACGACGGGACATTCCTTCTCTCTTTCCCATAGCTGCTGGGACACCAACGATCACAGTGTTCCCTGGTGGGTCATACGAGCACCGATTCTGACATCCATCATAGTGAGTAATCCCAGATCGAGGCACAGCCCTCCACAGGGTTGCGCGCTTGGGGACAGAGGGAGCCTGCCTCCCTGCACTCAGTAGGGTTACCCCATTGTGCCGTCGTCTTCGTCTTCCTAGAGAAGAACCGCAGGCAGTGGCCCGCCCCTTTCATCCTTCATTCTCACCTCTGGGAGGAAGGCCGGGGAGCGAGAGGGAGGGGACAGAGGTGCGCTCCCTGCCGTAGACACCTGCAGGGGGCTTGCAGGCCCCAGATACAAAGTTACATTGAGTCATGTTATCACTCGTCCATCTCTCATCTGAAACTTCACTGACACCTACCTGTGTCTGCACCTGAGGTCATGGGACACGTGCCGTGGTCAGGAGACCCCGCCAGCTCCCACCCTGGGGCAGACCCAGGTGGGCAGGGCCCCGAGCTCCTGTTGCAGGGGTGCCTGGACCCTGTCCAAGGCGAGGAGACACAACTCAGGGATGCTGAGCTCCAGACCCCCCGCCGCACCTGCCCCTGCAGGGGAGGTCGCGCAAAAACACGCCGTCTGTTCGTGCAGGTCAATTTTGTCCTCTTCGTTAGTATCATACGGATCTTACTACAGAAGTTGACATCTCCAGATGTCAGCGGCAACGACCAGTCACAGTACAAGTGAGTATGTGTGCGGATCGGGGAGCTGCCCTCACTGGCCCCCGCGGCCTAGAAGTCCAGAGTAAGGGTGGATGAGGGTCTGCACACCCAGCAGACACCCAAACGCAGGACTGCTTTCACGGGAATGCGGCTGTATCTCCCTGTGGGGAATCCTTCGAGCCAAGCCCCCCTGCATTTCAGCGGCAGATCCTCTAGTGAGCTTAGTGACTGAAGCATTTGGCTCACTTCCCTGCTTTGTAATCTGACCTTTTCTCCTTGGCCACTCATTATTTGTATTTTATACATTATTCTTTCTCCCCCATCGGACCACATGGCATCTAACGCTGGGCTTCATACTTGATAATAATGGGCAGGTTTGGGCTGAACGAGTACATGAGGATAGTTATCATCATACCTGCCTGGTGGGAAAGAGAACATGCCCACCATCATCCAGCTACTTTATGGGCCCTGAAGACCCTATAAAAGAACTTAAAGATTCTGTGAATCTTGGCTGAGAATTTATAAAGAGACAGCGAAGCTCACAACTTTGTTATAAAGTAGAACCAGCTTAGCGTGGGGTGGTTGGTCCAGCCAATTGGAGCCGCAGGTTCAGAGAGACCAGGTGTGGAATCCGGGCTGCCTGGAGCTGGGTAACTTGGGCGGGTGACCTGACTGTGCCATGGTGGCCGCACTCGGATGTCCTTCCCCTACCTCCTGGGACAGCCAGGGTGGACCTGGCGCCATCTGTGCACAGGACTGGTGCTGGGTTCACGCAGCAGCAGGAGGCCTGGGGTGCGACCTGACCACTCCGCGCCTCACTGTCCTCATCCGTAATAACCAGATCCAAGGTTAGGAGGAGACGTTTGGCACCGGCACCTGTCGGTGTGGGGCCCAGACCCTCCTGCCGGTGCCCCCGGGAGCATAAAGCCCATGGTGTCCTTCCTCTGCCCGGTCTGTTCATGGGGTGCATGGAGGTCAGCCCTGCAGGAAGGAAGGCGTGTGGGTCTACCATGGACAGAGTGGTGTTGCCCCATCTGAGCAGCGCTCGTGCTGGCGCCCGGACCCGCTCATGCCTGCGGCCCAGGGGCAGCTGCTCAGGGGCTTGTCGAACTCAAGTTTTGATGTTTGGCTGGTGTCGCTTAGCTTCTGTGTAGACCTTTTCCTTGGGAGTGTTCGTTATGTAGATCTTCTACATACATGATTTTATTTTATTTTATTTTTGTTTTTATTTATGATAGTCACACACAGAGAGAGAGAGAGAGGCAGAGACACAGGCAGAGGGAGAAGCAGGCTCCATGCACCAGGAGCCCGACATGGGATTCGATCCCGGGTCTCCAGGATCGTGCCCTGGGCCAAAGGCAGGCACTAAACCGCTGCACCACCCAGGGATCCCCTACATGCTTTTATTTTAGAAACAAGATTAAGTAGGGAAGATAGGGTCTGTTCTTTTTCCAGGATGACAAAAATCCGGGCATGCCTGCGACGCTGCCTCTGGTGGCACCTTGGTGTCTTCTCTGTACCTGTAACAGTAACAACCCCAAGCAGGAAGCCTTCTCTGGAGGCAAGCAGGGTAGCCACCTCCAAGCGTATGTAGGAAGTCAGGCCAAGACCCCCGTCTCACCCTGAGCCAAAGGGCTCAGCCCCTGCACAGCCCACCCCCTGCCCACAGGCTAATGCTGAGCCCAGACGTGAAATGCAGCCACCTCATCAGGGTGAGCATTCAGCTCTGTTAGGGGGCAGCTCATGCTCTGCTGCAGAACGGCCAAGCCTCCAGGCTTTGTGCAGATGGCCTGAGGCAGACTTCCCAGTTTTTGTGAGCGTCACAGGTTGTGCTGTTTAGGTGGGGCAGAAATCAGGAGAAATGGACACATTTCTAGAACTTACATCCCAGGCTCTGAGTGCTAGGTTTGGGGCAGGTACCTCAAAAATACGTAAAGAAACTCATGACTATCAACTAACCAGAGAAGGTGGGGAGATAGCCCCCTCACTTGGTCCCTCAAGATGAGGCCACTGGGTCACTGGAGGCAACTGGATGCTCATTTGGGGGCTCAGCCTGCACCCACATCACCGAGTGGCCTGAACTGGCCTGGGGCCAACATCCTCATTCTTGACAACCCCCCAGGGGCCCCAGTGGTCCCGACGCAGAGCATGTTGCAGCGGTGGGGTCACCCAGGAGGATATTAGGCCCACCCAGCCACTCCTGCCATACTGGCCTGATAACGGGACTGTAGACACAGGCTGCCCAGGGGAGTCTTGCAGGCTCCCTGGATGATGCGTCTAATGCACAGCAGTTAGAGCTCAGAGCATTGGTTCCCAAAGTGGGGTTCAGAGCATTGGTTCCCAAAGTGGGGTTCCCAGACCGTGGCTGCAGCGTTATGGGAAACCCCACGGAGTCTGTGTGCACAAGGATGGGCGGCACAGGGGTCATCCACGGTGACCTCCACGGGTCCTGCTGCAGCAGAGGCTGGAGACGCCCTAAGGAGCTTGGCTTAGAGAAGGGAGACTGTCCAGTGGTGGGGTGGGGAGGGGCCACGGTACAGCAAGTGCCGCTGCAGGAGGGCATGGGCTCTGCGGTTCACCTTCAAGCCTCTGAGGCTGCAGCAGATCTGCGTTGTGACCAGGGTGGGTAGTGACTCCAGGTGACCCAGCTCCACAGAACCCACAGCCCAGAGGCTGGGTCACTGGCCCTGCCCACAGCCCGTGTTTGAGGGCTGCACCTCTGCTGCTCTGCAACTTTGACCTGAAAGTGAAACGTGCCTCTGTCCCAACAGTTAAAACCCAGGATGCTCCACTCAGGGCAGTAAGACCCCCAAGACTTTCAACCTCGGTGGCTGTTGGTTGGCCTCGTCGGGATGTCTTGCAAGGGGGTGGCTGCGTAGGTGACATATTCTGCGCATAGTTGGGGTGGGTTACTCAAACTTGTGAGAAACAGGCTCAGCCCGGGGTGGCCCTGGGCCAGTGTGCAGCCCCAACCCTATAGGCTTACCACTTTCCTTTGTGGCAGGAGGCTAACCAAGTCCACGCTGTTGCTTATCCCACTGTTCGGAGTTCACTACATGGTATTTGCTGTGTTTCCTATCGGCATCTCCTCCAAATACCAGATCCTGTTTGAATTGGGCATCGGATCTTTTCAGGTACGTGTGGACAGGGCTGTCCTTCTTGCCCCAGTGGGTGCGCGGCCCTGACCCTCGCCCCCTGTCTTGCAGGGCCTGGTGGTGGCCATCCTGTACTGCTTTCTCAACAGCGAAGTAAGTGCTCTGTCAGGGCTTGGGGACCCTTGGCCTATGGGGGATGCCCTCACGTGCCCCCATCCACCCACTGGGGGCTCGGGTCTCCTGCTGGGGCAGCCCCATGCCGTCCCTTCCGGCACCATCCACACGGAGCAGCGTGGGTGGCCCTCCCACAGGCCGGCCCCTGCAAGCTCCCCAGCTGGGTGGCTGAGCTGGTCACTGTCTTGACCCTGGACACCGGGCCACACAGACCCGAGGGGAGGGCGGACGAATGGATGGGACCCTTCTCCCCAGGCTCCCCGGGCTCCCTTCCACAGCTCATCAGGTCGCATGTGCGGGGGCCCCTCAGTCTTGTGACGCCTGCTTTTGTGCAGCTGTGCATGTGCGCTCACTGGGTCCAGGCCCTTCCTGAGCCTGCCCCCCTCACCACTTCCTGTGGGTGACCTAGAACCAATTCCCCACCTGACCCAGAGAGACCCCCAGTCCTGCTGCTGTGTTACCTCTCCTCCTGGAGCAAGCTGAGCAGCACCCTCTGTGCCCACAGATTCTCCAGAGGAGAGGAGATGGCCAGAGGCCTGTCAGCGCCCACCCAGCATGGGTGCTTCTCTCGGGGGGAGCTCGTGCTCCCAAGCTCCCATGTTCGCCTGACCCCGCTTCCTTGTGGCCTTGCCCTCACCCTAGGTGCAGAGTGAGCTGAAAAGGAAGTGGCGAGGCATGTGCCCCAGCCAGCCCTGCGGCCAGGACTCCCAGCTGCACAGCTCTTCCGTCTCCAGGAATGGCTCGGAAAGTGCCCTGCAGCACCCCCGGGGCTCCCGCGCCCTGTCCTTCCTGCACACAGAGACCTCGGTCATCTAGCATGCCACCGCCTCACAGATGGACTCCCCGGGGGCATGTTAGCTGTGACGTGCTAGCGCTGGTCTCTGTGTGTGCCTCGATGGAACCGGGGTCACGCTGTGGCGGCTGGCTTTGCCCAGGTTGATGGGCCCATTCCCACGGAGAACAGGGGGCTTGAGAGGAGCAACATGGGCCCAGAACCTGGATCCTGCCGCCATGGAAGGAAACGGGGTTTCTAGTCCTGCTGCCAGTGCTGGGCTGGGGCTGGGCCTTCTGTCTGTGTGACCCCAGTGCTGGTCCTCGCCCCCAGCCCCTGGGCAGGTGACTGGGGCAGCCCTGTCACCTGCAGGACACAACACTGAACAAGACCCACCCCTGTGGGTGTCCCCACGTGTCCCCTGGCCCCAGGGCGCCCTCCCCCTGCTTACTCCCAGGACAGACAAGGAGGGTGTCTGGCTGGCCGGCAGGGTATATGTCATAAGGGCCCCTCCCACAAGAGGGGTGACCCAGGGACAGGTTCTAGGGCCAGGTCATTGGGGTGACTGAGACACCAGGCAGTTTCTGGGGGGAGCAGAAACCTAGTCTCCTTGTGATGAAAATCATCTTAAAGTCATTTCTGTTTAAATGGAGAATCATCTTAACAAACTGCAAGTGTGTTGGGCACTTCTGTCCCACTTTGGCAGCATCCTCGATCCCGGCTCCCCTGAAGCCAGCAGACCTGGGGAGTGGGTCTGGGGGGGCTGAGCAGCCCCAGGGGAGCAGCGGGTGGTGAGGACAGTGAGCCCATCAATGGCCCGGGCCCGGCCCTGCAATGTGTGACAGTCGGGCCTTCTGCCCAGACACCATCCAGCCCCTCCACCCTGTGCATGGTGCTGGTGCTCCCAAGCCCAAGGCCTCCAAAGGCTGGCTGCCGAGGGGGTGACCGGGACACCAGCACAAGGGGGCAGGCAGGGGCCGCATGGAAGCCACCAGCTCAGGCCCTGCAGCCTTCCACAGGAAGGGTGGGACAGATGGAGTCCTGGCCGCAGGGCCGGCTGGGGCACATGCCTCGCCACTTCCTCTTCAGCTCTGTGGGATGGACGCTGGGACACATGGGGCCAGTGGAGCCACAGTGTGTGTTCCAGGGCCCCCACATCATGATCCGTGGGGCACTTGCAGCACCAGGCCCAGGATCGCAGGGACCCAGCCTGTGCTCCCCGTTGGCCGCGCCCCACCCCCCCATTGAGCGACCAGCCAGCTGAGGTCAGTCTGGCCTGGGATAGGAGCACGGTGGCCAGTGAGAGTCCATGTGTGTGCCCTTGGCCAGGTAATGTGCACAGAGGGTCCTCGGGCCACCGTGTCCTCCTATCAGGAAAGCTGCTTGCCCATCTGTTGGCTGGGGCACCTACCTGGCCTACAAATCTCCATGCCCTAAGGCTCCAGCTGTGGATACACTAACTCATGTTGCCTGAAGGCCATCACCTGTCACCTGCAGAGGAGCGAGCACCCTGCACACTTAAGGCCCGTTTGGGGGGGGGGGCACAGGGGGACAGCATGTGGTTCCTTCCAGGCCCCAGAAAGCAGCCACCTCCCCGCAGGGCACCCCGGCCGTCCGAGATGGGTGCCCTGCACACGGCCAACCATGGCCACGAGACCGGAGAACCTGCTTCCTGGTGCATGTGTGCATGTGTGTGCACGTGTGTAGTCCACCCTGCACCTGTGTGCCCTGGGCGGATAAAACCCATTCCCAGGGCCCTGGGCACTCCCCTGAACACTCCCCATGGGACAGATGCAGCAGGCCGACCCAGTCAGGTTCTCAGGAGGCCCAGGGCCCCGTGAGAGGGGTGCAGAGGGAGGGGAGGGAAGGGGCGACAGCCTCCGGGTGCTGGTGGTGGGGTCAGAAGGCAAGGGAAGGCCCAGGCAGGGGAGGTGACACAGCCCCACGTCTGAGACACAGCCCCACGTCTCAGGGAACAGTGTGCCTCCCCACTCTTGGCAGGAGAGGCAGTTGCTACATGGCTTGCTTTCAGGTTTTCAGATCCCAAGAATCATCAGGGGCGTTGTGGAAGCTCCGTGCTACAGGCCAGCGGTGCTATAGGCCAGCGTGGCCGTGAGCGATCTGAACACGGCTTCCACCAGCCCTGCCTCCTGGAGGTGATTCCCAGGATTTTCCTCCGTGTTCACACAGGCCCCCCCCACCCCCCTTCTCCGTGGGAATTGGGTCGTGTTGTGCAGAAGCCCTGCAGCTGCCTCCCCAGGTAGACCGAGGCTGCGACCCCCCCACCCATGTCACCCATGAACACACGTGCTTCACATCCACACTACACGTCGTCCACAGCCCGGGGATAGCTGTCAACCCTATCTGTCCCCTACAACCAATGCTCGCCTACGCATCTGCCCGGTGTTCCCACAGAATGCTGGGTGCAGGTACCCACCATCCTCCCCGGGCCATGGCAGCCCCTTCCTGCCCTGGCTGCACCCCCCACCCTGGCCCCAGCCCCATTGACATGTCCCCTATCTCCCCGGATCTGCCGGCCTCGGGGCACAAGGGATGTGAGGACCCCTGGTTGGTTCTGCTGGAAACCCAGGCCTCAGCCTGTCCCACCAACTGCCGTCAGGTGCCGGTCCCCCACGCCCCGGAATACAGATCCTGCTGCGATCAATCGTACAAACCGTACAAACCGACTTCCTTACTCCTGGGAAACAGGGACAAGACTCAGCAGGGGCCGTGATTTGCGTCACAGGGCCAGGCACCCTGAGGGCACCTCACAAAGGATTGAGGGCGTCCTTTACAGGAAGTGTCCCTTGGAGGATGGAAACAAAGATGCTTCCTCCCCCACCCTCTCAAGGTTTCATAGGAAAGGGGAGCGGCACAGTGGCTGGCAGGTGACGTCCTTGCTCGTCCACCCAGTCAGGGCCGTGCAGACCTGAGGGGCAGGTGGTACTGTGAACCCCGGGCCCTGAGCTGCTGCTTATGCTCGATGCCCAGAACTGAAGAAACAATGAGGACAGATAAACCAGTGGAGTCTAATCACAGAACAGATCAAGTAGGACCAAGGTAACCTCTAGAAGATGTGGAACTGTCCGCGTCCACTTGGTGAGCGTTGTAATCAGAGAGAGCAGACTACACACAGCACACCTGGAAACACAGGCTTCTATGGTTTAAATAATTATGATTATGAATCTAGAGCTTGCAAACTGCTATTTTCAAATCATAAAAGATTATAATTCCTTTCTGACTTGAAAACACACATTACATTAAACCCCATTACAAGACCATGTGGGCCATGGATCCATCTGTGTGTCTGCTCCGTGTCCCTCACCCACACGTCTGCCGTCTGTCCGTTTGACCATGTGACTGCCCCTGGCCTTATGGAAGACAATGCCCAGGGGTCAGCAAGGGTAAGAAAGGTTTTGAGGAAAAGCCAGGCCTTAAATGAGGCCCCAGGGGGCATGTGGAAGGGATAAAGGGGGCACGGCCTGGAGTAGGACAGGTGCTGCTAGTGCAGCTAAGGAGCTGCAGCCGCTCAGTGAAGGAGGGTGGCAAGAGGTGATGTCAGTTGGGCAGGCACCCAATGCTCAGAGCAGGGGAGATGGACATTCTTCGGAAGACTGGGAGCTTTCCAAGGATTTGGGGAGTGACGCAGCCAAAGCACTGTATTCAGGTGTGTCAGGAGGTAAGTTGATGGGGGAAGGCATTGTGGTCAGGCGTCTGTGAGTGTGGTCTGTGCAGGACGGGGACGAGGTGGGGGGGTGGTGCATAGCCTTGGTAGGACAGCTGGCAATGAGGTGACGAAGGGAATCGCTGGAGGACGCCCACGGCAGCGACACACACTGTGGCCAAGGGGCTGCTGTGTCCGTGCCATTTATTCTCATACCTTCAGAATAAAGTGAATACATTGCTTTTTAAAATATTAGCCTGGCTCATGGAACTAAGGGCCCTCATGCATCCTGGGCTGTGGGAGTTTTCCTTAGAAAGGAGGGCGTCCGAGGGCCTTGAGGCAGGGGAAATGCTGCCCCACACCGCTGTGCTGACACAGGTGCCCCTCGAAGAAGACGCATGGTGGAGACATGCAGGAGGCCACGTAGGGTCGTGCCACTCCCCACCAAACTGATTCTAAATATGCTTCTCACCAATGTATGAAATCAAAAAGAAAGAAATCTATGCATAAAGACCTGCTTGACCAGACCGTGGCCAGAACACAAAGCCCCAGTCTGAGTCCAACCCCGGGAGCAGCCTGCCTCCCCATGCCTGGCCACTCGGCGGACGAGACTGCCTCCCCGGGCCACACTCACTACCACGGGACGCATGCGGTGGGCTCCCAGCCATCTGGAATGGTGCTTGGAGGACCTGCAGGAGGGCTCCTGGGGGTGGCCACAGAAAGGAGTCCCTCACTGCAGGAAGCTGCCAAGCGAGGGGGTGGAGCTCAGAAGGCACAGGGGTGACCGCCCCTGACTGCCCCATGAGAGGACCTGAGGGAGAACATAGCCTCCAGATGCCCAGGGGGCCTGGGGCACACACGGAAGCATCTCCTGAGAGACTGTAAAAAAATATATGTAAGAGCAAGTTGAAAGAACGCTTGATTTATAAAATGAACCAGAGAAGTGAAGCATTTGACTCTTAGTTCGTCTGAATAAAGTTCCTTCCCCTTTGGATGGGGCAAGGGTCCAGGTCCGGCTGGGCCCAGCTGACGCTTGCCATCCAGCCCCCCGCCCCCGCCCCCTGGCCCCCGCCCCAGCCCCCCAGCCCGGCGCTCCACCCAAAGCAGAGGGGCATCCCAGTATGGAGCTGGCCAGGCCTGCTGGGGAAAGGCACCTGTGCCATCTGTGGAATTAGCTGTCCTTCCTTAGGGCAGCCAGGCAATGGAGCTGCAGAGCGGGGGTGCAGTGACCTCTGGCATGCCGACCACAGAGGTACTAACCTTCACGGATGCTCTTAAGGAGAAGATAAGGGGCTCTTGGGGGCTCGAGACATTCATTAAAATCTTCCAGAAGGACAAGCTAGATCATGAAAAGGCACCGGGGGCCTTGGCCAGTCTGGCTATGGGTGGGCAGTGCAAACTTGATTGAGCCAAGACTACATAAGTCTGGGGCTTATTTTCTTGGAAATACATTTGAAAATATTTAATTCTGTGAGGGGGGAAAAAACCTAATTTAAAATAAAGTGACTCATTTTTTCAAGCAGGTTACTTTGGCTCCTTCTCTCTGCCTTAGCACAAGATACTCATTGCTATAGCAACCAGCATGGAATGAAAAATAACCCAGAAATTTCAGAGTTCTTCCTCAGAGAAAGTTTCTAGGTTTGTTTTGATGGGATCTTTCCGTTAAGATCATTCTGTTCTCAAATGGCAGACAGATCTGGTTTGGCGCCAACGTCAAATAAAGTGCATATTTCACAGCCACGTTGTCTGACCAGAAGGTTCCCTCCAGCTATCCAGCTGCCCCGTTGCCAAGAACGGCTACTTCTGTTCTGCAGGAGTCGGGAACGCCACCTGCACCGGGCCGCAGGTGCCCAGCCTGCAGCTCCCTCCTGCCCTGGGTTGTAAATCACAAGCCCCAGGCCTCGCATCAGGGCCGCATGTGTGTGCAGGAGGCGCTGCTGTACCCTGGGGCCTCCATTTGGCTCTTCACAGGCCAGGTGCCCACGACATCTCATGAGCCCCTGGGCCCTGCCCTGAGGTTCCTGGCCAGGAAAACAAAACCAAAGTTCGCTTCTAAAACCAAAAAAGAAACAATGACCATGTGCTAGTGCTTCACATTGTAGGTAAACATGAAACCCAGATGGCTGAAGGAGTTATTATACTAAAAAGCAAAACGAAAAAAATACTAAAAATGAGATCCCTGGGTGGCTCAGCAGTTAAGTGCCTGCCTTCAGCCCAGGGCGAGATCCTAGAGTCCCAGGATCGAGTCCCGCATCGGGCTCCCTGCGTGGAGCCTGCTTCTCCCTCTGCCTGTGTCTCTGCATCTCTCTCTCTCTCTCATGAATAAATAAATAAAATATCTTTTAAAAATACTAAAAGAATCCATAGGTGAATTTCTCTATCGTTGCTTGAGACAGTTCTTCCTAACCTTAAAGAAAATAGCTTCTTTTACCACATAGAAGTTCTTACACTGAACCACATTTTAAGGTTCTGCACATCAAAAAAAAAAAAAAAAAACACAAAAAACAAAAAACAAAAAAAACACTACACTAAATTAAAAGGCAAATAATAATATAGAAAAATACTTGCAAGAACTAGGGAAAGGACTGAATATTCTTTAGTTTCAGTCAATAAGCAAGCTGCCAAGACTCCGTGACTATTTAAAAAGCTAAGCCACAAAATATAAATAAAAGTACCTGATAAATATGTGAAAAGGGTTCAACTTCACAAGAAAGTAAAGCGATGCATTTTTATTTCCTAATACTCACAATAATTTGTAAAGATAAATAAGTACTATTCCACATGCTATGTTACTGATAGGACTAAACCAGCCCAAAATTTCAAGAAAGCATTTTGGTAAATACAAGCAATAATTTCAAAAATGTTTGTGAACTTGGAACAAATAGTTTCACTTCTTAAAAATCTATCCTAAGCAAATAAACCCTGTGTTAAGCAAATATTTAAGTACAAAGATGCACACATGGCAAGATCTTGAGAACAGCCTGAGGCTGGGAGGAATGGCTGGACCCCAGTGTGCCCCTTTACGGGGAGATCATGTGACCAAGGACGTTTACAAACTTCTAGTGATAAAAGATAATGCTTAGGAGGTTAAGTGGGAAAAACAGCACGTAAATTGTGTATAGAATCCTTCATTCCTATAAAACACATTAAAATATTAAAAACAGCTAAGATAGTAAGGTGGCTCTTCTTGGATGTAGCATTCTTTCATGTTCAGAAATTCATGCTTCCTTGCTTCCAGCTAACGTGTAAAGTGCCTTCGATTCACCGGTCAGGGCTCTTAGGGGAACACTGGGAACTCAAATCACCTGCCTCCCTGGCACCCACATCGCAGCAGGGAAGAGGGCTGGGAGGAATAGGTCAGAGCCGACTGCAGCCGATGTCCTCCACACTTACTCTACAAATCAGGGGCACAGAAACATGTCCAGTATGGGGATGGAAGTTCCCCAGCACCAAGATTGTGATGACAAGGAAAACAGAATGAACACAGTGGAAATAAAACTTCTAAAAGTCTGTTTTACCACAATTCCTTACCAGGTAAAGTGCCCAGAAGTGATATTCTTGCCATTTACAATGGGCCAATGTCACTGAGAACCTTAGCTCCCCTAGATGTGCACCACCTACCCCGCCTGAGGTGTGGCTGTGACAAGGAGAGACAGTGCATATAAAACTGGACAATTTATTAATAAAATGCATGCTTGGGAAGTTATAGCCATCATCGTTCTGTTAAATGGAAATGAAATCTTACCATTTTGTTCAAAATGATATGTTTCTTATGAAGTTACTCCCAACCAAGAGCTTAATTTCAGGCATTGGCCTTAAAATACAATCCTATGTCCACTTTTGTGGCAATTCATCTTTCATCTTCTCCCCCGGAATGACTGTCTACAAGGAACTGGCCTTGCTTGTAGGGGTGATGGCGTGGCTGCTAGACACTCCCTTCTTCCCGCCGTACACAGGAGGTCTACTCCTCGGCATGAAGGGAGCTGCTGACAATGAAGGATCGAGGGGCAGAAAGGGCAAGCTCTTGACTAACTTTAGTGATAAATGAATAAAGTATTTACTTTGCCTCCTTATTTACTTTTTTACATTGAATTTCATGTAGTATTCTATGCACATGGCTTTAAATAAAGAGGAAAGCTTCTTTAAGTAATGACAGATATGAATATATTAATTTTTAAAAAAAAAACAAAGAGCCAAATCAATAAATCATGTATTTTCTTGCGATTAAATCTCCTTTGCACAATTCAGATCATCACGATTGGATTTTGTGATAATTCGGATCAAAAGTATAGGTAAAGTATGTCCAGCAGTAGTAACTCAACTTCAAATTACTCTTCTAAATTATCTGAACCTTTTTTTGCAATTAAAGAAAACCTCTACAAACATTGAAACAAAGTACATATAAAGGTTAAAAACCAAGTGCCCCTCAAATTTCTTTGCAAAACTACATGTCAGATTTATACCCAGTGAAAACCGCCTCATATGTGAACTGGACAAGATAAACATTCAGAAAATATAAACTCAGATGTCAGCCAGGGACTCTAACTTACTTTTTTAATGAAGATTTTTGTGAACTGTTGGACAAAGAAAGAAAATGGAAAATTTCAAGAATGAGAAAATAACGATGTTTAAAAAAACTGTCAGCAACAAATCAGTTGATATAGAGACAATCTAAATAATCACACTGCACTTGTAAAGTTAAATACAAATGTAAGAAAATCCTCAATAGGGATGCCTGGGTGGCTCAGCAGTTGAGCATCTGCCTTTGGCCCAGGGCATAGTTCTGGATTCCCAGGTTCGATTCCCACATCGGGCTCCCCGCAGGGAGCCTGCTTCTCCCTCTGCCTGTGTCTCTGCCTCTCTCTGTGTGTCTCTCATGAATAAATAAGATCTTAAAAAAAAAAGGAGTCCAGAAATCAAAAACAAATTTGTGTCTTTGCCAAAGTGGCAGCTCTGACCCAAAGCTGATGAGCTCTAATCAGAAGTTGAGGGTGGCCTGTGTGGACCTATGTCCATGGACAGTGCCCATAGGGCAGAATGTTCTAGAGCGGTACTGTGTCCAAGCTGCTGGCCTCCTGGAAGTCCTCACCGTGGCACAGAAGGCACCTTGGTTTGGGACCCTGACCTCCGGGTCAGGTGGGCATCCTCCTCCCTGAGTCCCAGGGCCTTCTCATGTCCCACGACACAGAGGCCTCCACAGATTCAAGGACAAGCAGCAAGGCCCAGCCCTGACCCCACACACCACTGAGCTGCCAGCCTGGAGGAGCTCAGACATGTAACCCAGGAGAGCGCGAGCCACCTGGAGGCAGGTGGGCCAGGCGAGGCTGCTCAGGGGAGCCGTGGGAGGTCCCCGGCCCAGGTCTGCCTGTGGGTGGCCCAAAGGATGAAGTGCCGTTGGAATCTCTCCCTGAAATGCTGGCGTGGCTCTAAAGGGGAGGCTTGGTCAACATGAGCGTCCGTCCTCCATCCATCACAAGGGCTTAGGATGGCTCACAGACCTGTAAACTCTTGGAAATCCAGAGATAAGCAGCTCCAGCAGGAAGCAGAGGGGTGCAGAGGGAACAGCGTGGGGTCACGTGGCACACAGGGTGACCCGCCCGTGGGCACCCGGCTTCCTTCTCACGCAGCTCATAAGCTCACCCAGTCACACCCTTGGCCATTACCATGATACACTCTGAAATCTAGTGTGTGGTGCATCCAGCTTTCTTCTTCCTCCTCAAGGTTGTTTTGGGCTATTCTGGGTCTTTCCTGCATCCATATGAATTTTAGGATATTTTCCCTATTTGTAATAAAATACTTTATTCTTCCGAAAGCTGTTGTCAACGGGACTGTTTTCTTGATTCCCTGGTCAGGCGGCTCCTTGTTCCTGTGCGGGATGGCAGTCAGCCCTCGGACGTACGCTTTACTGACCCCAGGGTAGTTCCGACTGAGGGGTGGAGCCCTCAGGTTTTCCCACCTACAGAGTCACATCATCTGCAAACAGAGATGCGTTTACTTCATCTTTCCTGGGGTGGATGCCTTGTGTCCTCCTGCCACCTGCTTGCTCTGCTGGGATCGCAGCTCTGTGGGGACTGGTGCCTGCCTACCCCGGGTCTCCAGCCCGCACCTCTCAGGGTAATACTCACGGTGAGCTTGCCCCTGTGGCCTGGGGGACTCAGGCCTCTTCTAGGCCTGCTCATTGATTATTCTTACCGGACTGGATGGCACATTTGCTCAAATGCTTTTGCTGAAAAGTAGTTCTGGTCTTTGGGGGCTTCTTTATTATTTCCATATGAACCCGAACCTTTTGAATGGAGGGAGCAGATGTCCTGAGGCACCTAACGCATCCCACCCACTGTGACACATCCTCGCCGTCAACATCAGAGATCTGGCATTTTCTGGGTTTGCCTGATTTCTGAAGACAGCAGTAACCAGCTGGGCCCATCGAGGACTCCAGTCACATGTGAGCAAAACGGCCAACAGTGTGATCTCAGCTTGACCCTGAGACAGGCGTGGGTTACCGTTCTCTCCAACTCCTCAAGCAGATGGTGGCAGGTCCTGAAGCTTCTCGTCTTAAGGCACTGGGAGCCTTTCCCAGGACACCTCGTCTCCCCCGTGATGCTCTGGCCACTCCTGGCCAGCAGCCGACTCCAGCGAGCCACTTTCATCCCGCAGATTCCATCACAGGATCGAAATATAGATAGTTTTCATTTTTTGGAGACTCTGAACAGGCAGTGCACGACATGATCCCACTCACAGCTGACTGACTACAGTTCAGAGGGACAAGACCATTCAGGGCCGACGTTCACTATGTGCTCACACTTGGCGCTAAGGCCCGTCGCCCTGAGAGAAGCTCTCCCCTTCACTCCTGACGCCATAGACTTTCCCTCCCTATCTGACTGCTCTTCTCATGGAGACACAGGCCTGGGCGCCGAGCCTGCGCTGCCATGCTTGCTCTGTAAGCCACAGCGAAGCCCTGTGATGGGCATTGGTGCTTCGTGGCCACCCCCAGCCCCAGCCCTGCACTCTGCCTGCAGGATCCCAGGACTCTCCGTCCCGTTCTAACCCCCACCAGCCTCTGTCACTGACATTTGGATGTGCATCCAGGGCTGTTGCTGTAAAAGGGTGGGGCCACTGTCACTCATAGCAGCACATCCCATCCTGGGAGCCGCAGACTGTGCAAAATCCTAAGAACTGTGGCAGACAAAATCAGTGGCATTTTTATACACTAACAATGAGACTAAAGAAAGAGAAATTAAAGAGTCAATCCCATTTACAATTGCACCCAAAAGCATAAGATAACTAGGAATAAACCTAACCAAAGAGGGAAAGGATCTGTACCCTAAAAATTATGAAACACTTCTGAAAGAAATTGAGGAAGACACAAAGAGATGGAAAAATATTCCATGTTCATGGATTGGAAGAGTAAATATTATGAAAATGTCTATGCGACCCAGGGCAATTTACACATTCAGTGCAATCCCTGTCAAAATACCATAGACTTTCTTCACAGAGCTGGAACAAATAATCTTAAGATTGTGTGGAATCAGAAAAGACCCCAAATAGCCAGGGAAATACTGAAAAAGAAAAACCAAAGCTGGGAGATCACAATGCCAGATTTCAAGCTGTATTACAAAGCTGTGATCATTAAGACAGTATGGTACTGGCACAAAAACAGACACATAGATCAATGGAACAGAACAGAGAACCCAGAAATGGGCCCTCAGCTTTACGGTCAACTAATATTCCACAAAGCAGGAACAACTAGCCACTGGAAAAAAGACAGTCTCTTCAATAAATGGTGCTGGGAAAATTGGACATCCACATGCATAGGAATGAAACTAGACCATTTTCTTGCACCATACACAAAGGTAAACTCAAAATGGATGAAAGATCTAAATGTGAGACAAGAATCCATCAAAATCCTAGAGGAGAACCCAGGCAACACCCTTTTTGAACTTGGCCACAGCAACTTCTTGCAAGATACATCCATGAAGGCAAGAGAAACAAAAGCAAAAATGAATTATTGGGACTTCATCAAGATAAAAAGGCTTCTGCACAGCAAAAGAAACAGTCAACAAAACTAAAACACAACCTACAGAATGGGAGAAGATGTTTGCAAATGACCTATCAGATAAAGGGCTAGTATCCAAGATCTATAAAGACTTTATCAAACTCAACACCCAAGAAACAAAAAAATCCAGTCATGAAATCGGCAGAAAACATGAACAGAAATTTCACCAAAGAAGACATACACATGGCCAACAAGCACATGAGAAAATGCTCTGCATCACTTGCCACCAGGAAAATAGACATCAAAACCACAATGAGATACCACCTCACACCAGTGAGAATGGAGAAAATTAACAAGACAGGAAACAACAAATGTTGGAGAGGATGTGGAGAAAGGGGAACCCTGTTGCACTGTTGGTGGGAATGTGAACTGGTGCAGCCACTCTGGAAAACTGTGTGGAGGTTCCTCAAAGAGTTAAAAATAGACCTGCCCTATGACCCAGCAATTGCACTGTTGGGAATTTACCCCAAAGATACAGATGCAGTGAAAAGCCAAGACACCTGCACCCTGATGTTTATAGCAGCCATGTCCACAATAGCCAAACTGTGGAAGGAGCCTCGGTGTCCATTGAAAGATGATGGATAAAGAAGATGTGGTTTATGTATACAATGGAATATTCCTCAGCCATTAGAAACGACGAATACTCACCACTTGCTTCAACATAGATGGAACTGGAGGGTATGATGCTGAGTGAAGTAAGTCAATTGGAGAAGAACAATCATCATATGGGTTCACTCATACAGAGAATGTAAGAAATAGTGAAAGGGACTACAAGGGAAAGGAGAGGAACTGAGTGGGAAAAATTAGAGAGGGAGACAAACTATGAGAGACTCCTAACTCTGGGAAACAAAGGGTAGTGGAAAGGGAGGTGGGTGGGGGGATGGGGATGGGCACTGAGGAGGGCACATCATGGGATGAGCACTGGGTGTTAGACTATATGTTGGCAAATCAAACTTAAATAAAAACAAATGGAAAAAATTATTAATGGCTTATTTTCTTACGAACAATGGTTCAATATGCTTTCTGGGATCGACTTTAATGTAAAAACGTCTAGGTCATTAAGGGAACCTTGGCTCCGAGGCCAAAATCCTATCCACAGAAATCTTATCGTTTTCATCTGTGGCTCAGTTATGACTCACACTAGTGTGTGGGTGTGTGTGTGTGTGTGTGTTGCTGGTCGAGGATGAAACTTTGTGCAGGTTACCAGTCATGTGCTCAGATTCCCTTGGATT
This sequence comes from Nyctereutes procyonoides, assembly GCF_905146905.1. Classification (NCBI taxonomy): domain Eukaryota; kingdom Metazoa; phylum Chordata; class Mammalia; order Carnivora; family Canidae; genus Nyctereutes; species Nyctereutes procyonoides. The sequence continues at coordinate 20,459,056 of NW_026575120.1, forward strand.
ATAGTTCAGCAGCAGCTCTAACAGTTCAGTGTGCATCACAAGGATCAAAGGACCCACCCCCCAAACCCCCCAACCCCCACATTGAAGAGCTCTTGGAAGCCAAGTGAGTGCTCAGTGAATGTCAGACACTCCCCTGCCATTTCACTTGGCAGGTCTCGCTTCTTCTTTTCGTGGTCCTGTGTTTCTCATCTTTCTCTCTTTACAGTAGAAAGCATATGCCTTATTATTTGTTCTATTTGCCAGAAAGAGCTTCCAATGTTTTCAATTTTAAATACAAATAACATTTTTCTGGTTAAAATGTTTAAATTTCATTGTTTTTAGCTTACGTGAACCACAATTTATTTGCGTCTCTGGTCAAGGTCATTCCAAGCAATGTGGTCTCTCCTGTTCTAAACAAAAAGCCTACAGACAGACTATGCACCGGGCTCCTGTGCCCACCCCGAGCACCCACTGAGAAGGCCACTTGGCGAGTCTTATTCGTGAGAAATCTCAGACATACACCGTGGAGAACCGCCTTCCTTGAATCTGTCTCCGACCCACGCCTACATGGCCCAGAAATGCAAGCTTGAGGCTCTCTTGCACAATATGCTTTAACTCAGTTTTTCCACTTCTCCCTGGTAAACTAGGACAGAAACAATTGCCGCCAGCCTCCCTCCCTGGTGAGAAGGAGGGACAACAAAGATTAATGTGATAACGTTCAAAGAACTACCTTAAGAACTTGGAACAGAAGCCGGCAGTACATGGAAAAATCCATAATCATATCTCAAAATTGGGCTTGTAGATGGTGTCAGAGTCTGTATTTTGCAAATGCTGTTTTTCTCCATTATTGGCATTCAGGGATCAAAATAGGACTGTAAATATTTGAGTTCATTTGTGAAAGAGAACGCATACAGAAGAATGTGCAGCTTTCCCCTGATACAGGCTACATGTGTTCCTCCGCAGAGGTGCTTATAACGTCAGGAAGGAGACAGCTGGCAGACTTTGTCCCTTCACTTGCCCTCAGAGGGAACCCCAAATCAGCACACACACTTCTCTCAACACTTGCTTTTGATTACTTTCTATTTTAGTTTTCAGAAAATAGTTGAGATATTGGAGGACAGATACAGACTTCACCCTCATGAACGTGCTCATTTCAAAGCCCAGATGGCCACCCTTACCAAAACACAGGTTCCAGAACCAAAGTAGCCCCACCTTTGCCTACCTTGCCTTGTTCCATGGCCTCACACGCTCTGAACTCTGACCAGATACCATTCTTGACCACAAGGTGGTAGAGATGGGAGACTTGGATGGGTTTATGTAAACCTGCAACACACAAGGGGTATGAAATGACTCAAGGCTCAAATCCTACTGGTAGATGAGCAACATCATCTCCAAAGGTGTCAGAAGTTTCTGCCCCTGCGTGAGTGTTAGTTTGTTATCTTGGTTTTCTCACAGTGCCTTTTTAATTCAAACAATTTTTAAAAACCTTAAAATAACAAGTCAAGTCCTTCATGATACCATCTTCCAGAGATAACCACATACAGTGAACAGTTTGGTTCATGTTCAAATATCCATACACAGAGTCTGGATATACCTTTGAAAGTTTAACATAAATTATTTTTTTATAAATTTATTTTTTATTGGTGTTCAATTTGTCAACATATAGAATAACACCCAGTGCTCATCCCGTGAGTGCCCGTCACCCAGTCACCCCCACCCCCGGCCTACCTCCCCTTCCACCACCCCTAGTTCGTTTCCCAGAGTTAGGAGTCTTTCATGTTCTGTCTCCCTTTCTGATATTTCCTACTCATTTCTTCTCCCTTCCCTTCTATTCCCTTTCACTATTATTTATATTGCCCAAATGAATGAGAACATATAATGTTTGTACTTCTCCGATTGACTTATTTCACTCAGCATAATACCCTCCAGTTCCATCCACGTCGAAGAAAATGATGGGTGTTTGTCGTTACTAATGGCTGAATAATATTCCATTGTATACATAGACCACATCTTCTTTATCCATTCATCTTTCGATGGACACCGAGGCTCCTTCCATGGTTTGGCTATTGTGGCCATTGCTGCTATAAACATCGGGGCATCAGGGTGCAGGTGTCCCCACGTTTCACTGCATCAGTATCTTTGGGGTAAATCCCCAACAGTGCAATTGCTGGGTCGTAGGGCAGGTCTATTTTTAACTCTTTGAGGAACCTCCACACAGTTTTCCAGAGTGCCTGCACCAGTTCACATTCCCACCAACAGTGTAAGAGGGTTCCCCTTTCTCCATACCCTCTCCAACATTTGTTGTGTCCTGTCTTGTTAATTTTCACCATTCTCATTGGTGTGAGGTGGTATCTCATTGTGGTTGATGTGTATTTTCCTGATGGCAAATGATGTGGAGCATTTTCTCATGTGCTTGTTGGCCATGTCTATGTCTTCCTCTGTGAGATTTCTGTTCATGTCTTTTGCCCATTTCATGATTAGATTCTTTGTTTCTTTGCTGTTGAGTTTAATAAGTTCTTTATAGATCTTGGATCCTTTATCTGATAGGTCATTTGCAAATATCTTCTCCCATTCTGTAGGTTGTCTTTTAGTTTTGTTGACTGTTTCTTTTGTTGAGCAGAAGCTTTTTTATCTGTTGAAGTCCCAATAATTCATTTTTGCTTTTGCTTCTCTTGCCTTCATGGATGTATCTTGCAAGAAGTTGCTGTGGCCAAGTTCAAAAAGGGTGTTGCCTGTGTTCTCCTCTAGGATTTTGATGGATTCTTGCCTCACATTTAGATCTTTCATCATTGTGAGTTTACCTTTGTGTATGGTGTAAGAGAATGATCCAGTTTCATTCCTATGCATGTGGATGTCCAATTTTCCCAGCACCATTTATTGAAGAGACTGTCTTTTTTCCAGTGGATAGTCGTTCCTGCTTTGTCAAATATTAGTTGACCATAGAGCTGAGGGCCCTTTTCTGGATTCTCTGTTCTGTTCCATTGATCTAGGTGTCTGTTTTTGTGCCAGTACCACACTGTCTTGATGACCCCAGCTTTGTAGTACAATCTGAAATCTGGCATTGTGATGCCCCCAGATATGGTTTTCTTTTTTAATATTCCCCTGGCTATTCAGGATCTTTTCTGATTCCACACAAATCTTAAGATGATTTGTTTCAACTCTCTGAAGAAAGTCCATGGTATTTCGATAGGGATTGCATTAAATGTAAATGGCCCTGGGTAACATTGACATTTTCACAATATTAATTCTGCCAATCCATGAGCATGGAATATTTTTCCATCTCTTTGTGTCTTCCTCAATGTCTTTCAGAAGTGTTCTGTAGTTTTTAGGGTATAGATCCTTTACCTCTTTGGTTAGGTTCATTCCTAGGTATCTTATGCTTTTGGGTGCAGTTGTAAATGGGATTGACTCCTTAATTTCTCTTTCTTCAGTCTCATTGTTAGTGTATAGAAATGCAACTGATCTCTGGGCATTGATTTTGTATCCTGCCACACTGCCAAATGGCTGTATGAGTTCTAGCAATCTTGGGGTGGAGGCTTTTGGGTTTTCTATGTAGAGTATCATGTCATCTGCAAAGAGGGAAAGTTTGACTTCTTCTTTGCCAATTTGAATGCCTTTAATGTCTTTTTGTTGTCTGATTGCTGAGGCTAGGACTTCCAATACTATGTTGAATAGCAGTGGTGAGAGTGGACATCCCTGTCTTGTTCCTGATCTTAGGGGAAAGGCTCCCAGTGCTTCCCCATTGAGAATGATATTTGCTGTGGGCTTTTCGTAGATGGCTTTAAAGATGCTGAGGAATGTTCCCTCCATCCCTACACTCTGAAGAGTTTTGATCAGGAATGGATGCTGTATTTTGTCAAATGCTTTCTCTGCATCTAATGAGAGGATCATCTGGTTCTTGTTTTTTTCTCTTGTTGATATGATCAATCACATTGTTTGCTTTATGAGTGTTGAACCAGCCTTGCATCCTGGGGATAAATCCCACTTGTCATGGTGAATAATCTGCTTAATGCACTGTTGGATCCTATTGGCGAGTATCTTGTTGAGAATTTTTGCATCTATGTTCATCAGGGATATTGGTCTATAATTCTCCTTTTTGGTGGGGTCTTTGTCTGCTTTTTGAATTAAGGTGATGCTGGCCTCATAGAATGAGTTTGGAAGTACTCCATCTCTTTCTCTCGAAACAGCTTTAGTAGAATAGATAGTGTTTCTTCTTTAAACGTTTGATAGAATTCCCCTGGGAAGCCATCTGGCCCTGGACTTTTGTGTCTTGGAAGGTTTTTGATGACTGCTTCAATTTCCTACCCTTTTATTGTCCTGTTCAGGTTTTCTATTTCTTCCTGTTCCAGTTTTGGTAGTTTGTGGTTTTCCAGAAATGCATCCATTTCTTCTAGAATGCCTAATTTATTGGCATATAGTTGCTCATAATATGTTTTTAGGGCAGCCCGGGTAGCTCAGTGGTTTAGCGCCACCTTCAGCCCAGGGCGTGATCCTGGGGACCTTGGATCAAATCCCACGTCAGGCTCCCTGCATGGAACCTGCTTCTCCCTCTGCCTGTGTCTCTGCCTCTCTCTCTCTCTCTCTCCTCTATGTATTCTCATGAATAAATAAATAAAATCTTTAAGATATATACATATATATATTTTTAAAATCGTTTGTATTTCCTTGTTATTAGTGGTGATCTCTCCTTTTTCATTCATGATTTTATTAATTTGAGTATTTTCTATTTTGTTTTGTTCTTTTTTTTTTTTACAGACATGGAAATGCATTATTTTTTTTACCACAGTTAAAAAAAAAGAAAAAATGCACAGTCTTTAGAACAAAAGAATTAAAGGCAGAAATGTAAAGGAAAAATACATATTCAAAGAACATAGTGAGGTATAAAAAACTATTCTCTCTTTTTTTTGTTTTTGTTTTTTTTGGTTGTTTGTTTTTCCTCTTCATCTTGCTATAGAGTTCCTCTACTAGTAAATATTGCAATAGCCAGGCCTCATGAACTGGGGGGTGGTCCCATTTGCAGGGTCTCACGTCACTTCAGTAGGGGGCAAATCAGCTGTAGCCAACTCGGTATAAACTCGCCACAGCGCCAACTCCATAGCTAGCGGCAGGGGCAAAGGCATGGTAGGGGTCGGCTGTGTACACCGTCGGCTGGCTAATGTTTTATCTGTCTTATTAATTCTTTCAAAGAACCAGCTCCTGGTTTTGTTGATCTGTTCCACAGTTCTTCTGGTCTCTATTTCACTGAGTTCTGATCAAATTTTATTAACTCTCTTCTTCTGCTGGGTGTAGGTTTTATTTGCTGTTCTTTCTCCAGTTCCTTTAGGTGCAATGTTAGCTTGTGTATTTGAGTTTTTTCCAGGTTTTGGATGGATGCTTGTATTGCAATGTATTTCCCCCCTCAGGACTGCTTTTGCTGTATCTCAAAGATTTTGAATGGTTATATCTTCATTCTCATTAGTTTACATTAATCTTTTTAATTCTTCCCTAATTTCCTGGTTGACCCTTTCATCTTTTAGCAGGATGGTCTTTAACCTCCACATGTTTGAATTTCTTCCAAATTTCTTCTTGTGATTTAGTTCTAGTTTCAAAGAAGTATGGTCTGAAAATATGCAGGGGACAATCCAAATCTTTTGGTATCACTTGAGACCTGATTTGTGACTCAGCATATGGTCTATTTTGGAGAAAGTTCCATGTGCACTTGAGAAGAATGTGTATTCAATTGCATTTAGATATAAAGTCCTGTATATATCTGTGAAATCCATCTGGTCCAGTGTATCATTTAAAGCTCTTGTTTCTTTGGAGATGTTGTGGTTAGAATATTGTCGTTTACAGAAAATGCCGTGTTGAAGTCTCCCAGTATTGCTGTACTATTATCTAAGTATGTCTTAACTTTGGTTATTAATTGATTGATATACTTGGCAGCTCCCACATTCGGGGCATAAATATTAATGATTTTAGGTCCTCTTGTTGGATAGATCCTTTAAGTATGATATAGTGTCCCTCTTCATCTCTTACTACAGTCTTTGAGATAAACTTTAATTTACCTGATATGAGGATGGCAACCCCTGCTTTCTTTTGAGGACGATTTGAGTGGTAAATGGTTCTCCAACCTTTCATTTTCAGGCTGGAGGTGTCCTTACGTCTAAAATGAGTCTCTTGTAGACAGCAAATAGATGGGTCCTGCTTTTTTATCCAGTCTGAAACCCTGAGCCTTTTGATGGGATCATTAAAATGGCCCATTCACGTTCAGAGTTACTATTGAAAGATATGAATTTGGTGTCATCATGATACCTATTCAGTCCCCGTTTTTGTGGATTGTTTCCTAGGGCTTCCTCTTTCTTTTACAGGGCCCCCCTTAATATTTCTTGCAGAGCTGGTTTGGTGGTCACATATTCTTTCAGTTTCTGCCTATCTTGGAAGCTCTTTATCTCTCCTTCTATTCTGAATGAGAGCCTTCCTGGATAAAGTATTCTTGGCTGCAGGTTCTTCTCGTTTAGGACCCTGAATATATCCTGCCAGCCCTTTCTGGCCTGCCAGGTCTCTGTGTAGAGGTCTGCTGTTAACCTAATACCTCGCCCCATCAAGGTTAGGGATGTCTTGTTTCTTGCTGCTTTAAGGATCTTCTCTTTTGCTTTGGAATTTGCAAGTTTCACTATTAAATGTCGGGTTGTTGAACGGTTTTTATTGATTTTAGACGAGGACCTCTCTATCTCCTGAATCTGAATACCTGTTTCCCTCCCCAAATTAGGGAAGTTTTCATCTATGATTTGTTCAAATACACTTTCTGGTCCTCTGTCCCTTTCAGCGCCCTCTGGAGCCCCAATTAAATGTAGATTTTTTTTTCCTTCTGAGGCTCTCATTTATTTCCCTTAACCTTTCCTCGTGATCTTTTAACTGTTTTTCTTTTTTCCTCAGTTTCCTTCCTTGCCATCAACTTGTCTTCTATGTCACTCACTCATTCTTCTACCTCATTAACCCTCATCGTTAGGACCTCCAGTTTGGATTGCATCTCATTTAATTGATTTTTAATTTCTGCCTGATTAGATCTAAATTCTGCAGTCATGAAGTTTCTTGAATCCTTTATGCTTTTTTCCAGAGCCACCAGTAACTTTCTAATTGTGCTTCTGAATTGGCTTTCTGACATCGAATTGTAATCCCAATTCTGTAACTCTGTGGGAGAGAGGACTGTTTCTGATTCTTTCTTTTGTTGTGAGTTCTTCTAGTCATTTTGCTCAATGCAGAGTGGCTAAAAACAAGTTGTACTGGAAAAAGGATGGAAAAAAAGAGATATAAAGAAACAAGGGGGGTAAAACAAAGAAAGGAAGAACAAAAAACAAAAAAACAAAAAAACAAAACACAAGGAGGGGTATCCTCTGATTCTATATACTGATACTGTATATTGTCTATATACTGTCCCTCGACTTCACCGGAGCTTTCCAACACTGCTCGGTCAAGAACTTGCTCTTCCCCTGTCCTTCTAGCTGGTCTTCTGGGGGAGGGGCCTGCTGCTGATTCTCAGATGTGTGCACCTGGGAGAGCTGCCCGGCCCCTGCCAGGTGCACGGCTCAGTGGGAGCTGTTTATCCTGTGAGGCCCTGTTCCCTGGCGGCCCTGCTCAGTCCCAGGTACAAGGTGACACAGGGAGAAACAAGACTGGCAGTGGCCAGCTCTCCTGCCCTGGAGTCAGCTCCTGCAGTAACTACTGCAGTCTCCCAGTCCGCAGGGGCCTGGATGCTCCGGGGGTGGGGGCACCAATCTGCACAGCTCAGGGCCACCCCGCAGCAGGAGCGTCCTCGCTGTCCTGTGCCCTCCTGGCCTCCACCTGTCCCAGAGGGAGCGCAGGATCTGGGTGTGTTCCTCGGTGTCCTGGGCTCCGGGGCCTGCACTGCTGGAATTGCGCTCTGAGGGCCGCGCAGCCCCCTCTGCGGAGCCGCCGCCTGAGCTATTCCCAACGCCCTGCGGGACAGGCGCTCCAGCCCTTTACAGCACTCAGCCCGCAGGGTGTGGCGTGCTCTCCCCGGGGCGCCCCTCTTCTGTTAGTGCCCCTGGGACCCTGAGGGCATCCCTGCCCCTCCTGGGATCCTGCCCGAGGCAAGCGCCTTTCCGTCCGGGAAGATTGGTAAAGCTCCTGCTTCTCCGGGACTGGGCTTTCCTGTCCTGGAGGCTCTCGCAGCCTGGACCATAGACCGGCTCCTCACCAGGGTGCCTTCCCCACTGGAATCTTTTTTAAATTTTTTCCTGTCTTTCCTACCTTGATAGAAGCGCGAACTCTTCTCACTGTAACATTCCAGCTGTTCTCTCTTTAAATCTCAGGCCGAATTTGTAGGTTTTCAGGATGATTTGAAAGTTATCTAGGTAAGTTGGTGGGGACAGGTGACTTGGAGACCCTACTCTTCCACCATCTTGCCACCTTTTACCTGCTACTTTACTTATTAGGTAATTTTGACTGCCTGTGACTATTGCCATTTACATTACATGTTATCTTTTGAAAAATCTCAGTAATCAAACTTGCCAAAAAGAAATGTAATAATGAACATAGAATTCAGCTCTGTAAAAATTCATCTCTTAAAATGGGGGAATGTCCACAATCTCCACTACTGGCCAACATCTTGCTAGAGATATTACTCAATGCAATTAGGTAAGAGAAATAAATTGAAGGCATAAAAATGAGTCAAGAAATAAAATTATCCCTATGGGCTGATGATATGATGGTAAACCTGAGCGCATAGCAAGATACCCTCTATTCTTGATTAGGATGATTCAAAATTACAAAGTTTAATTTATAATTTTAACATAATTCCAACAAAAATACTGACTTATAGAGTTGGACATGTCGTTACTAAACAAGCATGTAAAAACAGCCAAGAAATCTCTGATAAAGATAAAGCTGTGTAAGGACAGGCCCAAGCAGACATTAAAACATGCTTTAAAGATACTTTAGAGCTTCTGCAATGAAAGCACTTTACTACTGGCATGTAAATAGATCAGTGAAATGGAAACAGAGAGAGCCCAGAAATAACGTAAGCACACAAGGAAACTCAGCAAATGGCAAACGTGGCCACCAGGGCAAAGATTCACTTTTTCATAAGTGGTGCTGGAACAGCTGGTTAACCAATGTGGAAAATAAAACTAGATCCATACCTCACACCACACACAAGAATAAACTCCCAATCAGATTAGAGATGAAATGTAAAAAATGAAATCATACAAAGCCCAGAAGAAATGTGGGTAAATCCCATTTCAACCATACAAGAAGAATTTCTAATTATGACTCAAAAATCAAAGGCAATGCAAAAAAGAGTCGATAAATTTGACTACAGTAAAATAATTTTTAATTAAATGTTAAAAACGGGATCCCTGGGTGGCTCAGCGGTTTAGTACCTGCCTTCAGCCTGGAGTGTGATCCTGGAGTCCCGGGATCGAGTCTCACATCAGGCTCCCTGCATGGAGCCTCCTTCTCTATCTGCCTGTGTCTCTGCCTCTCTATGTGTGTTTCATGAATAAATAAATAACGTCTTTAAAAAATTAAATGTTAAAAATGTCATTTTAAAAAAAGCAACTGACACCCCAGGAGAAAATATTCACTGCACATATCACAGATAAAGGGCAGATACATATAATAGATCAAGAACTCTTAAAAATATGGGATCAAAGGGCCCAAAACCCAATAGAAACATGGGAAATTGCAAAAAATAATTCAGGAAAAGAGATATAAAGATGGCCCTCAAGCATATTTTTTTGAAGTGTACAACACATTCCTTGGGTGAGGATGTGGGACGAAATGTACTCTCATATGTTGGTGGCAGGAATGCATCTGGTACAACCCTTCATGAGGGAGATCAAATCCTCACAAAACTGCATACACACTTACATTTGATTGACCCACCTATCCCACTTGTAGTGAATCCCACTGAACCCTAAAATATGCCTCCAGCAATACAAAAATGCATAGACACAAGATTATTCATTGAAGTGCTATTTGTAGTTGCAAAATACTGGAAACCACCAATAGGCCCACATGAAGCCACATGTTCCAATCAATGAAGTGCCTGATATGATGTAGTGAGAAGGGAATATCACCTCTGCAATATTCTTAAATGCACCAACTTAGTCTGATCATGGGGAGATATCAGACACACCCAAATCAAAGGAGGTTCTATAAGATGTGCGAGTAGTACTTCAAAGAGCATCCAGGCCCTGAAAGAAAAGGAAGGCCACGGAGAGTCACAGGATGAAGACAGCTGGGTGGGACAGTGGGACCTCACCACATGACCCAGTGATCTTCAATCAACATTGTAACCCAGCCAATAGCACTGCACAGGGGGATGCCCTCCTTTGACAACTGTACAATGTCCATGCCAGATGTTCACATCAGACAAAGCTGAACAAAGGATACAGATGACTCTGTATTCTTTTTGCAACTTTTCTGTAAATCTGATATTATTTCAAAAATGTTCTAAAACTCGTAACTCTGTAGACCCATCCGGAAAAAAAAAAAAAGAGAGAGAGAGAGAAAGAACCAGAGGGAGCCTGGTTTCCTTGGCTTGCTTGTGTTTGTTCAGTTTACCCTTATCAGCTATGTTAGCCTCCAGAAGCACCAGCCTCAAGGTCTCCCGAGTCTCTAATCCATGGATAAGTGTTTGTTTGGCAGGCAGGGGTGGTTGGGGGAAGGTGGGGCAGAGTTTTCTGTATTTGCTTTAAATTTTTGGTGGGGGGATTCAAATCCCTCAAAAACAGAAAGGCAATTTTTTATTTTTTTAAAGATTTTATTTATTTATTCATAGAGACACACAGAGAGAGGCAGAGACACAGGCAGAGGGAGAAGCAGGCTCCACGCAGGAAGCCCGACATGGGACTCGATCCCAGGTCCTCAGGATCACACCCCGGGCTGCAGGCAGCGCTAAACCGCTGCACTACCGGGGCTGCCCAGGCAATTTTTTTAAATCATAGAATTGACGCATATAAAAAGGAGGTGTAAGTAGAAATAACAAGAATTTTTCCTTCCCACCAAGGATGCCACCCTACAAAGGTCACCTCTGTCAACCGTGGGAGGGTGTTAATGTTTAGATACATGAGATAATATGGTACTACTGCAATTCAACCTGCTGTTTTTCACTTAGCATTTTTGGACCTTGTACAGTTCCTAATGGCTGGTTCCCTACTGACTGACACCTAAATTGTCACACAAAATTCCACAACCATGTGTCTATGTACTTGTGCACTGCTGTGAGGGCAGCAAAGAAACAAAGAATCTAATCATGAAATGGGCAAAAGACATGAACAGAAATCTCACAGAGGAAAACATAGACACGGCCAACATGCACATGAGAAAATGCTCCACATCATTTGCGATCAGGAAAATACACATCAACCACAATGAGATACCACCTCACACCAATGAGAATGGTGAAAATTAACAAGACAAGACACAACAAATGTTGGAGAGGATATGGAGAAAGGGGAACCCTCTTGCACTGTTGGTGGGAATGTGAACTGGTGCAGGCACTCTGGAAAACTGTGTGGAGGTTCCTCAAAGAGTTAAAAATAGACCTGCCCTATGACCCAGCAATTGCACTGTTGGGGATTTACCCCAAAGATACAGATGCAATGAAATGCCGGGACACCTGCACCCCGATGTTTATAGCAGCAATGGCCACAATAGCCAAACCATGGAAGGAGCCTCGGTGTCCATCGAAAGATGAATGGATAAAGAAGATGTGGTCTCTGTATACAATGGAATATTACTCAGCCATTACAAACGACAGATACCCACCATTTGCTTCAATGTGGATAGAACTGGAGGGTATTATGCTGAGTGAAGTAAGTCAATTGGAGAAGGACAAACATTATATGTTCTCATTCATTTGTGGAATATAAAAAATAGTGACAGGGAATAAAGGGGAAAGGAGAAAAATGAGTGGAAATATCAGAAAGGGAGACAGAACATGAAAGACTCCTAACTCTGGGTAACGAACTAGGGGTGGTGGAAGGGGAGGAGGGCGGGGGGTGAGGGTGACTGGGTGGTGGGCACTGAGGGGGGCACTTGACGGGATGAGCCCTGGGTGTATTTCTGTATGTTGGCAAATTGAACACCAATAAAAAATAAATTTATTTTAAAAAGGAGTGCTTTCTAAAAATTGAAATCGGGATCCCTGGGTGGCGCAGCGGTTTGGCGCCTGCCTTTGGCCCAGGGCGCGATCCTGGAGACCCGGGATCGAATCCCACGTCGGGCTCCCGGTGCATGGAGCCTGCTTCTCCCTCTGCCTGTGTCTTTGCCCCTCTTTCTCTCTCTCTGTGACTCTCATAAAAAATAAAAAGAAAAAAGAAAGATTTTAAAAAAATAAAAAAAATAAAAATAAAAATTGAAATCATTGTTCATGTTTTGTAATGTGCGCTGATGCTTTTTTTATTTAAATACATTTGCTGTCTGACTAAATGTCCCATAAAACCGTTAATAACAACAGAGGGTCCTATTTTATGGATATACCACAGTCTAACCCAACAGTTCTCAAGCCAAGTCTAGCTCAAGGTCCATTTTTCTGTGCAGGCCAAGAATAGTTTTACACGTTTAATGGTTGTGAAATCCAAACAAGGAGGTGAAGCTGAGGCCCTATGTGGCTGGAGCGCTTCCTGTCTGGCACTTCACAAAGAGCCAGCTGAGCCTTGCTTAACCTGCTGGTCAGCACTTACCATGTTCACAGACTTCATTCCTGTGTGTGCTGCCCAATGACCATCTGATTCCAACTCCACCAATATCATGACCAGGAGTCCTGAAGATCCTCTCTGCAAACATCTAAGATGCCATAAACATGTAACCAGTATCCCTCAGAGCTTTCAAGAAAGAAAACCACATGGACACACCTGAGAAAAAGAGGGGCTCAGGCATGGAGAGGGGGTGGTTGACAGGAGCTGCGTTCAGCTGGGCAAGAAGGGCCACTCCGCAGATAGCGGATGGCAGCTGTACCCACGAGCAGGGTGACAAGGGAGCTCTCTGGCCTTGGGAATTTGCAGGCCAGGTAGATGCCCTACGAGGCTGTGACACCTGAATGTCTACCACCGGTATGGAAAAATATACCGAGTCCTCACTGCACTTAGTAACCTGGTTATCCGTGTTCTGCTGGCACAAGCGCACACCCAGCTCCACCAGCTGATGTCATTCTAATACAAGCAAAGAAACCGTTTTTGTTAACTCGCGCTGCCTCCTAAGTGTGACCTCTGCTGGACTTTGGGGATCTTGGGAAACAACCCTGGGAACCACCTGCCTCCAAACTGCCTTCAAATACAAAATGGTAGACAGTGATTTTGGCTTCCAGATGCCCCCCCCCCCCCCCGCCCAACACTAGCTCCCTATGTGATTTTTCATTGCTGGAACTTCCCGTTGCACTGATTTTGCCTAGGACTTCTAAAATTATGTTCTTGGGATCCCTGGGTGGCGCAGCGGTTTGGCGCCTGCCTTTGGCCCAGGGCGCGATCCTGGAGACCTGGGATCGAATCCCACGTCAGGCTCCTGGTGCATGGAGCCTGCTTCTCCCTCTGCCTATGTCTCTGCCTCTCTCTCTCTGTGTGTGACTATCATAAATAAATTAATTAATTAATTAATTAATTAATTAATTAAAAAAATAAAATTATGTTCTTTACAAGAAAATACCCTTCAGGCAAGATCAGAAAAAGCAATGAAAATTCATTTTAAGATTTTATTTTTTTTATTTATTCATAGAGAGAGAGAGAGAGAGGCAGAGTCACAAAGATGGGGGTCTTTATCCCCTCACACCCTGCCTCAAAGCAAGCATACCTTTTCCCTATCTCGCAGGTGAAACCCAGGAGGTTGACCTGCAAAAGCACAACTCTTAAGGCAAGGAAAAGGGAGGACCCTGATCCCAGAACCTGTAGGGTAGGCTCTTTCCTTTTTTTTTTTTTTTTTTTTTTTGGGTAGACTCTTTCCAAACTGCTCACAAGAAACTGTCCCCACTGCATCAGAAAGCATGGTGTTGCCTTTGGGTTCTGTTATTGTTTTTGGAGCATCAGAATAGTACCCTACACATGGAAGTCTCTCCTAAGACAAAAGGAGTTCTTAAGGCCCAATCTCCCCTAGCCCTCACCTGATGGAAGAATTCCCAATGATTTCCTTGGATATTCTTGACCTGGCAAGAGCACATCCCCTCCCATCCTCAACCGGGGTCAGAGGGGGGCCCATGCCACCTTCTCAATGGGATGGGAATGGCCATTGTGTCCACTCATGGCATGAAGGTAGCCAATGCATTGTCTGTAGGGTACTGGAGTCAGGCCTGAGGTAATGAAGCTCAGCAGGAGCTTTGACAAGACTTTGGAGACAAGGCCCTGCTGCATTCTCTCAGCCCTGTGCCCGGTGGCTCTTCTGGCCATATTTGATCCATCTCTTAAAATGGGCTCTCTTAGGGAGCTCTGTATGAAAGATCTCAGTGAAGCGAGCTGCCATGTATGTAGACATGGCTACCGACAATTTGCTGGGCTAGTGATTTGAATGAACCTGAACAGCCCCTCTGAGAGCACATCTGGCCAAACAGAAGCACTAGAAATCCCAGCTTTCAGCTCCTGGCTGCAGGAGCAAATCAAGTCTCTTCCATGATCGTATGTCTACACCGGCAACAAGCGTTAAACAAATACAAGATGGTAAATTCATGCCACTTTGGAGAATGAAGAGAATCTAAAATAATGTACCCTGACCACCAGGGCAGACAGGGCAGTCCCTGCCCTATCCACACTTCTGACTGAAACCCTTGAGTTCATCCTCAGAAAGAGAGTTCTGTCGCCTGAGCTCCCATGGAAGTCTCCAGGGAAAATTCGCCCGAGGTGTGGCGTACATGAAAGTGTAGCCATTTGCTTGTTTGGCAATTGTGACTTATATATGCAAAGTCTATGCTCATCAGTGAGAATACCCAATACGTTATCACTACATACCATAAAATTATCAAAAATAGCTGGTTTAGGGGTTTCTGGCTGTCCCAACAGGTAGACAGGAGACTCTTGATCTCCTGAGAGTTTGAGCCCCACGTTGGGTAGAGAGATTACTGGTAGAGGGAGCATCCCTGGTGGCTCAGCGGTTGAGCATCTGCCTTTGGCTCAGGGTGTGATCCTGGAGTCCCAGGATCGAGTCCTACATCAGGCTCCCTGCATGGAGCCTGCTTCTCCCTCTGCCTGTGTCTGCTTCTGTGTGTGTGTGTGTGTGTGTGTGTGTGTGTGTGTGTGTGTCTCAGGAATAAATAAATAAGATCTTTTTAAAAGACAGACAGAGAGAGAAAGATTACTGGGGGGGGGAGGGTGCTTTAATAATCTGTTCTGATTCTCTGAAGCAATGCTTATAATCTATACGTTAATTTTTATCCTTAAATATCAGTGGAAATCTTGGAATTCTGGTGCTATAGAGAAAGAGAGTCTGAGGGTAAGAATTCAGAAGGTCAGCAGATCAAGTCATAGAGCCTCCAGGCACTTTCATGGGAAATGATGTGGGATGTCCTAGTTCAGCCTCTCCCTGGACAGATGAGGGAACGATCCCCAAGGACATGGGGCCTTTTCCACAGGCTCCTCTGAGGTGGGCCCAGAACTCCATGTTTGAAGTCATATCAGTATGCAAACCCCAGCATCTTTGCTCTGAGGGCAGGGTATTATATGGAGAAATTAATTCTGATAATATTCCATAAATAAGGTTAGAAAGGTTGTTTGGTAGGCACCTGGGTGGATCAGTGGTCGAGAGTCTGCCCTCAGCTTAGGGCGTGACCCCAGGGTCCTGGGACCATGTCCCGCATCGGGCTCCCCACGGGGAGCCTGCTTCTCCCTCTGCCTATGTCTCTGCCTCTCTCTGTGTGTCTCTCATGAATAAGTAAATAAAATCGAAAGAAAAAGAAAAGAAAGAAAGAAAGAAAGAAAGAAAGAAAGAAAGAAAGAAAGAAAGAAAGAAGAAAGAAAAGTTATTTGGGACAGCCACAGGGAAATGCCAAGAGGAAATGAGGAGGGAAAGGTTATCCGACAAGCCTGAAATGTAGAATTTAGTAACCAATAGACAGTTTGAAACCACTCTCTCTCACAGGAAGGCATTATCAGTCACTGCCAGGCAGGCCAACTCCCAGGACAGACACTAACAATGCATATTATCCTCATGCCAAAAACCCATCTGCTCCAAAATAGAAAAATAACATTTTCTGAGGTGCAGCAGGTGTGTTTGGAAAGAACAACAACAAATCTCACTTGACTATGATGAGCATGGCCCCTTTCAGAAGCAGGGGAGAAGGATCTGAAGCAAGGACAGTGGTGTTTGCTGAGTGCCTGACATTTGCCAGGGGTGTGCAGACATGATGTCCTCTGCTTCTCAAAGCAAACCTGTGCATGAATAACCCCCTTTTGCCGGTTAGGGACAACTGCAGCTCTGAGCAGCAGAGCCAGGGCTCTGAACCCAGCTCTTCCCCATCCAGGGTCAGAACTACAGGGGCCAGAGGAAGTACGGGGGTATAGGGGGCTCTAAAGTTTGGATCTTGTTTCTATGTGTGATGGCTAATGGAAAACTTATAACAGCTTGTTTTTAACCTTTTGCCTTTGCACCAAATTACCTGGAAACACCTTGAAAGGAAAGAAACCATTTTAGCAGCTCCCTGAATATTCACCCTGAACTCAGCACCATGATGATGTAAAATATCAGAGAGGCACAGGATGCCAGGCTTCCCGAGGTGGTGCTACTTCATCTTCGGTGACCAGCACGTGCTTCCAGCAACACAACAGGAAAACAAGATACAGAAAAACTGTACCTAACCATGGGACCCCGGCTGTCTCGGGCACACACCAACAGGGAAATGGACAGTTCATCCTAGTCTTTGGGAACACACCTGGTGCCAGCTGCCCTCCAATTGTGGAGGGCCGTGGCCTCAGCATCTGCACGCTCAGGAGCCAGCCCATCCAGAACCCGTCCTAAGACCAAACCATGGACAGTTGCCTTGACCATCACTTCATACTTAAGCCTCCAGATAGGAGAGTTTCCTTCCTGCAACCCTACTCCCCAAGATAGTATCTATCACAGTGTGGGTCAGATAGGAACACATGAGTATCTATAAAATGGAAAGATGAATAATAACATGAAGGAAAAATCAGAAAATGCTACTTCCAAAAATCAGAAATCAAAACTAACAAGAATCCAAGCAAGAAGTCAGAGATCAGTCAGAGATTGCAGAGATGCAATCTTCCCAGGGGTTGTGTCCCCAGGGGACCACAGGGTGGCTAGGTAAAGGGAGGAAGGTCTCTTGAGTGCCATCCAACCACATGAAATCACTGGACCTTGGGACTGCATCAGAGCACAGATTTCAGGGGTCAAGAGCAGCATGGGGAGCACGGGACAGCCTAGGGTTTGCCATTCCCCGGTTTTGTGGTGTCATGTGAGGAAGCCAGGGCATATGATACTGTCTCTTTGTCAGAAATATCTCCACAAAGAATTAATATTGTGAAAATGTCAATGTTACCCAGGGCAATTTACACATTTAATGCAATCCCTATCAAAATACCATGGACTTTTGTCAGAGAGTTGGAAAAAATTATTTTAAGATTTGTGTGGAATCAGAAAAGACCCCAAAGAGCCAGGGGAATATTAAAAAAGAAAACCATATCTGGGGGCATCACAATGCCAGATTTCAGGCTGTACTACAAAGCTGTGGTCATCAAGACAGTGTGGTACTGGCACAAAAACAGACACATAGATCAATGGAACAGAACAGAGAACCCAGAAGTGGACCCTCAACTTTATGGTCAACTAATATTTGACAAAGCTGGAAAAGAGACAGTGTCTTCGGAGGAGGGGCAAGACGGCGGAAGAGTAGGGTCTCCAAATCACCTGTCCCCACCAAATTACCTAGATAACCTTCAAATCATCCTGAAAATCTACGAATTCGGCCTGAGATGTAAAGAGAGACCAGCTGGAATGCTACAGTGAGAAGAGTTCGCGCTTCTATCAAGGTAGGAAGACGCGGAAAAAGAAATAAAGGAACAAAAGGCCTCCGAGGGGGAGGGGCCCCGCGAGGAGCCGGGCTGAGGCCGGGGCGAGTGTCCCCAGGACAGGAGAGCCCCGTCCCGGAGGAGCAGGAGCTGCACCAACCTTCCCGGGCGGGCGGAAAGGGGCTCGCAGGGAGTTGGAGCAGGACCCAGGAGAGCGGGGATGCCCTCGGGCCCCGGGGACACTAACAGGCACCTGCGCCCCGGAGAGTGCGCTGAGCTCCCTAAGGGCTGCAGCGCCCTTAGGGAGGACCCGGAGGGAGGGAGGCTGGACCTGGAGCAGCTCTGAGGGGCTCGGGCGGCGGCTCCGCAGAGGGGGCTGCGGGGCGGGAGCGCGAATCCAACAGCGCAGGCCCCGGAGCACAGGGCGCCCGGACACAGCCCAGGATCCGGCCTCCCCCAGGACAGGCAGAGGCCGGGAGGGCCCAGGACAGCAAGGACGCTCCTGCCCCGAGCTGAGCAGATCAGCAGCCCCGCCCCGGAGCCTCCAGGCCCTGCACGGAGAGCCCCGTAGTTACTGCGGGGGCAGAATCCAGGCCCCGCCACTGGAGCTGTTCCTCCTGGGGCCTCACGGGGTAAACAACCCCCACTGAGCCCTGCACCAGGCAGGGGGCAGAGCAGCTCCCCCAAGTGCTAACACCTGAAAATCAGCACAACAGGCCCTTCCCCCAGAAGACCAGCTAGAAGGACAAGTTCCAGGGGAAGTCAAGGGACTTAAAGTCTACAGAATCAGAAGATACTCCCCCGTGTTCTTTTTTTTTTTTTTTTTTTTTGCTTTTTGATTTCTGTTTGCTTCCCCCACACTTTCTTTCTTTTTCTTTCTCATTTTCTTCTCTTTTTTTCTTTTTCTCTTTTCTTTCCTTCTTTCTCTCCTCTCTTTTTCTCCTTTTCCCAATACAACTTGTTTTTGGCCACTCTGCACTGAGCAAAACGACTAGAAGGAAAACCTCACCTCAAAAGAAAGAATCAGAAACAGTCCTCTCTCCCACAGAGTTACAAAATCTGGATTACAATTCAATGTCAGAAAGCCAATTCAGAAGCACTATTATACAGCTACTGGTGGCTCTAGAAAAAAAGCATAAAGGACTCGAAACTTCATGACTGCAGAATTTAGATCCAATCAGGCAGAAATTAAAAATCAATTGAATGAGATGCAATCCAAACTAGAAGTCCTAACGACGAGGGTTAACGAGGTGGAAGAACGAGTGAGTGACATAGAAGATAAGTTGATGGCAAAGAGGGAAACTGAGGAAAAAAGAGACAAACAATTAAAGACCATGAGGATAGATTAAGGGAAATAAACGACAGCCTGAGGAAGAAAAACCTACGTTTAATTGGGGTTCCCAGGGCGCCGAAAGGGCCAGAGGGCCAGAATATGTATTTGAACAAATCATAGCTGAAAACTTTCCTAATCTGGGAAGGGAAACAGGCATTCAGATCCAGGAAATAGAGAGATCCCCCCTAAAATCAATAAAAACCGTTCAACAACTCGACATTTAATAGTGAAGCTTGCAAATTCCAAAGATAAAGAGAAGATCCTTAAAGCAGCAAGAGACAAGAAATCCCTGACTTTTATAGGGAGGAGTATTAGGGTAATAGCAGACCTCTCCACAGAGACCTGGCAGGCCAGAAAGGGCTGGCAGGATATATTCAGGGTCCTAAATGAGAAGAACATGCAACCAAGAATACTTTATCCAGCAAGGCTCTCATTCAGAATGGAAGGAGAGATAAAGAGCTTCCAAGACAGGCAGGAACTGAAAGAATATGTGACCTCCAAACCAGCTCTGCAAGAAATTTTAAGGGGGACTCTTAAAATTCCCCTTTAAGAAGAAGTTCAGTGGAACAATCCACAAAAACAAGGACTAAATAGATATCATGATGACACTAAACTCATATCTGTCAATAGTAACTCTGAACGTGAATGGGCTGAATGACCCCATCAAAAGGCGCAGGGTTTCAGACTGGATAAAAAAGCAGGACCCATCTATTTGCTGTCTACAAGAGACTCATTTTAGACAGAAGGACACCTACAACCTGAAAATAAAAGGGTGGAGAACCATTTACCATTCAAATGGTTCTCAAAATATACCCTAAAAACTATAGAACACTTCTGAAAGAAATTGAGGAAGACACAAAGAGATGGAAAAATATTCCATGCTCATGGATTGGCAGAATTAATATTGTGAAAATGTCAATGTTACCCAGGGCAATTTACACGTATAATGCAATCCCTATCAAAATACCATGGACTTTCTTCAGAGACTTAGAACAAATTATTTTAAGATTTGTGTGGAATCAGAAAAGACCCCAAACAGCCAGGGGAATTTTAAAAAAGAAAACCACACCTGGGGGCATCACAATGCCAGATTTCAGGTTGTACTACAAAGCTGTGGTCATCAAGACAGTGTGGTACTGGCACAAAAACAGACACCTAGATCAATGGAACAGAATAGAGAACCCAGAAGTGGACCCTGAACTTTATGGTCAACTAATATACGATAAAGGAGGAAAGACGATCCACTGGAAGAAAGTCTCTTCAATAAATGGTGCTGGGAAAATTGGACATCCACATGCAGAAGAATGAAACTGGACCACTCTCTTGCACCATACACAAAGATAAATTCAAAATAGATGAAAGATCTAAATGTGAGACAAGATTCCATCAAAATCCCAGAGGAGAACTCAGGCAACACCCTTTTTGAACTTGGCCACAGTAACCGGAGAAGGACAAACAGTGTATGTTCTCATTCATTTGGGGAATATGAATAATAGTGAAAGGGAATATAAGGGAAGGGAGAAGAAATGTGTGAGAAATATCAGAAAGGGAGACAGAACATAAAGACTTCTAACTCTGGGAAATGAACTAGGGGTGGTGGAGGGGGAGGAGGGCGGGGGGTGGGGGTGAATGGGTGACGGGCACTGAGGGGGACACTTGACGGGATGAGCACTGGGTGTTATTCTGTTTGTTGGTAAATTGAACACCAATAAAAATTAATTTATAAAAAAAAATAAAAATAAAAAAATAAAAATTAAAAAAAAATAAAATAAAAAGATTCATGTAAACTAATGAGAATGAAGATACAACCGTTCAAAATCTTTGGGATGCAGCAAAAGCAGTCCTAAGGGGGAAATACATCACAATACAAGCATCCATTCAAAAACTGGAAAGAACTCAAATACAAATGTTAACCTTACACATAAAGGAGCTAGAGAAAAAACAGCATATAGGCCCTACACCCAGCAGAAGAAGAGAGTTAATTAAGATTCGAGCAGAACTCAACGAAATCGAGACCAGGAGAACTGTGGAACAGATCAACAAAACCAGGAGTTGGTTCTTTGAAAGAATTAATAAGATAGATAAACCATTAGCCAGCCTTATTAAAAAGAAGAGAGAGAAGACTCAAATTAATCAAATCATGAATGAGAAAGGAGAGATCACTACCAACACCAAGGAAATACAAACGATTTTAAAAACATATTATGAACAGTTCTACGCCAATGAATTAGGCAATCTAGAAGAAATGGACGCATTCCTGGAAAGCCACAAACTACCAAAACTGGAACAGGAAGAAATAGAAACTGAACAGAACAATAACCAGGGAGGAAATTGAAGCAGTCATCAAAAACCTCCCAAGACAAGAGT
The DNA here is from genome assembly GCF_905146905.1 of Nyctereutes procyonoides. Taxonomy (NCBI): domain Eukaryota; kingdom Metazoa; phylum Chordata; class Mammalia; order Carnivora; family Canidae; genus Nyctereutes; species Nyctereutes procyonoides. The sequence continues at coordinate 20,480,683 of NW_026575120.1, forward strand.
CCAGGGCCAGATGGCTTCCCAGGGGAATTCTATCACATGTTTAAAGAAGAAACCATACCTATTCTACTAAAGCTGTTTGGAAAGATAGAAAGAGATGGAGTACTTCCAAATTCGTTCTATGAGGCCAGCATCACCTTAATTCCAAAACCAGACAAAGACCCCACAAAAAAGGAGAATTACAGACCAATATCCCTGATGAAGATGCATGCAAAAATTCTCAACAAGATACTAGCCAATAGGATCCAACAGTACATTAAGAAAATTATTCACCATGACCAAGTAGGATTTATCCCCGGGACACAGACTGGTTCAACACTCATAAAACAATCAGTGTGATTCATCATATCAGCAAGAGAAAAACCAAGAACCATATGATCCTCTCATTAGATGCAGAGAAAGCATTTGACAAAATACAGCATCCATTCCTGATCCAAACTCTTCAGAGTGTAGGGATGGAGGGAACATTCCTCAACATCTTAAAAGCCATCTACGAAAAGCCCACAGCAAATATCATTCTCAATGGGGAAGCACTGGGAGCCTTTCCCCTAAGATCAGGAACAAGACAGGGATGTCCACTCTCACCACTGCTATTTAACATAATACTGGAAGTCCTAGCCTCAGCAATCAGACAACAAAAAGACATTAAAGGCATTCAAATTGGCAAAGAAGAAGTCAAACTCTCCCTCTTCACCGATGACATGATACTCTACATAGAAAACCCAAAAGCCTCCACCCCAAGATTGCTAGAACTCATACAGCAATTTGGTAGCGTGGCAGGATACAAAATCAATGCCCAGAAATCAATGGCATTTCTATACACTAACAATGAGACTGAAGAAAGAGAAATTAAGGAGTCAATCCCATTTACAATTGCACCCAAAAGCATAAGATACCTAGGAATAAACCTAACCAAAGAGGTAAAGGATCTATACCCTAAAAACTATAGAACACTTCTGAAAGAAATTGAGGAAGACACAAAGAGATGGAAAAATATCCATGCTCATGGATTGGCAGAATTAATATTGTGAAAATGTCAATGTTACCCAGGGCAATTTACACGTTTAATGCAATCCCCATCAAAATACCATGGACTTTCTTCAGAGAGTTAGAACAAATTATTTTAAGATTTGTGTGGAATCAGAAAAGACCCCGAATAGCCAGGGGAATTTAAAAAAGAAAACCACACCTGGGGGCATCACAATGCCAGATTTCAGGTTGTACTACAAAGCTGGGGTCATCAAGACAGTGTGGTACTGGTACAAAAACAGACACCTAGATCAATGGAACAGAATAGAGAACCCAGAAGTGGACCCTGAACTTTATGGTCAACTAATATTCGATAAAGGAGGAAAGACTATCCACTGGAAGAAAAACAATCTCAATAAATGGTGCTGGGAAAATTGGACATGCACATGCAGAAGAATGAAACTAGACCACTCTCTTTCACCATACACAAAGATAAACTCAAAATGGATGAAAGATCCAAATGTGAGACAAGATTCCATCAAAATCCTAGAGGAGAACACAGGCAACACCCTTTTTGAACTCGGCCACAGTACCTTCTTGCAAGATACATCCACCAAGGCAAAAGAAACAAAAGCAAAAATGAACTATTGGGACTTCATCAAGATAAGAAGCTTTTGCACAGCAAAGGACACAGTCAACAAAACTAAAAGACAACATACACAATGGGAGGAGATATTTGCAAATAACGTATCAGATAAAGGGCTAGTTTCCAAAATCTATAAAGAACTTATTAAACTCAACACCAAAGGAACAATCCAATCATGAAATGGGCAAAAGACATGAACAGAAATCTCACAGAGGAAGACATAGACATGGCCAACATGCACATGAGAAAATGCTCCGCATCACTTGCCATCAGGGAAATACACATCAAAACCACAATGAGATACCACCTCACACCAGTGAGAATGAGGAAAATTAACAAGGCAGGAAACCACAAATGTTGGAGAGGATGCGGAGAAAGGGGAACCCTCTTACACTGTTGGTGGGAATGTGAACTGGTGCAGCCACTCTGGAAAACTGTGTGGAGGTTCCTCAAAGAGTTAAAAATAGACCTGCCCTACAACCCAGCAATCGCACTGTTGGGGATTTACCCCAAAGATACAGATGCAATGAAACGCCGGGGCACCTGCACCCCGATGTTTCTAGCAGCAATGTCCACAATAGCCAAACCATGGAAGGAGCCTCTGTTTCCATCAAAAGATGAATGGATAGGGCTTAAATTTTTCATAAGAACTCATGAAAAACATGGGGAAACAAATATCTTCTGCCGAACGGTATTCCACATGAAGAGGCTCAGGCAGGCCCCCTCAGGGAGACTTGCAGCGATGGCACGGGACAGAGCCCTTGGCAGGGTGCCCAGGGCAGAGGGAGCCAGCACTTGTTAGAGATGCTGCTGAAGTTGGTAGATGCTGTAAACACGTGGAGAAAAAGCACTTGGGCGACCGTAGGAAAACCTGGAGCAATGATGACATAACTGCCCTCTGCCCTGATAGCCCTCTTTGCAGGATGTCGTCCTGAACACAGTGAGACCCTGACAAGACTGGCGTATGAATGCTGTCAGAGAACCTCATGGTACACGTTTGCCCTCCGGTTTTCACCCTCCTTGCAAAATTGCCAAATGAGATCCATAAGAGAATTCCATACACAAACCAGATTGCCACGAATGAACTGACAGTATCATCTGGGCTAATCCAGGGGCAGGCAGACCCAGGTGGGCCTGGGGACCAGCTGCCCAGGACCCTGGCTGCCCAGGACCCCAGCCCCGAGTCTGCAATAGCCGGGATGGCAGATGCCAGCAGAGCCGGGTCCCCTCTGAGAGCCAAGCACCAGCTTTGTGGTCTTGGGCCCTCTTCATAGGCAGCACACTCACTTTGGGCTCTTGTCTTTACAGGGTTTTCTTGGCTTACAAGTCTCCATCTTCCCCCTTCTGACAGATGAGCCCTTTCTTCAGTTACATTCACCTTTAATCAAGTTGCACACAGGTTTCTGCCTGGGACATTTGGTCTTTGAGGTCACTTTACATGTCTTGCTTTGATCCACGCTAAGCTAATTCTCAGAGGGCCACCAAGTTCCTCCTGCTTGAGGGAAGTCTATCAATACGACATGATAAACATACACATACAAAACCAACACTGGCGATGCATATACAGTGGAACACGAACATTCATGAGGCTGTAGGAGTCTGGGGGGACTGCAGGTGTACATGGGAAGGTTCCAGAGGGGACACATTGACACGGAGTGTTAAAACACAAGAAGCGGCTGCCCCGTGAAGTAAGTGCAATGGGCGTCTGAAGAGCACTTCCAGGCTGACGAAACAGTAGAAAACTTCCAGGGATCCACAGTAGTTCAACTTCTAAACTTCAACATCTTTAACGGGAAGACTTGTCTTATTCACCGCTGTTCATTGTAGAAGAGTTCACTTATAGCAGAGGCTCAAAAAATATTGTTGAAAGTTGAATGAATGGGTCCTAGGATGCATGTGGCAGATGGTGAAAAATGAAGCTATGAATATACATAGCATTCATCCATAAAGCCACTTGTTTAACATGCCAAGCAGTCTGGATATTATGCTGGAAACCATCGGAGATTTCGAGCAATGAAAGTAACATGATCTAATGTTGCCATGGGAATCTGTGGGACCAATGAGAAGGGCCCCAACGATGCAGGTGGAGATGAGGAGATGAATTCAAATGAGTGTGAGAGGACTTGTGTGGATGATAAGCAGAAGTTGTCCAAGATGATTCCCTAACCATGAATGTGGACAGCTGGACAGGTAGTGGTATTACTCACTGAACTAGGAATTAAAGGCAAGAATTCATTACCAAACAAGATTATATTTCTATTATAGATTAAGATTAATTTCTAGTATATTATAATACAAAATTTAGGCATAGAACTTAAGAGAAGAAAGAAGGGGAAAAAAGGGGATGGATGGCTAGATGATGGATGGATGTAGGACAGATGTTTGATGGATGAAAGATGGGTGGCTGATAGATGATGGATGGATGATAGGAGGATGATGCGTGGATGATGGATGGGTGGATGATGGATAGGTGGATGATGGGTGGATGATGTGTGGATGATGGGTGAATGATGAGTGAATGAGGGGTGGATGATGAATGGATGGGTGGGGGATGAGTGGATGATGCGTGGGTGGTGAATGATGGGTGGATGATGGATAGATGACAGGTGGATGATGGGGGTATGACAGATGGATGATGAGTGGAGGGGTGGAAGATGGGTGGATGACAGGTGATGATGGGTGGATGATGAGTGGATGAAGAATGGATGGGTGGATGATGGATGGATGATGGGTAAATGATGGGTGGATATGGGTGGATGATGGGGGGATGATAGGTGGATGGCGAATGGATGGGGGATGATGGGTGGATGATGGTGGATGGGTGGAGGATGGGTGGATAATGAGTGGATGGGTTGATGATGGGTGGATGATAAGTGGATAACAGGTGGATGATGGGTGGATGATAGGTGGATGCTGGGTGGATGATGGGTGAATGTTAGGTAGATGATGGGTGTGTGATGGGTGGATGGTGGGTGAGAGCTTAGTGAATGGGGGGATAATAGGTGGATGATGAGTGGATAAAGAGTGGATGGGTGAATGATGGGTGGATGATGGGTGGATCCTGGGAGGATCGAGGGTGGATGAGGAGTAGATGGAGGGATGATTAGTGGATGATGGGTGGATGATCAGTGGATGATTGGTGGATGATGTGTGATGAGGGGTGGATGATGAATGGATGAGTAGGTGATGGGTGGATGTTGAGTGAATGAGTGGATGATGGGTGCATTTTGGGGGATGTTGAGTGGATGAGTGGATGATAGGGGGTGATGGGTGGAGAATGGATGGGTGATGGGTGAATAATGGGTGGATGCTGAGTGGATGATATGTGGACGATGAGTGGATGGGGGATGCTGAGTGGATGGGGGATGATGTGTGGATGACGGGTGGATGATGAGTGGTTGATGAATAGATATGAGTGGATGGGTGCATGATGGGTGGATGATGGGTGGGTGATGGGTGGATGATGAATGGATGATGAATGGATGGATGGGGAATGGGTGGATGACTGGTGGATGGTTGGTGGATGATGGGTGGAAAATGAGTGGATGAGGGGTGGATGACAAATGGATGGGTAGGTGATGGGTGGATGTTGAGTGGATGAGTGGATGATGGGTGGATGATGGATAGGTGATGGGTGGATGATGAGAGAATGATGAGTAGATTGGTGGATGATGGGTGGATGATGGGCAGGTGATGAGTGGATGATAAATGGATAGGTCGATAGTGGTTGGATGATGGGATGATGGCGGGGTAATGGTTGGATGATGAATGGATGGGTTGGTGTTGGGTGGATGATGAGTGCATGGGTGGATTATACCCATAATCCAACCCTGATGGGTGGATGATGGATAGAAGATGGGTGAATGATGGGTGGATGACGAGTGGAGGGGTGGATTTTGGGTGGATGATGGTGAATGATGGGTGGATGATGGGTCAATGATGGGTGGATGTTGGGTGGATGGGGGGATGATGGGTGGATAATGGGTGGACGATGGGTCAATGATGGGTGGATGTTGGGTGGATGATGAATGGATGGGGGAGTGATGGGTGGATAATGGGTGGATGATGAGTGGATGGGTGATTGATGGGTGGATTATGGATCGATGATGGGTGGATGATGATGGTTGATGAGTGAATGAGTGGATGATGGGTGGATGATTGGTGAATGATGAGTGGATGATGGGTGGATGATGAGTGGATGGTCAAATGATGGGTGGATGATGGGTGGATCTGTGAATGATGGGTGGATATTGTGTGGATGATGGGTGGATGAGGGGGAGATGATGGGTGGATGATGGGTGGTTTATGGGTTGATGATGGGTGGATTATGGGTGGATGAAGAGTGGATGGGTGGATGATCTGTGTATGATGGGAGAATGAGGGTGGATGATGGGTTGGTGAGGAATGGATTGGTGGATGATGGGTGGATTATGGATGGATGATGGGTGGCTGATCGGTGGATGATGGGTGGATAATGTGTGGATGGTTGATTTGTCTGGATGTTGCATAATGGGTGGATGATAGGTGAATGGGTGGATGATGGTTGGATGTTGGGTGGATGATGGGTGGCTAATGGTTGGATGATGGGTGAATGATTAATGGATGATGCGTGGATGATAAGTGGATTGGTGGATGATGGGTGGATGATCAGTGGATGGGTGGATGTGGGGGGATGTGTGGATGATGGGTGTATCATGAGTGGTTGATTAGTGGATGGGTGGATGATGTTTGGATGATGGGTGGTTCAGTGGATGATGGTGAATGATGAATGGATGATGAGTGGATGAAGGGTGGATGTTGGGTGGATGATGGGTGGATGATGAGTTGATGGGTTGATGATGGTGGATGATGGGGGATGATGGAGGAATGATGAGTGGATGAATAGTGGATGGCTTGTTGATGGGTGGATGATGGGTGGGTGATAGGTGGCGATGGGTGGATAATACATACATGATGAGTGGATGGGTGGATGATGGGTGATGATGGATCAACCATGAATAGATGATGAATGTATGGGTGGATGATGGGTGCATGATTGGAGGATGATGGGGTGATGACTGGTGGGTGAAGGATGAGTGAATGTTGGGTTGATAGAATAATCCACCTCTTTCTCTCCTCTACAAAAACCAACATGTGCATTTCTAAGCTGCCTTTTGTACCAAAGGTAAAGTCTCTTTCCCATATCACCATCCAAATAATTCCTTAGAATATTACTAGCAAGCAGTTTTGAGCTAGCATCCACTGAGCTTATGCATTGTTAAGCTTTTTAACAAAGATCATAATTCAAGTATAATTATATTTCTTCTTGAGAAAATTCAGTAAATATTTGTTTGCTAAATAGCAAAATTTCTGAAACTACTGGAGCAATTGGATGCTCCACAGAAGAACATCAGACATGCTCCTAAATCTGAATAACTTGCTTACATCTGCCAGAAGAAAGCTGAAAGTACCAGAGTGTGAAATTTTGAGCAATGGGTCCCCAAATGCTCCAAGAGGTTTTCTAATTGCATATTCTTTATGAACACTTAATTAAACTTGTCACATTAATTTTTAATTAAAGAAGCACATTAACATTTCATCTGCATGAACATTTGTGTGGACACAGTCCCTGGGTGATTAAAATCCAGGCTTCACTTGGAGGACACAGGCACTCTGAGCTCTGTGCTAATGAGCAGGAGAGGGCAGGACAATCCTGAGAGCATGCCAGCATGCAGGGAACCAGGAGCCTTTCTGGGTCTGGCAAGAGCTGCTCTCTGCCTTGGGCCTCAGGGACAGCTCTCCCCGTGGGGCCTGCCCTTTACTTTTTTCTAAAAACCCTCTCTTCTCTCGGGCTGACCACTGTGCTTGGGCCTTCCACTCCCAACATTAGCCTCCTGATGAAATTGAGTTGCCATCCGGAGAGCAACCCTACAGAGGAAAATGCACACAGAAGATGTGTGCCCCAGAGAACAAGGTCAGTGTGTGACCTGGCACCCCGTGATCCCAGACACCCTGCCACCGGATGAGAGGCCCCTGCCTTCCACAGACCAACAATGACAAATGTGCTGCTGCAGAATCTCCAAGCACCCAGGCTCCCGCGGCACCCCCACCCGCTGCCCCCACCCGCCACCCTCCAGAGACACTCGCCAATGTCTCCACCCTGAAAGTCTCTACAGCCCTGCTCTCCATGAGGACAGCATCCCTCCCCTGGGCTCCAGGGCCTGGAAGGCCAGCAGATCGCCCGGAGAGTGCCGCAGGGAAGTGTCCACAGTCCAGGCCTCTGTGTGGGCGAGGACCCCCAGAAGTAGGAAGTGGCATTTTCATAAGCCTGGTCTTCTGCAGCGCCCACACCACTAGTGAGGTTGGTCCCATGGAGCCCATCGCAGTGACCCCAGGCACCCCAGGCCCAGGTGGTGGTGTCCCAGGCCCGGTGGACACAGGAGGGAGCGGTGCAGCGGCTGACATGTTGGGAGGGTCCATGCCAGAAGACAAGCTGCCCAGGGACCCGACACCTGCCCCCGCCCATGCTGGCGGCAGCGCCAAACAAGGGGTCCCTGCCAGCTGGCATGGTCCAGATCCCCCAGAACCTGAGCAGCAAGTGGCACCAGTTCCCACCACCTGCAGGTGGGCTCCCTCTGGGCACTCACCTGTTACCCTGGGACCTCAGGGTCCTGCAGCAGCACCCTCATCCCCCCATGTCACCTGGCCTCCTGTGCCCTCCCAGGCCCCTCCACCCTCTGCCTCCTGGCAAGCGGTGCAGGAGGGAAGCGCACCGGGCTGACCTCACTCTGTCAGCTGCTCTCTTGTCTGACAAGGGGCTTCGATCCTTGAGGATCATCCCCAGGAGGCACAGTGTATATGAAATGGCAGTTGTGGGCCAAGAGCCTCTCAGATGTGGTGCAGGTGGTGCTGCCCCCAGACGGGCTCCAGCCATCAGCCAGGCCGCATTTGGACAACGGGGGTAAGTGAAGCCCTGGTGACCTGGGGGATTGAGGGCGGCAGCAGGAGGGCTGCTCGCCCACCGGTCCTTAGTGTTGGCAATGTCATGGGTCATCCATGTCAGAGGTGTGGCCCCTGCCCCGGCTCCCCTATCCCTGAGACCATCACCCAAGGAAGGAGAAAGGGCCCCAAAGCCACTTTCAGTGGCTCCCCCCACCCTGGGTGACAGCCCTGCCCTAACTGCCCCGGGACTCACCCCCTGAGCTCGGGGCTCCTCTCGGGGCTCCCCCTGCAGTGGGGACCAGGCCTGTGGCATGCTCCCCAACTCCACCCAGCAACCCACCTTCCAGGAGCGAGGCTCCTCATTCCCAAGGCACCTGCCCACCCTCCTGGCAGCTTCCCTTGGCACAGAGGCGGCCCCTGTCCTTCCCAAGGCTGAACGTGCCATGGTTGGGAACATAGCAGCAGAATTCTAGGCTCCAGCTGCTCTGACCCTCTGTTTCCTTATTGAAGGAAGGAGGGGATGTTGCCTCCTTTAGGACCACAGGCAAGAGTGCAGGGCAACTGTATACCCCGCCTCACACGCAGAGTCCCCATGTCCTTCACCATCAACACTATTTCCTGTCTCCACCAGCATGACCCTCTCTTCCACCACCTGCCCTCCTTCACCTCTGCAGAAGCCTCAGCCTCGACCAGCCTCCTGAAGAGCAGCCAGGCCTCGCGTGTCCCTGGGTTCCCCCTTGTCATCAAAAACTATTATAGATGTTTCTGGGATGGTGTCTTTGGATGGGATTGATATCTATGTCAGTGGACTTGGAGTAAAGCCCTCACTACAGTGAATGGTCCTCATCCCAACAGCCTAACGTCTCCATAAAGAGAACAGGACTGTGGTCCCAGGAAAACAGAATTCAGGCAGCAGACAGGCTTTGGTCATGGCACAGTCTTGGCTCTCTTCCAGTCTGCAGCCTGCCCACCACCCTGCCGTGCAGTCAGTGTTTGTCATGCGACTGAGTACATTCCCAGGAACACGAGGGTGTCACATGTGTTGCTAACTCCTCCAACATGTGCTTGTTGAGGGCTCACCACGTCTGGAGCACAGGACGGGAAACTGGTGGCACCATGGTGTGCTCCTGCCCAGGATGGGGACATGGAGAGGCCCCAGACCCTCCCAGAGAGGCCCAGACCATGCTGCGGGCAAAGGGAGTGGTACAGACCGAAGAGGAACATGAACCTAGCAGATCCAGACAGGAGCTCTGGCCTTCTGCCCACAGGACTTCCCACGCTGGGCCCGTGGCTTCACCTCCTGAGTTACAGCAGACGGGGTGACCCTAGGCCATAGGAATCCAGCAGGGGGCCTCGTGTGAGGCCTTTGGAGGGTCCTGCTGAATGCTAACTCCCAAGCTTTAACATAGAGAAGCCACAGGGGAAAAGAGAAAGCTGCTTCAGTGATAAAATCCAAGTTTTAAACTCATGAAGAACAACCATCATCGCCTTCAGAGGTGAACACAGTAAATGTCCTACGACTTGAAGGAAGAGATTGGCCTGCCCAGGGCTGCCCTGCAATGTCCAAGCTGCCCAGGGACCCACTCGCATCGGCCTCTTGGGCAGCAAGGACGTAACACCACAGTGGTGCACAGGTGCCGCAGAGGGAGGGGCTGCTGAGCCACAGAAATGTGTTTCCCACAGATCTGAGGCAGGAAAGCCAAAGTCCGGGTGCTGGCAGGCTGGGTGTCTGGTGGGAACCTGCCTCCTGGGATCGTGGGTGGCACCTTCTTGCTCTGTCTGCACATGGAGGGGATCAGGTGGGCTGTCTGGGGTCTGTCTTACAAGCCACCGACTCCATGAGGAGAGCTCCACCCTCGTGACCTGGTCGCCCCTGAAGGGCCCGACTGCCAACACCGTCACCCTGGGGATTAGGAGGTCACCACATCACCCACATGAACTTTGAGAGGGACTCAAGCGCTCAGTCCATAGCACCATCACCTGCGTGGAGCTGTTAAAGAGAAGGCTTAGAGACAGTCTGTACTAACAGGGAAAGGTTTAAGTTGTAGCACTAGGTATGAAAACAAATCAGCACCCACAATTATAGACGAGTGCAGCCCTGAGATGCCCACGCCACCACCAAACTGTGAACGCACACATGGTCAGGAAATCAGTCTACATGAAGTACTTTCTTCTCTTTCAGCCATTCCAAACCCTTCATATTTCATGACCATGAACTATGTTTATAATGGGAAAACAAATAGTAAACCATTTTTTAAATAAGTTGCAATTCTGAAGAAGAAAAAAATCAAGTGGGTAAAGAAGTCTTAATAATGAAATGGCAGGTTCCTCCTCACAGAGTGTTTAAGGAAACTTTTGATTTGGAGATTTTGTGGAAGAGAGTCACCAGTGTACAAGAAGGGTGCCTTCCAATGCTAATACTCTGAAATTTTAAAATACTTTATTTTCCATTATCAGAAGAATCTTCAATCCTTGATGCTACTGTATAAATTAAAAATACCACTTGTGGGCCATGAAAAATTAAGTTAGGGACATTGTTTTCAATATTATGTTGTTAAGTCTTCATTAATCTAGAATATAAATGCCTTTACTTTGCAATTTCTCTTCCAGCAGCTAATTTTCATTTTTTCCCACTGTAAGTGAGCATTTGCCTGTGGAGAGAGTTTACATCTGTTACCAAATGACAAAGACTTCATCTCAGATCTGTGATGAACTCGAGATAACTTAAGGGTTTTGGTGCCATTTTAATATGGAAGTTTCAATTATTGTTAGCAGGAGAGAACACATTTAAAAACATTAATGACAAAAAAAATAAGAAATAATTAAAAAAACATTAATGACAAAACTACCCATCTTCTGCAATTTCTCTTTTCAGATCTCTGCATTGTTGTCTCTATTCTAAGCAAGACATCACGTCCCCACTGAATTACATGTCTTAAGAGCATGTTCTCTGGCATTTTAGGCCATAAGTGAAGAAACCAGTGTAATTGGTTAGTCAAGAATATAGAAAATAGGCGTTCTTGAGTCAAGACTCAAGAAAATAGGCGTTAGATTCCCAACTGCCTGAACTAGCTTCCTTGAAACGCCATGTCTGAGAAATCTGGGGGTAATATGAGGGAAAAGTGATAGGTGGTGTCCTGGGGCTTGAGGAATTTTACTTTATTACTTTTAATTTATTGTTTACATATAATATTATTCATGCACGTGTACATATAATTTATATATTATTTTGCTACTTTATTCTTTTATTTACTTTGGAGATTCACACCTCACATTAACCTATTACAATCTCTGAGAAGTCCTGCCATATAATATGCTCTTTACCTATCTTCAGGCCAGTATTTACAGCACTCACTGTATTTCATCGAATCTAAGAAGCCATTGCTTGGAAACATGTGGCTGTTTTGTGGACTAAGTAAGAAAGGACAAATAGGGGCGCCTGGGGGCTTAGTTATTTAAGCATCTGCCTGTAGGGGTGCTGAGGAGGTGCGGCTGTGGGGGGACCGGGCGGCCTTTGCTCCCCGCCCCTGCACGGCCCTCGGAGATATCTTTTAAGGACAATTTTATTTCTGACTTTCCTCCTATTTCTGGGTCAGTGTTTGTTGTTCTGTTGCTACGGAAACACTAAAATCTGGATCCCGCTTGACTGGGAAGCTGATTTCTTGGGCTTGGCGGTGAGCAGAACATGCGGGCAACGCTGCCCTTTACTCTCCACGTGGAGCCTGACGCTGCCCAGAATTGGGGCCTGGACCCCGCCCAGGCAGCCTCGGGCATGGCGAGGCTGAGCACTACACCCCGCAGGCCGCACCCGCACCCGTGCATAACCCCCGCCCCCTCCCCTCGGAGCAGGCCAGGAAACAGGCCAACAAACCCAGGTGCCGAGTCCCACGTGGCTCCAGGAGAAATGAGTGTTGATCTGAGGAAGGATTTTGTCCACTGACACCAGAAAGAAAGAAACGGGAAGGGGAGGTTGTTGCAGTCCCCGGGAGGGGGGAATGCTCTGAGGCGAGGAGATCTTACCAGGCTCCGCAGTGAAGCCAAAACTGGGCCATTCCCAGCTGCCACCCTGGAGTCAGACGCATGCACACACCTGGACACAAATGTCTATCTATACAACTCTACACAGGTGGGGGGGGCGCCTGGGGGCTCATGGGGCAAGCATCTGTCTCAGCTCAGGGTGTGACCCCAGGTCCTGGGGGTCCTCCCTCTCTCTCTGCCCTCCCCTGCTCGTGCTCTCTCTCAAATAAATAAAATCTTTAAAAAATAATAAATCTATAGCAAAGGAAACATCACAAAGGTCACTGGGACCAAGCAGGGTTCAAGCCTGAGGAAAGCGGTGGAACTCTGTAAGAGAGACAAAGTGTCCAGATGGAAAATCTGCTAACTGGCTGATTGTCGAGGAGAATCTTGTTCACAGATACTAGACAGGTTTAGTGGTCCCCACACTGGCGCACACGCAGCGCCCCATACAGCACATGCGTGCACAGCCACACACACATGTGCACACCAGGGCAGGGACCTGGGACTGGCTGTGGGGTGGCAAGGCTGCAGTGACTCGTCTCATCAAACTGCCAGGCCAGGGAGGCCCTGCCTTCGGTGCTTGGCTGCCCCCTAGCCTGCGCACAGTCTGGACCTCAAATGCATGTGGCCTCTTGGGGACTCACAGTGCCCACAAGAACGCAGTTCTCAGGGACAGGCCAACGCGCTGCCAGGGCTGCATCTGAGCACAAGCCTCGCTTGCCCCTGTTCACATCCATCAATCCCAGCTGCTCTTACGTGGTCATATAACTTCTCCTGGAGAAAATGCTTGGTTTGTTGGCACAAAGCCCACCTGCCATTTATTTTGAGGCCCATCAATCATGTGTGCACCACACCTGGAGGCTAAGCATCTGTTTGGTTTTGTTGTTTAGCTGAAAACCTGAGCCGAGGAGCACCAGTCATGCATGCCTTCTGTGACAGGGGCATCTGGGGTGACAGTGCTAGAGACACACTTGGGGCAACAATCTTGACTTAGAATTTATAGGAATAGGGCAGCCCGGATGACCCAGAGGTTTAGCGCTGCCTGTAGCCCAGGGCGTGATCCTGGAGACCAAGGATGGAGTCCCACATCGGGCTCCCTGTGTGGAGCCTGCTTCTCCCTCTGCCTGTGTCTCTGCCTCTTTCTCTCTCCGTGTCTTTCATGAATAAACAAATTTTAAAAATTTTTAAAGAAAATTCAGAAAAAAAAAAGAATTTATAGGAATAAAACCTCTCATCTCCAGACCTCACGCATAGGCCGAGTCAGAGAGGTGGGGGATTCTCTGAATATGGTGTGAAATAAGGGAGGGAAGGATCCTATTTTTCTGAGCTGCTTCTGCTGGAGACAGAAAGGATGACCCATGCTCCACAGGAAGGTAGCCACGGCAAGCACAAGCGCTTCCTTTACAAAACTCAGCTATGTCATGCAAACATGTCTAGAAACCAAATACATCTGCCCAGTTCGTGGAGAGCTGTGAGGCCCTATGAAAGCACAGAGACTCCGGAGGTGGGGAAGCTGCATCAGTGCACATATGTGGGCACACTGACGAGGGCACAGTGACAAGGGCACACTGACAAGCACACGTGGGCACAGTGACGTGGGCACAGGAGGGAGGCAGCGGCCCAGGCACTGCATGTCCAGGGAAGGCCAAGCTCCAGGTTCAAGCGCTAATAAAAGCTCTTTTCACAGAGTAAAGACAGAATTGTCATGGGGGTGATCTCTCATTGCTCCAGCAACTGCCGTGGAAGCTCCCCTCATGTCTCCGCGGCTCCCCAGCTGCGCAGGGATGGGGTCTGACTGAGCTCTCACGCCTTGGGAAGTTATCAGGTGGCATCAGGCAGGCAAGTGGTGGGTTCAGCTCAAGCTCTCTCTGGCTGCTTTCAGGCTAGAGGAGGAAGCACGGAAACCTGGCGACACACTACCAGCCACCCTGGCTGGGACCACCTGAAGCCTTGGCGGAGGTGCCCGAGAGGAAGGCTTCTGCTGGGCAGGGCCGGGGGGGTGGGGGGTCAGGGAGCAAGACCAGCTAGGGGACGTGCACAGGGGGGTCCGTGAAGGAGGGACACCCAGCCGGAGCCACGTGAGCCAGTTCCCTGTGACGAGAGGGCACTACAGGCCCTGAGCCCAGAGAGCCCCATTCGGGCAACAGACCCAGAGGCCTGTCCAGCCTGTGTCCTGGAAGAACCAGAATCCAGGAGGGAGAAGAGGGGAGGAGGGAAGGCACAGACAGGCACCCCTGAGCCACCACACACTCGCAGACCCAGGCGGGGCCGAGCCGGAGGAGATGGGGCTTGGACTGATAGGATGAGACCCAGGTCAAGGTCAAACCAGGCAGCAAGGCCTGTCCAGGACCGGAGTCACCGAAATACGGCAGGATCCACCTCAGATACCTCCCAGGCCAGGGCTGACAGCCACACAGAGCCATGGAGACACTGGGATTGCTCTTAAGTGACCTGCTGTCACAAGTCAGCAGCAGAACATTGTTAGGTTTTTTAGTCCATTTGTCAGTTTTACAAGAATACAGGCCTCGTGGCTTGATGTCCCCTCACCTGAAGGAGAACACGAATACCATGCCAGAGAGCTCAGAACATTCGCCAGGCAAGGTGCCAAGTGCATCAAACAAGCATCAAGGATCGTGGAGCGAGGGAGAGGCTCGGCAGCTGTAACCCAGAGGCTCCCCTCCTGCCTCCTCCTTCCCCAAACTTTCATTCCTGAAAATGAATTCCCCACGTCCACCCCCTTGGCACCTCCCAATGCTGGGGGATCTCCTTTCCAAGTAAAACAATAAAAGCTGGAGAGGTCCACTATCCCTTCACGTGATGAACGAATGGGTCTCTGCTGACAGTGTGGGAGACATGGACTTGAGATCCCAGAGACATATTTAAGGAAATTTAGAATAATATCCATTCAGAAACCCAGGACCATTTGCATATATAATAAATCACAGTTAATTCAGGAGAAAAAGGCTCTATTTGTGACAGGTCACACACACAAAAAAACAAAAAACATAACAAGTTAAAACATGAGTCATCTAGTCATTTGGCATGGGGCAAAGATAAAAGAACATTTTAAAAAGACACCAACAAAATGTGTCTTTCTCCTAATTTGGAATCTGCAGTTTACGGCTCCAAGACAGACATGGAACATGGAGAAGGATAATGAGCACAGTGGGTTTTCAATAAACACTTGCTTAAAGGAGTGTGTCACTATTCTCAGCGAGCACCTTCATTCAGAAAACACACGCAGAGCTCTGGGAATCATCACTGCAATGTCCAGGAGACCACACCTGAGTAATCCACCCGGATTCCGCACACTCCGCAGGGAAAAGGCATTCATTTCCATGGACAATTTATTGCAAAACAGCTGAACAGGGATATTGGTTAAACAGAAAGACTTATGACAACAAACAGAGATACCAACCGGCCACTGATTCCTCGTCTACTTCCCGCAGCTACACAGAGTCAGGCTCTAACAGCCACCATTAGTAGGAGAGCCTTACAGAGAGTCTACTCTAGGGCCACTCCCCTGGGGCGGGGAGGCTCAGCAGTGAGAGTCAGCCTTCAGCTCAGTTTGTGATCCCAGGGTCCTGGGATCGAGTTTTGCATCAGGCTCCCCGCAGGGAGCCTGCTTCTCCCTCGACCTGTGTCTCTGCCTCTCTCTGTGTCTCTCATGAATAAATAAGCAAAATATTAAAAAGAGAGAGAGAGAGAGAAAGATTCTACTTTAATAAAACCAATCAATTCAACACTAGGCACTTTGCATGTAAATTGGAAGCATCATAGACAGGAGTCCTCCCCCCACCCCCTGGCCCCCATGCCCAGTCTGCTGCGGCTGGGGAAACCAAGGCCAGGCTTCCAGCTTGTTTTTGTCCCCCATGTCGTTCTCTTCCTCTGGCACATTTCCCGGGGCATTTATACAACTGCCCCCAACTCCAAGGTCTTATGAGTGGCCTTGCCATGCAGGCCTGGGCTGGCTGCAGCCCCTAGGTTATCCAGACCGGCTGCCACCCTGAGAAGCGCCCTTGCCCAGCAGAGAGCAGAGCCCGTGCAGATCCTGCCCTTGCTGCCTGAGCCGGGGCTAGAAAGCATGAAGTGGCTCTGGCATGGAGGTTGCAGCTTCTGGCTCAAGTCCGAGAGTAGTCAGGTCTGCATGAATGGAGCGGCAGGTCTTGGAGACACCCAGGCAAGAGGCAGTGGTATGCGCTTGAGTGGGAATCTGGTGGCCCTGCCCCGTGGGGGCGTGGCCCCTGAACCCGCATTCCTCTCAGATCAGTTTCCAGGACCAAGGAGAAAGCCCAGGAAAGGGTCCTTTGAACCAGGAGCCGCTCAGAACAGAGCCGTCCTCCTGGCAGGCCTAGGCAGGGAGCCACTCTCCTTGAGCCACTGCCCGAAGATGGCTTATGACCTGCAGACACACCCGGCAGTCCTGTGTGGAGCAGCCCAGTCTCTCAGGGACCCCACCTGATGCTGCGGAGCACACAGAGCAGCTGCACTTGGCTCCTCCAGGGCCGACCAGCTGTTGGCCTCGTGAGCTGTGAACGTCGACCTTCAGAGTGAGAAGGAAGTCTAACATCATCTCATTGCTCCATTCCACATGCACGGGGCTGAGTCTTTGCAGCAAACAGTCCATGAGTCTCTGACATGCTCCATGGCTTCACTCCCTCTCTGAGTTTGCACCTACTGAATACCGGGCCTGCTGCTGAGGATGCATCTCCCTGTAGCACCCCGCAGGTGGGTGCAAAGGAGGAGGTCCCCCCACCTCCCTGACAACAAGACAAAGGAAGGGGATGGAATCACTCCAATGGTGGTGAGAATTAAGTTCTGAGCAAGTGTTAGGAGAAGAACCATATTTGTAGACACTGATGGGGGGTGAGGGAGCCTTTGGTAGAGCCCCACGCTGGCTGGTTCCATGCAGGTCTTCAGGGGTGGCTTGGATATATTTACACCCACCCCCAAATTACCCTGAGCTCCCTGAGTATGTGGAGCCAAGATGCTGTAGGGAGCAGAGCCAGTCGGGAGGACAAGGGAGTAAACATTTGGTCCTGGCCAGCAGAGCACAGGCCAGAGTCCCCAGGGCTGCCAACGGCAGGTAGAGGCAGAGAACCGCCAACATGAGGAGGAAAGGGGGGCTGTGCTTGGGCTCTCTTGCCAGCAAGGGGCCGGAAGCCAAGACGTCAGAGTAAGACAGTGATGTGCTGCCAAAGACAGAGCAGGTGCTCACTCACATCTGACAACAGTATGGTTGGTATTCGGCAGTCACGAAGCATCTCGTCATCAATGCCGACAAACCCACCAAGGCCGTGCTCATTGTGGGGGGCAGGTGCTAACCCCCGGGCTCCCAGGACCTCCGTCCTATGGCCAGTCTGGATACTTGGATTCTTTGCATCTGTATAATTGTGATTTCAGTTCCAATCCCTGGTTACAATTGTAAATAGTTTCAAAACATACTCAGTTTGATGCTGTAAAATAAAGAGCAACTATGTGCACAGGTGACTGCCTATCACGGGCCAGACAATGAAACTTCACAGGAGGAATTTCCAAATATCTCAGACACACCACAGAATTTTTAAAATTAAAAGGGGGGCTCAGTGGGTGAAGCATGTGCCTTCGGCCCAGGTCATGATCTTGGGTCCTGGGGTCAAGCCCCAAGTTGGGCTCCCTGCTCCGCGGAGCACCTGCTTCTCCTCTCCCTCTGCTCATCTCGCCCCCCTCTCTCTCAAATAAATAACATTTTTTTAAAAAATTAAAAGGGTTGATGTGACACATTCTTGTAAAGAAGACGTTTCCCCCTCTGAGCAGCGGACGTGAACTAAAGCTATCTATCTATCCACCAATTCAGTCAGGGAGACACGTGGAGCTGCCTGAGAGACAGGGAATGCCGGGTGCAGGCCATGCGTCCCACCTCAAGCCGGGCCACGGGGGCCAAGGGTGCAGGAATGGCTGCAGGAGGACAGAGGAGCCCCGGATGGGTCAGCCTCAACCGCAGGAGCCAGTGAGACCCCATGTCTGCATGATACCGAGGAAGAGCATCCCCTGGGGACCGTGACTCAGTGGCCCTCTTGGGGACAGGCTGGATTTGCACAGGAGGGATGCCAGCCTGCCATCACAAACCCTGCTGGAGGGAGACCACAGGAGGTCTTGCCGTCAGGGGCGACATGGGGGGCAGGGGACAGGCTGGGCAGAGGACACCGCAGTCCCTCTCAGGGGGCCCCTCAACTGTCTGGAACGTTCTTAGAACCACCGAAGGCCTGACACGGTGGTTTGGGTGCAGCTGGGGCCAGGGCACTTTCACGACCAGGTGCCTTGAGTAAACAGAGGCCCTTCCTGCAGGATAGCAGAGGGTCTCAGGAACACCAGGAGGAGAGGCTATGGCTGGTGGCCGGGGAGGAGGGGAGTGGGTGCGTCCAAGAAAGGCCCGCAGCCAGGAGGTATCCACTTAGAAAGTGCACTTGGTGGAGTGTGGCTTCCTTGGTCCCTGGAGGAGCCAGCATGAATTTCATGTGACCCTCACCCTGCAGGACACAGGGATCGGGTGTCTGTGCCCTGGGCTGTTGGACAGCTAGCAGCCTGGGCTCCAGGTGCCTGGGGTCATGGGGTCACGGGGTCCCGCGTGACGGATGCGTGGTTCCAGCCCCGCCAAGGCCCTGACATGACTGAAGTCGTCTGTTCAGTGAGGATAAGGAGCAGCGACCGTCCCTGTGGATTGGTTCCCATGGGCACAACCAACAGGCGTGTGATGACCTCACAGATGCCCCTGTGCATCCCCGGATGGCCCTCCAACCTCAAGAGCCAGAGCCATAGGTCAGCACCATCGAAAATGGAATCTGAAAACGTGTGTCATACAAGTCTGGACATGAGGAAGACAGTGGTGGAGCCCCCTTGGGGTGGCCTGTCTTACACAAGTGTAGACACCGCAGATTTCTAGAAGCAGCAAACCAAGTGGTGTTCACAGAGCACAGGTAAGAAGCAGCGGCCTCAGGCAGGTCCGGGGGAGGCAGAGCGGCGGGCAAAGCCATGGAGACCAGGGCTACAGCATGGGGTGGGACGACAGGGCACCACCAGGGGGACAGGTGGCTGCTAGGCTGCAGGGTTGCCGGCCCACAGACTGCAGGCACGCTGCGCTCCCTACCCCCACTGTCCTGCATGGGCGGGGCCAGGGCATCGAGCTCCCATGGCCACAGCCACTCACAGGACGAGTGCAGGGACAATGCTGCCCCTGCTCTCACGCACCTGGCAGGGCCTCAAGTGGACCGACTTGTCCGAACCCAGGAGTGGGCACCTCGGCCTCCGGACCCCAACCCAGCTTCTGCCTACCTGTCCCCTCGCGGCAGCACAGGCTGTGGGAATGGCAGGACAGGGTCTCCCTGGCATCCCTGAGGAGCGCCTCTGCTGGGAACAGGCCCTGCCCTTCAGGCGGAGGGCTTCCCCACAGCACCCCAAGCCTGGCTCCCATGGGGCAGCCACCGGCTGCTCCCACGTCCTCCTTCCCCTCCTGCTGCCTCAGCTGCGGCGGCGACGTAGGGGTACCCAGGGCACAGGAGGCCTGAGCTTGTCATCAGGAAGTCCTCGGTCTCCGTTGTGTCCTAGGCCAGGGCTCCAGGAACCTTCCTGTGACCCTGAGGATAAAGGCACCCCCACCATCCCCGCAGCACTGACCTGGGGCCGGGGCTGTGCCTGCAAAGCCACCTGCACAGGGGTGGGCTGCCCATGTGGCCAGCCCGGCCACGGACAGGAAAACAAAGCTGCTGGCCCCAGGTCCTCACAAACCCTACAAAGAAACCAAATTCGACCAGCGTGAGGGTATCTGTTCCAAAGCTATTGACACAATAGCAAAATTGTTTCAAGGTCGTGCTAGATGGACCCGCAGAAGGGCCCCAACTCCCAGGGCACCCGGAGCTTCCAGGCTCTGGCTCCTGGGACCAACACTCCCACTGCCTCTCCTGAGGTTGGGGCTGTGCCACCTCCATGGCCCAGGCTGGCTGTTCACACTGTTATCACACCCATGTCAGAGGCCATGGTCCAGCAGCCGACCAGGGTGTGCAGGGATGGGTGGGGCTCCAAGGACCCCAGCCCCTGGGCAATCTCCAAAGTCAGGCATCTGGGAAACACAACAAAGGTCAAACAAAAGGGTTCTGCACACAGGACCCTGGTGACACTGGACTTGGGCCTACACTCAGGCCTGTGTGCACACTTGCTCGCAAGCGCACATGCACGCATGCACATGTACATAGCCTGGTACCACGGACAGAGGCGGTGGGCAGGCTGTGCCCTCCCATTCCCTCAGTCCCCTTGGGAGCACAGTCCCTGCATCCCTGGCCAAGACCTCCTGTCCCCTGAGGTCCCCTGGGAGCACAGCCTCTGCATCCCCAGCCAAGCTGTCTCATCCTCAGGGACCTGCCCCGGGAGAGGTGGGTCTGTCCAGGGCCCCCATCCCCCCAGTCCGGGGTCTGGTGCCAGGAAGCCCATGGACCACAGTCAAAAGCCACAGTCTGGTCCATTTTCACCCAGTTGAGTCCAAACCCCATCAGGGAATGAAGGGGGAGTATTTGGTCCCTAACACAATAGTAGGTGGACACTCTTGTGTTAGGGACCAAATACTCCCCCTTCATTTCTCATGAATAATTTTTAAAAAAGATTTAAAATTTAAAAAAATTAAAAAAGATGTCTTTTAAGTAAAAGTCTTGAGTTTGTGACAACCGGGTGGTGCGTCCCAATACTCTGGGGAGACCCTGTTATCATAGGTTTATAAATGTCATATCAGCATGAAGCTGAACCATCAAGATTCCAAGTTCTTTCTGATGGTAGCTGTTTAATTGCCTTGGGGTTGTTTTGCTTGGGGTCTGTTTCCTGTTCTCGAGGCTAATTCCCCCATAAACCATGCATAGGGCAGGACCCTGCTCCCCCACACTACACCCCTGATCAGCACTTCAAGGGCAGATGGGAGACCCCTCCCCAGCTGCGCTCACCCTCCCCCACGTGTGGAGGCCTCCGGGGCATTCTTGAGTCAGGCTGAATGTCTGGCATGCTCAGAAAACCCAAGAACTGTACGGACAGGCTTTCTATATTTCTCATCTCCATTCCTTATTCCATTTGGATTTCTTATAGCAAAGAAACCCCTTCATGTATATGGAATCAACAGTTTATAACATTTTCACAAGGCTTTTTTGGGACTACAGTCAATGATCAGCAACACACAATAGTGGCCCAACTCTCTACATGACAATCACTAGACAAACTGGACACCCTCTGACACATGTGTACACATCTGCATGGAAAAGCACTATGTTTTAGACTTGGACTTGTGTACTTTATTTCCCCTCTCTAGTAATAGTAAGAAATGACATGCACTTTAATTTGCCAAAAGCAATGCTTGTATTCTGGCAGCAACATGCTACTTCTATTACATAGTAAAGTGAATATCAGAACTACAAAGGCAGGAGGTGTAAGTGAATTTTTATTGGGAAGGGAAGTTGTCAACTTAAACAGCAGCAAATGAAGAATGAGTAAGGAAACTTCTTGTATGGAAACTTACTTGACCTGACTGTGGGTTTTCTGAGTATTTCACATTACTGCATATCAAAAATAGAAGATCTTTCAAAAAAAATAAGTAATCACCCCCTTGATATCACCTTGAACAGACTGGATCCTGGTGGGTGTCTTTAGAATCACATTTCTTAGAGGATAGCTCTGGGTTGTACTCTCCTTGCAAATGTGTGCGATTTGGGGATCGTACATGCAAGCTCTGCAGTGAAACCCAGGAGGTGGAGTGGAGGGACGGCCGGAGATGTGCTGTCCTGCAGGGCTCACTCTCTCATAGCCCATGTGCCTTCTGCAGATGCCCAACCCAGAGCATCCGTGAGGAGTGCGTTTGTGTTCAGAGGGCTCCAAGCAGCACCAACAAGCCACTGAGGCTGGGGGAGCAGCAGCCTATGCCCACGTAAGAGCTGCAAGTACACACGTCCCCAGGCCCAGCCACAGGCTGGGGAGACCCAGGAGAGGTGGGGACCTGAGTTGGTGACCTGTGCCAGGTCAGGGGCATCTCTCCAGGCTTCTCTCCTGGACTCCTGCCCTGGGCACTGGCAGATGCATGGCCCTGAGACCATCCTCCTGGTGACTCCTGGTGCCAAGCTCCCCGGGGCTGGGACCTTCATGATGTCTGTCTACAGAACAAGCCTTAACCTGTCAGAAGGCACGCTCTTCAACAGGATGCCTAAAATCCACAAGGCAGGAGACAACAGGTGTTGGGGAAGACATGGAGAAAGGGGAGCCTCATGCACTGCTGGTGGGAATGCAAGCTGGTATGGCCACTGTGGAGGACAGGGTAGAGGGTCCTCAAAATGTTAAAAATAGAGCTACCCTACAACCCAGCGATGGCAATGCTGGGAATTTACCTCTCAAATAAAAAAAACACTGATTCAAAGGGATACATGAACCCCTATGTTTAGAGCAGCATCTATGATAGCCAAGATATGGATACAGTCCACATGCTCGTGGACTGATGGAGATGGAAGATGTTGTATGTAATATAATGGAATATCAATCAGCCTTCAGAAAGAATGAAATCTTGCCATTTGCAATGACATGGATGGAGCTAGAGGGTATTATGCTCAGTGAGATAAGTCAAAGAAAGACAAATACCATGTGATCTATCTCATATGTGGAATTTAAGAAAGAAAACAGATGAACAGATGAACATATGGGAAAGAGGAAAAGATAGGAAGGAGAGGGAAACTAGCCATGAGAGACTTACTGAAAGAGAACAAACAGGGGCAGCCCCGGTGGCGCAGCGGTTTGGCGCCGCCTGCGGCCCAAGGTGTGATCCTGGAGACCTGGGATCAAGTCCCACATCAGGCTCCCTGCGTGGAGCCTGCTTCTCCCTCTGCCTGTGTCTCTGCCTCTCTCTCTATGAATGAATAAATAAAATCTTAAAAAAAAAATGAAAGAGAACAAACTGAGGGCTGCTTGAGGGAGGAGGTGGGGGATGGGCCAGACTGGTGACGGGATGGAGGAGGCACCTGTTAAGAGGAGCAATGGGTGTCATATGTAACAGATGAATCACTGAATTCTGCTCCAGAAACAAGGATTGCACTGAATGTTAACTACCTAAAAAAAAAAAAAAAAAAAAAGGACTCTCTTGGTACCCTCACAACATAAGGGATGATCATACAGCTAGGAGGGAAAGATAAGATAAAAACAGGGTCCCTGGTAGGGATGGGGGAAATAGGTGCTAAGTTAAGGACGTGGCCAGGAAAGCAGATCACCCCTAAAACATGGTGCCAGGGCCTGAGGCAAGGCTCCATCAAGACAGAAACCCGAAGTCCACCCTACAACAAGTCAGCAAGCATCAAGCAACAAGTCACCTGCTGGAGGACAACAAGGGGAACCCCAGCTGAGGATGGAGCAGACGCTGAAGCAAGGCTCTCACAAACAAGCACTATCTCCCAAGACCCACAGGATCTATGAGAGAAATCGGTAGCAACAGCAAATCCCAAACACATCCAGCCCCGATGAGACTGACTCAAGCCCCAAGGGAAAGAAAGGCCTAGCAGAAGAGAAGGCTGGCCACTGCCAGGCCTTGGTCTCTACTGTCCTACACCAGATATGCCACTTCCAACAAAAAACAAGAGGCCTACACAAAAGGAAGGAAAAAAATATGACAGCGATGTGGCAATTAGCTGACTAGTTCACAGGGAGGGAACTTAAAATAACTATGATCAACACATTAAGGGTTAAAATGGAACAAGTGGACAACACACAGGATCAGATGGGTAATTTCTTTTTTTTTTATAAATTTATTTTTTATTGGTGTTCAATTTGCCAACATACAGAATAACACCCAGTGCTCATCCCTCAGATGGGTAATTTCAACAGAGAGATGGAGACTATAAAAAATTAATGTGATGTAAATGCTAGAAAAGAAAGACACGCAGCAGGAAAAGAATGCCTTCAGTGGGCTCATCCTTAGACTCAACACAGCCAAGGAAAGAATCCATGAGCTGGAAGACAGGGCAAGAAAGTTACCCAAACTGGAACAGAAAGAGGGGGGAAAAAGAAAAGGAAGAAAAAGGCAGGATGGTTGTGAGATAATATCAAACAATCTAATGCATACATTCCTTGAATCTGAGAAGAGAGAACAGGGAAAAGAAATATTTGAGGAAATAATAGCTGAGGACTTTCCAAAATTAATGACAGACACCAACCTGAAGATCCAAGAAGTTCAGAAGATGCTGAGTAGGGCGGGGGGTAGGGGTGAGTAAGGGGTTGGGGGGCAAGAAACCCACACATCGTATTTAAATCGCTGGTAAAATTAAAATGGAAATCCCGAAAGCAGCTGAGAAGAGGCCTATTACTTACACGGGGACAAAGGTGAAAATGTGGGCATCTTCTTTTCGGAACTGGCTGATGATGGAGGGACATCTGTACTGAATGAAAGCACCAAACCCAGGAAGGGACTGCTGCACTCAGTGGGGATGCATCTCAGAAGAGGAGGGCGCCTGGGAGCTCAGCAGGGGAAGCGGCCAAATGTTGCTTTCAGCTCAGGTCCTGATCTCAGGGTCGTGACATCAGGCCCTGGGTCGGGCTCTGGGTTCAGTGGAGAGTCTGCTGGAGAGTCTCTCTTCTGTCTCTCTCTCTCATAAATAAATTGTTTTTAAAAAGTGGAGAGGGGCAGCCCAGGTGGCTTAGTGGTTTAGCATCGCCTTCGCCCCAGGGCCTGATCCTGGAGCCCTGGGATCGAGTCCCACATCAGGCTCCCTGCATGGAGCCTGCTTCTCCCCTCTGCCTGTGTCTCTGCCTCTATCTCTCTCTGTGTATGTCTTTTATGAATGAACAAATAAAATCTTTAAAATAAATAAGTAAATAGTGGAGGAGAAATAAAGACTTTTCTAGACAAACAAAATTCTTAGGAACATTAAACGCCCAGGAGGAAGAGGGGGGTGGGTGCCCTGCGCCACCCACCGGGGGTATGATACCATCTGGGGCAGACTCCCGTTAAACACATGCATGTTGTAAGCCCTCAGGCAATCACCAGCAATTCATTAAAAGACATATTAAGTGCTTAAGTCAACAGACATAAGATGGAATCATAACAAAAATGCTCCATTAACTAAAAAGGAGGGAAAAAAAGAAGAAAAATAAAATTCGTTTCCTTGACGCTGAAAGCACACTGATGGCGGACGCAAATGCTGACCTTGTTGCTGTCTGTGGAGCACCTCCCAGTGAGCCTTCTGACTCATGTAAGTAGGTCTTTTATCAACTCAGGGAGTTCTTCCTACAATTGTTTATTGTTACTTCTTTTCCATTTGTTCGTCTTTGGAAACACTTAGAATTCCTTGTCTGGACCTCAGGTCTTCCACTGTTTCCTCAGTCTGTCCCTCTGCACATTGCTGAACCATCATTCCTTGTGGAAAATACATACTCATCATCCTCAGTGTGGGTTAACTCTGATTTTACACATTGTCTCTAGCACTGAATGTTAAACCTGGTTTCTCCTGTGGCTTTCTAGTCCTTCTCACAGAAGCCATTTCTCCTCGTAGCCTATCATTTTGCCATTGTTTGCTGCTTGCCCATTTTTCTTCCTCTGGCTAACTGTCTGCAGAGCTCTGCTCTTTCTGAGTCCTCAGGATGAGATCCCTTCGTCTGCCATGTAATGTATTTCACAGCACTCCAATCATCACGAATGGTCTACTGCTCCTCGGAGTCTGGCTGCCAAGAGCAGGGTCCAGCGGGGCCTCCTCTTCTGTCCTTTTGTCTCCAGATGCTCTAAACAAGCTCTTCAAACAGCAGCTCCCACCCCAAATGGGTTTCTCCAGTATAACTGCTGGCAGGGCCCTTCCAATCCCCATGCCCTCAAGGATAATTTTGACAAAATTGTATGTTGGCATTGATCTTCTTCTTGGTGTTTCCTGGTGTTGGGGCCTTGATGTGGAGGGGAGAAAGGAGGTGCCACTCGTGGGCATGGGAGGGCTTCGCCTGTGGAAGCAAGAGCAGCCACCGAGGGAGGAGCAGTTCTGCAGGGATGCAGCAGAGTGCACACAGGAGTCTTGAGTCTAAGACCCAGGCTTCAACAGGAGGACCTTGGTCCTTCAATCCACTTTTCAGGTGGAGTCCAACGATGCCACATCTCGAAGCTGCTCCTAATCAGTGGGCCAGTCTTTGGTAGCCATGCTTTGTCTCTTCTGCATCTTCTTGAGCCTCTACTGGGATTTAGAAGAGTTAGTGTGGCTGCTAACTTGATGCCCTCTTACTCTGGAGGACGCTGGAGGTTACTGGTTATCACTAGAGAAGCAGTTAGATTGCTCTCAATTCCACTGTAGGTCAAATTTCACAAATAAGGACCTGAGGGCTGGTGGTGGATGAGGGACCGAGGGGCCGGGCCTGTTTCCAGGATTAAAATCTCCACACCCAGCTACGTCAGATGGTAATCTGACAGTACTCTGCTCTGCATTAGCGAGAGGCACATGGACCCCTCACCCAATGGCCATGCATTCCTTTCTTCCTTCTTTCACCATAGGCTGAGCGCCTACTGTGTGCGAGGCAGGCACACAGCCCTTGGAGATGATAGTGACAAAAGAGACACGTCTCTGTCCACAGAGCTGCCGGTCCAGTGAAGGAAGCAGAGGTCAGCCTCCTGGACACCAGTTTCACGGTGAAACCCTCATGTTGCTGGCCAAGTGGAAGCTCAATGTGGCCAGAGAAGACAGAAGCCCTGCCTGGACCCTCGCTGACCATCCCACCCTCACTGAGTCAGGGACATTGGGTGTGGGACAGGGGCCATCCCAGACTTTCTTGGATCTCATCCCAGAATTCAAGAGAATTTATTTATTTGTGTTATTTTTATACAAGGATATTTTAAAATACTAAAACATAATGTAAAATGTGTCTGACATTCAAATAATGTGAAAAAAAAAAGAAAGTTTTAAGAAAACACGGTTGACAGAGGTCATTTCAATGACATCACTCCTTTAATTTACACCTGAGCATGTCCTTTTCTGCAGGACTAAGAAAACTGTTCATTAAAATACATTCATGGTACATAGTTTAAAACATAAATGTGCTAATATTTTAAAGCTATTCAAAGAATAAGTAAAAATATTCTCAGAGAAGAACATAATCGACATGACTATTTCCTCTCAAGTTCAACATACACTAAAATGTTTGTTGTTTCCGTTCAAAAATAGTGATTTATTTACTGGGAACACTGAGGTAACATTCTTATAAAACAAGTTACACACAGAATCCACGCCTTCTATCTACATCAATGTACATGCACTCAGAGCTGGTTTCTCCACATGAGTCATCACCTGGCCCTGTCCCCCCTAATGAGCACACCTGCAGCCCCTCCCCTACAGGGCCTCCTGCAAGAGCTGCTGCAGCCTCCTCAGCTCGTCGCGCACGGGGGCCACCCAAGCCCTCCTCAAGTACTGGATGTCCACGCTGCCAGAGGCTCTGGCCAGCACCAGGGCCAGGAAGCTGCCGCTGGTCTTCTCTGCTTCACCCACGACCGTCATGGCCACCAGTCTGAAAGCAAGAGGCACAGCTGTGTGACTGTGAGTCTCCCAAGTCATCCATCGTCCAAGGAGGGAGCAAAAAGGAAGAGAATTCTAAAAATTTCAGTGCCAAATGAAAGGTTAGGCCAGAAATAAACGTATAAAAACCTATAGAAACCACTTAGAAAATGCACTTCTGCGGCTGACCATTTGCAAGCCGACCAGCCACAATGAAGGACACGCCAGGTCAATGCCCGAAGCACTGGGGCCCTGTCCTATTTATGCCTCCCAGTCACGGGGATGCAGGTGGCCCTACAGTGCCCGGCAAAAAGCCTGAGGCCAGCCTCACAGCCCTGACTTTGCCTCCGCCACCCCCTCACTGCCATCTTCTCTGTTTGGGTCCAGTCTCAACCTCTCCCCTCCCAGGCCACCGGCAGACATGCAGAGGTGTACACCCTGTGTACGCTAGAGGCCTGCTGCTGGTCAGGGCCAACCCCACCCCAGTCCCCACACGGCTCCGATGGGCAAGACTCCTGGGACATGATCTCCCGTCTTCCTCTGGTCACTCAGAGGATAACTCTGAGACCTGGCTCAGTGGCATCCTCCCCACCCCAAGGTCTCCCCCAGCCCCTGACTGTGCCTGATTTGGTTGGGGGTCCCCAGCATCCTGGGAATGCCCGTCACACACTCATCCCACCTTACAACTCACCAAGGAGCTAAGGCCACGCCTACCTCATGCCCACGCCAGTGCTCCCGCCTGTCGTCTCCCTGCAATGACCAGGGGCCATGAGCTGGGAGTCCATGGCTGGCCTAGGACAGGAATGGTGAGCCCCTCGGGGGTGCCAGCACTCACGGGTAGCAGGGAACCCTGCTGTGGCCCCCCAGGGTCTGAGCGCCCACTGAGGTCCTGTAGACTTGCCCCATGGTGCAAGGCTAGCACGGCACATCCTGACGGGGACCGGGCCCCTCGGAGGCAGCTCGGCACACACCCACCCGCAAGCCAGCTCTGGAGTGCCCCACACGTTCAGGGCAGCTAAGCCAACCAGGAAAACTTACCATCACAGAGGGAGGCAAACCAGGGGTGACTCCTAATCATAGCGACATGCTAAGGGTCACTGGAGGGGGTGGGAGATGGGTCACGGGGGGGGGGGCCTGGGGGAGGGCACATGATGGGATGAGCTCAGGGTGTTACAGGCAACTGACGAGTTCCCGACCGCCACCCCAACAATGATACTACACCGGCTGTGACTTAAATTTTAAGTGATTTAAATTTTAAAAAATTACAAGTCACCTCAACACTGTTCAACTACTCGTGTCAAATACAGGTCAAACTTAGTTGCCACAAACTTGGGGGCATGAGTACAGGTGACAAACACGAAAGGCCCCCACAGTGACTGCAATGCATGCCCAACATGGGCTGCAGAGTCCACGCGAGCACCAAGAAGACACGCTAAGAGCACATGTCGGCACCACAAGACCTCAGTGGAGAGCAGGAGGCAACACCCGGGCTCCACGGGCAGCCCAGCCCGAAGCTGTGCTGTCCCCTGGCCACAAGCCAGCAGGCAACTCATCACCATGGGCTGTAAATTCGCCCAAGATGCAACAGATTCTTCCTTGATCCTAAGCTCCTGCCTGACATGTGTGGCTTCCTGTTGTTCTCTGCAGCCAAAGACAAACAGGCCCCCTCTCCCTTCACAAACAGAACACGGCCACTTGCCAGAGACTGGAGAGATGCATCTGGGGAAAACTTGCATGCCCCTCCCTGCTGCACTTTGGCAGCTGCCCAGTCCCCGCTGCCACCTACCCCCCCAGGGACTGCCAGCCCCTCCGTGGTAGGACCTGCCCTCCCCACTCCATCTAAACTCCTGACACTCTTCTGCCCACACGGGATCCCTCCCCATTCATTTCTCTCTGTCACGGGTGGTGGGACTTGCTGGTTCATGGTATTCCATGTGCCGCCCCTCAGGACGCGAGCCCACCACTGGTTCACCACAACCCCTGGTGCCCGCACAGTAGGCGCTTAGTAAACACTTGACTCACTAAGTAACAGGCAAACTTTTGGGAATGAACTGTGTGTGCATCATGTGCTTCTATGGGAATCACAGTCTGGATTTCGATGATGTACTGGTCTAATAACTAGAGTAACATAAGAATAATGAGTTCTGGACCTAAACAACTGTGGTTCTTGTTTTCCCAGGTCTTATTGGTGTGTCCCCACGTTCTGTCAAACCGTGCCCTGGGTTTGATTATGGCTTGTCCTCTTTCTTCCACAAAGTGGAAGATGCTGGGTGGCCTCGTCCTCCCCAGGTCATAAGGAGCCTCCATTTCACAGCAGGAATATAAAATTCCAAGGAAGAAAATAGGTATAGAGAAAAAGTGGGGACAAGAGAGAGCCCTTCATAGTGAAAACTCATTACATATTTCAACTTTGGATTAAACATAACAAAACGGAATTATTTAAAGCATCAAGAACTACTCACATGAGTGTGTTTCACATTAAACTGTGCAGAGGCTAGGTGGACTGTGATGTTGGTGTAGGGCCGACAATGACACTGATGTGAAATTAAGGGAATTACTGACTCCCGTGGAGCATTTCTTTTTAGAAACTAGAAGGAAGACTCTGTATATTACTCGGCCAAATACTGAATTTAAACATCTAGTAAATGAACATAACTAAGGAACTCACAAAAAGTGTTTTGTTTATAGAATGATGATCAAGGGAAAATAGTAGAGTGTGAATTCTCTCATTCAGACTTTTCTGGATGGGATATGAAATAACATTTTCTAAAGTGGTTTTCAAAATATTAAATATGTAACTATAATAATAGTTAAATTTAAACATAAGTAACCATGTCTTAAAGCATAGTTACCTTACACGTGAGACCATCCAGGATGCTTCTGAAAGGATCTGCCTATGAGGGCACATCATGGGACTCACCTGTCTGGAGAGATGAGCTGTTTGGCCACAGGACCCAGGTCACTTTCCAGCAGGTCCCAGATATAAATACAGGATGTTTCATCCTGGGCCAGGAACACAGCAGGTCTTGTCAAGGACCAGCGGAGGCCGGTGACCGCGTGGCCCTCGGTGCTGTCGTTCCACTGCAGGAGAGGGCACTCGGAGGTCAGCTGGTGTAACCGGATGCTTCCATCTGAACAGCCGGCCTGGAACAGGGGTGGAGATGGTTGGTCTCTGTTCTCTCTTCCTTTTCACTCAGATTCAGTAGCGGCAGACACTTCAGAGCATTGGCTCTGTCCTCACAAACCATAAGGTGAGCACTCCCCCTGGAGCTGCTGATACACTTTGGACCCCTGCCTCCTTCCCAAACAGTCAATACTGAACTCAGCAAATATAAAAACAGGTGTTTATCTTTAACAGAGTTGAATTTTGCTAATTCAACCATCAGCCATTATGACTGGCCCTGAAGAAATCATTTACCCAGCTTTTTAAAAAGATTATATAAGTCTAAACCATTACTGTGGTTATATATTCGTTAGGTTGAGATTTTTATAAAACAAAACTTGGCTGGTTTAGTAAAAGCCCAAATTTTTAGCTTAGAGAAGCTTAATTCCTATTTAAATCATTCTCTTTAATCCTTCACATCCTTCCTCCAAAACAGCAGTAGCAGGAGTTAACAACCACAAGATGGCCTGTGTGCTCTAGGGTCGAGCACATAACATATAGTGCGGGCAGGACAAGCCAGGCCTCCCGCTGCCAGGCGAGTGGAGGGAGCATTAAAGGTGCATGGCCAGCACCGAGTCTGTCAGTGGGTATGGAGCTGTGTCTGTCCACATCTTGGTTTCTTGGTATTTTTCTACTGACGGGAACTAGGACTGCTTGGAGAAGTGGCTGATCCCAGAGTCTGCCGTCCCAGAAAGCAGAGAATGAGGTCAGAAAACACGAGAACCAGCCTGAACGATGTGCCCAGGACAGTCTGGGCGGCAGGGCAGAGGATGTAACCCAGCGAGAAGAGGAAATAGCCCTGCGTCCACTTCCTGTCCTAAAGGCACACAAGCAGGCCTGCGGAAGACAGAGGGGAGGCCTTCCACAGCTGATAACGTCACACTAAGGGCAGGACTAGAAAACCACCATCTGCCAATCACCCAAATGATGGAGGCAGCCAAGCCTGGATGCCAAGCTCAGCAACAGACTCTGGGGAGCTGCGCAGGGAGCTCACAGACACACGGGAATCAGACAGGGAACGCAGGGACCCCACATGGAGGGAGCTGCAGAGAGGGCTCAGCACAAACCCAAATCCAGTTGGGGGGAAACATCATGCAGACTCAAACTGAGGAGCACTGGATGCCCTTCAAAAACATCAAGGTCAGGAGAGACTGAGGCACTGTCCCAGAGCTGAGTGAGCTTATGCCCTGGCTGTGATTTTATTCTAACCCAGAACATCATCGACCCACCCATCAGAGAGCGGGGGCTGCGCCGGGCCTAACTTCCTGGTGGTCGCAGCCAGACTGCAGCTGCAGGACAATGACCCTGCTTTAGAAAACTACACCAAACCATTTAGGGACAGAGTGTCATTTCTGCGACTTCCTCTCAGGTGGTAAAGCATGTGCATCCACACAGACTGGGAGGGTGAGGACGGAGTCACAGAGGTCAAGTGTGGTGTGAGGGGCTGGCGATCGTAACTTCTCTGTAAGCCCAAATTATGGGAAGATAAGGAATTTTAAGGCCCATTCTACAGCCACGTGGAATGACCTGCATGAGCTGCACAGAGGACATGGTCTTCCACACCGCCCATTGGCACCAAAGTGATCAACTTTAAGAATAATCCCCGGAGATCACAGCCGAGTTTTGCTGCCCAAACAGAAATGGTGCTTCAACCAACAGCTTCTTTACCAAGAAGACTGGTTCTCCAAATGGTGAGAAGTCAATAACGTTCACTCGGACGGGTCTCACATCGTGTTGCTGAGGTTTGTACAGTTTGGGAGATACTCTCAGATCTTGTCTGGTGCCGTGACTTATCAGACCCTGGGAGCAAAGAAGAGCAGTGGTGACCATGGACAGTGAGGCAGGAGGTGGGACAAGCATCTGTTCTTGATACAATGGTACAGCATCATCGTAACAGAAGCAAACAAGAAGTTAATCTTCAATGAAGATATTTGCCAAGCGACCAGGGAAGGAAAATGAGTTAGAGTGAGATTTCAAGTCTTACCATGTCTGTGCCGACAATGAAGTGACTAGGGTCTGACGGCAGGAACTTCACATTCAGGGTTTGTGTGCAGCCCCAGAACTCACAGCCCTTCTGACACAGGCTGTAAAGAAACAGCAAAGATGAGCAGATGTTTGATCCTAACCCAAATTATGTGTCAAGCGACTAACGGTGATGTACAGTTTCAGCGCACGTATAGATTCCTCACTACGACCCAGACCTTCTAAGAAGAACCATGCTAATACAACAAATTCTCCAAGGGAAAATCGTATGCTGGTAACCCCCAACAACAGATGGCAAAAGAAAAGATGCTTGGGAAATAAATTTACACGGAATATATAAATACCATAAGCAATATACGAATATTTAATATTTGTGTCACATAAAGTGATAGGAGTAAAAGCAGAAATTAAAATTTCTGAATAAAACTTTCATATTGAGGTTTGTTTCTTGAAACCTATTTAAGTTGAGTTATGTGAAAACTTGGTGAAAAATAGTCAAATTGTACCAATTTATAAAATAGAAATTATTTTAATCAAAGAAAATATTGTTAACTCTATACCTGGGAACTGTATTTACTACGACTCATTAATATTAAACTAATTTAGCAAAAATAATGTGAAAGGTTGGATTTTTCAGCACGCAGCAGAACATCTTCTGTTCATGCAGTTACTTAATGTCACTTCCTTCTGTGGGAAACGGTCCTGTGAGAGGAGGGGATGTCCTGACCCAAAGCAGCACAGGCTTACCTGTCGCTCAGCTGAATCGTGGTGCTGTGCACCAGCTTTATCCTCCCTCCAGGTATCAAGCCTACGAACAGGAAGCCATAAAGAAATGTACCTCTTAATACAAGGTAAATCAGAATCCAACTGGAGTTGCCTGAAATTGTTTTTCATTGTTTAAATATCTATGTTAGGAAAAGATGCCAAAATGTGGCCCATGAAGTGTTCCCTCCCTCAAGCAGGCACGGTTCCTGCAAACTGAACTAGAAGAAAGGAGTGTGAAACCAGTCAAGACTCCTTTACATTTTTAGATTTGATAAAGTAAAATAATGGCAGTATGCTAAGCAAAAAAAACCCTCCAAAACCCCAAGCCCTCAAGTCCCAACAGGAATTCGTTGCTGTAAATGCCCACTGGAGGCCCCACGCTGGTCAGAAACTCCCAGGACCTCCCTCCTCACTATGCGAGGCATGCCGATGGGTCTGCTCCTCAGCACTGGCACCCCTTCCCTGGACTCCCAACCCCGACCCTCAGCCCCTCACAGGCTTTGCCTCCTTTGTCTGTTCCCAACAGACTCCTCCTTTTGTGAAATCACTGCAAATGAGGGAACTAAAAATTTATGCATATGGAAACCCAAGTTCTGGGCAAGGTATTGCCTAGAACCGTGGGAGTGGGGAGACCATAACCACACAGGTAAATTCCACTGGCAATGGGGCGGGGGGCGGGGTGATTCCTCACATGTGACCAGCTCCAACACAGTCTCGACTGTGATGATGAGTACTGCTGTTGCAGACTTGAAGCCACCCTCCCACAGGAGCTCCAGGGCTGAGTCTCCCCACGTCACAACCTCACCTGGGAAGCCTGCCCTGCCCTTGGTCCTCCGTGGAGCAAGGAAAGATGGTGAATGATCAAGCTCTAAGTGTGACCTGAGTTACACACACATGAGAGCTTGGAACTACCCCCAAACACTCCCGTGGGCACGTAATGGCCAGCACTCCTCCACTGAGTTCTGGTACGAATGTCATCCCCTCTTTTCCCAAAAGCAAAGTGGAAACATGGTCAGAGTTTGGGTAAGTGGTCCTTTAGATAAAAGGAGTTTTTATACAACAACACTTCACAACAAACTTTCCACATCATTACCAAGTATTTTTATGCAAAATGATTTTGTCTCTATGGGCAGATCACATACTAACCGTGGAAGAGACTCTAAGTCCTCATCACCATCTAAAATTCCTAAGAAACGCCCCGGTAATGGCCCAAATGAGCAACAGCCCTGGGATGTGCTTGAAGGCCACAACATCCTCGGGCCCAGGGCATACACCCAGGTGAAGGCAGGTGAGCCTGAGCCTGACTGTGAGCCCAGGGCCAGGAGCGCCTCCCCGACACCCACCTGCTCTGACGCTCCCAGGGTCTGGGGCCCCCAGGGGCTCCACACACTCAGGACAATGGTCTTGTCATGAGCAGACTGGATGCTCGGCCTTACATGTGTTAGCAGTGAAGTCAGGGAAATGACCCCGCCCCGTTCTCATGGCCAGCCGGGGGCACAGTCCATGGGCACTGGCCCTGACATACAGCACTGTCACCTGCTGCGTCCCGTCTCTAAGTCCCTGATTTCTAAACCGTGGGAACAAGATGCATGTTGGCCAGGCTGGTCCCTGGAAAGCCAGCACTGACAGCTCACGACGTGAGGGCAAGTCAGGGAACGCCAGACCTGAGGAAGACTCAACAATTCTCCCAGATGCATCCTCCCTGGAGCAGGGCCTGGATGCCACGGCCCAGAAGCAGCAAAGTGCTGGAGCTGCCACCCACAACTGAGGCACAGCAAGAAGCAGACCGGGTCCCCACCGGGGACTCCTCTCAGGCCAGGGCCACCTGATTTTCTAGCCTTTCCCATGGGAGCTGCCTGCTGCCAGGAACTAGGCAGTCCCCAGAAGCCACAATCTCCCAACAAGCCCCCAAGACCCAGTCTGACCAGTGCACCCCCATCCGGCATCCCGGACCAGTGCTAACCCTTCAGCATCTCAAAGGGGAGTTCAGCTGTGAGAATCTGACCAAACCGCTGAGCCAAGATGGACCCCAGCACTGACCCTTCACCTACATCCGCCTCATAATCATACTGAAAATCACACCCAGGGATGGGGACATCACATGCTAACTAGACACATAGGGTATGTAGCAGCATAAAGAAGCATGACCTGTGAGTGTGCCCTACACATTTATATGCCACCCTTTCCCCACCAGAGTTTCTTCAAAGCCGTGGCCAACAGCTCCTGGGGAGCCAGACTGAGGACCCTCCGCCATGCATCCCGATGCTCTAGCACAGGCCCCAGCAAAGCCCCGAGCTCCCTTCGGGGCTCCTGGCCATTTCTACCGCTCTCAGCACACACCGCACTTCTGACATGAGGCCCTCCCAGCGCCCTGCCAGCACCACCTGCGCTGATGTCCCAGGATGAGGGCTCAGGTCCAGGATGACTGACATGTCAAGAACCAGAGGGAGGCAAGCCACAGTGATCGTGTGTCAAGCACTCAGGACAGAATAACACACACAGACAGGCAGGCCCTACAAGCCCACAATGATGCGAAAGCACCGTGAGCTCCAAGGAAGGTCACTGAGTCATGCGGAGGTGTCCACCCAGAGGCAGGTGAGGTTACATGACACTCAACTGTGGCGCTCATCTTCAGGCAGCTTTGTGCTTGTTTTCAGAGTGGTTGTCGGGATCTCTAACCTCCACTCACTGCAAAACGCTAACTAAAATTAAGTCTTTATGTCACACTTACCTAAGTCACTCACTGAACCCGCGATATCTGCCCTGGGTAATTCCACCACCACCTAAAACAGAACATTGACATATTACCACGCGTCAGGCGTGACAAGGCGACAGCCTGATGATGTGCAGGTCCAACCAGGGCCGCGTGCTTTCATCAGTACTAAAACACTTCTCTGCTCCAGAGAAGAGACTGATCGCTGACCTCGGAACCAGTATTTTCAATGTCGTGAATCCCTTTCTTTGACCTCTTTTCACATCTCTTCACTCAAACCAGTGGCCAGAGCCTCAGTGCTACCTTGAGAGCCCCGCCCCCAGGAAGTCATGCCCTCCAGGCATGTCATCGTGTCATCGCAGTCCACCAGCAGGTGCCGACCCAGCCTGGACTGCCACAGGGGCCGGCGGGCAAGGGGCACAGGCCTGGTGTGAGCCCAGGGCACGGCCTACTCACCCAAATGTTGAGCACCCCACTCTCATCCAGGGAAGCAACGTGGAAGGACAAACCTGACATTTCTAGTGGAAACAGAAACAAGAATGGCTTATGAACAGGAATCCACAGTTCACAACCTGCTTTAAGGATTTTTACAGAAACGAAAGTCACATACCTTCTTGCATAGAAAAGGGGGAAAGCACAAAACTCTGTTTTTTGTAGACAGACTTGGAGATGGATTCTACCGCTTGGACGGGACTGCAGTGATTCACGGAGGTCAGGACACCATCTAGGGTTAAAGCACACAGGACCGATGAGGGAGTCAGTCACAAGCACGACTAATGCTGAGTGGGGTATGGTCACCCTGACGCCGCAAGCAAACCACGTGTGATCATGGCACTTAGCGTAACTGTGAGGCAGAGACCCCAGACCTCAGCACACCCGGAAGGAGACAAAGGACTGATCATTCAAACAGGTCCCAAGTCAACGGCCACCGAGGGCCGGAGGAAGTGAAGGCTCTTGTGGGGGAGGGGCCGAGGTTGAACAGAGATACTAGCACCCGCAGAGAGAAAATCCACCCTACCGCGCAGGGTGTGGGGGGCTCAGCAGCTCCAGAGAGGAATGGAGGAAGACTGGCAAGGGGGTAGACACCCACCTGCCTGCCCAGGACAGAAACTTCACAAACTAACACCACAGAGCTCTTGTGACCTACGAGAGCCATCCACAAAATGTCCAAGAGGAGGGAAAAATCAAGACAAACCACATACAAAACTGCAGAAAAAAGAAATACAGGATGCAAATCAAGGCACTGAGATGAAAATTCTCTTCCCCCAAACCTGCGCTTAGCAGAGCCCAGAAG
This sequence comes from Nyctereutes procyonoides, assembly GCF_905146905.1. Classification (NCBI taxonomy): domain Eukaryota; kingdom Metazoa; phylum Chordata; class Mammalia; order Carnivora; family Canidae; genus Nyctereutes; species Nyctereutes procyonoides. The sequence goes on from NW_026575120.1 coordinate 20,518,657, forward strand.
TCACGACTACAGACGAAACTACACCTGTTCAGACACTACCTGAAAATGCTCTCAATGCAAGAAAACAGACACACCTGACACCAGACCCAGGACGGACGGGATGGGGGGGGGGCTGAGGCTGGACCCCGGGAAACAGACAGGGGAGGACACACCTGATACCAGATCCAGGACAGACAGGGATGGGGGGGGCACAGGAGGGGCTAGGGCTGAACCCCGGGAAACAGACAAGGGAGGACACACCTGACACCAGACCCAAGATGGACGGGATGGGGAGAGGGGCTGGGGCTGAACCCTGGGAAACAGACAGGGGAGGACATACCTGATACCAGAACCAGGACAGATGGGGATGGGGGGCTGGAGCTGAACCCCGGGAAACAGGGGAGGATACACCTGACACCAGATCCAGAATGGATGAGATGAGAGGGCTGGGGCTGAACCTTGGGAAACAGACAGGGGAGGACACACCTGACACAGACCCAGGACAGAAGGGGATGGGCGGCTGGGGCTCAACCTCAGAAACAGACAGGGGAGGATAAGACTGACCCCAGACCCAGGACAGGGGAGGGGCTGGGGGGGGCTGGGGCTGAACCCCGGAAAACAACACACAGGGGAGGATAAGACTTCAGTTCCTGGAGCTGGAGGAGGGGCCCTGGAGCAGCATCTGGGCAGCCCACATACTGGGAGGAGCACAGAGGAAGTGAGCAGGATGAGGGGAGCACACTGAGGGAGCACAGGAGGAACACAGTGTGGGGAGCACTCCAGGGGGAATCACAGTGGGGGAAGCAGTGCAGGTAGCACAGTGGGGGCAGCCACCAGAGGGAGCACAGTGGGGGAAACACACTGCGGGGAGCACAGTGGTCCATCAGGAGCACTTAAACCACACCATAAACGCAATCCTCTATGACAGCACCTAGCCCTAAGGTACCTCTAAACCCCTGTATCCTCAGCAGCAGCATGTCTTCCCCAAGGAGCCCCCCGTGTGGTGCACGTCACAGACCCCGACACCAGAACCCTTCACATGGACCCCGGGGAAGGATGGTCCCCGTGTCTCCTGCAGGACAGCCACCCCTGCTGCAGCTCAGCCACTGAGAAACTTCCAGGAGCCTGAGCCCCTGTGAGCCCCTACTTCTCTTCAGCGACTTCCCTTCAAAATGACCCTCCCACATCCTCCTCCTCCAGGAAATAACATCCCTCCACTCTGCTTCCCGCACTTGCCTATAGATCCCACTGCATGCCTGTCCCAGGTTGCGACCCTCTGCCATTCCCAAATACATCCACCTGTGGTGGTACAATAACTGGCAGCTTTAAGGCTCAGTATAAAACACAGCTGTGCATGAAGTGAGCATTAAACACACATGCAGCAGATGTGTGCTGTTGTCATCGGAAGGGAGGATGGAACAGAAAGCTTAAAGGGCTGGGGATCCCTGGGTGGCGCAGCGGTTTAGCGCCTGCCTTTGGCCCAGGGCACGATCCTGGAGACCCGGGATTGAATCCCACGTCAGGCTCCCGGTGCATGGAGCCTGCTTCTCCCTATGCCTGTGTCTCTGCCTCTCTCTCTCTCTCCTCTCTCTCTCTCTCTCTCTCTCTGTGACTATCATAAATAAATAAAAATTTTTTTTTTTTTAAAAAAAAGGGCTACGAGCCACAGCCTGGGAAAAACATTCATCTGATGCAAAGGTTATCCAAAAATTTTTTTTTTAAGGAAAGAAACTTCTTAAGAAAGCAACAATAAGGCAAAAGCAATCACTCTTTAAAATGTGCAAAAGATCTGAAGAGACACCTCTTCAAAGAAGACATGCAGGCCTGGGTGGTGCAGTCTGTTGAGTGTCCGACTCTTGGTTTCAGCTCAGGTCATGATACTGGGGCTTGGGGTCAAGCCCCACGTTGGGCCCCCTGCTCAGCGGGGAGACTGCTTCTCCCTCTGCCCCTCCCCCAACTTGTGCGCGCGCACTCTCTTTCTCTCTCTCTCTGTCAAATAAATAAAATCTTAAAAAAAAAAAAACTAAAAGTTATTTGACAGAGGACTTATTTAGAGTCTAGATATTTAAGGAGAAGGAGCATTCTAATCTCTGATGGCCACAAGCTGAGCACTGCCTCGTAGATCCTTGTTCTTACTGTTCACCCAAGGCCTCTTTTGCTCCTAGGTCAGACCCTCCTCCTCTGGGGTGATCTGAATGCACAAACGCATACGCCCCTCAGCTCTGTCGCAGCTTTTCTACAAGATGCCTGATGAGCAGGTGGGCATCACTGACCAGTAGAAAATGTTGCCATCCTGAACGTCCAGAAGCAATCACCCAGCTTCACATACTGGTGTATTCTGGAATCTTCCCGTAGGTCCCACAGGATGATGGAGCCATGCGCTGTCCCAGCAAACAGTAAAAAGGCTTTAAAAGGGCTAAAGCAGCAGCAGGTGACCTAGAATGACACACAAAGAGGCTGAAGGCCACAGTCCTAGGGGAACAGCCCTCCCACACCCCACGGTGCCCCACGTGCCCTCCACCTGGGAGCTATGGGAGTCGGTGTTGGCTCCGCGGGGAAGGTAGGGAGGACAAGCTACACCGCGGGACTGGAGTTCACAGACATAGTGCCACACACATAGCTGGCACGGGGTGTGCACCACCATCCCTCTGTTCAACCCACGTAACCAGGCCCAGGATGGCACAGCCGTGTTTGTCAAAACCTGATTTTTGAGCCTCAAAACCTGTTACCTGTAAAACTTATTCTTCTTCTTTAGTGAAAATCAGTGACTCTGAGATCAAAGAACATATGAACAGGAAAATACCAATATGTATTTTCCCAGTCCAAAAGGAAGCAAACCTAGGGGCTGGAAGAAGCATGAGAGGCCTCTGAAGACCTTCAGGCCACTGAGAAACCCCTAAGATACCACAACTCAACTCATGGAGGGCAAAAAGGCCATCCTGGGGCCCCAGAGTCACAGCAAGGGCAGCCAACCTCTGGACGTCTGTAGCTACACTGATGCCCACTAGTGCCCTTGGCCCCCCAAAGCTGTGATAACCCGGAGTTCTTCAGTCTGAGCTGAGTGTTGAACTAACAATTTCCAAAGTCACAGCAGATGGAACAGGGCCGAGCCGGGAAGTTCCCGGGGTCCAGCGCTGCCATCGCCTGGCACCCCGCCCGCCCCTCCCACAGCCCAGCCCCATCTCGGGGCCCTTGGACTCTCCTGCAGCTGTACCTTCGACTCACACAGCAGGACCTTCTGGGGCCCTGAAGGTTGCCGGATGTCCCACACGCACAGCACGTGCCTGCTGTCCAGCTCAGGGGCAAAGGCTGCTGCAGGCAGCCCGTGCACCGAAACCACCATCTGTCTCTGCACCTGGGAGGCACATAAGCAGGACACTTTTCGATCTGGGGGTAGAAATGAGGAAAGTGTTTCTGCACGTTAGTGTTTGCCAGGAGCCGTGTGATGTTCACACACTGAGCAGTCAGATACGTCCCGCTAATGACGAAACAAGCAGAATCCTTTCAGGGAGGCCTGGGCCAGAGGCAGGCTTTCAACAAGCGGCCACCACTCTCCTGGAGAAGCCGAGCGAGCCTCGGGGTTTTCGATGCCAGCACAGGCTGCACCTCATCTACTAGCTGCTCCCAGAAGACCTAGTGGCCCAGACGCCGTTGTCAGGGGTACCTCGATCCCATGGTCTTCACACAACGAGGCCTCCCCCAAGAGCCGAGAGCCCCCCACCCTCACCCTGTGCTGTCCTGGGAACACGAGCATGATGCACAGCATCCTCGCTGCCTCAGCCAACAGGCTAGCATTGGCGGCCCCCTCTGCAGCACGTGTCCAAGGAGGGCGGAAAAGGGGGAAAACAGGAGCCAGTCCCCCAGTTGCAGGTGAGACCCACTCCTCACTCTGTCAGGCAACCTGTCATCTGATCTCATTTCCTTCTGTTACCTCAAAATTCATGTCACTGAAGGGGCACCTGGGGGGTCATGATCTCAGGGTCGTGAGATCAAGCCCCATCGGGCTCTATACGGGTGTGGAGCCCACCAAGGATTCTCCTCTCCCCTAACCCCTCCCCATCACCCTGCTCTCTCTGGCTCCCTCTGAAAATAAAAATGCCTGTTACTGAAACACAAAACAAGCGCAGTGCTGACACAGGGAAGCCAAGCCCACCTCCCAAGGGGCACCATCCCATGTCCTTCACAAGTGACTCTAGGTGCACAGACACCACCCAGCCCCCTCTGGTCTTGGGAGCTGCGCTTCAACATCAGCGCCTGGAGGAGGGTAAGGTGGAGTGTGGGAGCGAACAGGCACACTGTGAGCTACAGATACAATCACCGCTTTTCTCATAGAGTAACTCCTATCTTTTGAAACTAAAACGTTCTCAAAGAATACAAGTTTTTTAAATTAATAATGCCACATTTGTTGATGTCAAACACAGAGGGAACAATTGTGAATCTATATCTCTAAGCAGTGGGCAGCGCAGTAGACGCAGCTCCAGCCAGGGCAGCAACACCTGGCTTCCCCCAGGCCAGGGAGTGGGTCGCAGGGGCCCCCGACTGGAACGCGACAGCCAAACAGTCCCGTCATCCGAGGACCACAATGTGCCTTTACTGAATTCAATCCTAATACTGGGGGATCCCTGGGTGGCGCAGCGGTTTGGCGCCTGCCTTTGGCCCAGGGCGCGATCCTGGAGACCCAGGATCGAATCCCACATCAGGCTCCCGGTGCATGGAGCCTGCTTCTCCCTCTGCCTATGTCTCTGCCCCTCTCTCTCTCTCTGTCTGTGACTGTCATAAATAAATAAAAAAATGTTTAAAAAAAAATCCTAATACTGTGTAGCTGCCACCATCTCACTACAGGATTTTTATTTACTGTCAGTTCAGACACTGAATACAGTTTCATTCTTCGTACAAGAATACCTCTGTCTCTCTGTACATACAATACAACAAACAAGTTATTTAATAAATTAAAAAAATACCCTTCCTCCCCTTCCAAAGGCAAGCCAGTACCAGGCTGTGGCAACGACCTCACCAGCCAGAACCACAGCAGAGAGGTGAGCAGGTCAAGAAGCATGAATCTGACCATGTGAACACACTTTGCTCACAGCAATGTAAACGGTTGCATGGGGGGCATGTGGGTGGCCCAGGGGGTTGGGCCCCTGCCTGGGGTCCTAGGATCAAGCCCCACATCGGGCTCCCTGCTCCCTGGAGCCTGCTTCCCGGAGCCTGTTTCCCCTCTGCCTCTGCCTGCTGCACCCCCTGCTCGTGCTGCCTCTTAAATAAATAAATATAAATCAGGAACATGACAGGGATGTCCACTCTCACCACTGCTATTCAACATAGTACTAGATGTCCTTGCCTCAGCAATCAGGCAACAAAAAGAAATAAAAGGCATTCAAATTGGCAAAGAAGAAGTCAAACTCTCCCTCTTCGCCGATGACATGCTACTCTACATAGAAAAACCAAAAGCCTCCACCCCAAGATTGCTAGAACTCATATAGCCATTCGGTAGTGTGGCAGGATACAAAATCAATGCCCAGAAGTCAGTGGTGTTTCTATACACTAACAATGAGACTGAAGAAAGAGAAATTAAAGAGACAATCCCATTTACAACTGCACCCAAAAGCATAACATTCCTAGGAATGAACCTAACCAAAGAGGTAAAAGATCTCTACCCTAAAAACTACAGAACACTTCTGAAAGACATTGAGGAAGACACAAAGAGATGGAAAAATATTCCATGCTCATGGATTGGAAGAATTAATATTGTGAAAATGTCAATGTTACCCAGGGCAATTTACACATTTAATGCAATCCCTATCAAAATACCACAGACTTTCTTCAGAGAGTTGGAACAAATCATCTTAAGATGTGTGTGGAATCAGAAAAGACCCCGAATAGCCAGGGGAATATTAAAAAAGAAAACCATATCTAGGGGGATCACAATGCCAGATTTCAGGTTGTACTACAAAGCTGTGGTCAACAAGACAGTGTGGTACTGGCACAAAAACAGACACATAGATCAATGGAACAGAATAGAGAACCCAGAAGTGGACCCTCAACTTTATGGTCAACTAATATTCGACAAAGCAGGAAAGACTATCCACTGGAAGAAAGACAGTCTCTTCAATAAATGGTGCTGGGACAATTGGACAGCCACATGCAGAAGAATGAAACTAGACCACTCTCTTGCACCATACACAAAGATAAACTCAAAATGGATGAAAGATCTTTTTTTTTTTTATGATAGTCACACACAGAGAGAGAGAGAGAGAGAGAGAGAGAGAGAGAGGCAGAGACATAGGCAGAGGGAGAAGCAGGCTCCATGCACCAGGAGCCCGACGTGGGATTCGATCCGGGGTCTCCAGGATCACGCCCCAGGCCAAAGGCAGGCGCCAAACCGCTGCGCCACCCAGGGATCCCTGGATGAAAGATCTTAATGTGAGACAAGAGTCCATCAAATCCTAGAGGAGAACACAGGCAACACCCTTTTTGAACTTGGCTACAGTAACTTCTTGCAAGATACATCCATGAAGACAAGAGAAACAAAAGCAAAAATGAATTACTGGGACTTCATCAAGATGAGAAGCTTCTGCACAGCAGAAGAAACAGTCAACAAAACTAAAAAACAACCTACAGTGTGGGATAGGACACTTGCAAATGACATATCAGATAAAGGGCTAGGATCCAACATCTATAAAGAACTTATTAAACTCAACAGCAAAGAAACAAACAATCCAATCATGAAATGGGCAAAAGACATGAACAGAAATCTCACAGATTTCTCTGTGAGAAATGCTCTGCATCACTTGCCATCGGGGAAATACAGATCAAAACTACAGTGAAATACCACCTCACACCAGTGAGAATGGGGAAAATTAACAAGGCAGGAAACAACAAATGTTGGAGAGGATGCGGAGAAAAAGGGAACCCTCTTGCACTGTTGGTGGGAATGTGAACTGGTGCAGCCACTCTGGAAAACTGTGTGGAGGTTCCTCAAAGAGTTAAAAATAGACCTGCCCTACGACCCAGCAATTGCACTGCTGGGGATTTACCCCAAAGATACAGATGCAGTGAAACACCGGGACACCTGCACCAATGTTTATAGCAGCAATGTCCACAATGGCCAAACCATGGAAGGAGCCTCGGTGTCCATCGAAAGATGAATGGATAAAGAAGATGTGGTTTATGTAAAGAATGGAATATTACTCAGCCATTAGAAATGACAAATACACACCATTTGCTTAGACGTGGGTGGAACTGAGGGTATTATGCTGAGTGAAATAAGTCAATCGGGGAAGGACAAACAGTATATGGTCTCATTCTTTTGGGGAGTATAAAAAAAAAATAGTGAAAGGGAATAGAGGGGAAAGGAGAAAAAATGAGTGGGAAATATCAGAAAGGGAGACAGAAGATGAGAGACTCCTAACCTTGGGAAATGAACAAGGGGTGGTAGAAAGGGAGGTGGGCGGGGGTGGGGGTGACTGGGTGATGGGCACTGAGGGGGGCACTTGACGGGATGAGCACTGGTTGTTATTCTATATGTTGGCAAATTCAACACCAATAAAAAATAAATTTAAAAAAATATATAAACCTTTAGACATAAAAAATGCATGGTCATGCGTGTTAATGGCAGCTTGGCTCCCCTCGCTCAGCATCTGGTGCTCTGGGGCCAGCTGAGGTCTGAGGACCAGGACCCATTAAGAACAGCTCTCATCTTTAAAAAAAAAAAAAAAAAAAAAAGGGCAGCCGGGGTGGCTCAGGGGTTTAGCGCTGCCTTTGGCCCTGGGAGACCCGGGATTGAGTCCCATGTCAGGCTCCCTGCGTGGAGCCTGCTTCTCCCTCTGCCTTTGTCTCTGCCTCTGTCTCTCTCTGTCTCTCCTGAATAAATAAATAAACTCTTTAAAAAGAAAAAAAGCGGCTCTCATACGGCTCACTGGACACCCACTGCACACTCCCTTAGGCAGCTCCCTGGGGCCCTCCCCTCCGAGAAACCAAGTAATAGGACTGAGAAAGACACAGGACCTGCACTACCCACAGTAGCTCAGCCTCTGCTCCCTTCCAGGACAGCCTCCCCTGACCTTCGGCAGTGCCTGCAGCTCTACTTGAGAACCAACCTCATGCTTCACTGCAGACACTGAATGTGTTCTGTATTCAGTAGACCCCGTGACGTGGGCACAGGACGCAACAGGAGGGGTCACCACTTTACCATAGGTGCCTGCTTTCAGACAGACAGCACAGCAAGGACAGACCCTTACCCTGAAGGAAGGGCAGGCTGGTGTTCAGCTGGGAGGAGCTGTCACTGATGGCCAAGGTGCCGTCCACTGCCCCGGGGCTCCAGCTAGGCTCTGCGGCCACACGGTCCTCTTCCAGCAGAACCGCAATCACCTGCATTTCAAATACATTCACTTTGATAAGAAACACAAAGCATGTATCATGACCTACACATCTCTCCATTCCTGACAATGGCCACTGACCTCCAGGACATCACAGAGATGGACAGAATGAAAGGATAATGTTCTTTCTGAAAGTAAGAGACTAACAGGTAAAGTTCCACGAACACAAACTCCACAACAGAGTCATTATTTAATGTTAAATGTCATTTTTTATAGTAAATGCTCTGCTAAAAATAACAGGAGGGGAAAACAGCCGACACCCCAGTTTCTTGATTAAAGAAGACGTATAAACATTGCCAGGCACACACCAGCACCATCTTTCCCACATGGCCACGGCAAGGACAAAATGAGCAGTGCCTCGCTAGAAGGGCTCTAACAGAGTCAGGTGCACCCAGGCAGGATGGAGGCACCAGCATGGGAGGCTGGGGCAGGGGAGGAAGCACAGCTGGGAGGTCGAGGTCAACCCTGACCCCACTGAGCTCCAGGCCTCACTCATTCCCACGCCAGCCCCATTTCCCAAGCGCTGTCTCCTCGTAGCTCCCCAGGGACTGACCCTCCAAGGGGAAACTACATCAAAGCATGATCGCTCCATAAAGAGCAACTCTCCATGACACAGCACAGGGACGAAGGGGCCACCACGTGTGCAGAACATGGACAGAAGAACAGGCTGCCTCCAAATCCACAGGTCAGGGTCCACTCATTGCACATGGCAGACAACTGAGGACGGGGGTACTGGGAATGCTGATCCTCTGGACAGACACACGGAAACATGGGGGCCAAGTGTTCAGAGACAGCTGTGGGGGCATGTGGCAGGAGTGCGGGGCTCGGACAAGGCCGCAGCCACGAGGTGATAACCAGCAGCTCACATGAGGTTCCACAGCCATTCCCATTATCTTGTATTTTGTGAATTTACACCATCGGCTAAAAATCATGGATTTGCTCATTTCTAACGCCTGGTGCATGCCTGCCCTGACAGCATGCTACGCCTGTTTCTTAGTCTGTATTTATTTCAAGAATGTATTTGGTATTAAAGCACAGAATCCAAATCCACAGTCAGCGTTGTGGGCCGATGAGTGTGGACAGACATAGGGCAGTGCGTACCTGGCAAGCAGCGCGAAGGAAGCTGGCCAGCCTGGGCGTGTTGACCTTCGGGGCTGCGGCCACCTCACGGACATCTCCACTCCCGCTCCTGCTCCCTAGAGAGAAAGGGACTGAACCCACTGAGCTGACCCTAACTTCATGTCTTACACACCTCAGGGACCAAAGAGCTGTTACCAACTTTTCCATGGAAGGAAAAGCCAGAGAATTTACATTGTACTCTCGAGATTTACCATGATGCTTCCAAAAGCAGCTACATCTTGTTTCACAGAAGGTCTGGACACAGAGTCCTACTCACAAGCACTAAGTTAAAGGCATCAATTCAATCACTTTGCAAGCGTTTGGTGGGGGTAGATCTGGGGATCTTCTGCGCTCAGGGTGTGGTCTCCCACAGGAAAAGGAGCGCCAGCGCCCAGGGCATACAGATGAGTCCTCAGATAGGCTGGCAGGAGGATGATGCTGTTGTGCAGCAGGATACCATGCACTCCTGGGGTCCACTCTTTGCACAGAAGTAACACATCTGCAAACTGTGCCTGACACATGAAATTCTCTATTAATGAGCACAGGCCCATTTCAAAGTGCTTGTTTGGGACACAGACGCCTCTGTGTTCAGGAATAAAGTGTTACAAACCCCGGTCAAGGGGCGCTGGGCCTTTGGCTCCAGTCATGACCCCGGGATCCAGAGATCAAGTCCCACATCAGGGTCCCCGCAGAGAGCCTGTTCTCCCTGTGTCTCTGCCTGTCTTTCATGAATAAATAAATAAAATCTTAAAAAAAAAAAAAAGTCAAGGGACACAGTGGGCCTCCTGCTCAAGCTAACATGGGTGGCTCCTGAACACAGGTCTGCTCTCATGGAGAGTTTCGGGGGCCCCCCAGCCTCACGCTAACAACCACATGGAACACACTCAACACCGGCACCAACACAAGGACGCTGCACTGTGGGTGCTCACCCCCTGACACAGCCGTGCCCTCTCCAGGGTGCTGCGTCCACACCCCCCTGGTCTCAATCTCTTCTGTCTGGATGTCTCGGTCAACATTATCCTCATTGTACTGAACATAGGCCTTAAAGAAGAGAGAGATGCAGGAATTAGTACCAGGTTTCAACTTCAGAGCAATTTCTCATCACTGGAAAGAAAAAACAGTTAAAATGATTAAAGTTAATAATGTGTCTTCTTGCCTCCATCAAAATAAAAAATATTGTGGTATAAATAACAATCATGCAAAGACCACTTGTCCTAAATGCTGATATCCATAGACCTAATTTTTGAAAGTCTTCAAAAAGTCACACTAAACTGTTGGGTAAAACCTGGACAGAGCAGTGGAGGGAGCGCGCTGAGGCTGAGGCAGACTCCCGAGTCCCTGAAGGGAACTGATCCAGGCAGGACTGCGACAACCAAGGCTCCTGACGTGGGGCTGATGACAGAGGGCTGCGGGTACGGGGCCTGTGCCCCTCATCTCCGCCCCAGGGGAACCCCTAGACTCAACAGGAGGTTCCAGTACGAACCCAAGGACCGGGGGTGCCTCCCTCAGACAGAGCTCCTCCCGACCCCGCATAGCCAACAGCATCCACCACCCCTACTCCAACTTCACAGGGTCCTTGGCTTCACAAACTGCTTTACGCTTGCTGCCTTCCTCCTGGAGCTCTTCATCTGAGCACGGACCCCCACGTGAATCTTCTCATGGGGGATCAAGGACCCTGGAGACCTCCACTCCCACAAGGCAGATGCTCCCACATCCCTGGTCTGAGAACACTGCCACCTCACCCCCCAGTGTTCTAGTCTCTGATGACACACTTTGGCTTTGCAAGACTAAACACATTCCTTATTCTTTTTATTTTTTTAAAGATTTTATTTATTTATTCATGAGAGACATAGAAAGAGGCAAAGACACAGGCAGAGGGAAAAGCAGGCCCCATGCAGGGAGTCCGATGCGGGACTCGATCCTGGGACTCAGGGATCACACCCTAAGTTGAAGGTAGACACTCAACCACTGAGCCACCCAGGCATCCCAATACAACATTTCTTATCTCAAAACGGTACATGCTTCCATAAAGATGATTTTGTTACTAACAGCTCCGCGATGAGTAACATGTGCAAAACAGCGAGGTAATCTTCCCTAGGCCAGGAGGACCAACTCTGAAGCCAGGGCGTGTCGGCTTTTGGAGGTCTGTCCTGTCACCTCTGTCCTGCTGAGAGTCTTACATCCGCATTGGGGACAGAAGAACACTGTACGAGAGGACTCCCGACTTTAGAACCTCTATGGTCTTACTGGAAGATGGACAGCCATGCAACTAATGCGTAGGATACTATGGGGAAGTACAAAGTGTGGAGTGCCCCAATCCACCCCTGGGGGGGTGGGCATCTGCCCACACTCAAGCCTGTGTGGCATCTGCGGGTATGTGCACAGTCTCTCCATGTTCACGAGCACCACACAACCAAGGGGTTCTCTTTCCCTCAGGTCTCTACCCCCTGCACCGTTCCCCAGCTCTATCCACAACAAGATGCAGAACGGCATAAGCATACCTTCCTGCACTTTACGTGCTTTTTGTCACTTAGTTAACACACCTTCCACTAACCTGCTTGGTGTTTTTTTTCCCAAAATTTCTGATGTACATGTCGTACTCATTTACTGGCGGTAGATCCAAGAGAGAGAAGGTAAATGAAAAATCCAAGTCAATAAGCCGAAGCAGTTTTGTACTCCGCGTCCTTTAAAATAAATTGGAAACGACAAAAGTTAAATTAATACTATGCAAAGGAAAAACAAGGAGAGTGTAAGGAATCTCATGATCCAATCAGGTAATCGTCAAGGCCCACTGTGTGTGTGGGTGTAGGTCTGAGGTATTTAATAGTTGCTGACAATAAGACAGTCAAGCACACACTATGAAGCAATTATAGGATGAACCAAACTGTTGAGTATTCTAATTCCATGCACCTAGTAGCAAGTGCACACCTAGAATTTTCATGGAAAGCAACCACCTCACTTCATGGATTGACATCGTGGTCAGAGGCTCACATTCTGTGATGTCACCTGGGTCATAGCCAGGTGCATGCTGTTCTCTGGGCCGCTCCTCTGAGATGACGGGACAGGAAGTGGCCAAGCAGCCCCCGACACAGCTCATCGCCCCCTGCCCAATGGGCCTGCCCACACACTGCCTGCCCGTGCGTGGCTTTCCTGGGCCTCACACTGCTCCTCGGCCACTGGAGCTGGGCTCTCCGTCCTTCTGGCTACCCTGATGTGGCATGCCCAGGGACCTCTGCCTGGCCAGAGTGTTTTCTCTCTTTCATGGACTGTGATTTCCACAAGTTGGGGCTCAGCATGCATGTGGGCAATGGTCCTCCACCACTTGGGCATCTTGCAAATGGGATCTGCTCCCTCTCTCCCTGTGTTCGCTCCCATCCTTGGGTTTTACCAAAAATGCCATCTTCCCATAATCTTACTCTCTGGCCACTGTCACCATCCTCCCAAATCAGTCCTTTCAGTCCTCCACATGTAGTATAATTCCTGACCTGAAATAATTCACATAATACACATATGCACCACGTATCATAATATGGCAACATCCCAGGGTCTGCTGCCCAGCGCCAGGTGACCACCCACAGAGAGCTCCCCCTGCCCCTGACAATCACTATACAGAACTTGGTAACGATCATCTTCATGCTTTGCAAAATACGGTTTTATCTTACATTTATATATGCCTAAACATCACACCGTGTGGTTCTGATGATCTCTGAGTTTATAAAAATTATGTTAAACTATATGTAGTTTCCAAGACTTGAATGAGGTGAAAGCAAAAACAAAACCCAGCCATAGAGGCAAAAACTGGTTTTGCTACCTCACTGGGAGGCCCAAAATATGAGGACAACAAAAATGATATGAAAACTTACTCTTATTATTCATGATTCATTTGTTCATTAAGCAAAGTTTCCTGAGGACCTACTAAGGCCACGTACTGAGCTACATGAAAACCATTTAATTTTTACATTTACTCCTAAATCATATTTGAGTTTAATATGGCAGACCCTTGACTCGAGACTGTATCCTTGACTTTTATAACCTTCTGAGCTGTAAGCTCAGACCATGACCTCTGGCTGTCCTGGCCCAGGACTCAGCTCCACTGCTCACCAGATGTGGCCCTTGAGCCCACTCTCCTCATCTATGAAGTGGGGCTCTAGGAGCCTGGTGAGCAGCTAACCCAGGAGGCCCATGCCCAGGGCATGGGGAAAAACCGCATGTCATGTTTTCCCAGCTCCTAGTCCTTCTGACCCTTACAGCTGCCTCAGCTTCCTCATCGGAGAAACAGATGCAGGGACACCGAGCTCACCCTGGGCTCACCCTAGGCTTGCAGGTGTGGAGCACAGGTGATGCTGGCTGTGCCTCAACGGGGAGCAGCAGCGAGATGCGGCGAGTGCCATGCTTGCTCAGTTCTGGGAGGTGCAGCCCTAGGAGCCTGCCTCTGCCACCACAGAGCCTGACGCCTGGGCTGACCAGAATCTACAAACACTAAACACCACGCGGCGGGAGACAGCAGCGCATGCTTACACTGTTACACCATATCTGAACATGGACAAGTGTAGCACAAATTTAAAAATCAGGGATGAAAATAAAAAGAAAAGCTCTATTTTTTAACCTATGTCAAAGTCTATTGAAACTCCATGATACACCTCACAAATTCCTAACACACCTACTTTTGCTTAAGGGCCTGAGTCCGACTCTTCTGACGGCGTGAGGCTGTTGCAAAATCCACGAAAATTCCACAAACAGGGGCTCTGGAAGGGGAGCTGTTTGCATCTGTACAAAAAAGAAAGCTATTTTGTGAAGCTGAACTATTTCTTTCAAGCAGGAGCTGCTCTGGCTACAGAAACACCGGTTTCACTCTAAGCTGAGGGCACTCGCCAGCTCAGTTCCGTTGCCTGTGCGGTGGGCACAAAGGGTCCTGGGGCGCCCGGCTGGCTCTGTTGGAACAGGTGACTTCATCTCCTGGTCATGAGTTCGGGCCCCATGTAGGGCGTAGAGATTACTTAAAACAAAACTTTAAAAAATGAGGCTAATAATCATCCTGCCTGACCTTTATTTGGATTATTACATCGTATTAATTACTAATCATAATTAGTTGTATTAATCACTATTTTACTAGGTAATTTAAAGCAGTGTCTTATCTAGTAATATTTTTAATAATATCCTATTTAACCTTTTGTGCTATATTTAATGCTATTTTATCAGAATGTCATAGCTTTCCCTTTAAGCAACTTTAAAATACTCACTTCCATTCTTTTAATTTAATTTAATTTTTTTATTCATGAGACAGAGACAGAGAGAGAGGCAGAGACACAGGCAGAGGGAGAAGCATGCTCCATGCAGGGAGCCTGACGTGGGACTCTATCCCGAGACTCCAGGGCCACACCCCGGGCTGAAGGCAAGCACTAAACCGCTGAGCCATCCAGGGATCCCCTACTCACTTCTATTCTTACATGTGACTTTATCACACCGCAATGCCAAGAATTTTTGAGAACACATTTCTAATTTCGTACAGGATATCCTTGAGGAAGAAGGGCCCACTAGGGAGCGCTCATGAGACATGTCCAGTGGGTCACATTCCTCACTGCAACCACGGCCCACATCTGCTCTGAGCCTCCCGCCAGCAGGGTCCTTTTCCTTGTGAAACGCAAAGAGGGTGGCACCAGAAAACAGGAACACACAGCGCAGACGGACCGCTCCAGGGCCACTGGTTCCTGCGTGGGTGCCCGGGAATGATGTGTGCTCACAGCCACCTGCAGGCAGCAGGCATGAACCCAAGTGGGGAGGCCACGCGCAGCTTCTCCACCCTGCACACTCATTGCCAGAGTCCTCTCTAGCACTGTTGCAGGAGCACGAGGCCTGCATCTCTGCCCGATAACAGTGACTCTGTCCACAAGGACTGTGCAGGCGTGGCACCCTCTGTCCTGAGACACAGATGCATGTACCTGTCTCTGAGCTCCTCTCACCCTCCAACAGACCTTGCTTCTGTGATAGTCTGTAGGACAACTCGCCAATCCTTTCGTTTTCTGCATTAATGGCTTTATGAATTTCCTGTATCTCCCTTTTTCTGGCCAGAGGAAGCTCTTCAATCTTCTCTTTCAGTTCCAGCTCATTAGAGCTATCATCATCTCCATCACAAACCTCAAAGTCATCTTCATAGTCCTACAAACAATAATCACATTTTTGGAACATTTAAGACAAACTGGCTTTAAAGCACACACATTTGGAACAAAACATACAATTTAGAATTTAAAACAGACAAAACGTTCATTATGACTAAGAAAGATTTTCATAGTTTACAGATGTCAATGCCACTGAGTTATAAATCTCTATAAGCTGATAACTTATCCTCTGAAAATGAACCACACTGTATAGATTTATGTACACAGACAGCCATTATAACGATAAAGTGGTCACATTTTTGTGCTGAGGCTGTGACAGTGTGTGTATATATAAACACATTTACAAATATACATTTGGAGATCCCTGCTTGGCTCAGTGGTTTAGCGCCTGCCTTTGGCCCAGGGCATGATCCCGGAGTCTCGGGATCGAGTCCCATGTTGGGCTCCCTGCATGGAGACTGCTTCTCCCTCTGCCTGTGTCTCTGTCTCTCTCTCTCTCTCTCTCTGTGTCTTTCATGAATAAATAAATAAAATATTTAAAAAAAAACATATACATCTGTTCCAACAGACACATACATGTTTGGATGCAGTGCCCTTAATGGGCTAAATTGTAAAACCATGTAATCACACCACATTGGTAATAACCCTAAATCAAACAGACATGGAATATTAAGAGCAACAAAAAGAGAGAAATATCAAGCTATGTAGTTACTATACTTAAGCAGATTGTAAGAACAAATTATTTTTAAACTTGGAAAAATTTTAACTTTTATACAGACTTCAAAATCATCTTCAAAACAAGCTGCATATTCGTCAGCCCCAGCATTTTCTGAATCAATGTCCTCCTTTTCAATTTCCTAGAGGTAAAAATCAAACATATAAAAAAAAATCAATCATAAATTTGAATCTTGCAAATAGGCTGGGAAAATGTTTTCTAAGATTAATTTAATATTGCTAATTTTAAAACGTATTTATAAAATTAACATAACCCGGGACACCTGGGTGGCTCAGCGGTTGGGCATCTGCCTTCGGCTCAGGGCATGGTCCCGGAATCTGGGATTGAGTCCCACATCACGCTCCCTGTGAGGAGACCGCTTCTCTCTCTGCCTCTCTCTCTCTCTCTCTCTCTCTCTCTCTCTCTCTCTCTGTGTGTGTGTGTCTCATAAATAAATAAAATAAAAAACAACTAACATAACCCAACTTCAACTTCTTTAAGAAATGCCATGCTAGCTAGTAGATATAACCATAAAGAGAAAAAAGTTCATGAATTTATCCTTTCTGACAAACCCTAGAACTCTGACAAAAGCTGTAACAGGAGGGTCTTAGCAAGGGCAGATGAGCTGTGCCCCTCAGAATCGGAGCACACCCCCACCACCTCATTACTCCCGGCCTGGGGATAGCCGGGGTTCACTATGTCAGGCTCTGGAGGTGTAGGGAGACTGCACGGATACCCTACAGCCATGTCGTGCAGGAGTTTTCAGCAAAACTCACAGCATCTTGCTGCTGAATCCTGTTTCAGACACATACATGTTTGGATGCAATGCCCTTAATGGGCTAAATTGTAAAACCCGGACCCCTGACACACACACACGAGGGGACTCTGCACCACGTCCAAGGCTGCATCCCCAGTGTGTGCCAGGCTCCCTGCTGGGGGTGGCAGAGCTGACACATCACCTCTTTGCAGAGCTAGAGCCCAGGCAGGGATGATGACGACAAGGTGCCACCAGCAGCAGCTCAAGCACCCTTCCTCCGTGGCATTAAGCAGATCGGATACTGATTGGATCTGGTCTGTTATCAAAGATGTCCTCCTAGAAGTAGTGCCACTTCTGCAATCTCCCTGGGCTGGTGTATATTTCTGGAAATAATCTGCTACTTGACTCTGACTGATAACAAAGCACATGTTTTGAGATGTCTAGTTAGTCTCTTCAATTCTCCTCAACTTTCCTGAATTTCAATACAGAGCAATGATGAAAAGGTTGGTGAATCCCTCAGCTGGAACTATGCCCCTGCCACACTCCCTGCAAAACCTTCCGTGTCCCCATAGAGAATGGCTGTGGTGTCCGTGTGCACACAGCGAGTCACACCTCCTCCAGGCTGGAACCAAGACACCTTCAACACCACCCCGGACTCTCACATTACAATCTGCCTCCCCTTCATGCCAATACTCTGCTGTCTACAAGGAATAATAACTACCCTGATAAAAAGGTACGAGCAAAGCCAAGAATCACGAGTAAAAGCGCATCTTTGGAGAGGAGCGCCAAAACACACTCTCCTCACCACCCTTTTTTGTCTTCCTTGCCTCCAAGCAGCTTCCACGGGAAGGCACCAGTCAGCCAGCAATAACCCAGTAATCCAGAGCAGCCCCAGACCTCACCTGGCCTCCACAGAAGTGCTGCCCTCAGTGGTTGAGGACTGGGATTTTGGCCCTGAGGCATACAAACACGGTCACCTAGGGCAAGTAACACCTGTGCCTCGGTTTTCTCTTCTGAGAAATGGGAACAGAACAGTACAGTGGTCCCCCCACCAGGGATGCAAGCCAAGACCCCTAAAACTGTGGATGATACCAACTCCCATACACACTACATTTTTCCTACACATACGTACCTATGATAAAATCTAATTTAAGGATTTAAGGTGAACAACAACTAATAATAAAATACAACAGGGCAGCCCAGGTGGCTCAGTGGTTTAGCGCCACCTTCAGCCCAGGGCATGATCCTGGAGACCCAGGATTGAGTCCCACATCGGGCTCCCTGCATGGAGCCTGCTTCTCCTTCTGCCTGTGTCTCTGCGCCTCTCTCTCTCTCTCTCTCTCTCTCTCTGTGTGTGTGTGTGTCTCATGGATAAATAAAATCTTTAAATAATAATAATAATAGTAATAATAATACAATTATGATAACCTGTAGTAAAAGTTCTATGATTCTGGTCTCTCTCTCTCTCTCAAAACATCCTCCTGTCCTGCACTCACCCTTTTCGGGATGATGTGCACTGATAAGATGCCTATGTGATGACCTGAAGGGAGGTGAGGGACGAAGGCATGTGACGCAGCGCTAAGCTACTGCTGAGCTTCTGACAACGCGTCAGGGGAGCATCATCTGCTCCCAGACCACTGCTGACCACGACATCTGAAACTGTGGGGAAGGGGGCACCACTGGACCTAATTCCTAGTGACAGCGGCTGATAAAGTGACCCAGGAAGGGAAGCACTATTTCCATTCCTGTTGTGGTCACTGGCACGAGACATCAATACCCACAACTATTCAGTGGATAAAACTGGGGACACCATGGTACATTGCCATGAAGAAAATAAGGAGCTTTCCATGTATCCAGAAAATCATCCTGCATATTATAGGCTTCTCATAAGGCTGAAGACTTAAAACAAGATAAACTCAGTGTTGATGCTCTAAAACATAGGACCTAATTATAAGCAAAAGCGAGCTGTCAAACACATTCAAGAATCCTTCAGGGGAAAAATATATCACATATTTTCCTCTGCTGGCAAAAAGAAAAAAAAAACAATGTAAACTATATCTTATTGATATTTTTATATTGATTACCTGTTGAAAGAATATTCCAGAAGAGCTGCATTGTATAACATGTTATTAAAATGAATTTTGTTTCTTTTTGCCTTTTTACTGTGATTAGAGAATTTATAATCATAAATGTGGCTCACATTATAACTCTAGTTAACAGTGCTCAACCAGAGCTCACAAGAATTGGAAGACATAAGGAAAACACTATAAAATCTATATTTTTTCATCCAACAATTCAGTTCAATAATTTATCCCCAAAAGGTGTGTGGCAGATCTGCATCATTTGAACAATGAATTGAGAAAAACAGGAGGCTGCATGGGGGTGGGGGCGAGGGGGGTGCATGTGCAAAACAGAAAAAAGGCATCACTAAGTCCCAAATACATAGACTAACATACAGTTGTAAGTAAAAGATAGTATAGCAAAAAGATTACCTAGGAAGAAGCTGTTGTAAGGTTAACTTTTTTCCTTAGCTGCGGCTTTACCTAGATGATGAGTGATCCACCTCCCTCCCCCAAAACTGAATGAATAAAACATACCCACACCGGAACAACACATGCCCTGTGATATACTTGACGTAAAATTCCATGTGTTTGCATACAGAATAGAGGTACATAAAAATATGGCACAAAATGTCAGATGATTATCTCAAGGTCACGGGTTTCAGATAACTACCAAAGAAAATGACAGAACAAATTCTTCTTCAGAAGTAATAACCCAAAGTTGCTTGCCACATAATAACAAAACAACAAACGGGAAAATGGCTGGATGATAATTAAAACCTAAGGCCCGCTACTTTGTAGTTCCTAAATATGCACCATGAGGACTATTGTCATGGTACTAATGATGATGTGCTCCGAAACACAGGGACTGGGAATGGCCCTCCATCCGCAGCAGACAGCTGCGGGAGGGTGGACCACATGTGGGGAGCCGGTGTTGGTAACGTATGGACAGAATGTGCCCACAAGGTCATCGGACACTGGGTTTCCTGTGGGAAGACTTTACCACAGAGGCAATTTCCTCACTTGCCAGGTTTCTGACCTCTTCTGGAGACAGCCGTGGTGATCCCTGTGTCCAGGAGCTTGCTCCTTCCCCTACAGGGCCTAGTGCACTGGTGGGAAATGCTGTCACTCTATCACCTAGTGAAAGGCGGCCCAAGTCTCTACAATCATAGAATCTCCATTTCTCCCTTTAACTCTGTATTTGGAGGCTTTTGTTGGGTATGTGTTCTTTTACAGCTGTGACATCTTCCATCATCACAAAGGTCCTTACTTTCACTAACCTTCTGTCTCAGGGTCAATCCTGTCTCACTCTAGTGAAGCCACTCGAGCTCCAACACACCTGCCACGTGATGCTTTATCTTGTCCAGTTTTCTACTTTCAATCTATTTGAGTCTTTTAATCTAAATACGTCTACTATGTCCTCAAGTAAACCCATCTGCAGGCAAAGCCTATCTCAGGCACTGCCTCCCAAGGGAATCACAAACTGAGACTCATGGCTAATCTGGCTGCATAATAAAATTAACATAAATGTCTTACCTTCCTTCTTGAGTCTTTATCTTTTCCATTATTTCTTACTAAATTCTGTGTATACCTAGAAATTATGATCAAATTCAAAATTAATTTTAAACAAAGACTTGAAACATGAAGCATTTTACATTTCAGTGAAGGCCCTTACCAATATCTGATGTCACTAAGGGCTGCAATAGCCTGGCAAACTTCTGAAGCATGTCTCATTAGAACTGCAGACACTAAAGTCCTTCTACATGTTTAGTATTTCAGCAGCAATTCAAGAAAGAGAATATCCTCAGTAGAAAGAAGAAACTATGTGTTTTAATGAAGTTGTATGTATGTATGACTCTCTCTCCTTATGAGTTCTAGAATACTCCTGTAATTTTATTAGTCGATCCCAAATATTATTTTACATTTAACATATTTGTATTCCTAAGGGAAAGATTTAACTTAAAATATGTTCTATTTTTTTAAAATTTTTAAAGATTTTTATTTATTTATTCGTGAGAGACACACAGAGAAAGAAGCAGAGACAGAGCAGAAGGAGAAGCAGGCTCCCTTCAGGGAGCCCGATGTGGGACTTGACCCCAGGACCCCAAGATCACACCTTGGGCAGAAGGCAGGTGCCAAACCTCTGAGCCACCCAGGCGTCCCACATTCTATTTCTTAAATCAGATTTTATACATTGGTGAGGGCCTAAAATTTAGGCTTTCAGAATTCCAAAATGATTCTCCATTTTCTGAAGACACAGAGAAGTGAGAAGCCCTGTGCAGCCCAGCAGGTCTGCAGCACAAAGTCTGGGAACCTGCATCCCCAGTGTAAGTGCTAGCTTTGCTCAGACTTCAAAATTCAGGCAAAGTACTTTTAACTCGAGTTTCCCTGATCTGAAAAGGAATTATCAAATCTGGTTGTCATAATAACAAATTAAAATCTAGAGAGCTTACACCCAAACTCTACTCTGTAATCTTCATCAAAATAAAAGACTTCCTCACAGCAAAGGAAACAATCAACAAAACTACAAGGCAACCTCCAGGATGGGAGAAAATATTCGCAAATGTCTTATCTGATAAAGGGTTAGTATCCAAAATATATAAAGAACTTTTAAAACTCAATACCCCCAAAATTTCAATTTACAAATGGGCAGAAGATATGAACATTTTTCCAAAGGACATCAGATGGTCAACAGACACATGGATGGATGCTCAACATCTCTCATCATCAGGGAAACGCAGATGAAACCATGATGAGCTATCACCTCACATCTATCAGGATGGCTAAAATCAACAACTCAAGAAACAAGAGGTGTTGGGAGGATGTGGAGAAAGGGGAACCCTCCTGCCTTGTTGGTGGGGATGCAAACTGGTGTAGCCACTGTGCAGAACAGGATGGATGTTGCTCAAAGTTAGAAATAGAGCTACTGTATGATCCAGTAATCATATGACTGGGTATCTACCAAAAGGGTACAAAGATATGGATCCAAAGGTGCATATAAACATGTGCCCAAAGTTTATAGCAGCGTGGTTCACAACAGCCACACCACGAAAGCAGCTCAAGTGTCCCCAGGCTGATGAACAGAGAGAATATGTTGTATATATACACACTGGAATATTACCCAGCCACCAAAAAGAGTGAGATCCTGCCATTTGCAACCACATGGATGGAGCAAGAGTATTATGCTAAATGAAATAAGTCAGTCAGAGAAAGACAAATACCATATGCTTTCACTCATATGTGGAATTTCAGAATTGAAACAAAGAAGCAAAGGGGGGTAAAAAAGGGAAGCAACCAAGAAACAGACTGTTAACTCTGTAGAACACAGTGCTGGTCACCAAAGAGGAGGGGACGGGGGTAGGTGAGACAGGTGACAGGATTGAGGAGTGGTGTATGGCAGTGCTGAATTCCTACATTCTACACTTGATACTGGTATTTCACTGTGTGTTAAGCAACTGGAACTTAAATTAAAACTTGCGGGCAGCCCTGGTGGCGCAGCGGTTTAGCGCCACCTGCAGCCCGGGGTGTGATCCTGGAGACCCGGGATTGAGTCCCACATTGGGTTCCCTGCATGGGGCCTGCTTCTCCCTCTGCCTGTGTCTCTGCCTCTCTCTCTCTCTATGTCTCTATGAATAAATAAATAAAATCTTAAAAAAAAAAAAAAACTTCCAAAAAAAATCTAGAGCTTATGTACAAAATGAGAATTTACCCACAAACTCTCATTTGTAATCTTCACAAAACAGGTGCTGTTATGAGACTTTTGCCAGTGAAGAAACAGCTCTGGAGGGCTGCCCAACATGCCAAGTAGAGGCAGGCATGGCATTCCTGCAGGTCATTAAGGCTGCAAGGCCAAAGAAAACAAATTTCATTTGTGCTCTGACTTACAGACACTGGTCGGGGGGCACTGGCTGGCAGAAAGAGGAGCCAGGAGCTCACCTGCAGAAACTGTACCCTCTCCAGCCATTGAGTTCAGCAAGGGCAGGGGCCGCCTCTCACATATGCACACCTCAAAGTGAATACTGATTCTCAAGTTTGTGTGAGCAAATATAAAAAAGGCAAAGTAGGACTAGTAATTTATAACAAGTTCCCAAGCTCCTCTAGTGCACCTAGAATATAACTTGGAGGGGCTGTATCAAGACTAAATGAAGTATATCTATAATTCACTCTCATTACTGGCTATAATCAGGCCCAGTAAGAAAAACTCATTTTAAAGCATTCTATGAGAAGCACAGTGCACAGAACAGTCACCAGAGAGCGCATGTTCCTTCCTGGCTGCCGGCTGGATCTCTCCTTGAACTTGCACCCCGATTTCTGTGCTCATTGTTCTATGAAACAAAAAATTCCATGACACTCATTAGTATATCATAATGAAGTAACTACTAATAAACTCCGTAAAACAAGCATGGACTCAAAATTTAAAAAAGCATCTGCACCACAGGTATCTTCTGAAATAACTGTTTTTACCAGCTATCTTCAGTAAATTACATAATGCAAGGAAGATGAGTAAAGGCAACTACCTTAGTAAGTAAAAGACATCTATGCTTATCAATTTCACATTACTTCAGATACATTTGACTAGTTCCTCATACTGCTTAAAATTATGAACTTTCACAAATAATGTGGCTATTTCATAGATCCATCTACCTATAGAAAATAAAATTCAAACAACTGATCTATAAATTCTACTTCTGTAATTCTCTTGAATTAAGTGAATTTGTAAAAATAAAATTAAAACCATCAGATTGCAAAACAACATATCTAAGTAGGTCATTTAAAAAGAGAAGCATTGGGCAGCCCAGGAGGCTCAGCAGTTTAGTGCCACCTTCAGCCCAGGGCCTGATCCTGGAGACCCGGGATTGAGTCCCACGTCAGGCTCCCTGCGTGGAGCCTGCTTCTCCCTCTCCCTGTGTCTCTGCCTCTCTCTCTCTGTATGTCTCTCATGAATAAATAAAAAAAATCTTAAAAAAAAAATAAAAAGAGAAGCATCTGTGAAGTAAGTGTTGGCAGGAAGCATAGTCTGTAGGAAGACATTGAGGCCAGAGTGTGACAGGTAAAAAGCCCAGGGGGACCAGAGGCATGCCTCCCAGGAGCAGAAAAAGCTCAAAGACCTGGGGGCCGATCCATGAAGACTGCAGAACAGAAGAAAGTCAGTCTGAAGGGCATTATCAAAAGCTTTAAAAACAGTTAAAAATATTCAAATAGTTTCTTTGATCTATAAATACTTCTAGGAAGTTATTGCTATAAAACAATCAAAGAATGAATAAAATCTTTATTAAAAAAAATGGCGGGGGGGGGGGACATCTGGGTGGCTAAGCGGTCGAGTGTCTGCCTTTGGCTCAGGGTGTGACCCTGGGGTCCCAGGATCGAGCCCTGGGTCAGGCTCCCTGCTCAGTGGGAAGTCTGCTCTCCCTCTCCCTCTGCTCCACGCCCTCATGCTCTCTCTCCCTCAAATAAAATCTTTTTTTAAAAAAAATCATATGAAGAAAGTGAGAGAGAACCCAGGAGAACCCAATCTGCAGGACCGGTCCTGGTTCATACCTGTGGCCTGGCATAGTTATTAGTAGTGCCCCCTTGTAATTTATGGTCCCCTCAGCAGCAATCACGTCCATCACCAGGCTAACACACTAAGTTAAAAAGCGTATTTTGAGCATCTGAAAGTCAAGGCAAAGAAAGATGTGGAACACATAATGCTCACTAGTCATTCCTCATATGCTGCATACTTATTTATTTCCTTATCTGTTTTTTAATTTTTTATTTATTTATGATAGGCACACAGTGAGAGAGAGAGAGAGGCAGAGACATAGGCAGAGGGAGAAGCAGGCTCCATGCACCAGGAGCCCGACGTGGGATTTGATCCCGGGGCTCCAGGATCGCGCCCTGGGCCAAAGGCAGGAGCCAAACCGCTGCGCCACCCAGGGATCCCCTATTTATTTCCTTATCATATGGTTTCTCCAATGGAATATAAGTGCCACAAAAATAAAAACTTCTGGCCACAGCTGGGTCCTCAGCACGTAGAACAAACACTGGCACAGAGAGGCTACTCCAGAAATATAAACAAATTATTGAAAGAAAAGAAGTTTATTATCCATGAGATTATGTTACCCCTTATGGAAGGAGCACTCTTGAGGACAGTAGCTTTATTAACAAGGGGCCCTTCTTACATCCAGCCACAATGAAAGCCAAATGTGTAAACTGTGACAAGTCTCAGGAAGGCATTTCTGGGGGAAACCAAACAGGCTGTTCCTAGTGACTAAATTGGATCCAGGGAATGTAAAATAGGTAAGTTTAATGGACCGTTAGTGGTAGGATCTAGGTGGCAGAAACTTGTCAACTTCGCTGTATGTTTAAAAATGTTCATGACTAAAAATTGGGAAAAACACACTAAAAAGACCCTTTATATAGGGAAGGAGATTTAAAGCACAAGAGGACACATGCCCGTTTGTGAGGGTCCATTCTCACCTCCGGCCTCCCTGTGCTTGGTCTGGTGATAGGTCTCAGGTGATAGGGTGGGGGCGCAGCCCTGCCCAGAGGGAAGGATGGGCAAAGGCAAGGAGGCGGCAGGTGCGGGCATCATTTACCCGCTTGGCAAAGAGCCAGTCAGGGTGGGCACAAGGCCAGGCAGCAACTGCAAAGATGTTTCAGGACATCCTTAACAAACGCTCCTCAACACACATGGACACACACTTTGATGGATGGCCCCACTCAATCAGAGGCCCCAGGCTTTGGCCCCAGAGGCCTGACTCTGCTGAGCCTCACGGCACCTGACCCTCACTTTGCTTCCACCTGAAAGGAAGCACCAGCAACAAACAGGAGAATGAAATTGCTTCCCTTCAGAGTCTGGAAAAACAGAACAGTGGAAGTACATATGTGAGCACGGAAGATACACCAGTAGAGGAAAACATCAAGCAACTGCAGAAATTACGTCAACATATGTGGGAGGAAAATTAGACCCTTTGCAATCAATAGTTTTATTTTTGTGTCTGTTGGTATTGCAAACTTACACTACTAATTCTGATTCAAACATTTTGCTATTTTGTTCATTTTTCCACTTAATATCATCTCCTTTTTTTAATGGTTCAAAATTTCAGTATTATCATAGATTTCTGAATATACATTAAAAGTACATTCACAATATAATCAGAAAATCTGACTTCCTACTAGATCAGCAATTTCTCTACACTGATCACATTGCACAGACGTGAACCAGGTTTTTGCCCTGTGGTCTTAGGGGCCTACAGAGCCGAAGAGACATCAGAAATGGTACCTTGGACTCCCTTTTCTTAGGCTCTTCTCTTGGCAGCCTCTCTCTTTTATCGGTGCTACTGTGGTGCCTCTCTTCATCAAAATGAGAGCCTTCCTTGTGGCGCTTATCCTTGTGCCTTTCTTCCCCTTTCTTGTCTGAGGACGAATTACTTTTTTCTTTGGCATACTTGTCTCTTTTCTCCCTTGTGCTTTTTTCTCGATGTTTCTTTTCTCGATCTGGTTCTTTCTGCTTCCTGTGTCTCCTTTCACCTTCTTCTTTATAAAGCCAATACTTAAGAGGATTGTCTTTACTGTCGCCGTACTGCAGCTTTGAACAGGACATATTGAAAAACGCATGAGCATCCGAGCCACGGGTAGCTGTCCTTCACACGTGCTACAATCAAGGCAGTGAGGCTGCATCGCCCCTCACTCCACTACCCTGACTCTGAGGATGGCCTTCTGGAAAGAAAAACCCACTGCTGGCCATGCAACCCACAGGATGGTGGCCACGCTGCACACCTGCCTCCCCCCTGATGTGGAGAGGCACATCCAAAGTCATCAGCATGGCACATGTGCCCCCTCCCCAACTGTGAATGCACCCTGAACTCCACCAGCCACAGTCCTGCCTGTGAGATGTGTGGCTTCCGTCAGCAGAGCACCACGTGCCCTGCCAGTCCCTGATGTTGATAGGTCACAGGGAGATTCTTAAAACTGGGCACTACCATTCAGTCATCTCTGTATCCCTGAAACCACTGTGGCCCCTCAGGAATGACTGGGATATCCACCCCACAGTGACACAGGGCTCTTTGAAGAACACGCTGCTGATATGTCACATTTTTGGGTCAGACTCACGGTTTGGGGAGCATTGCCAGTGTGCCTCAACAGAATCCCAAATGGAACTGCCCTTTCCTTCCACCCAGGGCCTTCTCTACTCACAGCCAACAGTGGGTCTCTGCTCCCTCTGCAGCCACCGGGTGCTTACCTCCTCCTTGGCTCAGCACCCCCACTCCCGCCACCCCTCTTGGGGCCACCCAGCAACCCTGACTCCTCTCCTGCCCCCGATGCCCACCCACCCTGTTCATCTCTGCCAGGATAACCTCCCATGCTGGCAAGCTCCATGGCCAAACTCCTCGGTTGTAAAGTCAGATTACTACCACACACTTGTCACCAAAATCAATTCTATGGAGATTAAAGATTAAAGTGCTAAAAAAAATTTTAAGGACCCAGAATAAAATACAAGCGACCACTTATATTACCCTGATGGGGGGAAAAGGCTCTTTAGCATTACGTTAACAACCAAACAATAAAAGACAGACCTGACTACTTCATAACTTTAAACTTACTTACAAAACAAAGATTTCACAAGTAAAATTTGAAACAGAAATAACTAGCAGGGAGTTTATCTTGAAAGTACTCTCAGAATAAAATGCTCCATGAGGAAAGTAAACAAACGTACAGGGAGTAACTAACAACAGGGCGGTAAACCCTTTCATAAAATGCTAAGAAGTACTTTGTTCTGAATCAAATTAACAAAGATTAAAAATTATGACCATGCCGGTGGCTGCTTAGCTCAAGCTTATCATCACACTCTGATGATATAAATAATCACAGCTGGTCTGCAGTGCAAATGGAGTAAATTTACATTTACTTTCATCCAGTAAGTTCATTTCCAGAAATTAATCCATAGGAAAATAATTATGAATAAATGCAAAAACTTTACCCCACAGATGTCTTTACAATAAAAAAAAAATCAGAAGCAACAGAAGTGTCCAACAAAAGCAGAGGTATCAAGAAAACTAGGACACATCTGCATCAGTGAGTGTTGTCTTGTGCAGCCATTAAAATATTATCGAGAAAAAGGACTTAGAAAAATGCTCCAAGTGTATCCAGTTTAAAGTTTATAAAAGAGTAAAAATCCAAAAGTGGGTATATATTTACATTCACAAAAATGCATACATAAAACCTACTTTGCTAGGATATATACTTAAATATTATCAATAATTGTCTCGGGGTAGAACTTGTTTTTATTTTCTTATTATTATTTATTCATATTTTCCAAATAGCCCAAAATCACCATATATTTCTCCTGGAAAGAGAACAACATGTAAGGAAAGTGGCTGAGAATTTCCTCAGACTTTGAATCCTGTGTGACAACACTTTTCAAAAATGCTCCTACTAACAATGCGTGAATGGCCTCCACTCTACAGACGCCAAGGACCCCTCCAGCTTGCCCACGTACCTTTCTTTCTCTGTATCGTCTTTCTCTCTCCTCGTCCCCCCTTTCAGGGTCTTTATCTCTCTTCTCCTTCTCTTCTGTTCTCACTTTGCTTACTACAAAAATAGAACATTATTTTTAGCATTTCCAAACTTGACCACATCAAGATGATCTTCTAACATCTTGCATTAACAATGTACTGTATGTTAGTTAACACATAAGAAAACATTCTTCAATTAAAACACATCCTCCAATATCAAGCATGTAAAGTTCTAGAATCTAATAAAATGGGCTAAAGAGGGAAATCACAATGGCAACAGCGACTGAAGCAACCTGGAAAATATAGAGTGGCCCCCTGGAAACTCAAGCCCACACACACATACCTAGTCCACTATGAAGAACCAGCTCAGTTGCCAAGTGCTCGGAGGCAAAGAAACACCTGCCTCGGAGACAACAGGGGAACTGCGCCAGCCCCACAGCCTCCTCCAGCCCGCTAAGGGTACAGTAGGTGGAGGTGGCCCCTATGAGAAGGAGGCAAAGTGCAGCCCACCTGCCAGCACACACATCTACCCACAACTTGAGATCTCTCCCTGATGGTGAAAGGAGAGCTTCACTTTTGAATCTGTACAGACAAAAAAAGAAAAGTCATTAGACTTAAAATGAAGAGAATCAACAATTTAAAAGATGAGGATGAAATTAAAGAGATCATTGAGACACAGCTCACTCCTTCATGAAGTGCTAGTGGTGCACTGACTGCTATTCTGGGAGCCTGGGACTCAAGAGATCAAAACAACAGGGCAGGGAGCAAAGGGCCAGGCTCTGCTGACTGCGGAGGAAAAGTGGGGTCCCACTGACCCCCAGGTTTTCCTGCCTGACAGAGGGAAGGATGTGGTTGCCATTGACTAAAATGGGGGAGGTTTTGGGGAAGCAGATTTGTGGGAATTCCAGAAGCTGTCCAGGACCTACTAAGTTTTCAACATCTATCAAACATCAAAGGACAAGAGGATCTGTGAGCCCGGAATTCAGGGATGAAACCTAGGCTGGAACCAAAACCTGGAAGTCAAGAACAGATGACCAGCACCGCAAATCATGAGAAAGGGTGTAGTCACTGAGGGAGGGAGCAGCCACACGTCACAGCAGGGGAGGCTTGGAGGAGATGCAAAGAGGCACAAAAACAGACAAGGAGGGGAAGGGACATCAGAGAGCCTAATCGTGTAACTGTTCGCATCAATGATGCAGTGAAGGAACAAGATTAGGTAGCAAAAAAAAGAAGATCTGAGAACAAAAACAATTCTATTAGAAATACACATGAAGAACATCAAAATACTAACCCTACAAAGAGGCAATGTACAGTAAGAGAGATGCTGTGAAACATGCCAAGTGGTGACCCCGTGAGCCAACAATCCCACCCTAAGTCCCTCTAACCCAACAGCAGTGCACACATATACTTTGAGAGCCTCACAGGATGCACACCGTGGACACACACAGAGCCCCCAACCCTCCCCCTCACAGGGACACACACCTGCCCACGTCTTGCCCCCCCGGTCCAGCAGACTCTGGCGGACGGCCGTCTGCCGGAGCTCCTCCTTCCTGGCCCTGCGGTCTCCGTCCTTCTCGCGGTCTCTCCCTCTGCCGTGAGACTTGTCTGCATCCGGCTCCCAGTGTCTGTCCTTATGCCTCTCTCGGTCCTGGTCCCTGGAGTCCTTCTTCCTGTCCCTCAGCTTCTCTGGGTCTCTCTCCCTGAGAGCGTTCTCCCTGTCGCCGGGCCGGTCCCAGGCCTTGCTATGCTTCTGATCTTTGTACTCGGGGACGTCCAGGTCTGCCTCCTTATGCAGCCTCTTTTCCCTGTGCTTCCTGTCATCCTTGGGACTGCCCGACGGCACCGCCTATGTCAGAAGAGGAGAGTGAAATGCAGGGTACGGGTCCCCCTCCCCAAGGGTCTTCCTGCTCCCGCAACTGCTTCCCCCAGATATGTGGGCCTGGGAGGGGGGCTCTGAACACAGGGCCGGCCCTTCCCCCCCAACGACCATGGGGCACTGAGGCTGACCCGAAGGTCCCAGCCCCACAACCTAGGACAGCACACATGGACTCCCGCAACAGTTTCGGGGGTCCTGGTCTCAACCAGTTAACCTTAAAATAAAACTGCCAGTGGCTCTATCCCGGGAACTGGGTTTGTGCGGGAATAGCGGAGAACTGCGGTCTGCGACAGCAATGCCATGGCACGACCACAGGTGATGCTGCAAAGACAGGAGGCTCTCATACAGGGGGTAGGGGGACTCGGAGGGGCTTCTAGCGGCTACACGTCCACGAGTGTAAACCGGGAGCCAGGAAGCATCTGGCTTCCCACCACGAGCTGCTGCCAGGGCAGGAGGAACCTCCCTCTCTCCATGGGTATAGCCCAGAGGCCTCCCAGGAACACGCACGTTCCCCTTCGGGTCTGCAGCCTCCTGGCTCCAGTCCAAGGGGGCTTCTTTCACACATTTGCACAGCCCAAAGTGCCTCCATGCACACCACACATGCACACACAGAGGCCACACGCGTGTGCACACACCACATGCACACACCCTCACACAACACAAGCACACACATGCACACACTCAGAGACCACTCAGAGAACACACATATGTGCACACACCATACACATGCACACACACACAAGCACACACATGCACACACTCAGAGACCACACATGTGTGCACACACCACACACACACATCTACACACACACATATACACATATGCGCACACTCTCACACCCAGAGACCACATGCATGCACCCACACACAGACACACATGGCCCAAGCCCTGAACCAAAACAAAAACCTGACAGAGCTGTGCACCGCTAGGCTGAGCAACCCTGTGCCTCCACAGTTCCGACCTAGTAACCACAGGCCTTTATCTCATCTCTGGAATGAGCCACATATAAGCAACATTGAAAACAAGGTAAAGCTACCCAAGAAACCATCCAAGGTCCAAAGGACCCCAACTCAGATCTTTAAAATACGGTACCGAAAGATGTCTTCTGAGCTCATCTGCTTTCCAAGTATCATCTTTTGTTCTTCTCTAAAAAGAAAAGTATAAAGTCAGAATTTTTAAAGTTTAAAAAACTACTTCTGTACAGTCTAGTGAGCTGCTTTTTCATTAGGCCATTTAAGTCAATGGCAATTAGGTCTTGACATGCCAGAAATCACTACCTTCTAGAAGAAAAGGTAATAGTAATAAAAATTAAAAAAAAAAAAAGTATTCCCTAGTCCAAAATTACCTATAAACAGCTACAGAATGTGTTCCTCTGGCTACTTCATCAGTGTACATAAGCCACACTCCTGCCTCCCCGTGTCACCCACTCCCAACAGTGCTTCTGGCGGCCAAGGGAGCAGATGCCCTTGGAATGTCCCTGCCTGGCAGGCCTCCCCCCACTTACCCCCAGGTACTGAGCATGCAGCAACATGACTCCTCCGTCAGCACACATATAGTCCACCTGCCATGCGCAAGACTTATTTAGATAATGAAGGAGCTCATTAAGCAAATTAAGGATATTTCCTGTAGACAAAAGGCAGATTTATCCAAGTTCTCTCTTTTTCCCTTGGAGAAACACTGCTTTGAGGGTACAAAATAAGTCAAATTTTCCTAAGTTTCAGATTAAAAGCAAATGGAGTACAAATGAAAAACAAAAACTTATTCATGGATAAGCCACCAAAAATCATCCTCGTGTTGTAAAAATCCGGGAAACAGAGTTCGCAATAGTTCATAAATACACCTACTAGAAATAAATAAAAAGCCATCAATGATAAGAATCTAGCAAATACATACCATAACCACAAACTTTACTGTTATCTACTATAACAAGAAAACATATTTTTGGGATCCCTGGGTGGCGCAGCGGTTTAGCGCCTGCCTTTGGCCCAGGGCGCGATCCTGGAGACCCGGGATCGAGTCCCACGTCGGGCTCCCGGTGCATGGAGCCTGCTTCTCCCTCTGCCTGTGTCTCTGCCTCTCTCTCTCTCTCTCTGTGTGTGTGTGACTATCATAAATAAATAAAAATTTTAAAAAAAAGAAAACATTTTTTGATAAATTTGTTGATTTAACAAAATGGGACCTCAGTAAGATATGGTATAAGATGATGAGCAATCAGCACCACTGTCACAGTTTCTGAAGATTGAAATTTTCCTTCTCTAATTCACTGCCCTGGGTAGAGGTTTTATACAGGACCTTTTCCAATCAAATGGTCCAGACCCCACAGGGAGCTCGTGTGCCATGAGAGAGACCCCTACAGCGTGGAAGGGCACCTCCAGGGCCCAGGGGCAGACCTCCTACCGCCTGTAATTACATTACTTTTGCTGATAACTAAAAACCACGAAGGCAACAGCTCTCTGATAGACCACAGGATCTTCCTTCTGCCTCTTGTAAGATCAGAACAACGGCCTTGCTCAGCCCTAAAGCTTTTTCTTTTTTTCACTTTTAAATGTTTTATGTTATATAAAAAAATTGTTTTATGTTGTAAAATAACACACAGTTCTCGCATGTCCTATCACACTCCCGTGTCACACCTACCTTCAGGAATTCTATGTACATAAGTACTTCAGACAAGGAGCCTTTTGTCTTTTTCACCCTACACTTGGCCAAGGTTTTTTAAAGACCAAGTCCACCAGCATTTCAGCCCCTGCCCAGTGGACCAGAATTTAATTGGTTTCTCCATGTACAGAATAGAAAGGCAAAGTCAGGAGAGCTGCCTATACATCAAAGTCTTCAAGCTACAGAATTACTCAGTTCACACACAGACAAACCTGAGAGGCCAATGTCCACACCAGGGACCCCAGGGTGCGTGTCTGCTGTAAGATAAGCAGCGACTCCCGAAGGAGCCCCAGTACAGCCACCGGCACCTCACACGAGCCATCTGGTGAACGGGCTGAGTGAAGCTCTCTGGAGCACTGTGCAGGGAGTCTTGGACAGCCTTCAAGGTGCTGTCCATCTGCCCCTAGAGTATAGGAGGACTTCAATGGCATTCCCTGCTCTTCTCGTCTACTTCATGCTGACAGCCCAAGAGACCCAGGAGGAGGGTGTGGGAGATGGGCACCTCGCCCAATGTCCTCTCAGGAGGCAGGGCCTGCAGAATACCTCCTCCTGGGCCATTGCCCTTTCCGCTCATTACACAATGTACTGTTTATTCTCGAGCCAGACCCAGGTAGGAAAGCCAGAGCCTCAATCTCTGAGTCATGCTCCAGGCCTGTTATCTCCAGTCATCCCTCCAGCCCCACTTCCCTGTTCCCAAAAAGCAGGTTCCCCAAAGCACATGGATCCCAGAACACTGCGCCCCAACTAAACAGCTCAGCCACCTGGATCTGCCTCCAAACCCCTCAGTGGATGTAGTTTCCACCAGTTACACCCACCAACCCAGGAGCTTCCAGGGTGTCCTGGACAGGCAACCCTGTGCAGCCATCCGATGCCCTCAACACCCTGTTCCATCTCAGCAGAGCAAACGCTCACGCACTTGCCAAACATTAAAGCTAAATGTCAATTGAACCAGTTAGTTGCGAGTTAACAAATGCTTAAAAGTGTTGTTTTGTTTTCCATAAATTCTTTGAAAATGGCTGCCCCAGCTCCTGATACCTGGGGGCTGAGCACCCCTGCCTTCAGTACACTAGTTGCTTGTCGCAGCGGCTGGGCTGTATGCCAGGACTGGTCTGGTGGGCAGGGTACCCACATTCCATTCTCAGGTCAGAGGCAACCCATCACCAAGTCCTACTATTTCTTCTTGTAACATGTTTTCTAAAGTGAAAGAAATCCATAGTCCCTGTCCAGTCCAACTGCCCCAAACCCAGCCCAGACCTTCACGTAGTGGAAGTCACATGTTGTGTATCTGCAGCACCACTCATCCAACCCAGGGGTTCTTGTTTAGAGTGCCCAGAGGTGATGTCCTTCGTGACATCAGCAGGAATGTCCAGAACTACAGGCTGGAATGAGCAGGGATACTGGAGGCCACAGAAGGGTGGCTGCCCAAGCCCACAAAGTGACTGACTAGTATATTTGCCTGAAGACCCAAAGGGGGGAGCTGGCTCTCACACAGCTCTGGGACTGAGACATAATCTATCTCTATCTTATTCAAAATTATCCCTTATGCTAGAAGATGTTTTATATTATCAAATTCGATTACTTAGGGGTGCCCAGGTCGCTCAGTGGTTGAGTGTCTGCCTTTGGCTCAGGGTGTGACCCCAGGGTCCTCGGATGGAGTCTCGCATTGGGCTCTCCGCAGGGACCCTGCTTCTCCCTCTGCCTGTGTCTCTGCCTGTCTCTGTGTGTCTCTCATGAATAAATAAATAAAATCTTAAAAAAAAGAACTAATTCGGGATCCCTGGGTGGCGCAGCGGTTTGGCGCCTGCCTTTGGCTCAGGGCGCGATCCTGGAGACCCGGGATCGAATCCCATATTGGGCTCCCGGTGCATGGAGCCTGCTTCTCCCTCTGCCTGTATCTCTGCCTCTGCCTCTCTCTCTCTCTCTCTCTCTCTCTCTCATGAATAAATAAATACAATCTTTAAAAAAATAGAAGTAAAATAAAGGATGATACACAATAAAGTCCCCAAATAAGTGTCCTCACAAGTGCACAGAAACCCAGGTGCTGGGTGGCGCAGCGGTTTGGCGCCTGCCTTTGGCCCGGGGCACGATCCTGGAGACCCGGGATCGAATCCCACATCGGGCTCCCGGTGCATGGAGCCTGCTTCTCCCTCTGCCTGTGTCTCTGCCTCTCTCTCTCTCTCTCTCTCTCTCTCTGTGACTATCATAAATAAATAAATTTTAAAAAATTAAAAAAAAAAGAATTCAAAGGGATACATGCACCCCAATGTTTACAGCAGCATTAGCTACACTAGTCAAATTATGGAAGCAGCCGAAGTATCCAATGATTGATGAATAAAGAAAATGTATATATACACAATGGAGTATTAGTCATAAAAAATAAAACCTCACCATTTCCAAAGATGTGGATGGAACTAGAGAATATTATGCTAAGTGAAATAATGTCAGTCAGAGAAAGACAACATGATTTCACTCACATGTGGTATTTAAGAAACAAAACAAATAAGCATAAGGGGAAAAAAAAAGAGAGAAATCAAGAAACACTCTTAATTATGGAGAACTGATGGTTACCAGAGGGGAGGGGTGGGGGGATGGGTTAAATTGGTGATGGGATTAAGGAGTGCACTTGTCTTGATGAGTGCTGAGTGATGTATGGAATTTTCAAGTCACTATATTGTACACTTGAAAATGATTTAACACTGTATGTTAAATACACTAGAATAAAAATTTTTTTAATTTTTTTTCACTTTTAAAAATGAAAAACAAAAAACAAAAAACGCTTCCTGTTCTAAGCCCAAGGGAAGACAGTGCTTCAAGAGCTATCTCCCTCTTTATTTAAAACAATAAAAGTTGTATGATTTCAAAATTAATTAAATTAGAAAGAACAAGCAGATGAAGCTAACAATAAAGTTGGAAAAATAAGAATATAGGAAAAAAAAAGTCAAGGAGATGGAAGACATGAGCCATGAATTCAACACCTAACAAGAGACTGAATCAGAGTTCAAGAAAGAATGGGGGGAAAAGAAAGAAGAAAACGTAGAATACATAAAATGTCCTAGAAGTAAAAGTAGACTTGAGTTTTCATTTTGAAAGGGATACTTAAGTGTTGAAAATAATGAATGAACAAAAGATCCACAATACACATACCGCCACATATGTCCAGAAAACCCAAGGACTAAATCTTCTGGGGAAAAAAAAAAAAAAAGTTACTTTCCAAAATATCTCATCAGCCCAACTGGTTGACAGAAGATTAAAGAATGCCTTCAAAGTCCTGAGGTAAGTATGGGGCACAGAGGTGGCCCAGGCAGTTAAGTGTCTGACTTTAGCTCAGGTCATGATCTCAGGGTCCTGGGACTGAGCCCCATGTCAAGCTCCCTGCTAGGGGTGTCTGCTTCTTGCTCTCCCCCTCCCTCTCTGTCTTCCCTCACTCATGTGTGTGCTCTCTCTCTCTCTCTCAAATAAACAAATAAATAAATGAATTTTCAAAGTCCTGGAGAAATTAATTCTGATCCTAGAATTCTATGCTAAGCCAAAGTTTCAAACAAGTGTATTAGTATAATAAAAAAACTTTCTTAGAGTACAGTTTCCTCCCTACATATTTTAGTTAAAAAGGTACTTGAGGGGGAAAAAAAAGTACTCAAGGATTTACTCCAGGGGAAAAAGGGAGGATTTCAAGACTGCTGATGACAGTGGATCCAAAAAACAGTACACCTAACTCAAAAGTACAAAGAAAAGAAATTCCCAGATGATAGCTCTGAGAAGGTCTAGAAAAAAAAAAATTAGCCATAATTAGAACAGAAAGCAAACTCTGGAAAGAATTCTTTAAAGCAGATTTTATTAAACAGATAATAGGGCAGCGCCGGTGGTGCAGCGGTTTAGCGCCGCCTGCAGCCCAGGGTGTGATCCTGGAGACCCGGGATCGAGTCCCACGTTGGGCTCCCTGCATGGAGCCTGCTTCTCCCTCTGCCTGTGTCTCTGCCTCTCTCTCTGTGTGTTTCTCATGAATAAATAAGTAAATAAATCTTTTTTTAAAAAAATAAATAAATAAACAGATAATATGACTGTTTAAAAAGCTAAAATATGTAAGTGGTAAGGTTAAGGAAAAAGGCTTACATTTTGCCAAAGAGAAGGCAAACACGACCTACAGGAAAATCAAAGGACCACTTAAGAAAGGCAGGGTCCAAATATGAAGTAAACTACATTAAGGTACAATTTATTGAAGGCAAGAAAATCTGATCTATTGACTCTGTTCCCAGGAACATAGTTCCTTGAGCAACACAAGCTGAGGGATACAGGACCACATTTTCTCTACCAGCCTCTTCGCACACCTTACTTAGTTTTGCACTGAATATTGCTTATACAGCCATGGTATTACAGTATGCACAGATTTTTTGGTTCAAAAACGTACGTCTAAAAAAAATCAGAAAACGCAAGTTAACAATGACTTATGAAAACATAAGGGAATGGTATAGAAAGTGACCGAGGCCAGTAAGCTGGAGGACTTAAAAGATAGATGGAGGGTGGTAGTGTAGGGTAGAAATTTCCTAATCCTGACCAGCGGGAAGTTCAAAGATACTATCTAAAGTGGACATAACACAAAATAGAAACAAAGAACATTGTCTAACACTGTCAAAGTAAATGGTAGAAAAAAAACCAAAATAGGAAAGGTAGGAAATGCATGGGAACTAGAGCGCTCACCTTTCAGTGTTCATCGATCAGTACACGGAAAACAGCAAACAGGAGTTAGTGAGCCCGCCTTAAGCACTTTTGCACGCCCTGCTAAGGCGCTCTGAGTCGATCCTCATAAACGCCCACGAAGGTCGCTACTGTTATTCCCCACGTCTCCAACCAGAGAAGCCGCGTAGTCAGTTTCCCCACAGCAGAGACGCAAGCTCAGAAGCCAGAATTCACTCCGCCGCCGCCACAGCGACCTCCCAGCCCACAGGGCCTCTGCCTGCAGCCCGCCGCCAGGGGAGGGCCGCTCAGCCCCGGCGGGGAAGGGGCGGGGGAACCCGGCACTCGGCCCCGGGGAGGGCAGGAGGAGCCCCCGCACTCGGCCCCCGCACTCGGCCCCGGGGAGGGCAGGAGGAGCCCCCGCACTCGGCCCCCGCACTCGGCCCCGGGGAGGGCAGGAGGAGCCCCCGCACTCGGCCCCCGCACTCGGCCCCGGGGAGGGCAGGAGGAGCCCCCGCACTCGGCCCCCGCACTCGGCCCCGGGGAGGGCAGGAGGAGCCCCCGCACTCAGCTCCGGGAGGGGAGAAGAGACTCCTTCCCGGCAGCACCGCGGTCTCTCCGCCACCCCCCGCACCCCCACCCGCACCCCCACCCGCACCCCCCGCGCCCCTCTGAGGACCACAAGTGCACGGCCGCACGACTCCCGGGAACAACCCCGACACCGCCCAGCGCGCGACACCACCACGGCGGGACGGAGGCCGGGACACCGACAACCGTGCGCCCCAGGCCAACGGGAGACCCCCCGGGCCCGCCCCGCGCGCCGCCCGCTCGCACCCACCTTCCCAGGCTCCATCGCAGCTGGTAGGCCCGGGAGGCCCGCCGGCGTCCCCGGCTCCTAGCAACTGGCAGGCCCTGGCAGCCGAGCGCCGAACGACCGCTGTCCGGCATGCCCCGCGGCGGCCCCTAGCGCGCTCGCGCCACTTCCAGCTCCGTGCCATTGGCAGGCTCGAGCAGAAGAGCGCCGAGCCATCGCTGTCCCAGAATACCCCGCGGCCGGCTCCTAGCAACCGACAGGCAGAAGCGACGGAAGGCCGAGCCATTGCTGACCCCGTAGCTGACCCGCCTCCCCACCCGGTCTGAGCGGCGGGCTGCGGGCAGAGACCCATGTGGGCTGGGAAGGTGGCGGGGGCGGGGTGAAGCCCCGGTCAGCGTTCGGTTGGCTGGAGGCGCGGGCCTCCTCCGTGTGGGAACCGAGGTGGGCTGACCCTCCGGCCTGGCTGGGACGTCCGGAGTTACGACAGGGAAACTGAGGCACGGCTTCTGAGCCGCCTGCTACCTCAGCAGCTCCCTCGGTTCCTGGGTGCCTGCATCCGCAGAGCCCACCGACCGGGTGTACGAGCCACGACGGGGAAACTGAGGCACGGCTGCCTGCATCCGCAGAGCCCACGGATCAGGTGCACTCAGGTTCTGGAGCAGCATCAGGAACCGTCTCTCGTCCCACCTCTTAGAAGCAAGAAAATCAGGCACCCTAAACTCGACTGAGCAAATACACAGTAGATTGGGAGAAGAGATTTCCCTCTCTGCGCTCGGCACCTGGGAGTGTTTGCCGGTTTCTCTATAACGCATGCCCCGCAGGATACTGCGGATCCCAGAGTATGACGGTTGGACGCACGGTTTCACGGTTCTTTATCTAAGACGAGAGAACTGAGACGTTGAGAGGGCTATTCTGCATTCCAGGTTTATTTTACCAGAATTATTTTATTGGAAGGTTAATATAAAAGTCCCCCTTGAGCCTGCAGGCCGAGGAGGGTGGCCCTGTACCAACGCGGGGCGGTGTGACCTCGCTTACTGTTTCCACCACCTGTATGGCCCAGTCACCACAAGTGTGACGGAGACTGCACTTAGGTTCTCAGGCACACAAGCAGAGTAGACTCTCAAATCATATTAACTGTCTGCCTTCCTGCACATAAAAAATGTATTCTGCAGATGTGATCATTTTTAATCACATGGTATTTGGCCATTTACCCAGCTTCTTGCCTGAGAGACACGAATAATGGATACAAAGAGCGTTTGATATTCCACTGTACTCTGGCCCCTGGCATATCAGTGCTCCCTTTTCATTCTCACTCACGAACACTCCTGTATTAGGAAGAACCTAACAGAAGATCAGTTGGAAAGGCAGTTTCAGGGATAGCTGTGACACGGGGAATTGCTCCAAGTGAGCCCCAGACTCACATTTCTCATGAGGCCATTCCCTTAATTCTCGAGCATTCGTGTGAGGTAGACATGTTACTGTTTTTCCGATGAGGAGATGGAAGGCCAGAAAGGCTAACGCACTTGCCTAAACTCACAAGGCCAGGGCAGCCCCGGTGGCGCAGTGGTTTAGCGCCGCCTGCAGCCCAGGGTGTGATCCTGGAGACTCTGGATCCAGTCCCGCGTCGGGCTCCCTGTGTGGAGCCTGCTTCTCCCTCTGCCTGTCTCTCTCTCTCTGAATGAATAAATAAAATAAATATTTAAAATAAATAAATAAATAAA
Organism: Nyctereutes procyonoides; assembly: GCF_905146905.1. Classification (NCBI taxonomy): domain Eukaryota; kingdom Metazoa; phylum Chordata; class Mammalia; order Carnivora; family Canidae; genus Nyctereutes; species Nyctereutes procyonoides. The sequence goes on from NW_026575120.1 coordinate 20,559,016, forward strand.
TAAACTCACAAGGCCAGAGGGTGGACGTTCTGACGCCAGAGTCCACACTCTGTCAGCCCAGGAAACAGCTGACTCTGGGAAAGCCTCGGACCCTGTGGAACAGGAGGCTGAGGTCATGCACTCCACATGACCAACCTGGGTGTGGCCCTGAGACCCTGCTCTGCTCCCCCAACTCCCAATGCAGCCAGACTCCTTCCCAGATCACTCGGTGCTGACTCTGCAGCCCCCCTGTGTGCTCACTCCCTGCTTCCGCGGCCACCAGCTCTCCTTCACGAGCTCCTCAGATGCATCGTGCTCACAGGCTTGGTGGATGCTGTGTCCTCTGGCTCATGTCCCCACCACCAGTGCCCAGTACATGGCTACCAGCCCATCTTTCCTCACACAACCATCTTCTAAGTGATGCATTTGACAGTCCCACTGCATCCTGTAATGTTCTATTGCGTTCGTGTACTGGGTAGATGCCTTCCTAAGTTCATCTGATGACCTGGAAAGCTAGAGACAGGAAACTACATAAACACTGTCTAGACCTCTGGAGGCTCCTAATTGCTAGGACACAGAAACAGGCAGGCAGCTGCCCAGAAAATGCAAAGCAAGGGTGTGAGGGACGGCTGTCTGGAAGAAAGAACTGAGGTCAGGAAGGACGCATAATTTCCCAGACAGACGGGCTGGGAAGAACAGTCTGAGGGCCAAACGCAGAGACAGGAAGGGCTCCAGAAAATAGGGTGACTGTACCTGTAACCGTGCTGCCAGTGGGAATATAACGTGAGCCACGTACATCATTATCAATTACCTAGCAGCCACATTTTAAAACGAAACACACAAAATCAAATTCAATGATGTATTTAGCCAAATACAGACAAAACATTAATCATATCGATTTAAAATATTGAGTTATTTTACATGTTTCTTACATCATCTTCAAAATCTAGGGTGTATTTTATTCTTGAGGCACAGCTCAGTTCAGACCAGCCACAGTTCAGGGGCTCACACCCCCATGTGTAGCAGGGCAGGTCTGGAGCGCACGGTACATGCGTGGAGGTGGCAGGGTCCTAGAGAAGCATGAGGCGGGCAGAGAGGACGCTGAGAGGAGGACATGGCCCTTTGGGGAAGGGCCTTGAAATGGCATGAGGTGAAGACTAAAGTGCTGCTGGGTGGTGGGAAGAAAATGCTGTGTTTGAGGCTGAAGGACAGGGCTGCAGCCAGCCCAGGGTGGGGCCTCCTGGTGGCTCCGCTCCTCTGCCCTCCCCCAGCCACCTGTGCCCCAGGCCCTTGGAGCCCCAGCGGCAGCACCTTGCACACCCTCCCCTGTTCACGCTGGTCCCACGTGTGTGGTAGATTTCTCCTACATCCTTTTTCTAGAATTTAAACATGTCTGTCCCTCTCCTTTGCTGGACTGTAAGCTAGTTTATGATTCCAGATTATGATAAAAACAGAACCTTTTTTCACAGTAATAAGCAACTTTGTCACAAGAGTCAAGAACTTTCCTTTCCCAGCCTCTTTGGTTTTGGAGATCAGGTAGAGCTGGTGTCACTCCCAACGTCCCATATATGGGCATGCTGCAACACCAGCCTGTGGGATTAACTGGGATTAACTGTGGAGGACCAGCGTGCTCATGGAGTCCAGTGGGCCCCTCACTGGCTGTGTAAACCAGGTGGTGTGTTTCAGAACCTCGTGCTTCAGCCAGAGCCTCAGGAACCTGGGGATCATGAGGTGACCCTCCTGTACAGCAGCCATGAGCATGACAGGAGCAATCACGTAAAGCACCCAGAACAGCACTGAGTGCAAATGCAGCACAGGGCCTAACAGGTTTACCACTGCTACCAACAGACTAGCACTGGAGTTATAAACACCTAGGGCAGGTGAAAATAGGTGGGTGCCAGAATCAGGGCCTTCCTTCACAAACGTATAAATTACCTGCTACTGCCTGGAACCCTAACTGGAGCCCTTCCTTCAGGAGTCCTGCCCCTGGCATCCACGCCCTGCCCTTGGGTGTGAGCAAGACCTGTTGAGTGTGACGGGATCTACTCCCAGGGCCAGGCTACTGGTCAAAGGGGAGGTAATCCTATGTGGCCACTCCTACTGTCTGGGAAGAAGATGAAGAGGCCAGAGGGGGCATATGTAAGGAACATAGGTGATCCCTGGCTGTCACCCAGCAGAAGTCAGGGACCTGTCCCTACAGCTGCAGAGAACTGAATTCTGCCAATACCCTGAGCGAACTGGGGAGGGGATCTCAGATGACAGTCTCCAGAGGTGACCACAGCTCAGCCAACACTTGCTTTCACCTAATGAGACCTGAGAAGAAGCCCTCATGAAACCATGCAAATATCATGTGCAATATCGAAAAAAAAAAATGGAGTGGGAGGGACACCTGTGTAGCTCAGTTGGCTAAGCGTCTGCCTTTGGCTCAGGTCATAAACCAAGGGTCCTGGCTCTGGGGTCCCCACTTGGTGGGACGCCTGCTTCTCACTCTCCCTCTGCCTGCCACTCTCCCTGCTTATGCACGTGCTCTCTATCTCTCAAATCTTTTTTTGAAAAAATACATCATAAAAAATCCTGGAATGTGGCTTGTGACTTCTAGATGGCTCCAGGTGGGTGCTCTAACACGTACCATCTAATTCAGACTCCCCCCTCCCAAAAACATCAGGGCTCCCCCTCACCTGCACAGAGCTGCTTCTGGGGCTGAGCTGTATTCAGCAAAAAGTGTAGTCATGGAAATAAGCATAAAGTATACAAAGGTCTAACTCGTGGAAGGAAATACCACAAAACGTTTCACAGAAGTGGAGATATACAAGTTGTTTTTGAAGGATGAACAGGAGTTTTGCATCAGGACAGAGGGCGAAAGGTAGGCCAGATGGAGGAGGGATGAGCAGCAGTGTAGACCCTAGATCAGGAGGAGAGGTGAGAAGCAGGGTCAAAAGTGGACAGGAGCCTGTCCCGCACAGGAGCCATAACTTCACATTAGAGGCAAAGGAAATATAAGGAGGGAAGAGATTCAATCAAACCTGCATTCTGAATTGGCCATTTGATAGAAATATGGACTTTTACCAACGGCATTTGAATTAATTTCATACTTAGAGAAGATATGCAAGTACAAAGCACTCCCCATCTCCGTTGCCCAGATTCCCACCGTGAACCTCCCGGCACATTCACTACACTTGTCTATCATCTAGCATTCATCCCTCTACACATACACTTACCCATTATCGTTAGACTTGTTCTGAGTCATTTGACAAAGAGCTTCTGCTATGATTACTCATCAGTCTGAAATACTCCAGTGTTTGTTTTCCCAAAACAAGGACAGCCTCTGCTCCACAGCCCTCCCAGTCAGGGCGTCAACATGGATACAGGTCTGTTGTCCAGTCCACAGGAGCCCCTTGTTCACTGTCCCCAAAACATTCATTTTCCTTCAGATCCCACAGAGGAACATGCGTTGCACATGGTTGTGTCTCTTCAGTCTCTTATGATCTGGGATAGTTCCTCAGTAAGAACACAGAGGGGGGATGCCTGGGTGGCTCAGCGGTTGAGCGCCTGCCTTCGGCCCAGGGTGTAATCCTGGAGTCCTGGGATCTAGTCCCACATTGGGCTCCCCGCATGGAGCCTGCTTCTCTCTTTGCCTGTGTCTCTGCCTCTCTCTCTCTCTGTCATGAATAAATAAATAAAATCTTAAAAAAAAACAAAACCCACAAGGGGACCCACACTGTATCTGTCCCCAAGTCCCTAGGCCACAGTCGGGTCAAACTTTCTCATGCTCTCCAGCAAAATGCCCCAGAAATGCTGCTCTGCTCCTCTTTACCTTCGCAATTGATAAGTATCTTGTAGAAAGGATTCCTGTATTATTCCTCATCAAACTCACCTACCATCCTCAGCCTTTGTTGATGACTCGCTCTTGCACTACAATGACAGCTCAAAGATGACCTTCCACTTCTTTCACTCTAATGATTTATTTTCCGTGCATTCCTCACTCACTCATTCATCTACATCAGAATGGACTCATGGGTTCCTGTTTTACTCCCTGGCTTGTAATCTGCCAATCCCCATTGATTTTGCTGTTCAGGTTGTCCCAGACTTAAACAGTGAGAGCCCTTCACGTTGCCTCCATGTCCTTTGACAGCACATGATTCTTTGAGCATTTTCTTACCTCCCAGCACAACAAGATATTCCAGGCTTGTCTTGTACTTTCACTGCTCAAGCCCTGAAGTCAACTATTTCTCCAGAGATCTCTGGTTTCTTATTAGAAAATGGTATTTAGAAGCCAAGATCTGGGAGTTACTTTGCTTATTGGTCCTGGGGTACCATTGCTTCTGGACACTCTCAGTAGACAGCAATAGAGAACATATAACATAACCTATAGACACACTAATACAGACAATATGAAACTATTTTTGGGTCTCTCTACATATATGTCAAACACATGAGTTTATACCTCCTCCAAGTTCAGCCCAACACATGAGGGTTCTTTCTGGACTCTCCCTTTCCACACTTGTATGGTCTTCTCCAACAGCAAGAACCCTGGCTCTCATTATCCTCGACATTATGTGCTGACTTGCTAATATAACCAGGCTGAACAAAGTCCACCTGTCACCCCAGATAGGCCTGCCTCCTCCATGGTGGGGAGGGGGGTTCTCTGTGGACCTTTTAGAAAGGGCAGGATTAAAGGGCTACCAGTCAAGTAAGAGATTTTTGTAATGATCTGAGCAAACAAGAAAGGACCAAGCCTTTTCCAATTCTTCTGGTCACATAGCACAGAAGCCCACTCAAGTAGCTCCAGTAATGAACGTATGGTTGTGTCACCAAAGGAGAATCTCAGAAAAGATTGGCATCTTGGTGAGCAGTATGAAAGGAAGAGAGCAAAGTATGCTCCCACGGTCTACAATGAGTGAAGGAGCTAGGGCAGGTAGTTGGTAAGGCCCAGATTCAGGCGAAAGGGGATGTGAAACATAGCAGAAAGGATTCAACTTCAACAGAAGGCAGCTCTTTTCTCTGAAACTGGAAAGGTTGAGGGCTGAGACTGACACTTTACAGTTTTCTTACATCACTCACAATGACGTTCTTTCCTCTGAAAGTAGTACCTTTCACTGGAGAAATGTCAGCACAGAAGGTAAGGAAGGAGGTAACGTGGAGAGCTTGCAGGAGATTGGGAGGTTTAAAAATACTAGCAGAAACCCAAGAACCAAGCTGCACCTGTTGCTAGACTCTACAGAATGAGAGGGCTTCTGGCTTGCTGGGGTGATTAGGACAGGAAGGGGCCAGGCCAGGCACTCTTGGCGGTGAGGGCAGCTCAGTGCTGTGCACCGCAGACATGTCTCTTCAGGGCACCTCACATCCCTAGGCCACGCAGGTCAAATACTCTACTGCAGAGGTGCAAGATGTTTTACGTGGCTTGTGTTCCTTCAAATCTTTATAGGATGTGAGTCTACTGCTCTTTGCAGGAAAGACCACAGGACAGAAAGGTTCATGCCCCTTCCTGTGTTCAGAAGGGAATTAAGTGTCTGGAGTTTCTAACAGTCTTGAGTGAGACTTGGTGTTAGGACATTTAGCTGTTGCACAGGAAAAGGCTTGAGATATGCCATTTTCTACACTTACAATTTAGTGTAATTTGGGGACAAGCAAGAAAAGAGAAATTCTTCCCTTGCTTGAGGTTTGTGTCCCTGCCCAAAGCTGGGTGTCCAAGACCCCAAGGCAATGTTTCTGGTAGGAGACCTATTGTCTACCTCCGTGGCCACCCGCACATACACGCACAGGTAGTTACACAGACGGAAGACAGGGGCGGGGGTATCACTCACCCAGGCGCCGAGCCAGCCTGAAGACGAGACAGACAGGACACACTAATAAGACAGGCTGCTTGAAGCACTGCGGAGATGGCGCCATGCCCTCGAGGCATGCAGGGGCGCCTGGAGGGCTGGGCCGCTGCAGGGTGGTCCCTGACCATGCTTCCCCCTCTGGGCACTGCGGCGGGGGTGTCACAGGGTCGCCACAGACACAGACACCAGGGTCCCCACGGGACTCGGGCCGGAAGGTGTCCTGTGGTTTGTGGGGCCCCGCCCTCCCAAGGGTAGGAGGGCAAACTAGCTCTGCGGTACCTGTACCGCAGAGGGACCTTGGTTGGAGTTCGATGCGCCGGGGACAACTAGCGGGGAGTGACCCCGGGTTTCCTGGACAGTCAAGGACCACGCGGAGTGGGTGCGCCTCCAAAATCACGGGGGGACCGGCCTGCGGGCGGGCGCGCGCCTCCGCGGGGATCCAACCTCCCCAGGACGCCGCTGGGTTCCAGTCCCCGGTCTTCGTGTTCTGTACGCCAGAGCGGATGGGGAGCAGCCCACGGACCGCCCCACGGAAGGGGACGTGCCCACGGAGGGAGGGGGACCGCGCCACGGAGGGAGGGGGACGGCCCCACGGAGGGAGGGGGACCGCCCCACGGAGGGAGGAGGACCGCCCCACGGAGGGAGGGGGACGGCCCAACGGAGGGAGCGGGGACGGCCCCACGGAGGGAGCGGGGACGGCCCCACGGAGGGAGGAGGACCGCCCCACGGAGGGAGGAGGACGGCCCCACGGAGGGAGGAGGACGGCCCCACGGAGGGAGGGGACCGCCCCAAAGAGGGAGGAGGACGGCCCCACGGAGGGAGGGGGACGGCCCACGGAGGGAGGAGGACGGCCCCACGGAGGGAGGAGGACCGCCCCACGGAGGGAGGAGGACGGCCCACGGAGGGAGGGGGACGGCCCCACGGAGGGAGGAGGACCGCCCCACGGAGGGAGGGGGACGCCCCAAAGAGGGAGGAGGACGGCCCCACGGAGGGAGGAGGACGGCCCCACGGAGGGAGGAGGACCGCCCCACGGAGGGAGGGGGACGGCCCCACGGAGGGAGGAGGACCGCCCCACGGAGGGAGGAGGACGGCCCCACGGAGGGAGGAGGACCGCCCCACGGAGGGAGGGGGACGGCCCCACGGAGGGAGGAGGACCGCCCCACGGAGGGAGGGGGACGGCCCCACGGAGGGAGGGGGACCGCCCCACGGAGGGAGGGGGACGGCCCCACGGAGGGAGGAGGACGGCCCCACGGAGGGAGGGGGACCGCCCCACGGAGGGAGGGGGACGGCCCCACGGAGGGAGGAGGACCGCCCCACGGAGGGAGGAGGACGGCCCACGGAGGGAGGAGGACCGCCCCACGGAGGGAGGGGGACGGCCCCACGGAGGGAGGAGGACCGCCCCACGGAGGGAGGGGGACGGCCCCACGGAGGGAGGGGGACCGCCCCACGGAGGGAGGGGGACGGCCCCACGGAGGGAGGAGGACGGCCCCACGGAGGGAGGGGGACCGCCCCACGGAGGGAGGGGGACGGCCCCACGGAGGGAGGGGGACGACCCCACGGAGGGAGGGGGACCGCCCCACGGAGGGAGGGGGACGGCCCCACGGAGGGAGGAGGACCGCCCCACGGAGGGAGGAGGACGGCCCCACGGAGGGAGGAGGACCGCCCCACGGAGGGAGGGGGACGGCCCCACGGAGGGAGGGGGACGACCCCACGGAGGGAGGGGGACCGCCCCACGGAGGGAGGAGGACGGCCCCACGGAGGGAGGAGGACCGCCCCACGGAGGGAGGAGGACGGCCCCACGGAGGGAGGGGGACCGCCCCACGGAGGGAGGGGGACGGCCCCACGGAGGGAGGAGGACGGCCCACGGAGGGAGGAGGACCGCCCCACGGAGGGAGGAGGACGGCCCCACGGAGGGAGGAGGACGGCCCACGGAGGGAGGAGGACCGCCCCACGGAGGGAGGAGGACGGCCCCACGGAGGGAGGAGGACCGCCCCACGGAGGGAGGAGGACGGCCCCACGGAGGGAGGAGGACGGCCCACGGAGGGAGGAGGACCGCCCCACGGAGGGAGGAGGACGGCCCACGGAGGGAGGAGGACGGCCCACGGAGGGAGGAGGACGGCCCCACGGAGGGAGGAGGACGGCCCACGGAGGGAGGAGGACGGCCCCACGGAGGGAGGGGGACGGCCCCACGGAGGGAGGGGGACGGCCCCACGGAGGGAGGGGACGGCCCCACGGAGGGAGGAGGACGGCCCCACGGAGGGAGGGGGACGGCCCCACGGAGGGAGGAGGACGGCCCCACGGAGGGAGGAGGACGGCCCACGGAGGGAGGAGGACCGCCCCACGGAGGGAGGAGGACGGCCCCACGGAGGGAGGAGGACCGCCCCACGGAGGGAGGAGGACGGCCCCACGGAGGGAGGAGGACGGCCCACGGAGGGAGGAGGACGGCCCCACGGAGGGAGGAGGACGGCCCACGGAGGGAGGAGGACGGCCCCACGGAGGGAGGAGGACCGCCCCACGGAGGGAGGAGGACGTCCTCACGCGGTGCCCTCACAGCCCGCCCCGCCCCACCCCTCGGGAGCGCGCTGGGCCCGACGCCCCATTACACACTGAGCTCCTCACAGGAAAAGGTGCACACGCCACCGGGACGCGCCCCGCTGGCGCCGCACGACCCAACCGCCGAGTTCAGCCCGCCCTTCGGGTGACATCACTCGTAGGCCCCGCCCCTTCCCCGGATGCGTCAGCAAGTCGGGCCCGCCCCCGCAGCCAAGGGATGTGCCCTGGCGCAGGGCCGCATCCAGCGCCGCAACGGCGCGCCCCGCCTCGCCCGCCTCAGGTGACGACTCTCCGGGCCGCCTCAGCGGCGCCCCGCCCGCCGCCTCCCCCGTCGGCCCCACCCACTCCCGCCTCCGAGGGCCCCCGCCCCGCCCCCGTGATGACGCCACATGATGGCCCCGCCCACCCGCCGTGAGTACGCGGCTCGGGTGCAGGGCCGCGTCGCCGGTCCCCCCCACCCCCGTACGGCGCCCCACCGGGCGATGACGTTCACGTCGACCCCGCGTTTACTGTTGCCTCCGGGGATGGTGGGGGAGCGGCGCCCGCAGGATGACGTCACCCACCAGGCCACGCCTCACCCGCGTGGTGATTCCCCTGCCCCGGGCCGGGCCGCGCCCGCCGCCGCCTCGCCCACCCTGCGTGCTGACGTAGCACGCCGCCTGCGGGCGGAAGCGCGGGCGGGCGGTTGCGGCGGCCGGGTCCCCTCGGAGGGGCGCTGGTGCGCGGGCTGAGGCGCCGCGGCCGGGTCGGGACGCGAGCGCTGCGCGATGAGCGGCGCGGGGGACCGCGGCCCCGAGGCCGGCGCCGCCCGGGCCGAGCCCCCAGGAGCGGGGCTGAGCGTGGACGTAGCGGGGCTGCTGGCGCAGCTGGCGCGCAGCTTCGCGCTGCTGCTGCCGGTGTACGCGCTCGGCTACCTGGGCCTGAGCTTCAGCTGGGTGCTGTTGGCGCTCGGGCTGCTCGTGTGGTGCCGGAGGAGCCGCGGCCTCAAAGCCACGCGCCTGTGCCGGGCGCTGGCGCTGCTGGAGGACGAGGAGCGCGCCGTGCGCCTGGGCGTGCGCGCCTGCGACCTGCCGGCCTGGGTGAGTGCGCCTGGTGCCCCGGTGCGCCCCGCCCGCCCCGCCGTCCTGTCCGCGGGGACCTGCGGTGTCCTGAGCGCCGCCAGGCTCCCCGCCCCCGTTATCTGTCAGGTGTCCCCGCGGCTCGGGCCGCGCCCGCCCCTTCTCCGCGTCCGCAGACCCCCACTCGCATCCCCCGGCCCGGAGCCCGGCAGGCCGGCTTAGGGGCGGGGGGCGGGGGCGGGGGCGGCTGGCCCTGGCCCCGGCCCCGGCCCCGGCCCCGGCCCCCGCCCCGGCCCCGGCCCCGGCCCCCGCCCCGGCCCCGGCCCCGCTGGCAGTGACTCGCGCCTCTGGAATGTGCCCTGGGAGGCGGCGGCCGGTGGTGCGCCCAGCGTCCGGCCGGGTCCCGCCGCCCCTGCCCAGCCCTGGGACCGTCGGCGCTCGTGGCCCCGGGGAAGGGAGCGGGGGGAGGGTCCCCAGAAGGGGGCTGCAAGCCCGTTTCGCTCTTTTCCTCTAGGAAGCCGTGGCTCTGTAGGGTGGACGTGACTCCAGCATGAGTTCCGGAGGAGGGGTCAGAGCTCTTGGGCGCTTGCACTGACAGCGAGAGTCTTGCTAGTTGGTTATTTTTACCCGGGAGGTCGTGTGCAGAGTAGCTTTCTGCAGTGAGCACAGGAATGCACTGGCTTCCCCCCCTTTCTCTGCTCACTCCTAACTCTTAAGCAGGAGTTGCTGTGACAGCTTCAGATGCAGGAAATCGTGGTCATTTTGCGATAAATGGCGTTCCCCGTAGGCTTGGGGTGACCGTGGCGTGACGTGGCCAGCCAGTGAGGTTCGCAGGGGTGGTTGTTTCTTGGAGGAGCAGAGGGCCTGGAGAGGAGCGGCCGTTTGCAGCCCCGAGACCCTTGCGAGGTCGGGCGTGGGGTGTGAGAGCCGGGGTCAGCCGAGGGCCCGCCTGCTCGGTACCACCTTGCGGGGCAGACCACACTTTCTGTTTCTTTCGCGTAAAATCAACGAGTCGCAGGGTTTGAAGTGAGGCTCGACAGTAGGAGCAGCCTGCTAGGAGAAAGTGAGCATTCCCATCTTGGCAGTCGGCACTGGGACGTCGTTCTGGGGCTCCTGAACTTCAGGGTGCTGCCTTGCTGTCCGTAACATGTGTCTGCACGTCTTCGTGGTGTGTCATTGACAGCGGTGATTCCTCGTAGGGTGGACGCTAGGAAGTCATGAACCAGTGGGTACCCACTTCCTAACCCGCTCTGGTTGTGTGCATCCATAAAGTAATTTGTGCAGGGTGTGGACGGTTGAGGTAGGGTTACTACTCTGAGAAAGAGCATGTACACTTTTGAATTAAGGGGGGCTGGTGGGGGGGGAAGGCTACCGGGATATGAAACAAGGATCTCGCTTAACCCTGTGAAAGTTCTATTAGGCTTTGATCCTATAGCTTGTATATAAGCCGTGTCGTTACTCATTCTACACTGTTTTCCCGGTCAACAGGGAAAATGCTTGACAAGTGTGGATCGGTGGATGAGGACTGGCCTTTTGTCCAACAGTGTTAATCGGGCCCTGTAAAATTAGACCAGGGGTGAAGGGAATATTATTGAAGAGTTTTTATAGAAATGAACAAGGACAATTTTCCAGTGAGATTTTTATTTGAAATATTAGAACTTGTATGGTGAAGTCTGCCCCTTTCCTGCTTTTACGGCTGCCCATAAATGCTGACTCGATGGCTGCACATAAGTAGAAACTCAAATCTGGCATATGCAGTACTACTTAACTGTTTTGACAGTTGGTCTTTTATTGCTCTCATACTTTGATGATTAACGTTTAAAGCAGTCAGCTTCCTTATTAGGCAGTTGTGTACTCTTAATGTACAAGCTTTTCTTTGGGGAGAGTTCTTTTTCCTGTAGTTATTCTGGGAAATCCAGGAGAATTTATCTCTAGCCAAAACTGAGTTTGTGTGGGCTAAGAAACGAACAAGAGAAAAGAATACACTTTGGTCTCATATGAAGGAGGACAAATATTTTTTATTCTTAGTGTTAATCATTGACTTACACTTTAATAAAATTTGGCGAATACTTGTAAAAAAATAGTCACATAGCTATATAAGGAACCATGGTTTACCTCTTTTATTTATTTATTTTTATTTTTTTAAAATTTTTTATTTATTTATGATAGAGAGAGAGAGAGAGGCAGAGACACAGGCAGAGGGAGAAGCAGGCTCCATGCCCCGGGAGCCCGACGTGGGATTCGATCCCGAGTCTCCAGGATGGCGCCCTGGGCCAAGGGCAGGCGCTAAACCGCTGCGCCACCCAGGGGTCCCCGGTTTACCTCTTTTGAACTGTGGTTGCCACTTTACAGTTAGCTCTTAGAGCAATTATGTGCTTCCAGAAGATGTTAGAGACCTCTTCATGCTGTGAAGGAGATGTGGATGCTGCTTTGGTGTTTTTGTTTTTTTTTACTTATACTGGTGCTTCTGCTCTAATTTAAAAAGGAGGAAGACTGAATGTTGCTCTGAGTTATTTGGTCTAAATGCATCATGAAGTTAGAACAGAATGAGTACTAAACATAGAGTAGTAATGTCTGTTTTTTTTAGTTTGAAGTAAAAAATGGATTTAGAGTTAGGATATATGTTAATATATCAACTTGTATGCTCTGGTTTTAATACTTGTTTTAGATTAATAGTCTATATTTCAAGATGGGAAACTATAGAGCTAGTACTGAACTATAAATAACTTAAATTTAGGAATTAGAAATATATGGGATATGTTAAATTAATGTTATATTAAGTATATTTATATACTATAGCGCTCTATCTTGTAGAGAACCAAAGAACCGAAGTATGAAAAACTGAGTAGTAATGTGGTATTCTTGTTAGGCCTAGTGAACCTTTTATCTTTTCTGTAGACTTTCATGATTTCTACACTGATCCCAACATTTAACTTAGAATTATATCACACACATTGTGAATATGCTAAAAACCGTTGAATTGTACATTTTCAATGAGCAAATTGCATGGTATGTACATTATATCAGTAGTGCTATTAAAAAGTATTATAGATATTGAATTTCTCTTAAAAATAAATGAAAAGGGTAATTAGTTACAATACAAAGTAAGCCACACATATGCCCTTGCTTATGGAATTCCAGCAGAAACTATTACAACTCTTTTTAAATTTTATTAAGCTTTTTATTTAAATTCTAGTGTAGTTAACATACAGTGTTATATTAGTTTCAGGTGTACAATATATTGTAAAACTGCTATAACTTTTAAAAATTATTGTTCCCAGAACACCTGGGTTGCTCAGCAGTTGAGCGTCTACCTTTGGCTCAGGTGTGATCCTGGGGTCCTGTGATGGAGTCCTGCATCAGGCTCCCTGCAGAGAGCCTGCCCCTCCCTCTGCCTAAGTCTGCTTCTGTCTCTTATGAATAACTAAATAAACCTTAAAAAAATTATTGTTCCAACTTAAATTTCAAGGCATTTACATTTTAGAGAATGTTTAATGAAAAGTGTGGGCTTATGAATGAAAACTAGCAAAATAAATTTTTTTACCTTAACACTCATGTTACCATGAACATTGGCTAGACAAACAATTTTGATAAATGATGCAGAAATCATGCAGAGATATAGATAGCTTAAATGTGTGTTTTTCTGTGATTATTCTAGACTTTGATTCAAGGTATTGATACATAATTATGTATAACATTTTAGGGTATAGATTGGTTTTATATTAGATTCATTTTATCATAGCATGATTTTAGAATGTTGTTGAGTCTTTATGGCTTTTAAAATATTTTATTGATTGATTGATTGATATTTATCTGTTTACTAGAGACACAGAGAAAGAGGCAGAGACACAGGCAGAGGGAGAAGCAGGCTCCCTGTGGGGAGCCCGATGCAAGACTTGATCCCAGGACCCTGGGATCATACCCCGAGCTGAAGGCAGCTCAACCACTGAGCCACCCAGGTGTCCCATATTATTTTATTTTATTTAAATTCAGTTAATTGACATAGTGTATTATCAGCTTCAGATTGTTATGGTCTTTTGTGTTTTACTATATTTTGTTAAGTTACTATCTGTTTTGGTTTCCATGACACAGTGCTACCTCAGATGAATTTTCTTTCTCCATTTAAAGATCTGGGCACCATCAGGGAAATACAAATCAAAACCACAATGAGATACCACCTCACACCAGTCAGAATGGGGAAAATTAACAAGGCAGGAAACAACAAATGTTGGAGAGGATGCAGAGAAAAGGGAACCCTCTTACACTGTTGGTGGGAATGTGAACTGGTGCAGCCACTCTGGAAAACTGTGTGGAGGTTCCTCAAAGAGTTAAAAATAGACCTGCCCTACGACCCAGCAATTGCACTGTTAGGGATTTACCCCAAAGATTCAGATGCAATGAAACGTCGGGACACCTGCACCCCGATGTTTCTAGCAGCCATGTCCACAATAGCCAAACTGTGGAAGGAGCCTCGGTGTCCATCGAAAGACGAATGGATAAAGAAGATGTGGTCTATGTATACAATGGAATATTACTCAGCCATTAGAAACAACAAATACCCACCATTTGCTTCAACGTGGATGGAACTGGAGGGTATTATGCTGAGTGAAGTAAGTCAATCGGAGAAGGACAAACAGGGTATGTTCTCATTCATTTGGGGAATATGAATAATAGTGAAAGGGAATATAAGGGAAGGGAGAAGAAATGTGTGGGAAATATCAGAAAGGGAGACAGAAGATAAAGACTCCTAACTCTGGGAAATGAACTAGGGGTGGTGGAAGGGGAGGAGGACGGGGGGTGGGGGTGAATGGGTGACGGGCACTGAAGGAGACACTTGACGGGATGAGCACTGGGTGTTATTCTGTATGTTGGTAAATCGAACACCAATAAAAATTTATTAAAAAAAATAAAATTTAAAAAAAATGATAAAAAAAAAAAAAGATCTGGGCACCTACTGTATGCAGAAGTAGAAGAGGTCATCCTGCTTTCATGTGTGTGCTGTCTTTCAGGTAAACGCAAGGCAAGAAGTGATGGCCCCAGTGCCCTAGCTGTCAGAACAGAGGATGGGAGGTGTTTAGTGGTGAGGCAGTGCATATAGACAAATTTTGTGGACATTTAAGAATAGAGGAACGTGACATTATACTCTATGGAAACAGCACAATAAAGGTGCAGAAGCAGGAAATCAGGCATATCCTATGGCGGGAACATCAGAGCCCACCTGGACTGTCCCATCTGGAGGAAGCTGTTTGGAAGGAAGGTGATGAATTGAGGCTCAGGGGTGAGAAGCAGATGTATTCCATCCAGCTGGGGCGCAAGTTCTCAGGGCAGCTCTCCCAATTCACAGGGAGCCTGTATTGGGCATAAATATAAATAACTGCTTTTTTAAATTCAGTGTTTTAGCATGGGAGAAAGGGGAGATAGTGATGAATTCAGAATTAAGCTTCTGAAATCAGAAAGTAGAAGCCCCTGAGCAGTGGGAGTGGTGTTCTCTTCGTCCTTTAGCTGCCAAAAAACAAGCCAAGATATTGCTGGATTGTTGTGCTTTGCCCCAGGAGGTAGCTGAAAGTAGCCAGCCACCTTCCCCCAAATAGACCATTCTCTTTTACCCTAATGATCTTATTGTGCTTATACTGAGTCACCTTGTGTTCTTTTGGAGTTGGGTGGGGCACAGTTCTTACATAAACACTATCAGTGGTTTCTTTTGTGTGGAGTCATTTTTCTATTAAACGTGTTTTACTTGAGAGTTTTCTTGTGATCTTTCTCCTGGTCACTGACTTTTCTTCATTTTTCTTAGCTGTTACAAGAGTCTTATTTTTCTTTTAAGGAAACCATTTATTTTTTTAATTGTTCCTGGAGTAGATTACATTTTAAGGAAGTAGTAGTTCAATTTACATGTAGGGATTAGAAATGAGCCTTTATGGATTCATCGAGTTACTCAACCCACATTTATTAGCATTTGCAGTGTTCAGGTCTCTTGCTAGGTGCTAGAGATGGACATGTGTAAGACAGGCCTTAAAAATTCAAAAATTTACCAGCTGGTAAGAGCACAGATCTGTGTGTAATTCTAGTTTTAGTCATAGTGTGCTTTTGTAGTTTTTTTTTTTTTAATAAAAGTAATACAAGCTCATTTTCTTTAATCCTGGAAAAAATCTATTAAAAACATCATAATTCCAAACCACCCGTAATTGTAGTTTATGGAGAATTACAACAACCTTGGATGGAATTGTTATTGTGATTTTTTTTTTTTTCTGTTTGTGATAAACCATACTGAAAATAATTTGTTCAGGAAAATGTGGTTTAGATTTTAAGGTTTTTTTTGACTTTTAACTATGTATGGAAAAAGGAAAGGCAGGCCTTTATTAGGTCTTTCTGTTGGTAAAGTGGTATGCTCATTTTCTTAAAAACTTTGCCTTTTAGAGCATTTTGTACATTTCCTAAGGTAAATCTGGAGTTGTTTTTTTTTTTAAGATTGTATTTATTTATTCATGAGAGACAGAGAGAGAGGCAGAGACCCAGGCAGAGGGAGAAGCAGGCTCCCCACGGGGAGCCCGATGTGGGACATGATCCCCCAACTCCAGGATCACTCCCTGAGCCAAAGGCAGACGCTCAACCACTGAGCCACCCCGGTGTCCCAAATCTGGAGTATTTAAATCAATGCATTTGATAATTATTATTTTTTAAAATTTTATTTGAGAGACAGCGTGTGTACATGCACGCACACGAGCAGGGGGAGGAGCAGAGGGGCTCAATCCCAGGACCCTGGGATCCTGAACCGAGCCAAAGGCAGATGCTTAACTAAGTCACCCAGGCACCCCTAAATCAATCTATTTTAAAACAAAGATTTTATTGGTGAGGATTAAAACTTTATTCTAGGTTTTGTTGAACTAGCTATGCATAGAAGTCCAGTTTTATGCTCTTGCTGTCTTTGCCTGCTTTGTGAAAGGCAGTTTTATGATTATTCACAGTGGACACCTCTGTGAGCCACAGTTCAGCACCTGGTGGATTACAGCAGGGTATGCAGACGCAAGTATCAGTGCAAAATAACAGCACATTTTGAATACACCCGCGTGTCAGGAGCAGTGCTTTGTTTCCTAGTGACTACATATGGGAATTGGCAACAGCCACACCAACAGCAGATGTGGAAATACTAACCTGACAGTTCACACTGTGCTTTCCTTTTTGTTATTTGCAAGATTGTCATTGAAGTTGAACTTGAAGTTATTTTCTTTACTCAGTGAAGAGTAAAGCACTGGGTGAACCTCTTACCTATTTTTAATGAACACACAGTTGTGTTTTTATATCCCCAAAACATACAATCTTTCTAGTATGAGAAGAAAGCAACCTCATTGTAGAACATTTCAAGCTTTGGAGAAGAGTCAAACGGAAAAAGTCACCTGCATCCTACTAACTAGTGATGACCACTATTAACTTTTTGATGATTTTCTGAACCTTTAATGCATATGGATATGTGCGTGTGTTGTATCTTTCTTCATTGTGCATTATGTTGTGGGCATATGTCATTATTCAGAATATGACTTCGGTTATTGCAATATTACCTTAATGGGGATGCTGGGTTTTATTTAAATGATGTCTGATAGATTTCAAAAACAAGATTGTTAAATATTATATGGTGAGAAAGAAAACTAGAGTTTGAGACATATCCAATATTCTGTTCTTTTCAAGTTATAAAATATTATTTATTTGAGCTATATATCAGATCTGTTCTGGGACACATGAACTATTTCTGAACTCAGGAGAATAGCATGATCATTTTATATAGAGAAAACTCACTTTGGAGGACCATGTTTCATATGGTGTTGATGTTCAAATGCATAGTCGATTCATCCAGATGCCCTCATATGTAAATAACCTTGAGAAGGAAAGCATTCCCCTCACGAGGAGTCACAACTTTTAAGTAGCTTTTTCTTTGCTGTGTTGGGATATTAGTTTGTTAACAGGAAGAACATTTTAAACTGAAGTAGCAGCTTCAGGTAGCACAGTGTCCTGATGGCTACTGGAAGGTTGCTGAGAAGACTCCCTGGGTTGTCACTAGCCATGTGCCCAGTTAATCTGGCAGCCCTTGGTCACTGAGTGGTGTGTGGCACGACCATTCCGATACTTGAGGATGTCACTACGTGGGCGCATGCTGGAGAAGCAGATTCTGGCCCTGGTAACTGAATCCAGTCCTTTCCTATCTGTGCATGTGGGCAAGTCGGCCACACCTCATACACTTTAGGTTCCTCGTCACTAGGTAAGCATTGAAATGAGCTGTGAAATGAACATGGTGTGGCTATGAGTCTGGAATGAGGAAAGGCCCAGGGAAGTGCTGGGCCTGGGAGGGCAGTGGCTGCCCAGGGTGCCCTTGAGCTGGTGACTTGAGTGGCTCCTGCTTCCTAGCAGTTGCCCTTGTGTTGCTGCCAGTTTCCTGCTGCCTGAGTCACTTCTCTTACCCACTTCAACTGAAAGGGGGCAGATGAGACCTGGAGTTTCTCTTTGTTTCTGTTTGCTGTGGTTTGTTTGTTTTGTTGCTAAGAGTTTATCTACATTAATGCTTTGTTATTGTTCACACTGGAAAGTACTACTAATTTCTCTCTCTCTTCTCTGTACTTCTCTAAAATGATAACCAAGGAACCTATGTTATTAATCCGCTTCCCTCCTGGTGTTTCCTTACATGCTTCCCTGAGGACGTGGTTCTGCTTGAAGCAACTGCCCTGATGCAGTAGATAACCATAGTTGCATTCCAACCGTATCATGTTGTAAAGTTGGTTCATTCTCACGCTCATTCCCTTCCTCTTGTGAATAAGTGTTGGTTAATGACTAAAGTGGGGATTTGAAAATCTCCTATTTCTGGGTCAGTTATAGTATCTGTGGAGTCGTTCCCTTCTGTTAGCATCTGAGGGGTGATAGGTGTTAGGTTTCCCTAAAATAAGGTAGAACTGTGCAAGATAAACCTGATAATGTGGGAGGAGAACATTGTCCAACTTGTTTCATGCCATAAATACTGCACTGGAGTACATGTTATAAGCTGGTTTTCAGTTACGCTGCTTACATTCTAAGATACCAGCACCAAACTGCTAAAATTATTGATCTGAGCAATACTCTTGTTTTCTATTTTCTTAATAAATGTTGCTTTCATATTTACTAAAGCATTTAGTTAAATCTGCTTTGTCCTGTACTTGTGTGTAGAATTAGGAGTTTGAAGACAAGGACTTTTAATATTCATTATAGCATCTAGCAGAATGCATTTACATATAACTTACTTGGTAAACCTAGGGAATTTTTAGAATAGTAAACTACTGGTTACTTGTTTCATTAGGACTTCCTATACCCAGTTTGTACATTGTTATGTAATGTCCATGTTGCCATTGTACATGTTTGAGGTGAACTGTCTACTGAGTTAATTTGTTATGCTTCTGCTATAAGTATTTAAATGGCTAGCAAATGAATACATGAGATCTGTTAATAGTTTCTAAGTTAATGTCTAAGTACTGGGTTTCTTTTTTTTAATATTTATTTATTTATTTATGAGAGACACAGAAGGAGAGAGAGGCAGAGACACAGGCAGAGGGAGAAGCAGGTTCCATGCAGGGAGCCTGATGTGGGACTCGATCCTAGGACTCCAGGATAACGCCCTGGGCCGAAGGCAGGCGCTAAACCACTGAGCCACCCAGGGATCCAGTACTAGGCTTCTATCTTTTTTTTTTTTTTTTTTTTTTTTTTTATGATAGTCACACACAGAGAGAGAGAGGCAGAGACATAGGCAGAGGGAGAAGCAGGCCCCATGCACCGGGAGCCCGACGTGGGATTCGATCCCAGGTCTCCAGGATCGCGCCCTGGGCCAAAGGCAGGTGCCAAACCGCTGCGCCACCCAAGGATCCCTAGTACTAGGTTTCTAAAAGCAAAAGCCCAAATGTAACTCAACCATAATTCAAACCATTGCTTTCTGCTTTCCACCTATATCAAATCTCCCTAGGCTCCCTCTCAAAAGGATGCTGTGATTGTGTTATGGCATACCTGGATTATCCAGGATAATCTCCTCAACTCAGGATCCCTAGTTTGTCATGTCTTTTTTGCCATATAAGGCAACATTCACAAATTCTAGGGATTAGGATATATATATATGTATATCTTTTGGGGGGGCCATTACATACGCTGCCCTGTGTCTTGGGATACCCGGCAACCAGGATGGCTAAACAATGGTAATTGTGGCTCAGCCATAGTTCATCAGTTCTGAAAGACACTCCCAACCCCACCCCCCACTTCCTATCTGTGGACTCATCTCATAACCATGTGTCATTGTTGAGTTCAGCATGCTCTTTCCTTCTTAGGGCATAGAAAATAATGTCTGTTTTATAATTGATCTTGTCTTGGATTCAACACTGTGGCTATTCCTGTTCTCTCTGTGGCTGAGAATTATGTGTGGTCTTGAAGAGATGGTATAAGTAGAAACAAATGGGAGAAAGAGCTGAGCCTTTGGAAAAAGGGTGGCCTACAAGTGGCAGTGTTTTTCCATTGTAGATGACGAGACAAGCACAAGAAGCAGGGCCTTGCACTGTGTCAGTGTAGACATTAGGGAAGCATCAAAACGTTTAAAAGAGTGGTGTGTCTCAAGTTTAAAAGGGGCCTGTACAGGGTGATGTATGAAAGTATTAAATTACTATATTGTACCCCTGAAGCTAATAGGACACTGCATGTTAACAATTGGAATTAAAAACTTTTTTAAAAAAACTTTTTAAAGTAATTAAAAATACTTTAAAAAAACAAAAAATTAAAAGGGCATGTGTAACAAGACACATTTTGGAGTGATATCCAGACAGACCGAGAGGACAAAGACTGTGGTTGGTCTGAGCATGTGGAAGGAAGGAGTGCCTGAATCTCAGTGGAATCACATTGAGAAGAAGAGGCGATGAAAAGTGAAAGATGACTCCAGGTTACTTGCCTGAGCTCCTGGGAGAGGAGAGGATGTTGCCATTATGCCAAGAAGGATATATAGGAGCAGCAGTTTGGAGGCCCAGGGCTAGGGACAGGAGATTATTAATTTTGTTTTATAAATATGTCAGGTGTAAGAAGCCTAGGGGAATTCCAAGAGGTATTATCCAAACATCAGTCAATGAGAAGTAGATGAGATCAAAGAGACACATATCAGCATGTGTTCAGCTCACAGGGGATGGGTGGCTGAAGTCATGCTTGAAGAGGGAGATGGAGGAAGTGCATGTAGGTAGCATAACAAGAGCTGATGGCCTGGGGCACACTCTTGGTGATTCTGGAGGAACTCAGAATGGGAAGGTAAAGAACACGGTTAATGCATTTAGTGCTTATACTGTGTGCTTATCTAATGCTCTATGTAGAACTCATTTAACCCCCACAGACCTGTTACCCTCATTTTACAGATGAGAAACTGACACCATGCTAACTCTTGAGAGGTTCTGTGACTTGCCTTTGGTCCCAGAATCTGAAGTGACAGGGGCAGAATTTGAACTGGTACCTTTGCTAGCTGTTGCTCCATTGTTTTTCTGCTCTCCACTTTCTCTTGATAATAGTGAAGAAGATACTGGGGATTAGACATTGTCTTATCTAGTCATTTTGATAATTTCCACTTTTCAGAGGAGGAAGCTAAGACCTTAGGAATTCAGCAGTTACCCACAGTCACACAAGTACCAGAGTGATGCTGGGCTGCGAGGTCAGGTGTCCCTGCCTGCCATACCCTTTCCACTGCTCTCAGGGCCCAGAGAGCTGGGCCCAGGCACCTGCAAGGGTGAAGGTGGCCTTGCTGCCAGTAGAGCACACTTGCACACTCTCATGGCCTGTCTCAGGAGCAGATTGGACCTTCAGTTTATATAGCATTAGCATTTTTATTTTTATTTTATTTTATTTTATTTTTTATTTATTTGTTTGTTTATTATTTTATTCAGGAAAGACATAGAGAGAAGGAAAGGCAGAGACACAGGCAGAGGGAGAAGCAGGCTCCTCAAAGGTCCCCAGGATCATGCCCTGGGCTGAAGGTGGCGCTAAACCACTGCGCCACCCGGGCTGCCCAACATTAGCATTTTTAATTATTACGTTAGGGGTAACAAGTGGACAGGGGTGTATATTTCAGATGTTTTTGATCTATGCAAGTATTTGGGACAAATAATAGAAACATTCTTCGTGGTCTTTGTTTCCTCCTTACATTTCCAAGTTTTTGTATGGGATCATTTTTCTCCTGACTATAGAACTCACTTTCATATTTTTTTTTAGTGCAGGTCAGCCAGCAGTGACTTTTCTGTTTGTGTTTGTTTACAGAAAAAAATGAGCAAATAATACAGAATTCTCATGTTCCAACCTACATACAATTTTTTTTGAGATTTTATTTATTTATTCATAGAGATGCAGAGAGAGGGGGGGGGCAGAGACACAGGCAGAGGGAGAAGCAGGCTCCATGCAGAGAGCCTGACGTGGGACTCGATCCATGGTTTCCAGATCCCGCCTTGGGCTGCAGGCGGCGCTAAACCGCTGCGCCACCGGGGCTGCCCCATACAATTTTTTATATTAACATATTGCATTAGTGCCGTGTATTTGTTACAATTATTGAAACTGTTGATTCTTTTAGCTAAAGTCCACAGTTTACACTAGGAGTCTCCTTATTTTTTTAAATTAATTTATTTAGAGAGAGCATGCACACATGAGTGGGTAGGAGGAGCAGAGGGAGAGGGATCAGCTGACTCCCCCTGAGGGCAGAGCCCCTGCCAGACTCAGTCCCAGTTCCTTGAGATCACCACCCCAGTCGAAAGCAAGGGTTGACACTCAACCTACTAAACCACCCAGGTGCACCAAGAATCTCTCCTTATTTTGTAGAATAGTACCATTGCCCTAAAAATCCCTCTATTTCCACCCTCTTCCAAGCTCCTGCGTGGTTATTGGTCTTTTTACTGTCCATAGAGTTACCTTCTTCAGAATGTCAGGTAGCTGGAATTACGTAGTCTGTGGTTATCTTTATTGCAAAAATATTCAATAACAAAATTAACTTTTAAAACATGTGCAGTTTGGTGTCATTTAGTACCTTCACAGTGTTGTGCAGCTATCACCTCTGTCTGGTTCCAAAACATTTTCATCACCCCAAAAGAAACCCTGTGTCCATTAGCAGTCCCTTCCCACTTCGCCCTCCCCCTCCCCCAGCAGCTGCTGATCTACTTTCTGAATCGTGATTTTCCTATTCTGAATATTTCCTGTAAATGGAATTATACAATATGTGACCTTTTGTGTCTGCTTTATTTCACTTAGCATTATATTTTCAAGATTTTATCCTAGAGTATACACCATTTCTTTTTATGGTGAATATTACTCCATTATATGGATATACCACAATCTGTTTATCATTTGTTTATCATTCCATCCATTGATGAACATTTGGGTTGTTGCTTTCTTTTGGCCATTATGAATTGTGCTGTGAACATATGTGGACAAATTTTTATTTGAATACCTGTTTTCAATTTTGGGGGGCGGTATATACCTAGAAGTGGAATTGCTGGGTTTGACTTTTTGAGGACCTGCCAAACTGTTCTCCACAATAGTGGGACTATTTTACATTCTCACCAACAATGCGAAAAAGTTTCAAACCCTCTACATGCTGGGCAACACTTGCTATTTTTTAAACTATTTATTCAACTTTTTAAAAAAAGATTTATTTGTTTGTTTGTTTATTTATTTATTTATTTATTTATTTATTTATTTATTTATTTATTTATGATAGAGAAAGAGAGAGAGAGGCAGAGACACAGGAGGAAGGAGAAGCAGGCTCCATGCCAGGAGCCTGATGTGGGACTCGATCCCAGGACTCCAGGATCGCGCCCTGGGCCAAAGGCAGGCGCCGAACCACCCAGGGATCCCCTATTTATTCAACTTTTAACCAATGGGAACTTAGAAAACTTTTTTTCTTTTTAGTAATCTCTGTGCCCAACGTGAAGCTCAAATTCAAGACTCCAAGATAAAGAGTCACTTGCTCTACTGACTGAGCCAGCCAGGTGCTCTGAACACTTGTCATTTCATTTTTTGTCTTTTTGATTATAGCTATCCTGGTAGATGTGAAGTGGTATCTCATTGTGAGTTTATTTGCCTTTACATAATAAGAAATACCACCTTTATGTGATAATGTTCGTTTCTTTCCAACTCCACTTTTTTTTTTTTTTTTTTTTTTAAGGGAAAGCACTTAACTCCACATTTAATGAGTTTTTTGGGGTAGTTTTAAAATTGGCTATGTTGAGAATATTTACATCCTAGAGTTGGCAATCTCAGAACTGGTGGTAAATGTGTAACAGCATATCACTGCTCTGAATGATGTTCCCCTCTTTCAGACAGGGCTCACCTGTCCTTTAAAGGCAGAATGGGAACAGGTCACCTTAATCTAATAAGGTTCTGAGTTAGGCCTAGGGCAAGTTGCAGGGAAAAGCTCTATCTCGTCTGATCTCATCCACTTTCAGGCATAGCTCCCCAAATGTTGTAACTAGAGACATGCTGTGTTGACTAAGTCCCTCTTCATTCAATCTTAGGGTCCACATTATGCTTTCTCAGTATAAGGAACCTGCCAAAAGCTCTGTTTTGCTTGTTAGAGGCTAGTTCCTGGTCCTGAGTAGTTTAAGAATTTGGCAAACACCTCAAGGGTAAAACTATAAGAGTAAGTTCACTTCCCTCTGCCAAGGATCTAGAACCTGGGGTCCTCTTGCTCAGCTGACCACACCCAACTCCCCATTCTTGACTCTGGTCTTGTGGGATTTCCATTACTCTGACTTCTCTGCTTCTTAGGCATGTTCTCAACCTTTTAGACCACACTCCTGGGGGAAGACAGCCTTGGAACATCAACTCACCACTGTAGTGCCTTCTCCCCTGCATTTTAGCCCCTCTGGCCCTTCTTGCTTTGGCAGATTTCCAGTGTCTTCAAGTGCATATATGCATATATGAGAATGTGAACATGTGTGCTGAGTGTGTTTTCATCTGGCTTCTCTCATTGGTCTGCTGTAAGGTACTCCTATCCTCATAGCTTGAAGCCAGTGTTATTTTTAGGGAAAAATGGGTTTGTGAACTCCTAGTATATTGCCCTGTGAAAATTAGAAAAAAAAAAGTATTTTGTTGACTGTGTGATTTGGAAGTGGGATGGGAAGATAGATTCAGAAGAAAGGGATTAGGGGTCAAGTTTTTTTTATTTTTATTTTTAAGATTTTATTTATTCACGAGAGAGAGAGAGACAGAGACACAGAGAGAGGCAGAAAGATAGGCAGAGGGAGAAGCAGGCTCCCTACAGGGAGCCCAATGTGGGACTTAATCCCAGGACCCCAGGATCATGCCCTGAGCTGAAGGCAGACACTCAACTGCTGAGCCACTCAGGCATCCCATAGGTGTCAAGTTTTACTCATATAATTTTATTTCAAAATGTTTCCCTGGGTAAATATTTTACATTTATGTGGGTTTCATGGTACTTTTCCCCTCAGCTTTTTATTTAAATTCCAAATAACATAAAGTGTAATATTAGTATCAGATGTAGAATTTAGTAATTTGTCACTTACATATAACACCCAGTGCTCATTACAACCAATGCCCTCCTTAATCCCCATCACCTATTTAACACATCCCCCCACTGACCTCCCCTCCAGTAACAGTTTGTTCTCTATGTAGTTTAGCTGTCTGTTTTCTTGGTTTTCCTCTCTTCCCCTTACCCTACACTGTGTTCATTTGTTTTGTTTCTTAAATTCCACACAAGAGTGAAATCATATGGTTTTGTCTTTCTCTGAATCACTTAACTCACTTAGCATAATATCCTCTAGTTCCATCCATGTCGTTGCAAGTAGCAAGGTCTCATCCTTTTTTTATGGCTGAATAGCATTCCATTGTATATGTTGAGCATATTTTGATGTGTCTGTTGGTCATCTGGATGTCTTCTATAGAAAAATGTTCATGTCTTCTCATTTTTAAGCTGGATTGTTTGTTTCTTGGGTGTTGATTCTTGTTAAGTCCTTTATATACCTTGGATACTACAGGGTACTTTCTAAAAAATTTTTAAGTAGGCTCCATGCCCAGTGTGGGGCTTGAACTCGTGACCCTGAGATCAAGAGTCACACGCTGTACCAACTGAGCCAGCCAGCCATTCCAATTTTTAATTGAAATTTAAAATTTATTTATTTATTTAAAAGATTTTATTTATTTATTAATGAGAGAGAGAGAGAGGCAGAGACACAGGCAGAGGGAGAAGCAGGCTCCATGCAGGAAGCCTGATGTGAGACTCCATCCCCGGACCCTGGGATCACTCCCTGAGCCAAAGGCAGATGCTCAACCCACTGAGCCACCCAGGCGTCCCTAAAATTTCATTTTTAAATGAAAATACTGTTACTGTTAGCACTAGGTGTGAGGCAACCTGTAAATTTTAAGCGGTAGAGCTTGAAGTAAACAGATACAGAAAAATCTAGTTTGGGCTTCACTTATTTTACCTGTGAAATGGTACCTGACAAGTTTGGTAAACTTGGGAAATACCTGTCAAACATGACCATTGAGTGAATTTATGTTTCATGGGTCACAAGCACTGTTTCATTTATTTTATACTTTATAGTTTCAGGAGGAGGACAGGCTGAAGACACTGGTAAAGTGAATTATAAGTAGAGGAGAAAAATGGATTTCTAAACTTTGACATGCGTCCCATTTGTATATAAGGAGGGGAGGGAAATCTGGCTGCCCTACAGAATAGTTTGGCTAGCACTGCCTCAGGGGAGCTTGCCTGATGTATGCTCTGGATGTGGAGTCAGGGTCAGAGTCCAGACCTCCATGGACCCCAGCTCAGTGGCTCTTGGCCAACATCAACCTAATGGGGCTCAGATCTTTCATCTGCAAAGTGGTGAGGAAGTGCATTGGTTGATCTGTCAGGTCCATGCACCCTCTTAAAAATAAAAATGTACCAGGAGCAAAGGATGGGAGTGGAAGAGTAAAGGGGTGAGGTGGTAAAGGAGTTGGGGTTGAGGAAGGGAAAGAGTAGGTTGTGCTGGGTAAGTATAACTATTGGTTGTTAAATATACAGCCTATGATGCAGTAAAACAATTTATTCATGTATCTTTATGGCCTCACCAAATAACTCTGACATGTATACAAGTTTGTAACTTCAGAAACAAGTTAAGGCCATAGTGGCATGACTGTGTTCCTGCTTCACTAACGGTTAGGCCAGGCACCCAGTAAGGGCACATAGATCACTGATATGTCCTTGTTTGTTGGCTTATCCACTGACAAGGAACCTTCCATCAGGCTACTGTCTCTAGGCCTCTGGAATTACATATTTGGTTCTGATATTATTTGGGGAAATATCAGAATAAAATATATGAAGTATGGTAACACTGTATATTCCAGGGAATGAAATATTCATTTCCTTTTTATTTTTTAACAGCTGTATTAGAGATATAATCCACATACCATACAGTTCAGCCACTTAAAATATACCATTCATGGTTTTTCCATGACTGTGGAGCTAAAATCACCAGTGTCTGATTTCAATGATTATGGAGCTAAAATCACCAGTGTCTGATTTTAGGATGATTTCGTCCTCTGTTAAACTCCACACCCACAGGGCACCCAGGGGCCTCAGGTCATGATCCCAGGATCCTGGGGTTGAGCCCCACGTCTGGCTTCCTGCTCAGTGGGGAGCCTGCTTCTCCCTCTACCCCCCCCTCTCATGTTCTCTCGCTCAAATAAATAAACATCAGCAAATCCATGCCCACTAACGCTCATTCCCCGTTCCCTCCATGTTTCTCACACTAGCCCTAGGCCACTACTGATCCATTTTCTGTCTCTATAGACTTACTTGTTCTGGACAGCTTGAGTCCAGACATCAGTATGTGGTTTTTGTGACTTGGACTACCTGTGTGATAGAGAGGTAGATAGATGATAGAAAATGAGAGGTGATAGGTGATTGATAGAGAAGTGGTAGATATTATACCCACTTCCTGATTCTGAGGGTGCTCTGTAGTTGTAGAAGATACACTCATTGGGGAAACTGGGAAAGTGCACACAGGGCCTTATGGTGCTTTTTGCAATGCCTGTAATTATTTCAGAAGAAAAGAATGGGGTGTGTAGGGGGCTCAGTCGGTGAAGCATCTGCCTTCGGTTCAGGTCATGATCTTAGGGTCCTGGGATCAAGCCCCACATCGGGCTCCCTGTTTAGCAGGGAGGCTGCTTCTCCCTCTCCTCTGCCCCTCATGCTAAATCTTTTTTTTAAAAAGGTAGAAATTATTGAAGATGCTCTTGGGATCTAGTTATTGTTTCTGCGTATAGTTACACATATAGAGTGAATAAACAGTGATCTTATCGTTTCTGTAATGATGCACATATAGTGAATAAACTAGTGGGTTTTCTAGGGAGAATTGGAGAGAGCCCAGGATTTGATCAAGAAATGTACATTTTTGTGATTATTTTCTCCAAGATTTCCATCATTAAGTCTCTTATATGGAAAAGAGACTGAGAGAGTAAGCCTGTCATATTTCTCCCTGGGAAATCCTGTAACATCAAAATGGAAGGTGTGGGTTTTTTGGTCTTGTTTTTTGTTTTTAGGTGTTTCTGTCACAGTTGATGACAGGCATGATGGGAGGTGTATCAGAATCTTGGTTTCAAACATCTAGTAAAAATGATATTGAGGAAAAAAGTCCTAATGTTTTCAGGTGCCTGATTATTTATTGTTCTTCATTGCATACCAGTAAGGAATAAAAAGAGAGAACAAGTAGATTTTGGGTTTGTAAATGTCTTTGACTTCATTTTTATTTTTTTAATTTCATTTTTATAATGCTTCATATATATAGTTTGTGTGAGAGGATAAAATTAAGCTCTTAGAAATATGTAAACCTGTTTCTTAAAAATGAAAAATTCATAGTAAAATTTCAAACATATAATGACTTCTGAGTCCATGTAGATGTTTGGTATTCCTGTCAGCTCCATACTCCAGGGGATTTTATTTTATTTATTTTTTATTTTTTTAATAATAAATTTATTTTTTATTGGTGTTCAATTTGCCAACATACAGAATAACACCCAGTGCTCATCCCGTCAAGTGCCCCCCTCAGTGCCCATCACCCATTCACCCCCCACTCCCCGCCCTCCTCCCCTTCCACCACCCCTAGTTCGTTTCCCAGAGTTAGGAGTCTTTATGTTCTGTCTCCCTTTCTGATATTTCCTACCCATTTCTTCTCCCTTCCCTTCTATTCCCTTTCACTATTATTTGTATTCCTCAAATGAATGAGAACATATAATGTTTGTCCTTCACCGATTGACTTACTTCACTCAGCATAATACCCTCCAGTTCCATCCACGTTGAAGCAAATGGTGGGTATTTGTCGTTTCTAATGGCTGAGTAATATTCCATTGTATACATAAACCACATCTTCTTTATCCATCATCTTTCGATGGACACCGAGGCTCCTTCCACAGTTTGGCTACTGTGGACATGGCTGCTAGAAACATCGGGGTGCAGGTGCCCCGGCGTTTCATTGCATCTGAATCTTCGGGGTAAATCCCTAACAGTGCAATTGCTGGGTCGTAGGGCAGGTCTATTTTTAACTCTTTGAGGAACCTCCACACAGTTTTCCAGAGTGGCTGCACCAGTTCACATTCCCACCAACAGTGTAAGAGGGTTCCCTTTTCTCCGCATCCTCTCCAACATTTGTGGTTTCCTGCCTTGTTAACTTTCCCCATTCTCACTGGTGGGAGGTGGTATCTCATTGTGGTTTTGATTTGTATTTCCCTGATGGCCAGTGATGTGGAACATTTTCTCATGTGCTTGTTGGCCATGTCTATGTCTTCCTCTGTGAGATTTCTGTTCATGTCTTTTGCCCATTTCATGATTGGATTGTTTGTGTCTTTGGTGTTGAGTTTAAGAAGTTCTTTAAAGATTTTGGAAACTAGCCCTTTATCTGATATGTCATTTGCAAGTGTCCTATCCCCCACTGTAGGTTGTCTTTTAGTTTTGTGGACTGTATCCTTTGCTGTGCAAAAGCTTCTTATCTTGATGAAGTCCCAATAGTTCATTTTTGCTTTTGTTTCTTTTGCCTTCATGGATGTATCTTGCAAGAAGGTACTGTGGCCGAGTTCAAAAAGGGTGTTGCCTGTGTTCTCCTCTAGGATTTTGATGGAATCTTGTCTCACATTTAGATCTTTCATCCATTTTGAGTTTATCTTTGTGTATGGTGAAAGAGAGTGGTCTAGTTTCATTCTTCTGCATGTGGATGTCCAGTTTTCCCAGCACCATTTACTGAAGAAACTGTCTTTCTTCCAGTGGATAGTCTTTCCTCCTTTATCGAATATTAGTTGACCATAAAGTTGAGGGTCCACTTCTGGGTTCTCTATTCTGTTCCATTGATCTGTGTGTCTGTTTTTGTGCCAGTACCACACTGTCTTGATGACCACAGCTTTGTAGTACAACCTGAAATCTGGCATTGTGATGCCCCCAGATATGGTTTTCTTTTTTAAAATTCCCCTGGCTATTCGGGGACCCAGTCTCCTATAGTAGTAGTAGCTACTGCTGCTCTTCCTTCAATAGTAGAACAAAGCTGGATTGATTCCGTGTGGTATATAGAACATGTGCAGTTAAGTCAGTGCTATGATTACGTATGTATCTTCTGGTCCGTTTCAGTCAAAACATAAGCATATAAATTTGAATAGTAGCATTTGATTTGAATTTAAGACCAAAAACAACCAGATTGTCTTAAATGTGTTAGTGAAGGAGATGAGAAGACATGTTTCCTATTCTTAGACTCATTTTAGTTTGTAAAATTGATGTAATTTATGCCAGAACCTCAATTCTAAATCAAGATTATCACATAATCTGTTTGACTTTTCTTTAACAGTTGCAGAATGTCTAAATGACTTTAGAATTTTGTTGAATTACGCTTCTAGCCCTTGAAAAATATCCATGGATCTGCATCTGTATGTAAGGCATTAAATAAATCTCTTGACATTAGTATTTTGATAAAGGGTATCTAATTGTTGTCTGGGTAGAAGTTATGAAGTGCCCCTGTTTTGACTCTGCCATTGAATATTAGCCCTGGCTTAAATTCTCCCACGCATGCACTGAAACTTATGCCCTCTCATCCTTCAAAAATAAATGGATGAACAAATAGTTCATCTAACCAGGGCAAATAATACTATGTGAAATTACAGAAGGCTTCATAGTAAAATTTCTCTAATGTATATATTAGTGAATTAGAAATAAGAATTGGTTTTCAAAGGATTTAGACAGCTTGGTTAATTGTAAAAGATGTGCTGGGATAAACCTAGCTTTTTAGTTTGGTTTTACTTTTTCCTGATTTACAAATATAGGTAGTGATCATTCATATAATAACAATAGTAATGCATTATTGTAGATAAACATGCTTTAAGCAAACATTTATGTATGTAAATACTTCCCCTCTCTGCCATTGCTTGAGCCAGAAGAGTGTCAAGATCATGGAGCTGAGGTGTGGTCCATACTTGTGGCTCTCCATTGGGGTTTCAACCAGACTTCCTTTGTCAGCAGCTAGTTCTTATTTCAAACTGTTAAGAGTTTGAGACCACAGAAGAAAGCAACAAATTTACTCCATTAGGTATGTGGTGAGCATAATTAAAAAGTGATTACGTTACTGCCTTTGGTCTAAGGTAAACACTGCAGGAATATTAGTGCTTCTCAGATTCCCTGGTGAAATTTCTTGTTAATGTAAAAAGCACCAAGGAGAGAATTTTTAAAATGTTTCCTGGTGGGAAAAGGCCCTTAAACAAAGGTGGATTTTCCAGCATGACCATTATATTTTAATGTCTTTGTGCAATATTATTCCTTCTAGTGTATGAAATCACACTGTTACACAGTAGTCCAAATCCATGTGAAGTGGACCCAAACTACTGAGAAAGGTACAACTGTGTGGACTTTGAGAAAGGTTAATTGCCTTCTTTACTGCATGAATTAGTTGATTGCCTCCCTTTTATGTAGACAAGGAATAAGTAAACCCAGTTATTTTGTAGTTTCTTTTTACCATCTAAATGACTAATTTGACCACTGTTAATATTTCATTACAGGATTGTTAGGTTTTGAGAGAAACATTCCTCTCTCATGCTTTTAACCTTGAATATTTTCTTTGTAGAGGTAGCTTTTAGGAGAAAGCACCCCAGTATCTTAGAGAAAATTATTGTATTAAGATTTCTTGACTCCAGTTTTTAGAATTTGCATCTGTACGGAGCCTCTGGGGAAGGTGGGAGCAGGGCAGATTGTGAGTAAAGATAGAGGTAGTTTACAATAACCCTTCTGGGAAATAGGTAAAGAAGTTCAAATATAAAAAGATTGGAGGGCACAAATTTATGTTGGTACCAGTTTCACTGGAGTCATTTTCTCTGGTATGTTCAACCGCCAATCTGTCAGAATGCTCGGAGCTCCTCACTGATATGTTTACCAAGAGGTAACATGTACACTGGAAGATACTGATGACTTACAGTTTAAAATTTTTGAAATCCTTTCATTTGGAAGTTTGTCCAGTGTTAGTACTTAATACTTTTTCTAATGCCTTTTTTTTTTAAAGATTTATTTATTTATTCATGAGAGACACAGACTTGAGAGAGAGGCAGAGACACAGGCAGAGGGAGAAGCAGCAGACTCCTCACAGGGAGCCCAATGTGGGACCCGAACACGGATCCCAGGATCACGACCTGAGCTGAAGGCAGGCACCCAACCGCTGAGCCACCCAGGCATCCCTCTAATGCCTTTTTTCCCCCTCATAACTATATAATAGGAAGAAATTGTGATTTCTTTCCCCCCTCCAGGTTCCGTGGGGAAGTCCCCAGGTCCCCTCCACTTATCTCAGCAGGCTATACATATTTTGTTGTCTGTGTCTGTCAGGACTGGAAAGCACCGGCATGGAGAATTGTAGATGTTCACTTGATCCAAGGTCAAGAGAGTGAGACCCAATTTCTGACACTCTTGTACTGGTGTCCTATACTTCCATCTTCATTGATAGCAGTTCCAAATCCTGGATTCTATACACTGGGTCCTTGGACTCCTTTTGGTTGGTTTGTGAGTTAACCGGAAATTTTCTGGGTAATTTTAACTTGCTGCAAGTCTTTTTCCATTTGCATTGATTTTAAAATTAAGCACGCGATCCTGGAGACCCGGGATCGAATCCCACGTCGGGCTCCCGGTGCATGGAGCCTGCTTCTCCCTCTGCCTGTGTCTCTGCCTCTTTCTCTCTCTCTGTGACTATCATAAATGAATAAAAATTAAAAAAAAATTAAAATTAAGCAGTATGCAGACAAGACAATATTAAACATTTGAAGATTTTTAGTTAGTATCTCCCCAGCTTATGAACTGTTTGAGTGCAGCTCAGATCTATTTAAGTAAACTTGCTGTGTACCCCCAGGCAAAGGTATGCGTTATTAAAGGTTTTCTGAAAACAGAGTTTCTCTTGTGATATAATGAATAAAGTATAGGCATATCATGTTTTCTTAGAATCTGTGGTTGTCCTGTTATTGCCTAATTTGATCTTATTTTTGAGAGGTAAATGTTAATTTTAGATAAGGAAATTGCTGAAAAGTCTTTTTTCAATTTGTAGGCTTATGTAGAACTCATTGCATGGTGTAGGAAGGTTGGTGTTTTGGGACTGCCTATATGTGGGTGGCTCTCACTCGTGCTGGATGGCTGCTGAGGAAAGGCTGGCTTGGGTTTGTGCTGGTTGGGACCTCCCCCAGATTCCAATGGCACACTCAGAATAGCTGTATCAGAAGGACTGAATTCCTTTTTCCTTTGCCCTGAAATAGTGAAAGAATTCTTTCACTGGAACCAGTCACCGCTCCAAGTAAGAATTTAGTAAGTTTTTGGTATTGGGTATGGTTTTGGTATTGGTTTTTATTAGTTTTTGAGTAGTGCCTAAAGGACAATGCAAAAATGAGCAAAGCTCAAATCTTTCTTAGGATGAGGAAGAACCTGAACATAAGTGAATTTAATGAACTTAGTTGGCCAGTTTCCTGTTTGAAGTTTAATGACATTTGGTTTCCAAAATGATCACTTTATTCATTTATCCTTTTACTTAAAAATATTACATCAATCATGCTTCAGGTGTCATAGATACATATCTTCATATTTTCCCAGAGCATGATTACCTTATTATAGATTTTTTTTTTAATAAGGGAAGGAGTCCACAGCACTTATACTGTATGTTTCAGTGCTGGTACCGTGAGTGAAGTTTAAAAAGACACCCCACACTCAGTGTGCTTCCTGTGTAGTTGCTGGTGCCCAGTCCTCTGCCAGTGCTGGATTGAGCACTCATGTTCCACACAAGTGCTAAGTGTCCACATTGTCTTCAAGGGGAGTACTGTTTGAAGAAAAAACTCAGTCCTTTAATTGAACTTCAATTTTAAGTGTTAGCCTACATTATCTTTAATGCTCAGAAATGGGGAAAAAGATACAGTGAGAAAAGTTTAGCTGTGCTCCGACTTGCAGCACTCTTTGTACTTCAGCAGGTGGGACAAGGAGAGTAGTCTCTTCCCTCCAGCCTGTTCCCCGGTGTCTTTGAACAAATTAGTCATCCTCTGTGAGTCTGTTTCATGACCTATTAGATGGAGCCACTGATGGTTCAAAGTGTTGGGAGGATTAAACAAGATACTGTATGTTCTTGGCACACAATTAATGTTCTGTCTTTGTATATTTGGTTTAATTTTTTTTAAACAAAACAACTTTGGTAATATCAACATAATATTAGAATCCAAAATATGTCTTTGTTCTTTTTAAAGATTAAAAAGAGATTTCTTGTGTAGTGTCAACTTTTAAATATAGTCAAAACTTAAGTAACCATACTACAATGATTCTTTCTAGTTTGTAGAGATAATATAAATAATAAATACAAAAACTTGTTTTTTAATTGGACTTAGGAAATTTAAGTGGCTTTTGTGTTTTTTAAGTTCAAAGATAAGATTTGAAACCAAATGATGTGTGTTCATAGACTCTTCTGTGATAGAGGAATGTGTTTTCTATTTTCTCTGTACATTCCAGTTTTTATCTTCGATGTTTTTGCTACTTTAAATTCTGTTTGGTGGAACATAAGCAAATGTTTATGAATATGTATTAGAAGCAGATATTTTGACTTAGTAAATAGAATTAAAATTTGGTAACAGATTTACTTTCTTTAATTCTGATATATTTTTCTTTGAGACATTGAAATAATCCCTTATAAATTAGAAGTCTCAGAACTATTGAGTGCTTTGGGATCCTACTACAAGGAGATGGCTTGACTCTCAATGCCAGCTAGTTCACTTGCGTTGAGGGCTTATTTGTACGGGTGGTTTCTCCTTTCTTATATTTTCAGAATAGATTGGGGGTACTGCAGAAGTGTTTCCTTGAATGCTAATCTTCCATCATTTCTCTACTGAACACTCTAGCATTGACCCATTGCTTGTAGAATAAAATCAGCACCCCTTTGCACAGCATTCAGTCTGGCCTTGACCTTATTTTTCAGCTTCAGCATTTACCATTCCTTCCATCTCCAAATCCAGCCAGCATAAATTGCATATGCTGTTATTTCTGCTTAGAATAGTCTCTTTACATAGCAAGCCCCAACTGATTTTTCCAAACCAATCTTACACACTGTTCTTCCCAAATTTCTTATGGACTCTTCCAGGCAGCATCAGATAAATTACTTGGGCTCCCAGATCTTCCCTCACAGACCAGTGGTTACACCTTTCCACACCAGCCTACTCCACCATCTGTGAGCTTCCCAGAGACAGGAGTGTGTCTAAGTCTATGGTAGTATCCTTAGCTCTGAGGACAGAGTCAGAAGTTAACTGGTCAAAAAAATGGCTGCCTTAGCCCATGCTTCAAAAATGCAGTCTATACGTGTGCAGTAGTTTGAGAAATAATAGCATGGTGACAGAAATGCAGTAACAAAATCAGAATTCACACTAGTCAAACTGTATTTCTGTTCTGGTGCATGATGGTGAGTTAGAGAAGCTTTATTACATAAATTTAAATTCTGTAGACAGTTTGTGGGACTGTTGTGTGTTTTGCAGGAAAAGTCAATAACCTTATAGGGTTACTCTTTTTTTTTTTTTTGTAAAGATTTTATTTATTCATGAGATACACAGAGAGAGGTGGAGACATAGGCAGAGGGAAAAGCAGGCTCCATACAGGGAGCCTGATGTGGGACTCAATCCCAGAACTCCAGGATCATGCCCTGGGCCGAAGGCAGACACTCAACCCCTGAGCCACCCAGGTGTCCTCGGTTACTCTGTCTTTAAGTACCACAGGGTGAGTAGGAACTTGTTAGCATACCATTGGACCCAATTTGAAAAATACCAGTGAAGTTAAAGAAACCAAATAATGTTAGAGAAGGCACATGACTTCATTGTGGAATGTTTTTTGCAGAAGTCATTTTATATTTAATAAGTTGCTTAGAAATGGGATTGCTGGGTCACAGGGTAAATATATTTGGGATTTTATCATTACTATTTAAATATCATCGCCCTCTCATGCAAATGTTAGGTAAAACCAGTCTTTAAATTGCACTTTTCTTAGTCTTGGGTGAAATACTGGGTCTAGTGATTGTGTTTTATTGTAAATTGCTATCATGTTTGCTGAACTTTGCTATCAGGTATTTCAGGACTTGTACTGTATTTGACGTCTAGAGTCCAGATAAGTAGATCACTATTAAATAACAAAATTTTCTACTTCTGATTTAGTACTTCCTATAATTTAAGGCATATAACCTGAGTTTTGAGCTTTACTCTTCAATGGGAGTCTGCCCTACTGAGAACTTGATGGACTCTGGGTTGACTATCTCCATGCCACTCTTTACATCCCTCAGTAATAGAGTGGTCAACAGCAGGGGCAGACAGATCTGATTTTCCATCCCCTTTCTGTCACTTAGTAGCTATCCTGTACGTTGGAGGTATTAATGATTCCTATTTGTAGATTTGCTGTTTAGAATGAGCCCAGAGCGTTAGAAGGAAAAGCTGACTGGGGTTGGGGAGTGAAGGAGAGGCAGAAATGGTGACTCTGAGATTTCTGGTTTGCTCAATTGGGTGGATGGTTAGAAATAGTTCAGGTGCAATGCAGGAGAGAAAATTAACAGAGGTCCCATATATGTGACTTGGGAGATGGAAAGCTTCATGGACTCGTTGAGACAATTCCTCAGTCTACTTTGAAGGCAGTTGGATGAGAAGAAGGAAGAAACGTGGACACATGTGCACTTCTGCAGCAAATATCTGAGGATAATGGGCGTGGATCCATGTCCTGGGTTGTGCAAACTAGTTGTGTCTACCTTATAATCTACACACACACACACACACACACACACACACACACAGAATTAGCTCAGATAATGTATTTTGATAGCTTACCACAGAACCTGCCACACACATAGTAGCACATAGTACTGCCTGACTAAACTGGTTACCAATTACTTTTATTATTTCAACCAAGTATACTTGGGTTTGAAAACTCATAATGCCCTTAACTCATCTTCCAGAAATACGGATGGACAGAGATTTATTATCTGTTCCTCAGCCATCCAAGGACGGGGTCTTCAGCATCTGCCTTCCCTCGCCTTCTTCAAACCTTTTATAGTAAAGGCTTTGAAGGGACCTCAACCTTATTGACTACCTCATCATATGATCTTAGCTTTCTTGGGTTTGTGGGCTCTAAAAATCTGATGATTTATCTTTAAGTAAATTTGTATACATACAGCTTTGTGTGTGTGGATTCCCAGACAGGACCCTAATCTTTGAGCTTTAAATTTGAAGTGGGTAGAAAATCTAGATTAGTCAAAGCTTTCTATGTGTGAGGCATTGTACTTATGATAGGTGGTTATGGGCTTTTAGAACTTAGCAAGAATTCAGTTCTTCAAAGAAACTAAGGAATCCTAAAGAAAAAAGTGAAAACTGCTATAAACACATTTTACCTCTCAGTAGTAGAAAGAAAACCTTTTGCACCTACAGAGAACGTTTCTCTGAAGTATGTGTGATTAATAGATGGCTCTCTACCAGTCAATGAAAAGGAACTGACCATTTACCCCCTCCCTGCTCACTGGAGAAAGATGCAGCCCATCTGGCCCAGATGTGTCTGGGAAGACCTGAGTCTATCCCGTCTCCTGGTTATTGAGGGATATCCATCTATAGAGGTGCTGGGACCAGCCCCCCAAGAGCCTACCGTGTTCTCAGTAGGGATGGACATTCTGATGTTTGCCTTAAGTGATGATTTGTGGCATCACAAGCTTAGAAACAACAGGTAAAGTCATTGTTTTCACAGATGGTGTTTCACTTGTTTACTGGGGATAAGGTATAAATGAACATATCCTGTCACTTCCTAATATTTGGGAACAAAAAAATCTGAAAACAGGTAAAAGGAAGTCTTAAGTGACAGATTAAACTCATCTTGCTGTAACTTGACATTGGGAATATTTCTTTATGAAGCAGAGCAGCAGTTTAAGATTTCTAGAACTGAGGCCATACCTCCTGTGCAGGCCCCTCTCACTGACATCCTGGCATCATCTGCAAGCCCATGTGGTCCTAAGGATTATCTTGATGTGGATCGCTGCTATTTTTATTCAGTGTGGAATGATACAGAATTTTAATCTAAGTCCAACACCGTATTGAGGTTTTACCCTTCACATGACATTAAAGTAGAGAAATTTACAGAAGGAATTTACAGTAATTTCAGTAATATTCCAAATAGCCACAAATATAGATGTCTCTGAAAAAGCAAAGTCCACACAAAGAGTCAGGAGTGTTGTTATTAGGTGGAGTGTTGAGCAGTTGGTCAGTTCTGAGCAGCCTCTCTTTAGAGCATCTCTCTAGAGACACTTCTTTCCTTTGTACAAGTATGTTCTGCACTGGGCCAGAGGGAGGGGTTGGGTACACAGAGTGATTGTGACAAATGCAGATTTCTGGACAGAACCTGAGTGTGACTGTGCCATGGGGCTGAGGAGTGATTGTGAATGGTGACATGTTTGCGAAGTTGTTTGGAACTGAGGTGAGCTGATTGTAAGGGGAAATGGCCGAGAGGGGAAGTTAGGAAAAAGGTAACCAGTAAATAAAGAAGAATATATTTCTGCACAAAGGAGGCATTATTGTTTGGTTGAATTCCACAGGGCTGTGATAAAGACAAGATTTGGGCATGGCAAGTCAGAAAAAAATGATTTGAACCAGGTCTTTGATCTCCCGATTGATAAACATGTAGGAGTTTATGGCCTTCAGTGAGGGTAACTGAAATGGAGCTCCTGTGTTCCTAGAGTTCTAGAGCTAGGCAAACTAGCATCATGTGTGGCTGGGAAGCCGAGCAAGGCCTCCCTGTGAGTGGGTGTCAGCAGCCTGGCATCACCAGGAAAGGTAAGCCTGCCGCGAGAATTGCCGACTCTATCGTTTGCCCTGAAATTGTAGGAGAAACACACCTACAGTGAAGGGGTTCTGGCTCTCCCCTGGTAGGTGCTCTGCTTGTGCTTTTGGTCCTTCCTGTTGCCATTGTGGCTAGTTGGATTTAGAGGGACAGGGGCCAAAGGGAAGACCATCTCTGTCCTGTGAGGGAGCAGCAGAGCACACAGCAGAGCACACAGCTTCATTTTTGTACCCCTCCCAGTCACTCTAACACACCCCCAGATTTTCAGCTTCTTTGCAGAAAGTAGTTCCACAGGGGTTTGT
This sequence comes from Nyctereutes procyonoides, assembly GCF_905146905.1. NCBI lineage: Eukaryota > Metazoa > Chordata > Mammalia > Carnivora > Canidae > Nyctereutes > Nyctereutes procyonoides. The sequence goes on from NW_026575120.1 coordinate 20,598,065, forward strand.
CCTCTGGATTTACACAGTCTTTGCCAGCTGTTCTCTTCCCTAAATCATTGCCTTCTTGAATATTATCCCTCCCAACTCTCCAGACTTTTTCTTAATTCTGGAAGGTTGCCTTCCCTTTGGTTTTGTCCCAGGATGGAGTCAAGCTAACTGACTTAGAAGGCATTATTTCCATTCCCTCTAGCCCACCCTCATGGTTTGGGTATCCTGAGTCTGTGACATGGAGGGGTGGGCTGCTCAGGCACGTGGACAGACACATAGGAGGAGGAGGAACCTGCTGTCCCCTCTCGTGGGGCAGTGATATGGCCTCCCCCCAGGAACCAGCTGCGGCTGCTGCTTTGCTCCTCAGGACGAGGCATGAGAGCACTGTCTTCCTGGGAACCTCCCTGCCCCCTGCCACCCTGTTTTTCTCTGCCCAGCTCCTCTGAGCTGGACTGTGGGGTGGGGGGTTTGTCTTTCATTGGCTGCTAGTGTGGCAGTTCTCGAAATCAAAATGTTTCTCAGACCATCTCTCAGTCATCCTTACAGAACTGCCTGTGACCCATTGTACCTCTAAACCAAAAATAGGGTTTTCAGAACGTTGGTATGGCCTGTATGGTATTCTTTCTTTGGGGAAGTACCTAGCATTTCTCAGAGGAGAACTCCTTACCCAAAACAGCTTTAGCCTTCCTCTGCACAGGGTTTTTATTTTAACAGCAAAGAAAATGCCTTTTCATCTTTTTTCTAAATAAGTTTGTTTCTCTATCTGCAAATACTCATTTTCTGCAGTATACAGGCCCTACTCATGGAGACCTAGAACTATAATATTCATTTAGGAGATGGTGTGAGAGGAGCCAGTTACAGAAAAGCATCTGCTGGCTGGTTTGGGCCAAAAGAGGAAAGTAAGAGGGAAAAGTGGGTTCTTGAAGACTGAGAGCATAGATGTTTGGATACAGATGGCAGTGCTGGCCATGGAATGGAGAAGCATGTCTCTTCAAAAGGAAGAGGTTACAGCGGAATACTCTTCCCAATGTTGAGCTTCCTTCTGGACCTCAGAGATACAAAGAGGGGACTGTGGCATTGGTGGTCACTAGACTTTTCTGCCCCAAAGTGGTGTTGGGACATAAAGAACCAGAGTGTGACACGTTTCAGTTTCTCCTCAGAAGCCATTGTGCAGAACTTCAGAGGGGGGCAGGTAAAGAAGCATTATCTAAACAAGCATGCAGTAACAATATCAAAGAGCCTGTGTGACATTTTATGTACAGTTCCTGGGAGTCCATAAGTCATGTGTATGTTTTTTTCTCTTAGGTTCATTTTCCAGACACTGAAAGAGCAGAATGGCTAAATAAGGTAAGAGTAGAATATACTAAATACCAGATTATCAATGGGAGTTAGAAGATGAGTTGCCATCTTTCCATTTTGGGGAATTTGGATGTTGACAATATGTGAACTCATTTGGACTTAGTGGGCTGGCTCCTGCTCCCCAAAACACTGAGTCATAACTAATATATTACTTTCCTAAATGGTGAAAACTGTGTCTTTAATGCGAAAAAAATGATTATATATTCATAGTTGTGTTTTTGGTCTTGTGTCTACTTCGCTGGTTGGCTAGTCCTCAAGTCTATTTTATAATAATCACAAGCACAATTTTTTGAAATACTACAAAAAGGAGTATAACTCCCAAGAAACTTAGTAATTAATAATTATTTTTAAAGTTTACTTTTTAAGATCATATACTTTGAAGTAGATGTTTGTCCCTGTATTTTATATATCCTTAGAGCTACAGAGTAGGAACTAATTAATGTTTGCCTTACAGCACCAGAAGTTAGTCCATTATTAAAGAAAACTCATTAATGTTTACTAAAAAAAAGCTAAAGAAAAACATCTGTTTTAGGTTTTTAAAAATTAATTGAAACCACAAGGCTTTCTGATTTTTTTCCTAAGCAACTTTAAATGTACTTCTGAGTGCTTACCCAGAATAACTAATTTCTGTAGCATATTAGTTTTTTGTTGAGGTCTATTTTTGAAATTCAGATCATGTTATTTTGCGTAACAAAAGTAGACACTCCCCGCTCTTTTAACTTTCAAAAATTCTGGTAAACTATAGAGGTGTAATTTTTCATGATGACATAAGTACATTATTATGTATTAGAGCATTTTTTTTGACATGGGTTCTTTCTTCTTTACAGACTGTAAAACATATGTGGCCTTTTATTTGCCAGTTTATAGAGAAGTTGTTTCGAGAAACTATTGAGCCAGCTGTGCGGGGAGCAAACACCCACCTTAGCACTTTCAGTTTCACAAAAGTTGACGTGGGCCAACAGGTTAGTTTCTTAAGTATTCTCAGTTGTGCGTATGGTAGAATTGGTGTGAAAACTTAAGAAAAATATATATTAAACTACTTTATGGGGATCCCTGGGTGGCTCAGCGGTTTGGCGCCTGCCTTTGGCCCAGGGTGCAATCCTGGAGTCCTGGGATCGAGTCCCGCATCGGGCACCTGGCATGGAGCCTGCTTCTCCCTCTGCCTGTGTCTCTGCCTCTCTCTCTCTGTATGTCTATCATCAATCAATCAATCAATCTTTAAAAAAAAAAAGAAAACCACTTCAAATTACTTTCTAGAGAAAAACCTGTTCCTGAGGAAGGCCTGGCAAGGTGTCTCTGCAGCTTGTCCCTGTGCTACCTCATGTGGGACACCCTCTCCTCACCTTGTACTCATTCTGCCCCTGCTGTCTGTGGCCAGTTCAGTCTCCTTGGGCAGTTTCTCTCAGTTCCCAGTATGTCCTTGTACCTTACCGCCTTCTGTCAGAATTGCCTTTGCAGTTTTTCACAATCTGTCTCATTGGAAAGGGAGTTTGTTATGTGAATTCATACTAAAGGTTTAATAATTGACAACAAACTTAAAGACATTTACCCCTCAGGACATTTAAAATCAGCCACTAAGGACTCTGGTGCCAGGCTTGTAGAATCACATTAACTATGTGGATGAAGGGAAAGATAGATTTTGTTATTAGAATCATACAGAAAGAAAAACTGCTAATTCCTAAACTACTAGTGAAAGCCTCAAGACAACATCTAAATTAGTTGAGCATAGCTGGCTTCCTTTTTTATTTAAGTCAGTGTTTACAGTGATTAGCAACAGTGCAGGGTAACATTTTTCTTAACTGAGGTATAATTGACATGTAACATCGTATTACTTTCCAAGGTAACATTGTTTTGTATGCCTAATAAAAATTCAGAATTCAGTATTACTTTTAAATACATACAGTTTACACACACTTAGTGCTTGTTCAGTAGAGCCAAACAACACACCATTGCCATGTGCTGTAGTTCAGATGTCCTTGCTTCACACCATTAGGGTTTTAATAAATGTGGCCAGGAGTGTCTGACCTGGTTGCGGTGTTATGTTGTCAGTGCTCCTAGGTCCATTCCCATCCTTTACTCCCTAGGCCATCTGTCACCTTTCTCCAACACCAGATGATTTTCTGTGTGCGGAGAATGCTCCATCTTATCTGCAGTTACTCAAAAACTGGGGTCTCCACTGCAGGCACATGTTGTATTTAGCCATCTTTCCTCTTGGCTGTGAGGTGTCCAAATATATTAGAAGCCCGGGATCTGATCATCCTCTTGTTGAAGCGCAGAAGTGCCTGCATAGCCTAACACTTACCTTTCATATGTACTTTACTTTCTCTGACATAAAACAATAACAGCAGATAGGAAAACACAGTTATAGGTAGAATGCTATGTGAGTATGAAATAAGAGTTGACACTTTTTCTGTAAAAAGCCAAGTACTATATGTTTTAGGCTTTGACAGCCACATGAAGTCTTTGAGGCATATTCTTCTTTCCCCCCATTTGTTTTATAATTGTTTATAAATATAGAAATCTTTCTTAGCCAAAGGCTAAATTTAACCTGCAGGCCATGGTTTGCAGTCCCATAATGTAAGATGATATGCTTGTGTTTATGGAGATTTAGAATTCTAACTCCAGCTGGATTTGTTTTAGGGAGAATTATGTTCATTTTCTATTACACACTCTGAGATTATCCTTGGGAAATAGGAAGAATGTTAAGAGTAGTGCTGACTTATCAGAGGCAGCATGGCATCGTTACCAGGTGCCCCAGTATCTTACAAGTACAGGCGAAGGAACTCTGAGGAAGGAACAGGCTAGAAGGACATGCAGAGCCCCGAGCAGGGTGCTTTGTACACACGTGATGTCAGCGGGGGTTCTATTGCCTTCAGGTGTTCACTCTGTTGAGATAATGCCCAGTCATCTGGAGTGGGGTTGGCCTCCCTGCTTCTCCTCATCTCATATGTCATGTTAAGGGGATAAAGGGAATATTATCTAATGCAGACAGTTAAACTAAAGGTCCTAAGCCCCTGTACCCCATTTTCACTCCTCAGCATAATGATTTGAACTGTGTTCATTGTGATTCACCAGGGAAAAGGCTGGGAACTTAGGGCAGCAGGAAATGTAGATGCACAAAGACTTAGAGATTAGTCCTCCAGCTAGTTGAGGGGTAAGATGTTAGGACACCTAAACCTCATAGTAAGCTCTAATACTCCAAAGGGAAGGCATTTCTTCAGCTTGAATGTTTGATGCTCAAATGTGAGGTTGAGAACCTCTCTAGAAGCAATCTCAAAGTGCTAAAATGAGAATAAGTTATTGAAATGGTATTAAAGCTGGGTCCTTGAAACATGGCGTGTATTATAATCTGTTTCTTCTTACAGTCATGTGATTTTTGTCTCTGTATCATGTATTAGATTGTATTGATTAGATTAAAGTCAGACGTACAGCCAGTATTTTTTATTTCATTTAAAAACCCCATTTTGTGAAAATTTTAAGAAATGAAAAATTATAAGACCTAAAGGGAAAAAAAGCTATGTTTCAAACCATGTCAGGACAGAATAGAGGGAAAAGAGGTCTGACCTCTAAGCGCTCACACACCAGACAGACACATTCCCTCTATCCTTTGATTTCACAGTAGCCTTGTGAGATAGATGCCATTGTCACCCATACTTCACAGATGAAGACCTTGGAGAACGGAGACCTGATAACTTGTACTTTGAAAGCAGAAGTTTAATTCCTATAGCCTAGGGCTAAGTTTGTCCTCATTTCTATGCCATATTACAAGGTTTGGGTTTTTTTTTTAAATAAGCTGCCTCTTGTTTCAGCCCCTTAGGATCAATGGTGTTAAGGTGTACACTGAAAATGTGGACAAAAGGCAAATTATTTTGGACCTTCAGATTAGGTAAGTTTTTATTTGTGTTATATTTATGTCATAGGTAATGATATATAATGTCATTTAGCTGTACCCATAAAGGAGGATATAATGAGCACATTTCTTACCTGATGTTTGGTGGAATTTGACTAAATTGTTGAAGACCCAAATTTATTTACTTTCTGTGTCTTAATTCTTGATAGCCTAGATAATTGCCAACGTAAGCATGTTAAATTAAAAAAATTAAAGACAGGGCGCCTGGGTAGCTCATTCGGTTAAGCATCTGCCTTCAGTTCAGGTCATGATCCTGGGGCCCTGGGATCGAGTCTTACATCAGGCTCCCTGCTCAGCAGGGAGTCTGCTTCTCCTTCTGCGTCTGTACCTGTGCATGCTCACTTGCCCTCTCTCTCTCCCTCCCTCCCTCTCAAATAAATAAATAAATAATCTTTAAAAAAAAATAATAAAGACACTACAAGAAAACTACAGGCCCATATCTGATGCCAAATTCCTCATCAAAATACTAGCAAACTGAGGGATACCCGGGTGGCTCAGCGATTGAGTGTCTGCCTTTGGCTCAGGGCATGATTCCAGAGGCCCAGGATCGAGTCCCACATCGGGCTTCCTGCGAGGAGCTTGCTTCTCCCTCTGCCTGTGTGTGTGTCTGTCTATCTATCATAAATAAATAAAATCTTAAAAAAAAACAACTAGTAAACTGAATTCAGCAGCATATTAGAAGAATTATATACCATGACCAAATAAGATTTACTCTCAGGGTGCAAGGATCCTTCAACATATGCAAATGAATCAGGCACTACATTAATAGAATGAAGGGGGGGAACCACATGATCAACTCAGTTGATGTAGAGAAAGCATTTGAGAAAATTCAGTTTTCTTTCATGATAAAAACAGTCAACAAACTGGGAACAGAAGAATAAAAGGTATAATAAAGGGTAAGAGGTGTGTGGCTGGCTAGTTGCAGGAGCATGTGATTCTTGATCTCAGGTTCATGAGTTCCAGCCCCACTTGGATGTGGCAATTACTTAAATAAATAAATACTTAAAAAAAAAAAAAAAAAGGCCTATGTGAGAAACTCCCAGCAAACATCGTATCAGTGGTGTGAGACTAAGCTTTTCTTCCAAGATCAGGAGCAGGCATGCCCACCTCCATTTAACATGGCCCTGGAAGTCCTAGTCAGAGCTGCTAAGTAGGAAGAAAAAGCAAGGCATCCAGGTTGGGAAAGAGGAAGTAAAATTGTCTCTGTTTACAGGTGGTATGATCTCATATGTAGAAAACCATAAGGATTCCACAAAAAAGCCTCGGAGAACTAATAAATTCAGCAAAGTAGCAGAATATAAAGTCAGCACACAGAAAATCAGTTATGTAACAATGCACAGTCCCAGAATGGAGTCAAGGAAAGTCTTGTTTACTTTAGAATCAGAAGAGTAAAATTTGTAGGAATTAATCAAGAAGGTGAAAGACTTGTACAAAGAAAACTATAAAACACTGCTGGGAGAAATTATAGAAGACTCAAGTAGATGGAAGGCATCCCATGTTCTTTGTTTGGAAAACTTAATATTATTAAATGTCAACACTGAAAACAGTCCATAGAATCTGCACAGTCCATATAATCACATGTCAGGTAAGGGTTTAATATCTGAGGGTGTAAAGAACCCCTAAAACTCAACAGCAACAAACAAGCTGATTTGGAAATGGACAAAAGGTCTTGAATAGTCATTTCTCCAAAGAAGATATACAAATGAGCAGTAAGCACATAAGATCCTCCCCTCATTACTAATCAGGGAGATGCAAATCAAAATCATGATCTACTGCCTCATACCCATCAAGATGGCTACTGTCAGACAACAGAAGGCAGCAAGTGTTAGCATGGACATGGATAATCTGGACCCATGTGCACTGTTCATGGGAATATAAAAATGGTGCAGTTTGCTGTTGAAACAGAATAGTTGTCCTTCAAAAAATTAAACATAGAATCACTGTTAAGACCCAGCAATTCGGGATCCCTGGGTGGCACAGCAGTTTAGCGCTTGCCTTTGGCCCAGGGCGCGATCCTGGAGACCCGGGATCGAGTCCCACATTGGGCTCCCGGTGCATGGAGCCTGCTTCTCCCTCTGCCTGTGTCTCTGCCCCTCTCTGTCTCTCTCTCTCTCTCTCTCTCTCTCTCTCTCTCTCTCTCTATCATAAATACATAATAAAAAAAAAATTAAAAAAAAAAGACCCAGCAATTCCACTTCTGGGGCTATACCCAGAACCAAAAACAAAGTTTCAAAGAGATAATCTGTACACCCACATGTGTAGCAGTTTGTAACCATTAAAATGTGGAAGCAACCCAAGTGTTCATTGACAGGTGAGTAGATAAGGAAAATGTAGTCTGTACGTGTAGTGGAATATTACTCACCTTTAAAAAAAAATCTTCACGATGAACACCACATGATTAAAATAAAAACTTATAAAAGACTTTGTGACTTTGGGATATTGCTAATTAATACCATCCTAACGCTAAAGAAAATGGAAGGAAATTCTGACACCTGCTGCAACGTGGATGAACCGTAAGGACATTATGCTGAGTGAGATAAGCCTGTCATAAAAAGACCAATACTGTATGATTCCACTTAAATGAGTACTTAGGTTAGATGCATAGAGGAAGAAATTGGAATGGTGGGCATCAGGGTGTGTGTGGTAAGTTGCTTCACAGGGATATTCAGTTTTATAAGATGAACAAGTTGTGGAGGTGATGCTAGTGATGGTTGCACAATAAGGTGAATGTGCTTGATACCACTGAACTTAAAAATGAGTAAGATTGTACAACATACATTCTGTGTGTTTTACCACAATAAAAAGTAATTGAGAAAAAGATTGACAGTCTGCCAGGTGCCACACCTGGCAGATAAAGGTGGTTTTGTTTAGTTCTTGTCCTCATTCTTTGTGCACTTTCTCATGGCTTCCTGCATCTCTCTGAGACCTTAAAACAGCTGTGGAAGGGGAGCTGCTGAGGTGTGTCAATTGACAGACTCCACTCATAGCTTTCTTTCTTTTGTCCTTGACTGAGGATCCTTTTGTTTTATAATGTCATCTTTGAGTTTCTAAAGTATATAAATCTAGTAAACATACAGAGTTTATACCAATGACCTTTACTTTAGAAAAGAGCATTGACTGCCTCTAATGATCTGATTGAAAAATCTGTATCTCTAAAGTATCGGGCATTACTACAGACACTGTTGTCATCAGTGGGATAAAAGGAAGCCCTATGTCTTCAGCTTGGCTGTACCCTGGGACTGTCCACTAGGCTGATAATGAGCTTCATGAGGATGGAAACTTTGTTCTCTGGTTCCAGCACCAAGGGAGGATTTCATACACATTTATTAAATAAACATTTGACTGTATCAGTTAATAGACGCCATTGTGAAGACGCAGTCTGGCTTTCATGGTTTTAGCAGTCATAACAACATATGCAGATTATGCTGCTCAGATATTTATGTCTCTAAAAAAAAATCTGCATTCCACTTTTTTATATGTTCCAGGCTGGAACTTTAATTAGGTTATTGGCAGTGGAGATGGGGAAGGAGCAGTTGGCAGATACTAGGAAATAAAAAGATCAGGTCTTAGGGTGAAGAGGAGAAAAGTTTTGAGATGGGTTTTTAACAGGTGATTTTATCAGCTAGATCCAGAATCATGCTCAGTAAGAAGAATCCATAGATGCTGGCGTTAACACCAGGACATAAATATTGAGAGAATTCATCCCAGATGCCTTTCATTAGTATTTTACTTGTGTGTATTTTTTTTAATTTTTTATTTATTAATTTATGATAGTCACAGAGAGAGAGAGGAGAGAGAGAGAGAGAGAGAGAGAGGCAAAGACATAGGCAGAGGGAGAAGCAGGCTCCATGCACTGGGAGCCTGATGTGGGATTCGATCCTGGGTCTCCAGGATCGCGCCCTGGGCCAAAGGCAGGCGCCAAACCGCTGCGCCACCCAGGGATCCCTACTTGTGTGTTTAGATATTCTCTTTGCAACATCTCTCAAACTGTCCCATGTTCTCAGGCAGGAACAGGAGCATGGTGTGCTGCCTTTGAAGGTGGGAGTCAAATCAGAGATCCTGCACAAAACATAGATGATGTTTCATGTTCATACTGAGAATAGCAAGCCTGGCATTCAGCATCATACTCTGTTCTTGTTTCATTTGTTTCATTTTGTATTAATGATTGAAATTATTTAATCATTGAGTAAAATTGGTGCCCCCAAAAGATGCATCATTTCTAACCTTTGATGTCACAGAGCCCTGGAACACTGTTGGTAGTTTTCTCACTACCAGGGAGCATAGGTGTAAAATTTACTTACGGTGAAATATAATATGAGATTTTCTTTATGTTTTAAACAAACTCAGTTGTTTATAAAACAAGTGAAAACTACATTCCATCAAGAAACAGATCCAGAAGTTGCTCTTTGAGAAGTGACATGTGTAATTGGTGTGGCTGCTTTGAATCTGCTAGTGGGGATGCCTGCGATTCTGGGCAGTAAGATACTCGGGCATGGGCCTCAGGTCACAGTTTTGCCTGTAGGCTGATTTTGGTTGTCCTACTATCATTTTACTCATATTATATACCTTGCATGTCTGTGGTGATTAAGAGACAGTAATACAGAACTTTTTCTTGCTAGTTTTGTAGGAAACTGTGAGATTGATTTGGAGATCAAGCGATATTTTTGTAGAGCCGGTGTTCAAAGTATACAGGTAAGGTTTTTAAAGTTTCATAGTCTTCTGAAATTCTGTATGCTCTGTTCAAAATGAAAACTGTGAAGTTTTTATGAACTCAGAATTTCTTTGAAGTTAAGTTTTTTATTTGTAGGTTATACTTGAAGTCAGATGCTCAGAAGTCACTGAGATGACCATGTGTCCTCTTTCTTGCATCAGTAGGTGGCCTGTGGGTTTGTCTTATGTGACATGTTCTGATTTCCCGTTTGAATTTAGATTCATGGTACAATGCGGGTGATCCTGGAACCGTTGATTGGAGACATGCCCTTAGTGGGAGCCTTGTCCATTTTCTTCCTTAGGAAACCAGTAAGTCAACATTAAGTTCATTTTTCCAATTAACTGACAAAGATATGTAAGGAGAGAAACATAGTTTGTCCTTCTCTCACTTTTCCCTTTTCTGTTACATGAATCCTGTGAGTGTTTTTATGCTTCTTTATGCTCTTAAAGGAGGGCTTCATCTCTTAATAGACAGCTTTTTTTCCCCCTGATTATAAAAGTAGTATGTTTCTTACAGGAAATTTGAAAACATAGATTTTTTTAAAAGTGTGGGTTGTAACTAACATTCAGCTCCTATCACTGAGTGTGGTTTATAGATATTTGCTCATCTAATCCTCATTAACTCTGCAGTTGAATACTAATGTAGGTTCCTTTTACTGACCAGGAACTGAGAGTCTAATTTGTCAAAGTTACAAAACCAGTAACTCCAGGAGCCCAGGCTGACAGTTGCTATTCTCATACTAACCCATAAATCTCCTTGGCAACCCCCACGAACAAAGGCTGCCATCATTCACATACATTGTCTTTCTGTCGTGGTATGTTTAATGAACCACATAGTACATGGTTTTTAAGATTCATAAAGGTTTTGGAGGGCTTTTTGACTGAAATATATATATATATATATATATATATATATATATATTATATATATATATATGTAATATTTTTAAGTAGGCTCCACACGGTGTGAAGACCAGTGTGGAGCTTGAACTCATGACTGGGATTGAGCCACCCACATTCCCCTACTGAATTATATCCTAACACTTGGATACACGATAATAATCATCACTTCACATTGTTAGGCATATATGTATATTCCACATTTTATTATAAATAGTCAATACTTATTAACAAAAATGTCTTTCCTGCCTAGTCTCCTCACCATGGCCCCTCCCACTCACCTGGGTGGCTCCTTACCTACCAGGCTCCTCCTGATGTGGCCTCCTGCAGCCTCTGACTGGCTTCCTGCCTTGACTCTGTCGTCAGTAGACTTCACTAGAGTTAACCTCCCAATGTGCACACAGATGATAGGGACCATCTCTTTCTTGCAGACAAGCATCATAATCTAGGTGGGGTCTCTCTCCAGCTTCATTTCCTGGCACTGCTCTGATGAGCATCCCAATTTCCAGCCACAAGGAAGAATCATAACCCAAGGATTGTACTGACCCCCCTCATTGCTCATCACCTCCCTTTGTCTTTTCCTCCTCCCAGAACACTGTCTTCATCCCTTTGTGCAGTCTCTTCCAGAGACACAGGAAGTCAGCTTTCCCCATATTCCCCAGTGCCATAGTGGCCTCTATGTTGTGGCATACTTCTCATGAACTCTTTGAAAGCTACAGCCAGATCTGTCTCCATACAGTTTAGTAAATGTCTGATGGATGAATTGATCTGTATCTCAGTTATCTTTTCATAATACAACCTTTTTGTAACTTCTGTGAGTCCTTTTCTGGAGGTACCGTTAACATGTATAGTTTAAAAAGGGAATATTAATTTTCATAATTTGATTTAAATAACTTAATACAAATTATTGTTAGGTTTTTAATATACAAGTTTGCTTAGACCAAACTACAAGTGGCATTTTTTTATGTGTAAAACCACAAGACTTTCGTGTCTTCACTTTGTTACCTCTAAAAGTATTACTCTGATTTGCTTTTTATTGCTTAAATAACAGGCTTATTTTGAATGTATTTTAACTACATAAAACACAGTAAAATTAAAAGGAATAAAAGAATTTCTTGTAAAAATTTAATTAAAATTTTGAGAAATGGAGAGCTTCATAAAAGATTTAAAATTCATGTTTCTTCCCCCTCACCTACCAGTTGTTTAAAAGCCATTATGCTTAAGAAACTTCCTTCAGGGCAGCCCGGGTGGCTCAGCAGTTTAGCACCGCCTTCAGCCCAGGGCCTGATCCTGAAGACCCGGGATCAAGACCCACGTCAGGCTCCCTAGTGGAGCCTGCTTCTCCCTCTGCCTGTGTCTCTGCCTCTCTCTCTGTGTGTGTCTCTCATGAATGAATAAAATCTTTTAAAAAAAAACTTCATTAATGAATATAAACTAATCTTTAATAAATGGCTAAGTATTTTTGATTTACAGAGAATTTTTAACAGTTAAAGACCTTTTTTTCAGTTCAGAAAATAATGAAATCTGAGTCTTTAAATCTCCCTCAAAACTTAGTAGTACTCTTCCTTAGGTTGGGTCCTCCATAGGTATATTTACTTTAAAAATAACATTGCCATGTAACTTCCAGACAAAATCTTAGTGTCAGAAATGGATGAGGCTGTGTTCAGAATTATTCATTTCCTTATATGGTAAGTAAAGTCACCACACATATGCTTTGAAGCGAAGGGAATTTTTTTTTTTTTCAGTTATTTTCGACTGGAAAATATGAGAACAGAACTCACTACTGGTTGCCAAGTAATTCTTCCTCACCCAAAGGAAAATACAGCTACAAAGATTTGGGGTTTTTTGGCTATCCAGATGATTTAGAAATATAGTGTCAGAAACTCTTATGAAACCTTTGCACATTTTTGTTCTTGTTGATTTGTTTCAATTAGGTTTGATGATATGCTACTTGTAAAAAAAAAAAAAATTCAAAAGTTACAAGCTTTCAGAAGCACAGTAAAAGCAGTATATATGGTGGTTAAGTGACAGACTTAGGTTTCTCCAGCCTGGTCTTCCGCACCTGGATTTTCTCTTCTGACCATGTGCCTTGTGCTGTAAACAGTTTGTTTAATCTAAGACCAAATCTCCTCATCTGTGACATGGGGACCACATGTCAGTGGGCATCTCCTGTCTGTGACACGGGAACTACATGTCACTGGGCATCTCCACATCTGTAACACGGGGACCACATGTCAGAGGATGTCTCCCCATTTGTGGCATGAGAATTACTGTCTCACAAGATTAAATGTTAGTAGGTATAAAACAGTAGGTGCCTGGTGCATAGTAAGTCCTCAGGCTTTTAAGATATTAAGTATTTTCCTACACATAGGTTTAGCATTCTGGTGGGTCTTAACACTAGAAGTCAAGTTTTGGTTAAACAGAGAACCTTGGGTAAAGGTTCTGGTAAGGGCCAGAACAAGCCAGTGTCTCCCTTTGGGCGTCGCAGGGAATTGGTCACTCACTCATGCTAACCTGACTGTTGTTGAAACTGCCTCTGGCATACACTAGGAGAGAGGTTTCAGAATCCTCAGTTACTTGTTAGGTCTATTCCAGGATTACAGATTAGCCTCAAGTAAATCCAGGAGGTTTCTTCCAGAACTCATTCAGAAGATGATCCAGGGCATGCCCATAATGTGTTTATCCTAAGACAGTCCTCCCGGCCAACAGAGTCTGAACCACAGATTGCATTTCTCCATCTGTAAAAATGGAAATATCTTTATTTTACAGCGACCATGAGAAGAACTTGAGTTCTGTTTGCTCACATCCAGCAACTGAGATACTTTGATCAAAGGACAGGAAAAAGGAAAGGCTTTATTTAAATGAAAATAGCATGTATTGCTCTCTCACAAAACTTACTGGAATGCAGAATTTGAAAGCTTTTGTGACTGTCACACAGGCCTGATATGCCCTTGCTGCATTCTTTCTTCCCTGTGAGACCAGCTTCCTCTGGTCCTCCAGTCCACATGCCAAAAACAGGGCTGCCAGTGCACTCAGGATGTAGTGGCTCTTCCTGCCTTCTGTTCCCTGCTCCATTCCCCACTCCAGCTATGTCAGATATAGACTCCTAGACTGGCTGGGAGGAGGAAGGTTGCAGTGTTTGGATCAGGCTCCCAGAAGCCAGTTCTACAACCCTATGTAGACAGCAGCAGTGAGGTGGAGAGGCACGGCTGGGCAGACAGGTCCACCAGGGCCTGCCAGACTGGGGAAGGTCCCAGACTTAGACCACACATTAAGTCATCTGGGAGCTTTGGGGGTATTTATCCTGCCAGGTATTTGGTATCTTTCATTATTTTGGATAGTCTTGCCCTACCCCCATTTGGGACCGGGGAGCTCCTCATTGCCATGGCCTGTACTGGGCTTCACTGCTGGTGCCCTTTCAAGTGACCTTGCCTTCTCCTTTTGCTTGTGTCTTTGGTGGGTCTTATTCAGGAAAGAGTCTGCACACCCACCTCCAGTAATACAGGATCTGTAATGGTCAGGGCTTGAGATGGTGTCTTCTCCTGTCCCCCAGCTGCAGTGAGGCTTCTCCTCTGTGTCCCTGTTCCCAGTGGCTTCTCTTCCTTACCATGGAAGGTAGAGTTTGTGTCCTTCCAGCAGCAGCTGTTCCCTCCCTGGCCTCACCCCTGCTAGAAGTGTTCTCGGTAGTCTCTGTAGCACATGCTCGCTGCTCAGCCCACCAGGGCAGGGCAGTTGCAGATGCCGTGTGTCTGGATTTCAGAGGGCTTACTCTGGTCACCTGTACTTGGTCTTTAGTGATGACGATCCAGCTGGAACCTCTCAGCTGCCCTGGGGTAGCCATAGCCACCCTGTAAGAAAGGGTTTGGCGCGGGTGGCCCTGTCACTCAGCTTTCCTGTGCATTCAGCAGTGGGTCCTTTCCAGTTTTCAGCATCCTAGGTGGAAGCTGGAAGTCCCAGGAGTTTCAAAATAAAAGCATTCTTGACCTTTACCACCAGTGAAAAGTGACTAATTGAAAAACTCTGGAGAAGGGTGGGAGCCTCTGGTCTATACTGTATAACTTAATGTACCTGGAACACCTGGCGTGTATAGTAAGTGCTGAAATAAACAGGTGAACTGTCCATCTCCCTCCGTCCATCCAACCATGCATTGATGGAAAAGCAGAGAGGAGATGGGATGTCTGTGGGTTTCATGAAGTACACAGATTCATTTGTGTTGTTCAGTTAAGTTGTAACCACACTACTGCTTCCATTTGTCCTAGAAGAGCTGCAGCAGCCCAGAGGGGGTGGTTGGGAAACATCTCACTGTCTCTTCAGTTTGTCCCAGTGCACTTAAGGTGGGGGCAGGGGACCTGTCCCAGTGCTGCTTTTCCCAAGCATTGCCTCGCTCTCTGCCCTCTCACTTTCCAAACCTCTCTCACTCATCCTCAGGTACACGCACACTTGTTCTCAGGTGTGCTTATACTCATCCTTGTTCTCATACATGCTCACTCTCACATGCTCTCACACACTGGCTCACACACAAGCTTGCTCTCCCTCCTTTCTCACTACCCCTCCTCTGTGGCTCTGGACTCTTCTTTTCCTCCTTCCCTCCCCTGTGCTTGAGCTCCTCCCTCAGGCCTCCAGTGGCCCCTTCCCTGGGGGCTCCTTTCTTGGATTTGGATCTCTTCTCAAACGCAGCTGACTCCTGTTCTAGCCTCCCTGGTGTTGTTTCTCTGAACTTGGGTAGCATTTAAATGTATCTCCTCATTTTGACAAGGGTCATAAAAGGAAGCCCTCTTATGTTAACAGTTTGCACACCAGTCCTGGAATCACCTGCTGCTTCACAATCCCTTGGAAGATGTAGAGATCATGATCAGGGTGCTGGCTGGCCAGTGCTGGTTGCCCCAGACTGCCATTGCTTCCATACCTGTTCTTGGGGGATGGGGGGGCATAAGGGCACCAATATGAGTTTGTACTGATATTTGCAATAAATTTACATTTCATTTCTCTTATTCTGAAAAATCTTAAGTCTTTTAGGACTTACTAAAAAAGAATTTCCAGTTTTGGTCTATCCAAAAGAATCTTGACTCTTCTAGTTTGTATTTATAACTGTGTATTTCCCAAAGGGATTTGAGCAGTTTTATTACTGTAACTATATGGGTAATTGAGATCATGCAATCTCAGCATTTTTTCTACAAATATAAAGCACAAGTAATTTTATTATGTGTAATATACACGTTGACAAGAAAGCAGTGTTTCCAATCAAGCTTTTTTATAAAACCCATCTGTATCCAATAAATAGAATCTTATCTTAGCCAACTGTATAGGAATTATTCTAATACCCAAATACCCACTAGAAAATTGAGCAAATAAAATACATATGTTGACTGAATGGATAGAATATGTTCCACTGATACCAGGAAAATGCAAATTGAAACAGGGATAAAGTACCATTTTTAAACTACCAAATGGACTGATATTTAATATGTTTTTGGTGAGAGTATAAAGAAAGGACTGTTTTTACATTTAGGGTGGGAATATAAATCAGTACAGTATCTTGTTTATTAAGGCAATTGGGTAGCATCTGTGAGCATAAAAAAATGAACATGTATACAATGGAATATTACTCAGCCATTAGAAATGACAAATATCCACCATTTGCTTCGACGTGGATAGAACTGGAGGGTATTATTATGCTGAGTGAAATAAGTCAGTCGGAGAAGGAAAAAAATTATATGGTCTCATTCATTTGGGGAATATAAAAAATAGTGAAAGGGAATAAAGGGGAAAGGAGAAAAAAATAAGTGGGAAATATCAGAAAGGGAGACAGAACATGAAAGACTCCTAACTCTGGGAAACGAACTAGGGGTGGTGGAAGGGGAGGGGGACAGGGGGTGGGGGTGACTGGGTGGCGGGCACTGAGGTGGGCACTTGACGGGATGAGCACTGAGTGTTATTCTGTATGTTGACAAATTGAACACCAATAAAAAATAATTTTATTTAAAAAAAAATGAACATGTAAGGGCACCTGGCTGGCTTGTTCAGTGGAGCAAGACTCTTGATCTCCGAGCTGTGAGTTTGAGACCCATGTTGGGTGTAGAGATCTTTTAAATAATCTTTGGGACACCTGGGTGGCTCTGTTGGTTAAGCATACGACTCTTGATTTTGGCTCAGGTCTTAATTTCAGGGTCGTGGGATCAGTTTGAACGTCGCATGGGGCTTTGGGCTCAGTGCACTCTGCTTGAGGTTCATTCTCTCCCACTCCCATCTGCCCTCTCCCTACACACACAGATGTGCACTCATGCTCACTCACTCTCAATATCTTCTAAAAAAATACAATTTTTTTATTTTAAAAATTTTTATTTATTTGAGAGAGAGCACAAGTGGAGCAGGGAGAGGGAAAAACAGACTCCCTGCTGAGCAAGGAAACCAATGTGAGGCTTGACCCCAGGACCCTGAGATCGTGACCTGAGCTGCAGTGAGACACTCAATGGACTGAGCTACCCAGGCACTCCCAAAACAAAAATTTGTAAAAAAAAAAAAAAAAAAAAAAAATATATATATATATATATATACATACATACATACATATATGTGTGTGTGTGTGCGTGTGTGTGTGTGTGTGTGTGTGTGTATATATATATATATACGTCTTTGACCAAAACTTTTACTTTTTGAATGCTAGTTTGCATGTGCTATAAGAATGTGTATATAAGAAGATATTAACTGAATCATTACTTATAATAAAAGAGAAATTATAAATATTCTAAGTGTTCATTAATAGGATGAAAGGTATATAAATTACTTGATTTTATCAGAGGGACAGATGCTATCAAAAACACACAAGAGAGAACATTGCGTACCAACAAAGGACAATGACTTTGATATTTGACAAAGTGAAAAGGTGTAGTAGGACAGTGTTACGAACTCATGCATTTTGTTTATAAAGAAACCTGTATGATTTGATTTGATAATTGGAAATAATTTGGAAACTTAATATTTTGCCCTTTTCTTAAACAGCTTATAGAAATTAACTGGACAGGACTGACTAATCTTCTCGATATCCCAGGATTAAAGTAAGTATGATCTCATGCCCTAAGGTTAGCTTGTTGATGGTGTAATGTGCGTTTCTAGTGTCACGAAAACACAGAATGGGCACCAGGCAAAATCCGTGCCCCTCAGGCCGGCCCTTGTGTGCGACTCAGGCGAAGAGATTTGGGTAGGCTCCACACTCTTGACTGCATCTGAGACACTGGAAGGAGAGTGAGTGAGGGGATTCGACAGCATCACTCACCCTTCGTTTTACTTTTCCTTCATCATGAAGCATCTTTCCAGCTTTTGTTGTTTCTTTTCATTTTTATTTTTTAAGTAGGCTCCACATCCAGTGTGATGCTTGAACTCACAACCCTGAAATCAAGAGTCACATTGTGAACTAAGCTAACCAGGTGCCCCAAGCATTGGTGTTTGAGAAAAGTAGCAGCCTTTTAATATCCTTCAAGTAAATTTTTAAATTTGTTTTTTCTTATTTTCCCAGAAAAATGAAACTTCAGAAGTGAATTTATGAAAAAAAATTTTTTAATCTATAAAAAAATAATAATAAAAAAAAGAAGTGAATATATGTTTCAGAACTAGCCCTTTGGATTCTTTTCAGGCTGTGCTACTGCCTTGCTTGCCTCCAGCAGCTCCTCACAGAGGGGTAAATGTAGGTACCAGACCTAGAATGTATAGGGTTGGCTGTGAGAGCTGAGAAACCTGGACTTTCTGCCTCACATCACTGGAGTCTCTTCATTATTCTGTTGGAATGTCACATCTAAAACATGAGGAAATTTGCCCATAATAAACTAGGAGACCATGAAGGTCACATCCCTGCTGTGAGGAAAGTGAAATCTTCCTCAGGTCACAACCATCATCTCACCTGATGGAAGGTCCCTGTGTGCGGTGAACCTATTAGTTGTTGCCAAGCAGAAAATTCTGGAAACATGCTTTTGCGGTTTACTCTTATATTATTTGAAGGTTGGAATACATTACTTATTGGTTACAGTTAACTATGTTCCTAGTAAAAAACAAACAAACAAAAAAAACTATGTTCCTAGTAGATAACTTGTCTAATTGGATTTTCTTTTTTTTTAAACTAGGTCAGAAACTAGTCTGTTTTTTTTTCTGTTCCCATGTGTTTGTTTAGGTCCCTAAAATGACCACTAGAAAGAGCTTTATTTTGTTTCATCATCAAGGAAAATTTAGGACTTTAATAAAATGAGGCATGGTCCTAATAACAAAATTATTTCTTAGATACTGTGGTTTAATGGACATAGAAAGTACTATTCATCTTTAAAAGATCTTTACAAAGAAAGGACAACTTAAAGAATTGTTGAAGTATTCATTAGGATACTTGGTTGCAAGCTAGAAGTCCAACACAAGTAGTCTTTTTTTTAAAAAAAGTAAATGAGCAGGGAGTATTTGGCTGCCTCAGTTGGAGGAGTGTGCAACTCTGAGATTGAGGTCCAAGGCCCACATTGGATGTGGAGATTGCTTAAATAAATAAACATTTTTAAAAAGTAAATGAGTAAATAAATACTATTTTTTATTCATTTATCCAACATGTAGGTATTGAGTGCCTGCTATGAGCCAGCCACTTTGCTGTGGTGTAGCTGTGAACAGAACTGTCACACCTGCTCTTGCGGGGCTCCTATCACACTGGCTTCTTCCTAGCTGGTGTCACTGAGCAGTCTGGAGCACTCTCTGAGTGAAATCAGTCACAGGCAGGCATTGTTGTCCATGCAATGCCCTGAAGACTCCCTGCCCAACTCTCGACTCTGGTTTTCTCTGCGTGGGTTTGTTGTTAAGCAGGCCCTTGCTGTGAATTAGCAGCTTCTACCTTCTGTTCTTCATGCTTAGCAACTTCAGTCTGAAAAGAACCGTCTTCTGCTAGTTCTGGCAAAAGTCTCAGAGCTGACTTGTTTGTCCACCCATCCTTGGACAAACCCTGTGATTCTGATGATTAGGTGTGGGTCTCATGCCCATCCCCAGAGGAGAAATAGGGGCACCAGGAGAAACCAAAGAGGAACTTTCACCGTTACTTGCATCTGTGAGAACAGATGCTGATTAGCCAGCAAAACAACAAACCTGCTGTTTAGTGTAGAAAATGTTTGAGGTGGCAAAGTTGATTAGGCAGCTGACTCTTGCATTCGGCTTGGGTTATGATCTTGGGATCCAGGGATCAAGCCCTACATCGGGCTCTGTACTCAGCAGGGAGCCTGCTTGAGGACTCTCCCTCTCCTCCCGTAGACTTTCTCTTTCTCAAATCAATAAGTCTTTTTTTTTTTTTAAATGTGTTTGTTCTGCTTTCCTGTTGTATGCATCATGGGAGGACTGAAATAAATGCAAGCTTGTCAAGCAGCTACCCTGTAAATAGCATTATATTAGTTCTCTTAGAGAGTGAGCCAGAGGGCATATTTTACCTTTGGCAAGCCTGCTGCTGGGGGAGTCAATCTCAAATCATTTATTTAAAAGAGAGAAACCTGGGTGGCTCAGCTGGTAGAGCATGCAGCTCTTGATCTAGAGTTTTTGAGTTCAAGCCCCATGTTGGGCATAGAGCCTACTAAAAAATACAAAATACAGTGAAAGGGGTCCTAGGGGGTCAGTTAAGTGTCTGACTCTAGCTCAGGTCATGATCCCAGGGTCCTGGGACCCAGCCCCATGTTGGGCTTCCTGCTCAGTGGGAGTCTGCTTCTCCATCTCCTTCTGCTTTCTCATGCGCTCTCTCTCTCTTTCTCTCACAGAAATAAATCTTTAAAAATAAAGTAAAAGACAAATATATACACACTCGCACATATATGTCACTCGCACATATATGTCTATACACATGGAGAAACATATACACTCAGTTGTATTTAATGATAATGACAGATTCTCTTTATACAGTAATAGGTTCAAGCTATTTTATATATAGATTTCTATGCACATATATAAAATATATTTAGTATGTAGAGAATTATATATGTCATTAAAAATATATACTCATGTATATTATAAATTTGGAAGGAAATACACGCTAGTTCGAACCAGAGCTATGATATAAAAGGTATATATAAAAACATCCCCTTTGGGATCCCTGGGTGGCGCAGAGGTTTGGCGCCTGCCTTTGGTCCAGGGCGCCATCCTGGAGACCCGGGATCGAATCCCACGTCAGGCTCCCGGTGCATGGAGCCTGCTTCTCCCTCAGCCTGTGTCTTTGCCTCTCTCTCTCTCTCTCTCTCTCTCTCTCTGTGTGTGTGTGTGTGTGTGATTATCATAAATAAATTAAAAAAATTAAAAAAAAAACATCCCCTTTAAATAAAATTATATATTTATATAGGATGTATATAATTTAAACAAAATTATGTAAAATTTATGTAATAAAAGATATTTTATATTTATATAAATGTTATGTAATATATACATATATACTTAAAACTTGGGCTGTGCTTTTCTCACTTAAAGACTTTCTAGCAATTACTGCTATGGAAAATCTTACAAGAGTAAATATTTGGTAACTTTGAACCTAACACATTTTGCCCTGAGTGTTACAAAATGAGCATCTATTTGCTGTATTCATTGATTAAAAACAGAACCCCGGGCACATGGGTGTTTCAGTGGGTGATGCATCTGCCTTCGGCTCAGGTCATGATCCTGGGGTCCCGCGATTGAGCCCCACATGGAGAACCTGCTTCTCTCCCTCGCCCTCTGCTGCTCCCCCTGCTGTGCACTCGCTCTCTCTCCCTCTGCTGTGTGCTCTCACTCTCTCTCTCTCTCTGTCAAATAAAATCTTTATGAAAAATAAAAACATAACCCAAGGTATTATAAAGTAGCAACACTGCCTGAATTACTGTACTTCACCATAAATTGGCTACCCCTATCAGTGAAGAGTCCTAAACTCCATGCTAAAGGTATAGGAAGGGATGAGAATTATGGTAGAAACAGAAATAAGGGCAGCCCCGGTGGCGCAGCAGTTTAGCGCCGCCTGTGGCCTGGGGTGTGATCCTGGAGATCTGGTATCGGGTCCCACAGGCTTCCTGTGTGGAGCCTGCTTCTCCCTTTGCCTGTGTCTCTGCCTCTCTCTCGCTCTCTCTGAATAAATAAATAAATCTTAAAAAAAAAAAAAAAAGAAAAGAAAAGAAACAAAGTGATGAGCAAGCGGTTCTGAAAGACAGAGGCCTAGATACAATAGCTGTTCTTGACCATGACAGCAGCCAGGACCAGCAGAGGGGCCCGCTAGATGTTGGGAGTGATTAGGAGCAGCAGTGCAGCCCTGATGCAGCTCTGAGGAGCCTGGTGGGTGTGCAGTAGGGTAGAAGGGTGAGCAGGAGTGAGGCATCAGGATGGGTCTGCTGCTGCTTTGCTGGGTGTTGGGCCTCAGTCTGTATGGCTGGGTGGTGGTGAGGTGGTTGGCCTACCACCAAGGCATTTGAAGCATATCATCATCAAAGGATCTTCTGTTCCAGCAAATTTTTTAATATAAACAAACCCAGTATTTTGGGGAGGAAATGACTAAATTGAGAATATGCTTGATCTTGAAGCTCTGAAGGCCCACCTCACACTACTGCTTAATGGACATATATCTGACTATCTGCCAGCTGAAATCCTCTCTGTCTCTTTAGAGTATTAATGTCTAATTAACTGACCTCTTCATAAAAGAGCAGTGTTTTCTGTGGGATTTTGGGTAGTTCAGTCTTTTTTCCATCTTGAACTGAAATGTCCTAAGTAAGGTAAGACCTCTTATCTTGTTACTGTGTTTGGATACCCAGCTTCCAGTAAATGTTCAGTTATTACTGTAGGACTGTGCCTTTCACTCTGTCCCAGTAGGTATTTCTCTGTGTTCACATCTCAGAAGTACGGGCGAGAAGTAAGATTCTCTTCAAACTTCTCAGTTCTGATTAAAAGTGTTCTTCTGCATCAGTGAAACTTCATTGATGTGTGCTTTCAGAAAGAGTGTCCTCAATGCTCACATTTACCCCAAAGAATAGCCAAAAACATGTTTATTTCCTACATTTTATTCATGTTACTGAGTTCTCTGTGCAGTGGTAAATAGAATTTCAAAATTGTGACAGTATTCAGTTCCCAAATATAGTGTGAAGAGAGAGTAAACTAAATTATTCTACTTCTTTGGGAGCTGTGAATATATAAGGGGAGAAATTTAATGTAAGAAACATGGAATGAGTAGGGTAGATGTTTGTTACGGTATTCTTGCAGTTTTTTTGGACGTTTGAAATATGCTAAAAAAATGTAATGTGTCTTAGTCAATATTAAGTCAATGATGAAGTTATGTAGGAATATATGAAACATTATTTAGAATATTATGAAATGTAGCCAGAATATTGCCGTGTGTTCTCAGCTATGTATGTATCCCACATAATAGTCACCGTAGCCATATTGCAGCTGAAGTATTGAACTGCTTGTTTTAAATATTGTCTTTAAGAAATTAGACAATTCTGTCTTTGTAAATGGGGTGTTGTTATCATGTTTGTGGTAAGTTAACTGTTAAAGTGATAACTAGTGTTGATATGCCTGATAGTTGGTTTGTTCTTTTTACTGCCCACCTGATAGTGGTCTGTCGGATACTATCATTCTGGATATAATATCAAACTATCTGGTGCTTCCCAATCGGATCACTGTTCCTCTTGTCAGTGAAGTTCAAATAGCTCAATTGCGGTTTCCTATACCAAAGGTAAGTATGCCTGAGCACTCATTAACACTTAGACATAGACACAAAGAAGCTTATCACATATTTGGGTATTATAACTTCCTGTGATTTTCTCTCTTTAGATTTATTTATTTGAGAGATCACGAGCAAGGGGGAGGGCAGA